>NC_134138.1:276292963-279232130 GCF_033958435.1 Carettochelys insculpta | reverse complement strand
ATCACTGACATCTAGAGTGTGAATCTCCAACTCTGCGGTTGTATCCTTCTGCCTCATTTTGTATTTGTCACTTGGTTTGAGCACCTTGTGTCCCTTCTTCCACTCCACTGGGGCAGCCTTGGTCAGCTCGCAGTGCAGAGTGACTGCTCCACCTTCTGTGGCTTCTTCATTTCTTAAATGCTCTTTGAAAAGTGCAGGTAGGGCTGAGGAACAAAGAGTGAGGAAATATTTTCACCAGCTCCAGTTACAACTAATTAATTAAAACGAGTTTGATGGTCCCAAACTTTTGTTCACATCTAAATATTCATCCACTTGTCATGGAGTTGATCACTCAATAAGAGGTTCAAGACTGGAAGAACAAATGTTTTGCTGGTCAGGATGATCACAGAATGAGGAGAGTCTTGACAGGCAAGAATAGAGGCTTCAGGAGATCTGAATTAACTCCTGGTTCTCGTACAGCATGTCTTTGTGACCTTGGACAAGTGCCCCCTCTATAAAATGGGCATGATACCACTGATACCACCTGACAGGGAGACTGTGGATAAACCAGATTAACGGCTCAGATACTGCAAGGATGAGAGCCAAACAGGCAAACACATATGTAGAATGCATTGTTAGAATAGTCAAAAAGATTGCACAGAACCAGCTCTTAATTGTACTCTTACTACCCAAAGCCCTTAAAGTTGGCAGACAAATGTTAACACATTACCGCCTAAGACCTCACTTCTCATTAAAGAAATATAAAAATTTCAGCCACAGCCTTCTCTCTTGGCTCAGTCTGAAACAAGCAATACACAAACATTGTGAGTGAGTGAAATCCCTCCAGCAGAAGTATAATGTAAGCCCATGGAAACATGCACAAACGAGAGGGATATAGAAAAACAGAGAGGGTGTTAAGAGCAATTCCGAGTAGAGTTTTAGGGAGTTAGATGGAGATCAAGAAAAAGGAAGGAAGAATGTATTACAGAAGAGTCTATTAAGGTGATCTCAGAATGGAACATGGTGGATGTCAGGACTGAGTTTTTCAGATGGGACGGCAGAAAAATCACACACTGAAAATTTGCATTTTTTTTACCATGTATGGTCAAAGCTGCAGTTGTCTTCTGATCTCCACACACACAGGTATAATCACCAGAATCCTTGACTTCTACATCATGGATCACTAGCTCCGCAATGGCACCTTCCTGCCTTATTGTATATTTATCACTTGGTTTGAGCACCTTGTGCTTCTTTTTCCACTCCACGGAAGCAACCTTGGTCAGCTGGCAGCGCAGAGTGGCTATCCCCCCTTCCGTGGCTTCCTCATTTTTCATTTCTTCTTTGAAACGTGCAGGCAGAGCTGAGAAGTTCAAAATGAACAGAGCACATGAACCTTCACAGAACAGCAGCAATGTGGCACAGACATTGGCGATACCAACCCAGCTGGTTAACAAATTGTGATCTGGGACAAGTGGTCTTCAAAGCCTTCCCAGAATTAATTGTACTGAGGACCACATAGTGGTGGCTTCAGGGGGTTGGAAAACACCATATCTTAAGGCAGATTTTTCTTTTATAAAGTGCCCCACAGACTGAACTAGCTAAAGCAGGGGTGGTCAACCTGAGCATGAGAAGGAGCCAGAATTTACCAATGTACATTGCCAAAGAGCCACAAACATGTCAGCAGCCCCTATCAGCTCCCATCCACTGCCAATCAGCACTTCCCTCTCCCTCCCTGAGCCTCCTCCCCACTGTGATCAGCTGTTTCACAGAATGCAGGTGGTCCTAGGGAGTGAGGGAGGAATGAGGATGTGGCAGGCTCAGAGGAGAGGGCGGAAGGGGCCGAACTTGGGGAATTACAGAATCATAGAACTGGAGGGAACCTCAAGATGTCATTAGCGGCGTCTACACGTGCACGCTACTTCGAAGTAGCGGCACCAACTTCGAAATAGCGCCCGTCACGGCTACACGTGTTGGGCACTATTTTGAAGTTAACTTCGACGTTAGGCGGCGAGACGTCGAAGTCGCTAACCCCATGAGGGGATGGGAATAGTGCCCTACTTCGACATTCAACGTCGAAGTAGGGAACGTGTAGACGATCCGCGTCCCGCAACATCAAAATAGCGGGGTCCGCCATGGTGGCCATCAGCTGAGGGGTTGAGAGACGCTCTCTCTCCAGCCCCTACGGGGCTCTATGGTCATCGTGTGCAGCAGCCCTTAGCCCAGGGCTTCTGGCTGCTGCTGCTGCAGCTGGGGATCCATGCTGCATGCACAGGGTCTGCAACTAGTTGTCAGCTCTATGTATCTTGTGCTGTTTAGTGCAGGTGTGTCTGGGAGGGGCCCTTTAAGGGAGCGGCTTGCTGTTGAGTCCGCCCTGTGACCCTGTCTGCAGCTGTTCCTGGCACCCTTATTTCAATGTGTGCTACTTTGGCGTGTAGACGTTCCCTCGCAGCGCCTATTTCGATGTGGTGCTGCCCAACGTTGACGTTGAACATCGACGTTGCCAGCCCTGGAGGACGTGTAGATGCTATTCATCGAAATAGCTTACGTCGATGTCGCTACATCGAAATAAACTATTTCGATGTAGCGTGCACGTGTAGACGTAGCCATTGAGTCCAGTCCCCTGCATTCATCGCAAGACCAAGCATCATCTGGAGAACCATCCTCAGCTTTCACTTCCCCTGCAGGGTGGGGAACCTCCTTTTTACCTCTGTGTGGAGTGCATAGAAGAAATGATTCCTAAGCAGTCTGAAATTTCTAGGAGCTATTGTAATATAAATGCTGGATAAAATAATAGGATCACAAATGAAAGAGTATTTGGCTGATGCCTCATTTCTCATTTAGATGTGTCCTTGCAATATACCTAGTTCAACATAGCATGGCTGTCAGTACTTCCCCAAGGAAATTCTTCTTCTTTTGTATGGCTTGGGTAGGTAGCAGTGATTACAAATCTATGACAAGATTTGATAGCCAGAGCATCACCATAGCAGTGAGCTAGTGAATGACCCTCAGGCCCCTGGCAACAGAACAAAGGGACACTTGGATATGATGCACTCCATTGTTTTTACCTGGTGACCACGGTCACCTATGGATGTTTGCCTCATTTTCCATGGAGAGTTTTAAAGAGCAAGAGAAGAACTCCAAGTGGTGCTCTGTTACATGTTGGTGGTTTTCATTCTTTGTGCAAATTCACTAACATACCAGTGTTATCTCTTGAGATTGAAGGACAATGACCAGGGTTCTCCTGGGGTCAGCTAGATTTGTCCCAGGGCAGCATGAAGTGAAGGAGACTTTTAGATGACTTACACTCCACACAGAGTACACGGGTTTAAGTCAGGTAAGTCACCAATGTTATCTACTGGCCACTGGAGGTCACATTACCAACCTCCTCATGAAAGTAGCAACATTCCTATTTCCTCCCAAGAAAATTTAATACACTGCTCAAAATTAACAAAAATGTGTCTCCTTTCATGTTGTTGGCTTTGATCATCATACCCCTCGTTCTTGCAATGTAACATCTTAACATTTATTGTGATAACAGTCATGTTACCATTGTAACACCTATATATCCAACACAAAATTCAGAAGGGTTTGTGGTTGAAATAGAAGTGTATTTCCCAAGTCTCTCTTCCTGGAAATTTCTGCAATGAGTGCATGGCTAGTATCCGGTCCAACCAAAGCAAATGGTCTATTTTCGCTAACATTTGGTAAATTCATCAGCAATATTTAAGAAAATTACAACATGTGGATTTCAACTTTTCAGTTATACAGACTAAATTATTGCAGGCTGAAAATAGGGCTGTAATCCAGTTGATGATACTATTATGTTTTACAGAACAGAGAGCAGAAAATGATGCACTTAATTTGAGATACATTATTTACCATTCACTGTTAAGGCAGCTGTAGTTTTTTGGTCTCCATACATGCATGTATAATCTCCAGCATCTGTCAGATCTAAATCCTGGATCACCAGCTCAGCAATGGCGCCTTCCTGTGTAATCTGAAACTTGTTGCTTGGTTTGAGCACTTCGAGCCCCTTCTTCCATTCCACCGGAGCAGCAGCCTTGGTCAGCTCACAGTGTAGAATGGCTACTTCCCCTTCCATGGCTTCCAAATTCTTCAGTTCTTTTTTAAAATGTGGAGGAAGGACTGAAGAGCATGGGATGAATAGAGAGTGTGTTTAAATGCAGTGAATATTTGCAGCTGGATGGCTAAAATGGATCAGTGTGTTATTCTGTAGCCTCTAGTCATTTAGGTTACAACATATAGACCCTAAGAACCAAATTAAAATGATTTCAGGGACGTCATTTGAGTCCCTGGTTGACGTTTTTCCAGTGCACATTATTCAGCACTTTACAACCCAACTGGTAGTCTGTTCTTTGAGACAGTGGAGATCGGTGTTAGAATAGCTGTGATGTAGCAAGTTAGGACAGAGGCATTGTCTGACATATATAGCAAAGTTCATCCTGAACTTTCAAGAAGGCATGCCTAGTGCTGTTATTAGGTTTGTCCTTAAAACATATCCAATGTTCCACTTAAAATCATATGTCACTGGCTTTCTCACTCAGCCTCTCTCAAACTGCCCTTCAAAATAAATGAAATATCTGTCACATAATTAAAGAAATGAATTAAGGGGAAAACTCACATATGCCTGTAATTCTAACAGGGATTAATTATTTACCACCAAATTCTATTAAGATGACAAAAAGGAGCAGAAAAATCTCCAGAATGTTATCTCAAATCCAAATTATGGAATTTAAGTAAATAAAATTCCTTGTGGCTGTTATTAATACAGTAGCAACATAAAATGGCAGATGATGTCAAGATTGGTTTGTGATTTCAGTCACAAGCATCCAATACACTGTAGAAAATCCCATTATTATTTTTTGCTTTACCGTGCACTGTCAAGGATGCAGTGGTCTTCTGGTCTCCACACATGCAAGTGTAATCTCCAGCATCCTGTTCATCCAGATCATGGATCAACAGCTCAACAGTGGCATCCTTCTGTCTCATCTTATATTTGTCACTAGCTGTGAGCACCGTTTGAGCCTTCATCCACTCCACTGGAGCTCCTTTGGTCAGCTCACAGCGGAAGGTAGCTGTCCCACTTTCTGTGGCTTCCTCGTTTTTGAGTTCTTTTTTGAACAGCGCAGGCAGAGCTGCAGGATGCAATATGGATAGAGAGTGCATCAAAACCCATTCCTGCACACATTAGCCTGCCGTCCTTTTACACTACCAGAGCTTGGTTTTATGTAGCGTTCTAGGAGCAGTGTCATAGGGTTGCCAACTCTCCAGGACTAGCCTTAAATCTCCCAGAATCTGCATCAATCTCCCCGTGACTATGGAAAGCAATCCTGGAGAGTTTAATAGTATACTTTTAGAAAATGACATTATGTCATGATGGGGAAAAAAAAATCTCAGGGCATCGTTTTAGTCAGAGATTGCAATGCAAGTGTGTCAGTCCCAGGATATTAGAGAGATAAGGTGGTGAGATAATATCTTTTATTGGACCAACTTCTGTTGTTGAGAGAGACAAACTTTCGAGCTTACACAGACTCCCTCTCACCCTCAGAAGTTGGTCCAAGAAAAATATTACCCCAACCACCTTGTCTCTTTAAGTCTCGATTTAGCAGACTAACAATACACGTGACATTAAAACATAACTTCCAGTACAAAATAACCCTCATTGCAGTATCAAAGATACCTTTCTTGAGAAGTAGTCAAACAATCACGAAGATGGCTTTTGATATGCCTATAAAGCCCTTGGTCCAAAAGAGAAGAATGCACTTGGGTTGGGAGAAGGAAAGGGGAAATTAATGAAGGGAAGAGGCAGAAGTGCTTCCACCATTAAGTTATGCTTTCAAAAGCATCTGAAGTTTGAAACTTTTCTAAACCCAAAAGGGCCTCAGGACCCATTGACTGGCACTATAAATTAACATGGCCGACTATGGAATTAAGACTGTTTTGTGTCACTCATCCCAGCAAAACTAACAATAAAATTACCATTGGCCCCCATCGGATTTAATGTGGCAACAAACAGATCTTTGGAAAAGTGTAATTAGCTCAGGCTTTTGTCACTCCAACAAATGCTGGGAACTTGAAAGTCTGAGTTCTCCAAAAAGTCCATGACCTAATGAAAGCCAAAATTTTCAAATATCAGGCCACTTCTATTTAGGAGCTTAAGTAATGTTTTTAGGGGCCTAGAAAAAGCTAGCACGACTACACTACAGCAGAAGGTCGAACTACGGCATGCCATTGAAGCTACATTAATTACATAGCTGGAGTTGACATTCCTTAATCTGGTCTTCCACACCATCTTCACTAAGGGAGGCTGTTAGGAGCATTAGCTCTCATTGACTTCCTTACTTCTAACAAGGGGCAGTACCGGCACCAATGTGGGCACCAATGTGGACACCTGTCAGTTTGATTTAGCATGTCCCTACCAGAAGATTGACCGTGCAGGTTGATCTTCCCTGTAGTGAAGACATATCTTAAGTACTAAAGAGCTGCAGAATGGATCTAGAAAAGGAAATTGCCTATGCCCCCTTCTAGTTCACAATAAGGAAGACTATTTTAACATGAAATGGAAAGGTGAGATGAGATGGGATGAAACATAGACAGGCACTATAAAAAGAATAAAAGGTGAGATGAAAGCGAACACTTAAAAACAAGACGGGAAGGGAATTTCCAAAGGGAGTGAAGGTCTCTGGAATATTCCTCTTGTAAGGTGGGATAATTGTTTACCATGGACTGTCAAGACAGCAGAGGTCTTCTGGTCTCCACACACACAGGTATAATCATCTGTATCTTCTACATCCAGGTCACGGATCAACAGCTCCACAATGGGACCTTCCTGTCTCATTCTATACTTGTCACTGGGTTTGAGCATTCTTTGGCCCTTTTTCCACTCCACTACGACAGGGACTTTAGTCAGTTCACAGTGCAGAGTGGCTGTTCCACCTTCTGTAGCTTCTCTATTCTTCAATCCTTCTTTGAAAAATGCAGGCAGGACTGAGGGACAGCAATAAGGACAGATGGATTTAAAAAACTGGAAAAGTCAAAATTAAATATTCCCCTTATTTTTCAGCCATTTTCTATAAAGGTACCAGAATTGGAGCATCAGTTGTCATTAGATCAGCTTCACTGCTTCCAAGTAATCAATATGAGAAAAAAATAGTTAACCAAATAAACTCCCTTCCCAGAAATGCACTCATTTGTAGAATGGAACAGACGTCTCACACATAAATGAATATGTCATTACAAGTCATTACAGAAGGAAATGGACCAGAAAATCAGTAAAGATGGCCAGAAAACCAATTTTTCCCATGAAATTTCAAATGAAAAAGAATGTTCATTTAAAACTTTTCAAACAAAACATGTTGCTTTTCCCATGAAAATTTTCAAACCAAATCAATATGTTTGTTTCAAACTGAGATACGTAAACAAAATGAAACGGCATTTTCCGTCAAAACAGAAAGTCTCATTTTGAGATTTCAATTTGAAAAAAATATATATTCTGAAATATCCTACAGGAAACAACAAAAGAAATCATCTGATTTGGCATCTTCTCACATAAAAATAAATATTTGTTTCAGAAAAACTATATTTGTACTGGTAAAACTTTCCCCGTGAAAAGTGTTGACCAGATCTGTCTCAAGATTTTCCGGAGTAGCTAATTTCAAAATAGCTAATCTACACACAAAATGCATTTCAAAATAGCCCTCAGCTATTTTGAAATACCGCGTCCACACACAATGGAGCCTATTTCGAAACAGAGCCATTGAACATGATATGGCTTATTTTGAAATAGGCTCTATTCCCCAACTACACAGTCCCTCTTTTGAGATAGCTATTTTGAAATAGGCAGTATTCCTCATAAAAAGAGGTTTCTCCATTTCAAAACAAGCAGTTGCATTATGTAGATGCTAGCAAAGTTATTTCAAAATAGCGACCACTATTTCAAAATAACTTTACTGTGTAGACATACATCTGTGAGAGCATGGGAACACCATAGCAATGTCCTTTACACACAGGGCAGTATGTCATTACCTTTCTGGCTCAAAGCTGGAGCTTGGGCAAAGAATCAATGTTTCTTAAGAATAGAATGGGAGGTAGTGATGGAGTTTTTCAGTTTGTTGTAGAGCCTAAATATTAGTCAGGCAATAGGCCTTACTAGTCTAACAGCTGATTGGGAGAATGAAAATAACTCCAGTGAAGAAACTTCCAGTGAAGAAACAATGGACTGGAAACTAAAAAGCAGCAGCTGTTCTGACTATGTAGGGTCCCATTCTTATGAGTTGCTCTGGATAGGTCTAAACTATCCTGGAAGACGGACCTGCTAGCGTTGATCTTCCGAGGTTCAATTTTGTGTGTCTAGTAAGACACGCAAAATTGACTTCTCTGGGGTCGCAGTCCACTCCTATATTCCTCATGAGATGCGAGGTGTAAGGGAGGTCAATGGGACAAACTCTCCAGTTGAACTTCCCCTGTATACATGGTCAAGTCAGCCAAGCACTGGTACATCAATTTTAGCTACTCAGTTGCCATAGCTAAAATTGCACATCTGTGGTCAACTTTCTTAGTCGAGGGGAGACATAGCCTTAGATTCTTATCCATTGGTTTTGTGTCTTTATGAGAGCGTGATCCAAATCTGATGACCTTTGGTGAGCTTTTGGATCAGGGTCTTAGTGAAGGATGGAAAAGTTCTCTCGGTTACTCCAGGAAAGGAATGAATTTATCCAAAACAATGCAAGGAATAAACTAATTTTTCTTTGTTTACCATTTACAGTTAAAGAAGCCATGGTCTGTTGATCTCCACACACACAGGCATAATTTCCAGCATCTGTCATGCTGAGGTCTTGGATTATCAACTCAGCAGCACAACCTTCCCGTCTCATTTTATATTTGTCGCTTGGTTTCAGGGTCTTATGTCCCTTCTTCCACTCCACAGTCAGAGCAGCCTTGTTTAGCTCGCAGCACAGAGTGGCATTTTCGCCTTCCATTGCTTCTTGGTTCTTCAGTTCCTTGGTGAATCGGGTAGGCAGAGCTGCAGAATGAATGCAACATGGACAGAAGGAGATCAGAATGGAGAACCTCAGAACTAGGAATGCTTTCCTCCAGTAGCTGAGCCATGGCAGTCACAAAGACTGACTTTTCAAAAAACATCTCAGTTGAGCTTCTGATTTTGTCTCTTGAATTGTGCAGGCTTATTTGATAGTATTTCAACAACTATCAATTTGATTTGTTGAGAAAACCAGCTTATTAGATATCAAAATGCTGCGTAACCATTTGTCTCAGCCAAATCACGTGAGCACAGTCAGATGCCACTTTTCAATACCACACCCAAAATGTTTCCCTTTAGCATAAATAATGTCCCTGTAGACTAGTACTGGACTTATTACAGTGTCTGTGTTCTCACTAAGATGAAACTCTTTAAAGGGGAACATAACTAGAAACCCTGATGTCAACTTTTTGCGGAGCTGAAATATTTTGGAGAAGCCAAAAAAAAATCCATATAAGTGATATTATCAAATTTAGTATCAAAGATAGATCAGTTTCTCTAAAATATCCTCTAGGTAATGTCCTAAGATGATAAGCATCATCCGATCACCTTAGGAAACCAGACCCAACATTCCAAGTCACTGGAAGTGAGACAATATACTCCCATTATGTAAGACAGTACTTACTGAAAAAAACATTCAAACAACCAAATGCACAGCGTGGAAGACTAGACTGAATTTGTATCTGAGTTGGGGGAAAGAAACATTGAGGTGTCTGTACTCCTTGTGATGTTTGTACATATAATAATGTCTATGAATGCAATCACACATAGCTCTCAGAGGAGGAAAGCGAGAGAAAGAATAAAGAAATCAGATACCCAGGTGTACCAGGATGGAATGGAGATGGGCATAAAACATTATATTGGAAAAGGATTTGAAAGGGGAGGAAATTACAGAGTTATATTGTTTTATCTGGGACATGTGCAGCATGTTTCTTTTTACCATTCACTGTCAAGGTGGCTGTAGTCTGCTGTTTTCCACACACACAAGTGTAATCTCCAGCATCTGCCATATCCAGATCGTGGATGACCAGTTCAGCAGCAGGACCGTCCTGTCTTATTTTATATTTTTCACTTGGTCTGAGAGCCCGTTGTCCCTTCTTCCACTCCACTGGGGCAGACTTGCTCAATTTACAGTGCAGAGTGACTGTCCCACCCTCTGAAACTTCCTTGTGATTTAGCTCCTCTTGGAAAATTGGAGGCAAGGCTAAAGGATGCAATACAGGCAGAAACAGTATCAGGACCAGAGTGTTGTGAGCAAAGGCTTTTTTGGGGGTCATCTGATTGTAATAACCCATTTTTCCCAATCACACATTTCTAAGCCATAAAAGATGGAAACTACGCAATGTATACAGTTACATATACATTCATTATTCCTAGAAGGGAAGACAGCTTGCAGCAACAAGAATGAAAATAAGTTGTACATATAAAAGGGGGGAAAAATGAGGGGACAGAGCTGGAAGGTGGCAAACCAATCCTACAAAGGGGAATGTTTTTTATCGAGGTGACCCAATGTCACCAGGAAGCTGAGGATCGTCCTCTCTGCAAAACTGCAGTGAACAAGGGATCGAAAGAGCAGCCCTGGATCAGGACGAAAGCTCTCGGACAGCATTTTGAGTTTCAGAGAAGAGATAAATATAAAACAACCCATTTAATTTGGGGGCATGTTTACCATTCACTGTTAAAGCAGCTGTTGTCTTCTGATCACCGCACACACAAGTGTAATCTCCAGCATCCGCTAAAGTGAGATCTTGGATAATCAACTCAGCAAAGCGGCCCTCCTGCCTCATCCTGTATTTGCCACTTGGTTTCAGCAACTTTTGATCCTTCATCCATTCAACTGAGTCAACAGCCTTGGTTAGCTCACAGTGCAACGTGGCTGTCCCACTCTCTGTGGCTTCCTCGTTCTTCAGTTCTTTCTTGAAACGTACGGGTAGGGCTGAGGGATGCAGAATGAACAGATATTTCATCCAAATGCTACAGACTAGGAACAACACTGATTACTGAACTGAACTTGACTGAACTTTGAATTATCTTTCAACTCCATGAGCCTCATCACAACACTCTTATATCAATCTTTTCAGTGGGAGGAAGCACTGTGATGGGTTACCCATAGAGGTGGTAGAATCTGCATCCCTAGAGGTTTTTAAGTCCTGGCTTAACAAAGCCCTGGCTGGGATGATTTAGTTGAGATTGGTCCTGCTTTGGGCCAGGGCAAAGGGTTGGACTTCGTGGCCTCCTGAGTTCTCTTCCAGCCCTATGAGTCTGTGAGAGACTCTCTCCTAAGCATTCTCTGGCATTTGTGGAGCTAGAAACAATAGCTTCCAGACTGATTGCTCTCTAGGAATCACCATTGCCCGTAAAGCAATATTTTTGTGACAGATGAAAGTGGAAGTGATTGACTATATTAAATTCCTTTCACAGAGAGCTTGATAATTGCCCAAGGGGTCTCATGCTTCAGTAGTAATTCAGTAACATACACATGCATTGTCTTCACCTGGTTAGCATTCTTTAGAAACCTGTACATTGCACACCCATGCAATGAATTCTGTCAGGGCAGAGGACAAATGAACACGGGATCCATAGCATGTTAGGCAAAGAAGAACAAAGAGAAGGGCAAGTAGGACACAGGCAAATTTTGGTAGGAAATGGCAAAAAGGTGGGAAAACACTTCAAAGTGTCAGGGTTTGTTTAGGATGTTTTTACCATTCACTGTTAAGGCTGCTGTGGTTTTTTTATCTCCAAATACACATGTGTAGCCTCCAGCATCCTTCAGCTCCAGATCATGTATGATCAGCTCGGCAGTCGTGCCTTCTTGTCTCATTCTGTATTTGCCACTTGGCCTGAGCTCCTTGGATCCTTTCTTCCACTCCACTGGGGCGGCTTTGTTCAGCTCACAGCGCAGTATGGCTGTTCCACCTTCTGTAGCTTCCAAGTCCTTCAGTTCCTCTTTGATGAGTGCAGGGCGGGCTGAAGGATGAAGCATGAATTTCTATGATGTGCACCAGCATAATATGGTTCACCACACGCAGCTTAGACTGAGAAGAAACAGCTGCATGACTTACTTTCAGTACCGTGACTTTATATGGATACTGACAAGGCTAGCATGGGCAAATGACTAGATCAAAGGAGAAAGTGATCCGGTCCTTAAGGAAAAGCCCGGATCAATGGAAGGGGTCTGACAAACCTACAGCTTCATTAGCATATCATTACATTTTGAGGAACAAAACCCCAATTGAACACAATTCAAAATAACTGTTTCCCAGCAGTTACTCTGCCAAAGAACCTGTTTGTAACTCCCTTAAAAATTGTTTTTTAAAAAGCAGACATTTTGCCCCAGGGCCTTGAAGCTGGATTGCATCAATTTCCGAGAAGTGTCGTATGCCAGAGCAGAAAAGAGGTTTTTCTGCAATAGTTATTTCAAAGCCATTCACAGATATTAGGTTGTCAGCAAAAGGATGTTTGACTGTTATTCCTTCCCAGCAGAGTTTCCTGGGCTGTGTCTACACAGCAATGTCAGCAGGAAATAAGCTATACAGGGAGAGATATAAGAACATAAGAACATAAGAATGGCCATACTGGGTCAGACCAAAGGTCCATCAAGCCCAGCATCCCATCTGCCGACGGTGGCCAATGCCAGGTGCCCCAGAGAAGGAGAACAGAAGACAATGATCAAGTGATTTATCTCCTGCCATCCATCTCCTGCCCTTATAGTGAAGGCTAGGGCACCATACTTTATCCCTGGCTAATAGCCATTTATGGACCTAACCTGCAAAAATTTATCAAGCTCTTTTTTAAACCCTAATAGAGTCCTGGCCTTCACAGCCTCCTCGGGCAAGGAGTTCCACAGGTTGACTGTGCGCTGTGTGAAGAAAAATTTCCTTTTATTAGTTTTGAACCTACTACCCATCAATTTCATTTGGTGTCCCCTAGTTCTTGTATTATGGGAAAAGGTAAATAATTTTTCTATATTCACTTTCTCCACACCATTCATGATTTTATATACCTCTATCATATCGCCCCTCAATCGCCTTTTTTCCAAACTGAAAAGTCCCACTCTCTATCCTCTCCCCATATGGGACCCTTTCCAAGCCCCTAATCATCTTAGTCGCCCTTTTCTGAACCTTTTCTAATGCCAATATATCTTTTTTGAGGTGAGGAGACCACATCTGCACGCAGTACTCGAGATGTGGGCGTACCATAGTTTTATATAGGGGAAGTATGATCTCTTTTGTCTTATTATCGATCCCTTTTTTAATAATTCCTAACATCCTATTTGCCTTACTAACTGCCGCTGCACACTGCGTGGATGTCTTCAGAGAACTATCCACTATAACTCCAAGATCCCTTTCCTGATCTGTCGTAGCTAAATTTGACCCCATCATGTAGTACGTGTAATTTGGGTTATTTTTTCCAACATGCATTACCTTACACTTACCCACATTAAACTTCATTTGCCATTTTGCTGCCCAATCACTCAGTTTGCTGAGATCTTTTTGTAGTTCTTCACAATCCCTTTTGCTTTTGACTGTCCTGAACAACTTGGTGTCATCTGCAAACTTTGCCACCTCACTGCTTACCTCATTTTCTAGATCATTGATGAACAAGTTGAACAGGATCGGTCCCAGGACTGACCCCTGGGGAACACCACTAGTTACCCCCCTCCATTGTGAAAATTTACCATTTATTCCAACCCTTTGTTTTCTGTCTTTTAACCAATTCCCGATCCATGAAAGGACCTTTCCTCCTATCCCATGACCACCTAATTTACATAAAAGCCTTTGGTGTGGGACCGTGTCAAAGGCTTTCTGGAAATCTAGGTATATTATGTCCACTGGGTGCCCCTTGTCCGCATGTTTATTAACCCCTTCAAAGAATTCTAATAGATTAGACAGACACGACTTCCCTCTGCAGAAACCATGCTGACTTTTGCCCAACAATTCGTGCTCTTCTATGTGCCTTGCAATTTTACTCTTTACTAGTGTTTCTACTAATTTGCCTGGTACTGATGTTAAACTTATCAGTCTATAATTGCCAGGATCTCCTCTAGAGCCTTTTTTAAATATTGGTGTTATATTGGCCGTCTTCCAGTCATTTGGTACCAAAGTGGATTTAAAGGATAGGTTACAAACCACTGTTAATAACTCCGCAATTTCACATTTGAGTTCTTTCAGAACCCTTGGGTGAATGTCGTCTGGTCCTGGAGACTTGTTACTATTCAGCTTATCAATTAATTCCAAAACCTCCTCTAATGTCACTTCAATCTGAGTGAGTTCCTCAGATTTGTCGCCTAAAAAGGCTGGCTCAGATTTAGGAACCTCTGTAACATCTTCAGCCGTGAAGACTGAAGCAAAGAAATCATTTAATCGCTCCGCAATGGCACTGTCTTCCTTGATCGCTCCTTTTATATCTTTATCATCCAAGGGCCCCACTGCTTTTTTAGCGGGCTTCCTGCTTCTAATGTATTTAAAAAACATTTTACTATTGTTTTTTGAATTTTTGGCTAGCTGTTCCTCAAACTCTTTTTTGGCTTTTCTTACTACATTATGACAGTTAATTTGGGAGTGTTTATGTTCCTTTCTATTTTCCTCACTAGGATTTGACTTCCACTTTTTAAAAGCTGCCCTTTTCTCTCTCACTGCCTTTTTAACATGGCTGTTTAGCCATGGTGGTTCTTTGTTAGGTTTCTTACTGTGTTTTTTTATTTGGGGTATACATTTAAGTTGGGCCTCTAGTATGGTGTCTTTAAACAGTTTCCATGCAGCTTCCAGGGATTTTAGTTTAATTACTCTACCTTTTAGTTTCTGTTTAACTAGCTTCCTCATTTTAGTGTAATTCCCCTTTTTGAAATTAAATGCCAGAGTGTTTGACCGCTGCGGTGTTCTTCCCAACACAGGAATATTAAAAGTTATTTTATTGTGGTCACTATTTCCAAGCGGTCCAGTAACAGTTACCTCTTGGACCAGATCCTGCGTTCCAGTCAAGACTAGATCGAGAATCGACTCTCCCCTTGTGGGTTCCTGTACTAGCTGCTCCAAGAAGCAGTCATTTAAGGCATCAAGAAATTTAATCTCTGAATCCCGTCCTGAGGTGACATGCACCCAATCAATATGGGGATAATTGAAATCTCCTATTATTACTGTGTTTTTTTTTTATTTTGATAGCCTCTCTAATCTCCCTTAACATTTCAGCATCACTATCACTGTCCTGGTTAGGTGGTCGGTAATATATTCCTAATGCCATATTCATATTAGAGGAATGAATTGTTATCCATAATGATTCTATGGCACATTTTGATTCCTTTAGGATTTTTACTTCATTTGATTCTATATTATCCTTCACATATAGTACCACTCCGCCACCCGCACGACCTGTTCTGTCTTTTCCACACTAGCTTATTTTTCCACACTAGCTTATTTCAAAATAATGCTGCTACACACACAGGCTACGTCTACACTAGCACACTACATCGAAGTAGCCTATTTCAAAGTAAGAACATCAAAATAGGCTACTTCAACACGTATCGGCTACACATCCTCTGGAGCCGGTGCCGTTGACGTTCAACGTCGAAGTAGCAACGGGAAACGTCTAAAGGAGCCTTCCCGGAAGGAAATGCGGCGCATCCACACACACAAGAAATCTCTGTTGAAATAAGGGGACAGCAAAGCCTGCGGACGATGTCACAGGCTGGACTAGCCCTTCCGGGGCAAAAGCAAGCCATTCCCTTAAAGGACCCCTCCCAGACACGCTCGGCCTGCACAGCATGAGGTCTGCAGAGCTGACAACCGGTTGCAGACCCCGTGCACACAGCCTGGGCCCCCAGCTGCAGCAGCAGCAGCAACAACAGCAGCCAGAAGCCCTGGGCTAAGGGCTGCTGCACGCAGCAACCATAGAGCTCTGCAGGGGCTGGACAGAGTGTCTCTCAACCCCTCAGCTGATGGCCACCTTGGAGGACCCCGCTATTTCGATGTAGCAGGATGCGGATCATCTACACACTCCCTACTTCGACGTTCAATGTCGAAGTAGGGCACTATTTCCATCTTCGGATAGGAATAGCGATTTCAATGTCTAGCCACCTAACGTCGATTTCAAAGTCGAAATAGCACACGGCATGTGTAGACATGACGCGTGCTACTGTGACGTTGTGCCAACTACTTCGAAGTAGCTGGCTTGTATAGACGCACCCAAAATGCATTTCAAAATAGCTGCACACTAGTTTGAAGTAGAGCATCGAGACACAATAGAGCCTGTTTAGAATAGAGCTATTGGACACGCTGTGGCTTATTTCAACATAGGCCCTATTCCCTGTCTACACAGCCTCTACTTTGCAATACCTATTTTGAAATAGGCACTATTCCTGATACAATGAGGTTTACCAATTTCAATATAAGCTGACAGCTATTTCAAAATTATTTTGAAGTAGCAGTTGTGTCGTGTAGGCGCTCACAAAGTTATTCCAAAATAACTTTTCTGTGTAGACGTAACCCTGGAGAATACAAACAGAAAATCAGGCCTAGCCTGGGCTGCCCTCCCTCACGTACCCCATCCAACCTCCCCATGTGCAGAGGAGGCCCTCTCCTTTGGGGACACTGTGACCCATGCTCTGCTTGCATATTGTGTCTTTACCCTCCAACCCATCATTGGTCCTTTCTGTCTGGTGTGGAGAAAGTGAATATAGAAAAATTATTTACCTTTTCCCATAATACAAGAACTAGGGGACACCAAATGAAATTGATGGGTAGTAGGTTCAAAACTAATAAAAGGAAATTTTTCTTCACACAGTGCACAATCAACCTGTGGAACTCCTTGCCCGAGGAGGCTGTGAAGGCCAGGACTCTATTAGGGTTTAAAAAAGAGCTCGATAAATTTTTGCAGGTTAGGTCCATAAATGGCTATTAGCCAGGGGTAAAGTATGGTGCCCTAGCCTTCAGTACAAGGGCAGGAGATGGATGGCAGGAGATAAATCACTTGACCATTGTCTTCTGTTCTCCTTCTCTGGGGCACCTGGCATTGGCCACTCTCGGCAGACGGGATACTGGGCTGGATGAACCTTTGGTCTGACCCAGTATGGCCATTCTTAAGTTATTATGTTCTTATGTCTAGATTGCCAACTCTTTGGGGCAGGATCTATCTGCTTCTATGTTTGTTCAGCAGCCTGCACAATGCTGTGATTGTAGTCAGCCTCTGGCACTGCCATTATAGAAGTGTGCAATAACAACAGAAAATACTGAAAGCCTCTACCGTGGATTTTGACTTGAGCCATCGTCTGCTGGTCTCCAGTATCACAGCTGTATCTCCCAGCATCCTCTGGCTCTGCATTGTGAATGAACAGCTCTGCCACAGAACCCTTCTGCCTCATCTCATACTTGTCATTTTCCTGAAGTATGGTTCCTCCCTTCTTCCACACCACTCGGGCATCCGGTTTAGTGATCTCACAGCGCAATGCTACCGTGCTCCCCTCTTCCAGTTCCGTATCCTGAAGGTTTTGTTTAAAAAGGATGGGCAGAGCTAAAATACAAAACCAGAGGAGATCAATGGTGTGTACAGACTCTATCCAGCACCCTGTACGACGATGCTCTCATATGGTCTTCCTTTTCAACTGCAGTCAAGAAAGATGGCCAGTAAGTTTAAAATCCAGAAGAAAAATGCACTATTATCAATTACCATTATTAGACCTGTGACTGGAAGTGTGGGATGTTCATATATGGAATAAGTGCAAATTCCTTTCAGTCGTTTAATACAAACAAAAGGAAGAACTTCACACAATAAACAGTCAACCTGTGGAACTCATTGCTAGGGGATGTTGTGAAGGCCAACAGTATATTTGGTTACACAAAGAATTAGATAAGTTCATGGAAGACAGGTCCATCGATGAGCTAAATTAAGCTCTGTTAAGATGGTCAAGGATGCATCTCTATGCTTTAGGTGTCCCTAACTTTCAAATGCCAGAAATGGGACTAGACAACAGAAGAAAGCACAAAACAAAGATGTTACACAGTTATGAACACAGATATGTAATGTAAAATTGTAAAACAACCAATACAGAGATTACTAAGAACATATATAAACCTGAACTATGGACTTGAAATGGGTAGCCCACCTCCATAATAAAGAGCTGCTGTTAAATCATGGCAAATGTATTAAGTACTGAATAAGTAAAATAAACTGCAATCAACCAGCTCTACCTACCCTTTACTTTCACCCGAGCAGTAGTCTTTTGTTCTCCAGTGCTGCAGGTATAGTCTCCATCATCTATCAATTTGACATCTTGAATAATGAGCTCGGCAACAGTGCCACGTTGCTTTAACTGGTACTTGTCACCGGGTAGTAGAACTGTGTCTCCCTTTGTCCATTTTACTGGGACGTTGGGTTTGCTAAGCTCACAGATCAATTTGACTTGACTTCCTTCTTTGGCTTCCTCACTTTGGAGTTCTCGTTTGAAAAGAACAGGCAGAGCTAAAATGAAGAATTGCAGACTGTGAACATTGGAGAAAAGAAGAACACCTGGAAATCACTTGCCCCCTTTGTGCTTCATCACGTACATGACGTAAGATGTAGAATCACAGAATGCCAGCATGACAAAGTACTTTGCCAGCGCTCAGTGCAATCCAGTTCAATGTAAAACCAGAGACCAGATACTTATTTTAGGGCATGTTCATTATTAGTAATACAAACATGATGTAAATGCTTTAAACATTTAATAACATGAGAACTCTGTCAATTGACATGTAGACATTCTCTACGGACCAGTCCTGAGAGAAACAGAGCACCTTCAACTCCCCTATTTTACTAGTTGCATGTCACATTCATGCTGTGAACCACTGAACGCACAGACAAAGGGAATTTTTACACCATTCTGGTGACTACAGTTAAAGATATCCTTTCTCCTGTACTACATTTTGCAGATGTCAGTCAGGGATGTGAGACGTCAGACTACGCTCCGGACAGACGTTCAGAGCTAGGCCTTTGCTGTGAAAAAGAATGAGCAAGGTTCATTAACGCACACAGAAAATGAACACAAGGATAGCACAAAGAGCTTGACACACAACAGCTGAGACATTCCTTTTCCCAATCACGAATCCCTTCTCTGTATAGGAAGTTTTCATCAGACATGACAACAGCCTAGCAGATCCTGCAACGCATATACAGAGGGAAAGGTGAGGAGGTAGGTAAGAGGGTCCCACTGAAGATTCCTACATGGCCTCTGTCAGACAGAGGGATTTCAGACTGCAGGGTGCATTAGCGAAGAGCAGGCGGCATCCGTAGTTGCTGTTAGTGTTGACTGTGGAAGAAGAAAGAGGAAAAGGTTTAGTGGGATTGGTGCTTCTGATCAGTCACAGCAGAAAGTGCTGGCACTGGATGCTCTGTGTTCTCACCAGTGTATTCACCGTGGTCTTCGAGCACTGGGTTATGACGTGCAGCTTGGCACAGCCACTCCATGATTTAGTGCATGCTATATGTTTGGCAGACTTGGTTTCCTTAAGATTCATGGGAACCTACACACCACTTCTCCCACTCTTGCAGCCATGTGTCCTCCCACACGATCTGTTCCCACTCACAGCCTGAGACCTGCCACACTCTCCTCATCCTCTCTGCAGCTGGGAGAGTCCAGCAGGGAAGGTGTTAAGTGCTGTCTGGCTGCTGCAGAGGCTGCCGCTCAGGAGTCAGAGCTGCTCCAGGAAGCCGGGAACCCCTCTCAGGCTGCCTGCATCCAGGCAGAACTAGCAGCAGTGGTAAGATAGTCCTCCCCAGCATTTGCCTCACCATATTGCTATAATTTGGGACATCAGCATGTCAGAGAGGAGTGGGAGCTGACTTTTTCTTACCTGATGTCCTGGTGGTGCCCAAAATTTTCAGAAACCCTGTGTGTATACAGCATACATGGCTGTACATGTGTAGGGATGGCCCTATTGGCTGGAGCAGGACAGCTCATTTCCTCCATCCTACACTTGCATCTTTCCAGAGGCCTTTCTCTACCACTTCCTCTGTCTGGAACTCTTGGGTGAACTTCCTGGGTGATGCCAGCTGGAAGGGGCAGAGTAGTGTGATGTGTTAGGTATTTTATGCCCTGGGTCATCTACAGCTACTGGTCCACTGGAGATCTTTGGAATCCATTTGCTTAAGTCCCTCAACCGTCAAGAAGAGAAATTTCAAATGAACTGTAGCTGCTGTAGTATCAGTGAGGTAGTTGTGATGGTCTCTATCTTCACAAAACAAAGCAAGCAGTCCTGGAGCACCTTAAAGACTAGCAATATTATAAATTAGGTGATGAGCTTGCATGGGAAAGACCCATTCTTCAGACACAATTCTCCAAGTCTGAAGAAGTGGGTCTTTCCCATGACAGCTCATCACCTAATAAATAATATTGTTAGTCTTTAAGATGCTACAGGACTGCTTGCTTTGTTTCGTGCCGTTGCTGTGCAACGTAAAATGCTGCATTTCCTTCTCTTGACAAATAACCCTCTCCCCCAGTGTCCGCTCCAATTTCTATTGAAATCAGTGTACTTCTATTGTCTGTAAAGGCTACGTCTACACTTAGGAAAAACTTCAAAATGGCCATGCTAATGGCCAAATCAGAGAATACTAATGAGGCACCAAAAAGAGTATTCAGTGCCTAATTAGCATGCTGCAAAACCCTGCAAACATCGAAATCCCCTTATTCCTATCAGCTGATGTTCTCAGGGTCCTTTTGAAAAGGACCCCCATGAAGATGGGCTGCACGTGAGCGAAACGCGGCACTTTCAAAGTGCCACATCCGACAGCATGCTAATGAGGCATTGAATATTCGTTTCAGCGCCTCATTAGTATGCTCTGATTTGGCCATTAGCATGGCCATTTCAAAGTTTTTCCTAAGGGTAGACACAGCCCTAGTGTGGTGGAAAAGCATAACAGAGAAATCCAGGCGAGTAACAACCGTCATACTTTCCTTCATCCTTCTGTTCTGATTGTTTTTCTTTCATTTTTAGGGCAAAATCCTGCAGTCCAGAACTTAGTTTGGAGCTGTGTTCTCTCCACATTTGTGGAGGACTTGGTGACATTTGCAGGAGAGCAGAACACATAAGGAAGCTGACTGAAAAATCAATGTCCTTGACTGAGAAGGATATTTTCCTTCCAGCTCAGTAAACTACATGCAGCCCCAGCCCCTGTCTGACCTTGCACTTCAGTGTTCATTTCAATCTCAAAATAAACATTTTGTCTAGTTTACATTTTGTCGCCTGTCTGGGAGCTGTCCAGCTGAGTTAGTCGGAACATGTCCTGCATGACAGTGTGAAGAGAGGGAGTTAATTTTCAGTTTAGTTGCCGCTAGCTGTTAAATTGTTATTTTTGATCTTTATGTTAGGCAGCATCACCGCAAACGTTCTTACCCTTGACAGTGACAACTGCGCTAGTTTTAGCTGCTCCAGCCTCACACTCATATCTGCCACTGTCTCTCTCTTCTGTCCCATGAATGACAAGCGTGGCTTCAAATCCCGACCGGCTGATCTTATACTTAGAGGAGTTTCTAAGGGTCTTTCCATCTTTGTACCACTTTACCGGGCTGTCTGATTTGGAGGTTTCACAATGAAGAAAGGCATCCTCTCCCTCAAAGAGTTCGGCATCAGCAAGCTCCTTTGTAATGATGCAGGGCTTCTCTAGAATCACACAAAACTCGTCTGAGGTTTTCAGAGGAAGGGGAGCAGCACATGTGATCAGTTATACCAAAGATACGGCTCATTATTCTGCAACATCATCACCGGAAAAGGAAAATTGGGGGGCGGGTGGGGGGGAAATGGAAGGCATTAAACCTTCCTAGTGGGGGTTTCTACAGCAAGAAATAGTTTTGAAAATGCCTGATATAGTATGGCAAAATTCAGGAGCCAAATGTCTCTGTGGAAGAAATACATATGGATAACTTGTCTATGAGAATGTCTATAACGTTAATTAAGGAGAAGCACAAATGTCACTAGTTCAGGAATATTGCCATAGACCTCTTCAATATGAATAAGGCATAATACGATGCTTCTGCCTCAAAAACAGCTGTATACGTGTAGCATGAGAAACCTGATCCCTAATGAAGAGCATGGCAATGTAAATTTGATGACTTTTGTCTTCTCGATGATTGTTAAAGAAGTGAATCAGAAGCTGGTTTTTGCCAGGAGATGGTCACAAGCTTTATCCAGTTAAAAACCATTGTTTTGTGAGTACAAGTGGCCTTTTGCTCTCTGAAAACAGTCACCTGCTCTGTAGAACACAGTTGATTATACAAAATGGTGCAAAGGTTCGCCCTTCCAAAACTCTTCCTGTGATTCTCCAAAAAGTGTTCAATTTGATGCAGCAGAAACCAAGTGGTTTCCTGGGCTCTGTGTACTGAAGAATTATTTTATGACTCCAAGGCCGTGTCTACACGTGCCCCAAACTTCGAAATGGCCACGCAAATGGCCATTTCGAAGTTTACTAATGAAGCACTGAAATGCATATTCAGCGCTTCATTAGCATGCGGGCAGCCGCAGCACTTCGAAATTGACACACCTCGCCGCCGCACGGCTCGTCCAGAGGGGGCTCCTTTTCGAAAGTATCCCACCTACTTCGAAGTCCCCTTATTCCCATGAGCTGATGGGAATAAGGGGACTTCGAAGTAGGCGGCATCCTTTCGAAAAGGAGCCCCGTGGGGATGAGCCGCGCGGCAGCGAGGCGTGTCAATTTCAAAGTGCTGCGGCCGCCCGCTTGCTAATGAAGCGCTGAATATGCATTTCAGTGCTTCATTAGTAAACTTCGAAATGGCCATTTGCGTGGCCATTTTGAAGTTTGGGGCATGTGTAGCTGTAGCCCAAGAGGTACACAGCATGGCTCTGCAATTCTTTACAATCAAAGCATGTGGTCTGATTGCCGCTCCCCACTTGTGTCCTTTCCCTTGTTTCACAAAACTGACCCCTCTAACTAAAGAACTCTCTTTCTCAACCCATCACTAGAAACTCTACTCCAACATTTTTCCTTACTTGACATGTTCTGGACAAACTGCCAGAGTTAGGTGGTTGACAATATACCTCAGTTGGCCTTTCTCATTATATATTTGAAAAGAATAAAGAAACGTTTACTTATGGCATGTCAACTGTCTTCCTAAAGTGATTTGTTCCCCCATTGAATCATCCCAGCTCGTGAAAAAGTGTCAATATGTTCCCAACACACACATCAGAATGTTGCACTTTCCCATGAAAGACTCAATAAACAAATGATTAAAGAACATTTTACAGGGCTGCAGTGTGTTAATGCCATCATCAGATAGACCCCTGATGCTATTTATGAGCATAGGCAACCAGATATCAGAAGACCTAATTTACAGCATATGCTGCTATCTCTCCACCTGCACGTCTACCCTTGCTCTAAGCTTGCCTCTACTCTCTTTATCCTTCCCTGCAGACTTTCTGCTTGAATTACCTTTAACAACCAAACTGGCAGATGTTTTCTTATCACCAGCTTCAAAGGTAATGACCCCCGAATCCTTCAGTGACAGTTTTTTCAAGGTTAGCAAGTGATAGCCTCCAGGCTTTGACTGGATGTCATTAAGTTCATTGGTATGCAGAGGGGTCTTATCCAAAAACCACTGCACATTGCTATAGTCTATTGGAGAGATTCTGCATCTGAACATGGCAGAGTCTCCTTCTATCACATCAACGTCTTCCAGGTCTTCTGTGATTAGTACTTTCTGGCCTGAAAGGAACACAGACAGGTCAATTACTGGACTCCTTAGTGTCTGTCCCTGTGTCTGGAGAGAGGCAAAGGGGAATGCCAAGCACATGACTTCTGGGACGAGAGCTCTCCTGAAAGGAACACATTTCATGGTACAGAAGAGTTAAACACAATTCCACCATTATTATTCAAAGAATTCACTCAGATGAAGAAAATAAGTATTCGCGGACACACTAGAAGAGGACGAAGGTTACTAATCTGCATGTTATTGATTTGTAAAGATTTCAATGCACTCTCAGAGGAAAGTTACAATTCCAATATTTTAATCTCCCCGAAGTATCAGAGGTGAAATCCACTATATAGACCTGAGAGGAGAATGAGACCCTTCATATGGCCATGTGTTCTGGGCATGTAGGTTCATTGAGTGGATGCTCCTGAAACCCCACCTTGATTTGCCATATTTTACTAGATGACGAAGAACTTTCTTCTTTAGCGGTACTACAAGCTGGATTCCAACTTCTCCGTAAATAACCAATGGGAGAAACTCACTGATGAACAGAGATTTAGTTATTTATCTGTCATAGGAAAAACAAGAAGCAATCCTGGAAATCAGTCTAAAAGCAAGGTGAAAAAAAGATTATCTATACCTAAAGGTATTCCTGGTGTCACTGTGAATTACAAAACAAATTCAGGAAGTGTTACCAAGCCAGAAAAAAAAAGGTGCTCCCATATTTTCATGAACTAAGCTTGTCACACATCCCCAGTCATATATTTGAGCTCAAAATAAGCTGCTTTCTTGTAAATGAAATATTTTATTGATCAACAAAGCTATTTAAAGCTGGCCTTAAAAATCTTTCACACAGTGCAACAGGTGCCTTGGTGATATCTTATGCAAGGCCATGCATCCTCCCCATTACAGGGCAATTTGGTGCATTTGGGAAGCTAGAGGGTCACACGCTTTGCCTCTAAACTGGAAGACAATGGGAAGAATGCACTATCTATCCCTGAATCCACAGCAGGTTTACAGACAATGCCAAGAAATCTAAAATTGTATTGTTAAGTCATCTAAGCTGCACTCCTTCATTGTCTTATTGATTTTGTTTCAATAACAATTTCCTCTTGCTTGTGCCTGTCTGGTGCTGTGGTCAGAGGAGCGTGAGCTCTTCTGTGTATCGTGTTGTCAGTGGTAACTTAATCAGTTGCCATTCACTCCCTCCAGTAACCCTAAAACCCTGACCCTGCTGACTGCATCTGTCATCTTTCCCAGTGACTGTGCTTATTTGCTTATAACCTGCTTAGGTTAAAACAGTTTTGTCTGGGCCAAGATACACAGTTTTGCCTGGTGCATTGCAGGTCACAGTGCAAATCTCCGGCCTTACCTTGCCTGGGCCAACATTGTTCCAGATCTCAAACAGCCCCTATCATTCCAGTCCTGAGCCCCCTCCCCTATTAGTTCTGTCCAAGCATCCCAGTCCAGACCTAACAGTTTCATTTCAGCCAATGGGATGTAAGCATGTAAATTAACTAGGTGGAGGGTGTGATGATTGCTTGAATTATCTCTGATGTTACAGTGCTCCTCTGCCTGCAGTACAATACGAGCACTGCATGGGAATCAGGCTTTTCCCAAGGTCTGGTGTTTTGACTATCTCCAGAATCTTCCCACCAGTGCCTGAACCTTCTCTGAGAGGTTAGATTTGATTGGTTGTGGTCTTCCAAAGTTATTTCATTACTGACATAGAGGACTAGCAGGGAGTGGCGTTTTAGGTCTCGCTTTGGCCACATAGATGGTCACGTACCTCATAGCTTCTGTAGCCAAAGGTCATTGCACTGCCATGGAATGTTTGAATTTGACAAATCAGCAGATTCTGATGGAAAAATATTCCACTGGAAAAAGTTCCAGCCAGCTCTACCCCTAAATCTAACCCCAACACAATAACCTAGACCCTGTCTATCCCCTTTGTCGCCATGCCAAAGCTTCTGTGAATTTCCAGTTCCTCCCTACTAAGGTCCTACATTCTCTCCTCCACCCCGCCATAGGTCAGGAGACCTGTATGTGTCCCATCCCCCTGAATGAACCTTATTACATTATGGGCAGACAGAAAGGCCACTGAATGGAGCATCAGGCATCTCTTCACCTTGTCAACTGATGCATTAGTGCACACAAATAAGAACACAAATTACAGCAAGGTAAAAAATTAATTCAGCTTCAAAGTATGGAAAATAATGGACCAGTGGGCCCAAAAATATGTACATTGTGCTTGTCCCAAGTGCACAGGTTTGAGAGGAGGGTTTGCCACAGGGCTCAGCAGAAGCAATCCTTTTTCAGTGGCAGCAAAAGAAAATCTCTAGCCATTTTTGAAAACATGGGCTACTGGGCCAGTGGTGGGCAACCTGCAGCCCATCAGAGTCTTATGCATGGTGTGCGAGAGATTTTGTTTACCATTGTCCGTTTTCAGGGTTGCCAGATTCTGCTGGCTTTCAGCCACATCATTTTTTCCTTCTGGTAATACTAACGTGAGACACACTTAAAGCAGGGGCACGTGAAGTGAGGTGTGTGCCAGTTGCACTCCACACTGAGAGTCGTGTGCTCCCTCTGCAACCAAAGTGCTGCTACTATTCTATTGGCACAGCCTGCAAATTCTAGGTACACAAGCGCAGTTAGCAAAGCTACTCTGTCCCAGGAAGCCATCCGGGCTATGACAATCTTTCAGCCCACTGAGATGAAGGAGGACCACTAGTCTACTTGGCCCATCACTGCACTAGGCTGTAATCCAGCTGGTAATCCCTTAACTAGTCGGCTCATCTGCCAGTAAGTTGAGCTCAGCATCACAACTCATACTCCCTGCCTGCAACAGCCATGCCGTACTTGACCGTGCATTCCAGCTGTTCATACCTTGCACAGTCAGCTTGGCTCTGGTTTGGGCCTCGCCAATGTCGCAGGTGTAGGTGTCGCTGTCACTTTTCTCTACGGCGTTAACAGTGAGCTGCAGGATGTTGCCTTTCTGGGTGATCTCGTATTTGTGGCTTGTCTTGAGCTCGATCATCCCTTTCCGCCAGGTCACGGCGGGTGCGGTTTTCTCAGTCTGACACATGAATACGGCCACTCCTTTTTCATCAGCTTTCAGGTCTGAGAGCTCCTTGGCAAAGCGATTGGGTTTGTCTGAGGAAAGCAACAACCAACAGTTATCCCCACATAGTCTTCAGGTACATCAACACCCCCTGGACCCAGGTGTCTCCAGTTTTGCAGTCACCTACAGCTTCCAAAGTGAGACCAGACCAGAAAGGTACCACTTTTACATCTACCGAGTACAGGTGTAAATGACTGCGCAAGCACCAAAGCTGTGGAGAATCAGACCCTCCTAGCCTCATCAGTCTCTTGCTCTGAAGCTACTTGTAAAAGACGTGCCTGTGCTCAGTTACAGAACTGAAAGACAATGTGCTGAATTCCACGGCAATAAATTTTCTCACTCCCTGCTGAGAAATACAGATGGCCAGGCCCAGCGGACTAGCCTATTATATTGAAAAGAGACATACACAATGAGTTTAAAGACAAATGTAGACTCTGCATTTGAATTATTACTACTGGCCTGATTTTCATAGATTTTAAGCCCCTCCAAAAATCACGCTATGTTAGAATGTTAATACAGGTTGAACCTCTCTAGTCTGGCACTCTCTCGTCCAGCAACATCCACAATCCACCATGAGTTAAGTCAGCTGGATGACCACTTATCATGGGTGTGACCAAGTTTCCCGTGGTCCCATAAAGTTTGTTTAGAGCCACCAGACCTGGCTCTCAGTGTTCTGTGCTGTTATTTTTCAAGGTTAGCAAGCGATAGCCTCCAGGCTTAGACTGGATCTCATTAAGTTAACCCATACACGTCTTCGAAGAGCCCAGTAAGCAGAGGAAGTGTTGGTAATATGCTAGACTTTACTGACCTCCTGTGATTCAGCAAATTCTCTCATTCAGCTCTGGTCAGGTCCTGAGGGTGCTGGACTAGAGACGTTCAACCTGTACCTCTTTAGACCTGAATTTTGGATTGCTGGGGCCACCTGGGGCAAAAGCCCTGGATCACCCCTGAGCTGGTAAATTCTGTCATCTGGGACCTGTCAGATCCCAAACCATGCTGGACTAAGGAGCTACAAACTGTATGTAATGGTGGACAAGTGTTATCATCTCCATGGTAAATACAGGGAAACTGAGTCACCAAGATTTCACACTGAGGCTGAGTCTACACGTGCCCCTTCCTTTCAAAAGGGGCATGTTAATGAGCGGGTTTGAAAGATGCTAATGAGCCTCTGCAATGAATATGCAGCGCCTCATTAGCATAATGGCGGCCGCAGCAATTCAAAAGTGCGGCTTTTCGAATCGGGCACCGCCCGTGGAGACGGGATCTTCCAAAAGGACCCTCCCCAGTTTTCAAAAGCCCTTCTTTTGAATCGCCGCGGCAGCCATTATGCTAATGAGGTGCTGCATACTCATTGACTGTTGGCTAATTACTTTTTCATTGATAGTACAATTAACATAACAAAGGTCTAACAGGTTTTCATTTATATCATTTTCACTGAGGGTGCATCTACACGCATTCTTCTTTAGAAAGAGGTATGCAAATAAGGGAAACTGAAAATGCAAATGAGGTGCACATGTGCATATATGGTACCCCATTTGCATATTCTTATTTCGAAAGCTTCTTTCAAAAGAAGAAAGCCATTGTAGACACTGCTCTTTCGAAGGTAAACCCCACCTTCGAAAGACTCCTTCCCATTAAATAAAGCTCAAATACGCACATCATTTGCATTTTCGATTTCCTTCATTTGCATACCTCTTTCGAAAGAGGAATGCAAGTGTAGACGCCCCCGCATTGTTTGGGGGTTTCCCCTTTCCATGCCCAATGTAGACTGCTCAGTTAAACCACACAGTTAGGTTTTCAAAGTTGTGAAATTTCTTTTTCAGAAATTACTTATAAATAGACATACAAGTTTGGAAAAAACAAAAATATTGGTTTGTTAAAAGAGCCAGGCAAATAAAACATCTTCAGAAGTGTTGCATTTTTTTTCCCTACTTAGTATACTTTCAGGCTCCCGGGTGTGTGTCTGCTGACCTTGCACTGTAAGCAATGCTTTCGTTTTGTAGGTCTCTGTCTCACACATGTATTCCCCACTATCCTTGGTCGTGGCATCATGGATAACAAGAATAGCCCATGTTCCCTCTTGGCGCAAGTCGTATTTTTGGCTTTTCCGGATCGCTTTGCCATCCTTGTACCACTTCACATTGACGTCAGGTTTGGACATCTCACAGGTCAACCTCGCATCTTGCCCTGCTGTTGACGTCTTATCCTCCAGCTGCTTTACAATCTCTGCCGGTTTTTCTGAGGAAAGCAACACTACCTGTTAAAAATTCCTGTCTGGATTATTTCTCTCTCTTTTTGTTTTAAGAATTAGGATTCCTTTTATCTAAAACATCACCTAATAAATGGTTAAATACGAATAAATAACTCACCTTACATTTCTCACAGTGGTAGCCATGCTAGTCTTTAGCCATAAAAACAACAAGGAGTCCTGTGGTATCTTAAAGGCTAACAGATTTATCTGGGTATAATTTATAGACCTGTGTATGGTAAATTATGCCCAAATACATCTCTCAGCCTGTAAGGTGCCGCAGGACTCCTCATTGCTTTCCCGTTATGTTACTGATTTATTTTCAGGCAGAGATGAAGCAAGTATCTGAGTGTAGTGGGCTCTAGTGGGACAGAGTGGCCACCCCACTGCCTGGAAAGGGAGGAACCTAGCCAGTGGCCATTTTGTATTGAGCCTGGCCACTCCCCGTCACCTGTCCGGACGTAAGGAGGCAGGGTCAGGGGTATAAAAGCCTGGGCTGAGGGCTCAGTTGGCCCTGAGCCTCCAGAGGAGCCAGACAATGGCTCTGTGCTCCCTACCTGGCAGCCTAAGGACTCCGCCAGGGGCCAGCCTCCAGGGGAGTCAGAGGACGGCTCTGGGCTCCCAAGCTGGGAGGTGGAGGACCAGCTGAGTGAGGCTGAGGCCTGGGTTGGGCCACCTGCACCCTTGCCGATCCTGAAGCCCTGGGTACCCCAGCAGAACCAGCTGCCAGAAGATGACCAGCCGGACCCTGAGGGCCGACCAGAGTATCCGTCATAGCCTGTGTCCTGAGCCAGCCTGAGGCAGCAGAACTGAGAAGCTGCACAGGCCTGGATTGGGCCACCTGGACCCCAGCTGAACCTGGAACCCCATGAGCTGCAAGATGTTGCGGTGTGGATTCCCTGCTGGTCCATGCAAGAGGCTGTGTTGCTGCGACCAGGGCCCCTGGGCTACGACGCAGTGGAGTGGGCGGGCCTGTGTTCCCCCACCACCCACTTGCTGGGTGTCAGTCTCCCCGTTCCTGTCTGCCAGCACGGGCGGAGTGTCCGTTGTGTGCTGTCCTGCCCTGAGCTAGGGCCTGGGCCTCCTGAACTGTTGTGTGAGCTGCCGCATCCTCATCTAGGGCCTGGGCTCTTTTCTGGAAGACTTGAGCTCATCTCTCCCGTGCCCACCTGAAGGAAGGCTGGGGTTTTAAACGGTCGCCTCTCACCCACCCGAGGCAAGGTGGGGTAAGGACCATCAACTTGCAGGTTGTTGGGGTACCCGTGGCACTGGGGTGGAGGGACCACACACTGACCCGGAAGGGGAGGAGCCCTTCTGGGAACTGTACACCTGCTACATGGGCATATGGGTTGTTAATGAGCAGGAACTGAGAACTGACAGTTACAAGGAAGTCTGAATGGCACCGATTTGTAACAAAAGGCGCTCAGTCACTTTGGTAGCTACTGTTTTGCATTCATAGTTAATTATGACTGATGTTTCTGTGGGTGCAAATTGAGCAGTTAGTCATCTAGCTGCATTTGCTCCTTCAGGTGGTGGAATGGTGATCCCTCTCCTAGCATCCCTCTCCTGAAGATTACCTGTTCTGTTCACTCCCTCTGGGGCATCTGGCATTGGCCTCTCCTGGAAGAGAGGACACTGGGCTAGATGGACTGCTGGTCTGACCCGGTATGGCTGTTCTTATGTTCTTATGTTCTAATTATTTGCACCTATAACATCTGCTCTGTAATTAACAGCACTACAAGCAGAGAGGAGGCTACTTTAAACATTCTCTTCCCCTCCAAGCACATTTATTTTAAACACTTCAAAAAAGTGACAAATGTTTTCACTCTCTCAGCTGGTTTTTAAGTCCAATTCCTGATCCCTTTGAGTTCGTGGGGAAGGTTGCCATTTGCTCCAGTGAGATAAGGATTTTGCCTTTATCATTTACTGAGATAACCTATGTTTTGACATTGCTCCGACTTTGAAATATCTCTGCACTCATTACCTTTCACCACCAGCGAGGCCTTGGAGCTCAAGTTGCGAGTAGAGAAGGCTACTTCTCCAGCATCCGCAGCAGTCACATTTCTGATGCTGAGAGTGTACTTCCTCCCTGTGTTGAAGATCTTAAATCGGCCACCATTCTCCACTTCTTTCCCCTTCAGCATCCAATGGAAATTGCCAATGCTTTCATGGGACAAAATACATTCAAAAGTACAATTCTCCCCTTCTTGGACTTCTGTGTTCTTCAGGCGTTTCGTGATACCGATGTTCAGCTCTGGGTGGCAAGAAGGTAGGCAGTAAAGTTATTTAGGATTGGAGAAAAGTGGTATGTCACTAGCTTATACAACAGTCAGAGGGTCTGAGAGGACTCCCCACCTGTATGGAAAGACTGACAATTCACATGAAGAACAATCTTGAACGCCTGCTGTCTGAAGGTTTAAGTAGATGAGAGGTAGAAAAGCACCGTGTACATCATTAGCATATTTGGTTGAACTTCTCTTATCTGGCACCCTCAGGACCTGACTGTTGCTGGACAAGAGAATTTGCTGGACCTTGAGAGAGCAATATCATCTAGTGTATCACCAGCATTTCCTCTGTTTATTGGGCTCTTAGAAGACATTTTGGGGTACATTGCAGTTAAATAACAGCACAGAACACTGGAGAGGTGGCTCTAAACAAACTTTATGGGACCACGGGAAACTTGGCCACACCCAAGATAAGTGATCATCCGGCTAACTAAAATCATGCTGGATTACGGATGTTTCCAGATGAAAGAGTGCCAGGTTAGAGGGGTTCATCCTGTATTGCGGGAAAAACTACTCGCAAATTATTCCATAATGCCAAGTGTAACTACTACCATTCCCCAACCCTCTATGGCGTTGTAGGGATGGGAAAGGGACTTCTCAGTCTTGGACCACTTGCACTAGAGTGGGCATGTTCAGAGAAATGGGTATTCTTAGTGAAAAGGAATCAAGATGCTATGGAAGCCGGAGAGAAGAGCAGCAGCCAGAACCCCCCTGCCAAGTGTGTGAAAGAACAGTCAGTGCTCCCTTTGGCTCTGACAAATGAGATGTTAGTGGTTGTTTGTCATTTTGTGACGGGCCCAAGACAGCTGCACGTCTGTCTCAGAACAAGCAGGCACGTGAAAGGCATGGGACACTTTCTTCCTAGACTCACAAGACGGGTGAACAGTGGCCTGGAGTGGGGAGGTGTTTTCAAATGGAATATGGAATTCAGTTTTTGTTACCCCAGAAGAGACTCAAAGTTAACATCTAAAACATGTTAAACCCCATGTTCTTTTCTTTAAAGAAACCCATATTTCTTCTCTTTCTGTTCATATGTGCTATAAATATTTTTATTAAAGCATTTATTTGTTCTTTTGGTGCATTGTTTTTATTAACCACAGAAGGTTTGGAAGGACTTGCTCTAGCTCAGGCCAGTTAGTAACTGTAGCCAGCAGACTGGTGTGCAGCTTTTAGCTCTTGTCAGAGGTGCAGCTGAGAGTCAGGCTGCTGTCCCTGACAGGAGCGGTTTCCCGGTCACTGGAGTGGTGGGGAGCTGGGAACCAGGCGGTAGCCTGGCTCCTGGCTCCCTTCCACTTGCAGAGCCAGGAAACTGAGCAGGGCAGCAACCCTGGATAGTTTCCTGGCTCCAAGGAGTGGAGGGAAGCCAGGAACCAGGCTGCCCCTCGGTCGGGCTCCTCTCTGCTGGCTGGAGCCAGGAAACTGACCAAGTCTGCTGACCTGCTCAGTTTCCTCTCTCTGCAAGTGGAAGGGAGCCAGAAGCCAGACTGCTACTTGGTTCCCAGCTCCCTGCCACTCTGGGAACCAGGAAACTGACCAGCCTGTCTTCCCCTGACTTGCATAAAAATTCAAATTATGCAGGAGTTGCAGAAATGTAACCCCCACATAACTCGAGGGTTTACTGTAGTTACCCCTCAGTGCTATTTTAGATGTTATGGATGGTTTTTCCCTATGCTTCAAACAGAACAGCTGTGCTTGCAGACTCATCAATGTGTCACTTGGTAGCAGAATCACAGAATCCTAGGGCTGGAAGGGACCTCAGGAGGTCATCTAGTCCAGCCCCCTGCTTCAAGCAGGATCAACCCCCACTAAGTCATCCCAGCCAGGTCTTAAAAACCTCGAGGGATGGAGATTCCACCACCTCGCTAGGCAACGCATTCCAGTGGTTCACCACCCTCCTGGTGAAGTAGTTTTTCCTAATATCCAACCTACACCTCTCCCTCTTCCACTTCAGACCATTGATCCTTGTTCTGCCATCTGACACCACTGAGAACAGCTTCTCACCCTCCTCTTTAGAGCTCCCCTTCAGGAAGTTGAAGGCTGCTATTGAATCACCCCTGATACATATTGATTTTATAGTGGAGACCACTGTGCCTCCTGAAGGAGACCATGGGACTCCAAGAGGTAAGCAGCACTCACTCACAGCTCCATTGAAAAGAACACTACCATTTTCAGCTGCACGTACCCTGAATGCTGACTCGTGACTTGGCAAGATCAGTACCAATATCACATGTGTATAAACCAGCATCATTCTTGTCCAGATCGTGAACACTGAGACACAGTGTTTTCCCGGCTTGCAACTGTTCGTACTTGTCACCTAGGATGATCTCCACATCGTCCTTTTTCCAGATGGGATTCACCTTTGGTTTAGAGACCTCACACTCCAGTGTGATCACACCACACTCCTCCCCTACAACATCATCCAGGGCCTTCAAAAAGACGACAGGTTTCTCTGAAGGAAATTAACAGAGCGAGGGGAAGGGGAATTAAAAAAAAAACAGGACATTTAGATTAAGCCACTTTCTGTACATTCCACTAGGCCGAAGAGGGCTTCATCAGACCATTGGCATGCTCATTGTGGCTGAGACAATATAAATATGGAACCTAAGGCACTCTCGCACCACATGCCTCAAGAATTTATTCTGCAGGCAGGGGGACCACTGCTTTTTAATCACCCTTTCGTGGGGGAACACCTGTGCAGAGATGAGTGGGCATGGCTGGTTTTCAACTCCATGCCACAGGGAGCTATTTGCCATGCTGAAGTCCCATGGAATCGTGGTGTTGCTTGGGGTGTACTGTGGTTATTATGACTTCATATTTCTGGTTACAGTACAGTGCTTGTAGCTGGAGATCCCAATAGATCTGTTATGGCTCTGAGGCTCTTTAAAACTGAAAGTTGTAGCCACAGGTAGCATGAACAAGTATGTCATGTCTTACAGGAGGCCAGCAATAATGCAGGAGTTGCCAGCAGGAAAGACATAGGGTCAGGAAAGCTCTAATGCGGATCTCACCATAGTAGCCAGAGTGGGCCAACACAAAGGAAGGTGTGTCCCTTCCCAGCTGGCTGAAGCAGGAAAGGGTTCAGGTTGTTAATACCTCCTAAGTGGAGTTTTAACTAGGTTCTAGTTTTGAGTTTGTGTTTTAGAAATAAAATGAGCCCTGAAGAAAGGAATGTGACATATTTTCTCTCTCTCTCTCTCTCTCTCTCTCTCTCACACACACACACACACACACACACACTTATTTTCCTCAAATTAAAACACATTTGGACTAACATGTTTGCTGTCTGTGTGTAGAAAAACAGAACAATGCCTGACAGATTGGGAGGCGACTGAGAAGCAAACCCTTTGGCCTCTGTGTGGGTAGAGAGGGGAATAAATTCCTCAGAATCTTTGAAGGGGCTATGATGGGGGAAAAAAATCTTTCAGACTTTTTGAAGGGAAGTGGGAAATAAATCTCAATGAATTTCAGTTCCAGTTCTCCCTTTGTTGTCCTCTTGCCAAAGGTATATCCAGAATCATGACAAAATATGTACTTGCTGTTGAAACTGCATAATTCCAGAGCAAATGTACTGAAAGTAAGGAGTGGTCTGCTATGCTCCATTAGATACACGCAGGAGTTTAGCTAAAAATAATCAAAGGCCAACACAAGATAATCATCTATAGCTTTTGAAAAGGTGGTTGCATTAAGCAGAGCAAGGAATGCCCCAGAATGACTCAGGTAGCACCCATGAGAAGTAATAGAGTAATATGCTGAACCAAGGAAATATCTAGGAAGGTATCAGATCAAATTTCCTGATAGCAACATTAGCCATACTACACTGGCAAGGAAAGGACGGAAAAACTGAATATTTTTTCCCATTTTTTAGTTCCACTGCTAAATGATGCCATAGGGTTGGGACCACTACCCACCTTTCACCTTCAGCTGAGCACTTTCTGACACTTTCTCTGTCTTGATGGTCACCGTTCCTGCATCGTCAGGTGTGACCTGCTTCAGCATCAGCGTGTGGCACTTGCCAACTTTCTTGATTTCATTACAGCTGTTGGAGTAGAGGACGGTGTCATTCAGTAACCACTCCACATCCTCGTCCTCATGGGACAGCTCACAGGAGAAGATGGCGCAGCTGTCCTCCTCTGTCTCCACATCCTGCAAGTGTTTGGTTATCACCACCTGCCGGGCTGCAAGAAACCCAAGTGACAAGATAAATAACTAAATAATCCTCACTGCAATCATGGGAAATAGTTAATGAAATCATTAACAGCGCCATTGGTCTGACAGAGCTTAAGGCCAGCAGGGACCAATAAATCACCAAATCTGACCTCTTGTATAACACAGTAGGGGGACCGTATTTCTCTACACTGAACACATCTGGTAAAACCATTCATATACAAGCTGTAGTAAGATGAGGGCCTGAACCAATAGCCCATGTATCTTAGGCCTGTTGTGAGGCCTGAAAGCAAGGCCACAACAGTGAAGTCTTTGTTAATATAAAGCAAAACGAAGCTGTGAACAAGAGGCAGGCACAGCTCACAGAAGATGGCCCAAACGGGGCTGAAATTATAGAAACACTCAGACCTAAGAGGTACTAAGTATAGGCCATAAACACATTCCAGAAGGGTCTTAACAGAACACCCCATAAAGAAACATCTTTGTACCAACACATGCCCCACAAATAACAGACATACCGACCCAGGTCCAGGGCAGGGTCTAAACTGACAGCATCAAATGTAGCGATTAAACCTCTGCCCAGGACTGTCCCCAGTGTAGAGCGGTAATCTGTGAGGGGGTGGCACAATTTGAGAGGTCCTGCTGCAGTGCAGGTGGGGAGAGGTGGGGAAGAAGCAAAGAGCAGCAAAAACTGCCCCACACCCTTCCCACAGCTCCCAGCACCCGCCCCTTCTGTGATGAGACCTGTGGCTCAAGAATCAAGCGGATCAGCCAGCAACGGACTCACAAATAGGAGGGTGATATGAAGACGTCCTACTCATTACTGAGTGACTGCCAAGAGAGAGACAAGGTAATGAGTGGTAACTAGTCACCTTCAGAGGGTGGCAACCTGATACGTCAGGAGTGATGTGTAACTTGTCTGTACCTGTGTATAAAAATGTACCCTAAGGGATCTGTCTCTGGTCAGCCAAAGGGGCAGTGTCAGAGCCCTGTCACTAAGTACATTGCAAGGAACATACGTGCTGTTGTAAAAAAAGCAAACATGATTCTGGGACGCATTAACAGGTGTGTTGTGAACAAGACATGAGAAGTCATTCTCCCTCTCTATTGTGCGCTGGTTAGGCCTCAGCTGGAGTATTGTGTCCAGTTCTGGGCACCACAGTTCAAGAAAGATGTGGAGAAATTGGAGACAGTCCACAAAAGAGCAACAAGAATGATCAATGGTCTAGAGAACATGACCTGTGAAGAAAAGCTGAAAGAATTGGGCTTGTTTAGTTTGGAAAACAGAAGATTGAATGGGGATATGATAGCAGTTTTCAGGTATCTAAAAGGGTATCATAAGGAGGAGGGAGAAAACTTGTTCTTTTTGGCCTCTGAGGATAAAACAAGAAGCAATGGACTTAAACTGAAGCAAGGGAGGTTTAGGTTGGACATTAGGAAAAAGTTCCTAACTGTCAGGGTGGTCAAACAGTGGAATAAATTGCCTAGGGAGGTTGTGGAATCTCCATCGCTGGAGATATTTAAGAACAGGTTAGATAAATGTCTATCAGGGATGGTCTAGACAGTACTTGGTCCTGCTGTGAGGGCAGGGGGCTGGACTCAATGACCTCTCGAGGTCCCTTCACTCCTGGTATTCTACGACTATGTGGTAGCCTAACTGTAGAGGTCAGATCTGTGGAAGCTGAGATTGTGCTTAATTTACAGCATACCTGGCCTGGTGCCTTCATTCCTTATCTGATTTTATGGTCTTTGGGCGCTCTTGTGGAGTCTACCGCATCAGCCACCTGCCCAGGGCTCTGAATATAACATACAGCGGCAGCACACGCCTGCAGCTGTATGGTTATCATCACTAGACACAGCAAGAGTCCCGTCAGGACACCACACCTGTGACTTGTGACAACCACACAAGCGAGCGCAACAGCTGCACTACGCAGCACAAACACTCAAATGACCAGCACAGTGACTGAGCCCCGAGGAGACAGAAATATCGCGTAGTTGGCCTCTTTTTATTTACCTATTTTTTAAGGCTTTTGGGTTACCTGGGGAGAGGTGAAACACACCCTCCCCATGCCCTTCTCTTACACCCTTTCCTACCCGGCACTCTCCTCCTTCCATGCCTGCGGGCCCCTGACCGGGATGTGCCTCTCCTGGTAGGTGGCACCATGTCTTCCTGAAGCAACAACTTCTGACAGGGTTCAAATCCAGACGTGGCCAGCAGTGGCTTTCTGGCACCGAGAGGGAGGGGAGCTGCTTGCAGGCTCAGGGCAGGAATGTCTTCACCGAGATCATCCCTGCCCTTCACCTCTCCCCACCCCCTTGGCTGTAAGCAGCTGGCCCCTTCTTGCCCACACTGTCAAGACAGCTAACCCCTCTAGTCTTCTGCTGGCCAGCAACATAACCCAGCCACGTCCTATCCCCTGGTTACAGCACGGGCAGGGAGGGGTTAAGTCCTAAGGATACACTGTGTTCATGCACCAGAACCCAGGGAATTTGACTGCAGAGGCTTCAGTGAACTTGGGTGCTGGGGAGGGGGCTTATGGGATGCAGCAATCCTGCACCCCAGGGCAGGACCCACCATATGTGTGTGAAGAGGGTTCTAAGCAGTTTTCTCTGTCAGACGAGCACTTGTGCAGCCTTTCAGGAGAGATTAACATGCTACTCCATCTGATTAGCAGAGCAATCACTCCTCGGTTTTCTTGTTTCTACTGGTGGTGAACATTCGCACATGCCTCGGTGCACATAATGTATTTATTCTGCACAAGGATGGAAGATTTGATTGAGCATTGGTGCTAAGCCCTGCTGGGGGGATGCTCTGCAGCCCGCAGAGTTGGGATGTGAACAGAGCGGAAGCTGAATCCCCCATTGCTCCAGAGCTCAGTTGTGGGGCAGAAGCTCCTCCCCATGCCAGTGCAGTGCAGGGCTTTGACACATGCAGGACTCAGTTCCTTCTGTCCAGTGCCCTGAACTGGAGGGACTTGGGCTTTCCCAGTTTGCTGGCCCAGCCCGAGGCCGTGGCAGAAGGAAGGAGCCTGCCAGCCAAGCTGCTGCTGAGCAATGTGTCTGGCTCAGGGCTGGGTCTCGGCACAGCGGTGGGAAAGAGACACACCCTGCCACGGGGATAGGGAGGAGAAATGGGCCTGGGGGCGGAGGGAGGAAAATCAGGGAGTGGACAGTGAGCAGAGAAGCATGTAAAAGGCAAACAGGTGGGCAGCAGAAGTGACACATAGCCAATGGGTGCCTGCCCACACTCAACAGTTGCTGCCGCTCACAGCCACTGCTGGCCGGGATCAGGACAGAGCCAGGGCCCTATTGTCTCAGACCGGCATGCTGGGGCGGCTGTGCTGACAACCGTCTTTGCCCCTCCATCAGTCTTGCACATCCATCCCCAGCATTGGCCACTGGACCCTGCCCCTCACTGCTGATTGGTTGGCAGCTGGCAAGCAGGGATTCAGCCAGCAGCAGGACCTACCCATACCTACCCATACCCATGGGACAATTTGCTCATTTTTCAGTAAAAGTGACGACACTTCCAGGAGGGGTTAATAGGAGACTATTCCTTTAAAAGCGGGACTACTGGTCACCTGACATCACATGTATGTAGCCCAATAACAATGCACCCCATACACAAACCCTTGCTCCTAGTGTGCAATGCCATCTATTCTCCCTGCCATACAGTAATCCCTTGAGTTAGGCAGTGGTTGCATCCTCAGCAACCTCTGCATAAATTGAATTTCACGTAAATTGGGGTGGGGGTTGAGGGAGTGGGCAGCTGGAAGAAGTGGGGGACAGCCAGGTATCCCCTGCCTTCTCCTAACCAGGGGCCACACAGCTGTTTGCACTGCAGTTTCTGAAGGCTCCAACTATGGGATAATTTCCCTCTGCTCCAGTCTGATATTCTCTTCCCTGAGACTTTCATCCTACAACATAGCACTGAACCTGTCTGACTGGGCGCGGGAACTGCACTAAGTAGTAGCATCCTTCAGTCTGCACAGACTATGGATTGCGCCCTTTAAAGTTTCAATTGAAGACTTCATTTACAGCGTCTATTGTGACTATAAAGACCCACACGAGAGTGACAGTCCTTGCTGCATCTCTTGCAGATGTAGTGGGTGTCTGGCAAGTCCTTATTGTGCTTTCTGTGTGCTCGTTTCTCCTCTGCTAGCTGTCTGATCTTCATCTCGCCCTTCTGAAGGCCCTTGTGTAACCCCTGCCTCCATCTGCTGCGGTCGTCTGCTAGTTCTTCCCAGTTGTCCAGCTCAATGTCTACCTCTCTGAGGTCTCTCTTGCAGACATCTTTGTAACGCAACTGGGGGCGTCCGGGGGGTCTTTTGCCAGAGGCTAGCTCACCATACATGATGTCTTTTGGAATCCTTCCATCGTTCATCCTGTGGATGTGGCCAAGCCAGCGGAGTCGACGCTGCCTGAGGAGGGTGTGCATGGTAGGGATTCCAGCTTGCTCGAGGACGGCAGTGTTGGTAACTCTGTCCTTCCATGATATTCCAAGGATGCGCCTGAGGCAGCACAAGTGGAAGACGTTCAGCCTCTTTTCCTGGCAGGCATACAGGGTCCAAGTCTCGCTGCCATAAAGGAGGGTGCTGAGGATGCAGGCTCTGTAGACTTGCATTTTGGTGTGAGTGTACAGCTTGTTGTTATTCCACACTCTCTTGCTGAGTCTGGACAGAGTTGTGGCCGCTTTTCCGATCCTCCTATTTAGCTCAGTGTCCAACGACAGGGTGTCAGTGATGGTGGACCCGAGGTAAACGTACTCGTGGACAACCTCTAACGTATAGTTGTCAATGCTGATTGATGGGGATTCAGCAACATCTTGACCAAGTACATTTGTCTTCTTTAGGCTGATGGTAAGCCCAAAGTCCTTGCACGCTTTGGAGAACCGATCCAGCAGTTTTTGAAACTGGTCTTCTGTGTGAGACACTACAGCAGCATCGTCTGCGAACAGCATGTCTCTGATGAGGACTTCTCGCACCTTAGTCTTAGCTCTCTCTAATGTCTTAGCTCTCTCTCACTAATGTCTCCTGGAAAGTCTCAATCTACCTCTGCCTCCCTTAGCAACTCGATTCCAGCCACCCTGGTTTCCAGACCCTGTACTTCTTGAATAACAAACCTGCAACACATATAATCAGACACTGTAATAGTCACTGGGGTAAAGCCCAGGACCAACGGCACCCAAAAAAGAGCCTCTGGCACTTGAATTGAAAGAGACTCCTTTAGCTGTAAGCATCAGATTACTCTAATCCCTTGGACTAGCCATTAGAAAGACACACAATGACATGAATTCTGCCAGTGCACTGCACAGACAATGCTCCTGTACATGATTTTCCTGTTCTTATGGACAAGAACTACCTTTCTGTCTCCGGGACTATCCACACAGTGTCATTAACAAGCACTATAGTGATTCTGAAAAGTGGCACTAATGATTATTTACATATTAAACTTTCAGAGGAAAAACACGAGAATTTCTCTGGAGTCATAGAATCATAGAATCCTGGGGCTGGAAGGGACCTCAGGAGGTCATCTAGTCCAGGCCCCTACCCAAAGCAGGATCAGCCCGAACTAAATCATCCCAGCCAGCGCTTTGTCAGACCAGGGCTTAAAAACTGTAGGAACAGAGGTTCCACCACCTCTCTAGGTAACTCATTGAAGTGCTTCACCTCCCTCCTAATGAAATATTCTTTCCTATTACCCAACCTACGCCTCCTCCACTGCAACTTGAGACCATTGCTGCTTGTTCTGCCATCAGTTGTTACTGAGAACAGCCTCTCTCCATCCTCTTTAGAGCCCCTTTCAGGAAGCTGAAGGTTGCTAGCAAATCACCCCTCACTCTTCTCTTCTGCAAACTAAATGAGTTCAAATCCCTCAGCTACTCCTCATAGGTCATGTGCCCCAGCCCCCTAATAATTCTGGTTGCCCTCTGCTTAACCTGCTCCAATGCATCCACATCCTTTTTATACTGGGAGGCCCAGAACTGGACGTAATACTCCAGCGTGGCCTCACCAGTGCCAAATAGAGGGGAATAATGAATTCCCTAGATCTGCTGGAAATGCTCCTTCTAATGCACCCCAATATACCATTAGCCTTCATGGCTACAAAGCACACTGTTGACTCATATCCAGCCTCTGATCCGTTGTAAACCAAAGGAACCAAGCACAGATTCCACAAGGCCAAAGGTGCATCTCAAAGCATACAGCAACATGATAGGGCAAAAGAGAAAGCCTTGCTGGCTACAAACCACATACCTTCCACTGTCAGCCTGGCTTTGGTCTCTGCATTGCCTGCTCGGCACTTGTATGTGCCAGAATCTTCAGGCGTCAGCTTCAGAATTTTGAGCTCTGCTGTGTGCATCTCCCACTTGAGCTTGTATTTTTCAGAGGGCTCAATGAGGGTGTGGTCCTTGAACCACTCTACCACCTTTGGAGAAGGCTTAAAATCACAGGACAGGATGACTGAATGGTGTTCTAAGGCAGTCTTATCCTCCAGCCTTCTGGTAATCTGCACGTCAATGTCTGTAAAGAAAAGCATTGTGAAAGGAGGAATAGAGAGGAACAGTCGGACAAAGGTGCATTTTTATCTGTATCCAACGTCAGTTCATATATGAGGAACTCTGAATTTCTGTTAGAGCTTTGGGACAAGTATCAGAGAGGAGCCGTGTTAATCTGTGTCTTCAAAAACAACAAGAAATCCTGTGGCACCTTATAGACTAACAGATATTTTGGAGCATAAGCTTTCATGGGCAAAGGCCCGCTTCGTCAGGTGACGAAGGAGGCCTTTGCCCACGAAAGCTTATGCTCCAAAATATCTGTTAGTCTATAAGGTGCCACAGGATTTCTTGTTGTTTTTGTTAGAGCTTTGACTTGCTAAGAGGCAACCTTGAAGCTCTGGAAGGGTAACGCGATTTCCACAGGAAATTACTGCTGATTTTCTGATTCCCAAGGGAACTGTTGTATACTTACTACCATATGCAGGGCCGAACCTTGAAAGTTTGGAGGAATTGCTTATTTCTCAGTAAAATGCTTATTAAGCCTCACATCTAGGGCGCATGAAATTACCTCTGACAAGCAGGTTAGCTGTGGATTTTGATTTGCCAATTGCAAACTGAATGGTGCCGGTCATGTCAGAGGTGGTCTTCCAGAGAATCAGTCGATGAATGGTACCTTCTTGCTCTATGGTAACATTTCTGCCAGGCTGCAACACCTCGCCACCCAGCGACCACTTGGGGGGCTTCACTGATGGAATGGAGAGCTCACATTCAAACTTGGCTTCTGCAGGCTCTGTCACATCCATGTCATTCAGCTCCTTTACAATATTAATGGATTGCTCTGGGATACGGGCACAAAACAAGAGGAGAAATATGTTAGACCATGCATTTAGGAGCAGATCTTTAATAGTAGACCCTAATAGGAGTAGAGTAGACCACAGTAATGACAATGCTTTGTGCCCAAGAAAGGTAACAGCCATTTGTGAATTAAGCCTCAGACAACTCTTGTCCAATGTTCCCTCCAATCTTTTCCATCCATGTGTGGAATAAAGTTTATGTGGCCTGAGGCATGTGCAAATGTGCACCACCAACAGAAACACAAATCTAGCTCTGGGGGCTCTGCAAGTCAGCTGGGAAGCATTTGAACTTCTCCTCAGTGGCCGCACAAGCACCCAGCTTACAGGGAATGCTGCTCTTGTTAGGTAAATATTATTGGTTCTTGGTTGTATATTGTGACTGGTGAATGGGCTGACAGTGAGCTTGTGACAAAGGTCAGGAGAGAAGCCAGGTCTCCTGCCATGCAGTCCTATTCCTCAACCACAGGACCCATCCTGTTTGTTCTATTATCAGAAACATAAACCAAATAGAAGGGTTTGTAGAATTAAAGGCATCAGTGACAGGAAAGAAATTGGGCATCTACTGTCACTGTCTTCATTTTAGATCCATAGACTTTAATGCCATAGGTTCCATTGTAATTGTTTAATCTGACCTTGTGAATAACACAGACAACATAATTTCACTTATCGATTCCTACACTGAACCTAACAGCTTGTTGACATACACACATCTCCATTTAAAGACTCTCAGTGATGGAAGCTATGCATGAAAATCCTACTGCAAAAATGACATATTCCCAGTACAGACTTTCTCCTCTCTAATTGTAAAGGTCTCCAGAATGGGGATTCTACACTTTCTTTGGGAGGATCCATCACAAGTTTGTATTCCTGGACCCTCCTGTCCTCCACATCCCAGGGAAAAGCAAGGCCAATGAGCTGCAGCTATAATTCATACTTGATAATATTTTAAATTTGACACTTGTATATTAAATTCCAAATAATTTCTGGACCTATCTAGTGTTCCATATAATTTTTTTCCAACCATGGGTGGAACAAATTTTGCTATGTGCGCCAAGGACTGTGTTAATGTGCACCACCCACAGAAACATAGGCTGCCTGCTCTGGGTGGCTCTGGGTGTCTGCTGATCGGCTGGGCAGCACTTGACTGTCTCCTGGGCAGCTGCCCAAGCAGTGAATTTACAGGGAACCCTGGACTTATCCACTCTCTCTCCAATCAATACAGAAGAAAATGACCCAATACCTTCAACATAGAAATGAGCACTGCTTGTGTCATCAACAGCATCACAAGTGTAAATGTCCTCATCCTGGAACTCGGCGTCGTTGATGATGAGTTTCCTATAGACACCATCGCTCACCAGCTCGTACTTCTGGCTGGGTAGAATCTCGACGTTCTTCTTGTACCATTTAACTTTGGCACTGGGGCGGGACACCTGGCATTCCAGGATGCCCCGGTGCCTCTCAATAGCGATCTTATCCCGCAGTGGCCTCACAATTTTTACAGGCAGTTCTGAACGGGAGGAAGAAAACACAAATGGTTTGATTGGACTGACGGGCACCAGATGAAGCTTGTAATATCTTCCTTTATTATCATCCTCAATTAGTTGGAGGATTGGGGACCCAGTGCACCCACCATAAGAAAAAGTAATTAGAGGATGATGGGAAAATTTCTCCCATCAACCTCCCTTACGCCTTGTGTGTTGCGAGGAGGACAGGCTCAACTGCTGACCCCTGAGAGGTCGATTTCTTGCGTCCCTACCAGACATGTGAAATCAAACGCTGGAAGATCGACCTTGAGCGAGTTGATCTGCTGGGGTGGCATAGACATTGGCTCCGTGTAATAGGCTCAGAGGGGGCGGTCTGTGTTTTTCTTTAGCTTCACAATAACGAGCAGTCCTGTAGGACCTTCGAGACTAACAAATATCAAGTATATATAAATTTGTTTGTCTTTAAGATGCTATAGGACTGCTTGTTATTTGAGAACCTTAGTGTAAAGCAGCCAGGATGACGCTCAAAGGCAGAGAAGGAGGTACCCTCTCAAAAGAAAAGCACACGTTTCCTCCACAGTTTAAACATGGCTCTTTTCATCTTCACACCGGGAATACATAATAGTCTGCACTGAGAGGGAGACTCGTGCGTTATGCAGCTATGGTAAATACCCAGCAAAGAGGCTGATACTTCGTGCAGGGAAACTCAGACATTTTTTTCCTTTTCATGTCAGCGTTGATAGTTTGGGATTTTGAAAAGTGCTGGGTGGCAGCTTCCCTCTTTTCCCACTGAAGGCAACAGGAGATGGTTAATTTATGACAAAACCTCTTTTTAACAGTGCTATCATTACTGCTGGAATTACCTTTAACTCTAAGTTGCGCTCGGGATTCTGCCTTTTCTGCTACAAATTTGATCTCAGCAGCATCTTCCACACAGACACTTTTGTAAATTAATGCGTAGGCCTTTCCTGTGAATGAAAACACAAGCCTGCGTAACTCACTGTGAGAAGATGCCAGCTTTGTTATAAATTGCCGAGGGAGGTTGAAGGAGCTCCATCTCTGTAGATGCTTAAGAACAGGCTAGATAAATATCTAACAAAGTTGACCTAGAGGGTGGTTGGCCCTGCCGTGAGAGCAGGGGACTGGATCTGATGACCTCTCAAGATCCCTTCTATGAATTCCAAGATGATTTTATTGTCTGAGACAACATGCGGATGGCATAAGCGGATGCTATTCCATTGGCTCTAACGCTCCAATGGCCACATTTGAGAGTGGTGAATTTGACCCAAAGTCACCTTAAGTCACACATTCTTACACTGCTTAGAAAATTAAAGTTGGCTCCCTGCAGGAAAGCTGTCATGGCTCCCATGTTCTGAATTTCCACCTACAATAAGGACAGGCAGACACAGGTACATTATCCCCCACACAAACCAGCCCCCGTCCTGGTGCTTTAGATGGACTGAACCAGGGCTATCCTTGCCCAGACACAGAATACCCAGCTACAAAAGGCATCCAAAAAATAGGGCGCCACTAGGTCTTAATGCCCACACACTTGCCTCTAGCGATCCCTGGTCTCTGGCTCCACTTCCCCCAGAGAGGATCTCGTTCACTCACAAGTGGAAAAGCCCACCAGAGCTATTAGCAGGTCCGCATGGTCAGTCTCTGCTTTTACTGTGTTAGTCTATAGGAACTTAGTTTAGAATTTGCCTTTCAGTAGTTCATTAGTGTGCTACCAAAGGTTATCAAACAATGCCTCAAAATCATCATCTCCTGTGCTACCGCTAGGAATGGGGCACCAGTTTAACTGTAGTGTATAGAGCCCCATAAATCCTAAGGACATCTCTGGACTGAACCATAATGAGAATTCCAGGGCTGGTCAGACTCATCTGGAGTCTCTCCCTCTTGCACATGTCTATATATTTTCTTTTTTACTCGCTTGACACGGGGCACCTCCTTGCACTGTGATAGACTCTCTAGCTGGAGAAGATTGGACATGGCTGCTTCCAGGGTCCGTAGATGCAGGGTAACTGCTCACTTTCTCAAAGAACCAAGTGCATTGCTCCTGCCTTGGAGGGCTATGAAGGCAAGCGATTGTTGCTCACATCCCCCTGGCTGGAGGGGGTGGGGGGGTCACATTACCACCACACTGTACTTCCAGCGCTCCTTGCAGTTGATAATGGTGGTAGAACAGCAGGACATTCTACAAGCTGTGACATCTTAAGTTGATTCCAGGAGTCAATTCTCTGCGGTCAAAGCCCGACACTATCTGCCTCTCTCCACTTCAACATCCCCGTTAACAATACAACATGCAGCGTTTCCACCGTACCTTCTTGACGCATCTTAATGTTGTCTCCTGCCTTCAGTTTATTGTCATTTTTGAACCACTGGGTTTGGACTTCGTCATGTGAGATCTCACAGGTGAAAGATGCACTCTCCTTCTCGTTCACTTCCACATCTTCCAGGGGTTTAATTATCTTGATGTCTCGGGCTAGGGAATCATAGAGATATATTTATATTTATTTAGTTCCTCCGTAATTTTACAGAGTTGGTTTATTGTTTTCCTTTGTTGCCATAAAACCTGATTATAGCTTGTGTTTTAATCCACACTTGCCTGCCTTCTTCTGGGCAAATCCTTCCACAGTATAATATCCACATTTTACCCTAAGTCATGCCCATGGAATTACCAATGACTTTGCAATAGCAAGTATGCATCTGTTAAGGCAAGACTGTGCATATACCAGGATAATGTTTGGTGCTAAAGCAAATTTTGGCCCACATGTCGGATTCACCTGAGGCCTTTTCCAAACCGCACTGGCCACTGAGAATTCCTCATGATGTATTATTTTAAAGACACCGTTAACAGGTGGGTTTCCATCGGCCACCTCCATGTATTCCCTTCTCAGAAATGACAGCTGGAAATTTCACATAATTGTAGGAAATTTGTCATAATTAATACTCGCAGGAGAGCCTCAGATCCATCTGCCAGGAAATCTTAATCCCCTAAGTGTCAACTCTCAAGAGGTCCTTGATGGGTAGGGTTGAATCAAAGATAGCTGAGCAAGCCAAGGGAACTTAGAGCATGCCATTGGATGTCTTGTCCAGACACTTGCTGAATACCTGGTTGTGCTGTGGCTCTCTGGCACTGCTAGCACGAAGCACCCATGAACACAGCATAGATGACTATGGGATGACCCAGCTCCAGCAGTGCAGAGCCAGGTTAACAGCTCCTCCCTCCCCCTTTGTGTGGCCAGTGCAAGAGGCGTGGCCCATTGAAAGTGGGGATGGACAGGGCTTCCCTGAGCCCCAGCAATCTACAGCTCCCACAACAGCCCTGTGGGCCAATGGCAGCCAATGCAAGCGAGAGCAACCTACATCACACCAGCAGACTGGACTGACCCACAGCAAGGTCCAGCACTGGGGACAGAAAAATCAAAAACCAGCAGAAATCACCCTGGAAGCATCTCATGATTCAACTGCCCAACAATGCAAATAAACCTCCAAACCTGAACGCATTTCCTCTGCCTATCAAACATACCATGGACTGCGAGGGTAGCTGAACTCGTGGCATCACCTGCATCACATACATAGGTTCCTTGGTCGTTATAGTCGCACTTGTGAATAATGAGGCTTCTCTTCGTTTCCTGGGAAATAATTGTCACTTTTTTACTTGGCCGGAGCACAGATCCATTCTGGAAGGAAAAGACCAAAACTGGATCATTACCTTTATAGGAGCCTGGGATTCAGCACAATGTTCACACAGACTTTCACTTTATTCACATGCTTTTGTCTCACTTAGGTCGATGGGATTGGACATATAGCGATCTCACACAACTGGAAGGGACCTTCAGAGGCGACGGAGTCCAGCCCCCTGCACTCATAGCAGGACCTAGCATCATCCCTGATGCATTGTTTTTAAATGTATTTGCCCCAGATCCCTACAGGGTCCATCTCAAGAAGTGAAGTCACAAGCCTTGGTTTAGGAGGCCCATGCTCAAACCAGTGAGCTATGACTCTCCCAGAGTACATGACTCAAGTACATATCTGAAGCTAAACACGTGTTTGAATGCATCAACGAATGGAGATAGACTTGAGCATGTGCTTAAAACTCCGAGGAACTGAAAACATTCCGTATTCGTTCAAAGTCCTCGAAGGGCTTGACAAACAACAATTGCTGTGGTAAGGTCAGTCCCACTCCTGGGCCCCAGACCCCTGTTCAATTCAGTCTCACAGATAGCTTAGGCACTGCAGCACAGGCTCTGCTTGTCCTTGCTGGGCTGTGGACTTCTCGTCCCTCAGCTAGATGGGCAGTGAGGTAGGCACCCTGTGTTCTGCCTGGGCTGGATAAACAGTCCTCCCAAGGCACCAGCTGAACTCTTAGGCTACCTGGGGAGAAGGGAGCTCAAACACTCCTTGCTGGAGCTCCTCACCTCCCCTGCAGTCTCTGGCAATGTCTCTGGGTAGTCGTGTTAGTCTGTATCTGTAAAAACAGCAAGAAGTTCTGTGGCACCTCACAGACTAACAGACTTTTCGGAGAATAAGCTTTCGTGGCCAAAGATGAAGCAGGACTTTGCCCACAAAAACTTATGTTACAAAAAATTCTTTTAGTCTATTACGTGCCACAGGACTTCTCATTGTTCTTATCAGTTGTCTGACTCTCTCCTCCTGCTAGAATCTTCTCATCTCACCCCAGCTTCCTCTTCCACTCACCACAGCTCTCCTGGTTCCGCTTCCCGGCCCACAGGAAAAACTTTTTAAAAGACCCCATGGCAGCCTGGAGTGGAAACCAGCTGGCCCTCATTGATTTATAGTAGCCCTGTACCTGCTACTCCCACTCTGCCCCAATAACTCCAGGTCAGCAGCTCCTCATTGTCCTGAAGTAAATGCCTCCTAATTAGCCAGGGTCATTTCTGCTTTTTAGAGCTGCCGCTCTCCCCTTCTAATCTAGCCCTCCTGCCTGGCCCCGTCACACGACATAAGCCTCACAACACCGCTCTGAGACCTGCCACTGTTGTCCCCATTTTAAAAAGGAATCAACAGATGCCCAGGAGAGGCTGTCTAACAAACCCAGGAGCTTTAAATGAGGCAGGAGACTGGACCAATCATCATCAACAAACTTTGCATAAAAGCAACTGGATTCTCATTGTCTACTCCAGTCTGAAAATCTGAAGAAGTGGGTCTGACCCATGAAAGCTCATTACTTAATGAATAAATTTGTTAGTCTTTAAGGTGCTACAGGACTGCTTGCTTTTGGAAAATTGGTTGTGAATTCCAGAAGAGGTTTAGGTTTGGGGCTACATCCAGGAAACCACCCTTAAAGATCTGGTAAATAAGGAGTCTACCCAGAGGTAAGGTAGACTGGACTGGCTAATCGACACAAAGAAAATTCGGGAGTTTTGACTATGTTGGACAACCAGAGCTGCACACGCTCCATCTCCTTTTGAAGTTAATAATATGGCACCCACTGAACTCAGAGGAAGTTGGATCAGGGCCTAATACAGAAATGAAGCTGTTATTGTCTGCAACGTTCTGTACCTTAAACCACTTGACCTCCGCGTTAGGCCTGGAGAGCTCACACTCAAATGTCACCTTGTCCTTCTCAGGAGCCTTGATGTCTACCAAAGGCTTACTTATTTTCACAGGCAACTCTGCCAAAAAGAAAATACAGTAAGAGATGGATTAAGCATCATAGGAGCACAGGACTCAGGGAACAGTCAGTAAAAATAGAATCAGAGGGGCCACTGTGTTAACCTGTATCTGCAAAAACAACAAGGAGTCCTGGGGCACCTTAAAGACTAACAGATTTATTTGGTGACAAGTATCAGAGAGGGAGCCGTGTTAGTCTGCAGCTTTGAGAGCAACAAGAAGTCTTGTGGCACCTTATAGACGAACAGATATTTTGGAGCATAAGCTTTCGTGGTCAAAGACCTGCTTCATCAGATGCATCAGATGAAGTGGGTCTTTGCCTATGAAAGTTCACGCTCCAAAATATCTGTTAGTCTATAAGGTGCCACAAGACTTCTTGTTGCTCTCGAGATTTATTTGGGAATCAGCTTTCATGGGTGAAAAAACTGCTTCATGAAATGCATCTGACCAAGTGGTTTTTAGCCATGAAAACTGTTAGTCATTCAGGTGCCAAAGGACTCCTCTTTGTTCAATAAATAGAAGCATTTTAAGAGAAAGAAAAGGAAAGAAAAGAGAGTATTTCGCCCTTGGGGCACAGCCCATATTTAATTTATTCCACACATGATGTCATTATGATTAATTATTATTTGTTCCTGGTAGCAGACAGAATGTGCTAAGCACTGTTTAAATAAAGAGGAAAGCAAAGACCGAGCCATGATGTTCAGGTTCAGTCATGGAACTAGCAAGTATGGTGAACAAATGACAGTGATCTGCACCCTGATCATACACGGGTTCAGTACAGACATTATCTACATAAAGATGTTACATTACCATCTCTCCCTACCCTTATTGTTACTGGTAGGCAGCAGGAAAAATGCGGGTCTTTGGCAGAGACCTGAGTAGACCAACTTGAGTTGGGCCATTCGTGTACAATGGGGAAAGGGTTGCCTTCAATTGGGACCTTAGCACCAGGCAAACTGTCAGTACTTATCAATGGATCAATAATCGTTCGTAAATAAGAGTAGGTGGGGATGTGTGAACAGGTATATCTTCTCCAGTGTTTTCTTTGGCCTCTCAGCAGTAAGCACAGAAGCAAAAGGTACCAACTCCAGTTGCTGGGAACTGGAGAACACTGACACACACCGGAAAAATCAGATAGCAGCAGCTAATCACAGGGGTGCCCAGGGCAGTCGGCCTATGGCACACAGGAGCACACCCTGAGTGGCATTCCAGAGGGCGCTTACCCGTCACCACAAGCCTCCCTGAGGAATGGATGCCTTCCGCCTTGAAGGAGATCAGCCCTGAGTCTTCAAGCTTCAGCGAGGAAAGCGTCAGCGAATGTTTCTTCCCCAGGACGCTCATGTGGCAGTTCTCTCCTGGTTTCAGTTTCAGGCCATCCTTCATCCAACTCCCTTCCACATCCTCGTGAGACAGCTCCAGCTCGAAAGTGCCCGTCTCCTTCTCGTGGACCTCTAGCGGCTGCAGGCCCTTCACCAGCTTGACCTTTCTCACTTTAAAACAAAGGGTGGGTAAGGGTTGCCCACATCTGCCCCCTCACTCCCAGCAAAGAGAGCAGCTCAAACAAGCGTGCACACACAAGTGGATCGGAGCAGCCACTGGCCCTGGCCAGCACCCGAAGCCCTAGAAAGGGCAATTCTGGTTATTTATCTGCACTGTGGTAGTGCCTAGAGGGGCCTCTGTCATGGGTCAGAACCTCCGTGGAGTAGAGCTGTACAAACACAGTGAGGCCAACAGACACTGCAGGCCCAGGGCAAGGTAGGATGGGGGCCTGGTCTGCACCCGCAGAAGGGGTGGGACCGAGAGCAGTCAGCCCTTAGCGCCACCCGTTTCGTAGTGCCGGGGCCTCTCCCACTCCCTCCCAGCCACGTGGAGCTGCAGAGCACCCCTGCCATGGCACTTCAAAGGGGCCCAGGGCTCCAGGCACCGGCAGTGACCATAGCTCTGGGCCCCTTTGCAAAGCTGGGCATGGGGGCAACTCCTCCCCCATCACCCCCTGTCAGCGGCTGGCCTGAACACAGAGCAAAGAAACAGTCCTTGACCCGAAGGGTTTACAGGCCAGGTACGGCAGGCGAGACAATCAGTGGTAACAACAGCCAGCTGGGGGAGCGCAAGGAAGAGTGAATCAGTAGCAGTCAGCATGCTGAAAAACGAGGCCCTCTGAGGTAAAACTGGCAGAGAAAGGGCAGAGTGAAAAGCGGTCCTGGCAAAGCCACTCAGCACCTCGAATAGTGCCACCCCCACCCCCGCACCTGCCTCGCTTGTGGGGAGCATTATGGACCCCCAACATGTGCGACCAACAGGCCATCGACGAAGGGTCAGTGCAGAATTTCAAACTGAATCGCCTTGAAATATGGATTAAATTACGGGGAAAAAATAGGCTGTTGCTATTTAGCCTCCTTAGCGCAGTTGGCAGCGCATAGCTCATAATCTGAAGGTCCTGAGATCAATGCTCAGAGAAGGCATCAACTTCAGCAGGAGGGATAGCTCAGTGGTTTGAGCATTGCCCACCTAAACCCAGGGTTGTGAGATCAATCCCTGAGGGGGCCATTTAGGGTTCTGGGGGAAAATGAAGGGAAGGAAAAAAAGAAGGGGGAGATGGTGCTTCATTATTGCTAAGAAGGCAGGGAGCTGGACTCAAGGTCTCTTCCAGCTCTATGACATGTGTATTGCCATCTACCGTATTATTATTAGCTTCAGTAAAACCATGAAACATTCATAATACCTTGAACCAACATGGGACTAATCCAATCCCCTAGTGTACCCTCAGGAGAGATGAACTCACACGCCAAAGCTCAGAGATGGACTTGACACCAAAGGGGAGGAGAGACAAAGGGGGTAATTGCCCCAGGGCCCAGTGATTTAAAGGGCTGCCACAGTGGTGGCATGTGGAACCCTGAGCCTTTAAATCACTGCCAGAGCACTGCTGTGTGGCTCTCAGGGGAGGTGGCACTTCAGGCAGCATTGGCGGGAGCGCCAAGGCCTGGAAGGCACTGAGGACCAGCTGCCCCTAGCCCCTCCCCTTCCATCCTTGGCTCCACCCTTTCCGGGAGCGTGATGCCACCCCCCCCCCCACCACCACCTTGGCGGGGGATGGATGTCAGCTGTGCTGGATCTGGATCTCCAAGTTTAACCAGGAGCTCATATCAGTTCTGGATTCCATGGCTGTGACTTGGGCCCAGCTCTTAGGTGTCCACCGTCTGCTTCAGAGCTCAAACCCTGCTGCCAATGCACACCAGAGATTCCAGAGCAGCTATGGGACAGCTGCTTCAGAAACTATGCCGCACTCGCTCTACGTGTCCACAGCCCCTTCCGCCTCAGGAAGAAAGCCAAAGAATCCGTACAACGATGGCTCGTTTGGCCCTTCCTGCTGAGCACTGCTGCCCTGCTCCTCCACACAGTAGATTTCTGTATTGCACGGGGGATGTGCACCATCGGCAAGGCCACTCTAAATCTTACCCCCTCCCTGCCCCGTGGAACTCCATCGGTTCCTCTCCAAAGCTTCTCCTCTGCAGCCACTGGGGCAGAGGCAAGATTTGTCCCCAAGGAGGGGAGAACAGGAACTGCCAGTTGTTCGCCCTGTTGCTTCTCTTTTTCAGATGCAGATTCCGCTGCCCCTCCCTCTAAGGCTGCCTAAGTTCTTGACTCCTCATCTAAGTTTACGGCAATCCTCTTCCCCCACAATGGAGCCTCAGCCTTTAATGTTTTCAGAGAGTCCAGTGGGCTCCCTGCCATGGCGCCCTTTCGTCTGCTCCAACAGCTACTTCAGCACTTCAAACAGGGAATGTGCTGAGGTGGCTGGCCGTGAGCAGGGGGGGAAGGAATTAGCAAGGCTGCCAACTCAACAGCAGGCTCTCAGCAGACACCCTCCAGCCATGTAGGACAGATAGGTCTGGGACACATTTCTTCTTTTGCAAACTGCCTCCCCTACGAAGGCAGCTGGGGGAAAGCCTTTAAAGATGTGGTGTCCAACATGCCAGCCACTAGCCATGCATGGCTGTTTGGCCAGTTGGGTGTGGCTAGTGGGCTTGAACAATAAAAATATTTTCAGAATAATGCAGCTAATTCGCTATAGCAGTAGCCATAGTGGCTACCGTTTCAGAACTGGTTAGACGCCACGGCTTGAAAGGGTTTATTTTCAAAGAAGATATTATAGGCTGGAATTACATCAAGAGAGCTGAAATCTTCCCTTTCTAAGGCTGCTGCTACACTATCATGGTCCCGTCGGAGGGGCCATGGTAATGAAGCAACTCAAAGCAAGCTAATGAGGCACTGACATGCATATTCAGCACCTCATTAGCATAATGGCAGCCACGCAAACAAACATCGATTTTCAGATTGACAGTGAAGATGGGAGCAGTTTTGAAATAAGCGCCCCGCTTCGACTTTCCCTTACTCCTGCAGAGCTAGAACGGAGTAAGGGAATGTTGAAGCCGAGCGTTTATTTCAGAGCTGCCCCCATCTTCACTGTCAATCTGAAAATAGACGTTTGTTTGTGTGGCCACCATTATGCTAATGAGATGATGAATATACATGTCAGCACCTCATTAGCTTGCTTCAAGTTGCTTCATTGCCATGGCCCCTCCGAAGGGAACATGGTAGTGTAGCAGCAGCCTAAGGCTATGTCTACACGGCAGCTCTATTTCGAATTAAGATATTCTGGAATAACTATTTCAAAATATGGTTGCTACACACAATATTTCAAAATAGCACTTCGCTAGTTTGAAATACATCGTCTGAACACATACAGCTTATTTTAAAATAGGTGAGGTAAAGACAGGGAATAGTGCTTATTTCAAAATAGCTATTATTTATTAATTATTCAGTTATTTCAAAATAAGCACTATTTCTCCTGCAATGAGGATTGCCTATTTTGAAATAACACACGATTTCAAATTTATTTCGAAATAGCATGTGCATAGTGCAGACGACAGCAAAGTTATTTCAAAATAACAGCTGTTATCTCGAAATAACTTAGCTGTGTGGATGTAGCCGAAATGAATATTCCAGTTACTTCTCTCACATTGTTTTCCCACGGGTGGAACTTAATTGATTTTAGTCCAGTAGATAAGCGCAGGATCCGGTCAAATGGTATTAATGCAGATCAAGAATTTTTTGAATGGCATCCTAAAATCAAGCTTCTTAGCCCAAGACAAATCATCTAAATACATGCCCCAATTTTCAAAACTGCTGAGCACTTAAAAAGTTCAACATGAATAGTTGGGGTGGGCAAAAATTTTGGGGCCAAAAAACAAATTTTGGCCAAAAAAATGCAGAATCAGGGTATGGGTAGTTGCTATCCTTATACCTACAGGTGTGTGTACATAGCAAAGTTACTTGGAAATGTCAGCTGCTATTTTGAAATAACTTTGCAAGTGTCTGCGCAACACAACCACTATTTTGAAATTCAAAATAGGGGATGCCTTATTTTGAATCTGGTACATTAAATTGTACCAGGAACAGTGCCTATTATAAAATAGCTATTTGAAAATAGGGGCTGTGTAAACAGGGAAAAGGGGCTATTTCAGACGTTGATATTCCAAAATAAGCACTTTTCCCTGTGCCTTCTTATAAATAAAGCACAGCTGATCATAGGCACAGAGAATCCCCTTGGCTGCCCTTTGTAAATTCACAGTTTGTTTCAGATCACCTGGTACAATTTGGATGTTACTATGCATTCAGCTCCAGCACTAAGTAATCTGCAACCACCAAGATCCTCATTTAGAGTCACCTCTGGTAAAGAAGTGACTTGATGAAAATGCAACTGGTTCAATGGGAAGCACAAAATATAAAAAAGCTCTCTGGCACAGAAATCCCCTCTTTTCTTCAGAATGGGAAGTTTGAAAAAGAGAGACCTTCAAAGCAACCAGCCTGCAACATCCTAACGAGTAAAACACTTTTTGCAGCAATTAAAAGTAGCTAAGCCATTACTGTCTAAGCAGCAATTGGGATGCAGGGCTGTTTTGTTTTAAGAAGTTGTCTATGACAGCTGGACCATGGAAAGAAACAGAAGTAACAGGAGCCTGAACCTTAGAACAGGTGCAGTGTCAGTCGTGTTGGAAGGAAGGCTGAATGTTTCCTATAGGCTGTAAAAGCTTTCTGGCACATAGCAGGAAAGATGACAGAGGAGAAGAGTGTATTGTATTCCACTCCATTTTACCACACTGTACAAGATTTTAAATTTACTGTTGGCATGTACACAGCCAAATGGTCTAGTACAATTAAGACAGAAGGCTAGAGGTTTCTGCACATAACTTCTTGAGGTAGAAATAAATTCCATAGTGCTGGTTTCCTAAGGTTCTGTATTATTAATATTACAGGGACTCTCGGGTTAAACGTTACTTAGCTTTTTAAAAGATAATAATGTTCAAAACAGATCTGAAAATGTTACTGTACAAGCAGTGCATAAAAGAGATTACCCAGACATGGCTTTTTATTATACACCTGCGCATCAATTACTGATACCTTTGATGGCAAATCTGATTTTAAATGCACGCAAACAACAGCAAACAGCATGTGCACGCTGCACAGATTACAGCACTAGCCTAGGTTTACAAAACAACTGGTATGTAATAAAAATATGTTCATAGAAACAAAAAATTCATAATATGGATTAAAATGAGGGTGAGCAGAAGGGGTGGTTGACATGGGAAAAGACAGATTTGGAGTTGTAGGCCACAGAGGTGCTATGTAGAGTCACAACAGGGTAAAACCATGGACCCAGAGAGATTAATGGAAGTTTTACAATTGATTTAAGGTGTTCAGTATTTCGCCCCTTATATTTAAATGTAATGAGAGGAGGGAACCAGTGATGTGATCCCTGCAGACCAGATTTGTTTCAGACTGAGTGCTAGAACAAAGAACTTCTTACTGAGGCTTGTTCATGGTATGTACAAAGCTATTAAACTAAAATGGAAAAGGAGGCCCCAGTTGGTATATGGGCTTTCTGTGACACATGGACCTCTGGAGGACTATGGCCGGAGGGGTTGAGTGTACCCTGGACTACAGGATAACCCTGGGTTCCCCAAAAGAACATCTCCAAAGGGCCCTAAGGGAAGCCTGTGTCACATTGCTCAGCACCATCAGTGCAAAGCCTGTGCACGCTGTTGTGCAAGGAGTAGTGTGTCTATACTGGGAACTGTGCTCTGCAAGTCCGTGACTAGGTGAAAAGCAGGTTCAGGTAAGAAATATGTATCTGTCTGTTTTGGCATCATGCGGTTCACAAGGGGAGTCCCCGTATGTTCTGTGCCAAAAGCTAATGAAGGGCTGGGATATCTCCAGAGAGATGAAATTTACAGCAGAGTCCTATTTACAGATAAGGACAAGGAACTTTGAGGGGTACAACAAAGGGGTACAGAGGTACCTCATTCCTTCCATCTGTGAGGACAAGCCCCCAGTGGGCTTGGCCTTAAGAGAGGGAGCTCAGCGAAACTGGTTGGAAATGCTCAGGTCTGGAAGGAGGTGTGAGAGCGTTTTGCCCAGTTAACCAGAAAGTGTTATGATTTTGTTTAATTATGGCCATTTTTTTCCAACACTCTGAATTTCTCTCATTAGAATCCATCTTCTTTGATGATAAACTCATTATTGTTTTCACTATACAGATAGAATCAGAGAATAATAGGACTGGAAGAGACTTCAAGAGGTCATCAAGTCCAGTTTCCTGCATTCACAGCAGGACCAAGCACCACCTATCTCATCCCTGGTAGGTGTTTGCCTAACCTGCTCTTAAATATCTCCAGTGACGGAGATTCCACAGCCCTCCTAGGCAATTTATTCCAGTGCTTAACCAGCCTGACAGTTGGGAAGTTTTTCCTGGTTCCAACCTACACTTCCCTTGCTGCAATTTAAGCAAGTCTTATGCATTAAATAAGATGATCACCCTGAGCTGACTCTTGCAGACTGGCGTGTAGTATTGGTAGCCCAAGGACCAGTGCATTTCAACAGCAGCCCTGGGAACTACAAGTTTTGGACTACCAACTGCGGCATGCTGAGAGAACTTCCTAGTTTCTGCCAGGATGTGCCCTCTGCCCCCAGCAGGGTCTCCGCAGAGACTGAGCTGAAGCAGCTGTACAGGCTGCAGGCAGAGGAGTGGGGCTGCTGAACTGTGATCCTGTTCTGTGTTTTTTTACAGAATAAATCCTGTTCTTGGTGGTTTGTCCGAGCGGGTCTGATCTGAGGTGCACAGACATTAACACACCACACAGAGCATGCCAAGGAGCCTCAGACCTAGTCTCCCCCAGGTAAGTGAGAAATCACAAGTCTCCCCTTATGCTGAATCACCTCACGCTGGGGTAGTGAACAGGAGGGGTGACATTGCTTCAGGAAAAGCAGGCTTAAGGGCAGATCTATACTAGGGAACAAAGGCAATCTCAGAGACGAAATTCTAGCCAAGCAATTTGCACAGCTCGAATTGATGGATGAGGATTGACTTTCTGCCCTAGTGCAGTCCACGGCTCTTCAGGCTCGCACCAACGTCCCTTATTCCATGCAACAGCCTGGAGTAGCAGGGTCGATGGCAGAGCCCAGAGAGATCGATTTTTCTGCGTCTTAACACATATGGCGAAATTAAACTCCAGACGATGGACTGCAGTATCTTGATTGTCTGATAAGTATAGATCAAGCTTAAGAGGTCTATGTCCCATGGAAGAGGGGCTGGGCTCTCCAGCAACATGCTCAGAGGACTTGGGGGTTGGAATGCGTTATCCCTAATCTGTACAGAAAGAGCCAGGCCTGGAGAGGCCTGGAAGGGAGTGTTTTTTTTGCCAGAGGCTGGTGGTTTCAGGGAGGTGACCCACCACAAGCACCTACAAGACTTCCTCATGCTAAGGGCCAGTCATAGCAAGATATCTCACAGCCCTGGGGACCCCCGGGAAGTGTTATGCTTTCAAACTGGAATCTGTACCAGCTAAAGCTGCTTGAAGGCCAGACGCCTTACAGGTCTTTCACAGCAACTGCTTTGCTTCTGGTCTCTGGGCATTGGCAGCCTCTGAGATTTGAACAAACCCCAAATCCCCACAAGACTGAACTTCACCCAGCTTTTCACAAATTTCAGAGGATTTCACCACAAAGCCATACGCTGGCCAGGGTCTGTTCTAAATTCACCCCAAGGTTTTCGACCTTTCCACAATGATCATCTGAGTTATTAACAAAATTCAAAGCCAGGGAAGTTTCCCATGGTTGCTGCTCCTGTTAAAAATATTTCTCACAGCTGAACTCTTAGTGCTTTGGAGACTACAGATTTTCTGTTTACATATGAACTATAGACATGAGCCAAAACACTATATCCAGGCTGACCAGAACTTGGCAATGCAGGCCTGGACTGTTGCTCAAGGGCTCAGCCTCTTTACTTCTCTCTCTCTGTTAGATAGCCAAAGGTGCCTAAATATTATTTATACAGCACCCAAACCACTAATGGCACTTCACCGACATCACCAGACAGCTCCTTCCCCTGAAGCCCATGCAACCTACTCGAAGCGATGACCTTACAATGAAGACAAAGGGAAGGTGGGGAAGGAGGGTGAATTACAGAATAAATCATCACACGCATGCACGTTGGCTGACACCTGGCAGCTCACTGACAGCGTAACCGCCGTGCTGGTGCATGTACTGTACATTGTCGCTAGTTGCTATGCTGCCATAGAGATAGAAGATTAGAGGAGGGTGGGGACTAGAACAATGTTAATCAACCTTCTGTGTTGCCAGACTACAACCAGCCTCGCGAGATGTAGAAATATATTATATTATATTATATTATAGTTCTCTATTTTCCATTATGGTTATCATTGTAAAATGGTTATTTATTGTAAAACTTTTAATTATTTTTCCAAATGCTCATGGCACACCTGGGAGTTGGTCATGGAACAAGAGTCTTCCACAGACAGCCATAGTGTAAGAAACACTGCAATAGACAATGGCGGCTGGGAACAACAGATGGCAGCAGGCAGAACAAACCACAAATCAGCCCGTGTGGCAGCTCTAGCACTCACATTCTCTCACACAATCACTGGACTGGCTGCATGTGCGGAGGAAAGACCTGCATTCCCCAAGCCAGTCACCTAACATTAGCCAGAGGGCAAGTGGCAGCTAATATCCACTTACTTTCCACATTCAGCTTGGCCTGGGTCTTGTCCTCGAGTGTCTCGCAGCAATAAAAGCCCCGGTCTGCAAAGGTGATGTTCTTAATGGTCAAATTGTGTTTTGTTCCCTCAGCCTTGATCTCCATGTTGCTGCTGGGCTGCAGGACAATGCTGTTCCTCATCCATTTCACCTCCGTGGAAGGCTTGCTCAGCTCCACCTCCAGGGTGACCGTGCCCCTCTCCTCAACTGTTTTGGGCTCCAGTTTCTTTGTGAAGGTCACCGGCGCCTCTGGCAAGTGAGAGGAGACAAGAATAAAAGTGAAGAGAGCGTGGAAAGCTGGCATCCACCAGGGAAAATGGTGGCTTCTGAGGAACTTGAAGCTGAGGAAAAACCATGTGCACAGAAGCAGCATCTCTGGTCCTGTAACCCACTGGACATTATTCTAAGTTATGGAACCCAGGCATTTTTCATCCCCATTACCAAGTCAGAAAGCCAGTAGAAGGGACATATGAAACCACACATCCCACAGTGCAAATCGCAGTCACTCAGAAGGATCGTATTCTCTTACCTCGGACCGTCAGGCTGGCTTTGCTTTCCACTCCCTCCGCATTGGCTGAGATTTCTGCTGCATCCTCCAGGGTCAGGTCAGTGATGGTGAGGCTGTGGCTGGTGCCCTTCTGAGAGATCACATACTTCTTACTGGCTTCGATTTTGACACCGTTCCTGTGCCATGTCATCACAGCATTGTTGGGGGAGATGACGCATTTGAATGTGGCCTCCTTCCCTTCTTCAGACACCATGTTGTGAAGGCCTGTTGTGAACTTCACCACTCTAGGAGCTGACAGAGAAGGAGGAGACATTTTAGCAGTTTGTACATGACAATCCCCAATAGCGTGAGCACCTCCAGGGACAGTTTCAGTGATGGTCAGTGGTCTGGATCCTGCTAGAGATATTTCATTGTGAGACAGTGTGTGATCACAGTAACGTACTCACATTACATCTTACTGTCCAACTTTTATGCATAGCGGACCATCCCTAGAATAGGAGCTCGTGTGTAAAGGAAAATCTTGGGCCTAGATTCAGAATCCTTAACCCCAAACTCACATCCAGTACCAGGACCAGCAAGTCCATGGCCTAGCTAAGATGAGACTCCAGTTCAGATTGTCCCAAAGTCACACCACCATTACTAATAGGAACCTTTGCCATTTTTGAAGGACAGTGGTGGAGCTCTACCCTTCGCTGACTAGGAAATCAGTTGAAAGCGGAACAACCAAACAAAAAAGATGAACATCCTCTTAAATTGCAACCATTCAAAAGAGGTCTAAGGGGAGACTTTTCAAAGCTCACCAATAATTTGAAATTTAAAGTGGACACGGTGCAGTAACAAACGGTGGCTTTGCATGTACTCCTATCAAGGCTGTCAGCAGCGACTGACCCTGGGACCTTCGCTACTGAAATCACAGGGCTCAGGCTCACGAGATGAAAGAGCAACTTGGTTAACCTTGCCTAAGCAGCAAGATATATTGCTGTGACTACATCCAGCAGATGGCAGCATGATCAACCTATATTAAACTCATATAATCTGCTATTGTTTAAATAGTAACAATACAAAATCTATACTTTTAACTTGCCTCAGTGAGGTAGCCGTGTTAGTCTGTGTCTTCGAGAAAAACAAGAAGTCCTGCGGCATCCTATAGACTAACAGATGTTAGTCAGATCTGTTAGTGTATAAGGTGCCACAGGACTTCTTGTTGTGCAGTTCACTCTCATTTCTAGGAAGCATCCACATACAACATATGTGCCTTTCTCTCTTTCAGAATGGTGATCAATCATGTTGAACTGCAAGATGGAGGCTCTTATTTTCCCAGTAACTGGTTGAACCCCTCTGGTCGAGCAAACTTGGGACTGACTGGTGCCAAACGAGAGAATTTTGCTGAACCACATTCAATATGTCAATATTTTCCAGCACATCACCAACACTTTCACTGTTTTCTGGCCTCTTAGAAGACATTTAGGGGTAAATTACGGCTAAATAACAGCACAAAACACTGAGAGCCAGGACGGGTGGCTGGAAACAAACTTTATGGGACCACAGGAAATGTGGCCACACCGATGATAAGTGGACATCTGTCTAATTAAAAAATCATGCTGGACCATGGACTAGAGAGTGCTGGACGAGAGAGGTTCAACTTGTACAATGTATTTCTGCATGTAGCAATAATGTCCCCTGTCTTCTTAAAGTGGCAGATTTTTTTTAATCCAGTTTATAAGCAATGGAATGAAAGGAGAGGGGAGAAGGATATCATACATAATGTCATGGATCTGGCTAGGTACCTTTGGGGGTGACCTGAATGCTGCTCTTGTCATCCCGGGATTCACAGGAGTACTCTCCCCCATCTTCGGTCCGGAGCCCCATTATGGTCAGGATCCGCTTGACGCCATCCTCACGAATCTGGAAGTGCTTGCTGGGTTTGACTTCAGCTCCATTCTTGTACCAACGCACATCCCCCTGAGCCTGGCTCAGCTCACAGGTCAGAGAGATGGTGCCTCCAATCTCGGCATTGACAGCTTCTAATTTCTTGGCAAACTTCACAGGGACTTCTGAGATACATTGGAAGGAAAACAAAGAGAGCAGAACAGATCACAAGATTGTTTTCTTAGCTTTATTTTTTTAAATAGGACTTTTAGAGCAGAGGAAGGTGGGGAATTCAAGACCTCGTCAGCAAAAGATACAACTTTGCAAATTGTGACTCAGTAATAATAATAGCTACCTTTCGTACACCAATTTCAAACATTTCATGAAACTGCGTAAAACATAAGAACAGCCATAATGGGTCAGACCAAGGGTCCATCTAGCCCAGTGTTCTCCTTTCCTACAGTGGCCAATGCCAGATGCCCAGAGGAGCGAACAGAACAGGTAAACATCAAGTGATCCCTCCCGTCATTCATTCCAAGCTTCTGACAAACGGAGGCCAGGGACACCATCCCTACCCATCCTGGCTAATAGCCATGGATGGACCTATTCTCCTTTAGCTCCTCTAGCTCTTTTTTGAGCCTTATGATAGTCTTGGACTTCACAATATCCTCTAACAGGAGTTCCATAGGTTGACTGAGCATTGTATGAAGAAATTCAAGTGCTCATTTTACACCAGGGGACTCTGAAGTTAGAAAGCAGATGAACAACTTGCCAAAGGTCAAACATGCACAGAGTGCGTCAGGAACAGAACCAGATCTTCTAATTGCTGGGCCAACACCCCTTCTACTGAGCCTGACTTCCTATCCTTGGGAAGTGGAACAGACACACACCTTCAAGTGTATTTATCAAGTGACATGTCCCTCACACTTTTACAGATCATTGAGTTGGAAGGTTAAAAAGAGTCCTTTAAAGTAAAGTAAAATAAAATAAAATAAAATAAAACAACATAAAATCTTTAGACACTTTTTAATTCTGGAAGGACAGAAATCAGAAGGATGTGTTTAAAAGGCTGGGTTTGAGATTGTCCTCTCCTTTTTTCTTTTTGTTCTGCTTTCTATCTGGCCAAGCTAACTCACCTGCTGAGCTGGTACATCACATGTCGTCTTGACAGGGAGACTTTGCCATAGGCACCCTATCATCACTGCTTTGGAGTAGGAAATGACACAGCCTTCAGTCTGTAGCCCCAAGAAGTGGAAGTCACTCTCCAGTGCTGGGTATCCATAATCTCTCTTCCCTCCTCGATACCTATCCATCCAGGGCCCCTAGATAGTCCCTATTTCCACACTCCCTGAGTACCTCACCCACCAGAACATATTTAGCCCCACAGGTCAGCAAGTGAATGTCTTTACGAGCAACCTTGATATTAACTACGTCTGGCTAATAGTAAACATTGTGCTGGGAAATTATTCTGTTCCATCAATTTTAATTTTCCTGGGATTTGGATAGCGGCAATGTTGTGCCACTTGCCGAGAATTTTTTCTGGAAGCGAGACTCTGTCTCAGCTAGGTCGATGGGACTATAGACAGAGGAAGAAGTGCTAGGATGGGCTTTCCTGGCTGGTCCTGCTGGTCCTCTGGAAGCCAGTGCTTGGCAGGTCTTAGTGCTTCCTTCCCTGACTGCAGCCTCACCACCCCACCTATTGGGACCAACGGCCTGACTGCAGCAATCTGGCAGCTGAGGGATTGCTAATGTGTGGAACCTAGTGTACGAAAAGCAGAGAGAGATGAAGTGACTTGCCCAAACCATTATCCTTTATTGTTGGAGGTTAAATTGGGGTGCAGCTGCTGCACTAGCAAGTTGAAGTTTGCAGCTGATATAATTATCATTGAAGAAGATGAAGAGAAGCTAGCAAAAACGGTGCCGGTGCTAAACAAGGAAGGGAAGTGTTATGGACTGGTTATGGACATCGATAAACCAAAACCAATGGTATTTGGAGGTAAGGAAATAGGAAAGAAGATCAGTGGGATTGAAATAGAGAAGTTCACATATACGGGGAGCAACATAACATAGGATCTAGACTGCAAGAAGGAAACAGCTACTAGAAGAGTGAAGGCAAGAGCGAGTTTGAGGGTGAAGGATAAGCTCTGGAAAAGCAGAGAAATTAGCTTAGGAATGAAGCTGAGCGTGTTGAAAACGTGTGTATTCAGCAGCGTGTTGTAGGGATGCAAGACATGGGTGATAATGAAAGATTTAAAGAGAAGAATATTGATATTCGAGAGGAGTTGTTATAGAAAGATCTGGAGAATAGGATGGATGCAGAAGGTCACCAACGAGGAATTATATAGGAAGATGCAACAGAAAGAGAACCTGCTGCAGAAGGTTATAAAACACAAGTTACAGCTATTTGGGCTTATTTGCAGAATGAACGACAAACAAACAATCAAGATCCTGGGATTTGGCACAATGGACGGTTCGAAGAGGAGAGGCAGACCCCACAGAGAATGGGGAGATGATGTAGTAGATTGGTGCAGAGCTGGTCTACAGAAACTAAACCACTCCGCACTGGACAGGGAAAGGTGGAAGGAAATAGCGAAAGAGGCATCAGACACCGACGGGCACTGAGCCTGCAGTTGTTGATAATGATGATGAGCCGCTGCACTCGTCTCCTGGCACGGGTAGGCAGACCTCTCCCCTCATTCCCCAACCATACATCATTACCATAGCTTCGCCCTGTGAGGCAGATGGTTGAATCCATTCACTCCTGGGCCAACACTACTCCACCACTCTGGGCTAGTCTGTTGTCTTCTTCAGTCTGCCCTGAATAAAAGGGCACCTAGAGCAGCCCAGGCCCAGAGACACAGGAGGGGCCAGACAGTGACTGGGAGCCACGGTTCTGTCCCCACTTGCTCCATGGGGAATTCATGCTATCCCCTAAGCCTACCTCCTGGCACAGCTTATGTCCACCTCTGTTCTGGTGACGACTCTGCCTGAAACCCACCCACCTGTGGAGGTGAGGGAAGAGCATTCTCCCCCCATGCTGGTACCAGTAATATGGGTAGCAAGCCCTGATGAATAGGAGGCATGTGCTAACCCGCTTCCCCCCCCACACATGAGCATCGTGTACGGGCCAGGAATCAGCACGGTGAGCGTAAGAAACACCTTGCTTTACTCTCATGGACATTTAGGGACGTGGATATGCTGGAGCACGGAGGCAAAATCAGAGCAGCCTGCGACCACAGCAAGGGGCCTGAGACCACAGCAAGAATGAAAGTTTGTGGACCTCCTTGCCAGGGGATGTTGTGAAGGCCAGGACTTTAACAGGGTTCAGTAAAGAACTAGATAAATGAGGGGTTTGGACATAGTGAATAAGAAAAAGTTATTTATTTGTTCCCATAACAAAAGAACTAGGGGTCACCACAGGAAATTAATGGGTAGCAGGTTTAAAACAAACAAAAGGAAGTTTTTTCTTTGCACAGCACATTGGCAACCTGTGGAACTCCTTGCCAGAGGATGCTGTGAAGACCAGGACTTTAACAGGGTTCAAAAAAGAACTAGATAAATTCATGGAGGTTAGGTCCATCAATGGATATAAGCCAGGATAGGTAGGAATGGTGTCCCTAGCCTCTGTTTGTCTGAGGCTGGGAACGGGCAACAGGAAAGGGACCACTTGATGATGACCTGTTCTGTTTGCTCCTGGGCATCTGCTATTGGCCACTGTCAAAAGACAGAACACTGGGCTAGATGGACCTTTGGTATAACCCAGTGTAGCCATTCTTATGAGGGTGATTTTCGAATTCATCCCCTAGGCCTCCACCCTCAAGGAAGAACCATTTGACATTGTTGGGAATTAAGCCGACCGCATCTGTTGCTCTTTTCTCACCTGTCACCTGCACTTTGAACTCCTGCTTGTCGCTCATTGTCTCGCAGGTATACACAGCACTGTCTTTGCCCTCAGCCAGCTTCACAGTCAGAGTCCTTAAGGCCCCGTCACTCTTCATCTCGTACTTTTTGCTGCCCTTGATCTCAGCTCCATCCTTGAACCACTTGACTACGGCAGTTTCAGGCATTACTGACGTGGTCAGCGTGATACTCTCACATTCCTGAACGATGATTGGCTCTTTCTGGATGGGCTTCTTTTGGAATTTGGGCTCTGGTTCTAGACAAGTAATCAAAATAAATAAATGGGTTGGTTTTCTGCTCCCAAGAACAATGGTTCTCAACCAGTTTTTGCTCCACTACTCATAAAATGATCCTGAAATTGTCCCATGATCCACTATATGCCAGGAATATGTCTAAATGTTTGCAACCTGCTGTCTCATTAATCTTTAATTGCCTGGGAAATGACCAGGTTTTCCTTCATAAAAGTAATTTGTTATAGAATCAAAGATGGTGGGAAAAATACACACATGTGCATACATCTGGAGCCACTAAGGTTCTTGTTTCATAATGTTGGAACATTACTCTGTCACCATGGTCTTAATTCCAATTCAACTCTATGGACTCACTGCACTCTGCCATGTTTTCTTTGTTTGTACCTACTATCCAATCTGCTCAATTTTCTCCTCCTCTGGCAGTCTCATCTCCAGCTCCTATAATGTACTGCAGCCCTTTAACACATGCTGCTACAGGATGGACCTCTCTAGTCCAGCACCCTCGAGACCTGACTTGTCAAACAAGAGAATTTGCCAGACCACGGGAAGTCAATGTTGTCCAGCAGCATTACCAATTCTTTCACTGCTTACTGGGCTTTTAGAAGACATTTAGGGTAAATAACAGCTAAAAAACAGCACAGAACACTGAGAGCCAGGACTGATGGCTGGAAACAAACATTATGGGGCTATGGGAAACTTGGCCACACCCATGATAAGTGGTCATCTGGCTAACTAAAATCATGCTGGATTATGGATGTTGCTGGACGAAAGAGTTCCAGATTAGAGAGGTTCAGCCTGTACTCCATTTAAATTAGTACAGTTCGTTCAAGTCACCATTTCTTCTCTTTAAAACCATTCCATGTCTACCTCATTTTCCAGCCCACAGGTGCTGGAACTAGAGTTGTGGGGGCAATTCTGCACCCACTGGTTTGAAGTGGTTTCCATGACATGGATGGCTTACAGTTTGGATCAGTGGCTCTCAGCTCCCCGCTATACGCATTGTTCCAGTGCCCCTGTTCAGCCCATTATTTCTGTAAAATGATCTGAGATTATGTCTCAAGCAAGCTTGATACAGAAGACCATCTTTGGTATCCATGTATCATCCATCCTCATAACATCACCAATCCAGCGAATTAATAAGCATTACTTCCAAGTCCAACGTAAAAATAAACCATATCGCCCCATGTCTCAAAGTAAAAATAAACATAGTATTGTGTTATACAACATAGAGATTAACAGCCAAATTCTGCCTTCAGCTACCTTACTCTGATAACCTGTGTTGTAGTTATTAGAATCCATTGCTGGAACATCTGGGCAGAGCTTTGCCCGATTACCCACAGGAGTTAAGGAATATAAAACATTCACTCCGAGCACACATCTTACAGAAGAAACCACTGATTTCAGTTCTGCCTAGAACAAGGGTTGATGAGAACACTCACCTACTGCTTCAACCTTGAAGGTCAGTTTCTGGCCTGCGGCCTCACATGTGTACTCGCCAGCATCTTTCCTCTCCATCTGCTGGAAGACCAGCTGCCGGGATTTGCCCTTAGCCTCCAGCTTGAGTTTGTTGCTGGGGGTGATGAGTTTCCCGTCCTTGTACCACTTCACATCAGTCTTGGCTTGGGCCACCTCACAGCTGAGGGTGGCACTCTCGGTCAGCACAGCCTTCACCTCCCTCTGCACCTTCGCCTGGTTTGCAAAGGCAGATTCTGGTTCTGATTAGGGAAAAGAAAAGAGAAAAGTGACTGGTTAACATAAAACTAGCCCACATGATAGACTCACAGGCTCCTTCTTTAGAACTTCTCTGCCATTTGCCAGCAGTGGCGGTTGCAGCTGGAGAATGTTTCCTTTTTCTTTTTTTCCCCTGCAAATTAAGCCACAGAGTACAAACATTCTTCCTTCTTTATTCATATTTCCATCATAAACCAATAAAATCACCCAGGCTTCCAGAAGGGACTCTTAGGGATCTTGCCCAGGGCCATTTTCAGCAGGAACTTCTCTTTTAAAAGAACACCATTACTCGGGCAATACACTGACCATAAAGACCTGATTTGGCAATGCAGACAAGTGCACACTCATGTTTCATATGAAGCAGCTGGCAGTTCCTTTACCCACACATGCTGAAAGTTGCCCATGTTAAGCACATCGCTGAACCAGGTACAGCTGTGCAAACTGCAGAGTACCTTGCAGGAGAAGAGGGCATTTGCCTACACCAGAGTTTCCCAAATGGTGCTCTGCAAAAGGAACCCTGGGGTTCTGCAGAGTGAAAACAAGGGTTCTGCAAGAAAATAACATTACAATAACATGTTATGATTAAAAATAATAATATTTAAGCATTTATGAATTGTTTTTAAAAAATTTCATTTGCGTTTGCCCTGATAAGTGTCTCTGTGTAATGCCAGCTTAGCCAGAGAGTGGGGACGATGATGTGTCTATTCAATGCTGTGCACGCAGTCAGTCAGTGGTGCAAAGGCCTGTTATATACCACCATAAATCCCCAAACTCACTCTCAGGGAGCGTGGATCATTTTGGGGCAGCTTACGTCGAGAACCTTCACCTTTTCCAAGACGTGTGTTTCATCAGTTTTTACCCTTCACCAGCACATACTTGTGCGAAACTGGGTTCTCGGATTACGCAGCAACAAAAATGAAATACAGAAGTTGACTGGATGCTGCAGCAGATATGTGAATCCAACTCTCCAGTATTAAACCAAATATAAAAAGAATTTGCCAAGAAAAGAAGAAATACCTCTCTTTGCATTGAAAACTGCCAATATAATGCATATTAGTTTTGAGCTTTATTCTTTGCATGTTACATGTGATTTTTATTTTTAAATATGTGCAGTTAAACTAAATGCTGATCTCATGACCTGTTTAGCATTTGTTTATTATTATCCTTACTTATTTGTGGTCCGCTTTTTCAGCTCCATACATTAGACTGTTATTAGGGGTTCCACAAAAGTCTTTCGAGTTTCAAAGAGTTCCATGGCCAAATAAAATAGGGAAATGCTGGCTTAGAGAAGTTGTAGAATCTCCATCACTAGAGATATTTAAGATCAGGTTAGATAAACCTCTAACCAGGATGACATAGATGGTGCTTGGTCCAGCCACCAGAGCACAGAACTAGACTTGATGACCTCTCAAAGTCCTTTCCAATTCTAGTATCCTATGAGTCTATGACTTAGCTTATGTCAATAAGCTTGCAGCATCTGGTTGGATCAAGAGAAAAAATTTTCAGCTAAAGGACTTCAAAAATTCACAGTTTTGGCTCAGTTTAGGTGAGTGCTCGAAAATGTGGACACTCCTCCAAAAAAAGTATCATAGCACATTAGGTCTCCAAAGCTAGACCACGAGTCTTGCAAGAATTGTTTTTTTAAGATACATCTGCCTACTTTAGCAAGTGAGGTTTAGGTTGGACCTTAGGAAACCTTCTTATCAGGGTGGTTAAACACTGGAATAAATTGCCTGGGGAGGCTGTAGAATCTCCATCATTGGAGATATTTGAGACCGGGTTGGATAAATATCTAACAGGGATGATCTAAACAGTGCTTGGTCCTGCTCTGAGGGCAGGGGAATGGACTCAATGCCCTCTTGAGGTCCCTTCCAGTTCTAGCATTCTGTAATGCTATGATTCTGCCTTCCTTTGAAGCTGGCAATGTCAAAGCCTAGTTCAGGACAACACTTATGTACATGCTTAAAGTTAAACACATGCTTATGGGATGTCCTGAACAGGGATGTTGTCCAGTCTCAGGAGCTATAAGAATGACCCTATGGTGATAATTAGGCCCTTTACAGAAGAACACGGGAACAGCCTGTACACCAAACAAATGAAAAGTATGGACTGATTGTTTTTTAAAAGTCCAACATCTTTGAGCTTAAGAAAGTTTGATCCAGATTTGGTTTGGATTCTGAATGAGAGTTTGGGCTGGTTGCTGCACTGGTTCACCCATCGCCAGTTAGGACCAGTATATGTGAGTGGGACTCCACTGACTTCCACCTCATCACTCTTCATGCAAAGGCCATCTCCTGAGCAGCCCTGGCCAGATGGGACCACCCTTCTGCGCATCTCCCCTCTGCTTCTTTTCAAATCTCTACTGAACAGTGCTCCTCATTCCCTTTGTCTGTGCTTCCTCATTTATTTCCCCAATACGTTAGGCATTGAATCTAAAAGTAACATGCTGTTCTGCAAGGACGATATTAATTACTTTAATTATTATTAAAGGCCCAGTTTAATAGGGTAGATTGGTGCAGAGCTAGTCTACAGAAACTAAGCCACTCCACACTGCACAGGGAAAAATAGAAGGAAATAGTGAGAGAGGCATCGGACACCAATGGGTGCTCAGCCCACAGTTGTTGATGATGATGATGACTCTTAGGACATACTGAGGCACTCTGATGCTTTGGTAAGTCATTAGGCCAGATCATCAGCTAGCATAAATCAGCCTAGTTCCTAGCCTGCGATGAGGTGACACCAGTTTATACCCGCTGAGGGGCTGCCTCACTGTATAAAGCAAAGCACACACAGGTATTGCTGTTAATGTTGGCCTGTTTTCAGACACGACTGCATTGTTGGGAATCCCAGAGGGTCCTTCTCTCACCTGTGACATTCATCTTGAAGGTGAGTTTCTGGCCTGTGGCCTCACAGGTGTACTCTCCAGCATCCTTCTTATCCACCTGCTCCACAACCAGCCGCCGGGACTTGCCATCAGCCTCCACCTTGAGTTTTTTGCTGGAGGTGATCAGTTTCCCATCCTTGTACCATTTCACGTCAGTCTTGGCTTGGGCCACCTCACAGCTGAGGGTGGCGCTCTCGGTCAGCACAGCCTTCACCTCCCTCTGCACCTTCGCCTGGTTTGCAAATACGATTTCTGGCTCTGAAATATAATAAGATTTCAAAGGAAGTGAACCCACAACTTCAGCGCCACCAACACCTGCACCGGAGCCAAAGGGGAAAAATGAAACCCATGCCTCCGGTCGGACAGCATGCACTCAGAGATCTCCCACCACCATGGAAACCACTGTCTCCTTTCCTTACACAGTAAACTATCTTGTTCCTCTTTCATTGGGGATATGACCAGAGCGATTAGGATCTATGTTAGCACACCAGGAAGGCAGGCACACTGCTTATTACCACACTGAGCTCTCATTCTAGGTGATCCCCCTGCCTGCCTGGCAAATCAGATCAGCTGGTGAGTCCTTAGCAGCTACTTCAAGGATCAGAGCAAGGGCAGGCTTTAGCAGTAGGGCCTTGACTGTGTAATTTCCTTCCTGAGGACATCAGCTAGAACCCCACTGGGAGTGCACAACTGCTTCGTGTTAGCCATCATAGTGTTAAAGCAGTATCTAGTGGCAGGACCACACTAGGTGTGGTACAAACATACTGTAAGAACCAGGCCTTGCACCAAACAGTTTGCAGCCTAAATCAGTGGTTCCCAAACTTTTCAGCGTCACGCCCCGCTTTGGATTTTTGAGAAATCTTCACGCCCACCCCCCCACTTCTTCTTTACCGTCATCCAACCCCACTTTTTAATAAAATATTCCATTTGTAATTTAAAATAAATACAAAAACTTGAAATAAAATGTTATTTACAATTAAGAATGAGCACAAATATTTTTTCTTGGACCCTTCAAGGTGCTTGGTGCAGTCCCAGCCGGCCAACTACCTGAGCCCCATGCCAGCCTCCAGGGCTGCCTGCGCCAGCCACAAGCCCGCCTGAGACCTGCGCTGCCAGAGCCACACACCTGGGCTCCGTGCCACTGGGGTCAGCCACCCACCTGCCTGCCAGCTGCCCAAGCCTGGCGCTGCTGGGATCAGCTGCCCGCCTACCAGCCTGAGACGCCTGAGCCCTGCGCTGCCAGGGCCAGCTGCCAGCCCGAGCTGCCTGAACCCTGTGATGCTAGGGCCAGCTGCCCAAGTACGGTGAGTTCCACAAGCCACCCACCTGAGCCCCTCCCATCCCACACAGCCAGGTACTAGCCTCCCTTTCTTACCCCATCCCCATTGCCCTCACCCGAGCCAGGAACCCCCAGTCCCCCCATCAAACCCCATTCTCCTCCTCTTCCCCCCCCACAACCCACAATCTCTCATCTTTGCAGGAAGCAGATACCTCCACGTGGGTCTTCACTGGCTGCCTGCTTTTTATAGCGGCTGCACCTGGTCACCCACATGAAATAGCGGGGGCTGAGAGCCGGAAGCAAAGTCCTTCTCTTTCTTCAGGTTGGGGGAATGATGGTGGGGGCTGGGTCGCCGCGAGTCCCCCTCTTCATGCCCTCCCAGGGAGTCATGCCCCCCAGGGAGTCATGCTCTCCCAGTTTGGGAAACCATGACCTAAACAGACAAAGGGTAGCAGGGGAAAACAGACACCCAGAGGGGAAATGACTGGACCAAGGCCACACAGCAGGTCAGTGGCAGAGTCGGGAATAAAATCGAGCTCTCTTACTTTGCCAGTCCAGTGGCAAGGCCATTGCTTCTCTGTGCAGTGTGGTTTGCTCAAATCATGATTATTTAATCTCCCTCCTTGCACTTACCTATTTACTTAGATATGGAAGAAGCCTACAGCTGGGACAAGGTCCTGGTAAGCTTTCTAGCTGGCCCACCAACCTGAATGTATGATTCAGTTATTGAATTCCCTTAAGGTAGGGCACCTCGTGGGTGGCCAGTAACAGGTGCTTCATAAATCCTTTGAAATAGTCATTTAACCTTTTCGTACATTGCTACAGGGCTGCCGGGGAGGGGCACCTCTCCTCTCTACCCAAGGGTGGCGTGTGGCTTTGTGGCACTGGCTTGGTTGGGGCATGGCCCAGAGCTGCACCAGCTGAGCGGCAGGTAACAGAGCTGTCAATCTTGTGGTGTAGGCAGAGCGGATACATCCAGGGCTCCCCATGCCTTAAAGATCCTGCTGTCTACACCAAAGCAACAGCGGCCACTGGCTGGCCCAGGATTTGCTCCAAAAATGGTGGACAAAATTCCTAATAAATAACATTACTTCATTCTCCTAAATCTGCTACAAAAAGGAAAGGGGGATAAAAAAGGTTTTCTCTCACCTGAGATGATAACCTGGAAGGTGAGTTTCTGGCCCGCGGCCTCACAGGTGTACTCTCCAGCATCCTTCTTCTCCACCTGATTCACGACCAGTCGCCGGGATTTGCCCTCAGATTCCACTTTGAATTGCTTGCTGGAGGTGATCAGTTTCCCATCCTTGTACCATTTCACGTCAGTCTTGGCTTGGGCCACCTCACAGCTGAGGGTGGCGCTCTCGGTCAGCACAGCCTTCACCTCCCTCTGCACCTTCTCCTGGTTTGCAAACACAACTTCAGGTTCTGAGATTGGGGGAAACAATTTAAAAAAGTTAATTCCCCCATCACTGGCCTTCAGCATCAAAAGACAGGTTGGTGGAGATTTTGCCCAATGCATATTTCCCGAGTGCTCCATATCTTGTAACATTTAAACTAGATCCCACCTAATGTTAGAAAACACAGTCCTTCTCTAGCACTGAAGTATGAACTAACAGGGTTTTTCCATCTCTGATCTCTATGATTTTTCTGAATTCTGCAATTGGAAGAAATGATTGCAGCTGTTACATTCGTCTACCAGAACGTCACTGCACATCACCCATCAGATGTTTGTGTGCTGGGAGAACATTCACATTAAAACACAGAAACAAGGAGACATGCCCTTCATCGTGCAATCTAGAAAACAGGTGGACTCAAAAAGAAAAACACAAATGAGTCCACATTCTGGGGTCCATTCTCGAGCTTTCCAAAATATCACAAAAGTTCTCGATCCATGGTTTTGCTTCTATGATTACAAATGGACATAAACTACCACGCGTCTCTGTTACTCTTCCAGGACTATTCCAGGCCATGTCAAGGACTAGTTTCATGCATGAACTCCTTGGTTAGTTGGTTTAAATTTATTATACTCCATCTTGGGACAGTAGGAGGAAATCTTGTCCCCACTGAAGTCAGTGGGAGTTTTGTCATTGACTGAAATGGGGCCAGGATTTCACCCCGGCTGTCGGTGAGTCTCATCCCAAGACCTTTCCTTAGCTCAGAGATGCAACTTGACTTCGAGATGATGCCTGCAAGGGCCGTTTCTAGGAAGCGTAGGTGTGAGTTCAGTTGGCTTCCCATGTTCCTTCATGTCTACTTCATTTGACCAAATTCCCCTTTGCTGTGCCCATGACAATGGGCTCCACATGGACAACAATGTTCCAAATGGCCCTTCTCCAGTCTGCCCTATGCCCTTCTGGTTACCCCGCCTCCTAACACCCCAGAGAAAGGGTCAGCAGCACCAACAGCTGCTGTGGACCCAGGGGCCTGGTGGGAGGGGGACTGGCTCCCTGCCCCTGGAAGGGTGGGGCCAGTGGTGGAAGGGGTGGGTCTTAAGGCAGTCAGCCCTGGGCCCCCCGGCGCTCCCTCAAAGGCACATGCAGAGCAGCAACACAGTGCTCTGAAGCATTTCTAAGGGGCCACCCGCTCCAGCAGCTGGTGCTGCTGCTCCATCAGCAATGGTGGCTGGAGCTCCAGGCCCCTTTGAAATGCTGGGCCTGGGGTCAATTGCCCCCTTCTGCGTCTCCCCCACCCCACTTCCCATCGGTGGGCCTGGAAAGGATCCTGCTTGGCTTATTTCTTCGACCTCACACATAACCCTGCTCATGCTCCTCACTAATGAATCACCCTCGTTCTTCCCCTCCCCCCACATCTTCCTCTCTGGCTGCTCCTGGTCAGTAGCTGCCACCAATGGTCTGCCTGGGCTCTCTTCTGTCCTGAACTGATCGACCCCTAACTCCTCAAGAGGGAATGACTGTTTCTGATACTTGCTTACCCCTTTCTCTTTCTTCTCAACCCCTCCTTCCAAACCCTCCGCCTTACATGTGCCCCTTCTTCCCTCATTCTTCTCCTCCCCCCAAGAGCCAGCTGCATCTCTTCACGCTATCTTCGGGAAGTGAATCTAGATGGCCTACATGGAGCCCACAGCAAGCACAGGAGTCTGAGCAGACACAAATGAATGCTAACCCTGGCTCCAGCACTGACTCCCTGCACAGCTTTGGGGAAGACACTTATCTTTTCTCTTCTTCAGTTTTACAGTAAAGAACATAAGAGGTAAATCAGCCTCTCTCACCTGTAGCAATAAGCTTGAAGGTCAGTTTCTGCCCCGCAGCCTCACAGGTGTACTCTCCAGCATCCTTCTTCTCTACCTGCCCTATGACCAGCTGCCGGGATTTGCCCTCAGACTCCACTTTGAATTTCTTGCTGGAGGTGATCAGTCTCCCATCCTTGTACCATTTCACAACAGTCTTGGCTTGGGCCACCTCACAGCTGAAGGAGGCGCTCTCTGTCAACACAGCCTTGACCTCCCTCTGCACCTTTTCCTGGTTTGCAAACACCTCATCTGCCTCTGCAAATAGGAGAAGAGGAGAAAATCAAGAAATGACCCTTCCTTTTGAGGCAGGGGTTTCGGGTTCTCCATTCATGGCTGAAGCGGTTTAAAAATAAATCTAGCTCTGGCAATTTTACTGCTAGAGACAAGGTGAAAGAGGGGATATCTGGTACTGGATCAAGTTCTTGTGGGTTATTTAATAGAAATACTGGGCATAACTCTGACCTGGGATCTTTTAAATACCAGAACCAATCATTATCCCAAACTCCTTAGGGGAAGAACTAAACATCCTGTCTAAATATAAAACCTCATTCAAAGCTCTCGTTTAGTATCTAAACTCTGCCACAGTGCCAGAAGAGCAACAATCCAAAGACCAACAGGACACTGGAGCCATATCTCCTTGAATTTGGAGGGATTTTAGATCCAAATCCAAAATTTTTGTATCATTGGAACTCCAGCTTCAATCTCTCTTGAATCTGGTGAAAGTGTACACTTAACACAGGTCCAGAGACAGGACTTCCTGTTTGTCCCCAACTCTAGAGTGAAGCATGAAAGTAGATGCATCATTCTAGATCCAATCCCAGAAGGATGATGGAACTTCAAAAAAAAAAGTTTGGAAAAGCCATGAACTCTCGTGCTTCATGTACAAGTCAATATCTAACTAACTGGGGTCAGGAAGGGGTTCTCCCAAGGACCAGACTATTCCATAACTGGCCATTTTGACCTGCTTTGCATCTTCCTCTGAAGCAGCTGGTACTGTCCACTGCAGGAGACCAGCTACTGGCCTGGATGGACCTCTGGTTTGATCCTGTCTGGCAATTGGGATAGACCAGTTATTCTAGCTCTGTCAAAAGCTCAAAGGGAACCTCAAAAAATATTCCTGAACTTGATCCAAAGTCCACTGAAGTTAAGACATTCTGTCCATGGACTTCAATGGTTCTTGGACCAAAACTCAAGTTTTAGGTTTGCAATAACCTTGAGATTCAGCCCAAAATCACCCAAAGGTTCGCTGATGGTTACAAAACTTTTCAACAAAGCCGGACACAGCTTGGGACAAGCCGACGTTGCTTTATAGCTCTCAGGCAAAGTTCCTGCTGTTTTATGTTTTCAATGGGAAACCAAGTGAAAGGTGGTGGGTTTAAGCAAGCTGTGCTTTCAGGTACTGAGTTCCTTCAGACCTAAAGCGCCGGACAAAACACTGCTGGAGACAGGATGAGGCAGACCCACCAGACTAAAACCAGGAGAAATAGGTACACAAATCCCTGTGAGATGAAACCAGCTAGCTTCATGAAACTCAGGCCCTGGTGACATGCAGCACCGTTCACCATTGTGAGGCAGAGCCCACCACCTTGTTCTCTTATGTAACTACTAGAATGGGTGCGAAATCATCCTGTTATATGTGATGCATGCAGAGCTTCTAACGACAGCTTTAAATCAACATGGCAACTGCAGCTTCTTGGAATTAGAGGCCTGTACGTTCACTGTGCTTTCAGTAAGCGCCTGGCCTGAAAGGCTGGGCACAGAGTGATTTTCCAGGGGGGCAAAGGCTGGCTCATGTGTTGTGGATCCTCTGCAAGAAAGACGGTCCATGAGGCTCTTTGTACCACACCTATGAGCGTGCTCATTTCTCTGCAAAGACCATGAGGGAAGAACAACTCTACCCCTATGAGCCAATTCATCCCCCTTGAACTTCATCTGAATCCAGGGACAGGATTTTAGGTGCTGAAACAAACCAAACTAAATGCACAGTCCACGGCATTCCAAGTTATTATTACTTGTATTATCACAGAGCTGTGGTGCCCAGCCATGTTGCACAGGAGGGCCGCCTAACCTTACAGATTCTGTGGCCTTGAATAGCATTTCAAGTCACTGCTGTTACTTTCCATTTTGAGGTCCGCTTGCTTTGCATGTCTTTAGATAAGTTGTTTCTAGGTATGGTATTGCCTAAACACACACTTGTGTAAACTAAAATGATGTAAACGTGACAACAAAACTCCGAGGAATTGTCTCTCAGTAGACTGTGGTGGAGCAGACTGAGGTGGGTCTTATGAAGTGCGGTGCCTCTGAGCACTCTTGTAGAGCCTACAAGTCTCAGCTCCAGACCAGGGACTGGGCCAGCAAAAAGCAAAGAGGCAGCCCTGGCCCCAAATGTCTGGAGTTCGATTTCAGGGGCTAGAATTTTTCCCAGCTGTGGGTTTCTGCTGTTTGGATTTGCTTGCTTGGCTTGGCGCGCACTCACACAAATTCTCCAAAGTGAATTCACTTGAATTTTGCCCCAGATTAACACCAAGGGACATGGAGGAAGGATGAGCTGAGGGCTGAGGCACAGCAGGAAGAGTCAGGAGACCTGGTTGGCATTCCTGGCTCTACCACAGATTTCCTTGGAGCCTGGGGAAAGTCGCTTAGGACCCCACTCCTGTTGCACTGAAGTATATGGCAAATCTCTTTTTGACTTCAATGGGAGCCGAAAGACGCTCATCCTTAGTCTGTCTCTGCTTCAGTTTTCCCATCCATAAAGCAGGCATAATGCCATAGATGTGGCCAGAGGCTCAACTAATCAGTGCTGTACGACATGTCAATAACATATCGAAGCCACTTATCTGCCCCACTGCTATTGTTGTGTTTGGCCACCTCACCTCTTTGATGCACGTAACCTCACATGGCAGAGCCAAACCTGGTTTGTCCAGGCCCCAGGCTAAGTATCCTGGGCCCTGGACCACTGTTCCTAACAGCACACACACACAGAGCATCTAGCAGAACCATTGTAGGGGAATGGCACCATTTACATGGTGTTTTCAAAGCCCTTTACAAACACCATTTAATTCTCACAACATAGGACCATAGTGAGCAGCATAGGTCCTAGGAATCCCAATGTGCAGCCCCTTACACTAATCACCGGACCCACTGACACAAACAAACCTCTCACGTCTCAGGCTTATCCCCAAGAAGAGGAAAAACTTTAGGGTTTCATCTGAGGAAGTGGGTCCTGCCCATGAAAGCTCATGACCTAATAAATAAATGTATTAGTCTTTAAGGTGCTACAGGACTGCTTGTTATTCCTGAAGCTACAGACTAACCTGACTACAGCACACAGATTAACTGAGTGGAAAGACAGCCTGTTCACACTGCACTGGGGAGGTGACCTGGCCAAGAGAAGGAAGCACCAGAAATGCTCTGAGATAGCCTCCTTTTGCAAGATTTTAACATGAATAAACAGCAGAAACTCAAATAACCTCTCTTACATTCAAAGGGACTTCTGAGCTGTCCAATCTCCAAGCCTCGCCTGAACCCAGACTCCAAACCTCACGTAATTTGCCTGTTACCAAGAACCCCATTCACAAAGCTACTGTGGCATATGTATAACTGTGAAGCAGAGGAGTAATCCCACTGCAGGCAGCAGGAGAACAGAGGAGCTTGAATTTACACACATTCAGATGGTCCAATTGCACACTAAAATAGGCAAGTGCTCAAGGGCCATATGTTTCATATTTAACATCCCATCACTCACAAACACATGCTCCCAGAAGAGTGGACCATAAAATAGTAAATAAAAATTAGAATCTCTCTCACCAGTGACAATAATCTTGAAGGTCAGTTTCTGCCCTGCAGCCTCACAGGTGTACTCGCCAGAATCCTTCTTCTCCACCTGCTCCACAACCAGACGCCGGGATTTGCCCTCAGACTCCACCTTGAATTTCTTGCTGGGGCTGATCAATCTCCCATCCTTGTACCATTTCACATCAGTCTTGGCTTGGGCCACCTCACAGCTGAGGGTGGCGCTCTCGGTCAGCACTGCCTTCACCTCCCTCTGCACCTTCTCCTGGTTTGCAAACACCCGTTCGGTCTCTGCAAGGAGAGGGGGGAGCAATTTAGAAAGGAAATGCATAGTTAGAGCTGCACAAAGTGTTTCCAAAACAAAGTTCAGTAACTGAGCTGGGTCGCATTTCTGTGCAATTTCATTAAATTCAAGCCCCAGATGCAACTCTTGGTCCACCAATCAGTTGTTGCAGATCATTCAGAAAAACACACAAGGCCTTGGATGTGGAACCGCTGCCTGCTCAGAGGGGCACTCTCTCCCCTCAAGTGGTGGCTAGGTCAGGGAGAGATTGATTAGCCCAAGTGTCAGCAACCTTTCCAAGGTGGAGCGTGGCAATTTGACCTTCGACTGCTAAGTATAGTCCCAGTGCCGGTGATACTTTTTAATGTCACTAATAGTCCTACTTACAAAAGCTTCATTAATAAATAGATTAAGATGCGGAGCTTTACCCCCTAGGTGGTGGTTGGTAGCATTAGCTGGTCTTTTGCTACTCCACAGGATTTTTTGAGCAAGCTCCCAGCTGCATGGGGCAGGAGGGGCAAGGCTGAGCTCCTGCCTCACATATCGATGAAAATTGGCTCACTTGCCACTCTTGGCATGAGTCGCAGGGAGTTGCTGACCCCTGGATTAGTCTGTACAGCCTTGGCTAAGACAGACGTGCTTATAGCTCAAGCAGAAGAGACTCATTTGTTTGGCAGAAGATGTTTTAGGTTTGATCCCCGACCACGAAGAATGCCTTAGCAAGAGTTTCACAGATACAATGGGCTTGAATAAATGTGCATCTCATTGGAGAATACAGCTGCTCAAACATCAGGCACTTCTGAATGCCAGTAATCGGTTAGACCACTTCCTAAACACTGCTGTGCTTAAAGGCTCTTATGACTTAGGTATGCAGCTATATCATCCAAATCGGACAATGGGTGTTTTGTTGGAAGATCTCAAAATCCAAGAACGTGAAATTTTGTGCTTTCATAAAACGAGGCTCTGATTACTCTCATATATTTCTGCACATCGGGGTTGAAATCACTGGAATTACAATGGTGCAAACTCAGCATAAGTGAAAGCACACTCATGCCCCATGGTTAACAACTGGGCCTCCCCCTTGCAGGCAACCCTTTTTTCAGCCTTAGTATCTGTTCATGAAATAACACCAAACTCATTGAAATTCCCTCAAAGGACCAGACCCTCAGCTGGGATAAACCAGCATCACCAGACAGAGGTCTAACGAGAGCACTGCCGATTTACACTACTTAGAGATCTAGCCCCATCTATCTTCAGTTCATCTCTTAATAATAAAACTGCAGAAAAAATAATAGTTCAAATTAACTCAAAATATTTGAAGGAGAGAAAAAGAAACGGCAGGTCACATAGGCGGATCCCAGTGGAAACACCTCTCTCGCACCTGGGATGGTAAGTTTAAAGGTGAGCTTCTGGCCCGCGGCCTCACAGGTGTACTCTCCAGCATCCTTCTTCTCCACCTGATTCACGACCAGTCGCCGGGATTTGCCCTCAGATTCCACTTTGAATTGCTTGCTGGAGGTGATCAGTTTCCCATCCTTGTACCATTTCACGTCAGTCTTGGCTTGGGCCACCTCACAGTTGAGGGTGGCGCTCTCGGTCAGCACAGCCTTCACCTCCCTCTGCACCTTCTCCTGGTTTGCAAACACCTCCTCTGCCTCTGCCAGGGGAAGGAATTACAGGGTTTAAACTCCCCCACTGATGTGATACCATCCAGAGAACAGAGAAGGAAAAAACAGGAAGCTGACAGCTCTGCACCAAAGGCCCTGTTTACTGCATGTCTCCCACCTCTGCCTGACCCTTTAACAACAGTGGAAATCCACGTACAACCTCAGCTATGAACCTGCTAATACATCTCCTTTATAACAATCCACCCCAAATCCCCACACTCAACCTCCTCTCACGCCTCTGCAGCAATCTCAGATCTAGATCTGCCTTTACCAGCGAAGTCTCCCTTCACCTTATCCAGGCTGAGATGTTTCTTGCAAAAAATTCCTGCTCTCTGATACCTGACAGACCCAACATTTCTTCCCGTTTGGCAGTGCTGTTATGGGTTTTTTTACATAAATGAAAGAACCACTGGGAAGCTGATGCTAAGGCCCATGTAGACGTTCTGAATCCCAACCTTGTTTGGAAAATGTTCTGCTACTCCTGCAAAACACCCTCCCCCTAAGAAAACTCTAGTGCCTCCTCATTGTCCCCACTTGCTCTGTACATTTTTATCACTGTTGTCACAAACCCTATAACTTCTTTAAGAGTCACCTGGACTCAAAGCCCGTCGGTTGAAAGGCAGTACTCTCTCACCTGCGATGGCCACCTTAAAGGTCAATGTCATGTCTCCCACCTCTGCCTGACCCAGAATTTTTGGCAAAACCCAAAATCTCTCCAGAGGCTCTCCAGACAGAGCTGAGGTGCCAGCATTTCAGGAACTTCATTTTACTCTAGGATGCTTTAATCAAAAAGAGCAGCAAATTAGACCATGAGCAGAAAGCACGCAGGTTCTCTCACCTGTGATGACCACCCTGAAGGTCAGTTTCTGCCCCACAGCCTCACAGATGTATTCTCCAGCATCCTTCTTCTCCACTTCCTCCACAACCAGTCTTCGGCATTTGCCCTCAGATTCCACTTTGAATTTCTTGCTGGGGATGATCAGTCTCCCATCCTTGTACCACTTCACGTCAGTCTTGGCCTGGGCCACCTCACAGCTGAGGGTGGCGCTCTCTGTCAGCGCAGCCTTCACCTCCCTCTGCACCTTCGCCTGGTTTGCAAATACCTCCTCCACCTCTGCCGGGGAAAGGAATTACAGGACTTAACCTCCCTCACTATGAAATGACATCCAGAGAACAGAGAAGGAGAAAGCAGGAAAAACTGCCAGTGTCTGAGGCAATATTTGTTTTGTGTTTGTACCAGTTTGCCTGACCCCAAAGGATATAACTACAGGGACAATTTTGATCTTGCGTGGCATCTCCTTCACAATAAACCAGCCCATCCCCACCACTTTTTGCAAACTGTCATGGCTGCTCAGAAGAGTAATCTCAGATCCAGATCTGAATTTATTAGTGCAGAATTATCTTTAGTTTATTCAACCGTCATGCTACAGCTTAAGCCTCCCTCATCCTGCAACACCTGTAATCCAGCATGATTTTGGTTGGCCAGATGACCACTTATCATGGGTGTGGCCAAGTTTCCCATGGTCTGATAAAGTTCGTTTCCAGCCACCAGTCCTGGCTCTCAGGGTTCTGTGCTGTTCTTTAGCTGTAATTTACCCCTAAATGTCTTCTAAGAGCTCAGTAAGCTGTGGAAGTGTTGGCAATGCTGCCAGAGAATACTGACCATCTGTTGTCTGGCAAATGCTCTTGCTCAGCACCTGTCAGGTCCCCAGGGTGCCAGACGAGAGAGATTCAACCTGTACAAAACTTACCTTCCTCTTTGAAACTTGAAAGGACAAATAATTTCACCCCCTCCAAGGAGTGCCATTAACTCTAAAACATCACAGCCTGTGTATCACCCATAAGGGAACACCCAGGTTTGATTCACCCGGGCCCTGTTGGTTTAAGAAGGGAAGGTCTGTGGAAGGATTCTCAGGTGACAATGGCTTTGGCTGCAGCAGCAGACTCATGTGTACTCTGAAAGGACTCAACAACAGGGAGGGTTTCTGAAAGTCGAGGGTGAGGGGAGCACCTGGCAGTGCAGGCGTTAAACAAGGCCTCTTTGCCCAGTTAGCCCCATCCCATTTCACCTACAGCCAACACCAGGCCTGGAGGGAGAAAGGAACCTAGCTCAGGGCTGACCAGCAAAGGGGCAAGAGCTGGTTCTTCCATCCACAGGGCTTGAGTGATAGCTGCCTGCTGGGTAGGCTGCAGGAAGGTGCCATGCGGGGGAGAACCTGAAGGGAAACCCCACTGAGGAGGGGGAATTGGACTCGTGGGACCATGCCCCGAACTGAAGGAACAGACTCTGGTAAGCAGACAGAAGTCCTATACCCCGGGCCCCCAGCTAACACGAGGCCCTAACCACTAGGCCACCCAGCCATGTGGGGGACCCAGCCACATTGGGTTTGTTTCTAGATACCCAGTTTAATGAAAATCCAGTTTTAAAACCATCCCTGAGCCTGGCTCACAAAATGTTCCACTCCCAGACCAGGGCCAGCTTCAAACCTGGGGGTTAATTAAACAGACTCCAAAGACAAACAAATCCAGCGTGTACCAGGTCTGGTGCTCTTTCTCCAGGAGCACCTATCATTCCAGAGCTGCAAGAAGGTTCTTTGGCCTGGGGCAATTTATATACATCCCAGCCCTGCAATGTGAACCTCAGGAGATCTGTAGAGACCATGTGCCTCCTAACTAGCCCCAGGTCTGGTCCAGCCCTTCCCAGCCTCTTTGGCAGTTGAGCTCAGATCAAGGACAGATGGAGATGAAATATCCCCTGTGTCATGTCAGCAGGGAACATGAGAAAAGACCCAGAAAGAGATGGCAACTCATACAAGCCACAGCCTCTCTCTCACCTGTGATGGTAAGTTTGAAGGTCAGTTTCTGGCCTGCAGCCTCACAGGTGTACTCTCCAGCATCTTTCATCTCCACCTGCTGCAAGACCAGGTGCCGGGATTTGCCCTCAGACTCCACCTTGAATTTCTTACTGGAGGTGATTAGTTTCCCATCCTTGTACCACTTCACGTCAGTCTTGGCTTGGGCCACCTCACAGCTGAGGGTGGCGCTCTCGGTCAGCACAGCCTTCACCTCCCTCTGCACCTTCTCCTGGTTTGCAAACACTTCTTCCCTCTCTGCCAGATGGAAATAGAGTCACACATGTCCTTAAACAGCTTCCTGCCACACACCTTACATAACGCTCCCCATATCACTCTAAGTTAGCAGTTCAGGAAAGTTAATGACAACACCTCACAGCAGCCCCCTGAGATAGGACAGTACTGGGTTTACAATGACGCCAAGGGGGCCAACATTCAGGAAGGACCCACAGTCCCTCCCTGTACACATAGGTGCTGGACACTGCTGCTCATGCTGGGCAGGAGGTCACCCCATGGGGCACAGGGAACCACCTGCAGGTGCCCCCAGCACTGTATCCTGGGTTCAGCAAAGCAGCCAGAGCAAGACATGGCCCAGAACAAACATCAGCAGGATGTTTCCTCACTCCAGTAGAACCTCAGAGGGATGATAAGAGGTGTCCACATCCTGTGCAGTAACTGAGGCTGTGTGTGTCCCTGTGAGTGTAGGTGGATCCTGGCACTACCAGTTGGAGATATCTGGCAGCAGGGCACACATGCACAGTAGCTGTCTCCCGGTACCATTGGTGCTTCGTCTAGCACTCACATGGACCAACTCCCTCAGCTCCTTCTCCACCACAGCAGAAGGCATGAAGGAGGGTAGTGGAGTGCCCCCAGGGACACACAGCTTGAAGAATCTCATTACTGCACAAGACGAGTGACCTTCTCATCTTCTGTGAGTGCTGTCCATATGGGTGTCCACTTCAGGTGACTGTAGAGCAGTGCTCCTTTATGGAAGGGTGGGTTGTGGAGCTGGCTGTACAGCTGGGGCTGATACCCCGTGGCCAAGTATCATATCAGCCGCTGAACTCTGATCTATCGCAGAGTGGTTTATGAACATGTGCACGGAAGCACAAGTGGCGCATTGCTCTAAGAAAGCGGTCGAGGTATAAAATGATCTTGTTGAACGGGCAATGATTCTTGCTGGGGGCTCTCTATTCTGTTGTTGATGACATAAATGGAGGCAATTCAATGTGCCCTGGTAGCCAAGAAGGCTAATGACACATTGGGCTGCATTAGTAGGACCATTGCCAGCAGATCAAGAGATGTGGTTATTCTCCTTTATTCAGCACTGGTGAGGCTATATCTGGAATACTGTGTCCAACTCTGGGGGCCTTCTTCCAGAAAGGATGTGGATGCATTGGAAAGAGTCCAACAGAAGCCAACAAAAGTGATGAGGGGGCTGGAGCATATAACTTATGAGAAGAGGCTGAGGGATTTAGGGTTATTTAGTCTACAGAAGACAAGAGGGAGGGGGGATTTGATAGCAGCCTTCAACTACCTGAAGGGGATTACAAAGAGGGTGGAGAGAGGCTTTCTTCAGTGGTGACAGATGACAGAACAAGGAGGAATGGTCTCAAGTTGCAGTGGGTGAGGTCTATGTTAGACATTAGGAAAAAAACTGTTTCCCCAGGAGAGGCAGTGAAGCACTGGAATAGGTTATCTAGAGAGGTGGTGGGATATCCTAAGTTCTAGTCGGACAGAGCTGTGACTGGGATGATATAGTTGGGCTTGGTCTTGCTTTGAGCAGGGACTGGATTTGATGACCTCCTGAGGTCTCTTCCAACCACACGATTCTAATTCAAAGTCCATTGCAATAGTCTGTGTTTCAAAATGGCTGCACCCTTCAGGCACTGACCAGTGGAAATGTAGAGTCTTGGTGACCTACAGAAAGGTTTAATTCTAGCTAGCTAGAACGGTAGTGCTCTTCAAATTGTTCCAACCCCCCGGCGGAAAGCGCAAGGGCCTCTCGAATTTTACAGGTGCAGTGGTGCAGCCAGGTTGCTAGACGTCCAAGATGTACCCTCTGCAGCCACAACGTACTGCACGTGCAGTTATTTGTGGACACACAGCTGCACTTGCAGAAGTAGAGGCTGGTTTAAAGTTCGGCTGAAAATCAGGCCTTGTGGCTGAGTTATTTCCCCCTGAAGAGTGCTTGGGGAAGTACTTTAGATGCAAGGTGCTAAAAGTGTTTTATTCCCTTTCAGATTTCATACATCCACTCACCTTTGACTTTGACTTGGAATGTTATTTTGTCATCCTTTGATTCACAGGTGTAGCGCCCTTGGTCGTGCTGTGTCACATTCTTGATGAGGAGCTTTCGGTCTGTTCCTTGAGAGAGTATAGTCGTCCTCTGGTCCTCCTTAACCTCAGTTTGATCCTTCTTCCACACCACAGCTCCGCTTACCACTGACACCTCACACACCAGCTCTAGACTCTCAGAAGAGTTGACTGACATTTCTGGCATTGCTTTAGGCTTGTTGACAAACTTAACTTCATCTAGAAAGAAGGAAAAGCAGCTTGTGCCCCCGATTAACCTTGAGCAACACAACCACGATTCAGTTGCACCCTGGCATGAGCTCAGTTTTGGGACCTCCAGGGTGCAATCCGTGAAATAATATATATATATAATGTTTGAGTTTCATTGTCCTCTGGTAGTAGATTCACAGACACCACAGCCAATGACACCTACCCGCTAGTGGAATTTCAACTTCACTTCAGCTGGTAGAGGTCTGTGCTAAGGGTACCAAATTCAAAAATGAATCCCCTGAATACCATGGGAGCTCTATATATAACCACCTGCAGAATCAGGTGTCATATATATCAGCCTAACACAGGAAGGATGAGTATGGTTACAGAATGTAAAGAAAACAAGCTTGTTACTATGGGATTTGCATGGGACTGTAGCTGAAGAAGGAGGTTCAAAGAAATGTCATATGTAAGACATGGGAGATCATTGGAAGTGACCTTCACTTGACAGTCAACGTCAGCTGGACTACTACATCCAATTCTGTGCTCTGGAAATTAGGAGAGATGTGAACAAACCAGAGAGAGGTCAAAAAAGAAAAACAGAAATGATAAAAGAGTTAGAAAACCTAACCTACAAGGAGAGATTTAAAACAGGGGTGTTATTCATGAGAAAAGAAGCCAGGCGATGGAGATGATAAAATCCCACTGTTACATGCATTTAATGGAGTTTGTGTTTATCTCAAATAGAAGAGGCCTGGAGGTTGGCACTGAAGATGCAAACCCTGCCAATGATGCAGGTTGGGGGTTATTACAATGAGGGCTGTAGTTTTCTGGGGGGACTCCTAGAATACATTTATAAAGAGAAAGTGATGAGGACTTAAGTGGCACTGAGAAAATACCTCATAGATTCATCTAGGTACAAACACGCATAACAAATGCTACCACTCCTGCTAGCAAGCAACACGACAAGCCCAACACCTATTTCAGACTATACACTGAATCAAAGCCAGCCTGCTGCAGAGTTCATTGATCTAGTGACAAGTAACCTTAGTTTAACACTACTGATCATTCTATCTGCATCACCTGTTGCTTCGGGTCGCCAAATATCCCAAGGACACCTAGTATGGTAAACCACTTCTATGGCACCAGGGAGCAACTATTTCTCTTAAAACTTACCAGCCATTAGGAGTGATCTATTTTACAAGAATTATTTGACTAGGGAATAATAGCCTTATGGGAGTCCTGGTATTACAGGCTTACAGGGAACATTCACTTCCACAAAAGTAGCTTATTGTCCAGTCTGAGTTCCAGCTGCACAACTACAGTGCTTTCGATTAGCACTCTGGACATTTTTCATGAAGAAACATGAAACCAAGTGAAACCTGTCTGGCACAGAGTTTTCTCAGCAGCCCATGGCATGGTCCAGGCAGCGCTGGGGGCTGGCTGTGACCTACCCGCCACCACTTCTGCCTGAGGCTCTGCCCTGCCCAGGAGGGCAGAGCCGGGCCCCACATAGACCTTGCTGAGGATGCAGCAAGCCTGTCATAGAATCAGAGGGTTGGAAGAGACCTCAGGAGGTCACTGAGTCTAACCCGCTGCTGAAAACAGGAGCAATTGCAACTATGGGTATGTCTTCCAGGGTTCAATTTTATAGGCCTCGCAGGGACACGCAAAATCGAACTATCAGGTGTGGACAGTTGACCCCTGTACTCCTCGATATCATGAAGAGTAAGGGAGGTCAATGGGAGAGTTTCTGTGAGGATGGCCAGGTAAGTCAATTGCCATAGCCGGAATTACGTATCTACAATCGACTTTAAGGACCTCTAGGGAAGGAGATTCTACCACCACCCTTCATATCCCATTCCAGTGTTTCACCACCTCCTGTCAGCCCTGCCAGCTGCGTAAGCCCTGCTCACGCTTGTTTCATGAACTCACCTGACACCTTTAGACTGAAAGCTATAGTGTCCTCCCCAACCTTGCACATGTACATTCCCTCATCTTCTTTTGTTACAGCCGAGACGGTGAGCTTGTGCCGCTTCCCATTATCCTCCAGGGCGAATTTCTTTGTGCGTCTGATTTCTTTGCCATCTTTGTACCATTGCACCGTGACATCGGCCTCTGAGGTTTCAGACACAAACTCGGCCTCTTTTCCGTACACAGCAATGGTAACACCCCCAGCTTTTTCTTTGTTTGTGAAGTGTGCGAGGGCTGAAACAAAATGGCAAATGGCACCAGTCAGGAACTGGATTCACATTGTTAGTTCATACAGCTGTACAGCCAGTTACATACGCTTTAATTAGGAGTCATAGCATCACAGGAAAGTAGGGCTGGGGAAACCCTGAGGGGCATCATTCTGGCCTTTCCCTCTGCCATGCTCCCACCCACACACTCTAGCATCTAATGGGGTTGCTCCAAGATTTCTGTTTTGGCTAATGATCTCAAGGTATTAATTTAGGACCTGATCCTGGAAGCTCTATTTGGGCAAGCAATTCTGCTAGGTCATGGGAGTACTCACATGAATGAGGACCCTTCGTGATAGTAAAGACTGCATTAGAATGTTTTCTAGAGTTGGGTCTATAAATAAGAATTTCATGTTTCATCAGTGGGTGATTTTCAGCTTTCACACAAATGCTAACTGCAAAGTAATGAAGCAAGAAGGAAGGCATGGAAGAAAGAATGAACAAATATTATGGAAAAGCCTGAGGCTTATAAAATCACAGTATTCATTGATCTATCAGAGAGGTAGACATGTTAGTCTGGGCCTGCAAAAATAATGAATTTTGTGGCACTCAAAGACTAACAGATTTATTTGAGCATAGGCTTTTGCAGATAAAAAATGACTTAATCAAATCTGACAAAGTGGCTTTTGCCAACAAAAGCTTATGCCCGAATAAATCTGTTAGTCTTTAAGATGCCATAAAACTCTTTGTTGTTTTTATCTAGTCAGCAAATAATTGAACCTTACAAAATATTTAAATATAATCTGGATAATTCTATAGATGTGCTATACATCTACAGAATTACTAAAATAGTCTAAAAATGAAAAGATGTTGTTTACTGGAAACTATCTTGAACACAAAAGAATTAAAATAAACTCAGTGTAATGCTAAATTGTAGTGGAATAATCAATTCACCGTATAATTCTGCCAAGAAGCCTGAAGGGGTTCCATGACAGTCCCAGGCCTGAATAAAGAAGGAGGGTTAGTCAGACGAGTGATGATGCGCTGATCATGAAACAGCAATATGAATGAAATCTGATGCCAGCACGACTAGCTGTTAAAAGATGCCGGCTTGGATGTCACCCAGATAAACAAGGTCCGCGACACCAACTGAGCGATCATGGTTGGGTCGATAAGTTGGCTACTGAAAGAAAATTACAAGTAACACATATACTATCAATTGGAACATGGAATGTCCGAACACTGTGGATGACTGGAAAGTTACAGCTTCTTTGAAAGGAGATGGAGCGATACCAATGCAGTATACTTGGACTGGCAGAGATTCATTGGACGTCACTGGGAGAGATATGCAGTTATGAAGTCATTTGGTCAGGGAATGAAACAAAGCATGAGGCAGGAGTCGGATTCCTTCTTAGGAGAAGAGCTAGGGGAGCATTGTTAGGATACAGACCGGGGAGTGCAAGAATGATGGTAGTGAGAGTCGAAGCAAAACTATTCAACGTCTTGATCGTTCAGGTGTATGCACCCACGTCGGACAGTACAGAGAATGAGCCTGAGCTATTCTATAAAGACTTGACAAAGATACTGGAGGAGATACCAAAGAGAGATGTGTTCGTCATCAGAGGAGATTGGAACATGAAGGTCGGAACAGATAACGAAGGTTGGGAGAGAGTCATGGGAAAGTTTGGATATGGAGAAAGAAATGAACGAGGCAAGAAACTACCAGAGTTTGCCATGGAGCACAAGCTGGTGATCTGCAACACAAGATTCCAACAAAAGGCCTGTAGGAAGTGGACATGGTGATTGAATGACAGGAAGTCCAAGAACATGATAGATATGATCCTGATAAGAAGAAGATGGATAACATCAGTACAGCAGTGACAAATTTTCCAAGGAGTGGCTATACACTTGAACCACAGTCTAGTGACTAGTATCGGAGGGGTAGCCGTGTTAGTCTGGATCTGTAACAGCAACTAAGGGTCCTGTGGCACCTTATAGACTAACAGAAAAGTTCTGAGCATGAGCTTTCGTGAGCACAGATTCACTTCATCAGATGCTGGTCTTGGAAATCTGCAGGGCCAGGTATAAATAAGCCAGAGCAAGGGTGGGGATAACAAGGTTAGCGCAGTCAGCAAGGGTGAGGCTTACTACCAGCATCTGTGAACACCTCCAGATCAACTGCTGGTAGTAAGCCTCACCCTTGCTGACTGAGCTAACCTTGTTATCTCCACCCTTGCTCTGGCTTATTTATACCTGGCCCTGCAGATTTCCAAGACCAGCATCTGATGAAGTGAGTCTGTGCACACGAAAGCTCATGCTCAAAACTTTTCTGTTAGTCTATAAGGTGCCACAGGACCCTTCGTTGCTCAGTCTAGTGACTGGTAACATCAAGATGAAACTCAAGAGAAAGTATAAGACACTGTTTAAGAGAAGAAGAGTCATGGCAAGGCTAGACGCAGAAGAAATAGGGAATGCATACAGAGCAGCACTCAAAGAGAAGATTAGGAATGCGGGCACAGACAAAGACCTAGATAAGAGAGTCAAAGGGACAGCCACAGTGATAGAAGAGACAATTGAGCCGACTGTTCTGGAAGAAGAGAACATCAATAAGAAGTGGATTACGCAGAAGACACTGAAGTTGGTGAAAGACAAGAGAGCACTGAAAATCAGAAGAGATGTTTCCAAGAGGGCAGAACAGCAATATAGAGTGAAATGCAACGAGGTAAGGAAAGCGACCAGAGAGGATAAGGTAAAATGGTTAGAGGAGCAGTGTGAAGCTTTATAGAGGTACTGCAGTGAGTGTAAGACCAGGGAGGTGTATAAGATGATCAGGAATATTAATAGGAAGTGGCAGCCAAAGCAGATGGCGATCAAAGACAAGAATGGCAAGGTGCTTATGAACAAGGAGAAGGTTGTGCAACTGCTGATGAGATATTGCACCAATCTGTACAAAGCACAGTTAGACCCCAGTGTCTCAGGGAGACTGATCGAAGAACTGAAATACATATCTCCACCGATCATTGAAAATGAGATCGATATTTTGAAGGAGGAAGTAGAAAGAGCAGTGAAACAACTAAAGAACAACAAAAGCCCTGGAAATGATAAGATCACAAGAGAGATGATCAAATATAGTGGAGAATGTATGATTCAGGAAATACACCATGTAATATAGCATGGAAAGAAGGAAAGGCACCTAAGGAATGGACAGCATCCATTCTAGTGACAATACACAAGAAAGGAAGTGCATTGGAGTGCAAGAACTACAGAAAGATTGTCCTAACAAGTCATCTAGGTGAATAGACTGAGATTGCAGATAGAGGAACATCTCATGGATGAGCAAGCAGGATTAAGGAAAGATAGTAGTACCATACAACAGACATAGGCACTAGGATTGATAGCAGAGAAAGCTTGATGAAAGTACAAGAACGTCTACAATTGATTCATCGATCATTTGACAGCATAGATCAGAAAGTGACATGAGTGATGTTGGAGTTGTACAGAGTGGACAGCAGACATTGATACAGTTGTTGAAGGATATCAGTGACAATGCAGAGGCAGTGGTGAGAACATGCTGAGAAGCTGGTTTAGAATGAGTAGAGGTACGAAACAAGGAGATCCGATCCGATATCACTGAGTATCTTCATCGCACACCTACAGAGAGCAATGGACAAGATCAAGGAAGAGGTAGAAGGGATATCTGTGCACAAGATAACAATTAACAACTTGAGGTTTGCAGATGATGTAGACTGTAAGAAGGAAATAGCAACTAGAATAGTGAAAGCAAGAGTGAGTTTGAATGCAATGGATAAGATCTCGAAAAGCAAAGTGATTGGATTAGGAACGAAGCCGAGCCTCTTGAAAACGTGTATTCAGCAGCATGTTGTATGGATGATGGGTGATAATGAAAGATTCGAAGTGAAGAATATTGGCATTTGAAAGCAGTTGTTATAGAAAGATCCTGAGAATAGGCTGGGTGCAGAAGGTCACCAACAAGGAATTATAGAGGAAGATACAGCCAAAAGAGAACCTACTGCAGAAAGTTATACAACACAAGTTACAGCTATTTGGGCATATTTGCAGAATGAACAATGAATGAAAAGTCAAGACCCTGGTATTCGGCATAATGGACGGTTCAAATAGGAGAGGCAGACCCCAGAGAGAATGGGTAGATGATATAGTGGAGTGGTGTGGAGCTCATCTACAGAAACTAAGCCACTCCACACTGGACAGGGAGAGATGAAAGGAAATATCGAGGGAGGCATCCGACACCAACGGGCTCTGAGCCCATGGTTGTTGTTCATGATGATAGGATGAGTGTGCAGAACTTTTCATCACTGCTGGACAGAGGCCCAAGCTGTCCGGTCCAGGTTACTAATCATCCCTGCTGGAAATAGCTTGAAGACCCTTTCAGTCACGGTGTTGAAGCCAGGCAGCTGAAAGTGCAGCTTCCAATTTCTCCCCATCAGGCTATTCTCCTTTCACTCGCGAGGAGAGTTAACACTTTGAGATTTGGGCAGCTCCATAGAAAGAAGAGATTCTGTAGAGATGCTACCTTACAAACATGATTTAACTATGATGAAAATTTGATTCATGATTTCTCCTTAAGAGCCAGCTGCTAACAGGGAACAGGGCCAAGCATGCTACAGAACAGCAAAAACAGGTTAACCCAAGATGGTCCGTGTCCCAAAGCTCTCGCAGTCTAGGTGAGACTCACAGTTAGACTACACCCAACAGGTGACTAAACAGGGAAATGGGAGAATGCCGAGACAGGTGTGGGGAGCCGTGTTCCCTCTAACCTGAGTGCTTGGGCAGCCGGCCAGGAGAGATTCAGGTGCTGCCAGCTGATTGGCAGAGTGCCCACAGCAGCGTGAGTTTCTGTGGATGGTGCACATCTGCACATCCCTCCGTGCACATAATAACATTTATTATGCACATGAGTGGGAAAAAATGAGAGGGAAGACTTGTGAGGAGGTATTTTAGCTGCTCCAGTCTTGCTTACAGGACTCCATTCAGTCACTAGCTCCTGGTGTAACGACTGTGCTGAGTAACACACAGAATAACTACAGTAATCCTAAAGGTACGAAAGAGGAGACATTTGCAGCCAAAGAGTGAGCAAAGTAGGACTAACAGCCTTTGAGCAAGGGGTTGCATTCGATGACCTCATAAAGGTCTCTCCCAACCCTCTGATTCTAGGAACGCAGCACCAAAACATTAACGCAGAGTCTTCATTGGAGAGCTACACGCACCCAAAAGCAATTGAGAACATCTGCCAGCTGATCCAATATGAAGCTGTGGGCAGATCTGATGGAGCAACGTAGATAGATAGACACATAGGCTGCGTCTACACGTGCACGCTACTTCGAAGTAGCGGCAGTAACTTCGAAATAGCGCCCGTCACGTCTACACGTGTTGGGCGCTATTTCGAAGTTGAAATCGACGTTAGGCGGCGAGACGTCGAAGTCGCTAACCCCATGAGCGGATGGGAATAGCGCCCTACTTCGACGTTCAACATCGAAGTAGGGACGTGTAGACGATCTGCGTCCCGCAACATCGAAATAGCGGGGTCCTCCATGGCGGCCATCAGCTGGGGGGTTGAGAGATACTCTCTCTCCAGCCCCTGCGGGGCTCTGTGGTCACCGTGGGCAGCAGCCCTTAGCCCAGGGCTTCTGGCTGCTGCTGCTGCAGCTGGGGGTCCGTGCTGCATATACAGGGTCTGCAACTAGTTCTTGGCTCTGTGTATCTTCCACTGTTTAATGAAAGTGTGTCTGGGAGGGGCCCTTTAAGGGAGCGACTTGCTGTTGAGTCCGCCCTGTGACCCTGTCTGCAGCTGTGCCTGGCTCCCTTATTTCGACGTGTGCTACTTTGCCGTGTAGACGTTCCCTCGCTGTGCCTATTTCGATGTTGGGCTGAGCAACGTCGAAGTTGAACATCGACGTTGCCAGCCCTGGAGGACGTGTAGACGTTATTCATCGAAATAGCCTATTTCGATGTCGCAACATCGAAATAAGCTATTTCGAAGTTGGGTGCACGTGTAGACGTAGCCATAGATACACAGATAGATTCTGAATATTCTGAGACAGTGCAGAGACAGAGCAAAGAAGAATTAAATCATTCTGCAGCCAGGTATAGGCACCAAGAAGCTCTCTGCAAATACTTGCGTTTTTAAATGAATTTCTTTTCAAGTGTGTTCACACCAGTTTTGTGTTTACTGTTGGAAGAATCTAGCAAGTGAATATTCACGTATCAGTTATATGCACTGCTTCGTCCTGGGGGCATATGAGCGTTATCAGAGCTGTAGTTTCTGATATGGGTGAGTTGGAGGAAGGGCATGGAATCACAGCCTGAGGGGGGTCACAGCCAGACAATGCTGACACAGGCACGTGTCGTAGATACACGCAGGTTGGAGAAGCCAATCCTAGGTAGGAAGAAAACTAGCTAGGTCCCCGTTTGTGTTACTGTGCTTAACATTGGCTCTTGTTTAGATCACTGCTCTGCGCATTCTCAGGGTCAGAGATCAAACTGCCCTATGGGATGCACAGACTTTTATTCACTGAAATCAGAGCCCCACGTGAAAACCCAAGAGCAGTGCAGGATGATGAAAGACAAAGGATCATGCTCTCGATAAGTAAACTGCTCCACACACACCATCGAACACTTGAGTCGTCCCCCTTGCTTAACCCTCTGACCTCTCACTGCAAACACAGCTCAGGTCTCCTTCTCCAGCGCCTCCAGGCAGCCCCTCACACAGCCATTCTCAGAGAAAAGGAGGGAGGCCGGGTCTGAGGCTGATGCACTGAGGGTGCAGTCCTGCTGTCCTTTCTCAGGCAAAACCCTCACTTGAGTCAACCATGGTTTGGGCCAGAAAAGGGCTGTAGATGCCAACGTAGATGAGGCTCAGATGTCAATGCCCTTACCCGGCTATGTGACCTTTGAGTAATGCCACTCCTGGCTTTAGCCTAACAACAGGTGACAATCTAGAATCATAAAACTGTAGGGCTGGCAGGGGACACAAGAGCTCTACAGGTCCGGTGCTCTGTGCTAAGGCAGGACCAGGTACCCCTGGATTACAGCTGAAAGGTGTCTGTTGAACCTGTTCTCCCCTTGCCCCATCCAGTGACAAGGATTCCACAGCAGCATTCCCTCTGAGCTGTGCGCTTGGACAGCCGCCCAGGAGAGATTCAGGTGCTGCCCAGCTGATAAGCAGAGAGCCCACACCACCCACAGCCAGCAGCCTGTCTTCCTTTTCATGGTGCACCTCTGTACATGCCATGAGGCAAATAACAAAATTTATTCCACCCATGGATGGAAAAAAATTAGAGGGAGCCTGTTCCCCAGCCTCATTTAGTACCCTCTTCCCGTCCTTGTACTTAGATAGGCTTTTCCTTTATCGAACCTGAATCTCCCTTGCTGCAAATGAAGGTAATTATTTCTTGGCCTACACTTGAAGGGTATGAAGAACAATTGAATACAATCCACTTTACAAGACCCTTTCACATATTCATACTTGGTGGTCATGATCCTTCCCCGCCTTCTCTTCTCTCCAGCACGGCCACATCCTTTCTATACTGCGGAGCCCAGAACTGGACTCAGTTCTCCAGATGTGGCCTCACCAGTGCTGAATAAAGGGGAATAATCACTTCTGTAGATCTGATGGAAATGCCCCTCCTAATGCACCCCACTATGCCATTAGCCTTCTTGGCTCCAAGGGCAGACTGTTGGCCTGCCTGGACAAAGCCTGGTAAACGACAAATAACAGATGTTAATGACATTTTGCCTCTCTTTTGTGCCTTCCAGGGAAGTGCTGTGCAAACACAAGCCGTTCACGCCTGACAGTACCCCAGACCTCTTCTTACACTCTACGAAGGGAACTCAAACAATGCATCCCAGAGGGCCTTGTCCACTTACTGTAGCTAGAGTCGGATCCATCCCAACAGGGATGTCTGCACAGTTACAAGCACATCAGCTGGAGCTTTGGTCAAGTCATTTAAGATAGGTCCTTGCTACAGTAAATCAGCTGACTGGAGCTTGCCAGGCTCATGCTGATGGGTGGGCTCCAATCAGCTGATGCAGACTAGCGGTGGGTGATTTACAGTAGCATAGACCTATCGTAAGTGACTCGACCAAGGTCACATAGTGCGTCTGTGTCCCTGGAAGAATGGAGCCCATATCTCCTGCCTACCCGGTGAGTTTCTTAGCCAGATGACCATCTTTCCCTTTCCTACAGCCCAGGCTCACTGCCCTGCACCAGGCTCCAGCTGACGTGTCCATCCATTTTGCTGGGCATGATGCAAGGTGGATCACGCGGCAGGGCTTCTGCTCCTGACAGAGCTCAGGATCTAATGTCAGCTTCCAGGTTCCCTTGATCTTGTACACACCACCGCTCTACGGTGAGGTACTTCCACTTCCTAGTGGAGTAATGGGTGTCTCTAACTTCCCTGAGTTCCCTTTCTGTCACAGAAAGACCATGCCAGTGGCGGGCGGGCGGGAGGGAGGCTGGAGGGGAGGCCGTTCAGCCAGAAACAGACCAGCAGAGTCACGCACCTTTCACAGACAGATTATAAACTATTTTGTCCCCTTCACAGACACATTCATAAAGGCCAGCGTCCTCTGCTGTGACTCTGTGAATCTTCAGGATGCGTTTCTTCTCTGTGGCTTTCAGTTCGTATTTTGGACTGGCCTGGATCTCTTTCCCATCCTTCAGCCACTTCACGGCTGCAGCCAGGTCTGAAAGCTCAGCCCAAAGCTGTGCCTCCTCATGCAGCCGAGCTGAGACCTTCTCTATATCTCCGCTCTTGTTGGTGATTCTCACAGCAGCAGCTGGAAGGAAGGAAGGAAAATGACAGTGGTCTATAAAATCATGACTGATGTGGAAAAAGTGAATAAGAAAGTCATTTACTTGTTCCCATAAGATAAAAACTAAGGGTGACTACATGAAATTAATGGGTAGCAGGTTTAAGACTAACAAAAGAAAGTTCTTCTTTATGTGGCGAATGGTCGGCCTGTGGAACTCCTCACCAGAGGATGTTGTGAAGATCAGGACTTTAACAGGGTTCAAAAGAGACCTAGATAAATTCATGGAGGTTAGGTCCATCAGTGGCTATTAAGCAGGATGGGATTGGTGTCCCTGGCCTCTATGTTTGTCAGAGGGGAGAGATCACTTGATGCGTCCCTGTTCTTTTCATTTCCTTTGGGGCACCTGGCATTGATCACTGTCAGAAGACAGGACTCTAGGTTACATGGACCTTTGGTCTGACCCACTCTGGCCATTCTTAAGGAAGGAAGCTTGCTATTATATCCTACTGTCTCACATACTAGATGCATTAGGTCACAGGCACCCCACAGAAGGAACCTCGGTCCAGATCTTGATCTCACGCCATCACAAACACAGAGCAGCTCCATTTACTTCAACAGACTTGGTCTGGATTTAAACTGGTGTCAGTGAGATAAGAATCTGTCCCCTTGACTTTTATGCCTTGTAGAGCACCACATGCAATACATATCTCCTAGAGCTGGAAGGGGCCTCAGGAGGCCATCTAGTCCAGTCCAGTCCACTGCCCTCTTGGCAAGACCACGCACCATCTCTGGCATCTATTTGGCCTACTCCCTAAATGGCCTGCTCAAGGATTGAGCTCACAACCCTGGGTTCAGGGGGCCAATGCTCAAATCACTGAGCTACCCCTCCCTCATGCTAGTGCCAACATTCGATCACATGACACGCAGGCCTTTGAAACCTTTTTCTTCAGTGAAAGTCATCCACAAACAAATGGAATTCTTCGTACAGACTAAAGCAGCCAATGTCTGTCCCTGTAAACTGGGATAAATAAACCAGAGGAAAATCATGGTCGACTGAATCTTGCTCACACCCAAGACAAGAGGAGAAATCCAGCAGAGCTCTATAAGAGTCAGGAGAGGTAAATAAAGAGCATCATTTCTCCTCCCAGGAGTGAATATTTTCCCACGGTGTGGCCTCTTTGCCTCCCCATGTCCATCTTCCTCTCTGGGAGCAAATGCAGGACATAAAGTCACCTCACTTACTGTCTGCCGCCCCTGTCTTTGCATGCGGCAAGCATGGTATAGTCTGCAGCAGAGCTAAAAGCAGAACTTACCAGGCTTTGTCCAGGGTAAGGCCAGGAACACCCTCCGCAAACTAAGATATCACACGCTGTCCTTGCTAAGCCATCATTCTGCTAGGATGGCACAAATGAGTGGTTATTTCAGCAAGCCACTGCTTCTAACTCTGCCTTCACCCCTGGGAAATCCAGACCCTTCCTACTCAAGCACTCCAGCTGGTAATAAAGTTCCATCCTCTCTTTTTTACCAGTATTATAATTTTAAAAACATGTTTTGTGATTTGTCAGAACAATTGCACAGAACAAATTACAGATCAAATGCCCTTGGGATGAAACTGCTTCTGCGCAACATACAAATATTTAAACCTAATTTACACCCCTCCCCACCACTTCATAAGGGTGTAAGTGGGAATTAAGGAATGCTTAGGAAGTGACCTGCACTGCCATGAATTGCACCCTTGATATTTGCATCGTATGGTGCACCTGGTCAGCTGTGTGCTCCAATCATTCCAATCATTAATACTTTAAACATTCTTCCACAGGGACTTCTCCTCCAAGGGGTGGCAAGTTTCTTTCACTAAGCTTCACCTTGGCAATCAGGCTACTATTTTTACTCCCCTCTTTTAACAGAGAGAGATTCTTAGGTGACTCCAAGACACATTCCGATGCTCTGAGAGACACTGACTATTCCCTCCACGTCAGCAGAGTCAGTGAGGCTGCTTAAGGACTGAGATACTCCTCAGGTATCAGAATCCAACCTTGAAGGCTAAAGTTACTCGTCTGAGGTAGCACATCAAAGTGGTAATGGGGCTGCCAACATTCAAGCCCCTTTCTAACCACCAGAGACCGACCTGCCTCCTTGGACAGAAAGGAGAAATGACAGAGATCACAGGAACTACCTTTGACTCTCATCTTGGCACTGGTTTCAGCGTTCTTGGCGACAAACTTCACCTCTGCTCCGTCATCATTCTTGGTGATGTTTTTTATGGTGAGGATGTGGGTGGTTTCGGTTCTCCTGATGACATAGGTTTCGCTGCTCTGTAAAGTTTTGCCATTAAGGTACCAGGTGCCAGAACAAGCAGTTGTGAGGTCAACAATGAAGGTAGCATCACCTCCTGCCATAGCTTCAACATCAGTGAGGGCAGTTTTCACAGCCAATGCCGGTTCTGCCGTAGAAGAGCAAAAGGTAAATGTGAAGCTAGAGGACACAGTGATAGGTTGTCTCCTATGCTCAAAACTCTTAGGGAGAGAAAAAGGAAACAAGATGATAGGTCTAAATCCTGCAAGTCTTTGCACCCATTGGAGGCACTGGGCATTTTGCCTGTGGAAGGGCTGTAGGATTTGGCTTCTACAGCAACAGGTGGTGGTGGGGCCTGAAGTTAGAGTTTGTTCACGCAAGGCTAGAATGGCAGGCGTCTTTTACTTACACAACCGACAGATTCATAAAATAATAGCAAGGAGTACCCAGCCGATCCACCTAGGCACCTCGGACTCATAGTCCATACCGAAAAAAAAAGGCCAGAAATGGCAAGCACCTAGCAGAGAACCCAGCCGGCCAGAAATGGAGCAAAAACCCCCATTTCTCCATCGAATTGTAAAGTTAAAAAGCAGCCGAGTGGAACAGGGAGAGCAAGGGAGCTTGACCCTGTCTTCATAAGTATGACTATCATCATCAAATACCCACCATCGAGCAGCGCCCTTGGGGTCAAAGAGAGGAACACACAACGAGCTGTGTGATTGACCTGAGCCCTTTCAGACCAGTCTCTTCAGATACAGCTCTGCATTCTTGGGAGTAAGGCCTTGAGATTCAATGCAGAGCTCTCTGCCCTTAGCACTTACACTTACAAGATCATGGCCATATTGTTAGTCAACTGCATAGCCTGAATCCGTTCATTTGCATGGCTCACCGAGGTGCAGGGTTCCTGGGAACTCAAGGTAAGAGCTCTGCCCGTAGTTGTTGACTGCAGAAACTCGGAACTGGTAGTCTGCCTCTTCTGACAGGTCACTCACTGTGAACTCTGGGATAGGGACGGGAGACTGGTGGCATCTTATCCAGGTAAAGCCGGTCAATTTCTTACGCTCCACCAGGTAGCCATCGATGGGGATGAGCTGCTCCATTTTGGGTGGGGACCAGGCAAGCGTCACTGAGGTTTCTGTTTTATTTTTCACCACAGGGTCGAACGGGGGATCAGAGGGAGGTTTCCTTGGAGCTGAGGAGTAACAAAAAGAGAAAGGCCCTTGTTATGGAATGAAAACATCACGGCCCATGACGGACAGGCCGGCACCCGCATGCTGGTGCTATCAGGAATAAGATTCACAATCGTACTCTTGCAATGTAATCAGCAAACCTCGATCTAACAGAGTTTTTCTGGCAGTCTTAATCTAAGAGGGGCAAGCAAGGGGTTTGGAGAACAGCAGGCTCTCACATAGTACAGCTTCCTCACGCACACACACACTGCTGATGTCTCCCTACACAAACGCAGAGATCACTGGCCTCACACAACGGTAGTCACCCTCTACACACAGGCAGCAAATCTAGTGTTAAGAAATTGGGGTTACCCCACAGGGAGACATCCCACCAGTGTCTTTCTGGGTGGCAGCCACCTCCCAGGGTCAGGGAATCTGTGACCCTGGGAAGCTTTTAAGCAGAATTCAACAGAGGCGAGGTATGTTTAAGATCTCTTACAGGCCCTCACCTTCTGCACTCAGAGCGTCAGAGTGGGGAACAGCCTTGACATAGGCGACCTCAGTGGTATGATCAGCAGATTGGGTGACAGTCACAAGTCATCAGTTACTTGCTGATCGTCCCTTCCACTAGGGTTTCTATGCCATACATTTGTTTAGTCTCAGAGGGGGAACTGAGTTAGTCTGTAGCTTTGCAAACAACAAGCAGTTCTGTAGCACCTTAGAGACTAACACATTTACTAGATCAAGAGCTTTCAGGGGTATATCCCACTTCCTCAGATCACAGAACACTAGAACTGGAAGGGACCTCAAGAGGTCATTGAGTCCAGTCCCCTCCCCTCATGGCCGGACCAAGCACCATCTAGACCATCACTGTTAAATGTCTCTCTAACCTGCCCTTAAATATCTCCAGGGATGGAGATTCCACAACCTCCCCAGGCAATTTATTCCACTGTTTGACCACCTGGACAGTTAGGAAGTTCTTCCTAATGTCTAACCTAAACCTCCCTTGCTGTGGTTTAAGCCCATTGCTTCTTCTCCTAGCCTCAGAGGCCAAGGAGAACAATTTTTCCCCCTCCTCCTTATAACACTTTTTTAGGTACTTTTAAACCACTATCATGTCCCCTCTCAGTCTTCTCTTTCCTAAACCAAGCCCAGTTCTTTCAGACTTCCCTCAGAGCTCATGTCATCTTGACCTTTAATCATTCTTGTTGCTCTTTTCTGGACCGTCCCCAGTTTCTCCACATCCCTCTTGAAATGTGGTGCCCAAAACTGGACACAATACTTCAAAGATGAATGGGATGGAAAAACAGAAACCAGGGTTTATATAGTGGGGGGAGAGGGGAGCAGGAAGGAAGCGTTTCCTGTCACTAGTAGGACTGTTTAACTAAGTGAATTAAGTAGGATGTGTCCCATTCCTGTGACTATCAAAGGTGGGGAAATTGCCCTTGTAATGCAGAAGATAGCTGAGATCTCTGTTCAGGTTGAGGTTAAATGCCTCAAATTTGCAAACAAATTCCAATTCAGATGTCTCCCTCTATCATCTCATGGGAAAATCCTTTTGTAGAAGAATGGCTACTTTTAAATCCAGTATGAAACTTCCAGGCAGGTTAAAGAGTTCCCCTCCAGTTTTTTGTGTATTCCGATTCCTGATGGCAGAGACCATCCAGTTTGTCCCATGCTGTGACTTTTTTTGTGCTGGTACTTACCGGTACTGAGAACTGGCACCCTGGCAGCCCCAGCTGTGGGATTTTTTTTCACAAAAAAAGCACTGGTCCTACATACATGGCAGAGCAGCACTGCAGGCACATGGTGGGATATATCACATTAGTGGATGTGCAGGTGGAAGAGTTTAGTAATGGACGGACAGCTTGCAGGGAGACTGCATTTTTATTCTGATGCTGTCAGGCCATCGATAGCTTTCCACTTCCGCAATTATTTAAGTGCAACACCCGCTCCAAGTTTTATGTTTAAAACCTGCTTGGGTAACTCCTGAGTTCTCTGGAGAAGGGCACAGCCTGAACCAAATTATTCCCTACTTTAGAGGTTAAATATCTTCTGAGAGGCAGCATTTCCTACTGGTAAAGAGGGCAGATGTCATTTGATAGGCTCAATCCCCAGCTCTGTCATTGACTTACCGAGTGACCCTGGTCAAGTCTCTTAATCTATCCTGTCTCTCTCTTTAACCATCCATAAACTGAGCATAGTAATACTATGAGTCTTTAAAGCACAAACTTTGGACAATGAGCAATGCGCATTACTCTTTTAATGAAGGCTAAGAGACAAGTCAACACTCCCCCAGTCTGGCTCAGTGAAAGAGAAATGAGCATAATCTAGGAGGGTTTCAAATAAGCTAACATGGCACTTCTGTAACAGAACATGTAAGCAGGGTAGTCCATGAAGTGTAAAAATAAGAAATCTTGGCATAAGTCTCTCTCCTTCCTTAGTTGCAAACACATAGATATGGTTGTTACCTGATATGCAGTCACTCTACCATTGGGTTATCTGCAATCAAACCAGTAGGTCAAAGCTCCTACAGGTTAACGTTCAGCTTAGGACCAGAAGAACAGCAAGCTCTCGAAACCAGATCACTGGGATTTACTGTTGCCTTATTTAACTTAATATTTAAGAGAGGGAGAGAGTGTGGTGGGAAGGCAGCTTCCTAAAAAAGGTTTTCAGCTCCATGGATCAACAAGCTGTAATTTAACCATGTGACCACCGGAGTCTGTCATTACCGTGAGATTTTGCTGGCAGCTCATGGGATATCCTGGGCTTCGTTGGAGGCTGTTTGCTTCCGAACAGCTCAGTAATGGTTCCAGTGCTAATTACAGGGCTGATCCTGATATGATTATTTATATTCTAATAGCACCTAGATCCTGCAGCCAGGTTGGTGTTTTGCAGCTGGATAAGACAGGGGGCTGGACGAGATGACCTCCTGAGGTCCCTTCCAGACCTATGATTCTAAACACACCTGCAGAATCCCGGACCCAAAGGGCTTACAGCCTAGAACAGGGGTCTCAAACCTCCAGACTGTGGGCCATCCCTTGTCAGGGCAATCGTGCAGTCTGGGCCAGGAGTCCCAGCAGGCTGTGGTGGGGTGGGAGGCTGTCCTTTCCCTTCCTCTGAGCCCCACACCCTCCTGCCATTGCCTGCCCTCTCCCCACGTGGCAGTCCATCCTTGAGGCTGCAACTCCAAGGATCACTAGGGAGCTGGTGCTTGGAAAATGGTAACAGACAACCCTCTATAGGCCAGGAGTTTGGGAGCCCTGGTCTGGAGAGACAAGGCATTTTCCTCACTCTAAAGGTGGGTAGTGGTGGGGTGCCTCACAACTCTGGGTAGCCCTAGGAATGTGACGGTAGCCATGGGCTTGGAATCTCTGAATGCCTCTATGGAGGCCTGAACCCTTGGGTGTGTTTAATGCTCACCAGGGACCATTCTCCTTGGGGTGTTTCATGAATTAATCATAGAATTATAGGGATGGAAGAGGCCTTCAGGAGGTTATCAAGTCCTACTCCCTGCTCAAAGCAGAACCGTAAGTGATGGGAATGAATGACTGTCTAGTTTCACACCATGAATGTTTCAGAGTATAACCTTCTCACCTTTTCACGTACTCCTCTACACAGGGCTGTGTGCAAAGCTGAGATAACAAGGGAGGGCTAATGGTTTGGAAAGAACAAAACACTGTCCCCTTTCCCCTTCAAATCCCTCTCTAAAACCAACCTCAAAATTCTCAGGTTTTATCCAAAATCGTAACAAAAATTAATTCTGAAATCTTGAAATCCCCCCAGGAAACGTTCTCCGCTCAGCTCTGCTCCCCTGGGAGTGTCCTCGGAGAGCATATTTGTGCTTCCCGCCCACCCTCCCCACTTCTCTAGGGTAGAGGTTGGGAACCTACAGCCTTCAGGCCTGACCCAGCCTGTAGCTTGCCTTGATCTGGCCCATGAGGCTCAGGGTGAGTCAGGACCGGCGCTCCAGCTGCATGGGGGCACCACATATGGAGTGCTAGTGCTGGCTCCCCGCTGTGGGTTGGGTTGTGGGGAGCCCCCAGCCTCGCAGGCCCAGTCACAGCAAGCCACAGGCCAGATCCCCAGGTCTGGCAGGGGAGAGGAAGCAGCTGTACGCGTGGCAGGATTGTGCTTCCTGCAGCCACCGCCCCGTGGCTCCCTTTGGCAGGGAATCACGGGGGAAGGGAGGCAACGCCCTGCAGTGTGAAGAGCCATGTGGTGCCACCTGCCCCCCCGCGAGCTGCACCAGGCAGGCTCCCCAATCTCCTGCCCTCTCCCACACTACCCCTCTGCCCACGTCCCCTCTGCTCCTGCATACTCCTTCCCTTCCAGCCCTGGCACCCCTACTCCCAGCCCCTTCCTGGCAACACTCGTCTACACACTGGACCCCTAAGGTTTGGCCCCACCCTAGAGCCCTGGTGGCCCCACAAAATTAGGGTGACCAGTCATCCCATTTTTCCCAGGACAGTCCTTTGTTTAAGCGGTATCACAGGTGTCTTGACTCTTTTAAGAAAACAGGCAAATTGGCCCATACTTTGCAGGCTCCTGTTCCCTGGCGCCCTGTGCCTTGGGCTGGCAGCTTCTCCTGCCAGGGAGCTCCTCCACTGGGCAGCTGCCCTGTTCTCCAGAGCCCTGTGCCTTGTGGCAGCAACTCCTGCAGCAGGAGAGCTCCTCTGTGGGGCAGCTGCCCCATTCCCAGCTCCCCGTGGGGGCAGCTTCCGTTGCCAGCAAACTCCACAATGGGGCGGCTGCCTCGTTCCCTGGTGCCCTACGCTTAGGGGAGGTGGCTCCTGCTGCCAGGGAGCCCCTCCATGACGCCTCAGGGAGGCAGCTCCTGCTTCATTCACTGGCTCCCACCGGCCGAGAGGCTTTGGAACACCCCCACCAGGGGTCCTGTTACCCCCATCCTCCACTCCCCTTCGTCCTTGGTGCCTCCTCTTTGGAGGCTACAGAGCCTCCATCCCTGGTGCCTCACCCTGGAACAGCAGCCCCCATCACCAAGGAGCCGTGACATGGAACAGCAGCCCCGCTCCCAGCCCCGGAGGCTGGTGTCCTGTATTTGCCGTAAGGCACTGTGGTCACCTTACACAAAATCTACCAGTCCCAGGCCCCCACAAGGGTTAATCCAGCCCTGGGGCCAAGCCCTGCACCTCAGTGCCCTGTGGGGCTGGAAGATGAGGGGAGAGACAAGCTTTTTTTTCCTGCTTCTCAGTTGGCGGCAAATATTTTCTCTTCATTTGGGGCCAGGACACGGAGGGGTTTTGTTTGGTTGGTTGCTTATTTTGGTTCTTGGCTTCTCACTTGTGTGCACTTTGACTGATTTTTCTGTAGCTCCGTGGTCCTGGACTCAAAAGAGGTTCCCCCATCCCTGCTCCAGAGGCTCCAGTCAGGAATTCCAAAACTAGGAAAGGTGAATTAAGATGTTGTTCCCTAAAGCTACTACAGGATAATTGAAGCACCTATGGCCAATTAAAGCCTGTCAGTAACTAGAGACAGCAAGATAACTGGCGCGGCGGGGAGGTATCCTGTGAGACAATTGAAACACCTTCGGCTAATTAAGAGCCTTTCTGGAACCCAATAGCCCACCCCCACCCTGCTTCAGACAGACAGGGTGGAGTGAGGAAGGAGAGCAGACTGCAGTTTGGAGGTGTGTTGCTCAGATCTGAGAGACCAGAGAACTGGAGGAAGGGAGACCCTGTCCCAACAGAACAGGGACTTTCCCTTCCCAGGGTCAAGGACCAAGGGTAACACTACCTCACAGGGACAAGGGTAAGAAGCCTACAGTACTGGAGAGGGGCTGGGGCTCAGACCACTTCCCTTCCCTACCACCTTCTTGAGCCACTAGTGGGACCCTTGGCACCACAAGAACAGGAGAAAAGGTGATGTCCTACCTCCTGCTAAGGAAAGTGTGGGATCCACCACAACAACATTGGGTATTCTGCCACAGGAGATATAACAGAGGTCTGTAAAATTATTGAACCAGGAGAAGAATGTGAATAAGGAAAAGGTATTTACTGCTTCACGAAACACAGGAACCAGGGCTCTCACCCTGAAATTAGCAGGGTTAAAAACCTAGAAGAAAGTTCTTCCTCACGTAACACACCATCAACCTGAAGACCAAAAGTATAACTTGCTGTGAAACAGATTTATATAAGATGAGAAAGGATGGGACTGTCAACGGCTATTGGCCACGATGGTCAAGGACCCAACCCCATGCTCCAGGAGTCTCTGAGTGCCAGACGCTGGCATTGGATGACAGGCAAGGGGTCACTCAATAATTGCCCTGTTCTGTTCACTCCCTCTGAAGTCTATGCCATTGACCACTGTCAGACTGAGCTAGATGGACCATTAGTCTTATCCAATATAACTGCTCTTACGTACTGAGGTTCACTGTAATATAGAATACAGGAAAGCTTACTGGACACGATGAACTGGGTAGATGTCCGGCACTCATCCGCCAGGAATGCAATCTCTCCAGAGTCTTCCATCTTGCACTCCCGGATAATCAGGGTATGTTGCTTGCCGGAAGAGGTAACGGTAATTCGGTCACTGGGCTTCACTTCTTCCCTGTTCTTCAGCCAGCGGACATTCTGGATCTCGTTGTCCAGCTCCACGCAGAATATGGCTGTGTCATTTATGGAGACCGCAGTCTTCCGTGGCAGTTTTTTAATGATGTTCCCTGTAGGAAAGAAAGCTGCCACAGTCATCACCCCGCAGGTATAGACTACTGTGTTCAGATCTGCTGACGGGGGTGGGAGGAAATCTGGGTGGGACATAAGGAACACATCCAGGTCATCTTAGGCCTGGAACCATCCCTAAAAGGAAGCACAAAATCCCCAAGGCTGGAGTTATTCTAATTCGGGGTGGTGGGAGGGATTTCCTACCAGCACCAACCCTGAATTGCCAAGGGTGGCAGAGTTCACTACAGCTAAGGATGTAATTGTGTCCCAGCACACAGAATCACAGAATCACAGAGCTGGAAGGGACCTCAGGAGGTCATCTAGTCCAGCCCCCTGCTTCAAGCAGGATCAACCCCTACTAAGTCATCCCAGCCTGGACCTTGTCCAGCCAGGACTTAAAAACCTCAAGGGATGGAGAATTCACCACCTCTCTAGGCAACGCATTCCAATACTTCACCACCCGTCTGGTGAAGAAGTTTTTCCTAATATCTAACCTACACCTTTCCCTCTTCAACTTCAGACCATTACTCCTTGTTCTGCCATCAGACACCACTGAGAACAACTTCTCACCCTCCTCTTTAGAGCTCCCCTTCAGGAAGTTGAAGGCTGCTATTAAATCACCTCTAAGTCTTCTCTTCTGTAAACTAAACAAGCCCAAATCTCTCAGCCTATCCTCATAGGTCTTGTGCTCCAGACCCTGAATCATTTTTGTTGCCCTTTTCTGAACATGCTGTAGCAAATCCACATCCTTTTTATACTGGGGGGCCCAAAACTGGACACAATATTCCAGATGTGGCCTCACCAGTGCCAAATAAAGAGGAACAACTACTTCTCTAGATCTGCTTGAAATGCTCCTCCTAATGCACCCCAGTATGCCGTTAGCTTTCTTGGCTACAAGGGCACACTGTTTACTCATATCCAGCCTTTCATCCACCATAACCCCTGGGTCCCTTTCCATTGTACTGCTGCTGAGCCAGTCGGTCCCCAGACTGTAACAATGCTTGGGATTCTTCCACCCCAGGTGCGAGACTCTACACTTCTCCTTATTGAACCGCATCAGATTTATTTTGGCCCAGTCCTCCAATTTACCCAAGTCCCTCTGGATTCTCTCTCTACCCTCCAACGTATCTACCTCTCCCCCTAGTTTTGTGTCATCCGCAAACTTGCTGAGGGTGCAACCCAGTCCCTCATCCAGGTCATCAATAAAGATGTTGAATAACACCAGTCCCAGAACCAAGCCTTGTGGCACTCCGCTTGAAACAGACCGCCATCCAGATATTGAGCCATTGACCACTACCCGCTGGGCCCAACCATCAAGCCAGCTTTCTATCCATCTTATAGTCCAAGTATCCAATCCATATTTCCTTAACTTATGGACAAGAATATTGTGGGAGACCGTATCAAAAGCCTTGCTGAAGTCACGGTATATCACATCCACTGACTTCCTCATATCCACAGAGCTTGTTACGTCATCATAGAAGCCATGGAACCTGTGAATTTTGCCCTTTATTTCAGCTCAACCGTGAAAGGCCACCATGATCACAAAACTGTGAGTTTTTGCCTTTTATATGGATTCTGCTACCCCACATTCACCTCTAATACCATCTCGAATTTGTTCATTCACTTCAATCAATTGCCACGTTATGAGACATTTATTATTATTATTATTAATTATTATTATTATTATTATTATATGCGATATTGCTGGAGATATTTAAGAACAGGTTAGATAGATGTCTATCAGGGATGGTTTAGACAGTACTTGGTCCTGCCATTGGGGCAAGGGGCTGGACTCAATGGCCTCTCGAGGTCCCTTCCTGTCCTAGTATTCTATGATTCTATGAGTTTGTTCATTTGCTTGAATCTAGTCCTGCTCATAGGCTTTAGGGCCAGAAAGGTAAAAATAACCCAGGGTCTTTGTCAATTTGACCTTGGGGCAAATTCCTCCTCAATCCCAAATATAGTGATCAATGAGACCCTGAGCACGTGGGCAGGATGTACCAGTCAGATACCTGGGAAAGGATTAAAAAAGATGTGGAGATACACATCTCATAGAACTGGAAGGGACCTAAGGAGGTCATTGAGTCGAGTCCCCTGCCCTTTTGGCAGGACCAAGCACCATCCCTTTTTTAATCTATTTGCCCAAGATCCCTAAATGGTTCCCTCAAGGATTGAGCTCACAACCCTGGGTTTAGTAGGCCAATGGTCTGGAGGGAATCAGAGTCCTCCCCATCTAGTGTATCATATCCACCTGTTGGAAAGAGATGCTAAGAGCAGCTGTGGATAGACCTTATGCAGCTGTGGACAGACCTTACACATTGTAGACCATCTCATTAAACTATCACTTCTGTACACTTATCAAGCTCATTTTTAAAACAAGTTGGATTTTTTATTGCCACTTCTTCCCATGAAAGGCTATTCCAGACCTTCACTCCTTTGGTGGTTAGAAACCTTCATCTAATTTCAAACCTAGATTTATTGACTACTTGCCAGACACCCACCACATCTGCAAGAGATGCAGCAAGGACTGTCACTCTTGTGTGGGTCTTCATAGTCACAGTAGACGCTGTAAATGAAGTCCTCAATTGAAACTATAAAGGGCGCGATCCATAGTCTATGCAGACTGAAGGATGCCTACTATTTATTGTCAGTTTATATACATTTGGTCTTCTGTCAGCACTGTCTGTTAGCGTGAATAACTCCTCTCCCTTCCTAGTGTTTATCCCACTGACATATTTATAGAGAGCAATCAGATGACCCCTCGGATGCTTTCCCAGCTTGGCAAAAATTCTTGTTAATCTGTAAATTCATGACCTTGCATGCTGCACTCTTAAATGGCACCCCATTTCTTTTACTCCCGTTTTCCAGCTTATTGCTTGATATGACAATTCTCTGCATTGGCCATCCTCCCCAGTTTGTGTCATGGGCAAATTTTATTAGCCCACGCCTACATTTTGTAGCAAGTTCCTTAATGCAAATATTCAATACAACGGGTCCCAAGACCAGTCCTTGAGGAACTCCAGACTGACAGTTCACCCGTCAGCATGCCCCATTGTCTCCCATTCCTCCAGTTCCTTTCTTCTCTTTTGATTCTTATGTTAAAGCCCCGTCTTCTCCAGGTTAGCTAATAATTGCCCATGTGGACCTGTATGAAGTAATTTACTGAAAGCCATATAGATTAGATCTACTGGAGTGGTTCTCAAACTTTTCACTGAACCAGACCCCCCCAATCACCTCCAAACCATTCATGGGCCCCCATCAAAGCCCATTCTAGCCACTATGTACACTGCATTAAATGAAAAAGGAAACCACAGCACAGCTTTTCAGACAGCAGTTAACATCATTGGAAGATATTTAATTTAAAGATAATAAATGATTTTAACTTGGCAATTTATTTAAAACTTATTCTCTATGATCATTTTTATCAATCTTTTATTTTTTAATGTACCCCCTGAACTACCCTCACAGACCTCCAAGGGTACTACTACTGCATTTCCTTTGTCTAGAAGATCATTTACCTTCTCAAAGAAAGAGATCAGGTTGGTCGACCACAATTCTCTTTAGTAAAACCATACTGTATTTTAGCCAATTTACCTCTATGTCCTTAACTGCTCTTTCTTCCAACCCTTGTCCTGAGACCTTGCATACAGTTATGGTTAAGGTACTGAGCCTATAATTTCATGGATCGCTTCCTCTCCCCTCCCCGGCTCATTTTTTATACAGTAAAAGCTCTTGTGTCCTGCACTTGGCAAACTCCACACACTGGTGTTTCTGATCTGCACTGAAAGTCCTATATTGCAGTTGGTGCAGGGCCAGCAGGAGACTGGGGGCCTGCAGGGTACAAACTCTGGGAGAAAGTTTGTGTCCAAGAAGGGGTTTAGGGCAGGGGAATGGGACATGGGAAGGGACTCAGGGTTCTGGATGGTGGGGGCTGCTGTGCAGCTGGAGAAGCAAGAGCATCAGGAGCGAGGAGCTGCCAAAATTGAGCATCCCCCATCATACACTCAGGCCCCCTTCCATGCCTTACGCCCTCCTGCCCCCCAGACCCTCCCATGTCCCAGCCCCCTGTTGGCCTAACACTCCAAACCCCATCCCCACAATCCCTAAGCAGGCCAGTTAATAACTGTAGATACCACCCTCAAAATTCTCCAGTTGTAGGGCAGAACACTGGAGATTATGGAATCACTACAAATCCGTGTTACTGGGCTTGCAATGTCACGGGCTGCTTCCTTTAAAAGTCTGGGATGGAGATTATCAGGGCCCTCCAATGTGATCTCCTCAAGATGTTTAAGTTTCCACGCTGCCACTGCCCTCAGGTTCTTTATTATCCTTATTAAAAACAGAGCCAAAATATTAATGCAGGTGTGGGACCACACACAGATTAACCTTCATCTCCACGCAGTTCTCAATGTTTAGTGGTTCCACTTCTTCCTGCCTGGTTTTCTTTGTGTTTATGTGGCTAAAACTCCTTGGACTGTTGGTTTTAATTTCCTTTGGATGTCCAACCCTGCTTAGGGCTTTTGACAGTTTTCATTTTCCCACTACACTTTCTAACCTCCAAAAAGTAGCATTCCCTGCTGATCCGTCCCTCCTGCCATTCCCGGTAGGCTTTATGCTTCCTCTTCCTAACCCCTTGGAGATGATTGCTCTTCCGCATTGGTCTGCAACCCATCCCTATGGGATACAGGCTTCAGACAGTCCATTTCAAAGAGGACAAGGTCAGAGCAAACTGAGGCACTGTTCATGCTCATCACTATGGCCCACAAGGTTGCTGTGGCCACAATTTGAAGTCGTTTGTTTTTATTGTGACTGTGCCATGAATTCTCCGTGGTATCTCTAACCCTGAAGCCTCAGGTGAATTCTCTGTCACTAGTACCCAAATCCCATCCTTGGGATGAACCACTATTGGACTATAGAAGCCTAGGGCTGGAAGGAGGAGGTCATCGAGTCCAGCCCCCTGTCTGAACCAGGATCAACCTCAACTAAATCATCCCAGCCAGGGCTTTGTCAAGCTGGGACTTAGAAACCTCTAAGGATGGAGATTCCACCACCTCTCTAGGTAACTCATTCCAGTGCTTCACCACCCTCCTGGTGAAATAGTTTTTCCTAATACCCAACCTACACTTCATCCCTGTAACTTGAGACTACTGTTCCCTGTTCTGCCATCCATGTCTACTGAGAATGGCCTCTCTCCATCGTCTTCAGAACCATCCTTCAGGAAGTTGAAGGCTGCTATCAAATTGCCCCATCCCTGTTCTCTTCTTCAGACTAAACAAGCCCAAATCCTTCAGCCTTTCTTCATAGGTCCAGCCCCCTAATCTTTTGGGTTGCCTTCTGCTGGACCCTTTGCAATGCATTCACATCCTTTCTATACTGGAGCCCAGAACTGGACGCAGTACTCCAGATGTGGACTCACCAGTGCTGAACAGAGAGGAATAATAACTTTGCTAGATCTGCTGGACATGCTCCTCCTAATGGACTCCAATGTGCCGTTAGGGCTGGCCATGCAATGTTCTGACAGGGAGGGAAACAATTGTTTCCGACTCCCACATGACACCAACTTGCATCCTGCAGTGTGAGGTCATCTTACACATGCAAAATTGCCTTTGTTTGCTAAGTCGTGGCCATAATAATATTCAAGTTTTGGATGGATATTTTTTCAGGGTTTAATGAGGTTATCTTCTTTTCCTTATTTGAAGCACACGCCCTCTAGGGAGCAACACGTACCATGGAAAAAGGGAGATAGTGCTCCAAGACATTACTTTTGTGGTGTATTGGAACATGTGTTAAAAACGACAAGCTATTTTTAAGTGTGAGAATATCCTGGCACAGCTTGCACGAGTGGAACCTCTGAGGGAAGCCATGTGATAGGGGTCAAATGAATGAGTCTACAGCCTGTCACTCTAGTGTACAAAGTAGAAGGAGTTGTGCCGCCCTTTTAGGGAGCAGCCTGCTTTGTCATTCTCTGTTTTGGGTTCCAGTTAGTTGTTACGAATTCTGAGAAATAAAGTATGGTAATACTGCAACCTTTCAATAATACTATTTATGTTTTTAGTCTAACTCTTTTGTGTGCATGACATGAACAGCTTTCATCTCCAAATTGTGTAATTTTACACCTAATTGAGGAATCCATAATATATTCCCAAGAGCGGGTTTAAAATTCCTCCATCAACTCCTGCACTTCTGTGGGTCAAATTTCCCACAATGCTTGCACTTCTCTATTTGTTTGCGGGTACACAACTTGCACTTGTATATACAAATCTGACAAGGCCCAATTCTCTTCTTACATCAGGTTTTACAGTGGGGTACCAACATGACCTTCGATGGGGGTACAGTTAGACCGAAAATGAGACATGCTTCCTCAGAAGGGAATATTACAGGGAAGTATGTCTGGCATCAAGCTCTCAAGGCTTTCGAAAACCATCCCCCTAGGTTCCCCTTAGGGAAACTGAGACCAGGAATGTGATTTGTCTGGGGCTGTAGAGAAAGTCATTGCACTGGCCCCATAACACTGCAGGTGTTTTGAAACCACATTCACAGCACGCTGTGCACCACACACCAGAGGACAAAATGCCTGTGCAAATGCTTATTTTCACTTGCTTTACTATTGCCCACACAAGCCAAAGCCTCTGGGCGGTGAAGAGGCACGAAAGGGGAAGGAAAAACCTATTACAGTGGATTCTCTCTCTTACCCTGGACTGTCAGTTCCGCAATGGTCCGGCTCCCCTCCTTCATCTCACAGATGTAGACGGCATCATCGTCTGTGGTGACATTCTGGATGGTGAGCCGGCGGTATGTCCCTTCTTCTTCAATGTTGTATTTCTTGCTCTGCTGGAGTTTGGTCTCCTCCTTGAACCAGGTGGTTTCCGTGCTAGGGACGGGCACCTCGCACTGTAAGGTGGCAGACTCTTTCTCCTGAACTTCAACATCCTTCAGTTTTGTCTTGAATGGCACTGTGGGCTCTTGGAAATGAGACAAAGGAGTAAGAACTTGTAACATCTTTGGAGCACTTAAGTGCAAGTCAGTAGATAGAAAAGTGCATGCATTATTGTTAATTATAGGTTATATTGTAGTACCCAAGGGCACTGAGACCTCATACTAGGGTGAGTGAAGTCTCTGCTCTACAGCATTCACAGAGGGGCAGTTAACCTTTAGCTCATGCAGTAGAGCACAGGGCTTTGGTCCTTACAGTCACAGGTTTAATCCCTGGTGACAGCAATCCAGGTCTGTCAGTATTACAATGGGGGCTCATCTAGGATGAGCTGCTGGAAGGTCTCAGAAGCTTAGGACATGCTTCTTCAGAACAGGGAAGCTTGTAGCACCCAGAGGCACTGAGACCTCAGACTAGCATGAGTGAAGTCTCTGCTCTACAGCCTCAGCCAATCTTTAGCTCATGTGGTAGAGCACAGGGCTTTAGGCCCTATGATTACAGGTTCAACCCCCTGGTGCCAGCAACTTTGGTCTGCCGGTGTTACAATATTATTAATTATTATTACTATAATAGCAACTAGAGACCTTACTCAAACATTCAGATAGACGTGGCATCAAAAGAACTTATGTTTCCAGTTAGTGACACGATGCAACAGGTGTCTAAAAACCACGAAACAAAAGTGGAGGTTTGGGGAGCTAGACCAAAGAAATAGCAACAGGAACTGTGAACTGAGCCCACCAGTGACTCTTGCACCATTCTCAATGCTGGGTGGACGTCCAAGCAGAGGGTGAGCCTGCAGGGGGATACAGTAGTGATTTTGTAGAGTTGTTTCAGGGAGTTTGTTCCACACACAAAGGGTGGTGTAGGAGAAAGCACCAAAGTACTTGGAAGGAGATGTGGACCAATAGGTGACATAGGCTGGCATGTCTGGTGGAGCAAACATGGCAGTCAACTGCCCCCGGGAAGGCAAAAAGCATGAATGGTCTTTACAACAAGGCCTGTGAGCATGTGGTTTGCATGTGTGGTACCCAGAGGCACTGAGACCTCATCTGGGGTGAGTGAAGTCTCTGCTCTATAGCCTCAGCTGAGCACCACCTGGCCTTTAGCTCATGTGGTAGAGTGCAGGGCTTTAGACCCTCTGCTCACAGGTTCTGTCTCTGGTGCTAGCAACCCAGCTCTGTCAGTGTTACACATGGTAGGGAAGAGGCATCTACCAGAGGGACTGTGAGCAGATGCAGCCAGTACAGTGGGCTGAGGTGACCTTATGCAGCAATGCAATCCAGTAAAGCTTGCTCTGCGCACTTTAGACTTGCAGCCTACGAAATACAAATCTGCATCAGCAGCAGGAGGTGGGCAAAACAACTGACATCGGTTTTGTAAGAGTCTTTCACGGATGACAGGACAACTGTTCCTGCACATCTTTTGCACAAGGCACTCAGGGCATTTCATAAGAGGGCAAGTAAAGGGCGTTACTGAGGGCAGGCAAGTCAATTGCAGATATGCAGCTCTAGCTATGGCAATGGCATAGCTAGAATCGACTTATTTGCAATCGACTTACCAGGCCATGTTCACAGAGGTAGGTTGACACGAGAAAATCTCCCATCAACGTCCCTTATTCCTCGCAATATTGGGGTTGACTGCTGACCCCAGATAGTTCGATTTTTCGTGTCTCTACCAGGCATGTGAAATCGAACTCCGAAAAATTGACCCTGACCAGGTCAATCTTCCATGTAGTCTAGATGTACCCTGAGACCTGGCTGTCGGAGGCCAGTTAGCTCCAGACTGTGAAGGGTCCCAGGGTTCCGACCTGCTGCTGGCATTGTCCTCGCCACTCTGGTCCACTCACTACCTCCCAGACCAACCCTGGGCAACACAATTAGTTCTTAATACCTCCTCATCCTGCTGTCAGCCTGACTAGGGTGTGCTTGAGCGTGCACAGGGCAGAGACCCACAAAGGGCCTCTTTGAGAGGCCAGACAAAGGTTATCTATGAGAATCAACATGAATGTAACATAAACCTTCTCTGACCCCTTCAGCATGTAAGTTACATTCCTCCCACTGACTGCCAGGAACCTCACACCACACTATGTGTCACCTCTGAGTCTGTCCTGCAAGGAGTTAGAGCTGATGCAATGCATACACTGAGAGGCCTGGGGAGAAGGGCAGAGCAGGAAAGCAAAAAAACAGATGGTATAAGAACCCGTGAGTCAAATTCAGAGATGAATCTAAATTTGTCTACACAGAGACATTTGCCTCAGGAGAAAAAAAAAAACTGAATTAACTTTTAAAGAACATTAGGTAAATTTCATTAAATCCCTGTCTGGACTCTCGTTTTCAGACTTAAAGTGACCTTAATTGAATTCATAAGAAGAATTCATCCAAATTAATTAAGCAACTTTATTTTTTGAATTAGAGCATCCACACAAGGGCTTTATGTAGTTGAACTGATCTACTTTATAATCAGACCTTTAGTTAATTCGGATACGAACAGAGAGATAGCCAGGTTAATTTATACGCTATCAAAAAAAAAAAGGCAATCCAGTAGCACTTTAAAGATTAGCAAAATAATTCATCACCTAATAATTATTTTGTTAGTCGTTAAAGTGCTACTGGACTGCTTTATTGTTTAGTTCGTTTGGATAAGCTTTCCTGTTGTCCCCATGTACAAGTGGGTGTTAATCTCAGGGAATTAAATTTACATGCTGAAGGTGCCAGAAGAAAGTGAAAGATACATCGATTTTGATTCACTTTTCTGTGTAAAGCAATGAGTTAAATTCTATCAGTGCCTTTTTCTGTACAACCACAGAAAAGTATCTAAAACAAAATAGGATCAACTCCATTAGGGGCCCACCAGGTTCAGGTGTATCTTCCAAAAGTAACATAGCTTTGTACATAATGATGAGTGCTTGTATTTACGTTATCCATCCTGTAAGTGTTCCTGTGCGCTGTGCAGCGTTCCAGGCAAAATGTGGTCTTTGATAAAAAAACAGTTACAAAACTGAAACTCAAGCAGTGTGGAATCTGTTTCCATTAATAAATTTGAGGCAGGCTGCAATTTTATTCCTCACTTACCCCTTTTCCCCATATATCCAGTCACCATCAATTTGGCATAACATACGTTGCTTCTATATACATAATATACTTTACTTCTATTGCTGTTTCCATTTTGCAGGGTCCTGATGATTTTACATATATGCCTTGGAATGTCTCTAGGCAATACTTCAATATTATTGCATTCATTTTACGGAGGGAAAAACCAAGGCACAGAAAAGCTAAGTGGCCTGCTAAAGTTTCACTGTAAGTCAGCATGGCAGAGAAATAAAAAGAAAATAAGATTTCTGATCCTAGGCCCTGCTTTAACCAAACAATCCATTCTGCCTTGTGGACAGTAAAAATGAGGTGCAGGGTCCACCTTTCCTCACAGGTGCCTGGGGAAAGGAAATATCTGGTGATTACTATCTAGGGTGGTGGTTACACTGCTCATTCTGGGGAAGAGATCTGCTCTCTATCTGCTTTATCATGTTATATTTCCTGTAAACTTTGCATGTCAGCATGATCAGCACAATGGACTGATTACAACCTTCAAAAATCAAAATTAAAAATTAAATAAAAAATTACTGTCCCCCAGCTTGATTAGTTAGTTAGGTGAGTAGAGACTTTGTTTCTTTTAACTTATCCTGCCAACATTTACCTGTTTGGTTCACCTGCCACCTCCTGTCAGACATCCACTTTCTAAGCTCACTGGGACTCTTTATTACTTATTTTTGGAACATAGGTACGACCACACTGGGTCTGACCACAGGTCCACCTAGCCCAGCGTCCTGTCTGCTGACACTGGCCAATGCCAGATGCCCCAGAGGGAGTGACCCTGATTCTTGACTGAACTTCCTAGGCATTGTTGTAATCTAATTCAGATTTTATATTAAGCTTCCATTTATAAATGGCTGAGTTTATCACTAAATGTTATAATAATGTTACGGACATGAGTAGCAATTGATACAAAGAATATAAGCACATCGGTAAAAGCTAGTTTGATGATTTATGTTTCTAAACATGTTTTTGGCCTGTCAGACTCTAGTACAATCGATTAGCCATTTATTAAAACATCTATTAGTAATTTCACCTTTTTAGAAGCAACTTAATGAATAAAGCAATAATATAATAATAGTGATTATGAAGATGGCAGACTTAGCCAACAGAATTATTATTTTTGTTATTATCAATTAAACATGATCCCAACTGTGAATGTTTATCCTTGTGAAGATTGGCAGGTCCAATTCTTACCCACAAACAATGATTCATTTGGGATACAGCATGATCATTTTTTCCAGTTTCAGTGAAGGGAAGCCATCAATGCCCAAGTCTGGATTTGGTTAAAATTCACAACTGGCTGGGAATTTCCCCTCCAATTTTTTTTCCCCAGTGAAAATCATGGTTTCTCCTACAACATCTAAATTTTCCACAGGAAAATGTTGGTTTTGCTGAAATTTTTCAATTTCCCACTAGGAAAAGCAAAACTACCCATTTCATGTTGACCAGAATCAGAACTGTTCCCTTCATTCAACAAAATCAAAATCTTTTGCTTTTGGCTCTTTATTGCATTATTCTTTACCCACCTGAGCAGCTGCAGTGTCTCATGGGAGCTGAAGTTTGATTGCTTCATTCTTCTATTCTCCCGTGGGCTGTGGTCCCCAGCTGGACTACATCTCCCATGATGCACAGGTGACTTCTTTCTGTTTGAGTTGCATAGCGCATTGTGGGAGTCCAATGACTGCAGTGCATTGTGGGAGATGTAGTCTAATTGGGTAACTCAGCCCTTACAGAAGACAGGGACAAAACTTCCCTGATGCACCATGGCCACCCAGATGAATGCAGTGTAATGTCCAACTGAATCAAAAGGACATGTTCTGAAAGGTCCAATTAAAAAAGTTCAGAGTGTTTCAGTTCATAAAAATATCAGTGTTTTGACTTCTTATCTCAATTTGGGATCAAACAAATGTTGTAATATCAGAATTGCCTGCAGACTGGAAAATCCAGCTTTTCCATCAGCACTAGTACAGCATGCTGGGGAAAAGACTGCTATATTTTTATTGCCTCTGCCCAAGTTACAAACATATGATCCACCCCCGCTGGCTCTGACTGCGCTGAAAGATTTTTTAATTTAGTTACCCAGGGACTGTGTGAATTACTTTTTAGATATTCACTACTCTGCTCTGAAATTGTTTTACATTTATTTGCCTGTTCATAGCCATAGCAGAGAGATCCATTACAGGCTCTTGAATTCAGCAATAAATCTCCGAAACAAAGAGAATACTTGTAAAATCTGGGGTTGAAAAAAAAAAATCAGCCACTTCGGAAACCAACTGGCTGGAGCCCTCAGAAGAAAGCAAGCACTTGCATGAAGCAGACATAGCTCCCACAAGAGGATCTTTGGTTTTTTTGAAACCAGGTCTGCATCTGGCTTGTTTTGGAAACCATTTTCTCCCGAGGGTCGCATCCTCGTGCCTCATCCGCACACCCCAAACCTGCTAGGCACTGAAGCTATTTTAAAAAATACAGCTCTAACCCATCTTTTCCTAAGTGTAGATACAGCCTAGATGGCAGCAGATATCTCCTCCACCTTGCCTCTCAAGCTGTGTCAATTGCATCCTTCTGCTGGCAGCATCTCTCCCCCACTTCCTGTCTTTGACACCAGTCTTTGTCCCACCCCGAAGCTGGATGTTTTGCTCCAGCAAATACCTGAAACTCCCTTTACCTGCAGGAGGGGGAGAATTCTGTCCACAGAGGAAATTTAGCTAAGCCCCCCCATATCCTATTTCCTTTTCTTGTGCTGTTTTTATCCCCTCCCCCACCATCACCCAGGTGCAAAACCTTTTCTCTACCTGGATTGCAGCCTCACTGCTCCCTCAGTCTAGGTCAGGCGTGTCCAACCTGCAGCCTGTGGGCCGCATGCGGCCCTGCACAGCTAGTAATGCAGCCCCACAACATCGTAAACTTTTAACGTTATTATGTGATTTATATACATTAACTATATTATATATTTTGTACGCGGCCCAAGACTATCTTCACTCAATGTGACCCAGGCAAGCCAAAAGGTTGGACACCCATGGTCTAGGTCATTTCTGAGCAAAGTAAGCCAGCATCAGCCTCAGTACCAGCCCCTTTGTGATGCCACACGTCATCACGACTCTACTTAACCTATGACCTTCAACCTTTATAGCCGGCTGCTGCTTACTTAACCTGTACCCTCTTCATTCAAGGGGCCCAACTCTGCACTCTTCAACCCTGTTGAACTTCTCATGGGCCGGGCCCAAGAACAGTGCCTCGTCTGCCATACCTGCGAACACTATACACTCTGTAGAGCTGTGTCACATGCCTTTCAGGAAGTCGCATAGTTTATGCTCCCTGCTTCATCCCATCTCTGAGTTATCTCCTGGAGACATTCAGACAGGTTTGCCAGGCAAGATATCCCCCTCAGAGAACCTGGCTGACTGCTTGCTACTGCTCATATTTCTGCAAATGTCTGGCAATTTCATCCCGTACTAAGATCTCTAGAATCTTGACACAGCTGACTTTCGTGATAGGCACTTGGGGGCTGCCCTAGTCCCTTTCTTAACAAGTGGGTTATAGTGTCTTTCTTCCAGCCCATCCCAGACCAGGTCTGCACTGGACATGAAAGTTGAGCCTAGATATGCAATCCCACCTACAACAATTGTGTAGCTAGAACTGACGTATCTAAGATTGACTTATCTGGCCGTGCTCAAACAGGAAGGTTCATCAAACTCCCATCAAACTCCCTTACTCCTCGCAATAATGAGGAGTACAGGGATCAGCTGTTGACTCCCGATCGATTTTGCACATCCCCACTAGACATGTGAAATTAAACCCCAGACGATCGACCCTGAGCAGCTCAATCTCCCGGTGTGTATAGACATACCCCAATGGGGGGATGGCAGAACGCTGCCAACAGAAGTACCACAATTTAGTGTCAACAGAATGTATTTGTAATGCGGACGCTTGGCAAGTTTTGTCAGCAAAATGCCAATTTTGTCAACAAAACTCTGTAGTGTAGGCATAGCCATAAGTATGTCCCTACAAACGTACACAGATATATACTGCAGTGTCACATTGGCTGAAAGGTGAACGTTTGGGCTGTGTCCGCACTAGAGAGTTTTGTCTGACAGTAACTTCTGTAGACAGATGCTTCTGATGTAGATGTAGCCTTGAAGAACATTGTCACTGCTTTTGCCTTATCAAAACAAGGCATGTTTATTCAGGGAAGCTGTGCTGCTCAAATGCAAGATTACAGCACACAGAGAATACCATGGATGACAGAATAATGGTTCACTTATTTCCATGTCTTTTTGGAGGGACTCAGGTTGGCACAAGGATTCTGCTAATTATAACCATCCCACACAGATTTTCCATTCATTCCATTGTAGATCAGAAAGCCTGGACTGAGTAAGTAACTGGAACCCAGAAACAGCCCATACGCATTTCCATTTTAGCTCTCTGACTCACTTGTAATGCTTGACAGTAAATACTGATAACTAATGTTTTCCTCTGGGGCTACAGTCAAGGAGTGGCAGTTGCGTACTCACCATATCCTAGGGACTCATGCTAGAGCTTCCAGATGGAATGGATGAGACTTCCATTCCAAAATCCTTTTCAGTAACGCTATTTCTGGATGTTTGCCAGCACATCTAAGTCCTTCCCCATCAACCAGAGACTGCATCATCTCCTATATATTTCAGAGAGTTTGTCTCTCTGATCAAGAACTCCACCTAAATGATAAAAGCTAAGACCACCATATTTGGCACACAGCTTCACAGAATCATAAAATTAAAGGGTTGGAAGAGACCTCAGGAGGTCATGGAGTCCAAACTCCCTGGTAAAAACAGGACCAATCCCAACTTAATCATCCAAGTCAGGGTTTTGTCAAGCCAGGACTTAAAAACCTCTAGGCTGTGTCTACATGGGCACAAATCTTCGAAATAGCCATATTTTGAAGATTACTAATGAGGTGCTGAACTGAATATTCAGCACCTCATTAGCATTAGGACGTTTCCGGCCACAGCGCTTCGAAAGCACGCGGCTCGACGTGGCTACACAGGGGTCCCTTTCGAAAGGACCCCGCACCTTTCAAAATCCCCTTATCCTGTTCACTGATCAGAATAAGGGGATTTTGAAAGGTCCAGGGTCCTTTCGAAAAGGACCACCGTGTAGCCACGCCCAGCCACGCGCTTTCGAAGCACGGCGGCCGGCAGCGTCCTAATGCTAATGAGGTGCTGAATATTCAATTCAGCGCCTCATTAGTAATCTTCGAAATATGGCTATTTCGAAGATTTGTGCCTGTGTAGACACAGCCCTAGGGATGGAAATTCCACTTATAACTTAAAGCAAGGTCAGGGTTTAGTTGTGGCAGGAAAATGGGTTGTGCCAGGGCCAGGAATGGGATTTTTTTTCATAAAACCAAACAGAAAAGAGACAGAATCACCAACTGAAGTACAGTCCTCAGAACTGACACAGCCAAGTGAATGCTGAAAGAGACTGAACCAAGATGAGCCAGAACAACAGGAGGAACCCAGAATAGGCTTGGTTCTCAATAAACCTTACAGAAAAGAGAGAAAATGGAGAAATTTGGAGAAGTGCTTTGTTTTGACACAACTAAATCAATGCTCACGTTTTGAAAATTACAAGACAGTATTATTGGAAATCAAATTGACTATGCCTCTTTTTTGGGTAAAACACAACAAATGATAAAAGTTTATAGGGTTGAAATTAAAAAAACACACTTGATGGAATTCCCATTTTAAAAAGTATTAAAATCAACTTCATAAACATTTTTGAAAAATACAATCATTTCAATAAGGCAAGTACATTTTCCTTTTATTTAAAAATGAATCAAGGACTCGAGCAACATTGGGTATACCTACTAGTAAAATCTTAAAACCATCAGGTTAAAAGGATCATCTAGCCTAACCACAACTGATTTGTATCATAGATTTTATTTCCCTTACGATGTCTAATCATAAATCCTGAGACAACCTACAAGGTTTTCTTTTAAAAAACTCTGTTGCAACACATTCTTTTCTTCTGTTCAAAATAATGCAGGATGAGGCACGTCGGCATTACATAGAGGGTCTGAGCCCAAATCCCTGGAAGTTACTGGGAATCTTTCCACTGAACTCAATGAGCTTTGAAGCAGGTCCCTACAGGGCAGTGCTGGTTTGTACAAATTTCTGTACCCTGACTTTCCTCATCTTCAGACATGAAAGGTCACCAGTAATCCACATAGCTGCTGAATAGTAACAGAGAGGAAGCCGTGCTAGTCTATACACTATCAAAACAAAAAGTGCTACTTGACTGCTTTTTGTTTTGATAGCTGCTGAAGTCCTTGAAGAGGGGCAGCAGTGGGTGTCAAATCCATTGGCAGTGTTGGTGCGGCAGGGCAGCTGTATGAAATAACATGCAGTATTTCCAGCATGCAATGCCCCACTCCTTATCTCCTGTATAAATGCCCAACGTATTCCAAATATATGGTGTGATGGGGTTCGGGGTCCCCAAGCTCTGCACCCCGTCTGCAGGCAGGAGTGACTCTCACTCAGCAGGAGAACAGCGGGTTTATTAGCTGACAGGACCCAGCGTCCTACAGAGCAGTCAGTACAGCCGGCAGAGACAGCCAGTCCCATCCATGTTGGGGACAGGAGGCCCCAAGGGGGCCCTGGAGCCAGGGCCTTGCCCCCTCCTCTGTCTCTCTCTCGCCCAGCCCAGACTCACTGCTTCCCAACTCCCAGTTCCAATTCAAACCCCTCAGGCTCCATCTCCCCCTTTGTCTGCAGCCCGGAGGTGTCACCTGGTCACCAGGTTACCCTCAGCAGGAGCCCCCCACCCTCTGTGAGCCGCCCCCACACACACACATACACACACACACACACACATATCCCCCACACTACATCACACATGAGCTGCGTCTACACGTGCACGCTACTTCGAAGTAGCGGCACCAACTTCGACGTTAGGCGGCGAGACGTCGAAGTCGCTAACCTCATGAGGAGATAGGAATAGCGCCCTACTTCGACGTTCAACGTCGAAGTAGGGACCGTGTAGACAATCCGCGTCCCGCAACGTCGAAATTGCCAGGTCCTCCATGGCAGCCATCAGCTGGGGGGTTGAGAGATGCTCTCTCTCCAGCCCCTGCGGGGGTCTATGGTCACCGTGGGCAGCAGCCCTTAGCCCAGGGCTTCTGGCTGCTGCTGCGGCAGCTGGGGATCTATGCTGCAGGCACAGGGTCTGCAACCAGTTCTCAGCTCTGTGTATCTTGTGTTGTTTAGTGCAACTGTGTCTGGGAGGGGCCCTTTAAGGGAGTGGCTGGCTGTTGAGTCCGCCCTGTGACCCTGTCTGCAGCTGTGCCTGGCATCCCTATTTCGATGTGTGCTACTTTGACGTGTAGACGTTCCCTCGCTGCGCCTATTTCGATGTTGGGCTGAGCAACGTCGAAGTTGAACATCGACGTTGCCGGCCCTGGAGGACGTGTAGACGTTATTCATCGAAATAGACTATTTCGATGTCGCAACATCGAAATAAGCTCTTTCGATGTTGGCTGCACGTGTAGACGTAGCCATGGCCAGTTATTTTAGAGATGCACATGCACCATTTGAACCTATACAAGGTGTAGAGCTGGTTGAACAATGGGGAGAAACGCACAATATATAAGTACTGTTCTTCAGGAAAGGGGCTATTGGGCAACATACTGACTTTTGAAACCTCTTCCAAACAGCTCCAAATCCCACTCACTTTGCTGCTCCAATTCTTCCATTGGCTTCAGGTGGGCAGCACTCAACCAGCTCAGTGCAAGAGGCTACTTCTAGGCCAAGCCTCTCAGCCTGGTAGACCAAAGAGACTCTAGGGTGTTGACAGCCATCTGTGCGCTCTGCGGGAAAAGGCAGCAACTGGAACAACCTGGACTACCCCTGAGGTGGCTGGGAAAGGAGGACACTCATAGGAGGATTTGAAGTGAAGAAGAATTTTTAAGATCTCATTTCCTGCTGGCCATTTATGTTATTTGTTGACTTTCACAGAATCACAGAATCCCAGGGCTGGAAGGGACCTCAGGAGGTCATCTAGTCCAGCCTCCTGCTTCAAGCAGGATCAACCCCTACTAAGTCATCCCAGCCTGGACCTTGTCCAGCCGGGACTTAAAAACCTCAAGGGATGGAGAATCCACCACCACTCTAGGCAACGCATTCCAATGCTTCACCACCCGTCTGGTGAAGTAGTTTTTCCTTATATCTAACCTACACCTCTGCCTCTTCAACTTCAGACCATTACTCCTTGTTCTGCCATCTGACACCACTGAGAACAATTTCTCACCCTCCTTTTTAGAGCTCCCCTTCAGGAAGTTGAAGGCTGCTATTAAATCACCTCTAAGTCTTCTCTTCTGAAAGCTAAACAAGCCCAAATCCCTCAGCCTATCCTCATAGGTCTTGTGCTCCAGACCCCTAATCATTTTTTTGCCCTTCGATGAACCTGCTCCAGAAAATCCACATCCTTTTTACACTAGGGGGCCCAAAACTGGACACAATATTCCAGATGTGGCCTCACCAGTGCTGAATAAAGAGGAATAACTACTTCTCTAGATCTGCTTGAAATGCTCCTCCTAATACACCCTGGTATGCCATTAGCCTTCCTGGCTGCAAGGGCACACTGTTTACTCATATCCAGCCTTTCATCCACCATAACACCTAGGTCCCTTTCCATCGTACTGCTGATGAGCGAGTTGGTCCCCAGCCTGTAACAATGCTTGGGATTCTTCCACCCGAGGTGCAGGACTCTACACTTCTCCTTATTGAACCGCATCAGATTTATTTTGGCCCAGTCCTCCAATTTACCCAAGTCCCTCTGGATTCTCTCTCTACCTTCCAACGTATCTACCTCTCCTCCTAGTTTTGTGTCATCCGCAAACTTGCTGAGGGTGCAATCCAGTCCCTCATCCAGGTCATTAATAAAGATGTTGAATAAAACCAGTCCCAGAACCAAGCCTTGCGGCACTCTGCTTGAAACAGACCGCCATCCAGATATTGAGCCATTGACCACTACCCATTGGGCCCGACCATCAAGCCAGCTTTCTATCCATCTCATAGTCCAAGGATCCAATCCATATTTTCTTAACTTATGGACAAGAATGTTGTGGGAGACCATATCAAAAGCCTTGCTGAAGTCAAGGTACATCACATCCACTGACTTCCCCATGTCCACAGAGCTTGTTACGGCATCATAGAAGCTAGTCAGATTGGTCAGGCAGGACTTGCCCCTGGTGAATCCATGTTGGCTACTCTGAGCCCAGGGTGAACCTGGTTGGTTTGCACCTTGCTACATTCTGGTTATATTAGAGCCTAGTGGTTAGAGCACTGGACTGGGATGCAGGAGGCCTGGCTTCTATTCCCAGCTTTGCCGTTCACCTGGCTGATCTTGGGCATATCATGCCAATGTTCTGTGCCTCAGTTTCTCCAGCTGTTAAATGGAGATAATGATACTGACCTGCTTCATAAAGTGCTGAGGTCTACTCACACAAAGCACCATATCAAAGATATGTTTTATATTACACGAGCACTTCGGGCCTGATCCAAGGTTTTATTGGCATCAGTGGAAAGACTTCCATGGTCTTCACTGACCATTGGATCCGGTGAGGCCTGCTAATGGCGGGGGCAGCAAAAGGGGGTCCCAGCATTGCAAAGGGGTGTGGCGCTCCATACCTCTTAGAAGTGCCATGGCAGTGCTATTCCATGTGGCTGGGGTGGGGGTATGCAGAGACATGGTCTGGGCAGTGCTAAGGGCGACTACCCTAGGCCCCAACCCCAGCCACTTTTGGCCCCACTCCTTCTGGGGGAGCAGAGCTGGGCCCCCTCCCACCTTGCCCCAGGACCCACAGTGGCTCTAGGCTCTGCTGGATCAGGCCCTTGATACCTACATGTTGGATTTTCACAAAGCTGTTTGGTTCCCCCATCAGACTCACCACTTAGCTTTTGCTCTCCTAACTCCTATTACTGGTGCAGCACCAAAGCTCAAAAAAATGCCACTTTGCAAATTCCACACAAGGGCATCTTTACCTAACCCACACAGTAATACTGGTGATAAATCAATAACAAGGCCTGGACCCTCCCATATGATCCACTCAGGCATATTGCAGGAATGAGGCCTTAAGGGACTAAGTCCTAAACACTAAACAGCTGAAATACACAGACAGTAGAGCACGGCCAAATTTTTGTAGCAAAAGTGCAAAACTACTTGGATGTGTTTTCCCCCTGTGGATTAGAGACACAAGGCACAGAAGACATTGAGTCTGCTGACGATGTTGATCTTCTTTCACACAGACGTGAAAGCATGTGAGAAAAGGTCACAACCCTAAACAAAACTGCCACAATGACCGGTCTGCGCATTAACAAGGGAAAGACCAAGACAATGAGGATCAGCCAGTCCAACAACACCACCATCACACTGGGAGGGAATGAACTGGAAGACGTGGAGCAGTTCACCTCTTTGGGGAGTATTATGGGCATAGATGGAGGAACAGACAAGGGTATCAGCGCCAGGACTGGGAAAGCAACAGCTGCATTCAAGACTTCCCATCCCACATGGACATCACAAATTATATCTGTGAAGGTGAAACTACGGATCTTCAACACAAATGTGAAGAGTGCGCTCTTGTATGGATGTGAGACCTGGCTTACTACAAAGTCTTCAAATCACAAGGTGCAGACATACATAAGCAGGTGCCTGAGGTCCATACTTCACATCAAAAGGCAACACTTTGTCACTAACGAGGAGCTTTGGAACAGAGCAGGACAAGAACTGATTGATATTGAAATCAAGAAACGAAAGCGGGGATGGCTGGCCACACTCTCAGAAAACCATCATCCAGCAGAGTCCGTCAGGCTCTCACATGGAACCTGCAAGGAAAACTCAAAGGAGGAAGACCTCAGGCAGCATGGAGAAGGCCTGCTGAGATTGAAGGACAACAATTGAGGTACTCCTGGGGTCAGCTAGAAGTTCTGTTCCAAGACAGAGTGAAGTGGAGGAGACCTGTAGATGACCTATATTTAAGGTGACCAATTGTCCCATATTTGGGTTGCCAACAGGCATCCCTACCTATTTATCAAATGGGATTAATTGTCCCATATTTGGGCTCTCCCCCGACTGACCTTTTCTGCCACCAGTTACACAGGCACAGCTGCTGGCCGGAGAGAATCAGGTCACTTCCCCGAGCCTTGGAGTAGCAGGTTGGCTGCTGCTTCCCCAGACTCCCAGGGAGGGTCAGCAGCTGCTGCTTTCCAGGACTTTTGGGAGCGCTGGGGGCTGCCACTTCCCCGGGGCTCAGGAATGGCCGGTGGCTGCTGCCTCCTTCGCAGCACCCCGGGGCTTGGTGGAGCTGGGAGGTGTCACCCCTGCGCTGCATATCTGGGACAGGGAGATACGGTCACTCTACCTATGCTCCACCCAGAGTACAAGAGTTAAGTAGTAGTAGTAGTAGCATGGACAGAAAAATGAGCCCAACCTGCCTACCAATTTCTTGTCTTCCTTTTCTTATTTTTAAAGCAAAAGCTAGCCTCTCTCTGACTGGTCTCAAAAGTGTGAGCAATTTTTCATCTCAGGTCAGTTAAAAGACAAAAAAGTGTGTGTGTGGAGGGGAGATTTCATCAACATTCTGCAAAAGAAAAAGGGGGGAGGAAGAAATTTGCAAAATTGTGTAAAAATAAATAAGTTGTTACAAGAAAGGCGTGGGGTCTCTGTAGCTGCGTCTACACGTGCACGCTACTTTGAAGTAGCGGCACTAACTTCGAAATAGCGCCCGTCGCGGCTACACGCGTCGGGCGCTATTTCGAAGTTAACTTCGACGTTAGGCGGCGAGACGTCGAAGTCGCTAACCTCATGAGGGGATCGGAATAGCGCCCTACTTCGACGTTCAACGTCGAAGTAGGGACCGTGTAGACGATCCGTGTCCCGCAACGTCGAAATTGCCGGGTCCTCCAAGGCAGCCATCAGCTGGGGGGTTGAGAGATGCTCTCTCTCCAGCCCCTGCGGGGCTCTATGGTCATCGTGGGCAGCAGCCCTTAGCCCAGGGCTTCTGGCTGCTGCTGCGGCAGCTGGGGATCCATGCTGCAGGCACAGGGTCTGCAACCAGTTGTCGGCTCTGTGGATCTTGTGTTGTTTAGTGCAACTGTGTCTGGGAGGGGCCCTTTAAGGGTGCGGCTTGCTGTTGAGTCCGCCCTGTGACCCTGTCTGCAGCTGTGCCTGGCACCCTTATTTCGATGTGTGCTACTTTGGCGTGTAGACGTACCCTCGCAGCGCCTATTTCGATGTGGTGCCGCGCAACGTCGAAGTTGAACATCGACATTGCCAGCCCTGGAGGACGTGTAGACGTTATTCATCGAAATAGCCTATTTCGATGTTGCTACATCGAAATAAGCCTATTTCAATGTTGGCTTCACGTGTAGACGTAGCCTGTGTGACCTGGAGCACCTGGTTTAGGAGATTTTGCAAATAAATGACAACAGTGCACTGCCTTGTGGCTTAATAGGGTATGTGTACCCTACAGAGGTGTTCCAGAATAACTTACTCTGGAGTTATTATCCCAAAATAAGCAGTTCCAGAATAATGTGTCCACATTACAGGGAAGCCCCGAAATAAGCAAAACTTATTCTGAACTAGCGTGGCCACACAATAGAGCCTATTTCTGATTAGAGCTCCTGGCTCTAATCCAAAATACTATGCCTCCACAGCAGCCTTATTTTGGAATAAGCTATTCTGGAATCGTTTGTTTCAAAATAGGCTCTATTCCCTGTCTATGCAGCCCCTATTCCAAAATATCTATTTTGAAATAGGCCTTATTCTTCATAGAATGAGGTTTACCAAATTCAAAATGAGCTGTTGCGTAGACGCTCACAAAGTGACTTCAGAATAACTTTGCTTTGTAGACACACCCATAGTGAGTTTGAGGCCTGTCGCCTGCTTTCCTCCTCACGGGCAATGAACCGAATGGAATGTTTGTGTACGTTTTTCAGTGAACGGAACTCTGCTAGGCATGCTCAGTTTGTCAGCTGTTTCACCCACATAATGGGTACAATGTGGGCAGGTGTGCAGCACACCTCTGGGTGGGAGAGACTAGTTCTGGGGATAGAAGAGGAAAAAGGACCTCTGGGCCCATTCAGGCTTGGCCCCTCCGCTGAATCTGTCTCCAAGCAGCAGGGCCAATCCCTTCACTGGGCCTCTGAGCATGGTGTTTGTGAGGCCTGCTCTGCACTCCAGAAGGGGCGGGGCTGGACACAGCCCTCACTCAGCGCCATCCAGAATGTGGCGTGTACCTCCCACCCCCGGCTCTCAGGTGCTGTCCAAAAGCCATGCGGGCACCGGTGCAAGGTGGCCGAGGGCTCCTCATCCCTTGGTGGGGTTAAAGGCAAACGGGGTGGGGCTAAGGGCAGTCAGGACTGGTCCCCTCCACGCGCGCGCACACACACACACACACACACACAGAGTCCCTCAGAGCTCAGGGCCTCTTTGATATGCCGGGCTACTGTCCCCCCAGGTCAACTGCCCCCTCTGTCCTCCTGTCAACAGGCCTGTGCCAAGTCCTGCACCCAGTGACACGGCCCTGTCATTTATGAGGACCCCTGTTGACAAGACCGTGATGGAGGCTGTCCGTCGGACAGCTCTCAAACCGAAGCGTGCTTCCCCAGCTGCCAGCTCCAGTGTCCAGCACAGCTGAGCGGACTGGCTTCTGGCCCAGTCCTTGAGGGAGGAGGCACTTCCCAACGAAGCCGCTGTGGAGGATGTGGCGAGCACGCCATGCATGTGAACAGCGGGCTGCTCTTGTGTGATCCGCTGCATCACGTTCTAGTGTGAGCCAGCCCTGCCTTCGGGTGCAGTGGCATCTACCTGACCTGTGGGATGGGTACCCCAGGCAGGGATGTTCCTGGCATCCCCAATCTGAGCCCCTACCCAATGGCCAGCTCCGAGTCCCATTCTGTGAGGTGCTGGCCAAATCCTGGAGAGTGGCCTCACTGCAAAAGAAAGGCATCAAAGATATTCTGTGCCTTCCAGACGTCCCTTAGCCCCTCCTAGTAGCAGGGCCTCTTCTCTTCATGTGAATGCCGTTGAGCTCTGAGAGCAGGAATAGGCCTCACATGGGGCAGCAGCAATGGACTCTGGAGGCGAGTCCCTGGATTTTCTCCTGACAGGAAATGCGCTAACTGTGAGCCTACGCCCTAAGCCAAGTGGGTGGGGGAGACTAAAGTCAGGTAAAAACCAGAGGCTACAAAATAGATTGGGGCTATTGAAGGACATTGGGTAGATGACACAAAAGCCTGTTTCAGCCTCATTTCAAGCCAATGTATTTTGCTTCCAATTTTTGTGTTATTTGTGTGTGTCTTGTTATACTTGGTGTTTTCCTGGAAGGCCCCAACTCCTGCAATCAGGGATTCCATTAGCCTCCCTCAGCTTTCACTTTTTAAAATAAGTACTTTTCTAGCCTTTCATGGTGTCAAGTATCGGAGGGGTAGTCGTGTTAGTCTGGATCTGTAATAGCAGAGAACAACAGATACTCTGATGAAGTGAGTCTGTGCTCACGAAAGCTCATGCTCAAAACTTTTCTGTTAGTCTATAAGGTGCCACAGGACCCTTCGTTGCTGTTTCTAGCCTTTGTGGCTGCAGAGAAACACTTGAAAACAGGAACAATGAAAATTAAAAATCCCACAGTGAGCAAATTAAAAAAAAAACCCAACAATTTAAAAAAAACCCTCGTTATTTTTGGAGCCTCATTCATGATTTTTGAATACTTCAGGTTGGTGATGCTGCGTACAGTATCTTTTCAAATGCTGATTAACCAAATGCACTTGCATTAGAATGCTAATGCTGATCCTAAAACTCTCCTTTATTAATTAAAGATGCTGGAGTGACAGTGTGCTGAAAAACTGTCTTGTAATTCAGTGTGGAACTCTGTTACATTGTTTCAGGTCCATTTCGTCAGCCAGAAATCATTTTTAATGAAATTATTATTTTTACACTAAAAAAATACAAAGTAAAATTTTCATATGCAAATTTGTTTTTCACCGGGGCATGTTAGAGTGCAAAAGGGTTACTCTGAAATTTTGCGTGCTGGGAGAACTGTTTAAAATTCAAAACTGATAAGAGTGAGTGAGAAATTTATTGAGTATTTTTCAAACCTTTACCAGAAGCTCATTCTATTTCTACTGAAGTCAGTGGAAAGGCTGTCAGTAAGGTTAGCTGGTCTTTTAAAGGAGGTCTCAGGTGCTGCTCTGCCCTATTCCTGGCTTCTGCGCAGAACAGAGGCATTCTGGGATGGTAGTTCCAAGGGCATGTGAGAATTGTAGACCCTGCAGCAGAGCATTCTGGGAAAAGGGGCAAGACTAGAAGGCAATAGTGAGAGACCTGGAGGGAGCACGGCTTCTTGCAGACATTTCCACTGAGACAGGAAACCCCGGAGGAAGCCAGTGCTGTGGAGCATTCGGGATAGACTGCTGCAGCAAGTCTGAGGGGAAAGCGTGAATAGAAGGAATTCTCTTTAAAGTAGTTTGAAAACAGTTGCATGAGAAACTTGGATAAACCAAATGGACTAAAGAACTAGAGACCTTACTAGTTCAGTTTTCTTGGCACTGAACCACATTCCCCTGTTATTCACACCCTGGCTGTTTCTACACATGCCATTTTCTCCAAAAGTGGCATGCTAATAAACAGCCCAAAATATGCTAATGAGGTGCGGATGTAAATTCCCAGCACCTCATTAGCATAAGGTCACATGATTTGGAGCCTGGAAGAAGCTCTTCCGGACTCCAAAACAGTGTGTAGAAGCGCAGCCTGTGGGGGATCTTCCGGAAGGAAGTACTCCTTCCAGTGGTCCCTTCTTCCTGAAAATTTTCAGGAAGAAGGGACCTCTGGAAGGAGGACTTCCTTCCAGAAGATCCCCCAGGAACCGCGCTTCTACACGTTGTTTGGAGTCTGGAAGAGCTTCTTCCGGAATCCAGATCATGTGACCTTATGCTAACGAGGCACCGGGAATTTACATCCACGCCTCATTAGCATATTTTGGGCCATTTAAAGTGGCATGTGTAGAAATGTCCCCTGGCTGCAAATGAAGTAGGAACAAGCCCCACTGGCCGAGAACATAAGAACATAAACTACTGGGTCAGACCAATGGTCCGTGCAGCCCAGTACCCTCGCTTCTGACAGGGGCCAATGCCAAGTGTCCAGAGGGAGTGAACAGAACAGGGGATCATCAAGTGATCCCTCCCCTGTTGCCCATTCTCAGCTTCTGAAAAACAGAGGCTAGGGACACCATTCCTCCCCATCCTAACTGATAGCCACTGATGTACCTATCCTCTAGGAATTTATCTAGCTCTTTCTTGAACCTTGGACTTCACAACATCCTCTAGCAAGGAGTTCCACAGGTTAACCATGCACCGCATGAAGAAATACTTTCTTTTGATTTTTTTATATATACTACCTATTAATTTAATTTGGTGATGTGTTACACTTGTGTTGCAGATAGGAGTAAATAACTCTTTTTCAATTCACTTTTTCCACAGCAGTCACAATTTTATAGACCTCTCTCATATCCCTCTTTAGTTGTCTCTTCTCTAAGCTGAAAAGTCCCAGTTTTATTAATCTCTCCTATTATGGCAGCTATTCCAAACCCCTAATCATTTTTTTGCCCTTTTCTGAACTTTTTCCAATGCTGAGATATCATTTCTGAGATAAGGTGACCACATCTACATGCAGTATTCAAAATGTGGGTGTACCATGGATTTATATAGTGGCATTAAGATATACTCTGTCTCATTCTCTATCTCTTTCTTAGTGATTTCTAACACTTCATCTGTGTTTTTGACTTCTGCATACATTAAGTATATGATCTGGAGAACTCTCCACGATGACTCCAAGATCTCTCTCTTGAGTGGTAACAGCTAATTTAGCTCCTGTCATGCTATATGCATAGTTGGGATTACGTTTTCCAATGTGCATTACTTTGCCTTTATCAACATTAAAATCTACCTGCCATTTTGTTGCCCAGTCACCTAGTTTGGTGAGATCCTTTTGAGGCTCTTCACAATCTTCTCTGGACTTAACTATCTTGAGCAGTTTAGTGTCATCAGCAAATTTTGCCATCTCACTGTTTACCTCTTTCTCCAGATCATTTATGAACATGTTGAATAGGATTGCTCCAGTGCCAGCCCCTGGGAGACACCCCTAGCGACCCCTCTGTGTGCTGAAAATAAGTAAACCCACACTCACCTCCGACGGTGACCAGCACAGAGCTGTAGGTCTGCCCCACCAGGTTGGAGGCGGTGCAGGTGTAGAGCCCGTTATCCACCTGCTTGCAGAAAAGGATCTTCAGCACAAAGTTCTCCTGTTCGTCCTCATACACGATGTGCCGGCGCCCCTCTGTAATCACCTCGCCATCCTTCTTCCACACGATCTCCGGCTTGGGCTCTCCTGTCACGTAGCAGCTCAGCTTGGCATGTTTCCCCTCCGTCACGTTGAAGGTCCGTGTCAGCACCCCGAAGGTGGTGTTGCGGGCCGATTTGGCGGTGAGGCTGGCAGCCCTCTCGTAATCCCGAGAAAGGCTGAGGCCAATACCAGACAGCCCCTCTGTGGCTGAGTACGTTGAGGCAGCCATGGGATCGGGGGCAGTCAGCGTGGACATGTCCATTTTCCTGATTTCCTCACGCCTCTTCTGCAAGTGAGACAGCAAAGAAGCAGTTTTGCCATAGCCTGCATCTAGACAGCTGCTGCTTGGATTGTAAGAACCATGTGCATCCACCACCAGGGTGGCAGTGGCACTGGCAGAGCCAATGGGGTTCTCCGCCCGACAGAGGTATGTCCCACTGTCCTCCAACTGAGCACACTGGATCTTGAGAGCATTTGACTCCCCGAAGGATTCCACCCGGAAGCGTTTGGAGTCAGAACCACTCCCCACGTGTCTCCCGTCTTTTGCCCAGTTCACAGAGAGGGGTGAGCTGCCCTGGACTTTACATTTGAACGTAACGTCATCTCCCAGGGTCACTCTGATGGAGGAGGGTTTCTGGATGAAGTAAGGGGCCGATTCCATCACCGTTGTCTCCTCCCCAACTTTGATACTGACCGCAGTGAAAGCTTCCCCTATGGTGTTCTTGGCCCTGCAGATATACTGGCCGCTGTCTTCGAAGGTCAGGTCATAAATGGTTAGCCGATACAGATCGCCGTCTTCCACCATTTTAAACCTTCCCCCCGACTGGATGGGGAGTTTATCTTTTTCCCAGCTCACCACCGGGATGGGATTTCCCACAATCTGGCAGCTGAGGGTGGCATCCTTCCCCACCGACACCATGAAGGCCTTGGGTCGAGTCAGGAACCTTGGGGCTCCACTGAAGGAACTGTAATCCATCTTGGTTTCCTAGGAAAACAGAAGGACCAAGAGAAAGCTGATATACATGTGGGTGAATGAAATGTTTGCTTCATCTTGCAGGGATGCCAATAGACTTACCATGTGATGCAACAAAATGAGCAACAGCTAACACTTTACAGCATTTCCACCACCAATTTCACATTATCGGTCAGCCCGCTTCAGGATTGTTACTGATCTTTTACAGACAGTTCCTTAGTTCAGGAACATAGATACGTACGTGAGAGGACAAGTGATTCCTACCACTGAAAGAATCATGGGACGAAATAAAAGGGCCTGAGCTGGTGGTGAGCTTAGGGCAGTGTTTCTTAAACGACGTTACACAGAACCCTGCTGTTCCATGAACAACTTGCTGGTGTGCCACGGCTGCATAGAAACGAGCAACGACTTGTGCCTCATGTATATATGAAAACCAGTTAGGATGTTACTTCTTCATTGCTATGGTGCCTGATTGAATTACTCCACTTTGTTTTACTGTGTATGTTGCTGTTTGCTCTTTTTCGGTCTGCCAACAATTTGTTGAAGAAAATTTTCATAGCTATTCCACATAAAGAAAATATTACGGTTTGGTGTTCCATGGTCTCTGGAAGCTTCAGAAACACAGGCCTAGATGATGGTCCCTTCCGGCCTTAGACTCTATGCACTAGCAAAACAAAGCAGCACTAATGGGTTTTAATTTGTGCACTCTTTTGTTTTGTTTTACCCAAGAACAGTGGGAATCTGACAGCCAAAACACCTCTCCCCAAACTTTCTTCTCTTCACATCCACCTTTACATCTGTCTTTGCTTCATCTCTCAGCTGGTTTTCCATCTCCCTTTTCCTTACCCTTTCCCCTTCTACCTCTCTTTTCATCCCACCCCGTCCCTCTGCTTTACTCTTCCTCCCTTTTACACTCCTTCTCCCATCCACTGGTCTTGTCCTCTGTGGGTCGCAGTACAGAACGCCAAGTCTACCTACTACGAATGGCCTGAGGACATTCCCCCCAGCAGGGGACAGAGTTTGGAAGGACCACCATGCCAGTCTGGTGTGTTATTGGTGACATCCTCTTCATTCTTCTCTTGCTATTTAAGGCAACTATTTAACTCTGAGTAATTCCTCTCTAAGAATAGGTAGTGAATGGCAGCCACCTGCACTGCCTATAGAAAATGCAAAGTAACAGGCTGTGCATTTTCCAAGGTGACTGTACATTTGAATCCAAATGAACGTCAGGTTGCTCATAAAGCTTTGGCTTAAAGCTCTGGGAAAGATTTCTCATTCGGTGCCTGCCTGCTTGGCGTGGCCCGGAATGCTTGCTATTGCTGTACAGTCGCTCCCAGCTGTTCAAAGACAGACCAGCAAAGGGAAACTAATTTAAGTCCTGCTTGCAACTAAGGGTCAGGACAATTCTGACACTGTCCTGCCTTGAGAAAGGTAAAAGCAGTTAGCAGAAGCATGGGTCATTATGGGGTAATATTCACATGTACACCTCTGCAGAGCAATGTTACAGATATTAACTCATCTGAACTTCCCTGTTGGGTCCCCAAGATGTGTGTCCCCCAAGAGTCCCCTCACTTTCCTTTGCCAGCCCTGGCACAGATTCCTGGCCAGCCGTTTCTCTGCTTCTGGGGTGGGGTCTTTTCTTCCTAAGTGGGAAAGAGCGAAGGAGCCTCCTTCATCCACCTGGCTTGCCTACGTGGGGAGGGCTACTGAGCTATCTAACGGGCAGCGATAGCAAATTGCCACTGAGTGCAAGAGTGGGCCCTGGATTAGCACAGGGTATAGAGAGCACGCTTGCTAGCTGTGGGATTCTGGAGGGGACATCCTACCATGGTTTTAAGCACATGATGGCTGCAGATCTCAATTCAATATGCGTCTATATTGACTGACTCTGTCTTGTCATGCCAAATAGCCCTTCCCTGCAGGGGATGCCAGTCCTCATGAAGCTCTGTTTGAAGCTCTTGACTAGTGATCATCACCAATCTGTCTATGTCCTGGATTTTTTTACCTCCAGATTCCCACCCAAGGCAGTTCAGTGACTGGCACAGTGGGCTGCTCATCTCCGTAATGCCGAAAGGAAACATTAGGCAGCCGACAGGACAGAAATATCCTCTGTAATCCTGCTGCATGTTGGCCACCAACCCTCCCACCAAATCACCCAATGACAAAGGCTCTCAGGGTCTCCCTCTCCCCCCCACACCCCCCGCACATTGGTAATCAGGAGGACCAAAAAGCAGCATTAGTTTCCAGAGAATGATTCACCATTTGTACAGCTGCTTTCTCCCCACCCCCGCCCTCTCTCCTCTGACTCATATTTCAATGCTGACATCAGTTCCAAAATCAGCAAAACTTTCTGAGCAAGGAATCAGGACTCATGGGTTCCACGCATGACCTTGGGCAAGTCGCTTTGGTATTCCATGCCTCGGTTTCTCCTTCTACTGTTTGTCCGCCTTAATCATGAGGATTCTAAAATCATCACGTTCCTGCTGTGTTTGTACAGCAGCTAGCACCACTGTACTATAACGGTGCTGGAAAAGAAAAACAAATCAAGTGTATCTGTTTCCAAGTTAGAGAACAAAACACCTGGCTCCCAGAAGCAATTAAACATTGGTAAAGTGTTAGGAAATCATTAGATAAATAAATGTGCATTCACATGTCCAGTAATTGTACTAATGTACTTACTATTATTATTATTAATGAATGGGGAAACAATAAAGCTATCTTTCAGACTCTGGGAAGGCCTTGTAAGACCACCTAGAGCAAACAATTTACGTCCTCTTCCTTTCACACACAAACATGACAATGATAATACTGTTCATAATAAGATACTATTTTCTCTTCATTCCTGCAATGTGCCACTGTTCAAGTTCATTGAAAACTTTCTGTCTGGCAGCAAATGGTTTTTTGACAAAACACAAACTTTTGGGATTAAAAATATTCTTTTCTGCTGAAAATTTTCAGGATTTCATCACAACCCCCCATTGATTTTTTCAAATATTTGGCCACCAAAAATGGAAGGTTTTCAGTTTTAAAGTGAAACGTGTCCGTGTTGCCACTCCCAATGCCAAATAAGTAAACAAACATTTTAAAATGCAACATAATTAAGTGCATTCACCTTTCCATTTTGGAACAAAGAAATGTTGCCAAAAATTTTCTATGAAAACATTTGCACTGACATATTTCATACGGGAAAAAAAGTGCATTTCCTGACCCACCATAGTTGCTGCTTTCTGCTGGACCAAATGTTTTACCAGCTCCTGTCTGCAGAACGACCCCATTAGCTGCAGCCAAACAAAGATGCAAACCCTAAAGCTACTTCCCCGGACACATGAGTCCGTTTTATACTCGTGTTAGAAACCTACTTACATTTCCCTCCTGAGTCAGTGAGAAATGCAGGGCATCATAAAACAAAACACTGCTTGGCTAAAGTACACATAAAGGACCATGTCTCAGACTGGCCTGTATGTTTGTGCAGGAATCTTCACTTGTGCAAATGGATGATGTCTGCTCCAGTGACTCAGGCAGGTATCCAGGGCACAGCATGCGCTGTTGGGTTGGAAAGGGCTGCTTTCTGTCGGGAGTGGAGGCATTCAAGGCCTGAAAATCGGTCAAGCCCTCCCGACTGGCAGGAGGGTTGGGGCCGAAAAGGACGGTAGCCCTGGGACCCTGCTATTCAAAGGGTCCTGGGGCTCCAAGCCAATGTTCCCATTAATTATTTCTGTCCCAAAGCTAACTTTGTGTGCTAGATACAGTATTTTGCAAGAGATGGCAGTTCTTTCCTGAAAGAGCTAAATGTTGATTTAAATCGTTCAAAGGTGTTTTGGGCACAGGACAGCGAAAGCTGAAATCTGCAGAATCACAGAACTCTAGAACTGGAAGGGACCTCAAGGGGTGATCACATCCAGTCCCCTGCACTCACAGCAGGACCAAGCACCATCTAGCGTCTCTACCCGACCCCTGACAGATGTCTGTGTAACCTGCTCTTCAGTATCTCCAGGGATGGAGATTCCACAACCTCCCCAGGCAATTTACTCCAGTGTTTGACCACCCTGACAGTTAGAAAATATTTCCTAATGTCCAACCTAAACCTCCCTTGCTGCAGTTTAAGCCCATTGCTTCTTGTTTTATTTTCCTACTTTTCTCCCTCCTCCTTCCAACACCTTTTAGGTACTTGAAAGCCAATATCATGTTCCCTCTCACTCTTCTCTTTCCCAAACTAAATAAACTCATTTCTTTCAATCTTCTCTCATAGGTCGTATTTTCTAGACCTTTAATCATTTTAGTTGCTCTTCTCTGGACCCTCTTCCATTTCTCCACATTTTTCCTAAATTGTGGAGCCCAGCACTGGACAGAATACTCCACTTCAGGGTTAATCAGTGCAGATTTTTCAATTCTATCATTAGTTAGAATTATAATATTTGATATTTAATCAGTCACCAAAATGCAATTTTTGTAAAAAGCAGTTTGATTACCTACTCTTTGGGAAAGGGACTGTGTGTTTGTCCTATGTCTGTACAGCCCCAAGCACTGGGCTTGGATAAGGGCCCCTAATTACTATGTGAATACAAATAAATAATAATGCACATATGCTTATGTGTAGAGGGTGCTACACAAGTCATTGGTTGCCATTGCGTTGTCAAGGGCTGTGCCCTCAGGTTGCTCTGTTCAGGGGCCTGGATGTGCTGGAATCATGAGGATTGGATCTGGGAAGTTTTCAGGTTGTAGCATGCCGTCTGAAGTCAATAGCTGGGTCTACACTACAAAGTTCTGTTGACAGAAGAGTACTCACGCTGCAAATCCATTCTGTCTAGTCTGTCGACAGAATGCAGCCTTTTCCCCAGCAGAGGTCTGTCATGAACATAAAGTCTAGTATACCTAGACTTTAGTAAAGCATTTGATACGGTCTCGCATAATATTCTTATCAACAAACTAGGCGAGTCCAACTTAAATGGGGCTGCAATAAGGTGGGTGCATAACTGGCTGGCTAGTCGTACCCAGAGAGTAGTTGTTAATGGTGCTCAATCCTGCTGGAAAAGCATAACAAGTGGGGTTCCGCAGGGGTCTGTTTTGGGACCAGTTCTGTTCAATATCTTCATTAATGATTTGGATATTGGCATAGAAAGTACGCTTATTAAGTTTGCAGATGATACCAAGCTGGGAGGGGTTGCAACTACCTTGGAGGATAGGGTCATAATTCAGAATGATCTAGATAAATTGGAGAAATGGTCTGAAGTAAACAGGATGAAGTTTAATAAAGATAAATGTAAGGTGCTGCACTTAGGAAGGAATAATCTGTTTCACACATACAGAATGGGAAAAGACCGTCTAGGAAGAAGTACAGCAGAAAGGGATCTAGGGGTTCTAGTAGATCACAAGTTAAATATGAGTCAACAGTGTGATGCTGTTGCAAAAAAAGCAAACATGATTCTGGGATACATTAGCAGGTGTGCTGTGAACAAGACACGAGAAATCATTCTTCCGCTCTACTCTGCGCTGGTTAGGCCTCAGCTGGAATATTGTGTCCAGTTCTGGGCACCCCAATTCAAGAAAGATGTGGAGAAATTAGACAAGGTCCAGAGAAGAGCAACTAGAATGATAAAAGGTCTGGAGAACATGACTTAAGAAGAAAGGCTGAAAGAGTTGGTCTTGTTTAGCTTGGAAAAGAGAAGATTGAGGGGGGACATGATAGCGATTTTCAGATATCTTAAAGGGTGTCATAAGGAGGAGGGAGAAAACTTGTTCTTCTTGGCCTCTGAGGAGAGAACAAGAGGCAATGGACTTAAGCTGCAGCAAGGGAAGTTTAAGTTGGACATTAGGAAAAAGTTCCTAACTGTCAGGGTGATCAAGTACTGGAATAAGTTGCCAAGGGAGGTTGTGGAATCTCCCTCGCTGGAGATATTTAAGAACAGATTAGATAGATGTCTGTCAGGGATGGTGTAGATAGTGGTCGGTCCTGCCGTCGGGGCAGGGGACTGGACTCGATGGCCTCTCGAGACCCCTTCTGGTCCTAGTGTTCTATGACCACACTAGGCATAGTGCCTCTGTCGACAGCTTCTGTCCACAGAAAAGTAGTCTAGACCAGCGGCTCCCAAACTTTTTGGCAGCACGTCCCCCTTTTGATTTCTGAGAAACCCTCACGCCCCCCCCACCTCTTCTTTACCATCATCCAACCCCCCTTTTAACAAAAACTGCAATTCGTAATTTAAAATAAACACAAAAACTTGATATAAAAATGTTGCTTAAAATTAAAAACAAGCACAAATAGTTTTTCTTGGCCCCTCAAGGGTGCCTGGTGCAGCCGCAGCTGGCCAGCTGCCTGAGCCTCGTGCCAGCCACCAGGGCTGCCTGGTGCAGCCGCAGCTGGCCAGCTGCCTGAGCCTCGTGCCAGCCACCAGGGCTGCCTGGTGCAGCCGCAGCTGGCCAGCTGCCTGAGCCTCGTGCCAGCCACCAGGGCTGCCTGCGCCAGCCACCCACTCGCCTCAGATCTGCGCTGCCAGAGCTGCCTGCCTGAGCCCTGCACCGCTGGGGCCAGCCACCTGCCCACCTGCCAGTTGCTGAGGCCAGCAGCATACCCCAACCCCACACTGCCCAGGCCAGCCGCCCTCCAGCCGGACCACCAGAGACCCACATTGCTGGGGCCAGCCGCCCAGCTGCCAGCCCGAGCCACATGCTGCTGGGGCCATCCGCCCTACCCAGCCATCTGAGCCCTGCAATGCCGGGGCCAGCCGCCCAAATCCCATGAATCCTGCAAGCCAGCTGGCCACCTGAGCCCCACAAGCCTTGCGAGCCACCCACCCAAGCCTCTCCCTTCCCACAAAGCCAGGAACTCCCAGCCCCTCATCTAACCCCATCCTCCTCCCCTCCAACCCACACTCACCTTTGCACGTGTGTCTTCTCCGGCTGTGCCAAGTCACCCACATAAAATGGCAGGGGCTGAGAGTCAGAAGCAAAGGATGAGGGGAAGGATGGGGGGGCTGGGTTGCCCCACGCTTCCCCGGCATTTCTTCATGCCCCCCCCCCCGGTTTGGAAATCATGGTATAGACACTCCAGGATGTCCTCTGTCAACAGACAGGGCTTCTGGATCACCGGGCAGCCCTGTTTGCAGAGCTTCTGGTTGGCTCTTCTGTCGACAGAGGGCTGGGCAGTCTGGCAGCTCTCTGTCGACAGAGGGAGCTCCTGTTAGATGTGGACGTGTTCTGTAGACAGACGTTCTGTTGGGAAATTTCTGTAGATAGTGACTTCTGTCGACAGAACTCTGTAGTGTAGACGCAGCTAATAGGAATAGGAGGGTTAGGGCACATTTTTAAATCTGGGAAGTTACAAGCAGCTTTTCCTACTCCTACATTCATCCCTGACAACACCTGCACTAATTGCATGGAGACACTTGACAAATGCAAATGAAGGACATTAAGTGCTGCTATATATTCTGGCAAAAAAACAAAATGGTTGAACTTGGGGCATTAAGGAAAGTATTAGACCTGGGCTTGGCTGTTTGCTGCCTGCTAGCTTGCAACGTTGCTACCAAAAATGAGAGCTGCTCAATCAAACAAACTGGACAGCTATTGTATTAGAGTGACAGGCATCATAGCCATGAGGTCTGGTCGATAGCTGGATTGATACTCAGAGAAGACAGGCTCTGGGCACCATGCAGTGGTAACAAGTGTGGTGTCTCCTACAGCCCAGCCCATGGAAAAGATCAACAAAGGGTGCGATCCAGACCCTTCCACAACTTCACACACAGCGTACCTATGTTGCAAACACCACACTTGGTCTCACAGATGCTGGTACTACTGGAACTAGACTTTGACTAAACTTGATCAAGTGAAGTCAGCTTCAAACGCCCATTTCCATTCATCTTGTAAAATATCAATTTTACATAGTCAGTTTCACCTCCCCCGTTCAGCCTGGGGGCAGGGCCCACAACTTCTTCTATATAGTGCTATCCATGAGCACACAGAGGGTTAGTTTGGCTGTACGTTAAAGTGTTTAACTGGACGTATAGACATTCATCTATTTGGATTTTCATTATTTGGCAATACAGGTACTGTGGTTTTCCTTTATTGTCCTTTTTTAAAAATAAAAACAACCAAAACCACCATGAAACAGGCCAGTTACCCCCCATGACCTCACGTATCTCAGGGCAGGTCTACACTAGATCATAAACTCGATCCTAGATATGCAATACCAGCATTGACGGGGGAGTCCCTATTAGGTGTGGATGTGTTCTGTAGACAGAGGCTCTGTCAGGAAATCTGTCGACAGTGACAGTAGTTGCAAAGCTGGAACCGATGTAACGACAATCGATCACTGGCCGTCATCACAAGAAACTCCTCATAATAATGAGGAGTACAGGGGTCAATTGTCAACCCTGATAGTTTGATTTCATGTGTCCCCACTAGGTGCACAAAATCAAACCACAGAAAGATCGACCCTGCCTGGATAAGTGTTGATGTGCCCTTAGTAACATCATAAATCTAATCACAGCTAATCAACCACCCACTCAGTCCCCACCCCACCCCACCCCAGGGTAACCCATCCCTACACTACACATCTCTCCACACAAGGGAGAAAGCGTGAGTCTTTTAGCACACACTGAAGGGTAACATACATGGGCAGTTCCGGACCTTGGGTGAGTTGCTGGTCCCATTGACATCAATGGCAAAGCTCCCATTGACTTCAGAGGGGTCACAATTTATCTCAGCAACAAGTGAGCTGAGAAAGTCGAGAGCCCAACAAGAAGCGCCCTGACAACCACTTTACCAAGACAACAAAAAGTCCTGTGGCAGCTTATAGACTAACAGATATTTTGGAGCGTAAGCTTTCGTGGGCAAAGACCCGCTTCATCAGATGCATCTGCATTTGCATCTGACAAAGTGGGTCTTTGCCCATGAAAGCTTACGCTCCAAAATATCTGTTAGTCTATAAGCTGCCACAGGACTTCTTGTTGTTTTAAAGATACAGACTAACACAGCTGCCACTCGGATACTTCCACTAAGGAGCATCAGCTCAGGTCGTCCTGCAATTGCACTGCGTCCCAGGAAGCATGAGGTGACAGATGGGCTCTTAGGCAGGTCTCCTGTTTTGTAGATCTAACCCACCAGCTTTGAGTCAATCTGTCAGTGGCCAGTACAGGCCACTGAGCAGGAGAAAATGCTCATGGAAAGAGATGCCGCTGACTCCTTGCTGTTAAGGCAGTGAGTTTCTTTCTGCAGGTGCGAGGCTAGGCTGCTCAATTGCACTAAGGGTACGTCTACACTAAGGGGCAGATCAAAGCTGCCACAGTCCATCTTCCAGGGCTTGATTGAACAAGCCTGGCAGGAACAGGCTAAATTGGAACCTTGGGGTACCCCAGTCCTGTCGCCAAGGGTCAGGGAAGTCCATGCGAGAGTTCCACCCAATAACCTCCCACAGTGGGGCTGGGCTGGAAATTCGACCTAAGATAGTCAACTCCAGCTATGAGAAGTCGACCTATCTTAGGTCAAATTTCTTTCCTCGCATTGACCTGCCCTCAGTTATCCACTGAGAAACCAAAACTGTTTCTCTGGTTAATAAATAGCACTGTACCTAGTCAGGTGGACCTTTGCATCAGACCAGCACCAACCAGTGGCTACATACATTAATTAGAACAATGACTGAACCGATCCCTGGCCTTTCTATAACCCTTCTTTAAAGGTGCACTTAGAGTTGTCAGGTGGCCAGTCCAGAGCCCTCTCCCATACCCTGAACCCCAGCCCCCAGCCCAGAGCCCATACCCCACTCGCTGCCTCAACCCACAGCCCCCTCCCATGCTTCGAATCCCTCAGCTCCACCCACCAGCCTGCAGCCCTCTTCTTCCCCCAGAACACCTCACCCCCAGCCCCACCCCAGTGACTACACCCCCAGCTGGAGCCCTCAACCCCTCCTGCATCCCAGCCTCCTGCCCTGCCCCAGTGAAAGTGAGTAAGCGTAAAGGACCGCCACAGAGGGAGGAGGAGTGTGGTGAGCAGGGGGTGTGGCTTCTGGGAAGGGGTGGGGCTATGGTGTTCAGTTTTGTGTTATTGGAAAGCTGGCAATCCTAAGTATAGTGACAAGCCAGGCCCACCTCAGTCCAGTCCTTATCTCTCTTTATTCTCCCAATGAGTAAAATCATCATCACTGTCTGATAACCATAAAATGACACCTAGCTTTTTATGAGACTTTTCATGCAAAGCTCTCAACCTACTTCAGAATCACAAATGCGGTTATTATCCCCACATGCCTGGGAGGTAGAGAAGCACAGGCTGAACCTCTCTAATCTGGAACCCTCTTGTCCGGCAACATCCATAATCCAGCATGATTTTAGTTGGCTGGACAACCACTTATCATTGGTGTGGCCAAGTTTTGTGTGGTCCCATAAAGTTTGTTTACAGCCACCAGATCTGGCTCTCGGTGTTCTCTGCTGTTGTTTAGCTGTAGTTTACCCCTAAAAGTCTCCTTAGAGTGCAGTAAGCCGTGGAATTTTTGGTAGTGCTGCTAAACAATATTGGCCTCCTGTGGTCTGGCAAATTCGTCCAGCTTCGAGAAAGGTTCAACCTGTACCATTACCCCATTTTACAGGTGAAAAACAGAGGCACAGAGAGGTTAATGGATGTGCCCAAGGTCACACAGGAAGTCTGTAGTGGAGCAAGGAACCTAACTCTGCAAAGCTACCACCCGATTCACTGGAGCTGTACAGAACCACACAGCCTCCCACAAACCACCCTTTCTCCTTTCACCTTCAATTTCTTTTTGTTTGCTTTTGTGTGATGTGCGCTATAAAATCCATGTGCTGGAAATGTGATTAATACATAGAAACTGAAGCACTGTGAAAATACTGGTTCTGGTCTTGTTTCCGGTTGCTAGTATTTTTGTATATGTCCTATGAATTGGCAGCTAGAATTCATTTGGTTTGTTATAAGAAAATAGATGGAAAAGCTTAATAAACACGCACAAGAAGACGTGGATGTGTGCCTATATGCTAAATGAGGGCTCAGTCCAATAAGCTGGACAGCATGCGCAACTCCCATTGCACTAAGCACCTGCAAGCATTAGTCATAGAATCAGAAAAAACTGTCCTAGGGTTTTTACTTTTTTAGCAATATACTTCCTCCTGGTCTTGCTCTGTAACCCATAGCAAAGGGGACAAAACTAGCATGACAGAAATGGGCTGGGAAATGCCTAAAGGGGGTTAGGAGCATTGGCACAATACAGGAGTAACTAGATAAAATTCTCTGGCTTGTCATATACAAGAGAGCTACTTCTACCCTACAGAGATCTTTTGAAGGAAGCCCTTCTGGAAGATCTCTTCCAAAAAACTTCCTGGCCACACACACAAAAGCGGATCAAAACAGTGATCTGCTCTTTTGAAAGAGAGAGTCCACACAGCCCTTGGTCTTTCGAAAGAATGGCCAGGGATCAAACACTCAGGCCCCTGGAGGACTACTCTTTGAAAAAAAGGGCCCATGGAGCATCTACACACGTCTGCTTTTGAAAGCAGTTTTCAGAAGGGGTGTTCTTCCAGCAACACGAAAGGACGAGTGGTTTCAAGAGGAGTGTCCCGTACTTTCGATTTACTTTCGGAAGAACACTTTTTGTGTGGAGACGCTCCACTGGATCTTTTGAAAGAGCCCCCTTCTTTCCCAAAATCTTTCAAAAGAACTTGCTAGTGTAGACGCGGCTGAGGTTAGCTTAGCCCAGGTGTCAGCAATCCCTGGCACAGATGCCAAAAGCAGCCCATGAGCTGACTTCCATCGGCATGCAAGGCAGGAACTCAGCCCCATCCTTCCTCACCCATGAAGCCAGGAGCTTGCTCAAAGTCATGGCACCTGTGGTTTAATAAAAGACCAGCTAAAGCTACCAACCACCGTCTAAACCGTAAAGCTCTGCACCTTTATTTATTAATGAAGCTGGTGGAAGTAGGACTACTAATGACTTTAAAAAGTATTCCCGGCCCTCAGACCGTACGTAGAGCTCAAAAGGTCAAATTTCGGCACTGCACCTTCGACAGGTCGCTGATCTCTGGATTCGTCCACCACCCTTCTAGCCTTCACATCTATCAATGTATTAAACAAGTCCCAGCGAGAATCCAGGTGTTTCCGAAATCTGAGCTGCATTCCAAACTCCTCGCCTCTGTGCGTGTCATGCTAAGGGCACAGAAAAGCTGAGGAAACACTGAAGGATGGAAAGTGAAAAGGGTGTATGTCAAAACCATATGAGACACCCTAGCTCTCTCCCCAGTGACGTGCCCAGCAGTTCTCAATGGCTGTGTCTACACGTGCCCCAAACTTCGAAATGGCCATGCAAATGGCCATTTCGAAGTTTACTAATGAAGCGCTGAAATGCATATTCAGCGCTTCATTAGCATGCGGGCGGCAGCAGCGCTTCGAAATTGACGCGCCTTGCTGCCGCGCGGCGCATCCAGATGGGGCTCCTTTTCGAAAGGGCCCCGCCTATTTCGAAGTCCCCTTGTTCCCATGAGCTCATGGGAATAAGGGGACTTCGAAGTAGGTGGCTTCCTTTCGAAAAGGAGCCCCGTCTGGACGCGCCGCACAGCGGCAAGGCGCAGCAATTTCGAAGCGCTGCTGCCGCCCGCATGCTAATGAAGCGCTGAATATGCATTTCAGCGCTTCATTAGTAAACTTCGAAATGGCCATTTGCATGGCCATTTCGAAGTTTGGGGCACGTGTAGACGTAGCCTATAAGAGCAGTCAAGTATCAGTGTGATTGTGAGGTGTTGTGAGGACTGAATGATAACGTCCAATGAAACTCATCCTGAGAGAAATACGTGTGTTTGTTATGCACATGTGTAACCAGGAGCTACCAACATGTTAGTCAAGTGTGAGTTGGACGTCTGAACCTAGCTCTACAAGGTAAGTGACATGTTGCCACCTCCTGAGGGCCTAAATCCCTCTATACCGCCTATTTTCAGGTGCCGCGTTGTTTGCCTGTTAGTTTGACTCGTGTCCTTGTTATCTGTCTCACTAATCTGACCTACACCATCCTAGAGAGGTACCTAGTGCACCATCATGTCTGACATACCCCAAGTTGGGTAGTAACATGAGAGGATTTCCTGTTTATAAATCAGCTCTTTATTAAGAGACCTCTTTACATGGGTGCTCCAGCGGCAGCTAGCATTCTAGCCATGTGCCCACAGGCTGACTTCTGGGTGTCTCCTCCAAACTCTTCCCTCCTGCAACCTGTGCTCCTCCCTCCAAGTTCCATGCATCTTGCTACATAGGATTCAGATCCTGGAATTCTGAGTCGGCTTTCGCTCCGCCCTTTGAAAAGCCAATGGAAGTTAAGCCTGAAAAAGGCCAGTAATTCTTTATTTTTTACCCCCCTGTGGTAGAACCTGTAACAATCCCAAGTGTTCAAAATCATGAGATTAGCTGAAAATCAGCTTTTTAAAATATTAAATGTTGTGCCTTTTTCTTGTGACGTCTAATTTTTGAGACATTGAAGGTAACGTTTCAAAGCTCTTTGTAGCAGGAACTAGAAACTTACTTGAAAATAGCTAACTTTCTCCAGTAATCACCTGACTCTGGGAGCTGTGGCTTTCGGGAAAAAAAATGTCATGAGAGAAGATAAAACCAAGAGAGTTGGGAATGCTGTTCTTCTGTGATTCGCATGTGATTGTTTTATACAAAATCAACACATCATTAATTGAGCTGGGAAGAGAAGTTATGTGGGTAGTGAAGTAAAAAAGTGCTCATTTCTTTTTAAGTCTATAGAAGAGCTAATGGCAAAAGGCAAGGATCCAGCTGCCCTGTTACCCTCATGATCTCCCAGGCAATGAACAAGCTTTTACTAAACAAACAAACACACCAGAGCCCCAGTACAAGCATTCCACACCAGCTGCTAACTTAACTACCGAGATATTCAAGTGGCTCAGTAATCGATACCAAAATAATTTACTAGGTGATGAGCTTTTGTGGGGCAGACCCCCTTGTCCAGATCTAAAGAAGTGGGTCTGCCCCACAAAAGCTCATCCCCTAATAAATTATTTTGTTAGTCTTTGAAGTGCTACATGATTGCTGGGTTTTTTGTTTGTTTGTTTGTTTGTATGCAGACTAACATGGCTACCTCTCTGTTACTACCCATAATCAGTGGACAGGGCCAACCCAGTACACCAGAATTAAAATTACCACAAGATAACAGAGGGAGACATCTGAACTGGAATTCATTTGCAAATTTCCCTACCTTTGATATTCACAGGAATGGGCCACCCCCTACTTAATTTACTGCATCAGCTGGTTCTACTAGCAACAGATAACTTTCCCCCCACATCCCTGCTCTATAACCCTAACAATTCTATTTTTCTACTCCAATCTCCATCCGAGGCAGTGGGGTTTACCCAGAAAAGCTCATGACCTAATAAACTTGTTAGTCTCCAAGGTGCCACAGGACTGCTTGGTACTTGTGAAGCTACAGACTAACCCAGCTCCCCCTCAGAAACTATTTACCAGAATTGAAAGTGCAAGCCTGTCATTCACACTTGTGCAGGTGACCATGCATAGGGCTCTGTACACCACTCACCCCTTAGCTAAAGGATATGTAGGGACTTGTGTAGCTCATCTGACCCGGGGAGAATTTTACCCTAAAAGCTGTACGTGGGGCTGAATTCATTGCTGGACAAGTGCCAATTCACAGTTCACAGCTCAGCTCACATTTCTGCCATTTCATAGCAGGACTGGTATCCATAACTGACAGGCCAAATTTTCATCTCAGTTGCACTGGTTTAACTTGGGAGTAGCTCCACGGACGCCAAGGGAATTACAGATTTGCACTGTTGTAAGGGACAGCATGGCCTGGCCTCCTGAAAGATCAGCTAATGTGAGTGGCTGGAATGTCATTCCCCTTGGTTTTAATAACCTCAATGGCTGAGCCTCAGCTGCCTGAACGTTCTGGATACGAAAAAAAAATCAAATCAAACTGAACAAACACCCCCGGACCCCACACCTGCTGAGCTCTGAAGTATGTGCCTCACATTAAACATGTGAGCAGACCCTAGCAGTCAATCATAGAATCACAGAACACTAGCGCAGGAAGGGACCTTGAGAGGTCATCAGGGCCAGTCCCCTGCCCCCATGGCAGGACCAAGCACCGTCTAGAACACCCCTGATAGAAGATCTATCGAACCTGCTCTTAAATATCTCAACAACCACCCTAGGGAATTTATTGCAGTGTCTAACCACCCTGGAATGAGATGATTCACTTGTCCAAACTCATCTGCTGGACCAGGGCCCCCTCACCCTCACCCCTCTCTATCCAATGTTCTTTGCTTCTCCTGCCTTATACATTCTAGATCCTATAATGAGCTCCACAGAAGACCAGGTTTCACTCACACAGACCTCGTTTCAGGACTCACTCCTGCTAGGTGCTCAGCACCATCTCCCACTAGCTCACTCAGCGTCTTGCAGGCCCAAGCCCTTTTTTTAGCTGCTGAGGAGGGATCCATGCCTTTTATTCTTCTGTACAGAACATTGCCCTGAAAGCCATCACATGCGCTGACATGAGGATGCATAAATATATGGGAGCTCTTTAGGTTTGGGAATCGCCATTCCTGCCTCGTGGTAATGAAATAAACAGGGCATAGTGAGAGGGTCAGGGGGAGGGTTACTAGTGTAGCTTGCCGGGATTATAACCAGCAATCCAGGGGACTCAAACCCCACAGGTCTTGCACTCTTTGGTCCTAACATGAGCTGCTTGGCCGACAGCTGCAGCCTTTCTTTTTAAAACCAGCACAGTTCTAGCCCACGGGGCTGCAGTGAAATGATTGAAAATGTGACACTAAATATTCAGCAACCAGTAAACCAAGGGAAAGGTCCCCAACTTTGAGAATCTCAGGGGTTTCTATTGCCGTTTCATGACTGCCGAATGCTGGGGATTGGCAATATTGTAATGTGGCAAGCTAGCTAATCAACCACACACACACGATATGTCCCAAGCAAAACCCTAGGTCCCAAGCTACTCTGGATCCACATCTTAAACATGCAATGTAATGGGATCCAATGGAAATCAACTTTTAAACAACCAGGCCACCCCGAAAGTGTTGTAATTCTCCACGCAAAACACACAGGGAAAGGGCAAAAGAAATATCCCCTTTGTGACAAAGGCACTAATCACGACTGGGCTTAAAAAGGTGGACGGGATATCACGGCCATCACCCTCGACCCACTCCCTGAGCTGCCGCTCCTAAAATAGCCCCAGCTGTCAGACTCCATCTCTCCTCAGAGCCATGTGTAGAAATGCAAGCTGAGCATGGGGGGGCTGCTTGTCTTGGCACTGGCATGAGGACCGAGAGGAGCTCAGTGAAAACCTTACTGAGGAGAAAAGCAAGGCTTGATTTAAGCCTTGGAAATAAACTATACTAAACTAAAATCTCTCCCTCCCCACACCCAGCCCACCCCTCTCCCATCGCTCATCTCCACATCCACAAGTTATGAAGGTCAACCTTAATCCCCCGCGATTAACCTCTCCAACCCTACTTTTTCCAGCTTTCCACACCTCCTTTGGAGGTTGCTCTTTATTCTCCTGGTCGCCCAGGCAAAATACTCAAACGACACCATGCAAATACTGCTCGTGATGGTGTTTCCTTAACCCTTCAGCCCTGCGGTCCTTCCCCTCCAATGCCTTTAATGAAGCAACAATCACACAGCTGCCAAAATCATTTTCTTCCCTCCTCGGCCATGCTCACGTCCCTCTGCCTCCGTCAGACTGGCTGCTCTCAGCTATACACCTTCTGTGGAAGTTGAGGACCTTACCTGGAGTTTTGTCAGAGGCTGAGGAGACAAACAGCTTTCATCAGGGTGAGGCAAAGCAGATCCTTACTGAGCGACACAGATGGGAAAGGGGGAAAAAGAGGGGTGGGGGACATGGGGAGACCATCTGGGTCTTGGTCTCCCCTCCCCGCCAGTAAATAAAACAGAAAACCCAGTGAAGGTGGGAATTGCAGTAAAAGGTCCCCTTGTCCCCCTGGAGTGTCTCCGCTGCTTGGGGTTTAGGCTGTGTCACCCGTGGCCCCACCCCTCCCCCTGGCTGTCCTCCTCCACTCGAATTGCTGACGTGCTTTGCTCTCCTTCGGCCTCCCAGATCCAAAATAGCCCTGGGTGTCATTTACTGGCAAGATTAAATTTCCTTTGGGAGGGAGGCAAAAGGGCATCGTTCTAGGGACTTGCTCGGCCCAAAGACAGAGGCAAAGAAGAAAGAATCATCAGAGATGTGTGTGTAGGTGTGTGTTTGTGTGAAACAGGCTGGGGTGCGAAGATTTGTCAGGCCTGCTTCTCTGCTGTGTCTCCCAGAGCCAAGTGATAGCAGTTAAACAGGGACAGGGGACAGGCAGTTGGCAAGATTTCTCCACGTTACACGTTTCTGCTTTTGTGGGGGAAAAGGAGGAATTCCCTTCTGAGGTACAGTACATCAGATCAGTAACGAGGGTTTGCAGGGGAAAAGGCTCATTTTAGGGCTGGTTTCTTACACCAGGGACATTTGCAGAACGACAAATCACCAGCAAAGGAACAAAACTGACCCTGTCACTCTCTTTCCAAATTTTAAAGTGGGGTTTTGCTGTGAAATCTGACTGCAAAAGTGCGTCATGTGACTGCTGATTTGCTGCCTCCGGGATGTCTGGTCACACTGCCTCAGGTTACAAGAAAAGCATTATTTTCCAACGACTGCTTCCTCAAACACAGACTCGAACCCAAGAATTCATCTCAGCCAACAAAACAAAAAAGCAGTCAAGACAAACAAAATAATTGATTAGGTGAGGTTTTGTGGGACAGACCCTCTTCTTCAGACCATAGCCACACCAGAACAGACTCAATATTTAAGGCACAGAGAACCAAAAATAGTAATCAAGGTGAACAACGTGTGACTGCAGATGAAGATTTCACCGTTGGAACCTCTTCAGTTATCATGTTGTTGATGCACGAAGCCTGAATAGATTCCAGCTGATTCTTCCATCGCTGCACTGGCTGTGCATGGACAGCAGGAGAGAAAAGGAGTGAATACTTACCTGGAGCACTACATTAAGCAGCGGACATCCCATACACACACCCAAGACAATATGGGTTGAGTAAGAACGTGCTACTGTTACATAGCAATATTGCTGTGGCCAGATTGGTCCCAGGATATTTGAGCCCACAAAATGGATGAGGTAATATCTGTTATCGGACAACATCTGGTGGTGAGAGAGACAGGCTTTCAAGCTTCCCCAGAGCTCTTCTTCAGGACCTTCAATCAATAGACAAGGAATACACCTTTCAGGATAATGCCTGCGATGAGGCTCCTGAGCCTAGAAACCACTGTCATAGGGTATAGTTACAAAATGGCCTATGATGTAGTAAGTATCAGAGAGCTACTTGGGGGAGGGATAGCTTGGTTGTTTGAGCACTGGCTTGCTAAACCCAGGATTGTGAGCTCAATCAGTGAGGAAACCATTTAGGGGGGGTCTGGGGCAAATAGATTAAACAAAGCAAATATCTGTGAGGGGTGGTGCTTGGTCCTGCCAAGAGGGCAGGGGTCTGGACTTAATGACCACCCAGTTCTAAGAGATGTGTATCTCCAATTATAGGCGGGGACAGATAGCTCAGTGGTTTGAGCATTGGCCTGCTAAACCTGGCATTGTGACCTCAGTCCTTCAGGAGGCCATTTAGGAACTGGGGCAAATAAATGTCAGGGATGGTGCTTAGCCCTGCCAAGAGGGCAGGAGACTGGGCTAGATAACCTCCTGAGATCCCTCCCAGGTCTAGGAGATGTGCATCTCCAATTACACTTAATTATAAAAAAAGAGAACAAGAAGTCCTATGGCACCAAGTAGACTAACAGATATTTTGGTGTATTAGCTTTCTTGGACAAAGACCCACTTCCTCAGATGAATGGGAGAGGCCTGCTCCCAAGGCTATCTACCCAATCCCATACCACTGGAGAAATGGGGAGTTCTCCATGTGAAAAGGCCTTACTTGTCAAGGCAGTGGAATTGAACATTTCCCCAGTGATCCAATTAGCAATGATTGGATGAGCAACCACAAATCCTGATGGCCCTCAAAGTGGAAGCAGACGTCTCTCCCACCAGGGAATACCTAGGGCATGGCAAAAACAGATACAACGTTAAGTAAAGACATTGCTCTGCCACTTACACTATCACCATCACATATTCTGGGACAGTGTCCAGCTGTACAAATGGCCCGCATACGGCCTCATGCATCTGACGAAGCGGGTCGTTGCCCACGAGAGCTTATGCTCCAAAATGTCTGTTAGTCTATAAGGTGCCACAAGACTTCTTGTTGTTTACGATGTATTAGACTCAGGTAAACCACATGAAACTATTATCGTTATGGCTGAAGCCACCAGGTGGCTCTGTGACACAGAGGAGAACAAGGGTGGAGGGGTTTTTTTGTGGGGGAAGGGAAACTTGTGAACACTGTTTTGTCTTTGGAAGACCCCAGACAGCACGACTGGAGGAACTTCTGAGAGACCGAGAACACGTGAAGCTGCCAGGAATGAACCAGAGGAACCTGCTTCTCAACCGACAGCCGGCAGTATTCCCAGAGAAAATTGCTGTCCTGCCCATGAGGCCCCCAGAAAATAATATGTCCCCCCCTGCCAGATGGCCAGCAGTTGAGGAACCTGTGGAGCTGACAGAGTGAGACGCTAAGGCCATGAAGATGATTGGCAGATAGCTCAGCGGTTTGAGTGCTGGCCTGCTAAAGCCAGGGTTGTGAGCTCAATCCTTGAGGGGGCTTATCTGAGGCAAAGTGGGGGTGGGTGCTTGGTCCTGCCAAGAGGGCAGGGGCTTGGACTCAATAACCTCCAGGGGTCCCTTCCAGCTCTGTGAGATGTGTGTATCCCTCTTGTTTCTGCTGCATGTGGGGTGAGGATGCTTATTGTTTGCCTGCCACATGCTGGTGAACCACATGGACTCCAAGAGATGTGAGGCCTGGTATGCTAAGTACCCACCAGAAAACGGTGAAGGGAGCTGGAAAGGCAATATCCTAGGCCTTGGAGCCCTAACTACTCCCACAACACTTAGTTTCTAGCCTCAGCCTTCACTCAAGAACAACGTTACTAATTGACTCTAAGGGCCGAAGGCTTAAGCGAGGGAGTGGGCCAGAGCATCTTGTTACCAGGCTGTTTTGGATGGGGGACACGAGTTAGCAATTTAAAGCAGCCGACCTTTCCTTCCCAGTAGGGACTCGCTGTCTGGGGATTACAGGGATCATTGCTCCCCTCCCTACTGATTCTCCTGCTTCGTGTCCTACATAAGAACAGCCACACTGGGTCAGACCATAGGTCCATCAAGCCCAGTATCCTGTCTTCCAACAGTGGCCAATGCCAGGTGCCCCAGACGGAATGAACAGAACAGGTAACCATCAAGTGATCAATTCCCTGTCACCCATTTCCAGCCTCTGGCAAACAGAGGCTAGGAACGCCGTCCAGGCCCATCCTAGCTAATAGCCATTCATGGACCTATCCCCCATGAATTTATCTAGTTCTTTTTTAAACTCTGCTATAGTCTTGGTCTTAACAACATCCTCCAGCAAGGAGTTCCACGAGTTAACTGGGCGTTGTGTGAAAAATTATTTCCTATTGTTTGTTTTAAACCTGCTGCCTATTAATTTTGTTTGGTGACCCCTAGTTCTTGTGTTGTGAGAAGGAGGAAATAACCACCCTTCTCTATTTTCTCCACACTGGTCATGATTTTATATACCTTTATCATATCCCCCCTTAATCATCTTTTTTCCAAGCTAAAAAGTCCCAGTCTTATTAATCTCTCTTCATATGGCAGACGTTCCACATCCTTTATCATTTTCGTTGCCCTTTTCTGAACCTTTTTGTTGCCCTTTTCTGAACACAAAAGTAGAGAGGTCCATGAAAACTGGGCCTCTACCCTGGCCTTCCTCCCACCATGGTGGGTCTGCATCCCACCACAGTGCTGGAGACCTACCAGTTGCTTGTGGAGAAGCAGTGCTCAGCAGGTTGGGGGCCAAGTTGGAGCACCATGTGGTCCCTGCTGGTGAGGTGGGGAGGCGATCCCCTGAGGCTGCTGCAGCTACCAAACGTCCCCTGGCCCTCCCGAGTGGGGGGCGGTGTTCAGTCCAAGTGGGAATAGGGGCGATATTCAGGTTGAGCGGGGTTGGGGTGTTCAGGCTCACTGAGGAGGAGAAGGGTCGGGTGTTTGAGCTGGGGGGTGTTTGGGCCAAGCGGGGGACTGTATTCACGGGGGGGGGAATGTTTGGGCCTTGCAAGGGGGTCCTTGGGCTGCACAAGGGTGGGGGGAGGGCTGTACAGGGAGCAGGGGGAGAACGGCAGGGCCCACTGTGTATGAGGGGTAATCCACATTGACAATAAAAGCTCATCCCTCCAGAAGTCCCTACATATGGGCCTGATCGATACCATGGATACTTACCAAATTGCTCGTCACACCAAGTCCGACTGCTGTACGTGGGCTCTCACTCAAGCGAGCTGGAAACCGGCGTACTCTGGATTGTCATATGCCTGGTTGAAATACCAGGTGCAATTAGAACTATGCAAATTTATTCAATTGATCTTTGACGCCCTGAGAAGATGGGCGTGTGTGCAATAATTCATGCTAGCTAAGCAGTAATGCTCCAGAGGTGAGTAGTGAGAGGAGAGGGGGCCCAAAGTCATACCTTTCTCATCTTCCCTCACCCCCCATGCCCCCGAGAATAGTGAGTTGTGTCCCTGGTTAGCACCCAGGTACAGTTCAACTGCCAGAAGAGAGGGTCCCTTCTCTCAGTGGAAGGGTCGCGGTTCCCTGGTGGCACTACTGGGGATGCTAGCTGGAGAAGGAGAGGGACAGAGAAGATATATAAAAACTAGTACTCCCTATATTAGTGTGTCAAAAGGGGATGAGAGTGCCACTGGTGTAACTGTGTCTGAAGAAGGGCTCAGCTTTCAAACGTTAGGGAAAGGGTGATTTGAAGACAGACAGAAGTAAACACCAGGAGGATCGACAGGCCATTATATATGTAGCCCTGCAAATCCATGGATATCCGCTTTGTATCTGTTGCTTGATTTTGCAGATATGGATGTGGCTGTGAATATACATTTTGGATCTAGAACCCTGCAAATTTGCAGGTAGCCATATTATAGCTACAGGTATCCACATCTGTGGATGTGGCTGTGAGGGGATATCTACTGCTCCTTTTTGTGGTTATGAATGCAGATACAAATTTTGTATCTGCACAGGGCTCTAGTTATGTATAAGTCAATACAATCAGATGTAAGCAGGTAGGTGTTTAAGAAAGACCTGGAGTACATCAGTGACTGGCATTTCTTTTGGGGGAAGGGTATGAGGCTATCATCTCATTGGGATGTTGAAAACGCTAATGGATCATGAGACTGGTGATTATTTTGAGAGCATGCATCAAATTCTACATGGAATGACTTACAGCTTTCAGTGGATTTGCCCAAGTCATAAAAACCAGCACAACACCTAGCCTGACTGGATGGGCAGGGTTAGTAGACAAATATTTTTAAAGAGTGGTGATTGTAGATTATTTTATCATCATATATATATTTCATAAATATAGTTATATATTATTTTATCAGGACCTATAGGTACCAAAGGAAAGAATTTGCCAAACCACAGGAGATCAGTGTTATCTAGCAGCATTACCAACACTTCCACTGCTCACTGGGCTTTGAAAAGGCATTCGGGGGTAAATTACAGCCTTGAAAAGCCATGCAGGGGTAAATTAGAGCTAAAGAACAGCACAGAACCCTGAGAGCCAGGACTGGTGGTTGGAAACAAACTTCATGGAACCATGGGAAACTTGGCCACACCCACAACAAGTGGTCACCCAGCCAGCTAAAATCATGTAGCTTCCATCTGCATGGCAAGAAGCCATTCTTCTCCAAGAGTTATCAAAACATCAAGAATCTCATATAACTTTACCTAAACCACCCAAGATGGAGCTTCAGATCGCAAATCAGAAAAATGTGGGGACAGGGACCAAGGAGACAGAAGGGAACAGAAGTTTTTTGTTTCAATACAGAAGTCAATATTCAGATTAACAGTAAGACATGAAAGAAAAAAAGATAATTTATAATATGAAACATGTTATAGCAAGAAAGAAGCCCCATTCAGAGTGGTACTTAAACACATGTCTAGTTTTAAGGGCATGTGTAATCTCCATTGATATCCGTGGAAATTACTCAGGTGTTCGTAATTAGGCACACATTTAAATCCGGTCTTCAATCAGAGCCTTAATCAGGAAGAAACATCAACATAAAAACAGCCATCATCTTATGCTCTGTCAGATCGCTCCCAGTGACTCACCTCCTCCATGATGCTTACGGCATACTGACAGCTGACAATGGCTAGAGCAATGGAAAGAACTGTTTATTATGCAGAAGCACGCTCATTTTCCTCTTACCTCGTCCTCTCTTTGGTCTGTTTCATCAGCTTTATTTGTTTTCAACTAACTGATCAGCTATTTGCAACAGGAACACACTTCTTCCTAGGACTTATCAGAGTACCTTGACAGTCTAGATAGCTGTGCTTTTTGTAGTATTTAATTGAGCTGAATTTATGTTCAATCTATTTATTTTATTAATTATATATTTTATATGTATCTATTCTATTTATTTGTAACTATTATTTATTTTTTATCATTATCAGTGTTTTTTTTGGTTAAAAAAACAAAGAGGAGCCAGTACTCAATCTGCTCCCTGCCTCCCCCAGCCAATCCTGCAGGAGGGGCTGCCAAGGTGCTAGTACTCAGTACCAGAAAGTATATGGCCCCTTTTCATCTCAAGAGACGGTTGTTAGCAGTGGCGGTGAGGATCTACAGGCAGCGTTTGAGTCTGCAGCTTCTCTCGTGGCTTATCTGTCCAATATTGGATTTGCACAGTCAATTGCAATAACCACACGTCAGCCTATTTCTGAATTCTTGAGTCTGAGAGTTTTCCTTCTAACACAAGTTCTTTTGCGTGGCTTGTACATATACTATCGAAGGATGACGCGCCCTGTCATATCAGTCGTCGCCAAGTATTTTGATCTGATGATGTAGATTCCCAGGATTTTGGACTGATGCTGAATTTTTGGACTGATGTTCAATTTTTTCTCCTGGTTCAAGTACGTGGTCCATGCCTCAGAACCATAGAGCAGGATATTCAATACACATGCCTGGTAGATTAGTATCCTTGTTTTCACTGCCAGCTCAGAGTTGTTCCATGCTCGTTTTGTCAGTGTGCCAAAAATAGTAGCTGCCTTTCCAATTCTGATGTTCAGTGGGTAGGTTTGTGGTGACAGTAGAACCAAGGTAACAGAATTGTTGAAACACATCTAATGGGCTGTTATCCAGAATGATATGGGTCGCTGAGGTGTACCTTGAGTGAATACAACAGTTTTCTTCATGCTTATGCCAAGGGAAAACAACTTGCAGGCTCTGGATAGAGAATCCATCAGTGACTGTAGCATGTCTTCATTATGAGTGACGAGAACTGCCATCATCAGCGAAGAGAAGGTCCTTGATGAGGACTTTCTTGACCTTGGTTTTGGCCTTGAGTCTTGCCGGGTTGTAGAGAGAACCATCTAATCTCGTGTGGAGAAATACATTGCTGTGTGAGTTTTGAAATGTACAATTTAGTAGAACTAAGAAGAACATGCTGAAGAGGGTAGGGGCAAGAACACACCCTTGTTTGTGTCTATGGTTCCAATGTAGATCCATCATATTGCACTGTTGCTTTCGACGACATCTGCACTAGCCTACAAACTTCATTTGTATGGCCACTTCGAAGATTACTAATGAAGCGCTGAAATATTATATTCAGTGCCTCATTAGCATGAGGGTGGCTGCGGCACTTTGGAATTGATGCGGCTCGCTGCTGCGCGGATCATCCAGATGGGGGTCCTTTTCGAAATGACCCCACCAACTTTGAAATCCCCTTATTCCTATCATCAGATATAATATCGTAGATATTCCTATCATAGATAATCTATAGTCTAATAATATCATAGATATTCCTATCATAGATAATCTAGAGTCCTGATCTACTGACTATTAGCCAAGATTGGCTGCCCATTGACCCTACTCAAGCTCATAACATCCTTTCACGAAAACATGAAGGCCGTGTCTACACTAGCCCAAAAACTTCAAAATGGACATTTCGAAGATTACTAATGAAGTGCTGAAATACATATTCAGCGCCTCATTAGCATGCGGGCAGCTGTGGCACTTCGAAATTGCTGTGACTCACTGCCATGCAGCTCGTCCAGACAGGGCTCCTTTTCTAAAGGACCCTGGGAACTTTGAAATCCCCTTATTTGTATTTGAAGGGGGATTTCAAAATAAGGGGATTTTGAAGTTCCTGGGGTCGTTTAGAAAAGGAGCCCCATCTGGACGAGTTGCGCAACAGCGAGCCGTGGCAATTTTGAAGTGCCACGGCAGCTGGCATGCTAATGAGTCACTGAATATGTATTTCAGTGCTTCATTAGTAATCTTCGAAATGGCCATTTGCATGGCCATTTTGAAGTTTTGGGCTAGTGTAGACATGGCCTTCATTTTCTTGTGAAAGGATGTTATGAGCTTGAGTAGAGTTGGTGGGCAGCCAATCTTGGCTAATAGTCAGTAGATCAGGACTATACAGAGTGTGTCAAACACCTTTGTTAAGTCCACAAATGCTATGATTAATGGCTTTCCTTGTTCTCTGCATTTTTCCTGCAGTTGTTGAAGTGAGAAAATCATGTCCGTTGTCGACCTGCCAGCCCTGAAGCCACATTGTGTCTCTGGATAGACTGGCTCTGCAAGTTTTTGCAGGCATTTGAGAATGACATGGGCAAATGCTTTGCCTGAGATGCTCAGTCACGAGATGCCTCTGTAGTTGTTGTAGTCACCCTTGTTGCCTTTGTTTTCATAGAGAGTGATGATGTTTGCATCCTTCATGTCATGTGGGACATCACCTGCTCTCCAACATTTTCAGAGTAATTCATAGAGAAAGGGGAAGAGCACAACCTCGTTTGCCTGCAGGACTTCAGCTGCAATTCTGTTGTTTCCTGGTGCTTTTCCATTGGAGAGAGCATCAAGAGCTTGAGAAAGTTCCTCGTCTGTAAGCTCTGCCTCTAGCTGAGACATTTCTGGAAGAGTTGGAATGAGGTTGTCAAATTCAGGTTGCATTGTACACTCGTGGGAATAAAGACTTGAGTAGTGTTCCACCCATCTGGACATTTGAAACTTTTTGTCTGTGATCACCTGTCCATTTAAATGCTTCAGTGGGGTGACTTTGGTAATATTTGGTCCAAGTGCTTTCTTCAATCCATCATACATGGTTTTCAGGTCACCCAAATCAGACTCCTTTTGAATATTAGAACATAGGTCAACCCGATACTTGCTCTCACACTGCCTGTATTCTCTCTGAAAAACAGGTCTTGCATTTTGAAGTTGATCTCTTGTGCTTTGAGAAGGGTTCTTTATGTTTTTCAGATGTGCCTTGTGTTTTCCTTCAAGAGGAGGCCTAAGGATGTCAGCATTTTCATTGATTCATTCTTTGTTAGAGAATTTACATGTTCCAAAGGCAGAGTTGGCACATTTGTATATTGCATCTCTCAGTATGGACCATGTTTCATCAACAGTTTGTTGGTCAGGTTTGTGTTCCATTTTGTGAGTGAGATCATCTGTGAAGACAGAGCACTTCAGCACATCTCTGGTCTTGAGGGTTTTGATTTTTATCATACAGAGTTTCTTTTGGACGATTTTCACTCCACTGATGATCAAGGAGTGATCAGTGTCACAATCTGAGCTGTGATATGTGCATATAACTTTGACAGTGTTAAGATGTTTCCTGTGTACCAGTACAAGGTCAAGTTGATGCCAGTGACTGGATCTGGCATGGCGCCATGAAACCTTGTGACACTCTTTCAAGTTAAAAAGAGGATTAGTGATGCAGAGCTGATTCTGAGAGCTGAATTCGAGAAGCCTTTGACCATTTTTGTTAATTTTCCTCCCAATACCATGAAGACCGAGGCAGACAGGTCAGGACTGATGGTCACATCCAACTCTAGCATTGAAGTTGCCAAGGATGTACAGTTGTTCGCCAGTTGGAAAGGAGTCAATAACTTTCTGAAGATTATAATAAAAGCCGTTCTTGTCTTGGGCGCACAAAGTCAACGTGGGTGCATAAGCACCGATGATGTTGACATACCCTGACTTGGTGCAGAGCTTCAGGGATATATTACATTTGGATTCAGCTGTGGGTGTATTGATAGATTTCAGCAGACTATTCCAAACAGTAAATCCACCTCTGTAGAGGCGTTGTTCCTCTGAACTTAAGCCCTTCCAGAAAAAAGTGTAGTTGGTTTCTTTCACTGACCCAGCATCTGCCAACCTGGTTTCCTGAAGAGCAGTAATATCAACATTCTGTTTGTGTAGTTGTTGTTCGATGACTGCTTTGCGTATTGAGTCTGTTTTCATAAGGTCATGGGCAGATTCAAGTCCCAGACACATGGTCCGCACATTCCAGCTACTGTGTTGAATTTGAATACAAAAGAGAGTTCAACAGCCTCTCTTTCCAGACTGTTGGGAAAATTCCTCTTCAGTAAGATGCAAACTATTAAGTCATTAACAGAATGGCCCACTCCATTAAAATGCTGTCTGACAAAGCCCACTGCCTGCTTTGTCCACATACCTATTCTGGAGATACCATCACTACACCTAACCAGGTTATTCACAGAATCACGGGCATATTCTCATGTTCCTCAACTAACATCATATATGCCATCATGTGCCAACAATGATCACATGCTTTGTATATTGGACAGACTTTAAATTCTCTTAGACAAAGAGTTAATGGGCACAAAACAGACATAAAAACACTCCTGATCCACAAACCTGTCAGCCAGGAAATTTGACACATTAAAATGTGATTTGAACTGGGATAGGAATTTTCTGAGTCATTATAGGAGACCTTTTGCATACTTGGCTTAATCTAATTCTTGACTCCCCCGCTTTCTGCCCCTCTACTCTCTGATTTGCTCACCTTGATAATTTTTTTCTGATTTGTCCACCTTGATTACTATTTTTGGCTCTCTGTGCCTTAAATATTGATTCTGTTCTGGTATGGCCATGGTCTGAAGAAGTGGGTCTGTCCCATGAAAACCCACCTAATAAATTATTTTGTTAGTCTTTAAAGTGCTATTTGTCTGCTTTTTTGTTTTGATAGTGTATGGACTACCATGGCTCCCTCTCTATTACTCCACGTTAGCATCTGACAATGGGCCACAGCCCCCCTTACTGAACTGAGTCATTTTCTCCTCTTTTGATGTTCTCAACTCTATATTAACCACCAATAATGGACCATTTCCACCCTGACTGAATAAATTTTGTCAGCTCTGGCCCTCCCCTTTACTGAGACCCGCTCTTAAAATCCTCCTCTGAAATCCCCCCAACTCATGCATCTGCCGAAGCGAGTCTTTGCCCATGAAAGTTTATGCTCCATAGCTGTTAGTCTATAAGGTGCCACAGGACTTATCGTTAGTACTGTTCTCTTGATAATTGTAAATAAATAGCATATAGAAGAACATCACTGTGTAAGGCTTTTTCGGTGGCACAGATCCTGTAGACCCGCAGGGAACTGTGCCCTGAGCCCTAGGAATTGGGTCAAGGTAGGCATTGAAATCAATAGGGTCACGCCTTGAGCCCTACGGATAGGGTAAAGGTGTGTGTGCCCCTGAAGTGTGGAAGGAATTAAGAAATGTGTAACGGCTATAGATGGAACTTTGATGCTGTGTTGTCCATCAGTACCTGTACTGCAGTGTTCCCTCCAATTTTTTCCATCTGTGGGCCGAATACATTTTGTTGTGTGCACTAAGGCACGTGCATATCTACAGCACCAATAGAAACAAAGGCTGCCCACTGTAGGTGGCTGTGGGCATTCTGCTCATCAGCTGGGTGGCACCTGAATCTCTCCTGGGCGGCAGCCCAAGCAGTCAGCTTAACGGGAACCCTGCTGTACTCACTTACCTGACCAAAAGGAAAGTAATATTTTGCAAGCCAGAAGGATGGCCCTGACTTCTCTGATGTTTATATGCAACAACAGGTCCTCTCTGGACCAAAGGCCTTGGGTTCTGAGGCTACCAAAGTAGGCTCTCCAGCTCAAGTCTGAGGTATCTAACATTAGGGGTACTGTGGGTCACGGGGCTGCAAGGAGGACCCCTTTTGTCACACGAGGCAAGTTTGAGCACTATGCTATTTGAGGTGGGTGTTGGTAGTGGGACTGTGAGGACCATGTCCAAGAGACGTTTGGCTGGGGAGTAAACTAATGCCAGCCATATCTGTAGGAGTTCAAAGTGTAGCTGTGCACGCTGTATTCTGTAGTTGTACAACTATGTGAACTAACTATGTGAACTAACAGTCTGAGGCAGACCTGGGCTGTGGTAAGCAGATGAGATGTGACTTGAGCAATTAGTTCTGACACAGGCAGGAATCTGTCCTCTGGGTAAGATGGCTCTGGCTCAGGTAGAGTTGAGAACTCTCCCAATGAAAATTCTATTCCTTTGTTCTGGGAGTAGTGTCAATTTCTATTCATTTACAAATAATCACAGCATTTGGCAAGTGTCCCACAATACCGCAACACTGTGTGGGACTTGGGGTCTCAAGTGTCCCTTCATAAGCCAATCATCAAAGTACAGATAGAGTTGTGTGCTCTTAAGTCTGAGGTAGGCTGCAAACACTGCTCTACATTTTATGAATACTCTTGACATTATTAATAGGCCAAATGAGAGAACTGTAAACTGAAAACTGATCATGACTTTTCCCCACCAAATGTAGGAATCCTGCATGGCTACAGAAGATAGATATTGGACGTCTGTATCCTTTAAGTCAAGGGCGGCATGCCAGTCTCCAGGAATGGGAAGATGGAGGCCAAAGAGACCATGCACAACTTCAACTTCTTGAGATATCTGTTGAGGACTCACTGATAAATGGGATGTAGACCCTTTTTGGTCTTTGGGAGCAAAAAGGAGAGGGAGTAGAACCCCTTCCAAAAGGGACAGTAGTGTAGACACGGCCTTTGAATATCATTTTGAATTGCTTGGGAAGTAAAACCATACCACCGGAAGGGATACAATCAGACATCCTATAACTTGCATACACTGTTTCCAACAGACTAGGAAACCCCCCGGTCACAAAGCACATTTTTAAATTTTTCACACATAAGGGGAGTTAACAAAATCTTCCACTTCAAGGGACAGAAAGGAACTAGACTGAATTAGAGATTTTATTTTAGTTACCAGAAAGGATACTGAGTGGAAGTTTAAATTCCTGACCGTAAAATCTTTTTCAGGTGAGAATTGAGATAATTTGGCACTAGATTCCACGAGAAAACAAAGACTGAATTCTTCCACTGATTTTACATCGTTTGGATTTGAAACTGATAATATGGTCTCAAAACATGTCACATAAGTTATATAAAACAAACTTGCAAACAGGATCACACACTGAATTTAATGAAACAAGAATTTATAATTTAATGCATCTATGACATTCTACGTACTTTGTCTATATCCTTTTCCTTATCTTTTGAATATTGGTTGTCATCTTAGCCCTGAACCGGCAAAATGCATGCACTCACACACCTAAGTATGTACAGAGATCCACCAACTTTGTTGGGGCCACGGATGTGCCCAGAACATTCAATAATAGACCTTAAAGTGGCCATCCTGTTACAAAAGGATTTGACCACCAGATTACAAAGGGAGACATCTGAATTGGAATTCATTTGCAAGTTTGATACATTTACCTGGGGGCTTAACAGAGATCTCAATTATCTTACACATGACAAGGGTGATTTCCCCACCTTGGTATTCGCAGGAATGGCTCCCATCCCACTTAATGTACCTATCAAACAGGTCCTATTAATGCCAAGTGACTCCGTCCCCTCTTTCTTCCCCCTTCTTTTTACTCCCCGGCCCTCACCATATAAACCCTGGATTCTTATTTTTGTTCCAAATCTGATGAAATGGGACTTACCCACAAAAGCTCATTACCTAATGAATGAAATTGTTAGTATTTAAGGTGCTATAGGAATGCTCAGGTTTTTTGTGAAGCTACCGTCTAACACATCTACCCCACTGTAACTACTCCCTGTAGAATCAGGGTCCTAGGTTGTCAGATCTTCAGTGAAGGGCTTTGCAAAGTACTTAATGCAAATGTCTGAACAGAACTGGGTCTTCGAAATACTAACATACTAGAAACTGAAGTCTGATGCTTTCTGAAATAATTACAACGAAGTGACTGAATTTCCTTTGCTGTAATCTCACTTGCAGGAGGGAGTGGCGAGGTGAAAGTTACTTAAGTTAATTACAGCTCTTTTCCCTTCTTGTATTATCAATCTGGAAAATGGAATAATGGATATTCCTCATCAATTCTAATCCACGTAAAACCAAGTATGACCCATTATTACCTAATGTCCCCACCAACTTCACATAAATTTACTGAAATAATACAATCAGTGACTTAAAATATGAAATATTTTAATTATTTTTATAACTTTAAGTGTTAGAACATACAACAGATCTCTTCAGTGAATTACAAAAAGGAAAAACAAAAAGAAAAACAGCCTAACAAAACCATCTCACATATAGAACAGCAGCTGATATGTAACATGAGTTGAACTGAGTAAAACAATAGCTGTAACTATTCATTAGCCATGTACACACAACACAACTGATTATTTAAATAAGGAAACTATCACATATAAAACGCTCGAAAATTACACTGGCCATGATTTATTACAGAATTCTCATAAATTTGTGACTTTCATACATGTAACACAAACCTTAGCATACCTGTCTACTGGTGTACCTTTTCTTAATATAAGCCATAAGTAAGTGTACACAGTTAGCATGGTGGGTTATCTGACCGCAAGTGAACACAAATCTACCTACAAGGCTTCTTTGTGTTCCACATAATACAGCTGTCTAACAGAAGACAAAAAATGTTGATCAAATCTGCTAGTTAAATTGTAACAACTTGCTAAAAAAGAATGTTCCAGCAGAAATCTGTGCAGCACAAATAACCTTTTTAAAGTTAAGTATTACACAAGAGGTAGAAGTGAGATTTTGCAATGGTCATGAGATATCCAGTTATTTTACAGAAACACTGAAATAAGCCTAAACTGATTAATCATTAAGTCTTAGCTCTATAATTAAAAACTGACATTTTGCTTCTTCTGGTTAAATGTATACTTTCACATATTTCTGTTGGGTCTACTAAATGGATTAAATAACAACAGCCTTCTTCAGTAATATTTCACTAGCAGTGTAAAATTTGTTTTTAATTAAATGAGACTGACCAACATACATGTAAAAGATAGTCTTCAGACACCAAACAGTGTATTAAAATATAGACAGTATTAATCTTTGTATATCTGTCATAAAAATAAAAGTAAACTTATTTTCCCCTCTATATTGGAAATAGCCTAATTTTGTGAAAAACTATTTTTATTAAATTATTACTGTGCATAAACAAGTCTGAGACCAGTTTTACTTTGTACAGTAAAAATTGTAAAGCAACCTTTATCAGGCATTGATTTTTTTAAGCCAATGCTGGTCTACCTTCCCACTCAATAGTTAGCTTTCATATATGCAAACAATTTCCTTTTTAAAGCTTACCTGGCAAATAAGAAACAGAGGAATTAAGAGTTTCAGTTCCCCAGTTCTAAAAAAGTTGCTCAAAATTATTTTATTCCATACATTTTAAACTTCTAACAACAGAGGCTAAATAAGTACATTAAAACGTACCTTATTTTTTGCACCTTTTATTGTAGTATTGCTAATAAAGAAAAATGAGTCACCACACTATAAAACTGACAGATTTGGCTGTAATATTAAAAAGTAAAAAACTAAGGAAAAAGAAAGTGCCATTTGAAAACAAATTATAAAACCATTTATAATAAAAAAGTAACTGTGCAGATTTACAGTTTTTCCTTTTATAATTATATATAAGTTTCTTCAAAACAAAAAAGTGCTGGTGATTTGGACAGATAAAACTGCACAAGAAACAAATCAAGATCTTAACATGGTTAAGGCTGTATTTCCATCCAGGCAAATCAGGATAAAAAAAGATGCAAAATTCTCCAAAGCCTATAGATTTAACTGACAAAAGCTTCTACTGTAGGTACATTCCTCAGCTTTAAATGAAAGCATACTATTCCCCTAACTCCAAGACGTTGTTATGTTCAAAAACCTTAAAATAAGTTAGGGAACAACATGTATTTCTGGAGTTTTTTGGTACCTAATGTTCAACATGAACTGCAAAGCTTATCCTATTTAACTTTGTGTATATACAAGACTTTAAGTCAGTAAATCAATAAAGTCAATTGAAGTCAGTATCTGCAAAACCATTGACTTTAATGGAAGCAGGATCATGCACAATCTCTACATCATCTCAATGTCAAATGCTGTGACATTTAGACAGTTAAAAGTTAGCTCCTCCATCATATTCACCTAATATACTAAAGTGGTGTTCCCTGTTTTCTTTTTCAGTAGGAGATCAACTCGTGCAGAGTTGGCAAAGAACCCTGAACTCAAGTTTTCTCAAGTTAGTGGAGATCTGCACATTTTTGAAAAGCTAAATCTACTCAAATGTCCTCAACGGAAAGGAGGATTAAAAACATTTAAGGTCAAACTCACTTCTCAGTCCCCACCAAACACGCACAAGCCATCTTTGGGACTGACACAGCATCCATTATTTTGACATAACAGCTGCCACAGAGCATAAATAGAAAGTGCAACCAGCTTTTAGAGCAGATCAGAAAATGGCTTTGTGTTATCTTAAAAAAATAAATTCTAAGGAGCTTTACTTTTTTCACAGTAATCTTGTCGAGTAATTAAAAAGCCCCAGACACATCCAACTTCCTAAACACTCTCCTAAGCACAATGAAAACCAGTAACTGTGACTTCCTAAAATGATGTGTTCTGAGGATGTCATACAGAGTAGAGCAAAAGCTATGGTTTCAGGCAGAGGCAAACTGAGATTAACCTCCCCTGCCCCTCTCCCCGCCAAATTAGGTATGTGCTATATGCCTTTTTTATCAGGGACATTGAGAGCAAATTCATTTTACTTCTTCTTTGGAGGGAAAAAAACACACTATATACCACTGTTTCCATCAACAAAGAGGGACAAAAGGCAGAATGAGAGCTATGGTTTGCGGTAAAGGTGGCCTTGATCTTGAAGGGCCCCTCTATTGAGGATGTGGTACCACAGAGAATAGCCACATTCCATGACAATCTCACCTCCTTTAATGCTGACAAACTAATACTGATCTCACTGATACTAGCTTACACCAGTTCTATTACAACAGATTTACTATGCTAGGTACTCTGGAGATAGAGAAGAACAAAGGCAGAGGTACAGGTGCTAAATATGGAACACACTCTGGCCATACGTCTTCCGACCAGGGAAACAAAAAATGGAAAGAGGAAATAACCACAAGCTTCCAGTCAGCTACTTGGGAGGGGGAAATAATCCATAAAAGGTATCATTTAGCTGGTGATTTTTAAGTCTATACTATACTGCATTATCAATTCAGGTTCTTAAAGCTTTAGCCCTATTACAATAAAATAAATACATTTGTATTTTATCTAACATGATTGGAACAAGAATTCTTCAACATTCTGCACTCTTGGAACGCAGCCTGACTAACCTAGTGGACAAACTGCAGTGGGCACTGATGCCACTCTCCTTCCCCACACTTAACCACACATCCCAATTGCACACACCAGTTAGAAGAAGAAAAAGACCATTTCACCCCAAAATGGGGTGGAAATTTTCTACACACGAAAATTCACCACACACTGTTTGTGCCACAAACTGAAAAACCTCACAAACCTCTATATGCTTTCATGTGGACTTCTATCAAATAACTCATGTCTGCTTCCATGAAGTCAATACATTGAGACTAGGAGTAGGTCCCAACAAGCCACAGAAGAAATTATACTTATTCAGGTGAAGAACCGAAGAGAATATTTATAGAAATCAACAGTAGTCAAATAGGACCACTATATGGCCATATAGAGCTACGGTAATCCCAAATTCAAACTGCTCAGTTTACACAAGACTGTATTTTCACCCTGAAATATAGAAGGGCGTGGAGAAAAACAAAAACAAAACTGAATTGTTTTGAAAGATTTTTTGTTTTTACATATCAATGCTGTTAATTGCTAAAGTATTTCAAGAAATGGGCAGAAAATTTCCATACTAAGAGGACCATCAGATAGTTTAAATTTTAAAAAGAAACAGGCAGATCAAGTAAAAAAAAAATTAAATGTGCTCATGTTGCATTTGTGGCCAACACAACTTAAGTCTGTTATTAATACATTTGACTAGTGGTAACTCTCAACAGCTATCGTGCCTTACATGTGTATAGGAGTCCACACCACTGGAGAATCAAATATTATGCAAGAACAACACTAATACCATATGCTACATTGGTTCTAGTCGAACGCAGCTACATTTAACCCCTTTAAATGGATTATTAAATTGCAACAGAAAGCTGAAGTGACCATACACAGTAACTTATCATTTTTGAGAAATAAGACTGTTAAAAGGCACATTAACTATAAATGAATGGATTAAGATCACATTCCTTCACAATAATTTACACACAAACAATACAATAAAAGGTCCTAAATATGCTCAGTAGATTCACTATTACAAAACAATCCTGCAAGACTACAATTATTCTGTAAACAAAGGCAAATCAAAACTTTCAAATTCTATTTCCTGTTAACATAGTAATCACAACTCAAAAACTTAAATTCCATCAAAAACTGAAATATTGTAAACTATGAAAAATTTTCAAACCACCAACTACAGTTTTACAAAAGCACATCTGACCTGCTGAAATCAGTGCAAACAGATTGCACGCACACACACAAAATAGACTCACATAGCACTAAAATAATTCTCTTCAATACCAAATTTAGTTTTAGACTAAGGCTTTAAAATATCCATTGAAACTGATTAAGTTTTCTTTAGACAAAGTGGAGCATACTTGTAATAAGAGTCTGCCTTCTTTGTTTAATCAGTGGATCAAAATGAGGCTTTAGTGACTTCCTATCGTACAAAATGATGCACTCCTTACCTCATTACCATTAACAATGGTACAACCACTGGTATTATATTAGTACTAATAAAACAATAAGACTATATGTGTTCTAGAAACATTCACAGGTCCAAAATTACAGACTGTTTGGAATATTTAGGAAGTACATATATACGGAAAGAGAATAATATATTTATCAAGAAAGTGTCCAATTCAACATTGTAACATCATGAAACACAGATAAAACTTCAATTTAAATCTTTAAACTTTTTCTTCTATCCTCAACATAATTCTTTTTTTAACATAAGAACTGGTCTCTGAAGCCATTCATCAATATATGAAGACCTAAGAATATACTTGGTAATTAGTATATTTCAAAAGACAATCTAACATTAAGACACGATTGATAAAACATTAAAATACTCAAAAGTAGTGTGATAAAAATAAAATATGAATTATTCATCCTTTTCTAATTCTCACTTTATACATTCACAATGATATGTAACACTTCTGATTGTCTAAGCCACAGGATGAAGACTATAATAGCAATCAAATACATGAAATCTTCTCATGCTAAAACAAATCAGTTAAACAGCTTTGGTAACCTAGTAAATAGTTAGCTTTGTTTAAATATCTTGCAAACATCCCTTCCCCAAAAAACAAACAAACAGACAAACAAAAAAACCCACCTATATATTGTGTGTATATTTATATATAATATACATAATTCCTGAGTAAATTGTTAAATCTGAGTATTAGGAAGGTTTGGCAAAAGACCCAACTATATATTATTAAAAATTAAATAAACATTTAATCAAGACATGAAAATAAATATGGAATGTTTCTGATAATTAAAGTATCATAACCATATTAATAACCATGTAATTTTTCATTAAGTGCATACATGCTCTTCTTAATTATGAGACATCAGTAAATCTAATTTGTAATCCTGAGTGACAATTTTATGTTAACTGCCAACGTGTACTTTCATGCAATGTACTACAACTCTTTAAATTAGCTCTTCATTTATTTATAATGTAAAAATTTTTGTCACAAGGATTATACTATGGAAACTTTTGGTTTAGATTCATCTGGCCAAATTTCTAAATTGGCAGAACCAGTATTCATGTAACTAATATTAAGCTCTGATTATTCTAATCAGGCTATTGGCAATTACCTGAAAGATTTGACACCCTGTCACAATAGCAATGCAGAAGTGTGGATTATTCAGTGTTGAGTGACAGTACAAAGAATACATTATTTAGCAATCATTCTGGCACTTAAAAGAACCCATAATGGTGCAAAAAACCTAATAATTATGAAATACCCTTTAAAATGGCATTTCTAATGTATGCTAAATTCTATAACTAACAAATGAAGAAAAGAATCAAAATTAGCTTAGCCACTCACTGGTTCTCAGGTGATGGCTTTAGTCACAGCTGATATTTAACTTTGGCTAAGTGATCAAGAAAATGGTCAGCTATTGCCCAGTTCCTCTTATTAATAAAATCTTTATCTTACATAGAAGACACTTCAATACCAGCAATATTAAAACTGTAGTAACACTATTACAAGAAATATTTCTGAACACCAGAATCACAGTAATAAAATTGCAGTACTGATCAGTTGAATTATCCTTATTTTTTCTGATAACTTAACAAAAAAAGTTCTCCATACTATAACGCATTCACTTTCTTCTTATTTTTTGCCCCACACAGTTATTCAAAAATCTGTATAAATTCCTCATGTTTTTCTTTTTTGCTTCCCCGGTCTTCAGGATCCACACTGTTTTTTTCTCGCATGCTTATGTTTCCTGGACAAAGCTCTTCTAGTGCTCTCTCGACCTCCTCCTGTTTCACTGGAGTACTTAAGCAGGTTTTTGGTAGAGTCATCTGCAGTGCACACCATAAAGCAGTACGAGCTTTACGTGTAGAAACAGCTAACTCTTTAATGGCAGCTGCCAGAGCAAGAACATCTACGAAGACAATAACACGCAAACACATCACAACAGAATATACAACCACAACATCCATTGATTAGACAAAAATCACATGAATTCAGCCAATACTTTGTGTAATTCCAAGAAACCACTGGAAAGACTGAACCCTGTTGTTAAATAATATGTCTAATACTTATTTAGCTATATTATAGGCTTTCCAATGCTCCAAAGTTATGAGGTAAATTCAGACCCCAGACCACAGGATTCTGGTAATAAAAGGTGCTGAAAGGATATTCAAGGTTTATAGTATATATGATCTTTCTGGAGTATTTGTGGAGTACTTTGCCTAACTTGAAATTCTGCATCATTCTTGTCTGGATTATGCAGATCACCATCACCACTAAGACAGCAGCAACTTCTTCCTTGTAAATATCAGAGGAGTAGCTATATAAGTCTGTATCTTTGAGAACAACAAGAAGTCCTGTGGCAGCTTATAGACTAACAGATATTTTGGAACATAAGCTTTCATGGGCAAAGACATCTGATGAAGCGGGTCTTTGCCCACGAAAGCTTATGCTCCAAAACATCTGTTAGTCTATAAGGTGCCACAGGACTTCTTGTTGTTCTTCCTTGTAAATGTAACTCTCACAGATGAAGCTGAAGTTGCCTTTTAACTGGTGCATTACCCACAATGGGTCTGGCTGGAAACATGACTGGGGCTAGCATGAATAAAGGTGCCAGAGATATTTGTCATTAAAAACAAAACAAAAACACGCCCTGGCCCCCCAAAAACAACAACTACAAAAACAATTATTTTGTCCTTGTTTGGGATAAGTTCCTCAACTAAAGGATAAGTTTGGGATAGTTTGGGATAAGTTCCTCAAACTAAGCCATCTCTGGTAAAACAGACAATTGCAGTATAAGTCTACAAGAACCTATCCGTTTGCTCATCTTTAAGAGGCAAAATGTCCACAGGATTAGGATAGTCTTATGTCTCAACTGTGACTGTGGATTCCACTTTAGAGCACAGACACACAGGCTGTGTCTATACTAGAGAATTATGTTAACAGAAGGGGCCCTCTGTCGACATAACTCAGGAAGTGTCTACACACATAAAGCATTCTGTCAACAGAGTCTCAACAGAACTCTGCATTTGTGTCAACCGTGTTATCCCTTGAAAATCTGAGCAATAACGCTTCTGTTGACAGGTGCTTTTCTAATTGTCAGTTTCTCCTCTCTTGATGTTCACACCTTCACATGAGTTGCTGATAATGGACCACATCTTCCCTGACTGAATTGACCTGGTTTCTCCTCTCTTGATGTTCACAACTCCACATTAGCTGCTGATAATGGGCCACATCCTCCGTGACTGAACTGACCTTGTCAACTTTGGCCCTCCTCTTGACTGGGACTCCCTCCTTTTCATGAGTCTATAAATTTGGACCTTCCTCTGGAACCCCGACTCATGCATCTGACGAGGTGGGTCTTTGCCCACAAAAGCTTATGCTCCAAAATATCTGTCAGTCTATAAGGTGGCACAGGATTTCTTGTTGTTTTTACAGTGGTGACCCTTTTTATTTTAACTGAGAAAATACCTTTTGACGAGAAGGAGTCTAAAATCAGTAACACAAAACAGAGTAAAGTCTGTGCAGAAATCACCTGATGCAAGTGATCCTTTCATCTCTTTTAAAGTCAAAGGCACACATGTAGAGAATGGTTCTGTTTAAGGAAGTAAGTCTACTAGTTGCCATTCCAACATTCAAAATGTGTTACAAATTGAATTGAACATAAACTGAATAGTATCAGAGGAGAAGTTGTGTTAGTTTGCATCCGCAAAAACAATGACAAGTCCAGGGGCACCTTATGTTCTAAAAAAATCTGTTAGTCTACAGGTGCCACAGGACTTCTTGCTTTTACAAACTGGGCAAAAAAAACCAACTCATTTTAGAACTGCAAAGCAATTACAAGTATTTCCCATTTACCTTTCTCATTATTGTATCGAGGTGATCCTTGTCTCTGTGGATTGGTAGCATTAACTATCTCATCTTTCCGTTTTGCTTGTGTAACATGAATGGCTTCTAAATGATGTTCCACGGTATTGTATATATTTCCATGGACAGGAGAACCGCGGAGCCTTTCCATTTTCCCTATTAAGGTGAGTACCTAACCAATATATTGAAAACACCAAAACTGTTATTTTATTAAAATACTACACAAAATATAACAACCTGACAAACAAAAAACCTGATGTTACTAATGCCTGCAGAATATTCTATTAGGTAAGTATGCTTACTCTGGCCTGCTCTCGTAACTGGTCCACAATCAAACGATCCACTCGTGAAGGGTTGGCAGGAAGTCGGGAAAGAGAAGTATTATTTGAGCTAGATACTCGCTTTCCTGGAAAGTTTCTTGCAAGGTCGGCTTCAGTCTGAAGAGAAAACAAATAGGTTTAAAATATTTAGAAATTAGTTTCATCCTATTATGTACGTTTTTTTTATTTTTTCACTACTACTTAGATGCACAAAAATGTGACTGCTGCTTAAGCCTCGGGGGCATTGACAACACGAAGAAGACATTGACCATTATACTGTCAATAGCTGGCTGTAAAAATAAGAATACTTCCAAAAATTACAGGTATTACCTTAAAGCATAAATCTAAAATAAACATCAGCAATCAACAAACAAAATCATCTTTATAAAAATAAAAAAGCATACTAATCGCCTTTATAGTGTTAACTAATCTTAGGTATAGACCCACATAAATAGAAGGGTCTTACACAGTCCTTCGAAGACTAAAATCCAGCTTTGTCACACCAAATTAGAGATGTGAATTCCCAATTGCCTTCTACTGATAACATCTTGGTAAGGGCTATCAGATCATTAAAATTCAGAGATTACTAACAAGTACATGAATTGTTCTCAGTTGCTTCAGTGGTTATGCTTGAAATGCCCAAGGATAATCACAGGTTTACCAGAATGGCTTTGAGAAGATAACTACACTAAAAAGTCATCCACCTAGACTTTAAACTCACCTATGACAACAGACCTGGGTAAACCCCAAGACATGGCAGATAAAGATGGGACAAAGCCAAAAGAATATGTTTTAGAGTGACATACCTCTTACATCTGAAGTTAGATATAAACAACCATCCTGGCCTTCCCTCAGTTCACACTGAACTAAGTTCTATCTAAAAAGAGCTGGACCAAAAAAGGTACTGATTTATCATCCAGTCACGCTTTAGCTAGACAAGTCACATCAGGGGCCTCTGCCATGACCTATGGATGATGGTAACTACTGGCTACAAATCTTGCACTGAACAACATGAACCAAAAAATAGGATCCCATGCCACCAGATAATAAAAAACCTTGGGCCAAAGAGGGCTTGATGGTACTTGATTAACCAACCATAGGTTTTACGTGCATTTAGTTCAAGAAAATTACTGCTAAAAAGTGATTCTAACTCTTGTAAGGCTGGAAAATGAGAGGTGAAACTCAGTCTCATGCACAGATGTATCCCACTTTTACTGTTTGTTATCTTCTCACAATGCACATAACTCAAAACAGTTTGCTCCAGAGGGAACTCAACATATTTAGACTAGAATGAATGTCACAATACGGTAGGGTCTCAACATTTGCAAGGGTTTGGTGTTGCGAACCCCCGCGAATGTAGAATTTTGCAAATATGGGGAAGGGGCAGCTGCCCACGCTCCCTGGCTGGAGCCCCAGTGAGGCTGCGGCTGCCTTCTCCCTGCCTGAAGCCCTAGCTGCTGGAGCTCCCAGCACAGAGCCCCAGTGAGGCTGAGGCTGCTGTTGACAAGTAAAACGCATGAATTTCTACTTTATCCAACTGTTCCTGTATAATCACCATCCTATAATACAAATCTATCATGGTACTCATTTATTACCTTTTTCCTCTCCTTCTCCAGAGCTCTCCACTGTTCATAACACTCCTCCAGTCGAATATGAAGCTCATTAGCAGGTCCACTGCGAGTTTTTGGGGGCCTGTACTTGTTAAAAGGAGTTGGAAAGGGAAAGTATGGCATACTTAATTCCCCACAAAATAGGTCATTAATGAAAGGATTCAAATGGTTAAAATCATCATAGTGAAAAAGATCAACAAGTTCTGAGAAGGGAAATGGTGATGGAGGAAAAGCAAAATTATTCGCTGAATGAAATGGATGGGGATTAAATGGTGCATAATTGGGATTTTGCTTAAAATCAGACATTAATGGGAAAGAAGGAAGAAAAGAAGGATTGATGAAGTCAGACATGTTGCCACCATTCTGTTCTTGTTTCCTTCGGAACATGTTGAACTGTTGCTGATTTCGTCCTGCATACCCAGGATGGGGTATCCAATTTCTTCTACCTCTTCTATCATCTTTATTACAGTTATCTTGGTTTGGTTTTTTGCGAAACCTATGATACTTTTCAGACTCATCACTTGCACAATTCTGCTGTGTTAACCAATTGTGTGACAAATTAATGGGTATTTTACGATACTGACCTTTCTTACCAGTGAATGAATCATGCTGGTAATGTCCAAAAGATTTAATTTGTTTCTGTTTTTCTGTAAAGAAATTTGAACCCTCCAAGTTAGTAGGAACACTATTTGATATTTGTAACCTTCCATCTTTCCTTGATGAAGGTAACTGTGAATAGTAAGAAGGCTGGGTTGCAGACTGATGTGTAGGAGATTCACTGGACATAGTTGAAACCCCTGAAGAGGACTGTGGACTTGTTACTACTTGGTTTTGCTTTCTATATGCAATATCTGATATAGTTGTGGGACTTAAGATTTTACCATCCAGCCAAGTATGCCCACGGTAAGATGACTGATAATTCCCATTTTGCAGAGGAGTTTTTACAGATAAATTATATTCAGCAGATTTCCGAGAACATTCTTTAGAATTAATATGGCTCTGGCATTCAGTGTTATTAAAGGTTTTCCCCAAATTGAAGCTATTATGGCCATTTTGCATGTGAGTTTCCTGTGGGTTTCTATTTGTTCCTGCAGGAAAACTATTTTCTTTAATAAACGGTTGATTGAAAAAATATAGTGATGGATGAATAGATGGCTGTGATGTATGAGAAGCCGTAAAATCATCATATCTTTTAGAAAACAAATGGTTGTCCTGGAACACTTTTCCCCGCAAATGACCACCAGGTGGACTAGACAGCTCATTGGAGTACTTTGTTTGTTTTTGTCTGTCATTTTTCATAAGGCTGCCTCTTGTTCTGTCAGTTTCCCAATACTCTTTCTGAATAGCAGTGCCATCTTTAATTCTGCTTTGAGAAGAAAAATTACTAAAATCAGAGCAGTTCTTTTCACTGTCTCCATTTAGTTTAATCTTATCATAACCGCACACATGCTGATTAAATTCTACATTTTGAAATGCTACTTCCTCTTGCTGAATTATAGCATTATTTTGAAAAGCAGAATTTTCAGGATAAATGTTCAAGATATCATCAGTTGACTGAGTGTAAGGGTCAGAAGGAGAAAGCCAAGATTCTAGAAAATGAAGATCTTCAAATCCTCTGCGTAAAGTCTCCACTTCAGATGACTTTTTCAAGTGACCTTGGTAACTGCTCTGTGTGCCAATCAGATGTGGCATATCTTTATTTTGTAATGGGTGATTAGAAGAAAGACCTGAGAAGTCACCGTTTCCAACCTCAGATGCCCACTTAGGGGGAAACAATCTTGACACAGAGTTCCTGTAACAAATAAAATTGCATGTTTAGGAATGACAAAACCCCTTTATATTACATTAAAGCTCTTGTTCAGAATTCAGTGTTTTTTCAAAAAGCAAAGCTACTATTAAGAACTTTGCTAAAGATATAATTCAAGTAGTTTTGTCACAGAAATAAGAAATAAAAACCTACTAGTGTACTAGACTGTTGCCAGCCTATAATTATTACCTAATATTATTTTTTCTAGTGTACTTTAAACACTTCATCTTATGGTGCTTCAGTCACTACTATGCCCTTCATAATCTCAAAGACTTAATTATCTATTCTTTAAAAGTTTCTGTATTGACATTAGAACCTACATAGCACTTTTCATAGAAAGAACCTATAGTACTCAAAAATAAAATTAAGCCTCACAACGCCTCTGCAAAGTTGATTCCATGTTCTGCAGTAGTTCTTATTTCTTAGATTACATTTGCCTTGTTCAGAAGTATGTTCCTGCCCCCAGCATTAAAACATTTAAATTGCTGCTCCAAGATTTTCTAATAATCATGCTAAATACACACAGTCTTCTCTTCCCCCATGTTAAAAAAAAAAAAAACCTAAGACATCAGATAGAGATTTGACTACTCTAATAGCTGAAAATGTCTGATGGCCTCCCCTCTTGGCTCCCTTCTATGACGATTTATTGTTTTACGATAGGGGAGAGAAGAATTTCAGAGAAATAACATACTAACAAATTTTTATCTTGAATTTTTTTAAATACTATCAGTCTAAGACAGTGGTGGCGATCTGCAGCCCGAGAGCCACATGCAGCCTGTTCGGGTTCTATGTAAGGCCCACGAGGCATTTTGTTTTTAAATGCCCACACTCAGGGTTTTCAGATTTTGCTGGATTTTGTCCTACAGGTATTACAGAAGTGATACATACATAAAGCAAGTGCACGTGAAATGGGGTGTGCACTGATTACAGACATCTCTGTGAGAGCTGTATGCTCCCTCTGCATCGGTTCCATCAGCACACCCCGCAAATTCTAGGTATGCAGGTACAGTTAGCAAAACCTGAGAGACCTGAGAGACTGCCTTGGTTATGACAATCTTGCAGCCCACAGAGATGGAGGGCCACTCATGCAGCCAACTCACTAAGCCTAGGCTGGCCATCTGTAGTCTAAGAGAAATCAGCAAAGTCACTCTCATCTAAATAGTCTCCAAGGTTGCAAGTGCTGCAGGGTGGAGGGGGAATTCAGGTTCTTCTTGTGGAATTTCCTCACCAACTCTTTGGATGCAAGAAACAGTGCAACTGAACAGGAGGCTGTTGGGTTTCCCAACAAATACCAACGGCAAGAGATGCTCTGTATATATGCACTGGTTCTGGTGCTCTAGTTCTTCCCCAAGCCACAGGCTACACAATTCCAACAGAGCCACGCCACCAAGTACAGTCAAAGTTGTTCCCTAGGGCCCACAGGGCAGAAGGGATCTAAGCAAGCATAATACAGCTCTATGCTATTGCCCTTCTATGACAAGCTCTTTTGGATACCTCTAGTGGGGTGAAGATCAATAAGAAGTGGATTACGCAGGAGACACTGAAGCTGGTCCAAGAGAAGAGTGTGTTGAAGATCAGAAGGGGTGTTTCCAAGAGGGCAGAAGAGCAATATAGAGTGAAATGCAATGAGGTAAGGAAAGCGGACAGAAAGGATAAGGCAAAATGGTTAGAGGAGCAGTGTAAAGATACAGAGTGTTATTACAGCGAGTGTAACACTAGGGAGGTGTATAAGATGATCAGGAATATTAATAGGAAGTGGCAGCCAAAGCAGATGGCTATCAAAGAAGAGAATGACGAGGTGCTCATGAATAAGGAGAAGGTTGTGCATTGAAGGATGAGATATTGCACTGATCTGGACAAAGCACAGTTGGACCCAAGTGTCTCAGAGGGACTGATTAAAGAACTGAAAGAGGTATCTCCATCAACATCGAGAGTGAGACTGGTATTTCAAAGGAGGAAGTAGAAAGAGCAGTGAAATGACTAAAGACGAACAAGTATCAGAGGGGTAGCCGTGTTAGTCTGGATCTGTAGCAGCAACGAAGGGTCCTGTGGCACCTTACAGACTAACAGAAAAGTTTAGAGCATGAGCTTTCGTGAGTTAACTCACTTCTTCAGATGCTTCAGAAGTGAGTTAACTCACGAAAGCTCATGCTCTAAACTTTTCTGTTAGTCTATAAGGTGCCACAGGACCCTTCGTTGCTGCTAAAGAGGAACAAGAACCTTGGAAATGAGATCATGGGAGAGATGATCAAACATGGTGGAGAAAGTATGATTCAGGAAATACGACTGTAATATGGCATGGAAAGAAGGGAAGGCACCTAAGGAATGCATAAGATCCGTGTTAGTGACAATACACAAGAAAGAAAGTGCATTGGAGTGCAAGAACTACAGAACGATTGCCCAAACAAGTCATCTAGGCAAGCTCCTGATGACGATACTGGGGGAGAGACTGAGATCACAGGCAGAAGAACATCTAGTGGATGAGCAAGTGGGATTCAGGAAAGATAGAAGTACAATACAGCAGATATTGGCACTAAGATTGATAGCACAGAAAGTTCTACAAATGAACGTCTACAATTGCTTCATCAGTTTTCAGAAGGCATTTGACAGTATAGATCAGAATCATAGAATCATGGAATAACAGAGCTGAAAGAGACCAAAAAAGCCATCGAGTCCAGCCCCTGCTCTAAGCAGGACCAAACCATCAGATCAGACCCACCAGGGCTTTGTCGAGATGAGACTTAAACACCTCAAGGGATGGAGACTCCACTACTTCCCTGGGTAGACCATTCCAATGCTTCACCACCCTCCTAATGAAAAAGATTTTCCTAATGTTCAACCTGGACCTTTCCAACCGCAACTTGAGACCATTGTTCTGTGTTCTGCCATCTGTGACCACTGTGAACAGCCTCTCTCCAGCCTCTTTGCAACCTCCCTTCAGTAAGTTGAAGGCTGTTATCAAGTCCCTCCTCAGTCTTCTCTTCTGCAGACTAAACAGTCCCAATTCCCTCAACCTTTCTTCATAAGTCATATGCTCCGGCCCCCTAATTATTTGGTCACCCTCCGCTGGACCCTCTCCAGTGTATCCACACCCTTCCTATAAATGGGGGCCCAAAACTGGACACAGCACTCCAGATGCAGTCTCACCAAAGCCGAATAAAGAGGAATAATCACTTCTCTGGATCTACTGGCAACGCGCCTCTTGATGCAACCTAAAATGGCATTAGCTTTCTTGGCTACAACGGCACACTGTTGACTCATGTCTACCTTCTCGTCTACTACAACTCCCAGGTCCGTTTCTGCAAAACTACTACTGAGACAGTCGGACCCCAGCCCATAACAGAAAGTGACTTTGGCGGTGATGGAGTCATACAGAGTGGATAGCAAACTGATACGGTTGTTGAAGGATATCAACCACAATGCAGAGGCAGCAGTGAGAACATGAGAAGAGTTGGGAAATTTGTTTAGAATGAGTAGAGGTACAAGAGAAGAAGATCTGATATCACCGAATAGCTTCATCATGCACCTAGACAGAGCAAGGGACAAGATCAAGGAATATGTAGAAGGGATACCTGTGCACAGGATGAGAATCAACAACTTGAGGTTCACGGATGATATAGTTGTCATTGAAGATGAAGAAAAGCTAGGGAGAACAGTGCAGGTGCTGAATGAGGAAAGGAAGCGGTACAGACTGATTATGAACAAAACAATGGTATTTGGAGGTAAGGAAATAGGAAGGAAGATCAGCATAGACAGGATCAAACTAGAGTACGCAGAGAAGTACACATATCTGGGGACCAACATAACATATGATCTAGACAGTAAGAAGCAAATAGCAAGTAGCATAGCAAAAACAAGAGCGAGTTTGAAGGCGATGGATAAAATCTGGAAAAGCAAAAAGATTAGCTGAGGAATGGAGCTGAGCATCTTCAAAATGTGTGCACTCAGCACCATGCTGTATGGATGTGAGACAAAGGCTACGTCTACACTAGGACACTACATCGAAGTAGCCTATTTCGAAGTAAGAACAACAAAATAGGCTACTTTGATGATTATCGTCTACATGTCCTCCAGGGCTGGCAATGTCGACGTTCAACGTCGAAGTGGTGCCGGGGAACATCAAAAAGAGCCACCCCTGAAGGAAACGCAGAGCATCCACACACACAAGCCCCCTCTTTCGAAATAAGGGGCCAGGAAAGCCCACAGACCGGGTCACAGAGCACACTAGCCCTTCCGGGGCAGCTGCAGCCCGCTCCCTTAAAGGGCCCCTCCCAGACACACTCGGCCTGCACCGCACGAGCAGCCCTGCGTTGGTGATACAAGCCTCGCAGACCTCAAGCCCGCAGACATGGACATCCAGCAGCAGCTGGAAGACCTACAAGCCGCCTCCCACGGAGCAGGCACCCTTCTAGATGCTGCCTGAGCAGCCGCCCAGCAGCTTCTGGAATGGGAGCCCTCCCCAGGAGCACCAGGAGACGCCCCTGACCATCAGGCCCTCCTGCTCCCCCCCGCCGGGTGCCCTGCCGACTCTGGAGCTACCCCTCCAGCACTGAGTGGTGGGAACACCTGGTTATGGGGGAATGGAATGACGACCAGTGGCTGCGGAACTTCCGCATGAGCCGGCAGACCTTCCCGGAGCTCTGCCAGTGGCTCACCCCCGCACTCAGGCACCACGACACCTGGATGCGGCACGCCCTCCCTGTTGAGAAGAGGGTCGCAATAGCTGTCTGGAAGCTGGCCAATCCAGACAGCTACCGCTCCGTGGGACAGCAATTTGGAGTGGGAAAGGCCACAGTCGGGGCAGTCCTCATGGAGGTAAGGAGGCCTGGGGCTGAACCCCCGGGGAGGGGAACCTGAGGAGGGGGGCCTGGGGGAGGGGGTCACACTCTGCAAACCCTCACAGGCACCCATGTTCCCTCCCCACAGGTGGTGCATGCACTCAATGCCCTGTTGCTGAAGAGGGTCGTCTGAGTTGGGGACCTGGACGCAGCCGTCGAGGGATTCCCCGCCATGGGATTCCCCAACTACTTTGGAGCCCTTGATGGGACCCACATCCCCATCCGCACCCCAGACCACAGTGGTGGGCGCTATATCAACAAGAAGGGCTACCACTCTGTGGTCCTGCAGGCCATGGTCGACAGCCGTGGCTGCTTCCAGGACATCTACGTGGGCTGGCCTGGCTCTACCCATGACGCCCACGTTTTCCGGAATTCGGGACTATGCTGCTGACTGCAGGCGGGGACCTACATCCCCCAGAGGGAGATCCCTCTGGGAGATACCACCGCCGTACCCCTCTGCCTTGTGGGGGATGCAGCATACCCCCTTCAGCCTTGGCTTGTGATGCCCTATACAGGCCACCTCACTGACAGCCAGGAGTGCTACAACACCCGACTCAACCATGCCCAACAAGTGGTCGAGCGAGCCTTTGGGCGCCTGAAAGGCTGCTGGCATTGCCTCCTGGCACACCTAGACCTGGGCCTCCCAAACATCCTGCAGGTTGTGGGGGCCTGCTCCACACTCCACAACCTGGTGGAAAGCAAGGGGGAGGCCATTGTGCAGGGCTGGGCACAGAAGGTCGCAACAGCCTACCCCCAGCCAGCCGCCACCCCGAGCCACCAGGCCCACCAGGACGGGGTCTGGGTCCGGGAAGCCCTAAGGGAGTACTTTGACCAGGGGGCACAGTGAGCGACCCCCCGGCCATCCCTGCACCCTGCTGCAATACCCACGCCCCACCCTCACCAAAAGCACACGGGACACAGGTTTTTGGAAAAATAAAACTATCATTATTATTTACAGGAACAAAAATGTCACCTCTTTTTGGCACATAATAATATCAGCAAATAAAACAGATTCAAATAACAATAATAATAACTATATACAAGTGGGGACATCTTTAATAAACTATGTACAGGGGGGTCAACTATAAATAACTATAGACAGAGTGGGGACAACTATGTACAGGGGGGAGACGTGGGAAGGCCACACATCGGCCCATCATTCTGGGGCAGGGGTGGAAGGGCACGAGCCCCGCTGCATTCGGCTGGCCAGTCCCCCTCTCAGCCGGGGTCCCCAGCGAGGCCGGCTGGGAGCCAGGAGGATGGGGAGGTATGGCCGAGGCGGGTCCTCGGCCCTGGGTGGCTCCTGCCCTGAGAAGCTGGTGGGTGGGGAGGCAGGCGGGACATCAGGTGGGGCAACAGGCAGGACATCAGGCGGGGGATCAGGCGGGGCGGCGGGGAGGGCAGCATGGAGGACATCAGGGGGAGCAGACGGGCCACCAGCTCCTCAAAGGTGTTGGCCACCCGATTGAAGGTGGCCATAAACTCCTGCCAGGCCTCCCGGCGCCAGGCGGCCTCCCGCGCCTCAAATTGGAGCCTCCGCTCCATGAGGTCCGTCTGGCACCGGAGGGCCGCAGCCACCTCTGGGTCATGTGTGTTGCAGCGGTGGCCCTGGCGGGGGTGGGCCCGTCCCGGTGCAGGTGGCGACCCCGGGCATTGGTGGTCCGGTGGTCTCGGAGGGCTGTCTGGGACCACGGATGGTGCAGCTGCAGAAATAGGGGGGCCATGAGTACCCAGCCTTGACCCATGGCCCACCCCCATCCCCCATTGGTGCGTGCAGTGATCCTGTGGGTGGCCCCTTCCAGTGGTCCGCCCCTCTCCCCTCCCACTGGGGGTGGGGCACGGCACTGTCCATGGGTGGAGGTGCTGCTGGGCACTGGTGGCTGTGGCACCGTCCCTGTGCCATGGTGTGCCCGGGCCATGGCAGGCTGGGGTATTGTGGGGATGTGTGGGGCCCCCAGTCAAGTGGTGCCCCTGCCTCATGCTCAGGGGGTCTGTGCCCTGTGGGGTACGTACCTGACGGTGCACTGCCAGGATCAGGAGATGACCATCTAGCGGACACCCAGCTGGAGCTGTGGGATGGTATGTCCAGCATGAGCTCCCCCTCCTCGCTGGACCACTCAGTGACTGGGGTGGAGGGTCCCGGCTCTAGCCCTGGGGGGGCAGGACTGGCTTCCGGACCTGACCCTGGCTCCGAGGCCGGCTGGGGCTCATCAGCCTTGGTGTCAAGGGTGGCTGTGGGGGGGGGAGGAGGAGGTGCCCTGGGGGCCCAGGATAGCCCTGAGCTCCTGGTAATAGGGGCAAGTGGCAGGGGAAGCCCCAGACCAGCTGGCCGAGTCCCGGGCCCGGGCGTAACCCTGCTGCAACTCCTTGCCCTTACTCCTGACATGGTCAGGAGTGTGGGCAGGGTGACCCCAGGCAGCCAGGCCCTCGGCCAGCTGGGCGAACGCCTCCGCGTTCTGCCCCTTGCTCCCCATGATGTGCAGCACCTCCTCCTCACCCCAAAGCCCCAGCAGGTCACGGAGCTCAGGGTCAGTCCAGGAGGGGCCCCGCTTCCTACCCTGCTGGCTGGAGGCCTGGGATCCCTGAGATGGCCCAGAGGGGGAGCTCTGGGGGCGCTCAGGAGGCTGGTTGGCTGCCATGGTGTCCCTTTGGGCTGTACAGGGACACCTCGTGGCATGGCTGCTGCATGCATGCTGTCAACTTCCTGCTACGGGGTTTCCGGGTCTGTGTGGCTTTAAGAACCACTGAGAGCAAAGATCATAGAGTTTCGAACGGGCTGGCCAGCACGTCTCAACCCTTCAGCTGATTGCCGCCATGGCGGACCCCGCTATTTCGAAGTAGCGGGACGCGGATTGTCTATACACACCCTACTTTGATGTTCAACGTCGAAGTAAGGCGCTATTCCCATCTTCTGATGGGAATAGCGATTTCGACGTCTCGCCGCTTAACATCGATTTGAACGTCGAAATAGCACACGGCGTGTGTAGACGCGACATGTGCTATTTCAACATTGTGCCGGCTACTTCGAAGTAGTCGGCTAGTGTAGACGTAGCCAAAAAGATTTAAAAAGAAGGATATCAGCATTTGAGAAGAGTTGTTATAGAAAGATCCTGAGAATAGGATGGATGCAGAACATCACCTGCAAGGAATTATATAGGAAGATACAGCTGAAATAGAATGTACTGCAGAAGGTTATACAACGGAAGTTACAGCTATACGGACATATCTGCAGAATGAACGACAGACCAAGACCAACTCTCAGAGAGAGCCAGCACCTTAGATAGGGCAGTGCTGGGCAGACTCAAGGTAGCTTGAGGAAATATCCAGCCTGACTCCTCCCACACTGCAGGCCCCAAGGTAGAGGCCCAAAAGGTGCAAGAGGTTACAGGGGAAGTGGGCCAGGGAGTGACATGTGGTCAAGGGAAAGAGAAGGAGGGCAGAACAGGCTGCTGCCAGAGGATGCCTCAGCCGAGACTCAGAGTAGTGGGCAGGTCTGAGTCTCTTCTCTCCCCCTCCTGCATCTCACCTAGCCACACCAACTGTGGCCAACACGTGCTGTGTCTTGCCCTTGAAGTAGGGGCTAAACAAAGGCTGCAGTTGACCACATTAGTGAGGGCTCTGGACAAGGACTTGCTGAGACCCCTGGAGGTGGCAGGGGACTATAGTAGGCACTGCCAGAGGGGAGTGTCCCAAAGAGGACTTGGGGATCCTAGGAGTGTCACGGGTCCTGAGTGGCGCACAAGGTAGAGTGGGGAGCAGCGGCAGATGCCACACTGGCTAGAAAGAGGCGCACTGCTAAGGGGAGTGAACTAATTCCCTGAGCAACCAGCAGGAGGTGCTGTGGCAGTGAGTTTGCCCTGTGACAACACCTGAAAGAAGTTGAGTGATGGAGAATGGGACAACACTGTACACTACAGCTTACCCTTGGGGCATCCATTTCACTCACCACATGGGAAGGTTTCTGGCACAAAGAGGGTGGAGGCAGAATTTCCCTTCCTAGTATAAGGTGCTACAGGACTGCTTGTTATTTGTGAAGCTACAGACCAACACAGGCAGCCCTCTGAGCATGTACTTTTAGAAATGATCAGGCAGGCATAGTAAAAATATGTAGTGTACGCTTTCAAAACATACAAAATATTTGTTATCTAAATGGCACAGAAAAGCTTTTTAAAATTTTCTGCATAAACTCTGAGATATATAGGTCCACTGGTGATTCACTACTTTGCATTTTAGAAACTCTTAACGCCTTCAGGACACCTAAAACACATCATGATATATACCTGACAGACAGCATTTAACATATCATCAGAAAACTAATAACTTACTGATCATTTCTATTCTTGCATGACGTATGCAAAAAGTTCATCTATGCTAGAATTATGTTCTTAAAATGAACAGTAACAGACAGAAAGCCGTGACAGTCTATATACTATCAAAACAAAAAAGCAGTCAAGTAGCACTTTAAAGACTAACAAAATAATTTATTAGATGAGCTTTCGTGGGACAGACCCACTTCTTCAGACCATAGCCAGACCAGAACAGACTCAATATTTAAGGCACAGAGAACCAAATATAGTAATCAAGGTTGACAAATCAGAAAAAAATTATCAAGGTGAGCAAATCAGAGAGTAGAGGCGCGGGGGGAAGTCAAGAATTAAGATTAAGCCCAGTATGCAAACGAGCCCCTATAATGACCCAGAAAATTCCCATCCCAGTTCAAACCACATGTTAATGTGCTGAATTTGAATATAAAAGAGAGTTCAGCAGCCTCTCTTTCCAGACTGTTATGAAAATTCCTCTTCAGTAAGATGTACACTTTTAAATCATTAACAGAATGGCCCACTCCACTAAAATGCTGGCTGATAGGTTTGTGGATCAGGAGTGTTTTTATGTCTGTTTTATGCCATTAACTCTTTGTCTAAGACCGTTTGAAGTCTGTCCAATATACAAAGCATGTGGGCATTGATGGCACATATGATGTTAGTTGAGGAACATGAGAATGTGCCTGTGATTCTGTGACTAACCTGGTTAGGTGCAGTGATGGTATTTCCAGAAAAGATATGTGGACAAAGCTGGCAGTGGGCTTTGTTGCAAGGAAAAGTTCCAGGACTTATGTTCCTGCGGTACAGACTGTGGTTGTGGGTGAGAATCCTCATAAGGTTGGGAGGTTGTCTGTAGGACAGAACAGGCCTGTCACCTAGGGCCTTCTGGAGTGTGGCATCCTGATTAAGGATAGGTTGTAGGTCCCTAATAATGCATTACACTGGCTTGAGTTGAGGGCTGTAGTTAATGACCAGTGGTGTTCTGTTCTTGGCTGTTTTGGGCCTATCTTGGAGTAGCTGGTCTCTGGGTATTTGTCTGGCCCTGTCCATTTTATTTTTTTATTTCTCCTGGTGGGTAATTCAAGTTCATGAATATGCGGTAAAGATCCTGTAGTTTTCAGTCTCTGGCAGTAGGATCAGAGCAAATGCGATTGTACCTAAGGGCTTGACTGTAAACAATGGATCTAGTTATGTGTGCAGGATGGAAGCTAGAAGCGCATAGGTAAGTATAGCGATCAGTAGGCTTTCGGTACAGTGCGGTACTGATCAGACCATCCTTGATTTGTACTGTAGTGTCCAGGAAATGTATCTCTCGCGTGGAATAATCGAGGCATAAGTTGATGGTGGGGTGCGGATTGTTAAAGTTTCTGTGGAATTCTTCTAGAGTCTCTATACCATGGGTCCAAATCATAAAGATGTCATCAATTATTTTAAGTAGAGGAGCGGTAAAAGGGGCATCATTGTTCCAGGTCAGCCATAAATGTATTAGCATATTGTGGGGTCCTGCGGGTGCCCATAACAGTTCCACTAATCTGGAGGTATAAACTGTCCCCAAATCGGAACTAATTGTCCTGGAACTTTTCCTTGCAACAAAGCCCGCTGCCAGCTTTGTCCACATATCTTTTCTGGAGATACCATTACTGCACCTAACCAGGTTAGTCACAGAATCACGGGCACATTCTCATGTTCCTCAGCTAACATCTTATATGCCATCATGTGTCAATAATGCCCACAAGCTTTGTATATTGGACAGACTTCAAACTCTCTTAAACAAAGAGTTAATGGGCACAAAACAGACATAAAAACACTCCTGATCTGCAAACCTGTCAGCCAACATTTTAATGGAGTGGGCCATTCTGTTAATGACTTAAGAGTTTGTCTCTTACTGAAGAGGAATTTTCATAACAGTCTGGAAAGAGAGGCTGCTGAACTCTCTTTTATATTCAAATTCAGCACATTAACATGTGGTTTGAACTGGGATGGGAATTTTCTGGGTCATTATAGGGGCTCATTTGCATACTTGGCTTAGTCTAATTCTCGACTCCCCCACACCTCTACTCTCTGATTTGCTCACCTTGATAATTTTTTTCTGATTTGTCAACCTCGATTACTATTTTTGGTTCTCTGTGCCTTAAATATTTGAGTCTGTTCTGGCCTGGCTATGGTCTGAAGAAGTGGGTCTGTCTCACGAAAGCTCATCTAATAAATTATTTTGTTAGTCTTTAAAGTGCTACTTGACTGCTTTCTTGTTCTTAAAATGAGTTTGGCAAGAGAGGCATAAATCCACTTCATGCTAGACAAAGGAATGTGTATTTGCATGTCTGATAAGCCTGGTCAGGAAGAGATAATGAAGAAACATTCACATCCAAAATAAACAAATCCATCAGAAGAGCAAGTAGGGAAAGATGAGCAATCCCAAGATGGAAACCTCATTCCCAGGAAACCTTCCTGTCTCTTGTAGCAGTATCAATAAAATTTGGGAAGATACAGGGAGAAAGTCATTTTGACATCATCACTTGAGGAACTAAAGAAGTCAGAGATCTTGATTTCACAGAATGTTGGTTCTTTCAACCAATGCAGCTGAAATCCCTGAGAAATAAGTACACATGAGAGATATTCTCAGGAAAAGATTGTAACTTTCATAAATTATGTTTTATTTTAAAAATGTATTTTAACTCTTTTGTTTGTAACTATCTTTATACTTGATATCACTTAAACTATGACCTTTTATTTACTAAACTTGTTTTTTTACTACAAGCTAATTCAATGTTTTCATTAAAAAGAGTGTTTGTTCAATTAATGAGCTGTTTGTTTTTACTGTCTCTTTAAAAAACCAGTGAACTTAACTTCTGAGACTGTTCCAAGAGAGGGTGGGAGACTACAGGACAGACAGTATTGGGGAAATAAGGCATTTGGTACACTTATTTATCAGCAATGATTAACCAGTACAAAATACTAAGAGGTGTATAGTGTCGAGAACTACAAATACAATTCAGATGTACAAATATAAATATACCAATACATCTCAAATTATGAGCTATTTCTACCTTTAGATATGTCCAAACTCATATCTCCACTAATCCTCTTAATACAACTAAAGTAATGAAAGACACAAATTTCTCTTTCCAGCTGCCATCTGATGGTAGGAGGATGAACAGAAACTGCCTTTATACTTTAGTCTCAGAGGGTCAGCCATGTTCATTTTGAGCTTCACAAAAAAACCCAAGCAGTCCTTAGCACCTTAAAGACCCACAATTTATTTATTAGGTAATGAGCTTTCTTGGGTAAGATCCACTGATGAATCAGATGAAGTGGGTCTTCCCATGAAAGCTCATTACCTAATAAATAAAATTGTTAGTCTTTAAGGTGCTACAAAACTGCTTGTGTTTATATGTTACTGCAAGTAAATACTAGCAACACATCTCTAATTTAACTTGATGATAGCTTACTTAAATGACATCACAAACCTCAGTACTACGCCAAATGTTTACTGTTATGTACAACATAGAAAAGATACTTTAAAATGTACAATATATAACACCATGCAAGTTTTCAGTATAAACTTACCAATCTGTAACTGGTTCTGGCTTGTTTGGCTCCTCTAGGATGCTGGAGACTAAGCCAAACATATCTGGCCCATTGCCAGAGTAAGAGAGATTTATCTGTGCCCTGAAAAAATAAAACCCAGGCAGATGTGAGCCTGTCATCAGGAGAAAATAAAGCAACCCATAAAGAAAACACACACTAAAGTTTACATTCATATTTCTTTAGCAGTAGCACATAAGTAAAGTCACAGAGAGGAAGTCATGTTAGTCTGCAGCTTCACAAAACAAAAACGCAGTCACGCAGCACTTTAAAGACTAACAAAATAATTTATTAGGTGATGAGCTTTCCTGGGGCAGACACACTTCTTCAGAACTGGAAGTGGATCTGTCCCATGAAAACTCATCACCCAATAAATTATTTTGTTAGTCCTTAAAGTGCTACATGGACTGCTTTTTTTTTATATAAACATAGGAGGGGTGAGAGAAAAGAAAGCTTCCTCACCCTCCAAGAATTAATAAAATAATGTTCCTTACAGATGAAAAGCTAAGTATTATCTTCTATCATTATTATAGCATGACTCTGAAGGTGAACAAATATTTGAATAATTAGAATGTTTCAAAACACCATGATCACAACACCCTGCGTGCAGTCTCAGCCCTATGCATGAAGCACTGAAGAGCGGAAAGGAAAGAAGATGAATGGAATGGGTATCAGCTGCTTTCTTCTTACCTCTTCCTCCCTCTTCCCCAGAGTAACTTTCTCTGAAGATAAGAGGGGATGGAGACTGAGCAGGGTGCATAGGAATTTCTATACTGGATCAGACCTGAATCAAGCTTGTTCAAAATCCTGTCTATGATGGAAAAACCCTTCTGTATTCTGTACCTCCACACTCCCAACTTCAGGTCTCATCATGATCGATAATAGTAAAGATTGTTTTAATTATTTCACAATTTTTAAACTAATTATTACTCTGGATATTCTTGATATCTGAATTGTTAACTTCTTGCCTCAACTTTTTATATCAGTTCTGAATTTTCTTTCAATTTAATTGATGCCCACATTGTTTTTCTGTTAGACGATAGGAAACTGGTGTTCTTCCTATCTACCTTCAACTATTCATGTCATTGTCCTACATACTCTTAGAATGATTTATTTTCATAGAACCATATAATACCCAAACTGGAATCATCAAAGCCAGTCCCCTGCTTAGACATTTATCTAACCTGCTCTCAAGTTGTCTCCAATGATGGAGATTCCACAACCTCACCAGGCAATTTAGTCCAGTGTTTAACCACCCTCACCAGAAGTTTTTCCTAATATCCAACCTAAACTCTCCCTTCTGCAGTTTAAGCCCTTTGCTTCTTGTCCTATCACTGGAGTAAAGGAGTGCAAGGTATCTCCCTCCTCCTTGTAATATCCTTTCAGGTACTTGAAAGTTGCAATCATGTCTCCTCTGAGCTTTCTCTTCTTCAAATTAAACAAACCCAATTCTTTCAGTCTTCCCTCTTAGGTCATGTTTTCTAGACCTTTAATCATTTTGGTTGCTCTTCTCAGGCCTGTCTCCAATTTCTCCACATCCTTCTTGAAATGTGGTCCCCAGAACTGTACACAATACTCTGAGGCCTAATCAGCATGGAGCAGAGCAGAAAAATGACTTCACGGCTATGTCTACACTAGCCCAAAACTTCGAAATGGCCAAGCAAATGGCCATTTCGAAGTTTACTAATGAAGCGCTGAAATACATATTCAGCGCCTCATTAGAACACCAGCAGCCGCGGCACTTCGAAATTGACGCAGCTTGCAGCCACGTGGCTCATCCAGACGAGACTCCTTTTCAAAAGGAATAAGAGGATTTCGAAGTTGCCGGGGTCCTTTAGAAAAGGAGCCCCATCTGGACATGCTGTGCAGCTGCATGGCCATTTCAAAGTTTTGGGCTAGTGTAGACACAGCCCTTGTGTCTTGCCCACAACACTCCTATTAATCCAACCCAGAACCAAGTTTGCTGTTTCTGCAACAGTAGCACACTGCTGACTCATATTTAACTTGTGCTCCCCTAGATCCCTTACTGCAGTACTCCTTCCTAGACAGTCGCTTCCCATTGTGTATATGTGTAACTGATTGTTCCTTCCTAAGTGGAGTACTTTGCATTTGCCTTTATTAAACTTTACCTTATTTACCTCAGACCATTTATCCTGTTTGTCCAGATTGTTTTGAATTATGACTTTATCCTCCAAAACACTTGCAACCTCTCCCAGCATGGTATCATCTGCAAATTTGATAAGTGTACTCTCTGTGCCATTATCTAAACTGTTGATGAAGATATTGAACAGAACCAGTCCAAAAACTGAGCCCTGTGGAACTCCACTTGTTATGCCCTTTCAGTATGACTGTGAACCATTAACAACCACACTCTGGCTGTTACTTCCAGAAGAAAGTCCTCCTTTCAGAGGCCCCCCCAGGGCCCCGCTTCTACACAGCGTTTTGGAGTCCGGAAGAACAGTCTTCCAGACTCCAAATCATATGATGTTATGCTAATGAGGCATGGGGAATTTGCATCTGCGCCTCATTAGCATCTTTTGCTCCTTATATTAGCATGCCACTTCCAAAGGAAGTGGCCTGTGTACAAATGGCCTGTGAGAATGGTTATCCATCCAGTTATGCACCCATCTTAGCCCCATCTAAGTTGCATTTCCTTAATTTATAGATAGAAAGGTCACGCAAGACTGTATCAAATGCTTTACTAAAGTCTAGTGTACCACATGTACCGTTTTCCCTTTATCCACAAGAAAGCTATCAGATTGGTTTGACATGGATTTATTTTTTACAGATCCATGCTGGCTGGAACCAATCACCTTATTATCTTCCAGATGTTTGCAGATGAACTCCTTAATTATTTGCACTGTTATTTTTCCCGGTACAGAATTTAAGCTGAGTGGTCTGTAGTTTCCTGGGTTGTCCTCATTTCCCTTTTTATAGAAGGGGGCACTACATTGCCCTTTTCCAGTCTCCTGGAATCTCTCCCATCTTCCACGTGTTTTCATCTCCTTTCTAAAGTAAGTAATCCCAAAACTTTCAAATTCCTTATTCGATATTTTTGCAATGTCCTCTATCATGCTTGCCACCATTTTTGCAGGTAGGTCTGCAGTATTCTTCTGGAGAGGAGTTGACCAGCACTGCACACAGTATTTCACTTGAAACCAGATTGCAGATTTATGTGAATACACGATAATATCCTGTGCATTATTCATCATCTCACTTCTTAAGCATTCTAATATAATTGCTTTTTTGATTACTTCAGCACACGAAGCAGAGGTCTTCATTAAACTATCTACGCTGTTGCCCACATCCCCTTCTTGATTCTATACAGTTTATTTCGAACCCTGTAACATATAATTAGTTAAATTTGTATCTCTCATGTGCATTTATCAACACTGAATTTCATTTGTCACCATGTTGCCCATTCATCTAACTTATTTAGGTATCTCTAAATATTCCTTATGGTCATCTAAGAGCCTGACTAACCTAAGTAATTATGCCCTCTGCACATTTTGCTACCCCACTGTGCATTCCCCTTTCCAGATCAATAATGTATTTTAAAAAAAAAGAAAACCTAGAATGGAAACCACTCTAAAATGCAGCAATACCAGAATGAGACTGCTCTGACAGTTCAGAAGTGAGTGGCTATAGCTCTGCAGAACCTTACAATGCCAGACAACTACCAGTGCACCGGCAATCAATTCAGAGTGCGAAAATCTACAGTGGGGGCTGCTGTCATTTGGGCAGCCAAGGCAAATAATACCCTTCTGCTACAAAGGACAGTGACTCTGGGAAGTCTTCAGGACACAGTGGATGGTTTTACCATGATGGAATTCTCTGAGGCATGGTGATAGATGGAATGGGCATCCCTATCATGGCACCAGACCACCTTCCACAGAGTACATAAACTACAAGTGGTACTTTCCCTGGTGTTGCAGGCATTGGTGGATCACAGGGGCTGTTTCACCGACATCAGCCTGGTATGGCCAGGAAAGGTGCACGATTTGCACATCTTTAGGAACTCTGCTCTGTTCAGAAAGCTGCAGAATGGAACCTGATTCTCAGAATAGAAAATCACCATTGGAGACATGGACATGCCAGTGGTGGTCGTGGGAAATCCAGCTTACCCCTTGCTTCCTCGGCTCACAAAGCCAGGCACAGGAATCCTAGACCACAGTAAGGAATTGTTCAACTACAAACTGAGCCAAGTGTAGAATAGTAGCAGAATGTCCATTTGGCTATTTAAAACTCAGGAGCCTCCTGTTTCAGTTTCCTGTGCATTTGACTATTTAAGCTCAGGAGCCTCCTGATTCAGTTAAACCTCAGCAAAAGCAACATACCCTTTTGGGTGTAGCCTGTTGTGTGCTCCATAACTGTGAGAGTAAGGGGGAAATTTTCATGCCAAGCTGGAAGGCCAAGGCAGGGCACCTAGCTACTAATTACGAGCAGATGAATACCAGGGCAATTAGGATAGCACAGCAAGGGGTATACTGCTAATCAGGGAGGCTTTGAAAAAAAACTTTATGATTGACCAGACAATACCATGAAGGAGGTGCTCCCTGCATGATGTATGCTGGCCTTGTGCAACACAAGCAATAAAGACACTGGTTTTGAGGGCTCACTTGTTTTTATTTTAGGGACAAAAATGTAGCACACAGTAAAGGAGTTCATGGCAGGGGCTTTGGAGGTAAATAAGCAAGGGCAAGAGGTATTTTATCATCACAGGTGGAGGAATGTCAGCCATCTGCTCTAAGAAGTATCACTGGAAGTAGAATGCAAGGCTGCCCTTGTCTTTCTCCCTCCCGCACCCACATTCTAGGGCACCAATGAGGGAAGAGTACAGAACATGGTGAGGGAAGAATGTGGTCCACCATGGGCAACACCTCCTCCTGGGTATGGACTTCATGCTCTCCCAGTGCTCTCCTCTCCTCCCAGTCCACTTTCCTGTCCTCCAGTGTGGTTGTTCTGCATGCATTTAACTGTGCCCTGTCTGTGCAGGAGGCTTGCATGTGCTCTAGGAACATATCTTCCTGCATTCATTTTCTCCTCTGTATCTTGTGTTGTTAATAGCTGGAAGCAGGTAAAGATCAGTGGTCAAAGAGCACGCTCTTGAGCACACAGCAACAAAATGCAAGTGAAGGCCCGACATTAGGGAGATACATTTACTGTAGATGAGATAAGTTTTCCAACACACAAAGTAATTTCATTAAAGAGACTCTGTGTCAAACAACAGCGATGTGTTATGTACAAGGACAAATTTTGGCTGTTAAGCATCCTCTGTGCAGCAGGTACTACGCAGATCTTAATGGACCTGCTTGACTCAGTTTGCTGCCAGTGATGGTAAAGCATGGAGGCATGCTTTCAAGCCAGTGACTCCAAGAGCAGTTTCTGTGGCTTTGCACAAAATCACTGTAGTCTAGGGCTGGATCACCTCTATGAAATCATCCCAGCCAAGCTGGGACTTAAAAACCTCTAGGGCTGGAGATTCCACCACCTCTCTAGGGCCGTGTCTACACTAGCCCCAAACTTCGAAATGGCCACGCAAATGGCCAATTCGAAGTTTACTAATGAAGCACTCAAATGCATATTCAGCGCTTCATTAGCATGCGGGAAGCCACGGCACTTCGAAATTGACACGCCTCGATGCCGCGCGTCTCGTCCCAACAGGACTCCTTTTCAAAAGGGCCCTGCCTGCTTCGAAGTCCCCTTATTCCCATCAGCTCATGAGAATAAGGGGACTTCGAAGTAGGCGGGGTCCTTTGGAAAAGGAGCCCCGTCAGGACGAGCCGCACGGCGGCGAGGTGCATCAATTTCGAAGTGCCGCGGCCGCCTGCATGCTAATGAAGCGCTGAATATGTATTTCAGTGCTTCATTAGTAAACTTCGAAATGGCCATTTGCGTGGCCATTTCGAAGTTTGGGGCTAGTGTAGACGTAGCCTAGGTAACACATTCCAGCATTTCACCACCATCCTGGCAAAACAGTTTTTCCTAATATCCAACCTACACCTCCCCTGCTGTAGCTTCAGACCATTGCTCCTTGTTCTGCCGTCCGTCACTACTGAGAACAGCCTCTCTCTATCCTCTTTAGAGCCTCACTTTAGTAAGCTGAAGGCTGCTACGAAATTGCCTCTCACTCTTCTCATATGCAAACTAAATAAGCCCAAGTCCTTCAGTCTTTTCCCATGGGTCACGTGCTCCACCTTGCAATCATTTTCACTTCCCTCCACTGAATCCGCTTCAATGCATCCACATGCTTTCTATTCTTGGGAGTCCAGAATTGGACACAATATTCCAGATGAAGCCTCAACAGTGCTGAATAGAGGTACAGCACCTGCCACAGATCATACCTAACTGTCTTATCCCACCTATAGTACAATTAAAAATGAGAACTCATCAGAGGTTCCCTCTTCGCCATCAGGGTCACGCTGCAAAATACCCTGGGTGGGAATGAGATCCAAAGATAAAAAAATTCCTGGCTGTTGGTGAGACCAGGTGCTCCATTCACCTGAAGACCATTACTGTCCTCCTCCTCTACCATGTCTTTCCTGGTGTTGCCAGAGGCTGCCGGAGGAATCTCTTGGGAGGCATCCCTGGACTCTTTGGGGACAGTGATTGGGTCCCTCCTTAGAATCCCATACAGCTGCTCAGAGAAGTGGCATGTGTGCAGTGATGATCCAGAACATCTGTTTGTTTCCTGTGTCTCTAGTATGCCTGTCAGAGCTCCTTTATTTTCATGTGGCACTGACGGGCATCCCTGGTGTATCCTGTTTCCCCCAGGTCCTATGAAATCTTGGCATAGATGCCTGTGTTTCTTTTGCGGCTTCCCAGTTCTGCCAACACAGCTTCATCCCCTGACACAGCAGTAAACTCTTGGTTCTCCTGCATGCTCCATTCCGGAGCTTGTCTGTGACCGTGAGAATTCATAGCCATATGTGCTCAAGGTGTGCTGCCTGCTCTGCTCACCATGCTGGCCAAACAGGAAATTAAATTCAAACTTTCTTGGTCTGTTTCCTGCACACCTGGAGAACAGTGGAGCCGAAAGTACTGGCCAGAGTGGTCACACTGGAGCTCTGTGGAACACCTCCTGAAGGCCAAGAACACTGAATTTCACAACACTCTGTCTGCATTACCCTAAAGTCCATCATGAAAGGGCAACTTTGGGTTACACCTCATGAAAAGCTCGAGTACCAAAGTCAATGTTAGGAGCTCTTAAAGTCAGCGCAACAAATGCTGTACTGTGGACTGATTGTTTAGAAAATCGACCTAAGTCAACTATGTTTGATCTAACACCCTACTTTAGATCAGGCCTTACTTTACCCCATTTACTCCTGGTGGTACAGTGGATGCACTTATTTTTTCTTAGACTTCCTATTTTTGTTGTCATGAGTTATAAATACTAAAACAAGAGATTTACATTGAAAATTCAGATGATGTCATCATGGGTATCAAGTGTCAACAATTACTGTGGCAGGTAGCATAAAACAACCCACAGTTAAGAATGCATATCATAGCCAATATCTGGATCAGAGATGGAAAGAACAAAGGAAGACAGAGGTCTGCATTTATACAACTTCTCTAGTCTGTGTGTGTTACTTCAGGATACATACTGCCACACTCAACATAGCGCAGTATTCCAGTTCCAATACCTCTCATTATGAATGGGGTAAAAGAACCTTCAAAAAAGGCCCTTATTTTGAACTTCAGCGTCATTTGGTAATTCATGTAATTTACTGCCCATAAGTTACTAAAACTTCTTTCTTTCAATGCTTAGAAACCAAACCTCACAATTCCTCCACAATTAAACTTTCAGCCTTCCAGAAAACAGCATAAGATTGTAGTTGTTTAATACCTTTTTTTTGTACAATCTTGTAAAGTTGCGGTATTGGTATCATCTCCACACACCGACCAATTACTATACAACCGGGATGATTCCAGAGGTGGTGATGTACCTGTGATCCCTCCTAATAACGGGGAGAATAACTGAGTGTCCATTTTTTGTTTCTGTCTGTTTACCTGTACTGAAAAGAGAGTGAAGAGCTTTACAATGTGCAGTGTTTATATAAATCAACAATAAGGGAATATCTGAAAAAAGGAAGGTTTTTTAAAAAGAAGTAATATTTTTCTTTTTGAAAACTTTGTGCAAATCCACACAAGACGTTACTAAAAATTCAGGTGTTATTTAAATCAGACTTTTATTTTAAAAATAAACCTATTTAAATTTGAAATTTTGAGAACTTATATTAAGGCCTAAACTTAGTATGCTCCTTTAAAACACATTAACTAAATAATATTCAAGCAATACTGTACATGGTTATACTGAAATTTTACAGTAACTCAAATCACTGAAGTGTTGGAATTCACTGTGCTTGGCATCTGGAAGGGCATTTGTTGAAGTGTTAACCAGATCCTGATAACAGTAGGCTCTTTCACAACTGCAGAGAGAATACTTTCTTTATTTCAGTTTATTCAACTAGTTTGTTCATTGAAAACTAAGAAACTGATCCAGTTTTTTTTTTAAAAAAGGCAGGAAAACTTGTTTTCTTTTTCTAGTCTGTGCATAAAAACTAGGTGAGAAAGGATGAGAGCTACTCTTTCAAAAATATGAAAGACATGGCAAGAAACAATCAGTTCAATTAACTAACTACAGATAATACTTCCTATATTAATCAGATCAGGTTTAAATGCAAAATACATATTTATAAACTTACATTTTAAAAGTAGGAAGCTCATTTAAGGTAATTTTATTTAACCTAAAACAATTTTAAAATGCTATTTTGGGTACTGTTATTCAATAACCAGTTTCTATCCCAATGCAGCTTGACATAAATCACAAGTAAAATAAGCATGCTGTAACTTTTCAGCTGGCTTGAGGACATACTCACTGATTGGGAATGGCCAAACGGGAACAAGAGACAGGATGAAGAACATCAAATAACTTGAGAGAACTTCTCTGAATTACTTTGAGAGGCATATCTAACATCTCTGCCAGTCCTTTAAGGGTGTTCCAACAGACTTTGAAAGTAGGCTGTGGAAGGAGTAGATGGTGCTACACCTGTATTTGGTGATGAAAGTGAACTAGCCAAAGGAATGGGTTGGTCCTTCGTTGTCCTCCTTGAGGTTCCTGTTCAACTTCTTGGATGAATTCTGGTTAAAGAGGTGTGCTATACTAGATTGTTCTTTAAGTAGAGGTGGCTTATTCTCAGACCTGGGTCTCAGTGAATAAGTAACATGAAAATGCTGAGGATTCCATACTGATCTGCACCCCAAGACTGCATTTCCTATAGGAAAAGCATACCATAACACAGAATGCAAGGTGCCTGAAACCTGTCAGAAGCATGAGATCTGTGACAAGGAGGACTGCTTTCTAGGTCTCTTTCAGGAACCAGTCAGGGAGATGAGGAGAAAATCTACAAGAAGCACTTGTACAATCACAGACAAAGATACAGACTAGCAGTACTCTACCCATGATGGTAAATATATCTGAGAGGTTGTAACAGACTGTGGAGATCTAGACACTAGTTACTGAAAAACAGATACTGGTACCACAGACAACTACCTAAGGGTGATTATTTTGTAACTGATACCTTTGGTTCCCATAAGAGAAAGAACGTGAATGCACTAGATAATGGAGAATATCAAAACTAGCAGATTCCAGTACAGTAAATCCTCAAAACACTTAAACCCCTGCTTTAATGCAAGTTAAGCACAACTTGAAGCTGCTCTGCAACTGTGAGCCTGCCTACGTGCCTGCACATGCGGGCAGCTAGGCAAGCTACAAGTCCCTTCTCCCTGCCTTCTACCACATGGCTGGTCAGCTTCCCAGGTCGCACAAGCAGCGGGGAGACAAGAACCAGGCTGCTCTCTGGTTCCTGGCCTCCCACCACTCTGGGAGCCAGAAAACTGACCTGGTGGACTGTAGCCTGGTTCCCATCTCCCCACTAACTTGTACAAAAGTCTGAGTTACGTGGGGGTTACAGGAACACAACCCCCACGTAACTCAAGGGTTTACTATATTAGAGTGTTCACTATGTTCTCGGAGGTTGTGAAGGCAGACTGCATTGAGAGAGAGAAGAATCTGTACCAAGTTGAGCCGAGCTCCATAGTACCAATGTGGATCTCTTAATAGGGTGTCATACTGAAAAATCTCTGGCTTCAATACTCGAAAAATGTATCTATCACTGATAATTGTCAATACAGCACTGAATGGAAGAAGAGCTTCCCTAGTCCCTGAAGATTCAAAAAGCTGATCAGATTTGGAAAGAACAAGCTTGGAGATATAACACTTGTTGCTCTGATACCTCTTCTTACCTGGTGCTGTTCACAGCAACCAGTGCCAAACACCACCTGAAGATCTCTGCTCCTTCCTACCATGGACAGGAGTCAGACGGATTGACCCAAAGAAAGGCTGAAAAAGACATGTTTTTGAGAAGCCTGAGGTCTCTTAGAGCACTAGGCCTACTAGACACCCTGACTAAGACCTCTGATATCTGAAGCACTAACAGAAACCAGCTTTAGAAAACAAAGATGATTTTGATAAGGGACTTCAAATTTGGGAAAACTCGCTGGCTTTTCCATCAGAAACATTTTCAGTGGGCATTGCTAACTCTCTGCATATATGTAGAAAACAATTTGCAAACTGAACTTTTTTTCGTAATATGCAGTTCCCCTAAACAAACAAGAAAATTAATATGGCCGTTATTCACAGGCTCAGATTCACAGGCACTGATCATTTTAAAGCCCAGAGACAGAGTCAACCTTGAGACCTGCACCTCAGTTCCAGGAAAAGATTCAAACAAAAAATAATTTTTGCCTTTTAGAGCCGGAGGGGGCACTGGCCCCTAAATAAAATGTATAGGCTACACAGTACAGTAGCTAACTCACTAAGTAACTATACCAAACAATCTAAGAAATTACAGGGATGCAGGATACCTTGTAGCTCTCCCTTGCTGTCATGAGCAGCAACAAGGTATTGAGTGCCAGCTCCACTCTTTATAGTCTTGGGAAGGGCAGAAGTGAATAGATGATGTACAAGACTCCACTATGAATACAGCTGAATAAAATATTCTGGGCTTGAACACAAGGTGTGCACACCCTGACAATGGGATCCATATGGACAAATGCTTGAAGAGGTTATTTATAGGGTTCTTGGAGAAGACTCAGCGTATACTTGCTACGCAAGAAAGCAGCTAAAAAAATTCTTGTGGATGACTGGCTAACCTGGTCAATTAATAATTGTAATGATCAGAGATTTCAGCTGCATTTGTTTCTGTGAGTTGTGGTGCCTAAAGCCTTGGATAGGTATCTCTCAGTTTTATATTAAAATCAAAATAAATACAGAAGTCAACAGTCTTCAATCCACTGTCTCTCAAGTATATTGCTAGGATATTCCCTCCACGGCACAGGAGAATCTATGTACTCCCATCTGTTCAGCTGCTTTAAATTTCCTTATTAAGTCTGTAAGAAACCAGAATACTAAAGCCCTGAATTTTGCAAGACCTATGCCTGAGTTTGATTTGATAGTAAACACAATACTTTTATCTTCCCCACTTTGACAAACAGATAGACGTGGCTGTGCAGAAAAGGCACTTACCCTGAGTGGACTGGACAGCATCTTGACATTAGAGGACAAACGCAGTGTAACTGTTGTTCTTTGGGATGTGTTGCTTATGTCCATTCCAGGCTATCTGTGTGCACACCACATGCACAGTTGCTGGAGATTTTTCCCTCAGTGAGATCCGTAGGGCCAGGCCTAGCACCCCCTGGAGCCCTGTGCATGTGCCAGTGACTCTGCACTCTCTCAGTTCCTTATTACAAGTAATTCAAACAGAGGGTAGGTCATGGAACTGACATGAGCAACACATCTCACAGAACAGTTACTAAGAGTTAGGAACTGTTTTTTCTCCAAGTGCTATTTCAGGCTAAGTGACTCACAAACAGCATTCTTGGAGATGGGCTCCAAGTTCATGTCTGTACTGACTGCAACACTGCTCCCCTAAAACAAGCATTGTCACTGGCCCATTGGATGATGGCACAGTGGGATGCAAAGCTCTGAATCAATGACTGCAGCATGGTCCCGTAGATGACCTGATTGGTATCTCCACAAGGAGGAAAGCTAACAAAGACTGATTTCTTGCAAAATGGGTTGTCAAAATAGTTGAAAGTGGGACATTCACCTGCTGATAGCAAGCTTGCATGCAGGAGGTTACCCAGGACAAGATAATTTGGGATGACACCCATAGACCTTTCATCCTGTTTATCAGGGCAACAAAAAGCTCCACAGACCTTCAAACACCTTAGTTCTTTTGATACAGACAGCCAAGAGCCATCTAACATTATGTAGCTGATATTCTACAACAATCTTGTGAGGCTTTGAAGGGACTATAGGCAGAAAAACATCCTGCTTATTGCAAACCGCAACACCACCCGTGAGCCTTGACAAAACTAGATTTAAGTCCCTCAGTGACATCAGGGTATGCATCCGGGGTAGAGCCTTTCTAAACCTTTCAGAAATCTGACTGTGACCCTGTGGGAAGACTGATCTGCTCTGGACCAGATCATGGAAGGCCCAGATGGCTGCCAAGTAAATCTTGACAGAAGAGAGATTCAAACTCTGGCGCATCAGGTGGTTCAGATAATCCAAGATGGACTGCAATGAGGTTGATATGGAGAAAGATTCAGCCAATGCTCAACAAGTAAAAAGTTTTCACTTGGCCAAGTAGGTAGCCTTGGCAGTATTTCCTGCTACCTAGCAAGACTTGCTGGACCTGTCCCAAGCAGGACCATTAGTTAAGAGTTTAGCCATGCAGAAGCCACAATGCCAGCTAAAGGGAGGTGAGATTCAGGTGAAGCAGTAGGCCTTGGTCCTGTGAAATAAAGTCAAGAAGTTGTGGGATCTCTCACAGAGGTTGTACCAACAGGTCCAGAAATGGGCCAATCCAATGCATGGCCACACTGGAGGTATAGATAACCTTCACCTTGTTTTTCTTTTATTGTGTGATTTTTAGGAGGACCTTGGACTTGTCTACACTACCACCTTCCTTCGAAGGAAGCATAGTAATTAGGGTGTTGGGAGTTTACTAATGAAGTGCTGCCATGCATAGGCCGCACTTCATTAAGCAAATCCCCCCCGCGGCAACTTCGAAGTTTTAAACTTCAAAGTACTGGCACGCGTCTAGCTGCGGCTCACCCGCCGGTACTTTGAAGTGCTGGGGCAACTTCAAAGTCCCCTTACTCCTTGACTTTGAGGAGTGGTGAGCCGCGGGTGAGCCGCGGCTAGACACGTGCTGGTTCTTCGACGTTGCCGTGGGGCGGGGGGGCGGGTTTTGCTTAATGAAGTGCTGCCTATGCAAGGCAGCACTTCATTAGTAAGCTCCCAACACCCTAATTACCATCCTTCCTTCGAAGGAAGGTGATAGTATAGACAAGCCCCTTGTGAATTAGGTGATTAGAGGAAATGTGTACAACAGTCAAGTGCCCATGACAACAGGAAGGTGTTGGACAGAGAACCCTCAGTAAGTCCATGCACTGAGCAAAACCTCAGCCATTTCCTGTTCTGTCTGGGGATTCCCCACTTCTGGCAGATAGTATTGACTACCTCTGAGTGAAGGGATCACTTGTGGTGAAAGGAAAAGGACCTCTGACTTGATCCACCAATGTATTTTGTCCTCCTGCAAGGTGTGCTGCCACAAAGCAAATGGTGTTGTTCACACAAAAGTTCCACTGACAGAGGACCACCTGACACAGGGCTGAGAAGCAATCTCCCCCTTGCCTGTTGACCTAAAAAAAACAAATCAGGGTCATGTCTGTCAGGATTTGCACAACCTTGCCTGACAGCTAGGGCAGAAAACAACTGGAAGGCCAAATGTATCACCCCAAGTTCCCTAATGTTTATGTACACAAAGAGCTCTTCCTGGGACCAGATCCTTTGGATCTGGGGAGCACCGAGATGGGCTCCTTACCTCAGGTGTGATGCACACATAACCAAGGTCACTGATACATATGAAGCAGCAAAGGGCACCCTTTTCATCACCAAACCTGGGTGTATCCACCAAATCAGAGATATTAGCACAGTTGACAGGACAGTGAAAACTGAGTCCAAGTGGTATCTATCCAGGGAGCAGACTGAGGCCAGCAACATCTGTAAGGATCTGGGGCATAACCTCACATATTGCACCATGCAGATATATGCTGTTATGTGACATAGCAGCTTGAGGCATTCCTGAGCAGTCATAAGCAGGTATACTGTGATGTGAGTGATTAAATCTGACAAAATTTGGAACTGAGCTGGTGGTAGGAAGGTCCTGGCTTGTGTGGAGTAGATCACTACCCCTATAATTGATATTCTTTGTACTTAAGATTTCTGTTCATCTTCTAACAGGTCCAATGCCCAAAAGGTGGGCTGTACTATGTCAATGTTGCACTGAACCAGAGCTTGCAATCAGCTTTTGATGGTACAAACCATCAAGGTACAGACAGATTCGTACACCTCAACATCCTAGGTTTCCCTGGCACCACCTGGAGGCAAAACTAGGGACCTCCTTTCATGGTCTCCAGCAAGAGTCCAAGGTGCAGTCCTCTGCGCTGCTGAAGAAGTACCAGTACAGCCTATCACATAAGAAAATCAAATAGTCCAAAGGTGGCACAGTCACAGAAAACCTGAACAAGCAACCTATAAGGATATAGTGAGGATCACATCTCCTCCCATAAATTGCTGACCAATTCTGTTTTGTTTTTAAGACAAGAAATAATTATCACTAAGCATGGATTTATCTCAAGTATTCTCAGTACCAATAGCCTCTGCCTATAGAAATTGCACTGGACAATCTGACTGAACCATTGCATTTCATGGACTCTGGATATAGTCATCATTCTGCATTTTCCAAACATTGGCTCAAACAGAATGAGAGAGTCTCCAATCTAGTCAACAAAAAATAAAGGGAGAAATCAGTGTATAGGTTAAACTAACTGGAAGTGTCTAATATTTAAGTCTTCACTGACCAGCTACATTAAAAAAGAAATGGGAATAAAATATTATTTTCTGCACCATTACACTTCTAGTCTCCAATTCATTTATTCAAGATAGGTAAAAGTGATAACCTAATTAGTTGAACCTACTATGAAGGAATGAACTTTCAAAGGACATTGTGACTGAGTTAACAGAACAGCAGTTGAAGTCAGAATTCAGAAGCTCAGCTGCTGTAGACTGAATAAGGCTTGGTCAGAAATCAAAGGATGAAACCCTTAGTCCTTCCGACTTTAGTGGGGTCATGATTTCACTTTCTCCCTCTTTTTGGTTATTGGGAAGAACAAATACCTCCATCCCCCCAAAACCAAGCTCTCTCATTGTATGCAATTGGTAAAGGAAATATAACGATGACACTCATTCTCTTTCAATGCACATCAAAACAAACATTCAGCTCATTTTTGACAAGCTGTAAATACTGGGACTTAACACTGAGAATTTTGCCCTTGGCAACATAATCAGGCCATGCATGTCTGAGGAGTCAATCTGCTTAGCTGTTAAGAGCCACATCTTACTCTTGGATGTGGGATCACATTTGAAAACTAAGGCCATGGGTACACTTACCAGGGATCAAGACTGCTGTGACTGATTTAACAGATCCAGAGAAAATGCACTAAGTCAACTACAGAGCACTTTCTGATTGACTCCCGTACTCCACTGAAATGAAAATAGTAATGTAAATCAATGGGAGAGTGTCTTCCATTGACGTAGCATGATGCAGACATGCAGTAAGTTGACCTATGATACCTCAGTTCTAGCTATGTTCTTTACATAACTGGAGCGGAGTAACTTAGGTCAATTTACCCCAGTAGTGTAGACAAGGCACAGTGGGAGGGTAGGAGAAGCCTGCTCTTTGTGGATGCCATCAACACTGTGGCAAAAAGGATTGCCAAATGGCCATGCAGAGTATTTAGACTCCCCTGACCCTCTCCTGATTAAGAGGATATGGCTGCAGTATATAATGGAAAAGACTGAAAAGAAACAGTTAACCAGTCTTAGGTGTCCTCCCACATAAAAGTGGGGACAGTTATGCTGACCAGTTTAATAGTTATATACAGCAATACTAAAAAATTTAATCATTGAGGTTTATAAATTACAAGTTAAAATACAGACTACTACCGAATTCCTTCTCTTTACCTCATCCGAACAATTTGAAACAGTGGCTGCTGTTGCTTTTACTATGTTAAATCTGCCTTGTAATGAAACACAAATGTCCAAGCACTTTTTGTTGGCTAAATTCAAGATAGAAATCCTATAGATACATCTGTCCTAGGAAGAAGGTATTCCAACATGTAACAGATTATTACCCATATAGTATTATGCTCATAGGTACCTTGGATGTTATTTTTTAAAACACTAGGTAAAAACTTTTCACAGAGGTGTGATTTTAAGTTGATTATGTTCCTTTTCAATGTAATGTGAGAAAAGGTGTGCTGCCTTTTTAAGTCTGCAGAAAAACCGTTCCAGAGCCTCTATGGCTGCTGACAGCTTTCCCAGCCTGCAGCAGACTAAAACTGCTTAGCATCACCCAGTTATTATTCCCAAGGGACAGCAGTGAAATTCACAAGAACTGCATCACTTTCACTATACTGGCACTTGAGAACCTAACCTGCAGTAGAGATAAATAATAAAACTATTTATTGAACAGGAGCACCCTAACCTTAAACTAGGGAACAGGACAGGTGAGTTGAAGAGATCCTGCCCAACACAGTAACAGCTTCCAAGAGGATGGAAAAGTGGAAAAGTAGCAGAGACTTCCTTTCACCACATCCACCCTTGGGGTAGCTTGATGGCTGTGGTATAGCAGTGAAATCTAGGGACATCAGATTTGTAGGACTCCCACCATTCTGAGATGCCCATTTTTCCTTAGCCTTTATACCCTGATTGTCATCAAGGATGCATAGTACCTATTGTGTTGGTGATTTTCTTTTTCATGAGTGACTCAAAAGTGGAAGCGGAGAGAAAATAAATTCATTTTGCATTACCGATGAGCATTTATTTAATGGTAAGAACTTCTCGTGACTATTTGTCAAAATATCTTGCCAAAGAAGCTCATAATCATCATCAGAGGCTCTTGAGGCCAGACTAGATGCAGAATTGTTCACTCTTTTGCACAGTTATCCAAATGGAGAGACTAGAGAGACCCTTTCCACCTCTAACATATAAGAAAACTAAAGACATGTCATATAGGGTTAACGTACATTTCAGTGTGGAAAAAAAACAAACCATAGGAGAATTCCATTTATACTTAAACAAGCAATTACTTTGGATTCACCTGTGGTTTGTAATGACCGACAGTGGCACTTTGTTTGACCATATCTTTGCTGTTAGTACACAAATTCTCTTTTCCCTAGTTTGTACCATTGCCATATAAGCAGAAATTCAGAATTTTAAGCACAGGTGTAGCCTATTCAAAGGCAATTAAACAGGACATGCGATGGTTAGCAATTTTAACCAGAAACAACATAAGCATTATAAGAAAACAAATGTATGTATTATTCAGAAGGACAAAAACCTGAAACAGAACTAAAGATAACCTGTTATTAACTGAGTAAATGAAGTACAGGCAAAATGACAGTACTATATTCTAATCCAAGGCTTGAAAAATGCACTCATCCAGCTCAAACTGGGATTTTTTTCTTGACAACTTCCACAACTTCCTCCAGTATTTTTATCACACTGTAAAATCCTAAATTCAGACAAATCATCTACAGTGTTTATGCCAACCAACACAGCTATAAAATACCAGCACTCTCATTCAGACTATGATTGGTCTTGCCTACTGAAACTAAGGTCTTGTCTATACTTGAAAGGTAGCTTGGATTAAGGTAAAGCGTGAATTTAGACCTAAACAGCTGTTCAACTAAATAGAATGAATGTCAACACATGAAGTTATTCAGGAACAGTTAATCAGGACCAGAGGATTTTTCATGAGCGCTATTAAAGTTTAATAGCCCATTCTAAAGGCTGATTCATTTGAGCTTTTAAAATGAGATTAAGGCCATGTCTACACTCCAGAGTTTACACAGGCACAGCTGTAAGATCTCCTGTGCCAAAAGAGCTCGCCCATTGACATAATTAACCCCACGTACCCCAATTAGTGGCAGTATTGGCAGGAAACATTCTCCCACAGCACTGTCCACACTAGCACTCTGGTCAGTGCAATTTATGTCAGGAAGGTGGTTTTTTCAGTAATAAAGACAACAGTGTTAATGCAGATATAGTGAAAGATAGAAAAGTAAAAGATTTCAGAAGAACTTTCTTCTCCCCACACTTTTCTTACCTTACAGATCATTAAGAGAATAATATTTTCCAGTCATTTTCTTTTGATTAATTTACTTCTATTTTAGGTTATTTTAGTTCATTTCAATTCCTCTTTTGTTTGCTATTTTTGATATACCCAAAACAAAGAATGTACTGAAACATTCTTTCTATTAAACTTCCTCCCACAATGGGCAGACAAGTTGCCAGATGACACCCCATGAAAGCTAACACGGATCCATGTAATAAGCTATGGTGTTAGCCATCTTTAGATATGCTCACAGATTGTTGTAATGTTTGTCTCGGCTAGATACAGCACAAGTGTGAACATGAGCTGTGACAATAGAATAGGTGTGGGTGCACTTTCATGAGTTAGGTGACCCCTGGTTAACTATCCTGCCATTGCTTACCATATACTCGTCATGCAGTAAAGATAGGGCCTTACTGATCCAGTAAATAACACGTACAGGATCAGCTATTAGCACATACATCTATATGTAGAAATAAACTTACAAAAAAAGACCAAAAGTCCATCAAATATATCACTACATCTATTACATTCTGATACACTGGACATTTCACAAAAATATAAAAGAAAGAATAAGGCATCTGACCAATTATGCAGTTAGAACATAGGAAACTGCAGGTATTTTATGGCAAGCAAATTATGCCCTAGAACAAGAGACAAAGGGGTAGCATTTCAAATCAGAGCTGAAGCTGTCACACCACATATGCAGAGAGAGGTATCCAACTAAGTACTGTGGCAGCTGTTTGAAAAGATTATGGAACCACCTTTGTATCCTAGCCAACTCTCTCTCTCTCTCTCTCTCTCTCAACAAAATAGATTTTCAATGACCACAGCTTTCAGGGACGTGTTGCTGAGCACTTAATGGCTGACATGCATGCACACTCATTGCACTAGTAGTAAATAATGCTCTGTTTAGAATGCATTTTGGAATACCTTAAGTATAGAAAACATTGCCAGTATAGCTTTCACAAAAGCAAATGCTTTAAAGAAAAAATGACAGCTTGCTGTCACTTAGAAAGATTTCTCTCATCCATACTTCTGCAACTAGCTGCTTCTTTAATAGCAGTAACACTGGGGCAAAGTCCCTTAACTGTTTTTTGTTTGTTTGTTTGTTTTTTGTTGTTTTTGTTGGGGGTTTTTTGTTTTTTTTTAAACCCTCTTGGATTTAATCATGTTAGGTAGGAAGAGACAAACCTCCTTCTTTTGCCCCCTCCCCTCCCCTCCCCTCCAGTCACATAGAAAGGACAAGGGGCCACTTTCTTCTTCCCTACAGCTAAGTGCCTCTTCTGATCCCAACAGAATGGTCGGAGAGTGTGTGCCTCTCGTACTTTCCAGATCTCTAACAAGGTTTGAGAATGATGGACACCCACCAACACTTGTTCACCCCATCTGATCCTTGTGTGTGTGTGTGTGTGTGTGTGTGTGTGTGTGTGTGTGTGTGTGTGTGTGTGTGTGTGTGTTGCACGTGCACTTCCTCAGTCAGTATGAAGGTTGAGCAAGGGAAGAATACTTCAGCACTCCCCACTCCCGTGCCCGTTTTAAGTCCCTCCCAAGTTCTATGCAGGGATCCAGGAAAATGCTCTCTAGCCCCTGAGGCTCCAATTCAGCTTTGGTAATCTAAGAGAATGGTGGGGAACATTTTTCAGGTCAGAGGCCACTGAAACATAGACAAATCAGTCAGGGTCACACAAGTGAGACGTAAAAAAACAAACACAAAAACTCAGCTCATTGACATGGTCTTTGACTACGTGGGAGGGAGGGTCCAGGAACAGGCTTGGAAGGCTGGGGAAGGGAAGGATCTGGGCAGGCGGAGAGTGCAGGGATGGGCTGGAGGGGTAGTGTGACAAGAGGGGTGGGTGTCTGGGTGGGAGGGTGCTTAGAATCGTAGGGCTGGAGGGGACCTCAGGAGGTCGTCTAGTCCAGCCCCTTGCTTCAAGCAGGATCAACCTCCACTAAGTCATCCCAGCCAGGACTTTGTCAAGCCAGGATGTAAAAACCTTAAGGGATGGCAAATCCACCACCTCTCTAGGCAACACATTCCAATGCTTCACCACTGTCTTGGTGAAGTAGTTTTTCCTAATATCTAACCTACACCTCTCCCTCTTTAACTTCAGACCATTACTCCTTGTTCTGCCACCTTGCACCACTGAGAACAGTTTCTCACCCTCCTCGTTAGAGCTCTACTTCAGGAGGTTGAAGACCACTATTAAATCACCCCTAAGTCTTCTCTTCTGTAAACTAAACAAGCCCAAATCTCTCAGCCTATCCTCATAGGTCTTGTGCTCCAGACCCTTAATCATGTTTGGTGCCCTCGGCTGAACCTGCTCCAGCACATCCACATCCTTTTTATACTGGGGGGCCCAAATCTGGACACAATACTCCAGATGTGGCCTCACCAGTGCCGAATAGAGAGGAATAACTACTTCTCTAGATCTGCTCAAAATGTTCCTCCCAATGCACCTTAGTATGCTGTTAGCCTTCTTGGATACAAAGGCACACTGTTTACTCATATCCAGCCTTTCATCCACCTTAACCCTTAGGTCCCTTTACATTGTACTGATGCTGAGCCAGTCGGTCCTCAGCCTATAACAATGTTCGGGATTCTTCTGTCCCAGGTGCAGGACTCTACATTTCTCCTTGTTGAACTGTAACAGATTTCTTTTGGCCTACTCCTCCAATTTATCCAGGTCACTATGGATTCTCTCTCTACCCTCCAACGTATCTACCTCTCACGCTAGTTTTGCATCATCTGCAAACCTGCTGAGGGTGCAATCCAGTCCCTCATCCAGGGTTGCAGAAACAGGCTGGGGTGTGGGTCCAGGTGAGAGGAAAGGTGCAGGAGGTTTTGGGGTCTAGAAGGAAGGGGGTGTGGGAGGGGGTCTGCGAGGGAAGGGGCAGGAGCAGGACACAGGTGGGGAGTCTGGGTGAGGGGGGTCCAGGGTTTGCACTGTTGTTTCTGAAGGGATGGGTCAGGGTAGGAGTGAGGAGTCTGGAAGGGATTGGGCAGAAGCAGTAAAAGTAGGGAGTCAAGGTGGTAGGATGCATGAAGTGGATGGATGGGGGTCTGGGTGGGAGAGGGGCAAAGGAAGGGTGTGTGGTTTGGATGGGAAGGGATGGAAGGTTTGGGATATGGGATCTGGAAAGGAGGGGCACAGGAGCTGTCTCAAGGGATGGGATCTGGGCAATGGACGTGCAGCCTACCTTTACAGCACCCCTGTACACACATGGCTCTGCACCCCCTGTCCCCTACTTCCAGGAACTGCCCTCCACTGCTCTGATTGGCCAGAATTCTGGCCAATCAGAGCAGTGGTAGGAAGCCACAGGGTAAGTTGCTGAGGCTGCTACTGCCACCCTCCCTTCTCCCAGCTGGGGGAACAGCAGTGACTGGCAGTGAAGCCCAGAGCCGCGTGCTGCCCCACAGACCCCAGCTGATCCTGTGGTCTGGATCCAGACACAGCTTGCCTGATCCAGCCTGCGAGGCGTGGGGAGCCAAACCCTCCGCCCCACCCAGGCTGGATGCCATGGAGGGGGGCCCTGAGCCTCAGGATCAGGATCCAGACAAGATCAGAACCACAGGCTGGGAGTTCCTCGCCTCTGATTAAGGCATTACCTGTAAATAGAGTACACACAACCTTTTCCAAATAGAAGAAATGTCAAGTTGACAGCGTCCTTTTAAAGCTGCTAAAAGAGTGTTTCATACCGTTTTCCTCTAAGAAGGTTCTTGGGGTAGGGGTGGGGGTACAAAATGACTCTTTCGGGGGTAAAAGCAATCCATGCTGGCTCTGTCAATGCTTTTGTGGAAATTAATTTGGCCATTTTTGAGTTACCTGAAATATGCAGGTACAGAAAAGGCAGGAAACAAATGTTTTTCCCATTATCTTCCTGCATGCCTTAAAAAACTCAGCAGCAAAATTCTGAAATCTCAGGTTTAGTCACTAAATAATCCCCATTGAGAAATGGGATTTTGTCTAACAAGGTAAATTTCAAATACTTATTACTCATAAATACTCATTTATAAATAAATACTATAAATAAATAAATACTCATTTATTATGCCTTTCTAGTTAGAAGCAGTATGTCTGTGGGTATTCTCTACAGCGCATTGTAAAAATTTCACAAGTTCTGGGCTCTGCATCACTGAATATATCTAGGCCTCCACAGAACAGGCAATTTGAAACAAATACCTTGAGGCAACACAAAAAAGGCTGCCAATCCCCTTAGCATATTTTCAAAAACACCTGAAGTCCAGGAGTAAAGGTCAAAATCTACAATGTAGGAGATGTGGAAAAGGCACAGAGAAGTCTGGGGACTCTGTTTCCAACACAAAGCACCTACTTTGAATCTTCTTCACTCCGGAGGCCTACATGTATTCTGGTTTGCAAAGCCATAGAGCCTGAAAATTTTGAAAATATGACGAGGAACAGAGGTCTCTGATGCACACCTCAGCTAATACCACACCTGTGCCTCAGAAGCAGGAGCTGGCTACCAAATTAGTAAAAATAGCCATTTTTTCCAATTTGTTAAAAAGGTCAGCAATTCAAGAGCCGGATGAATATGAGACAGTCCTTAATAAATAATGTCAAACCATACTTTTGGAAGGAGCCCCTGTTTTAAGAACAGCGCACACACAATGATTTGTAATGTGATGCGTTTACTGCAGGATGTTCACAAACATTTTACATATTCTATTCCCTCACACTTTATGTATGTGTTTGTACCCAGTCTCCTTCACATTTACTCCTAAACCTTCTCTCTCTCTGGAAGAGGCTAGAGGGAGTTCTCCAACCTTTCAAGATCACATCTCGTTTGCTATTTAGATATCAGTTGTTCATATTTTGGGCTTTTAGACATTCACCATTTATCAAAAATAATCAAGAGGGTTTTTTTTTTTTAAACTTTGCAATTATAGATTCAGGAGCCACAAAGAGCTCCAAAGCCACAGGAAGCAGACCCCTGCTCGGAACAGAAGTATGCATTCTTTTTATAATAGATATAAAAAATTAAAAAATTAAACACAAACATTAATGCAGTGTTAAGGTTGCAAAGTCAAAACTTCAACAGCAAGAAATGCAAATGTGAAACCCCTTTTGGCAACAGTAAATTGTATGGACAACGTAAGCAAATAGATGTGATCATGTGATCATAAGAACTTTAACGTTACTTCCATATGTCAAAAACAAATTTACAGACATAGCATTTTATCTAAAATTAAAATTGATTACAAAAGAGGACTTATTTCTACACCAACTTCTTCCATTCTTTTGGAATCAGACATACTTCTATAGTACCTTCAAGGAAAAAAGAATCAATCTACAAATTATACCTGTCACCTGATGCCTCAAAACTTCTGTACATGGAAGTACCACAGATATAAAGAGCTGTTCCAGCTGCAAAGGGTTTGGAGGATCTTACCCTGGCTCTCTAGTTTTGGAAGCCAGTATTTATATCATGAATTATAATTACCTCATAACAATATTAAATGTATTCAACGTGCAGAACAGATTACACTCCAGATTATGAAATACAATTTCAAAAATATTTTTGAAAAAGAGACAAGGTACAGAATCAATGAACCTGCCATTTAAAAAAAAAAAAACCCAAAGATCAACGTGAAGTTATCATATATGGTTCCAAAGTTTCTTTGTTTGTTTTTTTTTAATGGGCACTAGTTAATACCTGTTCAAATTCCACACTGCGCACAACACAGAAAAGTATTTTTTCCTTCAAAATGCATTCCTACTTTAGATGAACACAGATACTTATAAAAATATTCCCACTGCATTAAGAAATTGACTGGTATTAAATGCCTAAAAAGGAGCTGAATGCAACAAGCCAATGTTTGTTATCAAGAGAACTCTTCCACCCCCTGTGTCAAGATTTAAATGCACTAGGCAGCTCCTTATTTTAGTTATATCATGATTTATTTCTTATTTACATGAGACCAGTGGTTCCCAACCTGGGGTCTATGGACCCGAAGGTACTGCAGGGGATCTGTGTAAAAAATAAGAGATAAATAAAAATAATCATAGAAAATAAGTTTTAAATAAGTTGCAAAGTTACAATCATTATTTTTACATTAAATATCTTCCAATAATATTAACTGCTGTCCAAAAATCTATGTTGCGGTTTCATTTTTCATTTAATGACATGTACATAGGGACTACAATTGGCCTTGATGGGGGGGTCTGTGAACGGTTTGGGGGTGATTGGGGGTCTGTGAATGGCTTGGAGGGGGTGATTGGGGGTCCACGCTAGCGAAAAGGATGGGAACCACTGCATTAAACTATTGTGATTAACAAACTGCTTCCCACATCCCAGTTCTCTCAGCAATTTTTGCAATTTCTTCAGCAAGAATCACAGACTGAGATAAACACTGTGTTATGACATTTAACAAGTAATATAAGCCATAAAATATAGAAATTAGAGGAAAAATGTTCAGGCTGAAAAGTTAGTATACTTTTAAGCAGAGTTAGAATTTAATTAGAGCACAGAGGTGATCCCTACCTGTCCTCCCCACTAACGCATCTGTCTTTTCCCCTAAAACGCTCTTTTTCCATGATCAGTAACATAACTCTGGTTTGGACATTATGGCTTTTGTCATTTGTGCTTATAAGGCCATTTCAGTGATAATTTATAAAAGTTGGGCGCAGACAGGCAACTAGATCATCACAGCTTCTTCTAAGCACATGAATCTAGCTGCTTTAGGAAATAATACTCAGCAAAAATTGCTTTTCTAGACTGTATTTTCCACACACTACAACAGCAATATTAATGCAATTCCCAAACATCCCTCCTGATCTAGACAAAGCACATCTATCTGAATTCCAGGTGTGAGAATGAACTACCAAAACAAATCAGCACAAACATTACCACCAGCCTGCTGTTCCCTTCCGTCGACTCAAACCACTGAGGAAGAAAAGCAGCTGAGTTTTAAAACATACCAACCACAAGCACTAAAGCACTGCAGCACCGGCTGATCCCAGTGCCATGAAGTCCAGTGGCGGAGTCCCTACCTTGCTGAACCTGTGCTGCGCTTCGTCCACCCCCCAAACATCGCTGCCATGGGACACACGCACACCACACACTTCAGTTACTACTTGCATATAGAAACTGTTGCCAGGCTATCGCCAGTGACTTTTCCACCCACTTCAGCTGCACGATAAACAAACGGGAGAGGCGCGGACAGAGTTTGGTCTAAGCGCAGCAAAAGGCCCCTAGTGTGAATTCAGGAGATAAACTAGCAGCAGCATTAGCATTAGGCACTCGCTTCTCATGGCTTGCCCTAGCCAGTCACTAATCTGCACCTACACCACCACACTGCGAACTGACTGCACTTTGATGCCATTTTCCGCACGGGATCTTCCAGCATTTCCCCTCCCCTCTTTCAATGCATCTGCTGGAGCAAGGGCTCTCCCTCTGATGAATGGCTGCAGCCCGCCCAAGGCCCTACCACAGGAAAGAAACAGCGAGCTTACATTTTCGTTCCTCTTGCTGTACAACCATTCTCAGCCATGTCATGTGTGATGTCACTGTAGTACCAGTATGTGGAAGTACTATGGGAATTGTAGTCTTCTCCCTATTGAGCAAGCGCTACAAAGTACAAGGTTCAAGGTAACGTACTTCACACGTGAGAGCGCCTTACTGTAGATCTGCCTACAGAAAAAAGCTAAAGTCGTAATTAATGTGAGCACGGTGGAAAAGGGAAAAGCACTGCAAGACGTAAGGACTCTTCTGCCTCCATTCCTCATTAAAGATGAAGTAATTATAAGGTGATCGCATGTTTCCAACAGGGATTTAAATTGTAAGCAGAAAGCACCACCCCTTGGGAAAACATTACTAGCTAGGCATTTAATTACGTTAGGAAGTATAGTATAAGAATTTTGATAATAAATTAATCCCAGATATTACTGGGTTGGGTGGAAGAAGTATCTCCAAGAAGCAATGCACTAACTGTACGTCTCCATCCTTTTCACAAGCCCGTATTTAAATCCTCCTCTGGAACCCCCCACTCATGCATCTGACAAAGCAGGTCTTTGCCCACAAAAGCTTATGCTCCAAAATATCTGTTGGTCTATAAGGTGCCACAGGACTTCTTGTTATTTTTGAAGATACAGACTAACTCAACTACCCCTCTGATACTTGTGTACATGCTACGTTTGTCATAGTGAATGTGACAGAAAAAATATTTCCCCCACAAAAAAGTGGGTCGAATAGAAGATATTGTCTCACCCGTCTTTTTTCCAACTCAAAAGTAAGCCTTGGACACATTTTTGTTTTCATTATTTTATTTTAGAATAAATTTGGCTCTACATCCAGTATAGAGGTTTTTTTAAATTATTTTTCATTTTTTGATTGTAGTAACATGACTTCTTCCACCACCATCAGTGAAGCTGCACCAGCAATAGTGGGATTTTTTCCTCCTCAGAAAGTCTGAGGTAAACAAAGCTTGTGTATGGGTAATAGTGGTGCAAAACAGGTTTCTAGACTGACACAGAAGAGAGAAGGAACAAAATGCTTCCTAGTTGCAAGTGTTCCTGACTTCCACTGTTACTTGTCAGGATGGGATAGGCCAGGAATGCCAAACTAACTGAAGGTCATGTTGCGTACAACAATCTTCAGAAGTCTGAGAAGCTGAGGCACACCTGCCAAGGGTTGGGGCTTCAGCCCCAGTCTCAGAGGTACTGGCCACAGCTCAGGGCTTTTCAGCCATGCTCATGCTAAAGAACCAAGCCCTGGCAGGCATGCTCCACCAGGCCGAAGCCTCAAGACCCTCCCTTCCCTATTGGTCAAAAGCCTGTAACCTACTAGCCCTGTTTTAAGGCAGAGGTCCTGAGCTCTGGCCCACTCAGTCTGGTAGATGGAGAACGTAGGGGACAAGACTGTCAGCCAGCCTTAACTGTGAAAGACTGGCATGTAGCTTGTAAGCCACTGTTTGGAAAGTCTGGAATAGGCCCTGTTTCTCATATATATGTGAATTACTCCAACTCCAAGCTTGCTTCATGCTCCATTGCAACAGCAAAGGAATGACTCTGGTCTGACACAGCATACAGCTACACAGCATATAGAAGTGTGATTGTAGCACAGGAAGGTATGCCTGTGCTAGCTTTAACCTAGACAGCATGGATTGAAATGTAATTAAGACACAGTGGCAAAAGCAATTCATCTGAGTTCAAACCCGCCAGGGACCAAATTACGTACTTAAATTACAGAAGCTCATGCTACTGTTTCTTTACTTCTGTTACATGTGCTAGCTAAAGCAAAGATACCATAGGTATGCATATACATGCTACTGACATACTTTGCAAATCTGAAAATCTGAAGTGGGTCTTACCCATGAAAGCTCATTATTTAACATATTTGTTAGTCTTTAAGGTTCTACAGGACTGCTTGTTTTTGTGAAGTTACAGACTAACATAGCAACCCCTCTGAAATGACATACTAAGTATGTCTACTATATGGCCCCTTTTTGTCTCGAGAGACAGTTTTTAGCAGCAGCGGTGAGGATTGATGGGCAGTGTTTGAGTCTGCAGCTTCTCTCGTGGCTTATCCATCCAATCTTGGATTTGCATGGTCGATGTCTACACAGCATATAAATAAATGAAGTGGGAATTAGCTCCCACTTTTATGATGATTTACAACAAGCAGAGAGAACCCATGACAAGTGAGAGAACACAGATGCTGAGTGAGTTGCTAAAGTGACAGTTTGGCAGCACTATAAGGCAGGTAACTGCAAATCCCCCAGTTACTCAGCTTCTTTACATTTTGTTCATTTACATTATTTTATTAATTTTCTAGTGAGAGCTTTAAGTTAAATTCTGAATTTGAACTTCAAAGGCTTAATGTAAGTGTTTGAAAACTATTTTATAGGAGGGCTTAGCATACTACTAGCCACACATTTAAAACCTTAGGGTTTGTCTACACTACCAAGTTTTGTCAACAAATCTTTTGTCAACACCCAAAAGCTGACATGGGAAAAATTGCCACAGCGTGTTCACATTTACTCCTTCTGGTGACAGATCATGTCCACTCTGTGAGCATTGTCATCAACAGTGTGAGCAATGCTCTCTGGGTACGTAGCCTAGAGTGCAATGTTGTGGAAAGGCAGAGCTGATCCCTGTGCCTCTTGGGATTCCCGCGATTGTTCTCCCACAGCCTCCTGGACAGCCAGGAGTAGCATCATGAGTACTCTGTGAGCTCTCTCTGATGAGGTATATCAAAACACCACAGCAGCTTATCCCTCTCCCCCTGCAGGGCAGAACAGAAGCACTCCCCAGGTGGAGCAGCACACTCAGCTGTCAAATACCTCTCCAAGCTTGGAAAGGGGAGGGATGTGTGCCTGCAGAGCGGCAGAGATCAAAACACTGAGCAAAGCCATCAGAGCAGGCATTGTGGCATGCTGGTGGAAGCCAGTTCTGTCACCAAAACAAACCACAAAGTCAATACTGACTCTTTGTTAACAATGAAGGAAAGGGAAAAGAAAAAGTCTCTCCTATGGTAACAGAGAGAAAGCCGTGCTTGTCTATATACTATACTATACTATCAAAACAAAAAAGCACTCAAGTAGCACTTTAAAGACTAACAAAATAATTTATTAGGTGAGCTTTCATGGGACAGACCTACTTCTTCAGACCATAGCCATACCAGAACAGACTCAATATTTAAGGCACAGAGAACCAAAAATAGTAATCAAGGTGGACAAATCAGAAAAAAAATTATCAAGGTGAGCAAATCAGAGAGTAGAGGGGCAGAAGTGGTGGGGTGTCAAGAATTAGATTAAGCCAAGTATGCAAACGAGCCCCTATAATGACCCAGAAAATTCCCATCCCAGTTCAAATCATGTGTTAATGTGTTGAATTTGAATATAAAAGAGAGTTCCACAGCCTCTTTCAAGAGTGTTGTGAAAATTCCTCTGATAGAAAACTATCAGGGAATGTGAGCAGCCCTGTGATAACCAAGTAAAACAGCTGCACAGTCAATCTCTGTAGGATGCAGGAGAGCACCAGCCATTCCCCATCTCCAGATGCTGGAAACACTTTTATTCTCATAATGGACTCCACTTCTGATTCCATGGGGAGGCAGAAGTTGGAGATGGAAGGACAAAGGACCTGTGGGCCTGGCAGGCCAGGAAGGGGTAAACAGGGATTCCTTCATGTGGATTCTGCACCTGTGACTCACAAAGCAACTTTCAGAAAGCAAAAGAGCAGCAGTTTGATATGCAAATTTCCAGACTGGCTAGGAGGGGGCAGTCTCCCTGAGGATCATCAATGGCTTAGCTCTTGTTAGATGGGAGGTCACACCCAGAGAGATCAGATTCCACCCCACAGGACAAGAGGAAGATTAGAATTTGGTTTTGCAAAGGAAAGGCCTCGGCCATTTAGCCCCAAAATGCCAGATTCTCAAGAACGTTACACAAAATGTTGTGGTATACCAAAGAACAATGCAAATGTACAATTGCAATGGGTTTATTCTTGTTACTCACACTGATTGCTGTAACCAATGGGTGCAGCTACCAAAAGCTCGCTTCTCCTCTGCTAGCTGTCTCATCCTCATCTCGCCCTTCTGAAGGCCCTTGTGTAACCCCTGCCTCAATCTGCTGCGGTCGTCTGCTGTTTCTTCCCAGTTGTCCAGCTCGATGTCTACCTCTCTGAGGTCTCTCTTGCAGACATCTTTGTAGTGCAACTGGGGGGGTCTGGGAGGTCTTTTGCCAGAGGCTAGCTCACCATACAGGATGTCTTTTGGAATCCTTCCATCATTCATCCTGTGGACATGGCCAAGCCAGCGGAGCCGACGCTGCCTGAGGAGGGTGTGCATGGCTGGGATTCCAGCTTGCTCTAGGACGGCGGTGTTGGTCACTCTGTCCTTCCATGATATTCCAAGGATGCGCCTGAGGCAGCGCAAGTGGAAGATGTTCAGCCTCTTTTCCTGGCAGGCATACAGGGTCCAAGTCTCGCTGCCATAAAGAAGGGTGCTGAGGATGCAGGCTCTGTAGACTTGCATTTTGGTGTGAGTGTACGGCTTGTTGTTATTCCACACTCTCTTGCTGAGTCTGGACAGAGTTGTGGCCGCTTTTCCAATCCTCTTATTTAGCTCAGTGTCCAACAACAGGGTGTCAGTGATGGTGGACCCGAGGTAAACGAACTCATGGACGACCTCTAACGTATAGTTGTCAATGCTGATTGATGGAGATTCAGCAACATCCTGACCGAGTACGTTTGTCTTCTTTAGGCTGATGGTAAGCCCAAAGTCCTTGCACGCGTTGGAGAACGGATCCAGCAGTTTTTGAAGCTGGTCTTCTGTGTGAGACACTACAGCAGCATCGTCTGCGAACAGCATGTCTCTGATGAGGACTTCCCGCACCTTAGACTCAGCTTTCAGCCTTGCAAGATTAAACAGTTTCCCATCAGATCTTGTGTGCAGCAAGATGCCGTCTGTTGAAGATCCAAAGGCATGCTTCAGGAGGAGTGCAAAGAAGATCCCGAACAATGTCGGAGCAAGCATGCATCCTTGTTTGACACCGCTCCTGATTCTGAAAGCATCCGATAATGCGCCATCATATTGGATGGTTCCTCTCATGTCTTCGTGGAACGACTGGATCATCTTGAGTAACCGTGGAGGACAGCCTATCTTGTGGAGCAGTTTGAACAGACCATCCCTGCTGACCAAGTCGAAGGCCTTGGTCAGGTCGATGAAGGCTATGTAGAGTGGCTTCCTCTGCTCCCTGCACTTCTCCTGCAGCTGCCTTAGAGAGAAGACCATGTCAATGGTAGACCTCTCTGCGTGGAATCCGCACTGTGATTCGGGGTACACCCTCTCAGCAATCTTCTGGAGTCTGCCGAGGATGACGCAAGCGAACAGTTTACCAGTGACACTTAGGAGGGAGATTCCACGGTAGTTGTTGCAGTCGCTTCTGTCTCCTTTGTTCTTATACAAGGTTACAATGTTGGCGCCGCACATATCCTATGGAACCTCACCCTCTTTCCAGCACAGGCACAGTAGCTCATGTAGGGGTTCCAGGAGCGTGTCCGCGGCACACTTGATCACCTCTGGTGGTATACCATCCTGGCCAGGGGCCTTTCCTGCTGCAATGCTGTCGATGGCTTTCTTCAGTTCATCTACAGTCGGTTCTTGATCCAGTTCGTCCATTACTGGTAGGAGCTCGACGGCATCGAGGGCTGCGTCAACCACAACGTTCTCGCGTGAGTACAGCTCGGAGTAGTGCTCAACCCAGTGCTCCATCTGTTTGGCTTTGTCAGCGATGACTTCTCCAGATTTGGATTTCAGAGGTGCCATCTTGTTCTGGGTGGGTCCTAATGCCTTCTTCATACCCTCGTACATTCCTCTGAAATTACCAAAGTCAGCACAGGTCTGGATGCTGCTGCATAGCTGGAGCCAGTGGTTGTTGGCACAGCGCCTGGCTGTCTGCTGTACTGTTCTTCTGGCCGCTCTAAGTGCTTGCTGGGTACTCTGGCTCGGTGAGCGTTTGTACTCCAGGAGTGCAGCGCGCTTCTTTTCAATGACTGGAATCATTTCATCTGAGTTAGTTTCGAACCAGTCGTTCGTGTTTCTAGCTTTTCTTCCAAACACCGACAAGGCCGTGCTGTAAACTGTATCCCTCAGATGTTGCCATTTGGATGTCACATCGGCACCCCCGGGGCCTCTGCGCAGATTTTCCTGGAGGGTCTCTCTGAACTTTTCAGCTTTCTCCGAGTTTGCCGTCTTTCTGGCATCAATGTGAGGCCTTCCAGCAGGTTTAGAGCGGTACAGCTTCTTGGGTCTCAGCTTGAGCTTGGAGCAAACTAGCGAGTGATCTGTATCACAGTCAGCACTACGATAGCTGCATGTCAGAAGGACCTTTTTGAGGTTATTACGCCTAGTGATGACCACGTCTAGTTGATGCCAGTGCTTCGAGAGTGGGTGTCTCCACGACACTCTGTGCTGTGGCTTCGTTTGGAAGAATGTGTTTGTGACGCACAGATTGTGATACATGCACAGTTCAAGGAGACGCTGTCCATTGTCATTTATTTTTCCTACACTGAAGTGTCCTAAGCAGGAAGGCTATGAGGCCCAATCAGCTCCAACTCTTGCATTGAAGTCACCCAAGATGTACAGTTGTTCATGAGCAGGTATTTGTGCTACAGCAGCACTAAGCACGTCATAGAACTCATCTTTTACTTCTGGTGTGGCGTACAGGGTTGGAGCATAAGCGCAGATCAGGTGGACGGGACCGGCGCAAGTTTGAAGCGTGATCCGAAGCAGTCTTTCTGATCCGCCCATGACTAATTCCACCATTTGTAGAAGGGTGTTTCTGACAGCAAAGCCAACACCATGCTCTCTGGGTTCTTCTTGGACTTTACCCTGCCAGAAAAAGGTGTAGTCCTTTTCCTTTACAGATCCTGAATCTGCAAGTCACGTCTCTTGCAGTGCAGTGATATCAACTCGGAGCCTCTTCAGTTCCTCGTTGATGACAGCGGTCTTTCGGGTGTCACTGATGGCCTGAAGATCTTCAGTCAAGCCGGTCAGCATGGTCCACATATTCCAGCACGCAAGCTTAAATTGTTGATGTTTCTCATTTCTTGTTGATTTTCTTATTGGTTTGCCTGGTGCCCAAATTTCAGTCACTTGTCAGGTTCAGGAACCTTAAGCCTCACGCACCCAGCGAGGCAGGTGAACTGTGGCGGGACAGTACCCTATTGGCTGGGGGCTGCCCAGCTTGAGGCGGGCGGTGACTGTCCAGTGAGATGCAAGGATCTCTCCCACCGTTGAAGGCAACCCCTGGCACTCGTCCTCTACGCCAGTCGAGCAAGAGCTTATAACCGGTATCTGTTGCCTCCCGTGTTGACGCAATGCTGTTCAGCGATGCCGGAGTATCTCTCCGGGTGCGAGCCTGGGCACTTATTATGGAGACTCTGGGCTGCCCAGACACCAGTGTCCCCCTCTCGGCTTTACTGATACAGTCCAAAGGAGAGGATAACCTCTACGTCTGGTACCAGCTCAGCTGCAGGAGTTGCTGGGACAGTGCCAGAAGTTGACACCGAACCACCTTCGGACTCCACTCTGGATTTTCTCTCAGGGTTTACTCCCTTAACCTTTCTCCTTCCCAGGATAACCCACAAGGCAGTGGGGTGTGGAGAATGTGGTTAAGGATCCCACTACTTCATACCTCCCTGTCACCACGAGTCACCATAGCTCCCTGTGGAGCAATGACCTCATATCCCTGGGACCCTCCTCCCCACCTTTCGTGGCCCCCCCAGCTACCATCACCATAGGACCCTCCCCAACCCACTACCCCATCTGCTCCCATGTCCACCCTCCTCACTGCACTGGCCCCTCTCCCCCCAGCTGCTCTCAGTGCCCCCAGGTCCACCTTCCCCCATCGTTCTTCAGGGTCTTCTCTTCAGAGACTCCTTTTCCTGATAATGCTGCCTTGCAGGGCACAGGAGGCACACCATACCTGAAAAGGACAACAAACACGGGGCTCCTCCCTCGGCGAACTCCCAGACGCAAACTCCCTGCCCTGTTCGCTGCTCACCCCTTGTTCACTGGGAGCCCCCTTCTTATAGAGAGAGCTGGAGCTGGTTAGGCCTGGCTCAAAGCCTTGCCTCCAGTCTAATCAGCCCTTGAAGGCTCACCTGGCAGAAAACTCCCCCAATTCACACCTTGCAAACTGCTCAGGCACACAGGCATCTCATCAAATTGCCCTTCTCTGCAAAGTAACATAGCTGCACAGACAGACAGACAGACATTCACCCACCAGCTCACCACACAACCCCCCAAATCCCACACTCACCCAAGCTCCTCTAGGATGCTTTGCCCAGAGGCAAACTCCCTTCCCTGTTAGCTGCTGTCCCCCGTTCTCCAGCGAGTAATGAATGATAAAAGTGCATCAGTATGCATATACTGTATTATTGATTACCTGACCAGTATCATGACAATAACTGACATGCAAAAGGAGGTTAGAGAGGCTACAAAATCAGGAAAAAAATGTGTGATTTCAACTATCCTCACACAGACTAGGTAAATGTTACCTCATGTAGGATAGAGAGAAAAAACTTCTAGACATCACGTGTGACTGCTACTTGGAGCTCCTAGTCCTTGTACCCATGAAAAGAGAGATAATTCTTGATTTAATCCTCAGGAGAGCACAGGTTTTTGTTCAAGAGATTACCTGTAGCTGAAATGTTCATTAACAGCAACCATAACGAATTTAAAGGTAGCTGTAGGGAAGAAAACACCAAAAGATACCTCAGCACGCTAATATTTAACTTTAGAAAGGGGAAATACAAAAGAATGAGGATGCCAGTTAGATTGAACTTTAAAAAAGTAGTCAGAAGGATAGACTGTCTTCATGCAGCATGAAGACTATTTAAAACCACCACAACGGAGGTTGAGATTAGATGTGTACCCTCAAATAAAAGGACAGTATGGGGACAAAAAGAATGCCACCATGGCTAAAGAGCAAAATGGCATAGGCCTTTAGAAGTAAAAAGGCATTACTTAAAATTGTAAAAAACAATAAAAAGGAAAATAGGAAGAAATCACTAATTCTAGTAAAAAAAAAAAAAAAAGCCAGCCGTCATGTTGCACTTTAAAGCCTAACAAAATAATTTATTAGCAAGTAAAAGGTAAAAGTATAAGAACACAAGCCATGAAAACATTGCAGAACCAACTTGCTAAGGATGCAAAAAAACAGTAATTTTTTCCAAGTACAGAAGCATGAAGCCTGACAAATAAGCAATGGGGCAGTTGCTTTCTCTCTGTTACTAAAGGATAAAGGTGTTGAAAGAGCACTCAAGGAAGACAGTACCCTCACAGAAAAGCTAAACTGATTATTTACCTCACTATAGAGGATGTAGGGGAAGATACACTCCTCAGAAATAGTGTTTGAATGACACATCTGAAATAGTATCCCAGATTATTACAAAAACTGAAGAGTTTTCCAACAAACTCACAAATGTAACAGTAATAAGTCATTAAGACCAGGTAGCATTCACCCAAGAATCACAGGGGAAATCATATATGAAACTGCAGAACTTCTGTCATATATAATCTGATTGAAATCACTCTCTCTACAAGATGACTGGAACGTTAGCTAATATAACAAGTTTTTTTTTTTAATTACTTGAGAGGAGATCTTGGCAACTACAGGCAAAGGAGCCTATCATCAGTATGGAGCAAACTGTTAGACAACTATAGTAAAGAACAGAATTTTCGAGCATTTAAACACAATTTATTAGGGAAGAGTAAACACAGCTTTTGTAAAGGGAAGTCATGACTCAACCATCTATTACAGTGTTTCCCAAAGTGTGGTACACGCACCAATGGTGGTATGCAAAAGGATTTCAAGGAGTATGCTGAAGAAAATAAATGACTAAATATCAAGAAATAAGTACTGGGCTGGCACTGAGAGAGGCGGTATGCTGATAAGACTGAAGTCCTGAAAGGGGTACACAAATGTTTTATATTTAGGAAAAAAATGATCTATTAGAATTCCTGGGGGCTGGGGGAACGTCAACAAGCATGGGGATAACATACTTGAAGGTTCTGAAAATGTCTGACAGAACTCCTCATCATAGGCTCTAAAGGAAACTGAGTAACCACTGGATAAGAGGGGAGGCCCTCTCATTGATTAGTAACAGGAAAGACAGGAAACACTCCAAGGCATCCTTCAGTCTGCATGGACTATGGATCACACCCTTCATAACTCCATTTAAGATCATCATTTGCAGCATGGACTGTGACTGTGGAGGCCCACACGAGAGTGACAGTCCTTGCTACATCTGCTGCATATGTAGTGGGTGTCTGGCAGGTCCTTGCGGTCCTTTCCACAGGCCCGCTTCTCCTCTGCCAGCTGTCTGATCTTCATCTCACCCTTCTGAAGGCCCTTGTGTAGTTCCTGCTTCCAGCTGCTACAGTCATCTGCCAGCTCTTCCCAACTATCTGGGTCGATGTCTACCTCCTTGAGGTCCAGCTTACACACGTCTTTGTAGTGCAATTGGGGGCGTCCGGGAGGTCTTTTGCCAGAGGCTAGCTCGCTGTACAGGATGTCTTTTGGGATCCTTCCATCATTCATCCTGTGGACATGGCCAAGCCAGTGGAGCCGCCACTGCCTGAGGAGGGTATGCATGGTTGGAATTCCAGCTTGCTCAAGGACGGTGTTGTTGGGCACTCTGTCCTTCCATATCCCAAGAATGCGCCTAGGCAGCAAAAGTGGAAGACATTCAGCCTCTTTTCCTGGCGGGCGTACAAGACTTGCTGCCATAGAGGAGGATACTGAGGATGCAGGTGTGAGTGTGCATCCTCAGTGTGTGTGCATTTTGGTGTGAGTGTACAGCTTGCTGTTGTTCCACACTCTCTTGCTAAGTCTGAACAGAGTTGTGGCTGCTTTTCCAAATCTCCTGTTTAGCTCAGACTCCAGCAACAGGGTGTCAGTGATGGTGGACCCAAGGTAAGTAAATTTGTGGACGACCTCTAGCATGTAATTGTCAATGCTGATTGATGGAGGTTCAGCAACGTCCTGACCAAGTACATTTGTCTTCTCTAGGCTGATGGTAAGCCCGAAGTCCTTGCATGCTTTGGAGAACTGATCCAGCAGTTTTTGAAGCTGGCCTTCTGTGTGTGTCACTACAGCAGCGTCATCTGCAAACAGCATGTCTCTAATGAGCACTTCCTGCACCTTAGACTTAGTCTTCAGCCTTGCAAGATTAAAGTTTCCTGTCAGATCTTGTGTGCAAAAAGATGCCCTCTGTTGAGGATCCAAAGGCATGCTTCAGGAGGAGTGCAAAGAAGATCCCGAACAATGTCGGAGCAAGGACACATCCTTGTTTGATGCCACTCTTGATGCTGAAGGCATCCGATGATGTGCCATTATATTGGATGGTTCCTATGGTGTCTTTGTGGAAAGACTGGATCATCTTGAGTAGCTGTGGTGGACAGCCTATCTTGTGGAGCAATTTAAACAGTACATCCCTACTGACTGAGTCAAAAGCCTTGGTCAGGTCGATGAAAGCAACAGAGTGGCTTCCTCTGCTCCCTGCATTTCTCCTGCAGCTGCCTCAGGGAGAAGATCATATCAATGGTAGATCTCTTGGCGCGGAATCCGCACTGGGATTCAGGATACACCCTCTCAGCGAGCTTCTGGAGTCTGCTGAGGATGACGCGAGTGAACAATTTACCAGTGATACTTAGAAGGGAAATTCCACGGTAATTGTTGCAGTCACTTCTGTCTCCTTTGTTCTTATACAAGGTTATAATGTTAGCATCCCACATACCCTGTGGAACCTCACCCTGTCTCCAGCACAGGCACAGGAGCTCATGTAGGGGTTCCAGGAGTGTGTCCAAGGCACACTTGATTACCTCTGGTGGTACACCATCCTGGCCTGGGGCCTCTCCTACTGCAGTGCTGTCAATAGCTTTCTTCAATTCAACCACAGTTGGTTCCTGGTCCAGCTCGTCCATGACTGACAGGAGCTCGACAGCATTGAGGGCTGCATCAACCACAGTGTTCTCACATGAATACAGTTCAGAGTAGTGCTCGACCCATCGCTCCATCTGTTTGGCTTGTCAGTGATGAGTTCACCAGATTTGGATTTCAGAGGAGCTGTCTTGTTCTGGATGGGTCCCATTGCCTTCTTTATGCCCGTACATTCCCCTGAGATTATCAGAGTCAGCACAGGTCTGGATACTGCTGCATAGCTTAAGCCAGTAGTTGCTGGCACAGCGCCTGGCTGTCTGCTGTACTATTTTTCTGGCTACTCTGAGTGCTTGCTGGGTACTCTGACTGGGTGAGTGTTTATACTCCAGAAGTGCAGCGCGCTTCTTTTTGATGACTGAAATCATCTCATCGGAGTTAGCTTTGAACCAGTCGTTTGTGTTTCCAGCTCTTCTTCCAAACACTGACAAGGCTGTATTGTAGATTGTGTCCTTCAGATGCTGCCATCTGGATGTTGCATCAGCACCCCCAGGGCTGCTGTGCAGATTCTCCTCAAGGGTCTCTCTGAACATGTCCGCTTTTTCTGAGTTTGCCGTATCTCTGGCATCAATGCGGGGCCTTCCAGTTGGTTTAGAATGGTGCAGCTTCTTGGGTCTCAGCTTGAGCTTGGAGCAGAGTAGCGAATGACCTGTATCACAGTTGGCACTATGGTAGCTGTGTGTCAGGAAGACGTTTTTGACGTTGTCGCATCTGGTGATGACCAAGTCTAACTGGTGCCAGTGTTTCGAACGTGGATGTCTCCATGACACTCTGTGCCGTGGCTTGATTCAGAAAAATGTGTTTGTGATGCACAGATTGTGGTATGTGCAAAGTTTGAGGAGACACTGTCCATTGTCATTCATTTTTCCCACACCGAAGTGACCTAGGCAAGGGGGCCATGAGTCATGATTGGCTCCAATTCTTGCATAGAAGTCACCCAAAAGGTACAATTGGTCACGAGCAGGTATTTGCACTATGGCAGCACTGAGCTCATCATAGAACTTGTCCTTTGCTTCTGGTGTGCCATTCAGGGTTGGAGCGTAAGTGCTGATCAGGTGGATGGGACCGGTGCAGGTTTGAAGTTTGACCTGAAGGAGTCTTTTTGATCTGCCCGTGACTAATTCCACCATTTGCAGAAGGGTGTTTCTGATGGCAAAGCCAACGCTGTGCTCCCTGGGTTCCTCTTGGGCTTTGCCCTTGCAGAAAAAGGTGTAGTCCTTTTCCTTTAGGGATCCCAAAGCTTAAGGCAGGCGGTGACCATCCAATGAAATGCGATGATCTCTCCCACCGTCAGAAGCAACCCCTGGCACTCATTCTCTACGCTAATCGAGCAAGAGCTTATAACCGGTATCTGTTGCCTCCCGTGTTGGTTCAACGCTGTTAAGCGATGCTGGAATACCTCTCCAGGTGCGAGCTTGGGCAATTTTTATGGAGACCCTGGGTTGCCCAGACACCAGGCCCCCCTCTCGGCTTTACTGATATAGTCCAAAGGAAAGGGTAACCTCTACTTTTGGTACCAGCTCAGCTGCAGGAGTTGCCCGGACACTGCCATATGTTGACACAGAACCTGCCTTAGGACTCCCCTCCAGATTTTCTGTCAGGGTTTACTCCCTTAGCCTTACTCCTTCCCAGGATAAACCACAAGGCAGTGGGGCGTTTTCCTCCACCTCCACAGGAGTTGTCGATTGGCAGCACCACAACTCCTGGTCTGCCATTGAGACTGTGCATTAGAAGGGAGAAGGAACAAATCCCTTCATAAGGTCGGTATGTGAGACAGATCAGACCCCCCTCACTGTGTTTCGCCTGTGAGCTGACGCAGTTGCCCAGAGGATGGCATCACTGTACTGCACAACAGCTATGAGAGTTGAGTGGTGGGTGATGACCAGTGCTTCTGTCCGCCTGAAAAGGCACAGCTGCTGGAGAGTCAAAGGTACTACCTCTACCCCAGACACCCCATATGCACCCAGGTACAGCATCAGCTAACAGTTTAGCTGGCTCTCATTTTAAGCTGTAGAGGACACAGGAAAGACAGGAAACAAATAGTAGGAATAGTCTGTTTTCACATGCAGAGGTGAATAATGGAGTACCACAAGAAGCTCTGGGATGCGTTCTGTTCAACATATTCGTTGATGATGGGGAAAAGGGGTTGAAGAGTGACAAAGAAAATTTTCCACCCAGTTAGAAAAAGAAGTGCCTTACATGTTGACAAGTATCAGAGAGGTAGCCGAGTTAGTCTGTATCTTCAGAAACAACCAAGAAGTCCTGTGACACCTTACAGACTAACTGATATTTTGGAGCATAAGCCTTCACGGGCTTCATGAGAGATGCATCTGATGAAGCAGGTATTTGCCCACGAAAGTTTATACTCCAAAATATCTGCTAGTCTATAAGATGCCACAGGATTTCTTCTTGTTGTTCCAGTAAAAAAATGCATCAAGAGAGTTGAACCCAAAGAAAATGGTTGCAGAGGTGAGAAATTCCAGCTTGAGGGGGACACAATTCATCAGGGTTAGCCAATAGTTAATACACAAAATATTACACCTCCCCAGCTCATAACAGAAGTCTGCTGTTAACCACTGTGGATGCCATACTACCAATGTGTGTTACATTTCTACAGTCCTGTTCCAAGGCTAATGCAAAGTACTTAAGTCCTATCACCTACACAAAGTTCTTCTGAGCCACCTCTGAAATGCAGCCACCTCTGGGGCACAGAGCAGTGACTAGCCAGATGCAATAAAGTTATGTAATAGTTTAGCGGGCTGGGGGGCGGGGGGAAATGCTTTGAGACACGTTGTGGGGGTTGGGGACCATCCCCTTCCCCCTCCCCTCCAGCTGGCCAGGAGAGAAACTGCCCCACCAGGCAAAGGGAAGGGGCCGGGCCAGGCCAGCCCAGCCCGCTGCCGGCATGGCAGTCCCTCTCACCTGGCCAGTATCTGAGGGGAGGAGGCGCTGCACCCACAACTGCCCCCCGCGGCTCGTAGGAAGTACTCACACCCACCCCTATTGCAGTGGGGCAGAGAGGCGCCTTCCCTACCGCCGCCCCCCGGAGGGACCATCCCGCCACCTCCTCATACAGGTGGGGGCAACCCTCCCAGCTCTGCTCCCCGAGAACCGGACACGCAGGCAAGCTGCCCAGACGCTGCAGTCCGGTGGGCGGGACTTGGCCTCACCTCCGGCCAAAGGGCTCTGGCCCAGAGAACCAGCGGCGGGCCACTAGTCGTGACCATCTTAGCCCCCTTCCCCGCCCGCTCTCTGCCCGGGCGCGAGACGGTGACGCCCGAGTCCGAGCACCTCCCCAACCGCCTCTCGCGCGCGAAGCGAGGCGGGAAGGCGCAGCAGCCAATCATCTTCCCCTTCTCCGCCGCGCCCTTCCGGCCGACCAATCCGAGAGCAGCGCGGGCAGGACGCGCGGGCGGGGAAAGGGAACGTCCCTTGGCAACCAGCGGGGGGAGGGGGGGCGGTCGCTGGGAGAAACGACCGTTGGGGCCGGCCACAAACCATGGGCAGGAAGCCGGGAGCAGCCTGGGACGAACAGTGTAGAAGAGGAGGGCGCGTGACCCGCGCATGCAAATTATTTCCGGTCTGGGGAGGAAGGTGGAGTTGGAGCAAACCATTTCGGGGAGGGGTCCGGGACGAACCACTTCATCGTTAGAAGGCAGCATGGGGGATTTGGGACAAGCCATTTCAGGGTTAGTAGGGTGCACGCCTGGACGAAGTCGAGGAAAAGAGGAGGGGTCAGGCCAGGTTTGTAAGGGACAGGGTAGGGTTTGAGGGGCAAGCCCTTTCAATGCTAAAAAGGGGGTGGAGAGTAGGGGCAAACCATTTCAAGTTTGAAGGGGGAGTTGGGGTAAACTATTTCAGGGTCGGATGGGCGGGGAGCAGATGTTGGGGTGAACCATTGCAAAGCTGCAAAGGGTAGGAACAGTGTGCCCTGCACACACAGGTTACTTGGGACCAGGCACAGAGGTTGGGCAATGGGCTCGGTATCTTCAGCCTGTTCCAGTGCTGGGGGTCACCAGCTCTGTACCCAGCCCTTGGTGTGAGAGGAGAAGTTGGAGGCCCACTCTCAACACCCACACTCAGGCTCAGAGTGCTATGCAGTGGTGCCAAGTCAGCAGCCTGGACCTGAAGGCTGGGTTGATACACGCACCCCCTGCAGAAAATTACTTGGCATTTTGTGTTTGACTGATTTAGAAAGGTTTGGAGGTATGTTCCACCTGCTGGACTTCCCCATACCTGCAGAGTCACTTGGTGCCAAAGGCAGACCCTTCCCAAGAGCTGGGAGGTGAGGGGCCACTACCCCCTTCACCTCAGCAAGTCAGAAACCAGAGTAGGTCGAGGTAGCCAGCCCCTCCCTGACCTCCTGGGAACAGCTCCTGGCCCATGTCTGCCCTCTCTCCAGAGTCTCCTGCCAAGGACATACAGGACAGGTTCCCTAGTTGCACTCCACGCCTCCATCAGTAGGGCCCTGCCACCGTTGTGGTTTAATTGCAACAAACCCCAGTGCCAACTTTGTTCACCTATTTATTCTGGAGATACCATCATTAGTAGGGTTAGGTCTAAATACAAGATCAGGGCTTGTTTTCCTGTACCTCACTACTGTTACATATGCCATCGCCCACCACCAATGTCCCTCTACTATGTATAGTAGACAAACTGGAAAATTACTCGGCCGAAGAATGAACAGGCACAGAGCAGACAGTAGGAATCTGAATACACAGACCTCTCAGTGATCACTTCAATGTAGTGGGCCATTCTGTTGAAGACGTGAGAATGTGTGTCCTATAACAGAGGTTTTCCCAGCAGATTACAAAGGGAGACGTGAACTGGCGTTCATACTCAAATTCAATACATTGAATCTTGGCCTTGATAATAGTAGTAGTAGTAGTAGTAGTAGTAGTAGTAGCAGCAGCAGCAGCATCCTTCAGTCTACATACACTATGGATCGCACCCTTCGTAGTTCCGTTTGGCATCCTCATTTGCAGCGTGGGCTGGGACGGTGAAGACCCACACGAGAGTGACAGTCCTTGTTGCATCTGTTGCATATGTAATGGGTGTCTGGCAGGTCCTTGCTGTGCTTTCTGTAGGCTCGCTTCTCCTTTACTAGCTGTCTGATCCTCAACTCACCCTTCTGAAGGCCCTTATATAGTTCCTTCCTCCATCTGCTGTAATCATCTGCCAGCTCCTCCCAGCTGTCTGGTTTGATGTCTGCTTCCCTGAGGTCTCTCTTGCAAACATCTTTGTAGCGCAGCTAGGGGCGTCCTGGAGGTCTTTTGCCAGAGGCTAGCTTGCCATACAGGATGTCTTTTGGAATCCTTCCATCATTCATCCTGTGGACGTGGCCAAGCCAGCGGAGCCGACGCTGCCTGAGGAGGGTGTGCATAGTTGAGATTCCAGCTTGCTCTAGGACGGCGGTGTTGGTCACTCTGTCCTTCCATGATATTCCAAGGATGCGCCTGAAGCAGCGCACGTGGAAGATGTTCAGCCTCTTTTCCTGGCGGGCATACAGGGTCCATGTCTCGCTGCCATAAAGAAGGGTGCTGAGGATGCAGGCTCTGTAGACTTGCATTTTGGTGTGAGTGTACGGCTTGTTATTCCACACTCTCTTGCTGAGTCTGGACAGAGTTGTGGCCGCTTTTCCGATCCTCTTATTTAGCTCAGTGTCCAACGACAGGGTGTCAGTGACGGTGGACCCGAGGTAAACGAACTCATGGACGACCTCTAACGTATAGTTGTCAATGCTGATTGATGGAGATTCAGCAACGTCCTGAGCGAGTACATTCGTCTTCTTTAGGCTGATGGAGAGCCCAAAGTCCTTACATGCTTTGGAGAACCGATCCAGCAGCTTCTGAAGCTGGTCTTGTGGGTGTGACATGACAGCAGCGTCATCTGCTAACAGCATATCTCTGAGGACTTCCCGCACCTTAGATTTAGCTTTCAGCCTTACAAGATTAAACAGTTTCCCCATCAGATCTTGTGTGCAGCAACATGCCCTCTGTTGAAGATCCAAAGGCGTGTTTAAGGAGGAGTGCGAAGATCCCAAACAATGTCGGAGCAAGGACGCATCCTTGTTTGACGCCGCTCCTGATGCTGAAAGCATCCAATAATGTGCCATCATATTGGACGGTTCCTCTCATGTCTTCGTGGAAAGACTGGATCATCTTGAGTAACCGTGGCGGACAGCCTATCTTGTGGAGCAGTTTGAACAGTCCATCCCTGCTGACCAAGTCGAAGGCCTTGGTTAGGTCAATGAAAGCAATATAGAGTGGCTTCCTCCGCTCCCTGCATTTCTCCTGCAGCTACTTCAGAGAGAAGACCATGTCGACAGTAGCTCTCTCTGCACGGAATCCGCACTGTGATTCAGGATACACCCTCTCAGTAATCTTTTGAAGTCTGCTGAGGATGATGCGAGCAAACAGTTTACCAGTCATGCTTACAAGGGAGATTCCACAGTAATTGTTGCAGTCGCTTCTGTCTCCTTTGTTCTTATACAAGGTTATGATGTTAGCGTCGCACATGTCCTGTGGAACTTCTCCCTCTCTCCAGCACAGACACAGTAGCTCATGTAGGGGTTCCAAGAGAGCGTCTGCGGCACACTTGATTACCTCTGGTGGTACCATCCTGGCCCGGGGCCTTTCCTACTGCAATGTTTTCAATGGCTTTCTTCAGTTCATCCACAGTTGGTTCCTGGTCTAGTTCATCCATTACTGGTAGGAGTTTGATGGCATCGAGGGCTGAGTCAACCACAATGTTCTTGCGTGAGTACAGCTCGAAGCAGTGCTCAACCCAGCGCTCCATCTGTTTGGCTTTGTCAGTGATGACTTCACCAGATTTGGATTTCAGAGATGCCTTCTTGATGCTCTCGTACATTCCCCTGAGGTTACCAAAGTCAGCACTGGTCTGGATGCTGCTGCATCGCTTGAGCCAGTAGTTGTTGGCACAGCGCCTGGCCCTCTGCTGTACCGTTTTTCTGGCTGCTCTGAGCGCTTGCAGGGTATTCTGGCTCGGCGAATGTTTGTACTCCAGGAGTGCAGTGCGCTTTTTTTTCGATGGCTGGAATCATCTCATCGGAGTTAGCTTCGAACCAGTCATTTGTGTTTCTAGCTCTTCTTCCAAACACCAACAAGGCCGTGTTGTACATTGTATCCCTCAGATGCTACCATCTGGATATCACATCGGCACCCCCAGGGTTGCTGCGCAGATTCTCCTCGAGGGTCGCTCTGAACTTTTCAGCTCTCTCTGAGTTAGCTGTCTTTCTGGCATCGATGCGGGGCCTTCCAGTTTGTTTAGAGCGGTGCAGCTTCTTGGGAATCACCTTGAGTTTGGAGCAAACTAACGAGTGATCTGTATCGTAGTCAGCACTATGATAGCTGTGTGTCAGAAGGACGTTTTTGAGGTTATCACATCTAGCGATGACCACGTCTAGTTGATGCCAGTGTTTTGAGCGTGGGTGTCTCCATGACACTGTGCTGTGGCTTGGTTTGGAAAAATGTGTTTGTGATGCACAGATGGTGGTACGTGCAAAGTTCGAGAAGATGCTGACCATTTTCATTCATTTTTCCCCACACCAAAGTGGCCTAAGCAGGAAGGCCACGAGTCACGATCGGCTCCAACTCTCGCATTGAAGTCACCCAGAATGTGCAGTTGTTTGCGAGCAGGTATATGCGCTATGGCAGCACTAAGCACGTCATAAAACCTGCCTTTTACTTCTGGTGCGGCGTACAGGGTTGGGGTGTAAGGGCTGATCAGGTGGACAGGACTGGCGTGAGTTTGAAGTGTGACCTGAAGGAGTCTTTCTGATCCCTCATGCATTAAGACATTTTCCCTACCTTTGATATTCATAATGTCAGACAGGACACTATCTCACACTCCTCACCTCCCTTCCATTTTCAGTTCTGTGCATCTGATTTGTCAGGGTTTTTTTTTTTTTTTTGGCATTTTGTATTATAAAACCACCAGTGCTGTACTCGAAATGTTAGGTCTCCAGCTCTGAGGAAGTAGGTCCGCCCCACAAAAGCTCATCACCTAATAAATTATTTTGTTAGCACTTGAATGACTACATGACTGCTGATGTGTTTTGTTAGAATACAGATTAACGTGGCTACATTTCTCTTACCCTTGGAGAGAGTTGCTAACAACATTCTTGTTTGGGCTCAGTGTAGGCAGATCTTATTGTACTATCCCTTCCATACACCTAGCAGTCTTAAAACAAGTTAGTGTTTTTTGTCCCACTATTCCTCTTGAAAGTTTTTTCACTCCTCTGATGATTAGAAACCATTATTTCAAGTGTAAAGTTACGGATGTCCAGTTTCTATCCATTTTGTCCTTTGCCATCATTGGCCTTAGCGTAAATAATGCCTTTCCTTCCCTAGTGTTTATCCTTCTGACATGGGCAGCAGGTATAAGAGGCAAGGGGAGACAATGCCTGCCCTGGGTTTAGTGCTCAAGTTCTCCCCGCCTCCTCTCCCTAGTCTGACCATTCTCAAGTGCTTCTACCACAAGCTGTTGCAAGTTGCAAACTGGTGACTCCTTCCCCAAGAACAGTTAATTTAAAAGTGAAAAGCATTCCAGTTTGCCAGCCTTACTACAGGTTGACCCTTTCTAGTCTTGGCACCTGTCAAGTCACGAGGGTGCCCATGAGAGAATTTACCAGACCACGAGAGCTCAATAATGGCTAGCCCCATTACCAACACTTCCACTGCTTACAGGGCTCTGAGAAGACATTTAGGAGTAAGTTAAGTGGTTACTTTCTACTTTGACAAGTTAAGTTAAATTCTTTATATACTAGAGGATTTACCTGGTGTTGCTGGGGCCCTTGTGGGGGCTCAGGGTGGGAGGAAGGGCTCACTGGTGAAGAAGACAGCAGCTCCAGGGGAGAGTGGGGGGGATGCTGGTTGGGCTCCCGCACCCCGTATCTAGCGCTGCAGTCAAGGGTCAGGGTGGGGAAGGGGTTCGGAGCAGGGGGACTATTTACTTGGCCCCAGCTGGCTACTCTTCCTGCTGTGTTTGCCCCATTGCAGTTACCACGCAGTATAACTCTTTGCTGTGCTTGCTGCCCTGTGATAATTATGGAGCAGAGATATGACTCTTCTAGTTCCCCCCTCCCTTTCCATGCTATGGAAAGAATAGAATTCCATGCACATCTGACTGTCCTAGCACAATCCAACCCTGACCTTGCTTTAAGGTAGGATAAGAGGAAGCTGCATACTAATTTTGGTGGTCCTAGCTCTTACCTTTGAGAGGAGATTCTTGAACAAATGGACTCGCAGGAGGACACAATCACTGACAGATACGCAGACTCTGAAATATACATACAGTAAAATCTTTCATGACTGGAAGGTTCCCAGATATGCAAACAAGCTGGTTAATGGCGAGCGGCTGGGGAGGCACAGGCAGGGCTTAGGAGAGGCAAAGCCACAGGATCCCTGAATGGGGCTGGGGGAATGCCAGCAAGCCACCAGAGCCAGGAGAATGCCGTCCAGGGAAATGCTAGCAGCTCCCAGAAGCCAGCTGAGACGGGGTACTTAGGAAGTGATGTGGCTGGGTGGGGGTGGGGGGGAAGCAGCATGTTCGTCCCAGTTACCTGACTGTTCTAGGTGAACGAATACTGGATAAAAGTTTACTGTAAGAGACTGCTCTATTCATTTCAGTCAGTCTAACAATATTTTAAAGGTGAATTATATACTCTACCACCCATACGTTGAATTTCAATGTAACTTCATGACATGCAAAACCATTTTTGCAAACTGATGCCTAATTAGAATTGCTTATGTGCATGCATAAGCATCTAACAGAAAATAGCTTGAGTTTCAAAGGTGCTGAAAACACACGTAGCTGCCTTCGATACCAGTGGCCATTGCTTAACACCTTTGACGATCAAGCCATTTTCAGTTCAATGCCTACATTTTGTGTTTAACTAGGCAGCCATATTTGAAAACTGTGATCCATGTTTATGAAAAGATACAGCTCTCATTAAATTAAATAAGTAATATTTATTCATGCTGCATATACAGTAGTACAACTATTCTGAGAAAAACTGGTGGCAGAGGAAAAATCTTTCCTTGACACACTGGCATAAACATGTTTTTACACAGTCATACCTTTATCACCTTCAGAGAATCAAGAGTGCAATTTCTAGTTTAAAGCTTCAAAACAAAATCTTATCAGCAACCTAAGACGACTAAGGAAATTTATACAAACAAGAGAGCTCTAAAAAGACTTTTCAGGAACTCATTCCTATGTCAGTACGCAGCCAAACAATTATTCAATCACACAAAAAAGATCTTTGCACAAAGTAAATTAAAATTGAGGCTTTTTTCAATTTTGTCCTTTAAGGAAGCAGCCAAGTATGATTTCATGACAAGACTTCTAGCCTACTTTCAACAACAATAATGGTGATTATTAGACTCTTTATTTGACCAACTTTGAGATGAATTTTAGAAGTTGACAGTCAGTTTGCTCTCTGCTATAATAGATAAATGAGAAGGTATCCAGTTCTTTCATTTCAAGTTGAATTTTTTTCTTTAACCCTAGAAAACAGTATTTTTGCTGACAATGCACAATTTCCAGTAACAGGCTAAACTGGACTATTACAATGATGGACAAGTTGGAGAACTTCTGTACAACACTACACCAAAAAAAGGTCTTCTGGTTAGTTCCTGCTACTGGCTCTTAATGGGATTTTGCTAGCCATCTTAACTTCCTGGATGCTCAAACCTGCACCCTTTGGCAGTGACTACTACATGTTGGCTACTGCATTTCTTTGCTTCTCCTCCCATCTACCATTATGGCTGAGTTCAGAGAAGCTTAGATAGAATACTTCAAATAGGAATAACCAAAACACATTTAAGAACAAAGAAGTAACTTATTTCACAATCCTGATTAGATTTTGAACCTTGTATGTAACTAAAGAATACTGGGATAATTTCCATTATTGAGAAGGATTCCTTTCATCTTTTATAGTCTCAATTCCTTTTGTGTCTTAAAAACTTAAATAAACCCATCTAGTAACACATGTGATATTACTTCATGGAAGGTTTTAAGAGCAGATTAGACAAACATCTGGCAGAGATGGTGTCAATAGTATTTAGTGCTGCTTAGCACAGAGGACAGAACTAGATGACCTACTGAGGTCTCTTCTAGCCCTACATTTCTATTGTTCTTTTAATCAATTTTCTTATACCCAAAGGCATTTTAATTTTGTAGCATCAGAGTGATGACTGTCAGGCAGACTTAGCACGGATCATAAGCTGTTAATAGGAGAAGTCTTCAAAATCAATGCTAGTTAAAACAGGTAGTTGTACTGGCATAAGGAGGGAAATATAACTGTGGCCAAAAGATTGCATTTAACCTCTGCTTCTGTCAGATAAACTTAAGAAAAATGACTTTTTCCAAAATTAAGATAAATGAGAATTCCAAACTGTGTGTGGAGATTTATTTAAAAAGCACACATTTGCCTTAGTAACCACCTAAAAATCATCTTCTTGCTCTAAGGCATTAAATTATACTATCATCTGTTGCAGGAGAAACAGAAAGTAAAGATGGGTCCTGACATGTAACAAGGCTTCTAATTCATCTTTAATTTCCTGTTCTGGCAGTTAGAGGATGCTTCTTTTAACGTGTTGGTATTGATCCAGAATGGGCTATGTGGGTGTATCAGGGGACCCCCCCCACACACATTCTCTAAAGGTGCTTCTATCACTGAAAAATTAAATACCTTTGGCCTTTAGGTCAGGTGGAGTTGGAAAAGCAATCAAATAGAAGAACCAGTACTAAATCATTGACATAGCTAGGTTTTAATGAGTAACCCCACAGATTCCTTTTACAGCAAGCCTTATGGATTTTAAAAAATACAGGCATTTTTCATATTCATTTCACTTCATAATTATGACTACAGCAAGACAACGATGAAATGCCCTCTGGAAAATTGTTATTTCAAGCAAATATTAAACAAAGCAAGTTCATTATCTTGGGCCCCTTCCAGACCCATTCAGTCAGGGCCCTACTCATTCATCCCCTCTCACTCTACCAGACACTTCACTTCTGAACGTTGTGCATATGACTTACAGCATAAAAATACACACAGCTTCTATAAATTAGTTGAGGGTTGGAGTAGGATGAGAAAAGGAAGCCTGGAGCAGACTGGGGGTAAGGGAGGGGCAATAACACACGAAGATGGAAAAAGCTTCATGGCCAATGTGAAGCAGCAGCCGCCAAAGGGGCTCTGAATTACTACGTGCAGATTTTGAGCAACCAGGAAGTAAGGTGGCTAGAGAAACCCCCAGTAAGAGCCAGCAGCATGGACTAACCAGAAGGCCATGTTTGGGGGGCCACATGAAGCTGCTGCAGGATGGGGGCAGTAGGGAAGCAGTTGGGAAAGTGAGGGTCTGCACAAACTCCCTAGATAAGGGCAAAAGAGTTAGGCAGTTGGGAAGGACAGGACATGGAATGTGGGTGGCAAGCAGGCCTCACACCCATTGGGCACTGCACAGCCTGTACTCAGCTTTTATTTTATTTTTTTTTTTTAAAAATAGGAGGCAAAATTCTGACTCTCTTCTGCACGTCCGTGTCCTGATCCCCATCCACCAGACAGCCCTCTGAGTCTGAGATTCATGTTGGTGGGGAAGGTGACATGTCCCTTCACTGGCTTTGAAGAGATTACATAGCAACAGTCACACAGCCTGGGGTTTTGGATACCTCATTAAAAAAAAGCCATAAACCTTTAAGTTACAAGGCACATGGTCCTAATATTTTATTTAGGTCTTCTTGGTATCTTTCTTTAGGCTTATCTACAACAGAGGTGTCTAGTATTTTTACCTTCATAGCATGGATACACTTAGGCAGTGATCTACACTGGAAAGTTTTACTGGCAAAACTTTCCTTCTGGTAGCACAGTCCTACATATATCTACAATCAGGCCTCATCTATACTATAATGTTAGGTCATCTTAACCACAGCACTCAGGACTGTGAAAAATTCCCATGCTCTCTGCAACACAGCTAAGCCATGCTTAGCCCCCAGTGTAGATGCTGGTTGGTCACTGGAAGAATTCTTCAGTCAAACCTAGTTGCCAACTCTCAGAGGGGTGGATTTATTAAAGCAATAGAAGAACCCCTTCCACAACTGTAGCAAGTGCTTAAAATTACAATGGGCACAGCTGTAGCTGTACCATTGTAGTTTTTCTTGCATAGACGTACTTGCAAGTTCTGCCCATAAAACCCTCAAGCTTTGCTGACTAAGTTAAGCCAATTACACTGGTATAAAACAGCGGCTTACTCCAGTGAAGGATGGGGAAGGTATATTTATACAAGTATAATTGAGTGTGGCTGAGGGGTTGTACCAGTGTAACTATTTCAGTAAAACAACATCTCTCTACATGAAATAATTATGCTGGCATAAAACCTACGTGTAGACCAGACCTTTATTATAAGTATCCTGGCCATGGGAGGGCAGCTTTAAGTATACTATTGATCACTGTGCTCCCTCTAGTGTCCTTGATGCTGTAGACTACATAGTAATATTATAACAGCTGCATACATTGCTCACCCATGTGACCATGCGTTAAAAGCAAAATTCTTATTTCAAATAGAGTACAATCTATTCCTCTTCCTTTAGAGAGAGCTAACAGGAATGCCCCCTTGCCAAAAAAAAAAAAAAAAAAAAAAAAGCAGCTTTCAATCAGCAGTAGAGCTGTGCAGAAAGCCTGATGCAGGGAACCTTCACAGTGAACATTTTTTGCAGAGTGTAGCCTGCAAACCCACAAAAGTAATCTTGACAAAAACGTTTGACACTTAGGCTATGTCTATACATGTCCCTCCTTTTCAGATGGGTCACATTAACGAGGGACTTCTGAATAGGTTAGTGAGTTGTTGACATGCATATTCAGTGCCTCATTAGCATAACAGGCACCCAGTCATGCTTCAAAAGTGTTGCTTTTGACACGCAGGCTGGCTGTATAGGCATGGATGTTTTGAAATAAACACCACACTTTGAAATTTCCTTATTCCCAAAACGAATTGGGAATAAGGGAGTTACAAAGTATGGTGCTTATTTCAAAGTGCCTGAGTCTACACAGCCAGTCTGTGTTTCAAAAGCAGCACTTCTGAAGCATGACTGGGCACCTCTTATGCTAATCAGGCACTGATTATGCGTGTTAGCACCTCGTGAACCTGTTTCAAACTTCCTCATTAACATGCCCCTTCTGAAAGGGAGGGACATTTGTAGACACAGCCACAGTGTGACAAAACTCCTATTCCCAATTCCCCTTTCAGAATTTCAAAAGACGCAGCACTATATTCAGATTAAGTTTTAATCCGTCTACAGGATGACCAACATAAAATACTCGGCATGACCCAAACCACTCAAACACGGTGCACCATCCCATAGGGTAGGAAGCTGGACTCCTTGGTTACTGCACTGGGCTCGTTAACACTCCTCACCCACCCCAAGACTCATCCCTCTGCTCCAGAGAGACTCTTCAAGATATATGCCACCATCCACTGTGCTGAAAGCAGAAAACAAAAAAGGCTCTCTTAAATCTCTCCCCCTTAAGGGAAAGCACGCAGCAAAAATCCCACAAGACAAATTTACAGCCTTTGCTGAATATTCTCTACTCTCCTATATGCTTCTCCACTTAGCCCTTTGTTTTGTCAGTAACTTGCTCATGGATCAGGTGCCTTTTTGGCCCATCTCCCAAGGGCCTCTTCTGTAATACACCCTGTTCAAGTGTTGCAAATAAAATGTAAAGGGAAAAGTAAAACATGGAAGGCAATGAAGGAGTAAATGCATTTCCCCAAGTCTATAGATGAAGTTTTTAAGTAAGGCAGATGTGTCACAGAGGACTCATTTATTTGTTGGTAGTTTTTGGCCACCAGTTAGGTATAGATGCAGTAAGATTCACATTAGTGTCACCTGGTAAACTAATATGAAGTGGCTCATTTATATTAGCTAATCGCAGCAAAGCTATGCCAAGTTCGTCTGCACCAGCCCGGTACTTGCCAGCCGACTTTCCCGAGTCAGTTAAGATCTCAGCACCCTCCGGAATGCCTCCCAATAGCAGAGGAGCCGAAAACTGCACTGGTAGCAGGCGTTTGCGGATGACACCTGTGTGGTGGGTCCTAGCTGTTAACTCCTGCCCAATATAACAACCTTTGGTAAAACTGATGCCATTCATGTAGGCCAAGTTGGATTCCAGTGGTAAGGCTATTCCTGGGGGGATGTCTTTCACGCCTTCAGCTATTCCTGGGGAAAAAAATAGAAGCAACTGGTAAATTCTGTTATGCTCTCACAATATATAGCACTTTTAGCATCTATCTTGTTCCCTGTAAAATGTCATTAAAAAAGTAGAAGTAATTTAAGTTACTAGTCTTCCAACACTTTGCCAAGTTGAAATCACTAGACACAAATAAACAGGATTAGCAAAAGCTGATTTAAAAGGTAACCAAAAAGCAGCATTAGAGACGGATTTATTGATGTTCGACGTATTCATCAGCACTCCACTGAAATGGAGAGTAGTCAAACCAGACCCTAATGAACCCATATAAATTTAATACAAAGGACAAAATCCTGCTCTATTTAATCACATAAGTAGATTTTAGAGTCAAAGTTATTTTTGGTCAAATGATATGTAATAAAAACTGGAGACTCTGCAAACAGTCCAACTATACTTTTTAATCTTAAAAGTCAAGAATACAGTGATATTCAAAAAAAAAATCAAAGTTAGTTAACAATAGTTTTATGGAAACATTAATATGTTCTCCTTTCTGACAAATGTAACTTCAGATGAACAATTATGGAACGAAATACCAGCGTGGATCCATTTAAAATCTCCTTGGATTTGTTATATTCTAGGAGCTCAGACTTTTTTTTTTTAAACCTTAAGTGTTTCATGTATTAAACTGAAGTCTCTTATCATTCACTAGTACAAGGATGCATAAAGTGGGAGTCTTTGCCCACCAAAGCTTATGCTCCAAAAAAATCTGTTAGTCTACATGGTGCCACAGGACGACTTGTTTTTGCAGTATTCCTGTGTTGGTCTCACTCTGCTCCTACTCATTACTCACCCTTATACTAACAAAATACCAATAGAAATACCTGGCGACGATTGCTACAACAGGGCACATCATCCTTCGATAGTATATGTGCAAGCCACGCAAAAGAACTTCGTCTTAGAAGGAAAAAAAACTCTGACTCAAAAATTTGGAAATAGACTGACATGCAGTTATTGCAATCAACCATGCAAATCCAATATTAGACAGATAAGCCATGAGAGAAGCTGCAGACTCAAACGCTGCCCATAGATCCTCACTGCCACTGCTAACTGTCTCTCGAGACAAAAAGGGGCCATATATATACTAATGATAACATTATTCCTTCTGCTAAAATTGTATTGGGAGCCCTTATTTACCCAATTGTCCACCACGATCACTAGAAACACTGCTTTCCAAGATAGAATCATAGAACACTAGGACTGGAAGGAACCTCGAGAGGCCATCGAGTCCAGCCCCAATGGCAGGACCAAGTACTATCTAAACCATCCCTGATACATTTCTCCATTTCGTGAAGATGGATTACATTTCCTATGGCTAGATGTAGGACTTTGCATTTGGCTGTTTTAAAATACATTGTGCTTATATGTGCCAAGCTTACCACATGTGCCATGATCCAGTCTGAATGACTGTCCTATCCTCATCATTATTTATCTAAGTCAATCCTTATGTGAGCCAGTGATTTTATATTTACTTCCAGATCATTGATAAAAGTTATGCATTAACTGCAGGCCTAGCACCAATCCCTTGCAGAGTCCATCTAGGGCCAAACCCATTTAGTGCTGATTTCCCATTGACAGATACATTGAAAGTAGTGCTTTCCTGACATTTTGAATTGCTTACTTTTCTAAATCAGAATATCATGCAGTACTACATCAATTACCTTACAACAGTCATTTATTTTGTCAGAAAGGAGAACATATTAGCTAATTTGATGATTTTTAATACCACTGTATGCTCAGATCTGACTGGCATTAATTATATTCCTATCCTTTTCTTCTTTATCAGTGGAATGCCATTTCAGATTTTCCATTTGTTTGTCTAGGTTTTCTTAGGTTAACCAGTTACACATATCATCTCGTTAGCCTTTTCTGAAAACTGACACAACATCAGCACTCTACCTGACTTCTGGAACTTCCCTGGCTTTCCAACATTAATTGAAAATTAACACCAGTGGTCCAAAAAGCACCTCATTCTGCTCTTTTAGGATCTCTGAATTCAGGTTATTCAGCCCTTTCATTATCTAGTGGATGATGTTTAACATTCTACTTCATTACCAACAGAATTGAAAGCACTTCAGACTTGTATGATGCCAAGTACATCATTCTGCTTCTTTCCAAATATAGAGAAAATATCTATTTAACATTTCTGCCTTTTCTTTGTCATTATTAATAATTTTACCACCCTTATGTAGTTGTGGGACTATAACATTCCTTGGATTTCTTTTATTCCTAATACATTTCACTTTAAGTAAAATCTACTTATAGTCCTTAGCTCTGCCAGCCATAGATTCTTCCCCAATTATTTTAATTCCATGCATTATGCACTTCAGAATAAATAAGAAGTTATGCATTCCCCCTTTCTCCATTTTATATACTGTTTTATTTGTAATGACTGTCTTCATTCTGCCACTGAACCAGGACAAGCTTTCATACAGAACTGTCCTTTTTCTTGATTGTAAAATTACGGATTTTGTACATTTAAGAAAAATCTTCTTGAAGAATTTTCAATCAATTTCACACATTTCTGTCTCAATTTCCCCCTCTCCATTAACCTCACACATACTTTTCCTTAGCTTTCAGAAATTAATCCCTTTAAAGCATCAAATGTATATTTTATAACCTTCCTTCCTTTGCCCATATTGAATGCAACTTCCCATCCAGTAATTAAGATTCATTTGATGCTTGGCTAAACTCCCATGGAAGTCAACAGGGCTCTGCATGGGCACAATGGTCACCCATGCACATGAGATTGAAGTATCAGGGCCTTAGTTACCAACTCAAAGCAAAAACATATCACTTTGATTATAAGTTTTGTTATGAATCCAGTCATATGTTTTTATTAAACAAGCCATGTTCTGTCTTTTTCCCCCACAGAAACAGACAAATAAATATCCAGCACAGTTAATATTCTAAAAAATAAACAAAATTACTCAAACCACAAAAGTGTCTGATCATGTGGAAACCAGCAACCCTATAGGCATGCCCACATCCATACATGTATTTATCCCCAGCAGCTAGTTATTGTATTAAAAATATAGTTTCTAAATCTAAATTTAGTCCAAAAGCATTAAACAAGAGCTTTTTTCAAAAATCAGCAAATGCATTCAGACATCCAATACTTAGCATTTATTATTTCTATTGTCTTGCATTAGAGCTTGAGCGTGGAGTTCTCCTAGTAACAAATATCTCCCTCATTTTCTAAATTCACTAGTGTATAAAAAATGAAGTCAGCTTTTACCTTGTTTGTATCTGTGCCTGTGATAATCACTAACATCTCCAATATGACTTCCAGGGACAATTTCCTGTGGATTTCCCTCTTTGTTCATGATCAATCTCCAACCCATGACTTCTGCTCTGGGATCAGGAGTTAAAACCAGAGTTTTGTGTGCACATTTATCAAGGATACTGGAAATGTCTCCAGACTCTTCCCCTGGGATGATGGCCCACAAAGAGAGGTCGAGGCAGGGGGCTATGTTTACTTTCCTCCGGATCTTGTACAATTTCAAATGCTTTTGAACTGAATCCAACACTGAGTAGTCACACTCCAACAGGATATTTGGCTCCTCTTCTTGACTTTGATGAAGCCTGAAAAAGTATCACATGCAAGGTTAAGAAGAAGTAGTTTCATCAGAGCATTAATTACCTTACTCCTGGGCCAAGTCCAAGGATACATAGAATCTACTGAATGCTACTGGTGCTGATATGAGCAGTACTCAAACTTTTGGGCAACAAGCAAAGGTTTACACCTTACTTTCAGTTTAAAAATACAAGAAATAAAACTAAAAATTGTAAAGTTACGTAGGAAATGGACATCTAGACTTAGACATACCAAGGCCCACCAAACCTGTCCACCCTATTCTAATTACTGCAATATCAGCTACTGACTTCATTAGCGATGCCAGTCTTGAGCATCCAATCCTCCACAGCACCAACAAAGGTTATACTTTTCCCATGTGCCTGCCTCCCTTCAATGAAAGGAAAAAAGGCTCTGAGTCCCAATAAGCCATCAATTTACCCTCCTTAAGGTCCCTCCTCAAAACTAATTTCCTCCCCAATAAGTAGATTAAATTGTAGTCTGATAATAGCTAGGAAGCTATGTAATGCAGATACACATCTCCTAGAACTGGAATGGACCTCGGGAGGTCATCTAGTCCAGACCCCTGCCCTCTTGGCAGGGCCAAGCACCATCCCTGACATCTATTTGCCCCAATCCCTAAATGGCCTTCTCAAGGATTGAGCTCACAACGGTGGGTTTAGCAGGACAATGCTCAAACCACTGACCTATTCCTCCCCACTGTGATGAACTCTGTGACCATGACTACTAATTCTTAGCTATTCATTCTAATATATTAGATACTTTATGTTCCCTACTGCAGACTGCTTGTTCATCTCATACACTTGTTATAAGCAGCTTCTGTACATTTTTGCACAGCACCTAGCACAATGGGGCCTGATCTGTCTATGCCTTCTATGCATTACCACAATATAAATAAAACAAAAATACAGTCCTGTAGCACATTTAGGACTAACAACATAATTTATTATTAGGTGATGAGCTTTCATGGGACAGACCCACTTCAGATCTGGAAATTTTGATCTGAATAAGTGAGTCTTGCCCATGAAAACTTGTCACCTACTACATTATTTTGTTAGTCTTTAAAGTACCACAGGATTGCTTTTTTTGTTTTGTGACGATACAGACTCATACAGCTACTTCCCTGTGACTATTCACAATGCAAATGTTAGGTAATAATAACTGAGGTGCAAATATCCCAGTGAACAATTTGTAACTGCTTACAATTAAGTAGAATGGCAACATTTCACAACCTTTCTTCATTGGAGCAGTTTAAGCCAAGTTTCTTCATCATCCTCATCATCCATGGGTTCAGTGCCTGTTGGTGTCCAATGCCTCCCTCACTATTTCCTTATATCTTCCCCTGTCCAGCATGAAGTGTCTTAGTTTCTGTAGACTAGCTCCACACCAATCTACCCATTCTCTGCGGGGTGTGCCTCTCCTGTTTGAGCTGTCCATTATGCCAAATACCAGGGTCTTGGCTTTTCACTCATCATTCATTCTGTCGATGCATTCGAATAGCTGCAACTTCTGTTGTATAATCTTCTGCAATAGGTTCTATTTCAGCTGTATCTTCCTATATAATTCCGCATTGGCGACTTTCTGCAACCATCCTATTCTCAGGATCTTTCTTTCTATAACAACTTCCCTCGAATGCCAATATTCTTCTTTTCAAATCTTTCATTATCACCAATGTCTCATATCCTAAAACATACTGGTGAAAAAAACCACACGTTTTCAAGATGCTCAGCTTTGTTCTGAAGCTGAGCACTTTGCTGTTCCAAATCTTATTAACTGCCTTTGAACTTGCTTGATTTCACTATTCTAGTCACTATTTCGCTCTTACAATATAGATCATAGGTCATGTTACTCCGCAGACACGTGAACTACTCTACACTCTCGAGTTCCATCCTGTCTACACTGATCTTCCTTCCTATTTCCTTATCTCCAAATACCACTGTCTTTGTTTTATCAATGTTCATAATCAGTCCATAGTGCTTGCCTTCCTTATTTAGCATGTGCACCGTTCTTGCCAGTTTCTCTTCATTTTCCTCAATAACGATATCATCCGTGAACCTCAGGTTAATTCTCATATCATGCACAGATATCCCCTTCTACCTCTTCCTCGATCTTGTCCATCGCTCTCTCTAGGCGCACGATGAAGATACTAGGCAATATCAGATCTCCTTGTCTCGTACCTCTACTTGTTCTAAACCAGCTTCCCAACTCTCCACATGTTCTCAACGCTGCCTCTGCATTGCTGTTATCCTTCAACCATATCAGTCTATCAACTCTGTACGACTCCATCACGTCCCAAGTTACTTTCTGATCTATACTGTCAAATGCATGCTGGAAAAAAAAACAAACAAAAAACAAAACAAAACAACAAACAAAAAAAAAAAAAAACAAAGCAATTATACATGTTCTTGTCCTTTCATCGAGCTTCCCCCCCCATCAATCTTAGTGCCAATATCTGCTGTATGATACTTCTACCTTTCCTGAATCCTGCTTGCTCGTCTGCTATATGTTCTTCTGTCTGCGATCTCAATCTCTCCATCAGTGTCAGCAGCACATTGCCTAGGGCGACTCGTTAGGGCAACCATTCTGTAGTTCTTACACTCCAATGGTCTTTCTTTGTGCTCACATTCCTGATCTTCTCTTTGAATGCTGCTCTGTGCACATTCCCTATTTTTCCCTCACCTAGCCTCGCCACATCTCTGTTTCTTGAGCTGTGTCTTATACTTTCTCTTGAGTTTCATCTTGATGTTTGCAGTCACTAGACTGGGGTCTGAGTCCAAATCCATTCCTTGGAAAGTTTGACACTGCTGTATTGATGTTACCCATCTTCTTATGAAAATCGTATCTATCATGTTCTCGGACTTCCCATCATTGGATTGCTATGTCCACTTCCTACCGTCCTTCTGTTGGAATCCCATGTTGCAGATCACCATCTCATGCTCTATAGCAAACTCTAGTAGTTTCTTGCCTCATTTGTTTCTTTCTCCATATTCAAACCTTCCCACGACTCTTTCCCAACCTTCTTTATATGTTCTGACCTTTGCATTCCAATCTCCTTCAATGATCAACATAGGTATCTGCTCCAGTGTCTTTGTCAAGTGTTTATAGAATGGCTCAATCTCCTCCTCTGTGCTGTTCAACCTGTGTGCAGACACATGAACGACCGAAATGCTTAATAATAGTTTTGCTTTGAACTCTTGCTACTGTCATTCTCACACACACCAGTTTGTATCCGAACAATGTCCCTCTAGCTCTTTTGCTAAGAAGGAATCCAACTCCTACCTCATGCTTTGTTTCATTCCTGACCAAAATGACTTAGCAACCGCAGATATCTCTCAATGCCCTCCAACACGTCTCTGCCAGTCCAAGTATATCACATCGGTATCTCATCTCCTTTCGAAGCAGCTTTAACTTTCCAGTCACCCATAGCGTTCAGAGGTTCCGACTGATAGTATATGCATTAGTTGTAATTTTCTTTCGGTAGTCAACTTATCAATCCAACCCCAATTGCTCAATTGGTATCATAGACCTTGTTTAACCAGACAACGTCCGATAATGGCATCAAATTTCATTTGTATTGTTTTATGATTAGCACATCAACACTCACCTGACCAACCCTCCTCCTTTAACTAGGCTTGGTAGTTGCCCTGAATCCCTAGAGGCTTCAAGGCAGAGTGAAGCCAAGTTTGAACAGATGTAAATGGCTGGCTATGGTAGCATACAAACACATTGGGTCTGATTTCCGCCCCACCCCCCACCACCACACACACACTATCATACACTATTGTAGAGTTGAATAGTGACTGAAAGCTAGCCATGTTAGTCTGCATTCTACCAAAAAATAAAAAAGCAATCATGTAGCACTTTAAAGACTAACAAAATAATTTATTAGATGAGCTTTTGTGGGACAGACCCACTTCTTCAGAGCATAGCCTTACCAAAACACACTGGTAAGAGCCTGTTCTGGTAAAGCTATGATCTGAAGAAGCAGGTCTGTTCCATGAAAGCTCATCACCTAATAAAGTATTTTGTTAGTCTTTATTTTAGAGTTGGTGTTTCAGTAATGTAGTGAGAAATACATTAGCAAGACACCTTATTCTTATTTATATTAGGATAGTGCTTACAAACCCCTCAGCAAATAAGAGCCCATTGTGTTAGCACTATTTACACATTTAAAAAGATAAATATGAAACGTGAAAGAGCTTGGGGGATTATTACATGCAAAATGTGAAATACATAAATATTTAAATAGAGGCAGGGGGTGGGGAGGAGGGTCCTGGGGAGGAGAGGTGGTCATCACGAGGAGCTTTGGGGACAAGTGGCGCCAGGAAGGTGCAAGAGGTAGTGGGACCGTACCCACGTTCTCCATGCCCCACTGCCTTGTGGGTTATCCTGGAAAGGAGCAAGGCTAAGGGAGTAAACCCTGACAGAAAATCCGGAGGGGAGCCCTAAGGCAGTTCTGTGTCAGCTTCTGGCATTGACCCGGCAACTCCTGCAGCTGAGCTGGTACCAGACGTGGAGGTTATCCTCTCCTTTGGACTATATCAGTAAAGCGGAGAGGGGAACACTGGCGTCTGGGCAGCCCAGGGTCCCAATAGTTGCCCAAGCTCGCGCCTGGAGAGGTTCTCCAGCATCGCTAACAGCGTTGAACTAACACGGGAGGCAACAGATACCGGTTATAAGCTCTTGCTCGATTGACGTAGAGAACAAGCGCCAGGGGTTGCCTCCGACAGTGGGAGAGATTATCGCATCTCACTGGACAGTCACGGCCCGCCTCAAGCTGGGCAGCCCCCAGCCAATAGGGTACTGTCCCACCACAGTTCACCTGCCTCACTGGGTGCGTGAGGCTTAAGGTTCCCAAACCTGATAAGTGACCTGAAAGCTGAGCACCAGGCAAACCAATAAAATCAACAAGAAAAGGAAACTAAAGTTTTAAGCTTGCTTGCTGGAATCCGCGGACCATGCTGACAGGTCTGACTGAAGATCTTCAGGACATCAGCGACACCCGAAAGACCGCTGTCATCAATAAGGAACTGAAGAGGCTCCAAGCTGACATTGCTGCTATGCAACAGACACGTCTTGCAGATTCAGGATCTCTAAAGGAAAAGGACTACACCTTTTTCTGGCATGGTAAAGCCTGAGAAGAAGCCAGGGAGCATGGTGTTGGCTTTGCCATCAGAAACACCCTTCTACAAAAGGTGGAATTAGTCATGGGTGGATCAGAAAGACTCCTTCAGGTCACACTTCAAACTCGCGCCGGTCCTGTCCACCTGATCAGCGCTTACGCCCCAACCCTGTGTGCCGCACGAGAAGTAAAAGACAGCTTTTATGATGTGCTTAGTGCTGCCATAGCACAAATACCTGCTCGCGAACAACTGCACATTCTGGGTGACTTCAATGCGAGAGTTAGAGCCGATCGTGACTCGTGGCCTTCCTGCTTAGGCCACTTTGGGGTGGGAAAAATGAATGAAAATGGTCAGCGTCTTCTCGAACTTTGCACGTACCACAATCTGTGCATCACAAACACATTTTTCCAAACCAAGCCACAGCACAGAGTGTCATGGAGACACCCATGCTCAAAACACTGGCATCAACTAGACGTGGTCATTGCTAGACGTGATAACCTCAAAAACGTCCTTCTGACACACAGCTATCATAGTGCTGACTGCAATACAGATCGCTCGTTAGTTTGCTCCAAACTCAAGGTGATTCCCAAGAAGCTGCACCACTCTAAACCAACTGGAAGGCCCCGCATCGATGCCAGAAAGACAGCTAACTCAGAGAGAGCTGAAAAAGTTCAGAGCGACCCTTGAGGAGAATCTGCGCAGAAACCCTGGGGGTGCCCATGTGACATCCAGATGGCAGCATCTGAGGGATACAATGTACAACACGGCCTTGTTGGTGTGTGGAAAAAGAGCTAGAAACACAAATGACTGGTTCGAAGCTAACTCCAATGAGATGATTCCAGCCATCGAAAAAAAGCGTGCTGCGCTTCTGGAGTACAAACATTCGCCGAGCCAGAATACCATGCAAAGCGCTCAAAGCAGCCAGAAAAACGGTACAGCAGACGGCCAGGCACTGTGCCAACAACTACTGGCTCAAGCTATGCAGCAGCATCCAGACCAGTGCTGACTTTGGTAACCTCAAGAGAATGTACGAGAGCATCAGGAAGGCATTAGGACCCACCCAGAACAAGATGGCACCTCTGAAATCCAAATCTGGTGAAGTCATCACTGACAAAGCCGAACAGATGGAGCGCTGGGTCGAGCACTACTCCGAGCTGTACTCACGCGAGAACACTGTGGTCAACTCAGCCCTCGATGCTGTCGAACTCCTACCAGTAATGGATGAGCTGGACCAGGAACCAAAGCCATCGATGACATCGCAGTAGGAAAGGCCCCGGGTCAGGATGGTATACCACCAGAGGTAATCAGATGTGCCACAGACGCTCTCTTGGAACCCCTACATGAGCTACTGTGCCTGTGCTGGAGAGAGGGAGAAGTTCCACAGGACATGCACGACACTAACATCGTAACCTTGTATAAGAACAAAGGAGCAGAAGCGACTGCAACAATTACCGTGGAATCTCCCTCCTAAGCATGACTGGTAAACTGTTTGCTCGCATCATCCTCGGCAGACTCCAGACGATTGCTGAGAGGGTTTATACTGAATCTCAGTGCGGAATCCATGCAGAGAGATCTACCGTTAACATGGTCTTCTCTCTGAGGCAGCTGCAGGAGAAATGCAGGAAGCAGACGAAGCCACTCTATACTGTCCTCATTGATCTAACCAAGGCCTTTGACTTGGTCAGCAGGGATGGACTGTTCAAACTGCTCCACAAGATAGGATGTCCGCCACGGTTACTCAAAATGATCCAGTCTTTCCACGAAGACATGAGAGGAACCGTCCAATATGATGGCACATTATCAGATGCTTTCAGCATCAGGAGCGGCGTCAAACAAGGATGCGTCCTTGCTCCAACATTGTTCGGGATCTTCTTCGCACTCCTCCTTAAACACGCCTTTGGATCTTCAACAGAGGGCATCTTTTTGCACACAAGATCTGATGGGGAAACTGTTTAATCTTGCAAGGCTGAAAGCTAAACCTAAGGTGTGGGAAGTCCTCATCAGAGATATGCTGTTCGCAGATGATGCTGCTGTTGTGTCACACACAGAAGACCAGCTTCAGAAGCTGCTGGATCGGTTCCCCAAAGCACGCAAGGACTTTGGGCTCTCCATCAGCCTAAAGACAACGAATGTACTCGCTCAGGACGTTGCTGTTTCTCCATCAATCAGCACTGACAACTCTACGTTAGAGGTCGTCCACGAGTTCGTTTACCTCGGGTCCACCATCACTGACACCCTGTCCTTGGAAACTGAGCTAAATAGGAGGATCGGTAAAGCAGCCACAACTCTGTCCAGACTCAGCGAGACAGTGTGGAATAACAACAAGCTGTACACTCACACCAAAATGCAAGTCTACAGAGCCTGCATCCTCAGCACCCTCCTTTACGACAGCGAGACTTGGACCCTGTACACCCACCAGGAAAAGAGGCTGAACGTCTTCCACTTGCGCTGCGTCAGGCGCATCCTTGGAATATTGTGGACAGACAGAGTGTCCAACACTACTGTCCCTGAGCAAGCTGGAATCCCAACTATGCACACCCTCCTCAGGCAGCAGTGGGTCCGCTGGCTTGGCCACGTCCACAGGATGAATGATGGAAGGATCCCAAAAGACATCCTGTATGGCGAGCTAGCCTCTGGCAAAAGACCTCCCAGACAGCCACAGCTGCGCTACAAAGATGTTCGCAAGAGAGACCTCAGGGAAGCAGACATCAAACCAGACAGCTGGGAGGAGCTGGCAGACGATCGCAGCAGATGGAGGCAGGAACTATACACGGGCCTTCGGAAGGGTAAGTTGAGGATCAGACAGCTAGCAAAAGAGAAGCGAGCCCACAGAAAGCACAGCAAGGACTTGCCAGACACCCATTACAGATGCAACAGATGCAGGAAGGACTGTCACTCTCGTGTGGGTCTTCACAGTCACAGCCAATGCTGCAAATGAGGATGCCAAACGGAACTACGAAGGGCGCGTTCCATAGTCTATGTAGACTGAAGGATGCTACGCTACGCTACAGTGGCTGGTATTACTTCTGCAGAACACAAATGAAAGGAGAAAAACCATACAAATTCATTTAAAGGAGGAAAAATGAGATCTTTTATCCACCTTTTTTATGTTGTAAGACCAGCCACACTCAAATATAGTCTTGATCTCACAAAGACCTGCAGTACGTAAAGTTCATATGTAAGTAGTCCCACTGATCCTACCTGCACCTAGAAGGCATTAAAAGGATACCATCATTTTCCAAAGGTATTTTTGCCCAATAATTATTCACAATAAGCCATCCCTGTAAAGGGATAAAGATCTCCCTCCATAGCACAGGACATCCAGTTTATTATTGCAGGATTGCTTTAATTTGCACTGGCCTCGGGGATTTGTTACATTTTTAGAAGTCCACACCCAGTAACTGAAGAAACCCCAGATGAGCAAGACACAAACCCACAGTTTCAATAGTGCCACTCCTGGGGTGTCAGTGCTTTGCTCAATCAGGTCTTAAATTGACTTTGCAAGCACCCCATCAGAACAAGGTGCACAAGAAGGGCCACGAGTTCCCCATGACTTCACAATCCACAGACTCATCACAGTCCCTAGCCAGTGTACTGAGTCTCGAAGCCAGCCATGGTCTCTTCCACCCCACGCCCCCCCGCCTTGCATTGGTCTCACCTGTACAGGATGAGATCGTAGAGGCACCGGCCCTGCACGTTGAGCGCATGCGTGTATTGTGCGCGCGCAGGGGGAAGGAGCGGAGGCGAGGGGGCCCCGCCCTCGGGGGGACGGGCCGCTCCACCCCCCCACAGCAGGCGCGCCACGTCGTTGGTGACTAGCCCCTGCAAGAAGGTGGCCGCCTCGGGCCCTTGCACGCGCAGGAGCGCGCGGCTGAGCGGGAAGCACCGAACGGCCGCGGGTGGAGGAGCGTGTGCCCCGCTCAGCCGCCTCAGCCCCCCGCCCCCACCTGGCCTCAGGGGAGGGCGGAGGCAGAGGCCTGCCCTCACCAACATGGCGACCGGCGAGGCACGAAGGCCGTCAGGGCGGACCGCTGTGAGCAACCTTTGTAGCCACCGCCATCTTGCGTGTCTCAGACCTGGGCGGGGGGGGAGGGCTGGCTCCTCCCTCCCACCTCGCGTGGCGCCGTCCGGCCGTTGTTGAGCCTTTAACCACGCCCATTGCCCTGCCGCAGCCCTGCAGCCTCGCTTTGGAGCAGGGCGGGGGCGATGGATAAGGGGGTGGCGCCTGTGGCACAGCGTAGGGCGCAGGTCAGGCTTGACTTGTCCGGCTGCCTGTGGGGTCCCTACTGGGGCCCCGTAGGAGGCGGGGGCGGAAGCCACCCCCATGCACTCTTCCCACAGCACCTGGCCCTGTAGGGCTCTGTGCTGCCCTGACGTGCCCCCTCCCCCTCGCCCTCCCCACGCGCGCCCCCACGGCACAGCAGCACCCTGCCGACGGACTGACTCGGGGGGTGCTTCCCCAGAGCAGCAGCAGCCCTAGGGAATGCCCGTCATGTGAGACAGCGTGGGGTGAGACTGCCCCTTCCAGCACCATGCGATGCCGGCCTGCGGCAGCAGCACGAGGCAGCAGCGGTCAGTGCTGCCATTGGAGAAGCAGGGAAACTGAGGCGTGGTGAGGTGAGGACTGCTCAAGGCCACCCAGCAGACCAGTGACAGGGCTAACCAAGAGAACCAAGGTCTCCTAAATCCTAGGCTAGTGCTCAAGCTCCTAAGCCCCTTAGTAACCCAGCATAGCATCTACTTGGCCCATACGTAGCCTGAACCAAGAACACCTGCTTGGCTTTCTTTGAACGTGTCTGGGTTTGAAGTCGTTGGGATTAAATTGTAACGTGTGTTCTGATCAGGTGCAGTTCTGACACACACTGTGTGGTGCTATCTTCTGACTAAACCAGCTGGGGTTATCTGTCCATGCTATGGCTCTGCTCTTTCACGCTTTGTTAGCCATGTGGTAGGGAGGGGTAAGAGGAGGATGTCTGGGACCTGGAGGTTTTGGGCCTGGGGATCTTATTCAGTATGTTTCTATGTATCTGCTATGGAGTTTCAGTATTGGTTGCAATGCTGTTATACTCTGATCTATAAGTTTGGATTACTTTAAGATCTATATTATTATTTGCTAGCCATCGGGGTTGAAGGTAGGGTTTTACTGACATGTCATAGTGCACATATGGAAGTGTGGTACATATCTAAAGAAGCAAAGGGACATGCCTCAAAATCAGTTTTTATTCTAACAGTCTTTTGTGGTCTGGGCTTCTCCTTTATCCTCTTCCATTGTCTCTCTGGCCCCTCAATAGGTTGCTTAAAATCTTGTCCAAATGTTTCTGTTTCTCCTTTAATCAATGGAGCAGGCCTCTTTAGCACTCTGGCTAGACACTGGAAAATACTGTCATTCAAAGGGTTAAGCTTTTCCAACCCTGCTCCTCTGCAGATTCTTCCATTCTGCTGGGGCCTCTTCCCCACTTATCTGCTCCCTGAGCCTTGTCTAATTCTCCTTTGATTCTGTGTCCTGACTTTCTGCTTTTTCCTGCTCTGCCTGTTGCCTTCCTGGAAGCCTGCCTGTTCAAGCTTGTTCTCTGGCATTTCCCAAGCTTTCTGCTGCACTCTAAGCACTTCAGCACCCCCTAGGCCTCAGTGAAAACTGAGGCAGAACATTATCAAAAGCCTCTTTGCTAGCACACTGTGGCACTTGTTGGTAGTTCACAGAATATTTAGTAAGATTGGAATTTGAATTACTTACTTTGCTCTGTACTAAAAAGTCCCCTGGTAGGTGTGTGTCTTATCATGATTCACCAACGTGGAAATGAGAGCTTAAAAATTACCATTCCCTGGCTCATTATCACTAGAATAACTCTGAGGAACATGCTCAAAGCTATGGTAACCTTGCTTTAAGCTTCAGCTCATTAGAGTGGAATTCATCTCACAGATTTAAAGAATACTAATGAGTCATCTCTCAAGGCGTGTTCTCTGTGTTCCTTCTTCCTCTGCCACAGAAGCTTGTTGGCTGTTCTGCATACTCAGGACAGCAAAAATGATCTGACTGAAGTTTTGCAGCAGCAGTTATCTCCCCGGAACCTCAGCTGTACAATGAGGAAGAAATTTCAAAACTGAAGAAAGTATAAAATTAATGTATTAGAACTGACAGAAGCAAGCAGTCTATAGGCTGCCACTCAGCTTGAACTATTTATGTTACAGTAGTGCCTGCAGACCAGCTGATACTGGTGCCCCATTGTGCTAGGTGCTATTTGTACACATAATTAGGAGAGTTTGTGCCCTTGAGTTCAGAGTTTAAATTGGGTAGGGAACCTTTTCTGGATGGGGGCAGTCACTGACCACAAAAAAATCCGTTGGGGGCCACACAAATGAGAAGCCAAACCCACTTCCCTGCAAAAAAAAAACAAAAAGAAAAAAAAAAAAAAACCTCACTGATGTGGTCCTTGACTGAATATCAAAAAAGTACGCTCCTCTCATGCCCCTCACACAGAACATAGGGGAGTCACGACTCGTAGATTTTGTGGGGCTCCCTAGGCTCTGGAATGGACCTAAAAAAGAGGGGATCATCGTGGAAGGGGGCTGCCAGGAAGTAGGCTGGGAGTGGGGGGTCTGGGTGGGGGGTGGGTGCAGAAGCAAGGGACATCGGGATCTGGGTGGGAAGGGGTGTTGGAGCAGGCTGGGGGGAAGGGGGCCTTAGTGGGGGTGGAGTACAGGAGTAGTCTTGGGACTGGTGGGAGAGAGGATGCAGGAGCAGTCTGGGGGTTAGGAGCCAGGCAATGGGTGGGACCTGGTGCAGCTCCCCCATTGCTCCCAGGCACTGCCCCCCATCACTCTGATTGGCCAGAATTCCAACCAATCAGAGTGGTGGAGGGGGAGCCTCTCCAAGTATTGCTGTGCTGCCGTTCCCCACTCTGGGGGAAGGAGAGGTGAAAGGCAAACAGTGGCAGTGGAGGTAAGTGTGCAGAGCATGGAACTGCTTCCTGTCCACTGCCCCAAACCAGGCAGGGCCCGTGGGCCAGATTCAACCCTGGTTGCCAGACTCTGCCCTCTGCAGCTTGGGGCCCTACACCCCCCACACCTCACCATGGGTTTGATGCTGGGAAGTGGGGACCGAAGCATGGGGAGCTGGATCCAGGCCATGAACTGGGGGGGTGCCCCACCCCTGGTTTAAATAGAAGAGACAGACACCAGCAATAGTGGGGAAAGACAGAGTGAGGGGACAGGGACTTACTCAAGATCAGGTAGCAGAATAGTGATCAAGGCCAGGTTTCCAGCCTCCCAATCCAGCACTTATCTCTGCTGCCTTACAGCTTCTGACTCCTCTATAAGGATCTTGGGGGAGTCAGGCTGCTTTATACCATATTTGGTTTCAGCAGCCAGACATGCAATGATGAATAAGGACTTAGTGTCTGCTTCACCCTGAATTTCCCAGCTTTTATCTGTTTCAGTCAACCTCTGGGGTGTGATGCTGGGTAAATTAATTTGTACTTAAATACAAACTATGTTGGGCACAGGGTGAATGTCAAATAATCTTTTATGGTTACACTGTGACAGCCTTAGCTCACAGTGTTATCTGGGACTTGTGAAGCTTGTGAAACACATCCCCAAACCATGGGGTGCATCCCCCAAGAGGTCAGAGGAATGTTTGGGGGGGAGCAAAGGAGGAGTGCCACCCAGCGCTGTTCCACTCTCAGCTACACCCCCTGACAACAGCCATGACCCAGACCACCCCCAGCTGCAACCCTAACATTGGCTCTCTTAGCTGGCCTCATTCCCCTAGATGGATGGCCTGTCTCTGGGCGGGGAGTGAGTACAAACAGGCATAAGGAGTGGTGCAGTGCTGAAAAATGTAGGGCCCTTGTGATAGTAGGCTTACTATGGCTTCAGCCATGTTTGAGCACCATGGGTGAAATCCATAAGGCCAGGGTTCCACTGAACTCAAAGCTAAAAAAGAGCTGATCCTGCAGGTGCTGAGTGGGAGCAGGGGGAGGGACAGGGAGCAGATCTTGAATTTAAATGGCCCTTGTATTAGCCCTCTGCAACCAGGTGAAATTCACTCTACAGTAGTTACCTCTCCCATGTGCCTGCATTAGCAGCATGACAGCAGTGTCTCAACCATGACCACAGTCCACAGTGTTCTCTGGCATACAACCTTGTGTGGTTGCAACAACTGTGTAGCCGTGGTGGATTTGACTCCCGTTTTAAACAGCAGGCCTTCAGTTGGAGCCACATTCTTCCCAGTGCCCCTTTTGAAGAGTGTAGGGTTTTCCCTCCCTTTCAGTACAGTGTTATCCACCTTTGAATTCTGGTTAGTGCACAGGGTGTTCCCAGATGAAAGTAGATGATCAGTAGGCAGCTGCATAAACAGAAAAACACAATGTTGAGAAGTAAGCAAAAGAGCCTGGGGATGTGATTTTGAATGACCTTGGACAGTCCAACAGACACATTTTGCTGAGTTATTAGCAGGGTTCTAGCCGGTGGAAATGCTAGCAGTGGTGATGAGGATTAACAGCCACAAGGAGAGGCAGGGAGAAAGGGGAGATGCGGGATGATGTGTTTCAAGTACTGTGTGAGAGCCAGATGAGCTGGACATAGAAGAGGGTTTTTTTTTTTGTTTTGTTTTTGTTTTATGTGTTTTTTTTTATGTGACTGAGCAAATTGCATTACTTGTTTGTGCCTATTTCTGAACCTGTAACATGATGTTCATTAGGGGCATTCTGACACTTAATCAAGGGCAAAGGACCAGGTCCAGATCCTCAACTAGACCAGTGTTTCTCACCTTTTTTTTAATAAAGTACCCCTTTTTCAAAAGAAATTATAACTACCCCCAGACTCCGCTCATGTACCTCTCAGGGCACACATACCAGTAGTTGAGAAACATGGTCCTAAGGTAACCTGAGGTCTTGAAACAGATGCCATTCTCCCTTTCAAGATTACTGTACTCTTTGTAGGACTCAGATTTGTTTTGTAAAGCACCAAGTTACACTTCACTTAAAAACACTTACCAAAACATGCAGAAATATCACAGCAGACTATGACTGAAACCTTGCTGACTTTCTACCATCTTGTTATCAAATAAATCAATTGGAATAGAAATATTGTACTTCCATTTCAGAATAAGGTATATGAAGAAGTAGAAACAAGACATTGAATGAACTTTTAGATTGTATTGACTTTACTAGTGTTTTTATGTAGCCTGTTGTAAATCTAGGCAAATATCTAGATGAGCTGATGTACCCCTGGAAGACCTCAGTGTACCTCTCCCGGGTACCAGACCCCTGGTGGGGAAACACTGGGCTCGAGGACTATAGTGGTGGATCAAGCCCACAGCTCTCTCCTGCCATTGCTCTGTTCCGTCATCTCTCCAGGACACTAAAGAACTGAAGTGGGAATTATGATAACCAATGCGCTAGGATTTTCAGCCAAGTGAGCTGAGGACATTTGACTTACTCAGATGCAAAAACTACTGCTGCAGTGACCCTCGTCAGCTGTCACTGCTCCGACTGTTCTGCCTCCTTGGCAAGGAATGACAGAAGAGCACTGTTCATTCCTGCTTGGCCAGCTTCTTGTCAGAGGTTGCCATCAGCTCTCATTTTTCATCCTGCAGCACGTGCCTCAGACTTGCAGCTCTTGGTGACTTAAACAACATTTGATTAACCTTTTTTTTTTCTTTAGCATCTCAGCCAATTTCAGGGCCAGAGAGAATCATACCTTGCTACAGAAATGTGCTGTTGAACATTGTTGTTTCCTGGACCAGACACTGCTACCCTCCCTCACCCATGCTAAGCAATACTTGGCTCTACAAGTACTTCACCTGATACCCACGCACTATACAAAGCCAGATTTTGCCATTCTCCTGGGACCGCAACTGCGTCCTCTTCAAGCAACAGGCATGGCATTACAGACTCTTGAAGGGTGGCCCCTTTCTGCCAAGTACTAAACAAACCTATTGAAACAATTTGCTATCCATTTTCTTTTACTGTCTCTGGATTCACTGAGCGGTCACAGAGAGGTAGCCATGTTAGTCTGTGTCTTCACAAAACAAAAATGCACTGCTGCAGCACTTCCAAGACTAACAAAATAATTCATTAGGTGATGACTTTTTGTGGGACAGCCCCACTTCTTCAGATCTGGAAATTCTGATGAAAGTAAACTGGCACGACAAAAATATGAGAGAGAGAGAGAAAGAAATGAAAATTGACAAATCAGCTGCATAGGAGAGAGGATGGGGTGAAGGCCTGGGAAAAGGGGGAAGAAAATTACTTACTGCAAGTGTCTGTTAAGTGACATGCCTGAGATCACTAGGAATATCAAAGACAGAGAGGCCACAGGGTGTTGAACTTGAGAATAAACTTTAGTTCAGACGGATGCACTGGTATATTATAGCATCTCTGCAGCATTGACAGAACACACCTGTTGATTGACAATATGCCTGACTGCCTTACATGTCTACAGTGTTTGATAATATTAACTACTCAAGTTAACAGTGTTGTTTGTTTGAGACCACTGTCATCCTAGTGTGCTTATTGTGTGGGTGGGAGGAGCAGGGAGTGGGAATGAAACATACCGTTTATTGGAATCATATGGGCAAGCCAGGTCTCCCAGACTTCTGTCATTTTACATGCATCTCTTCAGTACAAGACAGTTGGCCAAAACAATCTCTGGTGTAAGTCACTGAAGTTAAGGCAAATATATTAGGGCGAATTTGAAGGGTTAAGTTACTTAACAAGTACAAATAAAAGGTGGAAAAACTCCACTTTTTAGAAATCCAAACAACTGTAAATGCTTTAGGCTGCCTCTCCTCCCAGGGATTACATTGCTTTAATGGCAGCCAGCCTTTCTCAAGTCTATATTTGGGATATAATGGCTTTTAGGCTTGTACAACAGCCTGTAGCTTCAACTGCCAGGGCTTCAGCTGGCAGATTTGGCCCTACTAAAGGGGTAGCTCGGTGCTGGACTCTGGACAAATCATGCTCCAAGTTTTCTGTAGCGTGAGCTCCAGTTTTGTTTGCTCTGTTAGTAAACCTGTGTCTGGATTTGCCACCTCAAAAGTGCCACTGCTAGTTTAGGTTGGAGAAGAAACTCGCTATGCCCATATGTGTTTAGGCAATTCTGGTGTAAATCAAGGATAATTTGGCTTCAAGAGCTACTCACTTCTTAATCAGCTGGAGGACAGTGCAGTGCCTGAATGATGGGAAGCTGCTGCAGAATAGAGAATACAGGCTGCATAGAAGTTTCCCTGCCTGGGCTCAGGCTGGGAGAAATGCTCTCCAGTACAGGAGTACTGGAGAACAGTGTCAGGACACCAGCTGACTCTCACCCAGACACAACACTTGGGCTACTTCTACACAAGAAGCCTCCATTGACAGAAGTCACTGTCGGAAGGGATTTCCTAGCAAAATTTCTGTCGGCAGATTGCATCTACACACAAAAGCAGATCGAAAGAGCAATCCGCTCTGACAAAGAGCAGCCAGACTACCTGGCCCTCTCTCAACAGAACAGCCAACGGGAAGCTCTGCAAACAGGGTTGCCCAGTGAAATGGAAGCCCTGTCAACAGAGGGTCCCAGAGCATCTATGCGGCTTTTTTGTCAATAGAAAGCTGTTGAGAAAGGCGTTATACCTGAATGTGGAGAGGTGTAACGCTGCCGGCGGATGTGCCAAGTTTTGTCACCAGACTTTTGACAAAGCACATTTTGCATGCACATGCTCCATGGGTGATTCCCACAAAAGCCCAGTTTTGCTGGAAAACCTTTGTCATGTAGAAGTAGCCTTAGAATGTGTATACATAGCAGAGTTATTTCGGAATAATGACCACTATTCCAAAATAATTTTGCCAGTGTCTACACAACACAACCGCTATTTTGAAATGATTTTGAAATAGTGGACGTCTTATTTCGGATTTGGTAAACTTCATTCTATGAGAACTAGTGCCTACTCCAAAATATTCTGAAATAAACCTGCTGTGTAGACATAGTATTTCACATTAGAGCTCCTGGAAGCAGTGTCATCTTGAATGGGTCCAGTTTTTAAATCAGGCCCTTTAAGATGTCCCAAGTTGGGTCCCCAAAATCACTGGTGAATTTTGAAAATTTAGGCAGTGTATTCCATTGTTACTTGGTGTATAAAGGAGTTGTAGGTTCTGCCTCTTAGCAGAGTGCTGATAACCAGCAGTCCGCAGTAAAGCAAAAGTAATTTGCAAATACAATTTGAACCTCTCTAATCCAGAACTCTCTCATCTGAAAAGATCCATGATCCGTCATGACTTTAGTTAGCTGGATGACCATTTATGGGTGTGGACAAGTTTCCTGTGGTTCCATAAAGTTTGTTTACAGCCACCAGTGCTGGCTATCAATGTTCTGAGCTGTTATTTAGCTGTAATTTACCCCAGATACCTTCTAAGAGCCCAGTAAGCAATGGAAGTGTTAGTAATATGATACGTAATAGTGACCTCCCCATGGTCTGGCAAATTCCCTCATCTGGCACTGTTCAGGTCCCAAGGGTGCTGGATTAGAGAGGTTCAACATGCAGTGCACACTGGAAAAAATAATTCCAACTATATATACACAAAATGATAGGCTCTGAATTACCTGTTACCACTTATAAGTGATCTTTCTCTGAAAATATCCCATCAACATGCAGTGGGGGCAGTTGAAAAATCTATTATTTGGAAGCACAATGAAAAGTATAAAAACAGAATATAATGCCTCTGTGTAAGTCCACAATAGGCTCACACCTTGAACACTGCACGCACATCTGGTTGCCCCATCTCAAGATAGATACATTAGAAAAGATATGATAAAGGGTAACAAAATGATTGGGATATGGTACAGCTCCTTTGTGAGGAGAGGTTAAAAAAGTGGGGACTGTTTAGGTTACAAAAGAGACAATTAAGGGGGGATATGACAGAGGTCTAAGTTTATGTGTGGTGTGGAGAAAGTAAATAGGGAAGTGTTATTTACCCCCTTAACACACAAATTCAGAGTCAACTGATGAAATTAACAGGCAGCAGATAAAAACAAAAAGTACTTTTTCACACAACACAGTCAGCCTGTGGAAGTCACTGCTTTTGGGAGACTGTGAAGACCAAAGGTATAATTAGCTTCACAGAAGAATTAGATACATTCACGGAGGATAGATCCATCAATGGCTAGTAGCCAAGACAGGCAGGGTCACAACTTGAGTGACAGAAACTGGGATTGGATGACAGGCGATAGATCACTCAGTTAGCTGCCTGTTCTGTTCATCCCCTTTGACAAATCCTAGCTCTGGTTTCCTCAGAAGACAGGATAGTGGGCTGCCTAGATCATTGTTCTGAACCAGGATGTGTTCTTATGTACTTAAATCCATGAAAATATATCATTTGTATCATTTGTATGGTTGTATTGTCCACCCAATTAGGTTTAAAAATCTTGGCCATCTCTAATGCCATCACCAGCATCTTCCAATTAATTTAATGTTTCCAATGTTAGCATCAAAATGATCCTTGCAACACAAATGCCACACACAGTGCATATGTAAACAATATGTCCATTTTATTAGTCATGTTGGAAATTGAATATCCAAAGAGCTAGGGTTTGTTTTGTTTTGTTGACAAATATGTGTAACATTCTAACTACATTCCAGATGGAAGTATGCAATGAGAAACATTTCCATACACAAAAAGTTTCAAATACAAATACAGTTAGTACAAAAAAAAAAAAAAAGAAAGAAAGAAAGAAAGAAACTCTGTGACAGCACAAACTTGTTATGGCCTTTAGTTAAGTTCAAGTATTTTCCAGTGGAATGGAATGCAAGCAACAAGGTAATTTGGCTTCTTGGGACATCCCAGGCCCTGAATAAAAAGATGAGTGCATTATCTGACACATTTCAGTGAATATATTCAGCATTTGGAATTAAAAAAACCACACAGTGGAACCCATCTGCTCTGTGAATGAAACTACTAACCTGTAGAAGAAGCAAAGCATTATACCATACAGTGATCGCTTTCAGTAAGGGTGCTGCATAGGAATTCATTGCAATTGCAGGAGCAGGCGAATGGTTAGCTCATGATGGATATGTACCTCATTTGTGATCCTACCTTTTGCCATGTTGGTTAGGAAGGGTATGTTTGTTGGGCCTCCTAATCTTTCTCGTTCCCTTGAAAAAGGGAGTTCTTTTTTCAGATCTGAATGGATTCATTCACAAGAAGGTATTTATTCAATCCTGCGAGCCAGGTAATGACCCAGGGAAGGGTGCAATAATCAGCTTGGAAGGCCGTGGAGAGTATAGCCTACCAGAGAGGGAGAGTGACTTGGAAGGGTCCCACTGGAAGGGAAAGGAGTAATTGGAGGACATTCCACATAGTATAAGAACAACATCAATATACATTTCTCAGGGCTAATTCTGTCCCTGGCTGTGTCTCCTGCATGCTGCTCCCCTGGCAAATGAGCACTGTAACTGAGTCTCAAAGGAACTGTGGACTTATTCTCCCAGTGTAAGAACTGCTGTAAGTGTCCCCAAGCTACTCTCCTCTCAGCCCCAGCATAGGGCTTTTGCTGAGCTGGCTGGAATTTAGGAGGGAATCTACCACAGCACTGCATGCTATAGAGATTTGGGCCTTTGGACTGCCCCAGAGACAGCCTCAGCAATGATGTTAGAGTTACAGAAGCTCTGTCGAGCTGCAGCACGGAGCATATGCTCTCACCTGCAGGTCTCCCGGTGCTTTACAAAGGTGCATAAGCATTATCAGCCCTATGTTACAGATAAGGAAACAAGGTAGGTGACTCAAACAAGGTCACCAAGTTTATCAGTAGCAGGGCGGGGAACAGAACACAGGTCATTTGATTCAGGTTTATCACCAACCACTAGGTCACAGCTGCCTTATGGGCTAAATACCTGAAAAAAATCTCCTAACCATGACAAGTGAAAAGTTCTCTCAAGGGGAGTGGTGGAAGCACCATGCTTGGGTCTTATACAGGTTAACACCAGACTGGACAGGGCCCTGGACAATGTGCTGCCAGGAGTGAGCTAGTGCTGGCTCCAGATGTGACTTCCTAGCTCTTGCCCAGCTCTGTCTTTTCTGGGTGAAATGCTGTCCCCATTGACGTCACTGGGAAGACGCCTATTGACTTGAATGGGTCCAGAAGTCACATTGTCACTGCCTAACCATGCAGGCATACTGTGCAACACTGCAGTGTACACCCACAGAGGTCTCTGGGGACCTTATGTCTTATGTCCCATGCACCTCACTAATTTTATAGGTTCACTTGACCACAGCAGCCAATTAATCAGGCCAGAAAGTGGACATGCACGACTCCGTGTGCAACCCAGACCTGCTTGCAACCATCATCTGGCCCGTTAAGCTCATGTGGAACTGGGGGAGGGCAGGAATCACAGAAAGAAACATTGAACAGATACTGAGTGTCCAACTTCTCTGCACAGTGTGGGTTATAATTTGGTGCCCCTCCAGCAGAAATACAGCTCTTCAGCCACTTATGGTAACAAAGCTCCTGGCACAGGCTACCAGGAAGGGTCAGGAAATTCAAAGAGACGTCTGAAATCCCCTCCTGAATGCACTCTCTTTTTGACAAGGCATCACGACCAAGTCTGAATTCAGGGATCTCAAATACTCTGCTTTTCACCACAGCAAGAAAAGCCAGAAAACCAACCAGCTCCCCAACACAGGCATCTTGTAACAGAAGATGTTCCTACCCAGGAAACATGCTTGCCATGGGCTGCCTAAAACAGGTCACCCAAGCCAAAAGGATGGCCATTGGGTGGGGCAGTTAGAACTGCTGAATTCTATTGCTCTCTCTGACACTGACCGGCCGGATGCCTTGGGTGTGTGTCTTAACCATGCTGGATAAAGTGGGGTTAATAATAGTTACCCCCCCAGGAGTAAAGATAGTTAATTAGCTCTTTGTACAGCCCTAGGCTTGGGTGAAACGATATTATTATCATTCCAGACCACACAGAAAGGAGGTTATACTAGAACAGACAAGGGAGTATTAACAGCACAGTCCTGCAACAGCAGACAATCCTCCCCAAGGCTTGTGGCTGCAATAAGGCAGGGCTCACAAGGCCCTCACAGACCCAAGGAGGTTGTGCAACCCTTCCTAATATAATGAACAATAAGGGCTAATTATATATTTATTAGCCTGTGCTCATGTGATAGACTGAGCTTTCCAGTTGAAAGTGTCTTTCTCTGCCTCCCAGGCAAATGCTCTGCCTCAATCACACTTCGAGCTAAACTCAGAGCCAAGGGTCTGGCTCTGGTTCACTTGCTGGCTACTCACGGTACAGCAACACTAATCACAGCAGGACTGCATTACACAGCAGCCGCAGAGGCACATAGCACTCCCTGAAGATAAATGACTAGCTGAGGAGTCCTGTGGAAACCTGAGGTCCATGACATCCCTCAAGAATTACTCAGGGGCTGTGTCTACACGTGCCCCAAACTTCGAAATGGCCACGCAAATGGCCATTTCGAAGTTTACTAATGAAGCGCTGAAATGCATATTCAGCGCTTCATTAGCATGTGGGCTGCCGCGGCGCTTCGAAATTGCCGCGCCTTGCCGCTGCGCGGCGCGTCCAGGTGGGGCTCCTTTTCGAAAGGACGCCGCCTACTTTGAAGTCCCCTTATTCCCATCTGCTCATAAGAATAAGGGGACTTCGAAGTAGGCGGCGTCCTTTCGAAAAGGACATGGCCATTTCGAAGTTTGGGGCATGTGTAGACACGGCCAGGAAGTCCTGAGGGCCGGAGGCTGTTGTTGCTGCTATAACCAGGATAAACTTACAAACCAGACTTCCCCCATGCAGCAGAGAATCCCAGCAGTGCTCCAGGAGGACACGTTTCAATGGGTCTGCTGCATTGTGAGTCATCTCTAAGGAACAAACACACTGCAGCCAACCCTCAGACCTTCCATCCTGTAAAATGCCTTCCATTTCCTGTGGGGGCCACAGCTAAACTAGGGAGATTCCCATAGAGGAGCATTATAAACATCTGCACTGGACAGCAGAAAGCATACGCTGCTGCCCAGCTATGGGCCCAACTTCATCATAGCCTCTCTCTTGTTCTGAACACGGCTTGGAATCAAGGGCTCTGCAGCGCACTGAATTTTAATGTAACTCATCATTATCAAACAACCCTTTTTGGTTTGTAGGTCTGGCCCAAGTTTCACAGGATTAATTTAACTCCATGTAAAATGTGAAGTCGTTCCACGGAGCACAGAGAAAGGGCTCTGCCCTGAAGGACAAGCAGATATGTTTCTCCCCTCTCTCCTATGTTGTAAATATTAGGAGTCTCTTGTGCAAATCCCATAGCTAAAAGTCAGGTCCTCTCTGAGACAGACCCCTGGCGCAAGCCTGATCTTTCCTGCTGAGAATACCCTCAACACCTGCCCTGCAGCTCAGCAGAATAAAGCTGCATTCCGTTAAATAGAACGGATGATTTGGGATTGTTCACTTCGGGTCACTTGCTCATTTTCCAAGGCAGTATGGTTAACAGCAGATTGTGGTTCCAGGAGATGCCCACCAATGGGAGCAGGATCACACCCTCAATTAGCTCATGGGCAACTAAACAAAACGCATTCAATATTTAACCAGCAGCTCTCACAAGTTGTTCACTGTCGTCTGTATAAAACAATCATCTGCTCTGTCTCTTTCACTGGTGATGTCATACAGCTTTCAGTGCGTTCCTGCATCCTCATTCAACACAGTACGGGAGTTGGGCATGGAGCTACTTACTTAGAGTTAAGCACATTCCTAAGTGCTTTGCTCATTCAGGGTAGGTCTACACAGCAGCCGCTATTTCAAAAGAACTATGTGAGCATCCATACAACACAACCGCTACTTCAAAATAATTTTGAAATAGCCAATGCCTTCTTTCGGAATTCGGAAACTTCATTGTCCGAGGAATATTGCCTATTTCAAAATAGTTATTTCAAATTAGGTGCGGTTAAGACAGGAAATAGGGGCTATTTTGAAATAAGTTCTAGTGTGTCCAATGGCTCTATTACAAATAGGCTCTGTTGTGTGTAGGTGCCCTATTGCGAAATAGCTGAGTACAATTTTGAAATGCATTTGGTGCGTAGCTGCGCTATTTTGGAATAAGCTATTCTAGAACACCTCTTGCGAAACAGCTTATTAGGAATAACGCTGCTGTGTAGACACGGCCTCCGACTATGTAGATCTTTATCATGAGCTGAGATTGAGCAGCGTAATCCTGGGAGCTCTTAAATGCATCCTGCAAAGCTGCAGTAGGAACTGACTTAGGCACCAGGCAGGATCAGGCCCTGCACAAGGGGCAACAGAGCAGAAAATGAGGCAGTTATTTACTTATGAACACAGATGCCTAGCCTGGTAGATCACCAGCCACGTTCCCAGTGGTCAGGGTTATGCTTCTGCTCTGAGTTATTGGAATTAAAGCGCATTGAAGCCCCAGCCGCAGTCATATTTTTACAAGTCAGCTATGAGATGAAAAAATATGGTCAACGTGTAACTTACGGGAAGCTTTTAAAAAAGAGAAACTCTCCTCGTCAGCTGCACTGCCTCACTGGCATGAGTAGACATGGAAGTCCACGGTCATGTCTAAACCGAGCTTCCTTTCTTAAAATTTCCCTGCACCTCCCACCATCGGCTCTCTTCCTCCTGGCGCACCAAAGTAGGCAAGCTGCCTCTAGCTGCTTGCTGGGTAAGCAGCATGTCATTAGCTATGTTCCTGGTAAGCTGAGCGCTCGGGTGGCTGACCAGGAGAGATTCAGGGCTGCTCAGTTGATTAGCAGGGTGCCCAAAGCCATCCATGGGGGCAGCGTGTGTTTCTATTGGTGGTGCGCATCTGCACACACCTGGGTGCACATAACAAAATTAGTTCCACCTGTGAATAGAAGAAATTAAAGGGAACCCTGGTCAGCACTAGCATTGGATCGCAGCTACCCCTGGTGCTAAACTTTAGTGAAAATACCCCGGAATAGACATGTCCATTGGAACTACTCATGTGAGCAAGGACAGGGAGATTTGATCCTTATACAGTGGAAAAGCACTTCTTGTGAATGGCCCCTTTCCTGTTCCCGTTAAAGTCAAGCAGACAAATTCTCAGCGTCGGTCACTGAAGTAAATAAACTGAGCCAACGGACAGTGGTTGAGGATCTGGTCCATCTGCTCTTGAGGAGCAGAAGATCGGCCATTCAGCATGGGTCTGGTTTTGATGGGCAGCGGGAGTTGCAAAAATCCTTGTGGGGTTGATAGTATGTTATAGATATTGCTGTATCTCGCACACAATGTTCATATGTATCTCCACACTAAGCATTGATCTATATGTCACAACTATTTGTAAGCTCTTGATTAAACAAAAGTACATGGTCTTCTGATCTCTGCCAAGCGCTAACACAGACATCAGGAATGTGGAATTTCATTTTCCTGGTTGCTTAAAGGCACTTGTGCTTAAGATGTGCAATAGCAGTGTTAAAAACCTGTTGCCATTCACCCCCCACTCTGCTGGGCTGCAGCATCTTTACAATGTTTGAAAGCAAACACCATGCAGCATTTGATCGGGTTTGCTTTGCAGGTCAATGGTGATGCGGAAAAAATACCACATTTACCTCAAGGCTAATCACTCGGGGTCGTGTACGTTCTTTAAATGTGGCTAAAGTGCTTGTGACAGTCTTCACGTTAGATTAATGCATGGTTAGAACGGTTGGCTGCAACCCTCAGTTATGTTACCATCGCCTCTTCTTAGTGCATGTAAGAATCCAAGCAGGACACTAGTAATGCTAGTGGATCGTGGCCCTTAATGCAACATGTCCTAGCTTTCCCCTCTAAGAAAGGAGTTATAATTAATTTCAGGAAGGACATTTAGTAATTAAACACTGCTCAATGCAAGTACAGTACTACAGCCTCAGGAGGCACGACATGAGCTGCTCAGGGCAGTCAAGACTTTCTTCCAAATGGTCAACAGACTCCCCTTCCCACAAGGCATCTCACTTGTCAGGATCGTCTCTGTTGTCAAGATCCTACAGTGCGGGTTGTCCTGGACAAACAGCTACTGAGTGACATAAGGAGGAAAGCTGTTACTCCCGCTCCCAAACAACGTGGGGATAGGGGTGAGGGGATAGGGACCATTCAGTCTACCTTGATGGAAGATCCCAGAGAGAATATGTCAGGACTAGGCAGGAAAGGGAGTGTTGTTGGTTGACACACCAAAAGACGTTATTCAAATGTAACAATTCAGCCTTCGTTCTCATTTACCTTCATACACACATTGTGCCTGTGCTCTGTGAATTGAATTCTAGACAATTTGCGGGGAAAACCCACACGCACCTCCTACTTACATTGCTCTATGAGCTACGGTCAAGCACCTAAATTATATCCATACAGAAGTCTTTCCGTCTTTGCTGCTTGAACTACCTTTCTCTGAACTGGCTTTCGGCTTCGCTCCTTGTTTCTCCTGGGCAGTATTGACCCTGTTCTGTTCCACCACAGTCCCCCCTGAAGCAGGGCTACTGGTTCTGGAAGGCTGCGTGTTGACCTGAGTGGCATTGTAGCTCTGGAATGCTATGTCTAACTGCTCCTGGGCCACCCGCAAGTGTTTATGAAGAGCGGACAGATCCGGAGGGAGGTTCTCATCTGGGCTTGTGCACTGTTGTTCTTGAGCAACGTTAGCCAAGTTCTGCTCATGGGCCATCAGGCTATTGGGGATCTTTGCAGACTTCTCTGATTTCACAACCAGGTTGTACTCCGGAGGGCAAGTGATGTTCTTGGAGTAGGAATAATTGTAGGGAGGCTGCCTGAAACTGTTGATCTTCCTGTTGCGAATGGCATCTCTAATGGTCCCAAAACCCAAATGGAACATCTCACACAAGTTGAGCAACAGGCACAAGCAACTGACAACGTACATCACCAGGAGGAAAATGGTCTTTTCCGTTGGCCTGGACACAAAGCAGTCCACCGTGTGAGGACAAGGGAGTCTGTTGCAGACGAAATACGCTTCCACCTCAAAGCCGTAGAGCAAGTACTGCCCAACCAAGAAGCACACTTCAAACGAAGCTCTGGCGATGAGCTGGAAGACATAAATCTTCATCAGTCCTTCTTGCTGGATGCGTCTTCTCCCATCATGCTTCTGTGGCTCTTTGCTGTTCTTTGCTTTGGCCTTCTCGTTTGCTGCCACGTTATCGGCAATCATAGGCTCCTCTTCATCTGCTTCCAGAGGGTCTTCCAAGTTACGGACAGCCTGCCAGTTCAAAGCAAACTGCTTCTTCTTCTTGAGTCCCTTAAACCTCTTCTCCTCTTCGGCAGACCTAGCAATTCTGTGGATGGCATAGCCCAGGTACATGACGGAAGGCGTTGAGATCATGATGATCTGGAAGACCCAGAACCTGACATGTGAGAGTGGTGCAAAGGCATCGTAGCAGACATTGTCACAGCCTGGCTGCTTAGTGTTACACGTGAACTTGCTCTGTTCATCTGAGTATATGGACTCCCCTCCGACAGCCGTCAGGACGATACGGAAGACTATCAGCACGGTGAGCCAGACCTTCCCCACAAACGTGGAGTGATTGTGAATTTCTTCTAACAGACGGGTGAGAAAACTCCAGCTCATGTTGGTCATAAGGGCTAATCATTTATAACCTGCAAGAAATGCAGGAAGAGAAAAACATAACATATGAGTTAAGGAAGCTCGGTATTCATGGCAACAGACCTTACTACAATGTAGGTTGAATCCTCAGGACCTGACTGGTACCAGATGAATTTGCCGAACCACAGGAGGTCAACATTGTCTAACAGCAGTACCAACACTTCCACTGCTTACTGGGCTCTTAGAACATGTTGAGGGGTAAGTACAACTAAACACTAGCACCGAACACTGAGAGCCAGGACTGGTGGCTGGAAACAAATTTTATGGGACCACAGGAAACATGTCCACACCCATGATAAGTGGTCATCTGGCTAACTAAAATCATGCCAGGTTATGGATGCTGCTAAGGGTTGAAACTCTCTAGTCTGGCACTCTCTTGTCCAGCAGCATTCATAATCCAGCATGAATTTAGGTAGCTGGATGACCACTTATCATGGGGGTGACCAACTTTCCTCCTTTATGTTACTATGTCCAAACCCATTATTAGTAGTTTTCCTTATAAATGCAATACAAGGGCTATGTTTAGATCATGATCTTATAGTGAACTTCCCATGGACGAACCCCTGAAATCAGTGGGACTCCAGGTGGGTTGAGAGGTCTGTCCATAGCAAATTCATTGATGCATCAGCGCCTTATACCATAATCTCACCAATGGCCATTTATCATGGAATCATAGTGTTGGAAGGAACCTCAGGAGGTCATCTAGTCCAGCCCCCTGCTTCAAGCAGGATCAACCTCCACTAAGTCATCCCAGCCAGGACCTTGTCAAACTGGGACTTAAAAACCTCAAGGGATAGAGAATCTAGGCAACGCATTCCAGTGCTTCGCCACCCTCCTGGTGAAGTAGTTTTTCATAATATCCAACCTACACCTCTCCCTCTTTAACTTCAGACCTTTACTCCTTGTTCTGCCATCTGACACTACTGAGAACAGTTTCTCACCCTCCTCGTGAGAGCTCCCCTTCAGGAGGTTGAAGACTGCTATTAAATCACCCCTTAGTCTTCTCTTCTGCAAACTAAACAAGCCCAAATCCCTCAGCCTCTCCTCATAGGTCTTGTGCTCCAGCCCCTTCATCATTTTTGTTGCCCTCCGCTAAACCTGCTCCAGCACATCCACATCATTTTATACTGTGGGGGGGGGGGCAAAACTGGACACAATATTCCAGGTGTGGCCTCACCAGTGCCAAATAGAGGGGAACAACCACTTCTCTAGATCTGCTGAAAATGCTCCTCCAAATGCGCCCCAGTATGCCCTTAGCCTTCTTGGCTACAAAGGCACACTGTTTACTATGAGATTTAGGACTCTCACAGCTGTAAATGTGCTGCACACCACTGCCATGTTGAACTTGATCAAGTGAGGACAGAGATCTGATTCCCCTACTCCAATGGCGCAGCCCCTCCCACAACCACATGAGCTAACTGCTGAAAGGCTGCATTAGCTGTACAGACCCTATGACACAGCTCATCAGCTGTCATGATCTGAGTGGTGTGCCATAATACACGTACATAGTAGTCAGTCACAATTTTGAAAAGAGAGTCAATTAGAGCATCAATGCTGGAAGCATATATACATTATGCACACAAATGCTACATTAAAAGAATGTAATAAAGTTGCAAAGTCAAGCAGACAAAGGTGTGGAGATGCCAGAATTAAGGTGGCCTGTGCAACCTTAACTTGGCTCCCTTCTGTCTACGCATTATGACAGGCTCTACTCACAAGATGACAGAGTATGTTTTCCATAGAACCAGGGCTGGAGAGTGGAAGAGTGCTTGCAGGGGGCAAGATGCACTCCAAAATTGGCTTTAGTTCTCCTATAGGAGCTGCCCCCCTCCAGCTGCCCGGTTCTGAAGGCACAGAGTGGAGAGAGTGGCAGCTGTGGGCCTGGCAGGGGTGGAGGCATGAATGCCTGGGAGCAGTGCCTGGCCTGTGTCCCTGCCCACTGGGACCTGCTGCCCAGGACAGCTTCCTGAAGGCTCTGCCTGCCCCAGAGTCGGGTCCCCCACTGCCCAAGTGACTCTTACCCATGGCAGCTGCCAGCATTCCCCACCTCCGGCTTCCAATGGGGGGCAGGGGATAGGGTATCAGGAGGAACAGAGGATGGAGCCATGGAGAAGGACAGGGCCTCAGGGTGAAGGGGGATGCAGCCTCCCCACCAAAAAGAGGCTAGCCCTGCCCCTTGCCCAGAACTCCTGACTCATTCGGTGCACAGGACAAGCCTGTTCTGGGGATGGATAGCGAACATTGTTCATTTAATGAGGAAGCAGGAAAGCCTGTAATGAATGAGATGGGGGAATCCCAGTAAGCGAAAGGATGGTCATATGGGTTAAGGCAGTTGAGTGCATCCTGGGGGATCTGGACTCTATCCCTGCCTCTGCCACTGAGTCCCCATATGGTGTTGGGCATGTCACTTAACCCAAACTTTTCCCGGGCTCACCACTTGTGTGGTTCCTCATTCTCTGGAAGCCCAACTTGAGCCCCTGAAGTCCAATGTGCAGAACACTCACAGCTGCAATTGCAATCCCCAGGAGCTGTGGCTTGAGTGAGTACAATGCTATTCAGTGCTGACAAATGAGGTCCCTGCTGCATCACCCTCAATTACTCTTTTGACCTGACTCTCTCTATGCGTTCTGCCTCTGTGAAATGGGCACAACACCATTCTCACACCTCACAAGGGCATTTTGAAAATAAATCAATCCGTATGAAGCGCTGGATATTATAGTGATGCGCGCCCAAGAAAAGTCCTAAAGGAAATTCATGTGGGGAGGGGGATTTGAATATGGTGACATAAATAAACCATAGGGGCCACACATTGAATACTGAGGCTAAACCCTAACAGCTATGGCTGCCACCCCCCGGCCGAGAGGCAACTCCTTGCCAGAGGAGGTTGTGAAGACTGGGACTTTAACAGGGTTCAAACAAAGAGTGAGATAAATTCATGGAAGTTAGATCCAGAATACCCATTGGTCAGGATAGGTAAGAATGGTGTCCCTAGCCTCTCTTTGTCAGAAGCTGCAAATGGGCAACAGGGGAGGGACCACTTGATGCTGACCTGGCCTGTTCACTCCCTCTTGGGCATCTGGCATTGGTCGCCATCAGCAGACAGGACACTGGGCTAGATGGACCTTTGTCTGACCCAGTGTGGCTGTTCTTATGTTCTTGTTCTACCATGCCCAATGATGATAGCATGGTGCCAAATATGGCCACCTCTCTAGCTGACTCCCACTACAAAATGGGGCTCTGTGCGCAGGTCACCGAGGGACATTCTGGAGCTGGGACTCGGGGCCTGGCCTACATATTTATGGACAAAGCACCAATTACCTGCAAGGCCTGTTGAAGGCAATAGGAGCTGCAGGTGCTCAGCTGCACACAGGATTTGGGACCTATTTGAATATCCCCCAGTCATCTTCCAGCACTAACTCTTAGGCAGAGCTCCCAGTGTAGATTGCTCACACTCCCAGGCAGGAATCATTGGCCTGGAGGGGGCAGAGCTGACCACTGCTGCTGGCGGTAATGCAGGTGCTCATTAATGCGGCTGGTCAATAGAATTATTCCAGGGATCACTCCAGCCCATTGAGTTGACTCACCCGGTGTAGTTCAGGACCAAACCCCAAGTGTTTTCCTGCAGCAGAACATGGTGCACGTCCAGGCCTCTCCCCATGGGTTTTCAAGCAAAGATGATCAAGCAACCCTGCTACACATGATACAAATAAAACTGATGGACCCAGTTCTGATCTCACACACGTTAGGTTTGCCATCGAAAGCAGAATCAGGCCCTGTTGGTTTTGGTTGTTCCTTTGCAGCCGGAGGGATGGCTTGAAATTCTCATTCCCTTCCCTATACATAGGTCTGGGCTTGACCTGTTGTCCAGAAGTGCCTGTCACTTTATCTGCATTACTGAAACTTTCCCATGGTATGGGCTCCCTCTCGAATGACCCAGGTCTGGATCACTGAAGTCACTGAGAGCTTTCCCTGATCCATCTGAAGCCAGTGTACCTCAGTGACGTTTTTCCTTTTACATCTAAATTCTGTTCTTGTGATGGAGGAGACCTTTTTCTACTGATGGTTCTTAGGATATGAGCCAAACACAACAGTCCTGCTCCAACAACAACCTTGATTTTACCATGGAAGATAACAATCAGCTCCAGGACTTGAAATACAGTGAAAATTCTTTTGCTGTCAAGAGGTCTGGTGGAAATTTCCTGTGCTGATATTTTCCATATAATAATCTCTTTATAAACACAGAACCACCAGTCTTTAAAATCTTCCTGGCTACAAGATTTCTAGGAACACTAATAATCTAGCACTTTCCATCAAAGAGCTTCACAAAGGAGGGTGGTATTATTTATCCCCATTTTACAGAATGGAGAAACTGAGACAGAGAGGCAAAACAGTTGCAGGTGCTTGCAAACCAGTTCATGGCCGGGATGGGAGTGTCTCCTACACCACAAGCCTGGCTGTTGGATCCCAACATCTTGCAAAAGCCTTCTTGGTCAAATTGTGTATCTCCAGCCATGAATGTGACCCAAGGCAGCAAACTACGCTGGGGAACTGTAAGCTCCTCAGGGCAGAAACTGTCTTTTTGTTCTGTGCTTTTATGGCACCTAGCACAATGGAATTCTGATCTGTGATCCAATGTTTCCCCGTCATGCAAATGATCTAAGGTTAGTGAGCACAGGTAAGGGAGACAGTTCTGTTACGAGTTACTGGGAAATGCTGCGTGATGCTTCAGAAAGACTAAGTGGTAGTTACACAATGTCTTTGTTCGACCTGAGTGTAATCAAACTACAACTCAAGGAAATGCCACCACGTTCCCCTGCGACAATGCAGAAAGTGTCTCACGCCATGTGTGGACTGAAAAACAAGAGCAAGCAGGGGAAAATCCCTAAATTCGTTACATGATTTTTGTTTGCAATGTTGCTAGAAGCCACCTTGGTCCCAGGATATTAGAGAGACAAGGTGAATATATTTTACTGCACCAAGTTCTGTTGAGGGAAGAGACGAGCTTTGGAGCTCACTCAGTGCTCTTCTTCTGGTCCGGGCAAGGTACACAGACATCCTCCCTTAGAATAGCTGTTAACTACTTACTCCAAACAATCTGTTCCACCTTGCATGTAGCTGTGACATGCCAAGTACCTGCCCCAGCCCTGCAGAAGAGCTCTGTGGAGCTCAAAAGCTTGTCTCTTCCACCCCCAGAACTCGGTCCAATAAAAGATATCACCTCCCGCACCTTCTCTCTCTCACAAGATTTTTGCCTGTTCTTCAAACTCCAGTGGTTGCGTTTTTAAGGGACCTTTAACCAATATCTTATTTGAGGTCCATTGTCAAACATGGATAGAGTCTAAGCTCAGGTATTTGCAGGCATAAATCCTGAGCATCCAGCCAGCCTTTCACAGCGCAAGGGTAGGAAGAAACTTCCCTTCTGAGCAGGCTATGCTATAATTAACCACTCAGGGTTTCTTACACCTTCCTTTAAAGTCCCTGGTGCTTTCCAGGCCTGATGACAGGGGCAGGGAGGCAAAGAGGCAACTTCCCCAGGGCCCGGTGATTCAAAAGGGCCTGGGACTTCCAGCCACCACCACTACTACTGCAGCAACAGCAGCAGCTGGAGCCCCAAACCCCTTAAAGTGATGCTGGAAACCGGCATGCCATGCTCCAGGGAGCACTGAGGCTGTCTGGGGAAAGCCAGCCACACCCCTTCCACCCAAGGCCCTGCCCCTTCTGGGATTATGGATCCAGGTCCCCTCCTACCCAGACTTGCCCAGGGTCCAGGTGAGGGTGTCAGACCCACTGGTGCTGTCGACTGAGGGGGGCAGGATAGCAAAGTAGAGCGCTGGGTTGGATCCAGGGCATGTGTAGACCTCTAACTGCAATCATTTGCCACTGCAATTAATCACAAGCACACAGTTAGAGGTTACTTCAAAAATCCGGCCCTAATTTGGAAGCTCCAGTACTTTCCTGGGCAATTTCGTGGCACCTCTTCAGGCCCCTGGAAAAAACAAAATGGCGTCCTCCATGTGGCATAGCCTCATGTGCGCCACACGTGAGCGGTCATACGGAGGAGGCCATTTTGTAGACACTGTAACGGCTGGAGGGAATTGTCCTGTGGGCTGGATGTGACCAGTGGGCAGCCAGGGGGACCTTAGAGTATTTCCTCTGAAGTCCGTGTTCGTTAAATGGGATTCAGTCTTCCAGTCAAACGTGTTTTACCATCAGAAATATTCCCTGTGCCCTTCCTTGCTCAGCTACGCAGCCTTGCTAAGAAGAGAGGCCAGACTCTCATGGTCATGGCTGAGGCAAGGCTCCCATTGACTTCACCGGTGTCTCAACTGGCAGCTTTGGCTGAGGAAGGCCGTAGGGACGGTCACAAGGTCTGATTGCAAAGCAAGGATGTAAGGAATTACTTCTGCTCTCACTGAAGTCATTGGCTAACTTCCCACCCCCTCCAGCGGAAGCAGTTTGGGAGGTTGAAAAATCCACAAGCCAAACTGGGGTGGGGGTTGGCAGAGAGAATAGAGGAAGACTGCAAAGTAATGTAATTAAATTAATTGTGGCTACGGGGCACAGGCAATTAACTCTCTTATTTGACTCCTACAATAGTCAATGTGAACCTTTAACTGACTATTCAGTTATCAGCCAAAGTTGAGCTCAGTGTACTTCAAAGCTTGCCCAAGCACTGAAACGCATGTTTGAATGCACACAGGCATAGGGCCTAATTTTGCATGTAGTAGCTTCTTTAATTTCCAGCACAGTCCCTTTGCCTCCATCATCAGGCAAATTCATACATCTTAGCAGCCATGTTATAATGCTACGAGTCCACCCCCCTTTTAGGCAAAATAGCTGTGAGTATTTTCACCAGGCCAGGAAACGATGGAAATAGATGCTCAGTGTGTTTGAGCTCCAGTTGCAATGCTCAGTTCAGTTGGAGTGGGGAAACTTTTTGCAACTGTTCAGCCGAGGAAACTAAATATCTGCCAAAAATAACGGTGACAACGTCAACTGCAGGTTTGTTTTTTGCTTTTTTTTAATATTCCCTTTATAATTTCAAAGCATGCATAAGATAAACTAATTTTTCTTAAAGGACAGGAGAGTATTCTGCAAATACTACCTATCATCTCCCAGTGCTGTGTGCTGTCAAAGAACAAAGAAGATAAACAATATCTATTAAGCCCTATGCCATATAGGCACCTACATATCTCTTCACTGTACAGTATAAGAGCCTATGCAATCCTCTGACTCTGGACAAAAATAGTGAGGAACAATTCTGCACTAGTGGACAGGAGGACTACATCATGCAGATTACCTACCATTGAACTCAGACTAGCTCATTGAAGGGTTCTTTCTGTTTTTAAAATCTATGAATCTAAATTCCAATCCAGCCTATACAATGCATGCCAGATAAATGTTTCATTCCCAGATAATTAAACACAGACTGTGTGTGTGTGTGTGTGTGTCAGATTTTACTCCCCTCGGGCTGATCCAAAGCACATTACCAGCTTTTCACCAGCTTCAGAGGAATTTGGATCAAGCCCTTATGTAGGTGAAAATATAAAGTAACAGCAGCGGCTGGCTGGAGAGTTTTGATTCTCTAAGTTTGCACCAGTGAGAAGAGAATTTGGAAGGCGAAGAACTCTTTAACATGGATGCTAAGAGATGTTTAAATCAGACAAATGTCTGGGCTAGCCAGAGTTCTGTCCGGATTCTCCAAGCCAATCTTTTCACCTCCTTGCTCTGTTCCTGTACACAATGCATTGTACAGTTGTTTAAATTGATGGGAAAATGCTACAAAAAAGCTACTCACGGAGACATTGTGTTTCTTGCTGAGGGCTCTCCCACCACCAAGCATCAAAACTTTCCAGTTCTCAGTGTCCTTTTCCTTTCCTTAGACAAACGTGCCGATGTCTCCCCAGATCCATGCCCGGCCAATTTTGAAGGATACGTTATGGTAAGTATTTAAACATCCTGTTGGACTCCGCCTCCCGGACAATGAACTACCCATCCCCCAAGAATCCTGCCTGGTTTTGTCAGGAAAACAGCTAAAAGCAAGGTCCTGCTTTCCCTCCTCCCCCTTCTATCTATAGAACCGTCTGGCAACGGAGACTGAACAGAGCACACAGGAATGAATTCCAGGGTCTTCATTCACAAGGAACTGCAAAGGGGCAAGGAGGTGGAATGTGCCACACAAGCTGCAATAAAACCATTCCAACCCCAACCCCCCGAGTGCTTTCCTAGGGATACTCCCCGCAATGTTGCTGTGTTTTCCTTTATCAAGTTAATAGCATCAGTTGGCAGCGTCAGTAACCGATTTGGGAGATAGAAAACATGACTAATAAGGAACATATGGTAACCATATGTCCCCGAAAGATCCATGTGTGGGAATAAAAAAGCACAAACAAAAACAAAAGAAACCAAAAAAAACTAGGCACCTTAATAAGAAACAAATATTTCAGGCCATTCTGCACTGGGCTAATGGCTTTGGCTTCCTCTGAAAGGAGAGCTGCATTTGTCTAACAGCTCGTGTGCTCTTTGTGATTTCGGCATTCACATAGCACACAGCCTTTTCCCATTCACTTTGTAGGCAGTGCCAAGGTGTCGAGGAGACTTTGAAAACTATGCCTGACTCCTTGGCTTATTTTCAGAAAGCGGGAGAAAAAAAAAAGAAAGAAATTGGAGCATTTATATGAAATCCAAGAGAAAGCTCCAAACTGAAGAGAAACCAGGCACTGAAATCCACTGTACGGCCCGTCTCAGGGCGACATCCTTTCCCCTCTGTAATCAATGGGGGTTTTGCCATTTTGACTTCAATGAGATTGGGATTTGGTCTCCATAAGAGGCTAAGAGTCAGTGGAAAGCTACGGCAGAAGGTTTGCTTAGGAGGTAATTCCGGTGCAGAAGGCAGGAAGCACCAGTGAAAGAGCCAGCAAAGAATCTGCGCTTAGAGGGAAAAGACATTGCAAAGAGCAATGCTCATCAGGGAGGGAGATAAGCAACTATGGATACAACTGCATCGCTTTGTACACCCTGTGGATCTGGCTTGTGGACTCAGTATTTCCAAGGCCACGCTTGAGTGTCTCTGCTGCATTGTACAGCTGGGTGCAGAACAGCTGACCCAGCTCTAAGGGCCACCCTGGCACATCTGTGCTGTATTACACAGATCTGAGTTAGGTCTGCGGCTTGTGCAGCACGCACAGTGCTAAATGACGGGTCGGAAGGGGAGGAGCACGGGTGGGGTATAGGCAAAAGAGGGGGCAGCACGGGCAGGGAAGGGCAGGACAGAGGCATGTGGCTGGCATGCCCCGCTTCGAAATCCCAGCACCGATTGCCTCTGGACATAGCCTATGGTCCATCAGCTCTTCCGTTCTGAACCGGTCCTGTGCTGCTAAGGAGAATCAATGTTATAACATGTCAGAAAAGAAGTAATAGGCTTACTCGCTAGCCAGGGAATATTAGAAAAAACTTTCTAACATGAGGGACGCCATGCCCAGAAACCAGCTCCCAAGGGCCATTGTGGAATTCTCAGCACTGAGGAAGCGGGTCTTTGCCTACGAAAGCTTATGCTCCAAAAAATCTGTTAGTCTGCAAGGTGCCATGGGACTTCTTGTTGTCCCAGCACTGGATGTTTCTGAGGACAGGTTGGATAAACAAACCCGTCAGGGATGGTCTAGGTTTACTCGGTCCTGCCTGAGCACAAGACACAGGACTCAATGACTTTTTGAGCCTTCCAGCTCTGTGATTCTGTGGTACGTAGCATCTAGCTCATGATGCTTGTAGGAGCTACTGGACTAGAATCATTGAAGACTGGGCTTGGAAGAGACCTCAGGAGACCATCCAGTCCAACCCCTGCTCAAAGCAGGACCAATCCCAACTAATAGACACAAGAATAACAAGATCACAGGGGCAAAAATACAAAACAAGCAATCCTGTAGCACCTTAAAGACTTCATTTTATCGAGTAGGTAATGAGCTTGCGTGGGTAAGTGGCTCTGAATAAATAACATTGTTAGTCTTTAAGGTGCTCCAGGACTGCCTGTTTTTTTTTTTTATTTGGTTGGTTGGTTGTTATTTTTTTTTTTTTGGCAAAGCTACAGACTAACATGGCCCCTCTGAGACTATTTACCATGCCAGATCACTGCACTGACTGAACATGGTGAACACAGATAACTCGGTGCCCTATTGAGCTAGTCAGGGTTTAGCCATTTTCTCATGTTACATTTCCCTCTTTGAAACAGCTAACGTGCAGTGTCTCAGAGCAACTCAAGAAGCTGTTTTCCCCATGCCGTGTGCGGCAGCTTTTCTAGCACTCTGAAGGAGATGGGAGTCAACACCTGCCCAAAGGGAAACATTAGCTCTATGAACGTGTTTGCGTCGAAAAAGCTATCGCCATCCATTGCAGAATCACTGGAAAGACTCTTTCATTTCCCATGATTTGCTTACGTGGTTGTCAAGTGTGGTAGTTGAAAAGGCAGCAGATGAATGTGCTTTGAGCAGGGCTGACAGCTCCCCTGAGCAGCAGGGCAAGGTGGGAGGAGAGCGTGGCCAGGCTTGCCGATGGCGGGGACAAAGGGGGCAGCTGCCCCGGACCCCTTTGAAGTGCTGTGGCAGCACTGCTGCAAGCAGCTGTGGAAGCGAGGGGGCATCATGGTGGTCCAGGCAGTGCTGAGGGCAGAATTTCCTAGGCCACACCCCTTCCACTCTTGGCCCCGCCCCTTCTGGGGCCGTGGAGCCAGGCCCCTCTCCCACCTTTCCCCGGGCCTGTAGCAGCTGTGTGTACTGCTAGGCCAGGCTCCACGCCCCCAGAAGGGGTGCGGCCTAGGGCTGTCAGCCTTTAGCACCACTCAGACTGTGGCCTTGCCCTCTCCCGCCGGCCCCCCTCAGAGTCATGTGCATGGTGGAGCAGGACTGCCACAGCATTTCAAAGGGGCCCAGAGCTCTGGCCGCCACGCTACTGAAGTAGCTGTGGTGGTGGCTGGAACTCCAAGCCCCTGTGCAGCCGCCCCTTTGCCTCCCCTGTGTGCTGTAAAAGTGCTTGCTACCCCTCCAGTCGATATGAAGGGGAGTCCCGTAGAAGTGGGTCTGGATTGCTGGTGCAAGCAAAGATATGTCTCTAAAATAAATCACACCTGAGAGAGAAATGCAGCTGGATTTCCCTTTCTTAGCATCTCTCTCATTTGGCTGAGCCGTGCGTCATGCAAACGCTATCCAATGGAGGCACCGCTGTTCTAAAAGTGGCTTTTAAACCAGGATTGTCTTCAGATGTCACCATGTGCCTGAGGAAACTGAAGTATCTTCCTGAACTACTTCCTCCTTTTCCTGAACTCATCTCTTCCTGCAGTACCCTTATTGTCTCCAGAGCTGCTTCTCGTGCAAACACAAAGGGATAGGCCAGAAGGGTCCATGGAGGTCTCCTAGTCTGATCTCTTGTGCAGGACCTCACCCTGTAGTCCTGGCGGAATCCTGCCATTGTTGCATTTGGAGCCACAGTATAATTGCAGAATTCTGCCAGAACTAACCCTGTTACTTGAGCATTGAGCCAAAGAACTTATGTTTGATATCTTCCTGAGAGGCATCCAGTCCTGGTGTGAATTATTTACTCCTTTCCATAATACAAGGATTAGGGTTCAACAAATGAATTGAAAAGGCAGCAGGTTTAAAACATATAAAAAAAAGTACTTCTTCACACAATGCACAGACAACCTGTGGAACTCCTTGCCAGAGGATGCTCTGAAGTCCAAGAAAATAACAGGGCTAAAAAAAGACCTAGATAAATTCATGGAGGATAGGTCCATCAGTGGCTATTAGCAAGGATGAGTGTCTCTAAGCTCTGTTTGTCAGAAGCTGGGAATAGGTGCCAGGGGAAGGAATCACTTTATGGCTACGTCTACACGTGAAGCCTACATCGAAATAGCTTATGTCGATGTAGCAACATCGAAATAGGCTATTTCGATGAATAACTTCTACACGTCCTCCAGGGCTGGCAATGTCGATGTTCAACTTCGACGTTGCGCGGCACCACATCGAAATAGGCGCTGCGAGGGAACGTCTACACGCCAAAGTAGCACATATCGAAATAAGGGTGCCAGGCACAGCTGCAGACAGGGTCACAGGGCGGACTCAACAGCAAGCCGCTCCCTTAAAGGGCCCTTCCCAGACACAGTTGCACTATACAACACAAGATACACAGAGCCTACAACTGGTTGCAGACCCTGTGCCTGCAGCATGGATCCCCAGCTGCCGCAGCAGCAGCCAGAAGCCCTGGGCTAAGGGCTGCTGCCCACGCTGACCATAGAGCCCCGCAGGGGCTGGAGAGAGAGCATCTCTCAACCCCCCAGCTGATGGCCACCATGGAGGACCCGGCAATTTCGACGTTGCGGGACGCAGATCGTCTACACGGTCCCTACTTCGACGTTGAATGTCGAAGTAGGGCGCTATTCCGATCCCCTCATGAGGTTAGCGACTTCGACGTCTCGCTGCCTAATGTCGAAGTTAACTTCAAAGTAGCGCCCGACGCGTGTAGCCGCGACGGGCGGTATTTCGAAGTTAGTGCCGCTACTTCGAAGTAGCGTGCACGTGTAGACACAGCTTATGAGTCCCTGTTCTGTTCACTCCCTCTGGGACATCTGGCATTGGCCACTGCCAGAAGATAGGATACTGGGCTAGATGGAATTTTAGTCCATGTGGATGTTCTTGTGTTCTTATGAAGACATCAAGAGATGGACCCTCCAGCACTTCCCTTCATAATTTGTTCCAGTGGTTAACAATACGTGCCCCATTTCTCCTTTGAATTTGTCTGGCTTTAATTTTCATTGGTCCTTGTTCTGTCTTTGCTCAATGAAAAAGCCTGTTAGGAGCCAGCATTCTCTTGCTGAAGGGACTTACATGCTAATCAAGTCATCTCACCGCCGTCCTTTGAGAAACAGATGGAGTTTCTGAAGCCTCTCCATGTAAGACTTTTTGTGGCTCTTGTGTTTCGGGTTTTGAAATATCCACTCCAAAACATGGGCACCAGAACTATAGGCAGTATCCTAATACTGGTCTGTCCAGTGCCATGCACACAGGCAAAATCACCATCCAGTCCCTACCAAAATCACTACCCTGTCGCCCACAGGGGGACATGCCTCAGGACCCAGCGATTTAAAGGGGTGGAGGACTCCTGTCTGCTACTGCAGCAGTGGCTGGAGACCCAGGCCCTTTAAATTGCCTTGCTGAGGGGCTTGCTAGGGGAGGCTAGCACCCAACCCCACCACTTGTGCCCAAGTCCCTGCCCCTTCTGGGGGCCCTGAGACCCCCCCCTCACCCCTCACCTTGCCCAGGGGCCCAGCAATTCTGTCAGCAGCCATCACTACCCCCTTCCTTATACATCTGACTTGAAGCAGTTTCCACCATATCAAGGGTGTCCTGTTTGGTTCCCCCTCAATATCCCTATTATACAAATATGAAATACAAGAAAACTTGAAATATGAAATATGAAAACAAGAAGACTTTTCATAAATACATTAGAAACAAGAGGAAGACCAGGGACAGGGTAGGGCCATTGCTCAGTGAGGAGGGAGAAACAGTAACAGGGAACTTGGAAATGGCAGAGATGCTTAATGACTGCTTCGTTTCGGTCTTCACTGAGAGGTCTGAGGACGGAGTACCTAACATTGTGAATGCTTTTGGGAAAGGGGTAGGGTTAGAAGATAAAATAAAAAAAGAACAAGCTAAAAATCACTTAGGAAAGTTAGATGTCTGCAAGTCACCAGGGCCTGATGAAATGCATCCTAGAATACTCAAGGAGGTGATGGAGGTGGTATCTGAGCCATTACCTATCATCTCTGGAAAAGCATGGGAGACAGCAGAGATTCCAGAAGACTGGACAAAGGCAAATATGGTGCCCATCTATAAAAGGGGAATAAGAACAACACAGGAAACTACAGACTGGTCAGTTTAACTTCTGTGCCAGGGAAGATAATGGAACAAGTAATTAAGGAAATCATCTGTAAACACTTGGAAGGTGGTAAGCTGATAAGGAACAGCCAGCATGGATTTGCAAAGAACAAATCGTGTCAAACCAATCTGATAGCTTTGTATGATAGGATAACGAGCCTTGTGGATAAGGGAGAAGCAGTGGATGTGGTATACCTAGACTTTAGTAAGGCATTTGATATGGTCTCGCATGATATTCTTATCAATAAACTAGGCAAATGCAACTTAGATGGGGCTACTATAAGGTGGGTGCAAAACTGGCTGGATAATTATACTTAGAGCATAGTTATTAATGGTTCTCAAACCTGCTGAAAAGGTGTAACAAGTGGGGTTTCACAGGGGTCTATATTGGGACCGGTTCTGTTCAATCTCTCCATCAACAATTTAGATATTGCCATAGACAGTATGCTTTTTAAGTTTGCAGATGATACCAAGCTAGGAGGGGTTGCAACTGCTTTGGAGGATAGGGTCATAATTCAAAACAATCTGGACAAATTGGAGAAATGGTCTGAAGTGAACAAGATGAAGTTTAATAAAGACAAATGCAAAGTGCTCCACTTTGAAAGAAAGAATCAGTTTCACACATACAGAATGGGAAGCGATTGTCTCGGAAGGAGTATGGCAGAAAGGAATCTAGGGGTTATAGTGGACCACTAGTTAAATATGAGTCAACAGTGTTGTTGTTAAAAAAAAGCAAGCATCATTCTGGCATGCATTAACTAGTGTGTTGTGAACAAGACACGAGAAGTCATTCTTCCGCTCTAACTCTTCACTGGTTAGGCCTCAGTTGGAGTATTGTATCCAGTTCTGGGTGCCACATTTCAAGAAAGATGTGGAGAAATTGGAAAGGGTCCAGAAAAGAGCAACAAGAATGATTAAAGGTCTAGAGAACATGACCGATGAAGAAAGGCTGAAAGAATTGAGCTTGTTTAGTTTGGAAAAAAGAAGATTAAGGGGGGACATGATAGCGGTTTTCAAGTATCTAAAAGGGTGTCATAAGGAGAAGGGAGAACACTTTTTCTTCTTGGCCTCTGAGGATAGAACAAGAAGCAATGGGCTTAAACTGCAGCAAGGGAGGTTTAGGTTGGACATTAGAAAAATGTTCCTAACTGTCAGGATGGTCAAACAGTGGAATAAATTGCCAAGGGAGGTTGCGGAATCTCCATCTCTGGAGATATTTAAGAACAGGTTAGATAAATGTCTATCAGGGATGGTCTGGACAGTACTTGGTCCTGCCATGAGGGCAGGGGGCTGGACTCGATGACCTCTCAACGTCCCTTCCAGTTGCAGTATTCTATGATTCTGTTCCAGCACCTTGCATTAAAGGATCACATTAACCTTGTATGCCACAGCATGGTCATGGGAACTCATATTCAGCTGCTTGTCTATTAAGGGCCCTACAGCCTTTCCAGAATTTCTGCTTTCCATGGACCTTGCCCCAGTTCTCGAGGCCTGGCTTGCATTCCTTGTTCCCAGCTGTGTGCACCTTACATTCAGTTTCATTAAAAGGCACTTTGGTCCAGCTGATCCAAACAGCTCTCTCTGACTGCCCTGTCCTCATTATATACCACTCCGCCAGTCCTTGTGTCACTAGAAAATATTAACGTCGGTCTATTAATATAGTACCATGCTACTTCTTAATCAGAATGTTGTGCAGTACTGAAGTCAAAGGCTTTACAAAACCTACGTATGTTACAACTATGCAGCTAGCTTTGTTGGCCAAATTTATAATCATGTCCGATCTCCTTTACATGCATCCATTAACAATCGCATGAGGAGAAGGGAGGGGGAAATATGTTGCTGTGGCAACATACTAAAGAAAAGGTTTTTCCTTTGCCGCATACACATTGCAGGAGGTTTTGTATTAAGTACTTCTTGGCATAGAGGCCATGGCAATTTATGATGTTCAACGATGTGGAAGATGGTAAATGAGAGACTAACTGAAACAGCGCTGGGGTAATTTACCCATTTGGTCTGGCAGGGAGATGGATAGTGGAAAAAGCCACTAATAAGTGGTTGAAGAAAAGGCGTATATCTAAGTAGGTAATTCCTCCTCCCGCCAGGCCATTATCTATGCATACAGCACTGAAGCTGTGGTGAAGGGAGAAGCTCTCTGACCGACGTAGCACTGCACACACGAGTGCTTATGTCGGTGAAACTTTTGTTGCTCAGGGGAGTGGTTTATTCACACCTCTACTGGGCAGCAATTTTGCCTACACAGTCATAGTCTAATTTACAACTTCTGCTGCCCTTGATGTGTCAGTTACACCAGTTTAACCCCCACCCACGGACTGATTCATTGATGTCTCTTTCTAACCACCACACACAGCCCCTCTCAATCCTGCTTCCAGCCCAGAATCTCAGTTGGTAGAAGTCAGTGTCACTCCCAACTTCATTGATGCACTGCTGAGTTACATCGGCCCCTTTCTGACCCTCCACCTGTGTAACTCTCGGATGGATTTTTCTTCACCTCCTTCTGTTGGCAGCTGCCGCCATAATAAAAGTTGTCACAATTTTTCCACTCGCCTGTAGCTTACCTACAAATATTTGCACTGGAGTTAAACTTGGCAAGAGAAAGCCTCTAGCAGAAACAGTTGGAATTTGGAAGGGAAAAATTAAAGATGTGACTCAGACAAGTTCCTGGATTTTAAAAGGCACTTGATGTGCTCTCTGAACATTGTCTTGGGACCAAGCTATTTAGACAGAACAGAGTCCGTCTTGCTGTTCGCTAACTGGGTCTTATTGCTGGCACAAGTTCTCTTGGGTTTACCAGTTTGCACTTAACCTTAAATGTCCACTCACTAGCCCCATGAACAACCATGAAGGGTGCCTGGTCACACAGGTGGATGTGCAAGGGAATTCCCCCTGCCACCAATAGATATAGACTAGCATAAACCAGATCAGAATCAGGTCCAGGTCATTTAAGCAAAGTGAGGTTTTAGACTTGGAGAGCCTCTACTGTGTGGACAATTTCACTGGCACCTGTGATCACAATTCCTAGCTAGCAAATACAAATAAATGAACCTGATCTTCCAGAGACATCACAAGACCTTGCAATCCTGATGGTGACAAAGGTGATATATTGCATTGGTGCTCTGATTAGCAGACAGCGCGGCAACCAGTTCTGGAGTGGACTGTTGTGTGCAGAGGTTGCTCAAACAGCTGAGTCGCACAACACTGCTCCCTTTGCAGGTAACGAGGCCCTAAGCCACTGGGAGTGGTGCAGCTCCGCAGCACGGGGCTGCAAGGCAGGCGGCATAGGGCGTCCCGGGAAAAGGATTCCACTCCAGGGTGGCTCTGTGGGAGGCAGCGGAGCTTAGCAGATGTGGGCAGGGTGAACGTGCCTCTGTAGTAGCAACAGCAAGTGCTAGAGTAGGCCAGGTGCCGGCAGCCCCTGGGTGTATGAAGTCCTTTACTGACCTACTTTGAGCAAGGTTAAACGACGTGAGATTGCACACAGCAGCAGCTGCCTCGAACCCCAACTTTGCCCAAGGCAGGCTAGCCCAGCGTGGCTTTACTCCACCCTGGCTACTTGCATGTACTGGCTTCTTTGGAGCACCTAGCATCAGAGAAGGGGAGCTGCTTTCATCTGCGGCCACAGAGTTATACAGAGGTTTCTATTTTCTGTCTTATCTCGCCCTTTCCTCAAGGTTCATCAGAGCCCATTAGCTCTTCTGACTGCTGCTGCAGTGGAGGTTGTCAGAGAGCTACCCACAGCGACTCCAAGATCTCTCGCACACACGCACGCACGCGGGGGAACAGCTCTTTTAGGACCCGTCATGTATAACTACGATAGATAAATGCCAAGTAGCGCACACGAGAAAACATACAGCCCCTTTGCTCGGACAGGCTCACTCCTCATTGGCCCTGAACCCACCCCCAGAAATTCAAACACCCCCCCAAATGTCAGCCCCTGGGGGAAATAGTGTAACCCACACACCTCCTAAGGGTGGGCACTGTCCCATGCAGCAGCACCAGGACCACTCGCAGAGAGACAGAACAAGTGTCCTCTGCACCCTCAGCTGAGAGCCAGCTGGCTTTTCACTCAGCAATAGCAGCTCATGCATGAAGCTCCACAGCTCCCAGGCTTGGGTCCCCCTGCTGGTGTTACAATTTAGAGACTGCGTCTCTTGCTTCTGGGTGTAGCCCATCCAGTGGGCCCAAGAGGCCCCAGGGCCCCCAGGGCAAGGTGGGAGGGGTGGGGCCAGAATCTGCACTCTGGAAGGGGCGGGGCCAAGAACAGAAGGGGCGTGGCCTAGGGCACTGGGGCCTAGGGCATTCGGCCCTCAGCACTGCCCCAGCCATGGCGGTGCCCACCGTCACAGCTGTGCACGGCTATTGAATTCAATGCTGCTATTTTGGCAGCGGTGGCAGCCGGAGCTCTGGTCCTCTTCGAAATGGGGTCCGGAGGCAATTGCCCCCTTTGCCACCCACCCCTCCGTGGCAGGCCTGAGTCCATCCCACCCAGGGCGGAAGCTCCCTGGAGGAGCCAGACCCCAAACCAGCATTGCTGCTGTACCTTGTCTGCCAGGCCAATAAAAGATATGACCTCCCCTACCTGGTCGTCTGTAGACTAGCAAGGGACAGCAGCCTCCCAGCCTGCTGATCCTACACCCTGTAAAAGCCCTGGACTCATCCAAACCCGATCACTGTCAGCTAAGCCGTGCAGAGCCCTGGACGGGGCTTTTCCATTGCCTTTGCAGTGAAGGTAATTAATCACTCCACCCGTGGCTAAGAAGAGACAGTAGTGGCCTTGGAAGGGTTCTAGCCCCCTCTGAGACCTGTCATGGATGCTGCCACTGCCATCATCCCAGCACTGCCCCCGCTCATAGCTAGCACGTCACTGCTGCCTGTTGCTGTGAGGCTGTACTCTGCAGGGCGGCCAGCCTCCGCAGATGGCTGTGCTTAGACATGCAGGAGATCCGCCCTCTGATGATGGCACAAGAAACGCTGGCCCCAATTTCTGAATGCCACACACAGCTCTCTCCTGGCCTTAGCATCCAACCTGCCCCTCACGGCCAACCTGCCCCGCTCAGCATTCTCTGAAGCTTAAGCTTGTCTGTTTCCCAAAGGCTTTGCAATGAGGTTTGCTACTTACAAGTAGACCGTACCATGCTAGGGCTGTTCACGCTGCTCCTCACTATGCTGAAGAGGTTCGCGGCTCCCTGGGACACGCAGAGGAAACACATGCGTCTGAGCTCCAGACAAGCTAGATGACTGCAATACAAGCCCTAGGAAACAGCCAGAGCCTCGGGGACCATTTGTTTATGCTAATACTGCAGTCGGCAAGTCTGAGTAATGGGACAGACTGACTCAGCCTCGAGTACCGATTCTCTTTGAGCGCTCAGGAAACTATTCATTTTGTGGCCATTTGGGTGGGAAGCCATGGGGTCTGGCCTTGGAGTCAGAAGCTGAAATGTCAGAGAATGTGCATTGGCAGCTATCCCTCAAAGGAATGCCTGGCATATTAGAGCAGGCAACATTTGTCTCCTGGTGGGGATAATCATTAGAGATGAGTTTGAGCCGCAAAGGGAGGCTGTGAATCCAGAGTTCTCCAATGTGGACAGTGCTGGGCATTTGGTTCTGACTCATCTCCGACAACAATACACAGCTGCCTCCCACGTGTGTGGCAAGGGTTAATTCTTCATGTCAGTCATGTGCTTTGAGATCCACTGATGAAAGATGGGTTGGAAATGAAAAGCGCTATTATTGTTATTATTATTATCATTATTATTATTAGAGCAGCGACTTCTCTGGATGCCCTGTGTGCCTCACCCTTCATACCTACCCCAGTGGTGATTTATTGAGTGATGACTCAAACCCCCCAGGGGAGATTCTTGGAACCACAGCAGCAGGGGATGCAAAAATAGCATTTTGCACAGTCTAACCTGCGGGGCACTGTTTCTGCACTGACAATGACTGAACCTGAAGTAAATGAAACACCAGATGAGCAGGATGTTGGTTATGTCCTCTGGGAAAGTGGGATGCAGCACAATGCTAAAGCTTAGGTTTGGTCTACACTAGGCAGAGAAGTCGATTGTAAATATGCAATTCTAACCATGACAATAGAGTCAACTTATCTGTAATCAACTTACCTGGTCATCCTCAGTGAGGAAGGCTGTTGGGAGAATTTCTCCCATCAACCTCCCATACTTCTCCTGATAGTGAGGAGTCCACGGGTTGACTGCTGACCCCTGACAGGCCAATTGGTTGTGTCTCCACCAGCCATGAAAAATCAAACCCTGGAAGAGCGACTCCAAGCGGGTCAATCTTCCAGGTAATGAAGATGTGGCCTTATTAATTTCAGGCCTGTGGTGCGTAGTGGCTGGGTTTTAGTCACGATGGGATGCTCAGGATTCATGCTCAGAGAAGGCAATTCAAAATCCCACGTCAAAACTTCAAACTCGCTGCATTCACAACCCCACAACATACAAGTTTAGCCCATTTTGGGATCCACTTTCTCAGGAATCCCTGCAGTATCTTTTCCCAGTACCAGAAAGAAGGAAGGTAGAGCAATTACCTCATTTTAACAAGAGAGAGTGACCCAAATCAGTCCCTCCAGACCTGCTCAGCACCAATCATCACCGCATCGTTTGTCGTTTTTGAGTCTCTACCTTGTGCCCTGAGGTACTCTTTAGGTGAATCTGAGGGGAGTTTTATCCAGATGCACACTGTAATTGGCCTTTAATTCATTCAAGTGCCCACCCCAAATTTAATTCTTTCAGGGGCCCACCCCAAATTTTCATAAGTGACTAATGATTTGGAGCAACCAACTTAAGAGCACACAAAAGAGGCCAACATCTAAAAACCAGGCCCCTTTGAAAGTGTCCGAGGTTGGGCATCCAAAAGCAATCTGAAAACCTTGGGCCCTAGATCTAGACTCCCTGAACTCTGGGCTCAGAATCTTCCATCTCTAGTCAAGCTGGTTGGAAAATGGCATTTCCATTCCACGTGGCAGCCCAACATTTCTACACTGGTTTCTTTTAGAAACTTAAGTTTTTCCTTCTGATTCTGAACATCCCACATAAAGTAAATTCTGGAAAAACTTCAACTGAGACTCAATGAAAACATTCATTTCACTTGTTGCCAAACCAAGAAATAGTATTATAGGTTGAACCTCTCTCATCTGGCACCCTCAAGACCTGACCAGGGCCACCTGAGAGAATTTGCTGGCCCACAGAAGGTCAAAGGTAGCTAGCAGCATCACCAACACTTCCACAGCTTACTGGGCTCTTAGAAGACATTTAGGGGTACATTACAGCTAAATAACAGAGGAGAACACTGGGAGCCAGGACTGGCAGCTGTCAACAAACTTTATGGGACCCCATGGAAACTTGTCCACCCCCAGGATAAATGATCATCCAGCTAAGGAAAATCATGCCAGATTACAGATGTTGCTGGAGGAGAGATTGCCGAAAGACAGTGGTTCAACCTGCATATAATACTGAATCTATACAAAATTAGCCAAAACAATAAAGCCAAAATGAAATCTTTCAACTTTATCAAAACAAGGCACTCAAAATGATTCATTTAGACTTTTTTCCTTTCAAAAATTTCCTTCAACTCATTACGCTCTCATGAAACATTTCAATTTAGACAAAACTGGGTTTTCTGACAGAAAACGGTTTCACTGAACACTTTCTGATCAGCTCTAATCTCTGATGATAATGGCTAGTTTCATCCAAGTTAATGAAACGTGGGGGTCCATGAGAGAGACATGAAATGCCGAAGTCCCTGAAGAGGGAATATTAGGCCCACAAATGACACAGGGAGGGCATCCCCCAAGTGGCGTTACCTCAGGAAGTTCCACATAAACCTTCCCTGCATTCCTCTCGTTGTCTGTTCCCGCTCCAAAGAAAGCACAGTAGAGACAGAGATAGGTCTCAAGAGTCAGAGTTCCCAGCAAAGGACAAATTAAGTAATTAGTTGCTTTTCAATTTGCTTCCTTTTCTGAGGCAGCCAAAGAAGGAAAGAAAAAAAATATAGATATATTCTGCCCCTCCCAAGCAATTTGGTGTAGTCCCTGGAATTAGGGCTGACCTGGGTCCCTCCTGGACAACCCTCCCTGGCTCCCTGGAACCTCATAACAGGAAATAATAAAATTTCTATCCAGTTTTCCCAGTGCTGGCTTTTTAAACGACTGCTTCTGTGAAGTGAGGCCAGAGCCTGGATTGCTCCAGACCTTCCTGAACTCCATTCAAATTCAAGGGAAGTGGCTCATCAGCAGCAGGGACCATGTAAGCTGCATGTGCTGCAAATGTCGTTCAACTCCTGCTGCTCTGGGTTCTGCTCCCAGTGTAGCAGCACAGAGGGCATTAACACAAAGGAGGGCAGAGGAGAAGATCAAAGTGCATGGGAAAGGATCAGGAACGTTGGAAGGTCAAGCAGCATTGTGAAGAGCCAGACCCCTGGCTGCTCCACCAGGGCGTTTTTCTAACACCTGCAAATGGCCAGCTCTGACGTATGGAGCAGGAGGTTGGACAGGCACCAAGCAAGTGAAGCAGACACAAAAAGATGGGGAGCAAAGCAATGGAAAGATTCTAAATTCACCCACCAGCTCCATGCGGGAATCCCTGGGCGAGGTTCTGCAGGCAGAGTCGGGCAGGAGCTCAGACCAGGAGATCAGAGTGGTTCCTTTGGCACGGGTAAGTTTCTGAAGAACCTATTCACGGTGTCAGAGGGGAACCAACAAATCAGAGCACCCAAATCAAGGATCCATTTTGACTTTGATCTACACTGGGCCCACATTGCCTGCATCAGGATGCATGGGGACTTGCTACGGGTCAGTTTTGTGCAGGATTACATAGCTGGTCTGGTGTATTATGGGTTTCTTCACAACCTTCCTGGAAAGCAGGCACTGGCCACACTGACCATCAGTCTGGGTAGACCAGTAATCGGAGCTGATGTTTGTTTATTTGAAAATATACGATAGGGCCTCTCAGCCACACACTAACTTCAAGGTACAGCCAGGTTAACACTCCAGCTGGATTATAGTTCGTTTATACCAGCCAATTGGAAAGCACCAAATGCTCCCCACCCCACCTTCCACTCTCAGCCCCACTCCTGTTTTCATATGCCTGGGAACACGTATATACCTTGCTATGGTACAGAAAGCTCTCCATTCCAAGGGGGACAGATCTGGCGATTACCAGGGAGCGAGGGAGTGAGTTTACCCTTGTAGTGGATTTAGTAAGAGGAGCAGCAGGGATGACATGGACATCATGCACACACGATCCATCAACTCCTGATGGATTAAAACAGCTGGAGAGTCACAGCTGAAGACCTGCCTACACACACAAGTTGCATTAGTTTTGCTACCGGGCAATGTTAAACTGATTTAGTTAAACTGATGCCCCATGCTGTGTGGACACGCATACGCTGATTTAAATAAGTTTAGCTGGCCAGGGTGAGCTCACCCAACAGAGCTAGTTCTAAGCCAATACAAGTTCATTCACACAAGGTTTAACTCAGGCAGGGCCCAGAATTGTAGGACTGGACGCGATTTCAAGAGGTTTCTCTACTCTAGTCCCTTGCACTCCCAGCAGGATTAAGTATTATCTAGGCCATGATTCTTATAATGTACCCCTTTAAAAATTAAGTACCCCAGTACCCACAATTTTCAGACCTATATATATATGAACAGAATATATAGTTTATAAATTTTTATATAATCATATAATCCTGAGAGAGAGAGAGAGAGAGAGAAATAAATATATAATATGTGGCTCAATGCCCTCCCCGTCCCCCAGAGCCGAGCACTGCAAGCCTCCCCACTGTAACCCAATCACTCTACTCTCCCCCAGAGCCAAGCACCCCCAGCCTTCTCCCCTTGGCTCTAACCCAATGCCTGGGACTCATAGGAGCCACCACCATGCGCTTCTCCCTCCAGGCGCCGGGATGCGTGAGCAGAGTGGCAGACAGGACTCCTGGCACGTGGCTCCAAGCTGGAGCCACGGTTCATTGCTGAAAGAGCCGCATGCGGCTTGAGAGCCGCGTACCCCCCGCCCCGACTTCTGCCGCATACCCCTTTGGGTATGTGTGCCATGGGATGAGGAACACTGACTTAGATCATCCCTGGCAGGCATTTGTCTGAGCTGCTCTTCAAAATCCCAGTGATGGAGACTCCTCAGCCTCCTTAAGCAATTTATTCCAGTGCTTAACCACCCTGAGAGCGAGGACGATTTATGCCCAACCTCAACCTGCCTCGCTGCCATTTAAGCCTCTTGCTTCTCTTCCTCTCCTCAGCAATTGAGACCATTTTTCTCCTCTTCCTCCCCTTTGATGTACCTGAAAACTGTTTTAATGGCCCCTCTCCATCTTCCCTTCTCCAGACCAAACCAACCCCCTTTTCCTACCCTCCCTCACACCTCATGTTCCCTAGACCCTTCATCGGTTTCTGGACTTTCTCCCATTTGCCCACCTCTTTCCTGGAATGTGGCGCCCAGAATGAGGCACAAGACTCCAGCCAAGGCCCTAAGCAGCGCAGAGCAGAGCGGAAAAATGACTTTTGGAGGTGTCATGGCTCCTTCCCCGCTCTAGCAAGACAAATGCAGAAGTGGGGGCCAGCAAACGTACCTCCAAACCCTTATCTACCAGGTTCTGGTATAAACTTCCCCCAAAAAATCCTAAAAAAAACTTAGATTTTGGGGGTAAAATTTGCTGCCACCACCCAAGTAATAATAAGGAAACCAGGAAGAGACGACTTGGGAAATCTCAGCCCCAAAAGTAAAAACCAGGACACAAACATTAACCAATATCAGGTTAATAAAAAGAAAAAGAGAGAACTTTTATTATTACAACAATATTCGTGTTGCAAGCCTGATGACTAGATGGAAGAGTCACAAACACATGGGGAGTCTCCACCATGGGCCTAGAACTTAGTTACAAGGAGAGTAAAAGAACATTTCTAAAAACTGCACAGACATCAGACCCCCACTTCCCAAACCATAAAACAACAAAGCCTAATGGATCTATCTAAACTTTCCCCTACTTACAGAAGATTGGAGGGCCTGTTTTTGGAAGGAGATATTCTGTGTCTGTCTCCCTCATGGTTGGAAGGAAAAAGAAAAAGGACCAGAAGACAGAAAAGGAAGGAGCCAAAAAATTCCTTTGTCCCAGTTTAAAATTCTTACCTACATGTCTGTAGGCCAGCCCCACCTGGCTAAGGAAGTTAACCCTTTTACTCCCAGGCTGCTGGCTAACCCTCATAATTATGACAGGAGGCTTGCAGGCAACCCTCCTGTTAATGCAGCCCAGAAGGAGGTTTGCTTTTTCTGCGATGGTGTTGCACGGTTAGCCCCTCTTTAGCTTGTGACCCACTCTGACCCCCAATCCCTTTCCGCCGCATCCTTCCTGGGCAGTCATTTCCCACTTAGGATGGGTGCAACTGATGTGTCCTTCCTAAGTGGAGCCCTTTGCATTTGTGCTCGTTTCATTTCATCCTATTTCCCTCTGACCATTTCTCCGGTTTGTCCGGGTCATTCTGAATTTTGATCATAACCTCCAAAGCAGGCGCAACCCCTCCCTGCCTGTTTGTCTTTAGACAGGTGCTCAGTTACAACTTCAAGCTGAACGGCCCTACACATGTTAAACTAGTATAAATGTGATTCTTCTCTGGTCGGGTCCCCCCCATCACACGCACACTCACTCACTTTAACGTCACACTCTGATAAACTGGTGCGCAGCTCTTTGCGTTTAGACCTGGGCTAAGTTTTGGCAGCCAGGGGTTTTGCGGGGGCAGTTAAGCTACCTAAGCTCTTTGTGTCTCTCTAGCTGTGTCTACACGTGCACGCTACTTCGAAGTAGCAGCACCAACTTCGAAATAGCGCCCGTCACGGCTACACGCCTCGGGCGCTATTTCGAAGTTAACTTCGACGTTAGGCGGCGAGACGTCGAAGTCGCTAACCTCATGAGGGGATCGGAATAGCGCCCTACTTCGATGTTCAACGTCGAAGTAGGGACCGTGTAGACGATCCGCGTCCCGCAACGTCGAAATTGCCGGGTCCTCCATGGCGGCCATCAGCTGGGGGGTTGAGAGATGCTCTCTCTCCAGCCCCTGCGGGGCTCTATGGTCACCATGGGCAGCAGCCCTTAGCCCAGGGCTTCTGGCTGCTTCTGCGGCAGCTGGGGATCTATGCTGCAGGCACAGGGTCTGCAACCAGTTGTCAGCTCTGTGGATCTTGTGTTGTTTAGTGCAACTGTGTCTGGGAGGGGCCCTTTAAGGGAGCGGCTTGCTGTTGAGTCCGCCCTGTGACCCTGTCTGCAGCTGTGCCTGGCACCCTTATTTCGATGTGTGCTACTTTGGCGTGTAGACGTACCCTCGCAGCGCCTAGTTCGACGTGGTGCCGCTCAACGTCGAAGTTGAACATCGACGTTGCCAGCCCTGGAGGACATGTAGACGTTATTCATCGAAATAGCCTATTTCGATGTTGCTACATCGAAATAAGCTATTTTGATGTTGGCTTCACGTGTAGACGTAGCCTCTGTGTGGTGTGGGAGCAGTTCCCCGGTGCAGTGAGGTGCCCTGGTGCAGCCACATCACACAAATAAACAAGGAGAATTCAGCAGGGACTGCCCAGATAAGGTCCACACTCTTCCCCTCTGCGAGCAACTCCCACTAACTCTGCCGGTCCTGGCCGCGCCCTCCCGAACCCTACGACAGGTTTCTGGCTGAGTGCGGACCTGTCTCTTCCTGCTCACAAAGGCAGGTTCAGCTGCCTGCCAGGGTTCCCTTTAGTTTTTTTTTCCATCTGAGGGTGGAATACATTTTGTTATATGCACCGAGGCACGTGCAGACACACACCACCCATAGAAACACACACTGCTGGCTGCAGGTGCTCTGCTGATCAGCCAGGCAGCTCCCAGCTCCCTCCTGGGTGGCTACCCAAGCGCTCAGCTTACAGGAACACAGTTGCCTACCCAGCACCATCCTGCTCACCCCAGAGGCAGAGGATGCACATGAGCTGGAGAGCCCAAGGGCTAGTCATGCAGGGCCAGATGCACATCATTGGGCAAGGTGGCACAGCCTGAGGCTTACCTCCTGGCCCATGCTCCTCCACCCTGTGATGCTGATCTCCCTTTAAGGGGACTCCAGAAGGAGCCGGTGGTAGGGCTGCATCCTTGCGGACATGGTACCAGCGTGCAGGGGCGGAATGGGGCTCCAGAGGCAGGGGCCTCTGCGGACACAGGGGGATCTGGGGTGGACCACACAGCCCCATACTTAGGGAGGGGAGGACCCCATTCCCAGGCGGGCTGAAGAGAGGGGAGGCAACTTCAGGCCTACAGCATTACTGCCCTGACTCAAGGCCTCTAAGCTCCTGAGTCTGATTCCCCCCATGTTGCCCCATCCCCAGGGATCTGGGTCCCACCCAGCCCCACCTGCCCAGGCGTGGCTCTCACTCACGCATGCTACAGCAGCCCCGGTTTAAGGCACTGGTTTAATTGCCCCAGTGCCAGCTAAGAGGGTGGCCAGCCCAGCGACCAGGGCCCTCAGGGAGCGGAACCTCGCACAGATCGCCTTGCGCTCGGGGGTGCTGGGTTGCAGCGGGGGGGGCGGTATGGGGGGATGGAGAGAGCAACAGGAGACTTTGCAGTCTCTTTTGTCATTCCCAAATTAACCCTTTACACGTGTTCATGGGCACACACACACACTCACTCACATACACACACACAGGTGGACTGCAAACACTCACTCACACACACACAGACACTCACACACACACACACACAGGTGGACTGCAAACACTCACTCACACACACACAGACACTCACACACACACACACACAGGTGGACTGCAAACACTCACTCACACACACACAGACACTCACACACACAGGTGGACTGCAAACACTCACTCACACACACACAGACACTCACACACACACACACAGGTGGACTGCAAACACACACACACACGTGAATTGCAAAAGCTACACCTTCAACCACAGCAAAATCATCACAGAGAGACAGGAAAGACTCTCCATGGGCACATCCCCAGCAAATGAGACCAGCCCAGCTGCTGGCTGGGAAAGGAAAGGCCTGTGCGTTCCCGGGCTGGTGTTGGGAGTATGAACAGCGGGGCCCTGTGCTGCTTTGCCTGTAGAAGCAACAGGCTGTACGTTGGCACCTGAGACACCAGGGAGGTGCTTTAATTACTATAAAGTCCACGCCCTGTGTGGGACTTTGGTGAACAGAGTCGGTGCCTCACACCCAGCCAGGCCAACCGGAGGGGCTTCTTGTTCGAAGCCAAGTGTGGTTAGCTCAGAGGCCTCTCTCTGCTGGAAGAGAGATTTCACAGAGCGGATGAAGGTGGAGCAAAAGGAGGCTCTTGCCAATACATTCTCTGGCTCCTTTTCATGCTGTCTTCTTCCATTCAGCTCCTCTCTGAAGCCCGGCCAGTTCCAGCCCTGCGCCCGCAAGAGAAGAAGGAGGAACTACAACGGCACGCAAGTTATGCTTTTCAGCATGCGAGCCTGAAGTCCTCCTTCAGCCAGTGCCCCAGGCAGAGCACTCATTGACGTCAACGGGTGTTTCGCTTAAACAGGGACCAACGGTAAACTGAGGCCAAAACTTGCAGAGCCTGGAGCCTAGAGTTGGGCTCTGACATCTGCAGACAGGCTCCTGGACTGAGTTTCAGAGGTGCTGAATGGCCACTAACCCCAGGGTTAGCAGCTGGGTGGTTGGCACTTTAGAAATCAGGCCGTTTACTCAGGCACATAAAGTTACTTTCCTGAATGGGCTTTTCCAAAGTCCCTGAGTGAAAACCCTATTGATTTTCAATGAGACATGCTCCCAACCATTGTTCCCTCAAACCTTTCTCACCCATGTGTGGAATAAATTTTATGTGCACGGAGACAAGTGCAAATGTGCACCACCAGGACGAAAACCCTGGCTTTTTGCTCTCTGCTAATCACCTGCACAGCACCTGACTCTCTCCTGAGTGTCCTCCACAAACTCTCAGCTTACAGGGAACACTGCTCCTAACTCAATTTTAATAATTCCTGCCCCCAGTCTATATTTAGGCAGGTACTTTGAAAAGCTTTGGTTTAAAAAGACATCAACATCTGATTTACTGTGTATGTCTCCCTGAGGTGACCATCTGTCCCGCTTTGGGCAGGGCAGCCCCATATTTCAGGCACCATCATGGCATCCCGATTTATTTCGCCAAAGGGGCTAATTGCCCCGTATTCCACATTTTCCCCCTGTGGCTCCCTCATGGTTCTGGCTCCCTTGCATCTGGGGGAGCCTGGAGCCGGACCAGTGCGGTGGCGTGACTGCCACCCAGCTTCCCACAGCTGGGGGAGCCGCGAGCCAGACCAGCGTGACTGCTACTGGTTCCCAGCTCCCTGTGGATGGGGGAAGATAGGAGCTTTGCTGGTGGGGTGGCAGCCCCATTTCTGGTGTCCCAAGCCATGAGGCAGCCAAGAGCTGCAGTTGCCCCAAACAACCAGCAAGCAACCTCCCCCTGCAAGAGGGTGGCAAACCCCACAGGGCAGCCACTGCCTGATTTTGTCTGTCCCGTTTTAGCTGGACCATATGTCTCAGGCCCAATCCCCCGGTCTGCCAAAAAGCCCACTGAAGCCAATGGAAGTTTGGCTGATCACAGGATCAAACATTTCATTTCATACAGAACTCCTGAAATGCAGCTACCTCTGGGGTACAGCGCAGCAGCCAACTGGTTCACAGAAAGGGACAGATCAACTTCCTGAAGGGGAGCTCTAAAAAGGAGGGTGAGAAACTGTTCTCAGTGGTGTCACATGGCAGAACAAGGAGCAATGGTCAGAAGTTGAAGAGGGAGAGGTGTAGGTTAGATATTAGGAAACACTCCTTCACCAGGCAGGTGGTGAAGCACTGGAATGCGTTGCCGAGAGAGGTGGTGGATTCTCCATCCCTTGAGGTTTTTAAGTCCCGGCAGGACAAGGTCCTGGCTGGGATGACTTAGTTGGGGTTGATCCTGCTTGAAGCAGGGGGCTGGACTAGATGACCTCCTGAGGTCCCTTCCAGCCCTGTGATTCTGTGAACGGCGGGGGGGTGAAGGCAGGGAGAAAAGACTGTACTTTGCAGCATCGTGATTTATCTAATTACTATTGTCTGATGCTATCGGCTGACATTATCGCCTGATCCCAGGAGATGATTCTTGCTGTAATATTAGCAGCAGCAATGACAGCTGGACACCAGTACACATAATGATCGCGGTAAGTCTGCTTTCAGAAAGGCAAAGAAGAGCCTATGCAGAGAACCTGAAAGCTGACACTGGTAAGCACCAGATCTCCTGCTCCGAGAGTTCCAGACCAGCTAAATAAGGGTGCAAGGGACATGAAGTCAACATGAAATTGCCAGATGCTGAAATCCATCCTTGTGCCTTGTTTTTCCACTACTGCCAAGGCCTGGCTGTAGGAAAAAGAAGCCAGGAATATGGCAAATGAGGGAACAAAGAGGTTGAATGTGCCCTTGCCAGCTGCTCTGAAACCTGCAAACAACTAACAGTTAAAACAAAAGAAACATTTTACTACAAGCTCTTTCTCATCCTGATTGCCAGAATCCCTGCTTGATCCTCACTGGTTTCTTCCGGCAGTTTTATTTTAATACATTATCCAAGATTTAGCATACTGGTGTAGCTTTCGCTACTATTTAAATAGCCTATATTATCTCTAGATACACACACACCCGTGTATACACGCATACAACCCTATCGTTATGCACACGCACCCGCCCTGCCAAGGTACAATACCTTCCCCTGCTGATCGAAGGAGGAGCAGCGTTGGTGAAAGCAGTGCTGTCACTCAGTACATTGGTTATCGGCTGGATGGCAAGTTGGATTTGAAGGAAAGAGCAGCCTGCTGTAGAAAATGAACAGTGAGCTTCCTGAAAGTGTTTACATAGATGGAGCCTGACCCCTCTGACATTGGGTAGGTCAGTTACTCTCAGGTCAGGGCTCACGCATTTTTTTTTTTTTTGCATCACACCTCACATCAGGAAGCTACTGATTCCCAGCACCAAGGAGAGACGATCAAAATCAGCACCTGGGCACAGCACTTTTCAACAGCCGATCTCAAGGCACTTTGTAAAGGATGAGTGAGTATCCATAGGCTTGCTTTGTAGATGGGGCTATGCAAGCAAAGAGGTCACTGTCTCCAGTGGGAATGGACCCTACCTCATCCCTTTGGGGTGGCCATATTGCTTTGCCCAGACACTGTGTAACGCTTGTGTTTGGACCATGTGTGATGGTTCAAACCTCAGCAGGACAGGCTCATCTTTGCAAGATGCAGACTGAGATCAGACCATCCAATCCCGCCGGTGGAGATGAATGATCTGTCAGAAAGATAGTTTACTCTGTGCAGCATTTTGCAGATGACACCTGGACGTCTCTGTTCTGCACTGATATTGTACTTCACAAGGCAGTTTTCAAACAAGTCTTGGCTGGGTATATTGGTCAACATACCTCGCCCTACAATGTGGTGTACAATAAGCTTCCTTACCCTGCGGCAAATATCCTAAGTAGGCTCCATCAACATGGTTTCATACAAGTATCAGAGGGGGAGCTGGGTTAGTCTGTATCTTCGAAAACAACAAGAAGTCCTGTGGCACCTTATAGACTTGTTTTTTCCCCTTTTGATACATAATACTGATAATGGGCCATTTCCACCTTGACTGAACAGACCTTGTCAGTTCTGGCCCTCCCTCTTACTGGGGCCCCCCTCTTTAAATACCCCTCTGCCACCCACCATTGCCCCACTCATGCATCTGATGAAGCGGGTCTTTGCCCACGAGAGCTTATGCTCCAAAATGTCTGTTAGTCTATAAGGTGCCACAGGACTTCCTGTTGTTCTCATGGTTTCATACGAACACTTTTCCCCAGAAGGAAAAAGGCCTTTTTTTCAAAAAGCTGAACTTCTCACCAAAAGTTGTTGACATCTTTGACATTTCCCAGTTTTTTCATAAGTTTTGTTGACATCTCAAAAATTGAAATTTTTCATCAAAATTATATTAGAAATCGGTTCTGACTGGTTTTGGATGACCGAAAGCAAAAACAAGAGAGTCTGGCAGCACCTTAAAGACTAACACTTATAGTAGGTCACAAGCTTTCATGAGTTGCAACTCACCATCAGATGCATGAAGTGAAAGAAAAAGAGACAGAGAACAGGGATACAGAGATCAGGAGGGGGCGGGGGGGGGAGTGTTACCTCAGAGCTAATTCTATACAGGTAGATGTAGATAAGGTGAGAACACCTAAATGAGAAAATTATTTATTGTAATGAGAGAGTCACTCCTGGTCCTATTCTGATCCATTCTGATGGGGTCAAACTTACATATGAATTCCAGCTTGGGAAGCAAGGGAGGCCTCGCAAGAGGTATAAAGACTGCGTGAAGGCCAACATTGCTCATGCTGGTTTAAAACCAGATCAGCTACAGCAGCATGCAAAAGGCCAAACAGGCTGGCGTGCTCTCGTACGACACGCGTATGACAACTTTGAAGAGCAGCGATGCGTACGCCTCATTGATGCTCGTGAGAGGAAGAAAGCAACAGCAGCAGCTACACCAACAGAGCCAGGACAATTCCCTTGCCCCCACTGTGAATGCCCAGGCCGTTCAAAGCTTGGACTCCTCAGCCACATGCGAGTCCACAACCGATGAGCCTGTGCGAGCTCAAGATGTCATCGTCGGACACGGTGGACTACCTATACATATAGTTTCACACTGCAGTCTGTTTTTGAACTTTTCTTGGTCGAGAATGGCAACTTTCAAGTCTGCGCTGATTAGGTCTCAACTGAAGGACTGTTTGTGGTTCTGGGGACCACATTTCGGCAAAGATGTGGACAAATTGGAGAAGGTCCAGACAAGGGCAACTAAAACTATTAAAGGTCTAGAAAAATATGTCTTAGGGAAGCTTGAAGGAACTGGGTTTGTTTCTTCTGGAAAAGAGAAAGCTGAAAGGGGACACGATAACAGCTTTCAAGTACCTAAAAGGCTGTTATAAGGAGGAGGGAGTTCTCCATAAACTCTGATGAGAGGACAGGAAGCACAGGGATTAAATCACAGCAAGGGAGGTTTAGACTGGACATTAAGAAAAACTTCAGCACTCTCGGGGTGGCTAAGCACTGGAATACATTGTCTAGCTCGGCTGTGGAACCTCCACCACTGGAGATTTTTAAGAGCAGGGAGACAAACACCTACCAGGGATGGCCTAGATGGTGCTTGATCCTGCTGTGAGGCCAGGGGGCTGGACTCGATGGCCTCTTGAGGTCCCTTCCGGTTCTCGTGTTCTGTGAGTCTCTGAATGTCTGACCAGAGAAGTTAAAATGTTCTCTCACGGTCGCACTGGTTTTTATATGCTGCCATTCTTGACGTCTGATTTGTGTCCCTGTTTTCTGTCGTGTAGAGACTCTCTGGTGCTGGCAACGTACCCGGCAGAGGGGGATTGCTGGCACACGATGACATAAATCACATCGTAGATGTGCAGGTGAACAAGCCTTTAATGGTATGGCTGCCGTGGTTAGGCCCTATGACTGCGTCACTAGGGTAGGTGTGTGGGCAGAATGGGCAATGGAGTTTGTCAGAGGATTAGTGTTTCTATCGTGGGGTGTGTGGTTGGTGGGGCGAATGTGTTTCAGGGGCTGTCCGTAACCGAGGTATTCTGTCAGCTAGCTGTAAAGGAGAGCAGCATGCAGGGTACCTGTAGACATCCACCCAGGAGCTAGACCTACTGCTGTAGCAGACCTGCTCTTAATGGCCACTTAAAGAAGACTTCAGGATTCGACCTAATCGAATTGGTGTCCCACCGGGCAGAACCCTTGCAAGTGCTGAGGCTTCATTTAGTGGGCAACAAAAATGGTGAAGGAGCTGGAGCACATGACCTATGAGCAGAGGCTGAGGGATTTGGAGTTGTTTAGTTTACAGAAGAGAAGACTTAGAGGTGATTTAATAGCAGCCTTCAACTTCCTGAAGGGGAGCTCTAAAGAGGATGGAGAGAACTGTTCTCAGTGATCACAAATGGCAGAACAAGGAGCAATGGTCTGGTTACAGAAGGAGGGAGTAGGTTGGATATTAGGAAAAACTACTTCACCAGGAGGGGGTTGAAGCACTGGAATGCGTTGCCTAGAGAGGTGGTGGATTCTCCATCCCTAGAGGTTTTTAAGCCACATCTTGACAAGGTCCTGGCTGGGATGACTTGGTTGGGGTTGATCCTGCTTGAAGTAGGGGACTGGACTTGCTGACCTCCTGAGGTCCCTTCCAGCCCTAGGATTCTATGATTCTAGTGCAAAGGGCACAGCTCTATTATCATAGCCATGAGCATTAGTATTTTTACAGCTGTGGGGACCTACAAATCTGCTCATGCAGTAGGTTTGTGCTTGTGTGCACTGGCTTCCCAGTTCACCTTTCCTCAGGCAAGTTTTAACCCTGTCCTCTGCCTAGCTGGAAACTCGCATGGGTTTTGCTCAAGCCTGGAAACAGGAGAGCAGTCACCACACTGAAACTAGCTGTTCCCTAGGGTGAGCGGGAATACAAAGCAGAAAAGAAAAAGAAATAACCCAGCTGTGAAAACAAAGATTAAACACGGTGATCCTACAATGTTCATACCTTGGCCTTAGCGCGGAAATGAAGCAGGAACATCGGGGGGGGGGGCAGTTTTCCCCGCTGTCATCATGATGGGATTTTTTTTTTTATGAATGAATATTGGTTAGGCAGCAGGAAGAGGAATGTGGGGGAAACCAGGCGGGGACAGGGGGCACAGCCAGCCCTTCCCAAACTGTTTAAGATTCATGATGCTTTTGCTGCTTAGTGCAGGACAGTGCAATGGGGCAGGGCCACCGGTACAATGGGGCTGGGTGCACTTAATCAGAGGCAGAGAAAGCAGAGTTCTCCATCTGTTTCATGCTGGGGGCCAGCCCTTAAGGCAGAAATCCTCTCAAGACAGATCCAGGTGAGTGCACACACTCCGGGGCAGCTTAACAATGTCAGTCGCAGAGATGGAGCAGCACCTAGGATGCAGCCAGTGTTCCCTATAAGCTCAGTGCTTGGGTAGCCACCCTGGAGAGAGTCATATGCTGCCTGGCTGATTAGCAAAGCATCCACAGTGCCCACAGCCGGCAGCGTGTGTTTCTACTGGCGACGTACACATGCCTCAGTGTGCATAAAATTCATTCCTCACATGGGTGGAAAACTTTAGCGGGAACATTGCTTGTGTCCCCCAGCCCCTCTTGCACTCAGCTTCTCTCTTGGTTGAGCAGCCTTCCCGGATTCCAACAGATGCCTCATCTTTAAAGGGTCCCCCTGGTCAGCTCTCCTTATGGTCCCCAGTCCCTGGGCTTCTCCTCTGGCAGCTCCATTGTGGAGAAGCACTGTTAGTTTTGGTGCGCTGGAGAAAAACTGCCATTGTCGTGAGTGTGCGTTTGCTCTGACTACTGCCCTGGGACCCCAATCCTTGTTGGAGTCTTCAAGTGCTGCTGCAGTACAACTCAATTGAATAATAGACTCTCTTTCCCTCAGTGGCCAACCCTGCTTGGTTACATGGTTACATCAATGCTACTAACGTCCTACCCCTGGGTTCAGATTTTAGTCCCCCATCCTGCAGGAACCTGGTCTGATCGCTCCAGACCCTACAGCTGGTTGTTTTGTTCTCCATTCACACTGGCTCCCGTTCTGGTGTCGTCTGGTTGCAGCTGAGTTTTCACCAAAGGAGCAACATCTAAATAAAGGCCTGAAGGAACTGGTTTGACTTTCAAAAGCTCTTAGGAGAGCTAAAGCAGCGTGGCCTGGGCTCCAGCTAGCACCAAGTGTCTCTGGGCCAGCCCCAGAGCCAGCAGGGCTGAACGGAGCGCTTTTCATTTCATCGGAACAACTAAGCTTTACAGCGCCTGAGGACCTGGCCTGCTGAAGACTGACAGGTGCTTTGCTGCCACAGAAGCTATGTAGAAGTGCTCCGGGGAGAGCAGGAACATGAAAAGTTCTGCAACAGAGTGCTTCACCCTGAGCAGGAAAGAGGGGAGGCTGGTAGGGGTGATGTGAGAGGGAGCTCCTAAAAATCCCATCATTGGTCCTTCTCCACTAAGGACCTGACTTTAGCTCACTTACACAAAAGCCCATCTTTGTGCAGGGGAGCAATGAAGAAGTAAGAATGGAAATCCCTATGGATGTCAGGTTTCATCACTCCCCTTAGAGAATAAAATCCACCGTGTTCTGCAGTAACGATCCAAAATGTGACAACTCTTGCAATGCTTTGGACCAATCATGGACATCCCCATAGTTCTTTTTTTAGACAAGGCCCTTGGGTAGTTAGAAAAGCTCCGAAGTCCCCCAGCATGCTAGCAATAAGCACTTCCCAAAGCAGTGGCTACAGTGTTGGACATTAATAGCGCCTGTGTGCTTCACCTGTCATTCATTGACAGGGAACGCCTCCTCTGTCATTTGTACACTCCATGGCGGTAATAAAAGTCCCCATAAGGGAACAGCCTGACCCCTTTACAGCACTTTCCAAGAGGAGCTCAGAATGTTCTCCAGCCAGGATGAATGAAGCTCCAAAATGCTTAACAAAGAGGGAGAGAAATCTTAGCCCCATTTTACAGATAAAGAACCAGAGACACCAGGTAAAATCCTGCACTGATTGACGTCAACGGGCATTTGGCCATTGACATCAATGGAACCAGGATTTCACCCCATGTGTATAAAGGATTTTCCCAGGGTCTGGCAGGAAGTCAAGCATATAACTAAGGTCTTCTGAATGCTGACTTGTGCTGTAATTGCTAGCGCATGCTCCCTTAACATTACCTGTTCTTGTATAGTGAGGTACTATGTATAACTCCAACCAACTGCCTGGCCCTATCATGCGTGGCGCAGTACAGTCAGATAGCAGGAGACCCTGACTGCCTGAGAGCTCCATGTTTTAAGTGGATATGACAAAAGACAAGTGTGAGGTACAGCGTACTACAGTCCCCTTCGCACAGATGGGAACCTGAGGCACAGAGCGGTTAAAAGACTAACTCAAAGCCACACCAGATGTCTGTGGCAGAGAAGGGATTTGACCCCAGATCTTCTGACCATGCTCACATAAGTGCTTAAACCATAACAATTATTTTTATTAATGCAACTACAAGTTGAACCTCTCCAATCCAGAGATCTCCCATCCGGCAACCTCCGTAATCCAGCATGATTATAGTTAGCGGGATGACCACTTAGCACGGGTGTGGCCAAGTTTCCTGTGGTCCCATAAAGTTTGTTTCCAGCCAGCAGACCAGGCTCCTGGGGTTTTGTGCTGTTATATAACTGTAATTTACCCTTAAATGTCTTCCAAGAGCCCAGTAAGCAGTGGACGTGTTGGTAATCCTGCCAGACGATATTGACCTGTGGTCTGGCAAATTTTCTTGTCCATCAGCAGCCAGGTCCGGAGGGTGCCAGACCAGAAAGGTTCAACCTGTACAGCTAAGCCACCCTGTCTGTAATGCTGTTTACCACACCGAGACTCTCGGTGTTTACCCTCTGCCCAGTCTATAGCCTTGTTTTCCCTGGAAGGGTAGTTTTATTGAATGCCACCTTTGACTGTTGCCCGTCCTCTTTCTAAGTCTCCCAGGTCCAAGCTTTGAGCCCTGGGCCAGCTTTCCTCTCTATTTCACATACCTCCAAAATCCTGTGTACCTGTCCCTGTCCTTGACACAGATTTTCCATTTGCTTTTACCTTCCATTACCCTGGGTGCTTCGAACCCTCCTCCTTCTACCACCATGGCTAGGGTGACCAGAAGTCTTGATTTTATGGGGACAGTTCGGATATTTTGGGCTTTGTCTCTACGAGATGCCTGTTCCCACCCACTTCCCAGCCTGATTTTTCACACTGGCTGTCTGGTTGCCCGAACCACGGCACACCGCCATCTTGGCTCCATGCCTGCCTGTGCCTCAATCTCCTCTCAGCTTTATTATGGCGTGTTCCTTCTCTGGGTCCTGCCCAAGACACAGCTCTCTGGACATCAGCTTGGTCAAAGAAAACTAACCTCAGCACCTCCTTCCCCTAACACCCCACTGGCTCCCCAGCCAGTTCACAGCTAATTAGTTTTATTCACCACTTTCTTTGTCAGACCCCACACCCCCTCTTCCGGGCTGCCCACTTGCCATCTGGAAAGGCCTCCAGTGCCCTTCGCTCCATCCCTTCATCGCCGGCTGCCCTTCAAAAGGCGGCTGAAAGCCTGTTTTCAACCTTGGCCAACACTGTTAGTTTCTGCTCCCTGTTTAATTGCCTGTTTACCACGTCCAAGAAACATTTTCCAAAGCCGAATGGAAAAATGAAAGGCTTGGTACACCAGCACCATTTTCGCTGCCTTTGAGAAAGGGAATTTCATTTCCTGCCTCCATCTGCCAGCCCCTCCTTCCGGGCTGCAAGAGAGAAAAACCTGGAGCAGTTCAGACACTAAATCCCATTGTTTGACTCACAGTGCGGGCAGTTCAGCTACACCTAGTTCCAGCTATTGAAATGAAGGCAACCTTCTCCAGCCCATGGGAACTGACCCCTTTATTGTCGCTGATGCCTGGGGAAGTTACGATGACATATGAGTATTATTGTCTATTAGTTCTTTCCAGAATTGTTTTGCTGAGTCTGGAATTCCAAACAACAGGGAGTGGGGGGTGATGGAGGGGTGATGGCTCTGGGGATCAGTGATGGGCTATGAAGTCTCTCACCTTAGCTGAAAGGCCATGGACTAGATGAGGCTGGAGAAAGAACCATTGTTTAACTTCCACAGGCACTTCAACCTGTTATGAGACCGCTTTGTCTGTAGTTAATTAATTGCGAGCATGCTAATAGGTGGCGCTAAAGAATATGAAGCACTGTTGATGAGTTTTGTAGGACCAGTGAAGTGGGTCACGCTCTGCGAGGGGGACAGAGACACTGCCCCCTGGCACACCAGGGGTTAATGGAAACCTGGGGGTTCCGCTAGCCCCGCCTCACAATACCAGCAGCCAATCCCAGGCCTGGAGGGGGAGAAAAAAGGGAGCTGGGCTCAGCTGGGGGCTGCCTGGTGAGGCAAGAGTTCTCTGGCTGTCGGAGGGGTGGGATCGGTGACCTGTTAGCCAACGCAGCCACTTGAGGCAAGGAACACTTTGCTTGCCAAGGGAGCTTGTGATTAAGCCTCAAGCATGTGGCAAATGGACTAGTGGGGCCACACCCCAAATGAAAGAGACTTGTAGAAAATAACCCCAGTAAACTCATCTACACGCACTTACCTCCCCAGCTCCGCCAGGAGGGAGACCCATCCCTCTGTTTAGGGGTTAAACTACACACAGTTCCAGGCTGGGCCCCAGTAGAGAGGGAGGGCTGAGGTCTCCCCACCATCTCAGCTGGCCTGCCAGACCAATGATCTAGTCCCAAGGCCACCCAGCTATAAAGACCCTATTACAAGCTGTAAGTCCTGCCCGGCAGCACGTCCCATGCACCTGCTTGATGGCTGGTGAACAACGGCGTGGGCAGATTGGGAACAACCTAATTGAACCGTCCCCGCTCTCAGCTGGAAAGAAGTCCAATTAGCAATTGCTTAACGAGCAGCCTCTGCTTTTGCACTTGACCTAGGGATCATCAGCTCCCTAATCTTTCCTGGACATCTATGCCAAGGGCCGCCATTAAACCATGGAAGAAAGAAGTCCCAGTTGAACTGCAGAAGGATTTCCTGTCCAAAGCAACACTAGACTCTATGGGGAGCAGAGCAGATCAGGCACCCCCAGGTTGGTCTGGCTGGCTTTGCACAGCAATTCTCTCCTCCGGCGGCAAAGTCGGCCCATCGTAAGGTGACCGGATTTGTTTCGATGAATGAGTTCAGGGTCTCGTCACACAAAACGCTATGTCACCTTCCGGTTGCCGGCGGTAGCACATTCCTGCATCCTCCAATCCCTTCCAGACAATCCCTGACCCTGCTGAAAATATTTATGTTGGCTGGTTCCTTGGAAACCTTCCATTCTGAGGAACCATGAGAGGGCAGAGTCTTCAACCATTGTGCTTGTCCCCACCCTACTGCATGACTCAGATGAAGTCAGACCAGCCAAAACACCCCCACTTACGGTATGCAGCAGGAAAGGCTACTTTTTTTTTCACACTAAAGCTAATTCAATTCAGAGCTGGATCAGTAAACCCAGATCCCCTTAGAACTGAGGGTCACTTATCCGCTGCGCCAGGCTAACCCTGGAGTCACTCCACGGATGTCAGGAAAGTGAGGTGGGGGGGATGGTTTTCCTATCCCACAAAAAGTTTTCAGATTTTAACTTCTTTCCCCTTCTGCATTGGGACAAATCCCGAACTGCTCCAAAATGTCGTGAAACAGAAGAGAAAAGCCCAGCCCAGAGCAGCCTGGTGGTTAGGTGGGGTGTGGGAGACATGCTTACAAGCCCTGTGTCTCCCACAGCTCAGAAGGGCTGCGGCCTCCAGTTATGGAATCAGTCTCTTTCTGTCTGGCCCAATTATTTATACAACGTGGAACAGACTGAGAAATGCCCTCCCACAAGCGTCCATAGCTAAGTGACTAGGGCACTCACCGGGAATGTGCTCGCTGCATACCCTACCCCTGTGAATCACAGAACAAACTCAATGCGCACTAATAAATCTGACCTCACAACCCCTCACACCCCTGTGGTTGGCTTATTTCAAAATGGGTAAATTTCATTCTACGAGGAATAGTGCCTATTTCGAAATAGGTACCGGTAAGACAGGGAATAGAGCCTAGTTCGAAATAAAGCCACAGTGCGCCCAGTGGTGCTGTTTTGAAACAGGCTCTAGGTGGGAAGATGCTGCATTTCAAAATAGGCAAGTGCTAATTTGAAAAGCATTTTGTGTGTAGCAGCGTTATTTCAAAATACGCTATTCTGGAGTAGCTTCTTTCAAAATAAGGCTGCTGCGTAGACATACCCTCAGCAGGCACTTCTGTGGCCTTCATCTCTATAGTAACTGGCCACCTCATGCTCGTTAGCGGGTTCTGTCTGCACAACATTCCTGTGAGAGAATGGGACATTATCTGGTTTTTAACAATGGAGAAGTAAGGCCTGCACTAGATTCACTGGTGTGTCTATCACACAGACTCTGTCCCTGAGCCAGGAACTGAACTGAGGTCTCCAACATCACAGCCCTATTAATTTAATGTATGCATGTGTGTCTTACAATAAAGCCTTTGAAATTCCATTTGTACAAGTCTGGGATCCAACAAATTCCAGAGAAACCCCCCTGCCTCTTCCAGCTCTTTTCTAGCCATGAGCTGACCACCTGGAGATCACTCCATTCCCAGATCTCAGGTGGTCAAGTCCATGAGAGCAGCAAACCAAGGAGCTCAGAGAAGAGAATGGAAGGAGAGGCCCACTGCTTTAGTCAATGCTCATCGTTCCAGGCAGAACTTTCCATTTCTTGCCTGTAAATCCATTCTGGCAGCCCCACAAGCCGCACGTTCTATAAAGCCTTAGTCAGCAACCACCTCTTACCTCCCACCGCAGCACTGAGCCAAAGTAGGAGCAAAAACCACCCAACTATCCCCCCGCCCAGGAATAGCTGACACACTATCAAAGCAACCACATCTGGAATGTCAAACTCAGCCTTGAACACCCACTCTAATTTCCTGTGTTTACACTTTGAATTGGTTGGTTTCTTGTAGGATCCATAAATTCCCTTGCTGGGTCCTTCTGCTTTGGGCAGGAGAGAGACAATTTCAATGATACGCATATAAAATATGTCTCCATGCCCCAGCCAAAAACCTTCCAGTACATGGCAATGAATAAGTCCTCTTGAATTTGCCTAGATCAGTTAGACCACCATCTGGTAACCCAGACCACGTCTAAGTAGCATCTTTCCCCCTGTGTCTGACAACGTAGCAAAATGACCGAGCAGCCTGCGTTTCGTGGCATCTACATGGCTGCAGCCAACATCTGTATTTAAGAGCCCCGATGTAGTCGGGGGAGGCTTATCTTAGCTGCAGCTCATGCTGGCATGTTCCTTTGGTTCTCCCTCCTACCCCCTTTGCTTAGAAGAGGCTGTATGCCAGAGGGTTATGGTCTGACTGGAGGCACTTTGAGCTGAAATCAATCAGGCTGCAGCTCCTGTTTTGATTTGACAATGCCTCATTGAAATGCAATCTCCCAGCCTCGTGTGTCTTGCAGTGTGTCTTCTCAGCACCGGATGCCCTTGGAGGAGTAGTTACATTAGAGGGAGAGAAGCTACTCCCTCGAACAGCAAGCCAGCCGCACACTGCTGATAAGCGAATCACTGTGTGTGCTCATTGTCTCCGAACGACAAACCTTTAACCCCAGTGTCACCACCAGATCCAGGCTGCCTTTGCTTCTACAGAGCAGACAGCTGTGAGAATCCACAGCGGACGAGCACTCTGAATGCCACTGTTCAGACAACAGAACCTGCTGTCTCCGTTGGGATGGTATATTACAGCAGAGCCGAAATCCCTCTGCCCATCACAAGTAATTCGGGGATAAAGAGGTTCACTTTCTCTCCAGGAGACGAGGTGCTAGAGCAAGCGTCCTGGAAAAAGGCGTCTGCCATTGAGCCACTGGTCGGGTACGACTCAAGCAGTAAAAACGCTGCGTGCCCATGTTGTCCTCCTCCAGTGCCTCAGCCTGGACCTCATGGGAGGAGAGGAGAGGTGAATCCTCAGCTCGTTTCAATCCTTGGCCAACAAAGGAGCCGATGGGTACAACTGCACCATCATCTCAATGATGCTTGTACTTATATATCATAGAGCTGGAAGGGACCTTGAGAGGTCATCGCGTCCAGTCCCCTGCACTCACAGCAGGACCTACCACCATCCCAGAGAGATTTTTTTTAAATTTTAACTGGACCCAGGCGAGGCCCACTCAAGGATTGAGCTCACAACCCTTGGTTTACATTGTAATTTAAACCAAGCCAGCAGGCACATTTCAATTTAGCTAGGGATCTCTTCATTAGATGGATCACTCACATTCTGCAGAAAAGCAGAATTACAGTAGATGAGAGGCTGGATATGAGTCAACAGTGTGTCCTTGTAGCCAAGAAGGCTAATGCCACATTGGGGTACAACAGAAGGAGCATTGCCAGCAAATTGAGGGAACTGATTATTCCCATTTGTTCAGCACTGGTGAGGCTACATCCGGAATAACGTGTCCAGTTCTGGGACCCCCATTACAGAAAGGATGTAGATGTGTTGGAGAGAGTCCGGCAGAGGGCTACAAAAATGATTAAGGGGTAGGAGCACATGACCTATGAGGACAGGCTGAGGGATTTGGGCTTATTTAGTTTACAGAAGAGTGGGTGGGGGGGGCTGATAACAACCTTCAACTACCTGAAGGGGGGTTTCAAAGAGGATGGAGAGAGGCTGTTCTCATTGGCGGCAGATGGCAGAAAAAGAAGCAATGGTCTCAAGCTGTGGTGGGGGAGGGCTAGGTTGGATATTGGGAAGAACTATTTCCCTAGGCGGGTGGTGAAGCACTGCAATGCTTTACCTAGAGAAGTGGTGGAATCTCCATCTCTAGAGGTCTTTAAGTCCCAGTTGACAAAGCCTGGCTGGGAGGATTTAGTTGGGGTTGGTCCTGCTTTGGGCAGGGGGCCGGATTCGATGACCTCCTGAGGTCTCTTCCAACCCTAGGATTCTATGAACATCTGGAGCTGGATTCTAATTAGCGTGCCAGGAAAGTGCTATCCCCCGATAGCAGAAAGGAACGATGCTTATCCCCTCTAGTGCTCCAGAGACGTGGGCACACATCGTGTCATCTCCTGCAATGCAGAGAGGTGAAGCATCTTGCCTGTTCACACGGAACAGCTGTACTGGGGACAAGCCCAAGGTCTCCCACCTCTGAGACTGCCCTGGAGCAGAGCTTCTCTCTCTGGCTGGGATGGAGGCTACAGCAAGCTGACAAGAGGTCGCTCGTATGTGAACGCTGCAGCGCCCCACAGCCTTACCACTGGAGCGGGTGCTTGATAAGAATCCTTTACAAGAGGAGCCTCGTGCACTTTTCCGACCTCTCTGGCCCCACAGCTGGTTCTTGTTAGCAGCGGATGATGTGGTGCGTTGCTACCAAGTGCTTGTTACACTGACCCACAGCACAACGCTACTTAAGACGGACATGAGGTCAGGAAGGATGCTTAACGCATGGGGCAGTTACGCAGGAGAGCTGGCGTCAAGTTCTGCCACAGGCTTCATGTCTGACCTTTGGCGACTCACTACCTCTACCCTTACCTGAGATCCAGTTGGGGGGATCGCTCTTCTGGATTTGATTTTGCATGCCTAGTGGGGATGCCTCAGATCAAACTATCAGGGCCTCAGAGCCAACTCCTCATTATCGCGAGAAGTCAGGGACGTTGACAGGAGAGTTTCTTCCGTCAGCTTCCCTCAGTGAGGATGGCCTGATAAGTAGCTGGAATTGCATCTCTAGGATCGACTGTCGGGTCTAGTGTAGACCTGCCTTCAGTCTGTGTGTGCCTCAGTTCCCCGTCTGCTTCTGGCTTACCTACTTAGACTGGAAACGCTGCAGAGCAGATGCTGTCTGCACAGAACCTAGCTACTAGGATTTCAATGGGGACTGCTAGACATTACTACAGTAAAACCAGGAGTGACCAGAAAGCAAATGATCCTGCTGCAGAAGGCAGCGGGTGCTGTACTGAGTCCAGCAAAAGTATGTAAATTAACCAGGCAGAGAAGGTTCAAACCCCCTGTGAAAACTAGTGCCCAACACAACAGCACGTTAACAAGCATCCCCTCCATGCCCTCGACACATCCTCTTCTCTCTCAGCGGTCACTCGATAACAAGTGGGACATCTTCACGTCACCCTCCTATTCGTGACTCTGTTGATGGCTGACCAGCCAGATTCTAGCACTGCAGGTCTTATCACAAGGGGAGCAGGTGTTGGTAGCTGTTGGAGGGGCACGGGGCAGTGCTTGACGCTCTTTTCTTCTTCTCCACTGCTCCTCATCTGCACTGCGGTGGGATCTCTCAGATTGCACTATCCCCTCAGGGGTTACAGTCCTGGAAGAGTTGACCATGACCAGCACTGAAGCCATTACCCTTCACCAACAACTTGGCTGGACTGGTCGTGGTTCAGATGTCTCATCAGTACCTCCCCAAACGGCTCCTGTTCTCCGAGTTGGAGGGAGGACAGAGGAGCGCTGGGGACCAGCAGAAGCGATACAAGGAGATGTTGACGGCACACATGAAAAGTGCAGTGTCGGCATCAACACTTGGGAGACCCTCACCCAGGACCGTCCCCTCGACGCATGATGGGCGCCCTTCAGCAATCTGAAAACATTTGGCAGGGTGGGGAAGAGCGGGCAACAGTTACAGCACAAAGGAAATGGGAATTTTAACGTGTGCAGCAGACTTGGCTAAATAGCTGTGTCTGCAGCGTGCTGAGGAAGTAGCTGGGCAGAACAACAGGCTACAGCATTGTCCTGGGCAGGAAAAAGAGGTCAATAAAAGTGTGTTGGGGCGGGGGGGGGCTGCTGCTTAAATCAGATCTGATTGGGCATCAGTGGGCTGAAATGTAAACTTTTCTGGTAGCCCACGGATGGGAACCGTTGGAAAAACCCCTAAGGCTAGCTGAAGTCTAGGAAAGGCTCTCCAGATGTGGGGTTGGGTCTTCTTTGCCAGTGGTTCAATAGAAGGTGCTTTCCCCTCACTTTTTTGGTATCTGTCTGAAGTAGACACTTGTAAACCCCACAACCAAGCAAAAGCAGATGTAGGCTGTGAGAACAACACAATCTGAAGTTTTTGGGTTGTTTTAAATCTACCCTCAGGCCTTACAGAAAAAGTTCCTCTGTACTAACTGTCTCAAGAACAGCTTAAAACCAGACTGTTCAAGTTTTGTCACTAGGGCCCTACTAAATTCACAAGCCATTTTGGTCAGTTGCACAGTTCTAGGATTTTAACAATTGTAAATCAAGAACAGAAGAGCAGCCAGACTTGGTCAGACCAAAGGTCCATCTAGTTCTGTGTCCTGTCTTCCAAAAGAGGCCAATGCCAAATGCCCCACAGGGAGTGAACAGAACAGGGAATTCTTGGAGTGCTCCTTCTCCTGGCGCCCATTTCCTGCCCTCCGACAAACAGAGACCAAGCCTACCTAGCTTGGTTAATAGCCATTGATGGACCTAACCTCCATGAATGTATCTAGTTCTTTGCTGAGTCCTGTTAAAGTCCTGCTCTTCACAACATCCTCTGGCGAGGAGTTCCGCAGATTGACTGTGTGAAGAAATACTTTTGTTTTAAGCCTGCTGCCTAATAATTTCATTTGCTGACCCCCTCATTCTTGAGTTATGGAAAGGAGTAACAACGAAGGGTCCTGTGGCACCTTATAGACTAACAGAAAAGTTTAGAGCATGAGCTTTCGTGAGTTAACTCACTTCTTCAGATGCACCTGAAGAAGTGAGTTAACTCACGAAAGCTCATGCTCTAAACTTTTCTGTTAGTCTATAAGGTGCCACAGGACCCTTCATTGCTGCTACAGATCCAGACTAACACGGCTACCCCTCTGATACTGGAAAGGAGTAAGTAACTTTTCCTTATTCACTTTCTTCACATGAGTTATGATTTTATTACCCCACTCATGATCCTCAGCTATGTAAACCTGAAATGTCAGTGTTGTAATTGTAGGGGTCCTGACCCAAAGAGGAACTGGGGGGGGATCACAGGGTATGGGGGGGTTACAGTACTGCTATCAATATTTCTGCACTGCTGCAGGTGGAGGAGCAGCCTTCAAAACTGGGCCCTCTGCCAGCAGCCGCCACTTTCCAGCTGCCCAGCTCTGCATGCAGCAGAGCAGAAGGAAGGGTGGCAATATCATACCAGGACATCCTTCCAGCCGTGCTAGTGCTGGTGGGGGGGGAGGGGGCACTGACTGCAGAACTGTGCACCCCACCAACAGCAGCTACTCACTGGTCATCCAGCTCCAAAGGCAGTGTGCGATCCCCCTAAAATAGCCATGTGACTCACCCCCCCCCCAAACTCCCCGTTGGATCAGGAACCCCCATTTGAGAAAGGCTGCCCCCCGCCCCAAGAAATCTGCATAGTAGAGAGTAAAAGCACTCCAAAGACCAGACTTCATGGGCAGGGCAGCAGGGAGGAACCACATTTCACAGACCACAATGCCTTTTTGAAGGCGCTGAATTTGGTAGGAGCCTCTTTAGCATAGATGTATTAGGCCTGAGATAAGATGGCAATGAGTGTAGTGAAAAATGCATCTCGTGACATCGCCCTGCTCAGATAGATCTACACCGAATGCACGCCTCGAATTTGAGACTTGGGGTTCCAGCAGCAAGGACTTCCCCAAGCTGGGGTGTCAGGCTCCCCAGCCGGATCGGGAGAATGTTGCAAAAAGCATTGGTTGAGATAAAAATCAGGGGCCGGAGCCCCAGCTGCTCTGAACTGGCAGCACTCCATTGCTATTAAGAGAGCTGTGCTGGGTCACCGCATCGGAGGAACTGGCTCCAAGAGCTTTTGTGAGTTTTGCACAGCAAGTCTTTGGCTGGTTCGGACTCGCCCAGCTGCCCATGGGGAAATATTTTTTCCCCCATCTCCCAGTTGTGAAAGTTTCAGTCACCCGATCTCAGAGCAAATAAAACACCAGCAGCAGCGGTCAGTTACACTCTGGACGCCAGCAGTCAAAGGGAACGGCTCAGCTGCTCGGGTGGGACAATCCACCAATGCGGGGGGAAGGGTGGGAGGAAAAGGGGGAACTGCAAAAAGCCCCAGAGCTCCCTGCTGCTGCAGTTCACTGGAGCCCCAGGCTGCAGATCCACCAAGGGATCATCCCCCTGCGCCTCCCAGTGCCTGCACGCAGCCAGCACCAAGTTCTCCCTGGGCCGCTACGGTTTCATCACCTTCACATGATACAGCTGGTGGCCGTGTGCCTGGTTCGACGGTTCCACCACACAGTTCACCTCATTTAGCTGTTTGACGACCCTGAAGGGACCATCCCAGGCAGTTTGCAGCTTCTTCCGCTGCACAGGCATGAGAACCATCACCTGGTCCCCAGTGGCAAAGGCTCCCGCCCAGGTGTTGCAGTCATACCAGACCTTTTGCTTCCTTTAGGCCCTGGACAGGTTCTCCCTGGCCAGGCCCATGAGGTCAGCGAGCTTTTCCCAGAAGGTCAATACATATTGTACCCTTCAGGAGAGGCCTTCCCCTCCCACTCCTCTCTTAGCAAGTCCAGGGGACCCCGCACCCTCCTTCTGTACAGCAGCTCAAACGGGGAGGACTCCATGGATTCCTGGCCAAGGCCCCACCCCCCATGAATGGAGCAGCACCCTCCCCACTCGCTTTGCCCAAGGGCCCGACAAGGCTCTTAGATCCCAGCCTGCCTGAGGGTACCTTACAAACAGAAAAAAGATCTCAGGTCACGGAGGGCCGGGTTACAAAGGTGAGAGCAACGGGAGCTGCTGGGTGCTGGTTTCCAAAAATCAGACCAGTTCACTTCGGAGTCAAGAGCTCCTGAAAATCCCCCACCCCCCCCCGCCACCCAACTTCTGTATCTGCACCGAGCTCTTGGAAGCCGAGTTATTTGGGACATCTGGCCTTGACCACGCTATTCCCTCCTCCAGCGCTCCTAAAATTAAGCCTGGGCTGGGCTAATAGACCAGCAGACTGGCTGGTTCCCGGTCTCTTTGCAAACCACCGAAGAAAGCGTTTTCCAAAAGTAAATTGTGTGGCTGGGAAAATTACACAGCCCAATTGCCCCGTGATTAAAACGCCCCTTTCCCTGCAGGACTCACCCCAGCCCCATGAAGCTGGTGGGTTCCCCAGAGTAGCTGTGAGCAAGCGAAAGTTTCCCACTGTGCTCCTCTTTCTCGGGGAGGACAGTGCCCCATCTAGTGGGTAATGTGAGAATAAAGCCTGGGTGCTCTGGGGCGGCGTATGTCTGCCCAGGAGTTGCAGGGCGGCTCCTTTGCATCCCTTCGCTTGGGCAGCTGTGGAGAAACTAGAGAGGGTCCAGAAAAGAGCGACAAGAATGATCAAAGGTCTAGAGAATGTGACCTATGAAGAAAGGCTGAAAGAATTGGGCTTGTTTAGTCTGGAAAAGAGAAGATTGAGGGGAGACACGATAGCGGTTTTCAGGTATCTAAAAGGGTGTCATAAGGAGGAAGGAGAGAACTTGTTCTTCTTGGCCTCTGAGGATAGAACAAGAGGCAGCGGGTTTAAACTGCAGCAAGGGAGGTTGAGGTTGGACACTAGGAAAAAGTTCCTAACTGTCAGGGTGGTCAAACAGGGGAATAAATTGCCAAGGGAGGTTGTGGAATCTCCATCACTGGAGATTCATAAGCACAGGTTAGACAGATGTCTATCAGGGATGGTTTAGACAGTACTTGGTCCTGCCATTGGGGCAGGGGGCTGGACTCGATGGCCTCTCAATGTCCCTTCCAGTCCTAGTGTTCTATGATTCTACGATTTCACTCCCTTGCCACAATAGAGTTGGGCTGGTTCTGCTCCACAGCCCATTTCTGCCTCCCTGGGGACTCCAGTCATGCCCTTGGCATCGCTGTCCGGTCAGAGCAGACCCGGCTTCTCCCTTGTGCCTTCTATTCACTCCAGCCGGCTGGTGATTTTGAGTTTACCCCAATCCCTAGACTCTGCCTATGTGACCCCAGTGCCTGAGAGATCAGCAGAGGCTGAGGCAGGGACAGACAACTAGTCACTGTGAACTGACTCCAGGTGCAATGTCAGCCTCTCACTTTCAGGGGTCACCAGGCTCCAGCGACGGGGGTGTGAGGTTGCATTAGCCGCACTTGGCTGGCCAAGTGGCCAGCATGGGCTGAGTAGGGGAGTCGACAGCCCCGCTGGGCCCCTGGGCAAGGTGGGGGCGCTCCCTGCTCCCAGAAGATCTGTACCATCCAGCCCACACACACCCCCACCCTGCCTCGAGGTCACTGTGCCCCACTGCCCCGGGCAGCCCTAAGCTCCGCACTCCAGCAGTAATTTAAAGGGCGTGGGGCTCTCGATTGTCCCCTTTGCCCCTCCTCCACCCCCTTGGACTTGCCTGGGCCTGATCCAGGGTCTCTTAAAATATTTCAGTTTGCTTCACCAAGTGCTGGTAGCCCTGACCTGAGGCCCAGGCCCCTGACTACCTCCGGGATGGGTAACGTCACAGCCTCCCTTGTGGCTCTTCCTCAGTGGTGGAGTCCAACCCTCAGCACCGCCACATCTGCACCACACCCTCCACCTCTAGCCTGCCCTTAGCTCCCAGGGCCCAAGCAGCAATTTACAGGGCCTGGGGCTCCCGCCGGTGTCCCTGCCACAGCACTGGTCAGGAGCACAGGGCCCTTTTCAACAGCAGGGCCCCAGGGCAGTTGCCCCCAGCCCCATGAGTGGGCCTGGCGCCCTGCGAGGGAGACCCCTTTCACTCCGCTTTTTGTGAGCTGCTTGGATCACGAGGGCGCACCGTAAGGGGGGACCTGAGACCTCCACAGGCAGCTCCTCTACATTTAAAAGGCCAGCTGCCACCAGCCTTTCCATCACGCCAGCAGCACGCAGACCACCAGCTCCTGACATGTTACCGTAAGGAATGTGCCAGCTGGAGCTCCATACTGCTCAAGGATAGAGGAATGTGTGTCTCAGAGGTCATTTGTATGAGAATGCAAAGGTGTGCATGTGTGACACCTCGCAAACAAAGCCTGATGGGTAGCAACAAAGCAATGGGTTACTGTCTATTGTAAACACATTGTTGTAAAATCACAATTTATGCTAACACTCAGTATAAGAATTGTGAAATCTCACCAATGCTCCAAGTTGTTGTGGGGGACAGGGCAGCATCATAACTGCGTAAGATATGGATTGCACAGGGCTCCCCTTGTCTAAAGCATTATAAAGCAGCAAGGGGGAGGAGGTATTGCTGGAAGAAGTTGGTTGAGGGTTTTGGTTCTGTGTAAGCCTTGGCCATACTAGATGTAAGCCTAGTTTGACTAGCCTGTTCCTTTCTGTTGAAAAGTAGAAGTGGATACTAGAGTTTGTATCTTTTATGAGACTTTGCTTTGGTGGACACGCAAAGTGAAATCATTGAGAGCTGAAATCACATGGTAGCAGCTGAGGCCACTAAGAGCTGAAATCATTGGGGTTTTTTGCTTCAGGCCAAACCCACCCACATCATAGCAGTATCTGGTAGGAAGCTTTGGACAAGCAGCCAGCAGAAGGTGGATGGCTGGTAGGAGAAGCAGTGGACAGATGGCAGGACCACCGTAAAGGTGGCACTGCCTCTGGTTCTGCGAGGGTGATGTGTCAGGGCCTGCACAGACTGGACTGAGTTGTAGTGGGGTGTTTGAAAGAGGGGTACAAAGAAAGTTTGGGTGTGTGGATTGGCTGGTTACAGTAGTGGACTGGTGAGCCTGAGAGGCCAAGGACACTGCTCAATCCATTTGAGCTGGGACAGTTACTTGAGGATTGGCTATGAACTCTGGGTGTGGTATTTTCCCAAGCTAATGTCATGTGACTTTTCTGCTTCTTTCATTAAAAGTTTCTTTTCTACACTCAGACTCTGTGCTGGTGAGTGGGGACGCATTCCCTCACCAAGGCATCCGGGGGTGAGTGAATTTCCCAGGCTACTGGGTGGGGGCTCAAGCCAGTTCTGTGTGAGATGGATGAAAAGGAACCCCCTAGATGTTGAACCTGGCCCTGGTTGCTGCCAATTCCTTCTGGCAGAAGGGTTACATTACCATGGTAGCAATCTGCAGGGCAAAGCTGAGGCTATGGAGAAATTTACAGCCTTTTCCCAAGGGGCGGCACAAAGCTAATACAGGACTTGACATGTCACTGAAGTGTTCCAGGAAAATGCCTCAGTGTGGCCAGGCTATGCAAGTCAGGAAGGAGGTGGATTACTCACTTGGGAGTGTCTGGGTGCAGGAAAGAGAGGAGGCGGCCTGCTGAAGCATGGAAAGAATGCAGGCTAACCCTAAGGAAGCAGCTAAGAGCACACACCGCTGGAAGAGAGTCCTGGGAGACCTGGGGGTTCAGAAAAAGTGGAAATGACACAGGCTGTGAGGGAAATGCACTGCAAGGGGTAGGACACCGGACTGTCTGGGGAGCCCAGGAAGCCATCCCTGGTGAGCACAAGCTCTGCTCTGGATGCAAAAGCCAGATTCTGGCCTGAGCGTACATCTGTGTGCACCTCCCAGCAGGCCAGAGCTGCCCTTGGAGCACGTCTACAGTGATGGTTGGGTCCTTCAGGCACATTTCCATTTCCTTCATTCTCTCCCTACTGTGGAATCACAGCGCTGGGGAGAGCTGCCAGCTGCACAGCCCTGGGGCATGGAGAATATGTACAGGACGAGAGGTAAACGTGCAATGCTCTTACGTGATGCTCTGCCAAAGTGTGTCAACTCTAACCTGCCCCGATCCTCTCTTGGGACGAGGCTAGTCCAGGCTCAGTCAGGATGGGAGGGGGGACTATTAAATCTGTCTGTGGAAGTGCTCAGTACACTGAGACTGTGAGGGGCTCAGACCCTACGTTAATAGACCCCCCCCCACACACACACACTCCTCTGCAAGAGAGGATAACGATACCTAACTCCACTGCAAAGTGCTCTGAGATCTACTGCTGGGAAGTGTTATACAATAAACGCTCAAGTTACATGGATTTTGCATTCCTGCTACGTTCTCCGGCTCCATCCCTGCTCCTGTGGGGCATCCCCCTGGCTCTGGGCATCAGTCACAACACTGGAAGCAGAAATGGGGCGTGCAAGGACCGGCAAGGACCAGCACACTGGGACAAGGCAGTGGGGCCAACAGCCACTGCAAGCCAGGAGGCAAGGTGGGAGGAGGCCCTGAAAAAGTGCCCCTGAAGGGGCAGGGCCAAGGGGAAGGGGCAGGGCTAAGGCTGGTTGGCTCTCAGTGCCGCCTAAACCATGGCGCTGCCCCACCCCCATCCCTTGCAGCTGCACGCCGGCAGACCAGCTCTGCCGTGGCGTTTCAGTGGGGCCTGGGGCAACTCTCCCCTTTCGCCCCACTGTCAGCAGCCCTGGGACTAGGCCAGCTCCTTGCCTGGGTAAATCTTCATTGCACCCTGGAAGTCACTGGAGCAATGCTGATTTACATCCACTGTGTGGCCCGTTGTCTTGAAGGCCACCTCGGAGGGATCTGGCCGTCACTTTCAAACAGCAATGGCCAGTGTTCAGGGACTGTTTCCCTCACACCACGGCTGCCATTTGTTCTCACGCTGGGCCCACGAGAAACAGGAAGCACAGCGGGAGGTGAGGTCCCCCGGCATAACCACGTGAACCATGTCGTGCAAGGAGGAAAACAAGCTGCTTCCTTAAGCGCTCGTGTCTGCCTCCAACAACCCCAGCAAGAGGCCAGAGAGGGGACTAGAAGCGAGAACATGGTAGCAAGGAACTGCTCTCCCTGCCAGGGACAACTGCAGGCCCTAACTCAGCAAAACCATTAAGAATGTGCATCACTTCTATACATACCGAGCTTGTGCGGCCCATCTTTGTCCCCATTTTACAGACAGGGAAACTGAGGCACAAACTGGGGAAGTGACTTGACCAGGGTCACCTAGCAGCCCAGTGGCAGACTAAGAGCTAAGTTGTCTGAATCCCAGGGCAGTGCTCCGCTCTCCAGCCTCCCCTCCTTAAACGTCAAACGTGTGTTGCTGCGTAGGGAAAGCTGCTGGAATGAGGGCAACAGAGCAGGCCAGTGATGACATTCAGACGCACAAGGACCCACCGGAAGCCCCTCTACCAGCCCATCTGCAGCACACGCAGGAGAGTTGTGATAGTTCACTGGGTGCTGGACTTCATGCAGATGATCTCGCTCCAGAGACCTGCCCTTAGTCACTGTAGCTTCATTTCAACCTCTTCTTCCTCTGATCCCAGCAGCTCCAGGCAGAGCTGGCCTTGCCAGCGTGCAGAGCCCCCTCCCCTCCAGCCCAGCACACGACAAGCCAGGTCTCCCCCTCCGCCTGCAACGCAGGGCGCGTTGCTCCTCTGAGCGAAGCTTTTCAAACCCAGCCAGCTAACGGACAGACCTAACTGCTTCCAGATGCAACATTCTCCCAGCTGGGCATGGACAGCTAACGTTACGGAGCTGCTGGGGCCGCCTGCCGGGACTCGAGTAACAGGCCAATCTGCGGAGAACGGAGGTTTCTCTCTGCCTCGCCCCCTGCTTGGCAACCGTCCAGAATGGCTGCTGCAGCGTAGGCCCAACCTGCAGCGGTGCCTGAAGTCCAGAGGGGGACACACCTTCTGGCAGGGACCAAGTACCCTGCCCAGGGCTGAAGTCAGTCGACAGGAGTCCTGCCATTGACTGCAGAGAACACCGGATCAGACCCCAAACCAGGGGTCGGCAACCACAACAGCAAGAGGAGCCATTTTTTCCAAGTGGTTAGAAAACCCAATAATGCAAGAGCTGCAGTGCGTGCAACAAATAACGTCAATCTGTGCTTGTGTCACCCGTTTGACGAACGGCGCGCACGCTGATTAGGAATGCAATACAGGTTTACTGCAAGACTTTACAAACTTTTTACCTGTTCCATTTCCTCCCACTTGGTGGGCTGGTACCACTGTCTTCCTGACGTTCACGCCCAAACCTATTTTAATGATGCCAAGTTTACCTCATGTTTAATTTCACTTTTCTTTCTCAATACGCGCTTTGCCCTCCACAGCAGGAATGCTGCAAACTGCCTTTTCCTTTTCAAAATCAAGACTTTATTAGCAACACGATCAGAAGACAGATACGGTACCCTATCCCTCAATGCAGCGGTTCGAGATCACATATCGCCCGCTGTTTAGACATGAGTTGTCCACTCTTGGGCTTTTAGATGTTCACCGTTTATCAAAAATAATCAGGAGGGCACTTATACCCGGAGGACCCCCTATGCAGCAAAGAACTGGGCCATCCTGCTCATGTCCTGCACTTCGGGGAGTTGATTATACCCGGGCACAGGGGTTGCATTTTGCATTTACTTATGCACTGGCGTAATTGCCAGCAGAAGAGTCAGGGCAATGGCGAATCGTCTCCCACCCCCAGCTTCACCCTGCTCCCATGCAGCTATCCCGAGTGAGAGAGAAAAAGAAATACGGACAGAAGACAGGAAATGCATGGGCCAAGCCGGCTTGTGGGGGGATTGTTTTCAGGGCTCCTGCAGAGGAATCAGCAGCACTTTCATGCTAAAGGAAACTTAAGAGGGGAAAAAACATCACCTACTGAGAACTCAGACTCAGCTCTCCGCACGGCTGTCCCATCCTCCTTGGCTTTGGGATGGATCCTGACTCCCAGCAGGGAAGGAATCACTCACTCGCCATGGCCCACTCCCTGCCTGCGGGCTGGGGAACTTGAGACAGGAACAGGAGGCAAAGGTAGATCTTCCAGCTGTTTCTTTCCCTCCTCTCCTTCAAACCAATCTCTAGTCCCGCTGCTGAGGACTAATGTGGGGCTTGGTCAGGGAAAGCTTCCTGAGAGGGTCCCTCCAATGGGAGCAGGGTTGCGAAATCTGCTTCATGGGCTGAGTCAACACTCAGCAGCCTTCTGCGGATTCCTTTCCAGGGGGAACACAAAGGGTTCTTTTTTCCTTTCCCAACTCCCCCCAGAGTGATAATCTGGTCTGAAATTGACTCAGGAAAATGACAATGAGATTACTCCAATTGCAGCCCAAGGTCCTCTGGAGTGCAGGTTAAAAATCAGGCCACTTATCTAATGATCCAGCTAAGGCTATAAGTCCCAGATATTTAAAAAAAAAAAAAGACAATCAGGGACCTGCAGCTGGGCTCCTAAATACATATTCCTGCACTGAAACAAGGGTTCTTGATTTTCCGGAGTCATCTGCCGCACAGCAGCTCCTGGCTGGGCAGGAATCGGACTTTTTATCCATGGTGGAATTTCACTACTTGGACATTTCTTCCATCCTGGAACGAGCACGAAAAACTTCATTTTCTGTGATTTAAATTTCCACCCACCCAGAAAACCACATGTTTTGGGCCCTTTGAAAGGCTTCATTCTGATTCGAAACTGGTTTTGGTTGACGCTGGCTCACGTACAATGAGAGGTCTGTAAGCGAGAGCAGGTGCAAAAGAGGGAAGCAGGAATCTGCCCCGGGGCCCAGAAATTCAAAGGAGCTCAGGACTCCCACTGATACCACTGCTGCTAATGCGGCGGCATCGGCAGCCCGAGGTCCTTTAAATTGCCACTGGAGCACCTGGAGGTGTGGGCCGGATGTCACTAAGTACTGACTGGTGGGGAGGGGGCAGCATGATCTGGGTAGTGTTGAGGATTGGCTGCCCAGCCCCGCCTCTTCTACAAGCGTGGAGCCAGGCCTTCCACCTTGCCCAGGGACCCAGCCACTCTGTGGACCCATTGAGGAAGTGAAAAAATCAAAACAGTACCCCCCACACCTCCCCGCGGTCCCGTTCTGTTCTGTTCTGTTCTGGGTTCCGGCCTCTGCTGTTCCAGACAAGGCCTAAGCACCGGAGCCAGGTTGGCCCATACCTGGGGAGGGACTATGGAGCCCCACAGCTAGGGAAGAGGCACATCTCACCACTGACTCTGCAGGGGGGACCTCGCCCTTCAGCCCTGTAGCTTTCTATAGCAGGAACACAAACTTTTTTTGGCCCCATCAGAGCCTTCCCCACGTGCGGCTGTGGTGTGCTATGTGGCAGTTTGACCATCGGATTCAAGGTAAATGAGCTGGGCATCTCTGCAAGGATGAGACAGATTTCATCCTCTCCACCCTGACAGAGGGATCTTGGTGCGACATCCCTGTAGCTAACAGTGGGGTTATGAAAAAAATCACATCCAGTGGTGACAACAGAAATCCCGTCTCTCGGCTCCTAAAATGTGAGTCTGTACCATCTGGGATACAGGAGACTCCCTGCAGCTAGTACTAGGCTTATGTCCTCTCTATGGGCCTGCAGCTGGGACCCACATCATCACTTTCGGGCTCCAGTTCTGCAAATGTATCCCTGTGATCAGATCCTTAAATCTGTACAGCATCCAGCTGACTTGAACAGGCTCTGAGCAAGCATAAAACTCTCTCCATGTGGAGCCTGTTGCAGGATGTGGGCCTTAAGTGTACATTACTGCATCTTTGAGCTTTAGAATCATAGTGTCTGAAGAGGGGAAGAGGAGAAAGTTATCAAAAGTAGCCAACATGGATGCACAAGGGGCAAGTCCTGCCTGACCAATCTGATTAGCTTTTACGACGAGGTAACAAGCTCTGTGGACATGGGGAAGTCAGTGGATGTGATATACCTTGACTTCAGCCAGGCTTTTGATACGGTCTCCCACAACATTCTTGTCCATAAGTTAAGGAAATATGGATTGAATCCTGGGACTATAAGATGGACAGGAAGCTGGCTTGAGGGTCGGGCCCAACAGGTAGTGGTCAATGGCTCAATATCTGGATGGTGACCGGTTTCAAGTGGAGTGCCTCGAGGTTCGGTTCTGGGGCTGGTGTTGTTCAACATCTTTATTAATTACCTGGATGGGGGACTGGATTGCACCCTCAGCAAATTTGTGGATAACACAAAACTAGGGGGAGAGGTAGATACGTTAGAGGGTAGAGAGAGAATCCAGAGTGACCTGGATAAATTGGAGGACTGGGCCAAAAGAAATCTGATGAGGAGAAGTGTAGAGTCCTGCACCTGGGGCGGAAGAATCCCAAGCATTGTTACAGGCTAGGGACCAACTGGCTCAGCAGCAGTGCGATGGAAAGGGACCTAGGGGTTATGGTGGATGAAAGGCTGGATATGAGTAAACAGAGTGCCCTTGTAGACAAGAAAGCTAAACGGCATACGAGGGTGCATTAGGAGGAGAATTTTGAGCAGATCTAGAGAAACAGTTAGTCCCCTCTATTCAGCCCTGTTGAGGCCACATCTTGAGTACTGTGTCCAGTTTTGGGCCCCCCAGTATAAAAATGATGTGGGTTTGCTGGAGCAAGTCAGCGGAGGGCAACAAAAATGATTAAGGGTCTGGAGCACAAGACCTATGAGGATAGGCTGAGGGATTTGGGCTTGTTTAGTTTACAGAAGAGAAGACTTAGAGGTGATTTAATAGCAGCCTTCAACTTCCTGAAGGGGAGCTCTAACAAGGAGGGTGAGAAACTGTTCTCAGTGGTGTCAGATGGCAGAACAAGTAGTAATGGTCTGAAGTGGAAGAGGGAGAGGTGTAGGTTAGATATAAGGAAAAACTACTTCACCAGGAGGGTGGTGAAGCACTGGAATGCGTTGCCTGGAAAGGTGGCGGATTCTCCATCCCTTGAGGTTTTTAAGTCCCAGCTGGACAAGGTCCTGGCTGTGATGACTTAGGGTGGGTTGATCCTGCTTGAAGCAGGGGGCTGGACTAGATGACCTCCTGAGGTCCCTTCTAGCCCTGGGATTCTGTGTCCAATACATCTCCCACTCGTCTCCTGTGGCGCACAGACACCACGGTATTACGATTCTGGCTCCTTTTTAAGATATGGAGAGATGCAAAGTGTGTGCCACTCCCACTGAGTTGAACTGGAATTGTGGCCCATGGTATTAAAACGAGGTCCTGGAGCTCACAACTTGTAGCTGCATTTGGCAATTTGGCCCTACATATATTGGCAAGAGGCATATAAATGGTCTGATGACTGCATCCTAATTTCTAAGGTCCATGTCACCAAAAAGCTCCTTTTCTACACAAATATATTTGGCCACACAGAGCATCTCTCCTAGGGATGGTGACGCACATTTGTAAGAAGAAAACAAGGGGCTTGATCCAGGTATAAATGTAAGTAGGGTCTGAATGAACGGGGAGAGACTTCAGGTGCAAACTGTATTGACAAGAACACACTTACTCTGCTGAGGCCAGGTCTGCACTACACCAGAAAGTCCATCCTAAAGATGCAATTCCAGCTATGATAATTGCAGAGCTGGAATCGATGTATCTAGGATCGACTTATCTGGCCTCCCTTACGCCTCACGATAATGAGGAGTACCAGGGTTGACTGTCGAGCCCTGATGGTTCAATTTCAGGCATCTCCATTAGGTGTAAGATATAGAGCCTCAGAAGATCAACCTTGATCAGGTCTATCTCCTGGTGAGTATAGACATATCCTTAGATAGCCAGCAGACAGGGCAGTGTTGCTCCATGTTTAAATGGGGGCCAGCCAGAGCCAGGGCTCAGCTGGTGGAGTAAGCCATGTGTCTTCTTCCCCTGGGGTAGAAGATGGGAGGCGAACTCACAAAGATACATCTCTGAACCCTGGCTCCTTGCTGGCCAAGGACAACCACCCTCAGTGGTGGATGGTGAGGGAGCAGAGAGGGGCCCAGAAAAGGAAATGTTGGCTGTAGAACACAAGAGCAGAAGACAGAAGACCCAGAAGGTGTCCTGCTCACTCTTGTAGGTTTATGAATCCTGGTTGTGCCATTGTCCCTAAATGATGTCGGACGACTTTTGTCCTTTCTGTATTCAGGCTCCATGCCTGCGAGTGTCTGGCCTCTGCAAGATGCTCCTGTAATACCAACAGACGGAACAAGCCTGGGACCTCTGGAGTTTAGTGCATGAGCCTTTACCCCTTGAGTGAAAAGCCAGCTGGCTCTAAGCTAAGGCTGCAGAGACTCATTCTCTCTGGTAGTGGTCTAAGTACCACTACATGGGACAGTGACTTACTCCCAGTACGACACTGTTATTTTCCCAGGGCTGTACCTGGTTCTGTGTTGTATCATTGAAAAGGAATCCGTAGGTATTGAACTTGTTCCTAGTTGTTGCCAGTCTCATCTGGTAGTAGGGTCACATTAGCAACAAGCATTTGCAATCTGAATGCATCATATTCCATTCATATTGCACATATGAGGGGGCCAGAGGCAAAGTGATTTGCCCTTGGTGACACAGGTCAGTAGCAGAGCCAGGAAAAGAAACCAGGCCTTAGGACAGCCTGGGGTGGCTCTAACCATTAGAAAACCCTGTCTGCTGTGTGTATGAGACAGCAGATTTCCGAGTGTGCCTGAGTCTAGCAGACCTAAATTTGACAATCTTTAAGGCATAATCTCTTTTCTTCAGTGTCCTAAGAAAGGGTGAAGGGGGACCCAATTGGAGACAATTCTGCCCCAAAGAGCTTACAACTTAGTTAAAGACAAACCCAGCAGATGAAATGGACCAATGGGTAAAAGTTTATGCCTGGCTAGGGGAGAGGTGAAGGAGGGTTGTTTGTTTTAGGGACTGTCCTTCTTTCTTTTGCCCCTGAACAGGGACAAATTTGCATGTTTTAATTGGCTCCATTATTCTGCTCTGAGCCCTAGAGTAGAATTTTAGAAAGGTAAAAGAAATCAGAGAAAAGCAAACACGCACACCTGGCCTGATACGGTGATTTAAGTGGGAGGCTGGATGCAGAAAGAACATAGAGGCTGGTCTCCTACACATGGCTCATGATCTGGTGCAGCAGAAACAAATTCATTGAAACAGGAGCCTGGTGCCAGGGCACGTTTTGTTCTTTGTACTTTGGAGCGATAGCTGGCTCAGCCATAAATCCCCTTCCTCTGACTGAAATAAACATTCTGGGACCAATCCCAAAGACAGAAGGAAACTGCCCTCCATCTACTATCTCAAGTCATTCTGCTTACACTCAGTCTGTTTTGGATTCATAGACTTCACATGACTGGTTCTTTCCTAAGCTTTGTAGGAAAGGAACTGGGAAAGGCATAACATTTTAAGGGGGATCCTGGAGTATTTATAAGACCCACAGTACTGACTCACTGGTCTGCCTAAGGACTGGGAAGATAACTAAAGGTCTGCAGGATTTGCTTTATGGGTTAGTCAAGGTCTGCTCACATCCCCTGAGGAAGGAGAAAGTAAATACTAAGCTTGACTCTAAGGCTATGGCCCTGTGTTATTTTTTAAAGTTATTGCTAAAGGGGCCAAGATCTCCTTATACATTGATGCAAATCAAAATTAACTCCATTCGAGTCTGTAGAATTGTACTGGTGAGAAAGAAAACTCAGGCTAAAAGCACACCGAGATGTGCATTAAAAATGAGCTTTTTCTGTGTCTGTGCTTGAGCAAACATACTTAATATACATATCAGAGAGGTAGCTGTGTTAGTCTGTAGCTTCAAGAACAACAAGAAGTCCTGTGGCACCTTATAGACTAACAGATATTTTGGATCATAAGCTTTCATGGGCAAAGACCCGCTTGATCAGATGCACGAGTGGGGGGACACTTCTGCCTATGTGACTGCCTAAGCAACAAACTCCAAGATTATGGATTGGGCTCCTGAAATCATGAGCTCACTTACAATAATTTTTAAACCAGTTGGATTCGCTTTATTTGACTTTGGGGCTTCAAGGTTTTTGTGGGCCACTCTTCTTGGCAATCAGGAAGTTTAGAAAGTATATTTTTCACAAAAACTGAAACCAGGTTCACATGATTCCTGAAGCTGAGGCTTTAAGAAAAATTATCAAACAATTTAAGAGTTGTCTGTCCTGTATAGGTGACCCTTGTTCCATGCCTCCTCATGTGATCATTTACACTGTGCTAAAAGTCACAATGCAGTAGATGTAAAACACCAACCAGGTAGCATAATAGCATTTCTTTAAAGCACAGACAATGCCTACTTCTGCAGTCATGTTCAGGCCTGTTGGATTGGTACAGTGAGGTGAGGGAAAGAGAAGGGTTTTGTCTGAGAAAAGAATGACGGTACAGCAACTATGGAACTAGTCTTGGGAGATTTGGCATCAACTCTTGCTCTGCTGCTGGCTTCTTGGTGACTATGGGCAAGTCACACAACCTCTTTGTGCCTCGGTTTCCTATCTGTATAATGGGGACAACAGTGCTACCCTACCATACTGTGCTGTGGATAAATACATTAAAGACAGTGAGGTGCTCAGACATGACAGCAGTGGGCGACAATTGATTGAGCACCTGAAATTCTCCTTTTTTAAAAAATTATTCTGCACATAAACAGTGCAGTAGAACCTCAGAGATGCGAACACCACAGTTACAAACTGACCTGTGAATAGCACACCGCAGTAGGAACAGGACGTATGCAATCAGGCAACTACAGAGACCTCAAAAGGCAAGTATAGGAGAGTGCCGCATTCAGTGTAAACTTCTAAAAAAAAAAAAAATCAAGGGAAAGCAGTAGCTTCCTTCTGCATAGTAAAGTTTCAGAGGTGTATTAAGTCAATGTTCAGTTGTAAACTTTGGAAAGAGCAGCCAGAAAGTTTTGCTCAGATTTGAGAACATGTGAAGCTTTCCTGCACCACAAATGCCGACTGGACTACTGATATCACCAGTAAGCTGAAACCTTGCCTTTACCTTCAAAAACAACAGGAAGTCCTGTGGCACCTTACTGGTCTTTGCCGACAAGAGCTTAATGCTCCAAAATATCTTATTCGGTGATGAGCTTTCATGGGACAGGCCCACTTCATCAGATCAATTTCATTTCCAATACAAAAGGAAATTGATCTGATGAAGTGGGTCTGTCCCACAAAAGCTCATCACCGAATAAATCATTAGTCTTTAAAGTGCTACATTTCTGCTGCTTTGTTTTTTCTGGAGAACAGACTAACACAACTACCTCTCTGCCACTATCCAAAATATCTGTTAGTCTGTAAGGTGCCATAGGACTTCTTGTTGTTCTTGCGCTTATCATCATCTGTTATTTACAGTGTAGTCACCTTGTGCTTTCATAGCTGGTCTCATGAGAATTAAGTCTGTTAAAACCTCGGCTCCTGGAGTCATGTGATTATACAAGGCTCTCATCTTCCATGCTTTTCAAAAACAGCAAGTTTCTAGCTTCCTGTGATTATGGGGAAAAGCTTAAAAAGGCAAACCCAAGTGCATGCCACTGGCTGAGGAACCTCCAGGTAAATATGGACAACCCACTCTAGAACATTCAACAGCTCTTGTGATTTTTAAGACAAGGCCATAATTTTTTATTGCGGGGAGGGGTGGGGAGGGCTGACTCATGATTCCTGATTGGGGTTGGCAATAGCTATGTTGATATCTAAGTGGTACTGAGGGCAAAGAGGACTGGGGGGCACCAGTTAAAGAAGAGGACGTATGGTTTCCCCACGTCTCCTTCCCACCTGACCCTTGGCCCAGGGCCTCCTGGGGATGCTCTGTCCTCCCAGTGTGCTGGCTTCCCTTTCTCCTGGGGCTGCCCTCCCACCACATCACCTCTGACCTAGGTTATGTCTACACTCTCACAAGCAGTGAGTCTTCCAGCCCTGGTAGACAGACCACGCTAGCTCCACTCAAACAAGCAGTACAGAGGTGTTCAAGCAAGACAGCAGAACCCAGCAGCCAGTCTGGCCAGACATCTGAGCCTGGGCCACCACAATGGCAGACTGCTCTGTTTGGTGCACTATCCGGAGAGAGGCTAGTCCCAGGCTGGGAGGCAGTCAGATATACCCCTCGTGCCCAAAGAGGCCAGGGCCCCATTGTGAGATGTGCAGTACAAGCACGCTTACATTCCAGGCGCTGGTGAACTTGCTGTCCTAAGCTATGATATAACAGGTGAGTCTCTCTCTCTCTCACACACACACACACCAATTTCTTTGTGCTTACCAGCTGCACTTCAGCAAAGCTACCGAGCCCCCCAGCTTCCACAAGGATGTTTGCACAACTGCCTAATTTTCAAAACTCCTTTGGTTTTTGAAAGGGATACGAAGCCTAAGCAACCAAACAAGAAGAAGAGTCACGGGGAGGGAACAGTGTGAGTCTGTAGCTTCAAAACACAAAGCAAGCAGTCCTGGAGCATGTGAAAGGCTTTCGTGGGAAAGACTGTGGTCCTACCCACAAAAGCTCATTACCTAATAAATAAAATTTTTAGCCTTTCATGTGCTCCAGCACTGCTTGCTTTGGTTTGTGAACAAGGAAAGCTCTCAATGGTTTCAGGCAGCTTTTACCATCCAGCATTCCTGGTTTTTAAAACTGCGTTTCTCTGCCCAGCTACTGTGTGGAAGAAAGAAAACGAAAAGCAGACAGGGTAGAGGAGCTGGTCCCAGAGTGATTTATCCATTGAAAGTTGCTTGATGGGTTTGAAAGCCAAATTTGGCTCCCAATCTCGGTTTAGACTTTAGTTAAAATGTGCATTTCAGTGGGGAGTCAGGCCACTCAGTTACTCGGCCCCTTTTGAAAATCCTACTCAGCTTCTGTTTCACATCTGGATCAAGTTCCCATTCATCTTCATCTGTTTGATGGGCTTAACCAATACCTCGCATCCAAATTGAGAGCTCTTCAAACTCCAAAACAGAGTGTACATTCTGAAACACAAGCTCGCCTTTAACATAGAACATCGCATGGCCTTTGAAAACAGACAGAAGGAAAAACAGAACGTAAGTCAAGTTTTGTGCTTCCCGATCTTGTCCAGATCACGAGGGACAACACATCGGAATCTCACACAGGCAAAGGTTCAAGTCTGAAGTGCCCCTTGATGTGAAAATCATATTTTATTCCTACCTAAGGTACACATGGAGCTGTATATTACGGACAGAATTATTAGAAGTTCCATACCTTTCACGGAGAGGAAAAAAAAGGCTGCTTCTTAGCTGCAGATCTTCACTGCATAGCCAGAAAGCTCTGAAAAAACTCACTGCTGCTGGTGGAATCAGTACTAAAAACAAAGACAGACAGAGACAATTCATCATTCTTTGGGTTCAAGCAGGAAGCTCTCTCCACCAAGCACTGAGGCATCGTTTCAGATTCCACTCTCAAGGGCCTCATTGTTCCATTGGCAGAACTGCCACGAATAGTACAAATTTCTCAATCGAAGGTTTTGCTCTTCGCTTCATTCATTCCTTCCTCACATCACCTCATGGGCATGTGATCCTTGGGGGCTACTACAAAGTCACCACAACAACAGATAGAGGCTGGGCATCAGTAAGAGAATATCTCTCTTGCACGTCTGTCAAATGATTGGCATAGAAACACAGTATACCTACTGTGTAGCTAAGACAAAGGGAGACAGGACATCAACTCTACCCAGATCTGGTGGAAGATAGATTCTGAAGCCCCTACTCCCACTCTGTAGAAGAGAGTAGCTAGGCAAATCCAAAACTAGAAATAAGGGGCAAGTGAGGGTAATTAACCACTGAGTCAATTTAACTAAGGGTGTGGTGGATTCTCTGACACTCAGTGCTCAAATAAAAATGGTATTTTTTTCCTAAAAGACATATTTTAGTTCAGTCTGAAATTAGGGGTTTGATCCTGGCATAACTGTGTGAGAATCTGTTGGTTGTGTGGGACAGACTCATGAATGTTCATTACTTTTACAAAACTATGATAAATTTTATACAAAGCAGGCATTGTGAGGTAGCCTTTGAAAACTCATAATTTGCTGATCATTATTATCCCGGTAAAATGTGTGTAGCAACATTTTATACTTGTAAGAGTCTGGCGCATAACATTACTGAGACATGCTCCAAGTGTATGCAAAAACCATTTCTCAGAGACAAAGGTAAATTGATGCTCCAGCCAGGTGTCAACAAATCAATTGCATAATCACCTGTTTAAGCTGCCATTCTTAGGCAGGAAGAAAGGTGTAAGCGAGCAACGTACATCTTGGAAGATAGACTTGCTGTTGCCTGAACCCCAGCTGGAGAAGATCCTCAGAGAGGAGGGAAGGATATAAAAATGAGGCACTGAGGAGACAAATCACCTTTATCCCCTCCTCGCTACTCACACCAGCAATGTTTGAAAGACAAAAGAGCATCACTGAACTCCTATGATCATGTGGTGAGAAAAACCTTTTTGCTTCAAAACAAAAAAGCAGTCCAGATGCACTTTAAAGACTAACAAAATAATTTATTAGGTGAGCTTTTGTGGGACAGACCCACTTCTTCAGACCACAGCCAGACCAGAACAGACTCAATATTTAAGGCACAGAGAACCAAAAATAGTGATCAAGGTTGACAAATCAGAAAAATATTATCAAGGTGAGCAAATCACAGCTATCTCTCTGTTACTTTTTGCTTCAAGTTGGTTTAGCTTGATAAGTAGGTATTAGGTTGTGTTTTACCTTTTATTTCTTTGGAACCAATTCTGACTTTTATGTCTCATTACTTTTTAATCATAGAATCACAGAATCATAGAAGAGTAGGACTGGAAGGGACCTCGAGAGGCCATTGAGTCCAGCCCCCTGCCCTCATGGCAGGACCAACCACTTTCTAGACCATCCCTGAAAGCCATCTATCTAACCTCTTCTTAAATAGCTCCAGTGATGGAGATTCTACCACTTCCCTTGGCAATTACTTCCACCGTTTGATCACCCTGACAGTTAGGAACTTTTTCCTAATGTCCAACCTGAACCTCCCCTGCTGCAATTTCAGTCCATTGCCTCTTGTTCTATCCTCAGAGGCAAGGAAGAACAAGTTCCCTCCCTCTGCCTTATGACACCCTTTTAAATACCTGAAAACTGCTATCATGTCCCCCCTCAGTCTTCTCTTTTCCAAACTAAACAAGCCCAATTCTTTCAGCCTTTCTTCATAGGTCATGTTCTCTAGACCTTTGATCATTCTCGTTGCTCTCCTCTGGACCCTCTCCAATTTCTCCACATTCTTCCTGAACTGCGGTGCCCAGAACTGGACACAATACTCCAGCTGAGGCCTAACCAGCGCAGAGTAGAGCGGGAGAATGACTTCTTGTGTCTTGTTCACAACACACCTGTTAATGCATCCTAGAATCATGTTTGCCTTTTTCGCAACAGCATCACACTGTTGACTCATGTTTAGCTTGCTGTCCACTATAACCCCTAGATCCCTTTCTGCTCTACTCATTCCTAGGCAGTCCTTTCTCATTCTGTATGTGTGACACTGATTGTTCCTTCCTAAGTGGAGCACTTTGCATTTGTCCTTATTAAACTTCATCCTGTTTACCTCAGCCCATTTCTCCAGTTTATCCAGATCCTTTTGAATTATGACCCTATCCTCCAAAGAAGTTGCAACCCCTCAACTTAATCACTTAATCACTTAAAAACTTAAATTAAATTTTAATCACTTAAAATCTTTCTTTCTGTAGTTGGTATCTTGTTTGATTATCATGTTTTCAGAGGCTAAGGGGAATAACTTTTCTCCCTCCTTGTAACACCATTTTAGGTCCTTGAAAGCAACTCTTATGTCCCCTCTCAGCCTTCTCTTTTCCAAACTAAACAAACCCAGCTCTTTTAATTGTCTCTCACTGGCCATGTTCTCTAGACCTTTAATCATTTTGGTTGCTCTTCTCTGGATCTTTTCCAATCTCTCCACATCTTTCTTGAAATGAGGTGCCCAGCACTGGACACAGTACTCCCAATGAGGCCTAATCAGCTCAGAGCGGAGCGGAGGAATGACTTCTTGTGTCTTGCTCATAACACTCCTGTTAATGCATCCCAGAATCACGTTTGCTTTTTTGCAAGTGTCATTATTAACTCAGACTCAACTTGTGACGACACCCTTGATCCCTTTCTGCAGTATTCCGTCCCTTCCCATTTTGTGTGTGTGAAACTGGTTATTCCTCCCTGGCTACGTCCACACGTGAAGCCAACATCGAAATAGCTTATTTCAATGTAGCAACATCGAAATAGGCTATTTCGATGAATAACTTCTACACGTCCTCCAGGGCTGGCAACGTCGATGTTCAACTTCGACGTTGCGCGGCACCACATCGATATAGGCGCTGCGAGGGTACGTCTACACGCCAAAGTAGCACACATCGAAATAAGGGTGCCAGGCACAGCTGCAGACAGGGTCACAGGGCGGACTCAACAGCAAGCCGCTCCCTTAAAGGGCCCCTCCCAGACACAGTTGCACTAAACAACACAAGATACACAGAGCCGACAACTGGTTGCAGACCCTGTGCCTGCAGCATGGATCCCCAGCTGCCGCAGCAGCAGCCAGAAGCCCTGGGCTAAGGGCTGCTGCCCACGGTGACCATAGAGCCCCGCAGGGGCTGGAGAGAGAGCGTCTCTCAACCCCCCAGCTGATGGCCGCCATGGAGGACCCGGCAATTTCGACGTTGCGGGACGCGGATCGTCTACATGGTCCCTACTTCGACGTTGAACGTCGAAGTAGGGCGCTATTCCGATCCCCTCATGGGGTTAGCGACTTCGACGTCTCGCCGCCTAACGTCGAAGTTAACTTCGAAATAGCGCCCGACGTGTGTAGCCGCGACGGGCGCTATTTCGAAGTTAGTGCCCCTACTTCGAAGTAGCGTGCACGTGTAGACACAGCTCCTAAGTGCAGTGCTTTGGATTTATCCTTATTGAACTTCATCCTATATGCCTCAGGCCAATTACAATTAGCAATCCGATATCAAATCAATACAAATAAGTTAGCTCATACTCCTAGCCAAATAGAAAGGTTCCTGGAGCACATTGTGGATCACTTTAAAATGATCCCCTTCTACACAATGAAACAACACAGGCGTGTGTTTGAGCCATGGTTGAACAGTGCAATTAGATTATTTTGCCTTTAACCAACTATAAAGATGTGCCTGCCACCCATAAGGCACCCAGCAAAACAGCAAGAGGATAAATACATACTGTGCTATTTGGGTATAACTTATTCAGTGTGCTGTTTGCAGAAAAAAAGATAAAAGACAAAACCAGCAGGATGCCCGTGGGCAAACGCTTCTCACAAAGTATTGTTCCATGCCCGACCTTTCCCTACTTACCCTCCAGGGAAACCTGGGCAGCACCTGGGAACCTGAATTCATAACTTTGACATAGACACAACAGAGATGCTGGTTTTATGGCTCATTACAGCAACCTGTAACGTACCCCATTGCCTGCTACATTTAATGGTCCACTTCAGACCCTTTGTGCATAAATCTAGCTCCCAACTACCCACTTCATTTCAAGTGAGCACTTCCTACATTACCCCTTCTGCTTAACAACAGTCCATCCAATGTGTATTTATCCCAAGCCTATTCCACAATAGGAAATTTGGCTTGGGTTGTTACATTGCTCAGGAGCGTGTAAAACACTGACAAACGCAAGTATACAGAGGTAACCCCTGGGTCAGGGATGGACAACCATGAACAGGCATGCTAAATCGAACCCCAGAAGATCAACTGAGACAGCATCTATCTTCTGCTTCGTGTAGACAAGCCCTGAGATGACCCAATGGTCCCCTCGTTCCTTCAACATCTCTGAAAAGCCCAGGCCCAGGAAACAGTGTGGAAGGAAAGATTTGCTGCTCTGAAGGAAGGCCCTTGATTTTGGTTGACCTGGGCAGTGGACACTCCCTGACCTGCTGCTTTTTATCATAAGATCCTCAGGAAGGGACCTCAGGAGGTCATCAAGTGCAGCTCCCTGCCCAAAGCAGGACCATCCCAGCCAGAACTTTGCCAAGCTGGAACTTAAAACCTCTAGAGATGGAGATTCCACCACCTCCCTAGGTAATGCATTCCAGTGCTTCACCACCCTCCTGGTGAAATAGTTTTTCCTAATATCCAACCTACACCTCCCCCTCTGTAACTTCAGATTATTGCTCCTTGTTCTGCCATCTGTCACCACTGAGAACAACTTCTCTCCATCCTCTTTACAGCCCCTCTTCAAGCAGTTGAAGGCTGCTATTAAGTCACCTCTCAGTCTTCTCTTCTGCAAACTAAATAAGCCCAAATCCCTCAGTCTCTCCTCGTAGGTCATGTGCTCCATCCCCTTAATCATGTGCATTGCCCTCTGCCGAACCATCTCCACATCCACCCGCTTTCTATACTGGTGGACTCAGAACTGGACACACTACTCCAAAAGGGGCCTTACCAGTGTTGAATAAAGGGGAATAAATCACTTCTCTAGATCCGCTGGAAATGCTCCTCCTAATGCTCCCCATTATGCCATTAGCCTTCTTAGCTACAAGGGCAGACTGATTACTCATATCCAGCCTCTCATCCACTGTAATCCCCAGGTCCTTTTCCGCTGCGCTGCTCCTTAGCCAGTTGGTCCCCAGGTTGTAACAATGCTTGCGACTCTTAATTCCAAATTTCCCAGAGATGACCTGGGCCATAAATTGAGGGAAATTAAACACCAGCCGAACACCCTGCTGCTCATTCTATTTGTGCCCCTGGTGCAGAGCAGGGAGGGAAATCCACTCAAGGGGGTTTTGTTCCTGCCACACCAGCTACTGCTGCAGAGAATCTGAACTGCAGGTGGCTCAGGACCAGCTGCAGCCCTTACAACAGTGCAGACATGTGCCACACAAAGGGAGTCAGGGAGCCTGGCCATGCTGCACGTCTGCCCCCGGAGGTTGAGGCCTACCACACCAGTCCAACAACATGGCTATTGTAAGGGGAAGCACAGGCCGAGCTCCCGGTGTCAGCCCTGCCCGCCACGCTCTCTCTGAGCCACCCACAGAGCAGCACACGGCACTCTGTGGCATTCTGAAGGGGCTCAGAGCTTCAGCCACTGGAGCTGCTGGGGCCGGGGGCAATTCCTCCCCACTCACCAACAGCAGGCCTGACGGCATCCCTTGATACCAGCGACACCAGCCCCCCATGGGCTTCCTTTCAAAATCAATAACAAGGGAATAATCAACTCTCCTGGAAAGTCAATGGTAGCTCATGTGGATGCCTCACAAGTCAATATGAGCGTTTCAGCCATCCGCGGCACTAGGCTGGCGCACCTCAAACTCCAGCGATTGTAACAAACTGTCCAACCTGCACCTATAATGGAGAAACACATCTCATAGAGCTGCAAGGGAGCTTGGGAGGTCATTGAGCCCAGTCCCCTGCCCTCTTAGCAGAACCAAGCACTATTCTCTTTTTAACCTATTTGGCCCAGGTCCCTAAATGGTCCCCCTCAAGGGCTGAGCTCACAACCCTGGGCTTAGCAGGCCAGCGCTCAAACCACTGAGCTAATCCTCTTGCCTGAGTCCAGAACAAACCAGAGACAGACAAAACAGCCACATGAGCTGCTTCATGCAGAACCCTCTACTTTGCTCCATCAGGCAACAATCCCCCTAGAGCTGTCCTGGTGGTGCTGTATCTCATGGTCTTACTGCATCAGCTTCTATGACCAATGCAGGGCTGCCTGCTCTGGCTTGTGGGGATGCAGGTCGGCCAAGAACCAGAACTGCAGGATCATCACTTGTAAGTTTCCTGGCTCTTAAGATTCAGCTGATCTGGTCTGGTCACTGTTTTTCTCCATCATTGCCCCATGGGCCCTTAGCCCTCAAAGACCTCCATGGAAGGCTGAGTACCAGCTAACCTCACTCCATATATGGACTCAAGGTAGGAACCACCAGGAGAAATTCCCTGGCCTGTGTTATGCAGGAAATCAGCTCAGCAGATCACAGTGGCTCCTTCTGACCTCAGATGCTATGGCTGTGTGTTTTTGGCAACATTACCAGCGTGCCAGTCTCCCGGGTGGGCTGCTGACCTGGCAGCTACTCAGAAGCGACGAGCAGGATGGGCATTACTGGGGTGGGGGGCAAAGGGGACTCTTGTTTTCTCTCCCCAAAACTAATCTTCAAAAGCCTCACAGCAGCGTCAGAGAAGGCAGAGTCGGTACAAAGGGGAACAGCAGCCAGCTGGAGAGTCTCCCGCCTTTATACAAATTACAGATCGCACCAAGATACGGACACAACAGCTGCATCACACTTGCTTAAACTCTCCGAAGCTGAGATTTTTCCAGGGGTCTCACTAGTCCCAGGACTCCTGGATGGTTGGCAGTTTTATCAGATCACGACACCCAGGTCTCCACCTCCCCAGTAAAGGTAGCTTAGCACTGGCTGTGATCTAAGTGGCGTGTTGCTGGAAGATCAACAGCCTTGAAAAGGACCAGGTGCACTATTCTGTGCATTAGGGGGTGGGGAGGATGGCTGACGAAAGGCAGCCAAGGGCAGCAAACCCCAGCTGCCGCACAATCAGTGAATGTCCCCGCCTTTAAGGGCTTCCCACTTGGTCAGATCCCCTGCGACGAAGGGAATCCAGACACATTCCCTGGAGAACCTGACTCCCGGTCCCGAAGAGCAAGCACCTTTCCCCAAGTCGCTGTTTACCAGTGACCAGAAGGAGCGAGGACAGCAGATAGTCCCCCCTGCCTGACAGGTGTTGGTTTCCTGGGGAGGAAGGGTCGGGCCAGGACAGAGGCGCTGAACCAAAGCCAAATCACACAGCAGGGAAATTCCGTGCCCTCTTGCCCTGGGCTTTGCCATGTGAGTGGGCAGGGAACACGAACAGCAGTCAGCCCTGGGGCCTGCACAGCTGCTGCCCTTTGGCTGCGATCGACCCTGGGCAGGATCGCAGCGCAGTTAGCGCCTGTGCGTAACGCATCAATGCAGCGTTTCGCCGTGGTAACCGGAGTGCCCGGCAGCGAGAGCTGCGGAGAGCTCCCAGGCTCTCAGATAGCGCAGGAAGCATCCAGGGAAGCGCTTGGCAAATCCCACTTCAGCTCCGCCCTCCAGCAAAGGCCGTTCCAGGCTCTGCTGCAGCTGGGCTTCGCGCTGACCTACAATCGCTGGCCTGCTCTGCCAAGGTCAGAGGCACGCTGCCTACAGACAAGACACACATGAGAGAGCATAAACCGGCTCCTAGGGCCATCGGACATGCAGGTCTGTCCTGCCACAACCTGCCCGGCAGCACACCAAGTCTGGCACCTGCTCCAGAGCCCGCCGAACCCAACGGGAGCCCTGGTCCTTGTAACCTACACACCTACTGGGAGTGGGTCACCGGCCCACGTAGAGGCACCGAGACCACTGACAGAATGAGTTTCCTACAGCCTTAGCTGAGAGCCAGCTGGCCTGTAGCTCAAGAGGTAAAGGCGCTAAACTCCAGAAGAGCCAGGTTCGGTGCCGCCTGTCGGCACGGCATGCTGTCCGTGTCGCACTGGAGCAGGCCCACGGGTAGTAACCATGGCAGCTGGCAGTGCCTCTCTCCTGCAAGAGGCCTGGCCTGGGACCAGAGAGCTAATCTGTAAGCTTGGCACGTTGCTTTCTGCCACAGGAAAGCACTGGGCTGGGGGTTTGTCCCAGCGCTGCCTCAGAACTGCCCTGCTATTGCCCCTGTCTCGTAACAGTCTGACCAGTGCGCACTACACCGTGAGAAGAACTGTGTCGGTCACCATTTTGGTGGACACCTTGGAGGTTTACCTGTGGACTCCCAGAGCTAAAAAGCACAGGCTGCTCCAGCTTGAGTTGAGACCCAGGCTCTCCACCGGCCCAGCAGGAACCCCCTACAGGTGTGAAACTGACTAGCACCTTCTCTGGCCAGAGTCCCAAACTACTCAGGCTCACCTGTCTGTGCGGCGCACAGAGTGTGAGTGGTGTGTGTGTGTTCATGCGTGCAATACACGCATGGTACTGAGCCTATGCAGGAGTTTGTGAGCACAAGTGACGTGCTGCGGTAACACAAAGTGCTGCATTTGCATATGCAAGGGGAACTTCCAGCATCTGTGTGCACACATTCATGAAAAGAGAGAGGAGAACTCCAGTGCTGGCAGGACCCCTCTCCTTGGGCCCAGACGGGGTGTGGCGAAGATGTGGGTAACTGCTGACTTCAGGCTCCACTGGGATGTCCCAGCATGCAGTGGATGGGTGATATCACCTCCGGCCGGTGCTGGGGCAGGGGGCAGCCTGGGGGCGGAGAGGGGCGCAGAAAGTCAGGCTGGTTTTCATCCAGTAATGAGCTGCTCTCGTAGGGTCTGAATCATTCTCAGAGGACAAAGCAAAAATGGGTAGTTTAGACAGCAGCTAAAAAGGGAAAAAATAACTTCCTCTGGGAAGGACTCTGCCCCAGAGCAGATCAGGGGGACCAGACACTGCCACACCTGGGATCTCTCAGCACCAGGAAATATCAGCCATCACGAAGCATGATCTTTATGTGCCTGGAGAAATACAAAAGGTAACATTGTAAAGGCTTGTTTAAAAGGCTGCGGTAAATCTAGCTCCCTGTGAGTATGGATGGGGCCTTTCCTTGTGCCTCTCTGCGGAGACCAAGTATTAAGCCTCTCGGACGAGCTAGTGACACACGACCACACAACACCAAGATATATACTCACAGAACACTAGAACTGGAAGGGACCTCGAGAGGTCATCAAGTCCAGTCCCCTGCCCCCATGGCAGGACCAAGCACCACCTCTACCTGCCCTGACAGACGGCTGTCTAATCTGCTCTTAAATATCTCCAGTGACGGAGATTCCACAGCCTCCCTGGGTAGTTTATTCCAGTGCTTAACCACCCGGACAGTTAGGAAGGAAGTTGTGCCTCACATCCAATCTAAACCTCCCTTGCTCCAGTTTATGCCCATTGCTGCTGCTTCTATCCTCAGAGGCCAAGAAAAACATTTTTTTCTTCCTCCTCTTTGCAACACTCTTTTAGGCACTTGAAAGCTGCTATCACGTCCCCTCTCAGGCTTCTCTTTTCCAAACTAAACAAGCCCAGTTCTTCCAGTCGTCCCTCATAGCTCATGCTCTCTAGACCTTTCATCATTCCTGTTGCTCTTCTCTGGACCTTCTCCAATTTCTCCACATCTTTCTTGAAATGTGGTGCCCAGAACTGGACACAATACTCCAACTGAGGCCTAATGAGTGCTGAGTAGATAATTAGTTTATTAATAAATAGATAGCACTTATGGCCGGATAGCTTATCCTAGTCCCCTGAGCAAAATCAGTCACACCAGCAAAAGCACTTTTTGGGCTGTAAAACTGTTCAGACTATGGCTTTTGCCAAGCTATAAAAATGCCACACACAAAATCACACCTGACGGATCCTGCTGTGCCAGCAAAAGTTCCTAGCATATAGTTGGCCTTAGTCAAATAAGCGCTTTAGAAAGCATGGCCTTCCGTGAACAATGGTTAGCCTTGAGTGGGATTTCAGGCAGCTTGTTGCAGGAATTCAGAACTCAAGCAGTTTTAACTGGGGTTGCAGGGGAGAAGCTATCTTGACCTATGAAGAAAGGCTGAAAGAATTGGGCTTGTTTAGTTTGGAAAAAGAAGATTGAGGAGGGACATAATAGCGGTTTTCAGGTATCTAAAAGGGTGTCATAAGGAGGAGGGAGAAAACTTGTTCTTCTTGGCCTCTGAGGATAGAACAAGAAGCAATGGGCTTAAACTGCAGCAAGGGAGGTTTAGGTTGGACATTAGGAAAAAGTTCCTAACTCGCAGGGTGGTCAAACACTGGAATAAATTGCCTGGGGAGGTTGTGGAATCTCCATGTCTGGAAATATTTAAAAACAGGTTAGATAGATGTCTATCAGGGATGGTCTAGACAGTACTTGGTCGTGCCATGAGGGCAGGGGGCTGGACTCAATCACCTCTCAAGGTCCCTTCCAGTTCTAGCATTCTGTAATTCTATCTGGCTGTTTGCTAAGCGGACAGAGCATAGCGTAACTTTTAGGATCAAGTTGCTGGTGCAAGCACTTATGCTCAACAATCTGAACAGGGCTCGCCACATTTCTGCACTATTGACTTAAAAATTTGTTTCAGCAAACACGCCTGGCAGGGAAGCCGGTCACTAGACCGTGCAGGGAGAGCAAACACGAACCGAGTAGGGACACGGCTAAATCAAATTTAGAGGCACTCCAGTGAACATTTCCTGAGGCCATTTTCAATAGCTCTCACCCAGCTTTCCCTAGTCTTATCTGATATGTATGCTTAAGTGCCTTGCACAGCCATGGCTGCTGCACTGCCCCCAGGTTTTAAGCAGGGCTCTGCTCCTGGCTTGATGCCCGAGTTCCCAGCTGCCAGCCTCACACCTGCCCCCAGCTGTGGCCTCAGCCTGGGCCTCCTTCTCCCTGTCCGCCTCCTCCCCTGCCGAAGCCACAGCCCTGCTCTGAGCCCCAGCTCTTGCAGGCAGTGGGGAGCACACGCAAAGGGCCAGAGTGGGAGCAGCATCCACACTATAAAAGTTTCCAGCACCCCTGGTTCAGTGCATCATGCTCAGGGGGCCCTGGTTCAAACCGAGCTGCTTTTCTCGTTCGAAGAGAGACGCTTTTGAATGCACCATTCAGGCAAGAAACGCCACAAACACCTCCCCAAAAGTCCTGGCGTATGACAGTCTTTTTTCTGTCCTTTTCACAGGCTCTCAGTGCATCCTAAAGTCATCCTATGTCCCCCCAGTAAAACTCTTAACTGCTTGTAGTGTCAAATCAGTAATGATCCCTGGCAGAGAAACTGAAACGCAGGCTTTACGAGGGGTCATGTAAGTCAGCCTGTGACTGGGACAGGAAACCTGAGACTGAAAGGAGCCAAGCAACCAGCTGGTGGACATATTCCTGGCTTCACAACAGAAGGGCAGAGTTTTGCTGCAGGCAGAATGTAGGCACCCACCTGAATTTTTATTGTGGCTGATTTGGCACGAGTCTAATCAGGAGCCAAGAGCATTTGGTACCAAGTGAGCAATTTTGCCTCCAAGGCCGGCTCTAACAGGAAGGCATCAGAGGGGCTAGGAAAGAGCCATAAGACACCTGCAGGCGAGACACTTTAGGGGATCTGTGACTCCTCCAGTGGTGTTAGGCACCCAAGACTGCAAGACAGGGGATGTTCAGAGATCATGTCCAAGTATCCCCCAGGATCTCACAGGCCTGGAGCACCTGTTTGCTCTCAGCAAGAAAAGAGAGAAAAACTCCTTAAAAAATCCTTCAAGTTAAAGCTGCCCTGCGGGGCTGGAAATGCACCTCTCCAGCTCACACCTCACAGCAAAGCAGGCAGCAACCAGCTCCCTGTTGTCCCAGCTCTGTGTGGGAAATAGCACCCGGCGTTGAAACTCAGGGTGATGGAAAAGGCATCATGCAGCTTTCCCTTCGCCGCACACATCTGGTGCACAGCTGCCCTGGGTCAAGGACTTCCCAGTGGCCCCCCTGGCACCATGTGCACCCAGGGCAGACAGTGGGAACGCTTGCCGCTAATCGCTCTGTCTTGCGCATGCTTTGGTGGCCTGGGAGGGCGCATGTGCCACGGGCGTGGCTGGGGGAAGGAGTCGCAGCTGGGTGCTGCAAAGCAGAACCCAGTCTCAGAGTGGGAGGTAAGAGGCCATTCAAAGACATGCTTCCCTCACACTGACACACCAGAGGTTACCCAGTACCCAGCTCTTCCCTGGCCTGGGGCAGGCCCCCTTTTTCAGCGCGGGGCTGGTCAGACCCAGGGCTCTGGCTGAGAGACTCCGGCGAGCCACAGCTGCTCTCTCCCTGCTGGCTGGCAGTCCAGAGCTGCTCACTTCGTGTCAGACAGACCCAGAGGTGAGTCCAGCAGGCAGACGTCACGTCCCACGCTCGCCCAGTGCCATGTTCTCTCGTAATGGTGTATGGCCGGGGTAATGCCTGTAGGGCCAGGGTGGAACTGGGATCTGCCAGGACCTTGGTGCTCACCTCACAGCAACTTGGACGTTGCCCCCACCTGCTGACACGTTTCCCGCCATGTGTCCCAGTCACCCCACCTCACTGGTGCCACGGGGCCAGCAGAGAGGATTGGAGTAAGCGAGGGAGGCCAGCCCTTCCTGTACCTTCCCCACCTGAGCCCGGCAGAACGTTGCCCCTCCGATCAGCTCCCTTGCTCTGATGGCATCGCTTCCTTTACACAGCCCTCCACCGGCTCACCCAGCTCCAAGCCCCCAGCGCCCTACCTAACCACTGCTAGGCAGGGCCCGGCCCACGTCCCCATCCCTCCTGCCAGCTCCGACCTCTCAGGCATGCTGGGGTCCCCTACCCCTCTGCCCTGCCTCCACGTCACCCTCACTGCAGGGGACTCCCTTCCCCCCACGGCCGCTGCCCCACCCCCCAGTCACATCTCCCCCAAAGACCCACCTCTGTCAAGAAACAACCAGCCATGGGACAGAGCCTGGCTGTGGCCAGACAGCCCTTCCATCAATGGCAGTGGGCTGGGGATCAGGCTTGACGGCGGGGGTTTCATCTCGTTATTCTGGGAGGGGCCCCCCATGCTAGGACTGACTGGGACAGGAAGGGGCCTCCCAGCCCTGGCAGTGGGCTTGGGGGTCCTGGGGGCGGGGGGAGAGGTGCGGGTGACCACCGAAGGAAGATAAGCACTTGCTGACATATCAGGCTTCCTGCTGCCTCGGGCTATTCTTGTACAGCGTGGGCAGAGCATGCCCAGTGCCAGGCAGGCAGGCACCCGTACTTACAGCTAATCTTGGCTTGACCTTGCAGCGTCCCAGTAGGTGGACGAGGCCTGTCTTGGAGGGCTCTGGAAGGCAGCCCGGCGCATCTGTCTGAGCGGTGGCCGCTCTCAGCGGTGAGCAGCTGATTTCACGCAGCCGCGTCCTAGCTGCAGTTCCAGAAGTGCTTCCTTCAGCAGGACCGTTTCAATCCAGGTGTACCCTCTTTAACCCTTGTGTCACTCATCACCTTCAGAGAGGCCACAGGGATCCAGGGGCAGAGAAGATGTCCAGCTCCCTGCAGAACTCAGCGTTCTTGGCCCGGCATCTAGGGAGTGCAACCTGGAGGGACAGACAGGGGCGGACTTTGGCCCTGGGTCTGCTGAACCTCTGCAAAACACTCGGGCCCAGATTCTATTCTCCCTTATGCTGGCCTGACTCCAGACAGAGCTGCTCTGGATTTAGCACCACTTTCAGGCAAGGTTTGGTCTGCACTGAAATTTTGGCCCCAGTTCTGACTAAAACGACCAAAGGTCTAGAGAACACGAGCAGTGAAGGACGACTGAAAGAACTGGGTTTGTTTAGCTTAGAAAAGAGAAGACTGAAGGGGAACACGGTAACAGTTTTCAGGTACCTACATGGTGGTTCCAAGGAGGAAGGAGGAAAATTATTCTCCTTAACCTCTGATGCTAGGACAAGAAGCAATAGGCTTAAATTGCAGCAAGGGAGCTTTAGGCTGGACATGAAGAAATGCTCCCTAACTGCCAGAGTGGTAAAACACTGCAATAAATTGTCCAGGGAAGATATGGAGTCTCCATAATTTTTACAAACAAGTTACGGGAGTGCATCTGGATGATCTAGATGGTGCTTGGTCTTGCCATGAGGGCAGGGGACTGGACTTGATGGCCTCTTGAAGTTCCTTCCAGGTCAGTGATTTTACAGACCTTGCCGAGGCGGAGTGCAGAAATTTGTCCTTTTGACCTCTATGTGCAGCCTGAGCGCTTGGTGATGCATTTTAAAGTCCACCAATAGGCCTACTAGAACAGCTTCATCAATAAATAAATAAAGCTGCAGAGCTTTGCCGTTTAGGTGGTGGTTGGTAGCATCAGCTGGTCTTTTGTTACAGCACAGGCTTTGAGCAAACTCCCAGCTGTGTGGGACAGAAGGGGGTGGGCTGAGCACTCGTACCGGGGGCGTTGCTGACCCCTGCTATAACCCATACCCATAGCTTAACCAATGCCAGCTACACAGCAGAGTACATTAGAAGCTGTGGTTTATCCCTGACTGAAGCTGGGAGGAGATGCACTGGCTTATATTGGTGTTTCCTGCCTACATCTGAGCAGCTACCCTAGTGGCTGAAACTTCCAAGTTGGACAAGACCTGAGCTCCCAATCTGGCCTCACTCTGGCCCGAACGGGTCCTGCTAAAGGGCTCCTCAGTTTACATAATGCTTTGCGGCTAGTGGTATTTGACTGTGGAAGGCGAAGGCTAAACCAGCCAGACGTTAGCTGGCTTCATCCCTGGCTCTGCTCGGGCAGGCCAAGCGGGCACGACTACATCACTAACTGCAGGTCAGTGAGATGGATGAGGACCTCGCATACAGTACCATGCACCAGGTCAAAGCCGAGTCCATGAGAGGGGCGTGGTCTAAGCTGGGAGCTCACAGGAGCGACTTTACTGGGTCTCCATGCCCAGCCAGCTTTTGGAAAGCCCAGCAAGGATGCAGCCCTTGCAGGTACAAAGAGCCACCTTCTCTCCCCAACACAGGGACACCGAACCGAGTGCCAGCTGAGCTGGGAGACATCCTGGTGGAGGGCACAGTCAAGGGCTGAGAACACAGGGCTCCTCCCGACATCTGCAGAGCTTTCTGATCAGTCCTGCTCCTTGGTAGCCTCACAGCCACACCCGTCACACAGCCCCCCCCAGATTGCCCTCAGCCACTGCAACAGCCGCCTCTGGCCTTGTGGTGCACCAATGCAGACACTGTCTCCCTTCCCAGCATACAGAACACAAGCACTAAGGTTGTCTCTCCAGCCTCCAGGGAGGTTTAGGTTGGACATTAGGAACAAATTCCTCTTAGGGTGGTTGAGCACGGGAATAAATTGCCTGGGGAGGTTGTGGCATCTCCATCCCTGGAGATATTTAAGAGCCGGTTAGACAGACATCTATTGGGGATGGTCTAGATGGTGCTTGGTCCTGCCATGAGGGCAGGGGTTGGACTCAATGACCTCTCGAGGTCCCTTCCATTTCTAGTGCTCTATGATATCACTTTGTACGTTTGTTTGATCAAAACATTCCTATTGCATATGGTCATCCCGGCCTTATCTCTCAGGAGAGCTGTGGTTCTCTTAGCCTTCGGTAACATTTGTGTACCAGCCTTGATATCTGGATGTGTTTGCGAGAGTGACCCGTGATGAACACTTCTTAGTCATGTTCTGTAAATAGCTCCCGCCTCATACACACCTGGCCTCTGATACATGGGTTTGTATGTCAGGCTTTCTTCGCCTTTCACTCTGCCTTGTACCATGAGCTCCTCACAGTGGGACTGTCCCTCTGGAACGCACTATCCCCTTATGAGAACACAGAAAATAACAACACGGTTTCCAGTCTGGATAATAGTAGCACCTAGGGGTCCCAGCTAAAATCAGACCTCCTTGGTGCTAGGTGCTGTACAAACACAAAATAGGAAAGAACTCCTGTCTCAAGAGTTCCCACTTCACATGTAAGTAACATTTTTCATCTGCCGGGCTCCAAGGACTTTACATAGGTAGAGATCTTCGCACCTTTTATCATTCAGGGAAGTGGTTTTAAAAACTTGGTTTTGCCAAATTTTCCCAAAATGTTTTTTGTCCCAGATTCCAGGGCCAGAAGGGTCTATTGGGATCATCTAGTCCAAAGGTTTTTCCAAATTGCCGGCTGCCGCTCCCTTTCCAAACAACATAGTCTGCAACAGACCCCCACCCAAGATAGGCCATAACACATCCATGATTAGATTGCCAAGTCTTACTAAATACAGACCATTACTTGTTGTTATAGGGTTTTTCAGGCTTACCCTCTGCTGAGCACTTGCATATCCTCTAGGGCATAGTTTCCCGAACTAGGGGGCATGCCCTTCCCAGGGGAGCACGAAGAAATTCCAGGGGGGCATGAGGCAACCTAGCCCTCCCTCCTCCCAGCATTCCCCCCACCTGAAGAAAGATCCGGCCTTGGCTTCCAGCTCTCGGTCCCTGACATTTTAGGTGGGCGACCTGGCGCAGTCACTGTAAAAAAACGGGCAGCTGGCAAAGATCCACATGGAGCTAGCCGCCTTCTGCAAATGACAGTGAATGTGGGCTGGGGGGAGGAGGATGGGGTTAGATAGAGGGCTGGGGGTGCCTGGCTTTGTAGGAGGGCAGAGGAGGGGCTCAGGCAGCTGGGCAGCCTGTGGGGCTTGGGCGGCTGAGGTGGCTGGCCCTGGCAGAGTAGGTCTTGGGTGGCTCAGGCTGGTGGGCAGGTAGCTGGCCCCAGCAGCATGGGGCTCAGGCGGCTCAGGATGGCAGGTGGGCCTGGCAGTGTGGGGCTTAGGAGGGTGCTTCGGGCAGCTGACCTATGGCTGGGGTGGGTGGGTGGTGGGCAAACGTTTGGTCCCGGCAGCGCAGCCGGCGGGCAGGTGGATGGCTGGCCCTGGCAGATGGGCAAGTGGGTGGCTGTCCCTGGCGGCATGGGGCTCGGGCAGGCAGCTCTGGTAGTGCAGGTCTCAGGCCAGTGGGCAGCTCGAGAGGCTGGCAGGAAGCTCAGGCAGCTGCTCAGTGAGGGCTGCACAAAACAACCACAAGCAGCCAAGAAAAATTATTTGTGCTTATTTTTAATTTAAATAACATTTTTATATCAACTTTTTGTGTTCATTTTAAATTACAAATTGAACATTTCATTAAAGGGGGGTTGTGAGGATTTCTCAAAAATCAAAATGGGGGTGTGATGCCAAAAAGTTTGGGAACCCCTGGTCTAGGGTCTGTGGACCCCACTTGGACAGCCCCTGACCTAGTCTGACCTCCTGTCTCAGCGAGGCCAGAGAACTTCCCCAACTAATTCCTCCAAGCGCAGCTTTTAGTAAAACATCCTGTCTTGATTCTAAGATTACCCATGAGGCAGAATCTGCTTCATCTGCTGGCGAACTGTTCCAATGGTTAATTACCCTCCCTGGTAAAAACATGTGCCTCATTCCTAGCCTGGCTACGTCAAGCTATGGGACAGTGTGAGACCTTCCTCCACTAGATGGAAGAGACCGTTACTAAGTATTTGCTCCCCCTAGAGATACTTAGAGTCTATAATCAAGTCTCCCCTTTGCTGGCTGTTGTGCTAAACAGTCGCATCTTCTCTTCGGTTCCATTGTTCGCTGCCCTGGCACGCTGAGCGTGCAGCAGAGCAGGGAGAGACAATGCTTAGAGACAGGCAGCCGTTAGCTTTAAACTGGGCCTTCTCCTCGTTCCCCCCAGCGGCCTCATGTAACTGCACATCAGTTTACCTGGTTGTCATCTCTGCCTATTGTATCCTGCTGTTTGCCTGCTGCCCGGTAGCCAGCCTGTAAAATGAAGCCCTGCAGCTACAATTGCATCGCCCTAAGGACAGAGTGCTGCTTCGGCTCTGCCTGCCTTCGCTGAACAGCTGCTTCTCCAGCTGGAGCAGCTTCCTCTGGGCTCTGCCTGAGACTGTGACCCACATCTTCACAGTATGGCTCTGTCCCTCTCTGCTGTGTGACACTATTATGGGCCCCCGTCTTGCTCTGTGCAAGCAGCCCTGTGGGGAGGCTAGTACTGACCTCACAACCACAATGCCCACTGACGGAGCATCCGGTCACTCAAGTTAGGAAGAGATCTTCTTCCTTAGCTTCTCCTCAAGTCCTCAGCTCAGTGGAGAACTGAGCTGCTTCTGCCAAAAGGCAGCCAGCTTTTATAAGGTGTCCGCTGCCAGCCTCACCCCTCCTCCAAGGCACGTGCTGCACCATTCTACCCGTCTCTAAAAACTCCAGTTAAACACACGCGCAAACGAGAGAGCCTACTGTGAGAATGACGGCATGGGACCAGGACCCAGGGTTCTGCACCCAGGTCTACCACGGGCTCGCCGTGCGACTTTAAACACTGCACTTAATCTCTGTGCCGCAATTTACCCATCTGCAGGGAGTCCTATTTATGCCCTTCGGAGGGATGCTCTGAGAGTCCATTTATATCCGGAGAGCATCTGAACGTTTTTTTCTGATGAAAAATGCTGATTAGATTAGACTGTATTGCTCCTTACTTCGTAGAATCATAGAGCACCAGGACTGGAAGGGACCTCGAGAGGCCGTTGAGTCCAGCCCCCTGCCACAATCGCAGGACCAACTACTGTCTAAACCACCCCAGTAGACATCTGTCTAACCTGTTCTTAAATATCTCCAGTGATGGAGATTCCACAACCTCCCTTGGCAATTTATTCCACTGTTTGACCACCCTGACAGTTAGGAACTTTTTCCTAATGTCCAACCTAAACCTCCCTTGCTGCAGTTTAAGTCCATTGCCTCTTGTTCTATCCTCAGAGGCCAAGAAGAACAAGTTTTCTCCCTCCTCTTTGTGACACCCTCTTAGATACCTGAAAACTGCTATCATGTCCCCCCTCAATTTTCTCTTTTCCAAACTAAACAAGCCCAATTCTTTCAGCCTTTCTTCATAGGTCACATTCTCAAGACTTTCAATCATTCTTGTTGCTCTTTTCTGGACCCTTTCCAATTTCTCCACATCTTTCTTGAACTGCGGTGCCCAGAACTGGGCACACTACTTCAGCTGAGGCCTAACCAGCGCAGAGTAGAGCGGGAGAATGACTTCTCATGTCTTGTTCACAACACACCTGTTAATGCATCCCAGAACCACGTTTGCTTTTTTTTGCAACAGCATCACACTGTTGACTCATATTTAGCTTGTGGTCCACTATAACCCCTAGATCCCTTTCTGCTGTAGTCTTTCCTAGACAGTCTCTCCCCATTCTGTATGAGTGAAACTGATTGTTCCTTCCCAAGTGGAGCACTTTGCATTTGTCCTCATCAAACTTCATCCAGTTTACCTCAGACCATTTCTCCAATTTATCCACATCATTTTGAACTATGACCCTATCCTTGTCCCACAAGACGCCGAGGAGAAAACGTCAGCAGTAATGCTGCTCCCTGTTTTCACGCGTCTTTCACATTATTTTCCAGCACAGCATAAGATATCCATAGTGCAAAACCCAACAGAAATCTGAAGAGTTGTATGCACTCTCTTCTCTGTCTCCCGCCGGGGGGGCTGGAACCTTTTACAGAGGGGGAGCTGAGAGCCACTGAAACTGTAAACCCAGGATATCAAGCCAGGAGAAACGAGGCCCCTCCTCACCCCCGCACACTTAGCTCCAACACCAATGTCTTCTACTTTACTGCTTTTTTGTTTTGATAGTATACAGACTAGCACGGCTGTCTCTCTGTTACTAATCCACATGGAAATTGTAACAGAGAGGTCACTGTGTTAGTCTGTACTCCAACAAAACAAACCAGCAGAAACGTGGCACTTTACAGGCTAACAAAATGAGTTATTCGGTGATGAGCTTTCGTGGCCCATTTAATGGGCCATTCTGTTAAAGACCTGAGAATCTCTGTCCTGCATCACAGAGAATTTATCCACAGATTAGAGCATGAGGCTTCTGAGTTAGAGTACATATTCAAATTCAAGCCACTAACATGTGGTATGAACAGAGACATCAACTACCTTAGGTGTTACCAGGACTGCTTCCCTTTCTTTGATGCTTGTAAATTGTCTCAGACAGGACAGTTAACATCCCCTCACCTCTCCCTCCATTCCTTCTATCCTATTTGATTTGACAGTTTTTATTGCTTTTTTTTTTTTTCTTTTTGGTCCTCTGTACTTATATAAGTCAGCCTGTACTGGAAATGAAATTGATCTGAAGAAGTGGGTCTGTCCCACGAAAGCTCATTACCGAATACATCATTTTGTTACTCCTTAAAGTGCTACATTTCTGCTGGTTTGTTTTCTTCCCACGTGGAGTCACCTTTGACACAGGCATTACACTGGCACAGGTGTGCCGCACAAATCTCACATTGCACACTCAGGGTAGGTCTACACCGCAGTTATTTTGAAATAGCAGCTGTCACTTCAAAATCACTTTGCTTGCGTCTACACAACACAACCACTATTTGAAAGAGCAGTTGGTTTATTTTGCAATAGCGAAACCTCAGTTCCACGAGGAACAGCGCCTATTTCAACATAGCTTGTTTGGAAGAGGGGCTGTGCAGACAGGGAATAGAGCCTATTTTGAAATAAGCCATAGTGCATCCAGTGACTCTAGTTTGAAATAGGCTCTATTGTGTGTTACAGGTGCCCTATTTCCAAATGCATTTTGTGTGTAGCTGTGTTATTTCAAAATAAACTCTTCTAGAATACCACTTCCGGAATTACAAGAAGTCTTGTGGCACCTTATAGACCAACAGATATTTTGGAGCACAAGCTTTTGTGGGCAAAGACCCGCTTCGTCAGATGCATGAGTGGATGGGTGGTTTCAGAGGGGTATCTAAAGAGTGGGGTCCCAGTAAGCAGGAGGGCCAGAGCTGACAAAGTCTATGCAGCAAGGTGGAAATGGCCCAGTATCAATAGTACTTATCAAAAGAGGAGAAAACAAGTCAGATCTGATAGGGGGATGTGAGCCTTTGTCAGAGTCTAACGGGGAGATATTAACAGCCAGAGCAGAGAATAACAGTATCAAAACACAAAAGCAGTCCAGTAGCACTTTAAAGACTAACAAAATAATGTATTAGGTGATGAGCTTTCATGAGACAGACCCACTTCTTCGGACCAGAGCCAGACCAGAACAGACTCAATATTTAAGGCACAGAGAACCAAAAATAGTCATCAAAGTGGACAAGTCAGGAAAATTGCAATCAAGGTGAGCAAATCAGAAGAGCAGAGGGGCGAAGTCAAGAGTCAGATAAAACAAAGTATGTAAAAGAGTCCATATAACAACCCAGTTAATTGGCGTCCCGGTTCAAACCACCTGTTAATGTGTTGAATTTGAATATGAGAGAGTTCGGCACTCTCTCTTTGCAGGCAATTCTTAAAGTTCCTTTACAGTAGAACACAGACTTTCAGGTCATTAACAGAATGGCCCACTCCATTAAAGTGCTGGCTGACAGGCTTGTGAGTTAAGAGCTTTTCATAGAATCATATAATCATTGAATAGAGCTGAAAGAGACCTAAAAAAGCCATCAAGTCCAGCCCCCTGCCCTAAGCAGGACCAAACCCATGATGTCTGTATATTTATATTCAAATTTGACACTTTAACATGTGGTTTGAACTGGGACGCCAATTAACTGGGTCGTTATATGGACTCTTTTACGTACTTTGTTTTTTCTGACTCTTGACTTCCCCCTCCCCTACCACCCCTCTGCTCTTCCGATTTGCCCACCTTGATTACAACTTTTTTGATTTGTCAACCTTGATTACTATTTTTGGTTCTCTGTGCCTTAAATATTGAGTCTGTTCTGGCCTGGCTATGGTCTGAAGAAGTGGGTCTGTCTCATGAAAGCTCATCACCTAATAAATTATTTTCTTGGTCTTTAAAGTGCTGCCGGACTGCTTTTTTGTTTTGATAGTATATGGCCTAGCATCGCTTTCTCCCTGGTACTCTTCTAGAATAGCTTATTCTGAAATAATGCTGCTGTGTAGACATAGCCTCCCTGACACTTCGGATCGACCGTACCTCCTGCACACCCACACAAAGTGGACCCGCACACACTGCACAGAAGCGACACATGGATATTATGCATGCCCAGACTACAACAGATACCTCCCACCCCTCGCACTCCTGTGCACACACATGCAGAAATGATACCACCACAGACTGCACCCTCACAGCCAGATCTTCTGAGCCGCGTGCACCCCAAAGACCGTTCAAGGTGAGTCACTGCTTCCGCCACTCACCGAGCCACATCCACGGTCCATCAGGCAGCAGCTACCTCCCTCACTACCAGCCACGATGGACAGTCCTGGGCACAGCCAGCCGCACAAAAGGCCACACACACAGAAAACGGTGGCAGGGATGAAAGAGAATCCCACCTAACCACACAACTGCATTTCCCAAGAGAGGACTAGCATCACAGCTGATGCCCGACAGGCGCGAAGGACAGCAGCAGCAAAGAGCTCCGAGAGGAGGAAGGTTCATCCAGGCTGTGATCTGTGCAGAGTTCCTCAGCTTACCCGGTGCTGGGGCTCCAGCCATGCACTCGCTAATCCATCCCAGACGTCACGGGCTGGGGGTGGGCTCGGCCTGCTCTCTGGGGCTCGGCAGAGCTGCAGAGATGCTGGCTGAGTGCACAGAGCACACCTCTCTAATGGGCTGCGGGGTCTGCTTTATGTCACCAGGCTGCGCTTGGCAGGAGGCTGCCTGAATGCACATGAAACCAGGAAGCAATACAACAAATTCCTGGGGGTAAAGCCACTACTTATCCACCAGCCTAAAAGCACCTGCACATTTGCTTCCCAACTTCTCTCCACATCCCACCTCTGACCTTACAAATGCTTGTACCAGCGCTGCTATTTGTAGCTCTTTTTTTTTCCCCCCGCAAGCAGAGAAGACGCATTACAGGGCCTCAGAGACAAAGCTCTCCCAACTCGACATAGCCCTGCTGTAACAGACGCAAAATCTGCAGGTGTATCTCCACTGCTATGTTCAACAGCCCCCTCCCCACCCCATACTCCTTTCAAGATCCAGCCGTCCTATACATGCTTATCACAACGTGTGGTCTGCCTCACCCTGCTCACTAAATGCCCCACGAACAACTAGGCAGGTGAAACGAAGCAATCACTGTGCTCTCTAATGAGCTCACACAGCAAAACGATAAGAGACGGGAACACCCGGTCAGCTCTGGCTAAACCATTTTCGCAAAGCGATTCCTTCACATCTGCCCTTTCCACCCGTGTAGGGCACCTACGCAACACTGTCAAAAGACAAGCCTAGAAGCCAAATTCAGAACTCATCATCACCACTGATAACCGCGGGCTCAGCGCCCGTTGGCGTCTGACGCCTCTCTCGCTATTCCCGTCCATCTTTCCCTGTCCAGTGCAGAGTGGCTCAGTTTCTGTAGACCTGCTCCGCACCAATCTACTGCATCAGGCGTGTCCAACCTGCAGCCCGCAGGCCGCATGCGGCCCTGGACAGCTAGTAATGCAGCCCCACAAGATTGTAAACTTTTAACGTTATTATGTGATTTATATACATTAACTATATTATATATTTTGTACGCGGCCCAAGACTATCTTCACTCAATGCGGCCCAGGCAAGCCAAAAGGTTGGACACCCACGTACTACATCATCTACCCATTCTCTGTGGGGTCTGCCTCTCCTATTCAAACCGTCCATTACGCCAAATACCAGGGTCTTGATTTTTTGTTCATGGTTCATTCTGTAAATATGCCCAAATAGTTGTAGCTTCTGTTTTATAACCTTCTGCAGCAGGTTCTCTTTCGGCTGTATCTTCCGAAATAATTCCTCATTGGTGACCTTCTGCATCCATCCTGTTCTCAGAATCTTTCTATAACAACTTTTTTCGAACTCAGCTTGACACTAAATCTCACAGTCTCACTGAAGACAATGGGTTTATAATACATGAACTCTCCATCGGCCTAGGACTGCAGGTGTCACCTGCCCACTTCACCTTGAATGGTCCCTTAAAATAATAGAATATTGGTGTTAGACGGGACCACAGCCGTCATCTCGTCTAACCTCCCTTTGACAACGTCTTAACTCCTTGTGCTAACCAATCTCTCCCACCTTGCATTTTGCCATGACGCTGGCTAAGTCTATACTTAGGAAGAACTTCAAAATAGCCACACTAATGGCCAAACTGGAGAATACTAATGAGGCCCTGAAATGCATATTCAGCGCCTCATTAGCATGCTGCCGGCCACGGCACTGCAAAAGTGCCGTGTTTCGCTCACAATGTGGCTCATCTACATGGAGGTGCTTTGCAAAAGGACTCTGCAAACATCGAAATCCCCTTATTCCTATTGGCTGCATGTCTCCAGCTGACCTCCTCTCCTCCCAGGATCTTGGCTACTTTTATAGCTTCTTCCTTTCCACCCCAAAAGCTTTCTTTGAATGTGCCCACAAAATAGACGGTCAAAGCGGTTAGCTTGACATATGCTTAGCTGGCCTTTCCCAGAAGCCTTTGGTAAAGTCGAGTAAGGAACTAAGTTGCGTAGTAATGAATGGTCATGGAGTAGAAACCGGATCTACTTAAGGCAGCAGATAGGAATAAGGGGATATTGATGTTTGCAGGATCCTTTCGAAAAGGACCCCCTGCCCCCCGTAGACGAGCTGTGCACGAGCGAAACAGCAGCATGCTAATGAGGCACTGAATATTCATTTCAGCGCCTCATTAGTATTCTCCAATTTGGCCATTTCGAAGTTTTTCCTAAGTGCAGACAGGGCCCCTGAGTACGTTTCCCAGCCCTGAAGAAGCACCATGAGTTCATCTCTCATGCACAGGAGATAGGCCGATAAAAGCTATGCAGTGTTTAATGTCTTTGTGATGTTAGTTGACCCACACTGCACACTTCTAGTATTTCAGGGTTCTGGGTTAGGGTGTACGATACAATGTCACATTCACTTCTTGCAATTTACCAAGTGAGCAGGAAGGCTGGGCATTCCCACCATCACCTTAAATATAGTAGGGGAAAATGAAAGTCACTGATTAAAGCCGAGAGAAGGCTGATTAGATTGTCAAACTCAAATGGGTAGTGATCAAGGTCTCAATCTTTGGTTGGCGGCTATAAAATAATTGAGTACAGGTCGAACCTCTCTAACCCTTAGCACTCTCGGCCAGCAACATCCATAATCCAACATGATTTTAGTTAACTGGACGACCACTTATCATGGGTGTGTCCAAGTTTCCCACAGTCCCATAAAGTTTGTTTCTGGCCACCAGTCCTGGCTCTCAGTGTTCTATGCTGTTATGTGCTGCGATTTACCCCTAAATGTCTTCTAAGAGGCCTACAAGCAGTGGTAACGCTGCTAGACAATATTTACCTCCTGTGGTCCAGCAAATTCTCTGGTTTAGCACCAGACAAGTCCCAAGGGTGCCATACTGGAGAAGTTCAACCTGTAGTATAAACTAGTGGTTCTCAACCTGGGGTACACATACGTCTGAGAGAATGAAGAGGTCTTCCAGAGGGTACATCAACTCATCTGGATATCTGCCTAGTATTCCAACACACTCCAGAAAAGCACTAGCAAAGGCGGTATAAACTAAAATTTCAGACTGCTCTATATTCTACTAACTGTACAACACTGTTCTATTCTACTGTACAACACTTACGCTCCACTTGGTTTATTTTATAATTATATGGGGAAAATGAGACTGGCAGCAATTGCTCAGGAACAGCATGCAGTGACACTGCTGTATTTTTACATCTGCTTCTGTAAGCCAGTAGCACTTAAGAGCAGCAAATCTTGGGAGTACTCCAAGGGGCAGCGTTCTCTGGGAAGGTTGAGAACTGCTGCCTTAAGTAGATCCAGTTTCTACTCCATGACCATTCATTACTACACAACTTATTTCCTCACTCGACTTTACCAAAGGCTTCTGGGAAGGTCCAAATAAGCATATGTCAAGCAAACCGCTTTGACCCTCTACTTTGTGGGCACATTCAAAGAATGCTATTAGGGTGGAAAGGAAGATGCTATAGAAATAGCCAAGATCCTGGGAGGAGAGGAGGTCAGCCAGAGACATGCAGCAATATCTGCAACAGCTTTGCTTTGGAATCAAGACTTTCCAGACAGTGGTCAGAGCTGGGTACGTCTGTCAGTCATTTCAGTTTCCAATTGAAGGCATTTCATGCACGCCAGTGGTGTGATGGACACAGGTAAGGGAGCCTGGGCTCATGCCCAGAAAAGGAGGCCTGCTCCTGTAGAACAATCCCTGCTGAGTGCAGCTAGTCACTCAGGGGCTGCACCCCACTGCTCAAGGCCCTGCGCCTCTGCTCTGCTCCAGACGAAGGCTCAGGGCTGCGTGCAGTGATGAGCATGCGAGCGAAGAGGGAGGAACCCTCTCCCACGGCAAGGAGAGGGGTCACCACCCACCCTAGTGCTCCCAACTGCTCACCTAGGGCGTAATGACCCCTGTGCCTGCCCATGCACAAAGCACTTCAGGCACCCATCAAGCCATTAATTTGCAAATGAGAATGAGGCTCTTTTTAATTCTGGCTTGAAAAGCAATCCAGTGCCCAGATGCAAGGAAAGTTACTTGTTAGAACCCTGCTGATGATCACAGCACAGGCCAGGGGGGAGGTTACCCAAGTCCCCAGGCTTCCACCAACCCCTCACCTCCTCCCGATTAGCTAACATTCTTGTTTATAGTTGATTCCCTGAATGGTCTTCACATGCTGCCACCTTCAGCAGGGTGCCTGCTCTTCCCCACTCGCCACCCCAGTGAAACACCCAGCCTTCCGCCTCCTCATGGCCCCTCCGCATCACAGGAACTCAAGAGCGCTCCACCAGGGCTCTTTTTAAGGGGCCAAATCCTGAAGGAGTGAGTGTTTACTTAGTCTGCGCTTGGTCTAGGTAGGTCAGGGCAAGGCACCACTCTCCCTGAGGAGCAAGGAGCAGAATTCTGCACGTAAGAGCCCTCAGGGACACAGCAACATAGAGCAGGATCTGAAGTGAGAAGCTGACCCAATGAAGAAAGACCACTCCCGTGAAGCACTTGTTTTCCAGCCCATTAGAACATACAGACTGTCTAGATGTGTAAGGAGCGGATGGCTCTGGACTTGGTTACCACGTGGAGGCAGAGCCCCCTAAAGGTCTCACCTGCTGGCCAAGCGGAAGGAGAGAACTAGCTTAGAAGGAGCAGCAGGCCACAGGGAATGGAGATGGGTGTGGAGTCTACTGCTGCTCTGTGTTGGGAAAAGCCTGGGAACTGACAAGAATGGGGGAATAAATGACTGGATAAAGAGGCTCACTCTGTGTCGGGGAACTGCTGAAGGAAAACAAACTGACACAAAGACCTAGCAGGGGTGCCTGAAGCGTCCAGGCTCGCGGAGGTTACAGAAGAAGGGTGCCAAGCCCTTAGAGAGAATAGAAGTATGTTTTAAAACCCTTTTCCCTCTTGCGCTGTGTTCCTATGGCTAAAATACACATTTCCGTTCACGGTAGTTTCCAACACTCACAAAAGCCTTTTTCCCCAGAGTGATGTCATGTCGTTTTCTTAAATTATCCCAGTAAATTCTCCAGGGCTGCTTTCGACAGTTGTCGAGAGACTGATGCCAGCGCTGGAAGACTGCAAGCCAAGCCTGGAGGGTTGGCAACCCTAGTCAGAAGGCCATTTGGTGGGTACATTCAGGGACCTGCTGGAGAGGACATGGGCAGCTGTAGGCCAGGCCTGGTCTAAGAATCGGAGACTTGTAGAATTCCACCTCAGCACTGAGAGATACCACAAAAGGGACAGAGGAGCAACTCACCCTGACAGGTGGAATTCAGATCCAAGGTCAGCATTCGGGAGTATTGTTCTAGCATGGACCTCTCTCTACAGTTAAGTCATGCATTAAAGAACAGTGACTTTGCCAGACTGGATCATCTAAATGAGACTGTAGCTTTCATCAGTATCCCAGATAGGATAAGAACATAAGAATGGCTACACTGGGTCAGACCAAAGGTCCGGTCTTCCAGCAGTGGCCAATGCCAGGTGCCCCAGAGGGAATGAACAGAATAAGGAATCATCGTGTGATCCATCTCCTGTCTCCCATTTCCAGCTACTGACAAACAGAGTCTAGAGACACCATCCCCGCTCATCCTGGCTAATAGCCATTGATGGACCTATCCCCCCTGAATTTAAATAGCTCTTTTTAGAACCCTGTTAAAGTCCTGGTCTTCACCACATCCTCTGGCAAGGAGCTCCACAGGTTGACGGTAGGTTGTGTGACGTAGTACTCCCTCTTGTTGGTTTGAAGGATGGGTAACGGATCGGTGAAACACCACGCCCAGGCCCGCTCTGGTATCCAGCTAGATTTGGAGGAGTGGAGAATTCCTTCCTGCCCTTGACAGATGCACTGGTCAGCACAAGATCCAGCAGTCGCATTTCAACCTGCATCACTCCAACTATTCTTGTGGACAATACAGGTCTCCAGCCCATTTGCATGTTGAGCCAGAGTAACTGTGGCCACCTGCAGCTGCGAATTCCACACAGACACTGGATCCGAGCCAAAACACACTGAGTTCATTTCCTTCTGCGTCTCCATATGCTGCCTCCCCCTCCTCCTGACTCTGCACCTGGCTCAGCCTCTCTGTTACTGTTCCCCGCGTTCTCTGCCTTGCTGCCTTCTGGTCACTGCTGGAGACTGGGCGTGTGCAGCATCTCTGGCTGCAGCATTCAGCCGCAAACCCCTTCCTCCAGCTGCACGGTTCTTCACTGCATATGCAGTGCTAGATCAGCACTGGTTGGTCTAGGCCTACACCCAGTGCACTCTCAGCCATGACTACAGCGTCAGCCTGCTCTAGAGCTACACCTGGGGCACTCTCCACCATGACTGCAGCATCAACCTGCTGAAGAGCTACACCTAGTGAACTCCCAGCCATGATTACAGCAGTCAGCCTGCTCTAGAACTACACCCAGTGCACTCAAATTCATGACTACAGCGTCAACCTGCCCCAGACCTACACCTGGTGCACTCACAGCTGCGACTAGTGTCAACTAGAGGCTGTGAAGGCCAGGACTCTATTAGGGTTTAAAAAAGAGCTCGATAAATTTTTGCAGGTTAGGTCCATAAATGGCTATTAGCCAGGGATAAAGTATGGTGCCCTAGCCTTCAGAACAAGGGCAGGAGATGGATGGCAGGAGATAAATCACTTGATCATTGTCTTCTGTTCTCCTTCTCTGGGGCACCTGGCATTGGCCACTGTCGGCAGACGGGATACTGGGCTGGATGGACCTTTGGTCTGACCCAGTATGGCCGTTCTTATGTTCTAACCTGCTCTAGAGCTACAGCCAGTGCACTCACACCTGTGATTGCAGCTGTCAACCAGCCCTCAGGCTATACCCACTGTGAATGCATTGTCCACCTGCCTTCATGCTACCCCTGGTGCACTCACACCCATGACTGCAGTGTAGACCTGCCGACAGCCAAGCTAGCTGATAACAACCAGAGGCGAATAGACTTTTGAGCACCAAATCCTGCTTTTCATTTGAGCTGTGCTTTAACCGAGTCTCTGGCAGGGAACCACCTCGTTCCGAAGCATCGTTTCGACATTTATGACCACAACAACGAACATCTCTAGATGAGCTGGGGGCAGATGCTTCACATAAGAGTGTCAGTCACTGGGCAGACATACGGTTAAATAATCATGACTTACCGAAGAATTCCAGGGTCACCCATAATCAGTGAGTTTTTGTCCTTAGGAATGATTCCGCTGCGTGTTCAACGCCAGTAGCCAAGCATGGTCTATTGTGCTGATTAGCACACAGCTGGGTGGCACATCTTCATTGTACTGGAAAGGACTGTGAAAGCTTTGTGCAAGATGGGTCATTTGCTTCCAGATCCCTGTGGCCAGCCTGGGCAGACCCACAGTGCTACGCAGAGAGCAGCTTTTAAAAACCCTGCTAGAATTTCTGCAATGGAAATCTCTACACATTCCAGTCCAACGAGCAGGGCAGAAAACCTCAGTCCAGCATCACCCTACTTTTATCTGTAGACAATGCAGGGGTGAGCAAACTTTTTACGTGGGGCCCCATTTTTCATCCCTGCAATTAGCCGGGCCCCCCACATCCTGTCTAAAGTAATCCAAGCCAATGGAAATTTTGGTTGTGCTCATATAAAAAAAAAAAAGCCTTTTGGCGTGTGTCAGAAAATAAGTCTGTAGAATGAAAAACTTTATTAATCAGTATAGAAACGTGAACATGCATAATAAAAACAAACATTTCAATGATTTTCCATGAGCTGCATGAGCTGGACACCTAGCAGCCAATCATGCTGTGCCTGGCTTTACGAAATTTTACACCCCATCCATGGGGTCCTGCCCCTCATTTTGCGTACCCAGATATAATGCATCCTAACAGGCTACCTAGCTCAGGCATTGTCCAGAACTCCTCCCTGAAGTATCTAAGCACCTAATGAATATAAACTGTCCAGGATCATTCACTTTTCTCTGTGCACATCCTGTTTTCAAGCAAGGAAGAACTGACGTTAAGGACAACAGACATCATGTCTATTTACCTGACTGCTGACTCTTCATGATTGCTAACAGGTAAGTTGGCTGAGTAGTACCTGAAGGGTAAAAGTAAATGGAAGAACGAAATGGAGCCCAGGGTAAAAAGCAGAGGATAAGAGGAGAAAATAGAAAATTGGATAAATAGGTTAATAATTATAATAATCATTGTACACATTAAGGTTTTAGTTAAAGCCAATGCTGTGGTTAAGTACCTTGCTTAAGCACATGTAAAAGAAAGACACGGACTGCATTTTTCTTTACTCGATGTGCAATCAGCATCACATGGCTCCCTCCTTAGGAGCAGACCTGCTGGATTCATGGGAATAAGTTGTTCTGGTCTTAAATCTAGTGGGTTAACTTCCATCTTCACTCACACTTCTGTTAAAACACAGAGACAACACTAAGATCAAAGAAGCTCGAGGGACAGAATTTGTCCCAAAGATTTTACAGATCTGGGCCCTTTGTATAAGCTGAGACACTGAATGAGCAATACAGACATTACCATTTTTTTACTTCCAGGGTGGTGAACTACCAGTAGGCCAATTACAGTCAGACTTGAGCTATTGCTGTTGGTTGATGGTTTTATTTAGATTGTAGAGTGCTGGGAAAGTGGCCAAGCTTTTGCTTATGGTCTAGTTATTGTACACTCCTGGTACAACACTGGTGCTCAGACATTATGGTGACAGGTTTTTCACTCAGACAACTAGTAATTTAGGTAGAACGGTGCCATGCACAGCCAAGGGGGAGTAAATGCACAGTTTACCTTATTTCCCCATTATTTAACATTGACAGTGCAGCTAAAGAACTGAAGTGACTCACAAGCTACATGAAGACACCATCACTGAAAAGGCAACTGCTTTTGGGGTAGCCAACAGCTGGATAACAGTGAAAGGAAGGGGAAAAGTTTGTGTAGTCAGGTACGCCAGAGCTGAGCTCTCTGCTCCTGGGCAGGCTGCGAGATCCTGTATACAAGCAAGCACTAAGTTCCTTGGGTTAACTCCTCATGCAAGTGGAGATCAGTGCCACAAATTAGGCTGGACCTAGGCCTGTGGGCTGTTTTCAGCAGCACAGTAATTCAGTAACAAACATGGGAGAGTGAAATAAAAAGGGAGGGCTGATTCCTGGCAAGCACTCAATAGGGCACTGGTTCAGTGGGTGCGGAAGGAGCTCAGTGCCCCATTGGAGTGACGCCAGATCAGCTCAGGACCCTCTGGTCTTCAGAGTGGATCTCCTCAAACTGCAAAGTATTTCTCCCATGTCCCCACATCTTTTCAGGCTCCTTCCAAGCCCTAGGACTGAGGTGTGTCCACATGGGAGGGGGTGTAAACCAGACCACAGCGGTGGATCGCAGAGACACAGGAAAGGGGACGGACCGTATTCCCAAGGATGCTCCAGAGATGGGTTCCAGCTCTGCCTGTGTAACCCCAGAGTCACTGAGACCACTGACCAGGGAGAGGAAAGTCTCCGCTCTACTGCCTTGGAGAGGCAATGGGCTTTTAGCTCATGCAGTACAGCACAGGGCTTTAGCCCTTAGGGTCACAGGTTCCATCCCTCCTGCTGTAACTTGGGTCTGTTGGCCTTATGCTCGTTTCCCTCAGAATGTTAAACCGGCAGTAATTGGATCATATGGGTCAGGTGACTAATGGACCCCACGGTGAGCTGTTCTCTCGATTCAGACTGTCTCAGGGACTGCTGCTGGCAGACCTGCGGAGCACTGTTAGTTTATAGTCTACCCCATGAACACCAAACAGCATCTCTCCATGCGGTTCTTCTTCACATTAACAGCCGCCACCAGCAGATAAATCCCCTCAGTCACTCCTATTCCCCATCTGTGCCACCGGTCACAGCCATGACCCTAGCTTGGTTTCTTTCTCCTATGGCTGCTTTTTGGGCCTTCCATGCCACCCCCTAGGCACGCAATCCAATTCCCAGTCCCCTGCCCAATCAGCTCCCCATTAAAAACTCACAGCTGGTGTTGCTGCAGAGGATTGAATTAGAGAAACAAAAATCTCTGAGAGCCACAGAGAAGAGTAAGTCCCTTACTGAAGTACTGGGTGTGGTGTTATTGTAACCCTTTTCCTTTCTCTTCACTGCTTCCCTGCAGTGCCTAGTACCATTGCTTGTTGCATTGAGGCCTTGATCCTACACCAAGTGTGGGACGCAGGCCCCCGCTCTAAACACCACACTACGTCTAAGATTTCCAAAAAGGTCCAACCTGCCATTCAAAAACCTTCAGGCATCCGTAAAAGAAAGAGGTTGAAACCACAGCATTAAAAGTCTAGATGCACTAACCAATATTTTGGTGTATTGCTTTTCCACACATGTACTATTCTATGAGTTGTACCATTCAGCCTAAACTCCTGCTTCCTTTTAAACGAGAAGCGTACAGGTTGAACCTCTCATCCAGCACCCTCAAGACCTAACCACTACTGGATGAGAGAATTTGCCAGACCACAGGAGATCAATATTGTCTAGCACATTACCAACACTTCCACTGCTTACCAGGCTTTTAGAAGACATTTAGGAGCTAATTACAGCTACATAACAGCACAGAACACTGAGAGACAGGAGGGGTGGCTGTGAAGAAACTTTATGGGATCATGGGAATCTTGGCCACACCCACAGTAAGTGGTCGTCCAGCTAATGACAATCATGCCGTATTACAGATGTTGAGGGATGAGTGGCAGACTAGAGAGCTTCAATCTCTACTTAACGTCTAGAAGATTTATTAGAACAGTAGACAATTTATTTTGGAAACAAGCTTGATTGTCCTTTAGAAAAGAAATCTGCTCTTTCCGCTAAGCAGTATTAATAGCTCAACAGAACTGGGCTACGTTGAACAGGGTAAACAAATTTAATTTAGTTTGCACTATTAAAATTTGGATTCTCAGTACAACTAAAACTTTTGATTTAAATTGTACATCCTCCAGTAAACTAACCATTAAGACATCAATAGACATCGATGTATCCAGATTTTACAGCTCACGTCACAACTGGAATGTTGTTCTTTAGCATATCAGACATTTAACCTTCTTTCACCACGTTGCATTATTTGAAACACTGAGTCATAAGCCATGCAAGCAGGGAGCACAATGTTAAAAGCAAATCATTTGTACAGCAGACAGGACGTCTTCTGTGCAGCACGCCCATTCTTTGGGTGCACATTTGGCTAAACTCGTGAGTTAAGTGAGCCAGAGCTGGCAGGTTGCTGCGTTGGATTGGCAGATCACTGGCAGACAACCTCCTGAGGTCCCTTCCAGCCCTAGAACTCTATGATCAGTCCTCCTGACACAGGGGTAGGTGGCTGTACAGTCACATGGACTCAGCTGTGACTCATGCTAAAGAAGGGCCTGTCATAGTCTGTAGGTCAGTGTTGCTTTGTATGACAGTCGCCAACACCATTCCTCACTGTGGCACGGTAGCAACTGAGCTCATCTGATCAGCTTTAATAATTAAGGGTTTGTGGATCGCAGTAAATACTGAGAGATACTCTGACGGCAGGAGAAAGCAGTGTGAGGAGTCTGGCGTGCGAGCTGGAGGCACAACTGCGGACATTTAAGAGGGAGAGACGTTGTTTCACGACAGCTCTGACTTGTGACACCTATGCCCCCCGCCTATTTGTGTCTGCCAACACACAAAATGCAGTCTAGCCAGCAATCATGTAGCGGAGTCCCAAACAGTACCGGCAGGTACTTAAGGGCACTCCGACATGACCATGATAAATACTCCATCTCCAAGCACTTTGCCGTCCCTCTTTGCAATTAGTCCTTCTGCTACTTTATTCATGCCTCCTGAATTGCCCCATTTTAGCCATCTCATAAGCACGAAACCCAACTACACGAGTATGAACCCCTTACTTGGGGCCGTTAACAATACTTTCCTTATCCTCCCGCCACCCTCCTTCAGCAGCTGCACGCCCACTCTGCTATGCCCTGTTCTCTCCCTGGCCCACCTCCTGCTCAACTGGCTTCACCCATTCCCTCCACCAGGGAATGCAGGCCAAGTCCTTCGCCTGGTTTATGACCTCGTGCCGCACTGATGGAAGTGGCTGTCAAAGGAGATATGTGGAATTAGGACACCACCGAGAGTCAATTTCAGCAGCTTACTTTTCTCATGGGGTGGCCACAATGGAACTACTCGTACCAGTGAAGTGGGCAGGATGCAGCCGTGACAGAATTAAGGCCCCTTCAATTGACTCTGGACCCAATCATACAACTAGGCCCTGCCTGACTTGGAGTGTTAGTCACCTCAATAGGCTCCCACACCAGTGCCAGAGTCTGCCTGTATCTATTTGCAAGATTAGACAAAGCACTTGGGTCCAGATGCACAGATATTCAGATTCCTATACCCCCGACTTAGACACAACTCCCAGTTTTAAGGCTCTACTACAATCTCCCTTGTGATTGCTCCCTAATCCTCTAGGTATCTAAACTCCCATGCTGCCTAATTTGCCAGGCTAGACGTTTCCTATGTATGTAAGTTTCTGCTTCCAAACAGGCACACTTCAACAAGCATGCAGGATCAGGCCCTTCAGATCCACTCCCAAGGCCCTTACTAGGCTGGAATTGGGTCCTACGAAAGCAAATGGCCATTGGTAATGTCGCAGCACTAATGGCCGCACATACCACGGCACTTTTTCACATGTTGCACAGGTGTCAAGTTTCTCCTCTACCTCTCTCCTGCTTCACTTCTGTAGCATGTAGTTGCTAGGCTTGTAATAGAGCCATATCCGTCCCAGCAGACCCCAAGATCCACAAAAAGGCCAAAGCTTGGAACACACATTTTGGATATTTTGGCTAAAATGATTTGTGGTGAAATAGTAAACTGTTGGCAGTGGAAATACCAGCAGAACACCCACTGAAATGCACACCTCCCGCCTCTAGTTTAACCCCATTTGCAGACTCAAGACGACACTGGATTGATTTACATTTGTCAGTTTTATTCCTCTTTTGAATGAAGCTGAGATGCTAAAGAATCTGAATACTTTCTCCTGGCCCCATAAATACATTGAAATAGCCCACATCCAACCCACGACACAGGTGTTGGAGATCCCCACTCAGAGCAGCCAGTCTCTCCAGAACTACTTCAGCATTTAAAAGGAATAAAAACATGTTCTTTGTCAGTTGAGTTTGGTTCTCCCAGTCAGCTGTACCACTTCCACACCCCTGCAGACAGCGGCTGCCAGAGGCTCAAGAGGTCAGAAAGAGACGCTGGGCTTTAATGCGATGATCACAGCATAAAGGCATGCACAAATCCCATACTAGCTTGCTGCTACATAGAGGCATCTGTCTACAGCATCCATGTCACATCTCCTTTGTAATGAAATGCAGTCCACTGCCTAGAGACGTGAGAGCAATCTAGAGCTAGTTTTCCTTTTCTTCACGCATCAGAATGCTGACGCTGAGCACGTCACTTCTTATTAGTGTGAGAGAGTGAAGCATCCATTGTTCTCATCCACCACACAAAGAGAGGAAACTATAAATAGCGTGCTTGCCAGCTTGTTTCACGGGGGTCATTTAACGAGCCCATGGCACTGAGTGGGACACAATTTGCCATGATTTTAATTTTCCTTGCTCTTGCATTTCCTTGCTCCTACGCTGTTCTGCAGTGTCACTGTGAAAGACCTGCCACCTTGCAGCCCGGAGGTGGTTGCACGTCAGTGCTGAGTGAAGCAATCCCTATCTGCCGCTAGTCTAACCTGGAGGGACTTTCTGAGGATTAAATAATGCTTGTAGGTCACACTTGCTGCAATGCTTTCCAGAATTCAAGGGACCCAGAGAACAGCTGAGTCTGCAGCTTACTAATGGACAGTCACAGCTGCAGCTTGGTGCATTTTCAGCTGGAAATCACCACAGAATCCCAAATGGGACAAAGAAAGGTCTTGAAGAACATCAGCTCATGCAACTTCCTACACAGGTACTTTTCTTTCAGACCCTAAAGTCGATCGCAGATACGCAATTCCAGCTGCAGCGACTGCATAGCTTGAATCAACCATCAACTTATCTGGCCGTCCTCACTGAGGGAGGTCGACAGGAGAAACTCTCCCAACGACCTCCCTTACTCCACGTGAGAATGAAGAATACGAGGTTGGGTGCCGAGCCCTGGTAGCTTCATTTTCCTCACCAGGCATGTGAAATTGAACCCTGGAAGACTGACTCTGACCTGGTCGATATCCCAGGGGGTGTAGATGTACCCTCTGTGTTTGCAGAAAATGAAACAGTCCCAATGGATTTTCTTATAGCAACAGGCCTCCTAACCCTACTCCACTACCTAGACCACAGCCAGCCCTTGCCAAAGTGGATCTGCAGCTGAGCACCAGGGAATGTCTCTTACAGGTTTAGACACCTCGCTCCCATGTCTGCGCCCAAATCCACAAAAGTACTTACACATCTCGGCCTCAGACTCAGGTGCCTAAGTCTAGTTTCTAAGTCCTGGTTTTGGCTCCACTGAAATCCCCAAAACTCCCATTGAACACTAGGCAACATGACTCACTTGACGCCTACACATTCAAAGAAAAAGCTCACCCAGTGCCCAAGCTTTTACCCCAGGGCTTGCACAATGCTGCCTAACCTGGTGCTGGTCTCAGCTCAGCCCCAGTGTGATGCACAAACCCCCGAGGCGAGGTGCTCCTCCAGAGAACTCACCTGCAGGTTGGGCTGGAGGAGGCATGCTCACAGGCCCCCTAGGGGATTGGTCCCATTCAAACTGTGGCTGCAGGGAGAGAGAACACCAGCACCCTTGTAACTTTCAGCCCACTGCCCCAGGAGGGGAGAGAGACAGGTTCAATTCCCCATCCAGGCAGGGCAGAGGAAGAATTTGAATAAAGATCTCACCTCTCGGGTGAGGACTTGAACCACGGCGCTTGGGGGCATTCTGAGGGGGGTTTCCTCACGCTCTCCCACTGAACAGTTATTGGGCCACAGCAACAAGCACTACGAGAACAACCCTGTTGTCCCAACGCTTAGTTCACCCGCTGGGGATGGGGGAGAACCAGGGCAGTCCCCTGCTCCAATCACTCTTCCAGCAGTTATCCACAGGGGAAGAGTTTCATCCGGAGAGGAGAGAGAGGGGACTGGAGCTGGGTCTCTCACATCACCGCCCCAGCTACAGAGCTAAAAATATAAGATGGATGACACTGGCGCAGCTGCCTTTCATAGGGTGCACCTCACCCAGTCACACCAGGAAGTACCCAACCACCCTGATGCCTGACGATGGGCTCCCATTCATGGATCATGGAGCTAAGCACCTTGCTCCTCAGTGAGGGGGAAATTTAGCACACACCTCTCTGAGGTGCACTGACCAGGGCTTAGCTTGCAGAGCTCCCAGTTTAATATCCAAGGCCTCCCTCCCTCCCCAAATGTTGCAGAGGGAGCTCAGGAGTCTGCGTCAGCTTCATGGATTACAGCACGTTGTTTTGACTTTCCAGGCTCTTCCCAATCAGCTGCCATGACTCTGAGTCACAGGTTGCCCAGCACTGCCCTAAGCAATTCAATCTGAAGAGGATCTCTGGGGTTTCAAAGGCTTCCAGGAGAAGAGGCCGGCAGCAGACGGAGGTGTCTCAGAAATTGTTCCGAGCCTGTAAGTGGGCATTTGGTATTTCTTCCCGGAATCAAAGGGCTGGCAGCACTTTGAAAGAAACTCCGCAGACTGCTGAATGCACAGGACACAATTCTTTCCCCCTCTGCGTTCATGCGGGATAACAGATGATCGCACCCCACAGTCCTGCCAGGCAGGCCAGGGGAAGGAACTGAGCAGTTGTTCTCCTTGGAATTCCCGAGAGCCGGCAGAATCAGGCAGGGATTTTATTTCTTGGTCGACGACATCATCTCCTTTTTATTTTTCCCCACTTCCAAGCAACACCAGCAGTTGACCTGATGAGGTCCTGGGCAGCAGGACCAAGGTCTAGAGAAGCCCAAGCTCTGCCAAATGGAGACTTAGCCAGAGGCAACGTCAAGATCAAGCAGAGAGAATGCTGAGAATGTCAGTCAAATATGTACGGGACGGGTGGCTGGATCCACTGGCCTAGTGAGAGGACACAAGGGAAAGAGTAGGAGCTCTCCACGCTTAGTGGAATGTTTTATGGGAGGGGAGCACCTGTGGTAGCACCATCTCTCTCCCCCACCCTTGCTCTGAGCTTGTCTTCAGCCCCATCTGCTTCCTTTTCGGTGGTATCTTTTTTCTGGGCTGGTCACTTCAAGCCAGCTGATGCAATCGTGCATTTCAAACTCATCTGTCTGCAGGAAGACACTCAGGTCAGGTCTACTAAGTGGTTTCCAGTGGTAGGTGGCATCGGATGCAGGTGGCGTAAGAGCTGGAAGAGATTATCCACCAAAATGCTATGGAAACTACTGCTTACAGTTCCACACACTACCCGTACCGATTGTGTCAGTATGGGCTGTATTACAGCTACGATCAGGCAATACAAAGTAAGTCAGAATAATTCTGCTCTGATCAAGGAGGGCAGTGAGGTGACTTGCAGACCGTCTGCCTACAAGAGTGCTGGACATTTCGGTGTGCTCACACAAAGCGGAAGAAGCCCTAGCTAATATAAATAGAAGGTTAGGTTTTTAATACCGATGTCTGATAGTCATTTGGACTAAAAGGAATGTCTCTCTTGGACTGAACGCAGCAAAGAGCGTTAGGAATGGCGACCAAGCCGAATGAAGTCAGGACTTCTTGGAATCTTGGACCTTCTGGATTTCCTGCAAAGCAGAGGAAGAAAATGATTGCTCATATATGGCTCTCTGTAAGTAATTCATCATTACTCAGACTGGAAGGCCACTAAGGATCATTATGATCATCCAGCCTGCCCTCTGGCATAGAACAGGCCATAGAATTTCACCACCTGATCCTGCTGGCAAGCCCACACTTGATGGTTGAGATGGACTATTCCTTTTAGAAATATATCCAGTCTTGGTTTACCGAGACCTCACACAATCTAGCACACCTGCTGGTAAATTGTCCCCCTGCTTCTCACCAACAGGGTTAAAAATGTGTGCTCTGCTCCCTATCTGAATTTGTCTAGCTCCAGCTTCCAGACGTAAAATCTCATTCTGCCTTTGTGTGTAAGGCTGAAAAGTCTTGGGCTGACACTTTCTTCAAGATATGTACTTATAAACCATGCTCCACTCAGCTCTCTGCACCCTCTTTGTTAAGGTAGAGAGAGAAACAGTCTGAAGTCTCTCACTAGGTGGCAGATTCGTCAGACTTTGCATCATTCTTGGAGGTCTGTTCTGACCCCTTTCAAATTCTTCAACATTGTGGGCAACAAAACTGGATACAGAACTCCAACCACCGCCTCACTAAGGACAGAGACAGAGGTCATCTCACCGCCCTGCTCCTGCATCTACAGACCCCATTAGTTCCCTGAACCAGAGCATCCCATTGGGAGCATGGGTTGAGGTGATTATCCACCATGACGCCAATACCCTTTTCAGAAGCCCTGCTTTCCAAGATCCATTTCGTCCCAGCCCAACTGCCAAGCTTCAACTTCTGCTCTTTGCTTCATCACCCACCTTCAGTCTTTAGCAGTCTAGCTTTGGGTGCAAAAAGGTCACTGCAGTTATCAGAGTTATATTTTGAGCAATGTCAGTGTGTTTGGGGAGTCCAGATACAGAAGACCCAGTCCCTGCCCTAGGTAAACCTTCTGCAAATAGTATTCCTGGACCTGGGAAACACCTCCGCATATCAGAATTGCCTCTAAGACCCTGAGCGAACGTAAGCATATGCAGCGGGGTAGAATCGCCTGGAAGCTAATGGGACTACTCCTATATAAAAAGTTAGTTACGTGCTTAGACACTTACTGAATGAAGGCTGTGCCTTAGCCACCACTTTGCCTGCTCTGGGAAACTGAAGGTTTGTAAAACACTTCTCTCGGACGTTCTCTGAGAAGTGACTCTATTTACAAAGGCTTTGAGGGTACCCGAGACAGAAGAACCCTGAAGGACTTACCTCTGCAAGGATTTCCTTCAGTTCAGAATAGGCTTCTTCTAGGTCATTATTGATGATGATCCGATCAAAAAGACCAGGTTCATTACCTAGTGAATCAAAACAGGAAACAGACTCACTAACCTATGACACGGAAAAAGCAGATTCAAAACCCGGCTCCACCACAGACTACCTGTGTGCTGAGCCATAGGATGGTCTGGGACAACTGCAAGGGACCCCTCGCATCCAAGAGGGCCTGGGGGGGCTGGTACTGGCAGCAGCAAATGACCTGGCCCCAACCCACTCTATCCACTCCCAGCATTGCTCAGGGAAGGGGACAGAAGCTGGAATGAGGCAGGGCTAAGGCTTCAGGGATGGGGTGGGAAGAGGCCAAAAGCTTGGGGGTAAGAGTGAGAGTGGAGGTGGTGGCAGGGACGTGTCTCAGGCCCCTCACCCTCTTAGGGACAGTGCTGACTGTGTGTGAACTTATCTATCTCAGAGCCATTGTCATGCACTGGGAACCCCATCGTGCTAGGTGCTGTACAAACAGAACACACACACAAAAAACCGACTGTCAACTTGGGCAAGTCATTCACCTTGCTAGGCCTCAGTTCTCCCATCTGTGCCATGGGGATAGCATCTCTTCCCTACCTCACCAGGGTGTTGGGAGGACAAATACACTAAAGATTGAGAGACACTCAGATACTACGGGCCACATAAGGACCTAAGACAGAAATAAGGGAAGCTGTTATCACGTGAAATGAACTTTCCCTGATAATTAATGAAAATGCTGAAACGTAACACAGGGCTCTCCCTTCGCCCTGCAGCCACCACCTTTTGTGGTGCGATTGGTACTGTTAAAAAATCCCCACAAGCCAGTCTCATGCTGCACAAACCCAGAAGTGCTAAGAACAGTACATCATTGGTCCTAGTACCTACCAGTGTTCCCGCTAATTTAAAACAAAAACAAAAAAACAAAAAAAACAAACAAAAAAAAAACCCAAAAAACCCCCCCAAAAAAACAAAAAAAATGAGAAGTCTTGTGTCGCCTGACAGACTAACAGACTTTTTGGAACATAAGCTTTCGTGGGCAAAGACCCCCTTTGTCAGATGCTAATAGAAACACACGCTACTCCCTGTGAGTGGCTGTGGAAATTCTGCTGATCAGCTGTGGGTAGGCACCTGAGTGGTACGGGAATGGCCAGCCAAGCATTCAGACTACAGGGAACACTGGTACCACCAGTATCTTTGAGACTGACCTCTCCCCACCGGCTCAGGCCTGGCCCTGGGAGCAGGTAACAGGCGTTAAAGCCAGGGATGGGATGAAATGGCCTGATGGTGTGAGGGGAGGTGGGAAGGGACCAGGTGGACCTCCCCACTTGCAAGGGGCAGGGGAAGCTTCCCACGGTGTCATGCCAGTGGGGGAGGGAAGGGAGTCAGAGGGAAGGATTTCCACTAGCACGTTCTTCCGGAAACCCAGACCCTTTCATGAAAGAACACATGGAGTGTCTGCACACAAAATGTGCCCTTTTGACAGAAATCAAAAGAACACGGCATGTTTTCCAGCAGCCCTCTTCCCTTCCCGAATGAGGAAGAGAGCCTTGTTCTGAAAGATTCCTTCCGCAAAAAGCATGTGGAGACACCCCGGGGACCCTTGTTTCGAAAGACCAGTCCTCATGGCGCTGGATTTTTCGATCCCTGGCCTGTTCTGTTGAAAGAGTGGGGGCTGTGCGGCCGCACTCTATCAAAAGAGCAGCTTGATCTTGCGATCTGCTTTTGCGTGTGTGGAGGTGCTCTTTTGAAAGAAGTTTTTGCAGAAGAGATCTCCTGGAAGAACTTCTTTAGGAAGATCTCGGTAGGGCAGACACAGCGCTCCAGTGCCAAAGGTCTTTCATGGACAATGGAAGCGGGGGTGTTCTCCTAAAACACACACCCGGGGACTGCGAGGTCTCTACCGCCGCAACTTCCGAGATAATTTAAGTGTTGATGCTGCCCTGCTCCTCCTGTCAGTCCAGGACAGTGAAACCCTCTTCTCCCTGCAATTAGTTCCCAGCTCCCAAAACGTCACGGTCAGTCCACCTGGCCAGACCTTCTGTAAACCCAAGGCAAGTGTCTATGACAAGGCATGCTCTGCCCCCGGTTCCACCTCCCAGACTGCACCAGGGTTGGGCTTCTGTCCTGTACTTACTGAGCTCCATGTCTACGCGAGCTGCGTTCAGCCGCTTCTGTAGACTCTCCTCCGATTCCGTCTGCCTGTCACGCAGCCTCTGCTCCTAAACCACAAAGACAACAAGTGTAAACACACTTTCCAGCCACCATTTGGAAGCGAACTGTCGGCCTCGTTCCCCACACCCCATTACCACCATCATAACCACCCTCAAACAGCTCCAGGTTACAGTCGTCTGGATTTTTTTCTGGCCACAAACCTAACACCTGACCATCGAGTCTGACTTCCTGTGTCTCACAGGCCACCAACACCTCCCATCACCTGCACACTAACCCCAACCAGCAGAACGAGACCGAAGCGTTGCAGCCCGCAGGAGACTAGGCTATCATGTACCACATGCAGAGAAAAAGGAACTCACTGCAAATACCCTTGACCCTGCCATGAGGCTGGTTCTGGAGCCAGGTGACAACCTTCTGCCCGCTGGCCAGAAGGAACAGATCAGGAGGATGGGAACAGGCCTTGATCAGTAAAGGTCACATAGACGATGTGAAATAAGGGCATAACACCCCCTTTAAGCAAACAGGCACATGACTTGCCACAGACCATGACACAAGCCTCTGCCCAAACTGGGATGTAATCTCAAGAACTCCTGGCTTCCAGCCCTGTGATCAGGCTGCTGGACTCTGCTGCTGCTTGTAGTACTACCACTGACTGAATGGCCATAGAGGTAAAAGGGGCAGCTGTTGGGCCGTTGCTTGGAGCTGGTTTTGCAGCAGCAGTGGCTCATGGCCTGGTCTCTCTTCTTAAGGAGAAACACCACTCACACAGAGGAGACACCAGGTAGCAAAATGGAAGGAACAAAGTGGGGGAAAGGCGGCCTTCTGGAAGAGTCACTGGCCTGGGACTCAGCAGCCCTGCAGTCAATCTCTGACTCTCCCACAGTCTCCCTATGTGGCCTTGGGTGAATTATTTTATCCCTCCGTGTGTCTCTGCCAACCGTCTCTAACACTGGGGTGAGGACACTTCTCAATCCTGTAGGGAAGTCGTAGGAATGAAGTTATAAATATATGGGGCCAGCAGTAGCCAGGATTAAGATTTTCCTGGTCTTACCCCAGGATACCAGCCTGCCTCTGCAGTAGCAGGATCAGTCCCCATAACCCTAGAAGGCCTAATAAATGTAAACGTCTCCTGAACACATACTGAGGCCAGCCATGTCCTAAGTAGCCTGCAAACTAACACAAACACAGCTTCAAGCCCAAGCTGAGACCCAGAAGATGGGGAGCTCAAAGGATGAGGGGACTGAGAGGTAAGGGAAAGAGCATGGGAGACGGAGCCTTTTAAAGGGAAGGATGAAGGTGCCCAAAGCCAAGAGCGGGAGCAGGAGACAAAGGGAGCAGGAAGAGAGAAGTTTGATTAAAATCTGTTGCGTGTTCTGTAGGTCAGATAGTAAAGGGATCAGGAGGCAGGAGATTCTTCTCGCCTCACTGAATTCATCCCTTCACTGGCTCATTGTGGATTACTGCTGGGAAGACACAGACATAACTCTCGCCTCACCAGGGCACAGTAAGGACACGGGACGAGAAGCGCACTCACCAAGACTTCTACGGACGGAACTTGGACAGAGATGTAGATCGGGTTCAGGTCTGTTTTCTTAATGTTCTTGACACCCTGCAAGTCGATATCCAGGATGCAGATCTGGTTCCGTGCCTGTACGGCCTCGACGGCAGCTTTGCTGGGGGAGGAAAGGGAGAGAGGGAGCTCATTCCTGCACACACGGGGTGGGGAGGCAGCGACATACGGCCCAGGGAATGGTCGCTATTGACTCCCCTTGCACTAAGCTGTCCCTCCGATGCTCTCTTCTGGGTTGCTAAGACCCACTTCTTCAGAGGAATGGGAATCATCTGCAGTATCCATCTGAGGAAGTGGGTCTTACCCACGAAAGCTCGGGACCTGATCCACTGATTAGTCTCTCCGGTGCTACTGGAGTGCTCCTTAACCTGAATACTGTAAGGAATGAGTGTTAGCTCTTTGGGGCCACCACCCTGTTCTGTGCCCCTACAGCTCCGAGCGCAATGGGCCTGCTCCATGGCGAGTGCGCCGAGGACCGAAAGTGTTACAAATAATAAAGACCTGGGGGCCCTGTGGCAGCTCCGCTGGAAAGCGGAAGTCGGGCTGGGAGAAAGTTCTAGACAGAAACTTGTTGTCATACGTATCCAAAGTGTAGGGCCGGGCCCCATGCTGGCTAGAGGAGGGGCACGGTTGGGGGCTGGCACAGCATGTGTGTGGGGAGGTGACAGGTGGCTCTGCAGTGGGAGGGGGTGGGGGCTGGCACGATGCAGGGGGGCCTCCACTGAGGGCCTGAACCAGGCCCCACACCGGCCGAGCAATGTTCTACCATGTCTCCCCCACACCGTACCCGCCTGAGCTCCTCCCCTGGCCAGGAGCCACCTCAAAACACCTGCTCAGCTTCCCCCTCTTATCATATATATATATATTATTTTTGCTGCAAGCAGATGTTTTGAGGTGGCTCCTGGGGGTTTAAATTAGTTAAACTCAATGGCCGCAAGGTGGCAACAGAGGATAAGAGAAAGAGCCGCTCTTTAGAGATGCAGCTTTCATACTCTCCTGCAGAGGTTAAGCCACAGCTCTGCTGTGAGCCTTCCCCTACCCAGCCCAGATCCCAGGCCCCCTGCACCGCTGCTCACGGTAGCATAGAAATGAAGAGCTGGAAGGGAGCGCAGGAGGTCGGCGAGCCCAGCCCTCTGCTGGATGACAAGCTGAAGGAGGGCTGTCATGTACTCTGCCAGCGCGAGATCCCCTGTACAGCAGGCCCTTCTTCTGTGAGAGTGGCATTTGGATTGCCAGACCCAGGGCCTCCTTGTGCCAGTACTGAGTACCAGCACCTAGGCAGCTCCAGCTGTGGGATCCCTGGCCGGGTGGCAGGGGGATCCCGCCAGCCCCCTGGCTGTGAGCCGGCTGGGGCAGGAAGCCCCAAATGCTGGAACCCGACTTTCTGTCCCCTCCTCCGGCTCCTTCCCTCTCCTCCTTGAAAAAAAGCATTGAGCGGACCCCACCTCTGACTGATCTGCACCTGGGATTCTCCACCACAGGGTTCCCTAACCGTCAGTGCACTAGCTGTGGCTAGAGCTGTGGAGTGGAACTCAGAAGTCCAAGGTTTGATTCACAGCTCTGACACCAGGTGACCTTCAGCAAGTTATTTACCCTGCGTCTCAGCTTTCCCATCAGTAAAATGGGGATAATTAATTCTACTCTTGGGAACGCTCTGAGATCTTCGAATGGAATAGTACTATCTAAGAGAACTTGTTTGAAAACCATCATCATCTGTTTCCTCTCTCTTTTGCTCCTGACCCTCCCACAAACATTTTCCACCTCCTCTCCCATGTCTCGGTGTACTTGGGAATCATTTTTTCCATCCTTCCTTTTGTCCATTACCTTGTTCGTGTCTCCCACTAACTCCCACCCAATTCTCTCCCCCACTTCTCCTGCTTTCAGCTCCCTTTTGCCCAGCCGCCAACACTTTCCAACAATACCTGCCCCAGGCCAAAAGATGGAGGGAGGGGCATGGAGCACCCCCTAGGGTTAAGCCTGGAGGCAAAGTCCATCTCAAGGCTGAAGGAGTCCTGGGGTTGTCTACCAGCTGCATAATGGTGGAACATAGAAGAGGGAGAATTAATTCTGTATCCTTTGAACAGGTCTGCCATTATTTCAGAACTTCACATCCAGAAGTTTAACCTCAGGTAGCACGTACTGATCACAGACACCCCAACAAGGCAAGCTCCTCTCATGGAGGAGGCGAGGACACTGTCCCAGTGGTGAGAGGGCGCCCGAGACTTGCAAAATTCCCTACCGCAATGGAGACTTCTTGCGCCACCCTGGTTAATTCACCTGGCCCCTCTGAGCCTCCGTTCCCCATCAGCCATCTCCTACCTCCAAGAGGTGCTGTGAGGATAAAGCTATTAAAGATAAGGAGGTTCTCACATGCTATAGTAACAGGGGCCATACAAGCGCTTCAGAGAGATGGAAAAGGAGAATATTCTCCTCTCACCAAAGAACTGGCGCTAGGCACTGATCTAACAAGACCTCCCCTGCTGCAGCAGCGACAGGAGCCCTGGCTTTCACAGTTATTTTTGGGATTTCCACATTAATCCTCTCCTAAAGCCTTTAAACCCACCTTGTCATCACCACTGCACACTACACAAACACAGAGCCGTACGCGTTTGCTCAGGCACACTTCAGAAACAAAGGTGCTTTGTAACATTAACATCTCCCCTCCTGTCTTCCCATCAGAGACTAAGGCTGGCTTTCTCCATTCCCCCAAAACACTCCAGATGTGATCCACCAGACTATGTACAGATATAAAGATAAAGATATAACTGGAGATGCACGTCTCCTAAAACTGGAAGGGACCTTGGGAGGTCATCTAGTCCAGTCCCCTGCCCTCTTGGCCGGACCAAGCACCATCCCTGACATCTATTTGCCCCAGTCCCTGAATGGCCTCTTCAAGGACTGAACTCACAAGCCTGGTTTTAGCAGGCCAGTGCACAAACCACTGACTTGTCCCTTCTCCCTGGCCACATCTGCAGAGGCATTGAGCACCTTAGCTTCTAAGTGGCCAGACTACTTTACCAGAATGTGAAACTACAGATCAGTAGTGTTTGAAAATATTTTTCTCTCACTTTACAGTACCTTTCTGCACTTCAGTGCAAGTTTCTGTCTCTCTTGCAAGACTGGACGTTATCTTCCTAAGGCAGCTTCCTGCTTGGCTCCATTCAAACCCTGGGGCTCAACTTAAAGCTTATGATACACTAATGATCTTCACTCCCCCAAGCCCTGGTTGAGCTAACCTACAGAACTTCAAGTTACCCCAGTGCCCTCTCTGTGGTAAGGTCAGTGGTGAGATACACACACATCACGCATCTCACGGAACTGGAGGGGACCTCAGGAGGTCATCAAGTCCAGTCCCCTGCTCTTGAGGCAGGAGCAACCACCAATCCCTCCCCTCCGCCTCTCCCTTATTTGCCCCAGATCCATAAATGGCTCCCTCAAGGACTGAGCTCACAACCCTGGGTTTAGCAGGCTGATGCTCAAACCACTGAGCTATTCCCCCCACCCCCTGCTCTCCCGCTGACTCCAGCTACCATTCCCATTCTGGTGGCATGCTAGAGTTGACAGGAGAGCGCTCAGAGGTCAATCTATCATGTGTAAACAGATGAGCTAGTCGACTGCCAGTGGATTGGTTGCTGTAGGATCCACTATGTAGTGAAAACATGACCTAAATGTTGCCATGCCCAATACTGGCCTTCTGCACAAAGATGAATGTCACTAATTATTAGCAACATCATAAATTATTAGCAGACATGCTGCCAAAGTGAAAAGCTTAGACCATGGAGAGAGCAGCAATATAGCAAGTTAAAATATTTCCATCATCATCATCTCAGGGCAAAACACAAGCAGTCAGTAAACATCCATTAACAACCCACATGAGCTAGTGGATATGGTATAACAGATACCTACCTGGTCCCATACATGTTTCCAGAGAACTCTGCATGCTCAATGAACCCACCAGCATCAATTTCTTTCTGCATTTGTTCTCTGGTCACAAAGTGGTACTCTGGATTCAGTAATATAAAAAAATACATAATATATATATATCAGTGTGCATCTTTCATCTGATTTAGAACAAGATAAAGGCTTAGGGCCAAGTATGTACATGCGGGTACTTAAAATGTAGCAAAACAGCTAAATGCCATAAGAACATAAGAACAGACACACTGAGTCAGACCAAAAGTCCATCTATCTTGATGTCCTGTCTTCCAACAGTGGCCAATACCTGATGCGTCAGTGGGAGAGAACAGAACAGGTAACCAAAGTGATCCCTCTCCTGTCATCCATTTCCAGCCACTGACAAACAGAGGACAGGGACACCATTCCTACCATCCTGGCTAATATTCATTGATGGACCTAACCTCCAGGAATTTATCCAGTTCTATTTTGAATCTTGTTAAAGTCCTGGTCATCGCAACATCCTCTGGCGAGGAGTTCCATAGGTCCACTATGTGCTGCATGAAGAAAAACTTCCTTTTGTTAAGTTTTAAACCTGCTGCCCATTAATTTCCTTTGGTGACCCCTAGTTCTTATGTTATGGGAACAACTAAGTAACATTTCCTCATTCACTGTTTCCACACCTGTCATAGACCTCTGTCATATCCTACCTTAGCCCTTTCTACGACTTACAAACTGAAGATACAAATTACTCGGTTTGTAAGTCTTTTGGGGATCATTCAGAATGAAAAGTCCCACACAAGTGTGAAATACTTTTATTGGATACACACACTTCTCTTGCTCTCTAAGCAAGCTAAAATAAATGCACACTCTATAAATGCTAAGTAAATAAGTCCTGGCTTCCCTGCAATTGCACCTTCATGGGATGTGGCCATGAACAAAAAACCTGCTCAAACATGTATTTATCAATGGGTTGCAAACACTGTTTGCTCTTCATTTTCTACCCACAAAGCTGGCTCCTCCTCTGCACATCTGTGAGGTTTTGCACAGCAGGAAACTCCACCCAGAACTCTCAGAGCGGTAGCCCTGCCTATTCTGACAACATACACAAGTGCAGTACACTGACCTTTGCCATTCACTTCTCCCATTCTCGGTTGCCGCGTGGTATCTGTAAAGCAGAGACAGTCTTTGTAATTTTGTAATTCACCCAAGAGTGAAAATTGTAAATGTAATACTGTAGCCAGACAGAACCCCCACCTTTTGCTCTACTCCATCTTGCCTTCCCTAGGTGCTTCAGAGCACGAAAGGGTTAAAAGGAATAGCCCAGCCCTGGAATGCCGGAGAGCACAGATGGGCTTATCTTAGCCACTGTCTTTGAAGCTCTGGAGCAGAGCTAAGAACAATGGGCTAATTAACAGCTGGGCCTTGGACTGCCCTTGGCTAATTACCATCAGTTGATTTGCCAGGACACTTGTCCCAGACAGGAGGAAAATCTCCCAGCCCATTAAGGAACAAATGCCCTTAATTGTCTCTGCCTCACAGGTGTGAACTACACCCTTGAACTCCCTGTGAGAACCAGTATCAGACAGTCTAATTCAATTGGCATTTTTTTAAAAATGTAGGAAGAAGCCTACATGACCCAATGGGTACAAAAGAGGGGTCCAGCAGACCCCCATATGAGCTCCAATCATCTTTCCTGCCAGACAGGAGGGTGGAGGGTCTCCCCAGGTCCCCGGGGAAGCCTGACTCCTGGGAAAAAAGGGACAAAGGACTTCTGCCCAAGGGATTGAGAGGAAACTGGCCAAGCCACTTTGGTAATGCAGGGGTGAGGACAAGACCTGTTAGGTATTTTACTTTTCATTTCTTTTGCGCATTTAACAAGTATAGATCTATGAATTAGAGTGTATGCTAGCTATTTGTAATCAAAGTATAAACCTTGTAACAATTGTAACCACAAGAGCTTAACTTGCTAGGTAAACAAACAAAGCACCATTGTAACAGTAAGAGATTAACTTGTTAGATAAATAAACAAAGTAATTGATTAAGTGGTAACCTGACTCCTCCTGTTACTGTGCAAAACTGAACACAAAACAAAGAACCCAGCTGCTTTTCAGCCGCTCTCAGCCTGGTCACTAGTGAGCTCTGCCCGGGCAGTTGAAATCTCATATTAACACAAGGGCATAGTGGCATCTCACCTGACCATCGGCTAACAGAAACGCAGCCACTGACTCAGAAGACACAGGCTTCAATTCAGTCACTTGCAAATTATAATCCCTATTATTTAATCAAAGCTTCTGGACCCAATTGGTATTGTTCGTTTTTAGTTGCATTAAGCAGGTATTATTGGAGGGTTTAATCATAGGTCACAGAGGAGGACAGTTGAATAGATAGGGTGCTTGCCAGGGAACTGAGAGACCCATATGCAATTCCTTGCTCCAGTGCTGACTTCCTAAACGACTTGTCCAGTGTCTCACAGGCTCATTTACACAGAGGAAAAGCCCCCAGTAGCTAGTACGCATGGACTGCTCCATGCAGGTGTCCCATGGAGACATTCTGACTGTACACTAAGAATACCTGTGCGCTCATTAGCTTAATGAACTCCGGTAGTGCATTAAGGGTAAACTGCCTGAGGGAGTCAGTGTGGAATAACTACTGTGCTTTAAATTCCAACCCTAGCTTACCGTGCATCAACCCCTTGTGAAGATAAGCCCTCAGGCTTAGTAGACAATACCAGTACTGCACTGGCAGAGCTGCGAGGCTGAACTATGCTGCTGCAGCACAGGCATTTACGATAACAATGGAAGGGGTTTTGCTGTTACTGTAGTCAATACAACCCCTTGAGAGTCAGGAGCTAGGTCCACAGAAGAAGTCAACAAAGGGCATGTCTACCCTAGGTGCCAGATGGATGGGCAATCAATCCCTCAGGGATCAACTTATCACGTCTAGCACAGTCATGACCAATCGACAGCAAGTGCTCCCCCAGAATGAGCGGCACAGGCAGAGTTGACTCACCACAGTGTGGACACAGCGGTAAGTAGGTCTAAGTACATCAGTTGTAGCTAGGATGCTCACATAGCTCAAGGTCCATAGCTTAGATTGATAGCCCGCTGTTGCGTAGGCTAGGCCTAAATTAGGTTGATCCAGCTTTGTTGCACAGCCTGTCACATTTCTCAAAGCCCTGAGTGACACAGCTGAGGTGCCCTATGTTTTAGGTTTAAAGAAAGTGGTTAATGATCCAAAAGAACTTATCTGAACTGGCCTACACAAATGTGCATTCTCAACCAGAAACTGGCTATGTCTAGCTAACCTATAGAGTCTTCAAATTAGGCCTAAAACTTGACCTTTAGGCAGGGCAGACCATCTGGATTGTCCTTGCTCTCCCTCCTTAGGTTCCATATGAACCAGGCCAAGGCACAGCATTCATGCGACCCTGTCGGTGAAACCCATCTGACTGCCAGGAGGTCCTCTAGAATGTCTCTGAGGCTTTTCCAAGGCTTAACACAAGGTCGTCTTGTAATAGCCAGCAAAGAATTGGCAGTTCATCTCTGCCTCTTTTCTGTCAGTTCTTCCTGTTCAATTCTGGATTAATTTTCTTTGGGGTGAAGAGTCAGAAATTTGGAGGAACTCTGAAATCTTGCACAGCTTCCCAGATCCTGCACCCAGGGATGGCAACTTCATCAGACACATACATTGTAGTGCCTGCAGATAGGAGGGCAAGATTTGCCCTGTTCCATTTAAACATTTCTCTTCTAAGACTTAATATCACAACCTCAAGAAAAACGTATCTTTTAGAGATCGTAGTCACGCTGGGACAAAGGCTTTGCCTTCCTATATGTCCCCACAGCACCTCCCTCTCCAAGAATCTTACTGGAAACAAGCAAATAAATGCCTTCTTGTCACATTATTAAAGATGAAGCACACAGATTATAGTCACAGGCCATCTGCTCAGAATCCTGTAACAATCATGCAGTGCAAGAGTATTCACTTGTGATCTGACTCCTTAGCTTCAGTATGCAGTGAGCGCCGGTCACCTTAATATCGGAACCTGTGTTCCTTGTAAGCTCAGCGCTTGGGCAGCCACCCGGGAGAGAGTCAGGTGCTGCCCAGCTGATTAGCAGAACCCCACAGCTGGCAGCATGTATTTCTACCAGTGGTGCACAACCCCATATGCATTGGTGCACATAAAATGTATTCCACCTATGGATGGAAAAAATTAGCGGGAACCCTCATTTGGACACTAATAAGCACATATGATAAAGTTGACGCTCATATTCTGCACAGTGTGGAGGTGGATGGGAAGAAGAGTAAGTTAACAGGGTTATTAGGACTGCACCACACCCTTCTCAGGAAGAGAAAATAAAGGCTGCTGTACAACCCAGAGTTCCAAGCAGGAAAATAAGTCAACACCACCAAACAATCACTGGCACAAGGAAGTAGATAACTCGATGCCAGGACACAGCAATCTGAATGGAGGAGCAGAACTATTCTGCTGACTCATTAAATCCACCTGCAAAGGGTTAAAGCTGGCAGAAAAGCAACTGCGGTGCTGTACAAAAGGAATCTTTATCAGTTCTCTTAAGCTGTGACCTTTTTGGATTTTAAGATGAACATGCAAACCATTGTTGTAACTGGCATCCTAGGTTTGCACCAAATCTTATGCCAAGCGATGTGGCCAATGAAAATGGGTGACTCGCTGAATGTGTCGATTCTTCTCACACGTTTGTATCATTTTTATACATGGCGTTAACGGTATTGGCACTGGGCTTCTATTGGAAATTTCAATTTCTGGGAGACCACAATAGCAGGCGTGGCAACCTATTGCAAAAGAGTTCCTAGTCTGGGGAAGCTGTACTCAGAGAAAGGACCTTATCAGATTCCAATCAACCTCTGAGGAATCCGGCTGTAAGGCGTAACCCAGCAGAAAGATTGCCTGCAAAGGACATGGACAGGCAATCTGCTCATGTGACAGATTCCATTTCATGGGTGCTTCCTCACAGGGAGGAACAATGGAATTCCCTCCACAGGGGCAAGGGTGTAAGAGGCCCCGGAGAGTTCCTCCATCTTGGTCTTCAATCCAGCTCATCGCTCTGCTATGAACTGAGCCCAGAAGGTTTGCTGACCCATCCTAACGAAAGAAGTACTCCAGAGACTTGTAAGATAGCAGCTTCTTCCACCTGCTGCAAGCCTGCATCATGTCACGTGACTGAAATGACTGGTTTAGTGCTGGTGGCGACACATGCTGGACTGAGAGCCCTCGAGAGCAAACGCAGGATGTGCAGCAGTAGAACTTTGCGATTGGTGTGCGCAATTTGATTGCTTTAATAATTTTACTCTCAACCTAGTCTTTATTAATAAACCTTTAGATTCTAAAGGAGTGGCCCAGCACACTCATTTGGGTGAGATCCAAGGTGTACATTGACCTGAAAACGTGGGCTGGTCCTTTCGGACTCGAAGAGCCTGTTTGAATTTGGTGAGATTGGTTTACATAACCTCTCATCTTTGTAAGGAGAGATGCTGGATGTGGCACAAGGGAAGCTGAAGTCTGCAAGGGAGTTGCTTGTGTGACTTCTTGCTGGCCAGCGTGGCAACAGATGTATTTTTTGTGACTGGTTTGGCACCTTATAATGCACGACCCCAGTCCAGGGCTGTAAGCAGTCCTGTTTTAAGCAATTTGCTCTGGTTTGGTCCTCTCAGCTGTGCCCGGAAAAAGCTCTACTGTTACAGTTGTGTAAAGGATATAAGTCACAAGTTTGTAAGGAAGGCCCTGCTCTAGGGCTTTGTAACTTCAAAGACAAACCACAAGAAGGGACGAGTCTGAACAACATCCATTGCATGCTGCGTTAGGGGTAGCCTGGAGAAGGAGGGCTTGAAGGTGCAATTCTAACGATGTTGCTGCAGATATATCCATTTACAGCAGCAGTAAAACACGGCCAAAGCCACATAAAAACACTTCCTAGCACACGAGCTAAGATAGATCCATTAGCCCCAAACCACCACTGCTAACCTGTCATTTTTATAAGTTGGGGTCTAACTATGTGCAAAACTCCCAGTGAAGTCCCAGCTCTGCATGTGCAGCCGCTGTGCAGTCAGGCTGTTATTAAGCTTTGGTTTCACTTTTCAAGAGCGAAGCTTCCCTATCCCCCCCTTCTCACCCACAAATACTCACGAGAGACGCTGAAGCCAAAGACGTTGCCATAGTCTTTCAGCAGCATCTTTAAGAGAGTGCTCTTTCCTGCACCTGATGGGCCACTCAGAACTACCGGTCTTGGTCCCGTCATGGCTGCAGAGGTGAAAAACACGCCTCTTGGTTACAAACAGGCAGAGCCAGAAGAAATGCCAGCTTGAGGTTGCAGCAGCTGCCCCATGCAGAGGGAATGCTTTCGGTTCATTGTTTTCGCTCACAAGCCACTGCAGCCAACTAGGCACTGCTCAGCAAACAAAAGGCACCGCCTATGGGAGGAGAAGGGGTAGCAGAGGAAACAGCAGCTGCAGAATGGAGATGAAATATGAAATCAATCAATCAAACGCTTATGTCACGTGACTGAAATGACTGGTTTAGTGCTGGTGGCGACACATGCTGGACTGAGAGCCCTCGAGAGCAAACGCAGGATGTGCAGCAGTAGAACCAAGATTTCCTCCCGCTGAGCCTCAGCCCTTACCTGGAGGGACCATCCCCAGGCCACACGGAGCTCAGTTCTCCAGGATCCAGACAGTTATGGCCCCTCTACTGGGACTGCTAACAAGAGCGACAGTTAGTGGCAAGTGGCGAGCGGATGCCTTGTGGGGTGGGCACGTACCCTCAAGGAACTGAACTGAGATCAAACTCACTTCACATAGTCCCCCGGGCAGCATTCATCAGCTGGCTGCCAGCGCCTACCAAGCTGGGCAGGATTCGAGCACAAGTACCCATTCTTATGACCCGTCCCTTGAGCTAGTCAGTCCCAAGGGAGGGGACTTTTTCTAAACAGAAAAGCGATAGCATCCAAAGTTTGCAGGACACAGTAAAGAAGCAAGTCTACAGGAGTATTTGGTTTGCGTTCTCAGGAGACCCTTTTATACTTAATTGTTGGGCCAAACCAGGCCCCTCACCCACCCAGTGCACATACAGGTTATATAAATCTCTCATCACAATGTAACAGCTTGTATGTACCCAATGTAACATTGTCCACCCAGGTGTTTAACAATGGTAACCAAACCCACCTGCACTGCAAGGTCTCTAAGAGGTGACGCTTCCAAAGACCCAGTTTTGCTCATTTTTAACCCAGTTTTCACTCAGGCCAGTAGAATCAGCACTTCCTGATGTAAGCGGCACACAGGTAAGAAACATGCATTAGAGGTGGCTCAGGAGGGAGGCGGGAAGAGAATCCCATTCTGCCACAAAAACATTGAGTCACAAGGCCAGCGAGGTAAAAGATGGGCAAATGACCCAGCCCCTGTGAATGCTGCCCCTGAACTTTCCTGGTGAACAAGCTGCACGGCTCATTTCCAAGAGAACAACGCCTCACGAGACAGGCACGTCTTGGGAGGCTGAACTCCCCCTGCTGGGCCCACTTGAAATCCTGCCCAGGTTGGTAGTGACTGAAAAGCCATTACCCTCCGACAGCCGCTCAGTGGACAGTGACCCACATAACCCTCCCTCCACTATAAGCAGTTGAAGATCTCTGCAGAGGATGGAAAGGGCCAGGACGTGCAACACCCCCCTTGCTAGCATTGGCCCTTCCAGATACAACCAGAGGCACTGTGGCGGGGCAATCCACCTCTCCTTGGCTGGGTGAGGCCCTCCGCCTCCACCGTGGTCGGAGCTGTGCTTTTATCGGGACTGAGTTTACACGAAAGCTGACAAGCAAAGCACATGAACATGCTGCAGCTTTGGAATACAGCCTTGGGGGTGCAAACACCCCCCAGTGTGTGTCCCTCCAGTGCTTAGGCCACACAAGCGTCTACTGCAGTGACAAGGTAGAGGAATTACTCACGCTTTAGCTCCCCCAGTAAAAGCTCCTGCACCCAAGATCACAGGTTCAAACCCCAGTGATGTCTTTCCCTAACTAAATGGGAACACTCCCACCCTCATTATTCTTCCCTCTCCCCCGACCTCCCCCCAGTAAAACCCCAAGGTACATTCCAATCTCCAAATGCCCTCTCTCTGCAATCCCTGCCTCTTGCAGCTCAGCACCGGCAGGCAGCTCTCGGCTAGGGCCATGCTCTCATGCAGAGTACAGGGGAGAGGGCTGTTTCAGACAGATGACAAAACTGGGTGAGTTTTTAAAGCGTTAAATAAAGCCTCTCCATGGGCGGCCAGTAGCAGACGGGCTCTCCAGCCTCTTCTCGCACGTCGCAGTACTGAATTCTCAGCCTCGGTGCTCTTCTTCCCTCCACAGGTGAGCCGAGCTCAGGCTCTGAGCTGGAAGATATGCAGCTCCTCAACCCAATCCCATTATGACACGGCCTTGCTGCCAGACCTTGGAACAGACACAACCTACCGGCGACTGGGGGGAGGGGGAGGCGGGTTCATTTGCACACTTGGCTGGGGGGTGTGGTGAGTTAATACTTAGCTAATGCTCACGCAGGTGAATGGCATCCTGCCCGCGCACGCAGTGCACCCCAGGGACACCACCCTGCACCAGTAACCTAGTAACAGCTGCTGGCTGAGGAAGATTTGGTAGGTCTCATCTCACACCTGTGCAGAGACACAACGTGTGATGCATGGAGCTACCACAGGCTTTTCTGACCACGTACTTTTCTGCAGGCAGGCAGAGCTCCTGGAGTGCCTTTTCCGCCTCAGCAGTGGGGTACTCCATTTGAGACAGAGCTCGGCAGGTAGACCCTATAAAGCCCTTTTACAACAGCCCTACACTCAGCACAGCCACTTCCAGAATTCCCTCCGGTCACACACGCACTCCAGACTCACCCTCCGTGACACCATGGACTCGGGGCAGGTGGCACTGAGCAGGCGGGATACTTGCGTGTCCCTAACTCTAATGGAAAGCTCCACATGCCAGCTAGATACCAGATGCATAAATCTAGCCAGTTCCAAAGCCAGCACATGATTCCTGCGTGGGATACCTTGCATTACCAGACACTTGCCTGGCAACTGCTAAACTATGTCTGCGTAAGTGAGAGGTGAGGAGAACAGTTCCGCTATTGAGGGGACCCTTCCCGGCTTCTACACTACCCCGGTAACATGGGTCAGAGAAAAGATCCGAGTCCCTGCTCCCATCTCCTTTGCAAGAGGCCTTGCTGCCCTTGAGGGCTCCTTTCTGCTCTCCTGTGGAACAGAGTCCTTGTAACCCTGACAACGTTGGGCCCAGGATTCCAGGGAGGCTTGAACCCCACCAACCTTGTGGGCCTGAGGGCCGAGGCTTGGTGACCCCATTCCAGGTGCTCTCCCTACACAGGACACTTCCCTGACCCACTGATCATTGCGTACAGCTCACTGCAAATACAGTGCATTGCACAGCAATCAGTCCATGTTAAACAAAGAATAAGGTGAAAAGGGGACGATTGAAGGAAACCCATCGCCCCGCTCTGGGGCAGGCGACATCAGAAATTGCATCCCTGGAATGTCAGGCAGGTCGGTCTGTTCCTTGTAGGTCCCAGGCCTCCTGCCCAGGCCTTCGCTGTGCTGCAGGGATGCTGCAGGTCAGACACTTGATCTGATGCTGGGCACACACCTTCAGGCTCTCAGTGGCAGGACCCTTCTCACCAGCTTCCCAGTTGGGGTTACAATTGCTCTCCAAGTCTGGCCTGAGAGGCCTCTTGTCTGCTTGTGTCTCGCTGGGCAGGGCCCTCTGCTCTGAGCCTCCCTCTATCTCCCTAAGCTGCTCACTGCACCCAGTCCGGAGGGTTCCAGCCCCAACGCCATGCTCTGCCGCTCTGCCTTCGGCTCCCAGGCTGCCTCCCTGGCGCCTCTGGCTCTGCGGCTGCAGCCTTGCTCCCAGCACAGGATCTGCTCTCTTGGCTGCGTCTCCGGCACTGGGGCTGAAGCCCTAGCCCCAGCATAGGTTTGCTCTCCGTGCTGTGTTTCTGGCTCGGCTGGGCCCCCAGCTCAGCTATGGTGCTTCTCTCTCCTTAGCTCAGCTCCATGCTGTTTGACCCAGCTAAGTCCAAATCACACGGAGGACGCCCCACCCCCAGCCTTCTGACCTCCTGATTAGGCTGCCCAGCCTGTCAATCAGACTAACCTGGAGCAATGGCCTCTTCCTATTGCTCCTGGGGGTCTGCCGCTCTCAGGGTCCTGATTTCTCACGGAACCTTCTCCTCCTTTTGTAACGGGAGAGGCAGCCAGAACCCCCTACTGAATTTCAGTAAGAGGCTAACAGTCCCCTTACATATGCAATAAAGAAGGGACCTTTTATATAAAAAGTTAGTCTTGTATGCACAGGATTCTAGCACCGCCAATGTATTCTATTACAAAAGAACTCCCAAGATCTTAATTCAAAGCACTAGTCAAGTAGGGACTGCACCCATTTTACTCTTATATAAACAGAAACTCAAAAGGGAAGAGACATTAGGTTTATTAATTCATTGCCCAGGATTTGGTCCCTACAGGAAATCATTAGTGTTTTGTCCTAGCTAGTTTCTATCACCTCCCTTGGGATATACATCCAGGGTTTAACAAAGCTGCAGTTTAGAAAGCTTTTCCTCATATTCAACCTACATTGTCTTTAGTCTTTGGTACAGTGGCCGCTAAACTTCAAAACTGACCAAAGTGGAGAAAATGCATTCCTGTTCGCTTACCAACTGCTGAAAAGGCAACATGATCTCAATGGTTTGAGCAGAGGAATAAGGTGTCCCGAGTTCTATTCCCAGCTCTGCTAACTCACTGGGTAAATGTGCACAAGTCTGTGGGTGTGGGTGTGGGTGTGGGCGTGTGTGAGAGAGAGAGAGAGAGAATGTCAACTTTTCCATCCAGAAAACAAGGCTAACTGCTAAATGACAAGGTCATGACAAGTCTGAATTCAAATGCTTTTAAAAGTAATAAGGTTAGACAAAGTAATTCTCCAGATCTGAAGAAGTGGGTCTCTCTTGTGGAAGTTCACCACCTAATAATTAATAGTGTTATAGCCTTTCAGGTGCTACAGGACTGCTTGCTCTGTCTGTGAAGACACAGGCTAACATGGCTGCCTCCCTAAGGTTAGGTAAATGCAAATTATTATTACTGCAGCTATTTCCTCAGCCTCCCAAAAGCTGAAGAGTAATGAAGACTACACTGATGCTACAAACCTTACAGTGCTACAGTTGTGCCACCGCAGCTGTGCTGCAGTCAGTCTCCCAGGTAGCCACTCTACACTGATTGGAGAGACTTCTCACACCAGCATAATTAAATCACGCCTAACACACACCCTGACCAACTAAAGTGCAAGTAGAGATGTCGCCTAAGTGATTTTTATTTATACTGCCCAATGCCCTATCTTTATCTCACACAGATAGCATCTTCCCATTCTTGGTATATCTGCAAATCATTAAGGGGAAGGTGTCCAAAAGTGATGCTCAAATGCTATTGTGGATCTTTGTCACTTATCTAGGCATTAATAATTCCCTCTGCACCACAGAGAGTCTGCAAGCGAACAAGAATTCCTTAGCCTGCCTGAAACACAGAGCTCCGTACCCTCCTACTTATATACACCAGTCAGGAGCACTTGGGTATTTTTCATTCTTGCTCTTAAGTTTTCTTTTCTTGCTTCACATTTCTCTTCCTATCCCTTAACAGCCACTAAGAGGAATGGGAAGTTTAAAGCAATAAAAATTTGTTACAGTAACTGTTCTCTATTCAAATCAGATCCGCAAAGGAGACAGAGTGGTTGTTTTAATAGCGCTGGTGTATTCACAGTGCTCCCCAATTAATGCCTTACCTTTTACTTTAATGCTGTTTCAGTAAAAGTAGGAAATCCAACTCTTTGTAACAGCAACAAACTGATAATGTGATCAAGCAGGCAGAAAGCTGAGCTATTTGTGAACCCTCTAAATCCTTAATTACAGTTCTCCATCTTAAAAGAGCCAATGAGAATTCTTCATTGATCTTTAATCTTCTCCTGTGGTTTCTTCCACTCACTTGCTATTCTTATAGCTAAATCTCCAGACATGCCTGGGTAACACTCTGGTAAATGCAGGCATAAGTCCTCCACATCAAAGCATACTCTGGCTTTTAAGAGATGGAAAAGGACCAACTTGGGTGACTGTTTATACATAACTGATCTGAAATACTACACATCCACAAAAAGAACATCTTAGCAGCAAAGATATGATTATCTACAAAAACAAGTACAACAGGGAAAGGGTTTGCTATTTAATTCAAGGTAAAAGGAGGAAATCTGAGCTAACTTTGACTGCGCTCTCAAAGCTGAGCTCTCCAGCATAGCTGTAAAAAGACATTGTGTATGTGGAAACGTTGGTGATCAGAGCTTCATTTTATCTATACATTTCTCCATAGGTATCACAGTTACTACTACTGTGCAAGGCCAGGTTGTAATCTCAGTTACACACCGCTGAGTTTAGTTTTGCACTGGTGTAACACAGACTCTGCCTCTACAAACACACAAGAATACAGTAGAGTGCCCTGCTTAGTGCTGTAGGGAATATAGCTGCTAGATTCCAAGTCCAGCAGACACAGGAAGTTATTTTTGTAACCTAGCTTGAGTCACGACCTTGATCCTCACCATGCTGCTACTGATTTTTAAATGTTTCTTGTCATTCACCATTTCTATTTTCACCCATGTGATAATACCAATTGCCACAGGCTGCTCCTTCTGATGCCTGTATTTCATTGCAAGTTTCAGAAATGTCACCAAAAAAACGTTTGCAAGCCACAAAGAGGGCCCATGCCTACAGCCCAGTCTCCTGGCTGGAGAAATGCCTCTGCACAAGGATGTAGCTAGCACAGTTTGGTGCTACAATGAGGACAACATATATATAATTATATAAAAGAACGACACCTATCCTAGCCAATATGGTGCTCAGCTCGTAAAATGTATGAACATTCTGGTAACAGTTACCAATATGGCTTTGTCAATAGCATGATTTGTAACTCAGCTGAGTGTCACAAAGGAAAAAGGTCTGTGCTGAAACAGGGGAAACAATATGTCTTCAGAGAAACCCAGGCATATTAATAGCGCTCTGGTAAGTAACTGCTTTCTAACTTCCTGAAGGCTTATTTTTAGTCTAACTCTGTTAGACAACAAGCCAGACAACAGTAAGCTCGGCCAGGAAGATTTAATTCCTGTATTGCCATGTTTCTCAGTGGACTGAGTAAGCCTGGTCTGATTACAGCTGCAAGTAAAACTCTTTGGGTGGTAATGGAATGCAGAGATTTTGACCCGTACATCAGTAGCTCCAGTCCAGCCCACATTGGCAGAAACTGAAAAAGCTGTTACCATCTAGCAGCAGTTTCATGGCCTCCGTAAACCAAGTATGATGGTCTCAGTCTAGATCCCAGCACACAGGGGCCCTCAACAAAAAAAACACCAACACCACCAATTCCCCTCATCATCAGCTGCACAGACATTAACGCCAACAGAGATCTTTATGATTTTCTAGTCCGATTTCTTACAGAATACAAACCATGTAATTTCACCCCGTGAATGCTGCATTTAGCCCTCAATTTCAGGAAGAGCTACAGTATTTTTTTGAAGACATCCAAAAGCAGTATAAAGGCCTGAGACTGATGAAGTCATGAGGACTATGCTATTTTAATTTCTTAGAGATGGTTTGTTTCAGTGGTAAAAGATTCTATTGGTGCTGTTTGTCCAGTCCTTTGTTCGATGTTTGGTCTGCAGCTAAATAAATACAAGGCACCAGGCCTAAAGCTAGGCTCCTAAACTCACGTTAAGGTCAGTCTCCAGAATTGTTAACCTAGCACCTCTTTCCAGCACAAAAATTGGTCCTGAAATTTAATCAAAGAGGTCTGGTTTGAGTGCAGCAAGTAACTTTTATGTGGCTACACTGGAGTGACACTTAGACGCATATTAAACTAAATACTCAGTATATTATCCTTTTCTACAGGAAAAGAAATAGGAGTCACTACACAGGCTGGCCACACAGTGGAATTACACTGTTGCAACAAAATAATTTGGGAATTATAAAAATATCTCACCTGCCCTTATAAGAGAACACAAACACAGGCACATCCATTGGCCTCTGAGCTGTTATCAAATCTTTGTACACTGAGGGTACAATCATGATTGGGGTTTTTAGGGGTCATTGTAATAAAAAGGTCAATTGCTGAGCTTTCAGACTCAATTTCTGGCAACAGACAGCTGGTAGGACAAAAGTGGTCTGGAAACATGAATATATTCCAAGAGTAATATTTTCTTGTTTGAAATGGAAAAATAAGCCTAATTCGGTGTTTTCAAGAAAATTCTAAAGCCACGTCCTTCAGACTTCGGTGAAAGTTCACTAGCAACAGCATTTTCCTAAGTCAATTCTGCACCACAATATTGAACAAAAGAGAAAGAAAGCAGCATCTAAGCCAGGACAAACATCTGACTTAAAATAATCAGTCCTTTAAATATTAAAAACCCACCAGCTTTTTTCTTTGCCTTTTCTTTTTTTTCCCCCTTTTCAGACAACTCCATGAAAAAAAAAACAAAAACAAAACTGATCTTACCAGGAACTTCCCCGAGTGAGCTTTTGGCATCATTGCCTGCGAAGATTAGGGTTGCCAGGAGGAATTTGATACACAGCTAGAGGTCAATGCATGCTGGTTATTTGCATCAAATCTGAGAAGGAGCAAACCACCACAGAAACTTGGAATGCATGGAAGTACAGTTGGCACATACGTTCCCACCCAGGCATTGGTTCCCCAATGTACACTGGGGTGTTGCTAGCAGGATGGAAGGCACAAGGCAATGCACAGTGTAACAACACATGATATGATGCAACACCAAAGCTGAGCTGATTGAAGTCACAAGTTTTCTTGCTACCATTCAACCCCAATGCTGTCCCTCACACATACATATGGGTTCATTAATGGCAAATGAATAGAGAAAAACTCTGCAGGATGTGCGCTCCAGCTCCCGCCAGTTCATCCCTCACCACTCAATGCAGATCAGCCCTGGACTACTTGGCGCCACCTTAATCAACTTTCAATGGAGCTGACCTGTCTAGAGATGCAGTGATGAAGCCGAACTACATCGCTGGCCCCCCGAGACCTCCGACTGCAGGAAAGAGCCTCGAAATAAATACCTACTGGAATGCTGGCTGCTGAAGCCCAAATGTCTTCCAGTGACCTGGTACACTGCAATGGTCTGGCGATCCCATGCGCCTGGATGGGCCCAGAAGCAGCATGCGGACGTGACAAGAAGATGGGTATTCGAGCGCATTAGCTATTCAGAAGTCAGATCGGGGTTTGGGGACGTGGTGTGATGACCTTCACAAGCTCTGAACAGTGCCATTTCACACAACAATGCATTCAGATAACAATACTCACTGGACAACGTTAGACTATGCAACATACCCCTGAAGTAATATATCTTGGATTCTCCAAAACCACCCCACTCACTGTCCTCTGCCATGAAATGTCCAAACAGTAGAGCATTCCAAGGTGTTTAGTATCGAAATGAATGCATGTGATATTGTTCCCAAATGTTCAATGTGCCACAGCTTCATTCTGGTTCATGGTAACCAGCAAGTAGTTGAAGCTTTCAGTACACAGCCTTTCCTCTCCCCATCTTCTGAGCAAGAATGACTAAAGGTATGCATTCAGTTAATTACTATTGAAGACCACTGATCTCGATTATCCCTGATAGATGTCTATCTAACGTGCTCTCAAATATCTCCAATGATGGAGATTCCACAACCTCCCTAGGCAATAAAAAAATTGTGTTATTAACATGAGAAGTCGCTTGACATGAAACTGCAGGAGAAAACTAATAAAGGATTGTTACTGGCTGTCACATTGTGTTTACATTACGTTTACTCATCATACAAGACTGGCACCTTGGACAGCATGGGTCACTATATTAAACAACACAAATTCAGACAACCTGCAGGTGCCACTCATCAAAACCCACATAGGTAAAGATGTTTGGATTTTCTTTCGTGAGCAGGATCTACCAATACTGGTTTAAGGGACTGATTCTGCATCTCTGAATTCACACAAGGGAGTGCTCCACAGGCAGAATCCCAAAACTATTTTGGGTAACCCTGGCTGTGTCTACATTACCACCCTCCTTTGAAGGAAGGATGGTAATGAGGTTGTTCGGAGTTTACTAATGAAGTGCTGCCGTGCACTTCATTAGTAAACTACAAACAGCCTCATTACCATCCTTCCTTCAAAGGAAGATGGTAATGCAGACACAGACGCTGAGACACTTATGAAAAACAAGCAGATTGTTTTATCTCTGTTCTTCTATTGAATTTTTAAACTGCCATGATTGTTAATATATTTTACCTGATTTAACCTCTCAAAAACATTTATTTTTCTTAGTAATAAATCTTCAGCTAATATACTAGAGAAATTGACTGTCCTGTTGCTTTTGGTGTGACATCAAGAGTATCCACCGACCTGATATGAGTGACAGACTCTCTGGGGTTGGGTGTAACCTCATGTGAGGTTATATTTGGTGCAGTGGCCAATACCACAAAGTTCCCTTTGTCTGGGTGGCAAGGTAGGCTGGAGAAGCTAAAGGAACCATTCGTGACGTCATGGTAAGACTAACAAAGCAATCCAGGAGAGCACATTTGTTTCTAGCTTGATTAAATTGATCATAGAACATACAACCAGTTTGCAGCATCTGCCCTGTTTCTGACCCAAACTGGCACTGAAGTGACGCACAACTATGAGAAAACATGACAGAACATTCAACTGAGTCCTGGTATTTTGGAGATGTGCCTGGCATATGAGTGTTCTTCTCCCTTCAGCAAGCATGTTAATGGGCAGCATAAATAAATGCCTCTAAGACAGGTGATGAACATTTCACATACCTCCAAGCAGACTTCCACTGGAGTACTCTATGGTCATGGACAAACTGGAGTGCACTTTCTGGACAGCCACGGCGCAGAAAGAGTTCGACAAAATTACAGGCTGAAAGTCCCTCGTCTGGCATTCTCTCAACTGGCAACATCCCTCGTCCGGCAGGAGGATGGATGCTGTTGGACCAGAGAGTAACCATGGGACCCCTGCAGCCCCATGGCTGGGAGCCAGCTGGGGCACAGAGCCCTGCCAGCAGACCCACAGCCGTGGGGACTGCTGCAAGATGGCAGGGAGCTTGGCAGCCCTGTAGGAATGTGGGCCACACCTCCACATCCAGCAAATCCCATCATCTGGGACCACTCATGTCCTGAGGGTACTGGATGAGGCAGATACAACCTGTAATACAGTAAACTCTTTCATATCCAGCAGCCTCAGCACCAGGAGGCTGCTGAATATTCAAATATTCTGGATAATCGAGAGCTATGCCTAGCAATGCACAGAACTAAACAAAAACAAGATTAGGTTTTAAGAAACAAACAAAAATGCACGCAGAGTACTTTATTCACGAACGGTAATATTCTACACTATATACATACTGCATTTGCTGTATTTCTGTGTATTTACTTTCGCTGCACTGTACTTATGGAAAATGTAACTAACTTTGACTCATGGTTAAAATGCGAGTTATTTCAGAGTTCTGGAGAACAGAATGCTGGATGCAAAGGAGCCCCCCGTACTGACTAGCAGAGATCTGAAGAGAGGTGCTATAACGAAGCCATTTTAAGAACAGAAAAGAAGATCAAAGGACAGTTCCATAACCTCAAGAGAGGTTGCTGGATTAGACACCTCTAATCTCATTTCCTATTTTTAGCCTGTTCTGTATAAGCACCACATCAACACCATTCTAACCAATGAGACAGTCGGTAGGGCCAGCAAAGCTCGGAAAGCCAAACCAGTTGATATTTCAAATAACGCGGCAAAAAAGTAACCCATGTTTCACAATAGCCACGCGCTCAGTGGTTTTGGGCTTCCAAAAAATCGTAGCACAAAACATGGCACCTTTCCTTCAAGCTCAGCGCAATAACTGAAGAGTCAAACATCATAACGTGCTGTCGTCCAGAGGAAGGCTGTTTAGAGTATTGCAGAGCTATTGTAGAACAACAGTGCGCAGTTGCCAGCTCACGAGCTCAGGCTTGAGCTTCATTAGTATTCGGACAGCAGAATGGCCTGTGAGATATTTTAACCTTTTTTTCCTGGTGGCCTAAGAGGGAAGAACTAATCTACACTCATCTACGTTAACTTCTATCCCCCAAAAGGGATCAACCTATTCTAGACCAGGCGTTTTCCACCAGTGTGCCAAGAGAACTGTCCAAGTGTGCCACAAAATTGTCAATATCCTCTCACTACTTCTCTTTGTAGAGCCACATCAAGGAGAAATGCCAACGCCGCAGGAGCGCATTCATGCCAAGATGCAAATGCCTCAACAGGCTGGCGGGAGGCCCTCCCACCCTACCTCTCCATGCTGTGGCAAAGGAGGGAAGGCTGGAGCCTGTTGGAACTGGGACACTGTTTACATGCTCAGCCCTCCCCCCACCCCCAAGTAAAAAGCGGGTGTGCCTGTTACGGGAAAGGTTAGGAACCACTGGTCTAGACTTTCGTCAAACCACTTGAAAGCTGAGAATTTATACTGAGATCTCCCTAGCACAATGCTAATCAGTTAAATCACCCCCTCCAGACAGAACGATTGTTTGGAAGCAGTGATTGTAAAGCTAAAGGACTTGTGAAATACCACTGAGCAGCGTTCGCTACCAGCTGAGCGCTTGGTCAGCCCCACCTCCGCCACCAGGAGATTCAGGCGGTGCCCACTGATTAGCAAAGCACCCACAACACCCAGAGCTGGCAGTATGTTTCTTCTAGGGGTGGTACACATCCACATGCCTCCCTGCACATAAAATTTATTCCACATATGGATGGAGAAAGTTAGAAGGAACACTGTCACTGAGTCAGCTACTCCAGAACAAACCTCCAACATCAGGATTGTATAATGTCAGAAAATTCAGTATGGGTTGATATTTGGTGTATTATGTTCCAGCACCTCCTTAAAACAAAAGTACGTCACCAATTTCTCAAAGAAGTTTCAGTTTCTTATGCAGTACAAAGGCAAAAACAAAGTAAAATATTTTTAAATTGTCAGTTCCAGGCACAATTTTTGCCATTTTTTTATGTCCAAAATTCCTGGTGTATCAGCAAAGAAAGTTTGCTTGAAAATGTATTCGCTAAAGGAAAAAACTAATATATAAAATTATATCCATATACACCTGCACACTCAGAGAGCACTTAATTGCTTCTTTCTTTCTGGTATTCCAATATGTTCTCAAGAGCTTTATGGGTAAAATACACGTTATCATAAAACACACAAGACTTTCTTAAGAGTTCTCTGAACAGCAAAGGAAAAATATTCAGAACAGAATGGCTAGGAGAACCATTAAAGCATCCTCCTGTCTTAAGACATAAGGAAGCCATGCTCAAGCCTTTGCTGGTCCTAAAGAAATTTATACTGATCTAGTTTCTTTCCCCGACTCCAAAAAAAAAAAAAAAAAGTGTTGCTAAGCCATCCCATAGTGGGAGATTCCTGCAGCGTAAGACCACTGATCTGATTACTTTCCTGCTTTCCACTTCACAGCCTTTCATTGCAACTATGCCATGATTTTAGCCATTGGCTGCTACCCCACGACCAGCCACAGTCAGAAACCACAACTCTACATCACATGCCAGCTTTCAATGGGTGTACAGTGGTCACTGCCAGGCTTATGAGACACAAGATAATGAACTTCCAGCCTATTAGGGGTTCTCTCAGCCTGGCTGTGCTTTCTCACACCTGGTCCAGGAGCATCATGGTTCTTGGACCCGTTTAATTTTCAATCCCTGCCAAAGGACAGAATTCCAAAAACAGTTTATTGTTTCAAATTTCTAACATGTGCAAGATAAGTGCTGCATGCTGTAACTTCTCCACTGTCAAAAATAACCTGTCGCATGAAACGCAGCACGAAGGCTCACACGGAGCGCTCCAAACGTGGCTACATACACACACATCAGGCCCTTACATTGTGCTAGGATGACTCTGACCATTTACACTCCCGGGTTGCTTTCGCCTGCTGTCACACACGCGCACCGGCCCTCCTCCATTGTGCTGTGTGTCCTAGCTGCACAGTACAGAGAATCTAAGCTGAGATCAGGCTTTGAGAAGTTTCACTTGGCTGCCAGAACACTGAACAGAAGATGAGCAGAACAGCACAGCAAGGGACGGCAACAAGAGAGTGTCCTGGAAAGGACCTTCCCGACGGGCACACGTTTTTTAAAAGCACTGTCTCCTTCCATCCCTCAAAGCAGCTGAAAGGGGACAGGAACATGGCAAAAACACATTACTGCTATTTGAGGGGAACTCATTGGACTATCACAGGGTTATTCTCTCGCTCTGCTAGACGCATATTAGAAAGGGCCAGCCCAGCAGCACAGTGTTCTGTTATTCAGGGATCAGAGTCCAGCTCCTTCGTTCCCAGGTGATGCCAGGGCCGCATGCTTAATCAGCCCCTTGGCAGGAAGCAATGTCCTGTCTCTCTCCACAGGTCCCAAGGGAGCCTACAAGATCTGGAGGGAGAAGAATATGACGCACCAGGAAGGGTTCTAGGACTTTTACAAAGGGTGCTCCACGGCTCCCAAACCTATTCTATCATAGGACATCTCCCCCTTATATAGCAACGTGGGAGGGGCAGACTGGGTGGGGCACCTTGCACAGCAAGCTTTAATGTAAACTACTTTCCTGTGCCCCTTATCCAAGTTGTTTTAACACCAACAGACCTCGGGATCACTTGCTGGCAATCAGCCGAAAGGAAACAGACTTCAGAAGTCTGTCAATATGGAAGTAACTTTGTAGAGAGACTCAGAAAAGCTGAAGCAATGAGGAAGTTATCTGAACACCAGTCATCTGCAGATCACAGCATCCTTTCTAATTGGATCCCCTTACCTTGGGCCACATGATTTAAATGACGAAGTACAAAGAGGCCATTTACTCCACATTAAGATACAGTCTGATTCACAAAGGATATATAAACTCAGAATCACATAAATAATTACAAACGGATGGTGGTGCACATTCCTCACTGTACTTTCAGCTGGGATCTGCAGTAATTAGATATTGGCTGCTGCAGCTGTTTCTATGATGGGCTTAATTAAATCAATAAGGAAAAGAAATCCCCTCCTCTCAAGGTAAATGACAAAATAAAAGCATGAATAAGTAGTCAATTGCAACCTGAAAACTCCACATCACAGTAATTACTGCTTGGCACTGATGCTGTACATTCCATCTTCAAAGAAGCTTATAAACGAATGTCCATTAATCCTCAGAACCCTTATGTGCAGCAGGCATTGTAATTTCCCTTTCACCAATGTGGAAAGCTATGCCAAGCACTGGCTGACTTGCCCCAAGGTTACAGAGGAATCATCTAGGAACTATAAATCCAGTTCACAGTTCAGGTGTGCCGTGACTACCTACAAAATCCAGAGGGTTTGACTAAGGTCACTTCAGAAATCAATTGATTTCACCCAGTGAAAACCATTCCGGGGATGCAGTTTAATAAATTCATAGATGATTAAGCAGGAAGGGACCTCTCTGATCACCTAGTCTGGCCTACGACATAATCCAGGGCATACTTCAAAGAACCATAGAAATGCAGCACTCCGAAAGGACCTTGGGTGTCCAACCACCTGTACTGTGGCATAAGAAGGGCCACACTGGGCCAGAATAAAGGCCCATCTAGCCCAGTATCCTGTCTTCTGACAGTGGTCAATGCCAGGTGCCTAAGGAATGAGCAGAATAGGTAATCATCACGTGATCCACCCTTCCCAGCTCTGGCAAACAGGGGCTAGTGATACCATCCCTGCCCATCCTGGCTAACAGCTGTTGATGGACTCATCCTCCATGAATTTACCTAGCGGGACCAAGTAAACATAGATCATCTCTGATAGGCACTAGTCAAACTTCTTTTTAAAAGTTTCCAAACATGATCCCTGCTGGAAGCCTACTCCAGTGCTTAACTACCCTGACAGTTACATTTTTCTCCTCACCTCCATCTCCCTTGTTGCACGTTAATCCCATTGCTTCTTGTCCTACATTCAGTGTGCACGCAGAACAACAGGTTTCCAACATGGCAAGAGTTGTTATAAAGATGAAGGCAGATGGGTATCAGGTGCCCCTCTCAATCTTCTTTTCTCAGACTGAACACACACCCAGGTTTTATTAAATCTTTCCTCATAGATCAGGCTTTCCAAACATTTTACTTTTGTTGCTCTACTCTGGATACTTCCCCAGTTTGTCCACATCCTAACTAAATTGTGGTGTCCAATGTTGGACGTGGTACTCCAGCTGGGACCCTAACAGCGCTAAGTAGAGCAGGACAATGACATATGTCTTACATGCACCTTATATATGAACTCTCCTGTTACATCAGAAATAGCACAAGTCTTTTTGTAGCTGCATCACACGGACAACTCAGATTCAGTGTGTGGTCCAGTACAATCCGCAGAATCTCTTCAGCACTACCACCAGGTCCACATGCGTTCCCCATCTCGCACTTGTGCATTCGACGTGTTCTTCCTGAGCGAAGTACTTTACATTTGTTTTTATTGACTTTCACCTGCTTGATTTCACTCAAATTCCCTGATTTCCCAAGATTACTTTGCATTTTGAACCTGCCCTTCCAAACATTGCAGCTTGGTGTCACCTGCCAATTTTATAAGCACAGTCTCCACTCCATTATCGTGCCATTAACGAAAATACCGAATACCACCACATGCAGGACTAACTCCTGGGGAACCCCACTACATAAGCCTTCACAATTTGGACAAACCACTGAACTACTCTTCGAGTAATGTCTTTCAATAAATTGTGTTGTCACTTCATAGTAATGTCATCTAGACAATATCTTCTTATATCGGAGAGGGAGCCATGTTAGTCTGTATCTTCAAAAACAACAAGAAGTCCTGTGGCACCTTATAGTCTAACAGATATTTTGGAGCATAAGCTTTCATGGGCAAAGATCTGCTTCGCCAGATGCGTATTTTCTTAGTTCGCTTACGAGAATGTCATGAGGAACCATGTCAAAAGCCATACTAAAACCAAGCTCTCTCACATTGTCAGCTTCTCCCCAGCCACTAGATCAGTAATCATACCAAAAAAAATTGGTTTGGCTTGATTTGGTTTTGACAAATCCAGGACTACTATTCCTCACAACTCTATTAGCCTCCAGGTGCTGATAAATGGATCTATCATTTGCTTTAGTATCTTTCTATATATCAAAGACAGTCTGCCCAGTCTACAATTCCGCAGATTCCTATTTGTTCCCATTTTTAAAGCTGGGTACTATTACTGGATTACTTCCTGTTTGAATTAGAGCATGTCTCTTAAAAAACATTCAATCCTGATTTTAAAGTTTCCAGCAACGGAGACTCCCATACAACTACTATTTCCGATGGTTAATTACCCTATCGAAAATTTGCACCCTATTTCTAGCCTGAATTTATCTAGCTTCAACTTCCACACACAGATTGTGTTACTCTTTGTCTGCTAGACTGAAACCCCCTCACTTGCCTATGTGGGGAATGAATCTGATACATAAAGGGTGATAAGTCACCTCCTTAATCTTCTCATTGTTAAAATAAAGAACCTCTCACTCAAGGCATGTTTTCTAATACTTAAGAAATTGTTGCAGTTTTTTAATTTATCAGTATCTTTCTTGAACTGTGGAAGCCAAAACTGGACCCAATATTCCAGCAGCCATCTCCCCAGTGCCAGATACAAAGTATCCTCTCTATTCCCACCGGACACTTCTCTAATTATGCTGATCTTATTAGCCCTATTGGCCATAGCATCACACTAGGAGCTCAAGTTTTGCTGATTATCCAGCACAGCATCATAGAACCATAAAATTAGAAGGGACCGCAAGGGTCATCCAGTCTACCCGCAGCACCCAACAAGATGCAAGATTTGTTGTGTCTATACACCACATCATGAGACTCTCTAGAGGTGTGGTTATTTGGCTGGTGGAGCGTGGCTAGTTGGGTCCTGAACAATAAATATATTTTCAGAATAACGTGGCTAGTTACAGTGGGGGAGGTCTAGGTTGGATTTTAGAAAAAACTATTTCACCAGGAGGGTGGTGAAGCACTGGAATTTGTTTCCTAGAGAGGTGGCAGAATCTCCATCCCTAGTGGTTTTTAAGTTCCAGCTTGACAAAGTCCTGGCTGGGATGATCTAATAGGAGTTGGTCCTGCTTTGGCCAGGAGGCTGGACTTGATGACCGCCTGAGGTCTCTTCCATCTCTGGGATTCTATGATAGGTCACTTCAGAACTGGTTGGACATGGTTTTAGATTTCTTGCTAATGAGTTTAGCTCCTAAATGGGGCAAGACCAAGGGGGTCAGCACTAAAACCCCTCAATATAAACAGCCCCTCTAATAAAAATAAACTGAAAAAAGTCACACAGCCAGTTGTACAAAAATACCATCTCCCTCCTCTTCACACCACCAACAGCCTTTCCATCCTCAGCAGACCAATACCCAGAAACTATTGCAACTGGCAAAGAGCAATGGAATAAAATTTTCAGTGGCTGCCTCCTCTGTTCCTCATTAAACTTACAGTGGCACGGACAGCCTCAAATCTTGGTATGTGTTAGTGATGGTAAATGGTTAACATGGCTTCCCAGTGAATTTTGGCCATGGCCAGCAGTGCTGTGTCAGAGCAGCCACAGCCACAGAGGGGCCAACAGGCTGGGTGGCAGAACCCCACATGGACTGGGAAGCGAGCCAGGTTACAGGCCTCAATTTAAAATGGTTAACCTGTTAAGCGCTAGTGTTTACCCAATTAAGCACTTTAACATCCCTGGTATGTGCGACTATCTTTTATAATACTTTCCACCAACCCAGTTGGTAATACTGCCACAGTGTTTGAACCACAGTGAGGGGGAAGGAAGCCTCTCAGAAGGTCTCACAGCAATAGCATTACTGGAGTGGGAGAAGGCATGGAAGGGGAACAGTATGGAAATATGGCTGTAGCCAGGGACAGCCAAGCTACAGAAGGAAGACACAGTTAGGGTATCTATTTCATCCCTATATATTAATTGTCCCATGTTTTGCAATTTAAAAAAACATGAAGAATTTAACATGACACAAAGTTCAATGTTTGCTGCAACTGCATAAAAAGGTTTACAACCCATTTGGGAAATACACTGGTTTCCCCGAAGCACCAGTCTGCACCAAAGGGCTCCTCTTTAAAGCATGCGCTGATGGGTTATATTATATGCTTTATGTGCTAAACTATTATGCAGGTCACAAACTCTGTTCTCAAATGCAGACACCACTAACTCTGGGGGTGGGGTGGGAAGCAGCTCTACATTATAGTTTAAGTCTCAGGGGTTATACTAGTTAAGAATGTGCTGAGCCAAGAAGATTCTCCTCACACGAATGGTAAGGCTGTGAGGAAGTTTCTTCAACGGCCCTAGATGTTAAAATGGGTTCATTTCTATTCTGAACATGAATGCAACCATAAGCTGGTATAAAAAGGAAGTCTCACTCACGGGGGACATAGGGCTTCCTGGGACAGGGATTTTGGCTCCTTCCACTACAACTGTTGATACTGGTAATGCAGGGTATGCAATATGCAGTACTGGGTGCAAAGCCAAATCCCTGATCTCCTGCAGTCACTAAATATATATATATATATATATATATTACACATTTTTGTGAGTACAAGACATGATCCTTCCATCCTGATTCTCCATTAGACACACTGCTGTTGCTTCTCACTCCCCGCTCTGCACTGCAGGATCAGTCTTCTGTGCACAGCTAAAAAGAGACCCATATTTCCCTCTAAGGGGTGGCTACATTTTGGTGGTTGGGTCAGTGTTTGGATAGGGGATTCTCCTTCACTTCAACATATTAATCAGGTGTCAACAGTGCAGTATGAGACTGCCATGCCAAGTAGAAGCTTGTGGCGGCTAATATGCCCACACTGAGTCTGGCATCATCCATGCCCAGCCTGTAAAGCGCTTTGGGGTAGTATTGGGGAAGGGGAGGTACAGGGGGCTGTGGGAACAGGCGTTGGATGAAGAAGTGGGGAAGGGATACTATGAGAAGCTGGGGGAGCACCAATGGTGGATTTGTACGGAGGAGGCCATCAGGGGTCTGGGGAAGGGGTCTGGGTCAGCACTGGGGGAGTGGACGTAGCGGGTCTGGGGGAGCGGACGTAGCGGGTCTGAGGGAGTGCTAAGGATAGGAAGCAGAGGGGAAGCTGAGGCTGTAACGGAGAGAGAAGATACAGGGAACTGGGGTCCAGGATCACCGCTGGAGCTATACGGGGGGGGACATGCTGGGGATTTTATGGGGAGGGGAGTTGGGGCCGGAATGGGGAGAGGCCAGGCTGTAGGGGAGCCAGGACTATACAATGGGGTGCTGGGGATGTACGAAGCAGCACTGGGGCAGGAGGGGAGCCAGGGCCATACGGGCGGGAGGACGACTGGGGATCTTTGGGGGACACTGGGACAGGACTAGGGGAGCCGGGACCATACGGTGCTAGGGACACACAAGGGACGCTGGGGCTGGGCTGCGGACGCTGGGGGACACTGGGGCGGAACCCGGGCTCCGCTGGAAGCGATGGGACAGGACCGGGAGAGCCCGGGCTCGCTGCGGGGCACTAGCAAGAAGGGGCCAGGACCGCCCCCACTCACCTGCCACCGCCGCGCTGCACAGGCGCCGCCAACTCATGGGAGCGCCCCGCGCCGGGGAAACCTCCCACTACCACGCGTCACCGGTCGCAGCCCCACATGAGACAGGCCAGGCGGCGCGCTCTGGGGACGTAGCCGTGCGAGACGCCGTGTGATGACGTAGGAGGCGCGGGAGGGAACGAGGCGGCTGCCTGGCGACCTCCGGCCTGAGACTCTTCCGAGCCCGGGATTTAGTCACGTGAGTGGGAGCGCGCTCCCCGGAGGGCTAAACCATGGTGTAGGTGTGGGGGAGCAGCTGATGGGGTCGGGCCACTGTGTGAAGGGGGGCGCCGGCTGCAGGAGAGTAGCCCCGCCCTCCCCGTGCTGACCATGGCGAGGTGGGGATGGGGAGGAGCCGGACGAAGGACCAAACCATTATACAGGGGGGCGCCGGGCGGCTGGGAGCTGGGCTGAGGTGGGGTCTCCTGGGTGTGACGCACAACCCCAGCCCCACGCCAAAGGCCTCGCCTGGGGGTTCCCGGCCCGCGTCGCTGTGCGGTAAGGCTGGTGTCCCCCTCCCCCGCCGAGCACGTCCGGCTGCACCGGCCTTCCCCCGCGTGCCTCCCCCCCACCGCCCTAGGGATCCCCCCCCACCGCCTCAGCGCCCCCGTGCCCCACGGATCGCCCCGCCACCGCCTCGGCACCCCCGGGCCCATGGGTCCTCCCCCGTCCACCTCAGCGGCCCTCGTACCTCATTGATCCTTACCACCAACTCAGCCCCCCTCTGCGCCCCACGGATTGACCCCCCCCGCTGCCTCAGCCCCCCCCCCGCGCCCCACGCATTGACCCCCCCGTGCCTCACCGATCGCCCCCCTGCCGCCTCAGCCAGCCCCCCCCCCCAGGGCTGCCCCTACAACCACCTCAGCCCCCCTGTGTCCCATGGATTTCCCCCCCCAACTTCGTATTGCTCCCTCCATGACCCTACCCATGCCCATTGCTGCTGCGGCTTGTTCCTGCTGCTTATTTCCTTTGTCCTTGTAGATCTTTGTTTCCTGGTTTCGCACTGCTGGATGCTTTAGGATCCTGGGATTACACCTTAATCAATTAATCTCTCCCTGCAAGTGCAAGATAGATGCTCCTAGCACAGGATGTATCTGCTCTTAATCAGATAGGTTTTTGTACAGCGCCTTATGCAGTGGGGCTTGATCCTATTAGAAAACTTCAGGCACAGCTGCAGCACAAATCACACATGCTCATGGTGGTTGCCCTTAGCATGTGTGCGCTACATGTAGAACTGGGTCAGGGAGGCAAGGGCCAGGTAATAATGCAGTTATATGGGAGCATTAGGCAGCTTTGAGAGTCAGATAAGTGAAAAGCTATAGCAGTCTTAAGAGGATGCATGGGAGGTTAGCCAGGATCCTGCTAAACAGACAAGCCCTGAAAGGTTATAGGAAGGAGGATCCTTCCCAGAGAGCCCGGTTTGCAATATCTAAGGGTTAGATTAATTTGTATCTAAAATTCACCCAGCATCCTAGCTACTGAAACTTGAGATGGCATAGATTGGCTGAAGGGTTTTATAAGTGGAAAATACTGAGTCAAATTCATTCCTGTGATCACCCCATTGAAGACTTCAATAAGGGCTGAAATTTGCTCACTGTAATAAGGGGAGAAATAACCTCTTCATATACAAAGGTAGAGATCACTGTGTGAAGTACAGTAGGGTCTTAAGAGTCTCAAGCCTAAGATTGGCGAATTCGAGTATTTGCAAGCGGCTGCTTCCCCGGGCCTCCAGAGCATGGGGTGCCGGCAGTCACTGCTTCCTGGTGCTCCGGGGCAGAGAGCACTGGTAGCTGCTGCTTCCCAGGGATCTGGGCAGCAGCGCCTGTGGCTGCCGCTTTCCCGGGGCCCAGGCAGGGAGCACCAGCAGCCGGGCTCCAGGTGGGAGCCATATTTGTGAAATTCAGCATTCACAAGGGTTCTCAACACAGTAGGCATCCTTCAGTCTGCATAGACTATGGATCGCGCCCTTTAAAGTTTCAATTGAGGACTTCATCTACAGCGTCTATTGTGACTATAAAGACCCACATGAGAGTGACAGTCCTTGCTGCATCTCTTGCAGATGTAGTGGGTGTCTGGCAAGTCCTTATTGTGCTTTCTGTGCACTCGCTTCTCTTCTGCTAGCTGTCTGATCTTCAGCTTGCCCTTCCGAAGGCCCTTGTGTAACCCCTGCCTCCATCTGCTGCGGTCGTCAGCTAGTTCTTCCCAGTTGTCCAGCTCAATGTCTACCTCTCTGAGGTCTCTCTTGCAGACATCTTTGTAACGCAACTGGGGGCGTCCGGGAGGTCTTTTGCCAGAGGCTAGCTCACCATACAGGATGTCTTTTGGAATCCTTCCATCATTCATCCTGTGGACGTGGCCAAGCCAGCGGAGTCGACGCTGCCTGAGGAGGGTGTGCATGGTTGGGATTCCAGCTTGCTCGAGGATGGCGGTGTTGGTCACTCTGTCCTTCCATGATATTCCAAGGATGCGCCTGAGGCAGCGCAAGTGGAAGACGTTCACAGCCTCTTTTCCTGGCGGACATACAGGGTCCAAGTCTCGCTGCCATAAAGGAGGGTGCTGAGGATGCAGGCTCTGTAGAACCCTTGCAAATGTTGGGACCCAACTGTATCCAGGCCACGCTGCAGCCTATGCTCTGCATTCGGGGACGTAGTCAGCTGAAATTTGTTCTGGCTCCGCTGCTCCCCTCTTGTGATTACACCTGTAATGCCACATGACACCTGATTTTGTACAACAGGATCATCAGTAACCCTTGAAGGTGCTGTTCATTAAACTCAACTAGGTAGCAGAGTGTCCCCTATGTATCCTTGGGATACTGAAGAGTACATGTTTTGGGTATCTCTCCTTTGCACCTCACCAGGCATGTGACTCTCCCCCACCATTGATGATAATCCTTCTCTTCCAGGGCAGTTTCTTTCTGCCATTCATTCTTCTCCTTGCCACCACCATTACTGCCTTGCCCCACAGAGCTCTGAACTTGTCCCTGCATGTGGGAGGAGTTGGGAACCATCATCAGAGGAGGAGAGAGAGGTTTTGGGGAGCAGTGAGAGAGCCACATGATTTTTCTGCATTGTAGAATTCCAGCATGACCCATCTGTCAGCAGTCAGAAAATGGCTGTTCTCCTTTGGTGCAGCAACTGCAGTTGACTCTAAAAATTAGCCACTTTCCACATGACATGTTTGAGAATTAGCTCATTTTCGTAAGGTTTAATAACCCTGATGAAGAATTAAGTGAACTTGCTAACTGCTGTGAGAAATATTGCTGCAGAAAATTAAATGTAATACATTGGATGGGTGCCTTGTCTTCTGTTTATGCTTTAATGCAAGTTGCACCATTGGTACCTGGAAAGATGAAAGAATGTAGAGCACAGATTGGCCTGATTTGAGCAGCCATATGCTATAATTTTGCAGAGAAAAAGGTGAAATCATCAGTTCTCAGATGCATCCTTTCCAGTAACTTTTCAGTTTAAAGTACTTTCCCAAATGTTAGATAATTGAGTAACTCACCACTTCTTCCAGCTGATCTCAGCCTCCTCTGGCCAGAGAGGTCTCTGAGATTGCATGTGTTTTTGTTTTTTTTTTTTATGGGTACTTTCAGAAGGGATGTTATTGAAGTCACAAGGAAAGGCTGGTTTGCCTGATCCATTTCTTTTTGGTCACTAGGTTAACTACAAGGAGAAGAATGTGTATGGTGCAGTGTAGCAAACATACCTTGAAGAACTGCATGAAGTAGTTTCATACAGAGGTTAAGTCCAGTATTCCAGGCACAGCCCTAACTGAGTTGATTCCTTTGACTTCCATGATTCTACCTAAGAACAGGATGGCAGCAATAACCAGAACTTTGGGGTAAGCTTCACATTCAAATACTGATGCTGATGATGCATTGCCAAGTATGATCATCTCCCGTGGGAGTTGTGGATCCTCAGGTGCCTGATAAGGCCTGTCCTTGAACACCAAGTTCTATCGCAGTGAGGAGAGATGTTTCCAAGTACGGCAGGAGGCTGTTGACCATGACTGAAACTCAGTCTCGCCTTCCTCCTGTGCGTCTTGTCTCCCTCACCTTGTTGGTGGGGAAGTTCAAAAAGTGAGAGACCATCATGTAATACTTTTCTCCATGTTAGCGATCCTGGGTGAGTGTCTCCCAAGTCTCAGTGTCAGTATTGCACTCCTTTAAGTTATGCTTCAGCAAGTTCTTATAATGCTTCTGCTATAGGGACTCCATGAAGTATAACTTAAAGAACTTATGGATTTCTGTATGACTTGGCTAAAGGGCTTGCTGATGTTGGTCCTGTTATGTCAATGGGCTCTCTGGCATTCTCTTCAGTGGGACTTGAGAGCACCCACCTCCCTGCAGCAGTACTCAGTACTCTGAGAGATCAGGATCTTTACAACCAGTAATAAAGTTTGTAGTTATTCTCATTAACACAGAATCTGATCCTGCAGCCTTTACTGCCCCGCTGAAATTAGTGGTTGTGACACCCTGTATCCCATGTTCACCACTTTTATATGGTTATGTTATATGTTGGAAAAAGTATGTCTTGTCTGGGGTCATTAGAAAACTCATAATCTGCTGAATAGTATTCTGTTGAAATGCATTGAACAACACTGCATGTGCAATTGAAACTGTAGGGTTGTGACTGAAATGTGTTGAATTTTTGAGTAATGCCCACAAACCAGTTTCTCAGAGACAATGACACTGTAGCATGGCCGCAGCATGCTTAGGACCCATTATAAGCTTAATAGGACATTCTCCATCTGGGAGGCAGTTGTGACAAAGAAATCTGCAGTTCATTTGGAGGGCAGTTTGGAGCTTACATATGAAGTGAAACTGCCTTTCCCCCATGAACCAACAAGGATTTTTCCAGCACAAAGGGTTGGACAAATGTAAGAAAGAAAGAAAAGTGTCCTTTGCCAACTCTCTCCCTCTTCCATCTCTTGGCTCATGACAACAACTCTCAAAGGACTGAACAAAGTGGGGGAGTGGTCCCAGGCAGGGAAGGAATGCAGCCTGCAAAATGTATTGCAGCTCATGATGAGACAAATCTTTTGCTTTTAAATCTATTCACCTTGGTAATAATGAGTTCAGAATTTTATTTTTTTATTTCTTTTGTAACCAATGATGAGTTGTATGCATCTGTACTTGTAATTACTGAAAGCCTGTCTCTCTCTGATAATCTTGTTTTACTGTTTTATCTAAATAGTGTGTTTTAGTTGAAGTGCTTGGGACTCTCTACAGGAGACAAGAAGCCTGGTGCATATTCATGTCCTGTGGCCATAATGACAAATTATCTATGAGCTTATACTGTCCATTAGGGTTCTGGAGAACATAAAACACATATTTCTGGGGAACAAGTTTGGAACTGAGGAATATACGAGAGTTGTCCTGTATGTAATTTATGGGTGGCTGGGTGTAGCATTCATGTATTCAGTGGGCAGTAACTTTGCATGCTGGTGGCTGTGACTGAATAAAGCCTGGAAGGGCTATTGTTCATCAGCAAAGCAGTGTAAAAGGCATATCAAAGGACATAGTCCAGATTGTGCCCTGGAAGATGTCACAGCGGTGGTGGTCACTTGAGTTAAGAGTTGGAAGGTTCAGTTCCAGTGGAAGCAAATTTCATGTGCTTCTCTCATGTTGCCCTGTGTTCTTCTGTCAACAAAAAAAGTCCTGTCTTTGCACTTCCTCTTAATGAGGAAGATTTTCCACGGCTATAGCCATTCTTGCTCGTATGTATTCTCCTATTTTTGCTGTTAACACAGCTTCCACTAACTCTTTTGCTTTTCTGTGAAAATTGATGGTCCAAAGCCTTGTGCACTCCAGTCCCATGACAGAAATCAGTTTAGTGCAATCCATCTGGCAGGTCCAGTGTCAGCAAATGACTTGTTTATTCAAAGAAAGGAAAAACTGATGATTAAAATGTCCGGCTGAACTGCAGGACCACAGATTTTCAGATGAGATCTTGTCAGAGTGTGGGATGTGAGAGGGGGGCTTGGACTGTTCACCTGTGCACAGGAACTCTTTAATTCTAATCCTCCTAAACCCCTTCAATTCCATATGGTGCAATTTCCTTGATTGTTATTTTCCCCATTTAACATTTGCCTTCCTTTGAAAAGTGCCTTAGAGCCTTTATAATATGTTCTGTAAGCAAAAAAAAATATTGTTACTAATACAGCATCCTCAGGACCTGACTGGTGCTGAATCAGAGAATTTGCCGGACCACAGGAGGTCAATATCATCTCCACATTACCAACCCTTCCATTGCTTACTAGGCTCTTAGAAGACATTTGGGGTAAATTACAGCTAAATACAGTACAGAACACTCAGAGTCAGGACTGATGGCTGTAAACAAATGTTATGGAACCAAAGGAAACTTGGCCACACCCATAAGTTGTTGTCGGGATAATTAAAATCATGCTGGTTTATGGATTTTGCCAAACGAGAGTGTTCCGGATTAGAAGGGTTCAAACTCTGTCATTATGTAGTATTTGTAAAACAGTCAGAAGGTTATGTAAATACTCATCATCATCATCATCATCAGTTTTGCAAGGGTTATGGGGCAAGCTTCTTTGCTTGAGAGATTTAAAAAAGTAACCTGGATGGACAGAGTATAAATCTCTTTCATTTCTTGTCTGTGATTCTGTGATATGGTGCCATCTGTGAGATCTATACTGGACTTCACCAGCTTTTTCTCTTGTCTCCCTATGGAACAGAAGGGAAGAATAACTAACTCTGTCCTGGTTAAATTCCTCTTAGTGTTTTGCAGCAGGGTGCCATGCACAGGTTGCTACCCATTGCTTGCCATCTGCACACATCCCTCAGCCAACAGGACTCCAACAGGACGTCTATCGCCCGCATTCAGAGGAAGACGTATGGCAGACTCTACCCAGTGCTTTTGGTCAGGCCTGATGGCTCCACACTTCACATCCGCTATAAGGAGCCACGACGGATCCTTACAGTAAGGAACTGAGCCTATTTTGAATAGAACTATTGGTACGGAGGTTGCGTCAATATTGCACAAATAGATGTATAATGCCCGGGGGGGCGGGGCGGTTACAGCTTCTTCTGAGGCATCCTCCGTTGGCCACTGATGTGCACATTGAGGATGTAAAATCCCATTTAATGAGTTAACTGGTTAAATATTAAGTTTAATCAGTTAACTGATTAAATGGGAATGGGACGGCCAGGGAGTCCACTCCAGCCCAACTGGGTTGGAGTTGCCCCCTGCCACGGATAGGGACTGCTCTGTCCAGGCTGGAGCGCTCCAGTCTGCAGTACTCCTGGGCTGGGCCCGCTGTGGATGAGGACTGCTAGGGTCACGCTAGAGCACCGTTCAGCTATGGTGGACCACACAGGGCTGGAGCAGCCCCCTGCCATCAATAGGAGAGGGACTGCTCTAGCCCCAGAAATTAACTATTCTGTAAGGCTCATCTATTCAGGAAGAGGTTTACCCGTTAAATGTTAACATCCCTAGTGATCATAGGCTTTTCCATATTGGATCAGACCTTTGGTAGGAAGGATGTTATACTGGATGACCTACCTTGATACTGTAGAAAGAGGTGAAAAAACTCCAGATGCAGTTTGCCATTTGTCCATGAGGCTGAGTTCTCACCCCATCCTGCAACATGAGGTCTATTTAACTTCCGCCAAGGAGGCAGAGCCACCAGTATTTTCAACAGGCCATCAGGTGAGGTCTATCATTAGGCGCTGTTCGGCTGGCTCTTCCGTTTCTGCTCACCCATTTAAAAACTAGGTGTCTGAAATCCCCCTGCCCGTTAAATGTAATGAATTCCCTGTCTGGGGGTGGTTGTAGTTCAGAACCAACCTCTTGCTCCAGGCACTTGCTAGGTAACTGCCCCCTTCTTCCAGCTAATCTCAGCCTCCTCTGGCCAAAGATGGGTCTCTGAGATGCAGGCCTTTGGCTCCTGGAATGACTATATTCCCACAAATCTCCTTGCTCCATGGAAAGTCACTGAATACAAGAGCAGGTGGGTCAGAGCTGGGTTGGCTAGGGTTAATAACTTGATGAAAGTCTTTCACTTCTACATCATCAGCGCACAGCCAGTCCAGAAACTGAACGTCATTGCCATCTGTTGAATCATATGTACGAGTATAGTGGGTCTTGAGTCAGCTCCCAATGGGAGCTCCACAGCACAGAACCCACTACCACACACTGGTCTTGTTGGTCTAGTTCTGAATAAGTCACAAGTTGACAAAATAGGAAATTAGGGTTGGTAGAGACTTCAAGATGTCATCCAGACCAACTGCCTGCTCAAAGCAGGACCAGTCCCACCATAACGAGTAAGGATGGCGATTGCACCACCTCCCTAGGCAATCCATTCCAGAGCTTCACCACACTCCTAAGCTGTGTCTACACATGCACGCTACTTTGAAGTAGCGGCACTAACTTCGAAATAGCGCCCGTCACGGCTACACGCGTCGGGCGCTATTTCGAAGTTAACTTTGACGTTAGGCGGCGAGACGTCGAAGTCGCTAACCCCATGAGGGGATAGGAATAGCGCACTACTTCGACGTTCAACGTCGAAGTAGGGACCGTGTAGTCGTTGCGCGTCCTGCAACTTCGAAATAGCGGGGTCCGCCATGGCGGCCATCAGCTGAGGGGTTGAGAGACGCTCTCTCTCCAGCCCCTGCGGGGCTCTATGGTCACCGTGGGCAGCAGCCCTTAGCCCAGGGCTTCTGGCTGCTGCTGCTGCAGCTGGGGATCCATGCTGCAGGCACAGGGTCTGCAACCAGTTGTCAGCTCTGTGTATCTTGTGTTGTTTAGTGCAACTGTATCTGGGAGGGGCCCTTTAAGGGAGCGGCTTGCTGTTGAGTCCGCCCTGTGATGCTTTCTGCAGCTGTGCCTGGCACCCTTATTTCGATGTGTGCTACTTTGGCGTGTAGACGTTCCCTCGCAGCGCCTATTTCGATGTGGTGCTGCGCAATGTCGAAGTTGAACATCGACGTTGCCAGCCCTGGAGGACGTGTAGACGTTACTCATCGAAATAGCTTCAATGTTGCTACATCGAAATAAGCTATTTCGATGTAGGCTTCACGTGTAGACGTAGCCCTAGAGAAATAGTTTTTCCTAATATCCAAACTAGACGTCCCTCTCTGCAACATGAGACCATTGCTCCTTGTTCTGTCATCTTATCAACACAGAAAACAGCTTAGCTCCAGCCTCTTTGGAACCCCCTTCAAGTAGTTCAAGGCTGCCATCAAATACCGCCCTCCTCACTCTTCTCCTCTGCAGACTAAATAAGCCCACATCTCTCAGCCTCTCTTCATAAGTCATGTGGTTCAGCCCCCTAATAATTTTTCTTTTCCTCTGCGCGACTCTGATTTATCCACATCCTTTATGTAGTGGGGGACCCAGAACTGGATGCAGCACTCTAGATGTGGCCTCATTAGTGCTGAATAGAAGAGAGTATTCACTTCCCTTGATCTGCTGCCAGTGCTCCTACTAACACAACCCAATATGGTGACAAGAGCACACTCCTGACTCAATGAGATTCTTGTCTGTTGTAAATCCTATATTCTTTTCTGCAGAACTGCCACTTAGCGAGTCATTCCTCAGCCTGCAGCAGTGCATGGGATTCTTCCGTCCTAAGTGCAGGATTCTGCCGTTGTCCTTGTTGAATCTCCTCAGATTTCTTTTGGCTCAATCCTCTCAATTTGTTGAGGTCACTGAGGACCCTATTCGTACCCTCCAGTGTATCTACCTATTCCCCCAATTTGATGTCATCCGTAAACTTGTTGAGGGTGCAATCCATCCCCTCATCCAGCTCATTAGTGAAGATGTCGAACAAAATGGGCCCAGGCCTAACCCCTGGTGTTTGCTCTCCTTTTGGTACCAGCTGCCAGGTAGTCATCAAATCAAGCCTGACAGTCTAGTCAGATTTCTGTCCATTAATAGACGTGTGATTGTGTGCCTAGATGTGGTCCATCAAAGAATGGTGTGAGGGGAAGCCAGTGCTGCATCTCTAGTGTGGCTAAGCACAGGACAACATTCTGCAGAGCAGTTTGCCCAGCCCTTTTCTGTAGTAATAAATCTAGTTAAAAACGCAGTCTCTCTAATTGAAAAGAGACCCACTCCCTCCTTTTCACAATGGTAACTGCAACAGCTACATGCCACTGTGCTTTTCCCATTGCCAAGCCAACACTCTTTGGAAGGTTAGATACTTGTGCTCTGATCACCTTTCACTAATTACATTATAAATCCTTGGGCTAACAGATGAATGCAGAATAACTTCTGTACGAGCCCCCGAAGTAGTCAGTAAGAGACTCAAGTCATTAAGGAGATTCCTTCTATTTTATTAACCTCTGTTGGGATTTTTGTATAGCAGCAAAGTCCTCCACACAACAATGTCCCATCTTTCTCCTTTTGGACACTGACGTTTTTTAATAAGATGCCTTTGACTGATGATTAATTTGTGTTCCTCTTCACAGATGCCTGTAGACCTCAGCACTCTTTCAGAGGCTGAAAGAAGAGCTAGGTTTCGGAAACGCAATGCCGGAAGGATAGAGACCAAACAGGAGAAAGAGTTGGAGGATGAGTTTAATTTGGATGATTACAGAAAATTTTGGAAGAAGAACTGAGTTTATTGTGAGGATCTGCGGAAGTGTGACGGGAAGATCTGCAGAGAAGATTGTAAACTACTGTTATAAAGAGAAGGCTTGTGGATGAGTAAAGATTTTTTGCCTTGCAATCTTTTGTGCATCTGTGTCGTGGTGGTGGTGGTGGTGTTTAATGCTGGTGAAAAGTACTGGACTGATAGTCCTGAAAGTTGAAGTCTTGCTATATCAGACAATCCTCCGGTCTCACCCTCCACCTTGATCATATCTTGGTCTGAGTAACACCTAGTCTTGCTATGAGTGCAGGGGATTGGACTTGATGAGTTCTCTTCCAGTCCTACATGTATGTGATCTCTAGGAGGAAGAGAAGAATTCATTGTATGAAGCCTTGTCTACACCGAAAACTTAAATTGACAGGTATATCATTTAGGGCTGTGAAAACTTTTGCAACCTGTGCACAGGTTGGCCTCCCCTTGTGTAGGTACAGCTACTGCCTCCTGGAGAGATGGATTACTGACATCAGTGGAAGTTCTTTTTCCATTGAGATAGGGGAGGGGAGCTCTAAACCAGGGGTCAGCAACCTTTCTGAGGTGCAGTGCTGAAATTTGACCTCTATAGATAGTCTCACTGCCAGTGGGACTTTTTAATAGTCCTGCTTGCAACAGCTTCATTAATAACTACACAAAGACACAGAGCTTTACTGCGTAGGTGGTGGTTGGTAGCATTAGCTGGTCTTTTGTTAATCCGGCTGCATGGGGGTGGAGGGGTGGGGCTCAGCTCCTGCTTCACGTGCTGATGAAAATCAACTCCCGTGCCACTCTTGGCACCTGTGCGGGGTGTGGCTGACCCCGGGCCTAGACTAAAACAGCCTACAATACCTACTGGTCACTCGTTACTGTATTATCAGAGCGCTGCAGGGTCTTAAGTCTCACAAGACCCCATGCAGTGCTATCATCATTTTACAGAGCAGCAACTGAGGCACAAGAGAAAGTAAGTAACTTGCCTGTCACAGAGCAGCGGTCTCAACCCAGCTCTCCTAAATCCTAGGCTAATGCCCTATGCACTGACCTAATTGCCCTCACTGCAGAGATTACTAGAAAAGGGCCCAGCTCGGGCTTCTCTGAGGGGGAGGATTTACTCAGTCTGCTGGGAGCTGGATTGAGTCTCCCAAAGCCTTTTGCACCTTGAACAGCCCGACAGTACAACCTCTTGCACACGACCAATGTACTTTTCACCTCAGTTTTAAAGACTTTGTAAATTGAGTGTGAATGAATCACGGCAGGGCTATAGTTAACATCTGTGGGTAATTAGGAGTTTTTACGGAAGTTCGAACAAAGGTGTGCTGCTGGATGAATGCACAGTACTCCATTGAGAAAGGAGAAATCAGTCACACATACAAAATAGGAAGTGACTGTCTAGGAAGGAGTGCTGCAGAAAAGGATCTAGGGGGTCATAATGGACCACAAGCTAAATATGAGTCAACAGTGTGACACTGTGGACAAAAGAAAGCAAATATACTGGGACACATTAACAGGAGTGCTGTAAGCCAGACACAAGAAGTAATTCTTCCTCTCTGCTCTGTGCCAGTTAGGCCTCAAATGGAGTATCCAGTTGTGGTCACCACATTTCACGAAAGAGGTGGAAAAATTGGAGAAGGTCCAAAAAAGAGCAACAAAAATGATTAAAGGCCTAGAAAATATGGCCTATGAGGGATGAGTGAAAGAATTGGGTTTGTTTTTGTTTGGAAAATAAAGCTATTATCATCTCCCCCTCAGTCTTCTCATGTACCTAAAAGGCTGTTACAAAGAAAAGCGAGAGAAATTCTTGTGAGGATAGGACAAGAAGCAATGGGCTTAAATTGCAACAAGAGAGGTTTAGATTGGCCATTAGAAAAAACTGCCTATCAGGGTGATTAAGCATTGGAATAAATTGCCTAGGGAGGTTGTGGAATCACACAGGTTAGATAAATATCTGAGCGGGATGAGCTAGATGGTACCTCCTGCCATGAGGTCAGGGGACCGGATTGGATGACCGATCAAGGTCGCTTCAAGTTATAGTATGCTATGACTCTGTATGGGCCCTCCGTATGAGATGGGGTAGCCCAGGCCAGGTTTGGCTGTAATCTTACATCTATATAGAGTCATTACAGAAAATCCCAAAGTACATGACAAATAATGAGAGGCGCTTGATCCACCACTAAGTGTAGCCTCCTTTGGAGAACGTCTCAACTCTTCCAAGGCACGGCAGCACAAAGGAACAGATTACAGCAGGAAGTGAAGATCAGTGGCCTGATCTGTAGAAGCTGCAGAAAGACAAGACAAGTGGAATGTAATTTCATCTTGCTGAACCTATCAGGGATCCTTCCATGACAGGGGGCGTCCACATTCATTGTTTAATTAGATTTAAAAATAGCATTGGTCGAGTCTGATAAATAACAAGGCTGATCTTGGAAAACGAGAGGGACCCACACTTTCCATTGACTTCAACATAGCTGTGAAAACACTGCCGTTCACAGCATCCATGCCCAAAGGATGTGTGGTATACCAAGGCTGGATAAAAGTAATGTTATCCAGAAACACAAGTGGGGACAATGTAGTAGTAGTAGTAGGCATCCTTCAGTCTGCATAGACTATGGATTGCGCCCTTTAAAGTTTCAACTGAGGACTTCATTTACAGCGTCTATTGTGACTATGAAGACCCACACGAGAGTGACAGTCCTTGCTGCATCTCTTGCAGATGTGGTGGGTGTCTGGCAAGTCCTTATTGTGCTTTCTGTGCCCACGCTTCTCCTCTGCTAGCTGTCTGATCTTCATCTCGCCCTTCTGAAGGCCCTTGTGTAACCCCTGCCTCCATCTGCTGCGGTCATCTGCTAGTTCTTCCCAGTTGTCCAGCTCGATGTCCACCTCTCTGAGGTCTCTCTTGCAGACATCTTTGTAACGCAACTGGGGGCATCCGGGAGGTCTTTTGCCAGAGGCTAGCTCACCATACAGGGTGTCTTTTGGAATCCTTCCATCATTCATCCTGTGGACGTGGCCAAGCCAGCGGAGTCGACGCTGCCTGAGGAGGGTGTGCATGGTTGGGATTCCAGCTTGCTCGAGGACGGCGGTGTTGGTCACTCTGTCCTTCCATGATATTCCAAGGATGCGCCTGAGGCAGCGCAAGTGGAAGACGTTCACAGCCTCTTTTCCTGGCGGGCATACAGGGTCCAAGTCTCGCTGCCATAAAGGAGGGTGCTGAGGATGCAGGCTCTGTAGACTTGCATTTTGGTGTGAGTGTACAGCTTGTTGTTATTACACACTCTTGCTGAGTCTGGACAGAGTTGTGGCCGCTTTTCCGATCCTCCTGTTTAGCTCAGTGTCCAATGACAGGGTGTCAGTGATGGTGGACCAGAGGTAAACGAACTCGTGGACAACCTCTAACGTATAGTTGTCAATGCTGATTGATGGGGATTCAGCAACATCCTGACCGAGTACGTTTGTCTTCTTTAGGCTGATGGTAAGCCCAAAGTCCTTGCACGCTTTGGAGAACTGGTCCAGCAGTTTTTGAAGCTGGTCTTCTGTGTGAGACACTACAGCAGCATCGTCTGTGAACAGCATGTCTCTGATGAGGACTTCCCGCACCTTAGACTTAGCTTTCAGCCTTGCAAGGTTAAACAGTTTCCCATCAGATCTTGTGTGCAGCAAGATGCCCTCTGTTGAAGATCCAAAGGCATGCTTCAGGAGGAGTGTGAAGAAGATCCCGAACAATGTCAGAGCAAGCACACATCCTTGTTTGACGCCGCTCCTGATTCTGAAAGCGTCCGATAATGTGCCGTCATATTGGATGGTTCCTCTCATGTCTTCGTGGAACGACTGGATCATCTTGAGTAACCGTGGAGGACAGCCTATCTTGTGGAGCAGTTTGAACAGACCATCCCTGCTGACCAAGTCGAAGGCCTTGGTCAGGTCGATGAAGGCTATGTAGAGTGGCTTCCTCTGCTCCCTGCACTTCTCCTGCAGCTGCCTTAGAGAGAAGACCATGTCAATGGTAGACCTCTCTGTGTGACCAAATACTGAATACAGGAGAGCTCGGGTTCATAGCTGGAAGATGGAACGTCAAAGTGGTTTCGCTTTAAATAAAGCGTGCTTGACACGCACCGTGAGGATGCTACTCTGCTACTGTGGTAGCAGGCACCTCTGCAGAACAAGAGCTCAGACTTCAGGTCTCCCAAACCAGTGTTTAGAGGGAAGGCCTCTCCTCTGATCCATCTCACAAAACTACAGCAACTATTAAGACTTCAGCAGCAAAACTAAAATTGACAGGGAGACAGCTAAGCTGCATCTACAACACTCAGTCTTGAGCAAGAGCTTTCGTGAGCACAGACTCACTTCATCAGATGCACCTGATGAAGTGAGTCTGTGCTCACGAAAGCTCATGCTCAAAACTTTTGTTAGTCTATAAGGTGCCACCGGACCCTTCGTTGCTGTTACAGATCCAGACTAACACGGCTACTCCCTGATACTTAACACTCAATCTTGTGATTTTCATGCTGTAGCCCTTGCTCAGCCATTTCCTTCTACTTGCCTCCCTTCGTAGCTACTCCTCGTATTCTCTCTAAACTGAGGTGATCAAGCAAAAACTTATGCCCGTATAAAAGGAGTCAGGTAGCACTTTAAAGACTAACAAAATAATTTATTAGGTGATGAGCTTTCGTGGGACAGACCCACTTCTCCAGACCATAGCCATACCAGAACAGCCTCATTATATAAAGCACAGAGGTCCAAAAATTGTTATCAAGGTTGAAAAATCAGAAAAATTATCAAGGTTGGTAAATCAGAAGAGCAGAGGGATGGTGGGTGATGGGTGGGGAAGTAAGCGTTAGGTCAAACATCAAAGTATGTAAAAGAGTCCTTATAATGGTTCAGGTAATTGCTTGTCCCTGTCCCTGTTCAAACCGTGTGTTAATGTGTTGAATTAACATGAATGTTAATTACAGAATCACAGGCACAGTCTCTTGTTCCTCAGCTGACATCATATATGCCATCATGTGCCAACAATGCCCACGCACCATGTATGTAGGGCAAACTGCAAACACTTTTCAACAAAGAATGAATGGACATAGAGCAGACATCAAAAAACTCCAAATACACAAAACTGTCAGCCAGCACTTCAATGGAGTGGGCCATTCTGTTAAAGACCTGCGAGTTTGTGTTCTACTGAAAAGGGACTTACAACTATCTACAGAGGGAATGTTCATATTCAAATTCGACACATTAACACATGGTTTGAACAGGGGCAGCAATTACCTCAGCCATTATATGGACTCTTACATACTTTGATGTTTTATTTAACTCTCAGCTTCCCCCTCCCCCCACTGTCCCTCTGCTCTTCTGATTTGCCAATCTTGATAACAATTTTTCTGATTTGTCAACCTTGATAACAATATTTGGACCTCGATGCTTTCTATATTGAGTCTGTTCTGGTCTGGCTCTGGTCTGAAGAAGTGGGTCTGTCCCACGAAAGCTCATCACCTAATAAATTATTTTGTTAGTCTTTAAAGTGCTACAGGACTGCTGTTTTGTTTTGGTAGAATGCAGACTAACAGGGCTACCTCTCTGTCATTATGTCCATATGTGACTTTACTCATGCATGTAGTCTGATTTCAGAGGGGCTGAGTAGAGTGAAAGATGTGTTTGCAGGACCTAGGCTAGTGTTTCTCATCCAGGGGTACGTGCACCCTGGAGGGGTACACCAAGTTCTTACAGGAGTACATCAATACATCTACAATATTTGCCTAGTTTTACAACAGGCTACATAAAAACACTAGTAAAGTCAGTAGAATCAAAAAGTTCAATCAGACAGTGACTTGTTTGTGCTTCTTCATATACCTCACGTTGAAATGGAAGGACAATAGTTCTATTCCAATTCATTTATTTGGTGATAAGATGGTCGAAAGTCAGCCCGTTTTCAGTAGTAGTCTGTCATATGTTTGCATGTTGTAGTTTTAAAGTGAGGTGTGACCCGGTGCCATGCAAAACAAATCTGACTCCTGCAAAGGGCACAGTAATCTGGAAAGGCGGAATGGTGCTTGTTTCAAGCCCTCAGATTACCTTAGGAGAGTGTTTCCCAAATGTAAAACATTCGCATACTCCTTTCAGGGCTTCGGCCTTACCAGCATACCCCCATTTTCTCAGTGCTGTCCCAGTGCTTATCTCCCGGGTTTTTGTGGTATATTTTCTGCTGCGTACCCCTTGGAATCCTTTCAAGTCCCACCAGAGTTACATGTACCACACTTTGGGAAATGCTGCCTTCGGACCATGTTTCTCAACCGGTGGCACCTGTACCCTTAGGGGTAAACCTGAGAAGTCTGGAGTACTTATAATTATGTTGTTTTCTTTTGTTTTTAAAAGCGGTACTTTATTAAAAAAAAGGTTGAGAAACTGGCCTGCACTGTAAGGTCTGTGGGGCAGAGTCTGTGTTTTAATATCGAAAGGTACAAGTGCTGAGAAGGGTTAAATATGCAGATGAGTGCGTGCGTGCGTGTGTGTGTGTGGCTGGAGTCCATCACAGGTTAAGACTAGACCTAATTATTTCTGACAAGAAACAGACCTTACATCCCTGCAGGATGGCACTTAATATAAATAGGCTGTAAACTGTGAGATTAATGAGCTATTTTAAAATCACCCAAGACACTCAAGCTTGATAGCTTTGACATTTAATCCTGTGGCTTCCTTGTAAAAATCAGGAGCGCTTTTTTAAGTGTGTGTGGTGGGGAGACACCCTGTTTTCCCCTCTCCTATAATTCCTCTACCACCCCATCTCTTTCAGACATGGTACGTGAAGCTGAGCAACGATGTCTGAATTTTCTTCCATACTTAGTCAACACTGCTTGTGCTGGGATATTTACAAAACAAAAAGCAGTCCAGTAGCACTTTAAAGACTGGCAAAATAGTTTATTAGGTGAGCCTTCGTGGGACAGACCCACTTCTTCAGACCATAGCCAGACCAGAACAGACTCAATATTTAAGGCACAGAGAACCAAAAACAGTGAGCAAGGAGGACAAATCAGAAAAAGATAATCGAGGTGAGCAAATCAGAGAGGGGGGGAGGGGGGGGAAGGTCAAGAATTAGATTGAGCCAAGTGGTAGGTAGCGCCTCCTCCTGGCTGTCTTGGGGATTATCTCTGGCCAGGCATTGCATACTTCCCCGTCAGTGCCTCTCTCATCATCCTCACACCTTGGAACCCCTTATTCCAGAACCCAGAGTCTCCCCTTCATGGCTCAGCCCTCCAATTGGGTCACAGTGTTTCCTCTTTCCAGGATATGACAGTCCCTCCATGCAAAATAGGAGCAGAAAAGGACCTGGGTATTACAGGCTGGATGTGAGTCAACAGCGCGTCCTTCTAGCCAAGAAGGCTAATGGCATATTGGGGTGCATTAGGAGGAGCATTTCCAGCAGTTCTAGAGAAGTTATTATTCCCCTCTATTCAGCACTGCTGAGGCCACAATCCAGAGTATTGTGTCCAGTTCTGGGCCCCCCAGTAGAGAAAGGATGTGGATGTATTGGAGAGGGTCCAGTGGACGGCAGCAAAAATGATGAGGGGTCTGGAGCACATGACCTATGAGGAGAAGCTGAGGGATCTGGGCGTATTTGGTTTGCAGAAGAGAAGAGTGAGGGGGGATTTGATAGCAACCTTCAATTTCCTGAAGGGGGCTCTAAAGAGGATGGAGAGAGGCTGTTCTCAGTAGTGATGGATGGCAGAACAAGGAGCAATGGTGCCAAGTTACAGAGTGGGTCGGGGAGGTTGGATATTAAGAAAAACTATTTCAACAGGAGGGTGATGAAGCACTGGAATGTGTTAGCTAGACAGGTGGTGGAATCTCCATCCCTACAGGTTTTTAAGTCCTGGCTTGACAAAGCCCTGCCTGGGATGATTTAGTTGGGGTTGGTCCTGCTTTCAGCAGGGACTGGACTCAATGACCTCCGGAGGTCCCTTCCAGCCCCAGGATTCTATGATACCCTCTGAGAATGGTAGGGGAAGCACAGACCTGCCCTCTAAGTGCCAGCTCAGCGGTCCTTCGGTCGGCAGCCAAGGGCCTACACTGCTTTTCCGCTGAGCCTTGACTTGCTCTCCCGCCACCTCCCCCAGGTTTGCTAGCCACCAAACTCCCTCCATATAAGGGAGTAATTGAGCCTACTTCCCTGCACTTCCTTTTGTTGCCAGCTACTTGCTTAATACAAACCCCACTTGTTCCTCCCCATCTGAGCCTGCTTCCAGTGATTTCCCTGGCTCCTCCGCCAGGTGCTGCCTCTGAAGTGAATGCACCTGCCGGGCCACATTAACCCCTTCCAGTCCTGGGTGGGATGGGCAATCCCTCCCACCATCCCAGAAGTGGTGTGTAATAAGAGACAATCTCCAACCTGCCCTGGCTGTACTCATCACTTCTGCCACTGAAGGGTGCTGGTGTGTTCTGCACAGTGACTGTGGGCAGCATTATTTATCCACCTGAACCTTCCTCTGCAGCTGCTGCTGGCTTCTGTTGGAGGCAGGACTCTGGGCTGCATGGACCAGTGGTCTGACCCAGTGTGGCTGTTCTTACGAAAAGTTCTTGTCAAAAAACATAGGCCCAGATCCTTACAGGTATGTAGGTACCTAACTCCCCTTGGATCAATGAATAGTAACAGAGAGGAAGCCGTGCTAGTCTATACACTATCAAAACAAAAAGCAGTCAAGTAGCACTTTAAAGACTATTTTGCTAGTCTTTAAAGTGGTACTTGACTGCTTTTTGTTTTGAATCAATGAGGGTGAGATGCTGTAGTACCATTAAGCATCTCCTGGAGGTACATGTACAAGAAACAAATTGAGGCCAGCGTTTTCCAAACTACTTTGGCCACAGAAGACTTATGGACTTGGAACATATTGACGGAACGCATACTTGAAAACATAAGAACATAAGAACAGCCACACGGGGTCAGACCATAGGCCCATCAAGCCCAGTGTTCTGTCTTCTGACAGTGGCCAATGCCAGGTGTCCCAGAGGGAATGAACAGAACAGGTAATCAAATGATCAATTTCCGGTTGCCCATTTCCAGCTTCTTGCAAACAGAGGCTGGGAACACTGTCCAGGCCCATCCTAGCTCATAGCCATTGATGGACCTATCCCCCGTGAATTTATCTAGCTGGTTTTTAAACTTTACTATAGTCTTGGCCTTCACAACATTCTCCAGCAAGGAGTTCCGCAGGTTAACTGCACTGCGTGAAAAAATATTTCTCATAATTTGTTTTAAACCTGCTGCTTATTAGTTTCATTTGGTGACCCCTAGTTCATTTCCTTCTGTCTCTGAAGGAGGAAGGGCCCAACATAGTTTAACCACTCATGGGTGGACTCAAACCTGGCATCTCTGGAGCTCAGTACAGGAGCCTCTATAGTTTGAGCTAAAAGCAGCTGGCTTTCAGCTAAGGCACTAGAAGAAATTCATTCTTTCTCTCTGTAAGTTGTCTGGGTGCCACTACCTGAGACAGTGAACTACACCCAGTGGGAGTGTGGGCTCCAATAGCACTGGCCAGACCAAGGACGGCCCACTGGGGTGCAGGTTTGGAGGACAGACAGGAAAATTGATTTCCAGCGTCTCCTGTCCAGTTCTCCCCAGCACTAAGGTAAAACCATCCCCTGCCCCTCCTGGCCCTGCTCACCTCCAAGGTATATTGGAGCCTGTCTGTGTCTGGGGAGTCTGCCAGCAAGTTCCCCAGCATGGCGCTTCTGAGGTCAGACAAGTCCTTTCACAGAGCCAGCAAAGGAAGGGACGACCGTGGGTCACAGATGAGCACTTGGGAAAACTTCTTCCTGTCAATAGTACCCTGCTGGGCCAATTGGCATTGAGACTCTGAAAAGTGGGAGGTTTCAGTGGGGGTCCCAAAGGATGGTCCAGGCCACACTGATCCAGGGGATCAGTCTCAAAGCAACTCCAACCTCACCTCTTTAGGATGGCTTCCCACAAAGCCATTATAGGGGGGTGTCTCTGGGGTTGCCCCGCTCTGCCTGACTGACTGATGACAGGGTCTCTCTGTGAGGTCACTACCACCCTCTCCCAATAGGCTGAGGTCCTGCAACAGGTGTTGTGATGTCACTGCCACATTCATTCCTCCCCTGCAAGGCGGAAGTCCTGCCCCTAGCCAGACCCTGGGAATACATCATAATAAAGTTCTCTCAAATGAGTTTTAGACCAACAGTTGTTCATAGTCATTATTGAGCAAGTATTAGAGAAGAACTGGAACATCCGAGAAAATCAGGAATTGCACAGACACAATAATTGCAGAGAAGCAGCACCACCAATCAAATGCATGGTCAAATGATGCTCTCTATTTGGTCTTAAAAGAGAACAAAAGGACCTGAGTCTTCCAGGTCAATAGCCACCTCCTTGGTCAATCAGCATCGAGACTCTGAGAGCCAGAAGGCAGAGGGGTCTCAGCAGAAGTCCAAAAGGATGGCCCAGGTCACCACAGGAGGGGATCAGTTTCTGACCACTTTTCCAACCCCATCTCTTTGTGAGGGCCTCCTATAGTGACAGTAACCTCCGGACACACATACACCCCTCCTTGATGGAGGCAGTGAGGAATGGAAGAGGGGGGAAAGAAGCAAGAGAAGAAAAGAGAGGGATGGAAGGAGGAAAAGGGAACCCTAAAGGGCAGACTTCCAATGGCCCCAGTATCAGGCAAAGTCCTTGGTAGGAAATCAAATCACCTTAACCTAGTGATTTCTATGCCTGGCATTCAGCTGGAACCAAGTGGATCAGACTGAACAGATTCCAAGCCTCTCATAGGCTACATCTATGCTGACTATGGAAGATTAGCTGCTTAGGTCACCATCAACTCCGGAACTCCTCACAATCCGCCGAGGATTAGGGAAGGTCAATGGGAGGCGCGCTCCCATCAACCTTCTTCTGGCAAGACAGCCATGGAAGTTGACGGCTGCAAAGTTGATTTTTGGTATGCAATTGGCCATCGACCTTCTGGGTAAGTGTAGATGTAGCCTGAGGCTCTTACCTTCTCACCAGGGATTACAAAATCAGTGGAAGAGAAGGAGGAAACTCCAAGGAAGTTCCTCCTCCTTCTAACGCACATTAATCCTAATTCTCTGTCAGTCCCCATGGAGAGGCCTTGAGAAGGAGCCTTGTTGCTGCAAAGCCACGGAAATCTCTGGGGTTTTCCCTGCCTTGCTCTTCTCTCCTGCCTGGCTGCTGTCAGGGTCTCTCTGTGAGGTCATCACTTCACCACCACTGTCTCCCAATAGGCTGAGGTCCTGCAACAGGCCTTTTGTGAATCACTGCCACACCTAACCCTCCCTTGCAAGGCTGCTGTCCTGCCTCTGGCCACCTCTTTGGAGATTTGAGTGGCTTACCCTGGGTCATCCCACTTAACGACGGGTGAGTCTGGGGATCAAGCTGGCTGCACAGTAAAGGCCCAGAGGCAGCTCCCTGTGCCACATTCAGCTTATCATTAAGTTGCAGGCTTTAAAGCCAGAAGGGACCGTTCAAATATCTATCTGACCCCTGCATATCCCAGCCCTCTGGTATATCATAGTAACTGAGTTTTGAGCCAAACACACACTAGAAAGGCATGTAGTCTGCATTAGAAGACACCAAGAAATGGAGAATCCGTCACTTGCTTTAGTGGTTTGCTCTAGTGGTGAATCATCTGTACTGTGAAATATTCATGCCATTTTTCTAGTATGAATTCGTCTGTTTTCACCTTCAGCCACTGGGCTTGTTCTACCTTTCTCTGTGACATTAAACAGCCCTTTAATGCCTGACATGTTCTCTCCAGGAAAGCACTTAGACGCTTCAATGAAGTCACCACTCGGCCTTTTTTGTAGAAGCAGAACAGATCAGGCACCTTTCAGTAACTCACAAGAAGGTGTTTTTCTTTAGCCCTCGAAACACTGGACTCTTTTCAATACCTTTTCGGAACGTGGCCCCTAAAACAGGCTGCAGCATCCAGTCTCAATCTCACTGATGCTGTCACCTCCCTGCCCTACTCTCTCATCTGCTCCTGTGTGTGTAAGGATGGAGAGCACCAGAGAGGGATGGCTCAAGTCGGTCTGTCACCCCCGGGGCGTGTGTGTGTGTGTGTGAGACCTTTCCCTATGCAAACCGTAAGGATAAGAAGGTAAGTAAAAGACTCCGGCTAGACTGTATTTCTTTATAACAGTGATGTGAGGTGATTGGGAAGGCTTGAACTGCCTCGATGACTGATTGCCATTGAACTTGCATGAGTACAACTATTTTTACAGGTGTCCCATATTCAGCATAGGGAAATATGGTCACCCTAGTCATGACCTTTCATGAGTAAATCCCACTTCACCAGAGGAGCTGGGTGGAGATTACAGGAGCCGGGGTCTGTATGCCAGACAGAAGCGTTACCTGTCCTGGGTAGGACGAGTTAATGAAGCAAATTTGCATCAAGTTTTGGTCCTGCTCATGACAAACAACTTTCATTTTCTTTTTTTCTTTCTGTTTTTTCCTGCTGTGTAGACCCTGGATTCTGTAATTTCTGCTCCAGGTCATCTGATGCAGGGGGTCTAACCCCCAAAAGCTGATAAATGTGCTTGTCTGTAAGGTGCCACAGGCCTGCTTGTTGTTTTTAGAGTTACAGACTACCAGGGCCACCCCTCTGAGACCTGATACAGCCAAAGGCACCAAAAGCGGCTGGAGGCGCACCCCCACGCCGCAGCCACTTGGTACAGCCTGCGCTCCCCCCGGCTTGCCCGCCGCAGTGGTGGCTCCCGAGCGTGGGGCGGCTGCTGCAGGAAGTGGCCGGGGCGGCCTGGCTGGCTGCTGCGGCTCGGGAGGCTCGCGCGGGCAGCTGCGCGTGCTGGAAGCTGCGCCGGCCCCGCTCGGTCCCCTTTGCTTGCAAGACCTCAAGGTATTCCAAGGCGGGGGGTCCTCTGCAGGGCCCGGGGCATTGCCCCCTGCAGCCACACTGGACAGAAGGGCCCTGCAGGGCCCGGGGCATCGCCCCCTGCAGCCACACTGCACAGAAGGGCCCTGCAGGGCCCGGGGCATCGCCCCCTGCAGCCACACTGGACAGAAGGGCCCTGCAGGGCCCGGGGCATCGCCCCCTGCAGCCACACTGCACAGAAGGGCCCTGCAGGGCCCGGGGCATCGCCCCCTGCAGCCACACTGCACAGAAGGGCCCTGCAGGGCCTGGGGCATTGCCCCCTGCAGCCACTTTGCAGCGAACGGCCCTGCAGGGCCCTTCTGTGCAGTGTTGCTGCAGGGGGCAATGCCCTGGGCCCTGCAGGTTCTTTCGCTGCAGTGTGGCTGCAGGGGGCGATGTCCCAGGCCCTGCAGGGCCGGGGCAGCACTGGGCACTGTGCTTCCTCGCCTCCGAGTGCTGCAGGCACCATCTCTGGTAATAAGGCCCTGGAGGAAGTGGGCTCCTGCATTAGAGTTCTGCGGGCTTGGGTTTGATTCCTGCCAACTGGCGCTCTTCATGTTTGATTTCTCCCTTCCCCTCCCATCTGGGCAGCTCCCCACACTGGCATTTGTATACAGCCCCAGCAAGGCCCAAGGGAGAGGAAGAACGGCTTGCAGGAGCCAGGTGCCAGCCAGGCGCTGTAGCCGGACGTAAAAGGAGGCTGAGTAACTTCTCTGAGCAGTTACAACATCCTTCAATCCCTGTGATGGTTGATTTCTGGGCTGACAACATGCGCTGCAAAAATAAACAGTCTGAAGACCACCTCCACAGCAGCTGGGCAGGTCAGAGTGGCTGTCAGCAGAGGCTGGTGTAGAGCTCCGGGGCTGGGCCTGCAGCTGAGGTGAAAGTACCCTGGGGAATGCAAAGGCAGGAAGGATTTCCACCTGCTTCCCTGGGCACATGGATGGGGAAGTGATGGAAAACCTCAAGCAGCTCCTAAGGTTCACAGTTTTGTTCGTTGTGACTGTGGGGAAAACAGGTTGCATTGCTGCTGTCTCCCATGAAGTCTCTGCCGGGGGGGAAGCTCCTGTTTCTGGAGTCTGGAATGTACCCACATGTGTATTTACGGTGCTGTACAAAAATACCAGTGTGGTGCATAGGGGGTAAGTCAAATCTCATGGCTCAGAGCACCAGCTGTGATGCATAGGGGGTCTGGGAGTCTGTCTCCTCCTCACAAACTGCTGTGAAAAGTCTGACCAGGGCACTGTAGGATGTTCTGTCTTTCCTGAAACACTGCCTGGCCTGCGTCTGGATGCTGCCTCTAGAGAATGGCAGGTCTGTCCCAGCATGCACCTCCTGTGTTTTGATAGATGCAGCCTGCTTCCTCCTTTATGACCCTTGCTTCAGGAGAGCCTGCAAAGGGCAAGGGTGCTGCAGGAATCTGCCCCGGGCCCCTCCTCCATGGGACATCCTTGCTCTTCCCTGGGCCTGGGGCAAGGCCACCTAGCACTCTGCGTGGGCAACGGGCTGGATTCTGCTTTCTGCCAGGATAAACCCAGTGACTGAGGAAAATAACTTTAGCTGCTCCCTTCCAAGGCCAAAAAGTGGGGGTGTTCAATGGAGGCACTCTCGTTTTATCCTCATAGACCCCCAGACAGCCAGAAGCAGCCACCTCCACCACACCTTGCTCTATTGGGGGGATGTCTCCAGTGGTTTAGGTGTAGGCAGGCTAGCACAGAAGGTGCCATTCACAGCACCTCGTGCCAGCTGCAGGAATTCGTGCAGATTCTAGCAGCCGATGGCCCTCCTAAGAAAATCCGCCGTTGGCGCTCCTCTCTTGATGGCTTGTGTGTCTTTCCCCTCTGGCGCGATGTGAGCCTGGCGGGATCTGGCTGGCTGTAGGATGTGGTTGGTAGCCTTTGGGGTTATTCTGTTATGTTTTCTAGCCCTGGGCGCCTCTGAGCTGAGATCTGAGCACCCTGTGGTGATCGAATTTTGTTTCCAGCGCTGCTGGCTGTTTCCGTCCACGCCATGTTCGGCTCATCCAGGGGAGGAGTGAGGGGCGGTCAGGACCAGTTCAACTGGGAAGATGTGAAGACGGATAAACAGAGGGAGAACTACCTGGGTGAGAGCTGACCTTTTCTTTCTGTTACTGTTTGTCATTGCATAGTGTCTTGTATGAATTTGGCTCTTGCAAAAGATGCCTGACAGTGCTGAATAGAAACGCCTGAGAGCACCATGTCTGGACCTTAAGGGAAGGTTTAGTCTCCATCGTGTATTTAGTCCTTTGCTTCTCTGCTGAGGGACCAGCTGTGACCATTGTTTCATGTCCTAGCTAAGTGATACCTGGGAACTGGGCACAGGAAATCTTGGTGTTAATATTGCTCACATGGCACTGGCATTACTGTCTGCTTTGTGTTCGAAGCGGCGTTGTGGTGGGGGGGTCACTGTGTCGTGGTGGATGTCTTCGACGCTACTTTGTTTCCTAGATTTTTGTGGCCAAATAGGACCGTTCTGACCAGCTGATCTGGCCTCCGACATAACCACTAAGTGATTCCTGCGGGAAACCGTTTGCTGGCGCTGAATTAACGCAACTCACAGCCAGTCGTGATTTAAACAAACCGTTCGATGGAGAAGTTACCACATCCCTTACTTAGCAAGCAGCTAAGAGATGGCTGAATTTCAGTGCTGGGCAAAGTAAGCCACATTCATACAGTCATCATTGGGAGTTGTGGTATAAAGCTTCTGTCTGAATAAAAGCACCTGAGGCACTGTTTGCCCTGAGCGTTCCTTAGAGAGCACTCTTCTCAGCTGTTGTTTGCCTTGGGTTTGGCCAGCCTCCTTCCTCTAGTGCTTCATAATGCTGTTGGCCTGCTGCCTTCCACCCCAGATGTGGCTGCATTTCAGTGGAGCAATGTTACAAACCCCTTTGGGATCTGTTAGGCTGAGAAGTGCTCTTGTAACGTAAGACATGATTGGAAGCTGTTCGTGGAAGGTGAATGGCTGGGGCAGCCTGGCCCAGCACTGTCTTTTCCACTCAGAATAAGGGATCAGCTGCCAGATCCATACAGGAGCACGTGATTCGTGCCATGGACTTGGTCAGGAACAAGACTTAGGCCAGGTCCACACTAGGAAAATAAGTCAATTTCAGATATGCAGTTTTAGCTGCAACAATTGTGTAGCTAGAATCAACTTATCTGCAATTGACTTACTTGGCCATACTTGGCCAGAGAGCTTCTCCCATCGACCTCCCTATCGGGAGGAGTACAGGGGTCGACGGCCAACGCCGATAGATCGATTTTGCACATCCCTGCCAGACGCACGAATGGAACCCTGGAAGATTAACCTGGAGTCAGTCGATCTTCCGGGTAATGTAGACGTGGCCTTAGCTGTTACGTTGGATTTTTCACCTGCAGAACTCAAAGCGCTGCCGAGTAGCTCAGGATCAGTTGGCCCATTTTATAGGTGGGGGAACTGAGGCCAGGGGCAATGAAATGCCTTCTCCACAGTCACCTCACAGATCAGTGGACAACCTGGGTCTCCTGATTCCCAGCACAGCGCTGTGTGTATTGGCTCTGCATAATCTGTCACTAGGGTTATGCTACTTTAGAAGTGACTTAATACTGATCTAACACTCGAGGTTTCCTAACAGCTTCTCTTGCTCTGCATGGCAGGGAACTCCCTAATGGCTCCCGTGGGCAGGTGGCAGAAGGGCAAAGACCTCACCTGGTACGCCAAGGGGAAGAAAGATGAAGTGCCCATCTCCCGAGAGGCGGAGCTGGCTGCGGTCCGGCTGGCTGAGCAGGAGGCCATGATGGCGGCTCTGTAAGTCCACAGTGAATGAGTCTAACAAGTGACCTCTCCGAGGCCTGTGACACATTGAGAACCACAGCTGAAAAAGCCTCTTGGAGCTGAGTTCATCTGATCTGCTATCTGCAGTCACAGCCAGGCAGGTCACCTCTGCGTCCTCTCCCACCACTTCTCTGTTGTGGCTTCCTAGCTTGTAAGAGCTTTGATCTCTTGCCTTGGGTTTGTACAGCACCTGGCGCAGCAAGGCCATGATCTTGGTTAGGGCCCCTGGGCACTCTCCTCATACGAGTACCTCATCCCAGCTGGCGTGGTGGGAATCGTGTCAACCTGCTCTTATTTCTAGGGTGCCCTCACTGTGATGTCTGAAAACCACTTAAACATGATTTTGTGAGCCCCAAACCGGTTCAGCTGCGTAATCTTGCCAGCTTCCTGCTTGAGCCCTCACAGGCTTGCATTAACAGCAGCTCTGCGTCTCGTGACCTGCTGATCTTCAAACAATCCAACCCCCACAGACACGGCCTTGGCGTCTTGCTCCTTCTCCCAGCCCCTGTCCCTGAACAGGAGATTGAGTCCTCGCTTCCTTTTGTATTTCATCTGCATTTTGTGTCTTCCAGGGGCTACAAGAATGTGAAGAAACAGCCCACAGGCGTGAGCAAAGAGGTAAGGTAGGCAAGCGAGCAAAAGATGTGGGGCCTTAGTGCAAGACATTCAGGGAAGGGTGAAGGGGGAACAGCCTCTGGCCCTGCTGCGTGGGTTTGGTTTCTGAGCCTACTGCCATTTAATGCTTATTTTGGATCCTGGATGGAGGTCGGGGGCTAGAACGTTGTTTTGATCCATCAAACGTTTCCACTTCCAGAGTGAGATCAGTTCTTTAAAAAAGCCACACAACCAGCCTTTCCCATATCACTCCGATAAAGATGATGCTTCCCTGCCCGATCCAAGGCTTGTCGACCTGGGGATGTTGCCTAGAGCAGCTCTTCCTGATGAACGCCTTCTAGAGCCACTCGTCACCCTGAGGGGGAGAACTTTTCTCTGAACAGACCAGGATTATTCTGGAAAAGGCCCGGCCGTGCTGGGAGTTAATCAAGAATAGTGATTCAGCTTTGAATTCACACCAGGCCTCAATCCAAATTAATTTCCCTGCTGTAGAAAAAGCCCCAGGTCTGGCATGACTTATCAGCCAGCGTCTCGTGACCTTGGGTTATACAGATGTGCTGGGAACCGGGTGACCGTGGGGATTCCAAGCAGTGTTGGTTGGCGTTGCCGGTTCTGGAGCCCTCTGCTGCTGGACTGGGGTTGGAACTAGGGGAGTGGGACGACGCCAGGTGGTAATGGGAATGAGGTGATTTTTAAGGGGCGAGGTCTTGCAATGTGGGAGAGCTAAATCTGAATCCGTATGTGCTACTGGGAGGCAGTTATTTGTAGCTCTCGTGGTTCAGCCAGCTAGAAGGCACCTTAGAGTTCCCCGTTAGCCTGGCTGTCGTTACTGGCGCTTACACCGCTCTGGACGTCCATTGCGTTGGGACTTGGTGCCTTTTGATTTCTGCCTCTGTGAAACCTCAGTGATGGATAGGGCATAAAAGGATGGGAGTGAAGGATTCACAGGAAATGTATTAGACAGAATTTACCTCTCTGTCAGCTGCCTATGAGTCACGCTCATATGACAGTGCTCAGAGGCAATGCATTGAAGGCTAATTCATATAAGAGCAGAGTCCAGCAACTCCAGCCAGGGCCCTTCTGTCCTAGGTGCTGTACACACATAATAGACACAGCTCTGATGAGCTTACCTAAGCTAACCAGACTGGCAGAGACTTATCTGGCACGTCAGTGGCAGAGGCAGGAATAGAACCCTGATCTCCTGAGCCGCTTCCTCCAGACCACGATCAGACCCTGTGGACGTTTGCTTGACCCTCGGCACTTTTGGGGGTTTAGCAGGGTGCCAGTGTGACATGTAGCTCTGTGGATCCCAGAGGGGACCCCCACCGCTCTCTACCGCCTGCTTACAGGGCACAAACAGCAGCCCCAGAATGTAACCACTTCCTGGGCCAAGAGTGACGAGCGGCTGGTACCCAACAGGGAAGGGAAGAGTGGGAGACTCCTACTGAAAATGCCCCAGGAGGCTGCATTTCCATGTGGCATAGATAGGCCCGCACAGGTCGCTCCTTCTGAGTGTAGCTGATTGAACCCCCCTGGGATCTGTGCCTCTGGCTCCAATTATCCCTCCTGCAGGACAGGGCTGGACTTGTCTTACTTGTGCACAAACTTCAGTGAGACTGTGTGGTCTACCCTGGTGCAATCCACTGGGCTGGAGCCAGTCTTTGCAAAGTGGCTTGGGAGGGCCTCATGGCCTAGTCTACCGAGACCTTGTTCCTATCTCCAGTCACTCTGGGGCTGGGGGGGAAGTCACCAGAATGCTCCTGGACTATGGAGAATACCGTGTTGGAGAGTACAGTGTGGCCAGCTCTTGTAACGCACAGGTGCAGTTAATTCTTCAGCTCCATGGACTTACGGCTCCTTCTGAACTGTTCTTTCCTAGGATCTGGCCGAGGTCTGTAAGCGGGATGCAGCAGAGCGTGATGAGAAGGGTATTGATCGTGTCTTAGGGCTGGGGAGTTCCAGGTATGGGGCTTTTTTTCACCCGCATAAGAGTGTCAGAACGTCTCCCTGCTCTGTAGCACCTCTGGCAGCTAAAGCTGCAGATCTGGTGAGCCCCAAACCACAAGCTGTTTGGGAAAAGGGATAACTAGGGTGGTGGCAATTTTTGCGAACAACACAAAAACTTCTCCAGAGCAGAGTGCGAAGAGTTAACAAAGGGATCTCCCAAAACGGGGTCACTGGGAATCAAAAGGGCAGATGAAATTCAGTGTTAGGTGCAACTTAATGCACGTTGGAAAACAATCCCAACTGCAAACACACAGTGATGGGGTCTGAATTAGCTGTTACCACTTGAGAGATCTTGGAGTCACTGTGGATAGTGCTCTGAAAACTGCTCCAGGTAATGTGCAGCGGCAGTCAAAAAAGGCACAATTTTGTTGAACCCGTTTGTGATTGTGGCCTTCACTACATCCTTTGGCAACACGTGTGACAGGCTGGCCCTGCGTTGTGAGAAGTAGTACAAACTGAACCTCTCTAATCCGGCGCTGCTATCCGGCATAGTGGACGGTTTCCAGTAGGAGAGGCAGACCCCACAGAGAATGGATGGATGATATAGTAGATTGGTGGGGAGATTTTGTGTGGGCCGGTGGGGCTGAAAACACCCTCCTCAAACCCCGGCTCACCACTAGCTTCCTTTGCCCAGTGGCAAGAAGCAGCAGAGTGACATGGGGCGGGAAGACTGAATTTCACCTGCCCTTTTGATCCCCAGGGACCCCATTTTGGGAGATCCCTTTGTTAAATCTTCGCACTCCGCTCTGGAGAAGTTTTTGTGATGGTTGCAAAAATTGCCACCATCCTAGTTATCCCTTGTGGGCCGGTGGAACAAACTGCTGCTCCAGGTAACGTGCAGCAGTAGTCAAAAAAGCAAGCAGCTTGCTAGAAACTGTTAGGAAAGGAATTGACAAGACAGACCGTTATCAAAACGCCTCTCTGTAAAGCCACAGAACGCCCAAGCCTTGAATACTGTGTGCCGTCCTGATGTGCCCCTTCATAAGGAGGTACAGATTGAACCTCTCTTGTGCAGCACCCTTGGGACCTGACCATTGCCGAACAAGAGAATACGCTGGGCCACAGGAAGTCAACGTTGTCTAGCGCATCACCAACACTCCCACTGCTTACTGGGCTCTTAGAAGACATTTAGGGTTAAATTACAGCTAAATAACAGCACAGAGCCAAGACAGGTGGCTGTAAACAAATTGTATGGGGCCACGTGAAACTTGGCCGGATGGCCACTTATCATGCGTGTGCCCAGCTAAAATCATGCCAGATTATGGAAGTTGCTGGATGAGAGAGTGGCAGTTTCTTCTTCATCATCATCATCATCATCAATAACCGTGGGCTCAGCGCCCATTGGTGTCTGACGCCTCTCTCACTATTTCCTTCCATCTTTCCCTGTCCAGTGCGGAGTGGCTTAGTTTCTGTAGACTAGCTCCACACCAATCTACTATATCATCTACCCATTCTCTGTGGGGTCTGCCTCTCCTATTCGAACCGTCCATTATGCCGGATACCAGCGCTGGATTAGAGAGGTTCAGTTTGTACTACTTCTCACAACGCAGGGCCAGCCTGTCACACGTGTTGCCAAAGGATGTTGTGAAGGCCAAAATCACAAATGGGTTCAAAAAAGTTGTGACTTCACAGAGGACAGGCCCATCAGCAGCAATTTGTATGTTCTCCAAAGGATGCAGGGAGATCAGCATTGATGTCTTCCTCCCCATGTCACTCTGCTGCTTCCTACCACTGGGCAAAGGAAGTTAGTGGTGAGCTGGAGTTTGAGGAGAGTATTTACAGCCCTTCCCAGGTCTGGGTTTGTTCCACCAGCCCACACAAAATGCCATTATTGTACAACTGCAGGAGCAACCAGGCCCCACCTACCGGGCCCCCAGGACTAACCTTCCAAATGTACCAACACCGTAATAGATTAACCAGGGTCAGGCAATGAGCGGATCGTCTATGGGGCAGGGTCACTGAGCAGTTGGGTGGGGTATTTCTATTAGCCTCTTACCTATGTGTTTAATATGCTGAAGTCCAAAATGCTGAATAGGCTGGAATCTGTCCAGTCCCTGCAGAAGTGTGTCCGCCTCTGGGTGGATGGGGGTCTCCTCAATGGAGGTTGAACGTGGCTTAATAGAAAGGACGGGAATGGACTCCCGGACTCTGCCTCCAGTCCGCATAGGCCGTGTACCAAGAGGCAGTGCTTAAAACAAGGGGATTCTGAAAACGAGCCAGGGGAACCTAACGAGATTGATAATTCCAATCTAGGGCCATTGTGAAACAACAGTAGCACTGTGCCCTGGTCTAGCGCATCCGTGGGAGAGTTTTCCACCACCAGTGAACCCTCAGGCCTCCAGAGGAAACTGAGGCAGCACACGAATCAAATTAACCTTCCATGATAGGAGTGGGATGAGCGCTCAGGTGTTTTTACTGCCGGTCCCCTGCTGTAACCAGTGGGCATTGCTCCGAGAGCTTCAGCTTGGCCCTCACGGTGATATAGAGAAAACCATGCAGGATAAGTGCGTATCTTTACTTTCTCCCTCACCCCAGCGGCGGTGCTGGCAGGATGATGCTCTCCAAAGAAGACAAAGAAGCTGCCAAATTGGGGCTTTCGGTTTTTACTGTAAGTCTTTCCAGCTGTTTGCAGGGCTGTTCTGCGTACTGGACAGAGCATGGGAGGGGCGTGATCCCTGCTGTCTCTCTAGTAACATTTACTGCCTGAGTGAAACTCCGGCGGGTAGCTTTCGAGGGTTAGTTTCACATTCCACGTTGCTCATGCAAACTTGGAGAACTTCATGGCTTTTTTAGGGGCTGATCCTGCTCACATGTCCATGTCTGGACTGTTGTGGCCCCTTCACTTATGTGAGTCGCCTCACACTCACTAGTGGATTTTCTCCTCACACCAGCCCTTTGAAGTACAGCCGCATTGGCCCTGTTTAACAGCTGGGGAGCAGAGAGACTAAGTGACTTGCCCAAGGTCTCACAGGAAGTCTGTGGCAGAGCCACTAATCCCAGCATTCCTGAGCCCCTTGCAAAGGCTTTTACCCCGTGACTGTCCTTTCACCAGCCGCTCAGGGGGAGGCGGAATTTTATTGCTGATGTCATGGGAGCAGGATTTTGTTTAATTCCCTGGATAGGAGGAATGAGCCTGAATTGGCTGTTGTAGCCCCTGGCCTCCTTGAACTCTGGGAGCACTTTAGGCAAACTCCAAAGTTCCCAGCCAGCACCTGTCTTTGTAACAGGCCAGATCTCTCCACCCATTCGCTGCCTTCAGGAGAGGTGGGCTTGGAGGCAGTCCAGTTCTAGGGCATATACTGAAGGGGGAGCCCAGATGTCCCTCACTGGGAGCATTGGCGGTTGGCTGGGACGGGGAGGTTGCTAGTGTGCTGAACACCTGCCCCCCCGGGGGGGGTAGAAGGGAGTAGGAGGGTTAGAGGTGGGATGGGGCAGAGGCTGAGGTCATTCAGGGAGGAGTTTGAGGGCCTGGTGTGCCCTGGAGAGATGGTCTCTAAAGCAGGAGCCTGTGACGTCCTGCCTTGCCCTCCTGCAGCGAGGCTCTGCCAATCTCCCCAGCACTTTGGTGGCTGTCAGCTGCTGGGGGCTGTGATGAACCGGCAGGGGGCCACCTCACTCCCTTCGGAGAGTGCCACCTAGCAGGGACTCAGCCCCAGAGTCGCTCTGCGGCACTCCCTCCCCCCGTCACATTGCCCCTGGTTGGAGCTTGGTATTGCTCAGCAGCAGCGCCGAACAGGGTGAAAAGCACAAACCAGTCTTGGGGCACCATAAAGAGTAAGAGTTGACTTACTGGGCGATGAGCTTTCGTGGGACAGACCCGCTTCCTCGGATCTGTTGCAAAAAGTGCGAACCCCGGGGTTATAGGGCAGGGAGGGGTGGGAGGTGCTAACCGCTGGTGTTCACAGCCTGACGGTCTCCTCCGTCACTGTCTCTGGAACTTCTAGCATCAGAGGGTGACGAAGAGTCCGGAGGCCACAGGAGCAAAGAGAAAACCGGGCATGGCCGAGCTGGCAGAAGAGGCACGGTAAGAAGAGCCCTGCCTTACGCACTGCGCACCGCTAGGGGTGGGCTGGGACGCTGGTGACCAACAGCCGGGCCTGTCTTAAAATCAGGCTTCCCCCCACGGTGGCCGCCTTGGTGCCCACTGGGGTTTCACAGACCTTCCTTCCTGCAAAGTTTTCTGCAGACGTGGCGCTAGCAGGTGGGGTGCATTGTAGCCCCGACGAACGTCCACTTGGGGTGAAGTGGCTTTGTAAATATTAGGCTAATTCAGTGGCTCCCGTCCTGTGTACCGCTGTGGGATGCTTAGGCCACTCTCTGTCACATGGTCCACATCCAGCTGGGATGTATACTGCCTGTATGGCCCTGAGGCTATCTTGCGTGCTGATTGGGCCACACAAGACCCAGTCACTGGGCCGACCAATTGGGTGGAAGAAACAATGCAGTATAAGTGAAATGACCAATCACATGGCTAGGTGATTGGATATTGCAGCTGCCTGCGAGCAGCTCAGGGCTTCGTCTGTGCTTGCCAAGTGCCCACTGAGTGCTCCATAGCAGTGACCCTTGAGGGCGGGCACTGGGCAGAGACCTGTCACCTGGCCCCAGGACAGTGAATGCAGCTCTGCTTTCAAAGCAGCACCCGTGTCACTCACATGGCGCCTGGTTTCTGTAACCGCACAGGCCTGAGAGCAGCAAGAAATCCAAAAAGGACAAGAAAAAGAAAAAGAAGAAAAAACACAAGAAAGAGAAAGAAAAGGAGAAACATCACAAGAAAGAAGCAGCCGCCACCTCCTCCTCCCCCTCTCCAGATCACGGGGAAAGGTACCAAAGCTGACGCTGTCATTTTCTTTCATGGCAGTGTCTAAAGACCCCAGTCAGGGATCAGGACTTCTGTTGTTCTGGGTGCTGCCCAAACACAAGGGCAGTTATAGACTCCAAGGCAAGCAGGAACCATTAGATCTTCTTGTCTGACCTCTGGGATAGCCCTGTGAGGTGTATTTAGGAGCCATAGACCCATTATACAGGTGGCAAAACTAAGTTACAGAGCTCCAGCTCACGGTGGAAATTGATATTAATACTGGGAATTGAAACCATGTCCGCCACCGTCATGCCAAGACCATCCCTCTGAGCTCCTGTGTAGCAAGAGGTTTTCACTCTGTTACTCTTGGATTGAGTCCCTTTCTAGCCCCAGAGCTAATAAACTCAGGTGTGGGAAGAACACGCCGCCCGAAACGTCTCCCCTGCTGCAGCCCTTGCGCACGGAGGGCATCTGCCCCCTCGAGCTCTCCATTTTCCCCTAGCCGAGGAAGCTCTGTGTGCATGTCATGAGGGAACCATTCTCCTTTTGCCGTCCAGCTTCGCCGGTCGGCCCCAGGTGGTGGTGGTGGGGGTTATCAGTGACCGTCTGCACCTGGGGCTTGATGCGTGGCAGTTGGATTTGCTCCCCGGCCTGCCGCCTCCCTGCCCCTGCTCCCCCAATTCCCCACGCTTCCCGTGCCCCTCCCCCTCCTGTCCCACTGCTTCTGCTGAGTGTCAGGGCAGCCCCCCGAACAGGGCAGCCTTGAGACTGCCCCTGTACTCTCAGCACTGACCATCAGTGCAGGGATGGAGGTGAGACACTGGGAGGCATATGGTCCCCTGTGCAACCCTCCCCTGCACGGCGCCTTTGCATTCGGTGGAGTAATCGGCTGAGTGCTCTTGTGGCAGGCAGGTGTTTGTGGGCCGTTCGCAGCTCAGTGCGTCACCCCTTCCCCAGCTCTCCCTGGAGCAGCTGTCGATTGACCTGTGCCCCAGCCAAGCGCCGTACGCGTCTTCCACCCGTGGAAGGTGAAATGACCTCTCTTCCCAGGCGGTCTCTGTAGCAGGTGCTCCTGGCACCACTAAACCTAGAGTCCGGAGTCCAGGGCCGAACCCCTCGGGGATTCTCATCAACGGGATTAACTTGGATTCTTGCGCAGGGACCGTGCTATGAGCCAGCCTGTGCCCGTCCGGTGCTGGACTGAGAGCCGTGGCTACAGGGCCAGACCGGCTTTGGCTTGACTGTAACTTGGAGTATAATAGGGGGTGGGGTCCTAGCTCATCGGTTCCTTTAATCTCTCAGTTTAAGAGTTTCTCTGCCCACTGCTGGAACCCTTCACCCCCAGGGCAGGAGAGGAGCCAGGTCTGGAAGATTTTGTCCTCCAGTATTAACAGCCAACAGAAGAGTTTGCAAGACCTTTCGGGGGCAGGGTCTGTCTTTTTGTTCTGCATTTCGGTTGTGGAATCTCCATCGCTGGAGAGCGCTGAGAGCAGGTTAGATGGACGCCTATTAGGGATGGTCTGGATGGTGTTGGCCCTGCCGTGAGGGCAGGGGACTGGACTCTGACCTCCCAACGTTCCCTCTAGTTCTAGCCTTCTATGATTTGTACAGCACCTTGCACGCGGGGTCCTGGCTCCAGACTGGGACTCCTTAGCCTCAGTCCAGATGCATTGCACGCAGGAGATGGCGATTGGGATAAACAGGCACGATTGTGGAGTAATTGCAGTGAGGGTCGGGGTGAAACCAGTGTGAGTTCGAGTCTGGGCAGACCCCTGGGCTTTTGTCATCCCCCCACCACCGCCCCCTTTCCCTGGCGTGTGCAGGTCAGTGCGTTCCTGGGATTGGTGCACATGTAAACGCTGACCACACGAGGGCGCCCTGAGACCGGAGCTGGGGCTCAGCTGTGTAAGGGCGCTGTTCCGAATCCCCGGCCAACCGGGCTGGCTGTCCCCCCAGCCCCAGTCCTTCCCCAGCGTCTGTCTCCCACGGGGGATGCAAGTGGTCTGTCCTTTCCCGCTGGCTGGGGGGGGATCCCTGCACCATTCATGCATGTGACGGGGAGCTTGTCCCTTCAGCACTGGTCTGACACGAGCACCGCGCTGCCTTTTTCAAACCAGGTGCTCCAGCCCTGGCCGGCTCGCGTCAGTGACCTGGAGAGCCCCGGCCAACGTGTGGGTGGGGGCGATTCTGGGGCCGTGCAGCGCACCCTTCCCCTCTGGATCTGCCAGTGGGCTGCACGCTGATCACTCACCCTAGCCCGGTGCGCGGAGCAGTAACCCTCCTGTGGTGCATTTTGGTGCAAGGAGCAAAGTCCTGGGAGCAGGTGGCTTCTCTTGCAGCCGGGCTGAGGGCTCTGCGCTTCGCACGCCAACCGCAGGCCGTGCGGATGAGCACTGCACACAGCAGAGAGGTGTCCCCGGGTGCCTGCAGAGCCCTTGTGACCGCCACGTGATCACCGAGGCGCTGCTGTCGCTTCACCTCGCAGGCCGGTGCCGGACGAGAGGAGCCGTGTCACACAATGGTGGGCGTGCAGGAGCGTGACACGTCCCCAGTGAATTTTTCTAGGGCCCAGCTCTGATCTCTGTCTGAGGCGTTAATCCAGGGTTCACCGCATGGGTGCCGGGCCCGGCCAGCTGGGCGTGAGTGAGTGCAGATCCCGGCATGGCGTTTGGAAGAGCTTCGGTCTCGTTGCCCTGGAAGTGGCCTCCCCGTGGCCCAGCTGCAAGGCTTGGGGTGGGATCAGGCTTGGGGTGCGGGGGGGAAGAGGCACTGAGGGTTGGCTTGTTCCCTGTGCGGGGCAGTATCTCATGTTGTCCACGTTGTCCTTGAAGCGAGGCTGGAGCATCCAGGGACGGGTCCCTTCTCACTTGGGTTCCTCCCTTCCTGCTCTGAAGGCCTGTGCTTGGAGGTTGGCTCAGACCCACCCTCTCTCTTGCAGGAGGCGGAGGAAAGCCCCTCCCTCCAAGGACCATTCGTCATCCTCCCGGCGGCTTGCAGGCGGCTGGCGTGACAGACATTCATCCCCTGGCCCCGAGGCGCAGAAACAGCCCTGCAGGCAGCGGCACAACACGGACTCCTCCAGCAGCGAGGGCCGGAGAAGGAGCCCCGGTTGCTCAGCCCGCAGGAGAGACAGGAGCACCAGCAGGGACGGCCGCAGCCGGCACTCGTCCCCCAGGAGGAAAGGGAGCAGGCAGGGGTCCCCTGCAGCCAAGCGGCACCACGACACCCACTCCGATGACTGAGCTGCAGGGCAGCGCGGGGGAGGCAGGAATGCAATGGCCTTGTTTTAAAGGGCCCTGCCCAGACCCAAGAGACGGGCCAGAGCCTTTGCTGGTACAAATCAGTGCAGTCCTGGTACTGGGAGTGCGTTGCAGTGCGCCGGTTCACACCAGTCGAGGCTGTGGCCCAGAGAGCGGTGGGGTTTTTTTGCCTTTATGTGGCCACTGTCCAGCACAGATGTCTAGCAAAGACACTTAGGCCAGTACCATGGCAGCTGCACCGGCCTCTGCTCTGGTTCGGCTGAGCTTGCTCTGTCCCCGCTGCGTCTTGTGCCCACAAAGGGCTTACAAGCGGGCATACGGTTCCCTCTGGCGTGTCTGCATGGGGGTAACGGTTGCCTGGGACCGACCCTCTTGCAGAATCGGGGCCCCTGTTTGGGAAGATTTCCCAGGTGCCTGCCAAGAACTTCAGTGCCCAGAGTTGGGTGTTTTAGAAAAACCAAAGGAAACTGCAGAGCTTCCTGCTGCATCAGAGCGTTACTGGAAACATCGGGCGTGTGTGTGATAGATGAGAGATCTTGTTTGGATGCTGTCTCGTGTGAATGCCCATCCTCCTCCTGACCCCTGCTAGAACATGAGAACCAGCCAGGCCAAAACAGCAGGAGTAGGACCAGACTGACTGGTCAGTTTCAAGCAGAGGATGATGTCCTAAACAGTGCCCCTGAAACCCAGGCAGCCGGAGATGGAGAGTGTCAGCTTGAATAACCTGACTCGGTGGCTCCCGTTTGCTTTTGCAGAGCTGACAGGGTTTAAATGATTTTTTTTTAACCTGACCTTGTCCCTCTTAGAACTTTAGTTGAAGAGGAAGTTTTGTAAACTTCCCCCCAGCATTATAAAAGAACCTTAAATTTGTCCTTTCCCAAATCTGTACCCACCGTCCCCTCGCGTTCCCGTGTCCCCCCCATCTGCACAGGGAGCAGAATATCTGCTGTGTGGATCTGTGGGGGCCAAATTCTCTGCTGGCGTGTAATGGCACAACTCTGCTTACTTCCCAGTAGCCGGGCTGGTTTACCCAGCAAGGATTCTGCCCTGGGCTCTCCAGCGGTGAGACCAAGGCTCTCCTGCCTGCAGACTCACCTCCTGGGGTACCTGGATGTCCCTGGCCCTAGGTTAGTTTGTGCCCGTGGAGGGGTAAGAGGAACGATGCTCCAGAGAGGCTGCAGCATCTGCAGTGACCTTAGGGCTGGTGACACCATCACCTGCTGGGAAATCAGCATGGAGATCCCAGTGCTGACTGGGTCAGGGAGCCATACATGTGGCCGACTTTGTGGTGCCGGTCCTGGCAGAGAGACCAATGCCAAACACCCCGCAGGCTGCATCCAGCGGGGGCTGGGGGGAACCTGCGCAGCAGCTGCCTGGGCTGGGGGTGGAAATCACGGCTGCTGGGCTCCAGAGTCGGCACCCTGCCCCTGAAGGAAGGAAACGGACCTGACATGGCAGTGGGGGTCTGGGAGCTGCTGGCTGCAGAAACCTCCTGGCTCTGGGTGACTGCTCCCCACTGGGACTGGCTTCTCCAGCCCTGGCCGCAGGTGTCCTGCCCGTTCCTTGCTGCTGGCCTGTGGGCGGATGCACACAGCTGCTGGCAGAGAAGGGGGATGGATCTGGGCTGGCAGGACTGAAGGACGAGCGGGGGGAGCAAGTTTCAAGGGGGGCAGATCAGTGGGAAGTGAAAGGAAGGAATCAACTGCAGTCTGTGCTGTGAGCAGCTGTGTGGAGCTGGTTTGATGCCAGCTGTGCCCAGTGCTGGTTAATAAGACCCAACTCAGCCCTGGTAACAGGCCCCCACAGCTGCTGCCTTGATTGTGCCGCAGAGGAGAGTTTCCCAAGGTCACAGAACAAGCCAGTGGCAGAGCCAGAACCCCAGCTTTGCTGGCTCCCAGCCTGGTGCCCTCCCTGCTGGGCCCATCCCCTTCCGGGCCCCTGCTCACACCATCTTGTTCAATATTTAACTCCCGTGGTGGGAATGGGCTGATGCCTTACAAATTAAACACGCACCTGGGTTCACGAATAGATTTGGGTGATTGTAGGGCTGCCGGCTGGCTGGGTGCCCTTAAATAAGCATGTGACTGTTTTGCAGGCTGCGTGGCCCGAGGCTGTAGCCTGGCTATGAAATGCACTTTGGAAACACAACCCTTGTTTGTAGCTGCGTCGGGAGCTTGCAGACAGAGCTGCAGTGGAGTTTCAGCACAGCCGGTGCCCCAGGCAGCAGCCCAATGCTGAGCAGGGCCCGCAGAGAGCATGTGTGCGAGAGCCCTGCCTACCCTGGGCCCCCAGGAAGTTCCAGGCCCAAGGCGGGAGGCCTGGTGAGGGGAGCAAGCATGTTTATGTGGCTCTCACTCAGCCAAGGAAGCGCTTCGGCGGGGGGGGGCGGGGGGTCAGCCTGCTGGGAGGCAGCGGTGAGCAGCAGCCTGCCCCCAGCCGGGGCTGCACGGTTAGTCAGGCACTAGCCCAGGAGCAGAGGAGCCAGCTGCAGCCAGAGCAGGCTGCACAGGGTTCCCAGGGCTCCCTGGGTAGCTGCACTTCCCCCACCTTCAGCCTGGCCTGTGTTAGCCCTTAACTCCTGGGGCAGGACCTCTCCCTCTGCATCTGTACAGCCCCTGGCACTGCAGGCCTCTAAGCTCAGTCACCGCTGCCTGTGCCGGGCTGGGATACCCACAGTGAAGCGGAAACTGCCCCAGCACAAGCAACAGGCCAGTTTCGCACGCACTGGGAAAGCAGTGGAGAGGTGGGGGCCTTATGAGCCGGGCAGGTCCCGGGCTGAGCCCAGGGGGGTGTGGGGAGGCTGCAGGTGGGTGGCGCTGAGGCCTTGCCAAACCGCTCCAGCCAGGGGGAACTGAGCCTAAGTGCTGGCGAAGAGCCCTAGGGAGGACACAGCACAATCACCTTCCCCTGCTGGGGCTGGAGTCCCCAGGCTTGGCTGCTTAGCACTAGCCCTAGACCTGAGCCCTGGGTTACCCATGCAGGCCCCATCCCCTTTGGGTATGTACTGGAGCCCCCAGTGATGCTACTGCCCTACAACCCTCCAGTTCATGGTTTCCCAAACGGGGGTGGGGGAGTGAAGAAATTCTGGGGGTGACCCAGCCCCCCCCCAACATAATTTCTCCCACCCAAAGAAAAAGGTGGCCCCTGCCTCCGGCTCGGCCCCTGCCATTTTACATGGGCGACCTGGCGCAGCTGCTATAAAACGCAGGCACCCGCCGAAGACCCGTGTGGGGCTAGCTGCCTCCTGCAAAGGGGAGTGGGGGTTGGGGGGAAGAGGAGGAGGATGGGGTTAGATGGGGGGCTGGGGAGCGGCTTGGGCATGAGGCTCGTCGGGCTTGGGTAGCCGGCCCCAGCAGCGCGGAGCTTGGGTGACTCAGGTTGGTGGCTGGGCCTGGCATTGTGGGGCTCGGGCAGCTTGGACAGGCGGCTCTGGCAGCGCAGGGCTTGAGCAGATGGGCAGCTGGTGTGGGCAGATCTGGCGGCTGGCATGGGGCTCAGGCAGCCAGCCAGCTGGGGCTGTACCAGGCACCCGCCAGGGCCAAGGAAAAATAGTTGTGCTTCCTTTAAATCGTGGATAACATTTCTATATCAAGCTTTTGTGTTTATTGTAAATTACGAATTGACTTGTTTGCTAAAAGGGGGGGTTGGATGATGGTAAAGAAGAGGTGGGGGGGCTCAGTAATCGAAAGGGGGGTGTGATGTCGAAAAGGTTGGGAACCACTGCTCCAGTTAAATGTGTGGCTGGTGTGGACCCTGAGTGGAACGGGAGGGAGGGTCAGTGGGTTAGTAGGCAGGGCACCAGGAGGGTTTTTATTGCTGGCTTAGCCGCTATCCTGGGTGACCTCAGGCAAAGCACATCCCAGACTGGTGCCTCAGTTTCCCCATCTGTAAAATGGGGGTAACAGCACTGACCTCTTTTGTAACGCATTTCACTCCACTGCTCTCTGAGCACCGTGTCCTCGTTACCTCGCGATTCCCGTTGTCGAGAGGCCAGGCCGGGATCCTACCTCACACGCTCCGTTCCCCCAGCTTTCACCTTGCTCTCGCCAAAGGCAGCGGCAAACCCCGCGGCCGGGTGCTCGGGGAAGCTGTGGCTGCGCTGAGCTGTCCTGGGTGCTGGCACCATAGCGAGCCCTGGGGTGGACATCAGCTGAGGCAGGCGCTGGGCAGGCCAGCGCCTAAGGGAAGGGGGCTGTATTTCCACAGTGCTGATGCTCCAGCCGCTGCTACCTGGTGCCCGTCCCTGCCTGCGGCTCACTGCCTGGCAGCGCACCTATGGGGCATTGGAGCTCGGCGGCACTCACTGACTTGGGGGGTAACTCTGGCTCCCCTCCCTGTGCCCAAGCCTGCCATTGTCCCCTCCCCAGAGCCCCCCTCCGCCTTCCGCCCTTGGCATGCAGTGCGGTGTGAGGTGGGGCATAGGGAGGTACCTGCTGCTTTAAGCCACAAGGCCAGTCAGTTTGAGGCGACCCCTTTAGGGGGTGGGGCACTGCTGGGGGGGGGACTGAGGCGGGCTCCAGTCTGGCTCTGGCGTTTTCCGTCTGATTAATGTCTCCCCGCAGCACGGAGGGGGCTCGGCAAGGGAGCCAGGCTAGCAGGAGGCTGGGGATGGGGGCGGCTGCACCAGGGAGGGCCGAACCCCCTCGTCAGAGAGGCCTGGGCAAGGGGGGACACGGCAAGGAGCGGGCAGGATGCCGGGTCGTAGGCTGAGCCTGCCCCACTGGCCGGGGGAGAGGGGGACAAGCGGGTTGCAGAACCTCCCCGGCCCTGCTCCCTCCGCCCATCCCGTAGATGCCAGCTCCAGAGGCCTCTGTGCAGGCCAGGCCCCCGGTGAGCCTTTGCCTGTGCTGACCCACAGCCGAGCAGCAGAAGGGGCTGCACGGTTAGTCAGGCACTAGCCCAGGAGCAGAGGAGCCAGCTGCAGCCAGAGCAGGCTGTGCAGGGTTCCCAGGGCTCCCTGGGTAGCTGCGCTTCCCCCACCTTCAGCCTGGCCTGTGTTCGCCCTTAACTCCTGGGGCAGGACCTCTCCCTCTGCATCTGTACAGCCCCTGGCGCTGCAGGCCTCTAAGCTCAGTCACCGCTGCCTGTGCCAGGCTGGGATACCCACAGTGAAGCGGAAACTGCCCCAGCGCAAGCAACAGGCCAGTTTCACACACGGGGGGGAAAGCAGCGGAGAGCCAGGGTCCTTATCAGCCGTGCAGGGCCCCGCTGAGCCGGGCTGCCTTGCCCTGCCTGGGAGTGCCTGAGAGGAGCCCGCAGGAGTGGAGCCTTTGCTCTTCTAAGCAGACTGGACGGCACCTGCTTCCTCCCAGGCCTGAGAGTAACAGCAGAACTGCTGCTCCGTGGCATTGCTCCTGCCCAAGCAGCGCTCCCTAAAATGCTCCCACCTCTGGGGGGCAGCACAGAAGCACTGCACAGCAGTCCTGGGAGGAGACAGGGGGATCAAACAACAGGTGGAACCTCTTTTGTCCAACACCCTCTGGACCTGCCCGGTGCCGGACGAGAGAATTTGCTGGACCACGGGAGGTCAATATCGTCTAGCACGTTACTAACGCTCCTACTGCTAACTGGGCTCTTCAAAGACATTTAGGGGTAAATTACAGCAAAATAACAGCACAGAACAGCCAGAGCCAGGACTGGTGTCTGGAAACAAACTATATGGGACCACGGAAACTTGGCCACCCTCATGATAAGTGGTCGTCTGGCTAAGTAAAATCCTGCCGGATTACAGATGTTATCAGATGCCGGGTCGTAGGCTGAGCCTGCCCCGCGGGCCAGGGGAGAGGGGGACAAGTGGTGGTGGGCTGCAGAACTTCCCCGGCCCTGCTTCCTCCGCCCATCCCAGAGGTAGAGCAGGACCAGGTGCCAGCTCCAGAGGCTTCTGCGCTGGCCAGGCCCCTGGTGAGCCTTTTTTTGTGCTGCCCCAGCGGCGAGCAGCAGCCTGACCAGCGAGGGCTGGACCAGAGAGGTTCAACCAGTACAAAAGAACGCACGGGATGATTCAGGTCCATACCCGCTCCAGCTGGGAAAGGCATCAGCACTGAAAACCGCATGCGCGGGCCTGCCAGGAGCACCGGGGACTGACCTCGACCACCTCGTGCAGTCTGTTCCGGTTCTGTTGTTTTAGGACTCCATGCTGCTCAATTTACCTACCCTGCCCATGCCGTGGGGCTGGCTTGCCTTTGCCAGGGCGTGACCCCGAGGAAGCCGCAGTTAGGCTCTCCTGGCCCAATGCTTGCAACACACAGACTGGTTTGATGCCCTCAGTGGTGCCCTCCATTCCAGGAGGAACGGCCCTCGGCTGCAGCTCTGCAATGTAGGCTTCCGAGCAGGGGCCAAAGTCTCATCCCTCGTTCGCCTTGTGTTCACATGGCCTATAGGTGACGCTGTCACACCTCTCAGCTCCGCTGCGTGAGCAGCCCCTGGAGGTGTAATCCAGCCAGGCAGGTGTGCGCACTCCCATAGAGGCAGGCTGTGCTAAGGGTGCCCCTTAGGAAGGAGCGATCCCTTTCATGCACACAGAATGGGAAGGAGTCCTGTAGAAAGGGATCGAGGGGTCATTGTGGACCACAAGCTACACGTGAGTCTCAGTGCGACACAGTTGCAAAAAGGCACACGTGATTCTGGGCTGCATTAGCAGACGTGGTGTGAGCAGGAGGTGGGAAGTCATTTGTCTGCTCCACTCTGCGCTGATTGGGCCTCAGTTGAAGTCTTGTGTCCAGTTCTGGGCACCGCACGTCAAGAAAGAGGTGGCGAAATTGGAGAAGGTCCAGAGAAGAGCAACAGGAATGATACAAGGTCTTGAGAACATGAGCTACAAAGGGAGACTGAAAGAACTGGGTTTAGTTAGTTTGGAAAAGAGATGACTTAGGGGGGACGTGATAGTGGTTTACAAGTACCTAAAAGAGGGTTATGAGAAGGAGGGAGAAAAGTTGTTCTCCTTGGCCTCTGAGGGAAGGACAAGGAATAATGGGCTTAAACTGCAGCAAGGGAGGCTTGGGTGGAACATGAGGAAAATCCTCCTAGCTGTCTGAGTGGTTAAACATTGGAATCACTTATCTAGTGAGCTTGTGGAATCTCCACCCCTGGAGCTATGTAAGAGCAGGTTAGACAGACGTCTGTCAGGGAGGGTCTAGACAGTGCCTGGTCCTGCCATGAGGGCAGGGGACTGGCCTCAATGACCTCTCGCGGTCTTTTCCAGTCCTAGTGTTCTGTGGTTCTAGTCTGCGGTGCTGTGCCAGGCACTCTCCCTCGCCTCGTAGCGCCCCCGGTGCATGTCAGCCAGGTGGCATGGCCAGCCCAGGCAGGGAGGACAGAGCTGGCCCCGGTCCTGTGTCTGACACCAGGAATATGGCTCCTGAGCTCTGCCCACGGCACGACGTCCATTGAACTCCAACGTCCCCAGCTGGCTGGGGCTCCCCTTGGCAGAAGGGGCATCGTGGGCAAGCCAAATCATAGCTTCTAAGCCACCCCCTCCAGGCCCTGATGAGAGGAGACACTCCCAGGAGGGAAGGGACCATACCAGGCTGGCTCTGTGCTTGTTATCCTCAGCTGCCAGAATTACCCCTTGGGAAACAGGCACAATTAGACCTCGGCTTCAACCTGGCCCCCGGAAGAGGAGACAAAGCCACTTCCCCAGCCCGGTGGGCCACGCTGAACTGGCCCGGAGTAGGGAATCTGCCCCACCGAATGCAAAGAGGTGCCGCGTTCACTCCCTTACCACCATGCTCTGGCTGTGGTACTGCCCCAGCGCAACCTGCTCCCTTCCCCACCAATGCCAGGGCGTTCTCACCGCACTGTGTCCAGGGTTTCCCTTCCCATGTAGGGGGTGAGGCGTGTGTGAAAACGGGGCTATGGTTACCAAGGAGCAGGGCACAGGGCGCAGGGTGTACAGCCTCCTGGGAGTGTAAAGGAATAACCTCACTGCCCCACGCAAGGGCCAACCACCCACAGCCCCCAAGGGGCTCAAAGACTAGCAGGGAGGGCATGAGGGCGCTCCAAAGAGGAAACGAGGATCTGGGGGCAAACCCTCAGCTGGAGTAAAAAGCTGCATCTAGCTCTTGAAATCGGTAGCACGATGCTGCAGCAAAAGGAGCTCTGCTGATTTACACCAGCTGAGGATCTGGCCCCATCAGCCTGACTGGAGCGATGCTGCTTTTCACCAGCTGAGGATCCGCTTTCACTGGTCCTCCAGGGAGTTGCCACAGCGCTGAGCTGTCCTGGCAGCTGGCACCATAGCAAGCCCTCAGGGAGACATCAGCTGAGGCCACTGCTAAGTGGGGCAGCGCCCTGAGGGGCAGGATTTGGTCTTGTTTCAGCGCTTTCAATCAGCAGCTTTCCTGGCTGATTTAAGCCTCACTAAGCCCCTGGGAAGTGGCTGTTGTTATCTCCACTTGCCCCTGTCCAACCACAGACTCTCATTGCTAACGCCCGTGGCACCCCTTTGCTGAGCAGTACCAGAATTCTGTGGCTTTGCTGCGCAGCTTCCCAGTGGAGGAAAACAATCCGTGAGCTGGCGTGTGAGTGGCTGCTCGGTTTATCTTGTTTTCTGTACACTTATAGGCCAGTCTTGGCACAGAGCTGGTCACAAACAGCACACAAGCAAAGGCTGCTCGCCTGGCTCATTTCCACCACTTATAAAGGAGAAAGCAAACACTCTGTCCTCTCTCAAAGGCCAGAGCTAACACCACAGGCTTTCTTCAGTAGACTGAAAACTTGCTTGCGCCTTAAGGGCTTAAGCCCATGTGTAATAGCGCCACGTAGTGCTTCTGCCATGCCATTCCCACGTGCAGTTGCGAGAAATATGGCAGAAAGGTGAAGTGATTTACCCAAGGCCATGCAGTAAATCTGGGGCAGACCCAGGAGTCAAACCCAGGTCTCATGGTGCCTCATTAGCTACTCAGCTCTCTTTACTAGTTTAGGCACATGTCATTGATTGATGGAATATCACAATAATTGCTACGGTTTCCAACTATGCAGTCACCAAGGACAGTAAATTCAGGTGGCAAATCAGCACCAGAAAAAGCTAGCCTTCAAAACAAGGGACCAGCTGCAGACCTGGGGAAGAGGCTGAACTCCCGGACTGCGGTGGAGTTGGGTGCATTTCCATGTAATTCAGATTTAACCCAAACAATCTTTATTGCTTCCCAAATGTGCTAGGCTGAGCTGCTTCGTGGTGTCAGGCTGTAGCCAGCTTTTCCCATGCTCATTCTCCAAACATTAGGTGACTTTGCTGTGCAAAATGTAAGCACCCAGAGGGTTTAGGCACATACAGGGTGGTTTTGAGGCTCTGAATGTTGGACTTGTTCACCTAAAGTGCCAGGTAGAGGCTTAAATCCCTTTGTGGCGCCAACACTTCATTGCTCTCTGCCTCAGTTTAACCAGCTGTGAGGTGAGTGTCGTAGCACTGCCCTACTGCACGGGGTGATGCCAGGGGACTGCTGTGATGGGCTCGTGACATGGGCTGAGTAAGCACCATTCAGATAACTGGGCATCCAGTTCTTGGTCTCATGTTTCCTCCTTTTGACTTGTTTCCCTGTCAGGTCCTGTGCAGGCAGCGGTGCAGAGAAAGCCACCGAGCTTTCTAATTCCCCTCCTGTGGTGGTCCGGCCGGGGAACTTTCCTCTTTCTGCCACTGAGGGGGAGGCTCTCTGCAGCAGTCCATCCCCCAACGCCCCTGCTGCCCCCCGCCCCCCGGCTGCCTCGCTCCCTGAGCGGTAGCTAGGAAAGTCTTGGCTTTGTAATAGATCTGACCTTGAAAAACAGCGGCCTGGCTAGAGAGGGACACAGCCCTGTATTTCCTCTCCTCTCCCTGGAGAGGATTCCCCCAGAGCCATCACGTACCCACCCACAGGCAGCCTGAAACCTGGAACCTCTGGAGCTCAGTGCAGGAGCCTCTACAGCTTGAGCTAAAAGCCGCCTGCTTCTCAGCAACGGCTGTAGACGAGACGTGGTTTGTCCTTGTGTGAGTGGTCTACGTACCACTCCGTGGCACACGGACCCACACCCCTCCGTGTGGGGCTTACAACTGCATTACAGAGAGCTGCTCAGCGGCTAGGATGGGGGGTGGCCCAGCCAGCGCACGCCTCTGTTGTTTCCAGGAAGCCATTCAATCGGAGCTAAGTCTGGGCCAGCCAGTGACAATAACCTTTCGGCCGTGGCCTCCTTCTCGTTCATTTTACTTTTTCCTCTTCTCAGAAATTTGGAGCAAGGGTCAGGCTGCTGGCAGGGGCGGGAGCCACAGGCCTGGAGCGTGGCCGCCTTTGTTTCCCAGAGAGCAGGCCAGCTCGGGCAGCCAACGAGGAACCGGGCAATGTCCAAAGGGAGTTTAACCCTAGCTGCTCAAAGATGCCCAACTCCCCCAAACTTCAAAATCCCTCAATTCCTTTGAGGATCTGGAGCCTTAACAGTTTGGCTCATCCTTTATCCCCTCAGCTAACGTCTCTCTGCATTGCTAATACTGCGATCTACTGACGTCCATGCTCCTGTCTTACACCTGCCTCTGCTGCAGGGGGCATCTCAGAACCACTCTCAAAGCCTCTGCTTGGCCCCACGGCATTGATTGCTTGGCCCGGAGCTCAGCATTGTCGCTGAAGGTTGGGCGTGTTGATTCAGCCCCAGCCACATGCGCTCAGTCTGCTCAGGAAGGGCCCGATCCTGCTCCCCTTGATATCAAGTAAATTTGGGACTGGGTGGATCAAGCCCTTCCACCTAGTTTGGTTCCTGTGTCAGCCAGCATGAGCTCTTTTCAAAGGAAGGGGAGTGGGGGAAGGAATTGAGAGGAAGTCTCATGACAATAGACAAAAGGAGGAAGTGGGGGGCGGGTCTCAGCTGAGGGAGAATTGACACCTCTGGTTAATCAGGAAAATCACTGGTCAATTTCACTCCCTGCTGAAAATGACAGGATGGTTTACAGGGAGGAATAAACCAGTTCTGGTCCCAGTGATTGCTACCTACTGCCAGGGGCCCAGGCCAGGTGGTTCTTTGCTGTGGCAGTGCAATGAGGGGACTGGTGCCATGCACCTTTTTTTTTTACAAGGGGAGCTGGTTTTAGAGCCCCTAATTGCTTTATGATAGACACTTGAAGGGCTGTAAAAGTGCATGGGGTGGGGTTAGGCAAGCGCCCCTTCTCTAGGCCCTGGTTGTGTTTTCAATCTTGATCTCATGCTGCGAGTGAGAAAGGAAGCAGGGGAGGGACGTAAGGTCCCCTTGAAGCTAAAGTAACGCCTGAATAAAAGAGGAATTGGGTGTCACATCCCCCCTCCCGTAATAAAGTGCGGAGCAGTGAGGGTCCTGGCATGTAGGTGTTAACTGGCGCTTAACTATGGGAAATAAAGCTTTATGATCCATTGGGTTCTGGGCCTGGGCCATAACCCAGGCCAGAAAGACTGTAAGGCCCTGTGAAACTTCTGCCCAGTAAAAGAGCAGCTTTGAAATCTGACAGCAGGGTCCAGTCTGGTGTGTTTGCTCTCCAGCTACGGCCAGAGGAAAATCGGGGGGGCCCAAGACGGAGCAGCCCTGCCACATGTGTTGTCGTTGAAGGTGCAAAGCAAACACACTGCCCCCTTTTAGTCTCTGAAAGGGCTCCTGCTGCCTGGGGTCTCTGCCATGCTCCCCCTCGTCTTTTCCACCCCGCGTGGGTTTTTTTCCATCCAGGCGCAGAATAATTTTTACGTGCATGGAGGCGAGTGGGAATGTGCACCACCGGTAGAAATAAAGCCTAGGTGTGGCTGCTCTGCAGTGACCGCTCTGCTAACCCAGCTGACTGCTCCCCCATCAAATCTGGGTGTGTTTCACAGCTCCGGGCACTGGCTTAAGGTACAGTGCAAAGCAGATTCAGGCCTCAGACCCAGGGCCAAGGAGACTCCAGCCCACAAGCATCTATTTGCCATTGCACTCTCCAAATCAGGTGTCTCAGAGACTGACTACCAGGGTGGAACTACCGGGGGCCATTCTGGACATGCAAGAGCTGCTGCCCTTGTGGGGGTGTGTCCTGCTACAGCTGCACCGAAAGCAGAGGTGCTGCACATGTGCGAGGGGGGCTTTCGGCAATGTTCCCTCTAATGTTTTCCACCCATGTGCTCGGTTTTTTTCCATCCAGGTGCAGAATAATTTTTTGTGCCTTGAGGAATGGGCACCCCCAGGAGAAACGAAATCCAAGCAGTGGGCACGCTGCTAATCAGAGCCGCACTAGCCCAGGCTGCCAGGGAACGCTGACTCTCAGTGGCCCAGCTGACAGGGTAAACGAGTGGCACAAATTACACTGGTGCAAGGCCCAATTTCCACTAGCGCAGGACAACCAGAGGAGATGTGAGCCACCGTAGCAGCAATGCTGGCAAGCCCTCAGGGCCATAGTTCCCGGGGTCCCTTGCCTAACGCCACTGGCGTCCAAGGGCTTACACTGGCACAGCCAGAGAGCCTGGCTCCTGGACTGCTAGACATTTGAACCCTGTCGGCTCTGACCCTGTCTTCAATGATGGTGATTTGTCTTCTCCCAGCCCCTAGGGAGTGCTTCATGCCAGGGTCCCACGCACACAGAACAGACGTGCTGACAAAAGCCTGTCGTCTAAGTCAGGGCCCAGTGCCAACAGGCAGCTCTGTACAGCAGTGGTCTTGGCCCATCAGTACCTAGAAGATGCCTTCAGATGCACCTGGTTTCCAGGTGCAAAGGGGGAGCCAGTGACTGCTTCATGCCAGCATGAGGTGCCCTGGACAGAAGTCTACCATTGCCCTCCACTGTTACCTGCACAAAATTCTCTGTCATTCACACATTCTAGGGGCATCCACCCAAGGTGTAACCTTCTCTATACAGCACCTCTCCTTTGGGCTCAGGGGTAGCCTTATGCACTGTGGGTGTGCGGGGTCTTTTACTAGTGAAAGTGCCTTACTCGGTGATATCCCACTTCAGCTCCTAGTTATTAATCATAAACAACCAAACAATGCCCACCCTAACCTTACAGCTCTCCCTGCTCCCAATGAGACAGAAGAACTTGTTTTATTGGCCAGGCAGGATCAGGTTCCTTGGGGGGAATCTCGTTTCTGCACAGTGTCAGAGTCTGGAGGTCCGGCAGCTCTGGTCTTGGAGCTGTGTCCTGGAGTTGGGTCCCAAAGAACCTCCTTTTGGACTCCAGTTTATATAGCAAAACTTGAGTCCTGCTTAGCTAGGCCATCACCAATTATTTTACTAACGAGTCCTAACCTACTATAACAGAATTCCCCACCCAGTCAGACCCCACCACTTCAACTGATTTGCACCTACCAAAATCTATTATATAGCTGACAGAAACACAAACCAGATGGAGACGAGACAGACAAACACGAGGAAAGTGAGGACGGTAACGTAGAACGAGGACTCCACTACCCCAACTATGGCTAAGGAGTTTCTTGGCAGATGAAATGCTGTTAGATAAAGGGTGTGTCTGCACAGCAAAGTTATTTAGACATAACAGCCCTTCTTTTGAAATAACTTTGCTCGTCTACGCAACACAACTGCTATTCTGAAAGAAGTTCAAAATAACAGTTGGCCTATTTCGAAATAGGTAAACCTGCTTCTGTGAGTAGCAGAAGAGAGGTGGCCGTGTTCGTCTGTGTTCTAACTAAACAAACCAGCAGTCCTGTAGCACTTTAAAGACTCACAACGTGATGTATTAGGTGATGAGCTTTCGTGGGACAGACCCACTTCTTCAGATATTAGACATTAGCTCTGGAGAAGTGGGTCTGCCCCAGGAAAGCTCATCACCTAATAAATCATTTTAAGTGCTACAGGACTGCTGGCTGTCTTGGTCTGCGAGGAGTAGAGCCTATTTTGAAATACAGTAAAGTCTCAGAGCATATGACCACCCCCCATACATCTGACCCCAATTCCTACTGTAAACCCTGTACTGTGATTTCCAGTTCTGCTTAACTCACCCTCCCTGCCCTGCTCAACCCCCCTCAGCTCCACATGGCCCCAGCAGCTCCCCCCACCCCCCACCCCCATGGCCCAGTTTAAACCACCCACAAGTGGTTCCGATTTAAGCCCCCCCTCCCCCCGGCTCCAGTGCAACCCCCCTGCCAGCTCACCACCCAGGCACGGCTCTGGTTCTGGCTCAGCCCTCCCCCCCACCCCCCAGAGCCCAGCTGACCACCCACGCACAGCTCCAGCTCAGCTTCATCCCTCACCCCCCTGCAGCCTAACCCACCCCAGGCTTAGCCCCCCATCGCCTCCCACAGCCCAAACCACTGCCAGGCTTAACCCTCCCTGACTGCCACCCCCAGCCCAGGACTTACTTTTCTGCCACTTCCCCGGCTGCAGAACATGTGCTCTGCTGGGGAAAAAGCAGGACCCCCATTTACGCAAAATCTGGGTTTACACGAGGGTGTGTGGAACGCAACCCTCTCATACTCTGAGACCTGACTGTCCCTATTTCCAAATGGGCTGTGCCGACAGGGAACAGCGAATGGGGCATATTTCAGAAAGCGTTTGGTGTGTAGCAGCATCATTTCCAAATAAGCTATTCTGGAAAACCTCCTGCGGAATAGCTTATTTCACAGTAATGCTGCTGCGTAGCCATAGCCTGAGTTTTCTTTGACCATCCCGAGGTCTGTTTCTCTATCTGGCTCTAGTGGGTGGCATTAAGATTAGGGCTCCTTCTTACCAACCTGGTGTGACGTGATATTAATGCAATTGATAGGATGTGAGTTATTTTCAGCGAAAGCCTGCTGCTCTCTCAGTTTGGCTGTAGACGAAGGCCTTAGGCTGCAGGCCTTGCGATAGGACTATTGAAAAAGGCCGTATCCTCACACCACGGCTGCAACTTCTCTAATAGGAACCCATTTTCCTGCGGGGAACCCTGCCAATGTGGTGAACTGGAACGACAGCCTTGCCAAGTGCAGTGTGCCAGCCTGGCAGTGGGCGCAATGACAGCTGACATCCAGGTGAAGCTGATGGAGTAATTATGCAGATGACTGGTACTATTTCTTTGGGACCTCTGGGAAGGGGAAAGCCCCTTGCGGTCTTCGAAAGGGCCCCAGTTCTTTGGCTGCCCCAGTGGGTGTCTGTGAATCCGGCTGACGGCTCCCCCATCCCTCCTCCCTTTCAGTCAAGAGACCCCCAGAGGATGAACTGCTTTCCCTTCCCCGGGGGTTCCCCTCCCTCTGCTCAATAAAGCCTTTAATTACTGCCGCGGAGACAGGCTGAAGCAGGAGTGTGGGTCTCAATCAGGAAGCGAGAGGAAGTGAAGATGACTTCATTAGCCCTGGCAATCGCAGGTAATGGTATAAATCAGGCACAGGTATGTTCCGTGGCTCAAAGGTCAGGAAACAGCCCCGACAGGAGCCGCTGCAGACAAAGGCCTTTGCAGCCGTGATTCACTGCTGCCCTAACCTTTGCCTACATCAGACACCTCCCACCCTGTCTTTCTCCTGCTGGGCTGTGAAACAAACCCCTGTGTGCACCCGATTTCCACATATGGGGGGAAGCCTGGGGTGCAACCACTCACACCAGGCCTAGGTCCCAGTGCCATCAACTCCAACCCCAGTCTCTGCCCTTGGAGCTAAAAAACCCCTAGGGACAGAGGGACTGTCATAACAGCTCAGTCCCAGGCGCCGTCCCACCCTGGACTTCATAAATGGCTAGGAAAGTGCAGGGAACCCCGAAGGAGGCAGGCCTGGGATGAACTGCCCTCAGGGAGTGTTCCTTCCTGACCCCTAATATTTAGAGCTCAGGTTGTGCCCTGAAGCAGGCAGGCATGGGGCCATCCGAGCATCGGGCGAAAAAGCCCCCTGACTTGTTGTACTGTTCACAGACATGCTGAGCTTTCAGAGCTGCCAGCCCGCGGGGTGTGTTCCAGAGGCTCATTACGCCTTGAGTGAAAAATGGATTTTCTTCTCTTCTTTGAAATGTGCTGCCCTCCCATTGCTCTGCACCTTCCTTTGTTCACGGCTGGTGCTAGAAGATGATTAGCAGCATCTGCGCCGTCCCATTCCTGATGTGGTAAACTTCTAGCATCAGGTCTCTCCAGCCAGCTCTTCTTGGAGTTAAACCACCCTAGCATTTCTCGCCTCTCTTCATTCCTCCAGATGTTTATCATGACAGCTCGTCGTTTTCATTGCCCAGCTCCGAACCCCCTGATTCCTCCTCTACTCTGTCTGAGCCATGGTGACCACAAGTGAACAAACTGCAGACAAGCCCGTCTCCTTTCTTCAGATCCTCCTGCTACAGTATTGTCCTCTAGCTCCGTTTTCCTAGAAACATAGAAGCAACACGGGGTCCTGTGGCACCTTATAGACTAACAAACGTATGAACATAAACCTTTGTCGGCAAAGACCCACTTCGTCAGATGCAGGTAGAGGAAATTTGCAGACGCAGGTATAAATAGGCAGGCCAGAGCAAAGCTGGAGATAAGGAGGTTAACTCAGTCAGGGAGGGTGAGGCCTACTACCAGCAGTTGATCTGGAGATGTGAACACCAAGGTTGCTTTTGCAGATCCAGACTAACATGACTACCCCTCTGATCCTAGAATCCTAGACTCCCAGGGCTGGAAAGAACCTCAGGAGGTCCTCGAGTCCAGCCCCCTGCCTAAAGCAGGACCAACCTTAACTAAATCATCTCAGCCAGGACCTTGTCAAGTGGGGACTTAAAAACCTCTAGAGATGAAGATTTCCATCAGAATTTTTTATGCATTCTCCATTTGGATTGCTTTATCTCCCCTGCTGCTGCAGGCTGAGGAGAGGGTTTTTGTCACCCAGGGCAGACAGTCAGCGGACAGTCAACTTACAACTCAACTCCAAAATCACAGCCTTCCCACTCACTGGCTTGTCGGCTAGAAATCGTGCTGCACAGTGCTGGGTCCACCCTGCAGAGGGCAATAGAGCTCAGACAAACCAGCCAGTCCCAACCGCTGTATTTTGTCAAAAAACAAGCCGTCCTGTATCACCTGAAAGACTCACACACTTGGCTCTTAGGCAATGAGTTTCTGTGGGTGAGACCCACTTCTTCTCTCTGCTCCAATCAGAAGAAGTGGATCTTAACCAAGAAAGCTAAGAAACAAATGTGCTAGTCTTTAAGGTGCCACAGGACCGCTCATTTTTTGGGCAGCTGTAGACTAACCCGGCTACCCCGGGGTGGCTGCATTTTGAATGGATTATATTTCAGGTTGCAGATGCCTTGTAATTTCATTAATTTACAGGGAGAAGCACTTTTAGCTGATTCTGTTAATTTCCAGCCTGCAAGTTAGAAGTGATGATATCCCTCTATTTGGGGCTGCTGAGGCCACATCTGGACTATTGAGCCAGTTCTGGGCCCCCACTACAGTAAGGATGTGGATGTATTGGAGAGGATCCCATGGAGGGCAGCAAAGTGATTAAGGGGCTGGAGCACATGACCTATGAGGAGAGGCTGAGGGATTTGGATTTATTTAATCCACAGAAGAGTAGTGTGAGGGGGAATTTGAGAGCCTTCAGCTTCCTGAAGGGGGCTCTAAAAAGGCTGTTCACAGTGGTGATGGATGGCAGAATAAGGAGCACTAGTCTCAAGTTACAGTGCAGGATGGATATTATGTATATGCAATTGGAGATACACATCTCCCAGAACTGGAAGGGACCTTGGAAAGTCATCTTGTCCAGTCCCCTGCCCTCTTGGCAGGACCAAGCACCATCCCTGACATCTGTTTGCCCCAGCCCCTAAATGGCCTCCTCAGGACTGAGCTCACAACTGCAGGTTTAGCAGGCCAACGCTCAAACCACTGAGCTATCCCTCCTCCTGGGAATGCGTTAGGAAAATGTATTTCCCCAGGAGGGTGGTGAAGCACTGGAATGCATTACCAAGAGAGGTGATGGACTCTCCATCACCAGGGGTTTTTACATCCCGGCTTGACAAAGCCCCGGCTGGGCTGATTTAGTTGGGGTTGGTCCTGCTTTGGGCAGGGGGCTGGCCCTGATGACCTCCTATGACTTTATGATCACTCTGACCATATCGTCCCTGGGCTCTGCAGGTTTAACAGCGCAAAAATAAAATGCCACTTTTTGTCCGGTTTTTCCAACCCAGCCCTTCTCCAGCCCTGGAAGTGGGTGTGGGTTTATTTTTAAGCCCCTGATTTGGGGCAAGGGAACAGGAAGCCACACGGTTGCTAGCTGAAGCGTAGAACTTCAGCGTGGCCAGCACACCCACAACAGCTGTTTGGCACAAACTCCCAGGCATGGCGCCTGGAGGCCAGCTGTGTGGGAACCTTCCCGTACTGCAAGTGACAACTGGCCTGGGCAGAGGGCTATGCACTGCTATGGGGCGCATAGGGACTTGCTGGGTGCGTAACCTGCATGGTGACTGTCTGCCAGAGGGGTAGATTTCTCCAGCAAACAGTAGATTTCTCAGGCAAGCCCTTTTAGCCTCTTGATAAAGAGGAAAAGGAAATGGAGATAATTATTGGCTGTGGGGAATAAGGGAGGAACTCTGAGCTCCCTGCCCGGCTGCCAGCAGAAGGGAGCCAGGCATGGTTGACAAATGGCTCTCAGCTCCGAAAAGCCTTACCTGCAAAATGCCAGGTGGCCCTGATGCAAAATGTGGTTGGTGATTTAGAGAGAGGGAGACTGGAACCAGCAGAGGAATCACAGAATCACAGGGCTGGACGGGACCTCAGGAGGTCATCTAGTCCAGCCCCCTGCTTCAAGCAGGATCAACCCTAGGAATACCTAGGATGAGCTGAGAAAGCAGGTGGTGTACCCTCTGGTCCACCTGTAGGCCCAAGGTACAGCAGGATTGGGTCTCTGTTGGCTTAGGGCTTGCCCCAGCACCCCTGGAATCAACAGGAATTACACTTATTGGCTTGGTCAGGAGCTGGATCAGCCTCAGTTGGGGGCCTGATCCTGAGCACCAGAAAATCCCCTTTATGTCAGTGAGGTCTGGGCCCTCCCATTCCCCAGTGATCTGGACCTGGGGACTGCAGCTGATCCATTGTCCTTCTAAGAAAACCTGCACCTCCCTTCTCAGCACCATCCCTTAGCTCCATCCACCCCCAGAAAGTTTTTTACAGTTAAAATACCTCCCCAGCAGGGGTCCCTCTCCCCTGGGCATTCGCCCAAGCGCTCAGCTTGCAGGGAACCCTGCTCCCCACAACAGGCCAGAACAGTCCCTTTCCCACAGCACCGGCCCTGTTTACAGGAACTCTTTGCAAGGCAGACCAGATAGCCAGTGTGATGAATCAGGGCCCTTTTTCTCAGGGGGTTGCATAAATGACAATGCCCCTAATTATGGGACAGCACCTATAATACTGGGACACCAGATTGTCCCAGCTCTTTGGGCTGCTATAACACAGGCATCATTTATTCTTTGGGTAATTCCTCCCCCTCGACTCCCCAGTATCCTTCAGTGGGCCTGTGGTGCCTTTTGCTCTTTAGAGAATAAGAACACCCAGTGTAGAAATATTTGGGCCTGTGGGGGCAAGGGCTGATGTGACCCACACACTGGTCATGGCTCCTCCACTAAGCTTTAGAAGGCCCAGGTTTGAGTTTGCCTGGGGGTGGTTACAAGTGGGGATTCAGCTGGGATTCAAACAGGGTCTCCTTACGGCAGGAGCCTGTACAGTTTGTGTCTCTGAGCTAAGGCTGTGGACGAGATGCCGTCTTTCCCTTTGTAAGTGGTCTAGGTGCTACTCAATGAGTCAGTGACCCACCCTCACAGCAGATGTGTGCGGTACACTGGGACACAATGCTCAGACTGGGCAGCCCTGGGGAGCAGGACTCCGCCAAGTAACTGACATCACTTTGAAAGAGGCAGCAATTGAGAGGCCCTGAAGCCAGGAGGGGGAGCTCTGTGACTGTGTCAATTGAAGGAGCAGCCAGGCTGGGAAAAGTTTAGCTGGAACTTTTACCCTTCCCACCTTTCTACAGGCCTGCAAAGGGCATTTGTCCCACAAAAGAGCTGGCTTCTAGGGGGTCATGTGTTCTGATCAGGGGTTTGTAAGAAGAGCCATATGAAGAGAGATTAAAAAGACTGGGACTTTTGAGCTTAGAAAAGAGGAGACTAAGGGGGATAGGATGGAGGTCTATAAAATCATGACAGGTGCAGAGAAAGCAAATAAGGAAGTTTTTACATTTTCCCATAATATAGGAATGAAAAGTCACCAAATGAAATTAACAGGCAGCAGGTTTAAAACTAACCTCTCTGTTACTATTTAATAAAAGGGAGTTTTTCTTCATGCAGCTCACGGTTGGCCTGTGGAACTCCTGGCCAGAGGAGGTTGTGATAACCAGAACTTCAACAGGGTTTTAAAAAAAAACAAAACACTGAGATAAATTCATGGCTGTCAGGTCCATCAATGGCTATTAGGCAGGATGGTAGGAACAGTGTCTCTGGTCTCTGTTCGTCAGAGGCACGAAACGGATGACAAGAGAGGGATCACTTGATGGTTACCTGTTCTGTTCACTCCCCATGGGGCAGCCAGCATTAGCCCCTGGCGGCAGACAGGATCCAGGGCTAGATGGACCATTGGTCTGACCCAGTGGGGCTGTTCTTGTGTTCAGTTCTGTAGTGTGAAGACACTTGTGCTGCTCCAATCTAGACCAGCTTTGGGCTTACTTCCTGCCCCTGGCTTTCCAATACTTAAAAAAAGATGCTTTTAAAAGGGTCTACCCAGGGAAGTAGTGGAGTCTCCATCCCTGGAGGTGTTTAAGTCTCACTTTGACAAAGCCCTGGCGGGGCTGATCTGATGGGTTTGGTCCTGCTTAGAGCAGGGGGCTGGACTCAATGGCTTTTTTAGGTCTCTTCCAGTTCTATTGTTCTATGATTCTAAGTAGAGAACAGGAACATACTTCTGTGCAGTTCCCCTGAGCAATGTGTTTCAAAAAACTTTACAGCTGCAGCATCCATGACTGGGGGGAAACTGAGGCAGCAAGCCATTACATGGCTTGACCACAGCCACAGAGAAAATAAATGACAGAGGTGGGAATAAAACCCAGACAGGCCCCTTCCCTGAGCTTTGCTACAGTCTTGTCTCAGGCCCAGTCTAGGCTGAACATAGTAGCTGTCAGCAGTATGGGGGTGCCTGAGTGTAATCCACACCTACTGGGTGTGGGACACTGTTCCATGTCATGACATTTGACCACTTCAGCTAGGTTTACACTGCACCCTGAACCCAAAATAAGATATGCAATTTGTGTATCCTATTTCAAGTCAAATTCAAAATAGGCTGTTTCAGGACTTGGCGGCAGCTATATAGCACCAAATTTTGAAAAGCTGCCCTGTTTCGAGGCATTCCTTACTCCTCTTACAAGAGGGAGAAGGATGCTGAAATAGCACACCTGTTATTTTGAAAACTATTTCAAAATACCAGGTGCATTTCCTAGATGCAGATTTATTATTTGGGGATACCTCCAACATTTAAGCGTGCACCTGATTCACCCTGAAGTCAGCAGGCTTTGCTGAACGGGGAAGCACTTCAGTGTTTTGCTGAATACTAAAAGTAACGAGGAGTCTTATGGCAGCTTAAAGACTAACAAATGTATTTGGGCATAAGCTTTTGTGGGCTGGAACCGCTCCACTGCTCTGATACCCTTGTCTGCAGCCATGAAGGGACAGTGGCTGGGAAATTCCCATGTCTCAAAGATCCCCAGCTGTCACCACTACCTGGTGTAATATAGAGCAGCCCCAAGCCTAGTCTAAATTGTGCTGGGGGAAATAACTCAGATCAGCCCAGACCAGGGGAGTACAAAAGTAACTTAAAGCCACTATATCTCCGACTGAGCTATACAGAATTCTCCTGGGCCACAGCTAAGACTCTGGCCCTGAATAGCCTCATGTCAATGCCCATATGAAATACACTAAAACCCCAATTACCCGACATAACCCATGGTTGGATAATTTAAAGTGTTGGATAATTGGGGGTTGGGTGTGGGTTGAAGGAAGAGGGGAACAGCCTGGGCCACTTCTGCAGGACAAGTGGCAGGCTCCCTGGTGCAGGCTGCCAGGGGGCAGTTCTGCAGGCTGGCTGAGCTCTCCCTGGGGCAGGCAGCTCCCACTGACCCAGATGGGTAGTCACTGCCGGACTCGGGCACAGAGCCCTAGCTAATCCCAGGGCCAGAGTTGCTGCTGCCCCTGGGGCATAGAATCCCACAGTCCAGGGCCTAGAGCCCCAGCTTGCCAGGGGCCAGCTGCTGACAGCCTTGGGGCTGTCCCCGCAGGCCATTTCCCCAGGCAGGCAGCCAGACATCCCTGCCGGTGGCCCTAGGCCTAGAGTCCCCTGGCCACTGCTTGGCCTGGGCTGAGCTTCCAGCTGCCTAGAATGGGCTGGGGAAGATTACCCAACCCCCCATTATCCAAACATTCCATTTTACGCCACAGCATCCCGGATGGTGTTGGATAATGGGGTGGAGGGCAAGGGGTGCTGTGTGTCAGCTAATTGGGATTTTGCTGTACAAGTTCTGTACATTTCTAGTTTAAAGGAACAGCACCAAATAGTGTTTTGAAAACCATATTGAAACCTAATAGATAGATACATTTCACAGCTGGCATTCTATGATCCAGAACTCTCAAATAATGTCTAGGTTAACCTTAACAGCATTTTAACCTTAAGTAAATTTTAGTTACCTTTTCCATAAGTACAGTAGAGTTAAAGCAAATACAGCATGCTTACAGTGTACAATACTATTGTAAGTAAATAAAGTACATACTTTTGCTTATTATCTAATCTTTTTCTTGTGTGTTATGCATTGCAAGGCTGCTGGATATGAAAGAGTTTACTGTAATCCAAAAGAAAATATCAGGATTTTCTTAATGTTTCAACAAATCCAAGTCAGCTTGAGCTTGTTTTTGTGAGCAGCACAGAGAGAGGTATTAAACCTCCCTCTACTGTCTTGGAAACCCTAATGCAACAGCCCTGATTTAGGAGTATGTAAGAATGAGCAAAAGAAATTGACTATAAAACAGAAACCAAAAAGAAAGGCCATTGGGCTGGCTGAGTGACCTGGAGACAGGCAAACGAACAGCATCTACTGCTGGAAAGGAATTGAGTTGTGGAATAATCAAAGGTGCTCTCGGAAGCCTCCCAGGGAATTTTTCACATGCAGAGAGTTTCCTTTGACAGCCTGGGGGAAAGAGTCAATGCCATTAAACCACCATGCTGACTCGAAGTCTTTGCTCTGTATCTAAGACTGAACAAACAGGATTTCAGCAAACTGCCATTTGAAATCACAGCATAAAGACATCGAGATTTGGCTTGACGTCTTATGTTATTGGGCATGTGAAAATAATTATCGCTAGACACTGGTCTTTTAAATAACAGCCCCAGTCACTCTGTTACTGCAGAGAGGAGGGTGTTCTGTACTAACAGGCAGGTGCAACCCCCCCGCCACCTTCCTTAGAGATCAGCAGAATTTAAATCCACAATTTTCAGCACTGGGCTTCCCTGTGTGCACTAAAGGATTTGTCCTGGTGGCACCAGCCCGTTAGTAACCCTTAACAGGCCCCTCACTAGCCAGAGGAAGGCCCAGGTCTCTTTGGGCACACAAAGGCAGATGTTTAACCTGCAGCCTCTGTGGTCCAAACCACCTGTCTTCCTAAAGGGAGCCTCAGCCCACTGCCACTAGGGTGTGGAGGCTGTTCTGAGGCACCCTAGACAGACTGCCCTGGGAAGGATCCCTAAGAAAGCCCAAGCTGCAGTTTGGCAAGGGCGCTGGGTCTTAGCCAGCGAGATCCCCTGGAGATGGAGCAGAGGGCTTGAGAAGCCTCTGAGTAGGCTAGCCCAAGGCTGGCCACTGAGAGACTGAGCAAAGCTAGGCCTTTCTCCTGCCTTCTTGATTGTCAGATATCGGCCTGCAGCTGAGGCAAGAGCCTGGGGAGACCGCCCTGCATATCTGTCAGCAAGAGCCATGTGACCCTGGGGACTTCAGAGCTGTGAACAAGATGTGCCACTGAGCTCAGAGCCACACTTGCTCAGCTGCTTCAGTGACAGGCCCCACTGGAGTCCACAAGGCTCTCCATGGGGGGAGCCAAGCAGCACATGGCCAGGCAGTGCTTTGCAGACCCTGCTGGTCGGGGGCAGTGCCAATCAGGCATGTGCAGAATTCCTAGAAAGTGCTGAACTGAGTGGCTGCTGCTGGACCCCAGGGGCTCACCCGGGGCAGAGGTTTTTCAGTTGCGAGTCCCTGGCTGTGAGACACCCTTGTGTCCTTCTGAGCTTGACTTTAGGCCTCAGGAGAGCATGGGGTCAGGTGTCTGCTGTTGACCAAGTCCCCAGTGGGTACGTATGGCCAGAAGGGGCCAGGGATGCAGACAGTGCTGTTGTGTCCCTGGTGTGCACAGGGTTCACCTCAGGTCAACTTCCCCTAGCACAGCTTTTGAAGAGAAGGATGATTATGGGGGGGCCTGAGGGAGGCAGAGGGCTGAAGCTGTTTTTGGGAGGACGGGTACCTGTAAATCAGGCTCCTGGGAGTGAGAGGAACCCAGATGGTTTGAATTCTGGTATAAAGGAAAAACCCACCCTGACTGTGGAGTCTGCCAGCCCCAGTCTGGTAAGCTGTCAGGGTTATTCGAACCATCTGCCCTGGACAGCTGGCTGCAGTGACTGGTCTTTCCACACTGCAGGATGGAGATTATGCTGCAATCACAGCAGAGTGCCTGCGGTGCTGCAGGACTGAAGCCCTGAAAAGCAAACTGGCTTCAGCCTGATGGTACCTGGGGTGATGATTCCTCCCCCAGCAAGAATGAGACAGGTTTATGAACAGGATAGGAGGAGGCTTTCTGCTGATTATGGTAGGACATCTCACAAGGTCAGCACCCCTTCCTGTGGGTACAGCCCCTCCTCCAGTGCTATCTGGGTCTGCAGCCCCTGTCCTGCTCCATAAGTGCCTGTGGCTTCTCTGGGACTTCAGCCAGGTCACCAAATGGTTTTCCCTTCTAGGAGCAGAAAGCCTTCTCTCATTAGCAATCTAGAGTGCCTTCCCAGTCAGTCACAGCTGCATAGGGCCCTCCCTCAATGGCACTACATTTGGGAGTGTCAAATGAGGGTGGGGGCAGGGACACCCAGGTCCATCCTCTACTCTGGGTTCTGGCTCAGGGACCCTCTGCACTGAAGTCTGGTTTCCTTTTACCCCTTACCTCCAGCCCACAGCCACGTTCACTGCAATCCCTTTGCAGCAGTTACAGCAGCCACAGTGTAAGGTGTGGTTGACAGGTGGGAGCAATCTGAGTTGGACTTCACCCCAGGAGACACTATTAGGATGCTGAGGTTAACTACTGTGCACCAACTAAGGGACATGGGATCTCAAAACAGCACCCCTCACCTTACTGCCTGGAAGGATGACAAGGGGTAGATTAAAATGCAGCAAACAACCCCCATCAGCAAACTAAAGACCCAGCGCATTCCCCTGAGAGGATTCCTTACTGCTCAGATAGAAATCAGGTGGTGGTGCAACTCAGCACACCAAAGACCACAGACAATCTTTAAAATCAGTGCAGATCTAAACAGAGCATCTGCTCTAAGAATGATTTTCAGGAGTTCTATGGCCTGTGCATATAGGAAGCCAGGCAAGGGGACTCCCAGTCTGGGAGGGACCATTGTGATCTACAAATATTAGTGCAAGTTTCAGGCCCCTTTTATTCAACAAGCATTTCATTATGGTCCAGCAGAGGTAATCAAAGTCAGCAAGCCATAAAAACATGAAATAGTTAAGAGATTTTATTCTAATAGCTTTAATTACAGTGCTTGTTTGTCAAAATGAAAACTGAAACAAGTATACAAAACAGTTGATTACTAATTGTGTATTGAAAGCATAAAGGTTTTCGCAACACTAAACAAACCAGTTCTGATAGTTCCTCAAGTTTAATGTTTTCAACAGCTCCAGCTTCTTCAGTGTTTATCAAAATACAAAAGAAAAAAGTAAAGAGATCTTTTTCTGATGGCAAATCTGAACCTTGCAGTATGAGGGATGCCAAGGGTTTTCACACATATACAGATATGGGATTGTTCCAAAAGGGGATTGAATACTTCTAGAATGGAATGACTCTCCAGACTCATGCTTTTTTCTAGACACTATACATAGATGTTTGGTGAGTTTATCATGGCATTTCTTATTGACATACAGTACTTTCCGACTACGGAGCCGAGCACTGACACAGGCTGTGCTTTCTGTGGCAAGATTTTGCCTTCTGAAGTGGTTTACGCATAAGAAAAGTACAAAACACTTCACTGAATGTAACAGGTTAAAAATGCGACTCTCCCAGAAGCCTAATGGAAGATCACAGTATCAACCTTAACCAAAGAAAAATAGAGATTTAAATTTATGAACTAACTTGCAAACTGTTCTAAACCAGTTCAAACATGCTATGAACACACATGCTATGAACTACAGAAAGATCCAGAGACCTAGCAGTTACATGGATCTGCATTTTAGCTCGGTTTCACTTCTGCTTTGCCAAGTCCAAAGGATTAAAAGTCACTGGTACTCAAACTGGGACCGTAGAAGTTATATCCAACATACTTGTGTTCAAGTGTTTTACTTTTCTTTAGCTACTTAAAAAAAGACAGTTTAGGTTAAAAACCAACCACCAAAATGGATCTCAACACAGATCTCACAACCCACCAGGGATAGCATTCAGCTCCAATGCACACTGACTACTGGCAACCCATATTTTAATCCACTTAAATTCCTCCCAGCACTAAACAGTGAGTTGATTCTTTACAATAAAAAAGCTGAGTAATATTGCATAGGAGTACCAGAAACTGCCTCATTGGAAACAAAAACTATTTACATTAAATAACTGTTTTCAGGCTTGTATTTGCCACATTTACAGCATGGTGCAATACGTACTGTGACAAAAGTAATGAAAACAGCTTCCGGCACTCAATACCACAAAGTAGCACAATTTGCCACATTAGAGTAAAGCGAAGGGTGAAGAGGAGGAAATAAAAGGGAAGGGTGGAAAAAGAGGGAAGTTTTATGGTTTCATTTCTGGTTTCGGAGCTGATTGGACAACCAGTCCAGTCCTTCATAGAGCCCATCCCCACTAGTGGCGCAGGTTGCCTGGATATACCAGTTCCTGTGACGAAGAGAATGGAGTCCAAGTTTGTCTGTAATTTCTGCTGCATTCATCGCATTAGGGAGGTCCTAATTGATGGGGAAAAAAGGAAGTCATTGGCTAGTTAGAAAAATCCTTTACATATTTCAGTTAAGATGCTCACATCTGACAAGATAAGAAAGCAGGGGTAATTACAGATTGAACCGGCCTAGCACACTACCCTCGGGCCATGAACAGTGCCAGATGAGAATTTGCCGGATCCCAGGTGGTCGATATTGTCTAGCACATAACCAACACTTCTACTGCTTACTGGGCTCTTAGACATTCGGGGTAAATTACAGCTAAACAGCACAGAACACAGAGCCAGGAATGGGGGGCTGGAAACAAGTTTATGGGACCATGAGAAACTTGGCCACACACATAAGTGGTCACCCGGCTAAGGTCATGCCAGATCAGGGATGTTGCCAGATGAGAGGAGTGGATTAGACAAGTTCAACCTGCACGTACTTAAAAGTAAATACCAGTAGTAATTGCATAACACCCTATGGTAGTTGTTATCTACTGCCTAATTTTTTTGGAAAAAATTTAACCTGACAGTGAAAAGCATTTATTTCATTTTATAAATGAAGTTGGTCCCCTGCCCCACTTAAAAAAAGGAAGCTAAAGATACAGGACTACAATGCAGAACTCATTTTATTAAATGGAAAAGCAAGGATTTCTGAAGTTTCACTTTTTTTGATACATTAGCAGTTAAATTTTAGTTTAGCCATTTTAAAGAATTTAAATTAAACCTTTAAAATCTCTGCTCAGAGTAAGATTCTACTCTCTCAGGTGCTGCGTCAAAGTAACAGATTTCTGTTTAATCTTTTAATTTTGGTAATATATAATTTTTTAAAAAGGGAATCTTACGTCCAGAGATCAAATTAGAAAAAGCAGTAGAACATTTCAAGCTGTCTACACTTCCATAGTTGCTGGATGCTTCTGCTAAGAGACAAGCCGCAGTTTCGTCAACCTGACCAAAGCATTTGACTCAGTCAGCTGTAGCATCCTGTGGACCCTCCTCTCAAAGGTTGGCTGCCTCAAAAGATTCATTAGCATCTTAAGGCCGCTTCATGACTGACAGTACTGAGCAACAATGGATCCAAAAGCCACCCTTTTGAGGTCAAACGGGAGTCAAGCAAGCTGTGTCATTGCCCCATCACTGTTCTGCATCTTCATTGCCATGACCCTTTACCTCATTGATGATTAACTTCCAGATGGCAAGAAGACTGAAAAGCTTCCCATTCATTCTGTAGACAATCTCGGGAGACTGAAGGCTAAAAGCAACACTTCCACCACCTTGATCACGGAATTCCAGTATGTGGATGCCAATATGGCTGTTGCTCTCTCTCCCACAGGCCTTCAGACCATCAAGTGGCTTTGCTGAAGTATACAAGAATTTCGGCCTCATACCGATCATCAATAAGATCAAGGTGTTCCACCAACAGGACAATCTCATGTACCTTCTACTGAAGTCAGAGAACTGATGGAAAACGTGGAGCACATTCCATACCTTGGAAGTCATCTTGCCACTAAAGTTGATGCTGATGCGGAAACCCAGCATTGTCTGAGCCGTGAAAGCTCTGATTTTGCCCACTTGAGACAAGAGTCTTTGAGAACTGGGACGTCTATCCCAAGACAAAGCTCCTCGTGTACCAAGCAGTGGTGGTTTCAATGCTACTGTGCGCGTGTGAAACCTGGACAACATACAAGTGTCATTTGAAGGCACCTGAACAATATCATGAACGCTGCCTCAGGAGAATCCTAAATAATATCCCTTGTGAGGATAGGTGCACAAAAACACTAGCGTCCTGGAAAAGTTGAACATGACCAGCATTGAAGTCATTCATCAAAAACTTTGTTGGACTGGTCACATGGTTCTGATGTTGGATCAGTGCTTCCCAAAACAGATTCAGTTTTCTGAATTGGAGGAAGGACAGGGGAGCACTGGGGGCCAGGGGAAGCGATAAAGGCATGCTGAAGGCACACATGAAAAAGTGCAACATCGGTGCTGACACTTGGAAGAATTTTGCCCAAGACCATCCCCAGTGGAGAACAGTAACCCATGAGGAGGTCCCACTGCAGTGCAGACGAGGAAAGGCAGAGAAGAGTGTCAAACACTGCCCTGGGCCCCACCAACAGTTACCAACACCTGCCCTTTCTGTCATAAGATCTGCAGCTCCAGAATTTGGCTGATCAGACACCAACAGACTCACTAACAGGAGGGTGACATGAAGATGCACTACTTGTCATTGAATGATGGCCAAAAATGAAGTTAATGTTGACGTTTAGACTCCTTACAATACAGAATGAAAAAAGCAATAAGACATTTCACACTTCAGATCTATTGTTTCAGACTAGTGGGGAGAGGACACAATGTCTGCTTCCATTTATTCAGGAGGGTCTCTTCACAGCTGAGGAAATGGGATTTTTCTGGAAAGCTTGAAATTCAGTTCTGAAGTGCAGGTACATAAATAGCACTACTAATAGCTCTGCTCCTTGCCCGCCTACCTTCAGTTTTGCCCGATTACTTTAACAATGACTTACTGCCTTTCACAGCTGTACTCAAAGTAGAGTCGGCTGAATTCTGTTCTTATACACAGAATAGTTAATTAGGTGCATAAGTTCAGATCTGCATTACATTTACATGTCTGTTAGTGAGCAGCTAAACTGGACCAAACTGGTGGTGATGCATGGTGCGGAAAATTAAGAGTCTCTGAACCTATGAGCAATCAGTCAAGCTTGCTATTCTTTTTAAAGGAATGCCAGAAAGACAAGCAACTGACCATTTTTGTACCTATTACTTGGGGACACCAACATTTACCATAATTGGATTAGACAAATTCTCTTCAGTTTACTGTATGAACTGGCAGGACTTTTTTCGTAATTTGTTTCCTGGCAATAGCAGAAATTATTTTTAAATTACCTTCAATTCAAGTTGGCAGCATTCTTTACTAGACAGCTGAGAATTTCTGACGGAAATTAGTGTGACAAAAATATGAAGATTTATAAGGCCACTTCTATGGATTCGCTTTTCATAAAAGCGGCACAAACTTTACATTTTGCCGACGCTAATGGATCTACAAAGCAATATGACATTCTACTAAGTACCTTTTCAGGCTCACTTACAAATCACATTAAACTTAAGAAATATTGAAAACTGCCATATCACTGGAAACAAAACATTTTTGCACAATGGTTTGGTTAAATCAAGGCCTTTAAGATCATTTTCTAATACATACCTGTTTGTTAGCAAACACTAGTAAGACTGCATCTCTAAGTTCATCTTCTGCCAGCATTCTCATGAGCTCTTCTCTGGCCTCATTTACTCGTTCTCTGTCATTACTGTCAACCACAAAAATCAAGCCTACAAACGAAAAAAAACCCCAGTCATTACAAAAAAGATACACACCAGAAATTCTCCCTTAAAAAAGCCTCTAATAGGTGGGATTGGGGGGGGGGGGGGGCGTGAGGGAGAGAAAAAGGACAAACTAAGTACTTCAAAGTTTTAATAGAAGACAAAGCAACAACTTAACATGCATCATTCCATGTGTGACTGACTACCGTAATATCTTTTGTTTGAGATAACAAATCACAAATGCTGACTATGCATGTACTTCCTCCCAATCTTGGGCCAAGAGGACATTTCAGCTTGCACATACACTAAGAACTAAAACTAAAAATGTTTTCAGGTACGTGCTCTTTAAAAAGAATCGTTACAGGGCATAAGAGTTGCTACAGGACTTACATTAAGTGTTTTAACATCAATTCCTCTACTTCATGTCCTTAACTCATGCTTCTAGGTTAGCTCCATTGGAGATAAGGAGTATATTTTCTTAAGTTCTCTCCAGCAGTTTTTGTCTGGAAGAGTTGAAAAATTCTCAACTCTAAATTTAACAGTTTAAGCAGCAAAAGCTGCTTTTAAGCATTTTTAAAGGAGCAGCTGTTCTTTTTTACATTTACATTAATTTAATTCAGGAACTCCAACAAAACCAAAAGTTTTGGATTGGTAGCAGCTAATCAAACCCACAATAGTTTGATGGTTTAGCTTAATACTTTCATGTAGTAAGCAATTCAGGAAAGTAGTTTAACATCACTCAAGCTTCTTTAATATCGTTAAGGACCCACCTTGCGTATTCTGGAAGTAGTGGCGCCAAAGAGGTCTGATTTTATCCTGACCGCCTACATCCCACACTGTGAAGCTAATGTTCTTGTATTCTACTGTTTCTACATTGAAACCTAAAATAGAAATGGTGACAAACATGTTGATCAAGCAGCAAAATACACACCATTGTCTCCAGTGCACACTCAGACATTAAATCAGGAAAAGAAAAGATGAATGAGTATGCGAAATCCCACTTCGATGCTGCAATTTCACATTTACTCAAGACCTCACTACAGTTAAGAGCAGACTCTTACCTTCTGAAGTCCCCTAAAAGAGAGAGCAATGAGTGCCCATGAATGGCTCCTGAACTGGGACTTCTGTAGCTGGAACCGACTATTCCTTAGTACCTTACACCTCAGATTTGCTTGATCTGATTAAGTATCCCATCACCCCAGAAAAGCCACTCTGCTTCCACTCCCCCCCCCCGCCACACTTCATATTCCTGGTGCTCTTCAGAGAGCAGTGAATAAATAATGAATATATATGGAGATCCAGCTCGGAGAGGTGTAATGCACCTTCAGAGGTCACTGAGTCCAGTGTCCTTGCCCTCCTGGCAGGACCAAGCACCATCTCTCTCTTTTTCCTGCAGATCCCGAAATGGCCCCCTCCAAGATAAACTCAGGGTTGCGAGTTCAAGCAGGCCAATGCTAAAACCACTGAGTTATCCCTCCTTTTAGCCTATCCTCCTCCAGTCTATCCAAAGTTGCTTGACACATGGGTCAGATGGAAAGAATGGAATTAAAAAAAAACAAAACAAACAGTCATGTTTTCTTTTTCTCCCAGGACTAAAGAACGAATTGTATTGGTTCCACCCCAACATATGAGACGCAAACTATCACTAGAGCAAAGTCAGGTTGCAGCACTGTAGCTAAGCCATGAGACCAGCAAAGCATGTGACTAAAGAATGCATCAGAGACCAGAATCTTTGGAAATTTATAAAGCAATATTTAAATAGCTTACCTATAGTAGGGATGGTAGTTACTATTTCACCAAGTTTAAGTTTGTACAAAATAGTAGTTTTTCCTGCAGCATCCAGACCAACCATAAGAATACGCATTTCTTTTTTGCCAAAAAGGCCTTTGAAGAGGTTAGCAAAAATATTTCCCATGCTTCAAATAGGAGGTTTCCTCACTGGCCAATGAAATCTAGAGTGAAGAAATTCAAGGCAATTAAAACAAGAACATAAGAATGGATACTGTGGGTCAGACAAATGGTCCATTTTGCTCAATATCTGGGCTTTGACAGTGGCAGGTGCCAGATACTTCAGGGGGAATAAACAGAACAGGGCAGTAATTTAGCAATCCATCTCCAGCTTCTGGCAGCCAGAAGCTGAGGGACACCCAGAGCGTGGACTTCTCTTTGACAATCTTAGCTAACCACCATCGATAGACCAATCCTCTGTGAGCTTAATCAATGCTTTCTGGAGCCCAGTCATACTTTTGGTCCTCACAACATCCCCTGGCAACAAGTTCCACAGGTCGACTTTGCACTGTGTTAAGAACTACTGCATTATGGTAGTTTTAAACCTGCTGCATACTAGTATCACTGGATGACACAATTGTGTTCTGTAATGGGATACACAGTATTTTCTAATTCACTTTCTCCACACCATTCATGACTGTATAAGCCTCTATCATAACCCCTTAGTTATCTCTAAGCTGAACAGCCCCAGTCTTAAAATCACTCCACACACAGAAGCCAGTTGTTTTTGTGGTCCTCTTCTGTACTTTTCACAATTTTGACTTTCTTCTAGAATGGTGTGATTGGAACTGCAATGTTCAAGGTGGGGGCATATCAGGTCCTTAGGTAGTGGCATAATATTTTCTGTCTTATCACTGGTCCTCCTAATGGTTCTGAACACTGTTAGCTTTTTTGACTCACTCTGCACATGGAGCAGATGTGTTCAGAGAACTAGCCAAGATCTTTCCGAGTACTCACAGTAATTTAAAAACACCATCATTTTACTATACAGAATATATACATGTGTAGTTGAGATTTTCCAAGTGTATTACTGGATTTATCAACAATTTCACCTGGCATTTTGTCGTCCGTACACCCAGTTTTGAAAGATCCTTCTGCAAATTCCCCATCAGCTTTTTACTAAACACAACTCATTTTGTACCATCTGATCTTTGCCACCTCACTATTTATACCTCTTTCCGTATCATTTCTATGTTAAGCAGCACTGGTTACTATACAGATCCTTGAACTCTGCTCTTCACCTCTATCCACTGTGAACACCAACCACGTATTCCTCCCTCTTTCCTATTTTCAGACAGTTACGGATCCATGACAGGACCTTCCCTCTCACCCTATGACAGTTTACCATTCTTAAGTCTTGGAGAGGGACTTTCCTATAAGTCCCTGTACATTATATTCACTGGCTCACTCCAGACCAGGGGTCAGCAACCCACAGCGTGCAACCTGACCTTCACTGGCACGCGAGGTGGGAGCTCAGCCTTACCCCTCCTCTCCTATGTGGCCAGGAGCTTGCTCAAAGCCACGCTGCCCATGAGTTAACAAAAAACAGCTAACGCTACCAACCACCACTTAACCTGTAAAGCTCTGCATCTTTATTTATGAATGAAGCTGTTGTAAGTAGGCCTATTAGGGACCTTAAAAAGCATCACCAGCACTCAGACCATACAAAGAGGTCAAAGGATGAAATTTTGGCACTGTGCTTCGCAGTTTGCTGATCTCTGCTCTAGACCACTGACATCCTCAAAGAATTCAAACAGATTGAGAAAGTTTCCTTTTATATAAGCCACACTGAGGGGAAGTGGGTCTATCTTGGTGTGGCTGATTATTTTGTTCTTTATATTTTACCCATATGCCTGGTACTGAAGTTAACATCACTGATTTGTAATTTCCAGGATTATCTCTGCAGCCTCTCAAAAATTGGCGTTATATTGGCTAACCTCCAGTCACCTGGTACAGAGGCTGACTTAAGCAACAGATTACATACATACAACTAGTTGCTCTCCTGTTGCATGTTTGAGTTCCTACAGAACTCTTGGGGTAACCAGAATATGATCTTACCAACAAGTTATGGCCTGTGGAATGACCAGCAACATTTTGCACAGTAACACCAGCTCCCTAAGAACAGCTATTGACTACTAGCAGAACACAAATTCTAACAAAAGCTGTGAAGAACTCTTAAATCCACTATACATAGATTAGTGGGTTTTTAAAAAAAAAGTTTTGCTTCACTATGGAAAATTCAAGGACTGACACATGGGATAACAGTCCTAATTACAAGTACCATAAGTACTTCTGACTCTTTTGTTAGCATGCTTATGCAATGTCTTTCAGTTACTGACATTCTCAGCCTCACCATCCTTTTCCACCACTGAAAAAATTTTACTCAGTGAACAAAAACACTAAATTGCACATAATTTGTCAATATAAATTATACACTTTACTTTGAGCATCTTGTGCTAACCCTTATAGCACACTATTACCTCAAAATGTTATTATTCCCTCTAAGTTGATTAGAAATCTTTTTAGAAAACTAACATTAAACAAAAATCCAAGAAAGGAGAATACCCAGGACAGCTCTTTAATGCTTGTTTCCATCCTTGCTAATGGAGATTTATCTACAGGAGGAAAATAATTTAAGTTGGCTAAGTCTCTGCTGAGCACCAAACCAGCATCTTTGAAGCAATTGTCTCAAAACTCCATCAATTGGTTTTATTGAAACTTTCTATGAGATATCGCTGAATGTTTAACAGTGGTGATACAAAAGTACCAGACAAGAAAAATATGATGGTAGTGGTAAGTCATTCTCCTCTGATTCTCTATCTAGGACCGACACTGGGATGTCACAGGAAAGCCAGAAAAGACCCAGAATAAGATTTTTCAGGATTTAAGGAAACCAGTGCACTGAAACTTAAAATAAGATTTTTTAAAAAAATATACACACTTTTCTACTTCTAAGTCTGGCTCAGGAAGTTACATTTTCAGCAAGACCTTTGCAGTTCACCTTTGTCACAGACACACCTCTCTATTTCCAAAAAAGGTACATTATGTTGCTATCAGCAAATTCAGCATTACATTCATGTTGTTGTGTGGCTCCCAGAATATAAGCGAGACAAAGCTGGCCCAATAAGAGGTATTACTTGACCCATCCCATTTATTTTGCCAGACAGACAATGGTCCAATAAAATAAACTACCTTGTCATTCAAGGGATACAAATTATTGAAGTTTACTGCAATAACAAATTCTTCTTTTCTAAATAATTATCACTATGTTCACATTCAATTGAAAGCTCACTCAAGACAAATTTTACTAGAGAAAAGGGATAAGAACTTGAAGGTATTCAAAAAAAGCTTAACTAGGTTTCTTAACTAAGTAGATGGTGACACTGCATTACAGTTAACTCAAAACAATTCTTTGCTGCAATTTGCCTGAAAACAGACATCTCAAATGTACGCTGACATGCAGAGATGAGCATCCCTAACAGAAAAGTTCAAAAAGGCATAAATTTTAAAAACAAAGAGATGGAAGGAATATGCACTCAAAGGATTTTTGTTTACTTACTATATACTCATCTTACCATGAACCAATCTGAAAAAGTTTATTGCACATGTGCAGCAGGCAGGCAAGACCTAAAACTGCCCCCACAATTTAAGAATCTTTAGTCCATGCCACAGAACTCGCTTTTGATGACCAAAATTACTACATTCCCACACCCCAGAATACTTAGTAACAGAGAGGAAGCCGTGCTAGTCTACACACTATCAAAACAAAAAGCAGTCAAGTAGCACTTTAAGGACGAGCAAGATAGTTTATTAGGTGAGCTTTCGTGGGACAGGCCCACTTCTTCAGACCATAGCCAGAACAGACTCAATATTTAAGGCACAGAGAACCAAAAACAGTAAGCAAGGAGGACAAATCAGAAAAAGATAATCAAGGTGAGCAAATCAGAGTGGAGGGGTGGGGGGAGATCAAGAATTAGACTGAGCCAAGTATGCAGACGAGCCCCTATTTCATATATATATATATATATATATATAGTCACTATAGGGGCTCGTCTGCATACTTGGCTCAGTCTAATTCTTGATCTCCCCCCACCCCTCCACTCTGATTATTATATATATATATATATAGTCACTATAGGGGCTCGTCTGCATACTTGGCTCAGTCTAATTCTTGATCTCCCCCCACCCCTCCACTCTGATTATTATATATATATATATATAGTCACTATAGGGGCTCGTCTGCATACTTGGCTCAGTCTAATTCTTGATCTCCCCCCACCCCTCCACTCTGATTTGCTCACCTTATCTTTTTCTGATTTGTCCTCCTTGCTTACTGTTTTTGGTTCTCTGTGCCTTAAATATTGAGTCTGTTCTGGCTATGGTCTGAAGAAGTGGGCCTGTCCCACGAAAGCTCACCTAATAAACTATCTTGCTCGTCTTTAAAGTGCTACTTGACTGCTTTTTCCCAGAATACTTAGCATAAGTAATGCAGAGATCAGAATCCACTTTGAGTTGTTTAGCAATGTGTTAAGAGTATAGTTTCACTGCAAAACTCACTGAAGGTTCTCAGCCATTTTGTTTCTTAAGAATGGTTAAAAATGTATAGACCAAAACAAAGTGTTATATTGTGGAAATAATGGCTTATTTAAAAAAAAAAAAAATCAATCAACACAAACCTACCTAAAGTTAGACTAAATAAAACTATGTAGGGCCCACAGACTCCACATCCCAATGCCCTCTGTCAATGAGATCCTGTCTCTCACACAGGTATAGGCAAGAGTTGGGATTGACACAGTGGGTGGATAATGAATGATTCTGTTGCACTGCAGCCCACGTTTTGATTATTCCATGAACAGATTTCAGCTGAGTGCTAAAATTCTGGAATCTTTCACCAACATTTAATTCCCTTAAGTTTAATAAGGGGTAGTGTGGAAACTGTGCCTGTAGAGCTGGGTTTACTTCCAGTTAAAATGTGCTTTACTGTCATGATTAAAAAGATTCCCTCTTAAGAGCACTTAAAACTGCTTTCATATTTTTAGAGAGCCAAAATATTGAGCTACTGGAGAGAACTGCACTTCAACTTATGAATACTGCATCTAAGATTGCAGCATGACTCATTTGCAAAGGAATGCATTTCCTTCTTTCTAGAGCTCCTATTTCCTCAAAATTCTGAAACTAGTCTTACAGACAAAAAACAGTAGATGTCTCATTTTGCAGCAGTCAATGCCTCTCCTTATTTGGCGAGAGGGGAGTGAGCGACAGGAAGTGTTCCAATGGGCATGCTGCCTCCACAGCCGCTTGCTACAGTGAATTAAAAAGTGAGATTTGGACTTTGCAATACAGGCATTCTGTACAAGCTCTGTTAAAAGTTCAGAGTAAAGGTATTTTGCATGTTTAAAGGTGTGTAATTCAATTTATGTTTGGACATATCTTGACCGCAGACATTTAAGAAACTGATAATCTCAATCACACATTAACTGAGTTTAACATCTTCCCATGCTTCAAAAGAAAGATAAAATCTATGCTTGTCTTACAGTAAGAAGTTCTTATATTTACAGGGAAATTCTGTTGCTATTTCCCCTTCACAAACTATGAGACAGGAGGATTTTCCTTGAATCTGCTTGATGCCAGATAGTTTTAGACTTAAATGGGGAGTATAAACTTACCACCTCTCTCAACAGTTATAGCATCAATCTTTTCTCCACTTGCCATTACGACTCCACTTTCGATCTCATTCTAGCAATACTAACCTAGCTCTCTGCCCATTAGGTACAATGCATCCTTTACTACATCCACTTCTGCACCTTGTCTACAATATTTGAGGAGATAGCCTTAGCTCTTTTAATGACAAAAGTACCTACCAATCCAGTTTCCATTCTTATGAGAGAGAGAACTTGAAACATTTAGTAGGTACTTGCCAGGCAGTGACATGGACTTGCCAGTAGCGAGCTCAAAGAGCAATGACCTGATGAGAAAGCCAGTTGCAAACTTGAATCATGCAATTCCTGGTGCTGTTCCTGGACCCTGCTTGGGAACACTTCTGTATTTGTCACTAGTTAGAAAGTGTCAGATAAACTTACCTCCTACCACAGCTGCTGGAAGGAGAGAAACCTCTACTCAACCCTCTGCCAGTCTCCAATCCCCCCTTGTCTCCTTCCACTAATTCACTTTTGCTTAAATCAATAAGGGTAACTTGTATTCTCATTACTCCACAAATCACTCCATTTTCAAAGGAAGGCTTTAGTGCTGTTCTTACACATTATTATTGTTAATGCAAGATTCAATCACTCCTTCCATATCTCCATGTGTCTGTAGAGAGCACAGTATATTAGGGACCTTAAGGTGACTTTGGTACCTTTGCTCTACATGCTGAAAATCCAAGATTCTTTCATCCAGCAAAATCTGTGGTCTGGCAGGACTCATGGATCTTCCAGGACCAGAGCGCACCAGGGCAGCCACAGCCAGCTGGAAGAAAGTGGGGGCCAGCAGCAGCTAGGGAGCCTGGCACAGGAGCAATAGCCAGGGCTGGGAAGCCAGCAGCCCCTGTCAGGGAGGTTCATGGCTGGGCCGAAAGCCATGACCCAGGAGCCAGGAATGGCAGCTGAGCTGCAGCTGGGGAGCCCAGGAGCAAGGCTGGAGGCAAATGGTGTGGGGGGGCATGGACCCTCCCCCACTCTAACAAAATCCCTGCTCTGGGACTGCTCAGGTCCTGAGGGTGCCAAAACAGGAAGGTTCAACCTATATTGTGATAAAAGTATCTCCTTCTTTCTAATAGCTTAGCACATCTGTTTGTGAAGCTCACCAGCTTAACTCAAACACCGAGCTTCTGAATAGTTAGTTATTCTCCACCCCATACTGCAAAACCCTTATTTTTCATGGTCTTTTTGAGCAGGTTTACATCAGAATTAAATACTCATGGCTGGCCCCCGTTAGCTGACAAGGGCTCATGTAGCTATTTCACTGCAGTGTAGATGACTGGGCTGGAGCCTGGATGTATGTGCTTTAAACAAACTGCCCTGCCATCAGAACTCCAGCCACGCATACGTAATCAGGGCAGATGTACCCTTTGTATCCATAGTGAGAGTTTTAACTACTCAATATACGGTCTATTCCTAATCAAATAGTCTTCCTCCATGCCTGTCTGCTTTTTCTCTAACTCAAGTTAGCTGAGACCCCAAATATTACCACTGTTAATTATTCAACAGTCAATGTGAAGCAAGCCTGCTGATCTCAGTCTGGTTCCTGGTGCAGAGGTATAACCAGTTTGAGCTTGTCTACACTTTGCTCTAACATGTTTTATCTTTGCTTCCTTATGCAACCAAACTGTGTTCAGTTACCCTTTTCTATACAGGCAAGTCCACAGGTGACATCCTCAGAAAAGATAACAGAACAAACAAACGAACAGATTCTGTTGGCCTATCATATGTAGGACGGGGCTCTCCAGGTGCAGGTTGATTGGGCAGACTAGTGCTGCTGGTAAGTGGGCCAACAGTGTTCTGCAAACACGATTTCAGCCTTCATGGATGTCAATCCAGCACCCTTCACCAACTCTGAATATTCCAAAACAATCTGCTGCTCTTATCCCTGTTTTTGTTGCCCCTCCTTAGGTTAAGCTACACTAGGCTTACACTACACCAGTGGTTCCCAAACTTTTTCTGTTCATGGAACACTGGGGCATCACTGTGTTCTCTATAAAATACTTTTACATCATACTAACCGTGAGGAACATTAATTGGTTTACTTTTCCTGTTTTAAACATTTAAATTAGTTTTATTTTTTAAAAAACAAATTGTTTCATAAGCATTTTCACGTTGCTGCAGCCCGCGAGGACTTCCAGATAGTAAAGATAGTTTAAATTGGTCCTGTAGCAAAAAAGTTATTCACCACTGAACTAAGGCTTCTAAGCTATTAACAGACACAAAAGAGGACTTAAAGTGCTTGTTGCCTGTTAACAAGTAGCAATGTTAAGAAAAATTGGTTACTATACATAGTCATTTCAAGTGTTTTTAAAAAAATGAAAATTCCATTTCAAAATTGATTTTTTCTTCCTGAGAATGGGGAAGAAATCACCATTACTCAGATGCAATGGTCAAACACTTTGCCATAGCATGCAGAACACAGGTTAATGGCATAATCCAGTGGTTCCCAAAGTATGTCGGCATAAGTACCTCTCTCGGGGGAGTGGAAAATCCACAACCCTGAGTGACAGTCACCTGGCATAGATAGCATTGTATCAATGACAGGGCTTCTCCAATCAGCATAGCTGCTGCTTCTCTGGGAGGAGACCAAACTTGCTCTTCTGTCGGCACAGGCAGAGTCGACAAATGCTCCATTGTATTGCTGTAACTGGACAAAAGGCCGGCCACCACAGAGCAGGCTGCAACATCAGGGTAAGGCTTTCTACAGCACCTTTCACAATGTTTGCACAGTGTTACAAACCTGAACAACAGGTTTCTGTCATTGTTCCTTTTGCTGCTTACCAAACACTCATTTGTAGCTAAGACTCTGCAAATTTATAGCATGAAGTACGATGTAGGGCAAATGACAAGTAAATTTTAGCATTTGATGTATCTTAGGTAAAATCATAGTAAAATTAAAATTGAGTGAATAAATTGAATAGTAATGCTTTTCCTATGCAGGGTTTAAGACATTTGCTCAAGTGCTATAGCAGCACAAACAGTTTAACCTTTAAGTGTTACATAATCTAAGATAAAAAATGACTAAAATTTACATATTTAGTAGTGTTCTATACTTTAGTATCCAAACCAGTTTTAATAGCATTGTCACTTGCATGCTTTTAGAAATCCTGGGTAATCCTTTTGCTGCTCACAGGCTGTCCAACTGGGTTACATCTAGACTGCATTTCTGTCTCAATAATTTACACAATTTGTGCAATGCAAATTGTGTCAACTATTTTGAGATACCTTAGTTTGAGCTTGGTGCCATCCGAACAGCACTCAAGTTCAGAATAAGGGCCTATTTCGAAGGTTCAATTTCCACTCATGACATGGAACCAGAAGATAGTGCTTGAAATAGCAGCATTATTTTGATCTCAGAAAAAAAAAAAAAAGACTGCAGCATTGCTATTTTGGGATATGTTTGTACCCTGAAATAACACATTCTAAACACAGCCTTGGTGAATAGAGTCAGTATACTAGTGTTAATTCAAGTTTTAAATCTGGCAAGGTGCACATCTGTGCTGCTGGTTTAGCTATGAAAACATCTGGAAACCGGAATGTGATCTGTTTTCCACAGCACAGTTCCCTTTGGCCACATACAACCGATTTAACTCTACTGACCAGATAAAAAGCAATTGATGTATGCCACCATTCTGTAAAGATATTGTAGAATGCTTTAAAGTAGTAGAATGGTGAAAAACCCATTCATCCCATATTTTTCTGCTACTTTCATGTGAGTAGAACACTGGATAGATTTAAAAAATATTTACATTTGTGCTCCTCTATTAGAGCACATATGGTGCATCAGTAGCAATTAAACTGTGAACCAGAGAACATGTGAAACCACTGCAAGGAAAAGGTACTGGGCATAAGCATGTTTCTCACAAACCATCTTCCACTACTGATAACATTCAACACAAGATGGAAAGATACTGCCAGAAAATAAGCGACTGCAAAAAAAGCTTACTTTCCCTATGTCAGAGTAGGAGCATGCCATGTCTGTTAAGAAAAAGTATTCTGAACACTTGCTAAACCCGTAGTCAGAACTAGCAGTTTCAGCTGTTTTTCCTTTCAATAGCTAACTGCTAAAGAGCTTACATTAAGTGCATATATATTCTTGTATACTACAACATATTTACAATAAAACTAGTAAAAATGCCCTTTATAAAAAGTTGACCATATTGAAACCATAGCTTTACCAGCTTGAAATGTAATACTAAACTTGTGATTTCAGATATGCATTTAAAATATTTTACTATGGCAATCCTGTCTTTCGTCTCCAATTGCTGTTAACTTATCAACATAACCAAAATGTAATTACAGAAAGTGCTTCTACATCCAATTATTTTGCAAAATAATTAAAGGCTTAATTAGTATGAACAACATGTTTATGAACCAGTCTTCCCTAAACATTTCAATGGCACAGTTTTTCACTGAAGACAAAGCAAAATTCATATTGACATGGACTTATACAAAGTGCTAACAAAATGCAAAAGGAGAAAAAAACAAATCAGAGAAAAATAGTTTTATGCAACTTCTTTAGATAGTTTTTCCTTGGTGTGGCTGATAAGTTTTAGTGCCAACATAATCTAGTAATATAGTATTTCACACAAATGGATATAGCCCGTTACACACTTGCATGCTTTTGTACTTGAAGAATGTTTTCCTGCATCTTAAAGTGTTCTACTGCAGGTAGCTTTTCCTGTAATCTGAGCACCTGAGATTCAGATGCCGACCAGCTGTTTAGCAGAGTGCCCACACTGGACATGTGTTTCTATTGGTGGTGCACATAAATTTTATTCCACCCATGTATGGAAAATTAGAAGGAACCCTGATTGCAGCCAATTTTAAAAATAGCTTGATCAGAGTACTGTCAAGTATGTAATTAGACTGCCTCAGTAGATGACTCTTCAAGAACAGTTATACCCACCTACTTGCAGAAGTTACTGATTTGTTTTTCCACCCATGAGGCAAAAAATGAAATATGTCTAAAGTAGAAAGCAGTTGTAGCCAACGCAAAAGACTTCTGGAATTCTAGTGCTGCAGTTATAATTTTTTCCCTACTGAAATAAAAAAAGACTATTTTCAAGACACTAATTTATGAAACTAAAGGTATGCCTAAGTTTTAGATGCAGAACTTGTCAGTTTTCAGAATTTTTAGTCTAAGCATTATCAGACATCTATCTTTTTTATGAAATCACTGAATTAAAGATGAATCATATACTGAGTACTTGAAGTCAAGCTGGTGCATTAAGACTAATTCTACACTCCTCCTCTGCCATTCTATCAGAGAGTTGTTACATATATTAAGCCCCAGATCTCTTTCTTGGAAGTATTTGGCAAGATATGATCTGCATCTTAAATAGTTGATACTACAATCAGAGCTGCAACTTTCCCTATCTCCAGATGATGGAAGTTGGAATAGATGGTGAGTTTGAAAAAGTAAGGAAAAACACAAAGAAGTTACAGTACAGTAGTCCCTTGAGTAACGCAAGGGTTGCGCTCCCATGCACCATCGCAAAACTCCAATTTTGCGTAAGTTGAGGGTGGCTTTTTTCCCTGGCGGAATGCACATTTGTAGCTGGGGAAGCAGCAGGAGCACCTGGAGCTCCTTTGGAAAGGAGTCCTGTGGTGAGGAGTTAACCCTCAATGGGTTGGGGGCCATGGGACGGACAGACAGAGTGCGTGTGAGAGAGAGAGAGAGAGCCTGGAGCAGGTTAGGGCTGCAGGGGATGAGCTGGGACTGCGCAGTAGCAGGATTTTTGAGTTACGCTTAACTGGCGTTAATGAGAGTTAAGCACGACTTGAAATCGCACATTCAGGGATTACTGTACATTAGTTATTTACAACGCAAGTACTTCAGAGACCACTATAAGGAAAGCAGGGAACTGACATTCCTGATATTTCTAATGTAAAAAACACATTTATTCTGAAAAGAGCCAGTTGAAAGCTGGCTATAACGATATAGTGCAGTCTTTGCTTCACAGCTCATTTAAGAGCTTTCTTCTGTGCCCATTTCAAGTGATTATTCTTCATGGTACCACAAAAGTCATCAAAAAGTATTCTTTTCTTGCTGAGCCTAACTGAAGACTAAATATGACGTTCATGTTCTCTAAGACCCGATGAACAGGAAACTATGAATGAAACAAGCTGAAAAGTCATCCAGAGCAGATAATGGCTATTCCCAGAGGGCTAGATAAAAAACCCTCAGGTATAAAACAAGTTGTTTTCATCCTAGAATCACATTTAAGCTTTTAGAAAAGAATGCTGAGGGCCACAGCTGTTCTCAAAATGATTCTCCAAATGAACTACACTTTTCTGCCAAAGTATCACACAGGAATGGCTAAATATCAGGACAAAATAAATACAACTGCTTCAGGTGGTGAAGGCAGCTTGGAACCTCTACAAATCAAGATATTCTTCATTGGCAGTAGATGTTACTTGCAATTTTAGCCACAGCTTCTCAATTGCTTCTGAACAAGAATGAAACACTACTCCTAAAGAAAGCGAGTTCACAAATGTCATTGCATGTCTTCCGTCAGTTTGTTACAGTTTAACTATGCATAGGTGAACATTCATACGGTGTTTGTAAAGTACTTTGTATAAGGGGGCCCTTGGGCACTACAGTAACAAAAACAGGTGGAACAAACGCATGAACAGTTTTCCCTAATGCACTCCAGATTTAGTCATTCCTGCAGTAATGGGAACAAAAGTAGATTGCACAACATTCTAGAACCCACAGAGACAAAAACCAAATTATTTAACATTTTAGTGAAAAGCCAGTCTAAGTTCTTGTTTTCAAGCTCACACTGATGCACTAGACAATGATGCACTTTCAAGTTTCAAAAATAAAACCCTTAACAGCTGGTGCACCCCAAGGCAAAGAGCAGGGGTAACCCAATACTGCTTATCTAAAAACCAGGTGAATGATTTAACACACTGCAAAATAATGCAGTGGGTTATGAATTATTTTGTCCTTTGCCTCTGAATTTATGCAGCTCACAGTTTTGCAATGACAAATTAAGTTCAGAGAGACTCATTTGAATTATAACTTGTGTTCCTTTAAGAAGAGGCTGGCAAAACTTTAAAGGAATTTGCCCTTCTACAATGAGATTTCTGGACAGAAAGGCTGTTTCTACACATGTGGTATGCTAATGAGGCACATGTAAATTTCCATCACCTCATTAGCATAAGGTCACATGGTCTGGAATCCAGAAGACCATCTTCTGGCCTCTAAGTCACATGACATCATGCTAATGAGGTGATGTGAATTTACATTACCTCATTAGCATATTTCAAGCTGTTTATTAGCATGCCACTTTCAGAGAAAGTGGCATGTGTAGAAACAGCCAAACAGAAGGCTATTCTATTTCCCCGCATTTCTGGCTGCCCCAATTACTACTACTACACCACCCTTGCCTCCGCATGGAGCATGTGTCACCTCCAAGTCTCCTCCACTTCACTCTGTCTTGCCCCAATTACCTGAGAAAACTGTCAGAGTTATGTAGACTACCACCCAGTAAAGGCACATTTAAAATGGATTTTATTACTGCTTCATCTGCTATTAAAGATGGTGAAACCTAGGAACAGTGGTTCTGCCTTACAAGCAGAAAGTGTTAACTTCCACTTAAACAGAATGTGGCTCAGGCATACAAGAGCAAAATACTTAAGGGGCTTTAAAACTGGTCAAGTTTTAAAATATGTCTGACACACTACTAACTCCTCATTCACTATATAAATTCAACACTAAAGACTAGATTCACCCTAGATAATGTGAATAAATTCAAGTTAAAAAGGACTGGTTGGTTGGCAACTGACCAAATCAGAGAGAAAGTGCAACTGACTGTACAGCTCAAAATCAACACCAACTAGGAATATTATAATTGTGACATCAGTAAAAATACCATACATGCCCTCACAATGTTTTCATGTATTCGAAACAAACAAAATTAGATCTTTAAAAGCAGCAAGAAAAGATCGCCAAATACAGAAACACAGCAAGAAGCAGACTCAAAACTTTTGTCCAGCAGTAAAAGGACAGCTGAGGATAGTGGTAGCTGTAGTATGAGCTTTACAGCTTCTACACCAACAAACCCTTCCACCGACTTAAAAAAAAACCAAACAAACTTGTTTTTCATGGAATCAGTTTTATACAACTACAGCTCCACTAAAAAGCTTACAGTAGTGCAACAGCACCATTGTGAACTCTCAAATGTCACCACAGTAGACCCCTGACTTACATGGAGGCTTTGGATAACTTCGGGGAGCCAGGAAACTGATCAGAGCAGCAGCTTCCTGTCTCCTGGGAGTGGCTGGCAGACCAGATCCTGCTCAGTCAGTTTCCCAGCTCCTGTCAGCAGAGGCAGCCAAGAGTCAGGCAGCTGCCTTTGACAGGAGTGGTTTTCCCAGTCAGTGACTGCAGCCAGCGGAATCACACTTCCCCTGCTCCTGTCAGCAGCAGCAGCTGCTGAAACTGCCCAGCACAGCAGTGCTGGTCAGTTTTCCCCATTCCTGTGAGTGGCAGGGAGCTAGGGCCTGGCTGTCTGTCAGTCCCCCCCCCCACCCCCTCCCAGAGCCAAGAAACTGACCAGTGCAGCATGACATGGGAGCCAGGTGCCAGCTCCCCACCACTCAGAGGTGCGTTAACCTGAGATTTGTGCAACCTGAGCATGCATATCTCAGGATTCTACTGTACTCTAAACAGAGGAAAAAAGAACTCTCCAGTCATTTAACTGATCTGCTTCCAATGAGTAGCAGTGACTAAGTTATCAGGAGTGCTCCTGGTGCCATAGCTTATGTCAATTTAAGCACTGATGTGGACAGTACTAAGTCACTCAGGGGGGTGGCTAATTCAAGCCACCGAATGACATAGCTTATGTTAACTTAAGTTGTAGTATAGCCAGAGCCCTATGTTGACTAGATTTATCCAAAGAATCCAGACTGAAATACTAATCAGAATGACCTACACTTGATAAAATATTTCACAACAAAAGTATGGTTTTACTTTAGAAAGTACTTGAGGTAACAATACGTACAATCTAACTGAGCATGAGTGATAGAAAAAGTAATTTACTTAACTGTCATCCTTCCTAACCCAACCAATCTTATTAAGATGGCTTCTTCTTTCACCAGTGTAGGTAATGAGTTCTTTATGGTAATTATGCTCTTATTCAGAGCCATCCTATCCACACTATGGTTGGAGGTGGGGGTCATTTCAGGCCCCATGCTTTGGGCAGGTACCAGGGCAGCAGCAGGGGTTGCCTACCCACCGCTTATCAAGGGGGCGTAAGCCAGAGTGATTTGGCAGCCTGCTGCACAATGTCATGCTCTGCTTCACTACAGCAACAGGAGCAGCAGCACAGCAGGCCGCCAAGTTTCTCTAGCTCCTGCTACCATACTGAGCCCTGGGTGTTGGGGAGGGACAACCGCCGCTGCGCCCCATAGCAGGGTCCTGGTAATCCCTTGGCTTGTGTTGCCCAGGGTGGGGGCTTCAGGCAAGGGGGCAGCGTAGGGGTGTGGCATTGCCCTGGGTCCTTCACACCCACAGGGATGGCCCTGCCCTTGGTTGTACCCATGCCACCCTAGTAATGACAAATTTACATGGGGGTTAACAATTCTGATGAGTCACAAAAAGGAGCAGACTCTAGTCTACGCTTAACTGGTAGCTCTGAAGCCATAAGTAGAGCCAGCAAATATGACTCATCTACACAAAGACCTATTGAGTAACAAATCACCATTTTTATAGTCCCTTTTCAGATTAGGCTGCAAAAAACCTTCAGATAAGGTTTATACAAAGGGATTTGCTGATATAAAATGTTGAGATTAGTTAAAAAGAAGACACCATATCCAAATTCAAGTTTATTGAATTAAGAACCTGTTGCAAGTGGATGGAAACCATGCTCTGTTAAGCCACCTATTTATGGCTGCAACCTATCCTGTACCTGATTTTATAGGAGTTTTTCAACCAGTGTCCACTGCTGTCACATCCAAAGCTGTTGAGTGGATAGAAGAAATATTTATTTAAAATCTCTTGATTTTGCTGTTCTGCCTGACAAGAGGTATCAGTGAGCATAGCAAGTGAACACAGACATCAAGCTTGCCAACTTAAGAGCTTCAAATCAGGTAAGTTTCCTCATCTTTTCATCCAGGACTACAACAACATTACAATAAGTGCCCAAGGAAGTACAGTACAAACTAATTTACATGATTTCAACTTGTGATTTACTTGGATTAACTGAGTCAAAATCATGAGTGGCAAAGAGCTGGGAATGGAGCAGCTTCCAGCTTCTCTCCACAAGGAGTGAAGTTGGGAGCCAGGCTGCCTCCTGGTTTGCAGCTCCCTGCCAGGCCAGAAAGCCAGGAAACTGATCAGCACTGGTCAGTTTCCCAGCTCCACCCCCCACTTGCATGAAGTTCAACTTACAGGTGACAAGTATCAGAGAGGTAGCCATGTTAATCTGTAGCTTCGAGAACAACAAGAAGTCTTGTGGCATCTAATAGACTAACAGATATACAGACTTACAGGTGGTTGCCCAGGAACACAACCTATGCCTAAGTCAGGGGTTTACTGTATTCAGTTCTCAAGCTTTGCAACAACTATGGGCATGCAAAATAGGGGAAATAATGGCATCAAATCAACCCCCTAAGTATATTTTCAGAAAATTCTTTTCCTTCCATACCTCCAATCTTAGGTGTATATAATGCCACTATTTTGAGAAAGCATATTTTGAGGAAAATTCTAACTCTCAAAGGAAGAATAGAACAGAGAATACCCACATTCACATGAAGACAGGTGATTACAGCTTTAAAATTCTGTGGCAAAAGTAGTCAGAGTTGTCTTGCTATATGACCTTGGATAAATCACTCAGCTTTCAGCTCTGAATTTCTCATCAGTACAACCAGGGTGATAACTTTCTTCAAAAAGGTGCTGAGAGACTCGGGCTGCATAACAAAGTTCACAGTATTATTGGAACAGTTATTACAGATAAAGGTGGAGAGGAGGGCCACAAAATTAAACATCAGAACATGCTTAAATCTACCTGCAGAATTTGTTTTGTGAGATACTAAGTGCCAGAGCATCAAAGTCAAATACTGTGACTGGATGATTTTATGGCAAAACAGTTCTGATTATACTAAAATGGGATAAAAATCCAGTGCTTTTTTTTTTCTTCCCCCCTCTAGAAGGAAAAAGGGTGCTGGAACTCAAGTCTGATGATTCCTTATAGGGGTAAAGGTGTTCAATTTTAGTGCCCTGGACCCCATGCTACTGTGGAACCAGTAGGACCTCCTGCCCAGGTTCCCACACTGCTGTGGGACTGGTGGTGAAAATTTTTCTGGGATTCTAACAGAAAAAAGGTGCCGGAACTCCATTCCTGTGCATTCTGCCAGAAAAAAGCCCTGTCTCAGAGTAAATGAGTTCTGCCAACAGAGTACTATAATACTGGCAACGTGTACCGTGAGAGGGGGTTACCTTCCTGGAAGACCAAAATTGTGCCACAGATGAAAGCTCATGAGATTTGATAGGCCAACAGCTCTTACAAACAAGCCTGGCAGACAGAGGAGGGTGGAAGGGTGACCGCCTGAGTCACCCACCTCAGAAGTTGAGACAGGAAAGAAATTCTGTTCCAGTGTACAGACAGCAACTCTACTCACCATTTGAGCCCATCACCCAACTCAACCCAAGCAGGACATGAATTAAGCAGTTATACCCTCAAAGCTTGAATGAAAACACCTACACATTCCTGATCACACTCTGAGGACTGGACAGGCGTTAAACAGCTAACGCCAGCCAGGAGCCTGACGAAGAGAATCCATATGCCCCAGGGCAGCGAGAGGGGGAGATCTGACCTGACAACTACCTGCATCCAAATCCCTCCCTAGGGGCAAACCGATGCCAGCTCTGGGGACCCAGCAGAGCTAAGACAGAGAAGTTTGGGCAGCCAGGTTCACAGGGCGGAGGAGGCCAAGGCTGGGGGCTGAAGGCTAAGGGAGTGGATGACAGACGGGGCTGGGTGAAGTGTGCGTCCCTGGGCTCGGCCAAGCCAGCCCAGGGGGATATCGGGGAGGCGGCCTACGGATCGGGCCCCAAGGCCGGGGCCAGGCTGGGGAACTGAGGGCGGGAGGCGGTCCCGGCGTCGGGCCACTAGGTTGGAGAGTCGGGGGCGGGGTCCCACACCCCGAGGCCGCACGCAGGCTGGAAGGGGACAGAGGCGGAGCGAGGCCAGACCCCTAGGCCGGGCGGATGGCGGACCAGGCCCAGGCCGGGCGGATGCGGGAACAGGCCCAGGCCGAGGCCTAGGCCGGACCGAGGCGGCGGCAGGCCCGGAACACCCCCGGGCCCGCGCCCGTTCGAACCGCTCCCCGCACACCTGACCGCCTCACCACCCCCGCCCTCGCGGCCTACTCCAGGGCAACGCCGGCCCTCGCCAGGGACACGCCAACCCGCCTCCGCTGCTCCCGCACACCCCGCGGGCCGGGCCACCCAGCGGCCTCCGGGCCTCAGCCCAGCTTCGTGCGCCAAGCGGACCCCGGCCGGGGAGGAGACGGGAGGGGAGCGCGGCCGCTTACCGGGCGCTAAGTCTCCTGCGGGCTCTCGCTCGCGGCCGGCTCCTCCTGCGCTTCTCTGCCGCTCCCCGCCCAGGCTCAGAAGATGGCGGCTCCGGGCGGCCACGTCAGTGTGCCAGGGCCGCGCGGAGCACGACGGGTAACCGAGGAAGGCAACGGTGGGCGGGGCCGGCAACTCCCGGCACAGCGGGCGGAGATGGGAGGGGCCGGGAGCGGCGCGTGAAATGGGAGGCGGGGGGGGGGCGGGGTCGCGCTGACAGGGCGAAGCCAGGCGCGCCGGGGGGCGGAGCCTGGAGCCGTTGGTGCTGGTGCGCCGGTGACTGACAGGTCTGTGTGGGGGTGGGGGGAGTGATCTGCCCGGGCCGGGTGCGGGTGGGGGTCACGCGGCCCTTGTGGTGACTCTCACACCCCTCGTGTGGATGACACACCCCTCGTGGTGACTTACCTGGCTGGTGGTGCGAGTACACGCTGTGTGGTGTCATGGGCGTGCTGCACACCTCATAATGACACACATGTGGTGCTACCACACTGGGTGACACACGCGCTTCCTAGTGACATGCACCCGCCTGGTGTACACACAAGCGCACTTTGCACCGTGGTGATGGAATACGCCTTGTGACGCAGACCTGCTTCCCGCCTTGCAGTGGTATACAAACGCCATGTGGGGATGGCGATAGCATACACCGACACAGGTAAAGTGCAAGCCTGGTGGTGACGCGCACATGTTGTGATGCCATGGGCATGCTTCCTGCTTTGTGGAACATGCACATCTCTTGTGCTGCATGTTTGTGAAACGCATATCTTGTGGTGAGAGCCTATATATTGTGTTGACACGGGAACATGCTCTGTGGTGACACTGGCACTTAATGGTTTAGAGTGACACACGTGCCCTGTGGTAGCACTGGCACACACCATGCCTTCTGGTGAAGTGTAGACATCTTGTGATGAGGGGCCTGCTTCATGGTGACACAAATGTGGTGGAAGCACACACCACACCTGATGACCTGCACATGCCTCATGAAGGCGCAGATGGACTGCATGCCTCATGGCATGGGTGGCAGGTATGGTAGGCAGGGGAAGGCAATGCCTTCGCACATGGCCTCACTTGGTGCCACCCATGCAGTGGCAGAGGCTGAGGCAGGCAAGATGAGGACCGTTGACTCTCTGAAGCTCCTGCCACTCCACCTGCCAGCTCCCCAGAGCTTCGGGGCCACAGTATCCTGGGCAGGGAGCCAGTGACCATATTGTGTGTGGGTAGGAAGGTGGCCACAGTGGGGTGGGGCTGGGGGTGCTTGTCACCCATCTGTACCTCATAGTGATGCATGAAGGCCTGATGCTGCTGCACTGCCCCGTTCATGCTTCTCACTGTCCCATGAACAACTTCGTGCTGTGTGGCAATCTTTCCATGCTTGAGCCACCATATAAACATTCACACCTCATTCATGCTTCACACCTGCCATGTAATATGGTCGCAGTTCAGGGAGACCTTCCTTCCTTGACTGAAGACAGACCATGCTTTGTGGTTCACAGAGGCCAACCTGTGCTAGAGCCAGTCTCTTGGGAACCTAATGAGTGCATTCCGAAACTGATGTACCTAACTGACAGCGGGAGTCAGCAGCCCGATTCTTTGGGCCTTTTTAAATTCTGCCTAGGGCCTGCCTTTAGCTTCTTTTCTAGCTAGTGGCTGTTCTTGCTGCACCACACAGCTCTGTGCTGGTCTCTGACTTCTTATACCACTTTGTACCACTCTGACTGTACCACTGACTCTGACTCTGACTCTGACTCTGACTGTACCACTCTGTGCTGGTCTCTGACTTCTTGTACCACTTCTTGTACCACTCTGACTTCTTGTAGCCACTTTGGTACCAAATGACTGGAAGACAGCCAATATAACACCAATATTTAAAAAAGGCTCTAGAGGAGATCCTGGCAATTATAGACCGATAAGTTTAACATCAGTACCAGGCAAATTAGTAGAAACACTAATAAAGAGTAAAATTGCAAGGCACATAGAAGAGCATGAATTGTTGGGCAAAAGTCAGCATGGTTTCTGCAGAGGGAAGTCGTGTCTAACTAATCTGTTAGAATTCTTTGAAGGGGTTAATAAACATGCGGACAAGGGGCACCCAGTGGACATAATATACCTAGATTTCCAGAAAGCCTTTGACACGGTCCCACACCAAAGGCTTTTATGTAAATTAGGTGGTCATGGGATAGGAGGAAAGGTCCTTTCATGGATCGGGAATTGGTTAAAAGACAGAAAACAAAGGGTGGGAATAAATGGTAAATTTTCACAATGGAGGAGGGTAACTAGTGGTGTTCCCCAGGGGTCAGTCCTGGGACCGATCCTGTTCAACTTGTTCATCAATGATCTAGAAAATGAGGTAAGCAGTGAGGTGGCAAAGTTTGCAGATGACACCAAGTTGTTCAGGACAGTCAAAAGCAAAAGGGATTGTGAAGAACTACAAAAAGATCTCAGCAAACTGAGTGATTGGGCAGCAAAATGGCAAATGAAATTTAATGTGGGTAAGTGTAAGGTAATGCATGTTGGAAAAAATAACCCAAATTACACGTACTACATGATGGGGTCAAATTTAGCTACGACAGATCAGGAAAGGGATCTTGGAGTTATAGTGGATAGTTCTCTGAAGACATCCACGCAGTGTGCAGCGGCAGTTAGTAAGGCAAATAGGATGTTAGGAATTATTAAAAAAGGGATCGATAATAAGACAAAAGATATCATACTTCCCCTATATAAAACTATGGTACGCCCACATCTTGAGTACTGCGTGCAGATGTGGTCTCCTCACCTCAGAAAAGATATATTGGCATTAGAAAAGGTTCAGAAAAGGGCGACTAAGATGATTAGGGGCTTGGGAAGGGTCCCATATGGGGAGAGGCTAGAGAGACTGGGACTTTTCAGTTTGGAAAAGAGGCGATTGAGGGGCGATATGATAGAGGTATATAAAATCATGAATGGTGTGGAGAAGGTGAATATAGAAAAATTATTTACCTTTTCCCATAATACAAGAACTAGGGGACACCAAATGAAATTGATGGGTAGTAGGTTCAAAACTAATAAAAGGAAATTTTTCTTCACACAGCGCACAGTCAACCTGTGGAACTCCTTGCCCGAGGAGGCTGTGAAGGCCAGGACTCTATTAGGGTTTAAAAAAGAGCTTGATAAATTTTTGCAGGTTAGGTCCATAAATGGCTATTAGCCAGGGATAAAGTATGGTGCCCTAGCCTTCATAACAAGGGCAGGAGATGGATGGCAGGAGATAAATCACTTGATCATTGTCTTCTGTTCTCCTTCTCTGGGGCACCTGGCATTGGCCACCGTCGGCAGATGGGATGCTGGGCTCGATGGACCTTTGGTCTGACCCAGTATGGCCATTCTTATGTTCTTATGTTCTTATGTTCCAACCTTTGGCTGGGTCTCCTGGTGGTGATTCTGTCTAGCTGTTGTTCTTTGGCTGTTGGTTCCTGGCTCAAAGGCTTGACTCGGCCTTCTACTGAAGCTGAACCAGGAGATTTTAGGCTGCTAAAAGTCAGCCCTGCTTTAGTGCTACTCCCAGACACAGCAGGCAGTCCCTCTATCCCAGGGCGTGTCTCAGTAGCTCTCACTGCCTGTTGTGTATTAGGAGTATGCCTGGGGCTATGCTGTTATTCAGACCTAGAGGAGAGCCCCAATTAATCAATTTGTCACATGATGCTACTGTGGTATCTAATATTTAGGAGCTGTAACCAAGGACCAGGGCACCATTATTAGGTGCTGTACACAAAGACCTGCCCTACCCCAAAGAGTTTAATGTTCCTGATCTTCCTTGAATACTTGATCTCTTGCATTGAATGAGGAAAGGGTCACCATGTTTCTACTGTCACACCAATTTATCAAAGCTGTCCATGCAAAGTATACCCCTCTTTCCTGTGTAGGATATTAGGAGGCAGCTGATGAAAAGCCTCAAAGTTGTTAGGAGGTGACTGTGCATCCACAAACTATAATTTTTGAACTTTCCCAGTATGGTGAAATCAAAATGAACTTTCATCAGGACAATGAAGGACATTTCTTCTTCCTCAGGGTTATTGCCCTGCCACATTTTAACTTCTTACCCTCACCCTTTTCAACAAAACAGGAAGGGGGAGGGATAGCTTAGTGGTTTGAGTATTGGCCTGCTAAATCCAGGATTGCAAGCTCAGTCCTTAAGGAGGCTATTTAGGGGTCAAATAGTTTAAAAAAAAAAACAAACATCAGGGATGGTGCTTGGTCCTGCCAAAAGGGTAGGGGGCTTTCCAGCTCTCCGAGATGTGTATCTCCATATATTTATTTTTTATTTAGTTCTAAAAATACTGCAGTTTTTTAAAAATGGAAGTAGTATACTTTATTCATTGAACTGGTTTTACTCACACTTAAAAACCTCTAAAAACATTTTCAGGTACGGACCAGATCAGAAAAAAGTCAGACTGAAAGGTGAAACTTTTAGAAATGTATTAGCAATGGGTAATTAAAATAGAAATATTTAGGCCAGTGATCCACAGAGCATTGATTGTTGGTATGTTTTGGGGCACATGATGGCTCTCCTTGTTTCCAGCTGTTGCCACAAGATCCAGGCTTGCCAACTGCAAAAACAGCCTGCAAAAGCAGATAAAATCAATGAGGAGTCAGCCGAGATGCCTCTACTCTAAGCTGCATCTTCAGAAGAGGAAAAAGAATAAGACCAGCATCAGGAACAGGATCCACTAGCGGGACTGGAGCTACTACTTACCAAAATGCAACATCCTGAGGAGCAGAGGAGACTGAGGTAAGGGAGGACATAGATGTAGAGGAAACAAAAGGAATATACTTTCCTAATATTATTCATTTAAGTACTGCAAATATTTTGTTTAGTTGCTGTAGGAATGTTACGTGGTTGTGAATGGGGGTGGAGATATGGGATGGAAGGGGAGGTGGTTCTCTGTTAAAATATGGCCCATCGGTTCTATGTTAAACGTTTGAGAAGGCCTGGGTAGGGCAGCCTTAACAATGTGTGCACAACCGTGCCAGTTATAAAGACTAAGCTTATGGATGAAGGCAGAAGACTAGAAGTCATGAGATTAGATTGTGTTGTTACATTTGCCGTACAGTTTGTGTATGAACATGGGAGCAAAGTTGCTTCAACTTCTCGTGCCTCAGTTTCTCTATCTGGCTGATAACAGTCCAGTGCTGTTGGCCCAACTGTTATGCCAACCCTATATGTTACAAAATTAGCCCTCTTTGCCTCCCCAAGATTGGCTTAAAAATCCTAAAATGAATAAAATAAATCTTTGGGTTTATTTTTATTAGTTTTATGATTTGGGTTTTTTGACATACGTGGGTGTCATTTTTTAACTTTCTCTCGAGAACTGTGAGGCCTAGAAACTTATTTCTTGACAAATAAAACCCAAGATTCTGATATACTTACAGAACTCGAGTAATTGGGGCTCATAATTATGAGAGCTTCCGTAAAAATTGGCGACATTGGCAAAGTGTTACTAGACAGAAAGAGAAACAGATCAATCTATAGTTTCCCTGTCTGTGATAGATGAAGTGCAAACAAGTTTGCAAATTGCACCACTAGAGGAACACAAAATTTGACTTTTAAAACTCTCTTTGGGGCTGCAACTCTCTTTACTAAAAGTATTATTAAATAATCCAGGAAAGATATTTTAAATAGGAGTTTTATCTTGTTTTATATTACATTGAAATCAATTATTAGCTTAATAATTTACCAGCTGGGACCATAAACATGGGAGTAGATTTGGGGGCATGGGAAGACTTAAGGCAGAGGATACGAATGGGGAGGTGATATGTATCATCTCTGATTCACTACTCCTCATACTGCTCATATGGTTTTGCTGCTTCACTAAAGTGGTGGCTGGCTTTTTGAAAGCCACACACCTTCAGGAGCATTATTTAGGAGATTGGGGGTGGGGGGCTGTAGTCCTCTTGAGTTTTCTGCCAGAGGTCTACTCAGAATCACAGAATCACAGGGGTGGAAGGGACCTCAGGAGGTCATCGAGTCCAGCCCCCTGCTTCAAGCAGGATCAACCCCAACTAAGTCATCCCAGCCAGGACCTTGTCCAGCCGGGACTTAAAAACCTCAAGGGATGGAGAATCCACCACCTCTCTAGGCAATGCATTCCAATGCTTCACTACCCGCTTGGTGAAGTAGTTTTTCCTAATATCTAACCTACACCTCTGCCTCTTCAACCTCACCTCAGCTGCAACACATCCTGAGAGTGATAACTGATGAATTTGGAAGCTGGGAGCAGCACAGTCTTTGGGACAGGGAGTTTGTGTATAAACAGATGCAGGTGATTGAGATAACAAAAGGCTTTTAATTAAAGTAAAGACAGGAACAGTAGGTGAATCAGACTGCATTAACTCTAGTCCAAAGATAGGAAACAAAGGGAATAAATGATGAGAATGGAGAGAAGTAAATAGTAGTGTTCCCAGGAGTCTGTACTGAGACCAGTGCTGTTCAACATATTCATAAATGATGGGTGATGGAGGATGGGGGATGGGGGCAGAGAGCTGGCAAAATCTGCAGCTGATACAAAATTAATTCATAGTTAAAGCCAAAGCAGACTTCAAAGAGTTGCAAAGGAATTTCACAAAACTGGGTGACTGGGCACCACAATGGAAGTCTGAAATTTAGTGTGGATAAATGCACAGTAATGCATGTGGGAAAACGTATTCTCAAATAAGCACACAAAATTTCGGGGTCTCGATTAGCTGAACCCATCAATAAAGAGATTTTGGCATCATTGTGGATAGTAATCTGAAAATATCTGCTCCATGGATAGTGACAATCAAAAGAGAAAAACCTAACAGAATACTGGGACTGATTACAAAAGAGATGTATATTAAAATAGAAAATATCATATTGTCTCCATTTAAATCCATGGCATGCTCACATATCGCATACAGTATGTAGATTTGATAACTTCATCTCAAAAAAGATATACTGTATTGACTTTGGAATAGATACAGAGAAGGGCAACAGAAATGGTTGGGAGTACTGAACAGATTCCATAAAGGAGAGGTTGAAAAGACTGGGACTTTTCAGTTTGGAAAAGAGATGATGAAGGGGGAGATATGACAGAGGTCTACAAAATCAGTGCAGAAAACATTGTATAAGGAAGTGTTATTTACTCCTTCAAATAACAGAGGAACTGGGAGTCACTCAATTAAATTAACAGGCAACAGATTTAAAATAAACAAGTGTATTTCTTCACAGTCAACCTGTGGCACTCTTTGCCAGAGGATGTTGCAAAGGCCAAGATTTTATATCACAGGGTGTAGCCAGACAAAGTCTCCCCCTTACAAGCCAGCTTGCTCGCTGCCCCCCCCACCACTGAGGAGCACACAGGGCACGGAAACGGCTGCTGACAGCACAGTCTTTGATGCCCTCATTGAGGCCCAGATGTGCAAGCTTATCGTGACCCTGAGAAACAGAAAGTACAGATAGAAGGCTAACAGGCCAAACTGTCAACAAGAGGAGGGGGGACCCTCAGGAAATCACCTCAGCTGGCATTGATGAATTTGATGCACACACACAACCACCCCAGAAGGGGAAGTTCCCCGCCCACACAAAAAGAGAGACCAGTACGATCTGGCACCTTAGATAAGAAAGAGAATACGTAACCCAAAAAGGGGTATAAAAGATGGGCCCAGCAGAACTCTAACTTTGAGTGCATTCCACCAACTACCTGCTGGTCGGGTTAGGTGATTGCCTCCCGAGGTCCGCAACTGGGGACGCCCAATCTCGTTTTCGTCTTTCCGCGGAATTGAGTGACCGATCCGGCTTGGCTACGCTGGTGTCGAGAGACGCAGAGATGGTAAGATATACCCATGCTAGATCTCCGTTTTTTTTGTGCACAGCTAAAGAATTAGAGCTCTGTAACTAGACGTCGTTGTATCAAGATATCATTGTGTTAGATGGTAACAGATATCCTTGTATTGGATTGTAACGTAACTTGTTAACACCTGTACTTTGCTAGCATATAAGAAGTAGACAATAGCCTTTTGTAACCACACGCTTATAACTGTAGCTTAACAAACTTGTAACTAATTAAGATCTAAGCCTGACCCTGTTAACCCTTTTGTCACTGCAACACAGCCGGCATAACAAAAGAACTTTAACTGTTTGGTTACTACAGCCTGGCCATATGTGAGAGTGCTAGCAGGTCCCTGCTCTAACAGTAAAAAGAACTGGGTTGTTTAGGACCCAGGGGAGTACCTCACCGCACATTACCCGGCCACGGGCTAACACAGGGTTAAAGAAAGAACTAGAGAAGTTCATAGGGAATAGGTCCCTCAATCACTAGTGTGGGCAGAGATCCAACGCCATGTTCTGCATGTCCCTTGCCTCTTAAAATGGAAAAGCAGCCATATAGCGCTTAACGACTAACAAAATAATTTATTAGGTGATGAGCTTTTGTGGGACAGACCCAGTTCTTTAGATCTATCAATTCCTTTAGTGTTTTTTTGTTTTGATAGACTACAGATTAACACCTCTGTCTCTCTGTTGCTATCCCTCACCTCTGTTTGCCAGAAGCTGGGAGTAGGTGAGGGGATGAATTGCTCAGTGATTACCTTTTGTGCGCCTGGCATTTGCTGCTGTCAGGAGACAGGATCCTGAGCTAGATGGACCTTTGGTCTGGCCCAGCCTAGCCATTCTTCTGTTCTTACATAGAACCCAGTTTTACCTGCCCCCTGCAGTAACCCACTAGATCCCACATCTCTCCCAGAGCTGAGCAAGAACTCTGGAGTGCTGTGTGAGTTTGCGCATCTCCCTCACTACGGAGTCACATAACAAGACTATATATTAAAATGTTTAATCTAACAGTGTCCCCTCAGTGACTTGCCATAAGAAGTCAGAATGTGTTATGATTAGAGTTGGATAGATTTGTCTTTCTTTTATATAGGAATTAGATATAGGGTTGCTGTCAGCTAACTGCTAAATTATCTGCCAGAAAACTAGAGTTTTCAAGTGCCTAAATAGCCCCTGGAATCATGGTGAAGCACCCCTAACCACAGTCTGAAATGGCACCTGTCATAGACCAGATTTTTATATGGGGTCTGGAAGCAATTTTTTAATGCCCAGTGTGAATATTGGTCCCAAGTATTGCGCTGGGGGGCGGGGGGCGGGGGGCGGGGGGCATGTGAAGTGTCTAAAGAAAGCTAATGATGCCCTGAATCTATGTACACTGCTTACATGTCTGTGTCATGCTTGTATTTAAAGTTATAGATTTTAGGTCTGCAACCATGTTAGAAATGTTTCAGGGCTGAGGTTCAGAATGGGAGGTGGGTCTCCACCCCAGCCAGGACAATAGACTGAGCAAAGGCCAAGACGACCAACACCCATTTTGTCAAGGTAGGGTTCTCCCTCTGGGATTGCAGCGAATGGAAACACAGCACAGAGACCCGCTGGGTCAGGTGGTAAGCCAAGACCTATGGCAGAAGAATGGAATTTTCCCTCAGCATATGCAAAAGTATAAGATGGGCCCTGGCAGGGACTTTCTTTGTTCTTCAGTCCTCGTGAGTTAAGTATATGGGGTCTATGGACTAACCGTGTGTTAAGCCTATGGACTGAGGGTCCATCCCTCAAAGGGATGATGTGGACTTAGCAGTGTCCATCTTGGATCTTTTGTCTTGTGGTCTCCAAACATCCATGTGCCAGCATGTGGACCCCAGTGGGCCAGATCTACAATGCTCCAATGACTGAATCTATGCAACCTGAAATGAACTTTCAGAGACTCTCAAGAATCAGCAAATAACACCACTGGCCTGCATCAGTAGTTATGACTGATTCATGTAAAGTATTGCTTTAACAATTCCTTGCTCAAACCCTGTTCTTGCTCTAACCCTGTTCTTTCTTTTTTATTAATAAATCCTTAAATATTAGACCTGAGGATCTGGTTTTGCATGGTGATTTGGGTAAGAGCCAAGTATATATTGACCGGGGTCTGGGACTGGTTCCTTTGGGGTCTGGAAGAATCTGTGTGGTGTTGAGTGAAACAGGTTTAATAACTGCTCACCTTAATTGGGAGGTCACTGATCTGGGCTGGTATAGCAGCTGAGAAGATTGTGGGTTTGCTTCTGTGGCTTCTGGCTGACCAGGGGGCTGGTAAAGGTGCTATGGTGGCTGGTTGGATTTGCCTTAGTAAGAAGGAAATCCCAGCCTGGGGCTGTAAGTAGCCCAGATTTTAAGCAAAGGTACCCTGGATTGATTTCTCTAGTTGTGCCCAGACACCCCATCTTATCATAGCACCCCTGCCCACCTTCCTTTGTTGGTATTTCACTAGTGTCCTTCAGCATAACTGGTGGTGGGAGCAACTCAGCTATTCTGAGGCTGACCTGCCTCCTGGCTCAACTTCTTCTTTCTAGGTCTAGTGCCTAGGCATTCAAAGCCACAGGACTTTGAGCAACCAACACTTCAACAGAAAGGTAAAAAAGAACAAACAAAAAACAAAGCATCCCCCATAAAAACACTGGATTAAAACAAAGAGAAGGACAAGAAATAGAAAAAAATTGATAATGAAAAGGAAAAGGGTTGTGCTGAGACGTGGTTAGAGGGGACCTTGGAGGAAAAGGGACCCATCCACCAATCTCTCAGAGAAAAGAAAGGTCAGAAACCACTGCTGCAGCTGACCATCTAGTAATTATTCTTTTATATATAAATAGCACCTACCTAGTATAACTCCACTCTTCCACAAAAGATTTTTACTACAAGGTAACAGAAGGAGACATCTGAACTGGAATTCCTTTACAAATTTAACACCTTTAACACGGCCTGAATAGAGATCTTGAGAGGCTTACGCCTTACAGGGGCAATTTCCCCACATTTGATATTCGCAGGAAGACACATGACTTAATGTGCTTCAACTTGTTCTATTGGTGACAGGTTACTTTCTTTCCCCCGCAGCTCCTTGCTACATAGTCCCTGGAGTCTGTTTTTCCACTCCATTTCTGTGTGATGAAATAGGTTTTACCCATGAAAGCTCATGACCTAATACATTGTTTAGTCTCTAAGGTATGCCTGTACTGCAGCCCTATTTCGAAATAAGATATTTCAAAACAGCAGTTTCAAAATATCTTATTTTGAAGTAACACAGCCACACACAAAGGCTACATCTACACTACCTCTCCCTTTTGGAAGAGGTGTGTAAATGCAGCAGTTTGAAAATATGAGGCGCTGATATGAATATTCAGCATACTATTTGCATAATGGCAGCCACCTGGAGTGTTGAAAGTGCTGCTTTCAAAATGTAAAATAGCCATGTAGATGGGGTTCCTTCAAAAGGAAATCCTGATTTTGAAAGCACCTTTCTTCCCAAAAAACTTGGGTGCTTTTGAAATCGTGGTATCCTTTTGAAGGAACCCGGTCTACACGCCTATTTTACATTTCGAAAGCAGCACTTTTGACACTCCAGGTGGCCGCCATTATGCAAAGTAGGTGCTGAATATTCATATGAGCACCTCATTAGCATTTTCAAACTGCTGCATTTACCTATCCCTTCCTTTTGGTAGTGTAGACGCAGCCACAACGAATTTCAAAGTAGCACCCAGCTATTTTGAAATAGCATTTCTGGGTCCATAGTGCTATTTCAAAATAGTGCCATTGGAGCCCCTTATGGCCTATTTTGAAAAAGCACTATTCCATGTCTCAATAGTGCCTACTTCGAAATAGCTGTTTTGAAATAGGCATCATTCCTCTCACTTTGGTAGTGGTGTGTGTGTGTGGGGGGGGGGGTCATTCAAAAACAAACCCCATTTTTGAAAGACTCCTTCCTCAAAAATGAGGAAGAAGTGTGCTTTTGACAGCTGGGTAGATCAGCACCTCATTTGCATTTCTGATTGGTCGTATTTGCATTCCCCTTCTGAAAGGGGAATGAAGTATAGACGCGGCCTTTGAGGGTTCCCAATTTCAGAATAATACACCCCCATTTCGAAATTATTTCAAAATAGCATGAGTACTCTAGACCACAGCTTCCAACCAGGGTTAGGTGTACCCTTGGGGGTACACCGAGGTCTTCGGGGGTACATCAACGCATCTAGATATTTGCCTAGTATTACAACAGGCTACATAAAAAACACTAGTAAAGTCAGTACAACTTAAAAGTTAATGCACACAATGACTTGTTTCTACTGCTTCTTATGGCTTACGCTGAAACGTTTTAAGTTCAATATTTCCATTCCACTTCATTTATTTGATAATAAGATGGTAGAAAGTCAGCAAGTTTTCAGTCATAGTCTTCTGTGATATTTTGTATGTTTTTGTAAGCAAGTAGTTTTTAATAGATGTAACTAGGTGCTATGCAAAACAAATCTGACTCCTGCAAAGGGCACAGTAATCTGGAAGGACTGAATGGCGCTTGTTTCCAAACCTCAGATTACTTTAGGACCGCATTTCGCAACCGGTGGCATATGTGCCCTTAGGTATATGCAAAGAAGTCTGGGAGTACTTGTAATTTTTCTTAAAATGGGTATTTTATTAAAAGAAAAAAGATTAAGAAACACTGGTCTAGACAACAGCTCAGTCATTATGCAATAACTGCTGTTATTTTGGAATAATTAGGTAGTGTAGCCATAGCCGGAGGTGCCACAGGACTGCTTGTTATTTGTGTAGCAGTTTCAGTAATTTAAGGAGGAACAGTTTCCTGCCCTAGGGAGTTGACACTGTAAATACACATAGACATATAGACAGAGATTAGGGAAAGGGGAACAACCAATATGCCTTCTTTACAAGAAATACAGGTCTGCTAAAGAAAGCAGGGCAGAAAAGGATCTTTTACAATGACTTAAAGAACAGAATAGCAAATCAGCTTTTGCCAGGAACAGATTGTTTGTTTCACAATTCACATATCCATGGATGAGAGAGGGAGTATGAAAGTGACTGGGTTTGCGGCTGTCTGTGTCGGTGTGTTACAGAGTGCTTATATAAATATTGAACTCAGAATTATTCTTTAAGGGGAGAACTAGCTGTCATCTCTTGGCTTTGTGTTTGGAGGAGCTGTTGAAGAGCCATGTCTTTTGCCCATTACCAGTGAGGTGGAAAATGTAAATGTTATTTCAGTTGAAAAAAATACAACTCTGTTAGACTAACAGCCCGTTCTGGAATCAGAATGAAGGTTAAAAATTAGAGAGTCAAATTCAGGTTTGGCATAAGTGAGATTAATTCCTTTAGAGGTCAGCTTTCAGTTTTGACTTTCCCAAGTGCCATGCTGATTTGAACCTCAAATGCACAGTGAAACTTACAAGCTCAGCCAACTCTATGAGAACCAGACCTGAAGATTTGTACAGCCTTTGTGTTCTATCCCCACCTATCTCCTCTTGATGTTACAAAGTACTTTTGCTTGAGACCCAAATTTGCTCACTCACAGTTTGTAGTGCTCAATTCAACTTAAACGGTTTAGAGGAGCACTTTATTACAGTAGGCAGAGACTGTCATCAGAGACCTTTTATGTATAATGGAGGGTGATGAGATACCACATTCAGACAGGGCTATTTATTTATGTTCTGCAGAGATTCTCCTTTATTTTCTGATTGTAGTGGCATAAACTCATGCAGGTGATGGCTGCTGGGGGCAGCAGGAACAGAGATGTTACGTGCACTTCTGCTGTCAGGTTTGAAATGCTTCATGGCAGACAGCAAATTAGGAAGGTGATGGAAATTACTTCCTATTGACTTTGACACATAATACCTGTAGTCCAAATATAGCATTGTCCTTATTTGTAGCAGTATTATGGTGGTGCCTTGTGATCAGGGTGCCTCTGTGCTAAGCTTTGGACAAACAGCAAAAGACGATCCCTGTCCTTATCACAGTCTAAATAGATAACCTAAACAAAAGAAGGAAGAGGAAATCGGGGCATGGAATGACTCACGAAAGGTGACGTGACTTGCCCAAGGTCACAAAGCAGGTCAGGTGCAGAGCTGGAAATAGTACCCAGCTCTCCAGATTTCCATCCAGTGCCCAATCCATTAGACCTCACTGGGTCCATTAATGCAGACTTCCCTATCAACCTCAGCAATGACACTAAGGGTGCATCTTTTGAAAGAGGCATGCAAATGAGGCAAATAATAATGCAATTGAGGTATAAATTTGCATTTTCAGTATTTAATTTGAATATTTGAATATTCATTTGAATATTTAATTTCAAAAGCACTTCTTTCGAAAGAAGAAAGCCAGTGTAGACGTCGCTTTTTCGAAAGTAAACCCCATCTTCAAAAGAATCCTTCTTCCCACTAAATAAAGGGAAGAAGGATTCTTTCGAAGATGGGTTTACTTTCGAAAGAGCAACGTCTATACTGGCTTTCTTCTTTTGAAAGAAGCGCTTTTGAAATTAGAATATGCAAATGAGGTGCCAAATATGCAATTTTATATCTCATTTGCATTTTCTTGTTTTACCTGATTTGCATGCCTCTTTCGAAAGAGGAATGCAAGTGTAGATGCACCCTAAGCTTTTTTCTAGAGGCTCTGTTTGGATTACTGAGAAAGTCTTCTGTATTGTTATTGCTAACAAGGGGCCTGATGACTGATAACTGGGGTAGGTTTTGTGAAGGGGATATTCTTCCTCTGGAAACTGGATTGTGATCCACAAATTTACTTCACACAGGTGTGGTCTAATCTAAAATGCATTAACAGTTTGAAAACAAGCACAATTTGGTCTCTAGAATTTGCGGGCATCATGAAATGATGTTTCAGAGGTTGAATTCTCCACTCATACTATGACAGTGTTAACTCTGAAATCTAAAGACTGTCATGTACATAAAAAGGCTGTGTCTACACTAGCCCCAGAACTTCAAAAGCGGCATGATAATGAACCTAATCAAAAGATGCTAATGAGGTGCTGCCATGAATAATGGTGGCTACGGCACTTTGAAAGTGCCGCTTTTGATTGTGCACGGCTTATCTACAATGGGTCCTTTCGAAAAGGACCCCATGTAGACGAGCCATGTGCAATTGAGAGCGGTGCTTTTGAAGTGCTGCGGCCGCCGTTATGCTAATGAGGCACTGCATATTCATAGCAGTGCCTCATTAGCATCTTTCAATTAGGTTCATTATCATGCTCCTTCAGAAGTTCTGAGGCTAGTGTAGACATAGCCAAAAACTATTTAACTCTTACATGTTTTAACAAAACCATCCAGCTAACGTGTTAATGAATTAATTATCCCTCATTTTAATTTAAGTGAAGCCATTGCAGAGCTTCCAAACTTGACTCCAGGGTGTGTCAAATTTTAGGTCCAGCTCACTTCAAAGCACACAGAGCATTGTTTATCAGCATAAACCTAATAGTGCATAGCCATTAACTAATGAATCCTCCTCATGATCTTGTAAATGTATAGGTAAGCAGTAGTATTTCCATTTACCAGAAGGGAAATGGAGCAGAGCAAGTCAGAATTAGACCTGTGGTTACAGATCAAGGCTTCCTAATTCCTAGCCTTGTGCTCAGTCCATTGGACTACGCTGCTTTTCAGTACCCCAAAGGAGAACAACATCAGAGAAGCCATCAGGTTTTGCACACGGATCCTTATACTGGTTTCATCTCCCTGGTCTGGCATGGTCGGGACCTGACTGGTCCTGAGCAAGAGAATTTGCTGCAGCAGGGGAAGTTTCCTATCACTGATCCCCAGCTCACCAACCCCTCCATCTCCACCCCACGGGGCTGCTCATCCATCGAGTGGTATGTGGGTGTCCTGGCCTAGGCTGCTGCTGGGGCGCCTACTGATGCTGCTAGGGCTGTTGGGGGACACAAGCTCCAGCTCTGGCCTGGCAGGGCTGCCAGGGATGTAGCTCCAGTGCCACATGGCTGCCCGTGGGGGATGCCAGAAGAAGCTGGCTTCAGCCCAGACCTGTGTGGTTGCTCCCAGGCTCACCCTGGGCTCCAGCCCTACAGAACTGCTGGAGGAAGCTGGCTTCAGTTGTGGCCCTGCAGGGCTGCCCAGGACACAGCTGTGGCCCATGGGCTGCCCGGGATAGGGCTCCAGGTATGTGCAGCTCCCCAGTCTTGCAGGGCTGCCAGGAGAATCTGGCACTGGCTCTGGCCTCAGCCGTGCCCCATGGGTCTGCCTGGGACTCAGCTGCAGCCCTGAGCGGCTGCCCTTTGCCCAAGCCCCATCCCTGTGAGGCTTCCTGGGGTGCAGCTGCCCCCCATGGGGTTGCTGGGGGACACGGGCTGCTTGCCTGCACAGCTGCCAGTGGCTGTGGAATGCTAGGGCTGCTGGCTCCAGCTCTCCAGGGCTGCCGGAGGACATGGGCTGCAGCTTACCTTCCTGCCCGGCTCTCTGGTCCAGGAACATCCCTGGTGCTGCTGGTGGAGGGAAGTTGCCAGATCAGTGAATGCTGGTTTTAGGTGGCACAACCTGTACAGATTTGGCCTCTTGTCATTGTGAGTCACTGGTGGTGTGATGTAAATTGAAAGAGTTTCTGGGTGACTCACGAAATATATGCAAAGAGACAGCCTGTCTTTCTGCAGGTATAGAGACAGAGTGAGATGTGCAGTTTCTTTTCTGTTCAGTTTTAGCATTTGAGTCACATGAAATTGAAGTAAATTCCTCCAGGGGCAGTGTTGTGTGGGCCTTCAGCACATACGTAATGCCAGTGCAACAGGATCTGTGATGATTTCTGCAAACCTTTCCATAGGACATGTCCTTGGGTATCGCTTCCCATGGGGAGAGTCATGTGGCAAGTCTTTGTGCTGAATAGAATTCTTTTGTATTTGACTTATGAAAAAAAAAAGCCACTCGCACCAGTGACTATTTTCTGAGGTTTCAAAAATTCTTGCAGGGTAGCAGCGCTTGCTTGAGGAACTTCTCTCATGTTAATAACATGGGGAAAAATCTCAGTCTGGATTCTCTATGGCTCCTGGATTTCTAAAGGGACTCCGGTGATGGAGATAGGTTGGGAAATGTCTGGGTCTTCCTACCAGGGAATTGCTTTGGCTCGGGGAATCTGCAGCCATTGTAAAACAGCTGTAGCCTGCTCTTACGTCTTCCCTGCAGCCCTGGGGTAGGAGATATTTCAGGGTATAGTCACACCACTATCCACTTAGTTGGGCTATTCTCTGCTGGCAGACAACTTCTTGACGGCCAGTGGGGATGCTTTCTGGCAGGGGTTCCTAACCTCTGGGCATCTGTGAGGGTATTGCAGGGGATCTGTGGAAAAAATAAAAGATAAATGAAAATGATCATAGAAAATAAGTTTTAAATAAATTGCAAAGTTACAATCAATTAGTATTTTTAAATTAAACATCTTCCAATAATATTAACTGCTGTCTGAAAATCTGTGCTGTGGGTTCCTTTTTCATTTAAAGAAGTGTACGTAGTGGCTAGAATTAGTATTGGGGGTCCATGAAGGTTTGGGGAGATGATTAGTAGTCCTCAACCCCCACTCCACCAGTTCTTCTGTGTATAGAAGAAACTGCAGCAAGGAATCTGGATTTTTGTTTTTTATAATGTTATTTAGCGCCAGGGAAAATGCTGGCTTGGCAGATCTGGAGAGCGAAGTCTTTTTTTCTGCACAATGGGCATTAGAAGGTGACCAGAAGTGGAAGTCACTCCACACTCCCCCACTGATGATACTGGATGGGACACCTCTTAGGACTGAAAAGATAGCTTGTTGGGTTTTACATCTTTTCAGTTCCTGGCCTTGTGCTGAGCTTGAGGGTAGAGATGCCAATTAATAACTGTTCGTTAGGAACTGTAGCCATCCCATTCCCTTCAGAGGTCAATGAACATCCATCACATGAGAACCAACTTTGCTGATTTAGTCACTAGCAACCTGGCTTGCATTTCAACCAGCATTCTGGACTTGAAAGGCACATCTATGTTACTACCATTCACCAGAATCAGCCAGTACTTTACTACGTGTTTAGCATTATGTGGTTAATTCTATCAATGCGCTATAGTGTCAGCCTATGCATGTATGTTATCAGGAGTCAGTTATGAGTTTTCCTGGAGAAGGAATCACTCCATTTTATTTCAAAATGCAGTCCCTGGGGAATTTGCATATATGGGTTTGGCAACTGAGTACATAATTTTATCTTCATAATTCTGAGTTGATAAGTAATACATTCTAATAAGATACTTGTCTATCAACTCTTAATCCTGTCTATTGTTAACAATGGAGATTCCTTTATCCAATGGTTCATGTTCTCTGACAGTGCTCCTCATCTGGGTTTTCTTTGACATTTTGTTCCATATCACTTCTAAAAACAATTTTCAATGCAAACACCTGTATTTCAGTGCTAGCAAACTTAATTCCACAGAGCTATCAGAAAAGGGCATGACATCAGCTTGTGTGACACTGTCAGATGGCACTGGATTATTATTATTTGTATTTCCATAGCACCTAGCAACTTTGTCATGGGCCAAGTCCCCGTTGTGCATACACTATACAAACGCAGAACAAAATGACAGTCTCTACCCTAGGAATGTACAGGCTAATTAAGTATGCAACATTACACTGTCACCTGCAGGAAGTTACAGACCTGGCTCTAGTAGGCCTGCGCCTCACACCAGTGTCTCCCATACATTCTCATTCTGAGGGGTCTATATTCTGCCCATGCAGGTAGATGGATTCTGTGATTAATGGGCCTTTTCCAAGGACACATTTGCTTCAAATTCTGCATCAGACATCTGAAAGGTTGTGTGGCTTTCTGCTTGTGGGGATTGTTGATTGAGATACCAAAATAATGAATTTAATTACTTCCTGAATGTGGACATTCAGGCCCAATTCATCAAGCTCCCATGTGGGGCTGCTCATCTGCTTAAAGTTAGGCACATGCTTAATGAGTTTGCTGAGGGAGGGACTGGAGGAAGACAGTAAAGGGCCCTCACTGGTTTTGAATCCTGAGTTTCCTCTTCCTGTTAATGAAAGGAAAGGAAGACGTTACCCAGCAATGCTAGACAAGAGCAGGGTTAGTGAGTAAAACACTAGGGATGACTTAGATATTAACCTTACAGGAGAAAAAGCCTCGGCTCAATGACACTAGTGCAAATCATGAAAAACTCCACTGACTTGAAAGACCCACTCAACTTGAAAGGCTCGACTCTATCTGTGCCTTGATCAGTTGTGTGTGTGAGTATTATGGGTACCTGTCTGAGTTACAAGTTGCCTTTTCTATGATTTAAGGCTGCCCTAACTTATATCAGCTGGCGATGGTCCTTACTGATGAGTTTGTGAGCATTAGAGGATGTATGCCATGGATACGATGTCACCAGCATTTTAATTTCTTGTGGGCAATGTGCTTAACAATGGATATGATGGGATTTTGATGATTTTTGGCTGTGGCTAACACAGTGTTAAAAGAATCTCCAATTACTCCTGTTGCGTACGTGCTTTTGCATTGGACTTGAACAGTGATAGTCAGACCTGAGAGGCTCTGGCATCAAATTACCAATCGGTATTACCCAATGAGCCACAGTAGTGTGAATTCATTGTTTCATTTACTATTTATCTGCATATATTTATTCTCACAGCAAAATGACAGACCAGGAATTGTACAATGGGTTAGTAATGTAGTAAAAGCCTACTGACTGGTTAATACCTTAAATTGGGTAATTGACTCAGACAGTGTTTTCATATTATTTGCTCCAAAGAGCTGCAGGAGACGCATTAAAGAGCTAGGTGAAACTCAGCCTGTGTACTATGGGAGTAGAATCAGCCATCCTCCTGTTGTTTAGTACCTTGCTCCACAAGCTGTGTGATAGCACGGACCTAATGTGGCAATTCCTGTTCTATTTACTATTTGAGATGACCTGATTCACTCATCTTTAACGTTTTTGTAGCAGTCTTCAGGTCGTGCTGTGTCACGTCATCTCTTCCCCCGCCCCTGCTTTTTTTCGGTGGAAGCAGGGTATGGTATTTGAAGAAATTTCTGCCTGTTTTTAAGTTTTTCATGTATGCTTTTCAGGGAGGAACTGTTGCAAACGCCCCTTGAGCTTGCTTTAATCTGTCCAGCTAGAGTCTGCTTTTGAGGTGGACTGGCTTCCTGGAAACCAGGCACGAGTTCTCAGTGTTCTCTGCAAGCTGAACACTTGAACATCCACCCAGCAGAGATTCAGATGCCTCCCTGTAGATTAGAAGAACGCCCACAGCCAGCAGCACGTGTTTCTACTGACAGTGCACATCTGCACATGCCTTGGTTCACACTACAAAATTTATTCCACCACAGGTGAAAAAAATAGAGGGCACTTTGCTGGTATCTGTGCTGCGGGTTCAGAAGGAGGGGTGTGAGCGCCTGTCATTTATCAAGTATCGGAGGGGTAGCCCTGTTAGTCTGGATCTGTAACAGCAACGAAGGGTCCTGTGGCACCTTATAGACTAACAGACAGGACCCTTCGTTGCTCTCATTTATCAGGATCTCTTTGCCAGAGCCAATGCATATATTAAGAATGAAATAAGTTACACCTAGAAAAATACCTAGACTCCATGTCGCAGATTTCTGTTCCACGGGGAGAATGACCACTTGCAACACCCCTCAGTGGATCCCTCAGCTGCAGCAGTATCAGAAAGATGTCCCCAGTATAGGCTGAACCTCTCTTGTCTGGCACCCTCAGGACCTGACTGGTGCTGGACAAGAGAATTTGCTGGGAGGTCAATATTGTCTAACACATTAGCAACACTTCGACTGCCGACTGAGCTCTGAGAAGACATTTAGGGGTAAATTACAGCTAAATAACAGCACAGAACAGTGAGAGCCCGGACTGGGGGCTGTAAATAAACTTTATGGGACCACGAGCAACTTGGCCACACCCATGATAAGTGGTCATCTGGCTAAATAAAATCATGCCAGATTATGGGTATTGCCAGATGAGAGAGTTCCACATTAGAGAGGTTCAACCTGTAGTACCCTTGCAGATCCTTCAAGTGCCCATCTGTATATGTAGAAAATATCTAAGGCCCAAACTGGGTTTTATCTGCCCTTAGACAAACCGCCAATGATATCAGGGAGAATTTTCCTTGGCAACTGAAATCAAGAGAAACCCTGTTATCCATTAGTCTATAAGGTGCCACAGGATTTCTCATTGTTTGTGCGGCTGCAGACTAACGCGGCTACCCCTCTGATACTTGACATCAATAGCTATTTCCTTGAGTAAAAACTGACTAAGGGTCTTAGTATTTGGCCTTAGCATTATCTTCAGTGATGTGCTTCAGCTGTAAAAAAACTCATCATACACCTGAGTTTCAGATTTTATTGGCTAGCATTGCTCACAGCCCTGCTAGCTGAGACTGCTGTTCAGTGCAATTTAAATATAGAGGTGTTAATACAGGCTTCAATTAACACTGATAGGATTAAAGAATTAACACTGATCGCAGAAACAAGTTTCTGTGAAACATCTGTGGTATATGTACAAATAGCCATATTTTTTCAAAAAGACTGAATTTCTCACCTAAATATGTGCAGTTTTAAACATTATGAGCCAAACTCATCTGCCTGTAGCTGCACTGAAGACAGTGGTGGATAAATGACTATTACAAAGAAGCACAATTTACAGCAACCCTGAGACTGCTCTGAGTTGTGCTGTGGGTTAAGTAGGCCTCTCGTACAGCCCAAATTTGTGAAAGTGCAAAGCTGTCTTAAAGGCACCTTTGTATTCACACCCCGTCTGATCCTTGCTGTGTCAAAGGCGGGAACGGAGCAGTACAGAATATGGGCCTGAGCATCTTTGGGATCAGTTCTGTAAGTAGTCTCTGCAAACACTTACTTCTAGAGTGACCATATCTCCCCCACCCAAATGCAATACAAGGTGAATGATGCCGTCCTGGCCAAAACGGGACGGATGGTCACTTTTTCTGGGAGGTGGCTGCCCTATGGGGGCTGTCACCCTCCCAGTGAAGCTCCTGGCTTCCACCAGCTGGGGGGCCACCGTGCTGCCACTTTGGCTCCCAGCTCACCCAGCTGAGGGAGGCTGGGGGGAGGGAAGCCACGGTGCGGGTCCAGCTCCCAGCTCCCCCTGCAGGGGGAAGTTTGGGGACAGCCACGCTGCCATACTGTCCAGCTCCCAGCTCCCCCAGCTGAGGGAAGCTGTGGGGGGTACAGCCACAGCTGGGTCCAGCTCCCAGCTCCCCCAGCTAGGGGAAGAAGGTGGCAGCCACCTGCAAATATGGGTCAGTTAGCCCCTTTGACAAAATAAATCAGGATGCCATCCTGGCATCCCAAATATGGGACTGTCCCACCGAAACCAGGACGGATGATCACCCGAACCTTAAAGACTAACACTTTTATTTAGTAGGTAATCAGCTTTCGTGGGTAAGACCCACTGCATTAGATTCCATACTGGGATCCTTAACAACCCCCTTGTGAGTTTTTCAAGAATAGCGACGAACTTCTGTGTCTTAGCTACTTTCTAACTTGGGTAATTGCATGCTGCCTACCTGAAAATAAACTGGATTGTCCACTTAGCTGAGGTTCATTCTGAATTTCAAGTGAAGATTCAGTGGTAATTCTTATTTCACCCAACCTTGTTCATTCAGTATGCACAAAGAAAAACTTTGTCAGCAGTTTTCCACCAGTAAAATTATATTTTACAGTCTTTTATATGAGGATTTTAAATTACATTGTAGATACTAGTAAATTAGGCGATGGTTGTAATACAGATATTACAGATGCGCAAACTGAGGCACAGGGATGTGAAGTAACTTGACCAAAGTCACACAGAAAGTCAGTGGCAAATTCTGGACTGGAGCCCAAGACTTTCCGCTGACAGTTAAGACATTCATTCATTGAATCACATAAGAAGGGCCACACTGGGCCAGACCAAAGGTCCATCTAGCCCAGTATCATGTCTTCCAAAAGTGGCCAATGCCAGATGTCCCAGAGGGAGGGAACAGAACAGGTAGTCATCAAAGCAATCCCTCCCCTGTCATCCATTTCCAGCCTCTGACAAACATCCTGGCCAACAGCCAATGATGGACCTAACCTCCATGAATTTATCTAGTTCTTTTTGAACCCTGTTAAAGGCCTGGTCTTCATAATATCCTCTGGCAAGGAGTTCCACAGATTGACAATGTGCTGTATGAAGAAATACTTCCTTTTGCTTGTTTTAAACCTGCTACCTATTAATTTAATTGGTGACCCCTAATCCTTACGTTATGGGAAAAAGTAAATAACCTCGCCTTATTCACTTTTGCCACATCTGTCATGATTTTGTAGATTTCTATCATATTTCCCCTTAGTCTCCTCTTTTCTAAGATGAAAAGTCCCAGTCTTTTTAATCTCTCTTAACATGGCAGCCATTCCATCCCCTAATCATTTTTGCTGTCTTTTTCTGAATTTTTTCTGATGCCAATGCATCTTTTTTGAGATTAGGCAACTACATCTGTACACAGTATTTGAGATGTGGGCATATCATGGATTTATACAGAGGCAATACGATACTCTGTCTTGTTCTCTATCCCTTTTAAAATGATTCCTAACATTCAGTTTGCTTTTTTGACTGCTACTGCACGTTGAGTGGATGTTTTCATAGAACTATCCACAATGACACAAAGATCTCTCTCTTGAGTGGTAACACCTAAGTTAGTCTCCAAAATTTTCTATGTATAGATGGAATTATTTTTCCAGTATGTATTATTTTGCATTTATCAACATTAAAATTCATTTTCCATTTTGTTGCCCAGTCACCTAATTTTGTGAGATCCTTTTGAAGCTCTTCACAGTCACCTTTGGTCTTAACTAAGTATCTTGAACAGTTTAGTATCATCTGCAGATTTTGCCGCCTCACTGTTTATCCCTTTCTCCAGATCATTTATAAACATGTTGAATAGGTCTGCCCCACGAAAGCTCATCACCTGATAAATTATTTTGTTAGTCTTTGAAGTGATACAGGACTGCTTTTTTGTTTTATGTTGAATAGGACCCCTGGGAACACCACTAGTTACCCCTCTCCTCTGTGAAAACTGAGAATCCCACGTTGACTTGCCTGTGAAGTATATTTTGCAGCTGTGCAGTGAAGAAGCACGAAGATGCAGATCCTTGCTACATTATACTTGCCATCCTCCACACCTGTAGGATAGTGACAGGGCTATCTTGATCTGTCTCTGTGGAAGTGATGTACTGGAAGTGTAATGGGGGCACCTTATGTTTTGTAGGGTTTGTCTTTAATTCCTTGAGTTCCTGCATCCTCAGGGAGTGGAGGGGAAAAAATCAAGAATGGGACAAAGAATAGCGTCCTTAAGAAGCAGCTGGGGATATTGCCAAGGTAGGAATCACATCTGAGTTACAAAATATCTTTATCAATTGTACCTTTGGTTATATAAAACTGAAATCATGTGAAAGCAGATGATGGCATTCAACAGGAGCTCATGGAAGCTTCCCCAGCTATAACTCTTCTGATAGTGATCTTGCATATTGTGATGTGGTTCGCTCATCACTCTGGCAATGTTCCCTGTAAGCTGAGCCCTTGGGAGAGATTCAGGCACCTCCCAGCTAATTAGTAGAATACTCTCAGCACACACAGCCAGCAGCCTGTGTTTCTATTGGTGGTACAATTCGGCACATGCCTCAGTGCATTTGCAGAATAAATTTTGTTATATGGATGGAAAAAAATTAGAGGGGACACTGCACTCTGGCACCTCTGGGAATTAGCCTATTTGCCAATGCATTCTTCTATGGCAGTGTCTCGCTGATGTCACATCTGCTCCAGGAAGCACGCTGCCCCACTGAGCGCCTCATCAGGACACAATCTTCTGGCTGTGTCATGTCCTGTCCTGTGTCATGTCCTGTCCTCCCCACTTCTGGGGGAACTGTAATCCACTGTCTAGCTGCTTCCTTGGTGGCAGGTGTGGGCGGACGAGGGGAGAACCCAGGCTTGCCCACACTCTAGGTCCCAACCCAGGGACCCTGTATATGGCAGCCATGTGTTGTATCCCTTCCAACTCTGCAGTCTTGTTCCCTGGGCTGCTTGCCTGAAGTCCCAGCACCTTCTTTGCCTCTATCTCAGGGCCACAGCATGCCAGTAATCAGTTGGGAGCTCACCCTACCTCTCCTGCTCCTGCCTAGCAGGGCTCTGCCCCTATTGGCTTGCTGTCTTACCCTTGTCAGGCAGCCAGTGCTCCTCAGGCTCCAGAGAGTGACTGGTCTGCTGTGCCCAGGGCTCTTTTTATATGGCCCTGCTTGGCTTCTCCTCATATCTCTCTCCTGTGCAGCTTCCCTAGGGTTCTCTCCAGTTGCCTACCTATTTTGCAGGCCCCATGAGTTGCTTTAGCCCCTTTCGGGCCAGTGTGGGTCATATGCCACATCACACATGTATTTAGTAGTTTTCAACCATCCTAAAAGATCCTAAAGTAAATTATAAGCAGCACGTGAAGCGCTCTACTCATCAGAGTAAGGCAGCCATAGGCAGGAAGGCAGTGAAGTGAAGAACATTGGATTCAGCTGAAAACATGTGAGGCTATAGACTGGCAATTTGGTAGTTTGACAAAGATATCTGAGCTATCACCTGTACAGAATCTCTCTCTCATTCTCTATCATTGCCCATCATTATGGTATCTTAAGGCAAAGTAAGTAGCTGTGTGCAAAGTGCCACAGGATCTTTAATAACTACATGTATCTACAGTCAGACTCATGGGCCTGGAAGGGACCTCAGGAGGTCTTCTAGTCCAGTCATCTTCACTCAAGGCTGGCCTAAGTATTATCTAGACAAGGGGTGCACAAAGCGGGGGGCAGACTCCCTTGGGGGAGCATGAAATTTCATAAGGGGCAGGCACAGCACGACTGACTGCTGGCTGTCAGGTTCCTCCATCTCATTAAAAATGTTGAACTATGTGACTGTTTTTATGTCTGTGTATTCACATTTATATACTGATTAATCACGTTTTTAATGTTCTCCAGGCTTATTACCTTACACATGCCGAAAGTCAGGTTTTTTTTCACATGAACATAATTGAAATTTCCATTGGTTTCAATTACATTACACAGGTTGGGGGAAAGGGAGGAGGCTGCTAAATGTATGGATGAAAAGTGGGGGCCCGACATAAAAAGTTTGCTCACCCCTGGTTTAGACCAGCCTTGACAGGTGTTTGTCTCATTTGCTCTTAAAAATCTTCAGTAATGGAGATTTCATAAAGTCCCTCTGCAGTTTATTCCAGGGCTTAACTGCTCTGGTGGTCAAGAAGTTTTTCTTTATGACCATCCTAAACTGCCCTTGCTGCAACTTAAGCCCACTGCTTCTTTTCCTATCCTCAGCGGCAAATGAAAACAATATGTCTCCATCTTCCTGGTAACAAACATATATGTGTTATGAAAACTGTTATCGTGGTCCCTCCCAGTCTCTTCTCCATGCTAAACAAACCACATTTTTTCATATTCCCTCAGAGGTCCTGTTTTCTAGATCTTTAATACTTTCCTGTAGTCTTCTCTGGATTTCCTTTAATTTGTCCACGTTGTTCCTGAAATGTAGCACCCAGCACTGGATACAGTACTCCAGTTCAGGCCTAATCAGTGCGGAGTAGAGCAGAAGAATTACTTCTTGTTTCTTGCTTAAAATGCTCCTGCTGATTCCTTCCAGAATGACGTTTCCTTTTTCTGTAACAGTGTCACACTGCTTACTCGTGTTTAGCTTGTGACCCCCTAGATCTCTAGATCCCTTTCTGCAGTACTCTCTTCTAGGCAGTCATTTTCTGTTTTGTATGTGTGCGTGATTGTTCCTTCCTAAGTGGAGTACTCTGCATTTGTCCTTGCTGAATTTCATCTTATTTTCCTCAAACCATTTCTCTAGTTTATACAGATCATTTGGAATTTTAATTCTGTCTTGCAAAGCACTTGCAACCCCTCCAGCTTTGTATCGTCCACAAAATTTATATGCGTACTTTCTTTACCATTATGTAAATCATTGATAAAGTTATTGAACAGAATTGGACCTCGAAAATGGAACCTCACTTGATATGTCCTTTCAGCTTGACTGTTTTCCACAGTTGTGCACCTCATTTAGATTGTATTCCCTAGTTTGTGGAGTTTAAAGTCTCATCTGAGAGGTATCACCTCCAGTAGTAGAGTGCTGCATAAGTCTCTAGAGAAGAGTGCCACCTACTGAACCATCAATGTCCCTTCCCGTAGCACCAGAGAGCTCTGTGGACTGCTGTTTGAGGTGGCATGGCTGCTGACATAGAAATGGTTGTAAAGCCAGGGAAAGCAGGGTTATTATCACAGCTAGATGGGAATGAAATTCCGGCTATTTTCCATCATCAGAACCTCATTAGGCTCTGCAACCTACTAATTTATAAACACAGACCTGACAACCTGTGTGAGAGGGGAAGACAGAAGTCAACCGGTACCTGCCAATCAACGTCACAGCTGTCAATGGCAAGAAGTAAACTTTGACCTCTCGCAAGAATGATGCTGATTGTTTCAGATGCAAAGAGAAAAATGGAACTTTGCTTAATTATACCATCAATGTCAAGTTGCATACCCTAATGGGACGCCTGTGTGATGGAAAAAAAAAGGACTGCAGTTCAGCTGCTAGACTTGCTACTTTGCTGACTATACAATCTCTTAGAACAGGGGTGGCCAACCCGCAGTGCTTGAGCCGCACGTGGCTCTTTGAGCCATTAAATGTGGCTCCTCTTTGGAGCTGCATGCCCAGAGTGCATGCACACCACTTCTTGGTGGGAGTGGCCGTAGTGGTGGCTCTGGGGTGGCAGCAGCAGTGGCTGTGGCTCTGATGGGTGGCCAGCATTGAGTTAGAGCGAGGTGGATGGGTGGGTGGGTTGGGGGCTGGGGATGCCTGGTTCTGGAGGAGGGGGAGGGCTTTGAGCCACACATTATATATTTATTTTGATCTATCTATCAATTGATCGATAAAAAATAATTATATAATACATGGATCTTTGCACTCTATCCACATGGCTCTTCATCCCTACCTGGTTGGCGACCCCCCATTTTATCAGCTCTTCATAGGCCACTATGATATGGTTTTGTACTGACTAGCTCCATACAAGTAAACTAACTGCTTCAAGGAGCTACGTGAGAATATACAGTGTCTAAAGTAAAACTTAACTTCTCTCTCTGTCTACTGTTGTTTAAGATGCGTGGGGAAATGGAACTAAGGGCAGTTCTACACTAGGCAGGTAAGTTGATTGTAGATACGCAGTTCTAACTATGGCAATTGCGTAGCTAGAATTGACTTATCTGCCATCTACTTAGCCGGCTGTCTTCGCAGAGGGAGGTCAATGGGAGAAAGTCTCCTGTCAAACTCCCTTACTCCTTGCAATATGAAGGAGTACAGGGGTCAACTGCCGACTTCAGATAGTTCGATTTCACTCATGAAATTGAACCCCGGAAGATTGACCCTGACCTGAAAATACTCCTGATAATACTTCCCAGAATGATGTTTGCTTTTTCTCCAACAGTGTCACACAGCTGACTCATGATTAGCTTGTGTCCCACCAAGATCTCTAGCACCTTTTCTGGAGTCCTATTTTCCAGGCAATCACATCCCATTTTGTATGTGTGTATGATTGTGCCTTCCGAAGTGCAAGATTGACCCTGATCGAGTTGATCTTCTGTGTAGTGAAGACCTACCTAAGATACATGCTTAGCTGAGATGTCAAAGGAGAAAGAAAGGTTGAAAAAGCAGGAGAAATACAGGGGTGGCTGTTAGGGAAGCAGATTCAGGGGTCATATCCCTTCTGGCTTGATCAACTCTGTGACAAGGTCAGACTGCTCTGAGTTCTGGAAGAAATCTTGGCTGTGTAGATGCGTAAAGCAAGCTGGGTTCAGGACAAGATCCGGGGGCTTGGCTGGTTGGCTCAACAAGTCTTTTGAACAGAAGGAGAGCATTTTGATGTGAGTCTGGGAAGATCAGTCAGGCTTGTGCTTTCCTTCTTCCCACTTATTTTAACAGGGACTGTTTTTATAATGCAGAGCAAACCTGGACCAGGAGGAAAACCCCTCAGGCACTGAACGTAAACACATGCTGAGACGAGGAAAGAAAAACCTATCTATAACAAATGTATGAAGAATACAAAGCTTCATGCGGCCACAAAACTGGCTTCAGGCTGCAGCAGTCAAACTGAAGGCGTTCCGCACAGAATGGTCATGGGACTGTATGGTTGGCCCAATGCAAATCCACTGAAGTCAAAGGGAGATTTTCCAATGATCTCATGGCAGTGAGATCAGGCTCAGGGATTGCTAAGGAGAGACTGCAAAATAAATACATACAAAATGAGCATTTGCTTGAATTGGCAATCTCTCTTAGTCCATTCCTGGCCTCTCTCACGGTTGTATCCAAGCACCTCACAATCTTTAAGGTGTTTCCCCTCGCTACAGCTCATGAAGGGCTGTTATCCCACTTGTGCTGGCAGAGAACTGAGGCACAGAGAGTCTAAGGCCACGTCTATACTAGACATAGCAGTTGACCGCTGATACACAATTTTAGCTATGCCAATTGTGTAGCTAAAATTGACTTATCAGTGGTCGACTGCTATGGCTCTCCTCACAGAAGAAGGTTAATGGGAGTGTTTCTCCCATTGACCTTCCTGAATCCTCACTTCTCATCAGGAGTTCTGGAGTTGACATTGACCCAGGAAAGCACCGTTTCACACATTCATGTAACATAACCACGGAAGATGGATGTTGAGCGGGTCAGTCTTCCATGGTAGTGTTGAAACAGGCTAAGTGCCTTTCCAGAGGTCACACGTGAAGACATCATCAGAGCAGGGTCCTGCACTCAGATCTCCCTCAGCCTATGCAAGTGTCCTAACCATGGGACCATAGTGCTCATACCCCTTTGAACAGAAGAATGCATAGGAAGCATGAATTGTCCTGCTCCCTACCCATGGAGGGGTATGATCATATTCTTGGATTTTATTTAGTTCTCACTCAGGCAAACTCCCACTTCTTTCAGTTATTCATTTACCTTTCTAGCCAATGCATGATGTTTTCATCTCCAGGGAAACAGATCTGTGGCTGGGGATTGATTTACCCTAGAAAAATATATTTCAGTTCACATTTTACCCTGGATCTGTGATGTGGTCACAACGGAAATATAATGAATCACCCTTTGACTCAGCTGTGCAACATTTTAAAACTTACCAGCCAGGGAGTTAGGCACACACGTTCCCATGGATAATATACATGCAGATGCACTCACTCAGTTTATGTGGGCTAGAAATTATTACATCCTATCCTGTTCCTTTGCCACTTTTCTCCAGACCAGGCAGCATCACTGCTCACTTACAAAATCACTACTGCAGATTCCAGTTATGTGGTGAAGATAAACACAAGAAAAACGAAATCTGCTACCTGTTGAATCTCCCTAGTCTGGCATCTTCAGGACCTGACTGGTGCCGAACAAGAGAATTTGCTGGACCACAGTAGATCAATATCGTCTAGCAGCATTACCAACACTTCCAGTGCTTACTTGGCTCTTAGAAGACATTTAGAGGTAAATTACAGCTAAATAACAGCACAGAATGCTGAGAGCCAGGACTGGTGGCTGGAAACAAACTATGGGACCACTGGCAACTTGGCCGCCTCCATGATAAGTGGCCATCTGGCTAACTAAAATCATGCTGGACTATGGACGTTGCCAGATAAGAGAGTGCTGGACTAGAAAGGTTAAATCTGTAGCAGATGGATTCAGCCTTGATCTGTCCTCCTGCATGAATACTGTAATAACCTTAGTGATGGGGAGGCTGGGTTATGCCTCACTGGATCTGCCTGTCTCATTTTTTATGCTGTGCCCATCACCAAGGCACCTCACTTATTGCAGATAAGCAGTGACCTTAAACTTCTTACGAGCCAAAGTCAGCACAGGAAGGAACTGTTCTGTGCTGGAAAGCTTTGCAGGCTGCCCTTGGTGCACAGTTGAATTTAGTATCCAGGAGCTGAAGTCCCAGGAGGTGTGAACAGTGTAATTCTAAACCAGCTAATGAAGTTGCACTACTCTGGAGCACTTGTCAGACCAAGTTATATATAGCTGCAGGCAAGGAGGTGCTTACTGATGCCTTCCCCGTGCTGGAAGCCTACAGGGTATGACTCTTAGAGACAAAACTTCCCAGGGGGTGGGACTGTGCTAGACACCAGCCAAGCCGCCAGCTATGAAGGGACACCAAAGCCCTGTGAAGACCACACTGGATACTAACTTCCAGGCAATCTAGCGCTGGGAGTGGGGGACAGCACACCCAATAGCAAGATTCAGTACAACCAGGATAATCCAAACTTCACTTACCTGATCCCTGCCCCCTCCCCTCAGGGTAAAGATTATGTTCTCAGACCTTAGCTGGGCACCTGACCTGTTGGCCCATAAATGTGAACAGGAGGGGCCTGAGCTCAGGTGTGAAATCCTGCTTCACTGATGAAAGTGCGAGCTTTGCCATTCATGCCAGTGGGGCAGGATTTCATCCCAGTTGACTTCACCTGCCCCTGAGCCAGTGGAGCCCGGACTTTACAAGGTGGACCAGAAAGTTAATCCTGGGCTTTGTCCAAGGGCAGACCCAGACCAGCGCGACCTGGATTATGGGCATGGCCCACGGTGGCACACTGAGAGTGGGACCCAGCTGGTGGATCATAGAATCATAGACTCCTAGAACTGGAAGGGACCTTGAGAGGTCATCAGGTCCAGTCCCCTGCACTCATGGCAGGACCAGGTACCATCTAATTATCCCTGACAGGTGTTTCATAGAATCATAGAAGAGTAGGACTGGAAGGGACCTCGAGAGGCCATCGAGTCCAGCCCCCTGCCCTCATGGCAGGACCAAGTACTTTCTAGACCATCCCTGAAAGCCATCCATCTAACCTCTTCTTAAATATCTCCAGTGATGGAGATTCTACCACCTCCCTTGGCAATTCATTCCAGACTAGGTGTTTATCTAGTCTGCTCTTAAACATCTCCAGTGATGGAGATTCCACACCCTCCCTAGGCAATTTACTCCAGTGTTTAACTACCCTGACAACTAGGAAGCTTTTCCTAATGTACACCCTAAACCTCCCTTGTTGCAGTGTAAGCCCTTTGCTTCTTGTCTTACTATCAGAGGTCAAAGAGAACAATTTATTTTCTCTTCCTTGTAACTGTCTTTGAGATACTTGACAATTGTTATCATGCCCCTTCTCAGACTTCTCTTTCCCATACTAAACAAACCCAGTTCTTTCAGTCTTCTCTCACAGATCAAGCTTTCTAGACCTTTAATCATTTCTGTTTGTTCTTCACTGGATCCCCTCCATATTCTCCACATCTTTCCTGAAAAGTGGTGCTGAGAACAACTGGATACAGCACTCCAGTTGAGGCCAAATCAGCGCAGAGCAGAGTGGAAGAATTGTGTCTCGTGTCTTGCTCATAACAGTCCTGTTAATACATCCCAGAATGATGTTTGCTTTTTCGCAACAGTGTCACACTGTTGACTCATATTTAACTTGTGGTCCACTATGATCCCTTGATCCCTTTCCACAGTACTCCTTCCTATGCAGTCATTTTCCATCGTGTATGCATGAAACTGATTGCTCCTTCCTACAGCTACTTGAATGTATTTCCACCTGTAAACCTGAACCTGGAGAGTGACAGCACACAGTCCACCAAGATCGGCAGTGTAATAAATACAATGCTATTCAATCTAAAATCTCACATTTCCGAAAAGTTTTTTGGCTTCAGAGTTAACCAAGCACTGAAGACTCTGCTGTCAAGTAAACAAGAGGAATTCAATCAAAGTGCTATAGATATTTACCAAGAAAGCACAGAGTATTTGGAGTAGCCATTAAATCTGAGACCAGAGTCATACCTACAAAAATGATCATTCCCAGCTTGAAGTCTAAATATACATTCATGCTTGCCAGTCTCTGGGGGATTCCAAAGATTTTTGACAAACACATAGGAGGCAAATACTTATTCAGTGAATACTGTAAAAAATAAACATATATCTTCCCAAACAGAGCTGGTTTCAAATGAGTGATGGGAATTTCCATCACCTCCCTCTATCTTTGTCCCCAGGCTAGTTTTCTGATCCTCCTGTTCTGATACAGGGAGCTGGCTGCCCCTCCTGCTGGAATGAGTGTTCAAATGGGACTCGGCCTGGTAGGGGCATCACACAGCTCCCTGGTTCATATATATGGAGGTTTGGAAACATTTTAAAGTGCCCTTAAAATTCTGCTTTGTGATTTCTTTGATTATTCTGCCTGAGGGGGAAATTCTTCCAGCCTCCCTGCTGTAGGCCCTGAGATCTCTGGGCACAATGGAACCAGTGTTGTTCTCCAGCACAACCTGAGGAGCACCTGGAGAGACTGCAGATGTGCACTCCAGAGCTCTGCTTAATGGGGCTGGACAAGGGCAGGGTGAGGTCATTGGGGCCACTACTGGATGGATTCACTATAGATCAGAGCCGGGCAGGAGCTTCAGCCCTGATCAGGGGAGCAGTGGGTTTGCAAGTGTCTCCTCTGTCTGTGTGCAGATCATGAGTAACTTTGGACAGTGCCCTTAATACACAGCAGAGGCACGGTGCTCCATTCGCATGCAGCACAGCTTTCACTTCCTAAGAGAGGAAACACGGGAGCTTGTCATTTTGCACACTGTGGATTTCCCGCTTTTTCTCGCTCATTTGATCTATTACTGCAGCAGCTGGGAGTCACAAATAAGGTTGTGCTTGGTGCTGTACACATGGAGAACAAAGAGATGGTCCTGCCCCTCCTACAGTAGATGTTGTCCGAGGTTGTCAGGGGACTTTGCAAATCCTAATGAATCGAGACTCAGAACTCTCCCATCCCTGATGGAGACAGCAAGTGAGTAATGGTTTGAACAAATGTGTGGTGCCCTAGGGCAGGTACATCATGGCTGTCACTGGTCTGCACTCCTAGGTCACTTAGGACATCATGGGGACAGCTCTACTCTGTGCTGATCAGGCCACAGCTGCAGCACTGTGTCCATTTCTGGGCACCACATTTCAGGAGAAATGTGGACAAAATGCAGAAGGTCCAGAGACGAGCAAAAAAATAATAATAATAATAATTACTGAAGATCTAGAGAACATGCGCAATGAGGGACAATTGAAAGAATCAGGTTGTTTAGTTTGGAAAAGAGAAGACAGATAGCAGTTTTCAAGTAAAAGATTGTTGCAAAGATTATTCTCCTTAATCTCTGAGGATAGGACAAGGAGCAATGGGCTTAAACTGCAGCAAGGGAGGTTTAGGTTGGACATTTGGAAAAAGTTCCTAACTGTCAGGGTGGTTAAGCACTGGTATAAATTGCCTAGGGAGGTTGTAGAATCTCTATCTTTGGAAATATTTAAAGGCAGGTTAGAGAAACACCTGCCAGGGATGCCCTAGATGGTGCTTGGTCCTGCTGTGAGGGCAGGGGACTGTACTCCAAGACCTCTTGAGGTCCCTTCCAGTTCTCGTGTTCTTTGATTCTGTGAACTTACATCTACTTGTGCCAAACTGAAGGCCCTGCTATGTGAGCTAAGGGAGTCCCTCACCTACTAAACTGGGCCTGTGACACGCATCTAAGCAAGAATGAGCCTGTCTGGTAAAAGTGGTGTTCTAGAAGAGTGGACCACACGCCTGTGGGCAGGGCTGAAGGACTAACCCTAATGGGACATGCACAGGCCTCTCCACTCTTAGTGTTCGTTTACAAAAAAGTCTACCTCTTAGGGTTGCCAAGAGAACCTTCTAAATACGCCCTGAGTGTAACAAAGCAGTGACATCTCTTTCCTCTTCCTGAATTATGTTTGGCCTTTACTGTCACAGCCCCAGTAGGAATTGATAGAAGGGAGGAGCTTTGCTTTAGAAGTGAGAAGATCAAGAATATAACGGTGTTGCTTTCAGAGGCCCACTGTACTGCTCAGCAGCCCTGGAAATGATACGTGAAGCACAGAACCGCCACCTTGAGCCCTATCTTTCCCCGGGAACTGTCTCGAGTGCTGTATGAAGTTTATGCACACGCTCTGATTTAAAACATGGAAATGAATTTTTAGGGGCCACAGCAAACCCAAATCTTTTGTTCTCTGGAAAATGCCACTGGCCCAGTGACTTTCCTTGAGATTACACCTCTGTCCGGCAGGGGGCAGCAATGAGTTTTCCTTGCTGAAAATGCAGCTCTTGTGGGTATTTCAGATGTCAGCACAGCTGTGTAAGGAGACAGGCCAGTCTGAAGGAAGTAAATTGCAACAGCGATGCCACAGACACAGGTACAGTAACATAATCGTCCCGTGTCACTAAGAGGGCAAATGACAGCCGGTCCATCAGTGAACCTGAAGCACCTGCTGACAATGGCTGTAATGAAACACGGCCCAGCTTTTACGCTGCTTAAAATTCAGAAGGCATGAAGGGTTTAAGACAAGATGGTGGAGAATACATGATACTGAACTGACAGCCCTGAGAACAGGACTATTCTTCTGACCTTCAGCACAGAAACAGTTCAACCTCGCTCAGGCTCCAAGCCCCACAGGGCACTTTAACTCTGGTCACCTTTGGAGGAGTGAAGCTACTTTACTCTCTGCACCTGGTCAAGCTGTGGCAAGCTGAAAGCTCCATCAGGGCTGCCAGTTGTGAGGAGTGATCTTGTGTCACCAAAACAGCTGGAGGAAGTTCTTGGACTGAGACCAGCTGTAATAACGCTCAGTCACCACAGAGCCCTTGTTAAATTTGAACCAATCCTGTGCATCAGCCACAAACCTGCGGTAGGGCGGGGATGTGTTTTCTTAAGGGCTTGTCTACACTGCTTTTTTTCCCCCAGAAAAACTCCTTCTTTTCTGGAAAAAACCTCTTGCCTCTGCACTGCAAAGCTTGTTATTTTGGAATAACAGGGCAATTAAGTTGAAATAGTAACTCCACCCAAACAAATGACCTTTGCCAACCCCCTCTTTCAGTTTCGAAATTAACTCAACGTGTACAAAGCAGAGCTAATTACAACTGAATTAGCGTCCAGGAAGGCATCCCATCATTGCTCTTATTTCAAAATTGGGCGAGTGTGAATGCTGAGGTTTGAAATGCTCTTGCAGCGTGAACGCTCTTTTCAGAAATAACTTATTTCAACATTAGAACATCACAGAATCATAGAACACTAGGACTGGAAGGGACGTTGAGAGGCCATCAAGTCCAGCCCCCTGCCCCAATGGTGTTATTTCTGAAAATCCCTGTACTGCAGACACAGCCTTAGACTCTCAGCTTCTGCCATGGAAGGGTCGGTGGGCGGTCACATCCGTATGGGAGAGTGGCGTGGCGCCTGTCTCCTGTATTCAGCAGATTTTTGAATGCAGCCCTGCCTGGAGCAAATAAGAACTACATGAGGTTTGACTCTGAGTAGTGTAATTTCAAGTGCAGTGCAATGTCTAGCATTGATCAAGGTCCAGTCTATCTATCTTGGTGCTGCCTAGAGCCGTCCTGCTCCATGTCTCTTCCCTTAGTCAGCTGACTGCACAAATATGGACTTAGCCTGAGCAAAGGCACAGTTAGACGCCCAGCTGCTGCAACATGATGTTGCTCCATTAACTTCAGTGGAGTAAGGCTAATTGACACCAGCTGACGTTGAGTCCCACAATTCCGAAGGCGACCTGTGTGTAGATCGGGACAATGTGGGGTACCTGAATCAAACCACCGGGGAACCGTGTGCTGGTCTCCGAAGGGTGGAAATGACTGACAAGCCTCAGGGTTGAACGTCACCAATTTCCGATTGTTTTAGGTATTCTTCTCCGCAGATCTCAGGCATTTTCACTGCTGTGTAGATGACTGGGCTTGGCCTGGAGCCCAGCTTCTAAAACCTGTGAGGAGAGAGAGTCCCAGAACCCAGGCTCCAACCTAAGTCAGGAAGTCTGTGTAGCGATGAAACAGCCCTGCAGCCTGAGCCCTGTGAGCCTGAGTGAGCTGGCATGGGCCAGCCACAGGTTTTCCCACGCTGTGCAGACCACCAGTAGAAACACATGCTGCCAGCTGTTGGTGGCTGTAGACTCTCTGACAGTCAACTGGGCAGTACCTGAATCTCTTCTGGGCAGCTGCCCAAGTACTCAGCTTACAGGGAACGCTGGTCACAAGTCAGTTCCTTAATCCCAACTAGCTCCAACTACCATGTGGAACCTCTGCTTGGCACAGTACCTAAGGAAGGTTTGATTTCACCAAGCAACAGTTGAATGTAGGCACTCATGAAAAAGTACAGCATCAGTGTTGACACTTGGGAGAACTTGGCTCAGGACCGTCCCCAGAGGAGAGCAGTAATCCAAGAGAGGGTGGCACAATCTGAGAGGTCCCACTGCAGTGCAGACGAGGAGGGGCAGAGAAGGAGAAAAGAGCTTCAAAAACTACCCCAAACCCCTCCAACAGCTACCAACACTTGCCTCTTGTGTGATAAGATCTGTGGCTCCCAAATCAGGCTGATCAGCCATCAGCAGACTGACAAATAGGAGGGTGACATGAAGGTTGAGTGCCAGGAAGGAGATTTTTATATAATGATGAATTACTTATTTGCACTCCGCCTAGAATTTGTCTACACAAAAAACAAGACTTGCCCCTCCCCCCATTATGAGAAAATATTACCTGTTGGCATCTCTTCTGCCATGTTTTTTGCAGGCTGACCCTCAGTCTGCAGGTGTCTCCTGGGCTGTGTGCTCCTGTACATCGTCCTGGCTGGCAGATAAGACCATGCTTACACAATGCAGCCATTCAGCTGCAGCAGTGAGAGCCATGCAGCCGTCCAAATTGAAGGCATTTGAGTTCCCCTCCCAGGCAGTTTTGCTTCTGATAAAGTTAATTTAAGTTTCTAGACAGTTGCTGTTATCGTCAGGCAGGGAACTGATGTCAGAGCCTGACCTGAGATGAAAATGTCCTCGGCAAAGCAGAAACAATGGCCTCCAGTGTTCATGCAGCGTTTCTCTTCAGGAAATGTTTATATTAGTGAGCCGTTTGACATATTGGATATGATGGGATCAGAAAATCTCCAAGAACAAGAAGAAGTCTTGTGGCACCTTATAGACTAACAGATATTTTGGAGCATAAGCTTTTGTGGTCAAAGACCCGCTTCATCAGATGCATGAGTGTTGGGGGGAGGTGGTTTCAGAGGGGTATTTAAAGAGTGGGGTCCCAGTAAGAGGGAGGGCCAGAGCTGACAAGGTCTATTCAGCAAAGTGGAAATGGCCCAATATCAACAGTACTTATCAAAAGAGGAAAAAAACAAGTCAGATCAGACAGGGGGATGTGAACCTTTATTAGAGTCTAATGGGGAGATATTAGAATCTCCAGACATTCATATAGTTTTTATTTACTAGCTGCAGTCCTCGATACAAGTCGCTCCAATATACATTGTTTTGCACTTCCACCATTGAAAGTTTGGGGAGCACGATGTAAAAATTCCTCCCAATTAAGTCATTATGTCCCTTACAAAACAGAAAATGAGTGTTACTCTCCCAGCATCCTCTGCCAGTCTCTTTTGCCTCATACTGCAAATAAGATAAAAATGGTTAAAAAAGTATTTTGGGTTAGGACAAGTTCTTTAAATGTTGGTTAAAGTGCCTTTAAATGTATGGTATGGTCACTGAGTGGTACATTGGGGGTTGAATGGCCCCATGGCAAAATTTATGCTCTTACAGTCCCTTTCTCCCTCTATTCACATTATTTCTTATGGGGGAAAATTCCTCATTATACACCATTTTGCTTGAAGTCACAACTTTATGGCCCCTATTGCTGACCTATATTGAGGACCCCCTGTATTCTCCCCTCTTTCCCACCCCCGCTTTGTGGCTTGAAAGCACCTAGGAAACTATTTCTCAAGCAAGGCACGAAGGTGAAAGTGAGCAGGTGCACCTTGGTGCAGGGCTCCTGCAAGAGCCAGCTGAGCTGTTGCAAAAGCCATCAGGTAGCTATTTAAAGAGCTGGCAGGGACCTGGGTTGCAATAGCACAGTGCCTGCAAGAAACTCTGTTAACTTCACCCTGGCAAGGCCTGAATATATGTGCCAGTGTAAAATGGTGAGTAGCTACAGGTCTGGCTTCCCTCCTGCTCTGCAGTGAGGTGAGGTGGGTGGAGCATGGAGGTATGGCATATAGGCCTGGAGCCCAGCTGACTTTGCCAGGATTCCATGGGACTGAAGACCCATAAGTCATTGATGTCCATGAATGACCGGTGTGCTTCAGTGCTTTGCTGGAGCAGTGGACAGGGTCAGCCTGTGTGGATCCAGTTATGGGATCTGGACTTACAAAGTTACTATAACTTAAACAGAGGATATAAGATAGACCCACCAGTGGTCTTGGGTAAACTACCTGTTCGAGATCTCATTTAGATTTCACTGTAATGTCTCTATATCTCTGTCAAACTGGGGCCTAAATTTGCATAGTCACCTGTCCGTTCAATTAAAAGGATGGATTAAAGCATTCAAGAGTCCTTCTTCATGCCTGGCTTATGGACTCCTTCCTCAAAGTGAAACAGCTGAACTTCCATGAAGATGGTGCCCTGGACTAAATGCCAGGCATGAAGGCATTACCTTAAGCTTGGTGCATGTTCTGTGACTGATCTTGTTATCTGACCCTGATTCAATGGGACGGTAATAGCAAGATGTAGTGCAGTGGGCCACCTGTGTCTGTCTCATGTACCTAGATGCCTCCCATCACCATAGCCTCTGAGCACCTTGCTGCCTGACATGTATTTGTCTTGACAACACTCCTGTGAGGTGGGGAAGTGCTATAATCCCCATTTTACAGGTGGCTCAGAGACGTTTCAGACTAGAGCCCTTGGAAGCAATGGCCTTCCAAGGGCTCTAATCCAAAATAGGCTTTATTGTGTGTGGACACACTATTTTGGAATAAGTTTTGCTTACTTGGAGGCTTCTCTATAGTGTAGATACATTATTCCAGAATAGCTTATTTTGGAACAATAACTTCGGAGTAAACTATTCTGGAATAACTCTGTAGCATAGACATTCCCTTGATGGCCATGTAGACCAGCCCTGACTAGACACAACGGGCGAAAGGTGGGAGAAATGGGGTATTAGTTCCCTTTGACAGATAGGGAGCCAAGACTCAGAAAGGTTCTATGATACTCTGAGGTCACACAGTGAGTTTGTGGGAGAGCTGGGCAACTCCTAGACTCCTGCTTCAACCACACGGCCCTTGCACCCAGGCGTGCTTTTGAGTTCTCACACACCAGCATAATGCTGCACCTCACTGGGGGAATGTTAAGTCATTCCCACCAAGCTAATAAACTCCAAGGAAACCTCACTGTGCCACCGGTAAGAAAGTGGTCCCAGGGCCTCTAGAGCTGACATGGAGACAATGGTTGGAGTGTGAGTAAGATTTCTTGCACCCGTGTCTGAAGCAGCTGCAATTGGCCTATCGGAAGGAGGATATTGCACTAGAGGGACCATTGACCTGGCCTGATACTGCAGTTTCTGTGTTCCAATATGAGTGAGGGTTGCGGCGTTTGACCTGTACTGTAATGGACTAATGAGCTCTAGAAGTGACACTTGGTTCCCAGCTCTTTTAAGGTAAATTACATTTTGGCCAGAAAAACACAAATGCAGAATTAATGAGCTTTAAAAAGCCTGGCACTGTCAATATAATTAGCTTCTAAAAACTGTATGCTGCTGCATAGGCTACAGAGATGCATGTGGATTCCTGAAGCCTTCTAAAGGCATCAGCAGGAAGAAACCAAGGATGTGGTGGTCGTGGTAGGAAAGCCAAACTGTTTCTGTGTGGTCTGTCCTCTCCCATTAACCACCCACAGATACCAGCCTCTGACAGCAAGTTTCTGTGGCTATTACAGGAAAGCTATGGAGGTAAGCACTGCTAAGACCATCATATACAATAAAGAATCATTGAATAGTAGAACTGGAGGGGGTCTCGAGAGGCCATCAAGTCCAGTCCCCTGCCCCTCATCGCAGGACCAAGCACCATCTAGACTATCCCTGATAGATGTCTATATAACCTGCTCTTAAATATCTCCAGTGATGAAGATTTCACAACCTCCCTAGCCAATTTAGTCCAGTGTATAACCACCCTGACAGTTAGAAAGTTTTTCCTAATGTCCAACCTAAACCTGCCTTGATGCAATTTAAGTTCACTGTTTCTTGTCCTATCCTCAGAGGTTAAGGTGAATATTTTTCTGACCCCTTTGTAACAACCTTTTAGATACTTGAAAGTTGTTATCATGTCCCGTCGTAGTCTTCTCTTTTCCAGACTAAACAAACCCAATTCTTTCAGTCTTCCATCATAGGTCATATTTTCTAGACCTTTAATCATTATAGTTGCTCTTCTCCGGACCTCCTCCAATTTCTCCACATCTTTCTTAAATGGGGTGCCCAGAACTGGACACAGTACTCCAGTTGAGGCCTAATCAGTGCAGAGCAGAGCTGGAGAATTACTTCTCGTGTTTTGCTGACAGCACTCCTGTTGATGCATCTCAGAATGATGTTTGATTTTTTTGCAGTGGTGTCACACTAATGACTCATATTTAGACTGGAAGGGCCCACCAAATAAAAATGAAACTTAGTCTCGTTCCTGGTGACTACAGTCCCAATCCTGCAGATAAATGCTACTAGATATTATGCTGAGTTCAGCGGGAAGAGTTTCACACAATAGCAAGTGCCCACAGGACTGACTCCTATCCTTCGTTTAATTGGTTCAAGTAATTTTGTTTCCACTGCAGTGGTTAGGGTCAAAATTTTCAGGAATACCTCCTGACTGGGGATGACCAGCTTGGGACACCTTCAAAGGGCCCTGACTTTCCAATGCACAGAGCACCCACCCTCGAATTAGCAGGCCCCTCTAAGGGACTCTTATGTTGGGAACTCACAAACCAAGGTATCTCAAACCTTCTGGTGTTCTTGAAAATATTGAGCAAGATTTTTATTCTCTGTCCTGTCCCAATGAAAACGTGCCATTTGTTGGACACTGAATGATTTTGGGATCAGTAATAATTTAAAGAGCTTTTCTTCCTTCTAGAAGCTTTCTTCATTGGAGTTTTGACCAGATCAGTCCTATCAGCAAGTCCCTAGCACCTGGTGGCTCTTTACAACTTCTGTGAAATGTTCTGCTCTGTTGATAGGCCAGCCTGTTAGCTTAAACTGTGGCAACTGACATATTTAGCACTGAAGGTCCCTAATTCATTCCTACCAGCAGCATCACACATTTCTTCCCCAAAGGCCAGGTGGGGTTTATGTTCGGGGGTGGGACGGATGATGCAGCAGGGCCACCAGCTATTACCTTATTCTGATAATTATGTCCTTTCTCCTACCATAAGACTGGGTTCTGTCTCATAAACCCACAGGCTTCCTGCAACAGAGGTTGTCTCCTTGTGCATCTGATATGCTCAGTGCATTCTGAGTGGTCCTTCAATGACTCTCTGAAACGGAAGCAGGAAGTATGAAATATCTGATGGGAGTGTCTCTTCTCATCAGACTCCTAGCTTAGCCACAAGACTAGGAAGTTTGAAACATCACCGGTGGCTGAGGGCTCACTGCAGCCTTCTGAGTGTGGCCCACAACTGGTCTTGGTTTAATTCTGATGTGGTCCTTAGGAGCAGAGAGTGCTGGTTTTGCACCTCTTGCCATGGAAGGAGGAGGCAGGAGTCTATCCACTGGGCACCTTTAGATCTAAACTAAGCACTGCACCATGGTTCAGGTGTATAGCTAGGAGATTTTGCAGCAGGTTCCCATCCCCAGAAGTATGATTCAAGGCAGTAGGATGGTAGCTGGAGGTTTAGGGATGCAGAACGTGGGATTGAATCCCTGGCCATCTTGGCTAACATCTTGGCCTATCCTCCATGAACTTATTTCATTGTTTTTTGAACCCATTTTAATTTTGACCTTCACAGCCTCCCATGGCAATGAGTTCCACGGGTTGTCTGTGTGTTATATGAGAAAGTTCTCCGTCTGTTTGTTGTCAGCCTGTTGCCTATTGATACGTATGTACATGCACCCCAGTATGTTTACATTAGCGATGGGAAGGTTAAACAATGCACCTCCCACTTAAAACGGAAGGTGGCGAGGTTTGGGAGGATCTTTTACTTCTCAGGGACTTAGTTGCACATTCTAGGGCCATCCCCCAAGGAAGCTCTGTCTCCTGCACAAATGAGAAGGGCTGAGTGGAGTTTTCCAGACAAATAGTTTATTGGCTGAAAAAATGCTGTTTTGGCTTAACCGAAGCGATTTGTGAATTTGACACAAGCTCATGGAACAATATCAGCCAAAAGGCATCTTTTGGGCTAGATTCAGAAGGGAACATAGGCACCGTTCACAAAACCACCAGAGCTGGAGGAAGTGAGGGTGCTGCCCTTGTAATTTCTAGCCCAGTGATGGGACACTCAAGTGGCATGTGGGCAGCCTGTGTCCAGTCCCTGTTCCAGAGACCAGTCAATGATTGAAATAACATTGGGAGAGCTTCAGGATCTGAGTCACCCTCAAACTTCCCACTGCCTCGTGGCTGAGTGAAGATCTGTGTTCACATCAGAATCTCCCAGGTGAGTTCTGTAGCCACTAGCCCACTGGGTACAAGTGGGGCATCTCCTCCCTGATTTTGTGACCAGCACCCAAGCCTCTTAGGCATGTAGCCTGAAAAAACATTAAGATGTTTTGATTGTCAAAATGAACTATTTTAACTGCACGGAAATGTTGCATTAGGGTTTTTTGACCAAAGCAAGTTACCAAAACCAATATGAGTTTGTGAAACCCTTCAGCCAACCCAAATATGCATTATCCATCTGAAAAGAGCTTTGGACAGAAAACAGCACCCAGCTCTAATACCAGGGGATACTTACATGGCTAAGAATATTCTACAGCCTCAGTCAGAGAAGGAAGATTTCCCTCATACTCAGCCTAAATTCCACGGCTCTTTGCATGGCTTTGTACCCACCTCCCATGAGCACCCCCCCAAAGTTGAGTGTGTGTTTGCTTGATAGCTTATAACATTTCTTAGCTCCCAGCATTGCCTGTCAAGTGCTGCACTTGCCAGGCAGGGCTTCTGTGACTCAGCCCTCTGGGCGAGTCAAGCACAGTCAGCATGCAAACAGTTCAAACTCTTTTGGGGGTATAAATCCAAAACATCCTGCAGCCTTCTCCAGGGTCATTCCTTTAACTGCCCCTTGCTACCCATGCTTGGTCCAGCTAGATTGCAAGGCTCCTCCTCTGGAACTGAGCAGCACCTTAAGGGGTTTCTTCCCTAGGCACTCTTTGAGTCTTCAGTGACCCAAGTCTTCCTGCAGAGCCACCCCCTTGGACTCAGTTCCCTGAGCATAGCTCCTTGCTGAATCTCTCCCAGTAACCGCCTGCTTAGGCCCTTGCAGTTCCTGCTAGTAGGTGCTCTGTCCAGCCTATGAGCTCCTGCAGACAGCTTACACATGGCTTGCTTCACCAGTCCCAGGCCCTGCAGCTCCTTTTGTGTGAGCCTTCTGGCCACTGATTGACTGTCCCACACAACCAGCACCTCCCGAGTGCCCTCTTCTGGTGCAGGGTGTGGCAGGGCTGAGCAGCCTCCCGCAGGGGCCTCTGGAGCAAGTCCATCCCATCACAGACATCTAAGTGCAAAGTCACGACCTTTTCTGATTCAGTGCCATCGCCGAAGCAACTGACGCAAGTGACTCAGGTGACAAGTCACAAATATATTCAGCGCCATATCGCAAATCAGCTAAAAAAATCTTTAACCCTGAGCATCACTGTTAGACTTGAATTTTAGCCTGCATTCCTCAGAACGTCCTCTGTTGTGCAGCAGAAAGAATGAGAGGCTTCATTCTGTTTTCTCTTACCAGTACAGTGAGCGCAGTTTCTGAGCTGACAGTAAGAGCAGGACAGGAATGACCTCAGATTGGCTACAGAGGTATTATTCCACACCCCAACTCTCCCACCAAAAAACTCCCTGTGTTTGCCTTTTTAGAAGGGGATAATCATCAGCTAGTCTGAGTTCTAATTGGTGACTGACAGGTGCTCTTGATATTATTTCATTAGCCTGCCCCAGACGCAGTAATATCTACAACAGCTTCAATGTAAGAAAAATTCCTCTGGCGTTTTCATGTGTCTTTCTTCTGTTGAGCTTTGACTTTATAGTTATGCCAACCTCTTTCTATGGGACACTGAATCTATTGGTCTCAAGGTGCTTTAGCCCCCGTGAGAATCACCACACCCATTTTACAGATGGGGAAACTGAAGCATGGCTATGTGACATGATTGGCTCACATGCCAGGTCAGTGGCAGAGCTACAAAGAGAACATAAGAACATAAGAACATAAGAATGGCCATACTGGATCAGACCAAAGGTCCATCCAGCCCAGCATCCCATCTGCCGACGGTGGCCAATGCCAGGTGCCCCAGAGAAGGAGAACAGAAGACAATGATCAAGTGATTTATCTCCTGCCATCCATCTCTTGCCCTTGTTCTGAAGGCTAGGGGCACCATACTTTATCCCTGGCTAATAGCCATTTATGGATCTAACCTGCAAAAATTTATCAAGCTCTTTTTTAAACCCTAATAGAGTCCTGGCCTTCACAGCCTCCTCGGGCAAGGAGTTCCACAGGTTGACTGTGCACTGTGTGAAGAAAAATTTCCTTTTATTAGTTTTGAACCTACTACCCATCAATTTCATTTGGTGTCCCCTAGTTCTTGTATTATGGGAAAAGGTAAATAATTTTTCTATATTCACTTTCTCCACACCATTCATGATTTTATATACCTCTATCATATCGCCCCTCAATCGCCTCTTTTCCAAACTGAAAAGTCCCAGTCTCTCTAGCCTCTCCCCATATGGGACCCGTTCCAAGCCCCTAATCATCTTAGTCGCCCTTTTCTGAACCTTTTCTAATGCCAATATATCTTTTTTGAGGTGAGGAGACCACATCTGCACGCAGTACTCAAGATGGGGGCGTACCATAGTTTTATATAGGGGAAGTATGATATCTTTTGTCTTATTATCGATCCCTTTTTTAATAATTCCTAACATCCTATTTGCCGTACTAACTGCCGCTGCACACTGCGTGGATGTCTTCAGAGAACTATCCACTATAACTCCAAGATCCCTTTCCTGATCTGTTGTAGCTAAATTTGACCCCATCATGTAGTACGTGTAATTTGGGTTATTTTTTCCAACATGCATTACCTTACACTTACCCACATTAAATTTCATTTGCCATTTTGCTGCCCAATCACTCAGTTTGCTGAGATCTTTTTGTAGTTCTTCACAATCCCTTTTGGTTTTGACTGTCCTGAACAACTTGGTGTCATCTGCAAACTTGGCCACCTTACTGCTTACCTCATTTTCTAGATCATTGATGAACAAGTTGAACAGGATCGGTCCCAGGACTGACCCCTGGGGAACACCACTAGTTACCCTCCTCCATTGTGAAAATTTACCATTTATTCCCACCCTTTGTTTTCTGTCTTTTAACCAATTCCCGATCCATGAAAGGATCTTTCCTCCTATCCCATGACCACCTAATTTACATAAAAGCCTTTGGTGTGTGACCGTGTCAAAGGCTTTCTGGAAATCTAGGTATATTATGTCCACTGGGTGCCCCTTGTCCGCATGTTTATTAACCCCTTCAAAGAATTCTAATAGATTAGTTAGACACGACTTCCCTCTGCAGAAACCATGCTGACTTTTGCCCAACAATTCGTGCTCTTCTACGTGCCTTGCAATTTTATTCTTTACTAGTGTTTCTACTAATTTGCCTGGTACTGATGTTAAACTTATCGGTCTACAATTGCCAGGGTCTCCTCTAGAGCCTTTTTTAAATATTGGTGTTATATTGGCCGTCTTCCAGTCATTTGGTACCAAAGTGGATTTAAAGGATAGGTTACAAACCACTGTTAATAACTCCGCAATTTCACATTTGAGTTCTTTCAGAACCCTTGGGTGAATGCCGTCTGGTCCTGGAGACTTGTTACTATTCAGCTTATCAATTAACTCCAAAACCTCCTCTAATGTCACTTCAATCTGAGTGGGTTCCTCAGATTTGTCACCTAAAAAGGCTGGCTCAAATTTAGGAACCTCTGTAACATCCTCAGCCGTGAATACTGAAGCAAAGAAATCATTTAATCGCTCCGCAATGGCACTGTCTTCCTTGATCGCGCCTTTTATATCTTTATCGTCCAAGGGCCCCACTGCTTTTTTAGCGGGCTTCCTGCTTCTAATGTATTTAAAAAACATTTTACTATTGTTTTTTGAATTTTTGGCTAGCTGTTCCTCAAAATCTTTTTTGGCTTTTCTTACTACATTATGACACTTAATTTGGGAGTGTTTATGTTCCTTTCTATTTTCCTCACTAGGATTTGACTTCCACTTTTTAAAAGCTGCCCTTTTCTCTCTCACTGCCTTTTTAACATGGCTGTTTAGCCATGGTGGTTCTTTGTTAGGTCTCTTACTGTGTTTTTTTATTTGGGATGCCCAGCTACCTGATTCTCGTTCCAGGGCTTTATCTATTGGGCCACTGTGCCTTTAGACTAGAAACAACATCTGTCACTATCCAAGCCAACCTCCCACCCTGTTGTTGAGCGCAGATTCTCCCCTGCACCAGCTTTGATGTGGGTTGGAGATGGAGGCAATTGGGAAATAGCTCTCTAGTCCTCAGGGATATCTTTCAGGGCCGCCTCTAGGCAGCTGTAAGTTGCCCCAGTGACATGTTGCTAGTGGAGACTGGTATAGGTCTCTCCACCGCACACACCCCACCTCCCATCACCCAACTTGAAACACGTAACCTACGCTGGTAGGGGAACTCTGTTCCAGCCCTTTGTCATCATCCAAATGGTGCTAAGGGGTGGAAGCGTAGCTAAAAACATGGCTTTCTATCTTTGAATGGCCAACCCAAGTGTGAAAAAGCCTGCTAGGGGATAGATTTCCTTGTGCAGCTGCTATGAGGGTGCAAGAATATATGGGAATATAAAAAACCTGCATCCACACGCATCTAGTCTTTTTTCAGGACAGTCCAATGCAGCACACGCAGCGCTCACATACTACGTGCATGGACATTCAGCATTTGGCTTCCTCCTATCCATGGCCCAGAGAGCCCTGTGGGAGCCCTTAGTTGGCTTGTTCCTGAAAGGAGAGTACATTTCCATTTCTGCACCACCAGGTTGAACTCAAACATTATTTCAAAACAAGTGGGGCATGGTGAGGTTATTGGTTTACAGATTAAAGTCTACTTCTGCCAATCTGTGGGATCCTTGAGGTCACCTGGTCAAACCCCCTGCATAACACGGGCATAGCTTAATGGACAAATTCTCAGTTGAGGCCAAAAGAATTACACCAGCAAAGTATCTGGCCATGGATTATTGCTGCTGAGCTAGGAGTGAGGTTCAGTGCCCTAAGAGACCAACTAATGCCATGAATTTCCCTACTTTCTCTACATGGTAATGGAGGTTCCCTGCCTACTTGGGGCTTGCATGCACTACCACTTGTGTCAGTACAATGTATGCCTCTCAGGGGTGTGCATAACCAACCCCCCAAACGACGTAAGTCACAGTGACCTAAAGGTCAGTGTGGACAGTGATTGGGCAGCAGGAGCGCTTCGTGTGTAGATTAGCCCTGAGAGGAAGCTTCAGCTACGAACTCTTTTATGGCATGAAGACAAACATCTACCTGCCATAAGCCAACTGGAATGAAGTTGAGATCCACATTCTCAGCACCTCTAAAAATCAGGCTCCAGGAGGCTTCAAACTTGGTCTAAAACCTGACCCACTTAAAGCCAAGGTCTATTAGAGAAGATTTAACATAAGAACAGCCAGACTGGGTCAGTCCAAAGATCCACATAGCTCAATATCCTGTCTTCTGACAGTGACCAATGGAAGGAGAACCAGAAGGGATGAACAGAACAGGCAATCACCATGTGATCCCTCCCCATCATTCATTCCCAGCTTCTAGCAAACAGAGGATAAGGAAACCCTCCCTGTCCATCCTGGCTAATAACCATAGATGGACCTGTCCTACATTAATTTATTTAGTACTTTTTTTGAACCCTGTTACAGTCTTGGCCTTCACAGCATCCTTTGGCAAAGAGTTTCGTGTATGGATTGTGCTTTGTATGAATAAATACTTTCTTTTACTCATTTTAAGGTTACTGCCTGTTAATTTCATTTGGTGACCCCTTGTTCTTGCTAAGGAGAAAATAGCACTTCCTTATCTTCTTTCTTGACATGGGGTGGGGTTCCGCAGGGGTCTGTGTTAGGACCGGTTCTGTTCAATGTCTTCATCAATGATTTAGATATTGGCATAGAAAGTATGCTTATTAAGTTTGCAGATGATACGAAGTTGGGAGGGGTTGCAACTGCTTTGGAGGATAGGGTCATAATTCAAAATGATCTGGATAAACTGGAGAAATGGTCTGAGGTAAACAGGATGAAGTATAATAAGGACAAATGCAAAGTGCTCCACTTGGGAAGGAACAATCAGTTTCACTCATACAGAATGGGGAGAGACTCTCTTGGAACGACTACAGCAGAAAGGGATCTAGGGAGTATAGTGGACCACAAGCTAAATATGAGTCAACAGTGTGATGCTGTTGCAAAAAAAGCAAACATGATTCTGGGATGCATTAACAGGTGTGTTGTGAACAAGACATGAGAAGTCATTCTTCCGCTCTACTCTGTGCTGGTTAGGCCTCAGCTGGAGTATTGTGTCCAGTTCTGGGCACCGCAGTTCAAAAAAGATGTGGAGAAACTAGAGAGGGTCCAGAAAAGAGCAACAAGAATGATTAAAGGTCTAGAGAATGTGACCTATGAAAAAAGGTTGAAAGAATTGGGCTTGTTTAGCTTGGAAAAGAGAAGATCGAGGGGAGACATGATAGCGGTTTTCAGGTATCTAAAAGGGAGTCATAAGGAGGAAGGAGAAAACTTGTTCTTCCTGGCCTCTGAGGATAGAACAAGAGGCAACGGGCTTAAACTGCAGCAAGGGAGGTTTAGGTTGGACATTAGGAAAAAGTTCCTAACTGTCAGGGTGGTCAAACAGTGGAATAACTTGCCTTGGGAGGTTGTGGAATCTCCATTGCTGGAGATATTTAAGAACAGGTTAGATAGATGTCTATCAGGGATGGCTTAGACAGTACTTGGTCCTGCCATTGGGGTTGGGGGCTGGACTCGATGGCCTCTTGAGGTCCCTATCAGTCCTAGTGTTCTATGATTCTTTGACACCAGTCATGATTTTATAGACCTCAGCCTTACTCCCCTGATTTATCTCGTTTCCAGACTCAAAAGTCCCTGTCTTATTAACAGCAAGAAGTCCTGTGGCACCTTATAGACTAACAGATATTTTGGAGCATAAATTTTTGTGGGCAAAGACGCACTTCATCAGTTGCATCTGATGCATGTGATGAAGTGGGTCTTTGCCCACAAAAGCTTATGCTCCAAATTATCTGTTAGTCTACAAGGTGCCACAGGACTTCTCGTAGTTGTTGAAGATGCAGACTAACTCAGCTACCCCTGGGATACCTGTCTCATTAATCTCTCTTCACACAGAAGCCATTCCATATCTCTAATAATTTTTATTGTCCTTTTCAGCACTTTTTCCAATGCCAGTATGTCTTTTTTGGAGATGGGACAACCACATCTGCACCCAGTATTCAAGATGTGGGTGTATCATAGATTTACATAGAGGCAATGTGATATTTTCTGTCTTATTACCCATATCATTCCTATTGATTTCTAACATGCTATTAGCTTTTTTGACTGTGGTTGCACATTGAATGGATGTTTTCAGAGCACGATCCACAATGAATTCAAGATCTCCTTTTTGAGTGGTAACAGCCAATTTAGACCGCATCATTTTGTATGTATTTCAGGCCATAATATTTCAGGTAACTAAATGTTCATCGACTCATAGAACACTAGAACTGGAAGGGACCTTGAGAGGTCACTGAGTCCAGCCCCCTGCCCTCACAGCAGGACCAAGCACCGTCTAGACTATCCCTGATAGATGGCTATATAACCTGCTCTTAAGTATTTCCTGTGATGGAGATTCCACAACCTCTGCAGGCAATTTATTCCAGTGTCTAACCACCCTGACAGTTAGGAAGTTTTTCCTAATGTCCAGCCTAAACCTCCCTTGCTGCAGTTTAAGCCCATTGCTCCTTGTCCTATTCTTAGAGGCCGAGGAGAACAATTTTTCTCCCTCCTCCTTGTTGGGATAGAAAGGCAGTTGGTATAGAAACAATGGGCCCAATTCTCTTGTTGCGTAGTCCTTTACACTGCAATGTCCCTTACAGCTCACGGGGCTGTTTTCTCATATTCAGGAGGACCTCACTGTGCAAAAGTGACCAAATAGTCTCCATAGACACAGGAGACGGTAAAGGCCTAATACACTGGGTTTTCCAGTCCAGCCCTGAAATCCTATCTTGAAATCTCTGATCCTACATCATCCTTGAATACCTCGTTGAATACCGTTAACACCCCTCACACCCTTTCAGGGATTACTGGATGCTTATCAACATTTGCAATCCAAAGCAGCAGCAGAGCAGCAGATTTCTGCTCAATGAGCCACTGGAGGGAGGATTGTCTGGGTACGGGGAGTTCTTTAAGACAAAAAAAGGCAGAGCAGAGGGAAGAATAGAGCATCCTGTCTTTTCAGAGAGGAACAGAAGACGAGCTCTCGGCTTTCCCCTCCTCCTTTCATATCGGTTAACGTGCCTGCGAGGATTTTGTTCAGATCATATCTTAAAGACAGCGTACTCACTCAGGCCTGTAATGATAGCAACTGAATGTGCTTTTGGTTTCTCCCTTGAATGGATTCCCTTCGTAAATGAAGATTTTGAATGGGAGATTTGACCACAACATAGGCAAGTCTAGCTCTAGGGTATTTATATCGGTATTACACATTAGGAGGCTTTGAGACAAGAAGTTACATAGAAAAATCCTTTTGTCCGGCAACACATAATCTGTTTTTTTGTTCAAGAGACCAAGATAATTGGAATTTAGAAACACCACCTGAATGCTTTTCCAGTGGCCATGGACTTAATTCTGAGGAGAATAACTCCCTGCAGCTATTGCTATAAAGCAAGGCAACAATTCAGATCAACCTTTTCAGGCTCGGATGCCTTCGGGCCCACCCAGGCTCCAGGAGAACAAAGCTGTCCTCACACCAGCTGGGAGGGTTGAGAATCACATGATCAGAACCACATGGTCTAGTGCCAACAGCATGGGGTCAACAGCAATTGGATCATTATGGAAATATTAAGGGGGCTTCCCCCACCCACCCTCCCACCCGCCCGTCCGTTCAGTGTTGTAGGTTGAATCCAATTAGTTGAGGACAGATGCTGCTTAGGAATGCTGGGCTCTTTAGCCTCATTACGACTTGCATTCATATTGTCACTCTCATTTTTCTGGAATTTAAAAGGGTGAGGGGGGTGGCTCCTTTGTTTCCTATCTGGATAAAGGATCCAAGGAGGAAAGGACCGGGCACCAGCCTACAGCTTAAAGGGAGGCAACGGCAAATATGACTGGGGAAGAGCTCCACCCACTTGCTTGTTCTCTGTGCTGCTCTCACAGGTGTCCGTCGTACTATGCAGCCCTTGGACTGTAATTTGTAACACTGCCCTCCCACCGCGGAGAGCAGCTTGGGAACACAACCACAACATAACGTCCGGCTGCAGTCAGGGGCCGATATCATGCTATCACGTGTGGTCTTCGTCAGGAGAGCGAGAGTTAACAATGGCACCCATCCTGGTCAAAGTGAGTGAGATTCACTGGTCAGTCCACTCAGCTGGGTGAAAGAGCATAAATCACTGACATGTCTCTCCCTGGGGAGTCTCCCGGTCTGGAGAAGTTTCCAAACAGCAGAAGAGCCAGTGCAATCAACACCTGGGCACTCCCACTGCAACATGAGTGTAGGCAGCAGGTGGACAGAGCAGGGATGTAACTGGGCTGCTTCACTACAGCTACCAGACAGTCCCTTGGGCAGCTGACAGCCTCACTTCTGCTACACTACGTAGACCCCAGATGCAGCAGAGAACGGTGTCTCAATATCTTCTCCCTCTGGGTCACGTCACTTGGCAACACTGACGATCCCAAGGCCAAGCTAAGGGTGAGATGGGGCTGAATTACCTTCTGTCTTGCATGTTGTCAGCAAAGTTCTGGCTGTAGAACACTCATTAAGGCTACAACTGCACTACTATGGAAGATTGACCTGCTCAGGGTCGATCTTCCAGGGTTTGATTTTGTGAGCCTAGTATGGACATGTGAAATGAACTTCTTGGGGGTCACAGTCGACCCCTGTACTTCTCACGAGTTGCGAGGAATAACCATCGACCTTCCCTTATAGAGACACGTTAGCTGAGCACAGAAAAGTTGATTTTAGCTATGCAATTGGCATAGTCAGAATTGCATATCTGTGGTCGGCTTTCTTAGTCTAGTGTAGATATAGCTTAAGGAAAGCAAGGAGTGAGACCTACAGCAGGAGAATGGACGTCAAACCAGGTAGATGTTAATAAAACAAAGAACTGACATGGAAGGTCCCCTGGGGAGAAAATCCAAGGCTTAAAGGAGTTTAGGAAAGCTGGCAGTTTTTCAAAAGAGGCAATATTAAAAGCACAACTGCAATTACCCTGATGTGAACAGAGGGCTGCCGACTTTGGGATGGGGAGCAAAGGGGCTGTTGCCCCAGGAGCCGGTGATTTAAAAGGGCTGAGTTATGGACGGACTAGTCAACCACACATTGTGTGAAACCAGAAGTAACCAATCAGGGAGCAGCAGAAATTACTTATAGCAAGTACTGTACCGTGCCTGCGTTACGTCTTAAGGGGAAGTATGTCTGAGCTGCCTGCTCACACCTATGGAGCAGTCACTTAAGCTGTGTCTACACGTGCACGCGACTTCGAAGTAGCGGCACTAACATCGAAATAGCGCCCGTCGCGGCTACACGCGTCGGGCGCTATTTCGAAGTTAACTTCGACATTAGGCGGCGAGACGTCGAAGTCGCTAACCTCATGAGGGGATCGGAATAGCGCCCTACTTCGACGTGGGACCGTGTAGACGATCCGCATCCCGCAACGTCGAAATTGTGGGGTCCTCCATGGCAGCCATCAGCTGGGGGGTTGAGAGACGCTGTCTCTCCAGCCCGGGCGGGGCTCTATGGTCACCGTGTGCAGCAGCCCTTAGCCCAGGGCTTCTGGCTGCTGCTGCTGCAGCGGGGGATTCATGCTGCATGCACAGGGTCTGCAACTCGTTGTCGGCTCTGTGTATCTTGTGCTGTTTAGTGCAACTGTGTCTGGGAGGGGCCCTTTAAGGGAGCGGCTGGCTGTTGAGTCCGCCCTGTGACTCTGTCTGCAGCTGTGCCTGGCACCCTTATTTCGATGTGTGCTACTGTGGCGTGTAGACGTTCCCTCGCTGCGCCTATTTCGATGTGGTGCCGCGCAACGTCGAAGTTGAACATCGACGTTGCCAGCCCTGGAGGACGTGTAGACGTTATTCATCGAAATAGCCTATTTCGATGTCGCCACATCGAAATAGGCTACTTCGATGTAGGCTTCACGTGTAGACGTAGCCTTAGAAAAAGACGGTGGGGCTGCCAGCCCAAGCATCAGAGCCAGCAGAGCAGGAACCCTGGGGTCTGTGCACCTTTCACCCTGCCCCCACCAGGAGAAGGATACACTGTTTTTACTCCCACGCCCATGGCCAGGAGGGGCCATGCTATTTTATGAGGGTTATCAATTTTTAATTGTACAAAACCAAACACCCCTGTGCTGCCCCTTTTCCAAGGCTGGGGCCATTGCCTCCAGGAATGAGGAGTTGGGGGTGCAGGAAGGGGCTTAGGGCTGGGGCAGGGGTGGAGGGTGCAGGCTCTGTGAGGGAGTTTGGGTGCGGGACAAGATGCCAGGCTGGGGCAGGGGGTTTAGGTGCCAGATGGGGTGCGGGGTCCCAGCAGCATTTAACATGGCTACTGGGAAGTGGCCACCAGGTCCTCGTGGCCCCTAGGCCCATGGGCAGCAAGGGAGGGTCTGTGCTCTATACTAACATCAGCAGGTGCTGCCCCTGCAGCCCCCATGGGTCACAGTTCCCAATAAATGAGAGCTGTGGAGCTGGCAGTGGGGCAGGCGCAGCACATGGAGCTTCTCTGCGCCAAGGGGCACAGAAATCTGGTAACCACTTCCCGGACCTTGCGGAGCTAGGGCAGATAGCCTGCCTGAGTCCTGGGCCCTTGCTGGGTGCAACCAACTGACCTCTTCCTGGCCATCAGTGAGCTGCCCAGGTGCATTTTTGACTGAGCATTCCAGTCAAAAACTGGCCACCCTCATTTTCAATCCCCCTCCCCTGGAAGGGGGTGTGCTGTTCTCTCTCTCATGTGCACATTTCTGCCAAAGAGGGACAAGCTTGCAAACTCATGCCTGGGCTGACTAGGCTGCTCAGCTGCTTTTGAATCCTGGCTTGGAGCATCAGCTGCTGGAGCTACATCCAGAACTGCAGTTTGTTCAGAGTTAGCAACGTTTTGGTGCTATGAACTACCTCCATTCTCGAGGTGTCTGTAGCTCTGATGTGCTACTGTATCAGGGGAGTTCACCTCTGGAATAGCGTTAGCACAGGGGGCTGAGTTTGATGACATCTCAGGAGCCTTCCAAACCCACATTTCTGTGGACCTCTCTTTACCAGCAATAATTGGCTGAGCAATAACCATTTGTTTAAGGGTCCTTCGGAAGGAGCATCAAAGCACCACACAGGTCTGTATTTATTGGGCCAGGTACCTTGACATGAAGTACAGTCCTCCAGCAGCATTTACACTCACCTTTCACCATTCTCATAAGACAAAGGGGTCGGTGTGAATGCTTCCAGGGGTAGGTGATGTAAAGGGGCTTTCATACCATTGAGAATCTTGCCCTGGGTGTTCAGCACCTCCATGTTTGAGCTCAGCTGTGGTTTTGTTCCCCAGCCACCTCTCACCAACCTGACGGGAAGATGTCCATGTGGGGTGTTATCACAAGAGACAGCTGGACGAGCGCAGTTCTCACACCTTCAGCCCTAGTGCCCCTTCTCTGGGTGAGAGCCGTTCTGTGGGGTCATCCAGATGGACTAATTCTTGTCCACAGACCCAACCCATTCACTACGTATCTTCTCTGAATGTGGCTGCCCTTGATCAGATGATCGTGGGCTTGGTCTGACACAGATGCAGGGAGCAGACTGGACCCTGCTCACCTGTCCGATCCCACACTGAGTTTCCAGCCCTGGCTGCTAAGTAGGGCAGGTGTGGTCCTGCAAACTGAGCCGGAAGCCATGGACAGACTAACTCCACAGCCACGTTCTTGCGTATGAGTCAAATACACGCCCCAGTGAAGTCGATGGGAGTTTGGTCATGGCCAGGAGGTGTCCCTAGAACTTCATTTTAGACCTGTGATAGGACCAACTCCGTTTTCCCTGGGGAGTTTGATATGCTTGTGAAAAAGGCAGAGTGTGTGCCTCCCCTTCGCAATCAAGGCTCAATGAAAGGAGGGATGGGCCAATGGTGAAGGTACATGGGAGACCTACCCTCAATTCCCTGCCCTGCCACAGACTTCCTGTGCGATGCTGGGCAAATCACAAATACAGCGTCTACACAGCAGCTTCATTTCGGAATAAGCTATTCTGGAATGGCCCCTATTCCCTGTCTGTGCAGCCCTTATTTTGAAATATGTATTTCGGAATAGGTGCTATTCCTCGTGGAATGAGGTTTGCCAATTTTTAAATAAGCCAACTGCTCTTTCGAAATTATTTTGAAATAATGGTTGCGTTGCGTAGCGGCTATTATATGTGTGTAGCTGATTGTTCCTTCCTAGGTGGAGTACTTTCCAATGTCAGGAGACTGAAGGCTAAAAGCAGGACCTCCACCAGCTCCATCATGGAGCTCCAGTACAGAGATGACAACCTGGTTGCTGCTTTCTCCCACAGCTCTTCAGACCATATTAAGTGACTTCGCTGAAGCATATGAGACTCTGAGCCTCACACTGAACATCAAAAAGACCCACGTGCTCCACCAAACCTCACCGATGGGACAATCTCATGTACCTTCTATTGAAGTCAGTGGAGAACTGTTAGAAAAAGTGGACCACTTCCCTTACCTTGGAAGTCATCTTTCTGCTAAAATCAACATTGACACAGAAATCCAGCATCATCAGAGCAGTGCAAGCTCAGCTTTTGCCACCTGAGACAAAGGGTCTTTGAGAACTGGGACATCTATCCCAAGACATAGCTCCTGGTATACCGTGCAGTGGTTGTTCCAATGCCACTGTGTGCATGTGAAACCTGGACAACATACAAGTGTCATTTGAAGGCACTTGCACAATATCATGAATGCTGCCTCAGGAGAACCCTAAATATCCCTTGGGAGGATAGGTGCACAAAAACACTAGCATCCTGGAAATGTCAAACATGACCAGTGTTGAAGCCATTATCATTCATCAAAAACTTTGTTGGACTGGTCACGTGGTTCTGATGTCCAATCAGTGCCTCCCAAAACACATTCAGTTTTCCATATTGGAGGAAGGACAGAGGAGCATTGGGGGCCAGTGGAACCGATAAAGACATGCTGAAGGCACACATGAAAAAGTGCAACATCTGTGGCGATACTTGGGAGAACCTTGCCCAAGACTGTCCCCAGTGGGGATTGGTAATCCACGAGGGGGTGACGCAATTTGAGAAATCCAGCTGCAGTACAGATGAGGAGCGGTGAAGAAGAAGAGAGCGTCAAAAACTGCCCCGTGCCCCTCCAACAGCTACCAGCACCTGCTCGCTTTGTGATAAGACCTGCAGTGCTAGAATCTGGCTGGTCAGCCATCAACAGAGTCATGAATAGGAGGGTGACATGAAGATGTCCTACTTGTGACCGCCAAGAAGACTTTACATTTGTCCCGATTGAATTTCATCCTATTTACCTCAGAACATCTTTCCAGTTTGTCCAGATCCTGTCCTACAAAGCACTTTTGGTTCATCAAAAAATTGGAGACCAGTTTGTTTCATTTCCTGGAATTTCTAACTGACCTGGGCTATTGGTAAGGAGATGCCTGTGGTCTGAATCTGGGCTCTCAGCTCCGTATACGCCCCCTCCTAGTTCATCAGAAGCACTTCTGGTGAGGCTGGACACCATCAAACCAAAGTGAGTAGTATGGACATAAACCAGAATGGTAATGACTGAAGTGGCTGTAAGTCAGCCTAATGCATGTTGACTTAGGTCAGGTCGACACTAGACATGAAAGTCGATTGTCGATACACAATTCCAGCTATGGCAATTGCATAGCTAGAATTGACTTATTTACAATCAACTTACTGGGCTGTCCTAACTGAGGGAGGTCAACGGGTAAAACTCTCCCATTGTCCTCCCTTACTCCTCGTGAGATTGAGGAGTACAGGGGTCAACTGTTGAACCCAGATAGTTCAATTTTCTGTGTCACTACTAGACATGTGAAATTGAGCCCCAGAAGGTCGACTCTGATCAGGTCGATCTTCTGTGTAGTGAAGACATGCCATCGGCCGAGAAAGGCCCTGGAGTCATCACCACAGAGCTGAGGTTCAATACCATGCAGGGCTGTGATGTTCCATCACTAGAATTTATGTAATCCTTCTGGCAGGTGGCTAATAGCAACCAAAAGGGCCAGGTTCAATATAGCTAAGGTCCCAGCAGCAAAAAACTAAATTGTTGAGCCCCCAGCTGTTTAACATGGGAGAACTAAAAGTACCCCCGTGGGGTGCCCTAAAAAGGCCAAGATTCCCCACGGGCAAGCATTGCAAGGCTGTGTCCAAACTGGAGAATCTTTCTTAGGGGGAAAGGAAACCTGGCACAAACTTGGGAGAACAAAGCAACAGACTATCTAGGCAGATACTCCCCTGTTAGGCTACGTCTACACTAGCCCAAATCTTCGAAATGGCCATTTCGAAGATTACTAATGAGGCGCTGAAATGCATATTCAGCACCTCATTAGCACACCAGTGGATGCAGCTCTTCGAAATTGCTGCTTTTCTCTGCCATGTGGCTCGTCCAGATGGGGGCCCTTTTTGAAAGAACCCCAGGAACTTCAAAATCCCCTTATTCCTATCTGTTGTCCTGTCTCACTGTGAAGTCTCAATAGGTCACCAACCAAAAGCACCAAGAACCCTTAAAAATGTTCATTTCAAGGTAAAAGTCCTATCCCTTCTTTCTGAGCAGCTGTGGGAGCTCACTGCCTGCTAAAAGGCAATTTTGTGAACAGTTATGATGACTCCCCATGAGTCAGTGGAATTGTGGGTAGGTGACGTATGCAAATAAAGCTCTGTATGGCTGTACATTTCCCTTTCCAGCAACAGAGGCTGTGTCTACACTACATGCTGTGTAACCACAGGCACTTCAAAGTACCCGTGCAACTTCGAAGTGCCCACAGCTACCTGGTATACTGGCACTTCGAAATCTGCAGCTTCGAAGCTGCCACAGAGAGAATTAGCCTAATGAGGTGCTGCATATTCATTGCAGCACCTCATTATTATTCCCTGCTTGGGCTGATTACCATGCCCTCTTCGAAGAAGGGGGCTAGTGTGGACGCAGCCAGAAGGTGTAGAGCGCTCTTTTCTTTCTGGAACTCCTGGCCATAGGGTCAGACGCTATTGTGGTGTAGACAAAGCCTCTGGGCTGAATTACACGTAATGGCCTCTGGACATTTTTTGTGTGAGCCTGTGGCTGAGCTTATTTCTCATAAGCCATTGCCTGGCAAGAAGAATATCTGTACCAGTTTGTAGTGCAAGCTTTGGTCCCCAATACAGGGATCAGCCCCCACCGAACCATGTGAGGAATCCAGATAGCACAGAGTCTTCAGTCAAATCTACTTGTGAGGCTAGATTCATGGCTTAGACACTAGGGCTAGGGCTACCCAGCAAATTTATTTTTGAAATAACTGTGCTACTGTCTACACAACACAACTGCTACTTTGACATAGCGGTTGGCTTATTTCAAAGTTGGTAAATCTCATTCGACAGGGAATAGTGTCTCTTTCAAAATAGCTATTTCGCCATAGGTGCTGTTAAAAGAGGGAATAGAGCCTATTTTGAAATAAGCCACAGTGTGTCCGATGGCTCTAGTTTGAAATAGGCTCTGTGTATGTAGATGCTGTATTTCAAAACAGCTAAGTGCTATTTTGACATGCATTTTCTTGTGTAGCAGCATTATTTTGAAATCAGCCCTTTGGGAATAGTTTATTTTGAAATAAGGCTGCTGTGTAGACGTACCCTAAGAAGTGTAAGAGCCTCACTCAGAAGATGCATTGAAGGAGGTAGGCTTTGTTCCTTGCTTGTTCCATAAGTTGACAGCACCATCTATTCTCCAGAAAAAGAGAATTAACTGAAAGGAAGTGGGAGGGGGTGTCTGTAGGTTTGGTGACCTTATGTACAGCCTCAGGTATGGCAATAAGAATGAGACAGTGTATGGCAGGGAGCATAGATTCAGAACATATTAGAGTGTGTTCTGGCCCCGGGGGGGGGTGGTAGCAACCCTCATGGCAGCAGCCCTAAGAGCCCAAATTGATGGACTCAGGGTTCTGGGGCTTGTGCTCAGCATTCCCTGTAAGCTGACCACGCGGGTGGCCGCCTAGGAGAGATTCAGGTGCCGACCAACTGATTGGCAGAGTGCCCACAGTCACACACAGTGGGCAACATGTGTTTCCATTAGTGGTGCACATCCGCACAAGCCTTGGGGCACACGAGAAAATTTTTTCTGCCCATGGATGCAGAAAATTACAGGGAGCATTGCTTGTGCCTAAATTTGCCACGTAGGTGTTGGAGCAAGGGCTGACACTCAGCTTGTCAAGTGCACCCCTGCCCCCACCAGTCTCGAGAGCCCAAGTTGTGACGTCTGCAGAGCTATGCTTAGCACAGGAGCCCGAGTCTGTCAAGACAGGTTTGGAGACACACCGCCACTCAGGCTACAGCTACACTACACAATCTTTCGCAAGAAGTTCTTCCCGAAGATGCCTTTTGAAAAAGCTTCTTTGGAAAGAGCGCGTCCACACACAAAAGAGCAGATCAAAAAATTGATGCACTCGATTGCTAGAGAGTGTCTACACAGCCCCCGCTCTTTCAAAAGAATGGCCCTGGGATTGAAAAATCCAGCGCCGTGAGGAGTGCTCTTTTGCAAAAAGGGTCCCCGGGGTGTCTACAATCATTTTTTTCTGATATAATCTTTCAGCAAAAGGCACTGTTCCTCACCTGGGAGAGGAAGAGTGCTGCAAGAAAGAGTGAATTTTGTGTGTGGATGCTCTGTGGGTTCTTTCGGAAAAGGCCTGTTCTTTTCAAAAGACCTTGCCAGTGTAGACACAGCCCTACTGTGTAGATGTAGCCATAATGGGCCCTTCTGGCCTTAACATCTGTGAGTTACGTGGAAGGGAAACCCCTGACTCTGTACAGGAGGATCCCTTGCTTCCTGGTTCACAATGTTTGGCTCGCTGCAGGGGACTGAAGTCACATGGGCCTGCAGTCTGTTCTTCCGTCTGAGGGAAAACACCAGACCCACTGGCGATGTGAAAGGGTATAAGCTTGGCTATCAGGAGTCATGGGAGAATCCTCAAACGTCCAGTTCAGTCTGGATTCTCCTAAGAAGTCCCTGGTATAAGGTGTGGAAGTCCTGGTCCTAAACCATGACACCACTGCACTAGGTGCTGTACAAACTGAACAAAAAGATGACCCTGCCCCAAGGAGCTTACAGTCTAGATAGAAGACAGGAGACAACATGTGGATGCAGCTACATGGGAGAGTACAAGGAAACAGTGAGACAGTATTGGTCCATGTGATAGGCTGTGGTCTCAGAACACCAGCAGCCTCCCAGTTTCATTCAAACTCTCTGATGCTTCCAAGTCTGCAAAACCAGGCTGGAAATCTGCCCAGACTAAGCTTTCTCATGAAACTGCTACTGCTCCCAGCCATGGCAGAGCTGAAACCCAGCTGTTCTCACAGCACTGTTCTGACGCTGCCATTTCCTGGCCCTGGTGGAAAGTTGGTTCAGGGAAGAATGAATAACAAACTGTGACCAAGTTTTTCAGTCTTCATAGCTGGGTCAGCCAAGGTTAGGAGCACCACTGGGCAGGAACCGTAGTCAGGTTAGCTTCCGCTTTGTCCAAATCAATTTGTCCATCCGTAACCAGTGACATTCCTGGCTGGAGCAATGTTTTTCTGATTAAAGGGACCACTGACAACTAAAAGGGGAAGGTTTCCAACACTAGATGGAGCAGTGATCCTAGACATGAGCGAGTGGAAATGTCTCCTTGCTTAGTTAACTCATTCTCCCCTGTGTAACAGTCCACAGACGGTTGTGAATGTTGAAATATGAGGGCCCCCTTTGTAATTCAGATTAACACAGTATTTAGTGGTTGCAGAAGGATATTCATTCTGTGGTAACTCTTCCCAAATCCAAGAGTCCTGTGGCACCTTATAGACTAACAGATATTTTGGAGCATAAGCTTTGGTGGGCAAAAACCCGCTTCATCAGTTTATGCTCCAAAATATCTGGTTTTGAATATATTGCTTTTGAAGATACAGACTACCTTGGCCACCCCTCTGATTCTTCTCAAATCAATGGTGCTACAGCCGGGATGCGTATGTCTTATTTCAGGGTTTGGCAACCAAAATAGCAAGAAGAGCCATTTTTTTCGAACTCAGTAAAAACCTCAATTATTCAAGAGCTGCAGTGCGTGTGAATATGAGACACTCCCTAATAAATAACATCAGACCATACTTTTTCTAACCCCTATTTTCAGAACAGCGCACACACGATTTGTAACGTGATCCTTGTTTACTGCAGGATGTCCACAAACTTTTTACATATTCTCTTGAGGTTGCATTTTTTGTTGTTGGGAAATTTCTCATTGCAAGTGAGACATAAAGGGAGCCGAGATGAGCTTGATATAAATGCAAAGGATTGGATCCATTCAGTCTGAGATTCTCTGTTTTCAGCTTTGATTTTCCTCTTTTTTGAAGCCATTCCAACCCCACTGTAATCATGCTAATTTCACGTTTAATTTTTTTTCTTAAAATTCATGTTGCCCTTCCCAGCAGGAATGCTGCAAGCTGCCTTTTCCTTTTCAAAATCAAAACTTTATTAGTAACACAATGAAACCACAAAAAGCAGTCAAGTAGGACTTTAAAGACTGCTTTTTGTTTTGATAGTATATAGACTAGCACGGCTCCCTCTCTGTTACTATTCAATGAAAACACAGATACAGTATCATATCCCACAATGCACTGCACATATTAAAGGGGGATTTATCCAAAGTTTTGAGACCACATATCATTTGCTATTTAGACATGAGTTGTTCATTTTGGGGCTTTTAGGTGTTCACTATTTACCAAAAATAAACAGAAGGTTTTTTTTTACTTTGCAATTATAGCATTGGGAGCTACAAAGAAGTCCTTAAAGAGCTGTATGCGGCTCTGGAGCCACAGGCTGCAGACCCTGGGCCCATTGCACCCCCAAACTGGCATGTTTGTACCTTGTGAATTCATTACTGCTGTGATTAGCACAGACCCAGGTTCAAATGTCTTGCTTTAGGCACATGTCTCTAGTGATATTAAAAAAGGCAGGAAAAAATGAAAGAGAGACATGATATTGGCCAAAGTGTCTCCAAACACGAAACTGCCAAATTTCACCAATTGTCCCTGGCCATAGCAAGGGGTTATCAGGTTAGATGCTGCTATAAAGAGGTCAACTGTGAAGTCATTGGCATCAAAATTCTGCTGTTTTACAGAGCAGGAAACTGGCTGTTTGACTAAATCCTCAAGACCACGAGCTCCATGTAGCTGCTGGGTAGCAGGAACTATTGATTGATAGGGGATGCCTCAGCAGCAGCAGCCAACATGTGCTAGGATGTCATCTGGCCCAAGGGCTGGTAAGTCGGAGATCAATGGATTGAGCCTCACACTTCAGAGGCTTGTAAAGGACTAAGGATCAGGAAGATCAGGATCCAGGTCATTTCCTCGTTGCCTTAACATGCGAATTTCTCCTCTTCTGCACAATGAGGAGAGGTCAAAGGTTTGGGATTAAAGCGTGAATGGTGATAGACGGATAGCTCAGCAAGAGCCAAGGGAATACGGTGTTGTGTACGGAGGCTGCAGAGCTGCTGGCTGACGTAGAACTGGGCCGGCACATTTTTTTGTGGTGGGATGGCACTTGCAGACTGAGTCCTGTATCTGATGCGCTACCTGGCTGGGAAGTGCCAGTGGGCTGGTAGGTCTGTGAGATGTTTATCAGTACCAATGTTGCGTTTACATAGCTCCAATCAGCCGGCAAGATCCCAGGGCATTTGTTGAACGGGTGTCCAAACCTTGCAGCTTTCTTAAAGACTGAGCATGCAGGGGCCTGCTCCTGGGAACAATGGAAAGACCAGACAGTGGGTGCCACAAGTGCAGTCATGGGGCTGAATGCTTGCTTTTAACTCCAGTCTCTGCATTGTCACGGTTTGGTTGTTTGCACTGTGGGGCACTTCGCACCAGGGTCCCAGTACGCTAGGGGCTGTACTAACACATGAGCAAGCCCTGGTGCAATGAAGCAAGTTGCGTAACTTCTGTGTGCCTCCATATCAAAGGTAGAGATTAGCTGCCTGCATCATGGGGTGGGGGTTGGGTGGTGTTTGCAAAGTGCTTGGAGATCCTTAGATCAGTGGTGTCCAAAAGCAATTGAATGGATCACCGCATGTCACCCCACCAGCTAGGTGCTGCCCCCCACCCCCCGAGCAAGGCACCGCTCCCTCAGCCAGGCATCCTACCCCCCACCCTCCCTGCAAACTGCTGGTGACTTACCAGAGCTGCGCCGCCCGGAGCCACCCAGCCCTGAGCTGCCCCGTGCGAGCTGTCCTGCAGCCCGAGCCAGCCGCAGGAGGAGCCGCCTCCATGGCTACTGCCATGCTTGTGCGCAGAGGGGCAGCGGGTGCTCCAGCATGCGGCTCGCTTTGCCACACCTCGCTGTGCCGTTCACCATGGGTGGCAAACGGACAGCGGATTGGACGCTGCGGCCTGAGATGAAAGCAGACGTTATTACTAGATAGGCAGCTCTTTTGCTGTGCCCACTGCTATTCTGCTCCCCAGTCCCTAGGGCTCCACTCGGGGCGGGACCAACACACTCGGCAGGCCCTTGGGCAAGGTGGGAGGGGCTGGCTCCCCTCTTCCAGAAAGGGTGGGGCCTTGGGCAAAAGGGGCAGGACTGGGCAGCTGGTCTCAGTGCTGCACAGCGTGTGCCTCGTCCCCCAGCCCCCAAGCTGCATGGACGGCGCGGAATGGCACTCCAGCAGCATATTTCATGGCCCAGCACTGCAGGCAGCTAGGAATCCTGGGCCCTTCAGGAGCACTGTGCCCCAGGGGAACCATCCCCTTTGCCCCCACATCTCGGCAGGCCTGGCTCCCTGTTTTGTCTGTTTCATCTTGCCATACACTGTGTTCAGTCACACACCAGGCTGTGCTGGTTTAATTAGGGGTGTGCTTTCCAATCAGCTTAGTCAAGCTGGTGCAGTTTTGTGTATGGACAATCAGAGCAACTGCAATCTGGCTCATCTGGATCTGGCTAGCACTTGTGGCTGGAGCCCCTTGGGTTTCCACTGCACTGCAAGTCATGGTGATTGCCACACAGTGTCCTCAGCACGGGTGTAGCCTGTTACTCTGGCCCCCGGGCTGCCTCTCCATCACAGGCATCACACATCATCGAGATGAAGTTCAGACCCAGTCAGTTTATACATGTGTTTAATAATATTAATACTGTCATACTTGTTTCTTATAGGACGTTTCATCGGTTGATCTCAGAGCACTTCACAAGCTTTAATGTGTTTATCTCCATACCCATCAGCATGGCTGGGCAGTGCTATCTCCATTGTACAGGTGGGATTCAAGGCACAGAGATACAAAGTGATTTGCTCAAGGTCTCATAAGCTGTGTCTACACGTGCACGCGACTTCGAAGTAGCGGCACTAACTTCGAAATAGCGCCCGTCGCGGCTACACGCATCGGGCGCTATTTCGAAGTTAACTTTGACGTTAGGTGGCGAGACGTCGAAGTCGCTAACCTCATGAGGGGATCGGAATAGCGCCCTACTTCGACGTTCAACGTCGAAGTAGGGACCGTGTAGATGATCCGCGTCCCACAACGTCGAAATTGTGGGGTCCTCCATGGCAGCCATCAGCTGGGGGGTTGAGAGACGCTGTCTCTCCAGCCCGTGCGGGGCTCTATGGTCACCGTGTGCAGCAGCCCTTAGCCCAGGGCTTCTGGCTGCTGCTGCTGCAGCGGGGGATTCATGCTGCATGCACAGGGTCTGCAACTCGTTGTCGGCTCTGTGTATCTTGTGCTGTTTAGTGCAAGTGTGTCTGGGAAGGGCCCTTTAAGGGAGCGGCTGGCTGTTGAGTCCGCCCTGTGACCCTGTCTGCAGCTGTGCCTGGCACCCTTATTTCGATGTGTGCTACTGTGGCGTGTAGACGTTCCCTCGCTGCGCCTATTTCGATGTGGTGCTGCGCAACGTCGATGTTGAACATCGACGTTGCCAGCCCTGGAGGACGTGTAGACGTTATTCATCGAAATAGCCTATTTCGATGTCGCCACATCGAAATAGGCTACTTCAATGTAGGCTTCACGTGTAGACGTAGCCATAGAGAGCTTGTAACAGAGCTCGGAACTGATTCCAAATCTCCAGCTTGTGATGTAACCACTGGACCACCTTCCTTCCTTTAACTAGCACATAATCCCCCTGCTAGCTGGTGAGTCGAGACCCCTGGATCAATTAACAGCCCAGACTTCGTTTGCAGTTCAGCAAGCCAGTGACCACTGTTGTCGGTTGTCTCCGGTAAAGAGCATCCTCACCGAAGCACTGCCCTTAGTGTAAGACCCTTTCTGGTGGGTCACTGAATGTGTCTTTGTGTGAACCCCATATTGAAAGGTGAGAACAAGGGGCAGAAAGGTATTGCCGTTGCCCAGGGTTCTTTCTAGTTTTTCCATTCAGGGACAGAATAAATTTTGTTATGTGCACCCAGGCATGTGTGGATGTGCACCACCCAAAGAAACACACGCTGCCCCCTGTGCGTGGCTATGAGCCTCTATTTGTGGCTCTGTCACTGGTGCTGACTGTGACCCTGGGCATGTAAGCTGAATAGAAGTGAGCCCGAACTAACTCCAGTTACTAGCACCCTCTTCCAAACTCCTAGAAGGGAGGGTTTGCATTCATATCTGGAGCTGAATTGTTCACGTCTGATTGGCTGATCACCATCCCTGACTTCTGCGGGTCAAAGTTCAGATATGGATCCAACTTTTGGGTCTCGGGCCCCTCTCTGCCTATGTGCCCTGGCCCTGCAAATCAAGGAGTTCCATTTAAACAAAATTGACTTTGGGCCTCTCTCTATTTCTGTGTTTCAGCTTACTGGCCTGTCCAACTAGCAGGAGGATCCCTTTTCCTTCCAAGTGTGAGGCTATATTCCGTCCTGTTTGCAAAGTACTTTGAAATCCTAAGGCAAGAGGGGCTAACAAATTGCAGAGTGAAGAGCAGCTCTTGGAAGGAGAATGACTAGGGGACATTGACCATTCTCACCCAGTCCGGCTCTGCACATGGTACCATTCTGGCCTAGTGACAATGCCAGGCTGTGAACATGTTCAGATACTAACACCTTGCTCTCACCCCTGCACCATTTGGTGCAGGCCCAAGCTTCCCAGACTTCTCAGCCCTTCTTAGGGAAAAGAGACCTGCGCTATTACAGTGCTTAGTAGCCCAAGGGTAAGGCACTTTGAGCTTGGGCTTAATTTAGTGCTTCAGAAATTGCTGTGTGTCTCTAGAGCTGCTAAGGTGGCTCAGCTAGCCATGACCAAATCTGAAATACCTGAGGCTTGAGTCATGACTGAAAGAGGAAACATGCATAAACAAGCAGCAAGCCAGGAAACCCCACAGCTGAGGTGGACAAAGGTACAAGTAAGTGGCTTGGCATGTCTGCACATTAGCAAGAAAACCAAAGAGAGCAGTTTTAGCTGATAATCGCGGCGCCTCAGGCTGTGCTCTCATGGGCGAATCAGTGTCAGGTCTAAGTCACCAGTGGGCTGGGAGTGGAGACCTCCAAGGAACACCGGGCGTGTTATGGAGAATAGTGCTGGTTATTTTGCAGTAATAATCCCCAGCCCTTATGGGGCATTTTTCATCAGGTGATTTCAAAGTACTTTCGAAAGGCAGGTCAGTATTGTTAGCTCTGTTTGATAGATGGAGACGCTAAGGCACTGGGAGTAGACATGATTTGCCCAAGCTGATCCTGCAGGCCGCAGCTCAGACTAGAATCAGGGTGTCCTGAACGCATGTCCACAGATCTAGCCACTAGGTAGCACTGCTTTCCTGTTCTTATTTTTGTCCATACCATACCAATGCCCTAGCTTAGGCTGCAGGCAACATGCAGCCTGAGCTGCTGTCTCATGTCTAACAAGGCTGGAAAGATCCTGTAATTTGTTTAGATATGTATTGCTTCACGATTAGTGGGGTGAACTTGGTCACCAACAAGGAGCTTTAGAACAGAGCAGGACAAGAACCAATTAACATTCAAATCAAGAGAAGAAAATAGGTATGGCTAGGCCACGCTCTCAGAAAACCATCGTCCAGCACAGTCCATCCAGCTCTCAAATGGAACCCGCAAGGAAAACACAAAAGAGGAAGACCTTGGACAACATGGAGAAGAGCTGCAGAGATTGAAGGACAACAGGGGTACTCCTGGGGTCAGCAGAAGCTTTGTCCCGAGACAGAAGGAAGTGGAGGAGACTTGTAGATGACCTATGCTCCACCTGGAGTACAAGGGCTGAAGTCAAGTGGGGTGAACCCCATTGCCCCGATTGAGTTCCAATTTGGGGAGCTGTATTCTGCCTCCCAGAATTTGCTCGGCCATTGGAGGGACCAGGATAGTCATCTAATCTGACCTTCTGCAGAACCCAGGTTAGAGGATTCCATCCACTGATTCCTTTGTCAAGCCCAAATTCAGATTCAGGGGAGACAGCATGGTCTAGAGCACTGGACTGGAACAGCTGGGTTTTATTTCTGACTCTGCCACTGCTCTGCTGGGTAGCTTTTCACAAGCAGTCACAGCACTGCTCTGTGCCTCAGTCTCCCCATCTGCAAAAGGAAGCTAATGATCCTGCCCTCCCTTCTAAAGAGCCTTGAAACCTATGGATGCAAACTTCTACACACCAGGTAATGGAATAAGGCATTACTGCATTTTGTTCCATTAATTCTTCTCAGACCTTTCAAAAGTACAGCCAGGGCAGTGTTTCTAGGAGCTGTTAAACAGAAGAAACCTCCTTTTGATCCCAGAGCTTTTCAGTTGGTAAGATAAGGGACTGCTAAGTATGCACACAACACAGTTACATCTAAATGTACGCATCTAGGACAAAGAATTCAGGCTACATTCACAGGGCAGTGGACTCTCAGGTATAAAGCAGGGACTCTGAAACAGGTTTGGGTGTCGTGGTGGATCATCAGTTGAATATGAGCATCCTGTGCCATGCTGTTGGCTAAAAGAACTAATGCAATCTGGAGAGCCATAAACAGGGGAATCTGGAGTAAGAGCAGAGAGGTTATTTTATGCCTGTGTTTGCCCACAGTTCAAGAAGGATGTTGATAAACTGAAGAGGGTGCAGAGAAGAAAGTGGGGAATGAAGAAAGAGTTGCAAAACCTGACTTTCAGTGACAGACTTAAGGAACTCACTTCATTTAACCTCACAAAGAGGTTAAGAGTACCTTGGTCACAGTTCACAGGAACCTCCACAGGCAGGGCTTAATCTGTAATGAAAGAGCTCTGGTACGAATTAAGCGCTGTCCATCTGGTCAGAAAGCAGCAGCTGCAGGCCGGGCACCCAGCTCTACAGGAGGTACAGTCACCAGCAGCAGTACAGAAATATGGGCGGTTACACCACACCATGCCACCTTTTCTCCAGTGCTGCTGCTGCTGGCAGAAGTGCAGAATCAGAGCTGGATGGCCAGAGACCAGTGGCTGCTGGCCAGCCACTGAGAAGTGCCAAGGCGATGAACACTCAAACTTAGAGGCACCAGGGCTCAGCCCCAGCAAGCTATGGGACAAACTAAGTGTGGTACATGGGGAACAAATACTTGATAATGGTCTCTTCTGTCTAACATGATCCAATGGCAGGAGGTTGATGCTAGGTGAATTCAAGTGTCAGGAGGTAGTTGTATTAGTCTGAATCCACAGAAACAATGAGAAGTCCTGTGGCACCTAACGGACTAACAGATTTATTGAAGCATAAGCTTGCATGCGTCTGGTGAAGTGGGTCTTTGCCCATGAAAGCTTATGCTCCAATAAATCTATTAGTCTATAAGGTGCCAAAGGACTTCTTGTTGTTTTTAGGTGAATTCAGACTGGAATAAGACATACATTTTTAATGGCAAGGGCAATTCACCGTTGGAACAATTTGCCAGGTCCATGCTGGATTCTCCATCACTGACACTTTTTGTATCATGACAGGATGTTTATTCTAAAAGATCTGGGAATTATTTGGGGGATGTTCTCTGGCCCGTGTTCTACAGGAGGGTGGACGAGGTGGTCACAGTGATTCCTTCTGACCTTCAAAACCATGTTGATGTGAAGCCCTTTGTGTTCCAGGGCAATGCAAGCTGCTGCCCACATTTAAGGTGGAAAGAAGACTAGAGATGGAGGAAAGGAAAGGCCCAGCAGACCCGGGAGGCACTGAAGTCAAGGGGCCTCAGGGAAGTGGAAGAGGTAGGAATGGAGTCACAAGTGAAAATCCTAATAAAGAGGAGGGCAGGGCTGTCATGCGGGGGGGCAAGGTCCAGGGCATCTCCCCAGTGCAGGGTCCCAGGCGACCCCTCATGCTGCAAGCCCCGCCCTGCCTCGCCCCAGCTCTCCTTTCTGCCCTCCTCCACAACCAGCCTGGCCAGAGATATTTGAGGCATGGCGTGGCGGCAGACGGTGACAGCAGGGGGTCACCTCCCCTCAGGCTTCCCTCTGCCACCTGCTCCACTCTGCCATACCCTCCTGGCCTGCTGAGTCCTGCCCTTCCACGGGCAGCTGGGAGTCAAGGCCACTTCCTGCTGCTGCGGAGAAGCAGGCTTAGCAGGCCGGGAGGCAGTGGTGGAGTGGAGTAGGCTGCAGCTCACACTGCCTGGTGAGTGGCGGGTGCAGGGGTAGGCCACCCACGCCCTGCCCGAGGTAATCCTCCCCTCTGCTGTCCATAGGACAGCTGGGGCAGCCACAGAAAAGCATGGGGCCTAGGACGGCCGCCCCACCTCATCCTATGGATGGGCCAGCTCTGGAACAAGGATTGAAAACAAGCTATCGTCCCCTTCCGATGCTTCCCACTGTCAGCAAGCCAAGGAAGTCAGGGCTGGAGGAGCAGGAGCTCGGGTGAAGTGCAGGTCTGATTTCAAAGGTACTTTGTGCCTTATCTCAGGGCGGTAACTCCATCATGCACACAATGGCTTAAGCAAGCAGGCCCAGCTGGCTGGTCAGTTGCCCACCAGTGATGTACGTTCTGCATTTGCATTTCTCACGGGGACTGCTTCTTGTCGCGAGATCTGGCTTCCCTCTTTCTTAGGCTGAGCTTATCCATGTTGTCTCTCAAGTTAATTCCGAGGCAGGGGAGAGGCAGTGGGGAAATATCTTTATCGGCCTTGCTCTGCCCCCACCTTTGGATCGAAATTGAGTGGTTTTGTATGGCTTTCTGGCCAAGTGTGGGCATTGCTCAAGTGAAACATTGTCAGCTCAGTAATGAATGCTATGGAGCCCACCTTATCCCATCTACTTTCTGGTCTCTTTTTTTACTCCTTAGCCCAGTGTCCATTTCTGTTATTCCAGGCAGCTGCACGTCCCACTGCCATGAATGGCAGTTTTACCATTGACTTCAGTGAGAGCAGGGTTGGGCTCCTGATGTGGAAACACACAGCAGGCAGTGTATATGATCACCACGTTGGTTTCTTAGGGCATGATCTTGACATCAAACCCACATAAACAGCCCTTTGATGAATTAGTGCAGCTCCTCAATGCTGCAGGATCAGGGGCTGAGATTCTGCGTGGATCATTAGCAGAGTTGATTGTACCCCAGTCAATGGATAACAACTTACTACTGCTAATGGAAGCAGAGATCTCCTCTGTAAAGATAGATATCTATCTTAACATATTATGGCCCTCAGTGTATTTATTTATCCTTACCTCTCCTTATGAGGTAGGGCAGGGCTCTTATTCCCATTTTACTGAGGCAAAACTGAGGCACAGAGTGACTAAGGGACTCTTCATGGCTTCTGCGTCCAGAAGGGACCACTGTGTTGATCTAGTCTAACCTCCTGTTTAACAGAGGCCAGAGAAGTTCCCTAGCTAATCCCCAAAACAGATATTTTTGCAAACCAGCCACTCTTGATTTAAAAGTGACTTGTGATGGGGAATTTATCCTGACCTTTAGTTAATTGTTCCAGTGGTTAGTGGCACTCACTGTCAAAGTGCCCACTTTATGGCTGGAGTGAATACCTTAGTTTCAGATTCAAGCCATTGGAAGCTGTTGGAACTTTCTCTGCCAGACTGAAGAGCCATTTATTAAATATTTGCTCTCCATGGAGGTACGTATCAACTGTGATCAAGTCACCCCTTAACCCTTTCTTAGTTAAGCTCCTGGGGTCTGTCCTATCAAGCAGGATTCCCAATCCTCTAATTAGTCTCTTGTTTCTTCTCCGGACCCTCTTCAGTTTATCAACATCCTTCTGGAATGGTGAGTACCAAAACTGGGCACAGCATCCCAGTGGCAGGGACAGTAGTAAAATAACCCCTCTACTCTTCCTTGGGATTCCCCCATTTAGTCATTCACTGATCACAGTCACCCCTTTGGCCCACAGGGTTGTACCAGGAGCTCATGTTCTGCTTGTTCGGTACAACGATCCTCAAATCTTTGTCAGAGTCACTGCTTTCTAAGGAGACTTTGCCATGGTCCCACCAGCAGCATGTGGTAAGAGTGGGAAATCCACTCCAGGTCTTTAAAGGTGCCCTAACTGTTGGTCCTTCCTTCCACTTTTGCTGATGGTTCTGTTTTTAAACAATTTGTGGTCCAAATACAGCAGAGTGATGGGGTGTGTACCACACCTGGCTCTGACGGGGTTAAAGGGGTCCTGAGAAACAGTTACATCACCTGATATACCTGGCGGGAAAGTCAGGCTTAATTGGTCATGATGCCTAACTGAGCAGCAGCAGATTGGTCATTGTGAAGCCAGGAAATTTGCAGCAGGGAGAGGCTGCATGGGGAGAGACTCTGGTGGGACAGAACAGATAGGACAGTGGTCAGCAGCCCCCGGCACGTGTGCTAAGAGTGGCACGCAAGCTGATTTTCATTGGCACGTGAGGGGGGAGCTCAGCCGTGTCCTCCCTCCACCATGCAGCTGGGACAAGTGCATCCAGATAGACCTATTTGTCTGGGTAGATTTTATTTTCAAGGCCAAACTTTCTGTCTTTTCCTCTTTCCTAGCCCAGAAGTGAGGGGTGGGGGGCGGAGAGGGTGGGATTTTGTTTTCACCCACAAATCCTGACAGCTCAGGGAAATATAATCTTCTTCTGCAATTCTTGTTTAACACGGAGGTGGCTCCGATGACAATTGGGCCCCATCAGGCCCCACAGAGACAGACACAGGCACTTTCTCAAGGAGATTAAGCAAAATTCACCTGCCCTGCTCCCTGTGGATTAACAAAAGACCAGCTAATGCAACCAACCACCACCTAAAGGGCATTTTAATCTTAAAGGGCATCTCAGCATCTTAATTTATTTATTAATGAAGCAGTTGGAAGAAGGACTATTAGTGACTTTAAAAAGTATCCCTGGCACTCGGACCCTACAAAGAGGTCCAAAGGTCAAATTTCCACACACCGCCTCGGAAAGGTCGCTGACCGACAGGGAGCGGACCTTCCCTGTGACCTACAGGGTCTCTACACTGGGACTCAGAGTAGAGGCAGGAGCTGGGTTCCTTTGTCAGCTTCCAAGAAAGACAAGGTGATCCCCTGCCCTGAAGTAAGGAGCATACAGACCATGGGACCAGAGACAGATGAAAGTCCTGAGGTAAGGTCACCAGACCTTATACTATTATCCTGCAAGAGGAGGACCAAAGAGTGACTTAGCCAGAGGGCCAAGTTGCAGGAAAAGGGACCACAGAGGGTGTCGTAGGGAGAGACAGCTGCTTTACCACACCTGGCCACAAGGAGGCGCTCCTGTGGAGAGTGAACCCCTGTACAAACAGATGTCCAAAGCCATGCTGCTGGTCCTCCCTTTCAGCCAGGCAGTGGGGTTACAGTAGTTTCAGTTTGCGAGTGTATATGCATTCAAACAGTGCTGATGACTGAAGTGAGATGTTGCATAATCTCCTTGAGGAAGTGCCTGTGTCTGTCTCTGTGTTTGTACACAATTAGCCTAAGGGGGCCTGATTGTCATCGGAGCCACCTCCGTGTTAAACAAGAACTGCAGAAGAAGATTAGATTTCCCTGAGCCCTCAGGATTTGTGGGTGAAAACAGAAAACAAAATCCCCCCCCGCAACCCCCACCCTTTCGGGGCTAGGAAGGAGGAAAAGACAGAAAGTTTGGCCTTGAAAATAAAATCTGCCCAGACAAATTTGTCTATCTGGACCCAGTGCGGAAACAAGGAATGGGAGGTGTCTGGGCTGGATTTCTTCCGACAACCCTTCATGCAACGGGGGAAGCATGTGTGGAATGTGACAAGCCTGTGCTCTTGTTATGTGTGTAAACTAGTTGGGTCTATTCTCTTCATCTTGAAGTGAACATTTTCAGGCTCCTTGCAAAGCAAATTTACTTTTCCAAAGCACAAGAGCCAACTCTAGGGAGACCACAGGTTGACTCAACAGATCTAATTTTTTTTTTTTTTTTTTTTGCTTCTGAAGAAACACACTCTGAACATCTGTCTGAATCCAGGAGTGCACGCTTGATATTGTGGAGCTGACTTAGTAGACTGGCATGGTTGGTAACCCCTTAATGGACCTTTCCCAGGGCTGGGCCCATGAAGGATTAACATACTTTGGCATCTAAAAGACATGAGCTAGTTCAACTCCAAAGTTACGGGAAGTCAAATTAACTCATGGCATTGTAAAAAAATCAGAAAAGGGCAACCAAATGAGCAGGGGGATGGAACAGCTGCCATATGAGGACAGATTAAAAAGACTGGAAATTTTCATCTTAGAAAAGAGCAATGTAGCGGTCAGTACTTGGGGTCTGCCCTCTCTGGGCAGGAACAGTCACAGTACCCCGCTAAAGTCCCACTGGCTGGTAAGCCCCACACCTTCCAGCAGGGCTGAGCTAAAGCAGTTTGTCAGCCATGGCTCTTGGGCAGGGCGGGGCAGCAGTTAAGGAGCTCAACGCCTTGCAGGAGGGCTGAGCAATGCAGTTTGTAAGCCCTTGCCCTAGGGCAGGGCAGGGCAGGACAGGGCAGGGCAGCACTTATGCCATTAGCCTTCTTGGCTACAAGGGCACACCGCTGACTCAGATCAGCCTCAGCCACTGTAATCCCCAAGTCCTTTTCTATGGAACTGCTACTGAGCCAGTGGGTCCCCGGCCTGTAACAGTGCTTGGGATTCTTCCGTCCCAAGTGCAGGACTTTGATAATCAGCTGGGCAGTGGTGGAATCTCTCCCGAGTGCCCAGCTTACAGGGAACAGTGGCTTCTACTGAGATGAAAGGGCTAGTCCAGGTGCAGGGCTGAGACTGGCTGGTGGAGCAGAAGGCCAAGGAGGAGGAATTCCATCTTGAAAAGAGAAACATGTTGAGGGCTGACTGTGGCATGGCAACCTGTGGTGAAAGGTATGCAGAGTCTCCCGCTTCAGAGACGCACCAGGGAAAAGTATCAGGCGTGGCTAAGTTAGTCTGTATCTTCAAACATAACAAGAAGTCCTGTGGCACCTTGTAGACCAACAGATATTTTGGAGCATCAGCTTTCGTGGGCAAAGACCTGCTTCGTCAGATGCATGAGTGGGGGGTTCCAGAGAAGGATTTAAATACAGGCTCATGAAAAGGAGGGAATCCCAGTCAAGAGGAGGGCCAGAGTTGACAAGGTCAGTTCAGTCATGGAGGATGTGGCCCATTGTCAGCAGCTAACGTGGAGTCGTGAACATCAAGAAAACACAGGCCCATTACCCGCCCAAGAGCAGGATGTGGACAGTCAAGCCTAGTGGCTGGAGTAGGAATCGGTCACCAGGAATGGCAGCCCAGGCTCAGAGTCAGAAGTCGGACATCAGAGCTGAAATCTGAAGTCAGGGACCGGACCTGGATGACCTAATATAAGAAGATACACATCTCCTGGAACAGACCTTGGGAGGGCATTGAGTCTAGTCCCCTGCCCTCTTGGCAGGACCAAGCATAATCTGTTACCTTTTTCTTTAAAAAAAAAAAAATTACATGCCCCAAATGGCCACCTCAAGGACTGAGCTCACAACACTGGTTTAGGGAGGCCAGTGCTCAAACCACTGCACTGCCTCTTTGCCTGTAGAGATGCAAGGCAGGAGCAGGGTGGAGTCCAGGCTGGCACAAGTGTTATTGCAGTGCGAGCAAATGCTTCAGCAACTGCTGCTGGGCCTAAGAGCTGCTTTGTTGACTGCTCCATCACCACAGACCAGCCCCACTCCTCTGGGTGCCAGGCAGGTTCCCCCATCTCTTTTCCCAAGAACATTGTTCTGTTCCTGTTCCTGCTTCCTTACGGACAGCCTGACACTTCATAGCCCCATGTGCTGCCCTATCCTTTCCACTGCCTGATCTGGGAGCACCTGTCGTCAGGGGAGCTGCTGGAGGGATCTGCCACCCTGAAACCGCCACTAGTCAGCTGGCACAGGGCAAGCCCTGTTCTACCCCCTGGGGTCTCAGAGCTGTACAGTACAGGCACAGCCAGGCTCCCCAGGCCTGCCCCTCAGGCTTCACCTGCCAATCTGCTCCCTGGGGCCTGCTCAGCTCTTGACTTCTGCCACAAATGCCTATAAAGGGCCTAGTTACCACACAGGAACACACAGGGTCCATCTAACCCAGTACCCTCTCACCAGAAGAGGCCAGTAGTACCCGAGGCTTCAGCAGACGCTGATTAAGAACCCTGCAGAAGGTAGCTGCATAGTAACCTACTCTGAAGGGAAATTGCCTCCAGACCCCCCAGTTGTTATAGTTTGGCTTATTGCCCTGAAGCATGAGAGTGGATGGCACCTTCCCAAAGTCTTGGCTATTTTGAAATATTTAATCTTATGTCTCCGGGTTTTCATGTTCTCCTCATAAATTTCAAATCCCTTTTGGGCTCCTTCTAGGTGCTTGATCTCACCAATATCTCACAACACTTATTATTATTAAACATTTATAGTGGGGTAGCACCTGGAAGTCAAACCACACCGAGGTCCCACTGTAGGAGACACAGGTAAATGAAAGTCCCTACCCCAAAGAGTAACCTACCCCAGTCTAAAAGACAAGACATTTCTGGTGGGTGAGTAGTTTGGGGAGTGTGAGGGGAGCCACTGCCCCCAAACTGCAAGCATTCCCTACCACACAGCACCCCTTCTCCTAAATATAATAAAACTATGCCTATGGGCAACCACAGGCTGGGCGAGGTATGTGGAGCAGCCAGAGTGAGAAAAACAACATACAGGGTTCTTTGCCAGTTCATAGCAGTACCACCAACTTACTGCCTGCCCACTTTTCTGGAGATGATGAGTTCCACAGGCTAACTGCATTGTGGGGCAAAGTATTTCCTGTGACTGACTTGACTTAAACACTTGTACTCTGAATGGAGCACAGTAGTCTACAAGTCTCCTCCACTTCATTCCCTCTCAGGACAAAACTGGCTGACTCCAGGAGTACCCCAGCTGTTGTCCTTCAGTCTCAGTAGATCTTCTCCACATTGTCCGAGGTCTTCCTCTTTTGCATTTTCCTTGAAGGGTCCATGTGAGAGCTTGATGGACTCTGCTGGATGATGGTTCCTGAGAGCGTGGCCGAGCCATCCCCACTCTCTTCTCTTGATTTGAATGTCAAGTGGTTCTTGTCCTGCTCTGTTCCAAAGCTCCTTGTCTGTGACCAAGTTTTGCCATTTGATGTGAAGGATGGACCTCAGGCACCTGTTTATGAATGTCTGTAGCTTGTAATTTGAAGACTTTATAGTATGCCAGGTCTCGCATCCATACAAGAGCGCACTCTTCACACTTGCTTGGTAGATCTGCAGTTTCATCTTCAGAGATATTATTTGTGAATTCCATATGGATGAAGAGTTTTGAATACAGCTGTTGCTTTCCCTATTCTGACACTGATATCCTTATCTGTTCCTCCGTCTCTGCCCATAATGCTCACTGTGGTCAGTGTTAAATGTGCCCTATTTCATTTTCACTGAATACTCCCCAGTGCCTTCTGCAATGGCGAGTTTAACACCATGTACTACAGTCAAGTGGAAACTGTACTGTAATCATCCAGCTAGGAGTTTAGGCTTATTTAGTCTACAGAAGAGAGGAGTGAGGGGTGATTTGACAGCAGCATTCAGTTAACTGAAAGGGAATTACAAAGAGGATGGAGAGAGGCTGTTTTCAGTGGTGACAGATGACAGAACACGGAGCAATGGTCTCAAGCTGCTGTGCGGGAGGTCTAGGCTGGGTATTAGGAAAAATTATTTCACCAGGAGAGTGGTGAAGCATAGGAATGCGTTACCTAGAGAGGGGGTGGAATCTCCATCCCTAGAGGTTTTTAAGTCCCAGCTTGACGAAGCCCTGGCTGGGATGATTTAGTTGGGGTTGGTTCTGCCTTGGGAAGGGGGCTGGACTCAATGACCTCCTGAGGTCCCTTCCAGCCCTGTGATTCTATGAGTGAGTTTGAACACATGACTTACTGGGAAAGTGATCTGTAGCTAATTGAGAAGTTCCTGAGCAATCTTAGGACTTGTCTAGACAAACAGGTAAGTCTCTGTTGAAATGAGTGTACGTCAAAGTACTCTGGGGAATTTTTGTGCCTGGCCTCAGAGTCTACCTGGACACTTAATGCTTGGCAGGCAAGCCCAGAAGAGATTTACATCCTGGCTTGCTACAAACTACGTATTCATCTAGACAAGCACTAATTCTCTTTGCAAGTCCTCTTTAGCAACACTCTCTGTGGAGGCAGTCTCTCCCTAAAGCTGGTACCACCAGCTAGCTTTGTTTCCATGGGGGAAGGGAGATCTTTCAAGACCTTACTTGTTAAAGACATTTCTGGGTTTTTACCTTGTCTGGAACAGGCCTTGGCATGGCCTTGGGCCAGGAGAATGATAAATTCATAGGGAAGAGGCTCACCAGTAAGCCGGTTTGACACAAACAGCTGAGTTGTCAAATTTTCTCATACTGCGGCTTCATATACTTCTGTGCTTCCATGCTAAATGAGATCTGACAGTTAATTTAAAATCCACAGGCAATCTCAATGTCTTGCCTCACTATAGTGAGAGAAGTGGAACAGAAGGGCACGCTGTCTGGTTGTAGAGGTTTTTAACATCAAAGATGAACCAGAAGAGTTTACTTCTCCCCGAGTTACTTAATAATCAGAGAAATTCACCCAAGAGAGAATATTTCACGTGGAGTGCTAGCACCCTAAGAGCCTTCCAACACATCTCAGAGAGCCTTCTCAACCCAAGTTGGGTCCTTCTCAAGCTATAGAACAAGTACCAGAGGCGGCAGTAAACTGTGAGGCCCCAATGCTGTGCTCCACATGTGAGTGTCGTTCTGTGACAAGCCACCTTTGCAACCCAAGACTGCAAACTGAGTCAATAGCAAAGCCAGGAATAGAAAGGGCGCTCCTTCAATCAGGGCACATTTCAGTAGCCAGTAGATCGTAATGCCTCGCTGCCCTGTTCCCTCTAATTTTTATTATCCATTGGCAGAATAAATTTTGTTATGTGCACCAAGGTATGATAGGATGTGCACCACCAGCAGAAACACATGCTGCCAGCTGAGGGCGCTCTGTCAATCAGCTGGATGGTGCCTGACTCTCCTGACTGGCTGCCCATGTGCTCAGCTGACAGGGAACACTGCCTGGCTGTGAGACCCACCTATTGCTATGGAGTATTAAATGTTCAGAGCTGATGTAGAGGCCCCTTTGTGTTCCTCAGTGACTGGTTTTGAAGTTTTTACTTTTACTACCAGCTGGTGTCTGATGTTAACAAATCAAGTGATGCCTGGACGCAGAGTCCCTGATGTTAACAAACAGTTGCTGATGCAGAGGCCATTAAATGTTTCTTGGCCAGCTGTAGTGGGGCAATTGCCCCGCTCTGGTAGGAAAGGGGTTAAACTCAGCCCTGGGCACTATTTGAGTGTTGGGAAAGTGGGCAGGGCCTAAACCAGCTCACTGCTAAAGCCCCTCCCTGCACTGATGGGGTTAGTGGCTGGGGCAATTAGCTGGCAATTAGAACTGCAGCCAATTATGGCCCAGCTGGGGCTGTATAAATAGAGGGCTCCTTGAAGAATGGAAGGAAGGAAGTTGGGGGATTTGCTTTAGTTGTAGTTATCTGTGTGCTAGGGAAGCCACAGGGCTTTCCTAAGCTGTAGTGGGGCTGCAGGAGCTCTGGCCAGGTAGGTGCTAGGCTGTAGGGCCTGAGACAAGGCCTGAGGGTACTAGGGCAGGGGAGCAAGTCCAAAGCCCCTTGTCAATGCTGAATGGCTGTTTTAGATGTCAGTTTGCCCCTGAGATAAGGGAGTAGCCAATGGGCAGTGGGTCACTGAGGCAAAGTGGGTGTAGGGGCTCAGGGGAGGCGGGGGACCCCAGAGTGTGGGGTGCTGCAGTAGGGCAGGGGCCTGATGGAAGGGCACTGTGATCTAGGAGGGAGGTGAGTGCTGAGCTAGCAGATAAGGACTCCTCAGTGCATGTACTCTGCTGTGGGTGTGGTTAAACCTTGATGTCCCTCCCACTACAATAATGCTGAGCATGGAGAGAGTGCCCCTGTCTCCTAGATGAGCTAGCTGAGGTGGCTAGAGGATGAACTGGCAGGTAACAGTGGGCAAGGCACTGGCTGGAAGAGCTAATTCCCTGAGTAACCAGCAGGAGGTGCTGTGGTGATTGTGCACCTAGTTACACCAGCATAAACCCTTTGCTCTAGTGAGGCATTGTTGGGCACCCTGGGGTACCAGACAGCTGTGGGGAGGAGGGGCTAGCAGGCAGGGCTCTGGGCTGGTGCTTAAGTGACCTGCCTCTGATTCTGTGATTTGTCACTGAGTCCACCCAGGCCTCTTGCTGAAATCTACAGAACAGGGGAGAGTAGCTCTTTGTCTTCCAAGGGGTCTGTGAAGGTGCTCTCAATTATCGCCTGTGTTCAGGTAGGATGGTAATAAAGTCCAGCAATGTGCTGAGACTGGGGGAACTGTGCTGTTTGGTGATCACACCACACAAGTGCTCCAAGGTATTTGGGTTCCTGATTTTGATGGAAGTCTAAATAACTTTGCGGGTCTGAGCTTCAGTTCTTACAGAGCCTGCCTGGATCTGAAGTAGGGAGGGCTAGCCCAAGGGCTTGTCTTCATGTGCAGCTGTAGCATGTTAGGGAACACGCTACTATGCAGACAGAGGAGCCTCTATTATTGGCACAGTTAATTCAACTCCCTAGCAGGCAGTACCTATGTTGGCAAGAGAAGCCCCTGACTCTATTCCCTGTCAGGAGGCCTGGGTGAGCAGAGCAAGCCCCTGGCACATGAGGCAGAGGGGCAAGTTCCCAGGCAGAGGCAGGGCTGGGACTGGGTGGGCCTGGATGTGCTGTTGGTGAGCCACAGACCCTCTAACCCTGCTTATGGGCTGCGTTCCTGTGGGAAACCAAAGGGCACATCCCTGAAACCAGGGAGTCCCCGCTTCCAAAGTCCATGCTCCAAAGCTTGCAGGTGCTAGCGCTTCCCAATTGGACAGTGGTACTGATTTCTGTACTATGGGCCAAGCCAGGCCTTTTCCCTCAATCTTCTTGGAAATGAGTGTGCTGTTAAATGAAACTTTCTTCAATAATTCAGCAGCAGGTGGGCCCACAGCCTGGAAACCTTGAAGCAAAATGGACAAAGTCTGGCAAAGTTATAAGCAGCTGAAAAGAGTCTTTTATAATAGAGAGTCTGTCTACACTAGCCAAAATCTTTGAAATTGCCATGCAAATAGCCATTTCGAAGTTTACTAATGAAGCGCTGAAATACATATTCAGCGCTTCATTAGCATCTGGGTGGCTGCGGCACTTTGAATTGATGCGGCTCGTCCAGACGGGGCTCCTTTTCGAAAGGACCCCGCCTACTTCGAAGTCCCCTTATTCCTATGAGCAGATGGGAATAAGGGGACTTCGAAGTAGGCGGGGTCCTTTCGAAAAGGAGCCCTGTCTGGACGAGCCGCATCAATTTCAAAGTGCTGTGGCCACCCACATGCTAATGAGGTGCTGAATATGTATTTCAGAGCTTCATTAGTAAACTTTAGAATGGCCATTTTGAAGTTTTGGCTACTGTAGACATAGCCAAAGTGTTGCACAGCCTTAACTATACGTGAACTGACCAGTTCTGTAACAGGTGAACTCACGTAAAGTACCATCCAAGAGCTCCTTAGTCATAAGGATCCAATGTGGAGATAAGTCTGTGAGGCAGGGACCTTGTCACTACATTTTTGTAAATTACTTGCACATTTTGGGCCATCTATATAAACAGAGAGGCCCATACCCACAAGAGATTTAGGTGCTTAACTGCCACTGACATTGATGGCCCTTAGGAGCCTAAATACCTTTGTGGATCAGGGCCCTGTCCGTTGAGCTTTGCAGAGGAGGTAAGTGGCATTATCCTCAATCGGGGGATGGGTAAACTGAGGCACCAAGTGGTGCCCTCACATGCTAGAAGGCTACTGGAAGAGCCAGGAACAGACACATTTTCTGAGTCCCCAGTGTCCTATCAGCTGGGAGACATGGACTCTCCAGTGCGTGCACCCTGTGATGGGTGTGGTTAAACCTTGACATCCCTGTCACTACGGTCGTGGTGAGCATGGAGAGAGTGCTTCCATCTTCTAGATTAACTAGTTGGCTCATTTTGCTCCCTTTCCCACCGCTGCCTTCCCAAGCCATCCCTGGAGCTACACCCAATTTTGCAGGGCAGGATGCTCTTTTGGAATGTGCTTAGCTTGTACCTGAATCTGGCCACTTTGACTCCTCAAATTGTTTCTTTCCATGCAATTTGGAAAGTCGCCCCCTTATCATCTGACTGATGTGGCTTTGCAGCACCACAGACTCTGCAGCTTGTGGCCAGCAGCGGCATCCCATAATGAAGTCAGAGGAGACCATTTGCCTGGGTGACATTTCTCAGGCTGCTGCTAAAATCCCCCCTTTGTTAGTCCAGTTCTCAAGCCTCCTCGGTAGGCAGGCCCTCAGCTATTTTGCACTCCCTTTACCTTTTGCTTTGCCTTTAAATGAACAGAGCCAGCAAACCGGAGTGCAGGGCTTGCTAGGGCTGCCATAGGCTTAGTATCAGTTTGGCTTGAACAGCCTGATGAGCACAGGCCAGCAAGATGCGTTGTGACCCTGATGATGAAACATCTGGAGGAGCCTCACCGAGATTCAGCTCTGGTGAGACACATGGATTACGCAGCTTGTCCCCAGTGCAAATTCATGTCCACAGGAAGTCAGTTTATTCTGGCTGAGCATCTGCCCCTAGAGGTGCAGTCTGTGCACTACAGCAGAGTTTGCCTTCTGCTGGGTGCGCTGGGGCCTTCTTCCGTGTAAACTGACCTGGGTCCTTGACGGGATTCCTTTCGCTCCTCTGACTGCTTTGTGCTTCAGCTGAAGAGCATTTGCCAAGGCTGACAACTCACCGCAAACAATCGTGCTACCTGAGAGGGGAAGTATTCTTCCACCCTCAAGGCAGACAGCTTCAGGCAGCTGCTGTGTTTGTGTTTCTCTTTGCTCCCCACTTCAAAGCAGGCAGTTTGTATCTGCAGAGGCATGCAGGAGCAAAAGGACTTGGTGGGGCAGAGATCTTAGGCTGACAGGCCTTCTAGGGATCGCAGAAAGCTGCTGTGAGGGATGGCCAGTGTGTGTCTCTGTAATCAGGATTTATTGCAAACAATTTTTCTTTCTTGTGCCATCAAAGGCCGTGTGGGCCAGTGGAGAGGGCAAGGGACTGGGAACCAGGAGTCTTGGGTTTTATTGTCTGGCTCACTGTTTGACTTTGGACCACTTGGTGCCTCAGTCTGCCCATCTGTGAAATGGGAATAATGTACTTAGCCTCCCCTCAAAGCATGGTTTGGGATGAAGATGAAATGAGTAGCTGGCCCAGTGCAGGTCTTTGTACAGTGCTCTGAGGGAAAATGCTTGATGTAGAGCTGGTCCAAAATTTTTTTTGATGCACAATTAGGGTTTTGATTCCATGGAAAGTGCTAGCTTTTGGATGAATAACTGAACACCAACATTGCTGGGCTACGGCTCATGTCCTCAAAAGATTTGCTTGGAAATACCTTTGTGGTTCCTGAAGAGTGGTGGTTTGAGAGCTTCATGCTCCCATCCCTCAGCTGGACTCCATTTCCCATGATGTATTGTCAGCAGGGACTCCCATGACATAACACAGCACCTGAGCAAGAGGCATCATGGGAAATGTCAGGCCAGGGAAAATGACTCAGAAGAGCACTGGGCCACGAGGCATCTTTATGACAACTCCCAGCAGGCACCATGGTAGCATTTCCAAATTAAAATTTGGAGTGTGTGTGGGGGCGGGGGGTGTTGATTTTTCCACTGAAAACTCGAAATCGTTAAGTGGAGTTCAAAGTGTCATTCGTTATCATGATACTTAATGGCCTGGGTCCCAGGAATCTAAAAGAGCATCAGAACTTCCGGGATAAGATCTGTGGCCTTCACCTCTGCTCCTCTGGCATGATGAAAGCCTCTAAAACGGGAGTAAAGTTCATCCCTCCAGGAGATGGAGGTTGCTCAGGAGCTGCTCCCAGAGTTTGGGTGAACTCCGTGGGGGAACCAATAACAATCCCCAAACCTCATCCCCCGCTGCTGCTTCTACAAGGGCAGGTCTATGCTACAGGGGAAGGTCAAATTAAGATATGCAATGTCCGCTATGTTAATTGCATGGCTAAAGTCAACATCCCTTAATCTGGGCTTCCACTGTGGGAGGTTGGTGGGAACCTCTGCTCCATCAGCTTCCCTTACTGCTACTGGGGGGCAGGAGTGCTGTGGTCAACGGAGGCACCCAGTGAATTCGATTTAGTGTGCTCCCCCAGGCATGCTAAATGGAGCATCAGGAGAGTGGCTGCAGCTGGGTTGACCTTCCCTGTAGTGTAGCTGTAGCCTCACTGAAACAGCACAATGGGTGAACAAATTCAAAACCCCTACCAAAGTAACCGCTCCCCTGCCCATGCAGCTGCCCTTCTGGGAAGGGAACGGACATATGCTGTGTCCTTTGGGTGCTGTGTAAGTGTGAGGCTGTCATCTTTTCCCAGGAGGCAAAGGACCACAGTTGGATCTCACTTGCAATTTGCATAAATCTAGCCTCCCTGGCCTTTTCCTGGATTCTCACCAATGTAACTGAGACCTGCCCAGGGACAAGCCCCCAGCCCCAGGAAGAGAAAACACCCACTCAGGCGTTCCTGCCTTCCAATTCACAAAGGGCACGACACGCTGATGTGAGGAATGAGACCAGCTGACAGCACGGCGCAGACCCTCCAGGCGCCGTATGTCCTGATGACCTGTGCAGTTAAGAGCTTCTGCTCCTCTTAATTCGGTTCCAGGTCAAGTTTCTCACCTAAGGGGGTGTCACTGGTGGAGCTGACCTGCGTTGTTCTCTTTTGCTAGCCTTTGAGACCCCAGTTAAGTACATGTAGCAATTTGCTAAGTGTTGTTTCTTTCTCTGTCTGTGCCTAATCATAGAGCCTTTCTGGGAAGGAGGTCTCCTTTAGATTTAATTGAGTAGGTTAACTCTGACCCTTGTTTACATGGAGTAGAACAGGAGAGCACTTAGCAACAGCCACAAATGGGAGTTTTTAATGTGTGCCTGGCATGTTCCTCTGACCTTTCAGAACAGGCTAGAAAGCTATTCGAGTAGCTGGGTATATAAACCCCTGTACATAGACACCTCAGTGGGGAGGGGGCTGCAGGAGGGTGGGGAAAGGGCTTAGTCTGTCTCTGACAAGTTAATTAACTGTAAGAGCAAGCATGCTTATCCAGGTGATGTCATGACATACAGGTAGACTGGTTTTTGTCTCTGCTTGGATGGATAGAAATGCTTAGAAGCCCCTGATAGCTCAGTCCTGGATTCAGGGAAGCACTTAGGTGTGTGCTCCAACTTCTGAGCCAGAGCTTAAGTCCCATTGTGACTTCAGCACATGCTTAAAGTTAAGCACATCTTGAAGCACCCTGCTTGAACAGGGATTCTTTGGTGAAGTAAGAGTGAGAAGGGGATAGAATTTGCCGTCTGAGTAGGGGAAGAGGTTTTAGCCACTGGTGTACACAAGCGATATGGAAGGAGTTAAGACAAGGTGTGGTATTCAGGGATTTGCAGCAGAGCAAAATGTTTTTCTTTGTCTCAAATTTTTGGACAAGAGACTGGTTTCTTACCCCTCTTCCATGAGCCTGAGACTGACAACTAATTTCTCCATCCCCCAAAGCAATTGTTTTCAGGGAGAAAACTACAAAAATGGGGAATCCACACTTAGAGCAGGTTCACGGTTTTACCTGGGTTGGCGTGACTGATGGTTTTGTTCCCTCAGGCAGTTTCTGCCTACCATTATGGGGTCTATGTACCTCCAGGCTGCAAATCAAAACCAGTATCTCTGTACAGGTTCTTCAGCATAGATATAATTCAAAGGAAAAATTATAGAATCAGGTTGTAGAGAAGTGAGCCTGGAAGGGACCTGAGATGTAATCAAAGGCAGCTACCGGCACTAAGGCAGGACAACATAAACCATCCGATAGGTGCTTCTCCAATCTTTTCTCTAAAACCTCCAATGATGGGGATCCCATAACCTCCCTTGGGGTATGTCTACTCAACAGAGTTATCCTGCAATATCATATTCCAGAGTTGTTATTCCAAAATAAATTATTCTGGAATAACACATCTACAGTACAGGAAAGCCCCCAAATAAGCAAAACTTATTTTGCAATAGTATGTCCACACACAATAGAGCCTATTTATGGATTAGAGCTCCTGAAGGATAATCTCCAGCGGTTCTGAGATTGCTTTAGATAGTTACAGATGCACCTGAAGATAATTTCATCAGGCCTTGCTGACCAGAGACATCTAACTTATCTAACTATTCTTTAATCTATTCTTTCCCTATTTTTGCGTGAGTTCCTTCTCCACTGGTGTTAATGTTGAGTTGACTATCTGGTGACCATTAACCATTTTAGTAATCAAAAAGGAAAATTACTGGAAAGGAACTCCTGGGTCAATGAGCTCAGTCCCTGCTATCACAGGCAACTCTGTGGTATAAACCCATTGTTCAAGTTGCCTTGGGGTCCAGCGATTTAAAAGGAACATCTCTCAGGGCTCCCAGTCCCAGCCAGAAGAGTCTAGCGGTAGTAACCCCTTCTCCTGAGCTCAAGAGAGAATTGTTCAGTGGATATCTATGCAATAGGGACAAGCCAGCTCACACTGCCTCTCCCATGGCTCACCCTGGCTCAGAGGGAGCCCCCCATTATGCTGGGAGGGACAGTTAATTCCCATTTCCGCCCAGCCTTTGGCCTCCCTGCTGGAATAGATCTCAAAGATGCCACATCCATCTACGATAATTCCAACACACACCTGTCTGCCAGGGTCTTTCCAGCCCCAACTGGGGTGTTAAATGATTTGAAGCATGCAAGATTTCGCTGTTTGTGTTGGAACAAGTCTGAGTGATTAATCCCTTTGTGAACCCGAGTGCCATATGATCATCTGGAACGTTTTGGTGGCAGGCTGCCATTTTTCTTCACTTCGTTTACCTTGGCGTGACAAACACCTTGTAGATAATGCTCAGAATGTTTTGCAGTTCTATAGCTCCTTTCACTCGGGCATTTCCTAGCACTTTACAAATGCTAATTAGTTAAGACTGTGACAAAGGCGCTGCATGAATCCCGTTTTCAGATCATGTGTCTCAGCGAGAGATGAGCTCAAACCTCAAATCAGGGAATCCCCGGCCTCTGAGGTCTGGATCTGCATCTGGACTTCACAGCTGGCCTCTTCCTTGTGTAAGGGGCTAAGTCCAGTTCTAGAGCTGAACTTCGTTGCCCTGCTGCTGGTCGGAGGCAGACTGGGCATTTGCCCTGGCATCTGGCAATTCACAAGAGCCCAGGGTCCTGGCTGCCACTGTACCTACCGCCTTTCAATTGCAGGCGGAGTGCTATGCTGCACACTCGAAGTGGCTCTCAGGGCTTGGGTGGGGGAGTGGATGCAACAGGGTTTGGATGGCGCTGAGGGCTGGCTGCTCTAGCTCCTCCCCTTCTGCCCAAGGCTCCGCCCCTTCCAGGACCGCGGAGTCCCACTCCTCCCCTTGCCCAGGGGCCCAGCCATTCTGTTGGCTCTCCTCGAGGTTTGCCTTTCTGGTCCACCTCCTAGTTTCAAGACCCCTTCCTGGTGTGCTCAGGCTGTTTACTTGGGCCTGGTCAGCATTCTGCTGGAATTCCAAGTTTGTTTGATCTTGGAAGACTCAAGTGAAATCTCCATGTGAGCCTGGCACCTTCCATAGCTTTCAGGGGCTGGCAGGCCGCTCCCTAATGCTGCAGGGCGTTCTGGGCTAGCTCAGTGTCAGGACCAAATTAAAAGGCCGCGGTGCAATGAGGAGGTTCTCTGGTTGTGTCGCTGAAGATGGGTAGAGTATAACGTTTTCACAGGCTAGGCCCAAAGGAGGCGTTTCTGGAGTTTAGGGCCGGGTGGGCCTTACCAAGGTGGGCTGTGCCAGGTGGGGGCAGAGGGCACAGACTGCACCCAAAGGTGGTTAGTGACTTTAATTGGGGCTCCTCTTCTGGCTTGCTGCCCAGCCACAGTGGGTTCCCTATAAGTCCCCCACAGACCTGCAACCAACAGTGATATCTGGCAGTCACAGCTTGCTCCCTGTGTGGCTCTGGGTACTATTCCTGTGGGTGCTTCTTTGCAGTTTCTGGCGTGGGCTGTTGGAAATCATAGCCCAAGCCAAGCAGATCCATCACACAGTGAATTTTGGCCATTGTTAATCTCTGACAGCAGATAAGGCTCCTCCATGGACCACCTGGGAATTGTGGGTTGCTGGTCACTGGATCCAGCAGGCCTCATTGGAGTGGCTTTTTTTCTGGTAGCTCATCTTCATCAGAGATGCTGGGACCCTCTCCCCATTCTCTCACTAAATGGAAAGGTGCGGCCATGGGAAGCCAGGCCACCAATTGAAATGGTGGATTCTGGTCCCTAAATTTTGCATTTGTCATTGATCTTTTCATTCAGTGTAGAAGCACTGACTCTCTCACGCTGTCACTCACCGTGGAAGGTCATGTCCCTTTCATAAGGTATTTCACCAGGAGGGGGTTGAAGCACTGAAATGCGTTGCCTAGAGAGGTGGTGGAATCTCCATCCCTAGAGGTTTTTAAGCCCCATCTTGACAAAATCCTGGCTGGGATGATTTAGTTGGGGTTGATCCTGTTTCAGGCAGGGCCTGGACTCGATGACCTCCTGAGGTCCCTTCCAGCCCTAGGAGTCTATGATTCTCTCTCCTGCACTGCTACAACCTGGAGTATGTCATTTCACTCCACTGACCTTAGCTTCCCACCCGGAATACAGAAATAACAACAATCCCTTCCTGATCATTGAGGTGCTCAAATGTCTCAGTGACCTGTGCCATAAAAAGCCCAAAATTGCCTTCCTCACTACTCCATCTCTGCATTGTGCCATTCGATAGAGACCAGTTCATATCAGTGGTGCTGTTTGCTCCCATTCTGGAGCACCGGTGCACAATTCCAGACCAGCCAGCAGCAGGACTCTCTGGAGGGCATTAGACCTGTATATTGATGATGCATTATCTAAATAACAGGCTCCTGTAAGTCCTGAGCTTTGATGGTGGTTGAGGGCACTCAGCACTGGGTGGGAATGTGCCCCATACCAGACAGAAAAAATATTCCCTATGCCGTTACTATATAAATTGCATTTATATAATTGCTTTCATCCTGAAAAGTCCCCAAGCATTTTACAAATGGGAGCTGCTGTGATAATTAGGCCTACCAATTTACTCTGACTGGGAGCTCAGCCGTAGAACATTTTGCGGAAGTTCATCAGACATCACGATAAGCTGCAACCACGAATGTCGATGGGAAAAGGTATGAAAAGACAACAGACAGAACACGTCTAAACAAAAAAAGGGCCTCCTGAGATGGTTTGAGGACTATGGTAAAAGCAGGTGGGGTAAGAAGAGGGGACCAGGACCTGGGAATTAAGGAATCAAGACTGTTTTTTTGGATATCAGATGTAAGTGGAGGACAAAATAATAAGGGGATGGGCTATTCCAGCCATCAGCCCTTTCTGGGCCCTTGAAGAAACAGACTTTGGAGATAAAATTGGGAAGAACAGGCAGAGGCTACAAAAATGAGCTCCATCATCACAGCAACCACCCCAGTGGTGTCGACAGCCGCCACAGGCCCAGGAGGTAACAGGGAGGAGGAAGTGGGGGGGTGAGGAGGGCTGGCTCCTTATCCCAGAAAGGGCGAGGCCAAGGGTAGAAGGGGCAGGGCTCAAGGCACTCAGCCCTGGCCCCACCCCATGCTCCCTCAGAGCTGCATGTGGAGCAGCAACTCAGCGCGCTGAGGTGTTTCAAAGTGGCTGGGGGGGGCAACTGCCCCTTTCCCCCCTGCCATTGGGTCTGAGCCACCCTCAGTTTCCTGGCCCCCTGAGCCCAGGGGAGCTGGAACTAGGGATGTTGGGGTGCTGCTGCACCCCCGTCTTTACGTGGTTTCCCTCATGTACAGTGTTTACAGTTCAGTTCATTGTCTCTCAGCACCTCTAGCTGGCCCTTCTCCACCCAGACCCTGAAAGAGGTCCTGGCCAGCCTGAGCTAAGGAGCGAGTGATGCAGATAACATCACCATCCCTATCAGCTCCAGCTGAACTCCGAACACAGCCAGAGCGGCAGCTGCAGCCCATCTCAACTAGTGTCTTCTCTTCCCTGGGTTTTTTTCCTTTCTAAAATTCACTCCAGCTTGTGGAAACGGAGGAGGAAATGGTGTTAAAATGAAAGTCTTTATTTAATACTTGACATTTCCAATGCTTTAGTGGCTTTTACTTAATAAGAGACCTGGCATACTAAAAAATCTTCAGAATCCCAAGTTACAGACATTCATAAACCGATGCCTGAGGTCCATCCTTTGCATCAGATGACAAGACTTTATCACTAATGAGGAGCTTTGGAACGGAGCACGACAAGAACCAGTTGATGTTCAAATCAAGAGAAGAAAGTTGGGATGACCAGGCCACACTCAGAAAAAACTTAATTCTGCATCATCCGTAAAGCTCTCAAATGTAACCCACAGGGAAAAAGCAAAAGAGGAAGACCTCGGACGGGTGGAGAAGATCTACTGAGATTGAAGACAACAAGTGGGGTACTCCTGGAGTCAGCTAGAAGTTTTGTCCCAAGACAGAGTGATGTGGAGGAGACTTGTAAATGACCCTGCTCCACCGGGTGTACAAAGGTTTATGTCAAAGTAAGTCAAGTGAACATAAGAACGGCCATACTGAGTCAGATCAAAGGTCCACCGAGCCCGCAATCCTATCTTCCAACAGAGACCAATGCCAGATGCCCCAGAAGGAGTGAACAGAACCAGTAATCACCAAAGCGATCCCTTCCCTGTCGCCCATTTCCAGCCTCTGACAGAGGCTAGGGACACCATTCCCACCCATCCTGGCTAACAGCCATTGGTGGCCCTAACCTCCAGGGATTTATCTAGTTCTTCTTTGAACCCTGTTAAAGTCCTGGTCTTCACAACATCTTCTGGCAAGGAATTCCACAGGGCATCCATGCACTGAGTGAAGAAGAACTCCCTTTTGCTAGTTTTAAACTTGCTGCCAATTAATCTCATTTGGTGACCCCTAGTACGTACGTTTCTCCACACCAGTCATGATTTTATAGACCTCCATCATATCCCCCTTAGTTTCTTCTTTTCTAAGCTGAAAAATCCCAGTCTTTTTAATTTCTCTTCAGATGGCAGAAAGGTGTGATTGCCCTGGTGCTGAGCATGTTGTAGGCTCTGTCTAGCAAATGTGGACAGACGCCGTTTGACACTGCTGAATGTCAGACAGTGACTGGGTTATCTCCACATGTTTGGCCCATATATGCCACCTAAATACATACAACAGAGCCCCTTCTCCAACCACTGATATGCAGCCAACTCTGGGGTGTGGCTGTTGAAAGGTGCATGGCAATATGACAGGGCCATTTAGGATATGAAATGAAAAAGTTATGTGTATATATATAGACTGCAGGGGAAGTCAAAGGAGCCAGAACACTTATATCCTCAGATGAGGCTCTGGTGGCACTGACCTTCAGCAAATTTAGGGTGAGGGTGCTGTAGAGGATGAAGTTGGCATGCATGGCTGAAAAGTGCTGTCTATGGTTGTGGCTTAGATGGTGAGTTTTTTTAGGCAGGGAACATCTTTTTGCTCTTTGTGCCTGGTACAGTGAGAGCCGACATCAGGAGAGATGGTCCAGTGGTGGGATTGCTCACCAGGGAGTGGGAAGAGCTGGGTGCTGTTTTCTCTGCCACTGACTTCCTGAGTGACCTTGGGCAAATCCCTTAATCTTTTGGTTGCCTCATCTTTAATATGGTGTGAATAGCACTGTCCAGCCTCTCACAAGGTTCTTGTGGGGGTAAAAACACTGAGGGGTGCCAGGTGCTCAAATAGGATGGTGATGTGGGCTAGGAAGTACCTTTGATTTGGGCTCTTGAGAGACAATGCAAGGTAGGGAAGTGCAGGATGCAGCTAGAGGTATGATGAGTAGCCTCGGAGTGTTTTACTTCTCCTGTTTTGCATACAGCTCATACACTGCATGCCCACCTGCCCACCCACCGGAAGAGCTGGAAAGTTGAAGGCTTGGAAGGCAGCTGTCAGGTGTTAATGAGTTGTGACAGGGCTTTCCAGTGACAATGCAAGCTCACACCTGCTGCCATTTTATCAGGCTTGTATCAACACTGAAGAGCCCTACGGCCACTGGGGAACAGAGGACAGCATCCAAATAGGCCTGTCCAGCTGTGTAGGTGACTGGCCTGCATTCCAGAGTGTCAGTAAGGCATCTATGTCTTCATTCTTCTCCAGCAGGTTCAGAACACCCCCGTGGGTTACATGCCGAGAACAGAACCCAGGGATAAGGCTTGCGCCAGCTGTGTGGTCTTGCATCATCCTCATTTGTCTCCAGTGCAGTGGGTGTATGAGGATTCTGTTTCTAAAGCAGGTGATAGATGATTTCACTAATACCCAGTTGTTTAGACTTGACATCAGGGTGGTGGTGGGGTGGGTGTGTTCTTCCTTTTGGCCAATGTACCTGGGTAATTTACAGATGCCGAGCTGCCGGATTAAGTAATTGATTTGATGTGTCTCTCGTGCCAGGAAAGAAGCATTCCTCCGATAACAAAAACACCACCAAAACCATTAAATGGGTGCCAGATTGACAGCTGGGGAGCATGAAGGCCCCAGCTGAGCCACAGAATGGGTAGAGTGCAAGGAAAGGGGATTCCTGTTCCATAGGGCTGCCAGTTCTGCGGTGCTCTGGAGAGGGTCAGCTGGCTTGTACAGGTAAGTGGACTGTTCATATGTTGACCTTTTTTGCTGGCACTTCCAGCAATGGCAGGAGTGCTGGGGGGCAGTGTATCTCCTTGGATTATCTTGTGATGAAGGCACAGGTATGAGCAAACACCTGTCTCTCTCACCCTGTCTGACTTGGAGCAAGTTGCTGGACCCCAAATTGGCTGCTGATTTTAGGGGCCCAACCTGGGACATCTGGTGTTTGGAAAGTGTGGGTAAGTTGCATCACTGGCAGGTATCCATGGGACCTGTGGAACAGGTCCCTGCGCTGGAAAATTTGGGCCTCTTCGCGCTGGGCTTCAGTTTGGTTTTTGCAGAATGGTGACACCGATCATCTGAAGGCTCTTTAGATGCTAGGTAGTAGAAAACCAAATATCAGAATCGTTTGCGGGGCCACAGGAGTAGGGCTGCCTTTGTTCTCATTTTTGACTCTGCTTTGTCCTTTCTTCTTTGTTTTGGCTGTAATATAATTCATAGTAGCCAATTTCTGTGATTTTATTGTCAGACCCAGGATATTTGTCGGGACTTTTGATAAGCTCCAGCTCTAGGATTCAGGGGATTCATGAGAATCTCAGCCCTACTTCTGAAAAACCAGGAAATTCCAGCTTTTGTGCAAACAAAGAAAAACTAGTAGACAAACCCTAACTTAAAAAAGCAGACTACTAAACAACACCCCTGCACCCAAACCAGAGCACAGTGCAGGGAGGCTGTATGGCCTGGTGGAATGGACACAGCATAGACTCTTAGGGGACCTGGTTCTGTTCCAATCTCTGTTGCTGTTTTCTTCCTCTTTGTGTATCTGTTTCCCTCTCTGTAATACGAGGATAGTGATACAGTCTCCTCTGTAAAAGAAATCTTTGATATCTTCTGAGCAAAATCACTCGGTAAGACAAGCCCAACATTTATTCTTTTTAAAAAATGTCTTGATTTTTAAGCCAATCACATTATATTTGATGGAGGCAGGGGAGTAGGGAGGGGAAAGGAGCTGACTCATGATGCCTGAATGTTTTGGCTAAGCAATACTGTGATATGTGAAACTTTTAAGAGATGGCACCCAGTCATTATTATTTTAATTTTTGGTGGTTGCTTGTTAGGGAATAAAATGCACTGACAATTCCCAAGGAAGAGCTCCACGCAGGCTGCTCAGTTAGAGCTCCCAACTTCCGATAGTTTGGCATCGTCTCTCGCATAGTGTTTACTGAGAAAGAAAATCCCTGAAGACCCAGTGTGGTCTGGTCCTAGCAGAGCCCTAATTAGCCATTCATTTACCCTGGCTGTCTCTTGGATGGGCTTCTCTGCCGTATATCATTTTCACGAGTAGAGTGCACAGGGACAGCTGGCAGGCGCCTGGGTTTCAGTGAGCGGATAATTTGAATTGGCTGCTTGGAGTTGGCTTGGGTCCTTCTTCCTCCTGCTTCGTGATGGGTTGCTGAATGCATGAAGTGACATGAATGGGTTTAATTTCATTAATCCGTTAAATATATATCTATCTTTGGCGTTTGCACATTATCCCTCCTTCGCTTTCGACAGCTTGTTGGCTCGGTGCGCGGGGAGCCTTGCAAAGCAGCACAGTTCCTCACCTGGGACTGTTCCCTGTTCCCTTTCTCAGGGCAGAAGACTTCCGAGGTGTTTGGAATGCTGCTCCCGCTCCACGCGCCGACTCCAGCAGCAGGCGTTAGGGGATCTTCGCTGGGTTGGGAGAGTGCCAACGATATCGGCCGATTTCAGCAAGTTGTGCACCGGTGCGTAGGATTCTCAAGCAGGCAGGCACACCGACAGAGGGCAAAGGGGGCATCTGCCCGGGAAACTTGGTGGTTTAAAAGGGCCCAGAGCTCCCAGCCACCACTGCAGCAGCAATGGCAGCAGCCGGAGCCCCAGGCCCTTTAAATTGATGGCAGGGCCCTAAGGAAACACACACCAAGTGGTGCTGAAGGGCTGACTGGGGGTGGCTAGCCTGGGCCTCACATATTCTGGGGTCCTGGAGCCAGTCCCCTCCCTCATCCAGGGCCCAGTGAAGTCTGTTTCCTGCCTTGCAGTCCAGGACTAGGGCCCTGTTGTGCTAGGTGCTGTACAAACACAGAAGAAAAAGTGGGTGATTTGCTTTTCCCAATAGGTTTACAATCTAAGTAGATTGTCTATCTCAGTGTCTTTTGTAGCTCTGTCTGCACTTATGGGCGCACGCACAGTACAGCCATTACGCATGCAGCAACACGCTGCAGTGAGAGATGCTGTGATGCGTGGGAGGGCTACTCCCCTTCACTAGACATCCCAGCCATTCAGTTAACTAAATTACCAGTAAAGGGTTAAACCCAGTGTTGGCAAGCAGCCAGACGAGCCATTGGAAGAGAGAGCGGGAGTTTTGAATTGAAGCAGTGATCTGTAATTAGACTTTTGTTTGAGCAAAGGTGAGCTGGGAGAGAGGGATTTACCCAAGAACCAGGCAGGGAATTTTCTGTAATAGCCATATCTGGAAAGAACTCTTGGAGCAACAGATGCATGAGTAGGAAGGAGATTTGCAGATGGTGGCGGCATATTTCCCAAGGTCAGGGAAGCTGTGACCTTAGGGAGTTTTGGGGTTTCTTTTTGTTTTTTTGTTTTGTTTTTTTTAATGTAGAAGCCTATCATGGAAGAAGACTTTGAAGTTCTTGCACTTTCTGCATGCAAAATGCCAGAGTGGGAGATCAGCTTTGTCATGGTGGCAGGGGTGGGATCATGTCTAGCCGAGAGTAGTAGACTGCCCATCCATCACAGATTGTATCTCCATGTGTCACTGTGATATGTAGCTACACGCAATGGTGAAAGGCTCTGACAGTGGGGATGCAAGATCCTACACTGCTAATTATAGTGCAGAAATGGTGGTCACTGCTTGGGCATGTAGAAGCCATGGAGGCTACATACCCTAAAATTCTGGTATGTAGGGCACTATTCTAGTCCATCTGCCTAAACCATGCCTCACTGTCTACACTGCCGCTTACACACATGCTGGCTGGGTATGTAGCATCTGTGTTCTACACAAAACTGCACATGTAGACATACTTCTGTCATCCTCTGGTTTCTCCCATTGTCTCCTTGCTATTTGTCAGGTGCCTTTATAATTTTATAATACAGCCTAGAAGCCCCTACTGAGGCCATCAACTTATAGTTCTAGGATCTGTTGAAATACTGTACAGTGAGAGCCTATAATCTGAATGGACAAGACAGAGTATGGCAGAAAGGATTATTAACGTTACTATTCTTTAGGGAGACTGTATCCTAGATGTGGCCAGAAAAGGTGAACAAGTTCTTCACTGCCAAAGGAATTCACAGAGTGTCTCAGTTTAGTGCAACACGAGGATCCCTGGCATATGGCCCCAGAAGGCCTGGCACGAAGAAGAGCAGCACTCGTGCGAATGCAGTAGGGCTTTGTCATGTGGCCGCTCTCACCTGGGCTAGATTGCCCATTGCCGAGTTAACTCTGTGGAGAAGACATAAACAGTGAGCAGATGACTTCAGCTGCTGCTCCGGGAGTATGTCCGTAGGCAGCGAAAGGGAAGAGGGTAGGAATTTAGGCCAGTGTGACGAGACAATCGTTCTATGTCCTATCACACGTTTGTGCTCCATCGCCCTGTTCTTACCAGTGCTTGAGTGCAACAAGGAAGGATGTTTGTCAAATTCAGCCACTTTTGCTTCAAGTGGATGGGTTTGGATCAGGCCCCGCAAACAGGAAACTGCAAGATCCCAGAAGTGCGCAGTTATGGAACAACTTGCCCATAGAGAAAGTGTCTGCCTGACCTCTACCGGGTAATGGCTGGCCTCTGCCCTGAAGCGTGAAAGTTTATAACCCCTTTAAAAAAATAATCCTATCTGTTGTAACTGTGGATGAGCTCATTAGCCATATACACACACTTAATCCACTTTTTGAATCCTATTAGACTTTTTCCTTTAATGATACCTTGTGGCAATGAGCCACAGGCCGATTAAATGTCTAGTTAAAATGTTTTTATTGGTTTCAAACTAGCTTTTCCATTACTTTCAGGTGGTTCATCTGACCTGACATAGTCTCTACAAGCTTTGTTCAAACCTTTGAGCCACCTAATATTTATTGATAGCTTTACAGTTTTGGGAATTTGATCCCAACAAAGGTGTTGTCTTGACAGCTATGAAGAGGAAAGTCTTGTTTATCCACCGAGCATTCGCATGATGGGTGGTGGCAATGCAAGCTTCCTTCTCACAGGCCCTTGTCAATGTCCTCCAGACTTGATCACCTCTAGGGGACAGGATGGTAACTAAATACCCACGTGTCAGCCAATCTGGTGAGAAGACGCACATGAATCTGCCCCGTGTTCCATGGGCACCAAATGGGGCCAGATCTGGGAGAGAGCAGGAAGGCCTTGCAAACCCGAGAGAGGTGGCGGCCCAGGCAAAAGGACAGCAAGGGAGATGCAAGGCTCCAGTCACAGCAGACAGGTGTGAGGAGCCAGAAGCAGTTCTGCGTCTTACAAATAACTGGAATCAAAAGGGACTATGTTGCTACACAAGACATGTCAGCGAGTGGCAATTATGGCTGCTGAGCCCCACTGACCACCAAAGGAGTCAGTTTCATGGGGAACTGCCTTCGCCAGCTCATTCAGCACCTGCCTGCAGCTGGCCAGCAAACTGCCTGACAGTTTTTGCTATAAGACAGGTCTCTCTCCCCTCAGTGCACACAAGAGCTGAGCTTTTGATCTGACAGGGGTCCACTGAAGAGCGCTGGAGCTAGTGCCAGAGATCACTGTGAAGTAGCTGGTGTAGGGCCCTTTGTGACTTCCTTCTGACCCAGCCAGCGTGTGGAAAAGCTGTGCTGGGGCACGGGCGGGAGGGACAGCTACAGAGCTCTGAGATCAAACTCTGCTTTGTCAGTGGGAATGGGGCAGGCGGGCTCCAGCCTGCAGGGAGCAAATCACATGGTTGCTGGCTGAACTTGCAGCAAGCTCTGGTTTCTGTGTCACTGTTGTTTAGGTTGCCTGACACTTTCCACCCTAAGGCCGTGTCTACACAGCAGCGTTATTCCTGAATAAGCTATTCCAGAAGAGGTATTCCAGAATAGCTTATTCCCAAAGAGTGCAGCTACACGCCAAAGAGTGCTCATCTGTTTCCAATAGAGCATCTACCCGCAATAGAGCCCATTTCAAAATAGAGCCATTCAATGCACTATGGCTTATTTTGAAATACAGTAATCTCTCAATTTACACGGCCGTTGCATCCTGGGCAACCTCCGTGTCAATCAAATTTTGCATAAATGCGGGGGGAGGTTGGGGAGATCCCTGGAATTCCCCTGAATGGGGCAGCAGGGAGCTGGAGGAAGTGGGGGGGGCAGCCACATGGCCCCTGGCTTCTCCCAGCTGGGGTCACACAGCTGCTGTGCTGTGGTGTCCACCAGCGAAGGGAGTGGGGGGCTTGAGGGGGGTGGTTTCAGTTTGCACTTAACGTGCATTAATGTGAGTTCAGCACAAATCGAAATCGTGCTGCTTGGGGGTTTCGAAATAGCGGTTGCGTTGTGTAGATGCTCACATAGTTATTTCAGAACAGCAGCTGCTATTTTGCAATAGCTTTGCTGTGTAGACCTACCCTAAACATCCAGCGGCTTTTAGCTCTGCTGAACTTTCTCTCTCCAGCTGCAATACTCACAGCCCTCTGTCTGCTCAGGTTGATTTTTTGGGGGGTGGGGAACTGGGGAGGTTTCAGCTGAAATGGATCAACTGTTTCCAAGAAGGAGTTTAGGAAGATGGGAGATGTTTTTTAACCATGAGTAAAATCCCATCTGTTGTGGAGCCCTAAGAATCGTATGCTTTGGAGCAGGGACTTGATATTTTGCTGGAGGGAGGGTCACCCTTGTGTCCAGGATGTGCCTTTTGCTGTTCCCAAGTGAACACGACTCAAATTAAGCCAAATTGTAAGCCTTGCCCATGGCTCAGTGGCTAGCATTCAGCAGCTCAAAGCCATGACAATTCTGTCTGCACTGAGCAGGCTCCACCACCTCATAGCTCCTCCTGTGGGTGACCGGATCCCACAACCCCACCAGAGCCATGGCTTAGCGTGGGACAGCAGGGCCTCAGCTGGGCTTTCCCAGTAATTCCTGGTTCTGGCAGGGGGAGGTTTTTGTGGGGCCTGTCACCAGCCCAGAGAGTATGGAGAGTATTACCTCTCCTCATTGGTCCCTCCCTTGCACTGCTGGTGGCCAAGGAGGAGGGAGATGGATTATGAGTCAAACGCCAAGGGGTGAGGAACGGAAGCTGCTGGGGAAGACTGGAAGGGGGTTGCAGGAGCCTGAGGGGGAGCAGGACAGAAACTGGGAGGGAGAGGCAGATGAAGGGGAGGGTGACAGGTGTGGAAGGGGCTTGAGGCGGAAGAAGCTAATGGACGTGGGAGGGGGACGGGGTATCTGGGAACTTCACCCAAACTTCTTTGGACCATCTCAGCCACCTGGCCTCTGAAGGTGGGAGTCACAGGACCCTCTCAATGGCTCCATTGCCCCCGTTGTAAAATGGAGTCAGTAGGGGCACAATTAGGATTTTCTTAGGGAGGGGCCCAGGGTTCTCCTTCCATGGCCCCATTCTCAGCCCCTGCTCTCCCCATGGCTCTCAGCTCCACACACACTCCACACCTGCTGCCTCAAGCCAGCCCCATACTCCTTTCGTCCCTTCACATTGCCACAATCCCAGTGGTCAGGCTGAGGAGCTCCATCCCACGCAGGGGTCAGGCAGCTGTGCAGCCCCAGGCCCCCTCCTCTTTCTGCATCTCCCCTTCCTCAGAATGCGCCAAAAGCCCACAACCGCAACCTGTGCCATGTCTCCCATGGCCTGGTGTCCCCAGGAGCCATGGGTGCTAGAAGGACTGCAAAGCTGGGGGTAAGGATAGGAGCAGGTGCTCGGGGCACTGCAAAAATGTGGCCTGGCTTCTCCTCTGTCAGGACGCAGGGATGACAAAGGTCATTTTAAATTAGAAGATGGATTAGAACCCGTCAGATGTTCTCTGGAAGTGACCAAAGCCTGCGGCTTCATTTTATATCTTCTGAAGCATCACTCACTGGCTGGCTTAAAATCAGTCTGCACACACAGATCTGAGGCCACTGCTCCTGTCCAACAGGGGCGAGGCAAACCTCGCCTCCAGGCACATTTGACTAAGGCCCGGTCTACACTAGGAGGTTAAATCAGTTACAGATACACAACTCCAGCTGCGAGAATAGCATCCCTGGAGTCAATGTATCTAATATCGATTTTTGCGGTCACCCACACAGCGGGAGATCAATAGGAAAAAACTCTCCTGTCGACTTCCCTGACACCTAGGAGGAGGCAGGAGTACCGGTGCCAATAAAGGCGCCCCGTAAGTTCAATTTAGCGCATCTCTACTAGGTGCACTAAATCGAACTCTGGAAGACCAACCGTGGTAGGGTTGATCTTCCCTGGAGTGAAGATATCTCCTGATGTCATGGGAGAGGTATTTCCAGTGCAAAAGAGCCACAGCTGAGCCTCCAACTTTGATTAAGCGCTAATGTACATTGCAGCAAGGTTTTTCTGTGGGGTGGAATTGTCCCTTCTGTGGGACTTGACCCAAGCACCAGTGGGTCCGAAAGGCAGCTCTTTTAATAGCACAGTTCAAGGGGAGTAGTCAACATGAGCTTTAGAGCATTGCAGCCATGCTCCTTCAAAGTCTCCAGCCACTGTAAGGTGAGATTCCATCCCTCCGTCCCACAGAATCACAGGGCTGGCAGGGACCTCAGGAGGTCATCTAGTCCAGCCCCCTGCTTCAAGCAGGATCAACCCCCACTAAGTCATCCCATCCAGGACCTTGTCCAGCAGGGACTTAAAAACCTCTAGGGATGGAGAATCCACCACCTCTCTAGGCAACACATTCCAATGCTTCACCACCCTCTTGGTGAAGTGGCTTTTCCTAATATCTAACCTACACCTCTCCCTCTTCAACTTCAGACCATTACTCCTTGTTCTGCCATCTGTCATCACTGAGAACAGTTTCTCACCCTCCTCGTTAGAGCTCCCCTTCATGAGGTTGAAGACTGCTATTAAATCACCCCTAAGTCTTCTCTCCTGTAAACTAAACAAGCCCAAATCCCTCAGCCTATCCTCATAGGTCTTGTGCTCCAGACCCTTAATCATTTTTGTTGCCCTTCGCTGAACCTGCTCCAGCAAATCCACATCCTTTTCATACTGGGGGTCCCAAAACTGGACACAATATTCCAGATGTGGCCTTACCAGTGCCGAATAAAGAGGAATAACTACTTCTCTAGATCTGCTCGAAATGCTCCTCCTAATGCACCCTAGTATGCCGTTAGCCTTCTTGGCTACAAGGGCACATTGTTTACTCATATCCAGACTTTCATCCACCATAACCCCTAGGTCCCTTTCCATCGTACTGCTGCTAAGCCAGTCAGTCCCCAGCCTGTAACAATGCTTGGGATTCTTCCGCCCCAGGCGCAGGACTCTACACTTCTCCTTATTGAACCTCATCAGATTTCTTTTGGCCCCGTCCTCCAATTTATCCAGGTCCCTCTGGATTCTCTCTCTACCCTCTAACGAGTCTACCTTTCCCCCTAGTTTTGTGTCATCCGCAAACTTGCTGAGGGTGCAATCCAGTCCCTCATCCAGGTCATTAATAAAGATGTTGAATAACACCGGCCCCAGAACCGAGCCTTGTGGCACTCTGCTTGAAACAGACCGCCATCCAGATATTGAGCCATTGACCACTACCCGTTGGGCCCGACCATCAATCCCCACACATGCCTGCCTCCTTCCCTGTTCTTATTTTGCATCCGTGGAGCCGTACAAATAGCATCCGTTCAGACTAAAGAGAACTTCTGTTTGGTGGCAGAACTAGATTGTCTGGCATCCAAGCACAGGGTCTGACCCAGAACTCACCTTCTTTTTTTCAAGGCTGACTTCCAGCTCTCCTGAGAGTCTGGGTTCTCGTGCGCTTTGGCTGGACTGACATCCAAATTGAAACCCAAATTCGGAAGCAAAGCCGACGTGCCAAGCTTTGTGTGCCGCCCTTGCCTGTAGTGCTCCATCTAGCCTCATGTTCCACGGTTCCCAAGGATGGAGGGAAAGGGTAGCATCACCCAGCTCTGTCAACTAGTCAGCCCTTGGGTGGCCACCCAGGAGCAATCCAAATCCTGCCCAGCTAAGTAGCAGAGCACACACAGCGGGCAGCATGCATTTCTACTGGTGGTGCCCATCTGCACACATCTCAATGTGCATAAAAATTTATTCTGCACAGGGATGGAAAAATTTAGAGCGAACATTGCTGCCAACTTTTGCATTGCGTTGGGTCAATCATTACCTACATGAAGAGGACAAAGGCAAATCAGCAAACTGAACTAGTCTGGAGTTTTATCTCTTCCTGGCCCATGCCACCTAAAAAGGTCCTCCTAGCTCTAGGCAGCAAAGGCAGGCTCCACAGCTCCCCTGTACCTAACCAGAGACAATCGGCCACATCGGTAGTCTGGACACACTGATTATTCAATAAAGCCATTTGGAGACCTTTTAGTCAATACCTCAAGGTACAAGGCAGACTCCCTTTTACTGCTCCTCAGAAGAGCTTAATAACAGGTTTAGGGATATTAATTGCCTTAATTAGACCTGGCTAAACCAGTTTGGCTGTGATCTGGAGAGCGATGGGTACTGCTTCTTATGCTTTGTCTGATCCTAGGCCTCCAAATGCTACCCCCAAAAAGCAAGGCCCATCCCACTGAAGATATAATTAAAAGGCTGAGGAGAGGCTCCTTGCAGCCGCCCCAGCAAGGAGCACTCCAATCTGTAGAGGATTGTCTTGAAAACAATAAGAAATGCATTTACGCCAGAGAAAAAATAAAGATGCATCTAACAGTGATACTTGAGCAACAGCTGAAAGTGCCTGGGTAGTTTCTACTGGAAGGACAGTCTTGTTAATAAACTTAGCCTTATGTGTGGCATTTAACATGGTGCCATGTAACCTTCCGATGTTAGTCTTCTGTTAGTCTTTAAAGTGCTATGGGACTGCTTTTTCGTTTTGATAGCATATAGACTAGCACGGCTTTCTCTCTGTTACTAACCTTCTGATGAATAAACTAGAAAGATACAAAAGTTAGTGGTTTGAGTGGATTAAAAGCGAGCTAACTGCAAAGTCTCAAAATACAGCTGTAAGTGGAGAGTCAGTGTTGAGCGAGTGTCTTTCTAATGGGGTTGGGTCAACATTTTTATCAAAGATCTGGAAGAACCCACAAAAACAACAGGGATGGAATTTTTGGAGGACACAAGGCTTGGAGGAGTGACAGGTCATTGATACAGACTGCTCTCAATGGCCTGCTGACCTGGGCGTAAGTGACGGGTGTGTGTTTTAATCTAGCTAAATGCAAATAGATGCATCTAGGAACAAAGAACAAAGGCTATGGTTACCGGGATGGGGGCTGTATCCTGGGAGGTCGTGCCTCTGGAAAAGACTTTGAAATGGTGGACAATCAGCTGACCATGAGCTTCCTGTGCAAAGCTGTGGCCCAAATGGTTAATGCGATCCTGGGATGTGTAAACAGGGATCGGGGAGGCTGTGCTGGTGTGAGTGTGGCTGGAATTCTGCATCCAGTTCTTGGCCACAGTTCAAGGCTATTGATAAAATGGCGAGGGTTCGGAGCAGGGTCACGAGAGTGGTGAAAAGACTGTGTCACGGGGCACAGACTCACCATGGCGGCGCCTCCTGCTGGTCTCTCTGGGAACTAGCTCTTTTTGTAGGGCATCTTTGTGGGTGGTGTCTCACTTATTGCGACTCTCCCTGCCTCTGCTGCCTTCATGGTTGGACTCATGCTGGCCCTGGGCTGTGGCCTCTTCTTCAGGGGGACTGGTCGCTTCCGATTCTTCTACTCCCCTCGGGGACTCACGACAGCTCTCAGTCCAGCCCCTTCCTCCCAGGGCAGACTCCAGTCTGGTTTAGTGGCTCCCATCATCTGCAAGGGGAGAGAACAGAGCCAGACCGGCCCACTCCTCTGGGCCCTGACCCAGGGAGCATCTAGTTGCAGCCACTTACTGTCCTCCTGTGCTGCCTACTTCCCCGGGCCACTTCCCCAGATGCCTCGCGCCTTCTCTGTCCTTGGTGGCAGGTCTTCAGTCCAGAAGTCAGCTCAGGGGCCTCCCGCACTGCTTTGGTTTTGTCTTGCTTTGCTGCCCTGGCCTCAGGTGCTCCTAGGCAGCCAGTCCTTCTCCAGAGCAGGCCAGGGAGGCACTGCCCTCTGCTCTGCCGAGCAGCTCTTCATATATATGGGCTGTTCCAGCAAGCCTTCTTCTGGCTGACTCCCAGTAAGCCCTTTCTTGATTGGCTGGGGTTCTGTGCAGCCTTTCTGGCTTGCTTTAACCCCCTCCAGCACCAGAGTGGCGGCAGCCACCCAGCTACAGATTGGAAAACGGGCCTTATAGTGATAGACTCCAGGAACTTAACAAAGAGACAATTAAGGCACGATGTGACCACAGTCAGTAAGGACCTATATGGGAAACAAAACCTTGCTAATGGATTCCTCAGTCAAGCAGAGAAAGATCTAACCTGAGCTAATGGCTGCAAGTCAAAGTTAGATAAGTTCAGACTGGACATAAAGCACAAATGTTTAACTGTGGGAGTAATTTAGTCATTGGAAGAACTTGTAGGGGATGATCTGTCACTAGGAATTTCTAAATCAAGAACAGACATTTTTCTAAACGATCTGCTCTAGTTCAATAGGCCCTAACTGAGAAAATCCGGGCTCCCTTCGTGTTGGTTTTCAGGAGTTCTGGGACCACTAAGGAAGTCCCAGGAGACTGGAAGAAAGCGAATACTGTGGCAATTTTCAAAAAGGGTAAATAGGATGACCTGTGTAATTATAGGCCTGTCATTCTGACATCAATCCAGGAAGGATAATGAAGTAGCTGATGCAGGACTTGATTAATATAAACTAAAGGTGGGCAATATAGTTAATGGAAGCCAACTTGGGTTTATCGAAAATAGACCCTGTCAAGCTAAGGTCTGATGAGATTCCAAGTTTGGGTGATAAAGATAATAATGTTGACATCCATCAGTAAGGCACTTGACTTGGTACCATGAAACATTTTGATTAAAAAGCTAGGACAATGTAAAATGAAGAAGACACTCGTTCAATGGCTAAGCGGTGGGTCTCAGAATGCAACTATAAAAAGGAAATTCCCATCTTGTGGATCTGTTTCCAGCTGGCTCCTTCCACCATCTGTTCCTGGCCCTGTGCTATTTACCATCTTCATCAAGGACCTGGAAGAATATATAAAATCATCCCAAGGAGAGTTTCCAAATGAAACCAGAATTGGGAAGTAGTAAATAAGGAAGGAGAGAGGTGCGGATTCACAGCAATCCATATCATTTGGTATACTGGGCATCAGCAAACAATTGGTGTTTTAATATGGCTGTGAGGGAGTGAAGGGAGACAGCCCAGTGTCCCAGGCCTTAAAGACAGCCTCTGGGCCGAGCTAACCCCACCTTGTTTTACTGCAATCAATGCCAGGCCTGGGGCAAGGAGGAAAGGAAGGAGCCTGGCACAGTTTCGGGCTGACTAGCAGGGAGATGGGAGCAGGTTCAATGGTCTCAGGCAGGAACCCCTGTCTGTCTGCTCAGCAGCCACAAGGGCAAGTGTCCCCCCGCCCTACCCTTCCAAGAGACAGAGAGCACTTACTGAGAGACCCCAGCTAAGGGGAATTTGGATTACTGGGGACACGCTCCAAACTGAAGGACTAGCTTGGGATTGGTTCAGGGTTCCTGGGCCAGGAGCGCAAAGGGACAGTGCCCCACTCATTTCAGCCAGCCTACTCTCTGACCTAGCCACTAGGCTACCCAGCCACTGGGGCCAGGCCACAATAGCTATCTGCAAATGTATACATCTGGGAGCAAAGAACGTACGTCTTACTTACAGGATGCGGGACGCTATCCTGGGATGTAGGGACTCTGGAAAAGACTAGGGGGTCCTGTTAGATAATCAGCCGAACGTGAGCTCCCAGTGCGATGCTCTGGCCCAAAGGGCTGATGCCATCCTGGGATACATCAACAGGAGACTCTCAAGTTGAAGTGGGTTATTTCTGATCTGTCTTCACACTGGTGCGGCCGCTGCTGGAATGCTGTGTCCAGCTCTGGTGCCCACAGTCCAAGAAGGATGCTGATAAATTGGAGAGAGGTCAGAGAAGAGTCACAAGAATGACTAATGGATGGGAAAACCTGCCCTAGAGATGGCCTCAACTCACTCCGTTTGGTTTAACTAAGAGAACGCTGTGGAGTGACTTGATTAGTCTCTCTGTGCCTGCACGGAAACCAATGTTTAATGTTGGGCTCTGCAATCCAGCAGGAAAAGGTACAACATGATCCAAGGGTTGGAAGTTGAAGCTAGAGAAATTCAAAGCAGAAATAAGGAATTTTTGACGGAGAGAGAAACAAATAATTGGAACCGTTTACTAAGAGTTGTGGTAGATTCTCCATTACTGGCAAGTCATAAATCAGGCCTGGATGCTCTGGCAAGTATTTTGTAGCAGTTCTGTGGCCTGTGCGGGGTATAGGTGAGTTACAGGGGGAGTTGCTCTGGGGCCCTGAGATTTAAATGGTCCTGAGGCTCTGGGCTGCTGTTCCTACTGCAGCAACAGACACAGCCTGAGCCACGGGCCCTTTAAATCACCAGCGGAGCCGGCTTGGCACAGTCCAGGAGGTGCTAGGGGCTGGCTGCTCCTAGTCCCACCCCTTCTGCCTGAGGCCCTGCTCCTTTCAGGCCCCCACAGCTGAGCCCTCCTTACTTTGCCCAGGGCCCTGCGACATATGTCACCATGTGGGCCTGGGCCTGGGTTAGGTGGGAGGTCAGACTAGATCAAGGGTTGGCAACGCCACCGCCTGCGCCGTTCTTGGCACACGACCCAATTTTGAGAGACCTGTGGTGGGAGCTCTGGCCTCACCCACTTCCCCTGCAGCATGGGAGGGAGCAGGAGCATGGGGCTGGGGCCAGAGCCTCCTGCAGAGGTGTGGGGCCAGGACCAGAGCCCCACCGCAGAGCCCCTGCTGTGGGGCTGGAGCCCAGGGTGCCAGTGGGAGCGTGGCCTGGAGTGCGGGGTCACACAGGGCCAGGCTTGGAGTGTGGGGCCAATGCAGAGTCACCACCTCTCTACAGTGTCCTTGTCCCTGTCCCTGCAGGGCCAGAGCACAGGGCTCCATCTGAGGTGTGGGGCTAGGCTCAGGGGGGTGGGGGCACTGCGGAGTGCCTGCTGTTGAGTCCTCACTGTGACATAGGAGCCCATGGTGCATGGCCAGAGCCAGGGCCCCTGCCGGAGCGTGGAGCAGGATGCCCAGGAGCGCGGAGCCCCTGCTGGACTTAAAAAATATCACCGGCCCTGGGCCCACACACAGAGGTCAAAAGGTCAAATTTCAGCACTCCGCCTTGGAAAGGTTGCTGATCCCTGATCTAGATTATCACGATGATGCTTGCTGGTTCTAGAGTGTGTCAATCTGTGAACTGGGTGTGCAAAACATTTCCTTGCATCAGTTTCACATCTGCTGACTTTGTTTCACTTCACGTTTGCTAACTCTTGTTACGAGAACGGGTGTGTCTTTGTGTCTCATCTCCGTGTACTGCTTTTGTTTGTCTGCCCAGTGGTTCTGTTTGTTTGGGTTTGTCATCTGCTCCTGTGTACCGGTGCAGTTGTGTATCAGTTTGTGTGCGTCCTTTTGGCTCTTTGCATCCTTGTCTTTGTGTGTTGGTGTGCCTCTATATGCACGTGTCCGTCTTTCTGTGTTGATTGCTATGCTGTGGTGTTTTGCTGTGCAGTGTGTATGTGGGAATATCTCTCTCTCTGTTTGATGCTTTTTTTGTGTCTGTGTTTCTTGAGAGTGTGTTTGTGTCTGTGTTTCAGAGTGTACATCTTTGTGGTTGATGTCTCTGCTTGCCTTTTGCGTTAAACCTCTTTCCTGGCCAGGTGCAGTACTCAACTCCATAGCTGAAATCTGGCTCTTTTGAGAAGAAGGCATTCCTGGTTTTAATTAACATGGGGCCTTTCTTCCTTTTTGTCTGTTACATTCTCAAGTTAATTGGATACATTTTGAAAATGTTAATTAAAACTCTAATTAATGAAAGGGCGCGGAGCAGGCTACCACAGTTGTCAAATTTATTGGTGCTGCTGGGAGCTTTGGTCTGTAGACACCTGAGTCTGGATTCATCAAAGGGATAAGAACAAACAGCAGACACACCTGTTGATGAGCATTATATGCAGCCTAGAAACACCATGGTGTGGATTCATCAAAAGGATAACAACAAACAGCAGACACCTGTTGGATGAGGGTTATGCTAGGAAGCACTTTTAAAGCTCTGACCTTCCTGGACCCACCAAAGCCCAGCAACTGGCACCTGAATTTTATGCCTTCTTCTCAATGTTAGTAAGGTTTGACACTGGCCATCTCGGGGCATTGCATCCTACTCACAAAGGTATCACAGAGCAGTCAGATACCATGACCCCAGCTGACCTTATAAAAACTTAGATACAAAAATAACTAAAGCAAATGGAATGTCTTTATCTATGTCATAGAGCCAGAAGGGACCTTGTGAGGTCATCAAGTGCAGTCACCCGCCCTCAGGACAGGACCAATCACCATCCCTGACAGATTTTTTTTTAAATCTTTTTGCCCCAGGTCCCTCCCAAGGAGTGAGCTCACAACTCTGTGTTTAGCAGTCCAACACTCAAACCACTGAGCTCAGCTTCAGTAAGGCTTCATGTAATGTTTTGATGCAGTTTTAAAGCTAACAAAAGGAAGTATTTCTTTACACAGTGCGTAATAAATCTGTGGAACTACTTGCCAAAGGATATTGTGAAGGCCAAGACTGTAGCAGGACTTAATAAAGAACTAGGTAAGCTCATGGAGGGTCCATCATGGATATTAGCCAGGTTGGGCAGAGATGGACCTGTTTGGCTCATTTCTTCTGAGGCAGCTGGTTCATTCCTTCTGAGCCTCCTTCCAGCCCTATGATTCTATGATACTGGGCTAGATGGATCATTGGTCTGACCCAGTGTGGCCATTCTTATGTTCTTAATGTTCATCTTCCCCTCCATTGACCAACCTGAGAGCCACACATTAGAACTGCTGAGGAGTACTTGTTTGTGTGAGTTTTCAACTTGCTCCCTATTAATTTCCTGGTGACCCTAGTTGTTAAGTTATATGACAGGGATAAGTAATACTTCCCTATTCACTTTCTTGAGATTGGTCATGGTTCTACAGACATCTATCATGTCCCCATTTAGTCATCTCTTTTTTAAGGTGAAGAGTTCCCACTCTTTTAATCTGTCTTGGTATGGAAGCTCTTGCATGTGTCTCTGGCTTTTCCACTTCTCCCGTCTGGCACCCTTGTGACCTGACTGGTGCTGAAAAAGGGAATTTGCTGGACCACGAAAGGTCAATATTGTCTAGCACATTACCAACACTTCCTCTGCTTACTGGGTTCTTAGAAGACATGTAGGAGTACATTACAGCTAATGAACAGCACAGGACACTGAGAGCCAGGACTTGTGTCTGTAAACAGATGTTATGGGACCATGGAAAACTTGGTCACACTCATGATCAGTAGTCATCTGGCTATCTGAAATCATGCCGGATTACAGATGTTGCTGGATGCCAGAGTGCCAGACTAGAGAGATTCAACCTGTGTATGTTTTTTGAGATGAAGCAGTTAAAAGTGCACATAATACTGAAGGTGTGGCCATACCGTGGGTTTATATAGAAGCATTATGATATTTTCTCTTATTATCTGTCCCTTTACTAATGGGTCCTTACATTCTGTTAGTTGCTTTGACTGCTGCTCCAAACTCAGGAGATGTTTTCAGAGAATTATCCTCCATAGTGTCTAGATTTTCTTCTTGAGTGGTAACAGTTGAATTAGACCACACTCACTTTGTATATGTAGTTGGGATTATGCATTTCTCATAGTGCATTGGTTTGCACTTTTTAGAGCAAGGGGTTTCTACACTTTGCAAAGTGTATCAAATGGAGTTTGTTCAGGACTTATGTATTGATTGCTAGGTGTAGGGCCTTGTAATAATGAAATCTGGAAGTAAGAGGAGCGTGCATCTCTGTGGCAGTGGGTACATCTGTGAAATCTCCTTCTTGGCCGGGAGCGGAAGAAGTCGTTTGTGGTGACTGCTGTTATCTGGGTCTCTAGAACTGGAATCCAGGAGAATCATGAGACTGTGCCCTGTTTTGGCAATCTGGCAGTTGACTTCCTTGATGTCAGTATGTGTTATTTCTTCAAAGCGCCGACCTCTTCCTATCAATATTGCCTATGTCTTTTCCAGCTCAGCTTTGCTCAACTTACAGAGTTCTAAAGCGCAAAATTCTCAGGCCAGTGCGATGCAGGAGGTTGCACTAGATTATGGTACTATGATGATTATGATGTCTCCTTCTGGCCTGAGTAGCCCTCTACATAGTAACTAGGTCTGGGTGACCTTTTTGTGTTCAGTTTAGTCACTGAGAAAGTGCAGTTTCAGGTTGACCCAAGCAGTTAATGAATTCAACACCAATTTGCTGAATAGTTTACATCAAACACCTTCTTTTCAGGCTAGGTGCGTCATGGGATTTAGGCTTTTGCACACTATGGAGCTCTGTCAATAAAAACTGGCTTTCGTTGACAGACCATTGGAGATACACATACTACAATACTGCTCCTGCTTTGCTGACAAAATAAAACTGTCTCAACAAGAGGTGTAGAGTTATCTTCTGCAGCAAAAATAGATTGACTGTGTTGGTGTAAACATGGTGCTTGGATATGTCACCATTAAATGGCCTCCAGGTGGTGTCCCACAATGCCCATCATGACCCCTCTGTTCAGCAATTCAAAGTCTCCTACTCTGCACCCAAATACACAGGCATCTGCTCCCCCTCCTCCATTTAAGGAAACAAGATTTTTTTATATCCCGCTTCCTGTTTGCTTGTCATAGAGATCTCACACACATCTTCCCAGGTGTGACCATGATGACTTCCTCAAACATTTAAGAAAGAAGGGGTCTTCCAGAAGGGATTTTCTTCCAGTGAAACCCCATCTACACAGCAGCTTTGGCTTCTGGAAAAGGCTCTTCCTGAAGCGAGACCTCTTGGAAATATGCAAATGAGGTCTGAGATATTTAAATCCATTCCTTCTTTTAATATTCCCCTGAGCTCATTAGCATGCCCTTCTGGAAGGGTGGTCCAGTGTAGGTGTGGCCCCGGAGAATAGATGGGGAGACTGCTCCTGTCGGGGTGGCAGCCTGATTTTTGGCTAAAGCCCCTGACAGGAGTGGTTTCCTGGTCCCGGAGTGGCACGGAGCTGGGATCCAGGTGGCAGGCTGGCTCCCAGCTTCCCTCCACTTGCAGATCTGGGAAACTGACTAGGGCAGGAGTCAGTTTCCTGGCCCAAGGAATGGAGAAGAACCAGGAGCCAGGCTGCCCCTGATTCCTGACTCCCTTCCACTGGCTGAAGCCAGGAAACTGACCAAGGCTGCTGCCCTGGTCAGTTTCCTGGCTCTGCAAGGGGAGGAGAGCTGGGAGCCAGGCTGCTGCCTGCTTCCCAGCTCCCCACCACTCCTGGGACCTGGGAAACTGACCGGCTCATGGCTGCTCAGTTTCTTGGATGCCCTAAGCAGCGGGGAGCTGGGAACCAGGCTGCCCCGTGGTTCCTGGTGCCCCACCACTCTGGGAGCCAGGAAACTGACTAGCCATCAGCTCCTGCAAGCTCAGTGGAGCTGGGAACCATCTCCCCATCTCCATTTCCTATCTCCCCCGGACTTGCATGAAAATTTGAGTTATGTGGGGATTGCAGGAACTCAACCTCTACGTAACTCAAAGGTTTACTTTATCTGCAGAATGAACAATGAATGAAAAGTCAAGACCCTGCTATTCAGCATAATGGACAGCTTGAATAGGAGAGGCAGACTCCACAGAGAATGAGTGGATGATATAGTAGGTTGGTGCGGAGCTAGTCTACAGAAACTAAGCCACTCCACACTGGACAGAGGAAGATGGAAGGAAATAGTGAGGGAGGCATCAGACACCAATGGGTGATGAGCCCATGGTTGGTGATGGTGGTGGTGTGGAATGGCTTCCATATGAGTAGAGATTAAGAAAACTGGGACTTTTCAGTAGGAAAAGAAACAACTAAGAGTTAAATATGATTGAGATCTATAAATCATGACTGGTGTAGAGAAAATAGATAAGGAAATGCTATTTACTCCTTTTCATAAAGTAAGTACTAGAGGTCACCAAAGATGCATCTACTGTAGGAACTAACTTCAAAATTAGGCACTACTTCAAAGTAGCCAGCAGAGAGTCTGCACACATTTTCCCTTAACTTCGAAGTAGGGAGCCCAATTTTGAAGTTCTTACTCCATTCCTAGGAGTAGTTTCCTATTTCAAAGTAGGGTGTGTGTAGATGCTCAGCTTCGAAGTTGCCCTTCAAAATTACTTACTTCAAAGTAAGCAACTTTGAAGTTCTATTTGTAGTGTAGATGCAACCCAAGTGAAGTTATTAGGTAGCAGGTTTAAAACAAATAAAAGGAAGTATTTCATCACATAACTCACACTTGACCTGTGTAACTCTTTGCCAGAGGATATTGTGAAGGTCAAGATTATAACAGAGTTCAAAAAAGAGCTAGATAAATTTGTGGAGGATAAGTCCATCAATTGCTATTAGCCAGGATTGACAGAGATGGTGTTCCTAGCTTTTGTTTGCCAGAAGCTGAGAATGAATGACAGGCAATGAATCACTTGATAGTTACCTGTTCTGTTCATTCTCTCTCATGCACCTTTCATTGGCCACTGTTGGAAGAAAGGATACTGGGCTAGATGGGCTTTATGTTGTTATGCTTTTTCGGAGAATGATTTATAGAAAGATACATTACTAGTGCTCATTGAAAAATAGTGCCTTGAAGCATCCCTGATTTAAATAGCCCTCTGTGCCCCCTAATAGCCATGATATCTGATTTCTCAAAATCAGCAGCCAGGCAATCTACCTGTGCACTCTTTCTTGGGGGGAAAGTTTCACTCTTAACCTCACAGATATTATGGAGCAAGCTGCTATGACCATGGGAATATTTTCCTCAATGAAGTTTAACCTGCCATAAAGGCAGCATCAGTGTACTTTTAGTCTGCCAAATCCACATTCATGGGGCATTCTGCCCCTGCTTAGCCTACTGTTGATGTGCTTTTTGTTGCTGTCCAGATTTCCTGTGCAAGGCTTCCTGAGCCATAGGAGTAAGAAATATGCTCAGTCTTCCAGGCTCACTCTGGGCATTTCAATGGCCCCATTGGAATCTTCTTGTCTAAACAGGAACTCCCTGATTGCAGCTTTCTGTACAGGCCAGTGTTCCTGAAGATGCGTGCATCATGCACCTTTTCTGACCACTCCGAGCTGACGACATGAAACAACTCAGGTGACCCCCAAGCACCTGCAATACTATGGAGCAGTATCCCTCCCTGTTGATGTGTTGTCTCAAGATGGTCTGGGGCCAAAGTTTTGCTATGCATGCCATCTATCTCCCCACTGGAATTAGGGAATCCCACTGCTGCCAAATCACCCACTCTTTCCCACTTTGCAGGTGTATGTGATTAAAGGCCCTGCACGCTTGCATGAACACATCCCCAAAAGTGGGCTTCCTGAATCCAAACTGCCTTACTGCCAACCGATAGCAGTCTGGAGTCACCAGCTTCCGTACAACGTTTGCCACATGTTTGCCCACCAAGGTGGCAGCTCTCATTTTGGTATCCTTGCATTGCAATGCTTGGGCAAGCTCCGCACAGTTTCAGGGAGGTGGTTTTCTGCATCTGAAAATTCTGCAGCCACTGCTTGTCATCACAGACCTGCATAACAATCACATGTTGCTTGTTTCCCAAGTCCAATACCATGTGCATCTGTTTGGTGAATGAGAGAAGTAATCTGTTGCTGTTTCTTTCTGTGGAATATGAAAGAGCAGGGGACATGGACTCCTGTTTTAGAGCCGAAGCTTGTGATATGATCACCTGTGTTTTGTTCATGATGCTGACCCCAGCAGTAGAGACCAGTGCAGGTTCCATCCTTTTCTGTCAGAGATGATGAGTGCCCAATATACAGGAACCACAGAAAAATGGCATGACATGTAGTCGGAAGTCCATGTGTAACCCAGAGGCACTGAGATCACTGCCAAGGGAGAGTGAGGTCTGCTCTACAGCCTTGTCTGAAAGCCAGCTGGCTTTTACCTCATGTGGTAGAGTATAGGGCTTTTGCCCCTAAGGTAACAGGCTCAATCCCTCCTGCAAACAACCAGGGTCCATACGTAGGAAATGATGGGGCAGAAAAAACTGCATCATGGGATGTTGGTCCTGCTCCCATAATACACTGCAATCCCCTCCACCTTATCACACAGCTCCAATTCCACAGCATGCGGTTGATGCTAAAGCACCAGCTGTGGGCACACACTGCCAACAGAAGCAGCACTGTGTGGACACGCGTGAGTGATATAATTAGACAGATTTACGATTGTTGGTATAACTTGTGCTGACTTATGTCTGTAGTGTAGACATAACTTGAGAATGTGTCCTTCCTGTCCTGCTGTTCCGACAGGGTGTGTGTGAATAGCCATATGCACCCAAGTGCTGCTCCGTAACCCCCATATAGACTCAGTGGGCTTGAACAAAAAGATTCCTAGTGTCCATTAAGTTAGCCCTGTTCATACAGGCTCTGTTAACACAAACTAGGAACTTGTTACTTTGCAGCCACATGGGGGAGTTGCTCTGTAGCACTTGGGCACATACTGCTGTTTGCACCCCCACAGTCCAAACAGCGGGGCAGCGTAGCTGTGCTTTTAGTCTCCATAGAAGGACACAGTGGTGCTGGCAGCTCTGATACCAGCGGCTCAGTAAAGGGAATTGTGTAGGATAGGGGAGACCCTATTTCAGATCCCTGCTCTAGGGCAGGGATTTGAACCCTGGTTTCCCTCCCCAGGGAGGTGACTACCAGACAAGGGGGCATTCCATTTGGCCTCCTCTTTTTCCTGCTGAAGCTGTTCCACTTTTGTCTAACTGATTAACTATTAAGTGGAGCAGGGACCGGAACCCAGGTGTCCCCTTCCCAAGTGAGTGCAGCCTACTTACTCATTCTCTCTTGCTCTCGCTGCCTTGATGGGTATTGAGGTATTTACACAAAAGCCCCAACAGGAATGACTGAGAGAGACCCACCTGAGAATAGCCTGGAGCCCAGAGGGTAGGGCGCTCAATGGGGTGGGAGGGAACCCTGCTTCACTTCTGATTTGTAATGTGTCCAAAGTAGAAGAGCTTCAATAGGACTGGCTGAGAGAAGCGCCTCCAAATTGCCTGGGGGGTATTGAGTATAACAAAGGGACCTCCTATGGGGTTTTGGTGTGAATGGTGTTTCCAAATTTCCTATGCTTTTAACTAAAAGACAACTGTTTAAATGCCCCACATTATGATGAAATGACTTGTTTGGGGTCGAACAAAATATTTAATGTAACCCACTGCTGTTTTTTTCCTCTTTGGTTTTGTTTTACTGAGAAAATGGAAAAGTTTCGACTTGGGCTGAGCCCGTATGATTGTCTGTCTCCATTTTGGATGAAGAACTGAAAAGCTGATGATTCACATGGCACTGTAGCATTGCTGTGGCCTGTGAGCAGGCCTGCTGACAGTGGTACCAAAGTGGGCAATGGCCCCAAGGCCCAGCAATTCAAAAGGGCTCTTGGCTCCTGGCCACCATCCCCACAACTATGGGAGTGGCGACTGGAGAGCTGGGACCTTTAAATCACCATGGGAGCCCTGCCTGGCATGCTCTGGGCAGCTCTGAGGGCTGGCAAGGCTGTCGGCCCCCAACCTGTAAGTTCAACGCAGCTTTAAAAACGAGCACACAGGGAGTAAATTCTAATAAAAGCAAACCCAAAAGACAGGGCATGGCAGGGTGTCTGTCCTGCACTGTCCTAGAAGGGGTTAAACCCAGTCCTGGGAGACGGCTGAGGCTGTGCTACGACCAGCTGAGGCAATTAACTACCAACTGGGGTCCAACTAGGGCTGTATAAAGAGCCGCTCCAGCAAAGGAGGAGAGGCAACATGGTCCAGCTGTGGAGCAGGAGGGACCTGGCTGTCAGGAAAGCTAGGTGGGATTCCTAACACACAGCCCAAGGCTGGGGGAAAGACAGGCAGAGCTGGGGGAGTTTGCCCAGGCCAGTTCCCAGGCTGCAGGCCCTGAGGAAGGCCTGAGGGTACAAGGGGACACCACGCCAGGCTCCAGCATCTTTGCTGTATTTCCCTAAGCAATACGTTGCTCTCTACACAGCTGTGTATACCCATGGCTGGGGGTGTGTGTGTTCTCTGCATGCCAATGTAAGGTGTGCGTGGTATGGAGGGACCTAAGCAAGCACACCAATTTGCAGCCACCTAATCAGAGGGTAGTTTGCTCCCTAAAGCTGCTGTAGGGGCAACCTCCTTCCGGTGTTCCTTTCCTTTCATTGCCCAGGTGCTTTCTGGGTAGGAAACAAGCTGTTAGGCGGGACCATAGCTGCCTTGCTACTTCCTACATTGCTTGATTTAAACTCTCTTAGCCATTGGGAGGCAGCAGTATTGCCAGCCCCAAGTGTTTGAAGCTCCTGAGCATCACGTCCTAAACATAATCATCAGATTTACAATCATAACCGCTGGGTGCGCTTGATTTGTGTTTGGTGCTGGAAGGATTAGGGGCCATGTTTTCAAGAGAGCTGGACACTTACTTTTTTAAAAGCTGAGATTCTGGGGTGTATTCCGCCTCCCTAGCAGTACCACCGGAGAGCATGAGACACGTGACAAAATCAAGAGAGGAGAGAATACCAGGGAAGGCTACTCTGATGGCCATGCCCTCATTCGGCTGTGAGTGTCCTTACCTCATTCAGTGGCACACAGCATTTGCCTGGGCCTTGGCTTTTCCATTTGTAAAACACCTGATTGCCTTGCCAGGCCCTCGTGAGGGTTCACTGATTCATGCTTGCAGCAAATTTGGAGCCAGAGTATGACAGAAGTGGGAGGTAACCTATGCAACAAACCCCACCTCCAGCTTGGCTCAGCTTGTCCTTCACCTCTACTCCATACATATACCAGCCTTCTCAAACAATCTCAATCAAACAATCACAATTCGCCTCTACTCCCTAGATATACCAGCCTTCTCAAACAATCAAACAACCTCATTATCACACGGTTATTAACCTGAAGCCCTCAGTTTCCCGTGTCTCATTTCTAGGCCCAGTATTAACTTTAGTGTCCTTTGCTGTGTTTATTTAATCTAGGACAGGTTGGACCTCCTTGATCCAGCACCTTCAGAATCTGACCCATCCCAAACAAGGGAATTTATGGTCTGGGGAGGTCAGTTGCCTCCTTGGATTAGTGCCTGGGTGAGAGAAACATCTTCTGCCCTGGCTGGCCCCCTTGCCCCTGGCTCCCCTCCCTCTAGCCCTGTCTGGACCCCTTACTGCTGACCAACTGGGCTGCTGTTCATGGCCAGGCTGTTGATGGCCATGGATGATGAATTGGCTGCTGCTGGCCACAGATGCCAGATTGCCACCAGCCCTGACTCCAGACACCAGCTGGGCTGCCAGCCGCTGCCCTGTGGATGCCAAGCCCAGCCCCACAGACACAAACCCCACCTAGCTCCCAGGATAGCAGGGCCACTGGCTTTCCTGTCACTGGACCCCTGGCCTGACAGGGCTGTCAGCTACCAGCCCTCCTCTCAGACCCAGGTTCACTGGTCCAGGAACATCCATGGTAAGATTGGAAAGGATTCCAAAGAGGGGAACAAAACCGATGAGGGTTTGCAATGGGTCATACGCAGAAAGATTAAAAAGACTACGACTGTTCAGCTTAGAAAAGAGGAGATGAAGTGGGGGATATGAGAGAGGTCTGTACAGTCATGGCTGGTGTGGAGAAATTGAATAAGAAAAAGTTATTTACTTGTTCCCGTAACATAAGAACTAGGGGTCACCACGTGAAATTAATGGGCAGCAGGTTTAAAACTACTGAAAGGGAGTTTTTCTTCATGCAGCACACGGTCAGCCTGTGGAACTCCTCGCCAGAGGATGTTGTGATGACCAGGGCTTTATCAGGACTAGAAAAAATCATGGAGGATAGGTCCATCAATTCGACTCAATAGCTAAGATGAGTCGGAATGGCATAACCTTGCTTCTGTTTGTCAGAGGCTGGAAATGGATGACAGGAGAGTGATCACGAAAGTAATCACCTCTTCTGTGCACTCCTTCTGGGGCTCCTGGCATTGGCCACTGTCGGCAGACAGGACACTGGGCCAGATGGCCCCCTGCTCTGGCCCAGTGTGGATGTTCTTATGATGCTTGTCTATTGAATAATTCCTTGCTGAGAGAGTAGCCCTAGGTTTATGGGGCTATTCTTGAAGTAAAAACCCACCAATGGTAAGTAAGAGCACCAAATCGAGCCCTTTGTGGATCTATGTGTTCGTATATTTGAAGTCCAGAAGCACAGATGCTGACTTTTGCTTTTGCTAATGGGTGCTCGTCTCTGCACCCACTCCCAGGAGGAGGCTGAGTGGGAAGAGAACATAAGAACATAAGAACATAAGAATGGCCATACTGGGTCAGACCAAAGGTCCATCAAGCCCAGCATCCCATCTGCCGACGGTGGCCAATGCCAGGTGCCCCAGAGAAGGAGAACAGAAGACAATGATCAAGTGATTTATCTCCTGCCGTCCATCTCCTGCCCTTGTTATGAAGGCTAGGGCACCATACTTTATCCCTGGCTAATAGCCATTTATGGACCTAACCTGCAAAAATTTATCAAGCTCTTTTTTAAACCCTAATAGAGTCCTGGCCTTCACAGCCTCCTCGGGCAAGGAGTTCCACAGGTTGACTGTGCGCTGTGTGAAGAAAAATTTCCTTTTATTAGTTTTGAACCTGCTACCCATCAATTTCATTTGGTGTCCCCTAGTTCTTGTATTATGGGAAAAGGTAAATAATTTTTCTATATTCACTTTCTCCACACCATTCATGATTTTATATACCTCTATCATATCGCCCCTCAATCGCCTTTTTTCCAAACTGAAAAGTCCCAGTCTCTCTAGCCTCTCCCCATATGGGACCCTTTCCAAGCCCCTAATCATCTTAGTCGCCCTTTTCTGAACCTTTTCTAATGCCAATATATCTTTTTTGAGGTGAGGAGACCACATCTGCACGCAGTACTCGAGATGTGGGCGTACCATAGTTTTATATAGGGGAAGTATGATCTCTTTTGTCTTATTATCGATCCCTTTTTTAATAATTCCTAACATCCTATTTGCCTTACTAACTGCCGCTGCACACTGCGTGGATGTCTTCAGAGAACTATCCACTATAACTCCAAGATCCCTTTCCTGATCTGTCGTAGCTAAATTTGACCCCATCATGCAGTACGTGTAATTTGGGTTATTTTTTTCCAACATGCATTACCTGACACTTACCCACATTAAATTTCATTTGCCATTTTGCTGCCCAATCACTCAGTTTGCTGAGATCTTTTTGTAGTTCTTCACAATCCCTTTTGCTTTTGACTGTCCTGAACAACTTGGTGTCATCTGCAAACTTTGCCACCTCACTGCTTACCTCATTTTCTAGATCATTGATGAACAAGTTGAACAGGATCGGTCCCAGGACTGAGCCCTGGGGAACACCACTAGTTACCCCCCCTCCATTGTGAAAATTTACCATTTATTCCCACCCTTTGTTTTCTGTCTTTTAACCAATTCCCGATCCATGAAAGGACCTTTCCTCCTATCCCATGACCACCTAATTTACATAAAAGCCTTTGGTGTGGGACCGTGTCAAAGGCTTTCTGGAAATCTAGGTATATTATGTCCACTGGGTGCCCCTTGTCCGCATGTTTATTAACCCCTTCAAAGAATTCTAATAGATTAGACAGACACGACTTCCCTCTGCAGAAACCATGCTGACTTTTGCCCAACAATTCATGCTCTTCTATGTGCCTTGCAATTTTACTCTTTACTAGTGTTTCTACTAATTTGCCTGAGGGAATGGATGGAGGGGAATGGATGGAGGGGGTAGGGCTATAGCCAGGGTCCCAGGCAGTGTTCCCTCTCATTTTTCCCATCCATGTGCAGAACAAATTTTGTTGTGTCCTGCAAGGCATGTGCAGATGTGCACCACCGATGGAAACACAAGCTCCCCCCCTCTGGGGGGCTGTGGGTGCTCGCTTGGTGGCCCCTGCCTCTCTCCTCATCTTACAGGGAATTCTGGTGCCAGGGCCAGAAAAGATTAATCTGGCTGATGAGCAACCCACTATTTATTTTGGTGGATGCTTGAGGCCCTGAGCATCCACTGGGCTGATGCCAGTGGCTGGAAGGGACCTTTATGATCATCTAGCTGAAGGTACTGTCTAAGATAGAGAACTTCATCTTGTGATCCCTGTGTTGAGCCTTTAACTTCTGGCTGAGCTAGGCCAGGTCTTTTTAGAGAAATAATCATTCCAAAAGTTAATGGCCCTCATTCTTAAAAAAGACGGTGCTCTTATTTCTAGCTTGAGTTTGTCTAGCTTCAGCTTCCAGCCATCAGGGCTTGCTTTGTCTCCTAGATTAACGCGTTCTCTAGCGGCAGAAAGCATCTCTCCATGTGGCTACTTCTAAACTGCGATCCAGTCAGAGAGGCGATTAAGTACCGAAAAGCCTCAGATCAATCTTTTAGCCCTTTTCTGAGCCCTTTCCAATTTTTCAGCAGGGCCGCTCACCCCACTATTGAATCCAGCTCCCAGTCAGATACTTTTGCCACTGGTCCATCCCCCCATGGAAGCTTGCTTGGAGTTTTGATTTCCCCCAAAGCAGCAGAATTTAATTTTAGGTTCAACACTGTCCAATCCAGGCAGCTCAGAGCGTGACCTTTGATCAGCTATTTGAGTGAGCATATTTACTTATTCTACAGATTATAAATCACACTAATCCTTTAGTTACATGCTCTTGTGAGCATTTGATTGCAAGGTATCTTGTTGGCTGCAAAATGCTAAGTGCTGCTGGCTCCAGCAAGTTAGAAATTCCATAATATTTTCCACCCCTTTCCATTTGTCTATATAAGAACGATCGACCTCATAGCTTATCTCTGTAGTGTGTTTTATGAAATGCCTCCCTATCTCTCATCTTACCAGAACATAAAAGTGCTGTGTCTTTAATTTTGCCCTTCCAAGCTTATTTAAAAAAAAAAAAAAAAAGAACCCACGTCTTCACTCTAGCAAACACCTGTATTGCCACAGAAAGTCCTTTGCTAACATATTCTCCCCCTCCAACCCCCGTTCTTGATCACACCTGTCTAGCTTTGGGCAAAATAAAACACTCACATAGCTGCCAGAAGTAAGGTTCTTTACTGACTTGAGCTGCTCTATGTAAAGATCTCCAAAGAAATGTCAAATCACTTTATTGGATCGTACTGAAAACTTGCTTGACAGTAACAGTTAAGAGGATCAGGACCTTCTCTTTAATTGCAAATGGGTCAAAAAGGGCACTTCTTTTGGAAAGCTTTTTTTATAGTTTTACTTTCACATTATTGTGTGACGTAATAATAATAAATAATGGATATCTGATAGTGCCTTCCACATTGAAGACTCCCTGAGTTCTACAGACACGTACAAATTGCCTTTGCCAGGAACGGAAATGCAGCCACCTCTGGGGTGGAACGTAGTACCCCAGTAACTATTGAGAACAACATACCCAGCTGAACCAGAGAGCTGACTGTAGGCAGAAATCTCATTACGTATGTGACTCTTTCTCTTGATGCTCTTGGTTTCACTGTGGATGAAACTCCACCATGCACAAAGGACTCAGACATGGCCTCTGCTCAAGCAAAGTCCCTTGTGGAAGAGTGGGCTTAGCTCTTATGCCAGTGATCTGCACAGGGGTGATTTTCACCATACAAAGGCTGCATCTAACAACTTTTATTTCCTGTGCTGAAACAATTATTGTAACCAAGAACACAATTAGGAGTAGGTGAAAGCTGATTTTTAATGATCCTGAGACCCAACTGCTGTTGAATTTAAAATAGGGTTATTAATTTCCTCCAGATCCTCTCCCATGACTCCCAGATATTCATTACAGTTTGCTGTTCATGTGCCAACTGTAGGAAATCCATGTTCTCCAAACAAGATGCAACCTCTTGGCCTTGGCACCCTGTTTGCAGAATGAATGTGTCTTGTCTTTTCTGTCTCTCGTTTCAAGACTAGAAATTCCAGCTACAGACATCCCAAGTCTTCGGGGGTCTTTGAATTTTTTGCAATAATTGAAATAATTTATTATTGTAACCTCTGTCTGCTTGGTGTGACACTGTGTTCCCCTCTAGTGATGGCTCGGTAGTCAGCTACAGCTTGGGCTAAGAGAGCTACGTGCAATGCCCTTCAAAGGTCCCATGCTTGATCCTAGCCTGTGAGTAACTGAGAGGCTGTTGTCACTGCCATGTTAATACGGGAAGCTGCTGACCCTAATGCAACCTTACTTTCCGTTATTAAATCCATGGACCTAATGATACTTTCACAATGCTTTAAACATGTGTAACATAATAAGCAATTTACAGCCTCTGAACAGTAACAAAACATTTATCAGCATTTGATCAAGAGACTTAAGAACAGATTAAACCCAGGGTATTTAGACCCATATTGGTCTGCTCCAACATGCTCAGGCTCCTGTTAGCCATGAACTCTTGTTAACGTTTACTTCTTAGTCCCTTTAACAAACGGGTGATGTCATCACCAGTTACTGACTTGGGCTGAAAAAAGAATCTGAGACTGTTTGTCCTTATTTCCAGCCTTAATCCAGGTAGAATCAACAGCCTCCTTTCTCCCCAGGCCTTTCCTCCCTACCTGTTTGCCATGTAACTCTATTTCCGTTACACCTGGACTGACATTGACCTCCCTACCTGTTTGCCATGCAACTCTATTTCCATTACACCTGGACTGACATTGACTTTCACACCAGTGCATGGGTTGGGAAGGTCCCTGTTGGCTTATTTTGAGACAGAATCTTCTTGCCTTATTTAAAACCACGAGCAGTCCCCTATCAATCAGAGGACTTCTTTTTAGAAACTTCATCATCAGTTATTCTTTCAACCAGAAACCTTACTCTTTCTGGCCTTATAACTTTTCATTTTCAAGGGCTTCCATTGACTTGCGATTCAGGACCTTTCTTTACAACGCATAAATTTCTTTAACTAAACTTAAGCTAACTTGAATTTTTTAATTTCCTATTTATCTTAAGGGGCGTTTTTGAAATCCACATCTGGATCTGAGTTCTGCACATGATCACCCCCTGTAATGGCCCAGTCTACAGCCCTGAACAGTTGTGAAATTTATCTTAAGGGTGCTTTAGAGACCCATGTTAGGTCTGAATTTTGCACATTACCTTTGTCCTTGTTATTCCCCACCCGCGTCCATGCTTGAAACCAATGGCCCAAACCAACTCCTCCTGTCTGCATGGATGCTGGAATCCCACATACAGATCTGAATTCTGCCAATGATTGCTATCTCTTATGGCCCCACCTGAACCTATAATTTGGAACATCCCATCATCTTCCTGATGCTCAAGATCTGACTTATGTCCAGCTCTATAGTAATTTCCCCACTAATTTGCAGCCCTTAATATCGCAAGACTTTTGTGGAGACTTGAAACCTTTGGAGAATATGGGTCCAGAATTTAAGGAGAGCAGATCTAGCAATTTATGGATTGCTTTGTGGTCCTGAAGGAGACTTCAGCTTCACTGGGCTTCAGATCAGTCCCTGAGGATCCCAACTTTGGTGTGTAGACTGCAACTTCCTTTGATGTGAAAGGTTGATAGTAGTACCTATATCCCGGGGGAGTTCTGTAAAGTTTATAATGTGTCTATGTACCAAGACGCTGATTTTAACACCATGTGCTAGAAATCTTTTTGCCCCCAGGTTAATTTTACAGATGGAAAAACTGATATGCTGGAGTGAAATTACTTGTCTAAGACCAAATCAAAACCAGGAGGACAACAAAAGAGTTGGAGGTTCCCAACCTTGCATTCAGGTCACTGGAGCACATACCCATCTAGGTTACCCACTACCCCAGAATGAGATCCTCTGCCTGGGAAAAGCCTGAGAGAAGTAACTTCAGATTTGACCTCATGGGCAAGATGCGCATTCCATGTTGTGCCCTTTTCTCTTATGCTCCTAGATGGCACTTTTCACAGCCAGGGAAGCAACCAAATGCTTCCTCTGCTTTTCAGACAGGAACTTTCCCTCTTCGATTACCCTGAGAGGTTCAATAGCCCAAGCAAATCCTTCTCGTAAACCCAGCATGGGGCCATCCATGGCTTCGTAGGGGAGGGGAAGCCGCGTCACCTTCACATCCATACGTCACATCGTTGGCACCATTGCCACGATCAGATGAGTTGAGTTAGTGCCCATCATATGTTCACAGAGGCCCACGAAGCGTCAGGTCCCGTGGATTGATTGGTGAGGACTCAGGCAGTCCTGCTCTGCCACAGTGACAAAAAGCTTGGATTAGCGCCTGGGCGAGAGAAGTATCTCCTCCTTATCCCTCTTATCTGAAGGAGACTTCTTGCAATTACTGGGAGTTTTTAGAGACGGAATGCAAATGACTCTTAAAGGGATACTCAGTGTCTCTAGGTCCTGGCTTAGGAAAATGTGTTAAGGCAGTGCTTTTCAACCAGGATACATGTACCGCTGGGGGTATGCAGAAATCTTCTAAGTGGTACGTCGCTCCTCGAGATATTTGTCTGATTTTACAACAGGCTATGTAAAAAGCACTGGCAGAGTCAGCACAAACTCCAGTACATGAAGACACAACTGGATTATGCAACTGTCTAGACGGTACACTGAAACGGCAGTACAATATTTATAACTTGGTTGATTTATCTCATAATTCTATCATGAAATGAGGAAGAAGCATTTTTTTCAGTATCAGTGTGCCATGCCATTTTTGTATTTTCCTGCCTGATTTGGTAAGCAAGACATTTTAAGAGAGGGAAACTTGGGGGCATGCAAGACAATTCAGACTCTTTAGAGGGGTACAGTGGTCTGGAAAGGAGGAGAAGGAATGGTTTAAGGAAGGTGAGAAAGCGCTGCTGTGATTATAATGTATTTGCCCTCTTTCTCTGTATTTCATTCCCTCTATGTAGAACTCCACTATATAGCCCTCAGTTGTGGGGTCAGTCTCTCTCTCTAGACAAGATACCAACCACTAGACAATACATCCTTTGATTCTCAGTGGAGCTTCACACATGCTTCCGAGAGTTCATTGGCTCCTCACCATTTATGGAATTTTAGAATCATAGAACTGGAAGGAACTTCAAGAGGTCATCAAGTCCACTCTCCTGCACCCATGGCAGGACCAGAAACCATCTGACAGATGTTTATCTAACCTGATCTTAAATATCTCCAACAACGGAAATTCTACAACCTCCTGAGCCATTTATTCTCAGTGCTTAACCACCCTAACAGTTAGGAAGCTTTTCTTAATGTCCAACGTAAGCCATCCATGCTGCAATTTAAGCCCATTGCTTCTTGACCTACCCTCAGAGGTTAATAAATTTTCTCACTCCTCCTTGTGACAACCTTTTAGGTACTTGAAAACTGCTCTCATGTCCCCTCTTTTGCAGACTAAACAAACACAATTCTTTCAATCTTCCCTCATGTTTTCTAGACCTTCAATAATTTTTGTTGCTCTTCTCTGGACCTTCTTCAGTTTGTCCACATCTGTACTAAAATGTGGCTCTCAGAACTGGACACAGTGCTCCAGCTGAGGCCTAATCAGCGCAGAGTAGAGTAGAAGAATGACTTCTTATGTCTTGCTTATAACATTCCTGCTAATACATCCCAGAATGATGTTTGTGTCTTTGCAACAGTTTCACACTGTTGATTCATATTAGGCTTGTGACGCACTATGACCTGGGTTCCCTGTCTGCGGTATATAACAGCCTCAGTCTTTGAAAATCACCCTTCCCTTTGTTTGTTGCAATAAGGAGAAACCAAGAACATGATTAATGTCCCCATTAAGTTTGGAGGACGTTGCCATTTCTTCCAATGAGAAAATTCAGGGAAGTATTTTTGGCTAGGGGGCTTCAGGGGGAGCAAAGAATTAAGAGAGAGATGAATGTTTCCAGCTTGTTGAAAATTAGTGGCTTGTGTAAAACTGACAGATTGTGGTTGTCTGTGGGCAGAACTGTACGTGTGACCTTAGTACACGATCCACTACTATATGAACTAAAAGCCCAGCTGATTGTTGGCTAAGCCAGTAGGGGAGACTCGTTCTTCTCTCTGCAAGTGGTTTTGGTGCCAGTAGATGAGATCAGGAGGTGCCTGGGTTACACTACACAAACAGGGAATCGCCAGACTCTGCGGTGTCTGTGTTTTCTAAAGGAAGGGCCCAAAGAGTGGAAGGAAGAAAATGAAGCCCATCAATCCCCATCTTGAACCACTGTTGTTCCTCAGAATGGTGGGTCTTACCAACAATCCCCTGGCCATTTAGCCATTGCTTGTCCTGCTCCATCCCAGTCCGTTCAATGGAGGCTGGTACACTTTTAAGGGGGATGCAACCGCAGCCTTCGCACTGCCATGATTCTGCTCTTCCAACACAAATCTTTGGCCAAGTCTGTGCTTAATGTCAGCTGGGAGTGGAGTTTTGAAATGATGTTTCCCTGCTTGGAAAGGTCCTCATATAGGTGAAGTTACTTACATAAAAGTGCTTTTGCTGGCATAACTTATGCCATTGGGGGAAAGGCAGAAATCAGCGTTCATGTCACCCTTGCACCAGTACCCAGACCAGACTATGGGAAGCCAACGATCTAACCCATGGACATATTTAGGGGTGAGTCCTGGTCACCTGCCACCTGAGGCATGTTGCCAATATGCCAAGAAGATACTTATTTTGCTGGCTGAACCCCTATACATTGTAATGGCAAAAGTAGAATCCTAGAAATCTAGGGCTGGAAGAGACCTCAAGAGGTCATTGAGTCCAGCCCCCTGCCCAAAGCAGGACCAGCCCCAACTAAGTCATCCCAGCCAGGGCTTTGTCAAGCTGGGACTTAAAAACCTCTGGGAACGGAGATTCCACCACCTGTCTCGGTAACCCATTCAGGTGCTTTGCCACCCTCCTGGTGACATAGTTTTTCTTAATATCCAACCTAGACCTCCTCCACTGCAACTAGAGACCCTTGTTCCTTGTTCTGCCATCTGTCACTTACTGAGAACAGCCTCTTTCCATCCTCTTTAGAACCCCCTTCAGGAAGTTGAAGGCTGCTATCAAATCCTGCCTCACTCTTCTCTTTTGCAAACTAAATAAGCACAGATCTCTCAGCCTCTTCTTGTACATCATGTGTTCCAGACCCCTAATAATTTTGATTGCCCTCTGCTGGATGCTGTCTAATGCATCCACATCCTTTCTATACTGGGGGGCTGAGAACTGGACACAATATTCCAGATGTGGCCTCACCAGGGCCAAATAGAAGGGAATAATAACTTCTCTAGATCTGCTGGAAATGTTCTTCCTAATGCACCCCAATATGCCATCAGCCTTCTTGGCTAAAAGAGCACACTGCTGGGGGCTGGACTTGATTTTCTGAGGTCTCTTATTCTAGGAGAGGATGTGGTGTGGGCAGGGGGCTTTTGGGAGTTGTAGTCCATGGTTAGCAGAGCCATCACATCGATATATAGCACTTGAATGGCTACATAAAGCAAAGGATGAAATTTTCAAAAGCTCTTATGTGACCTGGGGACTTGCCAATTGAGCAGGGGGTTGTACTTTATGACCTCTTGAGGTATCTTCCAGCCTTATGACTTAGCAGCCTAAACTCTATTGTCAAAAATGATTTAGATACAGAGGAGCCTATGTCCGATTGAAAACCGATGGGATTTGGACTCCTAACAACAGATTTTCAAAGATAGGCAAATAAAGATGCAGAGAAGCATTTCTGAGAATTCCACTATGCAGCTATCTCCATCTTTAGGTGCCTAAGTTCCTTTTAAAAATCTGTTAGCAAATCTTACATCCTTAAAAGATATTTAAGCTCCTAACTTCCACAGTGAAGAGTGGAAGTTTGGAGCCTAAACACATTTTCAGGCCTTGGTCTAAATCCCTAAAGAGTTTTGAAAATGGGATTACAACTTCCACCTTTCTTAAGTGCTTTTGAAAACTCTACCCCAAATTTATACGGGAAAGAAACATTTAAAGATAAATCACTCTTGGTGCCAAAATTCTTCACACATCATAAAGGCACCCCTTTCTCAGGCATGACCTATATCTTGTTCTGAACCAAATATAACCAAGATGACAAGCACTGTGTGTATGCAAGATAATGCCTTTGTTTTAATGTCATGTCCTATGCAATGTGTTTGATGTATTCATTTTTTCAAGAAATGTTGCAGTACATTGTGACTATATAGGCCGACAGACATTTAGAGGCAAATCATAGAATTAGGTCTAGTGGGAAAGTGTTATGGAATCTGGATATTACCCATCTGTATTAAGAGAGAAGAGACTCTGAAATATTTTACTGACCAATCTGTTTTCTCTCATTTTTTCATGCATGGGTGGAATAAATTTTGTTATGTGCACATAAGGATATACACCACCCATAGAAACACATGCTACCAGCTGTGGACACTCTGCTACTCCTCCGGGTGGTATCTGAATCTCTCCTGTGCAGCTGCCCAAGTGCTCAGCTTACAGGGAACATTGGTTGGCTGGTCCGGTTTTGTTATAACAACTTGCCCTCCTGCTTGGGACAGAGCCCTTCTCAGGAGCCACTGATATGCTAGCCCGTTGAGAGAGCATGTCAGGATAACCCCGACCCAAACATCACCACCTTGCTTTGTGACGAGAAAGGCAGGGAGGTGAAGTGAGCCTGATTTGTTCCATCAGGCCCAATGCCACCGGTTCGGAAGCGCCTCGTTTGTGGCACCTGCCCTCTAGCTGGGCTGTAGGCACCACCCGCTTTTCTAGAACTGATGCCCTGAGCCTCTCTCCTGATGCCACCCCTTGCAGTGGTGTGGTGTTAGGCAGTCCTGGCCTGCCCACTCCAATTCTCCCTCTTGTTTGCCTAGCTTTGAAGTGGCTGAGTCTGTGGTGTAGCTGTGCATTTTCAGATGAGCTTTTAAACCCTCTCTCAGTGCTACATTCCAGCGCTGAATCAAGGCACCTAAATAAAATTGACATAAGGCAAGGCCTTTTAATTATCCAATTATTCTGTTTCAAGTGACAGCTGGGGAGGTAAAAGGCTTAGTGTTCTGCTTTCGTCTCTGTTGACATCAAATCAAGGATCAAAGCTGCTCCATTTTGGGCCTCTGATTTTCTCTCCTTGATCTAAACCCCCCTTTCATGACTTGAATGGCCCTACTGCCCCTCACCTCATTTATGCTGGTCGTTTTGGGTGATTAGAGTGGGGGGGGACTCAAAAGGCTGGGAGGGCATTTTGTTCCACCATAGGAACCTGAGTCTCCAGTGAGAGCAAGGCCCCCTTGTGCTGGTTGCTGTGTAGACACAGAATAAGAGCCAGTCACAGGCCCACAGAATTTACAGCTTAACCAGACGTAGGGTGAGATTATTATCCCCATTTTATCACTGCAGAATGGGGGTACCCACAGATTAGAGGATTTGCCCTGCCCTAGGTCATGCAAGGTGCTAAAGCAGTGATCCCTTTAAGCTGTGCACTTAGGTGGCCTTGCAAGAAATTCAGACGCAGGCTATTGGATTAGCACAGGTCCTACAGCTAGGTTTGTGTTTCAAATGGTGATGGACATTCATATGTGCCTCAGTGCACATAACAAATTTATTCCATCCACAGATGGAAAAAATAGAGAGAATGTTGCTCTGGAGTAGACCTAGAAACAGCTCAGATTTCCTAAGGGCCAGACCTAGCCCATAATCATAGAACAATTGCACTGTCCCAAACCTACTGCTTTGCATACTTGCCTCAGTGGTACTGGCTCTGCAATATCAATCTGCAAAGCCCTCAGGCTTGGGTATTGCAGGACTTTTGGTGATGATGTTTTTCCATGGAATGCTGGGTGGGGGACGAAGGAAAGGGATGAGTTACGTGATTGCGGGTATAGATGTCAATGACCCTCTTGGCTACAATATAGGGGATTGAATGAGGGCTTGTCAGAGCAGAAAGAGCTTTAGCTGGGGCTAAAGAGCTAGCCCCATTTCCCCCACACCCAGCTGAGTTGGTAACAACTCACTCCCTCTGTGGATCAGCGCAGCATGGCACTTACAACATCCGCACATGCCCATGGGTAACACGTGCCTCTGTGGCTGGGCATTTCTTATTGAGAAAGGATCAGGAGGGGAGGTCTAGTTTGGATATTAGAAAAATATTTCACTAGGACGCTACATCTACACTAGAAGCATCTGTCTACAGAAGTGACTGCTGGAAGAGGTGTTCTGACAAAACTTCTGTTGACAGATCATGTTTACACATAGAATCATAGAACACTAGAGCTGGAAGGGACCTCAAGAGGTCATCAAGTCCAGCCTTCACAGCAGGACCAAGCACAATCGAGACCACCCCCCACAGGTATCTATCTAACCTGCTCTTCAATATCTCCAGTGCTGCAGATGCCCACAACCTCCCTACGTAATTTATTCCAGTGTTTGACCACCCTGACAGTTAGGAAGCTTTTTCCTGATGTCCAACCTAAACCTCCCTTGCTGCAGTTTAAGCCCATTGCTTCTTGTCCTATCCTCAGAGGCCAAGGAGAACAATTTTTTTCCTTCCTCCTTGTAAACCTTTTAGGTACTTGTAAACTGCTATCATGTCCCCTCCCCTTTTTTAAACTAAACAAGCCCAGTTCTTTCAGTCGTCCCTCATTGCTCATGTTCTCTAGACCGTTAATTGTTCTTGTTGCTCTGTAAAGAATGAATGCCCTCCCTAGATGCCTTCTGCTCCTTTAAGGAGCCCTGCCTCTCATCTTTTCCATACCCAGCAGTGCAAGGTGTACAAAGTCTCCACTCCATCCAGTACAATCCCAGAGCCTCTCACTCTTGTATAAAAGCATCGATGTACACGTCAATCTTTTGATCCTCTCTGTCAACAAAAGGGCCTCCTGGAGCATCTATACGGCTTTATTGTTGACAGTTTCTGACTACAAAATGCATTTTGTGTCTAGAGGCTCCACAGTTTTGTTGACAAAACCCCATTTTTATCTGCAGAATTCTCTAGTGTAGATGTAGCCAGAGGCCGGTGAATCACTGGAATGTGTTACCTAGAGAGGTGGTGGAATCTCCATCCCTAGAGGTTTTTAAGGCTCAGCTTGACGAGGTCCTGGCTGGTATGATTTAGTTGGGGTTGATGCTGCTTTAGGCAGGGGGCTGGACTCAATGACCTCTTGAGGTCTCTTCTAGCCCTAGGATTCTCTGAATTTCCAGCCATTTTCAGTGTGCATTAATAAGCCACAACAAGCCATATTCTCCGTTTTCTTGTACAGTCATTTAGCTTGGTGCAAGTTTGGGGAGAACGCTACCACCAGAGCAAGCGAGTGGAGAATTTATATTCACTTTGTACTTTTCACTAACTTCTGTGTGCCTTGGATTGGACTGTAAATGCCTATACGAGATACAAAGTCGTGGAAAACCAAGGCCCAGGTGTTTATCCAAAGTTCATCAAAACCTAGGTAGTGTGTAAAATTAGAGAGAGAGAACATAATCATGAAAACAGAATTACTTGTGGTACTTGCTTCCTATCAAATTGAAAACGGTTCAAAAAATTAATGTTCTTCAGGAGTTAGGGATATCTGCTTCTGTCCTGTCCAGACCCAGTGAAGCTAAGCTTTGGTTCAGACCTGCTACAGATGATCAAGGGGTGGGGTCGTCTTTCATCTGAATTTATACTGGTATTTAAAGTAAGCCCTGCAAGCTGAGTGCTTTTTCAGTTGCTCAGGAGAGATTCAAATACTGCCCAGCTGATTAGCAGAGTGCCTATAGCTAGGTTTGCTTCTACGGATGGTGCACTTGTATGTACCTGGGTGCACATAAAAGTATTCTGCGCATAGATGTTAAAAATCTGCACATAGATGCAAAAGGTTAGAGGGAACATTTCCTGGCAGTGCCTACAATCCACACAGATGCTTTTCATTCTTGTAGAGCACTGACTCAAAGATTGGGGAATAGAGCAAGGAAGTAATTTTCAAGGCCGAAAGGGGCTGTAACGATCCTTATTCTTGCCTGCATCACAGGCAGGAGACCCTCACCCTGTGATTCCTGTCACAAGCCCATAACTTCTGGCTGATCATCCTCTGGCATCTCTTTTAGATTTAAACACTGGCGAATCCATCACATCCCTGTGTGAGCTGTGCCAATGGTTAGTTGTCCTGCCTGATAAAAAGATAACCCTGATTTCTAATCTGAAGTTGCCTAGCTGCACTTTTCAGCTGTTGGCTTGTCAGGCTTTTGTAAAAAGCCCTCTGATCTCAGAGATTCCTGTTCTTTAGGCAGGCCTGTGGGGTTTCCAGGGGTTCAGCAGTGCCCTAGGAAGTTTGCACAATGCAGTCACCTCTATGTGGTGCCCACCTTAGCCCATCTGCGGGCAATCGGACACTAGGGACGTGGGCAGCAATGCCAAACTCTAGGATAGGTGCAAACATGAATGGCCTTTCCATTACATGTTTCATTGTTGCCTGGTTCTTCGGTATATGAGTCACTTCACACTCAACATGGAGACGCGGTAGCAGCTGTGAGAGTTGTGGCCGAGGGGAGCTTTCTGTTTGTGAGCCAGTTTTCCAAAGTGCCAAAACATTCACACTCCTATTCAGTGGGGGTCAGTCTAGGGCACACCACTTACCTGTGACATCTCCTAAAGTCATGATCTCAACCTAGAGTCTCCCACTAGCAGTGACAGCTGGTTCTGGCGGGCAGCTGTTCCACCTTGGAGACTTTACATTCATTTTACTGTCTGCCCATGTGTTGGTGCTGCTTCTAGCACAACGGGGTGCTGGTCTGATAGGTCCTGTAGGTGCTATGGTCACCTACATACCAAATATCTGAGAGGGTCGTAAAGTGAGGTTTTATTGACGTTGTTTGGGTCAAACAGGAACCAGGCCCCCACCTGAACCCTATTTCCTATCTGAATGCAGCCCCCTTTTGGGGGCTGGTCCAACCAATTGATCAGTTCTGTCCCCTTCCAAAATCATTTCTCATTATTTCTTATCTTGGGGCTCCAGGTGCAGGACAGACCTGCCAAATAAATGGCTCCCACCAGCTTGTTGCAAAGAAGCTGCACCCACAAGTTGCCAGTCTGCATTCCCAGGAATTCCAGGTCAGCTGAACAGAGCCAAGAGGTTTAAAATAAGCCTCCAAACTCGTGAACCAAACCTGTGCCCCGCTCCAACCCGTGAATGGTTTTATTACCAGTAACATTTGGCAAACAAGCAAATTGTGCTGTAAAATGCTGCCAAAAGTACAAAACTATCTCCAGGGCGGGAAGGACTGGGTTTGTGGAGAAGGTGTCAGGGCTGGGGTAGGGCTCAAAGCTCACTGGAGTAATTCTCTCAGTATGCTCAGCCCCATTGGGCTGTACAGGCCGTCGTACAGGTGCCAAGTGAAAGGATGTGCAAAGAGCATTCCCCACCTTGCAGGCTCTGCATGAAGGCCAGAGAGCCCTTCAGGTGGGAGGACAACAGGGACTCCTCACTCCATGGAGCCTGAAGGTAGCAGCTGCTCCGGAAGAGGTATGGGAGGGGATGCTGGAAGGCAGGATGTGATTTCTGGTACAGTTCAGAGCAGAACTGTGTATCCCAACCTTTTTCCAAATTCCCTTTTTACAGTTTTACCACCACGTGATAGTTTTATTGCTTGCATAGGTATAAGCTATAGGCAGCCTCTACTCCTTTGAATGATCCTTGGTTGGAAAGAGATTCAGGAATTAAAAAATGGTATGTTCAGTTTTTAGCAAAGAACTGAACACAGCTGCCACTAAGCCTTTTTCCAGCATCCAAGTCCTATAGATTTAGGGCAGGTCTACACCACTGGGCAATGTTAACCTAAGCTACTCAATTCCAGCTATGTGAACGCATAGCTGGAGTTGATGTAGCTTAAATCAAGTTATTGCAGGATCTCCACAGCAGGGAGTCAATGAGAGAAACTATTCTGTTGATTTCCTTTGTGCTTCTTGTTCTGGTGGAGTGCTGAAGTCGATGAGAGAGAGAGTGATCAGCAGTCACTTTAGCAGGTCTTTACTAGACCTGCTAAATCAATCTCCAAGGGACTGATTCCTGGTAAGTATAGACACGCCCTGAGATAAACAGAATTAGCACCAGCGTCTACTGTAACACCATCTGGCTTCCCTTAAAAATATTACAATTGGCTAGTGGTGTGACTTGTAGTTGTCCAAAAGTGGACCTGTAATTTAAAGGCATAATCTGGCCTAATAATGTCCATGGATTACCCTTTGACTTTGGAGAGCTATGCATGGGAGTCAGAACTACCTGCAGGAGTAAGCCCTGTTGTATTTGCACCTTTTGCTGTTGGCGGAGGCAATTGACTAGGGCCCTGCTCAATCCCACTAAAGTCAATGTGAGCCTTTCTGTTGACTTTGTAGATTTGGGATTATTTTCTTGATGAGTAACATGCTCATCTGCATATGGAAGTTTAGCCAAATTTAATGGTTAAGACAAGAAGCAGTTTTGATTTGATTCAAACATATTTTTTCCCTGGAATAATTGCTATAGTAGCAGCCTAAAAGCATGGCAGTAAGATCTGTCGTTCAGATCTCAGATGGTCTAAATCTGTCTGGCCCTGCCAAATTAGCATAGAGCATGTTTTGTACTGCCCTTTCTGAGGGATGCTTTAGCATGTATTCTTAGCTTGATGAACTTTAACACGGCACCTTGGAACTATGGGATTCAGCCAGAAGTTAGAGGCGGAAGGGAATTTCCTTATCCGGAGACAAATGTGCAGGCCTCAAAATTCTTGCAGTCCTGGTCCAGTAAGCACCTAAAAGAAGAGATGCTTCTCTGAAGAAAGACTCTGCTCTGAGTTTAAGCCTGTAGATGCTGCACTGACTGGGCCCCCAGGGCAGACTTAGGCTTGGTCTGCACTACGAAGGTAAATTGACTGCAGATGTGCAATTCTAGCTATGGCAATTGTGTAGCTGAAATCGACCTATCTGCAATTGATCTACCAGGCCTTAATCATGAAGGAAGGTTGATGTGAGGGATTCCCTGTCTACCTCCCTTACTCGTCGGCTGTGGACCAGGCACGTGAAACCGAACCCCTGCCGGGGCAATCTTCCGGGTAATGTAGACGTGAACTTACTTGCACAAACTTGGATATATCCAGGCTGCCAAAAATAGACATGTCACCATGATAGCAAGACCAGGGAATGGGCTAGCCACCTGAGAACATGCCTCGGGCTTCAGACAGGGGCGTTCGTGGGGTGACCTCTGCATCCTGCTACTTAAGCTGCTGCAGCTGAAGTGCTGTTTTTAGTGTGTCAGCACAGAGATGTCTCCTTGAGCTCGAAATTCTACCTCCAGTGTGGACATGCTAGTTAGAGACGGGCCCTGCTCTGGAGAGCTTGCAGTCAGGAAGAGAAACAGAGCCTCAAAAAAGAGTATCGCTAGCCCTTTTTACAGATGGGGAGCAGCTGCACAGAGCAGTTAAATTGCTGGCCCAGGGGTGCAGAAAAAGGTCAGTGACAGATCTAGGTACAGAAGTGCCTGGCCAGAGACTGACCCTCCAAGTCACTGCTCCCTCTCATTGTACTGCCAGAACTGAGTACAGGTGGAATCTCTTTCATCCAGTACCCTTGGGACCTGACCGGTGCCAGACAAGAGAATTTGCTGGACCACCGGGGGTGAGGTCAATATTGTTTAACAGCATTACCAACACTTCACTGTTTACTGTGCTCTCAGAAGACATTTAGGGGTAAATTACAGTGAAATAACAGCACAGAACCCTGAGAGCCAGGACTGGTGGCTGGAAACAAACTTTACGGGACCCCCAGAAACTTGGCCACACCCATGATAAGTGGTCGTCCGGCTAACTCAGATCATGCTGGATTGTGGATGTTGCTGGACAAGAGTTACACGCTGGAGAGGTTCAGCCTGAACTTTTAATTCTTCATGTGGCTGGCCAGGGTGGAGAAGGGACCTATATTTAAATTCTATTATTGTTATTTAGCATGGACTGCAGCTTGTCAGCTGCTGTGCTGGGGCTGCTCCTTGTTACGTACACCGGGACCTGATTGCTGTGACCCTGTGCTGTCCGGCAGCCAGAGTCAGTTGGTGTGTCCACTTTCTACTGTCATTGTGAGTTCTGCGGGACGGGGACTCTCTGGGTGTTAGGTGTTCTCAGAGCCTGGCACAATGGGCTCCAGTCCTTGGCTGGGGCCTCTAGGTGCAATTATGGAGCTGATGGATGGAGTTAAGCTTGGGATGGTGGGGGATGAGGTCAAAGGCTGAAATGTGTTGTCTTGCCAGCCTTACTTTCCTAGCTCGTTGCCTCTCTAGAGCTTGAACTAGGACCTTGGATTGGATGAAGACTACAGCAGGAATTTGGTGATGCCGTCAGGTTGTCGTGGCCTTTATTGGGTGTATCTACATGGGCAGTGGAAACCCACGGTGGCGAATCTCAGAGTCTGCGCTCCTCTCCGTGCTAGAAATACCGGCTTGGGCCCCGAAGCCCAGGAAGAGAGTTTGGCTGCGGACCCCAAACTCCCTCTGACTCAGCCCGGAAATCTACGCTGCTACTTTTAGCACTGCAGCACGAGCCAGTAGACTCAGTCTTTGTGACTTTCTGCGGCAGATATGTGCAGACTTAACCGAACTGTCTTATTCTTCTCCACTGTGGGCCTCTTCCACCTCCCCTGCCTTGACTGCAGGAGGACACATAAGGACATAGAACAGGGTCAGACCAAAAGGCCATCTAGTCCTGTATCCTGTCTTCCAACAGTGGCCAATGCCAGATGCCCCAGAGGGAGTGAACAGAACAGGAAAGCATCATGTGATCCCTCTCCTGTCATCTTTTTAACCTCTGACTAACAGAGGCCAGGGACACCATTCCTACCTATCCTGGTTAATAGCCATTGATGGACCTAACCTCCAGGAATTTATCTAGTTCTTTTTTGAACCCTGTTAAGTCCTGGTCTTCACAGCATCCTCTGGCAAGGAGTTCCACAGTTCTACCGTGCACTGCCTGAAGAAAAACTCCCTTTTGTTAATTTTAAACCTGCTGCCCATTAATTTCACGTGGTGACTCCTAGTTCTTAGGTTATAGGAAGAAGTAAATAACTTTTCCTTATTCACTTTCTCCATAACTGTTATGACTGTACAGACCTCTCTCATATTCCCCCTTAGTCTCCTCTTTTCTAAGATGAAAAGTCCCAGTTGTTTTAATCTTTCTTTATATGGCACCTGTCCAAACCCCTCATCATTTTTGTTGCCCTTTTCTGAAATTGACCAGTATTACCATGACAATGTCTCTGTAGTGTTGTGGCTGCAGCTTTTCTGTGGGGCTGCTTAGTTCAGAACAAGCAGGGATGGCTGTAGGTACACCGGTGAGTTTCCCTAGGCAGACAAGGAGACCTCCCTCACCTTCCCTGTCATTGTTACATTGCAGACCAGAGCCAGAGTAGTTTAAAAAAAGAGCAGTGGATGGGATTGTAAACCATGGTCAGGCTGGACAACTCACTGGCGGAGTCCTTGTCCCCAAGGAGGCTCGTCTCCTTCTGTCCCCAGGGTATTGCAGCGTGGGAAGCCCTGTAGGGAATGCCCTTCGCGTGCAGATAGCTAATGCAGGCCTGACAGTTTCCCTTCCCACCTTAAGCCCCGGCTGTGTCACTAATGGCAGACCCACCAGGCACCTTCTGAGCAAAATGACCCTTCCCTCTGCCTGGCTCCATCCAAGGCTTTTATGTTCTTATCCTCTTCCTTCACCCTGATGCTAATTGCAGTTCGCAGGGAGGTGCTTTCTGGCTCCTCTCACCACCTTTACCTTCTCCCAGGGAAATTGCAGGACTTTATTGTCCTGGGAACAGTCCCGCAGACTTCAAAGGAAATCCTGGGGTGGAGGGGGGAGCAGACTGGGGAGCGGGGACATGGAGGGGGTTTGACTGCAGAATTTTTAGTAGGATGTCCGTTAAAGTGGCATACCTTCCTTGCAGAGGTAGAGGTGTGTTAGCTGTCTGAACGGTCTCTGCTCTCCTGGTAACAAATGCTAAAGAGAATGGAACCAAAAACATCCCTCTCCTATCCCTAAGGGGCACACCTAGCACTTTGCATCCATCAGTCTCATGGCACTTTACAGAGCAGGTTACTGATGGGGAAACTGAGGCACTGAGAAATGAAGTGACGTGCCAACAAGTCTCCCAGTTGCAGAGTTGGGAGGAGACGTGAAGCCAGTTCTACTGAGCCCTGAGGCCGGGTGCTGGCCCTGAGGTGCTCTCTCTCTCGTGTCGCACAGGGCTGCCATATAGATACTATGATTTGTAGTATCACGGATCCTAGGAGCCGGAGTCATGGACCAAAATCCCTGTGTGAGCGGCTGTACAATCCCAAAAGACCATATCTGCCTGCAAAAGCTTAGGAGCAAAGCCAACAAGACACAGACTGGTCAGCTGGACAGGTTGCGAGCTCAGCGTACTAACAGCCTGGTTCCTGTCAAATTTTTTGTGGGCTGTAGAACACAGGAGAGATTTAAAGAAGAGCCAGCATGTTTCATCCCTTGATCTCAAAGTGCTTTGCAAAGGCAGTCAAGATTACTGCGGCATTTTTTACAAGTGGGAAAACAAAGGCATTGAGAGGCAAATGACTGTTGTATCTGTATACTTAGGCACCCCTCATTCCCATAATGTCTGAGTGCTTGATGCTCCTTAATGTAGTTATTCACACAATTCCCCCATGAAATAGGGGTGTATTATACCTATTTTACAGATGGGAACTGAGGTGGATTAAGGCTCAGATTTTTAAAGGCACCTAGATGTTGCTGTGCTCAAAGTTGCAATGCTTGACTGACTTAGACTCCTAACTCTCATTTTCAAACAGCGCTGCCAATGGGATTTTGGACCCTCAGTGCCAAAATCCCTTTTGAAAATGGAAATTTTAAAAATCTGGGTCTGCCTCAGGTCCCATGGGAAATTTGTAGCTTAGCTCAGAAGTAGAACGCAGTTCTCCAGAGGCCACATCTAATGACCTGGCTATTAAATCCACTGTCCTATGTAGCAGATATTAAATCCCTGATCTAATAACTGACTGTAAATTCAGCGTTAGCTACTCTGTTGCTCTTATTTGATACAACAGACTTTGGGATATTATAGACAGAGGTAAGGCTGGTGTCCGTGTTGTCCGGCAGCTGCTGGGCACCAGAAGAGATGAAGGGTCATATTCTACTACCTGTCCTCATACTATGCAATATGTTCCTCCATGAGCAGCAATGAGGAGGAAAGAATAGGGCCCTTATTTGTCAGGGACAGGTCTCTGTGTGTGTATCCTACATATTACTGCAGATGAAACCTGAGGAGGACCCAAAGCACTCAGCAATAGACCCGGGGAAGTGGAAGATTTATTTTCTCCTTCCACGAGAATTTCAAGATTTCAAAAAAATATTTTCCATCTCAGACTGGGGCAAAAATTAAAAATTTCAAAGATGTCCTGAGTCGATAGTGCTCCAACCAAAAGGTTTCATTGTAATCATTTTGCAATGGTTTGTTATGATGCTTATAGTCTAAAAATGTTTGTTTCCCTTTGTGAATACAGAGGTAAGTAACATTGCAAAATGAAAAACGGGTGTCAAACCAAAACTCAAAATGATGCACTGAGAATCTGTCAAGATGCTGCATTTTGAAATTGTGAGACTTTTTTCAACTTTTTTTTTTTTCCAATCAGGAGATTAGAGGGCAGATCTGGAGAGCAGGAGCTAGGACCCGGTGACAGGGGGATGGATCCCATGATGATTATCCATTTTGTTCATTCCTTCTGAAGCATTGGCCACTGTCAGAAGACAGGGTCCTTGGGGGATGGTCCTAGTGTGGCTGTTCTTATGTTCTTTCGGTTCATTAAAACCTACCCATTATCCTTAAAAGATTCAGCTTCAACATATCTTCACTTTCTGATAAAAAAAATAGTTTTGTCCGAAAATTCCTGAGAAGCTCTGCTGTGTGCCATGGCTGAAATGGTGGGAGCTGTGCTGAACTTGTCCCAGCTTTGCAGAACAATTGTTGCAAAAGGCTAGGGCTGCAATTTTTGGCGAGAGGGGAGGTGATTTCCATGGGAACTAGGTGCTGGACTCCCTTGTGTTCGTCTGAAATGCTTAGCCTGGATGCTACCCTGCTTCCTTAACTTCAGTAGCACCTTTCTCTTGAGTACTCTTCTGGAGTAGAATCCTCTCAAGGTGTCCCTTCCCTGCAACCTTGTCTTCCTCTCTGTCCCTGAAGCATTTTGGGATAGGAAGTGGGGTTTTCTCTGTTTGTCAGGACACTGAATACAGTGACAGCACCGCATGAGGAATTATAATAGCACAATAAAAACACATAATTAAAGACCCTGGGGCCTGAAGTTCTGCTCCTAAATCTAGGTAGGCAGCAAAACACTTAGGGGTCGAACTTTAGACAAAGTTGGACTCAGCAATACCTATTTGCCCCATGGAGGCTGTGTGGCCTAGTGGGTAGCATGCTGGACAGGGATGCAGCAGGCAGGGTTGACCTGCTGGGTGGATTAAGTAAGTCTCTTTGCTTCTCAGTTGCCTCTCTTATATAATGGAATAATGATAGTTAGTCCCGCCGTAAGGGCAGGGGGCTGGACTTGATGACCACTCGAGGTCCCTTCTGGTTCTAGTGTTCTATGATTCAACTCTGTTGTAAAGCACTTTGGGATCTACTGTTGGCAAGTGCCATGAAAGAGATGTCATTATTAACAATGAATCTCACAAATGCCTAACAATGCCTCCTGGTCTGAAGGCTAAAGGGACCTAGGTGTCTCCAGAGAGAGAGGTGAAAACATTTTTGACTGGTCAAGGACTCAGTGGAGATCAGGACCCCATTTTGATTTGGCTCTATCCAAATGCACAGACAGACCCTAATGATCTTATAGCCTCAACAGAGACACTAGGAGGCAATGTGACAAGGTCAGTGGCAGAGACTGACTCCCAGCTCGGTGCTGAGAATGCAGCAACCCAAACCCACCACAGCAATCTTGCTGGGCTTGATACCCTTCACACATGTGGAGATGAGCTGTGGGTTGTGGCTCTTCTCAGCTTGAGGTGATGTGGTCCGAATCCAGCCCCCATCACTAATGGCTGCAGATTGTCAGCATTTGGGAGCTGCAGGAGGCCTACAGAAAATGAACAGATCTCAGGCTGCTTTTCAGTGGAGGCGTGTCTGCCTGACAGGAATCACTGTCGCTAACTGGCCTCTTTGCAGGCAAGTGTTCTCAAAGAGGCCATAGAACAAAGGAGGCATTTGGACGCTACCTTCATTTGTGGGGTGAAAGCCTAGGCACAGAGTCAGGGAGACATGAAATCCATCAATGAGTGTGCATTACAGCCAGTCCACAGAAGATACACATTGTTCTGTCCTGCACATGCAGAACCTTGTCTCTTTGGCTCCTGCTTTTAGGTTTGGAAGTCCCTGGTGCATTGTCCAAGAGAGTGGCCATCCATCTGTCCTGTGGTGGCAGCCATCCCTCCTTCAGAGCTTTAAATGCAGAATTGTGTAACACTCTGGGTCATTCGCTAGCACCTGGTTGGAACCCAGGCGCTCTGGAGCCCAGCAGAGCCCAAGGATTGAGCAGAAAGATGCAGCGATAACAGCAGAAGAGACGCATAGACTCCTCTGCTGTTAGGACATAAGAATCCCAAACACTGCTACAGACTGGGGACCAACTGGCTAAGCAGGAGTTCTGCAGGAAAGGACCTGGGGATTACAGTAGATGAGAAGCTGGATATAAGTTAACAATATGTCCTTGTAGCAAATGGCATATTGGGGTGCATTAGGATGAGCATTGCCAGCAGACCTAGAGGAGTGATTATTCTCCTTTATGCGATGCTGTGAGGCCACATCTGAACTATTGTGGCCAGTTCTGGGCCACCCATTACAAAAAGGATGTGGACTCATTGGAGAGATTCCAACGGACGGCAACAAAAACGATTAGGGGAATGGAGCACGTGACTGAAGAGGAGAGGCTGAGGGATTTAGGTTTATTTAATCTACAGAAGAGAAGATTGCGAGGTGATTTGATAGCAGCCTTCAACTACCTGAAGGGGGATTACAAAGAGGATGGAGAGAGTCTGTTTTCAGTAGCGCCCAATGACACAATGAGGAGCAATGGTCTCAAGTTCCGGTGAGGGAGGCCAAGGCTGGATATTAGGAAAAACTATTTCCCCAGGAGGGTGGTGAAGCGCTGCAATGGGTTACCTAAAGAGGTGGTGGAACCTCCATCCCCAGAGGTTTTTAAGTCCTTGTTTGACAAAGCCCTGACTCGGATGATTTAGTTGGGGTTGGTCCTGCTTTGAGCAGGGGGTTAGACTCGATGGCCTCCTGAGGTCCCTTCCAGCCCTAGGGTTCTGTGTGGTACCATCACAAGAGGGAGACAGAGCTACATGCCGTAAGTGTGGGTTACCTCTGTGGCCAGGATCGTGATTGTGATAGTTACACAATGCCCTGTGCCGGGGCAAGGAGGAGCTGCCCTGCTCTGGAAGGAGTTTTTCTTGAAGGGATGGAGCTTGCCAGCCTAAGCCTGAGGCAAGGTGTTCTAGGAGGCTGTGATGAGTGCCCCTGTCTGCCCCCTATGCCCCTATCAGGGCCTGAAATTGTGCAATGGGCATGTGGTTAGGAGGCTCCCCTCACCTGTGCTTTCCATGGGCCTTTCGCAGCCCTCGTTGAAACCCAGGCATCTTTTCTTCCCCCAAAGGGAAAAATCTAGGCTGTGAATTTTCAGTGTGTGTCTTTGTGCAAAGGGTCCACTCAAATTTGCTGCACGGAACCCATCGTCCTGCAGCTTTGGAAGCAGCAAGGGCCATGTCCGTGCACATCTCCGACGACATCCTCATCCTTATGCTGCCCTTCCCCGCCCCCCACGTAATGACTCCTCATGAAGCTGGAGGTTAACTGAGGCTGTCTGCCTTGGTTAACCATGCATGCTTGCTCCCAACAGGAGTGAGGACGTGATCCCCTCTTTGCCTCCAACAATCAATTTTCTTCCCCATATACTGATGTCCATGGAAGGAGACCGTGTTCTCAGGCACTACTGTCAACACGAAGACTCAACTCACGAACCTGGTAACTTTGGGTTTTCTTGCAACACGTGCATTTGCCAAGAAATGCAGAAGAAAAGCAGCTGTCTGATGTTTCCCCATGGCTGGAGTTAGCCTCTTCGATCGAACATCTGCTTGCCTGTTTCATTAGTAACGGAAGGATCCAGCTGTATCAAGAACCATGAGGATATTGTTATTGCATGCACTGTATTTATGCATAAGCCAAACTCGAATTCCCCTGCCTAGCACTGAATGCACTCTGTTGTGCTACAGAGGAGTTAGAGATACTGACCCAGGTCGGGGCCCCTTGTGCTAGTGACTGTAGACAAATCACAAGAGCTAGGTCCTGCTCCAAAGAGTGAACAAGCTAAATCAATAAAGAAGAGAGGGTGAGCACAAGGAGGTAGTGTTATTTTTATTACACAGATGGGGGGTGAAGTGACATGCACAAAGTCTGTAGCAAAGCCAGCAACTGAATCCATACCTTTGAGTCCTGTTTTAGTGTCACTGCTAACGGTTCTTGGGCTAACTACATCAAAGCTACATCTGTGTGGGCTGCGCTCATACCTCTTCGACTCGAGTGCAGGGCTTGCCAGGGGTGAGTCCTGGCACCTTGAGACTTGGCAGTTCACAGCCCCTGCACCCCTGGGCTTGCTGTGTCAGTTACAAAGGTTAAAAAAAAATGCTTGAGCCCCTGAACCTTGATTATCACAAATTAAGTGATGAGTTGATATATATGGTACATCTATACTTTCTGGAATATCAGCCTGGTCAGGGTTGATTTCCTGGGGTTCAGTTTCGCGTACCTAATAGGGATGCACAGAATGTAACCATATGGGCTCAACAGTTGACCCTTGTACTCCTCTTTCTCATGAGGAGTAAGGGACGTTAACAAGAGAGTTTCTCTCACCGACCTCCCTCTGTGAAGATAACCTGATAAGTCAATCTTAGATACATCTATTCCAGCTACACAATTGTTGTAGCTGGAATTGCTTATCTAGGATTGACTTTCAGGTCTAGTGTAGACATGGCCTTACCCTGAGAAGTAATAGCCTGAAAAATAAGGGACTCGCCCATCACTTGATGGTGGTAAAAATAGATTGCTCGGAACAAATAAAGCACTGGCAGAGAGGAGGGATGTTCTAATGTCCTGACTCCTCTGATTTGAGTAGGCTCATAGTTCTTTTTGAAACTTCTTCACCTCGCTGTCTGCAAGTGGGGAATAAGCAGATTGGCTTGGAAACAAGTAGGGCTGACCACACTGCTCCACCTTTGGAGAACTGGTTTAACTTTGTTGGTAGTTTTTGGAAGGCGAACCACAAAGTGAAACTCCTTCAGGTTTAAACTCTCCTTGGTGTTGAGGGATGGCCCAGTGCAATTGGGGCATGGGCAACGTGGGTCATCAACTCAAGTGTGGTAAAGAGAGGCAAAGCAGGAATTAATCAGAAATCAACAAAAGGGGGATTTATAATTTGAGATCCCATTAAATACTATACTTCAACTCATAGAACATCAACAGCAACTGTGAAATAGTCCCCTCCCTTGTCCCAAGTTAAATACATCTTTAACCCCAAGATGGCAACTTGAAGAAAACCCCAAATATTTAACATGGGAGCAGAGGACTCAAGTGAGCCCTTGAGTCAAGACCGTTTTAAAATTGGTTGGGTTCTTTGCCCCCAGTACTCCTAGTGGGCATCAGACCAAGAACCTCACTTCTCTGATGGTTAGAAACTTCCCTCCTATTCTCATGAGCAATTTATTCTCATTTGTTCTTGCACCAGTCTTGCCTGTTACTCTAACTAGTGTGTCTTCCTCCCTGGTGTGTTAACCAGTACAAAATCTTCAGGTGGACTGAGCTCAGGAGCTGAGAAATGTTCTGAGCCATTAAGGTAGAGCGTATCCCACCACACAAATCCCTAAAACAGATTGAAACCCAGGGCAAAGTTGAGCTTCCAGAACGGAAGACCAGCATCATAGTCCCATGCCGTCACTCCTTATTGTAGTGAGCTGATCAGCTCTTTCTATCTCTGTTACTATCTTGATTTCTATACACACTTTCCAAAAGTACTTCTTGTGAAAAATAAGCAGTCCTGTAGCACCTGAATGACTAACAAATTTATTTATTTATTAGTTATTAACGTATTAATTTGTTAGTCTTTCAGGTGCTACAAGACAGCTTGTATTTTGCGAAGCTACAGACTATCACAGCTCCTGCTCTGAGATGTATCTTCCGAATGGGAAGAAGTAAAGGTCCATCATGAACAAACCAATCCCAGGCATTCAAAAGTCATCAGTCAGCCTCCCCTGCCCCAAAGCACAAGACTGACTAAGTATCAGAGGGGTAGCCGTGTTAGTCTGGATCTGTAACAGCAACGAAGGGTCCTGTGCCACCTTATAGACTAACAGAAAAGTTTTGAGCATGAGCTTTTGTGAGCAAAGACTCTGATGAAGTGAGCCGTTGCTCACGAAAGCTCATGCTCACAACTTTTCTGTTAGTCTATAAGGTGCCACAGGACCCTTCAAGACTAACTAAAAATCATGAAATTATAAACAATCCATTTGGGGCTCCTTTATTGACTTGGTTGTGAGTATTTTGTGGTCATGCTTCTTACAAGCTTTCCGCTGCAACCATGAGGACTGGAATTTTTTATCTGAAAGTTGAGACTGTCACATAATCACTGGACTCCAGAAACTAGGTCTTAAAAGCACTGAATAGGGTGAAATAATGCTGAAATTGCAAAAGCTGGTGAATCATGCAAAGCACACAAACCATAATGAAACAAGCCAACTAGTATTTAGCACAGAGAGGTATCTGTGTTAGTCTGTATCTTCACAAAACAAAAAAGCAGCCCTGCAGCACTTTGGGTCTGTCCCACGGAAGCTCATCACCTAATAAATTACTTTGTTAGTCTTTAAAGTGCCACAGGACTGTTATTTAGTACTTAGCAGGGTTCCACGCCTGGTGAGGCTTGCTTTGCTAGATTTCCTTCCTAGGCCCAGGTGGTGCTAACGGAAAGATATAGCCAGCAGCACTACAGACCCCTCTGTGTGACCCAAAATGGCATCCAATAGGCAATGGATTTTCCTGGCTCTTGAGAAAGCTTGCCCAAATATGACCCCCAGCAGAGGGGCCGGCAGCCACCATGAGCCGCGGGGCAAGGTGGGAAGGGGGCCCAGCTTCCCACCCTGGAAGGGGTGGGGCCAAAGGCGGAAGGGTGGGGTTTAGGACCGTCAGTCGTGGGGTACCCCTATGCTTCCTCAGAGCTGTGCATGGAGCAGCGACACAGTGCTCCGCAGCGGTTCTAATGGGCCCGGAGGTCTGGCTGCAGCCACCACTACTTCAGTAGCTGTGGCAGCTGGAGCTCTGTGTCCCTATGAAATGCCAAGTGCTGGAGCAACTGCCTTCTTTGGCTTTCCCCCCATCCTCTTTGGCAGGGCTGACCCCAAGGTAAGAATACCCAGCTCTGAGTTCTCTGTAAGAAAAAGCAAGGGAGGTGCCAGATCTGCACTTTGAGTCTCTTTCCTTTCACCACTTTGTGTGTCGTTTAGAAAAGGGGAGAAATATAGAAGCATTCATTGCTGCACTCAGCCAGGGCTCCCCCTTGGGCTCTCTGTGGTTTCTGGGGCGGCCTGCTACACCACAAGGTGGCCAGCACGTCGTCTGCTTCTGTAGCACACAGGAATATGGGCTTGCAACAAATCCGTGAATGAACTTTTATCCGCAGCAGTGACAGCCTTAACTAGTGATTAGAATAGGAGTATAGCCATTGACAGTGCCAGTAGGAGCACTTCATGGAAACAGCTGCAACGCTGTGGCATCCCATCCAAGAATATTGAATGGATCCATTCAACATACGAACCTTCCACATGCCAAGTTGCTCAGAATGGTTTCTTGACAGAATTCTTCAGCGTACCGGCAGGAGTGCAACAAGAGTGCCTATTTTCACCTTTCCTGTTCTTGATCACAATGGACTGGTTTATGAACAGGACGACAGATGGCCATCAATGGGGCATTCAATGGACACTTTTCAAACAGCTAGAGGACATTGATTTTGCTGATGATGTCGCCCTCCTTTCACACAGACATGAACGTATGGAAGAAAAGGTCACAACCCTAGACAAAACTTCCTCAATGACTGGACTGAGCATCAACAAGGGAAAGACCAAGACAACGAGGATCAACCAGTCCAACCACACCACCACCACACTGGGAGGGGATGACCTGGAAGATGTGGAGCAGTTCGCTTAGTTGGGATGTATTATGGGCAGAGACGGAAGAACAGATAAGGATATCAGTGTCAGGCTAGGGAAAGCAACAGCTGCATTCAAGAGCCACTGTGCCATATGGAGTTCACAAATAATGTCTGCGAAGATGAAACTGCAGATATTCAACGCAAATGTGAAGAGCATGCTCTTGTATGAATGCAAGACCTGGCGTATTAACAAGTCTTCAAATCAAAAGCTATGGACACTCATAAACAGATGCCCGAGGTCCATCCTTCACATCAAATGGCAAGACTTAGTCACAAATGAGGAGTTTTGGAACAACGCAGGACAAGAACCACTTGATGTTCAAATCAAGAGAAGAAAGTGGTGATGGCGAGGTGTAACCAGGTTGGCTTCCGAGAGGGGCTCTTCCGCTTCTGGGTCAGTGGTGGCCACTCCACCCCACCACTGCAGGTACCAAAACGAACCCCCAAGTCAGTAGTTTGTTAGCCCAGCCTTACTTCAGGTGGGTGGGGGAGACTAGTTCAGATTAGGGTTGCCAGATGTCCTCCACAAAAATACCAGACATTTACATGTCTGATATACTTTGATTTTTTTTAACTGGACAGAGAGCCCAATACCAGACTGGCCGGTTCAACACTGGATACCTGGCATCCCTAATTGGAGCAAAGCATTGAGGCAGTATAACCTCATCACTTAATGCAGAACTGGTCTCAGAAGACCTGGTTCTGTATTAGCACTGTCACTAGCCTTCGTTAACACCCTTGCTCTGTGCCTCAGTTTCCCTTTCTGTGAAATGTGGCTTGTGCTTCTGCCCTCTTTTGAGAGTGAGCTGCCTAAAGGCTGGGTGGTGGTGTTATTGCGGGCAGGATGTGGGGAGAAGCAGTGCATGAGGGACCTGCAGCATCCTTGGCAGTGCGACTGCAGCACGGGCAAGGACTCAGCTCAGAGATTTGTACCTGCCACCCTAGTCCAGACATAGCCCCTTCTTTGGGCCTCTGGGCCACTCACCCCAGGGCGGTGCCCTTCCCTGCCAAGCCATGCCACAGAGGGAGTAAGGATCACATATGCCTCCTGCTGCTGCAATGCACTGAGGATGCTCCCTTAAGGAGTTGGCCTCGCCCACACAACCCTGGGCTGTGTCCCCGGCCAGACCACCTGGCTCACCTCCACTCACCATCCCCGCAGGATCCTGACAGAAAAAAGGCAGCAGACACACAACCAATGGCAGCATTTGCCATGGGCCAATAGACTGAGATTTGCCAAATTCGAAATAAGTTGTTCACTATTTCAAAACAGGTTGCGTTGTGTAGATGCTCACAAAGTTATTTTGGAATGGTGGCCATCATTCCGAAATAACTTTGCTGTGTAGATGCCCCCGTTGTGACCTAAGGCAACCCTGCCTCAGTTACCCTTCTGTAAAATGGGTATGATACTATCTACCTTGCATGGATGTTATGAGGCTTAATATAAGTATATTAAATACTTCTAGATGCTTGAAGTAAAGGCACTGCAGAACAGTGCATTATTATTAATTATTATTTACTAATAATTTTGAATCCTCCTCGTTATCTTCAAAGTGCTGAATAATCTGGGCCCAGCATATCTAAGAGATCACCTAAAATTCCAGGATGAAGGCCGTGGGGGACATCTCGTCTCCACAGAATTTTCTACTACCGCGAGGTTTATCTTGTCTGTGTGGGAGATACACCTGTCTTAGGAGCTGGTATGAGAATGTGGACTGACCTCCGCCGGGAAGTAAGCTCCTTGCCACCTTCCACTCCATGTGTGCGATATGTCTCGATCCTGCTTTCTCTAATGTAGCCAAAGAATTAAGTACACTTTTAAAACAGCCACCAAAACCAAGAACTTCCCCATCAGCCACAATTCTTCCCCTGAGGAGACCATGTGAGAATAACCCACATATGATGGATGTTGGCCATATCATATCATGCTCTACTGGAAAGTGCCCAGGAAGTATGGCGATGAAAGCATATAAGAATCTATGTAGGCAATTATTGGCCATGGCTCTATAATGATATTGCAGCTCCTGCAATTACAATAGAGCACTTCCTATAGAAAAACAGATGTATGGGCATCAGCAAAACATCATCATGGAATCATAGAATACTAGGACTGAAAGGGACCTTGAGAGGTCATCAAGTCCAGCCCCCTGCGCTCATGGCAGGACCACGTGCTGTCTAGATTATCCCTGATGGACATTTATCCAACCTGTTCTTAAATATCTCCAGAGGCAGAGATTCCGCAACCTCCCTTGGCAATTTATTCCACTGTTTGACCACCTTGACAGTTAGGAACTTTTTCCTAATGTCCAACCTAAACCTCCCTTGCTGCAGTTTAAGCCCACTGCTTCTTATTGTATCCTCAGAGGCCAAGAAGAACAAGTTTTCTCCCTCCTCCTTATGACACCCTTTTAGATACCTGAAAACTGCTATCATGACCCTCCTCAATCTTCTTTTTTCCAAACTAAACAAGCCCAATTCTTCCAGCCTTTCTTCATAACTCATGTTCTCTAGACCTTTGATCATTCTTGTTGCTCTTTTCTGGACCCTTTCCAATTTCTCCACATCTTTCTTGAAATGTGGTGCCCAGAACTGGACACAATACTCCAACTGAGGCCTAACCAGCACAGAATAGAGTGGAAGAATGACTTCTCATGTCTTGTTCACAACACACTTGTTAATTCGTCCCAGAATCATGACTGATTTTTTTGCAATGGCATCACACTGTTGACTCATATTTAGCTTGTGGTCCACTATAACCCTTAGATCCCTTTCTGCCGTACTCCTTCCTAGACAGTCGCTTCCCATTCTGTATGTGTGAAACTGATTGTTCCTTCCTAAGTGGAGCACTTTGCATTTGTCTTTATTAAACTTCATCCTGTTTACCTCAGACCATTTCTCCATGATCTCTGGCTGTTCATGCCTGGGGGTGATACAGTGTAAAGGCTCATGTGTGATTGTTTTGTCTGTAATTTGTGAAATGACTCAGCCTTGTTTACGAAGGAAATAGTTACAAATATAAATCCAGCTGGTGACTACGTGCAGAGCTATGGGACTTTCTCAGCACCATCTCAATCTTCAACTGAAGTTAGTCGTTGGCCTGTGAAATATATAGGACACCTCAAAAATGCAAGAACAAAACCTAAATCATACATTCCCAGCATTCAGGGGAAGGCCCAAGGAGTGTTGTTATTATGGTGATAGATGCAGTAAAAACCCTATGTTAGATGGATCCACAGATTATCTAGAGCTTCGGCGTGTCTTCAGGGATGTGGAAAAACATTGTGTGGGAGAGAGCGTTTGGGGGTGAGCATGCAAACCACATTGACATGAAGGTAGACAGAAGCCTCCGTCGTTGCCCTTCAGAGAAAAGTTCATTCTCAATTATAGGCTTTGTGAGTGCTTAATAAAAGAGATTGAGTCATTATTCACGCAATAACGTGAAAAATACATTTTTCAGGCTTGTCCGCTGTATCAAAGGCTTGTTTCTGCTCCTCTGTCTTGTCTGTCTCCCCCTCACCCCCCGTTCCCTTTTCGCCCCTGTGAAGTGAACAGGTATAGTTTGCTGTACAGCTCTTTGTCTGTGATTAACGCATTGACCTAGCAATTATTCACATCTGGATGGGCCTTTGTTCTACTTTGAAGTCTCCCAGTGACTTTTCTTCCCCATCTTCATTTTCTCTCCCTCCCCCACCACCTTGCCTATTAGCTCTCAAAAGCGCCAGTGGGCCCAGAGCTGCCCTCAGGAATTCCTGCGTAATAGAGCTACGGACGAGAAGAGGGAAGGCCCAGACCCCAAGGTGACCTTCTCCAAGTGTTGTTTGAATCAATAACAGTTTGTGTCTCCTCTTGCCCTCTGTCTCCCTGGTTATAATTGGCAGTGTCCATCAACTGAGCTCTCTTTCTTCTCCAGAATGTGTGCGTGATCTTTTCATCTTAAAAAAAGGTGTGTGTCGGGGGGAGATAATGGGTAATTGACTAAGCACAAAGCAAGGCCAGTATGTAGCCTTTCTGTGTGCGGAGAAGAGTCTGCTGCTTGGTATCTCCCTTCGCGGGTCTCCTTTTGTATGGGAGGGGAGGAGGACGGGCCACAACCCTCTTACACATTCTCAAGTTTACTGACTGAGGCAAATACACCAAGAACTGGTTAAAAATAAAGGCAAAGAGCCGTGGAGCTCGGAGCAGTGGGAATCCCCTTAGCTTTGAGGTGATTCACTTTCAAGACTCAGTAAAACACAGGCAGCTAGTCTTTCAAATTGCCTTCCAGCCACAACAGGCAATGGTTAGATTAATTAGATTACTAATGCTCTTTTTATGTTTGGCACATAGGTCGGGACAAGGTAGGGCAGAGGTTGGAAGAGAAGTACTTATTTTTTTTTCCCCCGACAGGGCTGCTCTCTAATGCTTCACAGATTGCTGTTGTCAACAGGCGTCTTTCCATGAAGTCAATGGGGAAAATTGGGTCCTAGCACATGGACGGTTGCTAGAGATGGAAGTGGGCTTGGTGTTTAGGAGGTGGGACAACTCACAGCCAGAACTAGTGATGGGTGAAAGAAAAAAAATAATTTCTCCACTCCTTTTAGCTGTTTTAGAACAGAGGCTGGAACAAATAGCATTGAGAATTCTGACTTTTTGGAGTGTGGGTCATGTGTCTCTTTCTTGTTGTTCGTCTCAAAACAGTTCTCTCCCAAACCCAGCTAGGAGCAGGGCATACCAGAAATTAGCATCAGTGCAGGATGTTTGAGAAATAGCAAAGCCAGGGAAATAGATGGGTGGAACAGACAGATGGGAGAGAGAGAGAAATAGGTTATGTCTACGTCACAGCCTTATTTAGAAATAAGCTACTGCGGAAGAGCTATTGCAGAAGAGCCTGTTTCGAAATAACGCTACTACACACAAAATGCATTTCGAAACAGCACTTAGCTGCTTCGAAATACAGCATCTACACACATCGGCTACATCTACATGACAGAGATCTTTCAAAAGAAACCCTTCTGGAAGGTATCTTCCAAAAGAACTTCTGGCGGAAGAGTGTGTCCGCACACACACACACAAAAGCGGATCAAAGAGCGATCTGCTCTTTTGAAAGAGAGCGTCCACACAGCCCCTGCTCTTTGGAAAGAACGGACCAGGGATAAAAAAAAAAAAAGTCAGGCCCCAGGAGGACTGCGGAGCATCTACACACGTTTTCTTTGAAAGAAGCTTTCAAAAGAGGGTGTTCTCCCTGAAGTGGGAGAGAGAGACCGATTTTGAAAGGCGTCTCATTCTTTCGATTTACTTTTGAAAGAACACGTTTGACGTATAGACGCTCCACTGGATCTTTTGAAAGACCCCCCTTCTTTTGAAAAATATTTCAAAAAAACTTTCTTGCATAGACACGGGGGCCATTTCTACACATGCCGTTTTTGGAGATTTGGAATCTGGAAGGAGCTCCTCCGGACTCCAAACCAGCATGTAGAAGCGGGGCCCCTGGGGGATCTCCCGGAAGGAAATCCTCCTTCCACAAGCTTCTTCTTCCTGAAAATTTTCAGGAAGAAGAAGCTTCTGGAAGGAGGATTTCCTTCCGGGAGATCTGCCAGGGGCCTCGCCTCTACACGCTGTTTTGGAGTCTGGAAGAGCTTCTTTCGGTCTCCAAGTCATGTGACCATATGCTAATGAGGCACTGGGAATTTACATCCGCGCCTCCTTAGCATTTTTCCAGCCATATGTTAGAATGCCATTTTCGGAGAAAGTGGCCTGTGTAGAAACAGCCAGGCGTAGAGCCTACTTCGAAACTGGGCCACTGGACGTCCTCTGGCTTATTCCGAAATAGGCTGTATTCCCTGTCTACCCACTGAACAGTTGCACACAATGGACACCCTTTCATAAAAGGTTTTGGTGCTGCTGAAGCTGCACTTTTCACCAGAGAAAATTTTATCAGAAAAATTTGGCTCAGCTCAATTCTTGATCAGTCTGTCTATAGGAGATGGATGCGTCTTCCAAACTTCCTATCATGAAATGTCTGGAATATTATTACGAGAAGGTAGAAACACTGACTCTACCTGCCCTCCTTGTAGAGTGGCCTCCAAAAAGGCATGGAGAGAAACCCCATGATGTCACACAAGTCTGTATGAAATGCTGAAAGATGTAGGGGATGATCTTGCAGCTGCAGCATGAGCGAGGCTAAAAGAATCCATTTCCATGTTTAACTGCCCCTGCACCATATCAGCGTCCATCAGATAACATAATTGCGTCTACTCCAGTGTGAGTGAACACATTCATGGTTGTCAAATACTTTCAGATCCTTGGACAATGTGTTAGAAGCGACCGTTAGGATTATTGATATTTTATTAATAGAAATTGTGCTTTATCGTTTGTAATTATGGTAGGGTGTCAGTGCCCTTTTTTCTAAGCACTAAACACCTGGCAAGCATGTGGGAGCAGGAACTGTCTCTTACTTGCTAATTAGGCAAGACAGATCAAGTGTGGGAGGGGAAAAAGGCCGAAAGGGGAAGGGATTCCCTCAAGGTTCTACACCAGGACAGCAGTAGCGGAGGGAACTAAATTCTGGCTTTCTCAGTATTAGGCTATGTCTACCTTACCCCAGCATATCGACCCGCTCAGGGTCAATCATCCCAGGTTCAATTTTGCCCGCCTGGTGGGGACATGTGAAATCAACCTATCAGGGGTTGGCATTGACCCCTGTACTCCTCGCGACATGAAAGAGGACAGCTGGGTAAGTTGATTTCAGCTAAGTCACTTCTAGCTATGCAATTGCTGTAGCTAGAATTGTGTATCTGAAATCAACTTAGTTTCCTAGAGTAGACCTGGTCTTAGTCAAGTGCTCTGACCACTTGCCAGCACTAAAATAGCTGAATAGGAGCAGAGAGTAGGTTGAAAAAGAATATGTCTTGACCATGACTACATGAATGGCTTCTTCATTATGTAGCATTGTTTAAATGAGAAACCATTATCCAGTGATGCCATTGCAAACCCTATTGACTTTATTTCTTTATTGTACTGGGATTTCTGTTATTAAGGTTGCATAAAAAAGCTTTAAAAGGAAGACTTCTGGTCTGCCATTGGCTGTTAAGAGGCCAAACACAACAGGCTTGCCAATCAGGTGGCATTGTTGTTTCTTTCTCCCAATACAAGAGGCAGCCTCAGAAAGGGTGCTGGAGCTGCTAGACATGGAGTGAATTCATTGATCCCTCCCTGGGTTCACTCCTGGATGAGCTTTAGATAGATGGAAAGGCTCTAGTGAGAGGAATTCACCTAGAAGATCAAACTTTGATGTTTCCTGGGTGGTGCTGGGGGGCCTTATGGGTAGCCCCATGACCTAAACAACACAGCTCATGTACATGTCACGTTGGTTGGGTCATCTTTGGGGCTGAAAATACTCAGAGGAATCTGCCAGATCAGTAGAGCTGACCAAAATAGTGGAGCCAAGTCCTTGGCTGGAGAAAGCTGGCCTCTTCTTGCCCCATCCTGTTTGCAAATTATCGGCAACAATTAACTGTTTTTCTGCCGATTTGCTTACCATTTAACAAACAGATAATTACAGCCCCCAAAAGAGTTTTGCCAGCTTTTGAACACAAGAGGGTTTTTTTGGGGTGAAAGTAAGAAATTAGAAAATGTCAGTGAAAAACTGTGCCAGGAGCTGGAATTTCAGAACACTCCCGGTGCATTTAATGAGGAGCAGTGGCAAGAGAAAATGTCAGCTGGGGTCCCTACCTCCCTTCTGAAGCTGTATTGTAGCAGTGGTGGGGGGCTGTGCATATCATGGTCATGCCCCTCACTCTCTCAGTGATGGGGGATGCTGAGCAGAGCCTTCAATGGGTCAAACCCTTGGAATAGCTGGATTTACTCATTAGGATGCAAGGTAGTTGCACTCCCTGACCTTTGTAGTCCCTAGGTGGATGGGTGTTAGCAGTGCATGAAATTCTACAATTTGAATGCTGGCCATTATCTCCTGTTGGCTGATAGCATGTTTGCCCCAACTTCCTCCCAGTCACCCTACTGGCTTCCCTCCCTCTAGTCCTTTCTTCTGAGTTGACTGATAAGAACATAAGAATGGCCACAAAAGGTTCACCTCGTCCAGAATTCTGTCCTCCAACCATGGCCAATGCCAGGTGCCCTGGGGGAAAGAACAGAACAGGTAACCATCAAGTGATCCATCCCCTGTTGCCCACTCCCCGTTTCTGACAAACAGAGGTTAGGAACACCATCCCTGCCCATTGTGGCTAATAGCCATTTATGAACCTATTGTCCATGAACTTACCCAGTTCCTTTTAGGAATTATTAGGAATTAGGATGTTAGGAATTATTAAAAAAGGGATCGATAATAAGACAAAAGAGATCATACTTCCCCCATATAAAACTATGGTACGCCCACATCTTGAGTACTGCGTGCAGATGTGGTCTCCTCACCTCAAAAAAGATATATTGGCATTAGAAAAGGTTCAGAAAAGGGCGACTAAGATGATTAGGGGCTTGGAACGGGTCCCATATGGGGAGAGGCTAGAGAGACTGGGACTTTTCAGTTTGGAAAAGAGGCGATTGAGGGGCGATATGATAGAGGTATATAAAATCATGAATGGTGTGGAGAAAGTGAATATAGAAAAATTATTTACCTTTTCCCATAATACAAGAACTAGGGGACACCAAATGAAATTGATGGGTAGTAGGTTCAAAACTAATAAAAGGAAATTTTTCTTCACACAGCGCACAGTCAACCTGTGGAACTCCTTGCCCAAGGAGGCTGTGAAGGCCAGGACTCTATTAGGGTTTAAAAAAGAGCTTGATAAATTTTTGCAGGTTAGGTCCATAAATGGCTATTAGCCAGGGATAAAGTATGGTTCCCTAGCCTTCAGAACAAGGGCAGGAGATGGATGGCAGGAGATAAATCACTTGATCATTGTCTTCTGTTCTCCTTCTCTGGGGCACCTGGCATTGGCCACCGTCGGCAGATGGGATGCTGGGCTGGATAGACCTTTGATCTGACCCAGTATGGCCATTCTTATGTTCTTATGTTCATATAGGGAGCTATTCCTGAATAAGAGCAATTTACTCCATAATTGCTGTTCCAGTCAATGTTCCCATATAGCTGAAGTGTTTAAGTTAGGTACCCTTATACACTGACTTAACTTTGAGCAGGTGAGTCATCCCAGAGGTCCATGCTCTCTGAAGGTCTAACTCACTGGAATCAGCATTTTGAGGATTGGGTTCTAAATTTTCTTCATGAGTGATGGAGCTGAGAAAATACAAATGGTAGGTTGGGGGCAAATGAACACAAGACTCCAGGCTAGATCTTCAAAGGGTACAGGTTGGACCTCTCTAATCTGGCACTCTCTTGTCTGGTAACATCTGTGGTCTGGCATGATTTTAGTTGGCTGGATGTCCTCTTATCATGAGTGTGGCCAAGTTTCCTGTGGTCCCATAAAGTTTGTTTCCAGTCACCAGTCCTGGCTCCCAGTGTTCTCTGCTGTTCTTTAGCTGTAATTTGCCCCTTAAATGTCTTCTCAGAGCCCAGTAAACAGTGGACATGTCAATAATGCTGCTGGACAATCTTGACCTCCTGTGGGTCTGGCACATTCTCTTGTTCGGCACTGGTCTGGTCCTGAGGGTGCTGGACTAGAGAGGTTCAACCTGGTGCAGGACCCTGGAAAGAAATGGAGTGATGATGCTTTATAGAAGCTGAGGACCTGACCCAGAATATACAGCAGTGGATCCTTACTTCATGACACTGGGCTGCCCATAGGTTGTTTCAGACTCCTCTCTGATGCCTTCCCATTGCCTGCGACCCTCAGCCCTAAATCTGAATGGGCTTGTGACTCACAGGAACTATTGGTCCCTCTCTGCCGAAGGCATTTGGAAAGAGAGAGGTTATTGTTACAACACAAAGGAGTGAAAAAAAATGGCCACATTACCTGACCAGCAAATCCAATGCACAAACGTTTGAACCCACAGAATCACAGAGCTGGAGGGGACCTCAGGAGGTCATCTAGTCCAGCCCCCTGCTTCAAGCAGGATCAACCCCCACTAAGTCATCCCAGCCAGGACCTTGTCCAGCCGGGACTTAAAAACCTCAAGGGATGGAGAATCCACCACCTCTCTAGGCAACGCATTCCAATGCTTCACCACCTGCTTGGTGAAGTAGTTTTTCCTAATATCTAACCTACACCTCTCCCTCTTCAACTTCAGACCATTACTCCTTGTTCTGCCATCTGACACCACTGAGAACAGTATCTCACCCTCCTTTTTAGAGCTCCCCTTCAGGAAGTTGAAGGCTGCTATTAAATCACCTCTAAGTCTTCTCTTCTGTAAACTATACAAGCCCAAATCTCTCAGCCTATCCTCATAGGTCTTGTGCTCATTTTTGTTGCCCTTCGCTGAACCTGCTCCAGCAAATCCACGTCCTTTTTATACTGGGGAGCCCGAAACTGGACACAGTATTCCAGATGTGGCCTTACCAGTGCCGAATAAAGAGAAAGAACTACTTCTCTAGATCTGCTCGAAATGGTCCTCCAAATGCACCCCAGTATGCTGTTAGCCTTCTTGGCTACAAGGGCACATTGTTTACTCATATCCAGCCTTTCATCCACCATAACCCCTAGGTCCCTTTCCATTGTCCTGCTGCTGAGCCAGTTGGTCCCCAGACTGTAACAATGCTTGGGATTCTTCCGCCACAGGCGCAGGACTCTACACTTCTCCTTATTGAACCTCATCAGATTCCTTTTGGCGCAGTCCTCCAATTTATCCAGGTTCCTCTGGATTCTCTCTTTACCCTTCAACGAATCTACCTTTTCCCCTAGTTTTGAGTCATCCACAAACTTGCTGAGGGTGCAATCCAGTCCCTCATCCAGGTCATTAATAAAGATGTTGAATAACACCAGCCCCAGAACCAAGCCTTGTGGCACTCCGCTTGAAACAGACCGCCAGCCAGATATTGAGCCATTGACCACTACCCGTTGGGCCTGACCATGAAGCCAGCTTTCTATCCATCTTATAGTCCAATGATCCAATCCATATTTCCTTAACTCATGGACAAGAATGTTGTGGGAGACGGTATCAAAAGCCTTGCTGAAATCAAGGTATATCACATCCACTGCCTTCCCCATGTCCACAGAGCTTGTTACCTCATCGTAGAAGCTAATCAGATTAGTCAGGCAGGACTTGCCCCTGGTGAATCCATGTTGGCTACTTTTGATCACTTTCCCATCTTCCAAGTGCTCCAAAACGGATTCCTTGGGGATTCCCTCCTTTATTTTCCCAGGGATTGAGGTAAGGCTGATGGGTCTATAGTTCCCTGGATTGTGCTTCTTTCCTTTTTTTAAAGATGGGCACTACGTTTTCCTTCTTCCAGTCATCCAATATCTCCAAGAGTCTTCAAGGATAATGGCCAAAGGTTCAGCAATGACCTCTGCCAATTCCCTCAGTACCCTGGGGTGCATTAAATCCAGACCCATGGACTTGTGCACATCTAGTTTTTCTAGATAGCTCAGAACTTGTTTCTTCCCCACAGATGGCTGCCCTCCAGTTTCCCACACTGCATCATCTAGGACCGTCACGTGGAAGTTGACTTTGTCCGTGAAGACTGAGGCAAAAAAAGCATTGAGTACTTCAGCTTTTCCTGCATCATCTGTCACTAGGTTACCCCCCTCATCTAGCAATGGCCCCACACCTTCTCTGATAACCTGTTTATTGTTCATATGCCTGTAGAAACCCTTCTTGTTTCTCTTCACATCCCTTGCCAGCTGCAGTTCTAATTGTGCTTTCGCTTTCCTGATAACTGCCTGGCATTCTCCAGCCGTATGTTTATACTCCTCCTTAGTCAACTGTCCATGTTTTGATTTCGTGTATGCATCCTTTTTGAATTTAAGCTGACTAAGGATTTCCCTGTTAAGCCAAGCTGGTTGCCCACCATGTTTCCATTTCTCACTATGCAGTGGGATTGTTTGTTCCTGTGCCTTCAGTAAGACTTCTTTAAAATACTGCCAGTTCTCTTCAACTCTTTTCCCCTTCATCTTCATTTCCCAAGGGATCCTGCTCATCCGTTCTCTCAGGGAGTCAAAGTCTGCTCTTCTGAAATCAAAGGTCTGTATCAGAGGGGTAGCCGTGTTAGTCTGGATCTGTAACAGCAACGAAGGGTCCTGTGGCACCTTATAGACTAACAGAAAAGTTTTGAGCATGAGCTTTCGTGAGCACAGACTCACTTCATCAGATGCTGGACATATGATGCCAGCATCTGATGAAGTGAGTCTGTGCTCACGAAAGCTCATGCTCAAAACTTTTCTGTTAGTCTATAAGGTGCCACAGGACCCTTTGTTGATGTTAAGGGTCTGTATGTTACTGCTCACCTTTCTTACCTTTGTCCGGATCCTGAAATCTACGATCTCATGGTCGCTGCAGCCCAGGTTCCCTCCCACTTCTATTTCTTCTATTAGTTCTTCCCTGTTTGTGAGCAGCAGGTCAAGTTGCGCATGGCCCCTGGTCGGTTCCTTCAGCACTTGTACCAAGAAGTTATCCACAACATTCTCCAAAAACTTCCTGGATTATCTGCGTGCTGCTGTATTGGTCTCCCAACACATGTCCGGATGATTAAAGTCTCCCATGAGAACCAGGGCCTGTGATTTGGAAGCTTCACTTAGTTGTCTGAAGAAAGCCTCATCTATCTCCTCTCCCTGATCTGGTGGTCTATAACAGACACCAACTACAACATCATCTCTGTTACTTCCACCTCTGAGCTTAACCCAAAGCCACTCAACTGGATTTTCTCCTTCCTCATACTGGAGCTCTGAGCAATCATACTGCTCCCTCACACAGAGCGCAACTCCTCCTCCTTTTCTCCCCCGTCTGTCCTTCCTAAGGAATTTATAACCTGCCATGATCGCGCTCCAGTTATGCGAATCGTCCCACCAAGTCTCCGTTATTCCAACCACCTCATACTTGTTTGACTGTGCCAGGGCCTCTAATTCTTCCTGTTTGTTCCCCAGGCTTCTGGCATTAGTGTACAAGCATCTTAGAGGAGGGGCCAATTGCCCCACTTTCTCCTCTTCACCCAGGAAACCCACTTGATTGTTCCCTCCTCCTTCCCCACTTACCTTGTCCAAACCCATTTGGACAAAAATCTGTTTAATATCCATGATATTGTCTAAGGACGGAGTCTGCAGGGCAAGGTGCAGGGGTTAAAGATTTAACAGCCAGGCAGGATGTTTCAGACCCTAATGACAATCTTCTGAAAAGTTGTGTCTGCAGCTCTCCACCAGCCCTGCTGCTCAGCGACAAAAAGTGCCAGGCTCAGTCATTGTCATGCCACTGCCACCCGGCTGCTCAGCAAAGGGGGCGTGTCAGACAGCCCCACCAGCAACCTGCAGAAGTGCGGCTCTTGCTACTAGTTAACTGGAGGGTTTATTACTCGTGGCAGGAAAACAAAACGGAGCCGACTGCTTCCAGGGGTGAGGTAGAGAGGAGGGTAATGGGATTAGCTGGTTGCTCAGTTTTCACTTGCAGCCTCTTGAAATCATCTCAATTGCAGGTTTTCTTTTCCCCCTACTAGAAGATAAAAGCAACATGCCCTGTGAAGGCAATGGCTGCAGAGCAATAGGAAGAAGGGTTCCAGGACAGAGGCCAGCATTAGCACAGTTGCGGTAGGTCTATACAGCAAATTGATTTCGAAATAGCAGTCACTATTATTTCGAAAAAACTGAGATAGTCTTCACAAAGTAACTGCTATTTTGAAATAATTCAAAATAGCATCTGGTTTATTCTGAAACTGGTAAACCTCATTCCACGAGGCATAGCACCTATTTTGAAATAGGAGCTGTTAAGACAGGGAACAGAGCCTATTTCGAAATAAGCTGTAGTGTGTTCAGCGGCACTATTTCAACATTGGCTCTATTGTGTGTAGATGCTGTATTCTGAAACAGCTGAGCACTATTTGGAGGCTATGTCTACACTAGCCCCCACCTTTTGAAAGGGGGATGCTAATGAGATGTAGATGGGGGCCTTTCAGGAGGACCCCCCCAGTATTTGGTTTTAGGAATAAGGGGCTTTCGAAGACTGGGGGGTCCTTTTGAAAGGCCACCATCTACATGGGTGGCGCACAATTCGAAAACAGCACTTTTGAATTGCTGCGGCCTCAATTATGCTAGTGAGACACTGCATATTCATGGGAGCACCTCATTAGCATATGCCAAAGTGTCTCATTAGCATCCCCCTTTCGAAAGGTGAGGGCTAGTGTAGACATAGCTGAAAATGCATTTGGGGTGTAGCTGGGCTATTTCAGAATAAACTATTCCGGAATAGGACCACGATGGAGGGGGCATTCAGAAGCTCATTGTAGTACTTCCTCCAGCTGGAAGCTACGGCTTCATTGTCTTTCAAGAGCTGAATGAGGTCCAAGCTGCCATCAAAGCAACAAAGTGCAACAAGGCAACTGCACTAGGTGGAATTCCTGCTGAAGTCTTCACAGAAGGTGGGGCAGAACTCCACAAACACCTCCACCCCTGGTTCTTGAGATCTGGGACTGGGAGGAGATATCGGGAGATTTCGTATACACGCTGATCGTCAGTCTCTGCAAGAAGAGTGACAAGCCCAACTGTGGAAACTATCATGGAATCTCCTTCCTGGCAATGTCGATCTGAGCTTGAATCCTCACAAACTGACTTCTGCCACTCTCAGAAGAAATTCTCCCAGAATTTCAGGGTGGATTCCGACCATTCCGAGGAACCGCAAACAAGATCTTCACCACCCGGCAACTACAAGAAAAATGTTGTGAGCAACACCAAGAGTTCCACAACCTGACCAAAGCATTTGACTCAGTCAATCATAGCGCCCTGTGGAACATCCTCAAAAATCGCTGCCCCAAAAATTCATTAGCATCTTGAGGCTGCTTGTGGTTCATCCAGCAGTGGCTAAGCACAATGGGCTGCCGATCCTCAACTGGGCACTTTAGGGGCTACCCCAGTACAAACCCCTGTCTCATCCCAGGGCTGCAGCTCATTGTAATGCAATGTTGGGAAATGCTCTGCTGGGAGCAACCCCACGGTGGCTGAGGGGGCTCAATCTAGTGTCTCATCACTGCTGGCCTTGCTGGCCTCTACGTTCTATGATCCACAGCAGGTCTTGGCCATCTGCCTGAGGGGGGTGGGGATGTTGTTACTGAACCATCCTCTGGACACCTTTGGTTTATTTCTCCTAGGGACCGGGAGACAGGGCATGATGCCCTGGCTGCCAACATGTAGCCCTCCGAGGACCTAGGGCTGCTTTCAAGTAGGAAGTGAGGACCTCAAAGGCTGAGGAGAGACGATTCACTTTGGGGGGTGACGTATTTCTGAGGAAAGGCCCAAGCCTGGGAAAATCCTTCAGTTGACATCACCCACAGCAGCAGGGGCTCATAGAAACATGCCCACCTCTTGCTTGGAGGGGTAGCTCAGTGGCTGGAGCATTAGCCAGCTGAACCTGGGGTTGTGAGCTCAGTCCTTGAGGGGGCCATTTAGCAACCTTGGGCAAATAGACTTAAAAAAATAAAATAAAAAAAAAGGATGGTGCTTGCTGCCAAGCGGGGAGGGGACTGGACTTAATGCCCTCCTGAGGTCCCTTCCAGTTCTCTGAGATGTGGTGTGTATCTTCTCCTCAGAAGGAGAGTGTTTGGCTGGTGCATGGTGGGGCTGAGAAGTGACATAGAACGGTGTGATTGTGGTGGGGTTGTTTGTGTGTGGCTAGGACAGCTGCTTGCCAACAAAACTGCCCCTGCTCCTTTCTACGGCCATCAGCCGACCTGGATAGAGGCAGATGGGTAGCAAGAAACAATTCCCATGCCAGCAGCCCATCCACCAGGGAGCCCCCTTCTCTCAAGTACCTGCTAATGGTTCGAGCTGCCTTTGGCCACAGTCTCATTCCTGATTGAGCCCCATTTCCTCAGTTAATAGGGATAAAGGCACTGGAGAATTGCTGTCTCCTTCCCGGTAAAGCTGTAAATATTTATGTTGAAGCGGTGGAGGACCACACTCAGCCTGCACAGCTGTTGGTTTTTGCTGCTTCCGTGAAAACCAGCCCAGCTCCTTCTCATTGTTCTGTTGATGAAACTCCGCAGTAACTCAGCTCTAGGTGAAGGGCTGGCACTTTGGCCCGGCTCCAGGGCCAGCCAGTGGCTAGACATCAGGGTTTCAGTGGGTTGCTGTGGATAGCTGGCATCGGGGCATATTCCCAGTGTAAACAATACCTTAGGCTAGAATTTGGCCTTGTGCAGTGTCCCCTGTAAGTTGAGTGGTTGGGCAGCAGCCTGGCGGACTAGCAGAATAACCAGAGCCAGCAGCCTGTATTACCCATAGTGGTGCACATACACGCATGCTTTGGTGCACATAACAAAATTTATTCCACACATGGATGGAAGAAATTAGAAAAACCACTGTCCTTGCCTGGACAGTGATTCTCCTCTCCGTGAGGTAACTCCCCTGAGGTCCAGGTTGGAAGAGCATTTCTGACAGCACAGCCCAGTCCTATGTTGCCCCTAGTTACACACCTGCAATATCTTGAAGTCACTGAATTTCTGTAGAGTAACTCAGAGCAGGATCTAACCCTAGAGGTCCTGCTCCACCTGCCCTACACAGAGGGAGAGAATAACATCTCTCTTAGGTACTTATATGTCCTCTGTCACCAACATATCTAAAAAGAGGGGCAAAAGTCTCCCTCTTGTACAACGGGCATTCCACTGACGTCAGTGGTGTTACTCTGATTTACACTTGATTTACGTGAAAAGAATCACACAAGCTTTCATCCCCATCCCCTCCAGCCCATTTCTGGAGCAGGGACTGGACAGAGATTATTCACTTCCAGAGACTGGACACAGATTTTATCCATGTACCATATTCTGAATCCTCCATGATCTTGACTTGTTAATGGAATTGAAGATAACATGGATTGTCTGTGCACCAGCTCCAGTGAAGATGACAAAGTAACTCTGAGAATATTCTGTTCTCTATGGCTGGTGGAAAATAGCCTATGAACATTTTTGCCAATAGACATTTGGGTTTTTGACTCACTGAACTTTTTCATAGGAAGGGTTGGTTTTCTGTATTTTATTAGGAAACCAAAACTGAAAAATATTTTGGCTGGAAATCAACATTTTTTTTTGGTTTTCAGGAAAAAATGTTTAAATTAAAGAAAGAAAGAAAGAAAGTGGTTTCTGACATTTTAGCAAAAATCTATTCCACAGGAGAAAACTGCAATTTCTTGCCATCTCTGCTATTTTCTTTCAGCTCATATACCTTGTGTTCATTTCATTATTACCCACACCTGGATCTAGTGTGTCTTACTGTCCCTGCCAACACAACAGAAACCCTCTTCTCAAATAATGTTGTGCATCTTAAAATAATGTGCATTGATTGTGCACTACGGGTAAATGATGGCAGAAGCCTTTCTAGTTAATATGTGTTATATCACAACAGAAAAGATGGTCATGTGGCTACATCTAAGGCCTGGGACTCAGGCCAGCTAGGTTCAAGTCTTAGCTTTGTCACAGGCTCCCTCGGTGACATTGGGAGAGGCACCTAACCACTCTGTGCCTCAGTTTCCCACTGATGAAAAGAAGATAATGCTCCTTCCTATGTCTCTCATTGATTTAGACTATAAAATCTTAAGCTCAAAGACTAACTTTTACTCTTTGTTTGCTCAGCACCAAGTACAATCTGCCCTAATCTCAGTTGAGGCCTCTTGTTATTCGTGTAGTACAAACACTGCCAGTTCTTTTGGTGGCACACAGACTGTCTCAAGGTTGCATCCACAAAGAAGGCTTCTGTGCTTTCCCAGAGGAGAGACTGAGGCTAGGGGGCACAGAGGGTTAAAGCTGCTCGAAAGAACACCAGAGGAATTAATAACGTTTTGCTGCTCTTCTCACTGTCTTCCCTGAGACATGCAATGCAAGAAAAAACACGTTGAGAAACGCCAGAAAAAATGCAGCAGATAAGTAAATAAATAAATAACAACGGAAAAGCAAACAACTGAAACGGTCTGGTACCACTGAGGGGCTGTAGCCCTGGGCAAACTGCCCAGCACCCAGCCATATGAGTCACTCCCAGGGAGTGGTTTTAGACAGACCTCCTGCTGGACTGAACACCAGTCTGCAGCCCTAAGGACAGATTCCACTCCCCTGTAGATTCCTGGAACCCCTCAAAGCTAAATGGGGCCACATGGGGGAAGGTAACTCAGGAGCAGGATCTGGCTTGCTCTTGCATTGGAGTTCCACACCAGACAGGCGTAGGTTGTCTGCTCTGAAAAGAAGAGGCCTAAAACAGCTCCTGGGTACAGAATAACAACAGTTGGGATCTTTTTAATCCCACTCCCTAAAATAAGGGAGAAAGGGCACTCAGCATTAAAAGGCAAGGAACGTCAGTGGCATCAATGCAATAGCTTTTTTCATTAATCTGTGGAACTCGTTGCTGCAGTATACCACTGAGATGAATTGCTGACTATGTATTTTAAAAATTGAGAGAGCCAAGGCAATAGCTTTTACTAGACCAATATTTGTTAGTGAAAGGACTAGCTTTTGAGTCCGACTGAGCTGTTCCTTTGGCCCAAAGAAGAGCTCGAAAGCTTGTCCCATTCTCCAACAGATGTTCACCTGATAAAAGATACTGCTTCCTCCACCTTGTCACTGTAAGAGCTTGGGACCAGCAAGGCTACAACAAAACTGCCAACAGCAGTGGGCAACGTCAAGTTTTTTAAAAAGAACATTGGCCGGTATAGGGATATACCAGTATATGGATATCTGTGCACGGGAAAAGAATTAACAACTTAAGGTTTGCGGATGATATAGTTATCATTGAGGAAGATGAGAAGATGCTAGTGAAAACAGTGCAGTTGTTAAACAAAGAAGGGAAGCGGCATGGACTGATTATGAACATCGATAAAATAAAAACAATGGTATTTGGAGGTAAGTAAATAGGAAGGAAGATCAGTGTGGATGGTATTGAACTAGAAAATGTAGAGAAGTTCACATATCTGGGGAGCAACATCATGTATGATCTAGCCTGTAAGAAGGGCAGAGTGACTAGAATAGCGAAAGCAAGAGCGAGTTTGAAGGGGATGGATAAGATCTGGAAAAGTAAAGCAATTAGCTTAAGAACGAAGCTGGGCTTCTTGAAAATGTGTGTATTCAGCAGTATGTTGTACGGATGTGAGACATGGGTGATAATGAAAGATTCAAAAAGAAGAATATTGGCTTTCGAAAGGAGTTGTTATAGAAAGATTCTGAGAATAGGATGGATGCAGAAGGTCACCAATGAGGAATTATATGGGAAGATACAGCCAAAAGAGAACCTGCTGCAGAAGGTTATAAAATGGAAGCTACAGCTATTTGGACATATTTGCAGAATGAATGACGAATGAAAAATCAAGACCCTGGTATTCGGCATAATGGACGGTTTGAATAGGAGAGGCAGACCCCACAGAGAATGGGTAGATGATGTAGTAGATTGGTGCGGAGCTAGTCTACAGAAACTAAGCCACTCTGCACTGAATAAGGAAAGATGGACGGAAATAGTGAGAGAGGTGTCAGACACCAACGGGCGCTGAGCCCACGGTTATTGATGATGACGATGACGATGGTGTATGGATAAGCATTGCAACTGCTCTTTTAGGCCAGGACCACACCGAGCTCTTAACCTTGATCTTCAAGGCATAAATTGACAGGAAGACAATTTCAGTCTTGCCCACTTCCATAGCTCAAATGCCTGCCCCCCGGGAGAGTCTGCACCTCATGTTCTTTAATAGATTTATAATAAGAACACCCCTCGGAGGTCAGGCAGTGCTATTTTCCCTGTTTTACAAATGAGGAAACTGCATCACAGAGCAGCTACGTGACTTGCCCAGAGTCACACAGGAAGTCGATGACCAAGTGAGGAGCTGAATGCAGGTCTCCTGAATCCCAGGTTAGCCCTCTAACCACTGGGCTGTCCTTAGAATCATATACTCATAGAACACTAGAACTGGAACGTACCTTGAGAAGTCGAGTCCAGTCCCCTGCACTCATGGCAGGACGAAGCACCATCTAGACCATCCCTGATAGATGTCTGTGTAACCTGCTCTTAAATATTTCCACTCCTGGAGATTCCACGACATCCCTAGGCAATTTATTCCAATGTTTAACCACCCTGACAGGAAGTTTTTCCTAAAGTCCAACCCAAACCTCCCTTGCTGCAGTTTAAGCCAATCCTCACAGGCCAAGGAGAGCAAACTTTTCCTTCCTCCTTGTAACACTCTTTTAGGTACTTGTAAACCGCTGTCATGTCCCCTCTCAGTCTTCTGTTTTCTAAACTAAACAAGCCCAGTTCTTTCAGTTGTCCCTCATAGCTCATGTTCTCTACACCTTTCATCATTCCTGTTGCTCTTCTCTGAACCGTCTCCAGTTTCTCCACATCTTTCCTGGAAGTTGGTGCCCACACTGGACACAATACTCCAACTGAGGTCTAATCAGCGCACAGTAGAGCAGAGGAATGACTTCTCATGTCTGGCTCACAACACTCCTGTCAATGCATCCCAGAATCATATTTGCTTCTTTTTTTGCAACAGCATCACACTGTTGGCTCACATTTAGCTTGTGGCTCCTTCCTTTCCTGTGGCTGGCCTTGGGATACTGAAGAGGCTCTAAATTGCTTTGCATGGTACTCTGAAACAAAAAATGGGTTGGTCACTGTCTGACATGTCATTTTCATAGGCCATCAGGCTTCTTCAGTCCTCACCCATCCATGACCTCAACTGAAATACAGGTGGCCGGACAAGCCAGCTCCTCACCGGTTGTCTCAGAGTGCAATGATTAACATTGTTTTTGTCTCCTGTATTGCCTTTCCCTTCCACCGTCCACATCTGTCCTGGGCTTCTGTGGTTTGGTGCTGGGCATCTGAGCACACTTTTAGCTCTAAGCACATTTGAGCCGTGTCTACACGTGCACGCTACTTCGAAGTAGCGGCACTAACTTCGAAATAGCGCCCGTCACGGCTACACGCGCTGGACGCTATTTCGAAGTTAACTTCGATGTTAGGCGGCGAGACGTCGAAGTCGCTAACCCCATGAGGGGATAGGAATGGCGCCCTACTTCGACGTTCAACGTCGAAGTAGGGACCGTGTAGTCGTTGCGCGTCCCGCAACTTCGAAATAGCGGGGTCCGCCATGGCGGCCATCAGCTGAGGGGTTGAGAGATGCTCTCTCTCCAGCCCCTGCGGGGCTCTATGGTCACCGTGGGCAGCAGCCCTTAGCCCAGGGCTTCTGGCACCTGCTGCGGCAGCTGGGGATCCATGCTGCAGGCACAGGGTCTGCAACCAGTTGTCGGCTCTGTGTATCTTGTGTTGTTTAGTGCAACTGTGTCTGGGAGGGGCCCTTTAAGGGAGCGGCTTGCTGTTGAGTCCGCCCTGTGACCCTGTCTGCAGCTGTGCCTGGCACCCTTATTTCGATGTGTGCTACTTTGGCGTGTAGACGTTCCCTCGCAGCGCCTATTTCGATGTGGTGCCGCGCAACGTCGAAGTTGAACATCGACGTTGCCAGCCCTGGAGGACGTGTAGACGTTACTCAGTTGCTACATCGAAATAAGCTATTTCGATGTTGGCTTCACGTGTAGACGTAGCCTTGGAGAGCAAAGGTTGAGGAAGCTGATGGTGCATGTTAGCAATGGATGAACCTCCAATGGGTGACAGGATCAACAGAGTTTGGATCTGACCTTCTCTGAGCTGCAAATCAGATGAGCTAATTGTTTCTGTGAGATTCTTAGGAATGGGTTTCCTGGAGTGTTTGGGTCCCTCCATGTGATTTTGGATCGCAGGTCCGGCTCAGGCTCTGTCTCGTCCCCTGTTCGATATACAACAAAGACTCTCCCTTTCAGCTAAAATTAGCTTTGTTATATTTTTTTACCTCTGTTTGCAACAGACAAATGCTTCCCCTGACCTGGTCTGTTCCCAGCCTGAACAATGACATCACTTTCTGCATTTGATTTTTATCCAGACTGGTGATGGACTCTGATGCCGGTTTCATTTGGGTTTTGTAGCTAGTGATCAGTGTTCTCTGTAAGCTGAACACTTGGACAGCCAACCAAGAGAGACTGAGGTGCAGCACAGCTGATTAGCAGGGCACCCACATCCGCACATGCCTTGGTGCGCATAACAAAATTTATTCTACCCGTGTATGGAAAAAATTAGAGGGAGTCCTGCTGGTGACAGTACCCAATGCCAACTTAGTTCATTTTATCAGTTATTTTCCTGCTTTTCCCTCCACACCATTCCCCCACAACAGTGATTAATTTTCATGTAACTCAAGTGACATTTGCAGGAAAAAATGGCGATTTGAAACTATAATGAGTTAAAAAATAAAGAGGTTACTTGTAAGAGGTAACAATCCTGACTCTTCTCTGAAGCTGGGGGAAATCAGGAATGACTCTGTGGCCATCAATGAGCCTACACCGGTACAAAACAAAATGGGAATCAGGTCCCTGGTTAATGTAATCCTTCTAGCGTAGCTTTGCCTTTAGTTGCTGTCTTTCTAAAGAAGCCAGAAATCAGGACAACTTGTGCAGGCTTACAGATCCGTGACTCCACACCCGATCTCATTCTGTTTCTTCTAATTGCTGCTTTCTTGTTTTCTTGGCTCTTTTGTTTTTCTCTGCAAGCAATCACAGCTTTGGGGTCACTCCATATGCTGCAATGCTAATTATTTCTTCAGCCGGCTTAAGGAAATAGTACGAGCATGCAGCACGAGTGCACATTGCACTTCTGCTCACACTTCCAGAAGCACGGGTATGTGCAAACACCACAAAACATATCACACGCGCACACACCTAGACACCCATATGAATGTAAATCTAGAGTAACTGAAGGCAGAATGAAGACTTAAAGAAGATTGTGCAGATGAAAGTTTTCATTTCTTGCTTTCACAAGACTTAATTTTGCTTTCCACAGAGAAACATAGTAGTGTTAGAAATGGCACGTTTGGCCTGTCTCATGCAAACAAGTGTCCGTTCGTGAAATAGATCAAAGAGAAGCCAAATTCCTACGACGTGTTTAACGCATCTCAATTTTTCATTTCATTTGTGTGTGTTGGCGTGTATGCAAGCAGATTTCCTTTGGCACGGAGGGTTTTTTAATGAGCATATTGTACTTTTTGGTGCAACATGCGATATTCTCTGACAACTGGGTGGGGCAGTGCTTGTGATGCAGGCTGGCTGCTTTCTCTACTGACTGCTGCTTTTCATAAAGGGACGAGGCAGAGGAGGATGCAAAGTGCGTCGGTTCTGTGGCACCTTACAGACTAACCAATGTATCAGGTTATGAGCTTTCGTGGGTAGAACCCACTCCATCAGGTTTTACCCATGAAAGCCCATGACTGAATAAATCTGTTAGTCTCTAAGGTGCCACAGGACTGCTTGCTGTTTTTGAAGTTACAGACTAACATGGCTTCCCCACTGAGATGTTGTCTCATTCCTGTAATTTTGTGTGATGGCTGCAGAATGGGTGGCTTTTGAGTTATGTTTCTGTGTAAAATACAGGTTGAACCTCCCTAGCCTTGGGACCTGACTGGTGCCGGGTGACAGAATTTGCTGGCCCATGGGAGGTCAACATTGTCTAGCACATTGCCAAAACTTCCATTGCTTACTGAGCTCTTAGAAGACACGTAGGGGTAAATTACAGTTAAATAACAGCACAGAACACTGACAGCCAGGACTGGGGGCTGGAAACGAACTTTATGGGACCCCGGAAAACTTGGCCACACCCATGGTAAGTGGTCACTTGGCTAACTAAAATCAAGCAGGATTACAGATGTTGTCAGACAAGCAAGTGCCAGACTAGAGAGGTTCAACCTGTAAGTGAACCGCCTTTTCTTTTTTCTTTTGTAATTGCAGTTGCTTTTGGAAAAAGAATTAAAACAATACCAACAAAAGCACAGATGGATGCATTTAAATATAGAGGTGCAAGTACACCAGTATACAGAATGCACAAGTCATGCTACCTATATCTTACACACGCTCACATGCATGCATGGCTGCACACCACGTGGAGTCTGAATATACAGAACTGCAATGTTTTCTGTCCTGTAAGAATCCATTTTACAGGGGCAGGGGTGCAAACTGAATGACCTAACTGAGTGTTTCCCTCTCTAGTTGTGGTGGTTTGGGGGTCTTAAAAGTTTTCCTTCATCCCTGAAGAGTCCCAGAGTGACTTTTGGAGATCTTATCTCAGAGGTGATCCCTTGGACACAGAATAGACAGGTGAGATTTTTTTGGAAAATAAGAAAGAAATGAGTAAAAAAGCCCTTTACAAACAAGCATTCTAACCAGCAGCAATCAAAAGCCCTGGCATTTTTCTCAGCTCTTTCATCACAAACTATTGCAAAGGGCATCTTTTTCTGCCATGTGGACCATGCTGGTATCATTTATGGCACAAAGGATTCAGGGAGACTTTAGCAAGAGATGCAGAGAAATGGGGTCACCAGCGTCAATGTCATATGGGGTCAAATGTCTGTGTAGCACACTGAAAACGTGAAACCCACCGTTGCTCAAAGTGCCCTTCCAGGGACAATGCATTTATGAAAGAATTTCACCCTGCAGAGGCTGCTGGGAAATAACCTCAACAAAACCCTACAAGTTTCTAATGAACGGTTACAACCCTCCCCCCAGGAATTCATCTGATTGTCTCCCCATGTTTGTAATTTGTGTGTGTGGCACAATTAAGGATTGATATGCTTAATATGAATGGAATACTTCAACATGCCTGAATAGAGGCACCAAAACATTGTTTAAAAGTCCCACTCCGCCTGGGAGGGAAAGTTGTGTATCAATCTAGTTCTATAATAGTGTAATTTAGTGTCTAGGCCTGGACTCTGGTGGTGATATTGTACTGGAATGAATGAAACAGAGGACTTCAGGCAGAGCTACAGCCCTACGCCCTGGCTGGCTCTATTCAGGCCAAACCTAATCGGCTTCAGCTCAACTCTGCGCCAAAGCTTCTCTCTCAGTAGTGGGTTTTTCTCTGGGTTTTGTTACTGTTTCTTAAAGAGCTCAGCTGGCTGCTGGAGCTGAAAAGAATCAAATTATTAAAGATTTTGTGGAAAATCCAGTGAGAATGGACCCATGCAAGAATGATAGCATTGTGCCACTGTGGGCCATTCCCAGCTTCCAGTGGGGAGAAATTGTCAACTCGGTCTTTGTTTTCTTAACCCTTTCAATAGAAACAAAATAATATTTAGCTTAGCACAAAATACCTTCTTTTTAATTTCTAATCCTTTAAAGTTTTTTTTTTTTAAATTTCTCCTCCTCCTCTCTCTCTCTCACTGACTCACTTTCTCTCTCATTATGTTGGCTCTCTTCCCAAATAGATTTATACACATTCTGCTTTCTGTAGCCTGTTGGCCAGAGGGGCATCTGGTAATCTGGTATCAGGAAAGTCCTTCTAGTTAATTGGGATGTAAAATGGACAATTAAATCAGTGACTAGCAACTGCCCCAAGAAAGAAAGAGCAAGCCCTGGCTGCACTTTATGCTGAGGTTCTTTTTATCTGTATGAAAAGGGTTAGTGAATGGTTAGTAGATGATTTAATTGTTATGAAGTCCAACAGATCGATGCGTTCATTATAATCTTCTAGAATATGTATTACTCCTCAATGTAGATCACTAAATAATTCATTAATCATTTATGAATGGAACTTTAATATATAATATGACTTTCTTTCTTTCTTTCTTTCTTTCTTTCTTTCCCTCCTCTGCACCTGTTTTATTTCAAAATTATGTGGCTTTCAAATCTTAATTGGTGTCTCTAACTGATCACCTGTTCCTGTTGTTGATACCAACATTAGTATGTTGCTTCCCAAAGGGTTGCCATTTGCCCAGTGCTTTGAGAAAGTTTTCTTTATTTGTCGTGTTTCTGTCAATCTTGGCACTTAGAGAACACAAGTGTTTCTCTGGGTCAGTTGTAGAGTGCTAGGTCACAATCAAGGCAACCCAGGGCTTGGCTGCCTCTTTCCTTGAGGCCAGAGGATAACAACCTGCCAACCGAGTGCCTTTGTGAAGAACTGGATGTGTTGCTGAAACTGCTTTGTGGATTTCTATACTCTGTGCAAGGCCGGAACCTCCTCTGAGGTAAACTCTCTCTGTTCCTTTGACACCAGCAGAGATATGTTGATTTAAACTGGCTGAGGATATATCTTGAAGCAGAACAAGAAGGTATCTAGTCTGGAACAAGGGCAGGGGGAAAGAAAAAACAGACAAAAGGGTACTCACTGTACCCTAGAGGAGAGCCTTTAATCAGGATATTCCTTCAACTTTGGGCCACTCTAACCTATTGACAACAGAACTAGGTCAGCCTGGTGAATAGGGTAGATTTTCTGCAGACCCTGTGTCTTTCAGGCTGGAAAGGATTGTGTGTTCAGTATTACAAACAGACCCTCTGTCTTTATTTCCCAACTGGCAGCGCGCGGCTTAGCAAGGGGAACTGGGCCGGCTGTTTTCCTCGTCACAGATGGAGGGCTCCCTCCAGAGTGTACCTTGCCAGTTTGGCTTTTGTTCAGGGGAAGCTTATTCATGTTTTTAGTGCCCAGCCAAGTTCACCATAGGGAGGCAGGAATGTTTCGGATTGGGGTGGGGGAAGGAGGGGATCCAGGACTGCTTTGCCAGCTCGTTTGAGAAGAGACAGGCTGCATCTGATTTTTATTTCTTTATTTGCTTTTAGTGCTAGATGAGTTCATCAGCCTCAGAGGATGACCCCTCCCTCCTGACTCATGAAATGAGGATAGCAAGGAAAGACGCCCCCTGTGCCAACCTCCCCATCATGGTGCTTCACCCCGACCTTCCCAGGTTACCTGAAGGGGGCAAGAGAGGACTCTACGGTTTGGTTCAGCATTTGGCCTCTCTGCTGATACTGCCACTTGTGAGAACAGCAGCGTTAGTTGACCACCCACCTGACTTGGAGATTGAACTCACAGTGAGAGATCAAATCCAATGGAAACATCAAGTGATGACAAGCTGAAGACCCAAAATAGAGAGTAGTTTTCGACCCCCAGATACTGATGTCACTAGGAGATCACATGCAGCTAGGGCACCGGGAACAGCCGAGAGCAACACCTTACTTCTGAAAGAGTGGCTCACTGGCACTAAAACTGTTTGTAGAGTCCTCAGGAGCAACTAGAGACATCAGCTGTCACTGTCCCCTGCTCTTCCCACCTCGTAAAGGATGGTCAAAAAACACCCGTCTGGATTTTTCAACACTCCTTTCATCAGAGGAGTCTACCACCCTCACCCTAAAACACGCACCAGCTTGACCAGTACTTACAAGAACATCTCTCAGACCTAGAGCTCCTACAATCTACTGCAAGATGCCTGACTTACCTCTACCAAGCACACTTTCCGCTACCCTTGCTCACTTGCCATTGCTCAAGATCCCGCTCAGACGGGCTTCAGGGTCTGGTGCAGGGATGGGAGAGGTAGATATGTTGGAAGGTAGGAGTAGGTCCAGAGTGAGGACTGGGCCAAAAGATATCTGATGAGGCTCAACAAGGACAAGTCCAGAGTCCTGCACTTGGGGCAGAAGAATCCTAGGCATTGTTACTGGCTGGGGACTGACTGGCTAATCAGCAGCACAGTAGAAAAGGATTTGGGGATTACAGTGGATGAGAGGCTGGATACGAGTCAATGGTGTGCCCTTGCAGCCAAGAAGGCTAATGGCGTATTGGGGTACATCAGGAGGAGCATTTCCAGCAGAGCTAGAGATGTGATTATTCCCCTTTATTTGGCACTGGTGAGGCCACATCTGGAATATTGCATCCAGTTCTGGGCCTCAAGCATTGGAGATGGTTCAGCAGAGAGCAATGAAAATTATGAGGGGGCTGGAGCACATGACCTATAAGGAGAAGATGAGGGATTTGTGCTTGTTCAGTTTGCAGAAGAGAAGAGTAAAGGGGGATTTCATAGCAGTCTTCAACTTCCTGAAAGGGGAGTTGTGGAGAGGATGGAGAGAGGCTGTTCTCAGTAGTGACAGATGGCAGAACAAGGAGCAAAGGTCTGAAGTTATAGTGCGGGAGGTCCAGGCTGGATATTAGGAAAAACTATTTCACTGGGAGGGTGATGAAGCACTGGAAGGGGTTTTCTAGGGAAGTTGTGGAATCGCCATCCTTGAAGGTTTTTAAGTCCCAACTTGACAAAATCCTGGCTGGGATGATTTAGTTGGGGTTGGTCCTGCTTTAGGCAGGGGGCTGGACTCAACAACCTCCTGAGGTCTCTTCCAGCCCCAGGAGTCTATGAGATATTGCCCTAGTGGGTGACCATCTCCTGCCCATGGACAAGAGAAGTGTACACTCCTGCTGGGACCTATCTGTGGCATTCCAAACCCCTGCTTTCCAGGGACACCAGTCTCCTTTACTGACCCATTCAACAGCTTCCTCAGTGTGTCTCTGAGATCAAACCTGGGTAGAGAGTAGTCGGCTGGAACTGAATCCAGGCAAGGCTGAGGTGATGATGGCAAGAAGTGTGGAAAGCGTTAGCAGAACTCCAGTATAACTTCCCCCTCTCCTGATAGCACCTGCTGTCTCCTGTTAGTTCACAGCCATGAGATTCCTCACACCCCAACATGTCTATGCTGCCCAGAAGCCTGAGGATGGTGTTGGCCAAATGTTCTTAAAGTGGATTAAATCTGAGGAATAAACTAATCTATGCTGGGAAAACCAGACTGGATGGGAAGGGTCCAATTTCAAAGTTAAGTTAATTGGTAGCAATATCTATCGGTGTGCATTCCCTTTAAGGGCAATGTCATAATGGCAGGTTCCTATGTGGACTTGCGTGTCCAATTCTACCCTTAGAATGCAATATTAATGCAACACACCCATGTGAGAAGTCCTGTTGAAAACAATGGGTCCATTCTCATGAGTAACAGCTGTAGTAACTGGCCCTCAATGAGCACAGCAAGGGCTGACAAGTATGGTGGGGAACACGTATTGGAAGGACAACGAAAGACCTGAGTACAGCTGTTGGCAGAGAAGAATTCCAGCCCTTTCTTTTCTGTGAGTGTCTCACCCGCACACAGGGCCTTATGACTCCATTTGAAAGTGTCCACCCTGGTTTTCATGCAAGCCTGTTTCATCCACTGGCTTGTAGGAGAATTTTACTCGGACTGGTCATCATTCACTCTTTGCACTGCATCATGGTTTACATAAGTCATGTGATATAGTTCCTGTTTCCAGATTGGACAACTCCAAAACTCACACACACAATTGTGAAAATGGTCAGGCAAATGCTTCTGTATAATACTGTGAGAATTAACAAGGAGTCTGCTGGCACCTTGAAGACTAACAATTTTATTATGGCATAAGTTTTTGTGAGTTGCAAGTAACTCATGAAACTTATGCCATAATGAACCGGTTAGTATTTAAGGTGCTACCCGACTCCTTGTTTTTGCTGAAACAGACTAACCTCTCAAATCTGTCATTGTGTGAATTGGCAACCTTCCACAACATTCTTGTGAAGCAAATTGTGCACCAATGTTAGTGTAAAGCTAATACTGTCAGAACTAATTTGTGGTTTTTACTTAAACACGTGTTCACAGATATGTTTTGCTTGCAGACTTCACTGGGCTCTAACCACAGAATATGATTTAGTCACATTTGGATTCTGGATTTAAAAATAATGAGCGCTTTTTATTTTCCTTTTTAGTGTTGTCAACTTTCCTGATTGTGTTGTGTCTTGTAATAGTTGGTGTTTTTCTAAAAGTTTCAGCAGCTGATTACATGAAAATCCCAGAATTGTTTTTTAAAAAAAATCCTAAATTTCCAGAACTCAGGATTGGGCTTGCAAATGTGATCCCAAAGGATGCAGAAAAGAGAAGGAAGTTAACAAGAAAAGAATGATTATTTTTAAAATCTAATGATTTGTAAATCAATTTCATGGTGTTAGAGATGACTTGACAGACAACTTTCCAACATTTGGTGGTTGGAAATGCTGTGACCCTGTACATGAATGTCTCCCTTATGTATAGGGAAATCATTTAAATGGTTTCCCCTGAAAATACTCCAGCCTTACCATAAAGTGTGCCAATGTGGTGACACTTTTTCCTTTCACTGTATTCAGAGGACCTTGGTTGTAGCATCCTAAAATCACAGAAGATAGAAGAATTAGAATGTAGCAGAGCATCTGAGGGCAGGTTTACACTAAGGGAGATAGTCAACCTAAGATACTCAACTCTAGCTATGAGCATAACTCAGATGAAGTCAAAATACCTTAGGCTGACTTTTCACGCCATCTCCATAATGGAAGATCAAAGAGAAATCTCTCTAGTTAACTTCCCTTGTCGGGGTTGACATGGATGCCTGAATGTTTGATTTAGTGTGTCCACACTAGACTGAGCTCCAGAGCGTTGATTTTCCTGTAAGTATAGATGTGCCCTTAGTTATCAGCAAGGAGAGAAAAGGATGGGACTGCAAGAGTCATCTACTTTAACCCACCACAAGATGCAAGATTTGTTGTCTCTGGTGTCATCCACAAAGGGGCATGCCACAAATGACAAATGACAAGGGAAACTAAGTAAAGTGCAGGGGTGATAGTTTTAAATAGTCTCGAGACTTGTCTACCTGGAGCAATTTAAATTGCTATGGTGGAACAAATTGTTCAGCAATGTCTATTCTGGAATAGTTCTTCATGGGGACACTCTTCAGAAGTAAAAGTCATTTTATTGCAGAATGATCACTCCACGTTGGACTTGCATGAATTATTATGGAATAAAGTGACATTTATTTCCTGAATAGAGACTTCCCTAATCCAGGTGCCCCTGCTGTTTACTAGTCCAGTGCCAGAGGTTCTTCCAGGTCTCAACTCTTCCATCTTGTTCTTCAATCAAAGAGAAAAAACATGTTTAATTGCTGCTTTTCTCAGGCACTGGGGACATGATGGGCACTGAGAGGTGTGACAAACAACTACACGATATTGTCCTATGAAGGTCTAACAGCTTCATGTGTTGGGAGGAGGCACCCACCTTTCTCTGGTGTTGGAGAATGCGGGCTGGATGAATAACTCTGAGTAGGTTGTTTCTGGTACGGAAAGCGGAGTGGAAGAAAGCACCAAGACATGCCTGGAAGAAGATGAAAGATATATTGGTGCTGGGGAAGGTGGCAGAGGGGAAGGAATATGAAAAGTGGCCAGGTGGGAGTTGCCTACTAATTTAGTTGTGAAATGCCCTTGGAGACATGGACAGGAAACATGACTGTGACAAGCAGAAGCCAGCAGAAGGGTTCGGTGCAGGAAACCTAGCAATGGGCAGCAGCAGTTTGAACAGAGGAGAATCAGGCGGGTGTCAGGGAAGCAGAAGCAGAGGGGTAGTCAGGAGTCGATTAGAAGTTACAAGAGCAAGTTATGAACAAAGAGAGGGAAGGCTGGATTCTACAGCGGTTCTGAAGGGGGACGGCAAGGTTTGTTAGAGCTTGCATGTGGGAAGACAAGAGCAAGATGTTGCTTAGCTCATGGCATGACTGGGACTCCCACTGAGTGCCTGGGAGGGGCAGACACCAGTCAGATGGCAAAATACAAACTCCATGAACGCAGAGTTTCTTATAAAGCAGACGTCGATACATTAAGCGCTGTAACACCATGGTGACGGCGGCAGTCCAGGAACCCAACGAGACTAGAAACGTTCATCAAAACTGCAAAGCAAAGGCTGAAAGGTAGCTGGTATGGACCTGGGTTTCAGAAGATGTCTATTTCCACCTTCATCCATGCTGTCCCTCGGAGTCATAGAATCACTGGAACGATGACACCACGAGGTCCTTCTAGTTCAGTCACACAGAATCACAGAATCATAGGGCTGGAAGGGACCTCAGGAGGTCATCTAGTCCAGCCCCCTGCTTCAAGCAGGATCAACCCCTACTAAGTCATCCCAGCCAGGACCTTGTCCAGCCGGGACTTGGCTTGGACAGGATTAACCTGACAGGTGTGCATGACCAACCTGCTTTCATTCCTCAGACTCCCTAGGTGATTTCTCTGTCTCAGGTGTCCCCTGCACTGCAGGTGACCATAGTTAGAGAAGAAGGTCCTTTGCCGTTGTTTAAATGGTCTTTTATTGCCTTCTTGATCTATGGCCATATCAGCAGTCAGTAAGCCCCACAACTGCCATACTCCACCCAAAGGAAAGACAGTTGTAGATTCATGTCTGAACTGGACAGGAATAACACCGTGACTGGCTATGCGAATGTGACTATCAGTCCAAGCCAGAATCTGAGCTGAGTTGTACCAATGCAATTCCAGTATAACTTACTGGAGATGCTCTATCTTTACACAAGTGTAAGTCAGAGCTCCAGCTCGCCCAATGTGAGATTCTCATCTGAATGAAAACCTTGTGTCAGAATGCTAGTGTCCTCACTGCTGCATTGCACGTCAGACTAATCCATCCGGGGGGAGATGCAGTTTGAGAGGTCCCGCCACAGTGCAGAGGAGGAGAAGTGGGGAAAAAGAAAAGTGCAGCAAAACTGCCCCGCGCCTTTCCAGCTGCTACCAGTGCCTGGCCCTTCTGTGCTAAGAGCTGCAGCTTCAGAATTGGGCTGATCAGCCCTCAACAGACTCACAGATAGGAGGGAGACATGAAGATGGTCCTACTCATTATCGAGTGACCGCCGAGAGAGAGAGAGCTACTAATTCCAAGCACTGCTGAGGCTTCTTGGAGGACATATATTTTTGAACTCCCAGGATTGTGGTAACATGGAGAAGACCCCCATTAAAATAATATCCCTTGTGGAAAACCCTCTAGTTCTTGTTAGAAATGGATTGTCTCTCCATAGGGTTTGGAACGACCCTTTAGCATTTAATGCAGAAATTAAGCTCTGTTGCAGCAAAGGGCACCCTAGTCTAGTGTGTGGGCCACAAGGTTGTTGTAATTAAGATGATCTCCCGGGATAGGATAGTTGTGCTAACTGCGCTTGCGGACCTAAAATCTGCAAGTGTGCCATTCAACCGCAGCAGCATCTGGCTGGGATGCAGAGGAAGCACCCAGCTCTCACTACCCATGTGGTGTGCAATCACCACGCACCTCGCTTCCCGTGCCCTTGCATTAAGTGTGTGTCATTTTAGTGATACTGGTAGAGAAAACACCATACGGCAGAAAACTATCAGCATCTGGCCGTGTGCTCAGGCTGCGTGCCGATTGGCTGAGCAGTAGTCAGAGGGAGGGGCTCTCTCAGGTAGGCCAGAGTGCTAAAGCCCTGCTGGCAAGCGACCAGGGAGCATGTGAACAGGGTGGTTGCTAACAGGAGGGAGTTTTGAGAGGGAAGTATAGAAGGGGAGCTTAGAGGGAGCTATTTACTACTTCAGGTGTAAGAGGCAGCATCATCCCGAACTGCTGGCTGGAGCTGAGGGACCCGCTGCAGCATGAGGAGCGGGGGTGGGGGGTGGGGCGAGATCGAGGGATGTCAGTGGTAGGCAAGTGGTTTGGGGGCGTCTGGTACGGCTGTGAGGATGGCAGCACCCATGGAGGCTGCTTGCAGCGTGCTGGCCCAGACTGCATGGCTTCCAGGCCCAGTCCTGCGCTCCCTGCATGCACGCGCCTCACCAGATCTGTGGGGCTCCAGGGACAGCCGTAGCCAGACGAAGAGTTGGTGGCTTTGGCTGGGACCCAGGGTGCGGCTGGGCTGCGAGATCGGCGCCTTCCTCGAGGACGTGGGGCTGCAGCAGCGTGTGGCCAGGTGCGGAGAGGCCAGGGGAAGGGGGACCTGGGGGCAACGAGAATTGATATGGGGCAGTGTGGTGCATTCAGGAGACGTGGGAGTGGATGGGGGAAAAGGTACAGGGAGGGAGGATCTGGGGGCTGATGGTAGCCGATGAGAGGCAGAGGAGTTGGGAGGAGGGTCCTGGGGAGGCGAGGTGGTCGTCCCGGGGAGCTTTGGGGACACGAGGTGCCAGGGAGTTGCAAGAGGTAGTGGGACCGTATCCACGTTCTCCATGCCCCACTGCCTTGTGGGTTATCCTGGAAAGGAGCAAAGCTAAGGGAGTAAACCCTGACAGAAAATCCGGAGGGGAGTCCTGAGGCGGTTCTGTGCCAACTTCTGGCATTGACCCGGCAACTCCTGCAGCTGAGCTGGTACCAGATGTAGAGGTTATCCTCTCCTTTGGACTATATCAGTAAAGCCGAGAGGGGAGCACTGGCGTCTGGGCAGCCCAGGGTCCCAATAATCGCCCAAGCTCACGCCTGGAGAGGTTCTCCAGCATCGCTAACAGCGTTGAACCAACACGGGAGGTAACAGGTACCAGTTATAAGCTCTTGCTCGATTGACGTAGAGAACAAGCGCCAGGGGTTGCCTCCGACGGTGGGAGAGATCGTCGCATCTCACTGGACAGTCACCGCCCGCCTCAAGCTGGGCAGCCCCCAGCCAATAGGGTACTGTCGCACCACAGGTCACCTGCCTCACTGAGTGTGTGAGGCTTACGGTTCCCAAACCTGACAAGTGACCTGAAAGCTGAGCACCAGGCAAACCAATAAGAAAATCAATAAGAAAAGGAAACCATCAAAGTTTTAAGCTTGCTTGCTGGAATGCGCGGACCATGCTGACAGGTCTGACTGAAGATCTTCAGGACACCAGCGACACCCGAAAGACCACTGTCATCAATGAGGAACTGAAGAGGCTGTAAGTTGACATTTCTGCTCTGCAAGAGACACGTCTCACAGATTCAGGATCTCTAAAGGAAAAGGACTACACCTTTTTCTGGCAGGGTAAAGCCCAAGAAGGACGCAGGAAGCATGGTGTTGGCTTCACCATCAGAAACACCCTTCTACAAATGGTAGAATTAGTCATGGGTGGATCAGAAAGACTCCTTCAGGTCATACTTCAAACTTGTGCTGGTCCTGTCCACCTGATCAGCACTTATGCCCCAACCCTGTATGCCGCACCAGAAGTAAAAGACAGGTTTTATGACATGCTTAGTGCTGCCATAGCACAAATACCTGCTCGCGGACAACTGTACATTTTGGGTGACTTCAATGAAAGAGTTGGAGCCAATCGTGACTCATGGCCTTCCTGCTTAGGCCACTTTGGTGTGGGAAAAATGAACGAAAATGGTCAGCGTCTTCTCGAACCTTGCACGTACCACAATCTGTGCATCACAAGCACATTTTTCCAAACCAAGCCACAGCACAGTGTGTCATGGAGACACCCACGCTCAAAACACTGGCATCAACTAGACGTGGTCATCGCTAGACGTGATAACCTCAAAAACGTCCTTCTGACACGCAGCTATCATAGTGCTGACTGCGATACAGATCGCTCGTTAGTTTGCTCCAAACTCAAGGTGATTCCCAAGAAGCTGCACTGCTCTAAACCAACTGGAAGGCCCTGCATCGATGCCAGAAAGACGGCTAACTCAGAGAGAGCTTAAAAGTTCAGAGCGACCCTTGAGGAGAATCTGCGCAGAAACCCTGGGGGTGCCGATGTGACATCCAGATGGCAGCATCTGAGGGATACAATGTATAAAACAGCCTTGTCGGTGTTTGGAAGAAGAGCTAGAAACACAAATGACTGGTTCGAAGCTAACTCCGATGAGATGATTCCAGTCATTGAAAAAAAGCGCGCTGCGCTCCTGGAGTACAAAAGTTCGCCGAGCCAGAATACCCTGCAAGCGCTCAGAGCAGCCAGAAAAACAGTACAGCAGACGGCCAGGTGCTGTGCCAACAACTACTGGCTTGAGCTATGCAGCAGCATCCAGACCAGTGCTGACTTTGGTAACCTCCGGGGAATGTACAAGGGCATCAAGAAGGCATTAGGACCCACCCAGAACAAGATGGCACCTCTGAAATACAAATCTGGTGATGTCATCACTGACAAAGCAAAACAGATGGAGCGCTGGGTTGAGCACTACTCCGAGCTGTACTCAAGCGAGGACATTGTGGTCGACTCAGCCCTCGATGCCGTCGAACTCCTACCAGTAATGGATGAACTGGACCAGGAACCAACTGTGGATGAACTGAAGAAAACCATCGACAACATTGCAGTAGGAAAGGCCCCGGGCCAGGATGGTATACCACCAGAGGTAATCAAGTGTGCCACGGACACTCTCCTGGAACCCCTACATGAGCTACTGTTCCTGTGCTGGAGAGAGGGAGAGGTTCCACAGGACATGTGCGACGCTAACATCATAACCTTGTATAAGAACAAAGGAGACAGAAGCAACTGCAACAATTACCGTGGAGTCTCCCTTCTAAGCATCACTGGTAAACTGTTTGCTCGCGTCATCCTCGGCAGACTCCAAAAGATTGCTGAGAGGGTGTATCCTGAATCACAGTGCTGATTCCGCACGGAGAGATCTACTGTTGATATGGTCTTCTCTCTGAGGCAGCTGCAGGAGAAATGCAGGGAGCAGACGAAGCCACTCTATATTGCCTTCATTGACGTAACCAAGGCCTTCGACTTGGTCAGCAGGGATGGACTGTTCAAACTGCTCCACAAGACAGGATGTCCGCCACGGTTACTCAAGATGATCCAGTCGTTCCACGAAGACGTGAGAGGAACCGTCCAATACGATGGCACATTATCGGATGCTTTCATCATCAGGAGCGGTGTCAAACAAGGATGCGTCCTTGCTCCGACACTGTTTGGGATCTTCTTCGCAGTCCTCCTTAAACACGCCTTTGGATCTTCAACAGAGGGCATCTTTTTGCACACAAGATCTGACGGGAAACTGTTTAATCTTGCAAGGCTGAAAGCTAAGTCTAAGGTGCGGGAAGTCCTCATCAGAGACATGCTGTTCGCAGATGACGCTGCTGTTGTGTCACACACAGAAGACCAGCTTCAGAAGCTGCTGGATCGGTTCTCCAACGCGTGCAAGGACTTTGGGCTCTCCATCAGCCTAAAGAAGACAAATGTACTCGCTCAGGACGTTGCTGTTTCTCCATCAATCAGCATTGACAACTATACGTTAGAGGTCGTCCACGAGTTCGTTTACCTCGGGTCCACCATCATTGACACCCTGTCCTTGGAGACTGAGCTAAATAGGAGGATCGGTAAAGCAGCCACAACTCTGTCCAGACTCAGCGAGAGAGTGTGGAATAACAACAAGCTGTACACTCACACCAAAATGCAAGTCTACAGAGCCTGCATCCTCAGCACCCTCCTTTATGGCAGCGAGACTTGGACCCTGTACACCCTCCAGGAAAAAAGGCTGAACGTCTTCCACTTGCGCTGCTTCAGGCACATCCTTGGAATATCGTGGAAGGACAGAGTGTCCAACACTACCGTCCTTGAGCAAGCTGGAATCCCAGCTATGCACACCCTCCTCAGACAGCGGCGGCTCCGCTGGCTTGGCCACGTCCACAGGATGAATGATGGAAGGATCCCAAAAGACATCCTGTATGGCGAGCTAGCCTCTGGCAAAAGACCTCCCGGACGCCCCCAGCTGCACTACAAAGATGTTTGCAAGAGAGACCTCAGGGAAGTAGACATCAAACCAGACAGCTGGGAGGAGCTGGCAGACAATCGCAGCAGATGGAGGCAGGAACTATACAAGGGCCTTCAGAAGGGTGAGTTGAGGATCAGACAGCTAGCAAAGGAGAAGCGAGCACACAGAAAGCACAGCAAGGACCTGCCAGACACCGATTACATATGCAACAGATGCAGTAAGGACTGTCACTCTCGTGTGGGTCTTCACAGTCACAGCCGACGCTGCAAATGAGGATGCCAAATGGAACTACGAAGGGCGCGATCCATAGTCTACGTAGACTGAAGGATGCTACTGACTGATCAGCATCTGGTAACCCTGTGCATGGGCAACAGTAAATAAAATGTTGCCTGGGCCATACGCAGGACACCAGTGGGGCATATGTGGCCCTCAGTCTGCAAGTTGCCTACCACTGCACGACTGAAGATCATGGAAAGGAGCTCACTCATTAATAAATCTTATGGGCCACAGCCACTGACCTTAATGGACCTAGCTGATTTGAACCAGTTGACAATCTGATGATATAAAAGTTTTAAGGGTAATGACTATGGAGCACCACTGCATTTCCATAAAATTCTATTGGTGTCATCCTTATTCCGATGGAGAGGGCTGTTTTAAGAGGATGGGCCACCACCCCAAACTGTACATAAAAACATAAGAACGGCCATACTGGGTCAGACCAAAGTTCCATCCAGCTCAGTATCCTGTCTGCCAACAGTGGCCAGTGCCAGGTGCCCCAGAGGAGGTGAACCGAAGACAATGATCAAGCGATTTGTCTCCTGCCATCTGTCTGCAGCCTTTGACTAAAGGCTAGGAGCACCATACTTTACCCTTGGCTAATAGCCATTTATAGACCTAACCTCCAAAAATTTATTAAGCTCTATTTTAAACTCTGCTAGAGTGCTGGCCTTCACAGCCTCCTCCAGCAAGGAGTTCCACAGGTTGACTGTGCGCTGTGTGAAGAAAAATTTTCTTTTATTAGTTTTGAACCTACTACCCATTAATTTCATTTGGGCTGCGTCTACACGTGCACGCTACTTCGAAGTAGCGGCACCAACTTCGAAATAGCGCCCGTCACGTCTACACGCGTCGGGCGCTATTTTGAAGTTAACTTCGACGTTAGGCGGCGAGACGTCGAAGCCGCTAACCTCATGAGGAGATAGGAATAGCGCCCTACTTCGACGTTCAACGTCGAAGTAGGGACAGTGTAGACGATCCGCATCCCGCAACGTCGAAATTGCTGGGTCCTCCATGGCGGCCATCAGCTGGGGGGTTGAGAGATGCTCTCTCTCCAGCCCCTGCGGGGCTCTATGGTCACTGTGGGCAGCAGCCCTTAGCCCAGGGCTTCTGGCTGCTTCTGCGGCAGCTGGGGATCTATGCTGCAGGCACAGGGTCTGCAACCAGTTGTCAGCTCTGTGTATCTTGTGTTGTTTAGTGCAACTGTGTCTGGGAGGGGCCCTTTAAGGGAGCGGCTTGCTGTTGAGTCCGCCCTGTGACCCTGTCTGCAGCTGTGCCTGGCATCCCTATTTCGATGTGTGCTACTTTGAAGTGTAGACGTTCCCTCGCTGTGCCTATTTCGATGTTGGGCTGAGCAACGTCGAAGTTGAACATCGACGTTGCCGGCCCTGGAGGACGTGTAGACGTTATTCATCGAAATAGCCTATTTCGATGTCGCAACATCGAAATAAGCTATTTCGATGTTGGCTGCACGTGTAGACGTAGCCTTGGTGTCCTCTAGTTCTTATATTATGGGAACAAGTCAATAACTTTTCAATATTAACTTTTGTTTTCATTGTATTCATATTCAGTTTTGTTACTGTCAGATATAGAGGTGAAGACTTCCATCATTCACGCCACTCAGGACTTCCGTGTGCAACATGGACATAAAGGAGAGGGGAACAGGGTCCATGGCGGATCTGTGCCCCTACGGAGGAATACTAAGGAACTTCTATCCAAATCTATTTGGAGTCTATAATGTTCATGAAAAGGCAGATATTTGATAGATTTGTTCAAATGCTTTTCTGGAAAGCTGAAAGTTTCATAGACTGAAAATACAGGCAGGAAGCCATGGCTCATTTTTACCTAAAGAAGATCAAGGTTGGATGAAATATCAAGAAATGCTTCTTATGAGGAAATCCAACCAGACAATACGACTGCTCCAAGACACGGTGTCACGTATCTAAGATTCAAATTCCCCTCCCCACAAAAGAGAGAGTCTCTGAATTGTCCAAAGGTGTAACATATGGGGAAAATCCAAACCAGACACTACATTTTCATCTCATTGACATCCAGAGCAAAACTCTAATGGACACTGAAGCTGTGTCTACACGTGCACGCTACTTCGAAGTAGCGGCACTAACTTCGAAATAGCACCCGTCGCGGCTACACGCGTTGGGCGCTATTTTGAAGTTAACTTCGACATTAGGCGGCGAGACGTCAAAGTCGCTAACCTCATGAGGGGATCGGAATAGCGCCCTACTTCAACGTTCAACGTCGAAGTAGGGACCATGTAGACGATCCGCGTCCCGCAACGTCGAAATTGTGGGGTCCTCCATGGCAGCCATCAGCTGGGGGGTTGAGAGACGCTGTCTCTCCAGCCCGTGTGGGGCTCTATGGTCACCTTGTGCAGCAGCCCTTAGCCCAGGGCTTCTGGCTGCTGCTGCTGCAGCGGGGGATTCATGCTGCAGGCACAGGGTCTGCAACTCGTTGTCGGCTCTGTGGATCTTGTGCTGTCTAGTGCAAGTGTGTCTGGGAGGGGCCCTTTAAGGGAGCGGCTTGCTGTTGAGTCCGCCCTGTGACCCTGTCTGCAGCTGTGCCTGGCACCCTTATTTCGATGTGTGCTACTGTGGCGTGTAGACGTTCCCTTGCTGCGCCTATTTCGATGTGGTGCCGCGCAACGTCGATGTTGAACATCGACGTTGCCAGCCCTGGAGGACGTGTAGACGTTATTCATCGAAATAGCCTATTTCAATGTCGCCACATCGAAATAGGCTACTTCGATGTAGGCTTCATGTGTAGACGTAGCCTGAGGGATTTTGTAAGTGGGACAGGAGGACCCTTCTAGGCTGACATCATAGAAGCACAAAACATATATTAGGCTTCCAAGAGTGCAGGGATTCGAATGAATGTGCTGCTACTCCCAAAGTCAGGTAACCATCAGTACTTCTCTTCTGTCGTCGAAATCCAAGAAATTCAGGTGCATCTTGTGGGAGGTGTGGATGTGGGGCTGGGGCTTGTCTTCCTCCACCTGATTCGGTTAGTGCCCAGTCTGAAAGGTTGACCCCCTGAAGGAAGTGCGACATGAACACCTGAGCGTGGGGACTGGGTTATCACTATGCTGATTGGCACCATGCAGGCACATGTAAGGACCTAAGGCTAGTCTCAGCTAGTCCACTGATTTGGTTTAGGGTCTTGGGCAACTCACCCAATCTGCCTGAAGCCCAGTTAACCAACCCAACAACAAAGCAGGGAGGAAGCTACTGACCCATTTTTGCAAAGGGCTTTTGGCTTGAGGGGTGCAAAGTGTTACGGAGGGGAAGGGACAGAGTGAAAAGCAGGGAAGCCCTTTGTGCCTGAGAGTTGGCACCATCACAATACAATTCCGACCCTGGTGAGTCTCCTGTTTCAGCATTAGGAGGGATGAGCAGTCAGCTCAGGTGTGTCCAGCCACCCCGGGGGCCTAACATACAAAGACTTCTAGAGAGCTTATACACTAGTCATAAAGTAAAGGCTGAGGAGGGTATTATTAACACAGCATCTGTCACATTAATATCTGACTGCTGGTACCATTGGCACATATCTGCCCTTAGTCTATTTTATTTTTAAGGAGTTTAGGCATTCACTAATCCCTGCCCCTACCCAAGCCTCCAACATCCACAGCATAACTGTTGAGGACCCTTAAAAATCCGGATGTGTGTGTGTGTGAGGGGTGGCTGTAGTGTGGGGACTTTCTCGGAAGATTCTGTTTCTGCTATCGGGAGAAAAGGAGACTAGGAAGAAGAGATCATTAATATTTGTGGGCTTTGGGGTTCCTGGGCAGTGGAGGGTACAGAAAGGGGAAGGATGATCTAGTGGTTAAGGCAACAACTGGCATGTACAAAATCTCTTTGAACTTCTCTGCTCTGTCACCGATTTCTGGTGTAACCTAGGGTAAGTCATTTCACTCCATCACAGCCTCAGCTTCCCATCTGTAAAACAAGGATGACAATGTTCTTCACTCTCGTCTTTTGCCTGTCTTATTTATTTAGATTTTAAGGTCTGTTACTTTGTGTATAAACAACCCTTAGCACAATGGATCCTTGATCTTAGTGAGCCTTAAGGCTCTGTTACATTGTGAATAACAATAGACTGCATCCCCATCTATTGTGATGATAATTCTTAGCACTAAATGCATGAAAAACCTGTAAGTGATCAGTGTTTTCAACACACCTGTGAGATACAAACTTTCTCAGGCACAGACTGCCATTTGCAGCACTTGGTGTAATGGGGGACAAACTGGGTGTGGCTTTTCCGCACTGCTGCAAAATAAATGTAAAATGAGGACCATAGTTACAGCATTGGAGGGGTAGCTGTGTTAGTCTGGATCTGTAACAGCAACGAAGGGTCCTGTGGCACCTTATAGACTAACAGAAATGTTTTGAGCATGAGCTTTTGTGAGCACAGACCAGCATCTGATGAAGTGAGCCTGTGCTCACAAAAGCTCAAGCTCAAAACATTTCTGTTAGTCTATAAGGTGCCACAGGACCCTTTGTTGCAGTTACAGCATTGTAATGGCTAAAGAGTGCATGTGCATTATTTCCCTCTATTAGAGAGAATCAGAATTGCTCAAATGTGTCTCATAGACCCTATAATGAAAAGATCTATTGATCTTTTAGCTCCAGTGATAGGGGCAGCAGAAGGCTGTAAATATAGTGGTTGCCACATATCATTAATGCAAGTATTAAGAGCTTTCATCAGCTTCTATTCTGTCATTGACTTCAATGGGTGCAGGAGGCAAGTGCTTAATCTGATTTATTTCGGTGTGAGAAAAGATGTTCTATGAAAAATCTTTGCTGAAGGCTACAATTTGAGTCATTAAATCTTATAGGGCTGATGTCTGCCTGGACAAACTTTTTGATAAGTTCTGGCCCCATCTCAACTAATGACAACTTTGCCATTTGCTTCATAAAGACCAGGATTTGCCCAGGCAAGAATATTTCTCAGAGTGAACAGAAACTCTTCCAAGACACACACTCCTAGTTTTCAAAACAAAAAGCAGTCAAGTAGCACTTTAAAGACTAGCAAAATAGTTTATTAGGTGAGCTTTTGTGGGACAGACCCACTTCTTCAGACCATTCTGGTCTGGCTATGGTCTGAAGAAGTGGGTCTGTCCCATGAAAGTTCACCTAATAAACTATTTTGCTAGTCTTTAAAGTGCTACTTGACTGCTTTTTGTTTTGATAGTATATAGACTAGCATGGCTTCCTCTCTGTTACTCCTAGTTTTGTGTTCCTCCTCCAGTAGCTGATGACATGACTGTGATTATGTTTATTTGAAGAACATTATTTAGCCGGTAGTTTTTTTTTTGTTTGTTTTTTTGTGTATGTGTGTGTTGTATAGAACTAGAATCAGGGTGTTGTTCCTGGCAAACAAAGGAGAAAAAACTGGAACTCAAGCTGTGTGGAAAATTGTTCATTTATATTTAGTTTGTAGCTATCTTCTTTTTAAAGCACCTCTTGTTTTAAGTGTACAATGATGCCACATTTCATAACATCAGATAATCTGTTTTAGGGCTAGGTACTGAAACACATCACTGTATTTTGAATACCTTCCTTGCTAATTAGATTGGCATAACGTGGACCTTAAAGATTAAAGCCAAAGATTCTATCCATAGGTACAGGCCCAGTGTAGTTTAAACAGGCACAACAGTAATGGTTAAGGATGAGGCATGAAAGCAGGAGCTGTGGGCATCATAGGATAGATCAGAAGCAGAAAATAATAGGGAATGTTAGCCTTCTGTGGATGCTTTTGGAAAAGGAGAGCAGAGTTTGCTTGCTAGCAGAGGACAATGTCTGTAAGGAGCTATGAAAGGGGTCTAGAAATACGAAGCATTCAGAGTGTTATTACTTACAGGGTCTGACCTGGAGTGGAATGGACATTTTCATGGTGGATCAGCCAGCCCTGGATTCTGATCTGAGAGAGTCAGTGAAAGAGAGAACTAATTTGCTAAACATTCTGCTCCCCAATCTGCTGCTATGCAAGCTTTACTTATCAACGTACCGCATAAGCTAATAAGCTGCAGTCTGAAGCACTTCCCTCTTGTATTTATTTCAGGGACGTTTGCAGTTAGAGAGTCCATCTTGTCATCATGCTACATTAGAACCTTCTGAATGAATGGGGCAGATGCACAATTCCGACACCTAGAGATTGGAGACCCGGAGTGAACGACTACAACTTCCGACATCCTCACTGATTGGGATTGACCTCTGTTCCCAAGGGAATATATTGTCTGTTCTGTCGATTAGTCATTCTAATAGGTAGGAATGGAATGTCCCAACACGTTTTTGCTTTCTTGCCAGAGTGCATTCGGGTTTTTCTTTCAACCGCTAGGAAAAGCTGAGCTTGTGGCACTCACAAAATTACCACTCGCTGAAATTTTGTCCTCCAAATTACCCCCAGATCGGATTTACGAGTGGCATCAGGCTTTGACAAGACCCACTTCTCAGATTTTGGGAATGACGAGGGACTACACTTACTGCTGCTGGCAAACAGCTTGGGAGAAGCTGGCTGGTGACTGAAGCACATACCTAGACTCCTTGCAGCCACACATTCAACTCAACAAAGGGTCCTGTGGCACCTTATAGACTAACAGAAAAGTTTTGAGCATGAGCTTTCGTGAGCACAGACTCACTTCATCAGATGCTGCATCTGATGAAGTGAGTCTGTGCTCACGAAAGCTCATGCTCAAAACTTTTCTGTTAGTCTATAAGGTGCCACAGGACCCTTCGTTGCTGTTACAGGTCCAGACTAACACGGCTACCCCTCCGATACTTGACATTCAACTCAGCGTTTTGTGCGTCCTCTGTAAGTCGGTGGCCATTTGTGCAGTTCATTGTATTTTGCACAATGTGTGGACATTAAACAGCTCCTGATGTTTTTATCAGAATAGAGCTTTGTCTTGGCTAGTTTAGCTACAGTGACTTGCAGCCTCTGCTGTTGTATTGAACTATCAAGACCAAATAAATTGGCAATACCAATTTAGAGGCTGCAAGTCAGGGACAAAAGTGCCTCCTCTATTCTGAGCAGGCAGCATATCTCATGCATTATGGTTGTAGCAGCCTGTCTGTTACAAAGAAACATTTTGCAACCCTCCATAATCCTCAGGAAATATATTTTTGGGCTGCAAATTGTCAAGCAAAGGGAGAGAATATTTGGTGCTAAAATTGGGGTGAACAGGCCAAGCCAACTTGGAAATCTATGGGTATGTCTACACAGCAGTCTTTTTCCTAAAGATGCTATTGTGAAATAGCTTGTTTCAAAATAATGCTGCCACGCACAGAAGTGCGTTTCCAAATAGCACTTTTCTATTTAGAAATACATTGTCTAAACACATAAGCTGTGTCTACACTACTGAGTTCTGTTGACAGAAGTCACTGTCAACAGATATTTCCCGGCAGAACCTGTCTACAGAACACGGCCATGCCTAATATAGGCTCCCCTGTCAACACACCCCATTGACAGAGAGGGGCCAAAACAAAAAGCAGTCAAGTAGCACTTTAAAGACTAGCAAAATAATTTATTAGGTGATGAGCTTTCGTGGGACAGACCCACTTCTTCAGACCATAGCCAGACCAGAACAGACTCAATATTTAAGGCACAGAGATCCAAAAACAGTAACCAAGGAGGACAAATCAGAAAAAGATAATCAAGGTGAACAAATCAGAGAGTGGAGGGGTGGGGGGGGGAAGGTCAAGAATTAGATTAAGCCAAGTATGCAGACGAGCCCCTATAGTGACTCAGAAAGTTCCCGTCCCGGTTTAAACCATGTGTTAATGTGCCAAATTTGAATGTAAAAGCCAGCTCGGCTGCTTCCCTTTGAAGAACGGTGCGAAAATTCTTTTTCAGTAACACACATCCCTGTAGGTCATTAACAGAATGCCCCACGCCATTAAAATGCTGACTAACTGGTTTGTGGATCTGGAGTGTTTTGATGTCTTTTTTGTTCCCATTAGCTCTTTGTCTAAGGGAGTTAGAAGTCTGTCCAATATACAAAGCATCTGGGCATTGTTGGCACATGATGGCATATATGATGTTGGTAGAGGAGCATGAGAAAGTGCCCGTGATTCTGTGAGTAACCTGGTTAGGTCCAGTGATGGTATTTCCAGACAAGATATGTGGACAAAGCTGGCAGCGGGCTTTGCTGCAGGGAGAGGTTCCAGAGAGAGGCCAGACGACCCAGCCCTCTGTCGACAGAACAGCCAAGTGGAAGCTCTGCAAACAGGGCAGCTCGGTGAAGCGGAAGCCCTCTCTGTCGACCGAGGGTGCCCCAGAGCGTCTACGCCTTTTTTTTGTCAACGGAATCTGTCGGCAAAGGTGCTAGGCCTTGTACAGTTAGGACAGAACTCTTCTGGGAAAAGTGCTGCGGTCTGTCAACAGACTAGACAGAATGCATTTGTCGTGTGGATGCTCCCTGCTTTTGTGGACAGAAGGCCTCTTCTGGCACCAGAACTCTCAAGGGTAGATCCAGCCATAGAGCCGATTTCGAAACAGAGCCATTGAACACACTGGCTATGTCTATCCTTGCATTCCTCTTTCAAAAGGCAAATGAGGTAAATTGAAAATGCACGAGGTATAAATTTGCATACCTGCCACCTCATTTGCATATTCTTATTTCAAAATAGCTTCTTTCGAAAGAAGAAAACCAGTGTAGCCACCGCTCTTTCAAAAGTAAACCCCATCTTCGAAAGAATCCTTCTTCCTTTTGTTTATGGGAAGAAGGATTCGGTCGAAGATGCGGTTTACTTTCAAAAGAACAGTGTCTACAATGGTGTTCTTCTTTCGAAAGGAGCTATTTTGAAATAAGAATATGCAAATGAGATGTCTGGGGGAGTGAGCGTGTGCTTTAACTGCTGGCAATTGAACTGCCATTTTGATTCCAGGTGGAGGGAGTTTCAGTGGCAGTTGGGACTGCCTGCCTGACCTTTTGCTTCCTTGATCAGCCTTCCCCTGTGTGACTCATAGGGGGAGAGCCTGAGAGAGGCCAGCAGGCTTAAAAGCCAGAGGCAGGAGCGACCAGGGGAGCGAAGCAGACAGGGAGCTGCAGACAGGGGAGTTTAAAGAGGGAGTGTGACAGAGAGGACTATAATGGTGAGGAAGACCCGCAACACCTGTGCCAGCACTACTGCTGTCTCCTCCACTTGTGCCTGTAGCCAGACAGACTGCCTGACCATGGATGTTTCTACCCAGATCCTGGTGTGGTTCTGCAAGGACTGTGGCTTGCCCTTCCCACTCACTGATACCCAGGCTGAGGAGAATATTCAGTGTGGAAGGTGCCTGCTGGTGGAAGCTCTCAGGCGGCAGGTGGGGGAGCTACAGGAGGAGGTGGCCAGGTTGAGGAGTATCCGAGTCCATGAGCGGTTCCTGGATAGTATTCAGGTGGAGACTGCGGAGGTAACTGTCCCAGTGCACAGGACGGCTGATAAACCACTGGAGGAGGTGGACCAGGGTGGACACTGGCAGCTGGTTACTTCTGGCAGCAGGCAGTGTCCCACCCCTGCTCAGAACCCTCCCACCGTGGTACTGGAAAACCGTTATGCTGTACTCGATACAGGAGGCCAAGAATTACCCCGTACAGAAGAGGAGAAGCCTCGTACCCCCAAGGCTGGGAAGTCTACTGCCACCCCTGCAAGAAGGAAACGTAGAGTAGTGGTGGTTGGAGACTCTCTTCTGAGGGGGACGGAGGCGCCCATCTCTCGCCCTGACATTTCCTCTCGGGAGGTGTGCTGCCTGCTGGGGGCCCGTGTCCGAGACGTTACGCAGGCGTTGTCAAGGATTATCTGGCCCTCTGACTACTATCCCATGCTTCTCATCCATGTGGGCACTAATGATACTGCGAGGTGTGATGCTGAGCAGGTCAAGAGTGACTTCAGGGCTCTGGGGGCAGGAGTCAGGGAGTTTGGGGCGCAGGTGGTATCTCTTCAGTCCTGCTTGTCAGAGGTAGGGGCCCAGGCAGAGACAGGTCTATCCTAGAGGTGAATGCTTGGTTGCGTAGATGGTGTCGCCAGGAAGGCTTTGGTTTCTTTGACCATGGGATCCTTTTCCGGGAAGGACTGCTGGGCACAGATGGTGTTCACCTTTCGAGGAGGAGGAAGACCATATTCGGACACAGGCTGGCTAACCTAGTGAGGAGGGCTTTAAACTAGGTTCGACGGGGTCAGGGGAGCAAAGCCTGTAGGTAAGTGGACAGCATGAATACATGGGAGATGAATTTGAAATGGGAGGGAGTATGGGCTACACTGGGAGAGTGAAAAAAGGGCCAGGGCAAAACTGGGAGGCAAGACCAAATCAATGTCTGAGATGCCTATATACAAATGCAAGAAGTATGGGAAATAAGCAAGAAGAATTGGAAGTACTAATAAATGAATACAACTATGATATCGTTGGCATCACAGAAACTTGGTGGGATAATACTCATGATTGGAATGTTGGTATTGAAGGGTACAGCCTGCTTAGGAAGGACAGACAGGGAAAGAAGGGAGGAGGTGTTGACTTGTATATTAAAAATGTACACACTTGGACAGAGGTGGAGATGGACGAAGGAGATGGACGGGTTGAAAGTCTCTGGGTTAGACTCAGAGGAGTAAAAAACAAGGATGAGGTCCTACTAGGAGTCTACTACAGGCCCCCTAGCCAGGTGGAAGAGGTGGATGAGGCTTTCTTTAAACAGCTAACAAAATCATCCAGGGCCCAGAATTTGGTGGTGATGGGGGACTTCAACTATCCAGGTATATGTTGGGAAACTAATACAGCAGGGGACAGACTGTCCAATAAATTCTTGGATTGCATTGCAGACAACTTTTTATTCCTAAAGGATGAAAAAGCTACCAGAAGGGAAGCTGTTCTAGATTTAATTTTAACAAATAGGGAGGAAATTATTGAGCATTTGAAAGTGGAAGGATGCTTGGGTGAAAGTGGTCATGAAATCATAGAGTTCACAATTCTAAGGAAGGGTAGAAGGGAAAACAGTACAATAGAGATAATGGATTTCAGGAAGGCAGATTTTGGTAAACTCAGACAGCTGGTAGGTAAGGTCCCATGGGAAGCTAAACTGAGGGGAAAAACGGCTGAGGAGAGTTGGCAGTTTTTCAAAGGGACATTATTAAGGGCCCAAAAGCAAGCTATTCCGCTGCGTAGGAAAGACAGAAAACATGGCAAAAGACTGCCTTGGCTTAACCAGGAGATCTTGCATGATCTCAAAATAAAAAAGGAATCTTATAAGAAATGGAAACTAGGACAAATTACAAAGGATGAATATAGGCAAACAACACGAGCATGCAGGAGCAAGATTAGAAAGGCTAAGGCACAAAATGAGCTCAAACTAGCTACAAGCATAAAAGGAAACAAGAAGGCTTTTTACAAATACATTGGTAACAAGAGGAAGACTAAGGAGAGGGTAGGGCCATTGGTCAGTGAGGAGGGAGGACCAGTAACAGGGAATTTGGAAATGGCAGAAATGTTTAATGATTTCTTTGTTTCGGTCTTCACTGAGAAATCGGAAGGAATGCCTGACATAGAGAATGCTAGTGAAAAAGGGGTAGGCTTAGAAGTTGAAATAAGAAAAGAACAAATTAAAATTTACTTAGAAAAATTAGATGTCTGCAAATCACCAGGGCCTGATGAAATGCATCCTGGAATCCTCTAGGAGCTGATAGAAGAGGTATCTGAGCCTTTAGCAATCATTTTTGGTAAATCGTGGGAGACGGGAGAGATTCCAGAAGACTGGAAAAGGGCAAATATAGTACCCATTTATAAAAAGGGGAACAAGAATAACCCGGGAAACTACAGGCCAGTCAGCTTAACTTGTGTGCCAGGAAAGATAATGGAGCAGGTAATTAAAGAAATCATCTGCAAGCATTTGGAAGGCGGTAAGGTGCTAGGGAACAGCCAGCATGGCTTTGTTAAAAACAGATCATGTCAAACCAATCTAATAGCTTTCTTTGATAGAATAACGAGTCTTGTGGATAAGGGAGAAGCGGTGGATGTGGTATATCTAGACTTCAGTAAAGCATTTGACACAGTCTCACATAATATACTTATTAATCTTTGGTGGCATTCTCTGAAATGCTTCCAGTTCCACGCGCAGGGCCAGATAGACAGGCAGAACTTCAGAGTCTCAATGCGTGGATGAGACGATGGTGTAGGGAAGAGGGGTTTAGATTTATTAGGAACTGGGGACACTTTTGGGGTAGGGGGAGCCTATACAGGAAGGATGGGCTCCACCTAAATCAAGGTGGATCCAGACTGCTGGCATTAAACATTAAAAAGGACATAGAGCAGTTTTTAAACTAAGAGGTGGGGGAAAGCCGATTGGTGCGGGGGAGCACCTGGATCGGACGGAGACTTCTCTTACACGAGGCTCCATAGACAGGGATTCCCTAGAAGTTAGTCAGATAGGGAACGTGGGAAATAATATATGGGCAAGATCAGATGTAAAACAATCATGCATAAAAAAATCCACCGTGTCTGTGAAAGGCGGACATATAAATAGTGGTAGTTTTCTAACATGCTTTTACACTAATGCTAGGAGTCTGTCTAATAAGATGGGTGAACTGGAGTACCTCATATCAAAGGAGGAAGTTGACATAATAGGCATCTCAGAAACATGGTGGAATGAGGACAATCAGTGGGACACTATCATACCGGGATATAAATTATATCGGAAAGACAGAACAGGTCGTGCGGGTGGCGGAGTGGTACTATATGTGAAGGATAATATAGAATCAAATGAAGTAAAAATCCTAAAGGAATCAAAATGTTCCATAGAATCATTATGGATAACAATTCATTTCTCTAATATGAATATGGCATTAGGAATATATTACCGACCACCTAACCAGGACAGTGATAGTGATGCTGAAATGTTAAGGGAGATTAGAGAGGCTATCAAAATAAAAAACACAGTAGTAATAGGAGATTTCAATTATCCCCATATTGATTGGGTGCATGTCACCTCAGGACGGGATTCAGAGATTAAATTTCTTGATGCCTTAAATGACTGCTTCTTGGAGCAGCTAGTACAGGAACCCACAAGGGGAGAGTCGGTTCTCGATCTAGTCTTAACTGGAACGCAGGATCTGGTCCAAGAGGTAACTGTTACTGGACCGCTTGGAAATAGTGACCACAATATAATAACTTTTAATATTCCTGTGTTGGGAAGAACACCGCAGCGGTCAAACACTCTGGCATTTAATTTCAAAAAGGGGAATTACACTAAAATGAGGAAGCTAGTTAAACAGAAACTAAAAGGTAGAGTAATTAAACTAAAATCCCTGGAAGCTGCATGGAAACTGTTTAAAGACACCATACTAGAGGCCCAACTTAAATGTATACCCCAAATAAAAAAACACAGTAAGAGACCTAACAAAGAACCACCATGGCTAAACAGCCATGTTAAAAAGGCAGTGAGAGAGAAAAGGGCAGCTTTTAAAAAGTGGAAGTCAAATCCTAGTGAGGAAAATAGAAAGGAACATAAACACTCCCAAATTAACTGTCATAATGTAGTAAGAAAAGCCAAAAAAGAGTTTGAGGAACAGCTAGCCAAAAATTCAAAAAACAATAGTAAAATGTTTTTTAAATACATTAGAAGCAGGAAGCCTGCTAAAAAAGCAGTGGGGCCCTTGGATGATAAAGATATAAAAGGAGCGATCAAGGAAGACAGTGCCATTGCGGAGCGATTAAATGATTTCTTTGCTTCAGTCTTCACGGCTGAAGATGTTACAGAGGTTCCTAAATCTGAGCCAGCCTTTTTAGGCGACAAATCTGAGGAACTCACTCAGATTGAAGTGACATTAGAGGAGGTTTTGGAATTAATTGATAAGCTGAATAGTAACAAGTCTCCAGGACCAGATGGCATTCACCCAAGGGTTCTGAAAGAACTCAAATGTGAAATTGCGGAGTTATTAACAGTGGTTTGTAACCTATCCTTTAAATCCACTTTGGTACCAAATGACTGGAAGACGGCCAATATAACACCAATATTTAAAAAAGGCTCTAGAGGAGATCCTGGCAATTATAGACCGATAAGTTTAACATCAGTACCAGGTAAATTAGTAGAAACACTAGTAAAGAGTAAAATTGCAAGGCACATAGAAGAGCACGAATTGTTGGGCAAAAGTCAGCATGGTTTCTGCAGAGGGAAGTCGTGTCTGTCTAATCTATTAGAATTCTTTGAAGGGGTTAATAAACATGCGGACAAGGGGCACCCAGTGGACATAATATACCTAGATTTCCAGAAAGCCTTTGACACGGTCCCACACCAAAGGCTTTTATGTAAATTAGGTGGTCATGGGATAGGAGGAAAGGTCCTTTCATGGATCGGAAATTGGTTAAAAGACAGAAAACAAAGGGTTGGAATAAATGGTAAATTTTCACAATGGAGGGGGGTAACTAGTGGTGTTCCCCAGGGCTCAGTCCTGGGACCGATCCTGTTCAACTTGTTCATCAATGATCTAGAAAATGAGGTAAGCAGTGAGGTGGCAAAGTTTGCAGATGACACCAAGTTGTTCAGGACAGTCAAAAGCAAAAGGGATTGTGAAGAACTACAAGGAGATCTCAGCAAACTGAGTGATTGGGCAGCAAAATGGCAAATGAAATTTAATGTGGGTAAGTGTAAGGTAATGCATGTTGGAAAAAATAACCCAAATTACACGTACTACATGATGGGGTCAAATTTAGCTACGACAGATCAGGAAAGGGATCTTGGAGTTATAGTGGATAGTTCTCTGAAGACATCCACGCAGTGTGCAGCGGCAGTTAGTAAGGCAAATAGGATGTTAGGAATTATTAAAAAAGGGATCGATAATAAGACAAAAGATATCATACTTCCCCTATATAAAACTATGGTACGCCCACATCTCGAGTACTGCGTGCAGATGTGGTCTCCTCACCTCAAAAAAGATATATTGGCATTAGAAAAGGTTCAGAAAAGGGCGACTAAGATGATTAGGGGCTTGGAAAGGGTCCCATATGGGGAGAGGCTAGAGAGACTGGGACTTTTCAGTTTGGAAAAGAGGCGATTGAGGGGCGATATGATAGAGGTATATAAAATCATGAATGGTGTGGAGAAAGTGAATATAGAAAAATTATTTACCTTTTCCCATAATACAAGAACTAGGGGACACCAAATGAAATTGATGGGTAGTAGGTTCAAAACTAATAAAAGGAAATTTTTCTTCACACAGCGCACAGTCAACCTGTGGAACTCCTTGCCCGAGGAGGCTGTGAAGGCCAGGACTCTATTAGGGTTTAAAAAAGAGCTTGATAAATTTTTGCAGGTCAGGTCCATAAATGGCTATTAGCCAGGGATAAAGTATGGTGCCCTAGCCTTCATAACAAGGGCAGGAGATGGATGGCAGGAGATAAATCACTTGTCTTCTGTTCTCCTTCTCTGGGGCACCTGGCATTGGCCACCGTCGGCAGATGGGATGCTGGGCTTGATGGACCTTTGGTCTGACCCAGTATGGCCATTCTTATGTTCTTATGTTCTTATGTTCTAATAAACTACGCAAATACAACTTAGATGGGGCTACTATAAGGTGGGTGAACAACTGGCTGGATAACCGTACCCAGAGAGTAGTTATTAATGGTTTTCAATCCGGCTGGAAAAGTATAACTAGTGGGGTTCCGCAGGGGTCTGTTTTAGTACCGGTTCTGTTCAATATCTTCATTAACGATTTAGATATTGACATAGAAAGTACACTTATTAAGTTTGCAGATGATACCAAGCTGGGAGGGGTTGCAACTTCTTTGGAGGATAGGGTCATAATTCAAAAGGATCTGGATAAACTGGAGAAATGGGCTGAGGTAAACAGGATGAAGTTTAATAAGGACAAATGCAAAGTGCTCCACTTGGGAAGGAACAATCAGTGTCACACATACAGAATGGGAAAGGACTGCCTAGGAATGAGTACAGCAGAAAGGGATCTAGGGGTCATACTGGACCACAAGCTAAATATGAGTCAACAGTGTGATGCTGTTGCGAAAAAGGCAAACATGATTCTAGGATGCATTAACAGGTGTGTCGTGAACAAGACACGAGAAATCATTCTCCCGCTCTACTCTGCGCTGGTTAGGCCTCAGCTGGAGTATTGTGTCCAGTTCTGGGCACCGCAGTTCAGGAAGGATGTGGAGAAATTGGAGAGGGTCCAGAGGAGAGCAACGAGTATGATCAAAGGTCTAGAGAACATGACCTATGAAGAAAGGCTGAAAGAATTGGGCTTGTTTAGTTTGGAAAAGAGAAGATTGAGGGGAGACATGATAGCAGTTTTCAAGTATCTAAAAGGGAGTCATAAGGCAGAGGGAGGGGACTTGTTCTTCCTTGCCTCTGAGGATAGAACAAGAGGCAATGGACTGAAATTGCAGCAGGGGAGGTTCAGGTTGGACATTAGGAAAAAGTTCCTAACTGTCAGGGTGATCAAACACTGGAACGAATTGCCAAGGGAGGTGGTAGAATCTCCATCACTGGAGCTATTTAAGAAGAGGTTAGATAGATGGCTTTCAGGGATGGTCTAGAAAATGCTTGGTCCTGCCATGAGGGCAGGGGGCTGGACTCGATGGCCTCTCGAGGTCCCTTCCAGTCCTACACTTCTATGATTCTATGTCATATGCAAATTAGCACCTCATTTGCATTTTCAATTTACATCATCTGCATACTTCTGTCAAAAGAGGAATGCAGGTGTAGACACAGCCATTATGGCTTACTTTGAAATAGGCACTATTCCTTGTCTACACAGCATAAGAACATAAGAATGGCCATTACTGGGTCAGACTAAAGGTCCATCTAGCCCAGCATCCCGTCGGCTGACAGTGACATAGCTATTTCAAAACTGGCTCTATTCCTTGTGGAATGAAGTTTACCAATTTTGAAATAAGTCAGCTGCTATTTTGAATGTATTTTGAAAGAGGAGTTGCATCATGTAGACACTAGGAAAGCTGCTGATCTTTCGAAATAACTTTGCCGTGTAGAGCTATCTGAAGAGTTCAAAAACTCTATTGCTTTCCCTGACTGAGAAAACTCTTTTAATATTTTTTCTCTCATTTTAGCTTCATAATAGAGAGGTCTTTGGATTCCAGCATGGGCTTGCTCTTTGGGCCCCTGCTGCCTACTGATGCCTCTTGTCATGGCAAAGACAGTGATTGCCGCTTTTTGAAAGTTTTTCACCGCTGAGATACAGGACAAATGCTAAAACTGCTCTGTGTTCATTTTGCAGCCCTCTTGAGGCAGGCTTGTGAAAGGTGGGTGCTAATCAAACGTGGCAGGGTTAACAACTGCTGTTTCGCTTTGTAGTCAATGGGATACTTTTGAGATGAAAAGGGGAGGCCTGCACCTTTAAACAGATAACGATTTTGGCCCAGAACTTAAAAGGAATTTAGTACCTAATTCCCATTGAAATCAATAATAGTTTAGCGCCTAAATACCTTTCAGGATCTTTGTAACTAGATATCAGTTGGAAGCTGACTGCAGGAGTTATTCCCAATTTATTCCAAAACTAAGCCCATGCACTGTGTAGAGTCTAAAAATCACCCCTTTCCATTAATTATAAGGTAACAAATATCAGCCAAAACTTTTCCTCCAGGCTTGGCTGCTCCTAGTGTTTCTACTGTGGGTTTGCTCAGCCCTCACCCTGGGTCCTCTTTCTCTAACAAGCCACACCCCATTGCTTTCTCCAGTGCAGATATAGCAAGCCATTCACCTCCACGTTAACTGACCCCACTGCTGTGTTTCCCAAAATCCTAAGGTTAATATTAAAACCACTTGTTTCAAAGGAAGTTAGATCTTAACCAGGCACATTTGGTAAAGGCTGCTAAAAGAAGCATCCTTTCCACACCCTTGTTATTGTACCTTCGTCCAGAGACCATTCCCACAGGTAACATTTTAATTCCAATGAATTGTAGGCATCTGCTATTCCAGGGTCACATGTGGCCTTCAGGGCAGATTTTTAGTGCCGGCAAGGCATGCAACAGCAGCTGAAAGTAGTTTTTACTTCAGGGCTGCAAACCGCAACCTTTATTATGAACAAGTTATCAAAACCAAACTCAGCCAAACCTATTACATAGGTTGCAAGCCCTTTGTGGGGCAAGGCCTGCCTTTTTCTTCCGGGCCTGTCCAGCACCTAGGACAATGGGTGCCGATCCATGATGGGGACTCCTACACACTCTCACATGGCTATAACAAGTACCAAACTCTGGCACCCCATTCCTCTGGGTGTGTTGCCAATACCCAATTGCCCCCGTTAGCAGCCAACTACTTCAGAAACGTTGCACAATGATTCTGTTGGTGTGCTTGTTTGCATTTTATGACATATGAGTTTGGCACGTCTGATGTCTGTTAATAGGAGTGTCCTATATAAGCAGGCCCGCTGACAGCAGGGAGGGGCTTGTAGCCTTGGGGCCCAGAGCTCGAAATGGGCCCAGAGGTCCAGCTGCTGCCTCTACTGCTTTGACCGTGGCTCTGGCCAGAGCTCCAGACCCCTTTGAAGCACCCCAGCCGTGCTGCTTTGCACAGCTCTGAGGAGGGAGGGACCCAGCACTGTGATCTGAGAAGTGCTAAGGGCTACCTGCCCTAGGCCCCTCCTCTTCCACCCTTGGCCCCGCCCTCCCAAGGGTTTGGAGTCAGGCCCACCTTGCCCTGTGGCCTGCAGTGGGTTTTGGCCCTACTGTATGTAAACAGCAGAAGTCAATGTTCTGCTCTAGCTGACCCTGGTGAGACCTCAGCTGAAGAGTTGTATCCAGTTCAGGGCACCCTGAATAGGAGAGAGTCCAGAGGAGCGCAACAAAAAGGGTTTAGAAAATTTGACCTAAGAGGGTGGGCTAAAAAACTGAGCATGTTTAGTTTTGAGAAGAGAAGACTGATGGGGACTTGGTAACAGTCTTCAATTATGTTAAGGGCTCCGTAAAGAGCATATATTAGTTGTTCGCTAAGGTCTCTGAAGGTAGGACTAGATGTAATAGGCTAATCTGCAGCAAAGGAGGTTCAGGTGGGTATTAGGAAACACTTTCTAGCTATAGGCTGAACCTCTCTAGTCTGGGCTCTGGTCTGGCAACATCCATGGTCTGGCATGATTTTAGTTAGCTGAAAACCATTTATGCTGGTGTGGCCAAGTTTCCCGCGGGCCCATAAAGTTTGTTTACTGCCACCAGTCCTAGTTCTTGGTGTTCTGTGCTATTATTTAACTGTAATTTACCCTTCAATGTCTTCTAAGAGCCCAGAAAGCAGGAAAGAAGTGTTGGAAATGCTGCTAGACAATACTGATCTCTCATGGTCAGGCAAATCCTCTCGTTCAGCAAGGGTCAGGTCCCAAGGGTGCCGGATTAGAGAGTTTCAACCTGAATAAGGAACTGGTTACCTAGGGGGGATGTGGTATGCCTGTCCTTGGAGGTTTTTAAGAACAGGTTGGACAAACATGCTGGGGTGGACCAAGTTTGTTTGATGCTGCATCAGTGAAACGGTGGATTAGATGACGTGTCAAGGTTTCCTCCAGCCATACACATATATGAGTTTATATAACCTCCTTTCCCAGCAGAACCAACACTTGCTAAGAGGGTGGGGCATTTCAGGCTCTCCCTCCTAGTTTGTTACAAAAATCAGATGAACAACGTGTTCAGCACTCCCCTAAAGTGCTAATCAGTTACTGTTTTGGAACATCCCTAAAGGCCATATGCCCACCCCTTCCACATGCTGACTTCTGTGCTTCAGAGCCCTGTGGGATCAGATTCCTAACCTACAATTACTTACATAGCAAGAGTGCTTTCTGATTTAGATGTTAATATCAGCCAAAGTCACATGGCTACACACTTGAGCTCTGTTTGTATCACCTGCTACAATTAATCAAAACACTTTCCCTGCCCAATGGAGGCCATGGAAACCAAGGTGTTCATCTAATAGGACTAAGCCCAATCTTACCTGGTGTTGGTTGCAGAGCTCTCAAAGGGAAAGACATATGATGGCCATTTAGGGGTCTAGACGAATTGCTTTTTTACCTCAACCCACTCCACTGGGACAGGTTGGTAGAAGTCTGATTGGAACATAGATTCAGAACAGCTTTTCATTCCTAGGTGGGCTACGTATTTGCTTGTGAAGGGGTAGTGTCTGAAGGAAGCTGGCTACCTGCTTACACTGTGTCTATTCTGTGGATAAACCACCCATCTCTGGAGAGGGAAAAAAAACACTGTGCTCAACCAAAACTGGAAAGAACCACGCAGCAGAATGAGGTTTAAATGGGCAGGGTTGTTCCATAAGTAGGGTTTTCTCATTGTAGATGGATGTCGAAATCTATTGAACCCTGCTGTCCTCACCCTGAGCCTTCTGACAGACATACAGCATTGACCTCACTGTAACACTAGCACCAAGTTCATTAGTTAACACTTTTCACCTGTTGACACTCGTAAGTAAATCCCAGACTGGATTGTAGCCTTGTGGAATGCAATTCTGGCTATGTGCCACGAAGTGCTTATACAATGGAAGGGGAGAAAAAAAAAATCCCCACCTGCAAATAAAAGGGTACAGTAAGCAAATTCCAGAGCTAGGCCAGGGAGAAAGGGGTAACGGCACTTCAAAATTCCCCTGGGCATGGATCTGGACTTGTTTCGAATGATCCAATAGCTGAAAGATGAAGTTAGACAAATTCAGACTGGAATGGAAACACACATTTTTAACAGGGCGGATGATTTACCACTGGAACCATTTGCCAAGTGTTGTGGTGGATTCTCCATCACTGACAATTTTTCAATCGAACTTGGAGGTGTTCCAAAGAGAGCTGCTCTAGGAATGATTTTGGGGCTGTTTTCTGGCCTGTGTGATAGAGGAGGTCAGAGAAGATAGTCATAGTTAGGTCTCCTGGCCTTAGACTCTATGACTCTATAAATAAGGAGGAACTGGCTGGTCAACTCAGCACTGAACCATAGTCGAAGACACGAGCTTTCTCCTGGAGACAGAGTGCCTGCAGCTCCTGTTGCTTCAGGAGGAGCTGAAAGCACAGAACGTTTTGCCCCAGTTTTGGCCCCATATCATCGTTGTCATGAGTAGCTGTTCTGTGACTGCCAACAGGCGATCTGCAGTGGCGGTCTGTGTCCAGCTGCCAGGGAGCACACATCCATGCTCACAGTACCTTTTCGTAGCTGTATGGGGACAATAATTTTTTGTTGCTATTTCTCATCAAAGGGGCAGGTAGAACTGCCCTGCAGGAGACAGAACTACCATATGTTCCCTCGCTCCTGGTCCAGGTGCTGTGTTACCTATATTATAACCACCTTTCTTCTCCCTGAATTTCCCCCTTGCTCTGGGACAAACCCCATCCACCAGGAGAACATATGCTTTCTGAGAGCAGGTGATGGGGGCAATGGGGTGGAGAATTTTGCTTTTGCTTTGTCCAGTTAAACAAAAAGCACTTTCCCCTATCTGACCAAGCAGGCCACACTGCTTAGCAAATAAACTTATCTCAAGGGTCCTTGGCTGAGAATATTTATCATTTCTTTGGGGAAAATATGCTGAGTCTGATAAACCAGCTAGTGGAGTGGGATTAGAAGCTAGGTGGTTGGAATATTTTGCCCAAGCAGCTCATCTGTGCTGTATACATTTTGACAAGACTGGCCCATGGGTCCACACCAAGGCAGAAAACAAGCGCTCCTCTCTGATGGGCATTTTGATGATCATTGTGGCTAACCAGCTAATGCTTACATATCCAAGTTTACTTAGCTCCACTTTATCTTTGAGGGGCTGTGGGACAGGGAGGTAAGGCCGAGATATTCCAAAGCTGAAATATCTTTATAGGTCCTGGGACTAAATGACTCATCCAAAGTCAAACGGAGACTCTGCTTTAGCCACAGGATCACCCTCCTTCAGAATGATTTTCATGAGCTCTAAGGACAAGTCATCCCAGTCAAGTTGGTACAGCACAGATTATCAGGCCTGATGTGAAGGGATTGCAAAGTCTGAGCCACACAGCATATCCAAAGCTCCATGGACCTTCATGGAATATCTCCTGTTTGTAGTATCTGCAGTATCCAAAGCAGGTATGTGGGGTTTTAAAGTCCATCAGAGGCAGGGGAGATGGTCCCAGCCTCCCTTCCTTCAGTAGTGAAATATTCACCAGAATCTTTGAAAGGATGCCTCCTTGTCCTTCACAGCTGGGTGGTAGCATGTCAGAAGGGCATTCCCTATGATGTATTGTTCGGAGAACATTGGTGGAGGACTTTTGTCTCCAGGGCGTCAGATGGACTTTCCTATTTCACAGAATTAACAGCATAAAAAGTCCCAAGTATACCAATAGCTGGTGGTGCTTTTGGAAGCATTGTTCTCCCTCTATTGTAGGGCCACATTTCCTCCCATATCAACGTACTGAACTTTTTTCTGAAAATCTTGTCTCCAATTCTTCATATGCTGAAAATCCTGGACCCGTCCAAACCCATAAGAACGACCATACTGGGTCAGACCAAAGGTCCATCTAGCCCAGTATCCTGTCTGCCAACAGTAGCCAATGCCAGGTGCCCCAGAGGAGGTGAACCGAAGAAAATGATCGAGCGATTTGTCTCCTGCCATCCATCTCCCGCCTTCCACAAAAGGAATCGTACCTTACCCCTTGCTAATAGCCATCTGTGGACCTAACCTCCAAATATTTATCGTGCTCTTTTTTAAACTCTGTTAGAGTCCTGGCCTTCACAGCATCCTCTGGCAAGGAGTTCCACAGGTTGACAGTGAGCTGTGTGACGAGAAACTTTATTAGTTTTGAACCTGCTACCCATTAATTTCATTTGGTGTCCTCTAGTTATATTACAGGAACAACTAAATAACTTTTCTGTATTCACTTTCTCCACACCATTCATGATTTTATATACCTCTATCATATCGCCCCTCAGTCTCCTCTTTTCTAGACTGAAAAGTCCCCGTCTCTCTAGCCTCTCCCCATATGGGACCCGTTCCAAACCCTTAATCATTCTAGTTGCCCTTTTCTGAACCTTTTCTAACGCCATTATATCTTTTTTGAGGTGAGGAGACCACATCTGCACGCAGTACTCAAGATGTGGGCGTACCATAGTTTTATATAGGGGAAGTAAGATATTCTTCGTCTTATTTTCTATCCCTTTTTTAATTATTCCTAACATCCTGTTTGCTTTACTGACTGCCGCTGCACACTGCGGGGATGTTTTCAAAGAACTATCCACTATAATTCCAAGATCCCTTTCCTGATCTGTTGTAGCTAAATTTGCCCCCATCATATTGTATGTATAATTGGGGTTATTTTTCCCAGTGTGCATTACCTTACACTTACCCACATTAAATTTCATTTGCCATTTTGAATTTCATTTGCCATTTTGATTCCCACATGATTCAGCGGAAGACAGTTGCTCTTAGGCAGCTAAGAACTAGCAGGTCATCTGCTTTATTGCAAGTGGATCACCTGTTTCTTCACTAGCTTGCATATCTTACAGCAACAAACTCCAGGAACATAGTCTGTTTAATGAAGCGAAGGTTAAGGAGTGACTCGATCTCAGGCCACATGTGCCTGCCTGGGGAGCAGAAGTTTGTTAATGAGCTCTTCAATTTAGCAGAAAGAAGTACAACAAAATCCAATGACTGGATGCTGTATCTAGACAACTTCAGACTACTCTAAGGTATCCATTTGTTCTTCATGGGGTTAATTAACCAGTGGGATGATTTACCAATGGTTGCAGTGAATCCTCCACTGGATGTTTTAAAATCAAAATTGGATGTTTTTTTCCCCTAAAAGAGCTGCTTTAGTTCAAACAGGAATTAATTCAGGGAAGTTCTCTGGCCTGTGTTATGCAGGAGATTAGAGTATTAGCTTCTGGATTTAGAATCTATTATTCGACAAGATCCCAATGTTGCTCTCTGGCTTTATAATCATGAATCCATTAACCCCAGATCTGTTGGAAGACACAGCATAGACCAATGATGTGAAATAAATTCTAAAACAGACAGGTTAAAATTAATACCCTTTTTTAATTTTCATTATAAAGTTAACACATCTATCAAACTTAACTGATAACAAAAACAGTTACAAAGACGCTGCTAGTGTGCTGTCAGTAGAGAATGGGGTAAAAGACAGTGAGGTCACACGCCCCCAAGGAGTTATTTCTGGAAATATATACTCTTGCTAATATATACATTTATTCATAAAATAAATAATCATAAAAAATCATCCAACTTAACAAAGTACCAAAAAAAAAAAAAGATGTCAACTCTACTTTGTACAATAGCTTTGGAATTTCAGGTTTTATAACACGTGCATTCCGTAGGAAGGATGAGCGGGTTGGGAGGCGGCCTACAGATAGTGACACCGCTTTGAAGTTGGAGGTGTAAGGGAGGTGGACTGTGTTTGGAAGGGATGTGGATGGGACAACGCCCACTCCCAATAAGCTACTGGGAATGCCTGCGGGAGGTTTTGTAATATGGGGGGAAGCCACAGTGGGTCATACAAGGCTGAATTTCATGGCTTGAGCACAGCTGCTGGGCCCATCAGAGACCCCAAAGGAAAGCAAGACCTTGCATATGTACAGTTCAATCTAGGAGCTACTGAGACTGATACTGTAAGAATACAGTGGGCCAGTTTGGTGCTGCTCTATGCAAAATAGGAAATGGAGAGGCCTCAGGCTAAAGTGTAACCTGTTTCGGTGTGACAGGGCTTGACAGCTGGCTGTGTTGGGGAGGCTTGTGACCCAGGCTGCTTTTGGTAATGGGTTGAAGGGGTCATGGTATCAGGGAAGGTTTCACCACCTAGGACAGAGCGCTAAGAAGATCTAGAGGCCTGAATTGGAGAAATTCGGGCCTCTTGTGCTTTCCAGGTGGTGGCAGAGGTTGACAGGTGCATGCTGGGAAGGGGCCCTGACAAAAATGTGCGCCCACCCCACCCCTAGTCCCCAAAAGCACAGAGCCCCATGCAGCTGCATGTTAGCCTAGGTCAAAATCAGCCGTGCCCTTGGGCTGTTGGGCGGGGAGGGCTGCGTGTTGTGAAATAAATAAATACTAATAAATAAAGGTGAAGAAACCTGGCAAAGGGAAAGGAAAATGGGAAAGCTTCCCAGCATGTCCCCGACGACTCCCACACACGGCTGCCTGAGGCTTTCACTACCAAAGCCTGGCCCTCAACAGGGGCAGATCCCTTGCCTGGATTATACATCAGGATCTAGCCTGGGGTGAATGGGCTGGTGGGGGAGTTTTCACTTTTATTATCTACCTACCAGCAGAAATAGCAGAAAGTGTACTTCCTCCATCTCCTCCCCACTACAAAGTCAGTAGCCATCACTAGTGTGGACTTGGGTAATTATTTGCATGGCTTTGATCCCCTCGCTAGGGCCTCATGCCCCAGTGTTGCACTGGAGTGACACAGCTGAAGCCAAAAGATTCCTCTGGCGTAACACCAGTCCAGGTGCGAGCAGACTTAGGCCGGTTGAGAGGGTCCATCCCTCATTGGAGGGGAGCTTTGCTGTGGATGAGGGAGAGTTTGGCACCCAGTTCTCATCAGGAAATGAGGATCTAGCATCTACCTCGACCAGTTGTACCTTTGAAAATCTTCCCCCACACCGAGGAGGGAGGAGTATCATTATCTCTACCTGGCCAAAAGGGACACTGGGGCAAGAGGCTTGGAATTCACTTTCCCAGGACACAAAGTGAGGCAGCTGCAGAGTCAGGATTTAGCTCCTCTTTCATCCCCACCACTCAGACAGTGAACAGGAATTTTGCCCATTTTCAACATCACACCCTGGGGTGGGCCGGGAAGGCTCAGGTCCACAGCCTCCAGGTCCCACGCTTGGCCCTGGCGTGCCCAGGAAACAAAAATCGTTAGCTCTGCTTGGGGGTTCGAGAGAGTGAGGAAGCCACAGAGGCTGGGGCCTGGCTGTGGAAGTCTGAGCTGTTAGGAAACTCGCCCTGCAGAAAGCAAACCAAGCCCACGGCTGCCCAGGGAGATCCGGGAGAGACAGGCACCAGTGTCTGCATGTTGGAGCCAGAATTAAGCTGCTAGCCCGGAGCAAATTAACATAGGAGGGAATTAGAGCCACTGAGATACACACAGGGAATCCCCCGCCCCCAACCAGCCTCACCTCCCACCTCTGTACTGCTCCTTCTACAAACTCCTCCTGAGACATTCCTAGAGGGGCTGCAGTGCTGGGCCTCCAGCCCATTTTCTGGGCTACACCATGGCTGGGAACGCCTGGCCTGCTTGCTGACTCCCGCTCTGAGGGAGGAAAGGTTCAGGGCTGTGGGAAACCAGATGTCAGTTCCCTGTCAGGAAGGAATCTGCAGGTTGCTCACCAGTTCTAACCCGCAAGGGCTTGGCAGGCAGCAACCATCGGTGGTTCCACCCCAGGAGCCCAACGAGATGGTTGAGTGTGTGGCTGTTTTTCAAGACATTTCTTCCCCAAGCTGGAGTAAAAGTGTCAAGAGAAGTCCATGGCAGCTGCCAAGAGGTGTCACGCATCCACATCAACCACTAGGTACCACCTTCTCCCCTTGTTTGTCGTCAGCAGGTTGGAACTGAGCCCCTTTACCACCACGTCCGCTAAAGAAATGACAGGGCTGGTAGGATGTTCTCTTATCAGTGGTCCACCTGCTAGAAGGGGACACCACATGTGTGCTTGACAAGTGGGTTATATCTTTCCTCAGGCTTTGGCCCTGACTTCCGTAAAACTAGCTGCAAAGCCCCTTGAAATTAGTGGAAAGTTTTCCGTTGCCGTCTATGTGCTTTGGATCAGACTCCTAATCTCTGACACTAGATGCCCCATTGAATGCCACCCAAGCTGTGAGCAGGCATCTTCAGGAAGTGGGGAGAGGGGTTGATGGAAAATGTCACACCTTTTTTATTCTTCTGATCCTAAAATAAACACTCCCCTCAGTTAAAAAAAAAAAAATACAACAGCCAACCAAACCAAGAGCAAAGCCAATGTCTTTCATAGAAAGAAAACAAAATAAGGCCAAATTCTTCCCTGGGGTTGCTCCACTGGCTGCAGTGAAGTTGTATCCAGAGATCACTGTGCCCCACCAGCCCTGGTTATAGAATATCAGTAGGTGAGGGACAGCAGTATTTCAGAAGAGGCATATGGGTTTTCTTTCTTTCGTATTTTGCTTTATAGAGCTGTGTTCCTCGGCTTCCTGTCTCCTCCCCTCTCGGTTATGGACACTCAGACCCTCACGGTATGGGCCCTCTGCTCCTAAGATAAGGTTGGTCACACGCAAGAAGGCCAGGGAAAAACACTGCATTTTATTCAAGGTGGGAGGGCCCGTTCGCATTTGTCAGAGTTAGGAAATGTTTGGTGCTGCGCCTTGGGACCTGGTGTGCTGTGTGTACAGAATAAATAAAGGTGGAAGGGAAAGATCTTGTGAAACCCGCTTAGGGTTCTGGTGACTCTTAGCACCTGAGATTTGCAGACTGCTTCCCAGACAGTAAGTAATGACCACAACCCCTCAGGGAAGCAGCTCGTATTGTGCCTGCTACACAAGATGATACCTGGAAGCAGAGAAAGGCCTGAGGCCTTCATTTTCAAAAAGACTCTGTGGGCCTTGGGCATTTTTAACATCCATGCGTGCGATACCTTGTGTTATGTGCGCTGAGGCATCCACAGATGTGCAGGCTGTGGGCACTCTGGTAATCAGCTGGGCAGCCCCTGAATCTCTCCTGGGTGGCTGCCCAAGTGCTCAGCTGATGGGGGCGCTGGTCTGGGGTGCCATATACAACATAAGACTCCATAAGGCACCTCATGGATGCCCTAAATCAATGGGCAGTTTTGCAACATGAGGTCCCAATGACTTCTCCAAGGTCGTAGCTGGAGCTGGTCTCCAGAATAGCATTAGCACCTTGGAGTCCCTCTCGCCCAGGCGTCTCTCTCCTCAGAGCTGGGCCTGGAACCCACCGATGCATTTGGGGTTATTAACAGAACACATGCTGGTGTCTTTTCCCTGGGCTGAGTGGCGCTGGCTCGCCCCTGGAGGCCCTGTGATGATGAATACTTACAATACACCAAGAAAGATGTTGAGCAAATAGACACGGGCCTAGTTCAAAATCCAAAGGGCCAGCTTTTTGAACGGTGCGGCTTGGGTGCCTCTCCACTGCAAATCCAATCCTGATTTTACCACCTGCCGTAATTAAGCCTCAAGATCTAGTGAGTTCCCCTCAAGGAGACATTGCCTAGCAGTGCCCAGACTTTCCCAACACTTCTCCAGCAGACTGGAGAGCTAGTGATGGGGCGGTGGGGTGGGGTGGGTGGCTTGATTCTACTCTCACACACAGTAGTGTAAATCAGAGGTCAGAAAAAAATAATATATAGGGATAGACCTATCTCTTAGAGCTGGAAGGGACCTTGGGAGGTCACTGAGTACAGTCCCCTACACTCATAGCAGGACTTCTCCCACCATCCCTGGCAGATTTTTTTCCCTTTTGCCAGAGCTTTAAATGGCTCCCTCAAGGAGCAAACTCCCAGCTCTGAGTTTAATCAGGCCAATGCACAAACTGCTGAGCTATCCCTCCTCCTCCAGCAGCTTGTGGAGATAGTAAGCTGCAGAAGTGATGTGAGCCCACACTCAGGCACACCAGCCAGCTTTCCCTGGGGATGTGCCGAACCCCAGTGCAAGTCTTCGGGTGGGCGTTAAACAGGGACAGATTTTAAATGACCTGATGCTAATGTTTATATTCATCCCACTGAACTCAGCCTCCAATGAGTCTTAAACCCACATGTGGGCCCTGTGTCATTCTAGCTCTGTGCTCCCCTCAGCCACAAGGCATGCAAATGCCTCTCGAGGTGCAGCCAGCCACAGGCCCAGCTTTGCCCATGTTTGCTGTCCCTGGATCGTGATCTGAAACAATGGTGTTTATTTCTTTTTCCCTTACAAACCTCCCTCCTTTGGTGTAAGAACTCCTTCCATTTCAGACAAGGTTCTCTAAAACTTCCGGCTGTTTCCCTTCCTTGTAAAGTTAGTGCAGGAATATCCCTGTCCTTGGCCTTTTCTTTCTGCAGTGTCTATTAGCAGACTGGGCAGGGATGGAAAACTAAGCTGAATTCGCTATTGATGCTGCTTCTTTTCTAAACCATGCTGGAATCAATCAGCCTTAGAGTGGACAGAACAGTCCCCATCAATCCAGAGGACCTCTAGGCACACAGCTCAGTGTAGGAGAAGCCCAGGAGCGAGTTCACTTCCATCCGGGGCAGAATGAATTTTGTTATGTGTGCCAAGGCATGTGTGGATGTGTACCACCCACAGAAACACATGTTGGCAGATGTGAGCAGCTGTGGGGAGTCTGCTAATCAGCTGGGCGACGTCTGGATCTCTCCTGGGCAGCTGCCGCGCACTCAGCTTATAGGGAGCACTGCCTGGGAGGTGTGGGAGCTCAGAGACATGCCTCTGGGGCGCAACTGCCTCCCTGTTTTTCTCCATGGGGGTGGGGTTCAAGTGGTTCGTTGTCCGGGCTGCATTCTCCCTGTCCAGCTGCTAAGGTTCCAGAGGGCAAGCCGGCACGTGGGAGTAGAAAGGGTGCCCTGACTTTCCCGGACAGGTGTGTAGCCCCAGCCTAACCTAAGTGCACACAGAGGAAAAGGTCTTGGTGCTCTCCCCCTCCGGCCACCTCTGCAGTGCTTGACGGCAAAAGAGAAAACCATGTCAGTCCATTGCCCATGACTCTAGACTGGGCTAAGCACTCCATGGCTGTGTTTCATTCACCGCTCATTTATGCAACCAGGAATGATTTTGAGAGGGCCGGACTTGACGACCTCCTGAGGTCTCTTCCAGCCCTAGGATTCTATGAATCATTTGCCCAAACCCAATGGGGTTATTCATCCATAAAAGCCAGTGTAAGGGTGTGGAGATTTGGACCTGAGACCAGTGGTGCCGACAGCTGCTGCAGGTGCAGGGGCAAGGTAGGAGGGCCTGGCTCCCCGCCTCCAGAAGGGGCATGGCCAAGGGCAGATGGGGCGGGGCTAAGGGCACTGAGCCCTGGGTCCCACTGCACATGGAACAGCATCACAGCAGCACAGCAGAGGTAACAAGAGCTTGCAACACAGGCAAAGGAGTCAAAGAGCCAGAACAGCTTAACCGCAGAGGCAGGATATGCTGCAAGGCTGGGATTTGGACCTGGATCTGAGGTGGTGCAGACTCAGGATTTTGATTTGGCCTGTTACAGAGACATCACTGCGGAAATCAGATCTGGATCCAAACCTGGCCAGAGTCCAAGGCTGTTCTGGTTCAGGGTTTGTCTAGCAACACATCGCAGGCTGTCCTTCAGAACCGCTGTTCCCAGCAGAGGTGTGCCAAGGGGTCCACGGTGCCTCCTGCGTCCCCTGTACGGAGTGAATGAAATGAACTAAGTGCACTTTCCAACGGCAGTTACTTTGTTCCTTACGCAGAGGTGGGGGAACACTTTCCCCCCCCCACTCTCCTTCACTTGCTCCTCGGTGGTGCAAAGAAACGATGTCCTCACCACCGTAATCACAAGTGGTTGGCGCCCACCCCCACCACTCATTTCGACAGGAGTCCTTCTAATCAGCTGAGTTACACCCCAGCCTGCAAAGGTCACAGTTGGGTCCATGTCTGCTGGCATGACTGCTGAGGAAAAAGAGCTGCCTCAGTCTCTGTGGCCATGGGTTTGCTGTGTCCCCTTCCGGGAAGTGAGTTTTTACAGATGTCGCGCATGTACGTGCAGAGAGCTCACAGCAGATCCCACACCTTAAGCACCAGTCAGCGGGACATTGGTGGGAATCCGTTATCTGTCTCTTTCTCTGCAGAAGTACTAAATGCATTGCTCCCTCCTGTGTCAAGCCTGGCAGAAGCCACTATGTGAAAAAGTTCAAGCTCAGGAACGTTTGCAGAATTCCTGGAAGAAGTGGAAGGAGGTTTTCCTTTTTCATTCACAGAATGTTTTATTTCATTCTCATTTTTTTGCAGTTCACGTTGCACTTGCATTCTGGTTCCCAGGGCTTAGAAAAGATGTCAGTATGCTGACAGCTGTTGTCCGACACCGCCTCTTCCAATGGGATTGGGAAGAGGAGGAGTTTAGGAAGTTGCAAGTCTTGCAAAGGACACTTAATAGCATGAGTCTCTCCAGGTTAGTTGAAAGAAGAGCAAAGAGTCCTGCCCCCACAAACAATCCTCTCCGCAGTTCTCTGCTGCTGGGGAGTTAAAGAAATCACAGTCTCCTAACAGGTGCATGGGGTTTTTTTTTTTTGTACGGAGTTCCATATTTGCAATGTTAGCCTCCAGTTCCATCTTGGGATGACCAAGAAGTCATTAGATCTATTCTATCCAGCCAGTTTTAGCCTTTTTATTTTTTCTTGTACTATATATAAACAAGTAGATCTTTCCCATCTACAGAACCTCAGAAGAAGCAGGCTGAAATCCGTTCCTCCGCACGGAGCCTGGGCAGGGAATTCCTGCTTTACTTGCACGTGTGAACGTCGTAGACTCGTATGCATTCCTGGCAGCTGACGTAGCAGCACCAGTGGAAAATACAGTGGCACTTCTCTTTCCGTTTCTCAGTCCTTGTGTTGTGCCCACGGCCGCAGCACAGAAGGTCACATCCGTCGATCCCGTGGGAGGTGACGTTGCAGATCCGGTCTCGGGTCCCGAAGGAGCCCGTCTCGGGGTTCGGCTCGCAAAAGTTAGGTGAGTTCTCATAGTAAACCAGGTCTCTCTCTGTCGGGGCCTTGAAGAAGTTGTACTTGGGCCTGAGCGTCTCCACCCAGCCACGGGACTCCCGATGCTTCTCCACCACCATTTCAGAAGCGCTGTCATACTTGTCCTTGAGATAGTCTCCAATAACCCTGAAGTCTGGCTGGGACCACCAGCATGTCTTCACCTCACAGCTGCCCGACAGACCATGACATTTGCACTTCAGATGCATGTGATCAATAATGGACTAGAAAAGAGAGAAAAAGAGAAGAGGGAACCATTAGTCCATGAAGGTATGTCTACACTACAGAGTTATTCTGGAATAGTTTATTTCAGAGTTGTTATTCCAAAATAAGCTATTCCAGAATAACGTGTCCACACTGCAGGGAAGCCCCAAAATAAGTAACACTTATTCCAAAGTAGTCCGTCCACACACAATACAACCTATTTCAGATTAGTGCACCTGGAAGCACATAAAAGATAGGCACTTGCAACCAGATTTCTACATCTACACAGTGGCGCTATTTCAAAAGAAGCTCTTCTGGAAGAGTTTATTTCAAAATAGCCTCTATCCACTGTCTACACAGCCCCTATTCTGAAAGGTCTGTTTCAGAATAGAGGCTATGCCTTGTAGAATGAGGTATACCAAATTCGAAATAAGCTGTCCATTATTTCAAAATAGCGGTCGTGTTGTGTAGACGCTTGCAAAGTTATTTCGGAATAGTGGTCGTTATTCCCAGATGACTTTGCTGTGTAGACACACCCTAATATGGATGAATAATACATTCAGTTATTTACTTTACAATTCTCATCCCGAAGAAGTCTAGATTCACAGCTGGTGGAAACTGGCTTAGCTTCCTCAACTACACTTGTATACACCCGTCAGGTATAGGACATGGTCTACATCACGGGCTCCCAGCCTTCTCAGGCACACTTCAGTAAGACAAGCAATTCTATGACACACCCACTTTTTTCAACTGAATCAATTGCTCATAAAGTTGCCCCTCCCTGCCAGCCTGTTGGAGCTGGGATGGGGAATTTAAACTGTGTCTCACCTCCAACAGCCTCCTGACATCCCTTCCTCCCCGGTCCACAGCACAGTGCAAGCAGACTTGTTGCTTCAGCCACAGCTGGCACAGGGTTATCAATCTACCTCTGTTGTGGGAGGGGAATTTGACAACGTTTTAATGCCACACTTGGACAGTTTTCATGGCACACCAGTGTGCCACGGCACACCAGTTGAAAACCACTGATCTACATGAAGTATTTTCAGTGAGAGGTAAGGTCATTCCTGTACCTGTGTGTGCAAATATTTCTACTGCTACATTCGCACCCGAAGATCAGTTTGCTCAGGAGTGTAATGCAGCCACCTCTGAGGTGGAATGTGGCAGCTTTTTAACTTCACTTAGCCAAACCAAACAACGCTGTAAGACAGAGTGAAGGAGGATTCATAAGCTGATTGAAACTGCACGGAGAATTCACGGGCGAAATGTGCTATGATTAGCCAAACTGGAATTCAGCCAGTTCATCAAAGCTCCCTTTTCTTGCAAACGAGACTCTACCCAGGGAGCGTCACCTACTGAATCACCAGTGTCACTTCCTGCTGCATCTTAAGATTTTCTTCAGAGGTGTGTTCAGCAGGTCACCGCTTGGCAGCTGAGTGCACAACAGCAGTGTTGCCAACTCTTGCAATTTTATCACCAGCCTTATACTGGTTGGTGTTTTCCTGAAAGCCCCAGTTTCTGGAGACACGTGAATAGGCAACAACTTCATCTTTTATTCCAACTACCAGAAAGCAGCAGAACCAACAGCCACTGCAGGACTGGGGGCAAGGTGGGAGAGGGGGCCCAGATCTCTTCCCCCAGAAGGGGAGGGGTCAAAGGTGGAAGGGGCAGGGCTTAGGGATGGCATAGCGCTCCGCAGCACGTCAAAGGGGCCCAAAGTGCTGACAGCTGGTGCTGATGTTCAGCAGTGGCTGTGGCTGGAACTCCAAGCTCCTTTGAAATGCCAGGTCAGGGAAAAATTGTCCTCTTTGCTCCCTGCCACCCTGTCGGTGGGCCTGCCAGAAAATAAGCTGCCCATGAAAGGAACTGAGAATGCATTGTTAAGTCATTCTCGTGATTTGAGAAGTCTGACTCCTGCGTGCTTTGAATGCTTAGAATTGGCACTACCACACCCATGGGTGGCACGGTTACCCAATGGCATGGGTGAAATTCCCACCTGGTCTAAATGGAAGACCTGACCACTGTCTTCATTATGCTGCCTTACCCAGGGCTGAAATTGAGCCAAAGATTTCCCAGGCAATGCTCACCACCATTCCGAGGTGGAAGATAGCCTGACTGAGTTTATTCCATGGGCTTCATTATGCAGAGCTGATCAGCAAATTTCTTCGTGCATGACCGGACTAGTACCCAGCTAAATCCCAAAGATTTGCCATGAATCAGCAACTACAAGGTGCAATCGACATTTTGGGGCTTTTTTGTTTCTTTTGTTTTGTTTTGTTTTGTTTTGTTTTGTTTTGTTTTGTTGTTTTTGGTGCCAATTAGGCAGCTTCATTCACTGCCAAGGCGTCTGTAATTAGTGATGGGAGAACAACAGACTTGTTTGGTTCTCTTAATCATCTCAACCTCAGTCAAAGCTTTTGGTCTGGAGATTGGAGTTGAATTCTTAGGAGAACTGGTTGAGACTTCCCCTATGGCTTAGCTTAATTAGCTGGAAATACTTGACTCTGGAGAACAGGAACTTGTGCATCTCAGGAGCATCATCATAGTGTGAATGAATGGAAAACGTATGCTGTTTCTGAAGCAACAGGGTTTCAGTTTAAATGCTGTGCCAGTTTCTGTCTCATCTATTATATCTACTAAGGTGCCAAAAATGGCTCAGAATTCTGAGGCTGGCCTGAAGATGAAGACAGCCCATACAAGACCCTCAATGGTCAGTTTTGGACTCACAGCTAATATTGTATCTCTATACTGATTCTCAGGATGAGGCAGTTCCTCATTATCCTATCCAACCCTGTGGCTATATGCTCTGGCTTGTCTTTTACTGCCATCAGAAATGCTGCATAACTCATGCTATCCAAGACCTGATGTACAGCTTGATGACAAATCACCACCAGTGACACGCCTTGCTTCCCTCTTCTGCTATTTAGTTGCAGCCACCCTCATTTTGTGTTGGGATTCACCTTGGATTTTAAAGCCGTGTGTGTCATATCTAGGGCCAGAGTCTCAGCTGATGTAAATTGGAACAACTCCCATTAGTTTCAATGAAGCTTCACTCATCTCCATCAGTTGAGGACCTTGCTCTCAGGTTTTGGCCTGCTCTGGACTGTGGTTACATTCAGCGGTGGAACGCTATCTTGGGGGAGTGAAACCTTCGTAATCTTTGTAAATGGACAGAGCACACTTTAGAAGGGAGTAGGAGCCTGTTCTGAGTCTACAATTCAATGCAGTTTGGTCCCTAGGTAAGATAAACCAGGAGGTCCCTCTATAGCGGAGAGGGAACAGGAAACAATTTTTGTGAGGCATCTAGTGGGGCGAGGGATGAAGACATTCGCTCCAAGCCCAGAACACTTCCTGGTGGTGCTAAGGAGCAGGTGTATCGACAGTCTTGTTTTGCAATTGCCCTGTTGGCCACAAGCTCTTTTCCTCAGGTGCTCAACACAGGCAGTTGAAGTAAAATGTAGGGCAACTGTAGGTACCGGCTAGGTGTGAAGAGGCATGGAACTAAGAGCCCAGAGAAATCTGTATGTGATGACATTCCTCTCGGTCTTCCTTCAGACTGAACCTAAGTAGTTCATGGCTGAGTATGTGAACTTCTGTCACTTGAGCTCGCAGGCTGAAGCCAAAATCCTCAAAGGCCTGGCTCCAATGGGAGTTAGGCACCTAAATGCCTTTGGGGATCAAGGCCTAGGACCCATGCCTGGCAGTGACAGCAGGCTCATATCTTCTGTGGATCCCCTTCTGAGGGGAATCTGTAACACACACCGGGCAGTGGGAGCTACAGCATTGAATCCAACTGTTCACCTTAGATTCTTCTTGCCGTTCACCTGGGGTTTTAGATGCGGGGGGTTGGAAGGAAATGTTTCGAGGAACTCAGTAAAATGAACCCAAGTGACCTTACCGTCCTCCCAGCTTCATTGTTGTGCCTGTTCATGGCTGACCGAGCATCTGGCCTGTTTTCTCGAGCATCTGCAAACTCTCGAGACACCATGGTGCCGAATTCCACATCCTCACTGCAGCCTCCCCATTTCCAACCTTCCCCGGGGGGGCCCTTGTGGCGGGTGTCGCAGCCGCAGATGGTGGCGGAGCCCTCAGCACAGGATCTGGTCACCGCGAAGGCCACGCCAGCAGAGGCAATGGCGTGGACGAAGGCCGACTCCCTGGTAGCTGTGAAAGAGGGAAAGGTGTTACTGAGGGGGGGGACCCACATGACCCTTCCCAGCAGAATGGCGTGAGTGGCTGCTTGGAAGAACACAGAAGCAGGCTAGGAACCAACCTCCTGGCTTAAGAATTCCAGAATCCCAGCACTGGAGGACACTGAATGGACCCAATGGATTTTGGATCAGGCTCTAGGAAGCAAATGGCCAAATGGAGCTCTCAGGTTCTCCCAGTTCCAGCTGTCCCAGACTGATTCTGGTATGTATGGACTGGGCCCCAGTCACCCCTGTGGGAGGGGAGACACCTCTTTGCTGCCCGACTCCACTCTGTGGCTGTGGGGCCAAGGCCAAATAAACCTCACACTTTTCAGAGCCCTGTGACCAGCCCAGGCTTTGCAGGACTCTGCAAATGGTGTGGCTGCTTCCTTAGCATGGTGTGGACAGCTGAGAAAACACCAGGACTTTTGGCTATTCCAACATGCTGCTTCCCCCACCATGCATACCAAGTGCTGCCCTCCTCATATTGCCTTGAAACATCCTCTTCTTTTCTACCTGATCTGATAACCCAGCTGCTGTGGCCAATGCATTGGCTCTTACGGCATCATAGGAATGTAGGGCTCAGAGGGATCTTGAGAGGTCATTTAGCCCAATTGCCTCTATTAAGGCGAGACCAGGTAAACCCTAGATCATCCCTAATGGGAGCCTGTCCAAACTGATGTGAGAAAATCCCATGACGTGGATTCCACAACATCCCTTGGAAACCTATTGCAGAGCTTAACTACCTTTAGTGTAAAGTTTTTCCTGATATCTAACCTAAAATCTCACTTGTTGCAGATTCAACTCAGTATTTCTTGTCCTGCCTTCTTTGGATATGCAGAGCAATTGAGTGGTCTACCTAGGCAGTGGACATAAATGTGGGGCAATAGGTGTCTTAAGTGCAGCTTTTATCCTAGCTGAAGATTGTTCTTAGGGTCCCCCTCAATTTTCTTTTCTCACAACTAAACATGTCAAGTTTTTGAAGCTTTCCCTCATAGGGCAGATTTTCTAAAACCTTCGGTCATTTTTGTGGCTCCTCTCTGGATCCTCACACATTTGTCCACATCTCAAAAGTGTGACACCCCGAAGAGAACACAGTGGTTCAGGCCTCACCACTGCTGAGTACAGCTGTACGATGACTTCCCATGTCTTATGTACAACCCTCTGGGTAATACAACTCAGAATGATATTAGTTTTTTTTACAACTGCATCACATTGCTTATGCTCATTCAATTTGTGATCCACTATAACCCCCAAATCTTTTCAAGCAGTGCTGCCAACTAGCCATTTATTCTTCAGCCTGTAGTTGTTCATTTGATTTTTCCCTCGTAAGGACTTTGCATTTGTCTTTATTGAATTTCATCCGTTGATTTTGGAACAAATTTCTGCTTTGTCAATTTCATTGTAGAATCATAGAATCTCAGGGCTGGCAGGGATCTCAGGAGGTCATCTAGTCCAGACCTCTGCTTCAAGCAGGGTCATTTTACATTCATTTTACATTCTAACCCTGTCCTTCAATTTCACTATAGCTACTTTATCTAAACTTTCTTTAACCTGTTCTTTCCCTGTCTCAGCTTGCATTCCTTCCCCTTGGTTGTTAATTTTCATTGTGTTGAGTATCTGAGTATCATTAACATTTTTCTTGAAAACTGTAGCAAAAAGGGCAGTCAACACATTAGCCTTCTTAATGTCATCCTGTTATTAACTCTCCTTCTCTCCTAAGTAAGGACCTACCTTTTCTTGCTGTTTTTTTCTCTTGTTCCTAATTAATGTAAAGATTCTCTTGGTATTGGCTTTTATGTCCCTCACTAGCTATAACCCATTATGTGCCTTTCTGATTTTGTCACTACATGGTTGCCCCATTCTTTTGTACTCAGCTTTTGCAATTGATCCGTGTTTGCCCTTATACAGTATTCCTTTTCGTTTTGACATCTTTAAGAGCTTCTGATGACACCTTATTGATTTCTTATTGTTCTTCCTATCTGTCCATCACATCAGTTAGTTTGCAGTTGTACCTTTAAAATTGTCTTCTTTAGACACTGAGGGCACCTCTAGACTGTACGCAGGATCAATCCAGTCAGGATTGATCTTCCAGAGTTTGATTTCATGAGCTTGGTAGAGACACGTGAAATCAAACTATCTGGGATCAGCAGTCAACCCCTGTACTTCTCCATATTGTGAGGAGTAAGGGAGGTTGATGGGAGATTTTCTCAGGTCGACCTCCCTCTGTGAAGACATCCAGATAAATCAATTGAAGATAAATCAGTTCTAGCTACACAATTGCTGTAGCTAGAATTGCATATCTACAGTCAACTCACCTGCCTAGTTTAGACCAAGCTTGACAGATCTCCTGAACTCCTTTTCCCTTTGTATACATTTAATTGAAAATGGTCCAAGTTGCTTTAGTTCTACCTGTATTGAAAACACAGACCAAACCTGATAATCCAGCCCTCTGGATTATCAATCCCAATTATCCAAACAAATCTGGTGTCACCCATGTTGTCAGGGTGACCAGTACTGCTCTGCAATACAAATACAGCCGCAGAGGTAGATTTTTCAACTGGTTTAAACTGGTGTAGTTCCATTGACTCCCATGACTCTGTGCTGTGTTTACACGAGCTGATGATCTGGCCCTATAACTTCAGATGCTCAGTCAATTATTTGCATTTAGTAATATGGAGAGTATTTAACAAGCCAAGTCAAAACCCTAACATGTTCTCAGGACAGAAACCAATATTGCGTGCTACCAGAGAAGTCCTGACTAGCTTGAATACTTGAGCCAGAACCTGTGCAATGGCTCTTCTGTTTGGGAAGGCTACCAAATCCGACAATATATAAATAAAACAGCACACAGGCAATTACAAGCAAAAGGGGTAAGCAGTGCCTGCAACACAATGTCAGCATGTTTATAAAGGTCAGTAAGTCACTGAGCGCATACCCGTAAGGGAGAAGATAGTTTTAATCAAGCACTTAGAGAAACTCTTCAGATCTGGAGGGTTTTTTGTTTTTTTTGTTTTCTTCCTTAACAATAACTTCAGATTTTCCAAAGCACATCTCATACTGAAAGACTGCAGAGTACTCAATAAACTGGGCATGTAGGGACTGCTTCCCTGCCAGTGAAAGGCAGCTGCCTCTTGGGTGGAACACACTAGCTATTTAACCACACGCAACAGGATGTGCACAGCACTCACGGGGAGTTCAGTTGGGCAGAATGCAGTTGAGATGTGTCCCAAAGCACTGAGGTTACCAACCCTACTCCTGAGATAACTGCCTTAATGACCACCACACTGGGGGTGTTGGATTTGAGTTACGATTCTCACCCCTAACTTTAGGCTGGGACTCTGGGCTCAATATTGATGCAGATGGAAGAGCACCATCTAGTGAAGCACTTCCTGCACATATTAGGTCTCCGGACCTTCATCCTGTTACTAAGCAGACCTGACCCTGCTGAGCTTTGGAGAGCTCACCAGGTCAGAGCCTGAGGCGCTGTGGCTGCAGGAATGGAGAAGGAGTGCATAGATACAGATAAGCAGAAGGAAGGCATGCACTTGTAATGGAAATGAGGGGTTATTAAGGTGCCATATAAAAATGCAAGAGCCTTAGCAAAGATAAGAGGAGAGCGCAATGAATTTGTCAGCCAGCCTCATTCCTCTCTGGGTGGTTCTGGTAGCAGGAGACAGGCAGCTGGTTACAGCTCGAAGACCTGCTTCTGGAAAGTCAGCTGGTGGGAGCAGGTTAAGGGGGAGTCGGGTTAAGAGCATATTAACTGCTGTTTATCCCTGTGGCCGCAGGTCACTGAGTCTCTGGCTTCAGCACATTAACATCTCATATTGCTTCCAGCGCAGGCTGAGATTTTTCAAACGTGATTTAGTGATTTTGTTTGCTGCAATGATTAAGGGCCTGGTTTTAGACGAATCAAAGGAGGCTCAGTTGCACAAGGTGGGTGCTCAGCAGGATTCCCTCTAATTTTTCCATCCATGGATGGAATAAATTTTTTTATGTGTGGATGTGCACCACTGATTCAAACACCGGCTGAGAGCTGTGCTGATCAGCTGGCCGGCACCTGAATCATAGAATCGTGGAATACTAGAACTGGAAGGGACCTCAACAGGTCATCAAGTCCAGTCTCCTGCCCTCATGGCAGGACCAAGCACCATCTGAGTCCAAGCACTCAGCTTACAGGAAATGAGGAAAGTGCTCAGCCCTTTCTGATCAGCTGGGTACTCAAAAATGTCCCAAACTGCCCCCCAGCAAGATGTACCTACGCAAAATCACTAGCCACTTTTGAAATCCTCACACAGTATCTTGAGGTTTTATCCTTCAGAGTTTCCTGGTTCTACCCTCCTTGATCCAGCCAGAGACATATGGATGGAGGGGGAAAGTGATACTATCTGCAAGGAGAATTAAGGAAGACAGGGAGTCAGGAGACCTGAGAATTTATTTCCAGCTCTTCTGCAGACTTCCTATGTAATCTTGGGCAAGTCACCTAATCCCCCTGTGTCCTGTAGTGTTCTTATCGGTAAGGCAAAGGACAATTCTACCTGTCTCCCAAGGAATTCACAGAGCTAAATTTGTTGATGTTCACTGAGTTACTTGGACAGAAGATGGAAAGTATTATTACAGCTTAGCGTTCACTGCTGAGATGGTACAACCAGAGAAATGATACTAAAGAATGCAGCTTCTTTAAAAAAGACAAAGGATGAGGAGCTGAGGCGAGGTAACTGCTTGTGAAAATGAGATCTGACTCCTGGGAGAGAAATTGTCACGGCTTTCGGATACCTCTGAACTAAGTCTGGTGGCACCTTATAGACTAACAGATATTTTGGAGCATAAACTTTCATGGGCAAAGACCCACCTCATCAGATGCATGAAGTGGGTCTTTCCCACGAAAGCTTATGCTCCAAAGTATCTGTTAGTCTATAAGGTGCCACAGGACTTCTTGCTGTTTTTGAAGATACAGACTAACTCGGCTACCTCGCTGAACAAAGGCTGGTGATCTTCCTGAGAGTGAATGATTATGGGCAGTATATTGTAGTGGCTGCCGAGGAATTCCAGGTGGTCGCTGCTGTGTGCTGTGGGTGCTCTGAACATGAGAGCTGTAGCGAAGACAGAAGGCAGAATATCCTGCCTTCAACTCTTTCAGCGTTCACAGTAGAAGGTCTATGACACACAGCAGATCAGTCTTGATTTCAGTCCAGAGTGGGCAGTGGTAATAGTGGGTTTCCTATGTACACACAGGCACAGAGAAGTCAGTTGGCTCTGGACGATACTGTATCCCATCGAAAAGGGACCCCTGGAGAGGCAATGATCTCATTAACCGGAGATTTGTAATTTGTCAATTACAGCCGAAGTGATTTGGGTGCCTGACTCTCCTTGACTTCCAATGGGAGGGGACTTAGGCTGCAAATTTTAAACCCCTCCTTGACTTAAGGAATTCGTGTAGAAGGGACTCCACCACAACCCTTGGTGAGCCGGTTCAAAGACTAAGTACCCTCACTGTGAACAATTAAATGGGCCAACGAGAGCAAGAGATTGACTCAAGAGCCTCATGTTGGCTCCCTCAGTGGGGAGAGTCATGGTCACATCCCTGCTCCAATGAGGAGTTAATTAGCTGTGCAAAGTAGAACAGCGCCACATGGAGAGTCTGAGAAACCCTGGCCCCAGGATCCCCAAGAGCCTGGTGCTTGGGGCACGGTGGTGGGAAACCTGGCTCCAAGCCCCAGCTCAAGGCAGGCAGCACGGCGGGGGGGTTTAAAAACAGCCCCTGCCTTAGCATTCCATCTCCTACCCCACCCCCTAAAGGGGCTGGCCCTCACTCCCTGGATTAACTTGGGCAAAGGCTGAGCTGTTACAGGCACCCAGGCCTGCTGATATGCAGGGGGAGGAGGTGCAATGGGGCAGTTGCCCTGGGCCCTTTGAAGTGCCACAGAAGCACTGCCCTGTCACTGGGTGTGGCTGTGAGGGAGCGTGAGGGTGGGGTTTAGTGCTGCATTGCAGGTGGAGCCGAGGGTTGACTGCTCTAGGCCCTGCTCCTTCTGCCCTAGGCCCGCCCCCTCTTCCCTAAACCCCACTCCTTCTGCCCTAGTCCCCGCCCCTTATTCTCTAGTCCCCGCCCCTTCTGCCCTAGGCCCTGAGAGCTGGGGCCTGCTGCAGCTGTCAGCCCCGCTATAGGCACCTAATTCCAGGTCAGCGTTCACGACCAAGAATCCCCACTGGAAATCAGCATCTCTGTCAAGTCAGGTACCTAAGCCCCAGATCAATGGGCTTTAGGCCTGTTTGAGGATATGGGCCTTCAGCCCTACCCTGTTCCTCGGCAGTTCACATTGATGAGTTTAGGGACTCCCCACTCAACATGCTGGCACATGAAAATCCCACCGTGAGGTGCCTAAACCTCCTCCTACAGTGCACCGAGTGCCTAGGAGTTATCGGAGTATCCTTTTTGAATCTAGCATGAGGCTCAAACCCAGCTGCTAAATGCATCTCAAACGCTGCACGTGTGTAGGGGACGTTAGGTGGGAAAAGCCAGTGAGGAACAGCCAAAACACAGAATGAAACAGAATTTTTGTGCACTGGGTGTCAGACCCTCCTGCTCTCTGCCTGTGGTCTCTTATGGGTGGGTCTTTTGAGGGCTGTAATGCTTTGATATAATTCTGGTCATTGGGATGCTGGTGGCGGGGTGGCACTGAATGACCAGTGATGAGGTCAGGCTAGAAAGTCAGGTGTTCTCCCCTGGCCTTCATCTCTAGGGCTCTAAATCAGTGGTGGGCACCCTGAGGCCAGGGGCTCCACCGGCTGTGGCTGAAAAAAGTGAAGGAGGACCCCTCATGTGGCCCATTCATAATACATGGTTACCCATCACTGCTCTGAATGGTAGACGAATCTCAATTATGTCATCAAGTCCTTGTTTTTTACCTGTGCAATATATTTAGACACTACGAGTTGTGCATCTCGGCAGGAGGTTAGATTAGATGGTCACTGGGGGTCCCTTCTAATGCTTTGGTCGTATGGGTCTGTGATTACTCTACAACATATCCTACCAACATCCTCAACCTAGATACCTTACAAGAAATTTTGTTTGAAATGACCCAAATGCCAGGGCTTTCAACCCCTCTTATGGGAAATGATTCCATGGGAAAAAAAAGATAAGCTTTTCTTCTTTTTTCTTTTTCTTAGCATATCACGTTTCCTGCCACCAAAATATCCCCAGGCACCAGTTGAAACCAATAGACTCCATGAATTTTGCTTCAAATGGAAGGTCTGTTGAATGTATTTACATTCTTGTTATTTCTCTGGAGCACCTAGCCAACTCAGAGGAGACTGGTACCATAGCAAAGTTATTTTGGATTAATGGCTACTATTTCCAAATAACTTTGTGAGCATCTACACAACAAATAATTTCAAAATAGCAGATGGCTTATTTTGAATTCCATGAACGTTATTCTACAAGGAATAGTGCCTATTCTGAAACGGATATTTTGGAATAGAGACTGTATACGCAGGGTATAGGGGCTATTTTGAAATAAACTATTTTGGAATAGCTTATTCTGAAATAACACTGCTGTGTGGACATAGTATTTCACGTTAAAGCCCCTGGAAGCAGCACTCTGAACGGAAATAGGCTGTATTGTGTGTGAACATTCTATTTTGGAATAAGGTTTGCTTATTTTGGGACTTCCGTTTATTTTGGGCTAATAACTCCAGAATAAACTATTCCAGAATAACTCTGTCATATCTATTGTACAGGATGCTGATCAGGTGTCATGCAGACATACCCTCACTGTGCCAGGGAGTGTACAAATACACAACGAGAGACAGTTCCTACCCCAGAGCTTGCAGTTAAAACAGACATGACAAACCAGGAAGGAGGGTTGGGGGGAAAGCAGAGGCCCCTGACATTAAGGTGATTAGCATAAGGTCTCCAAGTTGATGAGTGGCAGAGATAAGTACAGAATCCTGAGTCCTAACCTTTAGATAACAGAACAAAAAGCAGTCCTGTAACACTTTAAAGACTAACATTTGCAGATCTGAAGAAGTGGGTCTGCCCCACCAAAGCTCATTACCTAATAAATCATTTTGTTGGTCTTTGAAGTGCTACAAGAACTGCTTTTTCGCTTTCTGAGGATGCAGACTAGCTACCGCTCTGTGAGTATTCACCTTAGATAACAGCTTTGCCAACAAGCCATTGAAACCACTCTGCAGTGGGGCTGATTTCCTGCTGTCTAGTTAACACTCATCCCATCCCGCCCACCTGCTGCTTTCCCTCTCACACCAGCTGTACACAAACCCCGAAAAGCTTGTCAGGCTGAAGAGTGAAGTGAGATTTTTTTAATTCAAGGGGTGGAAAAAGTAAGGATCTAGGACAGAAATGCTGTGTGCTAGTAACTGGGTTCTACTAATGGCCCTTCAGTTTGGAACTGACAGAGCTAAATACAGGGCTTCTTGAGACAGGGTGTAATCACACAACACAACACTGCTGCAGGAAGCTATCTTCAGGGTGTAACCATGCAACGCAACACTACTGTGGGAACCTGTCTCGTGCAGTGTTTCTTAAACTTTTTGCGACCACGGAACACCAAACAATAATATTTTTGGTGCAGAATGCCAAGAAAATTTTCTTAAAAAATACTGTTGGCGGCCCAAAAAAGTCAAATAACAACATGTGCCGCCAAACCAAAATGAAGGAATGTAATCAGGCATCACAGCACTGAAGAAGTAACATTGTATCTGGGTTTAATAACAGAAAATGTAGACCAGCAACAGGGATATCAAAAAAGCGTCAGAGGCTCACTGCACACCTCTGAGCACCAGTGTTCTGTGGAACGCAGTTTAAGAAACACTGATCAAATGGCGAGGTTTTAAGAAGAGCTTAGACATGGTGCTTTCCTATTCACAGATAACGCTCATAGCCAGATGGACTTGTCCTACGTGACCTGTAATGCCCCAGCATCCTGAAATTAATACATATGTTTTCTCGTAAATAGCCTGTGATTTGTAATTGTGCTGAGCAAAGTAAAGATCATCTCCCAGAGTAGTTTGGGTGGCAGGATCTACACGAGGCAGAGAGCTTAAAGATGCGAGTGTGGCTCTCTGCAAAGGCAGAGACACAGCTGCTGTGGGCTGTGAGCACAGCATGAGCATCCGGACCTGTGACAGGGCCAGTTCCTCCCTGTTTGTAGCTATGCAAGCTGATAAGGATAATCAACGCTCAAGCTCCAGGGCGTAGGCTGATGGCTGGAGGGCTCAGAATGGAAATTCCCTCTTGCTTTCCCAAGCGCAGCTTGGTATGATTAGGTTGGAGCCCTGTCTGCTTTTCGTCCTCTGACATGTCCGGTCTGGTGTCAGCCGACGTGGACGTAGGTTTTGTCTACACTTGTAAGTCTAAGGTGAAGCCGCAGCAGCATTTTAACATGGCAGCGTGCGTGGCCACGGTTCTCTCCTGGCGTTCTGTGTAACCACCTCAGTGGCGCCCACAGCCACCGCAGGCCTGAGGGCAACGTGGGAGAAGGGCCCAGCTCCCTGCTCCAAAAGGGGCAAGGCCAAGACCAAAAGGGGGTGGGGCTTAGGGCAGTCAGTCCTGTGGCCCCTCCCCCAATCTTCCAGTGCTCCAGGCCCCTTTGAAATGCTGAGCCCTGGGCCAACTGCCCCCATTTATCCACTCCTCATGAGTGGGCCTGAAACTCCCTCCATGAGGGGTGTAGTTAACAGTGAAGGCAGTGTTGGGTCCCAGCTCCCGGAGCCTGTTTACACTGGCACTTTATAGTGCTGAAAGTTGCTGTGCTCCTGAGAGGGTGGTTTTTTACCCCCCCAGGGTGAGAAAGTTAACTTGCTAGTGCAGACAAGCCCGGATGGACCTATTGTTTCATGCATTAGCTGGGAGTTTTCCAAAACAGCTTGTTTTGGTAGAAAAAAACTAGTTCACTGAAAGTGAAATGATCCATAGGAAACTGGGTGATTCAATGGAACTTCTCAACTTAAAAAACATTTGGTTAAAAAAAAACGTTTTGCAATGGTCAAAACATTCCATTGCAACATGATCGAGAAAATGTCAATTTTCCAGTTCCAATGATTTTGATTTTGAATTTAATTTTACTCCAAAATGTTTACAAAATGAAGCTTAAAATTCAAAGCAGAATGTTTCAATTGCCCTGAGCCAAATGCTGTTCCAGAGTTCCGGTTCACTACAGTGCTTGAAAATCTGACGTCTCAGTATGATGCAAGTTGGGAAAAAATACTGAAATCTTGATGTTGGTATTGGGGTGAGCCAAATAGTTTCTGCCCAGTGCTCATTTTAGCAATATCATTCGAATAGACCTGTAGGAAATTGGAAGATGTGCCATGACGTGCAAGGTCTGTGCAGTTTTACAAATGGAAACACTCAGAGAGGGAAGGTAAAAGTCTTGCCCAAGGTGTCTGTTTTGTAGGTGCAATCAACAGGTTATTGCAGTTGCTGGGCTCTGATGCTTCTGTCGCCCTCCAGATACCTCAGACTACAGCAGAATGAGTGAGCCCCATTTTCTACTCTCATTATTTTTACACCAGCACAACATGATTGGCTTAATGGAATCATAGAAAGGTAAGGCTGGAAGGGACCTCAGGAAATCATCGAGGTCCGATCTCAAGGGTCAAATAAACGTAGACCTTCCCTGACAGGTGTTTATCCAACCTATTTTTAAAAATGTCTCATGGTGGGGACACCACAGCTTCCCTGGGAGGCCTATTCAAAGCATTTCCACTCTTACATTGCAAAGTTTCTTTGAATGCTAACCCAGTCCTCCAATGTATGTTCAACCCCTCCCAGTGGGGTATCTGCTGCAGGTTTTCCAACCTCCTCACCACTCCATTCTCCAAGTTGCGAATGAAAATCTCACCTCGTGCCGGACTCAGGCCTGACCGCCGTAGGATGTCACTAGAGATGCACCCTCCTTTTCACAGTGAACCACAGAGATCTACTCTACAAGTAAGGTCGTTCAACCAGTTTGACCCCCGCCACATAGTGCTTTCACCTAGGCTGCATTTCCCGTGCTGGTGCGTGAGACTGCCATGTGGGTTTGTGTCAAAGCCAAAAATCACTGGAGTCCATAGTTTTAATCCCAATTTACAACAGTATGGCCGTGTCTACACATGCCCCAGACTTCGAAATGGCCACGCAAATGGCCATTTCGAAGTTTACTAATGAAGCGCTGAAATGCATATTCAGCGCTTCATTAGCATGCGGGCGGCCACGGCGCTTCGAAATTGACGCGCCTTGCCGCCGCGCGTCTCATCCAGACAGGGCTCCTTTTTGAGAGGACCCTGCCTACTTCGAAGTCCCCTTATTCCCATGAGCTGATGGGAATAAGGAGACTTCGAAGTAGGCGGGGTCCTTTTGAAAAGGAGCCCAGTCTGGACGAGACGCGCGGCGGTGAGGCGCGTCAATTTCGCAGTGCCACGGCCGCCCTCATGGTAGTGAAGCGCTGAATATGCATTTCAGCGCTTCATTAGTAAACTTCGAAATGGCCACTTGCATGGCCATTTCGAAGTTTGGGGCACGTGTAGACGTAGCCTATGAGTGAGTAAGGAATTGGGGCCAGTGAAAGCACTCACATTTTTCTTAGCCTCCATGAGATGACAGGCAAATGTCAGAGCGCACCAAACTAGGGGTTCTCACCCTTTCCCCTTTTGAGGCCTCCCCCAGCATGCCACGAGTCACCCCACCACAATTCCTATTTTCCAGTGGATTAAAAGCAGACGGTATCAAGCAGAGCAATTTTCCAGGCCTCACACCACAGGCCGCCTGCTTCAGCTAAGTTCCTCTTGCTTGGCTTCAGCCCAGGGCCTCAGGCTCTGGTTTCAGCCCCAAGCCGCAGGTTTTGGGGTGACTTTCTGCCCTGGCCCTCCATAGTTTAAAGCTGGCCCTGTTCTCTGGCTTATTTTAGTGGCCCCCTTCATGCCTTGTCTGGCCTTCCCCACCACCAGCAGGGGCCTGACCCCTCTAGTTGAGAACCACCCATCTAACTTGTCTCAAGAGCTCTTTCCCAGCAGCCCCTTCCCCTGCTCTGCAGAGATGTCAAAGGCTTGTTTTCAAAAGACCAATGAGGCACACTCTCTGGATTTCAGGCACATGGGCTGAGCAGGCTCAGCCAGGAACCCTTTACTATAGTGCCAGGGCCAGATAGACCCCTGATCGCATTGCATAAACTTCAGTTCCTCCTCTCCAATTGCAGGGGGTGAGGGTATGGGATGCTGTACCTGTAAAAATGTCAAAGTCAGCAGTGGGAAATAATTTGGGAGAGGAATAAAGAATCTCGTGTCAGCACTAAAGACAAGATCTGAATTACTTTTCTCTCTCTCTTCTGCTATCTCTAGATCTATGTTATAAAAGGGGGGGTCGAAGTCGCTTCTGCTGTATCTATATGGCAGACAAATCTCACAGATATTATGGTGATGGGTGGCTTGTAATTACCCTAATCGATTGCCAATCAGATAGCTTGGGAGTGGAGATGGATTGCTAGGGGGAGAAATGCGTGCAGAGTTACGCCCAGAACGAATTGGACCCAGCCAGCTTGAGTCAACCACTTGAGATTGATTTAGCTGGAGGTTGGCTCCTTTGTTGCTATAATAGTTGGTTTCCAATATTTTCCCCGTCAGCAAAGTCAGATTCGCCACAGCTGTGACGCCGCCTGGATCTTCCATCTTTAGGGTGGGGAGAGCTGTTAAATACCCTTCAGCTGATGGGTGTGCCCGCCCATGCTCTTCTTATATGGATGCCAAAGGCTTCCCTTGTCTGTTTCAGCTTTCTGGGACATTATCCATCTGAGCTTGGTGCCTCGCCAATATTTAATCGCGTGCATTGCCAAACAATCTGCTTCAGTGTAATCGTATATCCTTCTCCATCCTCCCTTCCCCCAGGAAAACATGTGGCCAACTCTCTGAGACAGGTCCCTCAGCTTGATCACTGTCAGACAAAGGGGAGAAAGTGGACTAGTGGTGAGAGCTCCTGAGTGCCCTGAGGGACTCCGCACCCTTCCCCATTCAGTATCCATGGGACAGTTCGTTGGCAGGCTCCTCAGAGAGCCCCAGGACTGAGTGGCCCTTGGTGACTGAACTAGAGGTCCAGGTAGCCGGGAGGGTGCTTGTACTGCCGCAGTCTGGGCTTGTCTGGTCTGGGGCTAAATGGGAAGACTGGAGTTTCTAAAGATGTCAGTGAGGATATTACCAAAACCCCCCACCTTCAGCTCCAAAGCATGGGACCCACTGGTTCCCCTCAGCCAACACTTGGACTTGATTATGTTTTCAGAGCATTTAGGTGCTCTCCATTCACCTCTGAAAGTCAAGACATTTCTTACTCACTCAAAATTTCCCTTTCCTAACAGGTAGAGCTCTGTGCTGACAGAAAAGTTGCATTTGCCTCTGTACCTGCAGAAATGAGCAGCGGATATCTGCACCGACATTGGTGGATGCAGGCACCCCGGATATAAAGCGGATACTCGCAAATCTGCAGGTTGTAGATACAAAATTTGTACCTGCAGGCACATCCATAGCTACAAAACTGAGCCGCCGATATCCACATCCACCCCTGCAAATATGCGCAGATTTCCAGGGATTTGCAGAGCTCCACTAACAGGAAACCATTTCCCATTAGACCTATTTGCATAATCAAAACTTCTGTTCTTGCTTCAAGCTTTAACAATACTCACAGGCCTGATTCCCGTTTGCACTAAGGCCACTTCATACCACTCGGCGCTTCCCTTGACCCTGCAGAATGATGTCAATTGGCCTTCGTGTAAGTCAGAATCAGGCCTTTACACGCCTTGCTTTTACCACTGGGGCTATAGTACCTGAACCACTCTGGTCCGGCATCCTCTGCCCTGGATCGGTGCCAAACCAGAGAATGTGACAGACCGCAGGAAGTCAGTATTGTCCAGCAGCATTACCAACATTTCCACTGCTTCCTGGGCTCTTAAAGGACATGTAGGGGTAAATTACAGCTAAATAACAGCACTGAACGCTAAGAGCCAGGACTGGTGGCTGCAAACAGACTTTACGGGACCACGGGAAACTTGGCCACGCTTACCGTACATGGACATCTGGCTAACTAAAACCATGCTGGACCCTGGATGTTGCTGTGCCAAAGAGTGCTGGACTAGAGAGGTTCAATATGTAACACATATATGGTGACAGACACAGCTCTGCTCACACATTAAGGTGGAAGGTGCCCCTTCTTTTCGGTTCCATAAGAAAGCCAGTGGGTGCAATTGAAGGACCAAATCTTGTAGCCGCCAAAGTCAATGGCCAAACTCCCATTAGCTTCAGTTGGAGCAAAACTTGGCCTTAGATTCCCAAACAGCTCACTGAAAACTCACTGCATTTTAGGGCAGCTGTGCTGGAGGAGGTCTAAGGAGGTGAAGTAATAGAATGGTGACCTAGGGAGATGGTGAATTCTCCATTCCTTCAAAGTTTTTAAGACCCAGCTCAACAAAGCCCTGCATGGGATGATTTAGTTGGAATTGGTCCTGGATTTGATGACCTCCTGAGGTCTCTTCCAACCCTATGATTCAGCGATTCTTCTAAAAGGTTCGTGGATGGGTTTGTTTTAGTCCACACAGGAGATGTATAACAGATATAATACATGTTGGTGCATCATTAGGGGTTCACAATGCTTGTTGCAGTAAAGCAGTGATGTCCTCAATTCCAAATGCCCTGAGTGCTCACAAGTCCAGCTGCAGCAGTGGCTGGTCTGCACCTCCCCAAAATCCAAACCATTCGCTCTCATGAGCAAAGGATGGTCAAAGGCCTGGAATGCTCTAGCTGTGCTTTCAAAATAACCTGCAAGAAACATAATTAACCTGACCCACTGGATGGGCAGGCAGTAGAAGGGAGCTGAGTATGTTACCAGACCCTAACATGTTGAGTAGTACCAGAGAGATAGCTGTGTTAGTCTATATTCTATGGTCTGAAGAAGTGGGTCTGTCCCATGAATGCTCACCAGCTAATAAATTATTTTGTTAGTCTCTAAAGTGCTACTGGACTGCTATTTTGTTTTACCAGACCCTAATACTGGCAAAGGAAAAATATCTATCTATCTATCTATCTAATTCCAAACCTATATGAAAGCCTTTCAATTTAAGCCCTTTATATCTATTATTGCAAACCTGGAGAATCTTACCATGCCCACTTTTCTTACTGCAAACCTCCACCAGTTATTTAACCCCTAGTTTACCCAGTGATTCAATGGCCCTGGAATGTTTTAGAGAATGGAGGTTGTGTGCCTGTGCATGTAGCTGTGATTTGCAGAGACACAGTATGTCCATTGTGGCCGGACAAGAATCTTTAATTAAAGAAGGTGAAAAACGGCGGCGGGAATAGCCGGGTGAACGTCTCTCTCTGACCTGCGGGATGAAGCTCATAATGGTCCCTGTTGCCCTTAAAGGCACCCTGAACACCAGTTCCGCTGGTCGATGGGAGAGCTGGAAGAGAAATTGTATTCCTTGATCAGGAGCAACCTCCTCGAACAAAAGGATGGCCCTAGCCCACCTGAGAATGGAATGTGAGGCTCCATCCAAAGTGGCCTGATTGCTTTTGACAGCCCCCCCTCGACACTGCCCGGTTGGTATGGCAAATCGTCCTTATTACCTGCTGGGGTGAATGAATCCCCTTTTGTGCTGGCACTGTCACGCTACATTAGCCTGACAATGGCCCCAGATATTTTATATGAAATTCACCCTCGCTCGTGATTAGCTAGGACCAACTAAGTCATAGCAACCTAGAACTATGCATTGCCTGGGCCCTGTTGTCGGCCGAAAGGGAAATCCCTATTCACATGGTTTAATAAAACAATCTAAAGGGCGTGTGAATCGTGAAAAGCATTTTCACTTTTCTCTTTAGCTTAATCTCATGGTCGCTGGGATATTGTGCTCAGAGCAGACCCCAGCAGGGTGCGGGCGAAGGTCCTTTTACAGCCTCCTTTTCTGCGAGTTAATGATATACCGGTGTGATTGCCTCCTGCAGCAAGGAGCAACACGCAGCTGATGAAAAGGACGGCCCTCCTAACACATCCTAAACGGTAACCATTTCTCATCCAGAGGTCACAGGTCATAACCTGGATTTTGTGACCCCGCCCAGCTCCTTTTCAAAGCCTTGTTAAAGCGGCTGGCTGCTCCCAGAGCCTGCCACAGGGACACCAAGCTCGCTGGCGACGCCCTGCTTCCCTGGAAACCCAATTTTAAGGTTCAGGAGCAATCGGATTGCTCAGGTTTTGGGATCCAGCGTAGCGTCTCCCCTGGTCACACCCACCCAGGTTGCAAGGCAGAGAAGGAAGCCAATGGCGTGCGGCTGGTGTTTTGAGCTGCCGTGCTCCCTGCACCAGGGCTGAGCAGCCTGGTTCAGTGGGTGCTGGGGTGACAGGCAGAGTCCGATCCAAGCTGTGGGCTGGCAACAGAGCTGGCATTGTGACTGCAGCGGCGGGGTCAGCCCCGGCCACTCCCGTGGCCCCATTCCACCGGGCAGTTCTAGATAGGCGTGCCCTCTTCCTGCTCCTTCCTGGCCCAACTTCAACCTCCTGCTTTTTGGCGGTGGGGGAGGGAACGCGGCCTGGCCTGTGCAGCATGCAGACAATGCGGACTGCTGGCACAGCACTCCAGATCCGGACCCCCACGCAGAAGGGAACCACCACATCTGGGACTCCCCAAGGCTGCACCTGGCTGAAATTCACTGAAGTAGCTGCTGGTTTTTCCCCTTCTCTTTTGTTTTGGTGTGTTATTCCCTAGGCCCAGCCTGCGGGGGCTGCAGAAGATGTAGCTCAGGGCCCAAAAGGGTGGGTGCTTGTCCAGTTTTTACCGAAACAGCGGAACCCTTTGTGGCCGGCCACTGGGACTGGAAATGCCCAGGGAACCAGCCAGGTCCTGAAAGCTCCTGCAGCCTGGCTCCCCATCGCTCCTTCCTGCTGGAGCGCAGAGGCACAGGAGAAGGAACCGGAAGGGGAAAGTCATAGGTAAATTTTTCCCAAGCACTATAAAAGTTTAGTCAATGGCTCTGGAGAGGTTCCTGTGGGGGTTAGTGTTCCAACAGACGTATCAGATGCTCTTCTGAAAGTGATGTTCTGGGGGTAATTGGAGGATGAGTGTCTTGAGGGTGGCTAGAGCAGATGAACATAATGGCCCCTGTTCTGGCCTTCAGAATCTATGAACCTGGGTCACCTAGGCTGGCTTAGCGCTCCTTGGGGATGCTTCAATGCCTGGTTGTTTGGGACACGCACAGGTGCCTCGTGGGAGCTCTTGGAAGGTGCACCGTCCCCCTTCTATGCCCCCCCCAAAAAAAAACTGTCATTGCTTGATCGTTACCTGTTCGGTCCACTCCCTCTGGGCCACCTGGCATTGGCATTGTCGGCAGACAGGATACTGGGCTGGATGCACCTTTGGTCTGACCCATTGTGGCGGGTCTAATGTTCTTTTATGGGGTACCCCCTGACTCCCTGTCCCTGTCCCTCTCGGTGGCCCTCCCTGCACCCCTCCCCCCCCCCCCCCCCGCACAGGCACCAGTCACCTGTGTGGATGTGAGTGGCAGCCTTCCACCCACGTTGCAGTAGGAGCTGTGAGCTACTCGGGGCCAAGGCGCTCTATTGTGTTATGTGGGTGATAAAACCGAATACACAGGCCTGCCAAAGGCAGGGAGGGACGGAGGCCCAGAGAGTCAAAAGAACCCAGAACTCCAGCTGCTATTGTAGCAGTGGCAGCAGCTGGAGCCCTGGTGCTGAGGGCTGGAGGGAGGAGATGCTGAGGGCTGGAGCGGGGAGATGCTGAGGGCTGGCTGCCCCTGGCCCCACCCTTCCAGAAGCTTGGAGCCCACCCTGCTTTTGTCCAGAGGACCAGTGAGTTTGTCGGCTGCCCGGCTAGCACAGTAGGGCCCCAGCCTGTGATGAGGGCCTCTGGGGCAACTCTGTTATAAATTATATCATAACACTAGATCCGGCCCCATGTTGAAACAAAAGTTGCACGACTCATCCTTGGAATGAAGCCGAGGAATCACTTTTATGGTCTTCACGGCCTTTCTTAATGTCTTTCTCCGAAATGAACGCTGGCAAATCGACATTCAAGAAGTTGCACACCAGCTAGTGCAAATAGGGGTCTGCAGGAGTCGCCACGCCGGCTCTCTTCCCCACCTCGGAAAAGTCTCTAGCGTTCTTGAGTGCACTTTGATGAGCTCCAGACTCAGCCAGCGAGGGAGGGGACAAGATACCATGTGACTGAGGGGACAAAATCACAGAGCACACAGCTGGCCAGGGCAGGTGGTTTTGGAACTTGAGGGATCTGGATTCACTTCCAGGCCCAACCACAGACTCCCTGTGTGACTTTGTGCCGCTCACTTAACTCTGTCAGTGCCTCAGGTCCCATAGTGATGTGCTGTTTGATTGTCTCCTGACCATGGGTGAAGGCAAGTTCCTTGTTAGTAGGATATTCAGATCTGACCAAGACAGAGGCCACAGACATACCTAGACAAATGGAAACGCCAAACACCCACAGCTCTAGACATGGTGTTCATCCCTTACAAGTAATCTATAGATCAAAGGATTCTGCACTTTTCTAACTGCATATCCCCAGGAGTGTCTAACATACTTGTGTAACACCAGCAGACCTAAGCTGCTGGCACTAGGGATTGAACCTACCATCATAGGTGCTAAAGTCCTGTGTTCTACCACATGAGCTAGAGGCCAGCTGGCTCTCAAGCAGAGACTTCACTCACCCTAGTATGAGGTCTCAGTGCCTCTGGGTACTACACTAGCTACCAGCCATGTGGCCAGTTGAGTGTGGCCGGTTGACTTGAACAATAGATGTATTTTCAGAAAAATGTGGCTAGTTTGCTACAGCAGCAGCCGAAATGTTTGGACCTCACTGGTGTACCTCCTTGCAGGGTGTCCCTTCTCGTCTCATCACTGATACTTCGCACGTTCTTCTTAACACTCCCTGTCTCCAGTCACTATCCATATTTCATGGTTACGTGCAGATACAGTTATATAGTACAACATAGACAACAACAATCGCAACAAAGCCCTAAGTCCTTATTGCTGGGCAACTGACCCCATGCTGTGCAGTGATTGGGGGTGAGGCATCTGACTGTCAGGGTACCTGCATTCTCATGGGTACAGCTTGAAGTAAATTAAATGCCATATATTATAAAAACAACTTCCCACCCAGTTTTAGAGCTTGGGCTGAGTAGACTATAATAAAAACACAATGAATAAAATAATTAAATGCTACCCTTATGCAATTTCTTCCCCGTACCCCCCAAGATTTCCTACACACTCCCAAAGGTCCAGGTACCACAATTTTGCAACCCTTGATAGACGGAATGTGTTCTCTAAATGATGAATGTGTAAATAATAAAAGCACGTGGATAATTTGCAAACAGAAAAAGGGACAAAGTTAATTACATATCTCTACAACAGTTTTTTTCTGGTCTATTCTTTACCCTCCGGAGAGCGGTAACAAAGGGAGAGCACACTGAGAGCTACATCTTCTGAATGCAGCCAAACCACCAAACCAGCCAACTAAGCAATTGGTCTGATCCCAACCAAATCCCCAGTGAAGCTCACCATCCTCTGCTGGAAAGGTGGCAGGTCACCAGTATGCACGTGTCTGCTGCTGGTCACAGATTCAAACTTGGTCACTCATGCCTAGCTTCCCAATGGTATTCAGGTGCCCAATTCTTATAGAAATCTATTGAAAATAGGCAACAAATACCTCTGAGGATCTGGGCCACAAATACCAGAGTTTCCAGAAAGCCTTCAACAGACATTGTGACCAAAATTTCCTGCGATGTTTGGAGAGGCTTTTCCCTAAACCCACCAAACCTGGGAAGATGTTTGCTCAGTATATTAATGACAGCAGAAGGGAAATCCATGGTGATAGAGCTCGTAATTGGAAAGCCTATGTTTTCAGTTAGGTTAGTTCATGGAGCATAGGTCCCTCAATGGATATTAAGCATTACGGGCTGGGGTGGTTTCCCTAGCTTCAGTTTGCCAGAAGCTGGGAATGGGTGAATCATAGAATGCTAGGACTGGAAGGGACCTTGAGAGGTCATTGAGTCTAGCCCCCTGCCCTCATGGCAGGACCAAGTACTGTCTAGACCATCCCTGATAGACATTTATCTACCCTGTTATTAAATATCTCCAGAGATGGAGATTCCACAACCTCCCTAGGCAATTTATTCCAGTGTTTGACCACCCTGACAGTTAGGAACTTTTTCCTAATGTCCAACCTAAACCTCCCTTGCGGCAGTTTAAGCCCATTGCTTCTTGTTCTATCCTCAGAGGCCAAGAAGGGGATGGATCACTCGATGACGTCCTATTCTGACCCAGTATGGCCATTCTTACGTATAATGGGGCCATGTCAAATGGGTGAATTACTAGATGAGGAGCTTGGAGTTAGCCCCATACAGGGGATGAGGAGAATTGGACCTTTGCCACTGAGCTACTTGTGGCACCTTGGAAAGAGCTGTCATACAGCAATGATGTCACACCAGAACTGCACTGAGTTGTGACAATGCCCACACACCCAAGTGTAACAACTCATGCCAACAACCACTGGGTCTAAAAAGCTCAAAAACAAATATTATAGATCCCAACTGTACTAAAAAGGCACAAAGTATTTAGGCATATAATTGTGTGGAACAGTAGAGTTCCAAACACCTGTTTTTTCCTAATCGATCCTAATGGACAATCACTACAGCATGCACAAGGCCTGTATTTTCACCTGCCAACATTCTTCCAGATGGCCTCTGTTAAATCACTGAACAAATACAGCTGAGATAAAGGGTGGTGAAAGTTGTACTGTGCCTTGCTCGCAGGCGTCCGCTCAGCTCTGTTATGGAAGGGCTGCTACTGACTGGCATGACAGCCATGCAGTCCTCCTGCCAAGTTAACCCTTGTCTGCATTGCTGCGACTGCTAACACAGGGGCTGGTGCTGGTTCTGTGCTGCAAGCGAGCATGTACACATGCACTTAGCATCTGGCTTGCGTTGGGGCCTACAGCCTGGGTGGAGGCCCTGCGCTGTGGCTGTTTAGGTCACCAAGGAGTGGCCAGAGATAACAACTTCTGATGTTTATTGATCACGGCAGGATTTGAACCAGCAATCTAGAAATGGGGCCTTCCATAGGCCATGATGGTCTGAGCCATCCGCTGTTCCTTATCTGAACAAAGGATGCCAAAAACCAAAAGTAGATGATCGCCAGGCAAGCCTTGCAAAGGTTTTACCAGCATTGTCCGTTGGCCTTCATCACCCACAAATCTGCCATTACCTGAACTCTTAAGTGGGGTGAAAGCCCATCTATTTAACTAGAGACGCTGAACTGTTTTTCCAAGTCCCATAATGCATTTGGTTCCTCCCAGCCCTGGCGATGGCCAACATGCATAGTCGAAGCTATGCTGGAAATACTAGATGACTACCGTGGAGAACACCCGGGCTTGGTCCCCAGTACCAGTCTTAACCGAGGACAGGTTGTTGTTGAATACAGGAAGAAAGCCAATGTGCCCAGATCTCCTACGAGAGACAGCTGGAGGCAAAGGGGTTCTCCAGGGAGGTTCTCCGTTCAGCTTTTTCCTAGGTAGGAGACACTTGACATTAGGATACTGGTAGGATGGGAGGACAGAAAACAGGACACTGAGAGCATTTATTGTAAAGAGGAAATTTACAGTATGGTATACGTATCCTGATTGTCACGGCTCTCTTGCGCCCTGCCAGATTAATTTACAGATTACCGAAAGATAATAAAACATTGCTGTTATCCCCCCACATCCATGGATACTGATGATATTAATTATTTAGCCTTGCAATCTCCCTCAGAGGCAAGGAATATTGTCATGTGTGCTGGGGAACAGAAGATTTAGCCCTAGGTTACCCAACAGCTCAGCAGAGATTAGACAGTGAATTCCTGACTCCAAGTCATTTTGTTCTTGGTGTCACTTTGTTTTTGATTCCAGGAGAGGAAAGTTTGTCATAATAAGATGGTGTTTAGACAGTGCTTTTTATCAGTCACTCTCAAAGCACTTTGGAAAGAGCTCAGTAGCATTAGCTCCCATCAGAAAGGTGGTGAAACCAAAAAAAAGGAAGTGACTTGGCCAAGTCTATTATCCTCAGCAAAAACAACGAGGAGACCTGTGGCATGTTAAAGACTAACTAATTTATGAGGGCATTAGCTTCATGGGCTGCAGCTGATGACGTGAGCTTTGGCTCATTGAAGCTTATGCCCTGATAAATTTGTTAGGCTTTAAAATGCCACAGGACTCCTCATTGACTTGACTGAGCAGGCCAACAGTCAAGTCAAGAACAGATCACAGGCTCCCTGAGTCCCACGCCAGGGAACACTCCACTCACCCACACTGTGTCTCTCTAAGCCACACTTTGGCTCTCACATGGAGAGCAGCTGTCCCAGATCCCATATTTCTGGGCCCAAAGTTGTGTTTCCTCTACAGCCTTCCTTGCCCGGTCACAGATGGTGAGGTCTTCTGCTGCAGGCTGCATCACGGCAGTGGCAGGGCAAGGGGAGGATAACGACCAGAAGGCTGCTGATTACCATCACCACCAGCAATGCCATGCCAAGCTCTCCTCCTAAACGTTTCCCCTTCGCTCCTGAGTATTCTTTCGGAAGTGTGAAAGTTTATTACATATCCCCATAGGGACTGGGCCCCTTTTCAAAACTCAGGTTGTAGCTCATTGGACTGAAGCTGCTTCCGTCAGTGCTGTAAATCCAATCGCACCTGTTTAGGAGTGAGCCAGTGCCCAATGAAATCGGTGGAAAGACTCACCCCACACACCCTTTGATTGCAGTGTGAGCTGGACTGGACCTTTTGATGTCACTGGGTTGGCCTCATTCCTCACTTCCAGAGGTGGAAAAAGCACCCAATAGATCTCAAGTATCCAGAAGTACCCTGGGGTCACCATAGGGTGGCTGCTTTTTCACTTCCAGATACTTGAGTACAAGTAAGAAGCGACACTTTTGTACTTTTACTAAGTCCTTTTCCAGAAGACTATCTTGACTTTTACTTAATTACATTCCCTCCAAAAGCAGCTGTCCTTTTACTCAGGTAATTTCTTGGGTACTTTCCCCACCTCGGCTCACTTCGTGTCCTAAATGCTTGTTTAGGGCTGTTGTGATCTCTTTAACTGCTGCCATCACACACGACCAGCGGTAGTTGCACTTCTGTGGTGGTTGAAGTGATTCCTGACTCTATATGCAACAAATACAGGTGTGTAATTAATCCAGCACCAACTCCTGCAGGGTGCTGATCACTGTCAGTCTCCCCTGACTTCAGGGGGAGGGAAAGGTACTTGTCACCTCACAAGAGCACAGCATCATTACTTTTATAATTGCACAATTAGTATTCTGGCTAGTGTGTAACTATTTCTAGTGCTGAATAGTTAGTACGGAAAACGTCATGAAAGCACTACTCATGAAAGAATACCTGAGTCAATTTTTTGCTAATACCCACGGGACATAACCTCATTATGGCTAAGTGCCAGAGAGCTGTGTTGGGTTTTCCCACATCCAGATCAACATGGGTAGTGTTGACATGATAAAGAACAAGGGACAGCCACCAAATCCATAATAATATTACAGGATTTGCACTGCTGGTGGAGAGGCCAATCCTGCAAGGTGCAGAGTCCATAGGAGTTGAAGGCATTCTGTGCCTTGCTCATGATCTCACCGGGTCTGCATTGTGACCTCACCAGCCCGTACACCGAGAGTCAGAGCCTCCTGGGGTGCAAGCTGGCATGGGGGCAGGGGGCTGATTGAAGTGGAACTGTGCTGATTTACACCAGCTGAGGATCTGGATGCAGTGAATTCACTGGAACTGGGCCACTTTGCACCAGCCGGGGGGGTCTGGCTGCAGGACTGAGGCTGGACCCCAGGGGAGAGGGATTTGGAGTGGGTGGCACTGCTGAAGCTTTGTGGGGGGGCAGGGCCCCACATGGAGGGGGAAGGATACACTTTACTGGGGCCCAGAGATCCTAGCCCAGGCTGCAAACTGTGGTATGTGTGTGACAGGGAAGGGACCCTTGATACAAGTTTGTAATGGCCCTGGAAAAATTGAGCTTGGGCCCTGGTGGGGAGGGGGTAGCGAAACCCCCCAAAATTGGGTGCGTATCTGAGATTTAGCCGAACTATCCAAAGCGCTTGGGCTGGCACGTCTCAAATGAGCAGCTCACGTGTCAGCTGTTTCAGTATTCTCTTCTTCCAGCTGACTGGGAAGTATGGCAAGAAGAGCTTTCTCAGGGCCTTTGCAGTTCAGGTGTAAGGTGGTAGAAAGAAGGGCAGGGGCAGGTAAGGCTACGGACAAAGAGAACAGTAGAAGTGTGGCTGGGTGCTGCTTTAATCTTTTCAGGCATCCCGCTGTGGCTTGGTTTGAGATCTGGGGTGTGGGCTTCACAACATCACCCTGGCAGCTTTTTTGGGTGCTGCAGTAAACGCAGGCCACAGGAGGAAGGATGGGCTTGTGGTCAGGTTTCACCTCTGAGCTGAATCACAAATGCCTTTGCCACCAACTCCAGGACACGGAGGGTCACACCAGACTCTCATTGCTAAACCCATCAGTGTGCAGGAGAAGTCCCGGTAATGGGAGGAGGGGGACAGGGTGGAGATAAGTAGACAGAGAGAAGGAGTGTAAAGATACGAAAGCCGCTATCATGGGGAAACTGGCTGGTCCCCAGAGCTCATACTTTCCCCTCTGCTGTGTGTTCAAATCCCACTCAGGTTAGAGTAGTCTCCATTGGAGATTAACCTAAAACCCATCAGTGTGCTGGAGTTCAGGTAGTAGTAGGAGGGGAAGACATAACAAAGGCTGTAAACCAGAAAAGACTTGGGAAGCCCCAAGGCCTTTTTATGGGCCAGGAGATTTAAGGAGCGGTTCAGACTCCCTGGGTAATGGACTAACTATGGCACTGTCATGTCCAGACAGAGCTCCTGTCTTATTTTTTCTCACTTTCCAGGGTGGTCACGGAGTCTTGTTCACTGAAGGCACGAGGGTGATGGAAGTCTGTGCTGGGGCGTGACAAACATCTGTGTAGCATTCATCTACCCCTTCACACCCGGGGGCTGTTACTTATGCTAACACCAGGACATTTCCAAGTGGGGGTTTTAGAGATCAGCCACCATTTGCTCTTTAAATGAGAGCACAGGGGATAAAGCCCACTGCCCTTTGCGTTGGGGCCGCAGGATTGTATCGCGGCAGGTCTGGCATGCTGGGGTGTTCTGGGGGAGGTGCTGTTTCTGAGGCTGGATGGGACGGATGGGCAGCACTGAGCTACGGACAAAGGGATACACAAGCTTTCCTCATAGGCCCAAGCTGGTAGCAATTGAAAGCTGCTCCCCTGGGCTGAACATCTGGTAGCCTGTGTGAAATGGGATTTTGGTCAGGGTCCAGTTCCTAGGGGAGGGGCACCCATGGGTGGCGGGTAATGTAGGCAAGTGAAGACATTACCTTCCCCAAACTGTCTATGGTCTCCAGTTGCCTGGGAGGGCTGGGGGTCACTGCACAGCAGCCCAGCTCCCTGGCAGCCCCAGCCTTCCAGGCTGCCAGGAAGGAGCAAGCTGAGGTTGGGCAGGGCTTGGCTGCGTGGTGGGGAGAGAAGGTCGTCGAAGGGGCAGGGCCTTAAGCAGAAGGGGTGGGGCGAGGACCTTGCCTTCCCCGTCTGGGCCTTCACCCGCCATTCATGGGGGCACCCACCCTGCCAGCATCCCCACCTCAGTTCCCACAAGATGGTGGTGGTGGTAGGAACCCAGAACTGAGTGGAGCAGAAGCAGGGGCCTGAATTTCCTTTTCATCCTGAGAGAGGTTGAGAAAGATTGGTAGGGTGCTGCCATAAGGGACCCTTGGACTGCCAGGGCCTGCCTGTCCCCTGTTTGGATCATACACAGAGGATGACAGGCTCCAAGCCTGTGCGCACCAGCAGTGAATACTCTGGACATCAGAAAAAAAATCCCAAATCCGTGGATTGCAGATTCTTAAAGTCAAAACTGGACGTGGCAGGAGTTTTCTCAGGGGTCAAGCAAGTAGGGGTTAGGATTTCCTGGCCCAATATGCCTAATGCACAAAAGTCCAAATATCAGCAGACTCAAGTGTAATGCGAGAAGCTGCCTCTATTTACAGTCGTTGGTTGGAACACATTATCGGTCAGCCCCATAAAATGGGAATAATGCTCATTTAACAGCCCTGGAGTGCCTGACGCAGTGACCTCATGGAGTTGCAACGCTGATGATTTCCATGGGATTTCTTTTATAATGGTCTCCTTCCTCCTTTTTAATAATTTTAATAAGACCCACGCTCATTAAAATTTACACCATTCCAGAGGTACAGCACAGCAGGTTACTCCAGAGCGACTGGCATATAGAGCTGTCACAGCCGAATGTCCCTATTTTCCTCAAAATCAAGAGAAAGTCAGAGAATTATCTGGACTCTCTTATTAAAATGTGTTTTCTACCACAGCGGCTCTGAGAGGTGAATAGCCCCTGAGGCCAAGAGGGTCCAAAAATCTCTGGGATGTCACGACAACATAAAACATGAGTAATATAGGAGTGAATTGGGCCCAATAATGATTGACAGGAAGGTAATTTTCTGTCAGTTAATGACTGGCTTGGTTTGAAGGCCCGAGGCCTTGAGGAGAGGCCTTGACTCTTTCAGTCGCTTGTCTGCTGCCAGAAAGGGCGCAACCCACGTGCGGCTCCTTATTATTAGCTTCTATGACGAGGTAACATAAGAACATAAGAACATAAGAACATAAGAATGGCCATACTGGGTCAGACCAAAGGTCCATCAAGCCCAGCATCCCATCTGCCGACGGTGGCCAATGCCAGGTGCCCCAGAGAAGGAGAACAGAAGACAAGTGATTTATCTCCTGCCATCCATCTCCTGCCCTTGTTATGAAGGCTAGGGCACCATACTTTATCCCTGGCTAATAGCCATTTATGGACCTGACCTGCAAAAATTTATCAAGCTCTTTTTTAAACCCTAATAGAGTCCTGGCCTTCACAGCCTCCTCGGGCAAGGAGTTCCACAGGTTGACTGCGCGCTGTGTGAAGAAAAATTTCCTTTTATTAGTTTTGAACCTACTACCCATCAATTTCATTTGGTGTCCCCTAGTTCTTGTATTATGGGAAAAGGTAAATAATTTTTCTATATTCACTTTCTCCACACCATTCATGATTTTATATACCTCTATCATATCGCCCCTCAATCGCCTCTTTTCCAAACTGAAAAGTCCCAGTCTCTCTAGCCTCTCCCCATATGGGACCCTTTCCAAGCCCCTAATCATCTTAGTCGCCCTTTTCTGAACCTTTTCTAATGCCAATATATCTTTTTTGAGGTGAGGAGACCACATCTGCACGCAGTACTCGAGATGTGGGCGTACCATAGTTTTATATAGGGGAAGTATGATATCTTTTGTCTTATTATCGATCCCTTTTTTAATAATTCCTAACATCCTATTTGCCTTACTGACTGCCGCTGCACACTGCGTGGATGTCTTCAGAGAACTATCCACTATAACTCCAAGATCCCTTTCCTGATCTGTCGTAGCTAAATTTGACCCCATCATGTAGTACGTGTAATTTGGGTTATTTTTTCCAACATGCATTACCTTACACTTACCCACATTAAATTTCATTTGCCATTTTGCTGCCCAATCACTCAGTTTGCTGAGATCTCCTTGTAGTTCTTCACAATCCCTTTTGCTTTTGACTGTCCTGAACAACTTGGTGTCATCTGCAAACTTTGCCACCTCACTGCTTACCTCATTTTCTAGATCATTGATGAACAAGTTGAACAGGATCGGTCCCAGGACTGAGCCCTGGGGAACACCACTAGTTACCCCCCTCCATTGTGAAAATTTACCATTTATTCCAACCCTTTGTTTTCTGTCTTTTAACCAATTTCCGATCCATGAAAGGACCTTTCCTCCTATCCCATGACCACCTAATTTACATAAAAGCCTTTGGTGTGGGACCGTGTCAAAGGCTTTCTGGAAATCTAGGTATATTATGTCCACTGGGTGCCCCTTGTCCGCATGTTTATTAACCCCTTCAAAGAATTCTAATAGATTAGACAGACACGACTTCCCTCTGCAGAAACCATGCTGACTTTTGCCCAACAATTCGTGCTCTTCTATGTGCCTTGCAATTTTACTCTTTACTAGTGTTTCTACTAATTTACCTGGTACTGATGTTAAACTTATCGGTCTATAATTGCCAGGATCTCCTCTAGAGCCTTTTTTAAATATTGGTGTTATATTGGCCGTCTTCCAGTCATTTGGTACCAAAGTGGATTTAAAGGATAGGTTACAAACCACTGTTAATAACTCCGCAATTTCACATTTGAGTTCTTTCAGAACCCTTGGGTGAATGCCATCTGGTCCTGGAGACTTGTTACTATTCAGCTTATCAATTAATTCCAAAACCTCCTCTAATGTCACTTCAATCTGAGTGAGTTCCTCAGATTTGTCGCCTAAAAAGGCTGGCTCAGATTTAGGAACCTCTGTAACATCTTCAGCCGTGAAGACTGAAGCAAAGAAATCATTTAATCGCTCCGCAATGGCACTGTCTTCCTTGATCGCTCCTTTTATATCTTTATCATCCAAGGGCCCCACTGCTTTTTTAGCAGGCTTCCTGCTTCTAATGTATTTAAAAAACATTTTACTATTGTTTTTTGAATTTTTGGCTAGCTGTTCCTCAAACTCTTTTTTGGCTTTTCTTACTACATTATGACAGTTAATTTGGGAGTGTTTATGTTCCTTTCTATTTTCCTCACTAGGATTTGACTTCCACTTTTTAAAAGCTGCCCTTTTCTCTCTCACTGCCTTTTTAACATGGCTGTTTAGCCATGGTGGTTCTTTGTTAGGTCTCTTACTGTGTTTTTTTATTTGGGGTATACATTTAAGTTGGGCCTCTAGTATGGTGTCTTTAAACAGTTTCCATGCAGCTTCCAGGGATTTTAGTTTAATTACTCTACCTTTTAGTTTCTGTTTAACTAGCTTCCTCATTTTAGTGTAATTCCCCTTTTTGAAATTAAATGCCAGAGTGTTTGACCGCTGCGGTGTTCTTCCCAACACAGGAATATTAAAAGTTATTATATTGTGGTCACTATTTCCAAGCGGTCCAGTAACAGTTACCTCTTGGACCAGATCCTGCGTTCCAGTTAAGACTAGATCGAGAACCGACTCTCCCCTTGTGGGTTCCTGTACTAGCTGCTCCAAGAAGCAGTCATTTAAGGCATCAAGAAATTTAATCTCTGAATCCCGTCCTGAGGTGACATGCACCCAATCAATATGGGGATAATTGAAATCTCCTATTATTACTGTGTTTTTTATTTTGATAGCCTCTCTAATCTCCCTTAACATTTCAGCATCACTATCACTGTCCTGGTTAGGTGGTCGGTAATATATTCCTAATGCCATATTCATATTAGAGAAATGAATTGTTATCCATAATGATTCTATGGAACATTTTGATTCCTTTAGGATTTTTACTTCATTTGATTCTATATTATCCTTCACATATAGTACCACTCCGCCACCCGCACGACCTGTTCTGTCTTTCCGATATAATTTATATCCCGGTATGATAGTGTCCCACTGATTGTCCTCATTCCACCATGTTTCTGAGATGCCTATTATGTCAACTTCCTCCTTTGATATGAGGTACTCCAGTTCACCCATCTTATTAGACAGACTCCTAGCATTAGTGTAAAAGCATGTTAGAAAACTACCACTATTTATATGTCCGCCTTTCACAGACACGGTGGATTTTTTTATGCATGATTGTTTTACATCTGATCTTGCCCATATATTATTTCCCACGTTCCCTATCTGACTAACTTCTAGGGAATCCCTGTCTATGGAGCCTCGTGTAAGAGAAGTCTCCGTCCGATCCAGGTGCTCCCCCGCACCAATCGGCTTTCCCCCACCTCTTAGTTTAAAAACTGCTCTATGTCCTTTTTAATGTTTAATGCCAGCAGTCTGGATCCACCTTGATTTAGGTGGAGCCCATCCTTCCTGTATAGGCTCCCCCTACCCCAAAAGTGTCCCCAGTTCCTAATAAATCTAAACCCCTCTTCCCTACACCATCGTCTCATCCACGCATTGAGACTCTGAAGTTCTGCCTGTCTATCTGGCCCTGCGCGTGGAACTGGAAGCATTTCAGAGAATGCCACCAAAGATGTTCTGGATTTCAGTCTCTTTCCTAGTAACCTAAATTTGGCCTCCAGAACATCTCTTCTACCCTTCCCTATGTCATTGGTACCAACATGTACCACGACGACCGGCTCCTCCCCAGCACTGCCCATAAGTCTGTCTAGATGCCTCGAGAGATCCGCAACCTTCGCACCAGGCAGGCAAGTCACCATACGGTTCTCCCGGTCATCACAAACCCAACTATCTATATTTCTAATGATCGAATCCCCCACTACTAAAACCTGCTTCTTCCTAACAGCTGGCGCTCCCTCCCCCGGAGAAGTATCCTCGGCACGAGAGGATACAACATCACCCTCTGGAAGGAGGGTCCCAACTACGGGATGGTTTCCCTCTGCTCCCCTTGACTGCTCTCCTTCCCTGAGCCTTTCATCCTCCGTAACAGCCTCAGGACTGTCAGATTGGAGGTGGGACAGCCCTACTATGTCCCGGAAAGTCTCATCCACAAACACCTCTGCCTTCCTTAGCTCCTCCAGTTCAGCCACCCTGGCCTCCAAAGCACGCACTCGGTCTCTGAGGGCCAGGAGCTCCTTGCATCGAGCGCACACATACGCCACCCGCCCACAGGGTAGGTAGTCATACATACTGCACTCGACACAATAAACAGGATAGCCCCCACTCTGCTGCTGGGCTTCTGCCTCCATTTCCTTCTCTAGTTATATATGAGGGTTAATTAAATGTTTCAGATAGAGGTTGTTATAAAGGATTTAGTTTAAGGGCAACAGAAGTCACTGGCTCCCTCCAAGCTCCCCCTCTAAACTCCCCTCTCCAAACTCCCTCCTGTTAGCACACACCCTGTTTGCCAGCACCCGGTCGCAAAGCTCCCTGGTCGCTTACTAGCAGGGTTTAAGTGCTCGGCCTCCCTGATAGCTCCTCCCTCTGCCTACAGCTCAGCCAATCAGCACACGGTGTTTCAATTCAAACCTAATCAGCTTCCAACTGCCTGCCTGCCTGCCTGAGCACACGGCCTTTCAAACAAACAAACACACACACTCAGCTCAGCACTCCAAACAAACAAACTCCAAACTCCAAACAAACACACAAGCCCAAAACCTCCAAATATAAGCAGCCACTTACCCCAAGGTGCTTTAGTTTGCTCCTTCCTTCTCCTCCTCCAGGAGAGCCTCTCCAAACTCCCTCCTGTTAGCACACACCCTGTTTGCCAGCACCCGGTCGCAAAGCTCCCTGGTCGCTTACTAGCAGGGTTTAAGTGCTCGGCCTCCCTGATAGCTCCTCCCTCTGCCTACAGCTCAGCCAATCAGCACACGGTGTTTCAATTCAAACCTAATCAGCTTCCAACTGCCTGCCTGCCTGCCTGAGCACACGGCCTTTCAAACAAACAAACACACACACTCAGCTCAGCACTCCAAACAAACAAACTCCAAACTCCAAACAAACACACAAGCCCAAAACCTCCAAATATAAGCAGCCACTTACCCCAAGGTGCTTTAGTTTGCTCCTTCCTTCTCCTCCTCCAGGAGAGCCTCTCCAAACTCCCTCCTGTTAGCACACACCCTGTTTGCCAGCACCCGGTCGCAAAGCTCCCTGGTCGCTTACTAGCAGGGTTTAAGTGCTCGGCCTCCCTGATAGCTCCTCCCTCTGCCTACAGCTCAGCCAATCAGCACACGGTGTTTCAATTCAAACCTAATCAGCTTCCAACTGCCTGCCTGCCTGCCTGAGCACACGGCCTTTCAAACAAACAAACACACACACTCAGCTCAGCACTCCAAACAAACAAACTCCAAACTCCAAACAAACACACAAGCCCAAAACCTCCAAATATAAGCAGCCACTTACCCCAAGGTGCTTTAGTTTGCTCCTTCCTTCTCCTCCTCCAGGAGAGCCTCTCCAAACTCCCTCCTGTTAGCACACACCCTGTTTGCCAGCACCCGGTCGCAAAGCTCCCTGGTCGCTTACTAGCAGGGTTTAAGTGCTCGGCCTCCCTGATAGCTCCTCCCTCTGCCTACAGCTCAGCCAATCAGCACACGGTGTTTCAATTCAAACCTAATCAGCTTCCAACTGCCTGCCTGCCTGCCTGAGCACACGGCCTTTCAAACAAACAAACACACACACTCAGCTCAGCACTCCAAACAAACAAACTCCAAACTCCAAACAAACACACAAGCCCAAAACCTCCAAATATAAGCAGCCACTTACCCCAAGGTGCTTTAGTTTGCTCCTTCCTTCTCCTCCTCCAGGAGAGCCTCTCCAAACTCCCTCCTGTTAGCACACACCCTGTTTGCCAGCACCCGGTCGCAAAGCTCTGTGGACATGGGGAAGTCAGTGGATGTGATATACATTGACTTCAGCAAGGCTTTTGATACGGTCTCCCACAACATTCTTGTCCATAAGTTAAGGAAATATGTATTGGATCCTTGGACTAGAAGATGGATAGAAAGCTGGCTTCATGGTCGGGCGCAACGGGTACTGGTCAATGGCTCAATATCTGGATGGAGGTCGGTTCTGGGGCCGGTGTTATTCAACATCTTTATTAATGACCTGGAGGAGTGTAACCAACCAGGCTCGGGTTCCCCAGAAATGAGGCTGCACCCAGAAGGCGACTGCTATATTTGGTTTATTGAAAGCGTGACACCCGCGACGGGAGCCCCGGAAATGCTGCAGTCACCAGTGGGGGACAATCCGACGCGTCGGAGTTTCACTTGGGGGAGAGGCTCTATAATGGGCCTCCTAACACTAACTAAGAAACCTTAAACTCACTTACATAAAATTGCCTATGCACTACTCTTACTTTCTCTTGTGGCCTACTGCCAGCATAGCCTTGAAGTTTCGGCAATCGTACTTTGTTTTGCAGCTGTTCACCTTGGCAGGATACTTGTTTTGCAGCTTTTCACCTTGCACAGACTGGTCTGTTTGGAAATCTCCTGAGGGTTCACAGAGGGGTCGGACTGCACTCTTGACTGTCACAATGTCTGCTCGCACCCTACAATGAGGGACTGGATTGCACCCTCAGCAAGTTTGTGGATGACACAAAACTAGGGGGAGAGGTAGATTCATTAGAGGGTAGAGAGAGAATCCAGAGGGACCTGGATAAATTGGAGGACTGGGCCAAAAGAAATCTGATGAGGTTCAATAAGGAGAAGTGTAGAGTCCTGCGCCTGGGGTGGAAGAATCCCAAGCTTTGTTCTACGCTGGGGACCGACTGGCTCAGCAGCAGTCCAATGGAAAGGGACCTAGGGGTTATGGCGGATGAAAGGCTGGATATAAGTAAACAGTGTGCCCTTGTAGCCAAGAAGGCTAGCGGCATACTAGGGTGCATTAGGAGGAGCATTTCGAGCAGATCTAGAGAAGTAGTTCTTCCTCTTTATTTGGCACTGGTGAGGCCACATATGGAATATTGTGTCCAGTTTTGGGCCCCCCAGTATAAAAAGGATGTGGATTTGCTGGAGCAGGTTCAGCGAAGGGCAACAAAAATGATTAAGGGGCTGGAGCACAAGACCAATGAGGAGAAGCTGAGGGATTTGGGCTTGTTTAGTTTACAGAAGAGAAGACTTAGAGGTGATTTAATTGCAGCCTTCAACTTCCTGAAGGGGAGCTCTAAAAAGGAGGGTGAGATACTGTTCTCAGTGGTGTCAGATGACAGAACAAGGAGCAATGGTCTGAAGTTGAAGAGGGAGAGGTGTAGGTTAGGTATTAGGAAAAACAACTTCACCAGGCGGGTGGTGAAGCATGGGAATGCGTTGCTTAGAGAGGTGGTGGATTCTCCATCCCTTGAGGTTTTTAAGTCCCAGCTGGACAAGGTCCTGGCTGGGATGACTTAGTGGGGGTTGATCCTGCTTGAAACAAGGGGCTGGACTAGATGACCTCCTGAGGTCCCTTCCAGCCCTGTGGTTCTGTGATTCTGTGATTATTTTTGGAACTACCAAGCTGCAAAACCAAGATGGCACCAAGATTTGCTGAGAGACTGAGAAGCTTGTCTGGCATGACATGGTGCGTACAGCAACCCCAAGAGAACAGGGCTCTATTTTATCTCCCCACTAGATTTAGCCGACAGATTGAGAGGGGAGGGGAGGGGAGGGTCAGATAAGAGGATGAAACATTTGTGCCTCTCCAACCCAAGTAATCCCCAGTGGAACTCCACTGACCTCAATGACATCACATCAGGAGTGAATTTGACCCAGGATTATTGTTAGCAGAGCACTGTAAATAGACACAGCTCTTTGCTACCCCCTTAAATATCAGCACCTCACTTCCAGGAGCTAATCTAGGCACCGGTGATACACAATGGGTCCATTTCAGACACAAAAGGATGTGCAGGGTCCTACTGATAGAAAAGATACAGAACTCAGGTACAATAAACACAGGTGGGATTCTCCCTTTGAGAGGTGATGCCATTTTTGCACCTGTATTACAGTAGCCCCTAAAGACCAATGTCCCATTGTGGTAGGCAATGATAGAAATCTCCTGCAAAGAGATAGTCTGCATCACAAAGAGTCTACATGTTAAACAAGTATCAGAGAGGTAGCTGTGTTAGCCTGTATCTTCAAGGACAACAAGAAATCCTGGGGCACCTTATAGACGAACAGATATTTTGGAGCATAAGCTTTCATGGGCAAAGACCTGCTTCATCAGAGGTATCAGATCTGATGAAGTGGGTCTTTGCCCACAAAAGCTTTTGCTCCAAAATATCTGTTTGTCTACAAGGTGCCCCAGGGCTGCTTGTTTTTCTACATGCTAAACAGTTCTCCAGCTCACCAACTGTGGAATGTCCACAACCTCATGCTAGGAACTGGGACATGCCCGTATGAAAATGTAGGTAATGGAGCTGATTGGAGAAGGTTGCAAATTGTCCAAAAAAATTTTGAATGAAATAAAAATTTTCACATTGTTTGAAATTTTTCATAGAGATTTTGGTTTTTTTTTCCAATGAAACACGTAACCAAAAAAGGTGTTTTTTTCCCAAAAATTAGAAAAAGTTATGAAGTTGTTTTGTTGTTGTTGTTCCCTAGCCTTTTAGTCCTTTTCCCCCCTAAAAGTGAAAGTCAGCTGGGGGAGCTGGAGAAGGCAACCCCCAGCCCCGCTCCTTCCGCTGTGCTGAACCGACCTTTCAGTTTCTTTAAGCTTTGTGACTTTGCCCTCACCCACAAATATTTCAGATATGGGGACAAATTATACCTTCAAATCAGTGGCACTGCTGTGGGCACCCGCATGGCCCCACAGAACGCCAACATTTTTATGGCTGACCTGGAACAACGCTTTCTCAGTTCTCATCCCCTAGCGCCCCTCCCCTACCTGCACTACACTGATGACATCTTCATCCTCTGGACCCATAGGCAAGAGGCTCTTGAAGAGTTCCACCGTGATTTCAACAGTTTCCACCCCACCATCAACCTTAGCCTGGACCAGTCCACACAAGAAATTCACTTCCTGGACACCACTGTGCAGATAAGTGACGATCACATAAATACCACCCTATACCAAAAACCCACAGATCGCTATGCTCATCTACACACCTCCAGCTTCCATCCAGGGCCCACCACACGATCCATTGTTTACTGCCAGGCACTAAGGTACAACCAACCATACTTGCTCTGATCCATCAGACAGAGACAAACATCTCCAAGACCTTGACCAAGCTTTCCTCAAACTACAATGCCCACCTAAGGAAGTGAGGAAACAGCTTGATAGAGCCAGACGGGTACCCAGAAGCCACCTGCTACAAGATAGGCCTTGCAAGGAAAACAAGAGAACACCACTGACCATCACATACAGCCCCCACCTAAGGCCTCTCCAGCACATCATCAGTGACCTGCAGCCCATCCTGAACAATGATATTTCACACTCACAGCCCTTGGGAGGCAGGCCTGTCCTCGCCTACAGACAGCCTGCCAACCTCGAACAAATCCTCACCAGCCACTACAAATCACAAAACAGTGACTCTAGGCCTGGAACCAGCCCCTGCAACAGTCCTCGCTGCCAACTCTGCTCACATATATACATCAGTGACATCATCACAGGACCTAACACCAACTATACCATCAGGGGCTCCTTTACCCGCACATCTACTAATATAATATATGCCATCATGTGCCAGCAATGTCCCACTGCAATTTACATTGGCCAGACAGGACAGTCTCTCAGTAAAATAATAAATGGACATAAATCAGACATCAGGAACGGTAATGTGCAGAAGCCTGTGGGGGGAACACTTCAATGTCCCTGGACACTCAGTAACAGATTTAAGGGTGACAGTTCTGAAACAAAATAATTTCAAAAATCAAATGGAGAGAGAAATCTCTGAGCTGCAATTTATTTTCAAATTTGACCCCATTAACCATGGATTAAACAGAGACTGGGAGTGGCTCGCAGCTTACAAAGGCAGTTTCTCTGCTCTGGGTGCTAATGTCTCCCCATTAGACTCTGACAAAGACTCACAGCCCCCTGCCTGATCTGACTTGTTTTTTCCTCTTTTGATAAGTACTGTAGATACTGGGGCATTTCCACCTTGCTGAATAGACCTTGTCAGCTTTGGCCCTCCCACTTACTGGGACCCCACTCTTTAAATATGCCTCTGAAACCACCCCCTGCACTCGTGCATCTGATGAAGTGGGTCTTTGCTCATGAAAGCTTATGTTCCAAAATATCTGTTAGTCTACAAGGTGCCACAAGACTTCTTGTTGTTCTCAAAGCTACAGACTAACACGACTACCTCTCTGATACTTTAAGTTTCTGAAACTCTCCCACTAAAATCCCAAGCAATACAGCTTCCAGGACTTCCAGACAGAGATATTCTCCCAGCTTAACCTTCATATGTGGGGCTGGGTGCTCTGGAATGGGTGTAGTCAAACTTTTTGTCATATCCTTTTGTGTCTTCAAGTATCAATAGGGTATGTCATGTCACTCTTGCTTTGTCCATTATCAGGTTCCCACTGAAACATTTGTAAGATGCACTGTTATCAGTAACTCTGGATTTGTACAAGTTTTCCTTGTATTTAGAATAAGGTGATATTTTTTTCCAAATGAAAAAAAAGCTGAAATTTCAAAATTTCCTTTGCAGCAAAAGCTTCAAAACCATCAGAATCGGGGATATTGAAACATTTTGTTTTGAAAATGTCGACTCCTTTAATTGGGATTAGGTAAAAATGTTTCATTTGAGCATTTCAAAGTACCACATAATACCATATAATATAATACTATTTACAAGTTGAATTTCTCTTGTCCAGCACTCTCAGGACCTGACCCATGCTGGATGAGAGAATTTGCCAGACCATGGGAGGTCAATATTAGGTAGCACATTACCAACACTTCCACTGCTTACTGGGCTCTTAGATGATGTTTAGCGGGTAAATTACAGCTAAAGAACAGCACAGAACACTGGGAGCCAGGACTGGTGGCTGTAAACAAACTTTATGGGACCACGGGAATCATGACTACACCCAAGATAAGTGGCTGTCGAGCTAATTAAAATCATGCCAGATTATGCATGTTGCCAGTCAAGTGAGTTCTGGATTAGAGAGGTCCAAACAGCAAAGCAACTCACAACACTTTCAGTGGAATGCATATTTGCTGCAAGTCGCTGTTTGGCTGCAGCCAAAACGTTTTGTGGTGACATATCGAGTCTGAGGATGTTTTCGAAGAGAAGGTTTCTGAGGTCCCAGAGAGGGAGATTGAGATGAACTGAAAATGTGACCTTTCTGGTCTGAACTGCAGTGCTGTTTCAACACAATTCCATTTAGTGAAATCTCCTAATTTTCCCCCCTTGGTGTGGAATGGAAACAAATTTGGAAACCTAAGCAGGCGTTGTGAAACAAAATAGTCCTCCAGCCATCTCTTCTTCTAACGCAACGCAACACACAGGAATGCTGGGAGGAGCCTGAGAACTTCCTTCTCCAGCCCCCATCATGTGAACGGGACCTGGCTTTGAAATGTGAATACCTGGGGGGGCATGAGAGAGGTCAGTATCCACTAACCCGTGGGGATACTGATTGGGAGATGACTGGGGGGCAGGGAAAAAAACTGAAGAAAGCAGAGGAGATAAGTGAAGGTGAGGCAGAAGGAGGGAGGAACAGGCATGTTTTGGGCAGTGTGTGTTTCCCAGTCCCTGTGCTTACGGCCTGCTCTAATACCACTCAAGCAGAAGGCACACAACTGCTATTCTTGCCCTATGACTTGCTCTGCCTCTGGCATCTACCCATCTGTGATGGGGTTCAGGGGTCCCCCTGCACTGCACCCCATCCGGTGGCAGGAGAGACTCTCACTCAGCAGGTACAACAGCAGGTTTATTAGGCAACAGATGTCCAGTTTCTCACAGAAGCGACAGCATAGCAGCCAGAGACAGTCCTTCCAACCTGTCCTGGGGAGAAGACCCCAAGGGGTGCCCCTCTGGGGTGTAGCTTCCCCCTCCTCAGGCTGGCTGCCTTCCAGCTCTCCCTTTTCCTAGCCTCTAACAGCCGCCCCCGATTCAAAACCCCACTCAGCTCCTCCCTGCTCTGTGTTCAGGCAGAGGTGTTACCTGCCAGTTGTAGCCCCAGGGTCATCCTTAGCCACTGGGAGCTGCTGCTTGCCTCGGACATCCAGCCTGACTCACACATGCACTCCCCCCACTCCATTACATCTCTCCCCGCTTCCAGACCGAACTGAGCGGGGTCACTTGGCCAGTGACCTGGGGAAGTTTGGGGCCCTCCCTGTGTGACAGGGCATCAGCTATGGTGTTGTTGTTCCCCTTGACGTGGACCACCTCCATGTCGTAGTCCTGCAGGAGCAGACTCCACCGCAGGAGCTTGGTGTTGGCCCCTTTCATGTGATGTAGCCAGGTCAGGGGTGAGTGATCGGTGTACACGGTGAAACGCCGTCCAAACAGGTACGGCTGCAGCTTCCCCAGCGCCCACACCATGGCCAGACATTCCTTCTCTATGGCCGCGTAGTTCTGCTCCCGGGGCAGCAGCTTCTTACTCAGGTACACGACGGGGTGTTTCTCCCCTTGGTCATTCACTTGCATTAGCACCGCCCCCAGCCCCACGTCTGAGGCATCGGTGAACACCAGGAAGGGCTTGTTGAAGTCTGGATTTGCCAGCACTGGGGCCCTGACCAGAGCCTCCTTCAGCGTGCAGAGGGCCTCTTGGCACTGCTCTGTCCAGACCACCTTGTCAGGCTTTCCCTTTTTACACAGCTCCGTGAAGGGGGCCGCGATGGAGCTAAAGTGGGGCACAAACCCCCGGTAGTACCCCGCCATCCCAATGAAGGCCTGGACCTGCTTCTTAGTCTGGGGTGTTGGCCAATCTCTGACAGCCTCTACTTTAGCTGGCTCTGGCTTTAAGCAGCCGCTGCCCACCTTGTGGCCCAGGTAGGTCACCTCAGCCATTCCCACCTTGCACTTCCCTGCCTTGATAGTCAGCCCGGCCTTCTGGAGTCGGTCCAGCACCTGCTTGAGTTGGGACACATGGTCCTCCCATGTCTGGCTGAAGATGCAAATGTCGTCCATGTAAGCCAGGGCAAAGCTCTACATCACTTTCAGTAGCTGGTCCACCAGACGCTGGAAGGTAGCGGGTGCCCCCTTGAGGCCAAAGGGCAGGACCAGGAACTCGTAGAGCCCCACAGGAGTGATGAAAGCTGACTTCAGCCGAGCATCTTGGTCTAATGGCACTTGCCAGTACCCCTTGGTGAGGTCTATGGTGGTGAGGTAACGGGCTCCCCCCAGCTTGTCTAAAAGGTCATCAGGCCTGGGCATGGGGTAGGCGTCCGAGACAGTGATGGCGTTAAGCTTGCGATAGTCCACACAAAACCGAACAGACCCATCTTTTTTAGGGACTAACAGCACGGGAGAGGCCCAGGGGCTGGACGAGGGTTGGATCACCCCCCGAGCCAGCATGTCTTCAACCTCCCGCTCTATGTCCTGAGCCGTCCTCCCTGTGGCTCTGAATGGCACACACTTGATAGGGGTGTGGGTGCCTGTCTCTATTCGGTGGACAGCCAGGTCAGTGCGTCCGGGTCTGTCCGAGAACAGCTGTTGATGCGAATGCAGCACCTCCTTGATCTCCGTCTGCTGGGCAGGGGTCAGCTGGTCTGAGAGGGGAATAGACTCCAGCAAGGAGCCGGCTCCAGTCCTTGTGAGTAAATCCACCAAGGGATCATCCCCCTGCCCCTCCCAGTGTCTGCACACGGCCAGCACCAAGTTCTCTCTGTCCCAGTAAGGTTTCATCATGTTCACATGATAGACCCGGTGGCTGTGGGCCCGGTTCGACAGTTCCACCACATAATTCACATCATTTAGCTGTTTGACAACCTTGAAGGGCCCATCCCAGGCTGCTTGCAGCTTGTTCCGCCGCACAGGTATAAGGACCATCACTTGATCCCCGGTGGCATAGGCTCGGGCCCTGGCGTTATGGTCATACCAGACCTTTTGCTTCTTTTGGGCCATGGAGAGGTTCTCCCTGGCCAGGCCCATGAGCTCGGTGAGTTTTTCCCGGAAGGTCAGTACATACTGTACCACTGACTCCCCTTCAGGAGAGGCCGTCCCCTCCCACTCTTCTCTGAGCAAGTCCAAGGGTCCCCGTACCCTCCTTCCATACAGCAGCTCAAACGGGGAGAACCCCGTGGATTCCTGGGGCACCTCCCTGTATGCAAACAGCAGGTGGGGTAAGTACTTGTCCCAGTCATGGGGGTATTGATTCATGAAGGTTCTCAGCATCTGCTTCAGAGTCCCATTGAACCTCTCCACCAGCCCATTGGTCTGCGGGTGGTAGGCTGTGGCCCAGGTGTGCCGGACCCCACACTTGTCCCACAAGCTTTGCAGTAGGGCCGACATGGAGTTGGACCCTTGATCTGTGAGGACCTCCTTGGGGAACCCCACTCTGCTGAAAATGGACAGCAGTGCCTCTGCCACGGTGTCAGCGTCGATAGAGGTCAAGGCCACTGCTTCTGGGTATCGCGTGGCAAAATCTACCACTACCAAAATATATTTCTTCCCCGAACGCGTTGCCTTGCTGAAGGGGCCCACTATGTCTATAGCCACTTTCTGGAAAGGCTCCTCTATGATGGGCAGTGGCCTCAAGGCAGCTTTCCCCTTGTCCCGGCTCTTCCCCACCCTCTGGCAGGGATCGCAGGACAGGCAATACAGATGGACAGCTGCAAAGATCCCTGGCCAGAAAAAGTTCTGTAACAACCTTCTCCTGGTGCGGTGGATCCCCTGGTGTCCTGCGAGCGGGACATCATGGGCTAGGTACAGCAGCCTGCGCTGGTACTTTTGGGGAACCACCAGTTGCCTCTGGACCTTCCATGGCTCCGCTTTGCGTCTGGGAGCCCATTCCCGGTACAGGAATCCCTTTTTCCACAGGAATCTCTCCCTGCAGCCCTCCCCCAGCTGTGAAGCTGGGCTGAGACTGGCCAGTTCCCTCAGCTTCTGCAAGGAGGGGTCTCTCTGCTGCTCTGCCTGGAATTCTTCCGCTTGGGCAGGAGCGGATGCTACTTCCCCATCCCTGCCTGGCTCCAGCACCCCTGGCCTGTGAGATCTGGTTTTTGGGGGCCCCCTTTCTCTCAGGGTTGGCCCCTGTGGCTCCTGTGACTTTGGCTGGGCCTGTACCCCTGAATCTGGGGAGTGTACCCCTCGTTTTCTTTGGCTACGGGTCAGGACCAGGGCACAAGGGCGTTCACCTTGCCAGTTCTCCAGGTCAGCCCCCATCAGTACATCCGCCGGCAAATGGCTGTGCACGCCCACTTCCTTGGGGCCTTCCTTCTTCCCCCATTTCAGGTGCACCCTCGCCATGGGCACCTTGAAAGGGGTCCCATCAATTCCTGTTATCGTCAGGTGGGAATCGGGTATCATGCAGCCCGGTGCCACCACCCCGGGTCGGGCCAGCGTCACGTCAGCGCCTGTGTCCCAGAACCCCGTGACCTTTTTCCCGTCTACCTCGAGGTGTTTGAGACACTTGCTCCACAGAGGCATTGCCGCCCCCACTCTGTAAACTGGCCTCTGAGCATTTGGTCCCCCTGAGGAGCTGGTCTGTGGGGCGGACTCGGCCCAATCCGAGTGCCCATTGTCAGCACCACCCGCCTTGGCCGCCAGCCCCTCTGGCTTCTGGGACCCCACCCAGCTGACTCCATGACCCCCCGGCCTGCTCAACCTGTTTGGGAGCCTGGGGCACTGGGCTGCTCTATGCCCCTTTCGCCCGCAGCGATAACAGCCTGGGTCTTGTTGTGTCCCTCGGGCCGGCTGCTCTGTCCGGGCTCTGTTTGGCTCTCTGGGGGGTGGGTGGCTGGCCCCTCTTTCCTGGGCTTGCCCAAGAGGTGGTCCCCTCTGTCGTACAGTTAGGGACCGGTCTCTCTGAGATTCTCGGTTTCTCCAGGACTCCCTCTCCCTCCGGGACTCCCTCTCTCTCCGGGACTCCCTCTCTTTGTGGGGCTCACTTTCAAACCTGGCCCAGCTGTTTGTGAAGTCATCTGCCAGTTTCCCTGCATCATGTGAGTCCTCTGGCTTCCGGTCCACGAGCCACACCCTCAGGTCAGGTGCACACATCTCGTAGAATCGCTCCACGACCGCCAGCTCGATCAGGTCCTCTACGGACTGGACTCCCATTCCGAACGCCCACTTCTGGTAGTATTGCTTCAGGCAGGCGGTTGTATCTACGTGGGTTTCCTCTGGCCTCTTCTGCGCCTCCTGGAACTTCTTCTTGTACATCTCCGGAGTCAGCCCGAACTTATGCAGCAGGGCCTGTTTGAACCGTTCATAGTCCCCAGGCTGCAGCCCCACCAGCTGGCTGAGCACCGCTGCAGCCTTCTGGCCCAGCAAGGGGGTGAGGTGCCGGAGCCACTCATCTGGGGGAACCTCATGCAACTCACAGGCTCGCTCAAAGGCGGTAAGGAACTCGTCCATGTCCCCTGGGTCCTGACACTGGGCCAGCACACGCGTCTCCAAGTGACTGGCCACCCCGAGCCGTCTGGCCCTCTCCCCGCTTACCGCAGCTGGGGCCTCTTGGCGTCTCGCCTCTGCCATGGTTCGCTCATGCTCCCGCTCTCGCTCTCTCTCCTCACGCTCTCGCTCTCTCTCCTTCCATTCTCGTTCTTTCTCCTCCCGCTGTCTCTCTTGTAGCTGGCGCTCGTGCTCACGCTCTCTTTCTCGTTCCTGGCGCTCGTGCTCACGCTCTCTTTCCCGTTCCTGGTGCTCACGCTCTCTTTCCCGTTCCTGGTGCTCCAGTTCCTTTAATTTCACCTCGAGTTCCAGCCGTCGCAGCTCTGCGGCGGGGGACTCTGCCCGCGATGGACCACCGCTAGCTGTGCGCGACCTGGCGGGCACCGCGTCTGTCTGACGGCGTCGAGCCCCTGCTCCTGTCGGAGAATCCGAAACGCTTCCCGAGGCTGACCGGCCACTTTCTGCCGGGACAGGCTCTGCCCCCCAGATCGGTCATTCTCTTCCAGCTGTGCAATCAGCTGGGCCTTGGTCACCTTCCCCACGGTCAGGCCTCTCTCTCTGCACAGCCCCGCTAGCTCTGCCTTCAGGAGTCGGGTATAATCCATCTCCCCGCTATCTCCCGGGGTATCCACTCACCAGCAGCAGCTGCAGGAATGGCTCTGTTCCCCCTCTGGCTCTTGTGAGACTCCTTCCTTCTCTGGTGCTCAGTCAGCCACTGCTGGGAGCTCATCCGTGGGTGCAGTGCATCCCACTTCTGACACCAGTGTGATGGGGTTCGGGGTCCCCCTGCACTGCACCCCGTCCGCTGGCAGGAGAGACTCTCACTCAGCAGGTACAACAGCAGGTTTACTAGGCAACAGATGTCCAGTTTCTCACAGAAGCGACAGCATAGCAGCCAGAGACAGTCCTTCCAACCTGTCCTGGGGAGAAGACCCCGAGGGGTGCCCCTCTGGGGTGTAGCTTCCCCCTCCTCAGGCTGGCTGCCTTCCAGCTCTCCCTTTTCCTAGCCTCTAACAGCCGCCCCCGGTTCAAAACCCCGCTCAGCTCCTCCCTGCTCTTTGTTCAGGCAGAGGTGTTACCTGCCAGTTGTAGCCCCAGGGTCATCCTTAGCCACTGGGAGCTGCTGCTTGCCTCGGACATCCAGCCTGACTCACACATGCACTCCCCCCACTCCATTACACCATCCTGGTTTGTTATGAGCCCTGTCCTGCCCTCCTTGGCTCCTCTCCCAGAATTGCCTCCTGAGCATTCTCCCACCATATCTCTTCTAGAAGGATCCCCCGCACCTCCCTTTCTACCCCTCCCCTCCAGGGAACCTTATTCCTTCCCACTCCTTCTCCTGTGACCATGTGCAGAACAATGGTTTTGGTCTGAAAACCTCTGCTTGGCAGGACTCCATGGTCTACAGCAGGAAGAAGCTCAGAGCGACGTTTCAGCTGAGGCTGGTGCAGCTCATTGGCTGATCAGATGCTTTTAATGCTGAGTATTCTGCAGTGCCAAGGGGAAGGTCGATGGTAAGCTGCTCATTCAGGGGTACTCAGGAACCAAATACACCAGGGACCTAGAACCTTTTCGAAGCGGAGTGCCAAAATTTGACCTTTTGACATGTATGTACGGTCCCAGCGCTGGTGATACTTTTAAAAGTCACCAGTAGTCCTACTTACAACAGCTTCGTTAATAAACAAATTAAGGTGCAGAACTTTACCATTTAGCGGGTGGCTGGTAGCACAAGCTGGTCTTTTGTTAATCCACAGCTTGACTTTGAGCAAGCTCCTGGCTGCAGTGGGGAGGAGAGGCAGGACTGAGCTGCCACCTCACGTGCAGATGAAAATCGGGTTGTGTGTTGCTTTTGGCACACCCTGAAATACACCAACATATCTCTGTATCAGTGTATCTGCAAGGGCGGAGTTATTTTGTGGTGCATGATGCACCAAAGAGACTGAAACAATACGGGGGTCAGTCTTGTCCCAGCAGTTCTGTCATAATGAGAGCACTTTAAATCTTCAAAGCATGTACCCTGAATTACGACCCAAAGCCCACTCTCCTTAATCATGCTGCACAACACGGGCTGAGTCAATGGCATCACGACATTGTACCTCTCAGTAGAATTTGCCTTTCCGTCATATGCACCCTCCAAGTATAGAAACAGCATTCAAAGACTAGCTGCTAGGTCCTTTCAGGCTGTTGATGGTTCGGAAACAAAGATGAAAGCCAGAAAAGAGCGACAAGAATGGTTAAAGGTCTAGAGAATGTGACCTATGAAGAAAGGCTGAAAGAATTGGGCTTGTTTAGTTTGGAAAAGAAAAGATTGAGGGGTGACATGATAGCGGTTTTCAGGTATCTAAAAGGGTGTCACAAGGAGGTGGGAGAAAACTTGTTCTTTTTGGCCTCTGAGGATAGAACAAGAGGCAATGGACTTAAACTGCAGCAGGGGAGGTTTAGGTTGGACATCAGGAAAAAGTTCCTAACTGTCAGGGTGGTCAAACAGTGGAATAAATTGCCTTGGGAGGTTGTGGAATCTCCATTTCTGGAGATATTTAAGAACAGGTTAGACAGATGTCTGTTGGGGTGATTTAGACAGTACTTGGCCCTGCCATTAGAGCAGGGGGCTGGACTCGATGGTCTCTTGAGGTCCCTTCCAGTCCTAGTATTCTATGATTCTAAGATTCTCTCATTTGATGTGATGTACCCCACCACTGCTCCTGTTAGAAATCTGTTCCAGAACCTCACTCCTCTGATGGTGAGGAGACTTCTTGTAATTTCCAGCCTCAGTTGAAGCAAGGTCTGCAATCTGCTGGACTGGGTCTACTGTTTGTTCCACTCAGTCCTAGCTGAATTGTCAGCAGCCCTTCCCCTCAGGGTGTTGTATACAGCTGTTGTCTCTCATTGTTCACTCGGAACCAGGACTGTCTTTTCATTACCTGTTTGTGCAGCACTTGGCATGAGGGAGCTCTGATCCTGACTGAGGCTCCAGGTGCTGCTACCCTATGTCGGAAGAAGAATACCTAGGGGATATGACGTCAGGTAGCCGGAGAGTAGAAACCAAACCAGACAAAGCAGGGCCCCACCACCCAAGACGGCTGAACAAAGGAGGACCAGTGTTTTAGCTTCATGAACTGCAGGGTGGTGAGGTACAACAGAACCTATCCAGAATAGGTACAATGCTTCAGTGGGAGGACAGTGAGAGTAAGGCTGTGTCTACACAGCAAAAAACCCAAAACCCCAGTAGTGAGTCTTTGGGTACATCTTCACGAGGTGGAAGTCAATCTTCTGAGGTTCAGTTTCATACGCCTAGTAGGAAAGTGAGGAGTAAAGGAGGCTGACTGGAGTTTCTCATGTTGATCTCCCTCTGTGAGGACAGCCAGGTAAGTCAATTGTAGAATTACCTACCTACAATTGACTTGCAAGTCGAGTATAGACCTGGCCTAGAGAGAAAGAGACGACACCTTGGGCTTGTGAGGCTCCTACTGCAGGGTAACAAACAGTGGTATAGAAGTTCAGGCTCTCAGACCCACTGCACTCACAGAGTTTCAGAGCCCGGGCTCTATCCGAAGCTCCTGTGTTTCTGTTGCTATTTTGAGCCCCGTGAGCCTGAGTCAATCGACCTGAGCGCTCAGACATGTTGCTGCATTGGTGGGTTTTGTTTGGTTTTTTTTTCTGTGCAGACTGACCTTTGGAAGGAGAGGTGTGAATAATGTAAGTTGCTGGTTATCCTCTCTGGTGGAGCTTCCTGTCCTCCCAACACCCTCTGCTCTGCCTGCCTGACTAGACCTGGCTGAGTGAGCCTTAATCTTTCCACTGCCTCTGTGGCAGCCCAGGCCCAGCGTGACCTGTCTGGAATCTCCTTGGAGGCTTCTTTCTTCTCTGCTCTTGGGAACCCACGACTGGGTGCTGCTCACAGTGAAAGGTGCTGCTTTATCACCTTGGAAAGTCACGTTCCATCTGAGCCCCAGCTTTCCCGCCTATCCCTTGCCCGTCTTCTCTGTTTAGATTGTACTGGCCTTGGGCCAGAGGTGTGTTAGTACAGCACCTAGCACAATGGGGCCTTGATGCCTTGCAGGGGCTCCTGGACGTTACACAGTACACATAAATAATAACAATAGTCCCTTTTCCCATATTTCTTCCTCCCTCCACCGGCTTCTCTGTCTGAGGGTTCGTCTTCAGTACAGGGGAAATAGACTCAGCTGTGGTCTATCTTCCAGAGTTTGATTTAGCATGCCTAGTAGGGGCACACTAAATTGAACTTACATCAATTGCAGTATTCCTGCCCCCATTAGGAGCAAGGGAGTTGATGGAATCACAGGTTCTCATCAACCTACCTTAGTGGAGGTGGCACAGAAGCCCGAATTAAGATACATCAACTCTAGTTATGTCATTAATGTAGCTGGAATTGCACACAGGTTGAAGAGCTCTGATCTGACACTTTCAAGACCTGACCGTTGCCAGACAAAAGAATTTGGTGGACCACAGGAGGACAGTATTGTCTAGAAGCAGCACCTACACTTCCACTGCTTACTGAGCTCTTCGAAGACATGTAAGGGTAAATTACAGCTAAATAACAGCACAGAACACTGGGAACCAGGGCTGGTGGCTGGAAACAAGATTTATGGGACCACGGGAAACTTGGCCACACCCATTATAAGTGGTCATAGACTCCTAGGGCTAGAAGGGACCTTAGAAGGTCATCTAGTCCAGCTAACTAAAATCATGCCGGATTACAGATATCACTGGACGAGAGAGTTCTGGAGTAGAGAGTGTCTCTAGTCTGGAGAGAGGCTGTTCTCAGTAGCGTTGGATAGCAGAACAAGGAGCAATGGTCTCAAGTTACAGTAGGGGAGGTCTAGGTTTGATATTAGGAAAAACTATTTCACCAGGAGGGTGGTGAAGCATTGGAATGTGCTACCTAGAGAGGGGATGGAATCTCCATTCCTAGAGGTTTTTAAGTCCCACTTTGACAAAGCCCTGGCTGGGATGATTTAGTTGGGGTTGACTCTGCTTTGGGAAGGGGGCTGGACTTGATGACCTCCTGAGGTCTCTGCCAGCCCTCAGATGCTATGAACATGTACCTTAATTTGACCTTTCCCTGTAGTATAGACCTGCCCTGACTGTCAACTCCTGGCACCAGCATGTATAATAAAATACCCTCAGTGACCCCTGTGGAAAGGAGGTGCTGATGGGGAGTTCTAGATGCTCCCGTTTTGCTCATGCAGCCCTCGACCGGCACTCTACACGACTCGCTGCCTGGAATTCCCTAGCCTGTGATGTACAGGAGGCCAGATGAGAAGATCCAACAGTCCCTTCTGGCCGGAACCTATTTACAGCAGCCAGTGAGTGGTGCGTCTCACGAGGGACGAAAAGCCACATTCGGGCTTTTGGATCCCCTCGGCACCTTCACGCAGGAGGTCGTCACTAGTTTTCGTTCCTTTTTTTCCCTAGACGTGGGAGCAGACGGTAGCTAGCGTACAGCATTCTTGCTCCCTCATAAATGCTCCTCCAGTTTCCGCCAGGCGAGGCTCTTGTCCTGGGTGGTCAGTGTGGGAGCAGTGCCTAATGGGACACTCATTAACTGGTGGCTGCTAACTTCGCTCCAGATAAACATGACCAGAGAGCACTGAGCTCTGCGATTCCCACGTCCCCTCTTCTCCTGGGCTTTTTTCCATTGGGAGGTGTGTGTGTGTGTGCGTGTGTTTGTGCATGTCTGTTAGGTTTAGCATGCCCCTTTAGAACTGTGATTCTCACTGGACAAAGGGATGCTAATTAGCTCCCCCTACTGTTCTCTTTTGTTGAGGACTAGCTCCCACACCAGCCCTTGGCAGGCCTGCGTGCGGCAGAGGGAGCTCCTTGTTGTAGCGAGCGGTAGCCCAGTGGGGGAATGTAATGTACCCAGGGGAGGGGAAAAAAACCCACCAGGGCTGCTCGCTGCCAACCCCCAGACATTGCTGATGTCCTGTGGCCGGCAGCTGTTTCCAAAGCCTCCCACAGCCAGGAGAGATGCCACGGATTTTCCACCCCCTCTCCAACCCACTCCCATCCCACTCATTTTGCTCATTGGAAAACGTGCCGAGGAGAAATGCCAAGCCAGGAGATCAGGGTTGAAAGAGAGGAGCCACGACACAATAGTTTCTGCAGCTACAGCCTTCCCCGCTGCCCTTTACCAGTTAGAGGCCACCACTTCCAGGCTTTGCCAGCTCGAGAGCTGTTTATAGAGGGTACCTCAAGTACCCCCGTGAAATATTGCTGACGGAGAGCCCTGGGCTGACTCCACTGGAGTTGCAAGTGATCTTATTATATGTCCAAAGCTAGCACGCATAGGAGGCTAGGAATGTAGGATTTGTCTTCTCGGGCGTCTCTCTCTCCAGATTGATCTCTGGCCTCTGGTGCTGGGGGAAAGGAGAGAGCTGGGTATAGACTCCTCCTCCTCATTTGCATTCCTGCACAACCTGCTTCCCTTTCAGATCAGGGGGGTTGTGCTCGAGCTGTGGCTCACAGGAAGATGCTAACGTCAAACGGAATCCATCTACATGGCACACACGCCCGGGCTCTAGTTCAGGTTTGAGACCAAGCCCCACTGCTGTCCACATACAAATCAGCCTAACCCATGTCAGCAAGCTCCTAGGACCTTGCCCAGGGGGGCAGGGGGTAAGGTCAAAGCCCACATGAAGAGGTGGGACTTCTTCACATAGTGGGCAGTCGGCCTGTGGAACCCCTCACCATGGGATGTTGCAAAGGCCAAGACTAGAACAGGGCTCAAAAAAAGAACTAGATAAACTCATGGAGGACAGGTCTGGCTATTAGCCAAAATGGTCAGGGATTCAAATCTCATGCGCCAGGAGTCCCTAAACTTCCAGCTACCAGAAACTGAGACTAGATGAGAGGGGATGGATCACTCTGAAATGTCTGCCACTGGCCAGGGCCAGAGATGGGATACTGGGCAAGGTGGACCATTGCTCCAACCCAGGCTGGCTGTTCTCATGTGGATGCAGCTCAAGGTGCAGATCCAAGTTTGAAGGTGTGCACAATGCAATAGACACATGCTAGAAAAGCTGTGAGACCTGGGTCCAGACATTATAAACCTAGGTTTACCATGCACTGTGGATGCTCAGTTATGGGCTTGAAAACAAGTGTGGGTCCCAAAGGCCTGAGCTTAGTGTGAAATATAGACAGACTCATAGCCACTTATGTAATCCTACAAATGGTGATAACCTTTCTTCCTACCTTCCTTCTTCCAGGAGCCGCTATCTCCTGAAGCCTTTCCCCAGTTCCCACTTCAACACACAACACCAGTTTACTGCTGTATACAGATGAGACTGTTGCCTGACTACCAGAGCGGCCTCTGTTTCATCTAGCATGAAGAATGGAGAGGATACAGCTAGATCAGGGACACAAGGCTGGTGGCTTGCATTTATTCACCTGTATGGCCAAGTGCAACTGGTACAGAGAGATCTTTCCCTCCTGCTCCTTTTCGCATAGTTACAGGGTACAGTTTGTTGTTGATACCTTGGCAGCTTCCCAAATTGCCGTTACCATGGAGATGAAAGGGGTGTGGTGGGAAATCAGGTCCTCCTGGGAAACTTTGCATCAGATAGAGACAGAGATTTTTCATCCAGTCTCCTAATTGTAACATACTGGCCGTGTCTACTCTAGCCAAAACTTTGATATGGCCATGCATATGGCCATTTCGAAGTTTACTAATGAAGTGCTGAAATACATATTCAGCGCCTCATTAGCTTGTGGGTGGCCGCGGCACTTTGAAATTGACGCGGCTCGCTGACACTCGGCTCATCCAGATGGGGCTCCTCTACGAAAGTACCCCAGCAACTTCGAAGGCCCTTTATTGCCATCTGCTCATAGGAATAAGAAGACTTCGAAGTAGCTGGGGTCCTTCGAAAAAGAGCCCTGCCGGGACGAGCCGCACAGCGGCGAGCCGTGTCAATTTCGAAGTGCTGCAGCCACCCGCATGCTAATGAGGTGCTGAATATGTATTTCAGCACTTCATTAGTAAACTTCGAAATGGACATTCGCATGGCAATTTCGAAGTTTTTGGCTAGTGTAGACGTAGCCACTAACTTCCTTGAAAAAATCAGTGTCTGATGGCTCTCTGCTAATGCACTATTGTCGAGGTGGAAAAGTCTGATCCAGGATGTGGAGGTAGAGGGTGGGGAGTGGGAGGTAAGGCATTTGGCACAAGACAAATGAGATATTGGTGTGTCGCCAAGAAAATAATAGTGAGGTTGTCTAAATGCATTAATCTTAGCACTGCAGCTTCTTGCGAGTGTGATCGGTTCAGCACAGGGGCAGAACTCTTCTGTCAAAAGCAAGGGACTTGGTCTGGCTGAGTAATGTGAACTGACGAAATAAGGAAATCTATGGTTTGGAATCCAGCATTCTGCTACCCATCTAAATGATAAGACATGGTGGTCACTTATCACTGCTGGAAGAAACTTCCCAAAGATGGGCTTGCATCATTTCTGTGTCTGCTAAGATGTCTGCAGTATCGGCCCAGCCGTGCTTGCTGTCAGACTGAGGTTGGGCCAGAATCATCTTTTTCACACTTGGGTTTCCATGATAGGGTTGGGACCCCATTGCAGATCACAGGAACTCATTCATTCACAGCTTCCCCTGGCCTTGGCCACCCACATGTTAGTTCGTGCAGTCTCTGGAAGTTAGGGTGCTTTCCATGCTAATAAGGAGGCCATCGTACAGCATTGAAAGAGGCAAGGCTCATGCAACGTTAGTCTCCTTGCTGGGTATGGGTAATGTTTCCAAATTTTAAAACCAGCAGGAAATAATCAGCAAGTCACGTCCCTGGCTTTGGAGCTAGGCTTCTGTCATATGCATGTTAGCAGGCATGATGGCAAGGAATTTTTTCTGCAGCACAGGCTATTGCAACAAGGTCCCCCAAAGAATTTACGGCTCCAAACCGCTGAGCCTCCCATTAGGTCCCCATTGAGTTTGATATACGCCCGGAGAGGGCACCACCGGCAGGAGCGGACGCCTGACAAGGCAACACGCGCCCACGCAAACACACCCGCGCCCAGGCAAACACAAGAGACGCACAAAAAGGGACGTGGTGACTTTCAAAGGTTGCACAAGTGTTAAACTCTAATAAACAAGCTCCATTCAGGAAGGCTGAAAGAATCCAAGGCCTCTTCAACAAAGCATTTAATCCAGTTTGCCACGACCTTTGACCTTATTAGGGGTCGCAGTGACCCTAATCCAATCAGATTGATTAACTGAAGCAGAGACCCCCATAAGCCGGCCCCCCTCTGTCCTCTCCTATTGAGCCCTGACCAAACAGTGGGAGAGACGTGCCGTATTTACACCACAATGGACCTGCATTGAGAACCTGTTTCATTACAGGGTGACTTAAACTCCCATTACTCGATCAATGTATCATTCTTCAATAGTTCATTAAAAGCTGCTCCTCCACAATAACTAGTAGCCATTTCTCAGTCCAGCTGGCAGGTTTAGAGCCCCAGCCAGTCTTTTGCAGTTGGGGTGGGAGGGAGTGAAAGAAGAGGATGGACAAGGGCTCCCTTTTTAAATTTAAACGAACAGGAGGCTTAAATAGTTCGAGGTAATTTACTTTTATTGAAAGTGGGGGGAGGAAACTTTTATTCTGGGTTAATTATGTGCTGAGGTCTCTTAAAGACAGAGGGAACCTCAGAAGATTTCAGGTTTTGCTTTTTTATTTCCCGTCTTTTGTTTTGTTTTGTTTTTTGGCTTTTGTTCCTGTTGAGTCCTGTTTTTTTTTGCCCGAGAGCATTTCAAATTGAATTCAAATTCACATGGTGTTGGGAGTCTGAAATGAACAACGCAGACTAACACCGTCTTGGCACTGATGCCTTCTAAAAGCACAGATAGACAGACACAATCCTTAACAGAACCATAGGCTTTAGAGATGGAAAAGAACTATTAGATTAATTAGTCTATCCTCTGTTGCTTAGGCAGGATTGCTCCTTACCAAATATTCTCGAAACTATACCCAGTCCAGTTTTTGGTCCTCAGGAAAACAAAAGATACAACTGGCTTCCGGTGGATGAATCTCACCTCTTAGCTAAGCCATTGTGTGTGACTCATAAGTATAAAACTATTTTGGTAACTTTAAAGCACACTTCCAAGGCCAAATTCAACTTTCAGTTAAGTGAGAACCACGTAACATCTGGCACAATGAGCTACAGGCTGAACCTCTCTAATCCAGAACTTCCTCATCTGGTTACATCTGGAATCCGACATGACTTTAATTGGCCAGATGACCACATATCATTGGTGTAGCCAAGTTTCCCGTGGTCCCATAAAATTTATTTCCAGCCACCAGTCCTGCCTTTCAGTGTTCTTTGCTGTTGTTTAGCTCTAGTTTACCCCTATGTGTCTTCTAAGAGCCCAGTAAGCCATGGAAGCATTGGTAACACTGCTGGACCATACTGACCTCCCATGGTCTGGCAAATTCTCTCATTCGGCACCAGGCAGGTCCTGAGGATGGCCGATGAGAGAGGTTCAGCCTGTACAAACAAAAGGATTTCCACTAGCATCAGGAGTAGGATCTGGGCACTAACAATGTTACAGGACAAATGCTTTAGTAAAGTTTTTTTTTTTCCCACAAATGGTAGATTAAAAAGGTGTGGATGTTATACTGACTGGTGCACCAGGATCACTCCTTACCTAACCCTAATCCTAAATTAGACGTAGACAGCACAGGGGAGTGGATGCAGATTGGCGTAAGTGAAGCCCCTTTGCAGTCTGCCGGCGGTAGCTCTCCTATGGTTCCATTTAGTGCACTTAGTGGAGCTGTGCTAAACCAAATGCTCCAGGTGCTGCTGCAGTTGCGTGAAGTAAGGGAAGTTGTTTGGAGAACTTCTCCCACCGACCTCCTGCTGTGGGGATGGCAGCAAAAATTGGTGTTGTAGTATATCTTTTATATTGTTGCAAAGATAGGTGTTCAAAAGATATCTCTGGCATCTGATTAAATATACCTTTCATAAGGTATATTTACCTCCAAAATATCTGTTAGTCTATAAGGTGCCACAAGACTTCTTGTTGTTCTCGAAGCTACAGGCTAACATGGGCTACTCTGTAATAACTTTCATAAGGGTACATCTACACTTACCGGAAGATCAATACAGTGGTGGTCGATCTTCTGGGGTGCGATTTAGTGTACCTAGTGAGGCCACACTAAATTGAACCATTAGGGCTCCACCGTTGACTCTGGTACTCCTATCGATCACAAGGAGTAAGGGAAGCTGACAGGAGAATTTCTCCCATTGACCTTCTGCTGTGGGGCTGGCAGAAGACATTGATTTTGAATACATCAACTCCAGCTACACAATTCACGCAGCTGAAGTTGTGTATCTTAAATTGATTTTCCCCAGTACTGTAGACCTGGCCTTAGACACTACTTATATTCTTCAAGTTTTAAAACACAAGTAAACTTTTACAATTACACAATAAAATTAAGTTCATAATATCACAGCTGGTCTTTCATTCCATTTCATTTCATCCTTATCTCTCACTGGCTGAATGGATAAAAGAGTTCTCAGAAATTCTGGAAGGTTCTCCAAGATTCTACAACGGTCCAGAACATTCTAGGAAGTTAGCGAAAAATGAACCCACATATAGAATACTAGAAACATGCTACTTGAAACATTCCACTTCCCCTTTTCTCACCACCACCACCACCAGTTCCCAACAAATGGTGCTCCCAAATCTGGCACCTCAGATAGTGGCCTGGATCAGTAGTAGGCATCCTTCAGTCTGCATAGACTATGGATCGCGCCCTTAAAAGTTTCAATTGAAGACTTCATTTACAGCATCTATTGTGACTATAGAGACCCACACGAGAGTGACAGTCCTTACTGCATCTCTTGCAGATGTAGTGGGTGTCTGGCAAGTCCTTATTGTGCTTTCTGTGTGCTCGCTTCTCCTCTGCTAGCTGTCTGATCCTCATCTTGCCCTTCTGAAGGCCCTTGTGTAACCCCTGCCTCCATCTGCTGCGGTCGTCTGCTAGTTCTTCCCAGTTGTCCAGCTCGATGTCTACCTCTCTGGGGTCTCTCTTGCAGACATCTTTGTAACGCAACTGGGGGCGTCCGGGAGGTCTTTTGCCAGAGGCTAGCTCACCATACAGGATGTCTTTTGGAATCCTTCCATCATTCATCCTGTGGACGTGGCCAAGCCAGCGGAGCCGACGCTGCCTGAGGAGGGTGTGCATGGTTGGGATTCCAGCTTGCTCGAGGATGGCTGTGTTGGTAACTCTGTCCTTCCATGATATTCCAAGGATGTGCCTGAGGCAGCACAAGTGGAAGACGTTCAGCCTCTTTTCCTGGCGGGCATACAGGGTCCAAGTCTCGCTGCCATAAAGGAGGGTGCTGAGGATGCAGGCTCTGTAGACTTGCATTTTGGTGTGAGTGTACAGCTTGTTGTTATTCCACACTCTCTTGCTGAGTCTGGACAGAGTTGTGGCCGCTTTTCCGATCCTCCTATTTAGCTCAGTGTCCAACGACAGGGTGTCAGTGATGGTGGACCCGAGGTAAACGAACTCGTGGACAACCTCTAACGTATAGTTGTCAATGCTGATGGATGGGCATTCAGCAACGTCCTGACCGAGTACATTCGTCTTCTTTAGGCTGATGGTAAGCCCAAAGTCCTTGCACGCTTTGGAGAACTGATCCAGCAGTTTTTGAAGCTGGTCTTCTGTGTGAGACACTACAGCAGCATCGTCTGCGAACAGCATGTCTCTGATGAGGACTTCTCGCACCTTAGTCTTAGCTTTCAGCCTTGCAAGGTTAAACAGTTTCCCATCAGATCTTGTGTGCAGCAAGATGCCCTCTGTTGAAGATCCAAAGGCATGCTTCAGGAGGAGTGTGAAAATACCTGCTCATGAACAACTGTACATCTTGGGTGACTTCAGTGCAAGAGTTGGAGCTGATTGGGCCTCATGGCCTTCCTGCTTAGGACACTTCGGTGTGGGAAAAATGAATGACAATGGACAGCGTCTCCTTGAACTGTGCACGTACCACAATCTGTGCATCACAAACATATTCTTCCGAACGAAGCCACAGCACAGAGTGTTGTGGAGACACCCACGCTTGAAGCACTGGCATCAACTTGATGTGGTCATCACTAGGCGTAATAACCTCAAAAATGTCCTTATGACAAGCAGCTATCATAGTGCTGACTGTGATACAGATCACTTGCTAGTTTGCTCCAAACTCAAGCTGAGACCCAAGAAGCTGTACCGCTCTAAACCTGCTGGAAGGCCCCGCATTGACGCCAGAAAGACGGCAAACTTGGAGAAAGCTGTAAAGTTCAGAGAGACCCTCCAGGAAAATCTGCGCAGTGGCCCTTGGGGCGTTGATGCGACATCCAAATGGCAACATCTGAGGGATACAGTTTACAACACGGCCTTGTCGGTGTTTGGAAGAAGAGCTAGAAACACGAATGACTGGTTTGAAGCTAACTCTGATGAAATGATTCCAGTCATTGAAAAGAAGCGTGCTGCACTCCTGGAGTACAAATGCTCACCGAGCCAGAGTACCCAGCAAGCACTTAGAGAGGACAGAAGAACAGTACAGCAGACAGCCAGGCGCTGTGCCAACAACCACTGGCTCCAGCTATGCAGCAGCACCCAGACCTGTGCCGACTTTGGTAATTTCAGAGGAATGTACGAGGGTATGAAGAAGGCATTAGGACCCACCCAGAACAGGATGGCACCTCTGAAATCCAAATCTGGTGAAGTCATCGCTGACAAAGCCAAACAGATGGAGCTCTGGGTTGAGCACTACTCTGAGCTGTACTCACGCAAGAATGTTGTGGTTGACGCAGCCCTTGATGCCGTCGAGCTCCTACCAGTAATGGATGAACTGGATCAAGAACCGACTGTGGATGAACTGAAGAGAGCTATCGACAGCATTGCAGCAGGAAAGGCCCCTGGTCAGGATGGTATACCACCAGAGGTAATCAAATGTGCCGCGGACACACTCCTGGAACCCCTGCATGAGCTACTGTGCCTGTTCTGGAGAGAGGGAGAGGTTCCACAGGATATGCGTGACGCTAACATTGTAACGTTGTATAAGAACAAAGGAGACAGAAGCAACTGCAACAATTACCGTGGAATCTCCCTCCTAAGCGTCACTGGTAAACTGTTCGCTTGCGTCATCCTTGGCAGACTCCAGAAGATTGCTGAGAGGGTGTACCCCAAATCGCAGTGCGGATTCCGCGCAGAGAGGTCTACCATTGACATGGTCTTCTCTCTAAGGCAGCTGCAGGAGAAGTGCAGGGAGCAGAGAAAGCCACTCTACATAGCCTTCATCGACCTGACCAAGACTTTTGACTTGGTCAGCAGGGATGGTCTGTTCAAGCTGCTCCACAAGATAGGCTGTCCTCCACGGTTACTCAAGATGATCCAGTCATTCCACGAAGAGATGAGAGGAACCATCCAATATTACGGCGCATTATCGGATGCTTTCAGAATCAGGAGCGGCGTCAAACAAGGATGCATGCTTGCTCCAACATTGTTTGGGATCTTCTTGGCCTGGATCACTTGCCCCAATATATAGCCCTGGGCAATCGCTAGCATCCAGGATGGACTTATGAAGAACAAATCATGCCAAACCAGTTGGTTTCCTTTTTGGACAAAGAAATATATTTGGTGGATGGGGGAATGTCGTGGACGTAATACACCTGGATCTTGGCAAGGCTTTCTATACAGTCCTACATGATATTCCAGTAAGAAAGCTGCAGAAATGAGGGGTCAACAGGATTACTGCTAAGTGGATACATGATTGGATAAACAACTGTAAAGAAGAGTCATTATTAAAGGAACGATATGGGATTAGAGGAATGTCATAAGTGGAGTTCCACAGGGATTTGTTCTGGGTCCTGTGTCGTTTGACTTCTTTATTAATTCCCTGGACATAGGTATAGTGAGAATACTGATGAAGTTTTCAGACAACACAAAGCGGGGTGGGGTTTTCCAGCCCTTGGGAGGAAAGAGCTGAAATTCAGAGGGGTCTTGATAAAAGGGAGGAACTGAGCTATGGACGAAAAAGGGAAACTCAGCAAAGAGAAACATAAAGTGCCACACTTGGGGAAGAAAAAACAAACGAGCAAATACAGAGGGGAGGAAGGGGAAGCAACTAGCTCGGCAGCAGCTAAAAATAACAACAATAATATGTGGAGATCTACCCATCCCATAGAACTGGAAGGGACTCTGGGAGGTCATCAAGTCCCATCCCCTGCATTCACAGCAGGACCCATACCACCATCCCTGACAGGACACCACTCCTGACAGGTTTCTTTTCCTTTGCCCCACACCCCTAAATAGCCCCCTCAATGACTGCAATCATTACCCTGGCTTTACAAGGCCAATGGGCAAACCACTGAGCTACTCCTACTCCTAAGAAGGAGCTGAGAGTTGTGAAGGAGCCCAGACTAAACAGGAGTCTGCAACATGCCCTGTTACAAAATAAATAAATAATTTTTCAATAATAATATAGGAGATATGCATTTTCTTGAACCAGAAGGGACCTTGGGTGGTCATCTCATCCGGTCTGTCTTCTTGGCAGGACCAAGCACCATCCCTGATGTTTATTTGCTCCAATCTCTAAGTGGCCTCCTCAAGGATTGAGCTCATAAGCGTGGGTTTGAGTAGGCTGCTGCTCAAGCCACTGAGCTGTCACTACCTCATAGGGCTCAGAAACAATCAAAAGCAATTTTACTTTTCACTGACAGAGGCATGGCACATGGATCACAGGAAGAGATAGTAGGATTCTCCTCAGTGCTGGTTAGGCCTTAGCTGGAGTATTGTGTCCAGTTTTAGTTATCAATCTAAAGAAAGGATATAGAGAAATGGGAAAGGGGCCAGAGATCAGCAAAAAGGGTGATCCAAGGAAGGGAAGGCAAGCCATGTGCAACGGCTGAAGGAACTGGGTATGTTTAATTTGGGAAAGAGGAGATTAAGGGGGGACATGATACCAGTCTTCAGGTACTTAAAGAGTACCTGTGTGAAAGGCTGCCATAAAAAAGATGGAGGAAAGTTGTTCTCTTTGGCCATAGAGGTAAGGGCAAGAAGCCTTGGGTTCAAACTACACCACAGGCACTTCTCACATTAAATCTCAGGGAAAAACCTAAATGTAAAAACATTTGGACAATGGAACGGATGCCCAGAAAGGGTGTGAAATCTCCTTCACTGGAGGTTTTTAAAAGGAAGCTCAATAGCCACCTGTCTGGGGTGGTTTAGATGGACACACCCAAGCCTGGGTCTTAGCAGGGGGTGACTGGATGACCTCCGCAGTCCTTTCAAACCTGGTGGTTGATTCTAGAACCTTCCCCTCCTCACGTACACCACAAGAGGGGCTCCGACTTTAGCCGCTGAGGCCAGGTCCACATTAGACCTGAAAGTCGATTCTAGATACTCAATTCCATTTATGACAGTTGCATTTAGCTGCCATTGACGTATCTAGGCTCAACTTATCAGACCGTCCTGACAGAGGAGGGTCGATGGGAGAAACTGTCCCATCAACCGCCCTTACTCCTCACATAATGAGGATTACCAGGGTCACCTGTTGAGCCCTGAGAGTTCATTTCATGCGTCCCCACTAGGCATGCAAAATCGAACAGCGGAACACTGACCCTGACCAGGACAACTGCCTGGTAAATATCGACATACCCCGAAACTATCAGTGGTAAAATGTGGCTGCCTCACAGGGCCACCATCTGGAAAGATTTTGGCATCACTGGTGAAGAAATTCTAAAGTGATGAGTGTGGCACATATACCAAGCGAGTTTCAGGTTGATTCCCACCTAGAGTGTGCTTCTTTATGGGAAAAACAAAAGGAAAAAACAAAACAGCCCAAACAGCCCTTCTTACTTAGCCAGACAGACTGAGATCTAGATCCCCCCCTGGTGTAATTGGGAATTGCTTCAGTGTTCTCATTTTAGCACTTACAACTTCAATGGAGCAGGGCTGGCTGACACCAGCTAAGGATCTGGCCCCACTGACTGAAGTGTGGCAGTGCTGATTTACATCAGCTGAAGACTTGGCCCCACAGACTGCAATGGGGCAGGGCTGATTTACCCCATCCAAGGACCTGGTCCCACTGATTGCAATGGGGCAGGGCTGATTTACCCCAGCTGAGGATCTGGCCCCACTGACTGCAATAGGAAGCTAAATTTGGTTCCTAGGTTGCTTGGCTTGTAAGCTGTGAAATCCAGTTGTTTTTTTTTTTTTTTTTTTTTGCTAGTAGCTCAAATACGTTCCTCCCCTGGGGGATCTGCACAAGAATGTGGCTGAGCTGTTCCTTCCCACCCCCCACTGCTCCCCTGCCTGCCTCCTGCAATAGGTGAAGCCAAACTGAAGGATGGTTAGATTTTCCCTCGAGGAACAACATTCTTCAGTTATGAAATCGGCCCAGCCTCCTTTGCTTAGCTGAGCCTGGCAGGATCCTGGCCCCCTCCTGCCATGCACAAACCTGAGTCCTTTCGTGGGAGCTGCAGGTGCTGGCCACACGCTCCCTGCACAACGTACAACCAAAGAGGTATCGGAAGGCCGAGGGGGGCAGTACAGCATGTGCCTGTGTGGGACCCTCAGCAGACCAGCCTATGCAGCCCTGCAGGTGCATGAAGAGGAAGTTTGGGTGCTGGTTTATCATGTTTTCTAGGGCTCCTCCAATGTCATCCCTTAGCGTTGATGTTTTGAGGGCCCCCCATGAGCTTGGGCCCCCTTTCCACCCTTCTCATCAGCCCTCTTGCCTCCAGTATTGTTACTGGTGCTAACTAGACCAAAGCCAGACTGGGTATCTCTCCATAGGGCTGCAGGCACCCCTGTGATGGCAGCACGGCACCCCCAGGGAGAAGCAACGTGATATTTATGAAGGTATCTGGAACCAGGGATGTCTGGTGCAACGAAGACACTGGTCTGGGATTCAGCAAACCTGAGTTCAGGTCCCAGATGCCTTGAGGAACCTTGGTCAAGTCACATATGTCTTGCCTACACTAGAAAGTTCAGCCTCCTTAGAGTGGCTGACATTAGATCAGTATGAAGGTGCTCTCTACCGGCACAGCTACTCCATAGGGGTCAACAAATCCTGGCACGCAAGCTGATTTTTATTCACAAGTGAGGTGGGAGCTCAGTCCTGCCCCTGCTCCCCCATGTAGCCAGGAACTTGCTGAAAGCCAGGTTGCCTGTGGATTAGCAAAAGACCAGCTAATGCTACCAACTGTTGTAAGTAGAACTGTTAGTGACTTTAAAAAATTTCACTGGAACTCGGACTGTAGACAGAGGTCAAAAAGTCAAATGTTGGCACTGTCATAAGGCAAGGGGTGTCACTATTCTGATCTCACCTTTATAAGGTCACCAACCTTTTGCCAGTATAACCAGTTTGGGAAAAATCACTCCTCCAATCAACATAGGCTTACCAATAAAAAAAGAAGAAGACGTGGATTAGACTTTAATACGCAGTGCCTGAGTTCTCCCTCTGTAATCTGTGGATAACAACACTAACTTTTCTGTTAGTCTGTAAGGTGCCACAGGACCCTTTGTTGCTGTTACGGATCCAGACTAACACGGCTACCCCTCCGATACTTAACACTTCCTTTGGCTTTCTTTTTCCTGGAGAGAAAGAGATGGCATTGTGTGTGTGTGTGCGTGTGTGTACAATGCCAGAGCTCTGGAGAAGCTTGAAAGCTGCTCTCTTTCACCAACAGAAGTTGGTTCAGTCAAAGTGACTGCATCACCCACCTTGTCTCTCTGCAATCACTAACGAAACAGGCTTTGCTTTTAGTATACTGCTGCGATGCACTCTGAGAAATCCATACAATTCGCCACAACAGGATCCAAAGCTCCTCTGAATTACACAGCAGGGTAAAGACAATGTCTCTCTACACCTTCTGATTGCAAGTGGCAGGCGAGCTTGGCCTGAGGTGAACTCATGAGCTCAGCCACCTAAACAAACTTTAGAATGGTCTCCCTGAAATGTATCCTAGAGGCTGCCTTCAACAGCTGACACAAGGTCAACTGGTATTGCTCTGGCTTTCAGACAAGCTAATTTCTATGGGAGGAGCGTCGGCCCTTTTGGGAGCCTGTAACAGTACCTTTAATTGCACACCAAAAGGATTACTTCCAGGCCTGTACTGCTGCTATCCTGAAGGCGCATCAGGCTTTGCTGGACTATCTTATACAGCACTGAGCAGGGCGTCCAGCTGCATTACCTCTGGAGAGGTCAAGTGCAAAGCAAGCTTGCCTTTCACCTTGTCTTTGAACTTATTTGTACTAATGTAAAACTAAGGGCCTGATCCGGTTCCCACTGCAAAGCACAAAAAAAATACTCGCCTTTGCTCCTTAACAGACTTCTAACATATGACACATGGCATGGTCCTGGTCCCATTCAAGTCAATGGAAAGCGTTCCAAATATCCAAGTAGCTAGCTGTCAGCCACCATCAAACCCTAGACACTAGAAACACAATCAGCTCTAGAAGGGAAATCCATGAAACCTGGGCTATTAGCTGACTCCTGTTTTGATATCATTGAGGGTAGTTTTAAATAAGATCTGGCCCTCACAATCAGCACCACAAGGCTCAGGTAGGTGACTCCCAACCACTCAGTAGATGGCTATGTATCCTTTGCAGACAATCTTATGGGTGGGATTCAGCCTGCCTGACAGCATGGAAGGTCAACCCAGCCTGCAATCTCTGGGAATGCAAAAAGCATAGCATGAAATGACATTTAATTGGAATGGAACCCAGGGGTCAAGGGCTAGCAATAGAAACAGCTTCTACTCAAACCATCCAAACCTATGGGTGAAGACGAGACGACTCAAGGCCCTGGCAATGCCAGCTCTCTACATCTCTTGTTCAACTCCAGCCCTGCATTGCCAGTGAGTGAAAGTCGTTGCCATTTGAGGCATGTTCAGTAACCTGTATGAAGGAGCTGGGAGGTCTCAGCCCTCAACCCGGTTGGTCGCTGTTGTTGGCCAACTCATTGGAGAGGCCCAGGGCTGAACGGGTGTTGCGAATGACATCTTCTCTGCTCTAACAGTGGGTCCTCTGGGTCAGGACAGACGCCCATAAGTGGGATGCTAGGTAGACAAAGGCTGCATGGCATGTGCTCTGTTTGTCCTCCAGCAAACAAAAGGGTCCCATTCTCCAGGGCTTCCTGCGTGGTACTTTACACCAGCCCAAAAGAAAGGTCATGACAAATGACACCACTTACAAGATGGACTTCAACATGTATTTGCCGCTAATCGTCCACATGCATCACCCTCTCTCCCCTTATAGCTCAGGACTCACCTTTATCGAGCACGGGCCCAAATATGGCCAGACTGTCGTTGACAGTGGTGCAATTCCACCTCCTCCCACGGAACTGGTGCTGGCACTCCTGGATCCCGATCTTGACCCCTTCTGCCACGCTGGGCATGATTTCCACGTAGTTCCGACAGAAGCGCAGCTGCTTCGGGACCAGCCCTGGGATGCTGCCACAGAGGATGGGTTGAGTCCCCAGGGAGGAATACTGGTGACCAATGGCCAAGGACCTAGAAGAGAAAACAGAACAGTAGATTTCAGGCTAATCCTGCTCCTTGTACTGCAGGTTACCCCTCACAGCTTTGGGGACAGCAAAGCAATATTTTCAGTTCCTCAGCTCTCTCACCTCACCAACAAATGCCCCAGCTGCTGATTCCTCCCCAGAGAATGAAGTCATTTACCTATTTAAGCCTTCCACAATGGTGGACAAAAAGTCCCATACTAGCTCTTTCTATAAGCTAAGTTTTGTCCATATGGGGAAACTTGAGAGAGCTAATCTGAACTGACTTTTAAACTGGACTACTTAAACTGCCTTAAAGTCCTTTGCAGACATACTTTTTCAGAATTAAAGTAATGTATATTAAGGCCTTGTCTACACTTAAAAATAAGGTGAATTTAAGGTTGGTCAGGGATGTGAAAACCCTACACCTTTGAGTGGCATTGAAGTCCCTGCGTAGACAGCCCTAGGTTGACAGAAGGATTCTGTAGACCTAGCTACAACCTTTCAAGAAGGTAGATGACCTATGGCAATGGAAGAATCTCTTCTGTCAATGTAGCTAGAGTCTATGCAAAAGTACTCACAGCTGCAATAGCCCAGCTGTGCCACTGTAGGGTATGTCTACACTACACCAGTCTGTTGACAGAAGTTACTTCCGTTGGCAGATCACGGCCCCACACAAAAGCGGATCGCTCTGTCAACGTGCTTTGTTGGCACAGAGTAGCCGGACTGCCTGGCTACTCTCTCGACACAACAGCTAACTGGAAGCACAACAGCCCAGTGACTGGGAAGCCCCCTCTGTCATCAGACCCTCCCCTCTCCCCCCTATCCCCCCCAGAGCATCCACAAAGCTTTTTTTGTAAATAGACTCTGTTGAGAAAAGAGTTTTGCCTCATGGGGGCAGAGGCAGAAGACTGCCAGCAAAAGTAGAATGTATTTTTAGCGTGGACGCTCCGCAAGTTTTGTTGACAAAATTCTCTAGTGTAGACACAGCCTATGCAGTGTTTTATGTGTACACTAGCCTTATGTTTAGCTACTAAAGTGAATTAACACTACTTTCACTCTGAATGAGACAACTGTCCACTCAGGATTTAGTGCTGTTATTGAATCCACTTTGAATCCACACATTTAATTAATTCAGATTAACTCCAATGACTGTCCCTGTGTAGAAAGACTGCTAAACTCCTTTCCACTCACTGCTCTGGTCTATCACAATCATTCCCCCTTTTCCATGGACACGCAATTCACGTAATCACCGTTTCTTTGTCACCGGAAAGGTTAGAAACTTTTTGTGTGAAGAATTGGACGTTGAGTATAATTCTGCGAGCTGGGGTGGGATTTCCTGGCAAATCCATTGGCCATGGAAGGCACAATTGTAGCCAGTCAATACTGAAGTTAGGAGTAGAGAAGAGGATAATGGCAGTAATGGAGAAGCGCACACTCTGGCTTGCTGGAGAGTGCACCAAGATGTTAGGCATTCTATGGTCCACCTGGATTCATGTCTCACAACTGGGGCCTTAGAAACACCATTCCACTCACTGTGGCACAGATGGGATGAAAAGAATTGAATCTGAGCTGCCATCTGCAGATGTTTGGAGTGTACTTTCTCCCACATGGTTTGCAATGATGCCTTTTATTTTTTAATTTTTTTTTTTGCGGCAAAGCTGTTGATGCTAAGTTACCTAACAGGCAGATTGGGTTGTGCTGATGCTAGCTATGGAAAGAAACAACACAGAAGCCAGGCGGTTCTCTCATCCCTTATGATCGTTTGTTATCCACAAATATATAGAATTCAGTGATAATAACACAATTAATTCTGTGTTCTGAAGAGTCAATATTTGAGTATTCGCGACTTCTGCTGACCTTAAATCTCTGAATTTATTTTGTTAAAATTGAAAAAGGACGTTTTCTCAGAAATGGTCCTGGATAGCAGAATGCTTGAGATTATCCGAAAGAGCACCAAGGTATGCACATTTATAAGTGCTTGTCTGAACAGGTACGGTTTGCAAAGTATCCAGATGTCATAATAACCAGAGTGCAAGTGGAATCCACTTTTTACGGTGCAAGGCATGGGGATGTCAGGGAGCGTGTGTCCTGCTCATGTCACCCTTTACGTGACTCCTCTGTTCCCTGCTCCCAGTCCAGGCCCTGCCATGCTCCCCGTCTCCTTGATCTGCCCCCCTTCCCTATAGGAATCTCTGTCCTGCACCTGCTGTGCCTTCAGAACCACAGCGGTGAAAGGAGCAGAGTGTGCCCCCCCACCCCCACTACAGCTCCTCCAGTGTTCTGTGGCCCCAACCCTTCCGCACAGGGTCTCCTCCAGGTGTATGCTGATAGCCCCACTGAGATCAAGGGTGTGTGTGTGTGTGTGTGTGTGTGTGTGTGGAGGGCAGGGCTGGCACTGGGGGTTCTGCTTGCCTCCCTGATGCAGTTTCTGGGAACTACAGGACTCTCTTGGGGACCGCAGGCAGGAGAGGTGCAGAACATGGGTCCACCAGAAGGCTTCAAGGCACAGCTCCTCCTTGGCCTCTGTACTGCCCACAGTCCTGTTCCCTCTCTCTGGTACAGCGAACCAGCTCTAAGTGTCTTGCTGGTGCCATGTCCTGGACTGGACTTGCAGTGCTGCATAATGACAGGCACATCCAGAATAGATTGGACAGACGGTGAGCTGGCAGACATATAGCTGGCTAGATAGGTTTAAACATGCTCTTATGAGTGCTTCTAGCAACCACCTGGGTTATGCAAGCGAAAAGGATTGTTAAAGTTGAAGAGAGCATTGTGAACACCTGCTCTCCTTCTGCTGAATCACCAGCCACAGAGCTCCCCCAGATTACTCCGAGAGCAGATCTTTGGGAAAATCAGCAGACTGCACTTTAAAATGGTCAGTGAGGGAGGGTTCTGCACATCCCAGGCTTCTCAAATGTACCTGGGCACCTCATGCCCGTTGGCTTGGGCATTATATGCTAACAGACCTTCGAGGAGCTGGTCCCAAATACCCGATCCAGTAGCCACTGAAGTCCGTCCAACCACTTGCATTGACTGCTGGGGCACTGGCTCAGAGGCACCGACTTCCTGTTTTGCTGGAGGTGCTCGATACTGGCTCTGCTCCTGGCCTTGCCCTGCCTCTTCCTGTCCACATTCCACCCTACTCTGCCTCTTCCCATCCTGTTCTGCTCCCTCCCCTGTGTGCACCCTGCCCTCACTCTGCCTCCTCTTTCTCCCATTCCACCCCCTTCTTCCTGGCACCTCCTGAACGCCGCTGAACAGCTGATCACTGGGAGGTGAGAGGAGAGGAGCTGGTTGGTGGGGCTTCCAGTGGTCGCCGTGTACCCACTATTTCTTTTTTCTCTCGGTGCTCCAGCCCTGAGCACCTACAGCATCAGTGCCTAGGCCCTGGCTCAAGCCTGAAGGGTCCCATCCAGCTGCTACTGAAGTTGAGGCAAAATTCCCATTGACATCACTCGCGCATGGCCAGCTCCCTAGGGACTTCAGTGTACTTCTCTTGAGGTCATTGGGAGGCTTTCTGCTTGTTTGAATGAGACCTAGACCAGGTCTGAAGAGCTCAGTCCTGTCTGTTGATACTCATGGAAATAATCCCAGCGAGCTCATGCGAGCCCCACAGTTGTAACCCACCGGGACTAGTGAGAGTAAGGGACTGGCCATTGGAATAAGAGTTTTCAGGGTCTGCCCATGATACTGCTGCTGGAAAAATAAACTAAGCTACAGATCTTGGTACAATTCATTCTAAATGAAGCTTTATTTGCTTTTTCACACTGCTCCTTCCTTAATAACAGACACACCTTTCTCTGGCTAGGTTACAGCCGCAGAAAGCAGCTTTCAGCAGCTGTCAGCAGCCAAACCAGGCCCTCCGGGTATCCCCAGCTGGTAAGGTGCTGTAATGTAAACTGAGCATTTCACTGGCAAATGCTATGGTCACTTGAGCACCAGCTGGAGAACTGTGGGGACAGATTCATTTAATGTTCTGGTCATCATTTACATTTCAGCTTCAGCTTCATCTCCTATTATCTTCCTAAACTGCATCAGGACTCTGAAGCACAATTACTCCAATCACAGCAATTCTCATCACCTCTCACTAATGCGTCAAATATTTAAACAAAACCACTTGATCTCTGGGGAACGTTCACCTCCTTCTGCCAGGGAGATGCATCAGGTTCTTTCAGTGTCACGTTCTTTTCTTTGTTGTCTTTGGACATAAGAAGTTACTGATGTGCCAAGCTCAGAAACAATGAAAAACGTCAGAGAACATTTGGATAAATCCCTGAAGTTTGGACACTCATTTCCTGGCTACCCAATGCTTTTGAGGTCTCCTAGCTCCCAACACCTATCCTTCTCACTTGTCCCAGCAAACAGCTCCCTTCTTCTGCGTCCTCAGTGCCTTCTTCTTGTCCTGATCCCAAGCAGGTCTTTTACTTTTTGGTAGTGTTGAGAATATCGTGGGTAGAAGCAAGATACTTTTAAATTTGGTGTTGTCTCTTGGCTAGGATCTGTGGCATTCAGTAAATCCTTCAGTGCTTTATGGGACCTAGTAAGACATGGTCTCCAAATCTCCTTCATTTTACGGCTTCCCAGAATGAGTCACCAATGGCCTTCTTCCCATTTGTCACTAGAAAAGCATCAGAACTTGAGAAAATTGTAATTGTTGAGCCTCAAAACAGGTTCTGCTCACATTTGGGGTGGGGAGAAGGCTCAGGTGTTTTTTCTTCAAACCAGCTTGCTCATCCCCATCCTTAATTTAAGAAAAGTCTGGAATAGCCATTCCTGTGAGCAGTCTACAAAAAGACAATGCAAAACTATTCTGCATATTCATAGTCAACATTCTTGGTTTATCTTTTAACCTTCACCTACCCTAAAGTGTATAATTCAATCTGTAGAGGACATTTCTCTTTGCAAATGCACCAACCTCCTTCCCCAAGTCAATTGAACCTGCTCCTCTGTTAGTCAGTGACTGATCTAAGTGTCCCATTCTCTTCTCTATTTACCATACCAGATAGCTTTCATTTGGTGCAGTTAGGGCCCAAACACCCCGGCAGGTTTCTGAGAAAGATATGGTAAAGACACTATCATTTTCAGAGGCCTGCTTCTAGGATCATACTTCTCCAGAAAAAAGATTATGGACTATGTCTATGCTACAGAATCTCTGCACTGGTCTACTCCACTAAGACCAGATCTACTGCTTGACCTAAAAGTTGATTGGCCCTGAAGAATTCTATCTTCCAGTAAGTGTAGACATACCCTAAGTTAAGTCAACATAGCTACATCACTCAAAGATGTGAAAAATTCATTCCCCTATGAGATGTAGTTAAGCCAGCCACAGCCTTGGTATAGACAGTGCTAGAAAAATGGAAGAAGTCTCCTTTCAATTTAGCACTGCCTCTTGGAGAGGTAGATTTACTTCCATCGCTGTAGAAAGTGTCTACACTAAAGCACTGCATCGGTACCACTGTAGCATTCCTAGTGTAGACATTGCCTATGTTGGCATGGCTCTGCTGGCGTAGTTCCCTACTGTAAAGGAAGGCTGCATCACCAGAAGGAGCTATTCCATGAAAGGTTTCGTTTTGATTAAAAATCCTTATTTTGGCAAAAAAAGAGAGATGTTTCAGTTAAACCCCCCCCCCCCCGCAGATCTTCGCGATAGGGTGGCTGCGAGATAATGTAAAATATTGAGTAGTCAGTGAAAAATCAACGTGCGCTTTGCATTTCTACTTCCTTTCCTCAACAAATCACCAGACACAACCCTTGGTTTACAAAGAATCATAGAATCATGGCAGGCAGGCAGGTGGGCAGGAGGCAATGGCAAATCCCAAGTCCTTCCACCTTACAAAGCTTGAGGGCTTCAGCCCTAGGCAGTGGTGCTTGAACTAATCTCTAATGCCAGCCAAGGGGTCATGCCCAGCTGATTAGCAGAGCACCCACAGCTAGATTTTTAGTTTCTTGCGGTAGTGAATATTTGCAGAGGCCTTGGGGCGCACAAAAATTATTCTGCACATGGATGGAAAAGATTAGAGGGAACATTGGTCGAGGCTCACTGTGGGGCCCAACCTTCAGTTTGAGGACCACTGATCTTGTCCATCTCTTAGACTTCATCTGCACTAGAAGCATCTGCCTTCAAAAGTTACTGCCAGAAGACATGTTCTGACAAAACGTCTGTCGATGGATCGCGTGTACACCGAAGAGCAGATTGATCCTTTGATCCACTCTGTTGACAAAATGGCCCCTGGAGCATCTACCCAGCTTTTTTGTTGACAGTTTTTGTCAACAAATGCATTTTGTGTGCAGACACACCACAAGTTTTGTCTGCAAAACCCCATTTTTGCCTACAAAACTATCTAGTGTAGACGTAGCCTTACTGAGATAGGATTAATTAGACCTAGACCATCCTTGGTCATAGTGTCTCTAACTTAGTGTTAAAAACAACCCCTATGGGGATTCCTTAACCTCCCTAGGAAACCTGATCCAGAATTTCACTATCCTTGCCATTTGAATTTTTCTCCATACTATAAAATCTAAATCTCCCTTGCTGCAAACTCAGGCTATGTCTATACAGCAGCATTTTTTCAGAATAAACTATTTCAGAAGAGATTTTCCAGAATAGCTTATTTTGAAATAACGCTGCTACACACGAAATGAATTTCAAAATAGCCCTCAGCTATTTTGAAATAGAACATCCACTCACAATATAACCTATTTTGAAACAGACCCACTAGATGCATAATGGCTTACTTCAAAATAGGCTCTATTCCCTGCCTACTTAGCCTCTGTTTCAAAATAGCTGTTTCAAAATAGGCACTGTTCCTCATGGAATGAGGTTTACCTAGTTCAAAATAAGCAGTCTGCTATTTTGAAATTATTTCAGAACAGCGGTTGTTTTGTCTAGATACTAGCAAAGTTATTTTGAAGATAGCAGCCATTATCTCAAAATAACTTTGCTGTCTAGACATACCCTTTGACCAGTGTTTCCCAAAATGTAAAACATTTGTGTATCCCTTTTGGGACTTTGGCCTTATTGGTATGCCTCCTCTTCCAGTGCTTATCTCCTGATTTTCAGTAGTTTATTTTCTGCCATGTATTCCTTGAAATCCTTTCAAGTACCACCAGTGGTGTACATGTCATACTTTGGGAAATGCTGCCTTAGACAATTACATTTTGTCCTATTCTGAGAGGACATGGAGAACAAATGATCATTGTCCTCTTTATAACAACTTTGTACCTTTGGAAGACAGTCTTCATGTGCCTGCCTCAGCCTGCTCTTCTCTAGGTTAAATGTGTCCAGTGCTTTCATCTTGCGTTCATATTGGCTACGTCTACACTAGAGCGATCTGTTGACAGAAGTTGCTGTTGGAAGATACCTTCTGACAAAACTTCTGTTGACAGGTTGTGGCCACACACAAAAGTGGATCACTCTGTCAATTCGCTCTGTTGACTCTCTCTGTTGACAGAGAGCAGCCAGACTGCCCAGCTGCTTTCCCAACAGAACGGCCAACTGGAAGCACAGCAGACGGGGCTGTCTGGTGACCAGAAAGTCCTGCCTGTTGTCAGAGGCCCCTCCAGTGCATCTACATGGCTTTTTTGTTGACAGATTCAGTCGAGAAAGGTGTTCTGGCTCATGGGGGAGAGGCAGAAGGCTGTTGATAAAAGTGCCGAGTTCTGTTGATGCTATGTCGGCAGAACGCATTTTTAGTGTGGATGCTCCATGAGTTTTGTCAACAAAACCCTCTGGTACAGATGTAGCCATTCTGTTTTCCTGAACCTCTTCTCGTTTTTGTTGCTACCCTCTGGACCTTTTCCAGCTTGCCCGCACCTTCCTTAAAGTGTGGTGCCCAATCCTGGTCACAGCACTACAGTGGAGGCCTCCTCGGTGCCAAGTAAAACAGGACAATAAATTCCTGTGTCTTGCATATTATCCTCATGTTAATGCCACCCAGAATGACTTTTGACTTCTGCGCAATTGCATCATGTTGACTCACGACTTTCCCTTCATAGGGCTTGTCTATACCTAGCAATGGCTCAGTGCACCGGAGGTCAATCTTATGGGGATTGATTTAGCAGGTCTAGTACAGATGTGTTAAATTAAATGCTGAGCATGCCCTCATCACCCCAGTACTCCCTGCAGTCACAAGAAGTAAGGGAAGTCGACAGAAGACACTGTTCCATTGACCTCCCGCTGTGGAGATGGTGAAAAAATTTGACCTCAGGTATGTCAGCTCCAGTTACACTATGTTTGTGCAGTTGAGGAACTTAGGTAGACTTTCTCCTGTGTTGTAGACCCACCCAAAGTGCGAGGGATGTTTCTTTGACTTGTACCCTTTCAAAAAATTAAGGCAAATGCATGTTCTCATTCTAACACTCTCAGTAGTTCTGCAGAAGATGACAGTGCTTTCAGCTACCGGATCTTTAATCTCAAGAAACAGGCCTGAAGTGATATGTTTAAATTACTGGATTAAATATAGACATGTATAAGTCTGTACATAGTACTGTGGATGGGTCTGATCGTACAAACTCTTAGGCCGTGTCTACACTAGCCCAAAACTTCGAAATGGCCACGCAAATGGCCATTTTGAAGTTTACTAATGAAGCGCTGAAATGCATATTCAGTGCCTCATTAGAATGCCGGCAGCTGCGGCACTTTGGAATTGACGCGGCTCTCCGCTGCGCGGCTCGTCCACACGGGGCTCCTTTTCGAAAGGACCCCTCCAACTTCAAAATCCCCTTATTTGTATTTGCTGATAGGAATAAGGGGATTTTGAAGTTGGTGGGATCTTTTCGAAAAGGAGCCCCATCTGGATGAGCCACGTGGCGGTGAGCTGTGTCAATTTCGAAGTACCGCGGCTGCCGGCATTCTAATGAAGCGCTGCGTATGTATTTCAGCGCTTCATTAGTAAACTTCAAAATGACAATTTGCATGGCCATTTCGAAGTTTTGGGCGAGTGTAGACATAGCTTTAGAGGTGGAAGGAAGTTTAGTTCCATGAGTACCTCCAGCACCTTTTGCCGGCTCCAATCACAACAGTGTCTTCAGCAAAAGAGGCACAGGAAACACTTCACTGACTATTCCAAAGTTCACCACCTCCCCCTCCAAGTGCTACATGCATTGGAGTAAAACAGTACTTCAGTAAGACAATTCCACGGCACACCCGCATTTTTTCAGCTGAATCAATTGCTCTTAAACATCACATTTACTTACATTTACTAGGGTTACAATCTTACTGGAGAGGTTTGCAACACAGGAGTGCAGATAACAAGCTAAACAAGAATCCAATGCATTAATGTTCCAAATCCACCAAAAAATACAGTGTCTTAGACCACGAGCACAGACACAGTTTCAGAATCTGCTCAACTCCAGGCTAAGGATGTTGAGTAAATGAGTAACTGCTAAAAATTACAGTGGTTACTCGATTACTCGCAGATGCAGGAGGGGGCTTTAGAGTGCAGGCTGCCCTCCCCGCCAGTGGCCCTTTGAAGCCAGGATGCTGCATTTAAACTGCATCCTAGCTCCAACAAGCTCTCACCCTTCCATCCGCCACAGCAAGGAGAGGGGGTGGGCTCCTTGACAGCTTGTTTACATTGGGAAGCAGCATTTCAGTTGCCTCCTAGCTCGAAGGGGATCCTGCTGGGTTTGCATTTCCCCTCACAGTGGCTCTGCAAAAAGCCGTGGTGAGGAGCGGGCAGGAAATTGACTAACCGTGTGCCAGACGTAGTGAGGGGAATAGATGAACCCTGTGCTAGCTGGGACTCAGGCAGCCTTGCTGCTTGAACCCCAGCTGGCATACGGTTTGTCAGTCCCCCTGCGGTGGCTCTTCAAAGATTTGCAATGAGAGGAAATTGACGAAATTTCACGGCACAGTCTCATGGCACAGTGGTTGAAGACCACTGGGATAGCACTTTCTAACATAAATATGCAGCAAATATATACGCTTGTGTGTTCATATTAAAAAAAAAACAACAACAAAAAATCTCTCCAAAACAAAGCACTCCAAAGCTCAATTTTTCAACAGGGGAGAGGATGAAAGGCAAGAAAGCCACGTTGCTTAACAAATGGCTAGCCAGGACTCAGGCACTTAGTGTTGAGCACCTACTAACATTGAAATACAACTCCCTCTGGTGTGGAACGTAATGGCTATTTAACAGTGCACAACATACCCAACAGTTTGGATCTGGGAATGGAAAACATCCTACTCAGTGGAAAGTTGAGGTACCCTGGAAGGAGGCAGGCACTGAAGATCATCACTCTGGCCCTCCTCTTCACTGGGACTCCCTCCTTTCCATAAGCCCATATATTTAAACCCTCCTCTGGAACGCCCTACTCATAGAATCCTAGGGCTGGAAGGGACCTCAGGAGGTCATCAAGTCCAGCTCCCTGCCCAAAGCAGAATCAACCCCAACTAAATCATTCCAGCCAGGACCTTGTCAATCTGGGACTTAAAAATCTCTAGGGATGGAGAATCACCACCTCTGTCAGCAACGCATTCCAGTGCTTCACCACCCTCCTGGTGAAGTAGTTTTTCCTAACATCCAACCTACTCCTCTCCTTCTGTAAGTTCAGACCATTGTTCCTTGTTCTGCTATCTGTCACCACTGAGAACAGTTTCTCACCCTCCTCTTTAGAGCTCCCCTTCAGGAAGCTGCAGGCTGCTATTAAATCACCCCTAAGTCTTCTCTTCTGTAAACTAAACAAGCCCAAATCCCTCAGCCTCTCCTCATAGGCCTTGTGCTCCAGCCCCTTACTCATTTTTGTTGCCTTCCGCTAAACCTGCTCCAGCAAATCCACATCCTTTTTATACCAAAACTGGACACAGTGTTCCAGATGTGGCCTCACCAGTGCTGAATAGAGGGAATAACCACTTCTCTAGATCTGCTTGCAACGCTCCTCCTAATGCACACTAACATGCTGTTAGCCTTCTTGGGTACAAGGGCACACTGTTTACTCATATCCAGCCTTTCATCCGCCATAACCCCTAGGTCCCTTTCCATTCTACTATTGCTTAGCGCATCGGTCCCCAGACTACAACAATGCCTGGGATTCTTCCGTCCCTAGTGCAGGACTCTACACTTCTCCTTGTTGAATGGCATCCGATTTCTTTTGGCCCAATCCTCTAATTTATCCAGGTCACTCTGGATCCTATCTCTTACCTCCAACGTATCTAGCTCTCCCCCTAGCTTATTGTTGTCTGCAAATTTGCTGAGGGTGCAATCCAGTCCCTCATCCAGGTCATTAATAAAGATGTTAAACAACACTGGCCCCAGAACCGAGCCTTGGGGCACTCTGCTTGAAACCGACTGCCATCCAGATATTGAGCTATCTGCTGAAGCGGGTCTTGCCCACGAAAGCTTATGCCCTGAAATATCTATTGGTCTATAAAGTGCCATAGGACTTCTTCTTGTTTTTATCAGAGAGGGAGTCGTGTTAGTCTGTAGCTTCGAGAACAACAAGAAGTCTTGTGGCACCTTATAGACTAACAGGTATTTTGGAGCATAAGCTTTTGTGGGCAAAGACCCGCTTCATCAGATGCATGGGGGGGTGGTTTCAGAGGGATATTTAAAGAGTGGGGTCTCTCTGGCCCTCCCTCTTACCGGGACCCCACTCTTTAAATACCCCTCTGAAACCACCCCCCTACTCATACATCTGATGAAGCAGGTCTTTGCCAACGAAAGCTCATGCTCCAAAATATCTGTTAGTCTATAAGGTGCCACAAGACTTCTTGTTGCTCTTCTCATTTTTGACCATCACAGAGTTCACCACCTCCCACTTGTGGGTGCATATTCTAAATAAAAATTTCCCAGGAAGACAATCCACTGCCCTGCCTTCCCACAGGGAAGAGGCTGAGAGAACAAACGTGAGGGAAGACAGCCACATTGCTTAATGAATGGCTGGAAGGGGCTGAGATCCTTAGGTGCTGAAGGCAGTATAAGACTACAGAAGAGTAGGACACTATCATTAACAGCCCAGCTTCTTGCAAAAAGTGCCCAGAGCTCTTTAATTACCATAGACAATTAGGTCGTCTGTTTTACATATCAGTGGGAAGGCAACACCTTCCTGGCCCCTCAAGCCATATCAAGAACAAAGACCATGGTGTCACCTCAGCAACTTCCCTGCCCTAGTCTCCCACCTCAGGTTTGTGGCTGGAAGCTTTCTGCTTAGCTGGGGAAAGTTGCTCACCTCATCATACAAGATATTACAGCTGCCTTCTCCTTAATGCTTCAATCTGCCACCTACACTGCAGTTTATGAGAGCTGTAAATCTCCTGGTTATAAGGAACTCACATAATGATATTGCTGGTGAATAAATTTACCATGTGTAAATTATGGGCACCTGAGTTTCTTGCACCATAAGGCAGTGTAGTCATACTAAACATGTTTGTTACTCTGTCTCCTACCTTTCTGTAACCTACAAATACCATTTTTCCCATGAGGTGTACAGAAAAGATGTCTCTTCCTGCGGGTTTGGGATGAAAAGCACACACCTGGCTCATAGGACATTCACCCTCGTTTATACTCAGAAAATTCCCAAGCCTTGACAACTTTTTTATGTAGATGAGGAAGATTTTCTGTTTCATTCATCACAAACTGTGAGACTCCCAAAACAAATGTACAGATTTTAAAAGCACTTAAGAGATTTAGGTACATTGTTATTTTGATGTCTATCATTGAAATCAATAGGATTTTAAACCTAAATGGTGTACAAATATGGCTCTTAGGAGCCTAAATCATCTTGAAAGTCAGTGAGATTTAGGCTCCTCAGATCCAGATGCTAAAACATATTCAGATGCCTAATTCCCAGTGGCTTAAATGGGAATTAGGCATATCAGATCTTTGAGGATCTGCATCTCACATTCCAGAGGCACTGGACAATGAGATTTTGGCTCCTATGTCACTTAACCGATTTTACCCTAAGTCTACTAAGTAGCAACATCACTTTTGGTATAAGAATGCACTGTGTAAGACCTAGTATCAGAGAGTCCTGTATTCTAACAAAACAAAGCAGCAAAAATGTAGTACTTCAAAGACTAACAAAATGATTTTTTTGGTGATGAGCTGTCAAGGGACAGACCCCCAGACAGAATATTGTAATTATCTCAGGCAAGACACTTATCCCTCACTCCCAATCCAGTCCTTCAGGTTTATGTATTTGATTTGTCAGTTTTTATTGCAATTTTTGGACCTCTGTGCTGTGTAACTGAGTCTGGACTGGACAGGTCAAAGATCAGAAGAAGTGGGTCTGTCCCACGAAAGCTCATCACCTAATAAATCATTTTTTTAAAGTGCTACAGGACTGGGGTTTTGACCTAGGCATTATAGTGATGAGGATATTGATGCTGGTGCTGCTGTTGATGAAAATTTTACCCAGTTTTCCCCTAGTTTGGCACGAAGCCATTGTCTATGGCACACTCACTCCACCACAGAAGGCTTTTTAAAACTAGATTTTGCACATCCAGAACACACACGCACCGATGTCAGAAAGCTGCCTCTTTGGTTTTACCTGCGTCATCGGGCTTAAGAAATGTATGACCTCAAGTTACAGTGTTCTCTCAGAAAAACCAGCAAATTGGTTTCATTCTTACAGGCTATGGCATGCTAGATAATTGAAGACATTGCCTTGTCAACTCAGACCGGTCTGACCAACCTGAGACATAGCTTACAGCTGTTGACAGAGCCATACAATTTCCTCCTCTTTGTTTTCCATTGCTTGTTCTCACCTTCCCTGTGGAACCCCTGCAAAAGACTTGAGTTCTAGCAGGTTGTGAAATACTGCTATGAACAACTCAGAATATATCTACACTCACCCGGGGAGCATCTTGGTCGGGGGCTCTCTTCTGGGGTTTGATTTCACGTGCCTAGCAGGACACACAAAATCGAGCTATCAGGGGTCAACAGTCAACCCTTGTGCTCCTCATTATAGCGAAGAGAAAGGGAGGTCGACGCGAGAAACTCTCTCGTTGACCTCCCTCAGTGAGGACAGCCAGATAAGTTGATCGTAGATATGTTGATTCCAGCTACACAACTGCCGAGGCTGGACTTGTGGATCCGTGATCGACTTTAAGGTCCAATGCAGATGTGCCCTTGCTGAGCACATGATTAAAACTGAGCCCTGTGGTTGGCGGAACAAGGGCCTATATGAGGAATGTTTTGTGCATGCAGGGTTGCAAGTTTCTCTAAAGAATGCTATTGAGCTAAAGCACATAGACTGCAGCTCTGGAGGCTGGGTTCCTCTTTATATCCAAAGAGTATGGCAGATTTTGCCCATTCCCCACTGCTCCTGAACTATGGCTACCAGCCCCAGATGGCACAAAAATATGCTCCCTAGGGCCAGTTATCCCTTGGCTTCTCTGCTGAGGCTGCCAATCGACAAGTCATGTTGAGTCCTTTGCCACAAACCATTGCTGTGCTTTTTTTCACGCTACCCCTACACTTGGGCTCAGAGACGGCCCATGCCTGCCGATAACCATGAGGGCAATTGGCTCCATCAATGTTACTGAACATGCCCAGTTCATGTGCGCATGCTCTGTGCAAACCAAACAGCAAACCTGGTGGGGTAGGGGGGTCATGTGACCTCACATTGCCTCTGCATGGGCTTGTAGCTGCCACTAGTAACAGGTTCTTCACTCAGAAGCTTGCATGTGAATTTGTATTGAGTTTGGTGGACAGCCCAACTACTGATAAGCGTAACTAAAACCGTAGAAAAATGCAACCAAACAAGAAAAGTAGAACAACAGGTCCACCTGCACAGCCCACATTCTCCACCCTATGAAGATCATAGAAAGGAAAATGAAAAGTAAGTGGAGACCAACAGGACTGGAGGTGCTATTTGGGCTGCAGCTACTCATGAGCACAGCTAAAGGTTGGCTGAACCATCAATTTTATAGTTTTCCCTCCCAAACACCCACACATATTTGGTGATCATATTTACACTGTCTTCCAGCCTCCAGTCCAGGCACAGTTGTCTGGGAAACCATAACTGGAGATTCAATTGTCGATGTGGTCTTTTGCATTGACACACGGGTCAATATTTCCAACTTTTCATGTGGTTATCTCACAACTTCACATACTAAAAACTTCCCCCTCCTCCCCATATATCCATTCTTTCACAGCTGTATGATATATTTGTTTATCACAAGTTAAATATTGTTAAATCTTATGACCCTAGGTCACTTACTTATGCTACCTCCAGTGTTTCTTTGTGTTAACAAACATAACTTCAAGGCATCAGCTCCCTGCCAAGCCAACCATAACATTAATGTTTATTCTGGACATTTTCCTCCTTGGATTTCAGCTATATCAGCTTCACACACAGCTTTTAAAAGCAATTTTGCAAATGCTACACATGTTCAACTTGCCTCATGGCTTCTCTAGAATCAGGACGTGAGTCATAGGTCAACAGGATCTGCTCCAGCCCTGCTCTCATGAGTCAACACCCCTCTCTTCACTCATACCCCTCCTAAGGACTTCTCAAGTACACAATGTCGACACTGCAATGGGGGAGACGTAGGAAGGTGGGAAACGACTACTGTACATATAGCCAGGTATGAACCAGCTTTAACCTAGTGAGCTCAGGCTTTGGTAGAAGTGTGGCTGTGGCCACACAGGGTCAGAACATATAGCTCAGGATTCTGTCTTCTGACAGTTGCCAATGCCAGCTACCCCAGAGAGAATGAACAGAACAGGTCATCATCAGGCAATCCATCCCCTGTTGCCCATTCCCAGCTTCAAAAAACAAAGGCTTGGGGCCCCATCCCTTCCCACTATGGCTAATAGTCCTGGATGGATCTATGCTCCATAAGTTTATCTCTTTTTGAACCCTGTTATAGACTTGGACTTCACATCATCAGCCGGCAAGGAGCTGCACAAGTTGACTGTGCCTTGTGTGAAGAACTACTTCCTTTAGTTCACCAATGGGCAACCCAGGCTAGCAAGAGGGCTGCAAGAGTGGCCTTCCTTCATCTCAATGGGTCACAAGACTGTGCTAATCAAGACGGTCTCCCAGGACAGGGCAGAGCTGCTAACCATTCTTGCGTACCCAGAATCGGCCGGGTATGCCGACTGAGCCATAGCAGAGGGAGTGCATGGCTCTTACAGTCAATGATGGGTGCAGTCCGCAGGCACCTCACTTCGCATGCCCTTGCTTTATGCGTGTGTCACTTTCATAACACCAGTACGAAAGAAATGACCGCTGGAAACTGGAGGCATCTGGCAGCCCTGTTTATGGGCCATGGGACACAAAATGTCTCGTGGGCCACACAGAGAACCCTGGTGGGGTGCGTGTGGCCCTCAGGCCATGGACTGCTCACCATTGCTCTAGTTGTTTTAAACCTGCTGCCTATCCATTTCATTTGGTGACCCCCCGGCGTAGTTCTTGTGTCCTTGGGTAGTTATTCCAGCAGCTGCAGCTCCATGTCTGCTGACACTCATGTTAGTTAGACTAAAGCCAGCTCAGGGATGTCTGCAGGGGATGTTACAATCACACCTCCAATGGCAGAATAGCTGTAGCCTTAGCCTACTTTCCCCTGCTTTGCCCAGTCAACAAGGCTACCTTATACCACTCTGGCAGCTATGTCAGCCAGGGACATGCACATACCAACTCACCTCTCACTGTAGATACAGCTAAGACAGAAGGTGAATGCTTCTGTCACAGTAGCTACCATCACTTCAGGAGCAGGCGTTCCTCTGGTGATGGGAATTGACACTGGGGTGGGCTGTGTCTATGCTACGAGGCTGTGCAGGCACTCTGCATTGGTATAGCTATGCTGAAATAGTATTTGCTGTGTAGGCACACCCTGGGTTCAACCATATGTGCCAGGAAGCCAGCCAGCTAGCGACTGCACAAACATAGTAAATTCCCCCGAAAGCTTTCATGTCTTGTCTTTGTCCTGTGTTCGCTTTGTCTTCCCTGCAGAATAGGAAGAGTGTGTTCAGGTCCGCCTCTCGCCCACAGCCTGGGTTTGCTCTGTGGATGAGCTGTGTTGGTTGCACTTTCCCAGCTGCTGCAGCCAAGAAAAAGATGGGTCCTCTCATCTGTGTCATGGTGTTGGCATATGCCTGAAAGACCAGGACTCCTCAGCTTTTCCACGGGGAAGGCTACGCTGTAATGGAGGGATTGTCTAAGGGATTTCCCTTCTCACTCACAATAGCAAGGGCACCTCCCTGACTCTTTGTGATCGCATCACAGCAAAAAAGTGGGAAAGTTACATTATTGCTGGTAAAAGAACAGGTGGGGGGGGGAAGTGTTCCTTATTTTCCCATCCCTGCAAAAAAGGTGGCCCCAAATAAACACAAATAATACTTTTCTGGATTTTTTTTAAACCTAAAATGTCTTTGACAAAAGCAGGGGACAGAGGTATAGCATTGCCATCATTGCAAGAAGTTACTCTCTTCTAGGGGGAAAAAAAACAATCCTCAGTCATAGAACTGTAGAAATAAGGGAGCGGAGTGGACCTTCATAAGTCATCTAGTCCAATCCTCTTCACTAAGACAGGGCTAAATATATAGATCATCCCTCCCATACATCCTTTGTTTGTCAAACCTGGCCTCAAAACCTCTAAAGCTGGAGATTCCACAACTTCCTCAGATCACTTGTTCCAGTGCTCAACTAATTTAGCAATTATGACATTTCCCCTAATGGCTAACCTAAATATCTCCAGTTGCAATTTGAGCCCATTGCTTCATGTCCTGTCCTCAGTGGATAAAGAAAAAATGTATCTTCTCTTTAGAACAGTCTTTTATGTACCTGAAGTCTGTAATTGCATCCTCCCTCGCTCTTCTTTTCTCCATACTAAGCAATCCCAATTTTTTCAATCTTTCCTCGTCGCCAGCCTTCCCTGTAAGCTGAGTGCTTCGGTGGCCAACCAGGAGCAATTCAGGTACTAGCTGCTCACTTAAGTAAGTAGCAGAACACCCACAGCTGGGAGCGTGTTTTGATATTGGTAATGCACAGCATCACATGCCTTGGTGCAGATAACAAAATTTACTCCACCCATGCAAGGAACAGAAGAGAGGGAGCACTACTTATAGCTCATGTTTTCTAGACCTTTCATCATTGTTGTTGCTTTCCTTTGGACTTTCTCCAATACCCACCTCTTTCCCAAAGTGTGGTACCCAGAACTGGACACAGGACTCCAGCTGAGGCCTCAGGACTTTGACACTGTTCAACCAGTTCTGAGTAACAGTAGGAAAGCATTGAACGTGTTTGTAGCTGTCTATGAATGGAGGTTAGTAGATTGGAATAAAGGAGGAGACAATACCATGTGACAATCTAATTCTCCAGAAGCCACTAGCAACTACACTGCATATAACCAGGCATTTATGGACTAGAGTATGGTTGACTAGACAGAGATCAGAAGAGGTGGTCAAAGGTGCATGAGAAGTACCATGAGTCACATGGCTCTGCTGAGGTTATATAGCTATAGATAGGGGATAAAACTGTTTTGGGAGAGGTCTTTTGAGATTAGTGTTATTACAAAGGATGTGTAGGAAGGAGAAGAGGAGAAATGAAATACACATCCCAGAATGAAGCCATCGTGTTGAGGAAATGTGAGAAATCTTCACGACACTGGCAGCTCAGAGGACCATCTGCTCTACTTTGGCTGCTTTAGGCCTCAGCAGGAGTACAGCGTCCAGTTCTGAGCACCACATTTCGAGAAAGATGTGGAGAAACTGAAGAAGATCCATCGAAGAGCAAGACCAATGATTAAAGGTCTAGAAAACATGACCTATGAGGGACGATTGAAAGAACTGGGTCTGTTTAGTTGGGAAAAAAAACTAAGAAAGGACGTGATAGCAACTTTTAAGAACCAAAAAGGTTGTTACAAGGATGAGGGAGGAAAATTGTTCTCCTTAACATCTGAGTACAGGACAAGAAGCAAGGGGCTTAAATTACAGTAAGGGAGATTTAGGTAGGACTTTAGGAGAAACATCCTAAACTGTCAGGGGGTTAAGCACAGGTCTCAATTTCCTGCGGAGATTGTGGAATCTCCCTTGGTAGAGATATTAAAGAGCAGGTTACATACACTTCTGTCAGGAATTATCTAGGTCAGTAACCTTCCTGAGCCAGAGTGCTGATATTTGACCTTTTGACCTCCATGTAGGGGCCGAGTGCCTCTGATATTATTAAAAGTCACTAATAGTCCTATTTACAACACTATCATTCATAAATAAATGAAGATGCAGAACTTTACCACTTAGGTGGTGCTTGGCAGCGTTAGCTGGTCTTTTGTTAATCCACAGGTGGCCTGGCTTTGAGCAAGCTCCCAAATGCATCAGGAAGGAGAGATGGGGCTAAGCTCCCACTTCATGTGCTGATGAAAATCAGCTTGCATGCCACCCTTGGCACCCGTGAGGGGGGTTGCTGACCCCTGGTCTAGACAGTGCTTGGTTCTGCCTTGAGGCTGGAGAACTGGTTTCAATGACCTCTCAAGGCCCCTTCCAGTTCTAGTGTTCTATGATTCTATGATGACAGAAGGAGGAGCAATGGTCTCAAGTTAAGGGCGGGGTGGGGGAGCTAGGTTGGATATTAGGAAAAACTATTTCACCAGGTGGGTGGTGAAGCTCTGGAATGCGTTACCTAGAGAGGTGGTGGAATCTCCATTCCTAGAGGTTTTCAAGTCCCTGCTTGACAAAGGCCTGGCTGGGAGGATTTAGATGGGATTCGTCCTTTTCTAAGCATGACCTCCTGAGGTCTCTTCCAACCCTATAATTCTATGATATGGCTTCTGACCAGGCAAAGAAACTTCAAGCATGGTCAGCTAACTGGCTGCATCCCTCTAGGTCAGATATCTTAGGTCCATTTAGTTGTAAATCACTTATTGTATTGCTGAACACACCAACTACTGTCACAGCTGATTTCAGTGAAGCAATAGCTAGATGGTGGGAGCACAGGAAGCAGGGCAGAGATGCAGGCCTGCTGATGGGGGGGCAGGGTGGGTAGGGAGAAGTTGCCCCCAGACTGACATTTCAAAGGGTCCTGAAGCTCCAGCGGTCGCCACTGCTGAAATAATAGTTGCGGGGGCGTGGCTGGAGCTCTGGGCCCTTTTGAAAGACCATGGCAGAGCTGTGTCGCTGCTGTGTGTGCAGCTTGGTGGGAAAGTGGGGGTGGACTGCCCTAAGCCCCGCCCCTTCCTCCCTTGGTCCCGCAGTGGCTGTTGGCGCCGCTGCAGGGAGGAACAAGACAAGCGCATCCACCACTGGCTGATGTCTCTGAAGCAGCTGGCATCTGTCTGTTGCCCACCCTTGGCCCTGGCACCAATGACCGCACCCTTGTGGACTCAGCAGCACAGCTGCTTGGCATCCCTCAGCGTGGCCTCACCGGATGGTTTTACCCAGATCTGTGAGGATGACGCCAGGTGCTGAGCAAGGGGCTCCATGCAGCAGCCGCTCAGTCTTGTGGAGACTGGGGAGAAGGGCAGGCAGGAGAGAGGAAGAGTGTGGGAGGGAGCTGAGGAAGGCAAGAATTGGGGGGGAAAATGGGGGAGGGGCTCCACAGTCCCATGCAGGGGACTGGATGAGCCAACCCCAATGCCTGCTCCGCAAAGGGTTCACGTGGAGAGGGGACCTGTCATCAGGTCTGTCTGCTAGGGTGGGGGCGTCTGCATTTGGAACGAGAAGCCGCCAGCAGCCTGACTTTTACGGGGCTGCCGCTCCCACAGAGCTCTTCCTGCAGCCTCTTAGAGCTAATGATGTCTTCCCTCGCGCCGCCGCTGCGGAAAGGTCGGCAGCCTGCCAGATAGTGATCAATTAGCAGACGGTTGCTCACTATCAGGCAGAGGTACCAGCTGGGACATGCACGGAGGAAGACAGCCAAGAGTTCTGTAAAGCCGCCCCTGTGCCAAGGTAGTGCAGTGTTTGCTTTCCAACCCGCCTCCTCCAATAACAATAATAATAGTAATACTAAAGCTGCAGGGTCAATAGGTTTGGCAGATGCATTTTTCCCAGCGTGGGTTTAGTCTTGTCACTGGCAGAACTGATGTGCTCAGGGGGATTACGCAAGGTTAATAATATAATTCAGCTTCTCAGGAGGCCGGAATGATGGCAACAGGAGGGGAGCGCTGCTCTTGAGAAGGAAAGCATCCTCCGGCTCTCAGGGGACTTTAATGAGCCTTGCAGCTCAGTGGGGTCCTGCCACCCTATGGCTGACTTGCGCTGTGTTTGACATTGGGCTGTTCCAATTCATGCAATGAATATGGAGATATGCATCTCATAGAGAGGGAAGGGACCTGAGGAGGTCATTCAGTCTAGTCCCCTGCCTGTTAGCAAGGCTAAGCAGCATCCTGCTTTTTTTGTTTAAACCTATTTGCCCAAGATCTTCCCCTAGCCCCCTGAGGGACTGAACTCACAATAGTGGGCTTAACAAGGCAACACTCAAGCCACTGGGCTACCTCTCCCCATTGCCTTAGGCCACTAGGCCCTGCTGAAGGAGCTGCTCACTATGGATTGGCTAGAGGGCTTTGCACACTAGTCCTTCCTGCTCCCTTTTGAGACAACCCCCACCCTGCCCCTTACGAGGAGGATTTGGCCACAGTGATGGGATCCTCAGATGCTCCTTTAAGGGGTACTTAGGATCAGGTGTCCAATCGTTAGGCTTGTTTACACAGCGAGGTAACACATATTATGGGGTGTGACATTCTACTCATTAATTGGCCTATGTAGTTACTGTTGGTTCACTTTCTCATAGCGCTGTTTGGAATAGTCCTCCTCTAAGGAGCACAAAGGAGCTTTCAGAGTGCACAGTAGGTCTAGCTGGACTGGTGAGAAATCACACTCTTGCAGTCCTCTTTCCCAAGCTGTTTAGATAAATACTTTGAAATGCTCACGTGTTTGTGAAATAGCTTGTCCGGTACAATACACAGGATATACAGAATAGCTTGTGAAAAGTGGCAGAAAGGCATTTTTAGCATGGACTTGCCTTGCCTTCCACAATTCATGAACACAAGAAAGCTTTTCACACGAGGTGTAATTGACCTGTGGAACTCATTGCCACAAGGTAGTGTTGAAGCCAGGAGATCAGTGGGGTTAAAAATGGGCAACCATATTGCTACAGAGAATAGCAGTGTCCAGATCAGCACAGTATATACTAAACACATAATCATGAGACTTGGAAGGGCTATGAACTCTCAAGCTTCAGGGCTAAGGCTAACCTCTAGCTATGAAGGGCCAGGAGGAAACATTGCCTATGGACAGGTTCTCTCACAACTAACTACTGCAGAGTTTCTCATGCCTTCCTCTGAGGCAGCTTTGGTGCTGGCCAGTATCTGTGGTAAGACAAGGGGCTCGATGGACCACAGACCTGTTCTAGTAATAATGGCACCATCCCAAATACATGTGACTCAGCCTTTACGGTGTGCCCCATTAGTGTGCCTTCTCCTTGTATCACTCACATTCCTTCACCTTTTTCTGTGCGCGTGTGTATGTGCATACACGCATTTTATTCTAGACCACACCAGCATGCAGTCTTCTTCCTCTGGCTTCTCCTACTGTTTCCCCTTTTCATCATGAGTACACACATGTAGCCATCCATGCTCCCAGGGAGAGCTCAGGTGAAGTTCATTCTAGTTCAGGGGTCGGCAACCAAAATAGCAAGAAAAGCTTTTTTTTTTTTTCGAATTTGGTAAAAAGCTCAGTAATTCAAGAGTTGCAGCGCATGTGAACACAAGACGGTCCTAAATAAATGACATCGAACCTTACATTTTGTAACCCCTGCTTTAAGAGCTGTGCACACACCACGATTTTTAATGTGATATGTGTTTCCTGCAATTCATTCACAAACTTTCTACATATTCTATTTCCTCACACTTTACCTGTGTGTGTTTGTGTGACTGTCTTCCTGACTTTCACTCCCAAACCCACTTTAATTATGTCAGTTTCACTTCACGCTTAATTTCAGTTTTCTTTCTTAAAATGCATGTTGCCCTTTGCAGCAGGAATTGTGCAAGCTGCCTTTTCCTTTTCAAAATGAAGACTTAGTTAGCAACATGATCAAAACACAGTCTTATAACCCACAATGCACCACCCATATTAAAGGGGGAGTTATTTAATGTTTCGAGATCACATATTGTTTGCTGTTTAGATATGCATTGGGCTCATTATTGGGCTTCTAGGTGTACACCGTTTATCAAAAATAATCAGGAGGTTTTTGGATTTTTCTAACTTTGCAATTATAGTGTTGGGAGTGACAAAGAAGCCGTTAAAGAGCTGCAGGTTGGAGATCCCCGTCTAGTTGAAGTGATGCTCCAGACAGAGCCAATGCTTCTCTCTGGATAGTCCCTGAGGTCTCTCATCAGTAGGGCTCAGTAAACCTCAGGAAGGCTGGTGTTTGGAAATGATTTGGCCAAATTTCCCAAAGCCTGGATGAGCATTTGAAGACACAGCCTCTGAAGTTCTCCATGGATAGGACAACGATAACCGAGAGCCTTGTACTTCTCTTGCAGACAGTTCTTTGGCCAGGCAAAGGACCTGCTTTTTACGGGTACAAAGGGACAGAAGCCTTCTCTTGAGGAAATGCCACCTTCCAATGCATCAGTTTTTATTTTATTTTGACCCAGATCAGAGATCAATATTCAGGAAAATCTGAAGCCAAACTTTGAGGGGAGGACAGCCTCTCAGGGGCCCCATGCCTGTTTTCTTCACTTCTGTACTCATTAGCATGCCAAAAATCTTAGAATCATAGAATCATAGAACGATAGAGCTGGAAGAGACCTAAAAAAGCCATCAAGTCCAGCCCGCTGCCCTAGGCAGGACCAAACCCATCAGATCAGCCCAGCCAGGGCTTTGTCGAGGTGAGACTTAAACACCTCCAGGGGTGGAGACTCCACTACTTCCCTGCGTAGACCATTCCAATGCTTCACCACCCTCCTAGCAAAAAAGTTTTTCCTAATGTTCAACCTGGACCTTCCCAACTGCAGCTTGAGACCATTGTTCTGTGTTCTGCCATCTGTGACCATTGTGAACAGCCTCTCTTCCTCTCCCCATGCACTTGTCTGGTTTTTTCCAGTGTAAGATGACTTGGGAATTTTGGGAACTCCTCTGAACTCCTTAACTGCATGAAAACCAGGCTTGCAGTCTTTCCAGAAGAGTGAACTTCTGTAGGAGAGCTACATGCAGCATTCAGACCCCTCAGATTCACCAAGCAAGTGTTTGAACTCAGACTTATGCCTCAGCCTCCTTCTATCCACACACAAATCATGCAACACCTCTGGCCCCAGGTCCTCAGGGAGATGGAGGGCCAAGTGAAGATTCAACCCCTATTGCTTTGCAGTGTGGATGCAGCATCACTGCATTTGTGCTCTGGGCATCTGCCAAAAATACCCCAGAATTCCACAGGCGGACGTTCCTCCTCCTCTGGACAGTCAAGCTTGATGAAGTCAATTTTTCTCACACTGCAGCACAAAAAAAACACTAGAGTGGCCATATTTGGGAAGGGTACTAGGAAGTCTGGGATATGGTCGGCTGACCTTGGGCATTAGGAAGTCTGGGATATGGTCGGCTGACCGTGGGCATTAGGAAGTCTGGGATATGGGCAGCTGACCTTGGGCTCTAGGAAGTCTGGGGTATGTGTGGCTGACCTTGGGCCGAGGTCAATGCTGGAAATGCAACAAGGGATTACAAACGAGCGTAGCCATTCGAGCTCGAAGTTAACAAACCAAGGGTCTGTTAACTTGCAGATTAACCCCAGGTTTGCACTGCAGTATAGACACACCCGTGGAATGTAAAACCAGAAGGGATGTTTATGTCACCTAGTCTGACCTGCATTGCACAGGCTAGGACATTTTACTCAATCACCCCGTACTGATTCAGTGACTTGTGTCTGGCCAAAGTTTATCTCTCAGGAAGGTGTCCAGCCTCCACCTGAAGATATGAAGCATTATAGACTCCACCACTCCCCTTGTTAATTTGTTCCACTGATTAGTCACCCTCACCGTTAAACATCTGTGCCTAATTTCTCATTTCAATTTCTTTGGCTTCTGCTTCCAGCCATACTGAAGTCAATTTTCTTCTGACACTGGCCAGACAGTTGGACTACAGGATGCGACAATTGAATGCAATGAGCCAGATGTTGCTCCTTACGGCACCAGTATATCTCCCCCTCCTCAGTGGAGTCACTGCAGGGTTTGGTCACTCTGAAGGAGATAGGAATATGTGACCAGTTTTGCTCAAGTACCAGCAGAGGTCCAATTGGCCTATGCTTGGAACCACTTAAAAAAATCAGGGCCACTTCATTCACAGCCTAAACAGGCTCTGGGGTCATTTACTCCTGCTGTAGAAAATGACGGTATGAGATCACGCCCAATTCCCATAGGAAGGGCTGTCTGTTGTGCATTCCCTTTAATGAGCACTGACCCACCGCACAAACAGAGAGTTGGGAGGGGTTGGCATGCTGCTGGAAAAGGGACACTACAGCTATTTCGCCCTCCTAATTTTGCTTTCCCCTGAGCGGATCCCCTCAGCTCTAACCTACTTTTTCTTTCCAAGCAGAAAACTGCTACTGCTGCTGGTGTTGCTGATGCATATTTCAAACAAGCCTGTGCATGGGACTCGAGACACATTACTTTGCACTAGAGCCCCAGGCCACAGATTCGCCTGCTTCCATCGACAGCACGTTTTGCTTCACAAGGAATGTGCAGGCCCTCACCTCAAGCTATTTATCTGCAGTGCTGGGGAGAAAAGAGCGAGAGAGAGAAAGCACTACATGCCCGTGTTGGCAGCTAGCCCCGTCCTGCATACCTGGGCGCAGCCAAACGCTGACCTCTGCAAAAGAGCTGATCTGTCCCCTGCTGATGAGCCAGGATTGTTCCCTACTGTCTGCTCCCATTGTTCTGTGCAAGCTGGGTTGCAGCGATTCATTCTGGGGCGCTCGTTACTTTTGATCCCGGAAGATTGTCTTATTCAGCCTGCTCCTGAGAGGTGCTGGTGGTTGTCATGCTCAGGAGCTGCAGATATTCCCCTCTTAAGATCAGGCCCTCTGAGCTCACAGATGTATATATTCACATTTTATTTGCTCCAGTTCTTCCTACTGCTCTGACATGTGCCCTGCTGGGCCACTAGTTCTTATTGTTATTTTCAGCCAAGGATCTTGGCTCCATTGTCCCATGGGCTGTATGAAAAATTAACAACAAAACAATGCCAGCCCCAGAGAGCTTCCAGTCTACAGTTCAGGTAGGGCACAGAAGGGTGAATGAAATTAGGGAAGGGGTAGACTGGGAGGACCAGGTAACAATACAAAGAACAGAGGCTAGCAAAAGAGGGGAATTTGCAGCTCACCCCGGGACTAGCTCAAATTTTCATCTCCTTTAACATTTTTCAAACAATGGCAGGAAGGAGGGAAATCTCCCTGAAATTTTAAGCTGTACAAGGAGGGGAAGACTCTCTAACTAAGTTGATATTTTCAGAGGGGTTAAAAACAACGAGTCCTCTGGGACCATAGAGACTAACAAATGTATTAGGTCATGAGCTTTCGAGGGTAAAACCCACTTCATCGGATAAGTTGGAGTGGAAATGACGGAATACAGGGTACAGATAGCAACTAAATAGTCTGTAATTTCCTCTCCAACTCAGCGGATGAAATCGGTTTTATCCACAACAGCTCATGCACAGACTAACAAGTGTGTTAGGCTGCATCTACACGACAGCATTCTGTTGATGGAAGTCACTGTCAACAGATATTTCCTGACAAAATCTCTGTTGGCAGAACGAGTCTACACCTAATAGATGCTTCCCGTCTCAATGTACTCCGTCGACAGAGAGCAGCCAGACTGCCCAGCCTACAGAACGACCAGCCGGAAGCTCTGCAAACAAGATAGTCTGGTGAACCGGAAGCCCTCTCTGTTGACAGAGGGCGCCTTGGAGGGTCTGCACTATTTTTTTGTCAACAGAATCTGGCACCCGAGACGCTTTTGCCTCGTATGGTCACGACAGAACTCTGCCGGGAAAACTGCTGTGTTGTGTCAACAGATTCTCAACTGAATGCATTTGTAGCATGGATGCTCCCTGGTTTTGTCAACGGAAGGCCACTTCTGTCGACAAAACCCTGAAGTGTAGACCCAGCCTTAGTCCGGAAGGAGCCACAGGACTGCTCGTCATTTTTAAGTCGATATTCATTACAGCCGGCAGGCTCGTGTATCTCGCAGGCTTATCCATGGGGAAAAGCTGTTCCCCTGAGGCTGAAATGTTTCACAAAGACCTATCGGTTTTGAGGGCAAGGTTTCTGAGGCCCACGATGGGCTCAGCTCTACGAGGGGAATGCTGAATCAAAAATCTTGACTTTTTTGGTGCCATTCTCTTCCCCAAATGATTTTAACAGTTTTCTTTTCATTTCAAATGCAGCCCCTGCCCCCTCACAGCTGTGATGAAACAGACTTATCATTCTCTGGCCAGTTCTAAAATTCAACCTGACAAGCTCTTCTCTGTATACAGTGGAGAAATGCAAACATATGCACCCCAAAGAGGAATGAATTTGTCCCGCTCTGGTAGGGACAGAGTGGCAAACCTGCACAGATGTGCTGGACAGAAAAGGGTGAAGAAAACTGTACTGAATGGAGATCGGGTGAATTTAGGTAGGCAGAATATAATTACACAAAGTGGACTCTCTGCCTAACCCCTCTGCTCTGGGGACAAGTGCCATGAAATCATTAATCTTCTGGAATGGTTTGGGTCTTGGTTTTAAGTTTTTTTTCAATCATATTCATGGCTCAGAGGCCATGTTTACCTTGCTGAGTCAATTGTTAAGCAAATATAAAGGTAAAATTGACATATTTATAACAAATAGGGAAAGGGGACATTGATTGTAATTAATGTAAATTAAAGGTTAGAGAATGTAGACAAACAAAGAGGGAAGCTAAATGTAACAATGAAAGATCCCTGGCTGGTAGCGTGAAGAATAATGAGAGGGATATGTTTTAATAGTATGTCAGGAAGAAAAGGAATCCTAACAATGAAATAGGTCCATGAAACGGTAAAATTGCCAATCATGGTCCAGCCAAGAAAGAAAGGTTGCATAAGTATTTCTGGCCTGCCTTTTGGAAAAAGCTGGATGATGCAGTTCAGGGGTAGCCAACCAGTTAGAGACAAAGAGGCGAAATAGCAGCGGCTAGACTGCAAAGAGCACATTTTATATATTTATCGATATTTATTTCTAGTTTATATATCTATATATCGATACATACAGATATATAAAAATAAATATAGATCAATATATAGATATATCAAAATAAAGATATAATACGTGGCCCAATTCCCCACCTCAGAACCAGGCACCCCCAGCCTTCCTGCTCTAACTGAATGCCCCCCCCGAGCCTGGCTGCTCCCGTCACCGCTCTAATTCCATACTGGTGACTCACTGCTGTTGCTGCCACAAACTTCTCCCCCACAAGCAGCGGGGTGCATGTGTGGACCAGGCAGGTGGCACGCCCAGCTTGTGGCTCTGAGGAAGAACTGCATTTAAAGGCTCAAAGACCTGCAGGCAGTTGCACAGCCACAGGTTGGCCGCCCCGATGTAATTATATCATTTAACAATGGTGGAATACTTTCCATCCCAACAATTACTACAGAGGCTATTAAGCAGTAATTGTCAAAGTTAATGTTTTAAATCTTGAGGTGTATACAACTTCCACTTAAGGGTTTTTAACGAGCTGGCCAAGGAATTCTCTGGTTCTCTCATATTAATGTTTAAAAACTCTTGGCGTAGTGATGGAACAACAGAGAACTGGAAAGAAGTTAAGGTAATGTCAATAATTTTAAAGCGTAAATGGGATGGCTTGGGAAAAATGTAGACTTGTTAGTTTGTCACTGATTAGGGTCAAAACAACAGATAGGGTGGTATGGGCCTCAATCAATAAAGAACTAAAAATGTTAATATGATCAATGTCAGTCAACACGGTCTGATGGAAAACAGGTCTTGTCAAACAACTGTGGTGTATTTCTATGAGATTAAAAGTTTGGCTGATTATGATAATTCTGTTGACATAATACTCTCGTTTGTCTGTCAGGCACTGGGCTCCTAAACCTCTACATTTCGTTCCTATCATTACAAAGTTTTCATGCCACTGTTTCCCAGCCATGCCAAATCTGAGGCAAGTCCAGATAAGAGCTAGTTACAATTCTGGACGCTGTTAGCTCATGCTTGAGAACGCATGCTTCTGTCTAGCCATATATGCCCATCAATATATTACATTATACACACACACCACCTACTTTAAAATAACATGATTAAGGCTGCAAAGACAAGCATGCAAAAGTTATGAAGTAGCAGAATAAGGCTGCCTGGGTAACCTTAATTCAGCCCCTTTGTATCTATGCATTATTATATATTCTTTAAAGATCTGATCATAGGGCAAAACACATCTCATAGAGCTGGAAGGGACCTAGGGAGGTCATCAAGTCTAGTCATCTGCTCTCTTGGCAAGGCTAAGCACCCTCCTCCCCTTTCTTTTTAATCTCTTTGCTACGGATCCCTAAATGGCCCCCTCAAGGATTAAACTCACAAGGCTGGGTTGAAGCAGACCAAGGCTCAAACCTCCAAGCTATCCCTCCCACATAGCATAATTTACATCCACTCACAGTCTCCTTCTCACTCCCACCATCAAGGCCTAGTCCCACCAGACTTCTTGCCCCAATCTATCCTTTCCTTGTCTCCTCTGCATTTGACGCAGATGGCTTCCATCTCCTCCTCACCTGTGATGGGGTGGAACGTGCTCAGTGAGGATGGAATTGTCAGACGTTTTAGTGGCTAAAAACAAAACCTCCACTGAGCATATTTAAAGTGTATCTCCCTGCCCACTCCCCTCCCTCAGCCACTCGAACAAAGGCTTCTAACTGGTCCACAGCTGAGCTGATTTTCACAGGGAGGGCAAAAGGCACCCCCCTGACACAAAGACCACCTGTTGCCAAATTTGGAGTCCCTGATCCAAAGCATGAAGAGGCCAGAGCTTTGCAAAGACAAAGTCACTAAAACTTTAACATGGGCAAAATGACATATTTTCCCCCATTTCATTCTCAGAAATGGCTGATCTGTTTTGGGTTGAAATAAATAATAATAAAATAATAAAAATCAGCTTGAGGCAATCAACTGACATGGAAAATTTCCCCTCAAGTGATTACATTTTTGCAAAGTTATGAGCAAGTGAAAAGTGGGTCTTACAATGGGAAGTGTCAGATAACCTTAATAGGTGGTACTACCAGACTGTATTACAATAAATAGTAGCCCTGAAGGAATAACTCCCCTATTTAATTTAGGCTCTGTTTCTGCCTTCAGAACATCCAAGCACCAACCACAATTCCCTGAAATGTCTTGTTATTTAAGAATGGCTGAAGCCTCTCTTAGTGGTTTAACTCCTTGGTCTGACAGTTCTCCGTGGCTGTGTCTTCACTACAAAAATAACTGTGAAGTTGCTTAATTTGAAGTAAGCAACTTCGAAGTTGAGCATCCACTTACACCCTACTTTGAAGTTAAACTTTGAAGTAGGGTACTACTCCATTCCTGGGAGTGGAGTAAGGACTTTGAAGTTGGTCTTAACTTTGAAGTAATGGAAACTTCGAAGTAATGGAAAATGTGTGTAGAGTCTCTACTGGCTACTTTAAAGACACGGCCTGTGAGTATTTAGTTCCTGGTACCGGACAAATAAGCCATGTTGTGTTGGACAAATGAATCATTTAGGCCACGTCTACACTAGCCCCAAACTTCGAAATGGCCACGCAAATGGCCAGTTAGAAGTTTACTAATGAAGCGCTGAAATGCATATTCATTAGCAAAATTGACGCGCCTCGCCGCCGCACCGCTCGTCCCCACGGGGCTCCTTTTCGAAAGAACCCTGCCTACTTCGAAGTCCCCTTGTTCCCATCAGCTCATGGGAATAAGGGGAGTGTGTTTTGGCTTTATTCTGACATGGCATGAAAACAAACATTTAAACACCAAAAGATGACCCGGATGAGAGCTGTCACCGCCTCGCACTCTCAGCCTACAAGGGAATAGCGCCTGGGGGCCCCAGTTATGGATTAGACCCCTTTGCGCTAGGCACCATATAACCACAGATATACCCAAACAGAAGGCTAAAGCTCAGCTGGCATATACTGGGGTAATTCCATTGCAACAACTGGAGCTGTTCTGACTGACAGGAACTGGGGCTCTAGCCAAGGTTCCCTCTAATTTTTAACATCGATGGGTGGAATCAATTTTATGTGAACCCGGGAATACACGGATGTGCACCACCGACACACGCTGCTGGGTGTGGGCACTCTGCTAATCAGCTCAGTGGCACTTGAGTCTCTCCTGGGTGGCCATCCAAGTGCTCCGCTTGCCGTGAACACAGGTTCCAGCCTGTTGTTTCAGCCATAGAAAATATCAGGGAGGCAATGAAATCCCATAGGCCATGGAAAAGTCCTTGCTTTAGAGGAAAGGGGAAATTCAAAGCCCTCTGACTCACTACCCTAGCAGGTTCTTCTTCCTGGAACAGCCCAGAGTGAGGCCCTGGTTCTGAGCTGGCTTCAAAAACTATGCTCTGGACTCTGGACAAATATTTCCCTTGTGTCATGAGCATCACCTTGGCCTTGTTCAAGTTTGCTGGGGGAGCAAACGACTGAATTACTTTTAAGAGGGAGCTGGATCATTTATGAGTGCAGTGGTGTAACGGTATTGCTTCTGTTGGGGATGGACAGCTCACCAGCCCTGGGGCTCAATTTCCAGATGTTCCTAATGTTTAGGGTTTCAGCCTGCCACAGGCAGGGGACAGGAAGGGATCCCCCATCAGTTCCTGCCTGTGTATTCTGGGAAGATTTGTCTATCTCCATCTGCTGGAGCGTGAAGAGTGACTACAGCTGGAGATTGTTGTTGGATGGGATGGGACAGGACTCTGAGGTGGCATTGCGTTTGCTCACTCTGAGGGGCTTGGCTGGCTGGCTCTTGCTCACATCCTGAGGGTCTAACCCTTGATGTTGGGATGGGATTTTCCACCGATCAGAGGGACACTATCTGAGGTAAAGGGGGTTCCCTTCCTCAGCAGCAAGCCGTGCAGCCAGCCACCACAGTCTCAGGGGCAAGCTGGGAGAGAGGCCCAGCTTCCTACCCCAAGGGCAGAAGGGGTGGGCTTAGGGCAGTCAACCCTGGGCCCCCTCCCCTTGCTCCCTCAGAGCTTCTGTGGCCTTTCAGTGGGGCCTGAGACAACTGCCCCCTTTGTCCTCCCTCGTCAGTGGGCCTGTCTGCAGCACGTGGTACAGGTCAACTGCCAGGACTATTGCTCACATAATCGTTTCCCTACTACTGTAGGGGCCTCAGGCCCTGGTGCACTTGGTTTTCTCCTATTCTCCAGCTCTGGCACATCCCAGACTCCTGTGGGCCGTAAAACTCTGGTATCACTCTGGTTGGTGGGGCTGGTGCAGGGGTGCTGGGCGGTGCTGGTGCCTGTGATCTACAGGTGGCCACGTTAGCTGACCCAGGGGTTCCTCCTGCCCTTAAACTCGATGATACTCAGTCAGCATTCAGGTGGTGTCCTGGATAGACACCACTCCCAGTACCGATCAGGACTTTGGAACCAGGGCATATGCAGATCACACAGCTGCGTAGGGGACCATGAAATGTGGAGGATGTGGTGGCAACAATGACTGGTCCCCGAGCTGACCATCCGTGGGCTGCTCCCATAGAATCATAGGGTTGGAAGAGCTCTCAGGAGACCATCAAGTCAAACCCCCAGCTGAAAGCAGAACCAATCCCAGATGAATCACCCCAGCCAGGGCTTTGTTAAGCCAGGATTTATAAACCTCTAGGGATGGAGATTCCACCACCTCTCTCAGTAACACATTCCAGTGCTTCACCACCCTCCTGGTGAAATAGTTTTTCCTAATAGCCAGCCTAGACCTCCCCCATTGCACCTTCAGACCCTTGCTCCTCGTTCTGTCACCTGTCATCACTGAGAACAGCCTCTCTCCATCTTCTTTAGAGCCCTCACTTCATGTAGTTGAAGGCTGCTGTCAAATCGCCCCTCACTCTTCTCTTCTGGAAACTAAATAAGCCCAAACCCCTCTGCATCTCCTCACAAGTCATGTTCTCCAGTCCCCTAATTATTTTTGTTGCCCTCCGCTGGACTCTCCAGTGCGTCACATCCTACCTGTCATGGGTCCAGAATAGGTTGCAAGGCTCCAGATATTCCCAGACACCACTGGCCAGATGTTTCTCCCTCTGGCAGATGAGGAAAGCACGGCTCTTTTCCAGCCGGCTGTGTGGCCTCCCCCAGCTCTGCCTCTGGCCCCCAGCTCAAGTTGCACAACTCTGCTGTCCACGCCACCCATCTGCTCCTCCTCCAGCCTCCCTGCTCTGCTGCTGCTGCCTGTAGCCCTGGGCCTTTCCCCCACAGCTCTACATCCTCAAGCACAGTTCACTTGGCTGAGTGGCCATCCCTTCCCTCGGGGGGGATACAGGTGATCAGACTGCATCGACCACTAGACAGCACTTTTTGGAGCAACCAAAGGAGACTGTGCCCCATTGGATCCATTCCAGAGTTAAACCCCAAGCCCAGGGCTCTGGGAGTCTGCCATATGTTATGCTCATTCAGTGCAGCTAGGATTTAGGCAGTTCCTCATTCTGTGCTGCTCTCATAGATTCAAGGTCTGGCCATGCTTGACACTGTGCAGGTTCTGAAGCCAGGGAGGTGCAACCAACAGCTTTTGCCAACCTTTACGCCTTCTTCTCCTATGCTGGGGCTGGCTGAATCTTGCTCAAGAGGGACCCCAGCAGAAATCGGAACAGTCTGAGAACTGTTCTAAATTGCGCTTGGCTGCCAATGGGCTGGGATGTGGGGACTGATTGCGTAAGAGAGAATCTGGCCACACTCCTTTCCTCCAGACATGTCTTCAACACCACCCCAAATCGCGAGCTCTGAAGGAGTGGCTCAGGGCCAGATATGGCTCACTGGGGAGTCTCCATTCATCAGCTTGGCTGGTTTAATGACCCAGCTTTGGACCTCAAAGTCAAGCCCTCGGAGTCTTGATTTTATGGGCTTCCCATAACTTGGGCCACAACATCACAGAGATGAAAAAAATATCTGCCCAATCCTCAAAGATCCAGGAGACAGTCCAAATTCCCAAAGCAAATTGGCCATGTGGGTTAAGAACTTGTGGGTCATGCCTCCACCTGGCAACAACTGTATTTCAGTAGCTACAGCAAACTATGCAAACAGTGCCTTCTAGCTGGGATATGTTCTGGCTGGGTCGATGGGGTGGAGGCTCCATTTCGACACATTTAGTAAAGCTGCTGCCTACAGACTATGAGGGTCACAAGTGGAGAGGTGGTTGCAATGATACAAAGGAGGTGTGCATGCCCTGGCACCCCAGCAGTGTGTGAGCTGGGAGGATTCTGCTCATGCGTTTTGGCTGCCAGCTGCAAAGTGTGTTCGAGAGCTGCCTTTTGAGCTTGTCTCGGTTGGGAGCAACTCTCTGAATGTCTGATTCAGTGGAACTCAATCCTGTGCAACGTGTTACCCCGTACCTGCGCACACTATAGCCTGCACATTTCACAGCGTGACCCAACATAACAGATGCAATGGTAGCAACCAGGGGTGGCACAACGTATTTGGAAGCAGATTGTCCACAGCTGTGAAACAGGCTAGCTCTGCAGGTTTCCAAGGAATAGCACTTGTTTGCACCAGTGTTGGATGGAACCCTTAGTAAGTCACATAGGGAGGTCAGAAAACGGAAGAGCAACCAGGCCATGTGCTGGAGAGATGAGATAGTTCTCTCTCTTTCTCTTTCCACCACACTGGCTGAGAACAGATGTGCCAATGGACCATTCGTTAATTAACCTCATGCAGTCCAGCCCTTCATGAGAACTATCCTCAGTGACGAATAATGCAGCATGTTTGTACCATATAAAATGTATATTGTATAAGGAATTATATTAGGGCACTGAGAGCCTTGGACTGGCATCTCTATTGTTTTCAGCCTAAATTAATATATTCGTATAAGCCAGGTTCACATCTGTTGTAAATTAGAATAGTCCCATTGAAATCAATAGAGCCATAAACCCAGCAGGTGTAAATAGGCATGTCTTTCTTGGAGTTCGTGTGAGCGAGATCCTCAGCTGGTGTAAATTGGTGTAGCTCCATTGAAGTCAATGGAGCAATGCTGATTTGCTGCTTCTGCTGGTCTGGCTCCCAAGCGAGCTTTATAAGACCTTACAGGTGGAAAAGACTACAGGTTAAACCTCTCTCTTCTGGCACCTGTGAGACCTGACTGGTGCTGCATGACAGAGTTTGAAAGGCGAGGGGAAGCCAATATTAGCTAGCAGCATTACCAACGCTACCACTGCTTACTGGGCTCTTAGAAGATGTTTAGGGGTAAATTACAGCTAAATAACAGCACATGACACTGAGAGTCAGGACTGGTGTCAGGAAACAAACTTTATAAGATCACAGGAAACTTGGCCAAACCTACGGTAAGTGGTTGGTTAACTAAAATCGTGCCAAATCACAGATTCTGCCAGACTACGGGGATTCAATTTGTAGTAATTAGCTGTCACAGAGCATTTTACAGCTGTAGGTCTCAAAGCACTTTCCAAAGGAGGTCAGCATCTTTTGCCCCATTTGACATCGGGGAAATTGAGGTGTCACGATGTGCCCAAGGTCACCCTGCAGCCAGTGGTAAAGCCAGGGCTAGAAGTCAGGTGCTCTAAGCCCCAGGCTAGTGGACTACCTGTTAGAACACGCGGCTTCCCCCTGCAAAGAAAATGATGCTGTTCTGGCTGCATGCAAACAAAAAAAACAAAACAAAAAAGATTTTTAAGGCAAATTTGATGTTCATAAATGGTGCTGGATTGACTTCTGGAGATTAATCTACCACACCTATTAAACTATCAGCTTTTGCTACACCAGGGGTACTTAAACTTTTTTTTTCCCCATGGACCACTTGAAAATTGCTGAGGGTGTCACCAGATCACTTAATGATCTTTCGAAATGTTGTTGTACTGTGACCTATTATAAAGTGGTTTGCATAAAAGCACTATGTTAAAAAACCTTAATAATTAATGTTTTTTTGGTACAAATAAAAGCACACAACTCATTTTTTATCAAAACAAAAAAGCAGTTCAGTCGCACTTTAAAGACTAAGAAAATAATTTATTAGGTGATGAACTTTCATGGGACAGTTTGTCCCACAAAAGCTCTTCACCTAATAAATTATTTTCTTAGTCTTTAAAGTGCGACTGAACTACTTTTTTGTTTTGATAGAATATACACTAACATGGCTATCTCTGGCTACGTCTACACGTGAAGCCAACATCGAAATAGCTTATTTCGATGTAGCAATGTCTACACGTCCTCCAGGGCTGGCAACGTCGATGTTCAACTTCGACGTTGCGCGGCACCACATCGAAATAGGCGCTGCGAGGGAACGTCTACACGCCAAAGTAGCACACATTGAAATAAGGGTGCCAGGCACAGCTGCAGACAGGGTCACAGGGCAGACTCAACAGGAAGCCGCTCCCTTAAAGGGCCCCTCCCAGACACAGTTGCACTAAACAACGCAAGATACACAGAGCCGACAACTGGTTGCAGACCCTGTGCGTGCAGCATGGATCCCCAGCTGCGGCAGCAGCAGCCAGAAGCCCTGGGCTAAGGGCTGCTGCCCACGGTGACCATAGAGCCCCGCAGGGGCTGGAGAGAGAGCATCTCTCAACCCCCCAGCTGATAGCCGCCATGGAGGACCCGGCAATTTCGACGTTGCGGGACACGGATCGTCTACACAGTCCCTACTTCGACGTTGAACGTCGAAGTAGGGCGTTATTCCTATCCCCTCATGAGGTTAGCGACTTCGACGTCTCTCCGCCTAACGTCGAAGTTAACTTCGAAATAGTGCCCGACGCGTGTAGCCGCGACGGGCGCTATTTCGAAGTTAGTGCCGCTACTTCGAAGTAGCGTGCACGTGTAGACACAGCTTCTCTGTTACAACTCATGTTTTAATGTCAGTAGTCATAACTTTCTAAGGCACCGGTATCAGAGGGGTAGCCGAGTTAGTCTGTATCTTCAAAAACAACAAGAAGTCCTGTGTCACCTCATAGACTAACAGATATTCTGGAGCATAAGCTTTCATGGGCAAAGACCCGCTTCATCAGATGCACGAGTCAGATGCAATGAATGGGCTGGGTTTTTTTGTGCAAAGCTCAGGGGAGCCAGTAGTAATGTTTGTCAGCTTTAGTCTTAGGTTTGGTTCAGCATTCACCCTGCTTCTGTATTTGGACTTAAGGGCTAAGTCTACATGGGCCAATTATCTTGAAATAACAGCAGTTACTTCAAAATAACTTTGGCATTGTCTAAATCTCACACACACACACACACACACACACTATTTAGAAATAAATTTGAAATAATGGGTGCATTATTTCGATTGTGGTAAACCATTCACTGAGAAATAACACCTATTTTGAAATAGGACATAATGGCCATGTCTACACTAGCCAAAAACTTCGAAATGGCCATGCAAATGGCCATTTCAAAGTTTACTAATGAGGTGCTGAAATACATATTCAGCGCTTCATTAGCATGCGGGCGGCCACAGCACTTTGAAATTGACGTGGCTCGCAGCCGCGCGGCTCGGCCAGATGGGGCTCCTTTTCGAAAGGACCCTGCCTACTTCGAAGTCCCCGTATTCCCATCTGCTCATAGGAATAAGGGGACTTCGAAGTAGCCGGGGTCCTTTCGAAAAGGAGCCCCGTCTGGACAAGCCGTGTCAATTTCGAAGTGCCGTGGCTGCCCGCATGCTAATGAGGCGCTGAATATGTATTTCAGTGCTTCATTAGTAAACTTCAAAATGGCCATTTACATGGCCATTTCGAAGTTTTTGGCTAGTGTAGACATAGCCAATGGGTTTCAATGGCACTATTTCAAAAGAGCGCTACGGACCCGCAAATGGAATTTCATAATGCATTTTGGGTATGGTTGTGTTATTCTGAAAAAATACATTTTGAAATATCTTATTTTGAAATGGGGCTGTGGTGTAATGTAGCCCAGGGTGGTAAGTGATGAAAATTCTGTCTTGGAGAGGTACGTAGAAATATATAGCACCAGAAAACGCACTGCTTTGGGTACAAGTTCTGGATTGTCTCTCATTCTTTGAATCCAAAACTGAATTAGGGATTTTTTTTTTAAATTCTGACCCTAATATTTTGTTCTGAGAAAACTGTAACAAGCACTCTCAGGCCTAATTGGATAAACCAAAGAATCAGCTCACTGATTTCAATTCCAAATGGCTCACTTATCCAGTTGTTTGGTTCAGCTTCTACTGGAATGTAATCTTCAAATGGTTGCTTAAGAGCAATAAGAGGTCTTTGATGTTATTTTTTGTCAAGAAGCAGTTCACTTTCTGATAAAAAACCTCCCAATGTTAGAACCTTAGAGGGAACTATCCACAGATCACCTGAATGGAGCTTGGAGACCACTGGTGGTCCACATATCATAGCTTGAGAATCTTTGCCCTACACTGTTTCCAAAACACATCTCAGCGTCAACCCAAGTGGACCACATTTAGACACAAAAGAACAGTTTATTCTTTGTTTGCTCTTTGGTTCAAGATTGTCAACGGATGTTGTTTATGGTTGACCGATGGCTCCATGTATTAATACGAAACCCTAAGAGCTATCCCGTCCATTGTTCATAGATGTAAGTGAATAATGGACTTTTTGAGTTTGCTGGCAATTCTAAAAAGATTGAGAAAAAATATTTCAGTTCAAATGAACTACAATTTTTAAAACAATCTTGCTAGACATAAAAAGCTCTAACATTTTTGGACAAATGTAACACCTTGTTTTGATTTTGATCATTTTAAATATCTTTGATTTTTTTTAAAATAGTATTAAAGGAATTTTTGAACTTATAAATCATTTTCAACCAAAAACACCAACATATTTCTCTTTTTTCAGAATTTCCACTGTGTTTTAGCAGTAACAATTCAGTAAAATTCAGACACAAATGCACAGACGTATTGGTATTGTCAAATCTGTATTTTTTGCCAATATCCCTTTCTGATGAAAAAGTTTGCTCAGCTCTGAGAATCACTTCATAACTATTCTTTAGTGCATGTGTTTTAGACTTTAGCACACACGCAACACTGTCGTTGCCCTTGACTGGTGTAACCAGAAGTTCTAAAGACACACGAAGCTGTTCGTTTTAGTTCCAAAATTACCTAAGTTCTGTGAAATTGTGGAATCACTTTTGCTTTTGTTGTTGAAGATTATTGGCACCAAAAGCGAAGAACCCTGAAGCAGAGCATTTGGGAAGAGCTATTTGCACTAGAGGAAGAACCCTACAACAGTTAAATTTCCTACATGAATGATTTTTGGGCCTATTCTTTATTCTAGGTTTTTGTCATAGATTGCATTCCACATTTGGACCTGGGCAGGTGAAGAGGTAAAGCAGTAGGCATCAAGGACCGCAAGAGATGGATGGATGAACTAGTTCAGATGACCTTTCCAACCATGTGATTGAACAAGTGTGGTTAATTTATTATCTCAGTGTCTGTCTATCTCTCTGTGCTTCTGAAGCAGCATCTGAAGCACCAAAGGGTCTTATAAAATGCCATTTTCAGTCTGAATGAATTCAGGTTCTTTCATAGGAAACATCAATATTACAAAATTAAGTCCATCTAACTTAAGTTGACATGCAGCCACTGCAGTCATTACATTGCTTGTGTGTGTCTACACTTTACTCCTTGTGGTGGTGATGTGCACTCTGACCAGGACCACTTGGCTCAGTTGTACTGGGGGGCAGAGGAGAGGCTGCTATAAGCCAGTAACATTTCATATACACAATGAAATGTATATACTGACGTTTAGCCTAACTACATTGACGTTGGCTCTGTGCTGCTCATACACGCAGAGCTGCTAAGGTGGTGTAGTACAATAATTAGGTTGGCAGGAGTGAATTTTAGGTGTTAACACTTCCACAGTTAGGTTGACGTAAACTGCCTTGTGTGCAGTGCAGACCAGGCCAGAGATTCAAGGGGGTTCCTTCTCGGTGTTGTCATTTACATGTATATCAAGTGGATGCAAAATCTAAGAGGCCAGACTCATTTTTAAAAATAGCCTTGTACAGTGCTTGTGGTGCAAAGCGGCCTTAAAGTCAGGTAATCACATCTATAATAATTTCAAGCACGTTTTATATTGCCAGGGTGCAAGGGGCTTCAGATTCTATCTACACTGCAAACCTACTAACACAGCCAAGCCGGTTTTGATCTAGTTAGACCATATTTACACTCGGGGAAAAAAATTGATTTACGATATGCAACTGCAGCTACAAGAATTGTGTCACTGCAGTTAATGTTTCTTAAATCGATTTTTGCTACTGTCCCCATAGTAGAAGGTCCAGGGCAGAAACTCTCCTATCACCTTCCCTGGTACTGCACAACAGTGAGGAGTAGGATGTTTCCCAGGAACACTCTGTTTGTTTGATGTAATGTGGCCCTAAAGGTGTGCTAATCTGGAAGATGGGGTTAGGTATTGGCCTTTTAAACACAGGGATGTGAGTTCAATCCTTTAGGAGGACATTTAGGGGCCTGGGGCAAATAGATTTAAAAAAAAAATCTGTCAGGGATGGTGATAGTCCTGCTTTGTGGGCAGGGGGTGGACACAATGACCTCTCAAGGTCTCTTCCAGCGCTATGAGATATGCATATCTCCATATATATTAATCACAGATTGATCACCAAAAGGCATCCTGTATGGTGAGCTAGCCTCTGGCAAAAGACCTCCCGGATGCCCCCAATTGCGCTACAAAGATGTCTGCAAGAGAGACCTCAGAGATGTAGGCATCGAGCTGGACAACTGGGAAGAACTAGCAGATGACCGCAGCAGATGGAGGCAGGGGTTACTCGAGGGCCTTCAGAAGGGCGAGATGAGGATCAGACAGCTAGCAGAGGAGAAGCAAGTGCACAGAAAGCACACTAAGGACTTGCCAGACACCCACTACATCTGCAAGAGATGCAGCAAGGACTGTCACTCTCGTGTGAGTCTTCATAGTCACAGTAAACGCTGTAAATGAAGTCCTCAATTGACACTATAAAGGGCGCGATCCATAGTCTGTGCAGACTGAAGGATGCCTACTACTATGATCACCGATGCATCATTCATCCAGTAAGTATAGCTGTGCCCTTAGCTTGGGTCATAGACAGTGTTCCCTTTATTTTTCCATCCACGGGTGGAATAAATTTTGTTATGTGCACCAAGACTTGTGTGAAGGTGAACCTCCAGTGGAAACACATGCTGGCAGCAGTGGTAGCTCTGCTAATCAGCTGAGTGGCACCTCAGTCTCTCCTGGGTAGCTGCCTAAGTATGCAGCTTACAGGAAACACCAGTTCTAGAGTCCTGAAACTGGGGCAACATAGATTGCCACGTGAGCTCGATGACCAAGTCACTATCCAGAATCCTACGGCTCCAGTGCCTGAACTAATGAAATTAAAGGTAGCTCAGGTATGTCTAGGTGAGCTGAAATCACACCCAGTGATTGTAGTGTAACCATATCCTCAGCCTCACAGACACATTTGGATTTGTTAACATCTTGCACTTACTTTACACTGATATAACCAACTAACTGAGGCACAAGGCAATGGAAAATCAGGCCCAGGCTGAACCTTTGCATTCCCTGATGTTCTCCCATCATCGACAGCTGTTAAGCAACAGAGGGGAGTCACTGCTCTAGTTGTGAGGGTCTGGAAAACCTTGTTTATGTTGGATGGTCAGAAGAACAATTTAGATCAGCCTGGGGAAAGGATATCAAAGCACGGGCAATGTATGTTTCACAAGAGCCCTTGCTGTTGGGGATGTTTCTGGCAGAATTGTGCAAAGGCAAGATCAGATTGTTCTGATATGCCTCTGAAATTTTTGGTGCTTATCCAAACAGACCGATCCTGTCCATCTCTGAAGGATGAAAAGCTGGGTTTCTTATGCAGACAGTACGGTGATTGAAAGAAAGATTTCCCTAGAGTAAGTCACTACCCCTTTATACAGCTGAATGTAACAGACTGCAATAAAATGTATTTATTTTTGCAGGTATCGGTGTGACTTGCTTGATGGGGAGCTGTCCTCCTGGCCAGAAGACATGAAATTGACTCCAGCTACTCTCTCCACATGTAGGTTCAGGCTCCTTCCGGCTAGATCTGGGTAAGGCAGGCCCACAATGTATCTGCTATGTACTGTTAGAAATAATGCCATTCATGGGAAGAACTGCACAAGCTCACCACCAGCACGTGTATCTCTGATGGCTGCCCATCAGGGTACCCTGCATTAGCACTCAGGATAGAAGAGCCAAGACCTGAAAAGATTCACTTTTTCCAGAGAACTTATTGCAGGGGCCAAATACCAGACTCAGGTGCATGCTCCCATTCACGTCAATAGGTACTGCAAAAAGTTTCTACCTGGTTAGCATTAAGTCCTCTAACAGTGACTCCCTACTGGAGCGTCAGCCAGAGCCCCAGATCCTTTAAATAGGCTAGTGGGTGGCACTGAGGCTGGCTGCTGTAACCCCGCCCCCTCCACCTGTGGCCCCACCCCTTTCTCTACTCCTTCACAGGCCAACAAAAGCCAAAGAATGGTCCAAGGTTTCTGAAGCTGAGATGAGCAGCTTAGTGAACGATGCCATCCCACCCAACTGTTCTGAAGCAAAACAAGAAGAAAACTCCCAGAGCCTAGTAGCTCTGTTACACCCTTCACCGCAGCTAAAGGTGACCAGGATGCTAATGAAATGCAACAGGCATTGGCAATGTGTGCAGACAGTATTAAATCGCCCGAGCCATGGCCAGGGAGAGGTGAACCAGCAGCTTCCTCAGCTACAAGACTCCCATTCATCCTCTATCTTTTTTGCATATCAGTGGTGGCAGACATTACCAATTGCCAGGAAGTACAGATGATCTCATTCAATATACTGAGAGCAGGAGTCCCTAAAGCCACACACAGACCAGTATCGCTTGAACCTCTCTTGTCTGGCACCCTCGGGACCTGACCAGTGCCGCATGAGAAAGTTTGCTAGACCAGGGAGGTCAGTATTGCCTAGCAGCATTACCAACCCTTCCACTGCTTACTGGGTTCTTAGCAGGGAGGGATAGCTCAGTGGTTTGAGCACTAGGGTCTGGGGCTTGGTCCTGCCAAGAGGGCAGGGGACTGTACTCTGTGACGTCGTAAGGTCCCTTCCAGCTCTGTGAGATGTGTATTTCCCCATATCATTATAAAAGACATTTAGGGTTAAATGAGAGCCAAATAACAGCACACAACACTGAGATCCAGGACTGGTGGCTGGAAACAAACTTCATGAGATCATGGGGAACTTGCCCCCACCCATGACAAGTGGTCGTCCAGTCAACTAAAGTCATGCCAGATTACCGATGTTGCCAGATGAGCAAGTGCCAGACGAGAGAGGTTCAACCCGTACCTCTCTGTCTAGGCACAGAACACCTCCTCACCACTAAACACCAGTGCAAAGGAAACACAAGATCACAACTCAGCATTCCCTGAGTCCCACTGCTATCCAAAGCCACAGGCACACCACCTTTGACAATGTCAATGTCAATGTCACTACCTTAACTGCACCTTGCAGGGTAGCTGCCAAGAGCCGTGTCTACACGTGCACGCTACTTCGAAGTAGCAGCACTAACTTCGAAATAGCGCCCATCACGGCTACACGCGCCAGGCGCTATTTCAAAGTTAACTTCGACGTTAGGCGGCGAGACGTCGAAGTCGCTAACCCCATGAGGGGATAGGAATAGCGTCCTACTTCGACGTTCAACGTCGAAGTAGGGACCGTGTAGTCGTTGCGCGTCCCGCAACTTCAAAATAGCGGGGTCCGCCATGGCGGCCATCACCTGAGGGGTTGAGAGACGCTCTCTCTCCAGCCCCTGCGGGGCTCTATGGTCACCGTGGGCAGCAGCCCTTAGCCCAGGGCTTCTGGCTGCTGCTGCGGCAGCTGGGGATCCATGCTGCAGGCACAGGGTCTGCAACCAGTTGTTGGCTCTGTGGATCTCGTGTTGTTTAGTGCAACTGTGTCTGGGAGGGGCCCTTTAAGGGAGCGGCTTGCTGTTGAGTCCGCCCTGTGACCCTGTCTCCAGCTGTGCCTGGCACCCTTATTTCGATGTGTGCTACTTTGGCGTGTAGACGTTCCCTTGCAACGCCTATTTCGATGTGGTGCTGTGCAACGTCGATGTTGAACGTCGACGTTGCCAGCCCTGGAGGACGTGTAGATGTTATTCATCGAAATAGCCTATTTCGATGTTGGCTTCACGTGTAGACGTAGCCAAGGTGGTAAAGGAAGAACAGCATACTTTGAGCAGAGCTGGTTGGATTCTTTTTTCTTTTATCAAAAGAGTTTCTTGTTGGCCAATGCTATTCTGATGCAACCAGTGTTCCTCACAAAATTGTATTGATTTTGACAATATTTTTTGTTTAAAAAATTCTTTTTTCCCCTTTTTTCTAATGTCAAAATGTCCCGTTTTAATGTTTTTGAAACTGGAAAGTTTCAACATCTCACTTTGAAATGACTTTTCTTTTTGCCGTATGCTTTATTTGAGGTCTTAAGAAAGGGTTGGAATTGAAATGAAACTTTCCAAATTTATTCTAAGGAAACATTTCATTTGACCCCCTAACCACTTTTCTTTGTAAATTGCATTTCATGAAAAACTGTGTCTTTCTGTCCCAACTGGGGATTATTAAAAATTAAGAATCTCTAGTTTTTTTCCTGGGACAGAAAATCCATTTTCCATCTCGCTCAAACTATGAGGCTACGTCTACACATGAAAGATCTTCTGAAAGAAACCCTTCTGTAAGATCTCTTTGGAAAGAACTTTTCGAAAGGGTGCATCCACACACAGAGGGATTTTGAAAGGAGCACGATGCTCTTTTGATTTACTTTCGAAAGAACACTTTTCATGTGTAGACAGTCCACAGGATCTTTGGAAATAGCCCCCTTCTTTCGAAAAATCTTTTGAAAGAACTTGCTAGTGTAGATGCAGCCTGAGTGTGGCACTTCAGAAGATGCTAATCAGGCACTGCCATGAATATGCAGCACCTTATTAACTTAATAGCAGCCATGCACAATTTGAAAGTGCCAGTTTCGAAACACATGCCACCCACGTAGCCGGGGACCTTTCAAAATGAACCCCCCTGATTTTGAAAGCCCCTTCTTCCCATTTGGCTTTGGGAAGAAGGGGCTTTTGAAATCAGGGGCGTCATTTCAAAAGGCCCCCGACTACACAGACGGTGTGCGTTTCGAAACCGGCACTTTCGAAATCACGTGCAGCTACCATTATGCTAATAAGGTGCTGCATATTCATGGCACAGCCTCATTAGCATCTTCTTAAGTGCCAGATTACCTTAACCCCTCCAAAAGGAGGGGCTAGCGTGGCCACAGACTGAGAGACTAGCCTGTAAAAAGTGTGAAGAACCATGTTGCTTTTGTGTCTGCTTCAGTGATCTGACTGCATACATTGCCAAGGGTTTTCCAAGCTGAGGCTTTGCACACCTTGCTTGGGACAAGGCACTTAATTTCCATAAAACTCCCACACTGGATCAGACCTGTGATCCATCTACTACCTCATGGTGGGTAGGCCTGGAAAAACTTTCCCGCACATCAGTCTCATCCTGACCTTTAATACAAGTTGAAACTCTCTAATCTGGCACCCTTGGGAGCTGACCACTGCCGGATGAGAGAATTTGCTGGACCATGGTAGGTCAATATTGTCTAGCAGCATCACCAACACTTCCACTGCTTACTGGGCTCTTAGAAGACATATAGGGATAAATGAGAGCTCAATAACAACACAGAACCCTGACAGCCAGGACGGGTGGCTATAAATAAACTTTATGGGACCCCAGAAAATTTGGCCATACACTTGGTGAGAGGTCATCCAGCTAACTAAAATCATGCCAGATTATGGATGTGGCCGGATGAAAGATGTTCAACATGTACTGAAAGATTGGCCTCAGCCTGGAATCACAAGGTCTTAGACCCCACTCACAATTTTTGTTGTCACCAAAGGTCCATCTAGCCCAGTATTCTTCCTTCCAACAGTGGCCAATGCCAGATGCCCCAGAAGGAGTGAACAGAACAGGCAGTTATTGAATGATCCTTCTCCTGTCATCCATTTCCAGCCTCTGACAAACACAGGCTATGGACACCATTCCTACCTGTCCCGGCTAGCAGCCATTGATGGCCCTAACCTCCATGAATTTATCTAGTTCTTTTTTGAACTCTGTTAAAGGCCTGGCCTTCACAACATCCTCTGGCAAGGAGTTCCACAGGTTGACTGTGTGCTCCATGAAGAAATACTTCCTTTTGTTGGTTTTCAACCTCCTACCCATTAATGTCATGTGGTGACCCCTAGTTCTTGTGTTGTGGGAACAAATAAATAACTTTTCCTTATTCACTTTCTCAACACCTGTCATGATTTTATAGACGTCTCTCATATTCCCCCTTAGTCCCCTCTTTTCCAAGCTGAAAAGTCCAGTCCCCTGCCCTCATGACAGGACCAAGCACCATTACAAAAGAATTAGTCTCTACCCCTTTTCTTGTCTTAATAACACAGATGGTCACAGGGGACAAATGCTAGGTTCTCCCTTTGTCTAAAGATGGCTTGCTACTCAGAGTATGCTCATGGCTCCCTTGGGCCAGTCTGTGGAGTCTAGAAAGTCATAGAAATGGCTCCACTAATTCTGAGAACACTCCAGGAGCAAGCCAAGATACTGCAAATTCCTTCCCCTCAGGTATCCAAGGCTTCTGCCAAGCAGCCAGCATGATCTGTCCTAGATACCAATCAAGCCCCCACTGCTGCAGCGTCTGGGCTCTTCACAATGGGTCTAGTCTCACAGCATGCCTGTGAGGTAGGAAGGTGATATTCTCACCAGTTCATAGCTGAGGGACGCGCAGAGGCTTAGAGAGATTAAATCGCTTGCATAAGTTGACACAGAAAGCCCACTGGCAAAACAGGGATTCAGCCAGGGTCTTGTAAATCCCAGACAAACAAGCTAACCAGTGGACCATTCTTTGAACTCTGTCTCTCAGAAAGGGCAACTCAGCTGCATGGGTGTCTGCATGAGCTTGTAACACACTCTTAGGCTTTCGTATGCTGGGACCTGGAGCTGAAGCAGAAATGGTTTTCCCCTCCCGTGACAATTTTCAACATCTTGAAAAAATAATCCTATCCTGAATTGGAACAAAAAGTCAAATGCTTGGAAACATAGGTGAAAATCTGAAGCAAACGCAGGTCTGGGTCAGTCCAAATGTTAAAATGTGGATATCTTTGAAAAGTTGCATTTCAGTGGGAATGACTTACTTTTTTCATTACTGCTTGAATAAGCTTGAATTCAAAACTGACACAGCATTTTGAATTGGAGCAGGCAGAATTCTTTGTTCCAACACAAAACATCTCAGCAACTTTGAAACATTTTTCCAATTTGAGAACGTCGTGAGAACAAACTCTTTCCCATGAAAAGTTGCAATTTTGACAAACGGGGGATTTCTGGCCAAAAAAAAGAAGTCCAAAATGTCCTGAGAAATCTTACTGTAAAATTTTCTTTTCTCTAAAATCCCCTTCCTGTCTAGCTGAGGCCAAATACAGACCTCTTTCCATTTACCAGCATGGTGAGGGCAGAGGAGATGTGACCCCTGGACATCTATTCATTACCCCAGGTAGAGAACCCCCGATAGAATGACAAGCAGTCCTATGGCACCTTACAGATTAACAAATTTAAAACTCTCTTCATCAGATGAGTTGGAATTAAAATTACAGAATCCACAGTATATATAGCAGCAAAAAAAAAAAAAGTTCTCTCTCATTAGCAGGACTAGTTAATGAGCAAATTAAAAAGGATATATCTTATATCCAACTTAATTAACCTGTCTTACCAATGATAGGTAACATTATTTTTGCTGCTGTATAAATCATGGGTTTTGCAATTTCCACTCCAACTCATCTGATGACAGGGATTTTACCCACAAAATCTCATGACCTAATACCTTTGTTAGTCTCTAAAATCCCACAAGACTGCTTGTTGTTTTTTAAAGGTACAGACTAACACAGCTACTCCTTGGAGACTTTTTACCCTGATATGATGGACAAGGCAATACGAACAAAGCCAGAAGCTGATGTCAGCCATGATGCCAACACCCTCTTGGCCTTTTCCAAACCATACAGACACGTATTTCAAACTAGAGTGCATAAAGTTAAACAGCTGACTCCAAAGAGGTTGAGCACCTAGAGCTTCCATTGACTTCAGGTGGAGCTGCGACTGCTCAGCGTCTCTGAAAACTGGGTTGCTTTCGTTTCAGTGACTAAACATTAACAGGTGCCTAACTTTTCCTACCCAAGTTTTTAAACCTCTCCAGTCTGCACTTGCCACTTCTATGAAATGGGGCTATTACTATTCAGCTGCTTTTCAGGCTTGGTCTATGCTAGGCAGGTAAGTCGATTACTGATATGCAATTCTAGTTACAGCAATTGTGTAGCTAGAATCAACTTATCTGCAATCAACTTACCTGGCTGTCCTCACTAAGGGAGGTCGAAGGGAGAGTTTCTCCTGTCAACTTCCCTTATTCCTCCTGAGAGTCAGCCCCAGGTACTTCAATTTTGCTTCAACCATTGAGCCTGTCAAGAATCAGTGTGGATTAGAGGCTCTTGTACTGAACTGGATCCTGGGAGACCTGTTTTCTGTTCCTGGCTCTACTGTTAGCCTGTTGGCTCACCTTGGGCTAGTCACGTCCTCTTTCTGTGCCTCAGTTTCCCCATCTGTAAAAGGTGGATCGTGTTGCTGGCCTCCTTCATAAAGGGCTTTGAGATTATGATAAAAAGTAGGTATTGTTATTGTCACCAGTCATGAGTTGGCTCATTTCTGGAGGGTATCATGTAGAGAGCTGCAGACACTAAAGGCGTTTTCTACCTCTGAAGACTGAGTTCAGTGCTGCAGCAGTCCACAGACCACAGCCAACTACACCCGGATTAGAGCTGCACCATGTTTCAACAGCAGTGGTTTGTGGCACACAAGGGACTTGTGTCTTAAGAAGGAGACCAACACAGGCATCACAGAAGAGGATTTGATGGATGGGTTAGGGCAAGTGACTCCACAGACAATTTGGAGGCAGGCAATCCATGAAGAGGTTGTGGTGGAGTGGGACGTGCTAAAGCCATGGCTGGAGAAGGAGCCCAATGGGGAGCTGAAGTTGTCATAAATGGTGGGAGGGGAGCAGGGCTAAGAGACACGAGCAAATAATTGCGTAAGTGCATTAGGAGGAGCATTTCCAGCTGATGGGGGAAAGTGATTATTCCCCTTTATTCAGCCTGGGTGAAGCCACATCTGGAGTATTGCATCCAGTTTAGAAAGGGTGTGGTTGTATCAGAGAGGGTCATATATATATATATATATAGTCCTGCTTGACCAATCTGATTAGCTTTTATGATGAGATAACAAACTCTGTGGACATGGGGAAGCCAGTGGATGTGATATACCTTGACTTCAGCAAGACTTTTGATATGGTCTCCCACAACATTCTTGTCTATAAATTAAGGGAATATGGATTGGATCCTTGGACTATAAGATGGATGGAAAGCTGGCTTGATGGGCAGGCCCAACAGGTAGTGGTCAATGGATCAATATCTGGATGGTGACTGGTTTCAAGCGGAGTGCCGCAAGGCTCAGTTCTGGGGCCGGTGTTGTTCAACATCTTTCTTAATGACCTGGATGGGGGACTGGATTGCACCCTCAGCAAGTTTGCAGATGACACAAAACTAGGGGAAGAGGTAGATACATTGGAGGGTAAAGAGAATCCAGAGTGACCTGGATAAATTGGAAAACTGGGCTAAAAGAAATCTGATGCCGTTCAACAAGGAGAAGTGTAGAGTCCTGCACCTGGGGCAGAAGAATCCCAAGCATTGTTAGAGGCTGGGGACTGACTGGCTCAGCAGCAGTACAATGGAAAGGGACCCGGGGTTATGGTGGATGAAAGGCTGGATATGAGTAAACAGTGTGCCCTTGTAGCCAAGAAGGCTAACGGCATACTAGGGTGCATTAGGAGGAGCATTTCGAGCAGATCTAGAGTAGTTATTCCCCTCTGGTACTGGTGAGGCCACATGTTGAATACTGTGTCCAGTTTTGGGCCCCCCATATAAAAAGGATGTGGATTTGCTGGAGCAGGTTCAGCGGAGGGCAACAAAAATGATTAAGGGTCTGGAGCACAAGACCTATGAGGATAGGCTGAGGGATTTGGGCTTGTTTAGTTTACAGGAGAGAAGACTTAGAGGTGATTTAATAGCAGCCTTTAACTTCCTGAAGGGGAGCTCTCAAGAGGAGGGTGAGAAACTGTCCTCAGTGGTGTCAGATGGCAGAACAAGGAGTAATGGTCTGAAGTTGAAGAGGGAGAGGAGTAGGTTAGATATTAGGAAAAACTACTTCACCAGGTAGGTGGTGAAGCATTGTAATGTATTGCCTAGCGAGGTGGTGGATTCTCCATCCCTGAAGGTTTTTAAGTCCCAGCTGGACAAGGTCCTGGCTAGGATGACTTTGTGGGGGTTGATTCTTCTTGAAGCAGGGGGGCTGGACTAGGCAACCTCCTGAAGTTCCTTCCAGCCCTCTGATTCTGCGATATATATATATGGAGATACACATCTCATAGAACTGGAAGGGACCATGCACTATACCTGACAGAATTTTTTTTTTTTGGAAAAATCTGTTTGTTCTAGACCCCTATGTGGCCTCCTCAAGGATTGAGCTCAGAACTGTGGCTTTAGTAGGCTAATGCTGGCACCACTGAGCTATCCCTCCCATCTGCTAAAGAGTCCCACAGAGGGCAACCAAAATGATTTGGGAGCTGGAGAACATGACCTATGAGGAGAGTCTGAGAGATCTGGGCTTATTTAGTTTGCACAAGAGAAGAGTGAGGGGCAATTTGATAGCAGCCTTCATCTTTCTCAGAGGAGGTTTTAAAGAGGATGGAGAGAAGCTGTTCTCAGTAGTGATGGATGGCAGAACAAGGAGCAATGGTTTCAAGTTGCAATGTGGGAGGTCTAGGTTGGAGAGTAGGAAAAACTGTTTCACCAGGAGGGTGGTGAAGAACTGGAACGTGTTACCTAGAGAGGTGGTGGAATCTCCACCCCTTGAGGTTTTTAAGTCCTGTCTGGGAAAATTTAGTTGGAGCCTTTCCTGGTTTGGGCAGGTGGTTGGACTTGACGAACTCCTGAAGTCTCTTCCAGCCCTAGGATTCTATGATTCTGTGACAATTAAGATTGAACACTGTTATTCAGACAATAAAATTTAGGAACTATGACAAAGAAGCATCTCCAAGACATCCAGGCTGGGCCTCAGTACAGTGATGCGATTGTAATGCCAACAGACTGAGGTTGCTAGCACCAGGGATAGAACTTTTGAGCATAGGATCTAAAGCCGTGGGCGCTACCACATAAGCTGAAGGCCACCTAGCTCTCAGCAAAGGCTGTGGAACAGAGACTTCACTCACCTTAGCATGTGGCCTCAGTGCCTCTGGGTACTACATGATCATTCTGGAAAGAATTGCTTACAATTGTGGGGAGTGGGAAAAAAAATGTTTTGAGGGCCTACCTAAGAATGCCCAAGCTATCTCTGGTGTGGAGCTCTGAGAGAAATACAAGTTGAACCTCTCAAGTCCAGAACCCCTGCGACCTGACCAGTGATGAACCAGAGAATTTGCTGGACCATGGGAGAATGTTACCAACACTTCCACTGCTTCTGCAGCTCTTAGAAGACATTTAGAGGTAAATTACAGCAAAATAACAGCACAGAACACTGAGAGCCAGGACTGGTGGCTGGAAATAAACTTTATGAAGACATGGAAAAGTTAGCCACACCCGTAATAAGTGAACATCCAGCTAATTAAAATCATGCTGGACCACAGATGTTGCCAGACCAGAGAATGTCAGATAAGAAAGGTTCAACCTGTACTAAAAAACAGAGAAGGAAATGGTCCAATTTTGATGTTTAAGAACTGATGTGTGCTCTCACTGAAGTAATATAAACTTTACCTTAGCCGCTGATTCAAAGTTTTACTTTATTCACGGTCTTGCCAAAATTGACAATTTTATAATGAGTTGAGGTATCTGGTGTTTCTTCTGGAAGCTCCAGATCCTGGAGAAAAGCTTGACAATGTAAACCCTGAAGGCTCAGAGTCCAGAAGACAAATAAAAAGAACGCAGTTGTTACTGTTCTTTTAAAGGAATCTTGTAATTTTAAGCCACTCTCATGAGTTTAGTGGGCCTGACTTGTGAATTTTGAGTGCTTGGTGCTGGCAATACCATTGTGAAGAGCAGATGGCACAAGATTCACCCGCACACTGGTGTGATCCAGCACAGCCTCTTAACCTTGCTCATTCCTGTAGCTTCTGCACTATGCAGCTTTCATAGGTGTATGCTGATGAAAAACTACTTGAGGTCTTTGACAAATCAAGAAAGATGCCAAGTATTTGCTGTGACATCAGCAGAACACAAACTCATAAAATCAATACAAAACACGTGCCGCACAAACGTTTACACCAGTGAAATAGGCCAGGAGAGTGGCCACAATTACCAGGAATCAAAGGGCCTTGACTTTAGACATCATAACGGAGCCAGTGTGTCAGAAAACACCGAACACCTGTCCTCAGAAAATCAGATTTCTGTCTAGATGAGTTTAAAAGAGGAGTTTATGGAGTAAGCAGATTTTCAAGCTTGTCCTAGGAGTGGGGTGGTTTTTAGAGTGTGGTTTTCATGAAAATCAGGGAGTTACACAGTGGTTAGATAGGGAAAGTGACAAAAGGATGCTCGTTCATCACTCTGACATGTTCAACACTCATTTCTTTTCCTCCCTTGTTCTTCTCTTCCTCTCTCCTTCCCTTTCCCTCATCCTCTCCTCCTTCCGTCTTTCTTGTTTACCTCTCATCTTTGTATCTCTCCTTCACCCTTTTTCTTCCACACCCACTCCTTCACTCTTGGGGCCTTTGTCTTCCCCCACACCCAGCCCAGTTCCCAATATTCTGTTGCGATCCCAGGAATATCTGTAGCTTCCAAGCAGAAGAGTGGATGCTGGCTTGGATCAACAGGCATGTGTCTGGGCGGCAACGGGCAACTTAGACTAGTGAGTGGTCCACACAAGCGGCCCTCCTTCATCTCAGTGGGCTGCCAGATTATCATAACCAAGGCAGTCTCCTGGTAAAGGTAGTTTTGCTAACTGGGCTTGCATACCTAGAATTTGCAGGGTGTGCCAACTGATGCATAGCAGTGCTCTGGATGCAGAGGGAGTGCACGGCTTGCGACAATGTTGTGTGCACACACCTCACTTCACGTGCTCTGGCTTTACGTGCTTATCACTTTAGTAACACTGGGGGGGGGGACCCTACACAGACAGAAACCAGCAGCACGTGACAAAGCTGTGCACAAGCAACAGTACGCAAAATGTCTTGCAGGCCACACCTAGAACCTCGGTGGGCTGAAGGCAGCCCCTGGTTGTCCACCACTGGTCTGGAGCGATGGTGCAGCTGAGCTTCTGCAGACTCAGTGCTCGTAGCCCTGGCCAGCTGAGACACAGGGATAGTAGGTAAGCATTAGGACATTAGATTTGCTGGGGCCCAAGGCAGAAACCAAGGAGTAGGCCCCGGCCTTGCCACCTGCTGCCTGGACCCAATGCCAAAGCCTGATCCCCAGCACCGGGGACTGAAATAGAAGCCCCCCGGACTGAGGACACCTGGCATTGACCCTCTCTCCCGCGCACCCCGAATGTGCCTCCCTGCCCCACTAGGTGTGTGTGCTCCGTAGCTGGAACACCTCTGCTTTAGGATGATTTATTTCCACCCCGGAGGTTAAATTGCTGTACTACTCACAATACATTTGCTCACAGTGCCTCTGTCGGTAGGACATAGTGTAGCTGTGGCAGTGGCCATCTGGTGGCCCTGGGCATCTCTCCAGCTTGCTACCCCTAGCACTGGCCCTTCATGGACTGTATTGTGGCGGGGAAGAGGGAGCCTGTGAGGAAAAACATTCACTAGAAAGCTACAGAGAGAACAAGACAGCTGCGTTATCGGATGACAGCCTAGACGGGCGTGAGGGCTTACCAATACATTTGACCAGCTAGTGACCTCTACAAGTGGTCATGGTGCTGATGGTTAGAGAAAGCAGGACAGGTCCTGACAGCAAGGTCTTTCCCAGTTTACCAGAACATAGGATTATGCTGGGAAAGCAAACGAAAACAGAAAGGAGATGCTCTTGGGTAGGCCAAGGGCCTGGAATATAGATAACATGGTTTCAGTCATTCAGATTTCCTGCATGGCCTTGGACAAATCATTTAAGCTACCTGAGCCCTTAGCCTCCCCATCTGTAAGAATATGGTTAGCACTTAGAATAACAGATCCATAGAATGCTAGAACTGGAAGGGACCTCAAGAGGTCATCAAGTCCAGCCCCCTGCCCTCACAGCAAGACCCAGAACCATCTTGATCATCCCTGTTAGCTGGATATTCATCTAACCTGTTCTTAAAGATCTCCAATGATGGAGATTCTACGACTACCAACAGCAAATTTTACCAGGAATTAACCAACCTGACAGTTAGGAACTTTTTCCCAGTGTCCCTCCTGAACCTCCCTTGCTGCAATTTAAGCCCATTGCTTCTTGTCCTATTTTTGGAGGCTAAGAAGAATAATTTTTCTCCCTTTTCCCTGTAACAGCCTTTTAGGTATTTGAAAGCTACTATAATATCCCCTCTCAGCCTTCTCTTTTCCAAACTAAACTAGCCCAGTTCTTTCCATCTTCTCTTGTAGGTCACATTTTCCAGACCTTTAGTCATTCTGGTTCCTCTTCTCTGGACCCTCTCCAATTTCTCCTCATCGCTCCTAAAATGCGGGTCCCAGAATGGGCATAATACTCCAGTTGAGGCCTAGTCCTTGCTCACAGGCAGTGGTGTGAGGATAGAAAGCAGTAACTACTGCATGGCTGGGAGACTAAGGGGAAAAGAGCCTTCTACATCCCTTGATGGTGAGCAGCTGCTTCACGGGTATTGTTTGGCCACTGAGACTCTTCCACTCTTCCAAGTGACAGATATCACTTGGCCTATCTAAGCTACAGAACAGGCTTAAAGACACTGCACCAGTAGGTGAGGAAACTAAACAGGGCCTGGGACCAGGCTGCTGTGACCGGTCTGGTTTTTTCACTGAGATGGAGCAAAACGCCATTCATGTTATGTTGCTTTGTCCTGCTGGCCCCCAGCTGGTGTTCCCAGGCCTGATGATGTCCCCTTCCCACCCTCACAACGCCTGTAAGAACAGGGATTCAATAGCGAGCCAGCCGCAAGCTTTCCTACTGTGAGTCAGGCTTTGCTAATGCCGTCTGCAGTCCTACAAGTGGCCATGACAGATATGCATCCCACCTATACCTTGAAGAGCTGTGGTTTTGCTTTCTAGATAGCTGTGGTACTTGCATGGCTCCCAATTTCACAGTATTGAGTGGCTCACAGTCTTCAGCATTTGTCCTCACAGCACCCCAAGAGGTAGGGCAGTGTTCTTATCACCCATGGGCAGATAGGGAATTGAGGCAGGGGAAGGCTAAGTGACTTGCCCATGGTCATAAAAGCAGTCTGTGGCAGAGCAAAGATTTGAAAATAGTTCTCATTCATGTAGTGGGCTCTCCACTGTGACACTCTTCCTCTGGGTCTTCAGGTAAGTAGCCTGTAACTAGCTAAAAGAACAGAAAATACCCTGCTCCACCATTCCATCCTACAGGGAACATGGGCACAGCAACTGTAAGGAGGAGCTTTGTCTCAGTATTTCCTCCACCACATAAGAATCAGAAAGCGTTTTGTTGGTGTTAAATCCAAGGGCTTTGACCTCCCAGCTTCTGGTGTTGGTTTATGGCTGTCCAGCTGTGCGCATCTGATACTAACTTGAGTTACATGATCATGTAATACTTGGAGATCACCCCGGCTTGGCTCTGCAGCTCTTAGGCAGAGCCCTGATCGTTCTACTCAAGCCATGCTGTAACCATAAAATCTGAGTATCTACTAGTACAAGAAACCTGTCTAGACAGCAACTGAGCCAGACTTTCACCAACACCAACATTTCAATGATTAGCCACCAGAAAGTAGTGTCCGATTCTCCTTTCACTGCTCGCCTGTCCTTGGAGTTATGCCAGCCTGCGTGAGAGCAGGATGAGGTCTTTAAATAATCCAGCGTGCTCTTTTTCCAAGCCAGTCCACTGGGCAGACAGGGTGATAGTGAGTCCTTTGGTCAAAGAGACTAGTCCCTCTGCTAGTCTCATGTGCTCTGTCTGCAGAAGCCTATTTGATCCTTTATTTCAACAGACTCAGGTCTTATGTTCTAACACAATTTAGCTCTCGCTACAGCCACCTGCTAGGTAACCGTGTGCCCCAGGTTGATACCTGCCCAGTGTGCTCCAGCACTAACTAAGCATGGACTGTACCAATGTAACCCACATATCTAGGTGTGCTTCAGTGTGCTGTGTGGTGGTACCTAGACCACTTACAGAGGGAACAACTGAGCCACCTCTACAGCCTGAGCTCAGAGCCAGGTGGCTTTTAGCTCAAACTCTAGAGGCTCCTGCACTGAGCTCCAGAGGTCTCAGGTTCAAGTCCACCTAGAGGCGGTTATACCAACACAGCCCTGCTGACACCTTCAGACATGACGCTGGCCCTGCAGATTCAAGCACAACTTCTCAAGGAGCTATGCAGCCTTTGGGCACAGCACGACCAGGACTTCCTCTGTAACATGAGTGCTGTGGTGCTGTACGTCGAAGGCATAGGACTCTGAAGGCATTTGCAACCAGCTGATTTAGTGGGGCTCCTGGGACGGATGTCATGTCTGGCGCTCTGCGACAGAGTTGCATGATGCCTGCACCCCCCAGAAAGGGTAATTCGTAAATAGCTCCTCAGACAACAGCTGGTCTGTTCAAAAAATATCCAGGTACTTGGGGGGCCCTTGTCGCTGTAAAATCGGAGCATCACACACACAGCGGCAGATTTATCCTGACAGCACCACTGTGAGATGGTGAAGTGGTGTTACTCCTCTTTCACAGACAGGGGACTGAACGCCCAACGATGAAAGCTTGTATTTTCAAAGGTCTTTAGGCAGCCAGCTCCCATTCGTCATCATCATCAATAACCGTGGGCTCAGTGCCCGTTGGTGTCTGATGCCTCTCTCACTATTTCCTTCCATCTTTCCCTATCCAGTGCAGAGTGGCTTAGTTTCTGTAGACCTGCTCCTCACCAATCTACTACATCATCTACCCATTCTCTTGGGGTCTGCCTCTCCTATTCGTAGGTGTAATTTTCTTTTGGTAGCCAACTTATCAACCCAACCCTGATCACTCGATTGGTATCGCGGATCTTGTTTATCCGGGTGACGTCTGAGCTGGCATCTTTTAACATTTGGTTGTACTGGCATCAGATTTCATTCATATCGTTGTTTGATGGTCAGCGCATCGCCACACATCTGACCAACCCTCCTCTTTCATCCAGGCTTGGGACTGCCATGAAGCGCTCAGTGGCTTCATGGCGGAGTTCAGCTCCCATTGATTTACACCTAAACACCTGTGAGATCTGTGCTTACGTGACTTGCCTAGAAAAATCCAGGAATCAGATCTCCTGATCCACAAGATTGCCATCCCTCTAAAAGAAATGAGTCTCCAAAAAAGATGCCTTTAGTGGGATCTTTTCCACTGACTCTGATGGGCTTTGGGTCAGGCCTAGCTGCTGGCCCAAGAGCACATTCTTGCTTGTTTCTTCACATTCAAAGATAGCATCGTTGTCAAGCAATGAGCAGTTCCAACCCCCATGTGTCTCCTGAGCCCAGGAGGGTTCTAGAAAATCATGCAGAACCACCTGGAACATTGGGATGGGCAGGACAGAAGAGGAAAGAAAATGGTAAATTCAGGAACTATCCAAATAATAGTGTAGAGTTCTCTCTCTGCTCAGTGTTCACGTTCTTGGTATTAGAAGAAGGCCTTGTTGAGTGTTCAGCTAATGGGTGGTTCTGGCCCTTTCTTTTTTACTTTATTTCACGAGGGATAGCTCAGTGTTTGTGCATTGGCCTGCTAAACGTGGGGTTATGAGCTCAGTCCTGGAGGGGAACGTTAAGGGATGTGAGGAAAATAGATTTAAAAAAAATATTCTGTCAGGGATGGTGATAAGTCCTGCTGGGAGGACAGGGGACTGGAGTAGAGGACCTCTGATGGGGTCTTCCAGTGCTATAAGATAGGTGTGCGTGTGTGTGTGTGTATTTTTCCTCCTTCTTGAATGAGGAGGAAGGTGGCAGATAGCTCAGTGGCTTGGGTATTGGCCTTGTAAATCCAGGTTTGTGAGCTCAGTCCCTGAGGAAGCTATTTAGGGCCCTCAGGAAAATAGATTTAACAACACATTTGTCAGGGATGGTGATAGGTCCTGATGTGTGAGTGCAGGGGACTGGATGTGATGGCCTCACAAGGTCCCTTCCAGCTCTCTGATATACATATGTACACACCTCCGTAACATGAACTCTGTTGAAAAAAAATTAAGTTCCCCTTTCGAAAGACAACCTGTGCAGAACCTGTCAGGCAATCCACATCCCAAATCAGAAGAAATTAATAACTTATGGCTTGAGAAAGAGAAGTAACGAGATATGGACCCAAAAGGGAGAAGGGATTGGTTTTGAGATGACTGAAATAAATAGCAACTAAGTAACAGCGAGAGCTGGTGGGGCCATCCCAGCCTGTAGGCAGAGGAGAAGGAGGTGCTATCCGCTGGGGTGGGATGGCCCCTTTGCACTGAGATGAGGCTGAGGCAAGGAAATGAAGATGGAAAAGCCAACTGCTTTCACAAGGTGCTTTTGAGCCGGGTCATTCGTATGAAAATGGGAGCTGATGGGAGGGGGTTGTTTTCTTTCATGTTTATAAATGCTTGTTGACACACCAAAGCTGTACCTCGTTGGCTACACTGCCATGATTCATAATTAAACAGCCAGGAGGAATGGTTGTGAGTGTCCACTCTGAGCTCCTGCATAACACCGGTCACAGGGCTTCTCTGAATTATTCACTCTATCAATGAGGGCAGGGACTTTGGAAAAACTGCCGATCGTCAGCTAGTTGGCGTGGTGCAACTGTGCTAGCACAGGTGCAGTTGTAGGTTACTATGAAGGTTGCTGTTATACTGCAGCTTTTGCTCTCGGGGTATGAGCTGTTCTGGGTATAGGGCATGGGAATAGTGATGCTTGCAGGACTGGCTGCCCTCTTGCTTCCCTGGCAGAGATGCCTCAATCCTAAAGGCACTGGGGTGGGGGACCTGAACCCTCCCTCTCTACCAAGGCCCCCTGTGAAGCAAGAGGGTCCAAGTCCACTGTCCTGGCCTACTTCCTATCTCTTTGGTTTGGATCATGGCCCCTTCTACCCAGCAGCTGTCCCAACTCTCAAGCTCCTGGTGGCTCTCCCCTCATGGCTAGCTGCCTCTTCACTAGTCAGGTCTCAACTAAGCCAGATTCTGTCCTTGTCTTCACCCTCCAGGCCTGGCTATGGCTACTGGCAAGGCAGGGCGGGGCTAGGTGGGCCTGTAGACTTCTCCGCAACCCTTTCTGTACAATCATACAATTGGAAGGGACTCAAGAGGTTGTCCAGTCCCTGCCCTCATGGCAGGACCGAGCACCATTTAGATCATTCCTGTTAGATGTTTCTCTAACCTGTTCTTAAGTATCTCCATTGTTAGAGGTTCTACAACCACCCCAGGCAATTTATTCCAGTAATTAACTACCCTGACAGTTACGAAATTTTTCCTAATGTCCAAGCTAACCCACCCTTGCCGCAATTGAAGCCCATTGCTTCTTGTTGTATCCTCCGAGGCCAAGAACAATGACTTTTCCCTCCTCCTTTAACAGCCTTTTAGGTAGTTGAAAGCTACTATCACGTCTGCTCTCAGCCTTTCCTTTTCCAGACTAAGCAAACCCAATTCTTCATGCTGGTTTGGGGTTTCTCAGCTTCAACACAGACACCTTTCTACCAGTGTAAATGTGTTGATGCTAAGGATTGTATTGCTTGAAGTGTATCCGTAAAACAATCACCCCCTTGGACAACTAATGGTTTGTCCACACTGCAGTGAAAGCTCACACCAGCCAGTCTACAGACCCATCCTGGTGGGATTCATGCTACAGCACTAAAAAGGACCATGTAGACTCAGACTCTGGAGCCTGGCAGTGGGCATTGGTCTCAGAACCAGAGCAGGAATACTTACACTGCTCTTAAACCTAAGGTCTGGCACTTGCTGCTGCAGGAGGTTGTAGGGGTTTGTGGCAAAGATGTATCTTTAGTTCTAACGGTGCAAAGCCTGGGGAGACCACCTCTCAGATGCACTGAGACCCTTTGACACATTAGGAAAAACTTTTTCACTAGGAGGGTGGTGAAGCTTTGGAATGGTCTACCCAGGGAAGTAGTGGAGTCTCCATCTCTGGAGGTGCCTAAGTCTCGCCTCGACAAAGCCCTGGAGGGGCTGATCTGATGGGTTTGGTCCTGCTTAGAGCAGCGGGCTGGACTCGATGGCTTTTTTAGGTCTCTTCCAGCTCTATTGTTCTATGGTTCTATGATTCTATGACACAAGGTGCTATAGAAATGTGAAGTGCTCCATCATTGTGCAGCCAGGAAGAAGAGAAGGGGAGTTTAAATATCCAGCTGACAAACATGGCCAGAAGGAAGCAGTGCTTTTGCGATGCTTTGGATTCCTGTTGGCTCAGAGGCCAGCTCCAAAGGGAGTTGAGAAAACGTAAGTGTGTGTTCAAATGACAAGGAAAAACTTGGAGACGTTTGGAAAAATGTCTAGGAGGAGTTTGACCCTTTAAAGGTAGCTCCTGAAATGATGGACAGAAATACAGGAAGAGAGGAGAGCTGATGGCCAAATAACATCAGGAGACTCCAAGTTTAAAGGCAGGATAAAGAGAAGTGTGGAACGAGAGGCGTGTAGTCACATTGCTTAAGGCAGGGATAAGTGACCACAAATGGTGGGCCATATGTGTGGCCCTCCTTCACCTCACTGAGGTTCCACCTGTGGCTCTGCATTCCTCTGTCTGCCCCACCACGCGCCTCTCACGCACGGGCTCACCTGAGTCCCACACTTACCTGCTCCTCCTGTCTCCCTTTCAGCACTTTCAGAGCACCATGAATCGCCTGATTGGCGCTCTGCTCCCACTCCTCCCCGTCCCTCCCAGAGCTGGAACACCGGGAACAGCTGATTCATGGAATTCCAGCTCTGGGAGGGAGGGGAAGGAGTGGGGACAGAGCATGAATCAGATGATTCGTGGCTCCTTTGAAAGTGCTGTGGAGGAGAGGTTAGAAGTGTGGGGCTCCAATGCCCCAGTGTGTGAGAGGTCCGTGGGGGAGGGTCAGGGCCCAAGCCTGCTCATTCCTATAGCTTCTGCACTATGCAGCTTTCATAGGTGTATGCTGATGAAAAACTACTTGAGGTCTTTGACAGATCGAGAAAGATGCACATATTTGCTGTGATGTCGGCAGAACACGAACTCGTAAAATCAATACAAAACACATGCAGCACACGTTTACACCAGTGAAACAGGCCAGGAGAGTGGCCACAATTACCAGGAATCAAAGGGCCTTGACTTTAGACATCATAACGGAGCCAGTGTGTCAGAAAACACCGAACACCTGCCCTCAGAAAATCAGATTTCTGTCTAGATGAGTTTAAAAGAGGAGTTTATGGAGTAAGCAGATTTTCAAGCCTTGTCCTAGGAGTGGGGTGGTTTTTAGTGTGTGGGTTTAGTGACAATCAGGGAGTTACACAGTGGTTAGATAGGGAAAGTGACAGAAGGATGCTCATGTATCACTCTGATATGTTCAACACTCATTTCTTTTCCTCCCTCTTTCTTCTCTTCCTCTCTCCTTCCCTTTCCCTCATCCTCTCCTCCTTCCATCTTTCTTCCTTACCTCTCATCTTTGTGTCTCTCCTTCACCCTTTTTCTCCCACACCCACTCCTTCACTCTTGGGGCCTTTGCCTTCCCCCACACCCAGCCCAGTCCCTCACCTGTTAAAAACAATGGAAGTCTTTGGATTAGGCCCACAAAGGAGACCCTCTGAGTTAAGGAGCCCCCAAGATGGCACAGATCTGCAGTTAGCAGAGGCGTATTGCCACAGCTAAGCCTCCCTTTATCCAGGCCCTATGCAGCAGGACTCTTGTGTTCACAGCCTGCGGGTCTCCAGCTGGAGGAACAGCTCTGGTTTTGCTCTTGGAGGTGCTAACTGTGGGCCCGATCCTGTTCCAGCTTGGAGGTGGGGCTTGGAATTGAAGCCAATAGCAATAGGCCGGGGCCCTCTCTGCCTGAGGGAAACACAGCGTAGAACGGCAGGTTTATATCACACGTGCCAGTAGCCACAACTGTATAAATCTCAGCTGCCCAAGCGCAGCGCCCTGTGATGCAGAGCCAGGAGGATTTCCTTCTGTGACACGCTTGTGTAATGTTGGTTAAGGGCTGTCATCACTCCCATAAATTCCCTTGAAAGCCAGTCTGGCTATTTCACTTGCGCGGTCTAGGAATATGAGTGCAGCGGAGGCAGGCCAAAGGGAAACCAGGGAGGACAAAAACAGCACGCAGGTGGAACTTCTCTCATCCAGCACCCTTGTGACATGGCTGGTGCCAAACCACCACAGAAGTCAATGTTGTCTGACACATTACCAACACTTCCACTGCCTCTTGGGCTCTTGGAAGACATTTAGGGGTAAATTACAGCTAAATAACAGCACAGAACACTGAGAGCCAGGCCTGGTGGCGGCAAACAAACTTTAGGGACCACAGGAAACTTGGACACTTCAGTGACAAGTGGACATCCAGCTAACTAAAATCATGCCGGCTTATGGATGTTGCTAGGCCAGAGAGTGCTGGACTGGAGAGTATCAGGGAGGTAGCCGAGTTAGTCTGTATCTTCGAGAACAACAAGAAGTCCTGTGGCACCTTTTAGACTAACAGGTATTTTGGAGCATAAGTGTTCGTGGGCAAAGACCCGCTTCGTGAGAGGAAAGGTTCAGCTGTATTTCCAAAAGTCACTTTTGTTGTCTGTCAGTATGAGCACAACTAGAATGTCTCATTTTCTCATAGGGGGCGTCTACACTTGCATTCCTCTTTTGAAAGAGGTATGCAAATGAGGTAAATCGAAAATGCACATGCGGTATAAATGTGCATATTTGGCACCTCCTTTGCATATTCTAATTTCAAAAGTTCTTCTTTCAAGAGAAGAAAGTCAGTGTAAAAGCTGCTCTTTAGAAAGTAAACCCATCTTCTAAAGAATCCTTTTTCCCTTTATTTAATGGGAAGGATTCTTTCAAAGATGGGGTTTACTTTTGAATGAGCAGTGTCTATACTGACTTTCTTCTTTCGAAAGAAACTCTTTTGAAATTAGAATATGTAAATGAGGCGCCAAATATGCACATTTATACCTCATTTGCATTTTCAATTTACCTCATTTGCATACCTCTTTCAAAAGAGGAATGCAAGTGTAGATGCACCCATAGCATCTTTCTAGGGAAAGGAAAAGAATAATTCTGAGACATAGGACAAACTTAAAAACCCTTATATGGTATTCGTATAATGATAGTGTCAAGAAAGATCAAGAAATGTGCATGTTGCTGCAAAGCACAGAGCGAGAGATGGCCGTGCCCTGAACCGCTTACAATCTAATGAGCTAAAGGGTGTGGGGGGGGGGGTTGGGGGAGAATGGGAAACAGCCAAGGTGAGGAGAAATTGTGGAGAACTGGGAGAAGGCAGACCACTCCTGCTAGGGAAATGTCACTGTGAGCAAGGCAGGCTTTTGTGTTTGATGTCCAGAGGAAGACCTGTGGATGGAGTTGGAAATTTTTATGTAGCCCTAGAGATGACTTTCTTCTTCACCATTGATTGGGGCATGTTACATTGGACTGAGTCTTAGAATACGCAAATAAGGATACAGCAATGCAGCACAGGGAAGAAAGCCAAAAGGGGAGGGGTGCCACAAAGGCTGATAAGTGAAACATCGATTCTAGAAAAAAGGAGGCACTAGACTGTGAGTTGAGGTGGTCACTTCACTCTTTCAGAGATGGGGAAACTGAGGCACAGAGCGGTGCCGTGACTTGAGCAAGATCACCCTGCTACAGAGTCAGGAATAAAAGCCACAGCTTGTGCGTGCACATTCAACCGCTCTGACTTCCAGGGGTTAAAACTTTGGGGGTTGGTTTTGCAGTTCTAACACTTTGGAAGTCTGAAAAGGGAGGAATCGTTTTCCAGTGGTGAGTAGGTTTCCCTGTAAGCTGAGTGCTTGCGTGGCCACCCAGGATTGATTCGGGTGCTGATTGGCAGAGTGTCCTTAGCTGCCCACAGCTGGCAGTGTATGTTTCTTAATTGGTGGTGCACATCAGCTCATGCCTTGGTGTACACAACAAACTTTATTCCACATGAATAAAAAAATAGAGGCACTGGGGGGTTCTGTATTGAGTTCTGCCATGGACTTGCCATGTGACCTTAGGCTAGGCACTAACTTCTCTGGCTCTGCTTCTGCCTTTGTAAAATGAGGATAATGCGCCTTGCCTCCTTTGTAAAGGAATTCATGAAGTGTTAGTAAGGTTATTTGAGATGCTCAGAGGAGATGCACCATATAAATATAAATGTGATGCTTTAGAAAGCACATGGTCTCCAAAAGAGACATGATTCATTTTTTTTTCTTGGCCACCCTACCCCTCCCCGCACCCCCTCCCGCTCAGCCCACTCCCACACTTCTCCTTGCCTTGATGTATTGTTTCAGCTTTCACGAGGCTTTTGTTTTTTGCCAATTCATTTACATGCCAAACGAATTACCTTGCAACTGAAAAGAACAAACACAAAACATGGGACAAAATGGGATCTAAGTAAGGTGAGCATGCCAGCTCCTCAGTGAGTAAATAATAGCTTCTCTTGAGAAGGAACACAGCATCCTGGAAGATTTGAAAAAAGAATGTTCTGTGGATAAAACTGTCTTAGATTTTAGAAAATTTTGATTCAGTTCCTGTCCCTATCATGCACTTCTGGTGTAAATATGGTCATTTCACTTAATTGCTTTGTGCCTCAGTTTCCCCCACTGTAAAAAAGGCATAACCGTGATTTCTATTGTCCTTTGTTTAGACTGCAAGCTTTCCCATGGCCTCTGGCTGTGTATTTGTACAATATCTGGCAAAATGGAGTCCTGATCATCATAGCTATCACCTATTAATGAAGTGCAGCCGCTTCTGGGCTACAGCACAGCAGCTGTTCAACAGCACACAGCAACACTAGCCAATAGTACAGGAAGTGAAGAGAGATGCCAACCCCTATTACCCCCCACCCCCCAAAACAGCTGCATCAATGGATGATGGAGCAGGTGAACACAATTCATGTTTCAGAGCTCTAGAGCTCGCTTAGGTGCACTGATGCCAACAAACGCTGGTGATGCTGTCCCTTGGATGACCTGCCTGTAGGTCTCCCTTTGCTCTCCAAAGCATGATCATCTCTCGCTTAACATGCTCGGTCACTGCCAAATCTCAGCATAGGTCTTCAAAGGGTTCTGTGTGCCAAGTCGAAACTTGGATCAACCGGGTTTGCATTTAAAAAACCTGTGCCCCTTCCTAGATCGAGGGTGTGAGTCTGCTCTGACCCACTCCTGTGTCCATGTAAAGCAGTTCTACAGAGAGTGGGGTCACATCCCAGCAAGAGTAATCCAGCCCACAGAATCTGTGACCCCGCCCACAGAATTCAAGTGAATACCTGGTCCTGCCGTCACCGTTCCTTGCAGCAATACAGACAAGACTAGAAGTCCTGCAGCTATATTCTGTTAAACCTCTGCAAAGCTGGAATAATTTGAACAACTCTGATTTCTGCTGACATAACTGCAACCGCAAACCCACTCCCTGTGCTTACATTTCCTTCCCTGAATCCTAGGAAACAGAAACCAAAGGACCCATTAGCTCACCTATTCCATTCCTGAGGGGCTGTTGCGGGTTTGTTTCCTACTGCACAGTTTTAAGGGCTTCATCCAATCTAGTTTTAATTAAATGATTCAATAGATGGGGCTTCCAGTGCTTTGCTTGAGATCTGCTCCACAATCTAACACAGCTCCCTGCATGGGAGTCTTTCCTGAGAACCAGACTGTGTTTTTCCTTTTGGAATATTTTGCTTTTATCCCTAGTTTTGGACCCCTTTCCTACCATGCCGCACAGTTAGGGCTCCCCTACCTTCAAATCCTATTGCTCTCATGCCACTGATTAAGCTGCACGAGTGCTCAAAATGGGGGGGCATGAAATTTCGTAAGGGGGTGCAGCGCGATCAGCTGCTGGCTCTCAGACTCATCCATCTCATTAAAAATGTTGAAATCTGTTACTGTTTCATATATATGTACTCACATTTATATATTGATCCATAAAGTTTTCACAGACTTATTTTCTTACACATGCTGATAGGATTTGTTCCCCTATGAACATAACCAAAAATTTCATAGGTTTGAATTATCTGAGACAGGTTGGGGTCCCCAACTAATTGCAGGGGTGAAAAGTGGGGCCTGTCATATAAGGTTTGCTCACCCCTGGATTAAAGGACAGGTCATCCTTTTGCACACCCAGGACGCAGAGTGTTTCATCAGCTGTGGCTGATGTGGCAAGGAAGACTTGCAGGAGAGAGCTCCTTCCTGAGCAACACAGAGGCCAGTGTCCCCCGCTAAGGGCTTGTTTGTAGGTGGCTGAGCCCCACTAGCACCCCTGATCTCCAGGTGTCATGTCAAACCCTAATGCTTTTCCTCTCATTCCACTGTGGTACATGCAGAGTTTCTGAGCAGCATTTCAAGCAGACGAAGAACCACCACAGGCCTGCAGTCTGAATCCTACGCCAATCTCCGCAGAGCCTGGGCTTTCCCTCCCTGCCTGTTATACGCTCCCTGTTTATGAACTGGGACAACAGGGGCAGCATGAGGATGATGACGACTCCCTTATCCCTCTTCCTCGCCTCCTCAGCACCAAACCTGCATGGTGCAAGGGACTGCCCTGGCACAGATATCGGCTCACCTGGAGATCAGTGCAGAACGGGGACTCTAGCCAGTTACTTCAATTCCATTGCAAACATATATCCAGAATCACACCCAAAGCTGCCAGCAGCAGCAGCAGACAGGGGATAGAGTGAAGCAGCCATCTGCCCACTTGAACAGATCTCCCTGGGTCATGGTTAACAACATAACCATTACGCCTTTGTTTTCTGTGTACTGTAGCTTTACCCTGCCAATGCCTCTGCTTTCTCCAGAAGAGAGGTAGTAGGTACTTAGCACTAACCGAGTGCCCAGCTGCTGTACCAGCAGACCGACCAACTGCAAGTGCAGCAGACAGGGTTGCCCCAGGTCCCAGAAGCCCTGTCTGTTGACACAAGGCCCCCCAGAATGTTCAGACTGGCTTTCTGTTGACAGATCTCTGTCGAGACAGGCATTCTTCCTCGTGGGGAATGACAAACAGCTGTCGACAAAACTGCTGAGCGCGGTTGATTTACTGTCGACAGAATGACTTGGTGGTCCAGATACTCCACAGGTGTTGTCGACAAAAGGCCAGTTTTGTCAACAACACTCTCTAGTCTAGAGGTAGCGTAACTGGTTGGACACCCCTGCTTTAGCTCCTTGATGGAACTGTGACAAACCTAATGAACTGTGCATCATGTATGTTATTTGTTTGCTATGTATACATGACACATACATGGCAGTGAAATCAGGTTCAGGGTGATTTTTGCTGATGTTTATTGTCACTCACATTATGGTATTGTGTCTGGAGCTGATGGTCACGTGGGGGCATTGTTGTATCTAAACATGCGCCATTCATGAAATGATTTTCTATGCGTATTATAGTCTCAGAGGGATAACCAGATTAGTCTGTAGCTTCCAAAAACAAAACAAAAAAACCCAAGCAGTCCTGTAGCACCTTAAAGACTAACCATTTTATTTATTAGGTAATGAGCTTTCGTGGGTAAGACCCACTTCATCAGCTTCTGAAGGCTTGGGTCTTACCTGTGAAAGCTCATTATCTAATACATAAAATGGTTAGCCTTTAAGGCACTACAGGACTGTTTGGGTTTTTATGCATATTATGTTTTCTGTTTTTGTCTTATCCATATTTGGGACAGAGACAATTTTTCTGTCTGTATGTACAGCCTCCCCACCCTTGGCACAATGGGGGGTCTCAGGTACCACCATACTATAATTACTTATAATAATGTTAGTAGAAATACTCATCCACTCCTCCATCACCTCTCACAGCTCATTTAAAAAAGCAAATAAATAAATAAAAGGCAGAGCACTGCAGCATACTGGCAACGTATTTGTTCCATGGGTGGGTGGCTGTTGCTCACTCATGGAGCCCCTCTTCTAGCAGGTGTGTTTTGCATAGGGATAGCTCAGCAGTTTGAGCCATGGGCTGCTAACCCAGTGTGGTGCGTTCAATCCTTGAGGGGGCCCTCTAGGGGTCTGCGGCAAATAGATTTGGAAGAAAAAAGTTGCCAGGACTGGTGATAGGTCCTGCGGTGGGTACAGGAGACTGGACTCAATAACCTCTCAATCTCTTTTTCAGCTCTGTGAGATAAGCATATCTCCATATATAGATCACACCTAGTAGAGTTCTGTGCTGTGTTGGTGAAGATCACGCAGTGAGTTTGTCGTCACGGAACACATGGGAAGGCTCTTAGTGGGAACAGGATCAGGCCCTCAGAAAGGCTCAGAGCTTAGTTACACCCACTTAAATCCAATGTAACATCATCAAAATCAACATATGCTAGGAAAATGACCCATCATTAACAACATTTGCCTGCATCTGGGCTGCCAGTGGTAAAAATATCTGTAGAATAGATAGAACTGAATTGTATTTATGCCTCTCTGTCTCAAGAACTCAGAACTCACGAATACAAGTCATCTGAGATACCCACTATTATAAAGTAAAGGTCCCATCATCTCTTTCTGGCATGTATGTTAGGAACTTGCCATTACTTTAAAATCCCATCATTAACCCCAGGTAAAATAGTTGCAGGGTTTTTTTTTTTCTTTCTTTTAAATAAGGTATTTCTGGATTTACTCTGCCCTCCACCTAAAAATGTTTGGGGGAAAAATAAGAACTCAACTCACATTTACCATCGCTATTGGTCAGTTAATTGCATTTGTTGGAAATCTACTTGATTAATTGTTTTTTCCACCTAGCAAGACTTGCAGCTCTGTGTTTGCCCAGAAGTTACATCCACGTTTGCATCAGTGCTTCATTTTCACACAGAGCTAAAATAGATAGATAGATTATTGAAACCACATCCCTATCACACACAGAAATAGAGTCTGTTTCCAAGTAGTTTACCCCATAGAAGAGAATAATCAACCAAAGCTTATGAGAGTATGGCCATCCTAACTCCCTGCCTTTTTTTGATTGCAAAGGTTGCTTAGAAGCCCAATGCAATCCTACAGCTAAGTGCCTTGGGATGGTTTAGGTATTCAACCCAGGCCAATATTTGGTGAGGGGGACAGGAGGGGTATGTGTCTGCAAAATGTACCCAGCTCTGCTGCAAGTTTCTAATTGGCTACATGCTGCTTTAAGGGGTGATACACAAATCTTTGAGGGGAGCAGAGGGTGGCAATGATAACTGTTTGCTTCCTTCCTAGAAAGTTAAGCAACTTGGGACACCCCAAAAGAAAATGCTGGGTCTGTGGCAAGAAGCAAACAAGGGATTTGGAGTATCCTTCTGAAATGTAATCTTTACTACAAAAATCTTGGGGTTTGTATAGGGACCCTCTTCAGAAAACCGAAACACGGACACGCCCCCCACCCCATATTATCTAGTGTGACTTGGGCGGGGACTCCTGTTTTCTCATGGCTCCCTGGCACCCAGTGCATGCGCCTCCCACCTCATGGGAGCCTAATCTGGTCTGGGAATAAACGTGCGTGGGTGGGAATTTAGGCAGCGAAAAGCCCCACCAGTCCAGGACCTCCAATCAACATTGCCTCGGCAATCCCATGCCCCGGGGCTGTCTCGCTCGGCTTGCAAAACGGGTGCCGAAAAGGTTGCTCGGTTTGCATCAGAGCTCACCTCTAAGGCCAGCCTTGCGGGAGAGCTGCCCCAGCCCTCTAACCCGGGCTAGACTTCCTTCCCAGGAGTTTTTGATCTCACTCTGCTCCTGGAACTTGGGCTCCCCCCCCCTCCCTTTTTCCCTGGCGTCGGTGACAAGGGAATATTTATGTTGGTCTCGGCGGAATGCATTTCCTTCTCCAATCAGGAAGGCAGCCGAGAGTTTCTAATTATAAGTTATATGGAGGCTGTGAATAAAAGATCGCTTTTTAATGGGGCCCGGCCAGGTGTTCAGGTCGCTTGGCTTATCGAGAGCGTATTTGCATTTTATTACCCTGCGCCCATTCACACGCATTCCCTGCTACAGACATACCTGAAATAGTTGGGGGGTACCGCCTTCAACACCCCTTCCTGGCCGCACCGAGGCGGTGAAAACAGAGGCAGGTAGGCTACCAAGCTCACCTCCAGGATTTCCCCCAGCCCCACTGGCATTAAACCTCCACCAAATCTCAGACGCGGCACAGATTCACCTTCAAATCTGCGCGCAATTTTGAGATCGGCAAAGTCTGAATATTTGACACTTTCAAGCGAGTGGGCAGAAATATACGCCTGACGCTTATTTTTATCTGACGTTGATGAGCCCCGAGACTTTGTGGGTCTAAATGGGCTCAAGCCGCTGAAATTCGCTCTGCGCTGGCGCGCACCCAGAGCGTCCGATTTTCAATTAAAAACCTCTGGGCGTTTAAGCTGCAAACCACCTGCTTCCCAGTTCCGGGGGGCAAACACCGGCACGGCCAACAGAATACCCCACATTTTCAGGGGGAAATTTTTCCTGGGGCTGGTGAAGACCGCTAGGCGCCTTCACACGAGATTCTGAGCACTGATTGTAACACCTCTCTGGTGTGTTTCTTTCCTGCGCCTTGCTCGGGAACCGATTCCAAAGCAGGACCCAGCTCGGCGAGGGTTTCCCTCCTTCCCATTACCGAGACTCGGTAATTATAGTAGATCTGCTGCGACATGCCTCGCCCTGCACCTCTTCTTTCCATTTGCTTTTGGGGTGGGAGCGCTTAACATGCTCGCTGGAAGGCAGAGGAGACGAGGCCACCTTCAAGAGGCCTCTTGGGCCAGCCCGATGCGCGTTTCACCCGGGATCGGTGGATCAATGGCCCGAATCGATCTGAGCCTGGGGGTGGGGCGGGGGGAAGTTAAGAACTACCACGAAATTGACAAGTTACGGGAAGGAAAACTCTCTCCCGGGCGTGTTGTTTTTTTGGGCGGGGGGAAGGGGATCTGCCCTTCCCTGGCTCACACCTGCTCTCCTGGGCAGCTGCGAAATCTGGGGGGGGGGGGGGGGGGCTCTCACGCGGTTCCCATGAGACCCCCCACGCCCGTGCCTTGTAAGATCACAGACGAGTGTATCTTTCTGCACCTTGTCAATTTCGCCTCCCTCTCTGCAGCCAGTGTGGGCCCAAAAGCAACCGGGGAAGGGGTGTGTGTGTGAGCGTGTGTGTGTGTGTGTGTGTGCGTGCGCGTGTGTGTGAGCTGAAGTCAGACGAAACAAGGAGAGGGGCAGATCTGCTCCCAACAACTTTATTAGGGACCTACCCCTGAAAGACGCCTCTCCGGCTCCGGCCGCGCGGCGCTTTATCAGCCGTAGGTTTTGAGCGTGAAAAGGAGGCGAGAGGCGAAGGGGAAATGGGGGGTTATTTCCCCCAGGGCTGAACCGAAGCCGCTGGCTCGGGTGTGGTGTGCGCGTGTGCGCGTATGAGCTTTGCTTTGCAACGATGCGATTGTTTTGGTTCCGAGGAGGAAAGCCCCACCACACAGGTTTGTTTGGGTGTCTGACCCCCCTGTTTTCTGTCTCCTCTGGCCGGCGGCAGGCAGCTGAGCCGGGTCAGGGGCTGCCTGTCCACTTCCCTCCGCACAGCCTCCCGGCCGCAAGAGAATGCCCCCTTTCCGCCTACAAACGATCGTTTATGTAGCCGAGGGGGCTTCACCCAGAACTGGACGGTCCGTCCGCCTCTCTGCCCTAGAGGGCCCGATTCTGCCCTGGCTTTCCCTGGGCCCAGGGGTTTTCGCCTCCCAAGTTAACCCCGTTCGGAATCGCGTCCCGTCCGCCCCAAGAATCCAGAAGCTCCGGGGACAGAATCGTGCCCATCTATCCTATAACATACCCCACACGCGCTACACTAGAAAAGTCTCTCTGGTTCGCTTCGCACGCTCCCGGCTTCTCTTCACACAACGAGCCCAGGTTGCTCAGCTCCCGCCTCACCTACTTGCTTAGGGGGTTGATTTTTGCGGGGTGCTTATTCCTTAAAGCGACGCGGGGGAAAAGTGGTTTTCCTTCCCCCCGCGCCTTCCTTCCACCTGACTAGCTCAAAACCCCCTGGAAAGACTCACGTCAAGTTGTATCATTAGCTCTATTAATTCAGTCGGTGCCTTTTGTTCTTCGCAGGAGAGGATCAAAGCGCTTAAAAAAAACCAAACCAAAACCCAAAGGTGTGGATCTCTCTGCCTCTCCCTTTCGCCGGAGAAGGGCGAGCGGTCAGGTATAGCCCAGTCATAATAAACAAAGTGAATGTGTAAATAAAGGAGGTGAAATGGGGATTCTAAACAAGACCTTTCCGGCGTGGGAACAATTCCACTCGGGACAACAGACCGGCGTGGTCCGAGAAGCGGAGGAAAGGGTCCGCTCTCCCTTTTCAAGGTAAAGAAGAGTCGGTTTTACTTACCACCAGATTGGGTAGCTTGCCCTGGCTTGACACAGCCCGCAAAGAACCAGGAAATATCCAAAGCAGCCCATCTTCCAAAAGTGGATGGAAAGTTGGAGGTAATTCAGAGTTGCCAAACGCTGTCCCGTCTCCCGATGGACGACTGGTAATTTAATTAACAACAACAACAAAAATCGGATCAAATGAACTCAGCCCCACCAGGTGAATAATCCTCTCTCTCTCCCTTTTCCCCAGCTCCTCTTGAGAAGAAGAAAAAAAAATCGCAGAGAGGTAAAAAAAAAAATCTTCTCGCAGCCAAGACACTGAACGCAAATATTAAAAAAAAAAAAAAAAGTTTGAAGTAGCTCTCTTGAGAAGGGCCCAATCAGCGGTTATCGCCAAAGGGAAAATTCGGATGCTGCTTCTACTGACTCTGTCAATCAGGAGCGAGAAGGCAGGAATGAGCTAATTGCGGGGAGATGGTGTTTTAATACTCATTAGGTGCGCGTTGGCTCACAAGCCAGAGATAAAATGTAGTTTTAAAAAGGGGGAGGAAGATTTAGGGGGTTTAAATAGACGGGGGGGGGACCCCTGTGGATTACGGTAGCTATAACAACCTGTCCGGATTTCACTCCCTGGGTAGAAGCTACTAAAATGCAAAACCACATACATCGGTGAGGTCCTATGGTGGGTCTGTTTGTTTGCTTGTTTTCACTTGCTCGGTCTGGTCTATTTCACCCTCTCGGCTCCTCCACGCAGCGGCCGTCTGAGGCTATGGGACGAACTTTTGCAGAACTTTATTATTTCCTCCCCCCCCCCTCCGTTTTCCTTCCTTTTGCAGAAAAAAAGAGGATTTTTTTCTCCCCTCTCTCTCACACACGCACGTTCCCCTTTCCCACCAGCCGGACACCCAAGAGCTCCAGACCTCTGCTTAAGAAAGCCCCCCACCCCCGATCACCAAATACGGAGCACCCTCATTATTTCAGAGTCACAACGGGCACTGGGCCCGCACGTGGCTTCTCATAACTTCGGCGACCCCAAACGAGGATGAGTAAAGGGTCTGTTCTGTTCCAGTGTATTTCGTAACAACTTGTGTCTGTTTTCCTGTTGTGTGTGGGGGGGGGTGGGGTGGACTGTAGGATGTGTTGTCATCTGCAGGAACCACTGTTCTTCTTGCAACGTGAATTTTAAACATAAAACCCCGCAAGCCGTGTGAAAGGAGACAGGTGGCCGGATTTCTCGCTGTTTGGGGACAAGCTGCTTCAAAACCACCCGGTTTGGGACGTCGGCTGCTCCGGCTGGGTGGAAAATCTTGCCGTGAGGGACTCCGGAGGATCGGGGAGGTGCAGCCAAGCAGTTTTGTTTTTTAAATGCCGCATAGTAATGGTGACTTTGATATTGCTCGGGCATTTGCTGTTAGCAAAGAGGGAAAGCCACCAGCGGGAGACAGGCGGGAATCGCCGCGCGTCTCTGTCGCGGGTGAAACATACAATCCCGATCCGATTTTAAAATAAACTTTTATTGGAGGAAGGCTTGGATGGGGGGGGGTCAGTTTCAACCGCACATTAATTTCCTTTATTATCCGGGAGGGCAGAGGCTTTTCTTCCTGCTACAGGCGTCCGATCTGAGGGAAACATGTCTTTATTTCTTAAAAAAGAGTATGGAATGGACCCCGATGAAAGTAACCCCGCGAGGTACCACATTTGGGGGCGGGGATGGTTTGCAACGAGCCAAGGATATAGATGTTGAATAGTAACAGAGGGAAAGCCGTGCGAGTCTTTGATCGGATATAGGTGTGTGGGTGTAAGGATAGGGAGCATCATGGTGTGTGTGTGTGTGGGTGTGTATGTGAGCATAGGGAGTTTCATCTTCTGTGTGTGTGTGTAAGGATAGGGAGCATCATGGGGCGTGTGTGTAAGGAAAGGGAGCTACCTGGTGTGTATGTGTGTGAGCGTAGGGAGCTTCATGGTGTGTGTCGGGGGGGAAGGGGATCTTTGTTCCCACCCACCCAAGACAGGAGAAGAAGCGGTTGGAACCCGCCGCTCCCCTTTCGCTACAGCCCATGACGCCTTTGCACCCCGGCTGGTTCGCTCTCAGCGGCTGTCCCCCCTCCGCCGCCGCCCGGGGCAGTGGCCCTCCGCCCCCGGAGGGGTCCGCAGCCAGGGCGGGGGAGAGGGCGCTGCGCAGGTGGGACAGGACAAGAGCGCGCCGGGGGCGCGCGGGAGGGGGGGCTCCTTCCCCTGCCTCCTGGCGAGAGTCCCACCCGGGTGCAGCCTGCCGGGAAGGGGGGATTCCCCTGCCGCCCTCCCAGGGGAAACTGCTCCCCGCGCCCGCCTGGAGTCTGTCCCGCCCCTGCCCCAGCCGGGCACAGCCGCGCTCTGCCCCCCGCCCAGCCCGGGCAGCTCCCAAGGCCCGGCCTTGTCCCCTGGGGGTGTGCAAAGCCCTGGCCTGGCACTAGCACCTGCCCTTTCCACCCAGGCAGCAGCAGCGTCCCCCCGGAGGGTGCCCCCAGCTTGCCAGGCAGGGCGGGGTCCCTCCAGCTTCAGGGAGGGCCCAGGAAATACAGCCAACAGCCCAGGGCGGCCTGGTGAATTGGCCAGGGCTTCTGTGTACAGCCCAGCCGTGAACTCCCCACCCTGGTTATTCTTCCTTGCGCCTTCCTGCTGCCCTCCTGGCCCCCCACCCACGTGCCAGGCCAAGGGGCTGCTCTGTTCCATTCAGGTGTGGAATGAATTTTATGTGAACAAGGCCACCGCCAGGGAATGAAAACCTCGCTGTGGGTGCTCTGCGAGAGCCCGCCCATTCATAGGACCAGGTGGGGTGGCTGCCCAGGCCCCACACTTCTGGGGGTCCCACGATGGTTACCCCAGCTGTCTTATGGAGGGACAGCACCCACCACAGCTGCCCTGTAGCTGGGAGAGGGGAGGGTTACCTGGGGCTAGAGCCAGGGCTGGGGGAACTACCACACAACCCCCTACCCCAAGTAATCCCCTGGCCCTGTTGCTGGGGGAGTGATAAGGGGGCAGGGACAGAATGGGAGGAGTGGAGCCAGGGGCATGGGGTGGGGGGGCTGACCTGCCCCCACCCCCACCTCAGGGTGGCCCCATTCTCTGCTCATCAACTGGGAAGAATTTAAATTTCTCCTGAGCACCCAGCTTACCGGGAACCCTGTACCAGGCCAGGGCGTTTGGGAGTGACTTTGGCCCCTCTTACAGCATCCTTTGTTATTGTCTGGAGCAACCAATTGGGTCCTGGGTCTGGAAGCCCCTGCCCCTAGGCTGGGGGAGGGGCCTTAGCAGTGGGCAGGCTTACGCTTAGGCCAGCCCACTTCCCAGCCTCCAAATACAACAGCATCCTTTGTAAGGGCTGCAGCCTGGAAGGAAAGCTCCCCTGACAGCATCACAAAGGCATAGGCAGAGGTCAGGGCTGGCGTGATCTTGGGCACTTGCAGTTAGGATCATCAGTAACGCTGCAGTGGGTGGGCTCTTGCTAACGAACACTGGGCCTAGCTGATCTAGCAATCATTTTAGCGGCCAGCTGGAGTCAAAGGCACAGGTTGCCACAGGCTTTGCTGGCTTGTAAGCATTTGGATCAAGGTGAAATGTTGGGTTTTTCTGCCCATTTTGGTCCTCTCTGAGGGCCCGATCCTGCAAATTTTCACCTGTTAACCTTTACTCAGGTTGTGCTTAGCCCCCATTTGGTTCCTGGGAATGGCCTTCTGCACTGGGGCTACCAAAAGGAATAAATATAGGTAGGGACCAGGCCCCTCATTGCTGTAATTCAGGGCAGCCTCAGACTCCTGGCTGAAAGGCATTGGGTTTTTTAAATGGTGCAGGGTGGAGGTGAGAAGGGAATGTGGGAACATGGGAAAGAGGGACCAGATCCCCAGCTCGTGTAAATCAGGCACTGAAGTCAATGGAGCTACACTGATTTGCATCCACACATTTTTCCGGCCCGACAGCCTTCCTTTTATGACCATGAGGAAGTCATTGATGGGCCGGGTCTTGCACTCTGGAAGGCACTGTGATGGACTTCAAGGGCAGCAGGAACAGGCCCTAAAGGGCTCGCTGCCTCGGTTTCCCCTTTCCGTGCAAGGAAGAAATAACTATTAACCTGCCTGCCTGGGTATGCTGTGAGAATTAGTCCCTTAATGTTTGAAATCTTCTGAAGAAAAGTACAGTGGTCACTGGAGCCTTGGTTACTTGACTGTCAAATGGCTATAGGAGGAGGTGATAGAAGGGGAGGGGGTAAACCAGTTGCCTGGATAGCCATGGGATCAGATAGTCAGTGTCACTACCAGCACCGGGTCCAGTCCTGCTCCTGCAAGAAAATGTTCCTTTTGGAATCTGTGCGGCACCACTCCCCCAGGTAAGACGATCAGCTCTTAGATGCCTGAGCCCACTGGGAGTGACAGGGTGTTTCAGTCAGAGCACCCAGATACTCACTGCACTTCACCGCCAGGAGCTACTTGGAACAGCCAACCAGATAGCCTGCCGGGAAGGTCCTATTTACATGCTGAGGAGTGGGCGGGCCCACTGCTAAGGCCCCACCCCCAGCCTAGGGGAGGGGCTACTGGATACATGAACCAACGGATCGCTTGGGATAACAAATGAGAACCCGGGGCAGCGGTGCAGGACACAGGTTTAGAATGAGGGAGCCAGAGGTGGGACAACAAGAAGAGAACCCCAGACAGCGCCCACTGCTCCTCGAAGTCATCTAGGGAGCCAGTGGTTGCCACTCAGAGGAACTCTCCCCGGACGCATGACACAAGGGAGGAGCAGAAAGAGACCTTACAGTAGGAGAGAGCACCCCCCTACGTCCAGCCACCTCCTCCTGGGGCTGTAGATACCACTTTAGCAAGGGCCAGGAGGAGGTTCGTGAGGAGGCCTCGCCACTTCGTGGGGCCAGGCATCCTGACCAACTGACCACCCAACAAAGACCACTGCCCCATGGAGGAGAAACACCCTGCTGCATCACTCCTCTAGCCCCGGTTTTACCTCCACTGCACTGGCAGACGTCAGAATGTCACCAAGAGTAGAGCATGCAGCAAAGGAAAGGGGCAGCTGGGTGTTAGTGTGTGCACACCCCCGTACAGACTGGTCTCCACCAGCAGTTCCTGCAAGCTGAGCACTTGAGTGGTCACCCAGGAAAGAGTCAGGTGCCGCCCAGCTGGTTAGCAGAGAGCCTGCGGAAGGCAGTATGTGTTTCATACTTGCCAGCCTCCCAAGGAGAGGTGGTGGCTTTAAATGATCTAAGTTTAAAGGCCGTCTGTGCTAGTGGCTAGCGCCCCAGAGTGAAAGTCTGCTGGGCTTTATTCCTGGCTCTGCCACTGACCTGTCAGGTGATCCTGGGCATGTCCCCACTTTGCTGACTAGAGTCAGCAACCTGCTGTTTGCTCTTGTGTGTCAGGGAGGCAGGACTCTACCTGGTGTGGCTTTGGCTCCCCTAGTGGTGCAGCAGGAAAATAAAGAGGGAAGGAAACACATGGCACAGAAAACAGACTTGATATGTTAATACGTTTTTTCATGGTCCCGCACATGTTAAGGATGGAGGAGACACTGTGGAGCCAGAGAGGGGATGAGAGGTCACATTTATGGCTGGACACAAGTGCTCCCGCTTGCTAAGCAAGTTTAAAACACTTTGCAGAATTTCACCTTCAGGTAGGTAAGGCCCAGCGCTGATCGAATGAAACACAATTAAAGAGCCTCCTGTTGGAGAAGTCACTAGGTGGAGATTTTCATTAACAAATCTTCCATGGCACAAGGGGGACATTCAACAGTGACATTAGTGAAAGGGTAGAAAGCTGCTGCTCTTCACAGGGGACGGTTCAATGCAAAAGGATTTTGCTCATTCACAAATGGACTCAGTCATTCAAGAAAATAAATTCCCCCAGACACTGAAGGACCCATCTTGTGTTCTTTGCAAATCTAAAATCCTAGATTGCTAGGACGAAAGAATCTGACCAACGGCGGGCAGGTCAGAGTGCCCCAGTCCAGGAAAACTTCCCACCTAAGGAGTCCGACAGCTGGCAATGCAAATACCAAGAGGCTGTGTATTGGAAAGTGTGTAGATTCTTCAGGCCCGGCTCGGGAAAATTGACACCATGGCAAGTTTTGCCTAAGGACAGAATGCAAGACCACGCTCAAAGGTCATTGCTGAGTGCCTGACCCTGCACTTACAGACATGAGTGGTTACTCTTGTGAGTAGTCCAGTTGATTTCAATGGGATCTTCTTGTGGGTAGAATTACTTGTGTGCATGAGTATGCGGTCTCAGTCTCTAAATAAGGCACACTACAATTAAAATACCCTCCACAGTTAGTCTAAAAGCCCAGCTGAGCTGACTGGGCCTTTCCCAGATGGAGCATCTCTCTTGCAAACTTAGGCTATGTCATCAGTGTGCTGGGGATTGATCCACTGGGCGCTGAGTTAACAGGTCTAAAGAAGACCCACTAAATTGAGCCCCGATCACTGTCCCATCAACTCTGCTACCCCGACGGAGGAGATGAGTAAGGGGAGCCAACAGGAGAGTTTCTTCTGTGGACCCAGTGCAATGTGGAGCCTGCAGTAAGTAGATAGAAGCTACATTGGTTTGAGTTATGTGACTAATGTAACTCAAATTGCGCAGCTTGGACCGACCTGTCCCTGTAGTGGAGACCTGCACCACAAGCCCCGTACCTGAGCCCTGGGAGTCAGCCTCTGCCAGCTGTGGACATCTTTTATCATGGTGCAGACACACCCTACCAGCTGAGCCCATGTGGCATTTGTTCTGTAGGGCAACACTCACCTATTCACTCCAGTGCAAACATTTCTGGGGCTTCTCTTGGGCTCCAGTCCTGCGAACTCTTGACGCTTCTCACGTGCTGCACGAAGTCAGTAGCACTGATGTGTAATATTTCCTCTGTAGTTGCAGGATTAGGGCATTGGGCACTACACCAACTGAAGTTAGTGGATATTTCCTCCTAAATCCATCTTGAGGACTATGGGTAGATTACCAGCCCTCCGAGATCACCCCTGTAAGACAATTGTCTGGGCAGCTTCCTAGGAAAGATTCAGGCACTGCCCAGATGATTAGCAAAACACCCACAGCCACCCACAGTAGTGCACATCCACGCGTGCCTTGGTGCATAACAAAAGTTATTCCACCCATGGATGGAAACCAAAATTAGAGGGAATTAAAAAATTAATCTTTAAATAAAGATCGTGTCATGTGATGAAAGCTCCAGGAATATACCCAACCAAAAATGGTGAACCTAAATACAAGATCTGGCTTCAATTTATCTTTTTTTTCAGTCTGTATATTTTCAGGGAACATAATTTTAGGTAACATTTTGGGAAATAAAAAGACACAAACCTGGTGAAATGGAGACTTGCCTAAGAAATCAACAAAAGCAGGAAATGGTAGAGGTCCTAACCAATTCCTATTATACTTCACACACTTTTCAGAAAGAGAAGCTTGTCATATTTGGTCTTAAAGTAACCAAAAATGGGTGGAAAAAAATAACTACCTCTCCAGTTCAGAATATTGTCCTTTTTATGAGCTCAACCAAAATATTATTTCCTTGGAATCTAAATTGACCTTTTATCAACCAATTAAGATTTAGGTCCAATCCTGACTTTGTAGTGTGATATATTTTTGTGCAGGAATTTTCATGCTACTAACACTGCAGTGGGATGAATTAATAAGATCGATCAGGAAAAGATGGATAGAATTTGAAGACTGAAGACCAGACCGCTGACTAGTATTACCACTTGGATTAATAGTCATGGAGCAGGACAATACTGTGCTAGGTGCTGTACAAAATTGGGACAAAGTGACAGTAAATAAAGTTGTACACTGTACTAGATGAACATCTGGCTCTGGATTTATTTAAGATAATTTATATTTAACACCACAAAACAAAAACAAAACAAAGGAAACAAAAAACTCCAAGAAGTCCTGTAGCACCTTAAAGATGAACTATTTTATGTATTAGGCATTACCATTACCTAATACATAAAATTGTTCATCTTTAAGGTGCTACAGGACAGCTTGGTTGTTTTTTGTTTCTTTGTTTTTGGGTGAAGCTACAAACTAACACAGCTACCCATCTGAAACTATTTAATACCAGTCTTGCAAAGCTGTCACATAATTTACTAGCCTAGCTAAAATAAGCCCAAGTCTCCATTAATTTGGAGAGAGAGAAAGTCAGTCAGCTCCAAAAGGTACTTGCCTGAGTTTTGCCATGTGTATAATGCTAACAATCATTAAATATTACTCTACATATCCATCAAAACTCACTCCTGCCGGCACAGGAGTGAATCAAGTCTAAGGGTGGAACGTGAGTCTGTCGGAAAGCGAGAAGGGGAAAATATGCAGATTTGGAAGAGAGTAAAGAAAGGGTTTAGCCTCCGCCCCCAGCAGCAGGTTGAATGTTGACAGGGGATCGGAGTCAATAAATAAACAGAAAGGAGCCAGAACATGAATGACAAAGAAGGAAAACAGAAGCCAGAGGAAGAACAATGCTGGTTCCCCCATTTTCATCACAAAAGGGGGGAGAGTTTAACAAGGCAGCAGTCTGACTTTCTCCCTCTCTCTCTTCTTTATAAACAGAGAGGACAAGAGGTCATATCCTCAGGGTTTAAAGAGGCAGCTCTCCTTTTGCTGGGAGGGAGGATGTCCTTTCAGACTGTTTACAAATTAGTCAAAGTTATGATGTCTTAATGTAGTGGTGATGCCGTGGGTGGGGGGGAACCTGCCCGGCCTTTTGTTAGGCCAAGGGGACTTGGTGTGAGCTGGCGCCTCCTGCCCATTCTCTGCTGCATTCTGCCCTGCTGTGACTTACAGGCAAAAGGAGGATAAAATGCTGTTGGAGCTGAACAGTGGTGTTTTCACAACCCCCTGGCCCTGGTGAACCTGAGGACACAAGGCGCAGGGAAATTGTGACCCAGAATCATTGTTTGCACACAGCAGCACAAGCAGTCTACCAACCACTGCTGCTGCTGATTTTTTTGTCTGTTAATAGTGAGAGGCCTCAGCCCAGCTTATGGCCAATGATCCACCTACATTTTTTGCATTTGTGTGCAGAATAAATTTTATGTGCACTGCGGCATGTGCGGATGGGAACCTCTAATAGAAACACATGCTGCTGACTATGGGCAGCTGTGGGCACTCTGCTAATCAGATAGGCAGCACCCGAATCTCTCTTGGGCAGCTGCCCAGGCGCTCAGCTTACAGAGAACACTGGTCAGGACCCTGCGATGTAAGGCACCACACAGACACATCAGGCTGGACCTCAGCGTAAGCAGGTGGAGCATGAGGATGCAATGGAAGAGAAACGCATGTGGCTGCATCGCTTTGGATTAGAACAGAGGTGAAAGTAAATGGTTGCACCTTGGTCCACAACTCTGGAAGGAGTCAGCTGAGCTCCAGCAAACACCATCTGGGAGTTATTTAAAGAGCTGGAGGGACCTGGGATGCAAAAGGACAGTGCCTCTAAGAAATTGTAAGTTTCTTTCCTCCCCGGGTTAGAATTTCTTAACATTTACTGATGGATCAAGCTGTTTGCTGCATTGGTTTCAAAGGACTGTTGTTTAGCGTTCCAGGAACTTAGAAGTTGTAGGAAGGAAAAGGGATTATTTAAAGACAGTTTTGAAAAAAAAAAAGATAGAGAAGTAGCCAAGTTTCTGCTATTTCTGCAGTGCAAATCCACAGCAAAATCCATCGGCTCCAGTCGTGTTATGCCAGATGGTTGGAGAGCAGAATTCAACCCCAGTTAACTTTTTTTAATGGCGGAAGGTGAGAAAATCCATCAGCTAGAAGCACTCTGCCCCATTCCAGCCCTGCATGGGTCTGCTCAGCAGGCCAGGAGTGCCACTCAGTGGCTGCAGGGCAAGGGAGGTCATGGGGAGGCGATCCCCTGTGGCTGCAGCCTCCATTCTCCACTCGGTCTCTGTTCCAATAATCCCCAGTCAGGCTGGTTGGGGTGGGGGCCAGGGGTCAGGGAAGAGATGGTGTGGCCCATCATCAGGGGGTGTTTGCACCCCTCACCTTCCCTGCACGTGGACCCAAGGTTTAATCTCTGGGCATGAGCCCCAGCAGCAGAGGTACCTGGCAGCTTTGCGGAGTCAGCTGATTTGGGTTCCCAGCCCTGGAGTTGGGGTGGCAGGTCACCATCCACCCTCTTGCTGGGCACTGCAGGGAGCCCACAAGGAATGAATTGGTCCCCTGGCTGGGCAGATGGATTTACATCTCATTTTCCCCCACCTGAGAAGAGCTCTTGCCCCAGAGGCTGCCCTGGACAGGTGTGTGGGAAACGGCAGTGGGCTGGGGGCTTCCTGGGATGAGCGTTGCCTCCCACTTGTCCCCAGGGGAATAGCTGATGATTAAGTCCTTGGCTCAGGGTCCAGATGGGATTTGGGGGTTATTCAAAACTGGGGTTCCAGCTTAAACTCTTAATAAGAGCATGGAGATATGCCTCTCATAGAGCTGGAAGGGATCTCAGGAGGTTATCAAGTCCAGTCCCCTGCCCTCTTGGCAGGACTAAGCACCATCCCTTTTTTAATCTACTTGCTTCAGCTTTCTAAGTAGCCTTCTAAAGGATTGAACTCTTAAGCCCATATTTAGCAGGCCAACGCACAACCCATTTAGCTACCAGCTCAAGCTGAGACTGGCAGAAAAAAACTGTTTGGGGGGCTCAGGAGGTCTCTTGGGGGTACAAGGGAGTCAGGAGGAAGGAAGAAGAAGTGGCTGATTTGAGAGGAGAGGTGGAAGGAAGTGAAAAGCTCCAGGTGGGCTTTGTGTTAACATCCAAACATATCAGACTTGGTCTGAACCAGCTCTCCTCTGAGACATCCAGAGTTCCCCCAACACCACCACCAAGCAGCAATTCACCGCTGTGCCCTCCCTCATCTCAGATGCCTTTACTCAGCTCCAGGCTGTGGCCAACCATGTACAAGACGAGTGAGCCGAAGTAACACCAGGATCTCCTCCCCGGGCACCCAAGACCAGCAGACCACAGCAAATGCGAAAGGAGGACCTGGGAGCCTTTTCGTTTCTGGACTGAGGTGGTCACGTGCCATCTTCCCAAGCGGGTTTTGTCCTCAAGTCACTTAACTGACTCTAAGAATGCATCTACACTCGCATTCCTCTTTTGAAAGAGGTATGCAAATGAGGTAAATCGAAAATGTAAATGAGGCATAAATTTGCATATTTGATGCATAATGTGCATATTCTAATTTCAAAAAAGCTTCTTTCAGCAGAAGAAAGCCAGTGTAAATGCTGCTCTTTCAAAAGTAAACCCATCTTTGAAAGAATCCTTCTTCCCTTTATTTAATGGGAAGAAGGAAACTTTTGAAGATGGAGTTTACTTTCAAAAGAGCAGCATCTACACGGGCTTTCTTCTTTTGAAAGAAGCTCTTTTGAAATTAGAATATGCAAACGAGGTGTCAAGCACTCAAATTTATGCCTCATTTGCATTTTCAATTTACCTCATTTGCATACCTCTTTCGAAAGAGGAATGCAAGTGCAGACGCACCCTAAGGCTGGGTCTACATGTGCCCCTTCCTTTTGAAAGGGGCATGTTAATGAGCGGGTTTGAAAGTTGTTAATGAGGCACTGCAATGAATATGACCCTAGACCCTATCTAGGAAGAAGGGCTTTTCAAAATTTATGGGGGCCCTTTCGGAAGGTCCTGTCTCCACAGGCGGCATGAAATTCGAAAAGCCGCACTTTTGAATCGCTGCAGCCACCATTATGCTAATGAGGCACTGCATATTCATTGCAGCACCTCATTAGCATCTTTCGAACCTGCTCATTAACATGCCCCTTTTGAAAGGAAGGGGCACTTGTAGACACAGGGTAAGGGTGCTACCAGGACTCTGGAGTCGGGTGAGGAACTGCTTAGAGGCCAAAGGGGAAGGATGCATTTTCAAAGCTTTCTGGCATATTCCTGGAGACAGGTAGATCAGAGAGTTAAGCTCTGTAGCTGTAGCTATAGCAAAGGCACCAGAGTATATACAGAAGGTGAGGGCCCAGGGGCTGGAGCACCTCCATGGAGTAATGGATGGATTGTTAAGAATTCAGTGGATTCTTTTGCATCCCACGAAGGCGGAGGAGATGCCGGACAGTGCAGAAGCTGAGACTAAAGGTGAGGTGACTGAGATACAACAGCAGATGGGGAGTCAAACGGAAGGGAATTCTGCTCTCTGCTGAGGGACCTGGACATTCTGTAATGCAGAGGGAACAGCAAATAAGTGAGGAGCACATGGGAGGCTGGAGAAGGTTCTTCTCCAGCGATTGTGTCCAATAGGAATTCAAAGATTGCCGCACTGGTGGTTGTTGTTCTTCCGTGTTCACCACAGCCCCATCCCCTACTCTAAGTAAATGCTCTGCTTCCTCCCCCAGAGCCAGGCTCCCCCATCCCTCCTCCATTCTAATTTAATGCTGGTGACTCACCAGAGCCACCGCTAAATCTGCTGCTGGGGCTGCAGCTGGCGTCCCAGCCGGGGCTGCTGCTGGAGCTTCCACCACCACTGACTCAGTGTGCTTCTCCCAACAAGTAGTTGGGTGTGAGCTTGGACTGCGAGGATGGCGTTCCCCACGCTGCAGTAGAAGGAGCCACATTTAAAGGCTACAAGAGCCGCGTTTGGCTCCAGAGCCAGATTTGCCACACCTTCGTGTCCTGTTCTCCACATGTGGCAAACATATTGGACGCGGCAGCTGTACAGGGTAGAAAAGGGTCTATGTTCATTAATTACAAAAGGAGGTGAAGGAATGAGGTGCTCCAAGGACAGGAGTTTAATATTTATTAATTACCTAAAGGAGATGGCAAACTGTGATGTGGTGAAAGTCAGAACTGACAAAGCTACTCAGGCTAGCCAAGACTTGGGAAGGACAGAGCTAAGCTTGGTAGTGATCCAGTCAACACGCAGAAGTAATTCAATGGCAATGCAAGTTGGAAGATTCTTAACAATTCATCAATATTCATTGATGGGTTCTAAATTATCCACTCCATGGAAAGAACTGAGCAGCTTTGAACAGCTACATGAGCAGCAGGGCTCTTAAAAGCAAACAAGACCATAGACTGTATTTAGAAAGAACTAAAAGTAACTCTGACAAATTATGTCTACATGACCTGATGGTACATTTTCAGTACTGTTTTAATGAGGTCACCCCATCTCAAGCAAAGAGGTGTGGGGGAAAGAAGAGATTAAAAATATTAGGGCTTCAGATCTTAGAGATGACTAAGAGGTATACAACATAATGAATGAGTTCAAAATAAGTCAGGAGCTATAATTTGCCCAGCCTTATGGTATGAGAACAAGAGGACGCCCAGTGAAATGAAAAGGCAACAAGATTAAGACAGATAAAAGGAAATGTTTTTCTGGAGGTTAAGTAACAAATCCATGGAACTCATTGTCACACGGAGTCTGAGAATTAGCAGAGGTCAAATGAAAGAAACATTGACATGGGAGGTTTAAAGATTGCAGGTGAGAAAACTGTGGGTGACTCTGAATATCAAATAAAGTGGTTTAGAACAGTATTTCCGAACCAGGGGTACGTCTACCCTTCAGGGTACACTGAGGTCTTCCGGGGTTACGTCAACTCAGCTAGATAGTTGCCCAGTTTTACAACAAGCTACATAAAAACACTAGTCAAGTCAGTACAGTCTAAAAGTTCTTTCAGACAATGACCTGTTTCTGCTGCTTCATATGCTTTACATTGAAATGTAAGTACGATATTGCTCTTCCAATTTATTCATTTGATAATAAGATGGTAGAACGTCAGCAATTTTTCAGTCGTAGTCTTCTCGGATATTTTTGCCTGTTTTTGTAAGTTGGTAGTTTTTAAGTGAGGTGTAACTTGGTGCTATGCAACACAAATCTGACTCCTGAAAAGTGTGAATGGTGCTTGTTACGAGACTCAGATTACCTTAGGACCCTGCTTCTAACTGACGGAACGTGTACCCATAGGGGTACGTGAGAGATGTCTGAGGATAATTATTATTTTTTTTACAGGGGTACTTACATATTTTTACAGGGGTACTTACATATTTTACATAAAAATATGTAAGTACCCCTGTAAAAAAATAATTATCCCCAGACATCTCTCACATATCCCTATGGGTACACGTTCCATCAGTTGAGAAGTACCCCTGTAAAAAAACAATAATGATTATCCTAAAGCAAACTAAAGCAGGGCTTATATATATAAAGGTTGAGAAACACTGGTTTAGAGTTGAGAAACATTGGCTTAGAATCAGGGCAGCGAGGGCCATTCAGAACAAACCCAAGCCACGAACAAAACAGATTGGCTTTTGTGGAGCGCTGAGCCTGGATCTGGGGCTGGCTTCTAGGAACATAAGAATGGCCATACCGGGTCAGACCAAAGGTCCATCCAGCCCAGTATCCTGTCTGCCACCAGTGGCCAGTGCCAGGTGCCCCAGAGGAGGTGAACTGAAGACAATGATCAAGCGATTTGTCTCCTGTCATCTGTCTCCAGCCTTTGACTAAAGGCTAGGGGCACCATACTTTACCCTTGGCTAATAGCCATTTATGGACCTAACCTCCAAAAATTTATCAAGCTCTTTTTTAAACTCTGTTAGAGTGATGGCCTTCACAGCCTCCTCCAGCAAGGAGTTCCACAGGTTGACTGTGCACTGTGTGAAGAAAAATTTTCTTGTATTAGTTTTGAACCTACTACCCATTAATTTCATTTGGTGTCCCCTAGTTCTTATATTATGGGAACAAGTAAATAACTTTTCTGTGTTCACTTTCTCCACACCATTCATGATTTTATATACCTCTATCATATCGCCCCTCAGTCTCCTCTTTTCTAGACTGAAAAGTCCCAGTCTCTCTAGCCTCTAGCGGGTGTTTGTAACTTGAGGTTGACCTGTGAGGTGGTGGTTGATTAGGGAAACACTCAGGTTAGGTGAGGATGTGGAGTTCAATTTCTTTTCCCAGGTTCAGCAGCTTGGTACCCAGGTGAGAGGTGAAGGCTAGGTAGGACATTAGCTTGCTTTAGAGTAGCAGCTGAAAACTCCACTTAAAGACCAAGACTCCGATGTGCTGGGTGCTGTGTAAGCTGATAGCAAAGATGATTTCCCCTGACCGATGGAGACTGCGTGCATTAGACTGGACATGCATAGGGAGGGCAAAGGGTTAAGGGGCTAGACTAGAACATAAATCTGGAGTGAGGTCTCATTTCTGCAACAGACTCACAGTGAGACCTTGGGCAAGTCACCTAATCATTGCACTTCAGTTCTCCGTCTGCAGAGTGAGGACAATCCTTCCTCTCTGACACCCCTAGTTTTGTCTGTTTAAGTAGTGAGCTGCATAGCAGAAACTGTGTCTCACTGTTAGCACATAGGGAGCCGAGCACCCTGATTTTAGCTTAGGTGCCTGGGCACAATTGTAATAGAATTGGACAGCTGTGAGTGTCATGATACACTCCAGCCCTGCATCTATCTCAGGACTTCTGCTGCCCCCTCCACCGTGGTGTCTAAGGACTGATTCAGGCTTAGGCTTTTGGCCAGGTCCAATGGTGCCAATGTTTTGCCTGCCTGTGACCCTGGTCACCGGCAGTTACCTAGTCTGGACAACAGGACTGTCCTTCCAAAGCCTAGAATGTCTGTAGAGTCAATGGGATGGGATAGAACCAGCTACAGGCAGGATGGAGAGCTTTTTGCTTCAAATATCACTACGGTAACTCATTCCCAGGATGCCTATTACTGCTCAGTTTTTAAATTCTCAGACCTTCTTGGCATAAAATTACCCCCTCCCCCTCGGCAGCTACTAGATGAGAGGAAGAGCCTCTCTTGGGATTAGACCTGGTTTCTGTCCTGTTACATCTCATGGAACTGGAAGGGACTTCAGGAAATCATCTAGTCCAGTCCCCTGCCCTCTTGGCAGGACCAAGCATCATGCCTGACATCTCTTTGTTTCCTAAATGGCCTCCTTGAGGCTTGAACTCTCAACCCTGGGTTTAGCAAGTCAATACGCAAACCACCCGCTCCCTACAATGACAGCACCCTAAGAATGGCAGGGGCCTTGTGAGGTTCTACAGTCTCGTTCCCTGAACTCAGGGCAGGACAAAGTTTTCTTTAAACCGTCTTGGATAGGTGGCTGTCCTTCACGCTGTGGAACATAGTGCTAAGGAGTAGGGGATGAAGGGACGGCAGGTGCAGCCCAACATAAAAAGGTTGCTCACCCCGATCTACACTACATCTTGAAACCATGTGTATCACAGAGTAAACCTTACTGATCGCACTACAGTTGGCATAGGAATTACCGGACTGCATCAGCTCAACTGTTAGCCAAAGGCATTAGATAGGAGGAGCTACTTCGGAGGAAGAAACCCGGCAAGAGGCAGCTACAAGATAACCCATCTGCAAGGAAAGGTTTTCCTAGCTCTTCTCCCTAAATGATCAGAAGTTGCCCTAGGTCGGAACACAAGAGTGCCATTGTTCCTCTCTATTTGGCACTGGTGAGGCCACATCTGGAATATTGTGTCCAGTTTTGGGGCCCCCCTGGTATAAAGAGGATGTGGATTTGCTGGAGCAGGTTTAGTGGAGGGCAACAAAAATGATTAAGGGCTGGAGCACATGACCTATGAGGACAGGCTGAGAGATTTGGGCTGGTTTAGTTTACAGAAGAGAAGACTGGAGGGAGATTTAATAGCAGCCTTCAACTTCCTGAAGGGGAGCTGTAAAGAGGATGGTGAGAAACTGTTCTCAGTGGTGTCAGACAGCAAAACAAGGAGTGATGGTCTGAAGTTGAAGAGGGAGAGGTGTAGGTTGGATATTAGGAAAAACTACTTCACCAGGAGGATGGTGAAGCACTGGAATGTGTTGCCTAGAGAGGTGATGGATTCTCCATCCCTTGAGGTTTTTAAGTCCCATCTTGACAAGGTCCTGGCTGGGATGACTTAGTTGGGTTTGATCCTGCTTGAAGGAGGGGGCTGGACTAGATGACCTCCTGAGATCCTTTCCAGCCCTAGGATTCTATGATTAGCTTCGTGCCTCACTTCTTGGTTAATATTTGGTTAATACTGGTCTCCCTCTGGCTATTGTTACCCATAGAAAACACCACCTGATAGTCTGGGATCAACATGGCTGCCCCAGTCCATCCATAAAAAGCTCCAGTCCCTTTCTGAACCCAGTAAAGCCAACTGACCTCGGTGGTACCTGGCGGTCATGAGTTCCAGAGGCTGTGGATTATATGCAAAAATCTGATTTTCTGCCTTTCAACTCCAGTGAAGGAGATTAATGGAAAAGGAGCAAAAGTGTTTTGCTTGTCGTGACCCACGGGAGGCTCTAGTGTGAGCTAAGATCAGCTCCGGTGTAAATGGCACAACTCCGTTTTACCTTGGCTCCTGCTGCAGAAGATACTCCTGTGTCTTTTCAGGGACCCTCTGCTCATCACCCTCCGCGCACCTGCTGAAGGGACGTACAGGCAGTGCAGTTGGGTCCACAGGCTGCCCAGCAGTGCAGCTCACCAGGGAGCAGGCCCACAACAGGCCCCAGCTGTTCTGCTCCCTGGCAGCTGCCAAGGTGGGTCGTCTTGTTGGTTTGCAGCATCCCAGGGGCAAAGTCCTCACCTGTTTGCCCATCAAGTGCCCAAGAGCTCAACCCAAGCGCCAGACCTCACAAGGGGGAGTTTGGAGGCTGGTGTACCTTGGCCTCCTTGCTTCTGTAGCCACTCTGTGCCTGCCTGGGATGGTGGGACCTGTTCTGTTAAATAACCCCCCAGAGCACTGGAGAGAGAACTTCTGTTCCCAGTTCATCCCCTGTTGAAACAGCTCATTTCCCCTCCGCACCACCCTGCAGTCTATGCCACACCTAGAATGCTACCCTCATACAAATAATGAAAAAACAGGGCTCTAATTAGCCTCAGCCACCCCCTGGGAGACTCCCCACCCCTTTGACTAACGCTCCAGCTGGTTTTGGACCCATGGCCTCGTAGCAGAGCACAGCAGTGTGGATGTTCACCCTCCAAACCAACCCCTACTGCTGCTGGTGGTTTGAGGTGGCCTGAAGCCTTGTATTATTTTGGAAGCTGGTTGCTTTCTGTGGTGGTATCTGCGTCTCTTGTTTGCTTACTCTCATCCTGGGCTCCATCTTCAGGGGAAAGAGAGGAAGAAGAGGTGGATCAGGGACCACACTCTACTTTTCTTTGGGCCCAGAATGAGCTGAGGACTTGAGTCAAGAAGATGATTGACTGGGGAAGTGACTTAACCTGTGCCTTGTTCTGCTTCTGCAGTCAGGCAGGGCTGGCACAGAAGAGATGAGTGAATTCTAAAGTCCCAATTCCGAAAGGCGTCAACCCATGTTAGAGAACAACAAGAAGTCGCGTGGCACCTTATAGACTAACAGATATTTTGGAGCATAAGCTTTCGTGGGTTCCAAAAGATCTGTTAGTCTATAAGGTACCACAGGACTTTTTGTTGTTCTCGAAGCTACATGCTAACACGGCTACCTCTCTGATACTTGAACCCATGTTAGAGGCAGCCCTCCTGGCAGGTGCTGCCAAATGTGAGCACGTACTGCCACCTAGTGCTGAGTAAGCAGGGAGCAGTGCTGGCAGAGAAGTTTGGTTTCTCTCAGCGTGGTGGGAATTTTCGGAAATTGCTGTAGAGCTGAGTCCAAGCAGTTCACCTGCTTGGGGAGTATTATGGGCAGAGACGGAGGAAGAGACAAGGATATCTGTGCCAAGACAGGGAAAGCAACAGCTGCATCCAAGACTCTCTGTCCCATATGGAATTCACAAATAAATATCTGCAAAGATGAAACGGCGGATCTTCCACACAAGTGTGAAGAGTGCGCTCTTGTATGGATGCGAGACCTGGTGTACTACAAAGTCTTCAAATCACAAGCTACAGACATTCATAAACAGGTGCCTGAGGTCCATCCTTCACATCAAATGGCAAGAGTTGGTCACAGACGAGGAGCTTTGGAACAGAGACCCACTTGAAGAGCCACTTGATGTTCAAATCCAGAGGAGAGAGTGGGGACGGCTAGGCCACACTCTCAGAAACCCATCGTCCAGCAGAGTCCGTCAGGCTCTCACACTGAACCTGAAAGGAAAACACAAAAGCGGAAGACCGCCGACAGTGTGGAGAAGATCTCCTGAGGCTGAAGGACAGCAACTGGGGTACTTCTGGAGTCAGATAGAAATTTTGTCCCAAGACAGAGTGAAGTGGAGGAGGCTTGTAGATGACCTGTGGTCCACCCGGAGTACAAGGGTTCAAACTGAGTCAGGAATCCCACCTGTGCAGCCATCCTGTCCTGAGGATGAAGTGGGGGGTCTGCCTCAGGCCCCATGCTTTTGGGGGCCTCGCAGTGGATACCCCAGACTTCCTGTGGAGGAATATTTGGGGCAGGGCCTGGCAGGAGCAGCAGGAGGGGGTCACTTCCCCTTGCCTTCCACCCTCAATCACTACATGGTGCGAGCAGCAGCCTGCTCCACTCGGCTGTACTGTGTCAACCCAACCTGCTGAGCCCCACTTCTCCACGGCAGCGGGAGGTGGCCTCCGCCCCCTACTGCCAGCAGAGACGCAGTGGGCTGGATGGGCTTTGAGTGGTATAGTGAAGCAGAGCAGGCTGCCTCTGGTGTTGCCTGTGTGGTGAGTGTGTGTGTGTGGGGGAGAGGGCTGAGGGGAGGTGAACCCCCACATTGCTGCACCAGGTCTGAGGTAATCTCCAGCCTGGTTGGCTGGGGAGAGGCTATGTGGGCAAAGGGGGGGGTGGAGTGGTGGGAGGGGAGGGGCTTGCAGTGCAGGGAGGTTGCCCCAGATGCTGTGCCTGGGGCACTTTGGGGGGAGGGGTTCCCTTGGCCCTGCCCCCCCCCTTGTGATGGCCCTGCCCACCAGAGCACAGATGCCTCCTGCAAGGTTTCCTTGTAAAACTGAGTGGTTAGCCACCTCGTGAGAGCTCACTGGAGCCACAGACAGATTAAACTGGAGTGCAGCATTCCCCTAGGATGCATTCTGCAGGGCCCCGGGCTCCCGTTACCAGAGCTGGAAGCAGATAACAGCGGTGGATCGCTTGAGGATCGCCCATTCTCTTCCTTCCCCGTGTAGCTCCTGGGACTGGCCCCTATCAGAAGATGGGGCACTGGGCTGGATGGCCCATCTGACTCAGTCTGGCTGGTTTTAGGTGCAACTTCATGCTTGAGTCACTGCAGCTCATGTTATCAGCCTGTTGTAGGGCAGAAGAATTCATGGATTCCAAGGCCAGAAGGGATCACTGTGGTCATCCAAAGCTGACGTACAACACTGGCCAGAAAACTTCCCAGCATAGTTCCTAGAGCAAAGCTCTGAGAAAAACTGGCCAGCCTTATAGAAAAGGGTGGGCGGTGATGGAGAGTTCACTGTGATCCATAGTAAAGTGTTCTGAAGGGTTAATTACTCTCACCACTAAAAACATATACCTCCCTGAACTTGCCCCATTTCAGCTTATGGATGGTGTTAGTTTTCCCCCTTGCTAGACCGAAGAGCTCATTGTTAAACATTTGTATGCGGTTATAGTCAAACTAATCAAGTCACTCTTTTCCCCCCTTCCTAAATTGAGCAGATTGAGCACCTCAAGTCTGTCACTCTGACGCACACTTTCTAATCAGTCTCACAGGTCTGCTCTGATCTCCCTCCAGTTCACCAGCCTCCTGCTTGGACACCAGCAGCCGGCATTCACACCAGCGCCAACCACAGGGGTTAAAAACAGCCGTATACCTACACAAGAGTCTTGTTTATACACCCGAGGCTTCCATAAGTCTTTTTGGCTGCAGCCCCACTTTGGGAGTTCGTGGTCAGCTGGTTATCCATAATGCCCCCAAATGTCTTCTAGAATCACTGCTTCCTCGGCTAGAGCACAAAGGCGCCATCGCAGGAGGGCAGGGGGCTGCAGCCATATGTTCTGGGGCCAGGGTTCTCTCTAATTTTTTCCATCTATAGGCGGAATAAATTTTGTGTGCACTGAGGCACACCACCCATAGAAGCATGCACTGCCGACTGCGGGTGCTGTGCTAAGCAGCTGGGCGGCACCTGAATCTCTCCTGGGTGGCAGCCCAAGTGCTCAGTTTACAGGCAACCTGACTGGGATGCTGCTTGCTCTGCTTCCCATTTTCCTAACTCCCAGGGAGCAAGGGGGAAAGTACACAGCTTGTGTGAATTATACCTCTTCCCTCTCCCCTCACCAGCCCGGAGCAAAAGAAATGCAAGCAAGCTGTGCATTGCCTTCTTCCTCTCTGAGGCTATGTCTACACAGCAGCCTTATTCCGAAATAAGCTATTCCAATAGAACTACTCCAAAATAGTTGATTTCGAAATAACGTTGCTCCGCACAAAATGCATTTCAAAATAGCCCTTATTTCAAAATACAGGCCGTGCCTACACTACCCCTCCCTTTCGGAAGGGGCATGTCAATGACACAGATCGGAATTGGTTAATGAGGTGCTGATATGTATATTCAGTGCCTCATTACCATAATGACAGCCAGTTGTGCTTTGAAAGTGTTGCTTTCGAAACACAAACTGGCCGTGTAGACATGGGCACTTTGAAATAAACCCCAGACTTTGAAATTCCCTTATTCCCAAAGTGAACTTTTATCTTTCAAACCTAGGATGTCCCAACTTGTGAAGAAAATGCAGCATCATCCTTCACATTAAATTTGTTTCATTTCTGCTATTTTTGATGTTAAATTACATTTTTATTACTTTTTTGGGCCAAGAAAAAACTATTTGTGGTTATTGGTAATTTTAAATAAAATTTTTATACCAAGTTTTTGTGTTTATTTTAAATTTTAAATTATGAACTGCATTTTTTGTTAAAGGGGGTTTGGATCTGATAAAGAAGAGGTCAGGGGCCATGAGGGTTTCTCAAAACTTGAAAAGGGGGCATGATGCTGAAAAGTTGGGAACTTGGGTGCTATACATCATGGAATGAGGTTTACCACTTTCTAAATAAGATGGCCCCATTTCAAATTGATTTTGAAATAGCGGTTTTACTATATGGATGAAAGGATAGCTATTTTGAAATAACTTTGCTGCAGAGACCTACCCTGAGAGAGTCCCTCCTTTACCCTCCTGAAGCAGTGCCCTTATAGAGTACCCCATCTGGTATGTGTGGCCTGCGTTCTTTGCCCTTAGATATTTCCATTTAGGCGATGTTCACATTAGTGTTATTTCGCAATAAGCTATTCTGGAAGAGATATTTCGGAATCGCTTATTTCAAAATAGCATGCCTAGGCACAAAAGTTGTGTCTATACTTGCATTCCTCTTTCAAAAGAGGCGTGCAAATGAAGGAAATCAAAAATTCAAATAAGGCACTGATTTACATACCTGGAGCCTCATTTGCATAATCTCTTTCTGAAAGGGCTTCTTTCAAAAGAAAGAAAGCAGTGCAGATGGGGCTTTTCCTAAGTAAAACCCATCTTCTAAAGAACACTTCTTACTATTTTGTTTTAGGAAAAAGGGTTCTTTCAAAGATGGGGTTCACTTTCGAAAAAGCCCCATCTACACTGTTTTTTTTTCGTTTCCAAAGAAGCTCTTTTGAAAAGAGAATATGCAAATAAAGTGCCAGATATGTAAATCAATGCTTCATTTGCATTTTTGATTTCCCTCATTTGCATGCCACTTTCAAAAGAGGAATTGAAGTATAGACACAGCTAAAATGCATGTCATAATTGCACTCAGCTATTTCAATATATAGCCTCCATGTTGAGTGGCCAGAAGGGCACCCTGGGTGGGGCGGGAGGCCCCCTATTTCAAAATAGTCCCTATTCCCTGTCTATACTGTTCTTACTCTGAAATATCTATTTCAAATAGGCTCTATTCCTCGCAAAATGAGGTTCACAGACTCAAAATAAGCTGTCTGCTATTTTGAAATTATTACAAACTAGCAGTTTTGCTGTGTAGATGCTCAGAAAATTATTGTAGAATAGCTGCGGTTATTCCAAAATAACTTTTCTGTGTAGACACACCCTTAGGTATTAAAAAACCCTTTATTTGCCCGGGCCCAGTTTATTAAGCAATCCTGTCTGCAGTCTGTGTCCGGCTCTCTTTGCCTTCCACCACTGCCCCATTTTGGGGTTGTGATGAGAAGGTATTTGAACTGGAGATTTTGGAACTACAGGAGTTGCTCAGGTGTTTTCATCCTTGAGGAACATGATCCTGGAGGTGCGGAGCTGTCCTTGGACAGGGTGAGTGCCCTGGACCCCGGCAGCTACTCAACACCCACGTTCCCGCTCATCTTTTCAATCCATGTGTGCAATGAATTTTCACGTGCGCCAAGACCTGTGTGAATGTGAACCAGTGTCATGGGGCAAACTCACCGTCACGGTGCTTCCTGCTGGCCGTTCAGGGAATTAGCTTGTACTCCTCAACAGGGCGCCTCTCTCTGGCCGAGTTGTTGTCCACTGCCGCTCCCCACTCTAGTTTGCTCTCTGTTTGGGACCTCCATTGCTCCCAGGATTGCGGGGTCCTCTTCTGGTCACTGGCCTCTGGCAGTGCACACTATAGCCCCATGTGCCCTTCCAGGGGTCTCAGCAGTCCTTGTCCAGAGCCCTCACCAATGTGGCTGATTGCAGCCTCTATTCAGCTCCCTACCTCAAGGGCAAGACACAGCATGTATTGGCCACAGTTGGTGTGGCTAGGTGAGATGCAGGAGGGGGAAAGAAGGGACTCAGACCTGCCCACTACTCTGAGTCTCGGCCGAGGCATCCTCTGGCAGCAGCCTGTTCTGCCCTCCTTCTCTTTCCCTTGACCACATGTCACTCCCTGGCCCACTTCCCCTGTAGTCTCTTGCACCTTTTGGGCCTCTACCTTGGGGCCAGCAGTGTGGGAAGAGTCAGGCTGGAACCCTCCCCAAGCTCTCCTTAGCCTGCCCAACATGGCCCTATCTAAGTTGTTGACTCTGAGAGCTGGTCTTGCACCTTCCCTGGCCATGACTCAACTAATTCAGCTCTGTTGGAGCAGCTCCTTATATGCAGGGCTACTCCAGCAAGCAGCCCTCTGATTGGCTCCCCCTCTGGAGCACTGCCCCTATTGGCTGGGGATGCTGCACAGGCCCCCTCCAACTGGCCTTAATGCCTTCCTTGTGGGAGTGGGGTACTTTGCTACTCAGTTGTGCAGCATTGGAAATTTCTCCTGACCGGCTGCCCACACGCCCAGCTTACAGGGAACTCTGCTCAGCACCCTGAATTCCAACTTCACCACTGCACCTCACACCAGAGAGGAGGATGGGGAGGAGCAAGAGGAGATTTAAATGATCTTTGCATGACTTTTCTTCTGGCATAAATCAGAGCAACCTCTGGCTTCTTTAACTTCCAGTTTGCATGGGCCCTGCAAAACAGCAGTGCAATGCAATTTGACCACACCCATCCCGTACGGCCAGGGCTACAAACAACTGGCATCCAGCTCTTGAACCCCTTCCCCCAACAGGGGAGTGGCACAGAACTGGTGTGTTCTTCTCATAGTATCTCCTTGTGCTGTGCCAGTAGCGTGATGTGGCACTCGTGTAACAAATCAAGTAGAGCTAAGAGCACGAATGGTAGGTTATTGCCACCTTTTCTCCCACACAATGGGGTTCAGCAAACAGAGCTCTAGTCCATGCACCTCAGCAGATTTAGGGGAAATGCATTTCTTACCACTAGGTGTCATTGAATCTCTACGACAGCCCCATCCAGTAACAGGTGCATTGGCTGAGATCCAGGGGAGATTTTTCAGCATTGCTGGCAGAGGCTCCTGAGCTGAGGCAAACCTGTTCAATAAGCACCTCCCAAGGGCCTTCCTGGCTTGTTAAGGACCCACCTGCCCAGGGCTTTGAAGGGTGACATGAGGAACAAGCCTGCATCAGGGTCTCCCACCTTGAAGACATCACCATTAAGGTTGACTTGACAGATGCTTTAGTGTGGTGAAAGGGGATGGATCAACAGCTCTTTCCTGCAGGGCTGGGAGACACGGTCCCTTTCCAGTCCAGTCCTTACCTCTTGGCTGAGCTTTGTGACGCATGCCAGCTGTGATGGAAGCTTGCTGGAGTCAAGAAGTAGCATGGAGCATCCATGCTGCACCGCCGTGGCATCATTCAGCATCTGGGCATCCGGTGGGTACCAATAATTTCCACGGACTTCACTGCATGGGCCCACTGTTGTCAGAAACTGTCTCTCAGCTGCTTGGGTTCTCCCCATCTGGTTGTGCCAAAGTCATTTCCAAGCCAGTCTCAAGGTCGACAGAGAGTGGACTAACCTCTCTTGGGGCCGTGCCCCTGATTTCATTTGCACTAGGAATGGGTTTGCTCCCACACCCTTACAATCACTCCTGCTCAGTTCACGGCCCCTGGAGAACAGTTTCAAGACACAACCACGCAGTCTATAAAGCTGTTGATTGCTTTTCCATCCAGAGCTCACTGCTTTACAGCCCAGGCCTCCCTCCTCCCTTCCCCGAGCTTCCTTAAAGGGGCAAGGCCATGAAAAAACGATTAATTACAAGCGAGTGTCACTTGACACGGATAAGCCCTGTTGCTGCTATCGACACCTGTGTCTGTGTTTGAACAGCCCCCAAACGAAGGAGTCAGATATGGACACACTTATGCCGATGGGCTTTTCCGAGCAGGTCTAGCCAGCAAGATAAGGGAGGGACTGTTTGGCGGTGACCCTTCCTGGTTTCAATGGCCTGTAAAGGCAAACAGGGTTAGAACAAATATTGAGCATACTGTGCTGGGAATGAGTTATGACACCGGTTATTTGACCAGTAGGTGGAGATGTTTGTTTCTTTGTTAACTCAACACCTCTGCTAATGGCCTGGCAGCAGAAATAGAACCTTTCAGCTCACCCGCCTGCGGAGCCACCGGTTCTTGTCTCCAGCAGGTGGGTGGCCCATTCCTGTGTATCCATGGTTCACAGTCAGAGAGGCCAGACCGCTCCGCATGGGACTGACACAGACAAAGGACCAAATCTTAACTTTCCTTCTATCTCCAGCCCAGGCACAGAGTTCAACCCTCCTTCTCCAGAGGCGTCTGACAGGCTCTCTCCAGGAAAGCAGCACTATGCCCTCAGAGGGGACCTGCAGGGATTCCCTGGCCTGTCCCAGCACACTGCTGACGGGTAGCAGGGCTCCGTCAGGCCAAATAATTTTCCCGTTTTCTGACCACCTCCCCAAACCAGTAGTGCCAAAGCAGCCAACCAGCAGCCTCATTTGGCCATCAAACTCATCTTCTGCATCCGTGCTGGTGACGGGAGGAATAGCTCCGAGACGGCGGTGTTGAACAGCTGGCCAGCGGGCCAGATCTCCCTCGCTTGTGGCAGGCAATCAGCTTCTGTGGCAGACCTGGCACGTAACAAGCAGCTGACTTGAATAATCTACTAGACCTTCTGAATGTGAAGTGAGCGGCAGTCGAGAGACAGTCACATCAGAGTCCGCCAGCGGCCGGGAAGCCAGACATGAACTGTACTCTGTCCCCCAGCTCACCTGAATGGCAGTGAGCCTTCAAGCATAATTGTGACAGTTCTGAGCCAGAAGCTACCTATAGCAGGGCAAGTAGTGATTTTGGGGGCCCCATTCAGCGCTGCTCTTTGGCGCACGCAACATGAGCTGGTGCGTAGGCCACTGCTAAATGTGGAGCATGGGTATTGCTCCAAATTTAGAAGTGTCCTGTGTTGTCTGTGCCTGAGGCCACCACTAGCCGTGGGCAACACTGGCTCCGGTGGCCATAATCCCCTGGTACCTGCACCTGCTCTGCCTTCCAGCCCCAGAGTGCTCAATCTCCTGGTCTCCTGCCCATCTGCTCCACCTCTCGGCCACGTCAAACCCAATCCCCAGCCGCCCGCTCTGCCTCTCGGCCACGTCAAACCCAATCCCCAGCCGCCTGCTCTGCCTCTCGGCCACGTCAAACCCAATCCCCAGCCGCCTGCTCTGCCTCTCAGCCACGTCAAACCCAATCCCCAGCCGCCTGCTCTGCCTCTCGGCCACATCAAACCCAATCCCCAGCCGCCTGCTCTGCCTCTCGGCCACGTCAAACCCAATCCCCAGCCGCCTGCTCTGCCTCTCGGCCACGTCAAACCCAATCCCCAGCCGCCTGCTCTGCCTCTCGGCCACATCAAACCCAATCCCCAGCCGCCTGCTCTGCCTCTCGGCCACGTCAAACCCAATCCCCAGCCGCCTGCTCTGCCTCTCAGCCACGTCAAACCCAATCCCCAGCCGCCTGCTCTGCCTCTCGGCCACGTCAAACCCAATCCCCAGCCGCCTGCTCTGCCTCTCAGCCACGTCAAACCCAATCCCCAGCCGCCTGCTCTGCCTCTCAGCCACGTCAAACCCAATCCCCAGCCGCCTGCTCTGCCTCTCAGCCACGTCAAACCCAATCCCCAGCCGCCTGCTCTGCCTCTCGGCCACGTCAAACCCAATCCCCAGCCGCCTGCTCTGCCTCTCAGCCACATCAAACCCAATCCCCAGCCGCCTGCTCTGCCTCTCAGCCACGTCAAACCCAATCCCCAGCCGCCTGCTCTGCCTCTCGGCCACGTCAAACCCAATCCCCAGCTGCCTGCTCTGCCTCTCGGCCACGTCAAACCCAATCCCCAGCCGCCTGCTCTGCCTCTCGGCCACGTCAAACCCAATCCCCAGCCGCCCGCTCTGCCTCTCGGCCACATCAAACCCAATCCCCAGCTGCCTGCTCTGCCTCTCGGCCACATCAAACCCAATCCCCAGCCGCCCGCTCTGCCTCTTGGCCACGTCAAACCCAATCCCCAGCCGCCCGCTCTGCCTCTCAGCCACGTCAAACCCAATCCCCAGCCGCCCGCTCTGCCTCTCGGCCACGTCAAACCCAATCCCCAGCCGCCTGCTCTGCCTCTCGGCCATGCCAAACCCAATCCCCAGCCGCCCGCTCTGCCTCTCGGCCACGTCAAACCCAATCCCCAGCCGCTCGCTCTGTCTCTCGGCCACGTCAAACCCAATCCCCAGCCGCCCGCTCTGCCTCTCAGCCACGTCAAACCCAATCCCCAGCCGCCTGCTCTGCCTCTCGGCCACGTCAAACCCAATCCCCAGCCGCCTGCTCTGCCTCTCGGCCACGTCAAACCCAATCCCCAGCCGCTCGCTCTGCCTCTCGGCCATGCCAAACCCAATCCCCAGCCGCCCGCTCTGCCTCTCGGCCACGTCAAACCCAATCCCCAGCCGCCCGCTCTGCCTCTCAGCCACGTCAAACCCAATCCCCAGCCGCCCGCTCTGCCTCTCGGCCATGCCAAACCCAATCCCCAGCTGCCTGCTCTGCCTCTCGGCCATGTCAAACCGAATCCCCAGCTGCCTGCTCTGCCTCTCGGCCACGTCAAACCCAATCCCCAGCCGCCTGCTCTGCCTCTCAGCCACGTCAAACCCAATCCCCAGCCGTCCAGCCCCAACAAACCCAGCCCCCCCAACTGCCCATTCTGCCTCGACCTCGTCAAACCTAATTCTCAGCCACTCACTCTGCCTCTCAGCCATGTCAGACACAATACTCCAGCCCCCCCACCTCCTGCTCCATCTCTCAGCCCCATTGGACCCAATCCCCCGGCCCCACACTCTGCCTTCAGCCCATAGGCACCAATCCCCCAGACCCTGGTATCCCAGTCCCAATCCTCCCCCTGACTTGCCAGGCCACAGCTCCAGCCGGCCGGCACCCCTCAGTCTGCCTGCTCCCCCGGTAGCATCCCTGCCCTCCTCCTGCCCATCCCTGCACAGCTCCTGCCCTCGTAGCCCAGAGCACAGCCCTGCTCCATGGACTGGAGGGTGCAGCTGCCCCACTGTGTAGCCCTGCCCCTGATTTTGAACGATTGCACTCCAGGCCTCATCATGGCCTTGTAAGTCAGAGAGTGGGCCAGGCCTGGCCTTGGGGAAGGCAAGCAAGGCGGTTACCTTGGGAACTAAGTCTTCATCGCCCAGTGTTCTCACCATTTGGGCCTCATTATCAGCGTACAGCCTTGTGTCATGCCCACCGGCCAGGCCTCACTGTCAGCCGGTCACCTTGGGCCCTGTAATTTCTTTGAGTGGGCACCCAACACTGCCTGAAAGCAAAAGAAGTTGCTCTTAGATGCGGTATTCAGGGTCAGCAGTGAATCCAGAGGTCATCACTTTCATTAGCCAAAATGAAATAGAAGGAATGGTATACAACTCTACTGACAAAACAAAAAAGTAGTCCAGTAGCACTTTAAAGACTAACAAAATAATTTGTTAGGTGATGAGCTTTCGTGGGACAGATCCACTTCTTCAAACCAGAGCCAGACAAGAACAGACTCAATATTTAAGGCACAGAGAACCAAAAATAGTTATCAAATCAGAAAAAATCAACCTTCATAACTATTTTTGGTTCTCTGTGCCTTAAATATTGAATCTGTTCTTGTCTGGCTATGGTCTGAAGAAGTGGATCTGTCCCACGAAAGCTCATCACCTAATAAATTATTTTGTTAGTCTTTAAAGTGCTACTGGACTTCTTTTTTGTTTTGATAGAATATAGACTAACATGGCTACCTCTCTGTTACAACTATACTGACAGTATTGCTATCTGGTGCCACCCTGCCCCAGCACAAGCAGGGAGAACAGAGGTCCTGATGGTTTCAATGCTACTTTCAGACACACTTGTGAGAGTCTTCATATCATCATAGGTCTTGGCCAATGATCCACATCCCATCACCCTTGCAGTACAGGAGTCTCCTCTCCTCTCCTCTCCACAGATGGTCAGAACTCACAGGAAGGGAATGGGTCAGGACAGCATCAGGAGATTGTCTCAATAGTGCCCATCTGTGTTAGACTGAGATGTTGGGATGTGATTAGTGGAACACTCAGGTGAAATGTCAATGCCCCATGCTACTAATTTGGTCTTAGAAAGGATTGTGCCCTATTTATAACACCAACACATCTGGGTTACCAGCCCTAGAGATAGGGCCTGTGAGCATAGGGTCTAAAGCCCTGCACTCTACCACGTGAGCTAAAGGCCAGCTGGCTCTCAGCTGCGGCTGTAGAGCAGAGACTTCACTCACCTCAGATGAGGTCTCAGTGCCTCTGGGTACTATTCAAGGAAAAATATTCCTACTGATAATGGAAACTTACAGGTCGGCTGAGTCTCAGTGCCTCTGGGTACTACACATTGATCACAAATCTTTTGAATATTGTTAAGAAGTCATTCAATTTTATCCCTCTCAACATCTAAAGTGGCACTGCATGCTTCACATACACGATTGGTTTCAAAACAAAAAGCAGTCAAGTGGCGCTTTAAAGACTAGCAAAATAGTTTATTAGGTGAGCTTTTGTGGGACAGACCCACTTCTTCTGCCCCACGAAAGCTCGCCTAATAAACTATTTTGCTAGTCTTTAAAGTGCTATTTGACTGCTTTTTGTTTTGATAGTGTATAGACTAGCGCGGCTTCCTCTCTGTTATGATTGGTTTCGTGGACCATTTTTAGCAGCTTCATCCCCATGGACAACATTAAAATGCATTTAAAATTGGGTGTATACTTCTGAATTGACCTAAACTCAGAGGGAGCTTGTGCTGTGAGATTAAGAGATTCAGGTTCACGAAAGCCTTTCTCACAGAATCCAAACGCTGAGCAACTGGTTTAACACCATCAATTCATGCTGACCATCTTGGTGTCAACGTGCCCTGAAAAGGGAAACAGGCAGGTGCTGCTTCAGAATTTCCCACTCTCAAGACTGCTACTGAAGAGGTTATATAACTGGTGCATTGTTCCAAAGTATGTGATTGCTTCCTTGCATGATTCAGTGCAATCAATGCCAACAAATGTGTGGTTGCCACAAATGGAGAAAATACAGTTTGGATTTTGCTCAAGAACGATTGCTTGTATTTCGTTGTACTTCCCAGACGAATTGAATCCATTGTCAGAGCCTTGGCCAATGCAGACTTGAAAATTTAATTTGAAGCCTTCCAGAATTTCTAATACACAAGCAGTGATTTCTTTTCCTGGTCTGGGCACCATGTTTTATGAAATATGTGGAGAAATTGGAGAGGGTCCAAAGAAGAGCAACTAAAATGATTAACAATCTAGAAAATATGTCCTATGAGAAGATTGAAAGAATTGGGTTTGCTTAGCTTGGAAAAGAGAAGGTTGAGAGGGGACATGGTAGCAGCTTTCAAGTAGATAAAAGGGTATTACAAGGAAAATGGAGAAAAACTAGCCTCTGAGGATAGGACAAGAAGCAAAGGGCTTAAACTGCAATAAGGAAAGTTAGAGTGGACAACAGGAAAAATTGTCAGGGTGATTAATTACTGGAATAAATTGCCTAGGGTGGTTGTAGAATCTCCTTCATTGGAGATATTTAAGAACAGGTTAAATAAGTATCTAAAAGGAATGATACAGATGGTGCTTGGTCCTGCCATGAGGGCAGGAGAGTGGACTTGATGACCTCTTGAGGTCCCTTCCAGTTCTATGATTTTATGATTCTAAAATAAATTGTTCTTCAATTGAACCTTTGAACTTCCTGTAATTTTAACATATTGAACAACCAAGGTTATCTGTTATTTATGAAAAAAGTCTTCCAGCCCTAGGATTCTATGATTCTGTGATTTTGTACATTATACCTCTTCGAGAATTGTTATTTGCACATTATTGTTATCCCCACACAGCTCAATCAACTCATTTTGTATTCTGGTGGACAGATACGGGCCTCGCATGTGTTTTCCACTCTCATGATTCATGAACATTCTTAACATGGCCTAATAAAAGTAGGTCATACTTGCTAAGAAGTTCAAGTATACCAAGAATGTTTCCATTTGTAGGGTCATCAATATGTTGACTAGAACCAGACAAAATCAATCCCCATTCAGAATGAAAAGAAAATTACATTCAATATGCACTGAAGGAGTTGTTTTCCAGTTAGTTTCTGTGCTTCTTTTACTCAGGATACATTTCAACTTGAACTGTCAGCTAGTGATGTTCTATTAGCTGATTTCCATGCAACATAGTTATTATTATGCAATACTGAAGTTTCATGTGCAGGTATATGGTATTTCAATGTCCTCCAACCTCTACTGATGCTCCAGTTGGATGGATCAGGTAGTAATGAAGCGTTTGAAGTATTACTATTAAAAAGGAAACAAAGTACAGAGTTCAGAGTCTGCTTTTCCATGATCTAGCCAAGCCAATCTCTTGTGTAGATCTCTCCACTTCAAAGATGATTTTCAGCATCTTTTGGTATATTACTTGGTGTAGGGTGTGAGAAGATTTTGTGATGGTCAAGAGTGCAGTCCGACTCCTCTGTGAATCCTCAGGAGAATTCCAAACAGGCCTGTCTGTGCAAGGTGAAAAGCTGCAAAACAAGTAACGCTGTGCAAGGCGAACAGCTGTAAAACAAAGGATGCTTGCCAAAACTTCAAGTCTATGCTGGCAGTAGGCCACTAGAGATAGTGAGTGCAATGTATAGGCAATTTTAAGCAATCTTATGTAAATGAGTTAAGCTTTATTAGTTAGTGTTAGGAGGCCTGTTACAGAACCTCTCCCCGAGCGAAGCTCCAACGCATTGGGTTGTTCTCCACTGGTGACTGCGGCGTTTCTAGGGCTCCCATCGCGGGTGTCATGCGCTTTCAATAAACCAAATATAGCACTAGCCTTCTGGGTGCAGCCTCGTTTCTGGGGAACCTGAGCCTGATTGGTTACACTTGGAATCTGAAAACAACTGACTTTGAGAAATGACTGCATTTGATCAACATTGTTCTGATCAAGAAGTCCAACATCAAGTTCTGATGCCGCTGTTGTTACACTGTGTCTTGAGCTAGTCACAAGTTCTTCCTCTTGCTATGCAGCATCTCTGAGGTCCTCATTTTCTGCATGCACAGTCCCTAAATCGAGCATAGATTCTGCATCTGTCGCTACTGTTGGCATTTCTGTGTCTTGATCAGTGACCTCCTCATTTTGAGGCAGGAGTATCGAAATGTCATTTGTGGGTACAAAATTTTCATGGTCAGATCTGGAAGCGCGGTTGTCAGTATGGTCGCCGTCTAATGGCTGAGGCATCTTTTCTACGAGAAGGGATATTATTGACTTTAAACCCTTAACTGCTGCTTCACTGTTGCTTTTGTTTTATTGCCTACTTTCAAATCTCTGCTTCATTTTTATGAAGGGTTCTTTTAAGATAGAGTAACACAAGGAACTACAACAAAGCAAAGCAGCAGAAATGTAGCATTTTAATGACTAACAAAACGATTTATTTATAAATAATTATTTATTTATAAATCATTTTGTTAGTCTTTAAATGCTACATTTCTGCTGCTTTGTTTTGTTGGAGTGCAGACTGACATGGCTACCTCTCTGGTACTACACAATGAATTAATTCACCAAAGGCTATTGTTTACACAAAAATTGTATATAATTCACAATGAATATTATATAATAACAGTTTGGTGGGGTGCTAGTTGCTACAGCCATTGCAGACATATTTCAAAGTCTTGAAATATTGTCTGCTAACATGTTGCCATTCTTAAATTCCTCTAATAACTGATGCATTATTATGAATATGAACATGGGATGATTGCCAGATTAGATATAAATTTATTAAACAACTAGAATTAAAAGTTTGTTTGCACAAAAAGCCTTTAAAGGTGAATCTAAAACTGGACAAAGAGGTAGCCTGCAGTGGAGCCTGATATGGTTATAGTATATGAAGACACAGAAAAAAACAGGGAAACAAAAATTTCCTGTGCAGAGATAAACATCTAATTTAAAGGTTACACTCACCCTCGGACTGAGCAAAACCACTTTACAGTAACAGAAATAATTCTACAGTGTGTTATCATGTAGAATCACTAATCATAGAAGCTACTCCAGTCTCCAGTTACACAGATGAAAACTCAGATGTGATCAAAAATTGATGAGGGCCTGAGTTCCCACCGTGATTTAAATAATTTTTTACAGGTATATAGAGTTTCTTTTGTTGTATCTGTTATAACTGCAAGGTGTATAATAAATGGAAATAAATTGGTAGAAAAATGTCAAGATTTGAGGCCCCTTTGTATTCTGAGGCCTGGGACAAATGGGTCTCCTGACTGCCCCCCCGATAGGGCCCTCGACCCAATAACAACAACTTTCTTGCAAACTTGAAATTCCAAACATATCAGTTTCATTTCAAGAAGGTAAAGGATCTTCTGCTATACAGCAATATGCCCCTTTAGGAGGAGCATTGGCAACATTATCTTGGGAAGGGATTTTTCCCCTGTATTCAAGACTGGGAGGCCACATCTGGAATACTATGTCCAGTTCTTCCCTCCACCCCCATTACAAAAAGGATGTGGACAAACTGGAGAGAGTCCAGAAGAGGGCAACACAAATGATTAGGCATTGGAGCACATGACTTATGAGGAGAAGCTGAGGGATTTGGGCTTATTTAGTCTCCAGAAGAGAAGAGTGAGGCGGGATTTGATAGCCACCTTCAACTACCTGAAGGGGGATTACAAAGAGGCTGGAGAGAGGCTGTTTTCCGTGGTGACAGATGATAGAATGAGGAGCAATGGTCCCAAGTTGCAGGGGGAGAGGTCTAAGTTGCAATACTAGTAAAAACTATTTCACCAGGAGGGTGGTGAAGCACTGGAATGGGTTACTGAGAGAGGTGGTGGGATCTCCATCCCTAGCCATTTTAAAGTCCTGGCTTGATAAAGCCCTGACTGGTATGATTTAGCTGGGTTTGGTCCTGCTTGGAGAAGGGGTTTGGACCCTGAGGTCTCTTCCAACCCTAATATTCGAGGATTCCATGATACTGTAATGTGCAATTAAAAAGGAGTCACAGCAGCACGTTTTCACAGTACTGACATTAAAGAGCTTAATGTTCTTAAAACGACGACGTCAAAACAATGCAGTTTGAACTGCTCCATCAGATCTGCTCCACGGACACATTCCTGCCCCCATGTTCAGGTGGGATGAAACAGCCTTTTTAGGTGGCAGACTTGTTTCCCAACCACCTCTAGCTCAATGTCTTCTGCATTCTAGCAGCTCAGCGCTACGAAAGCAGGAGGGATTTCCTTTGGATTGTTCCGTGGAGGCTAGGGAGGGCCCCCGGGCTGGAATGCCATGTTTGAGAGGGGATGCTTCATTAGTTAGACCCTGAACTATGGCCTCCTCTGCGTGTGTGCTGACAATAATTTACAGGCTATGGTTGGTTGGCATGCTGACACACACATGCACTGAAATTGACAGATGCCTCCCCCACCACACACAGAATGGGACCCAGGGACAGAGGGAAACTGGGCTCTCATTCTAGGCTGCTTCGCCCCTAGAGCAGTCACTCAGGGACGTGCAAAATGGCCCGATCATGTTACACTCCGTTGGCACTGGCTTAAATAACAACCGAGGCAGGAGGCTGGTGGAGAATCAGACCTGGGATGGTTTTGGAGTGAAAGTCATCGCAGCGCAAAGGAGCTTGGGCATGAGGCCCCTTTGCAAGGCTAGAACATGGAGTCTAGGAGGTACAGAACATGCTGAGCAGGGGTAAATTCCACGCTTCATTTGAAAAGGCTGGGCCTGATTGCACATCTCTTTGTTGTCCGGTGATGGATTTTGCCACAGGGATTAGGAGACCAAGGTGGGCATCAGCACTCCATTGCGCTAGGGGCTGTACAAACTCAGAGCAGGAAGGTGGCCCCTGCTCTAAAGGGCTTATGAGCTAGCTGGTGCCTTCAGCGCAGCTGTTCCCTGTTTATGCCAGCCTTGGTCAGCTCAGAAGGGCCTGCTGATACACAGTATTTGGACAGCCTCAAGTGCTGTTTGAACACTACTGGAGTTGTGACAATGGACAACAACAGTCAACTGGGCCTAGCCGAGGATTTCAAGCAGTTCAAGAGATGTCAAAGGCCACAAATCTGCTTTCAAATACAGTGGGGGGATTCCTGCCCTCTTTTGTGCCTCCTGATCCAATGTGGAAGCTGACATAACTCAATGTCATGTCAGGGCTGCTCTAATGGTAACATCAAAAACAACAGGAAGCCCTGAGGCACCTTACAGACTCACAGATATTTTGGAGCATAAGCTTCCGTGGGCAAAGACCCGCTTCGTCTTACAAAAGCTTATGCTCCAAAATATCCATTAGTTTATAAGTTGCCACAGGACTTCTTGTTGTTTTTAAAGATACAGACTAACTTGGTTAACTTCTGTTATGGGTTAGCGTGAAAGAAACCTATTGATGATGCCCAGACAAGGTGGTTGTAACAAGGCTTACGGGAGTCAGTGGGTTAGACAGGTTTAACTGAGGGTTTACTTTGTTCTTCAGTATCTTTACTGGTGTTTGTGAAGGAGAAAGGACCAAACTTGGCTGCCAAAGTCCAGATGAAATTGCCACGCAGACGTTTTTGTTTAACTAACAAAACATGATCTTATTTGTGAAAAGATGACCAAGCTATGGGGAAAAATCACTGAAACAGTTACCAGGGAACAGTTACCAAAATCACAGGTCAGAAGAAAACCATGTTTGATGAGAAACACTGCCAACTCAAACCTCGGTCTGAAGCTTCTACCTACAATTGTTCCGAGTAGCACCTTAAAATCAGTGTAACTAGGCTTGGAAAAAGATAATATTGCTGTTGTTTTTTAACATTTCAGTTCATGCTGTTGTGCAAAGTTATGGATTTTAAGCACCTTTTCACATTTTAATGATTAAAATTGTCAATTATGGGGATGACTGACATTTAGTGATCATAGATGTTAGGATTCAAGAAGTTAAATATAACAACAACCCCTACATTAAACTACAGATTGAACCTCTCTAATCCAGAACTCTCTCTTCCAGCAACATCTGTAATTCGGCATGATGTTAGTCAGACCAACCACTTATCATGGGTGTGCCCAAGTTTCCTGCGGTCCCATGGGACATGTCTACACTAGCACAAATCTTTGAAATGGCCATGCAAATGGCTATTTCGAAGATTACTAATGAGGCACTGAAATGCATATTCAGCACCTCTTTACCATGCCGCCAGCTGCGGCTCTTAGAAATTGCCGTGTTTCACTCCCACGCAGCTTGTCCAGATGAGTGCCCTTTTCAAAAGCATCCCAGGAACTTTGAAATCCCCTTATTCCTCTGTGCTGATAGGAATTTGGGGATTTCACAGCTGGCGGGGGGCTTTCGAAAAGGACCCTCTCTGGACGAGCCCAGCAAAAAAGCAGCAATTTCGAAAAGCCACGGCCAGGGGCATGCTAATGAGGTGCTGAATATGCATTTCAGCACCTCATTAGTAATCTAATTTGTGCTAGTGTAGATGTAGCCATGACATTTATTTACAACCACCAGTCCTAGCTTGCAGTGTTCTGTGACATTATTTAGCTGTAATTTACCCCTAAATGTCTTCTAAAAGCCCATTCAGCAGTAGAAGTATTAGCAAATTGATAGACAATATTGACCTCCTGTGGTCCAGCAAATTCTCTCATTTGGTTCTGGTCAGGTCCCAGTGGTACTGAACAAGAGAGGTCAACCTGTAATAAGTTTGAGCATTTCTTATTCAGCCCACCTGTAAGTTTCTATTATCAGTAGAAATTTTTTTCCTTGGTATGTCCAGTGAAGTCAATTTTTACTGATAAAATCTATTCTTTACAAGCCCAAGAATAATGGAGAGACAATTTAGAATGCATTAAACAGCATGGTGATGAGTATCAGAGAGGTACCCATGTTAGTCTGCGTCTTCAAAAACAACAGGAAGTCCTGTGGCACCTTATAGACTAACAGATATTTTGGAGCATAAGCTTTCCTGGGCAAAGACCCGCTCTGACAAAGTGGGTCTTTGCCCACAAAAGCTTATGCTCCAAAATCTCTGTTAGTTTACAAGGTACCACAGGACTTCCCATTGTTTTTAAACAGCCTGCACCACCTCAATTTCCCCTCTGGCTCCATGGAAGATGGGTGAACAATTTAGTAAACCAGTAATATGCCAGAGGACTCAAAGGCAGGCATAGTACCAAACCTACATTAATTCATGTCAAACAACCTTGCTTCTATCCTAACTGGGTCCCATAAGGGTTACCCATCAGGGTACAGCTATAGCCTTATCTCTAATAGGTTTTTAAAATCCTAATGAAGACAGGGCAGTTTGCCATTTTCGCTTGAATTAAACTGAAAATCAAGGATTTAACAGGATCTCATTCAGTTTAAGGATACAAACTGCCTTATCATCACACCCTGTGCCCCCACCCTGTGAAGACAAGGGTTCTAAAGCAGTGTTTCTTAAACAGTCGTCCACGGAACACTGGTGTGTATCGGGGTCAGCGGGCTGCTCTTGGCATGCGTGCTGGGGGTTGCTGACCCCTGGCATATATTTGCTGTTACTAAAACCAGACACATCTTTGCTGTGATACCTGATTAAATTACTTCATTTTGGTTTTGCTGTACATGTTGCTGGGTTTTTTTTTTGGGGGGGGCAGGGGTTGTTTTTTATTTTTGGTCTAACAACAAGTTTTTAAGAACATTTTCCTAGGTGTTCCCCATAAAAAAATATGATTGTTTGCTGTTCTGTGGTCTCCAAAAGCATAAGAAACTCTGCTCTAGAGTCTCCAGCTTGTGGCTTCCACCCTGCTCCTTTGCTCTCGTCTGGAGACCAGGCTTTTCCACCTGTCCCGTACTGCGTGGCAACAAAGAAAGCTGGAGAGGCCCACTTGTTATCTCCCCTCTCCAGCCCTGAAGGAGACAGTCACTTCAAAGTTTGCCACCTGCCCTCTGAAATGCTAGAAGCACTTCCCAGGTGGCAGAGTATTTGCTGTACAGGAACAAACACTCCTTCTTTATAGACTTCTCTTCTCTTGCCTCTGAAGTGCTAGTGCTAACAGTCAGCTAATTGGATCAGCTATTGAGCTTGAGTGAAGCTGAAGTGAGACTGTTTGGAGACCTAAGTGTTTCCAGATTTCCTCTGAACATTTGTCATCCGGAATGATCTGCTTTTATTGCTTGAGACCCCTCTTCAGCTTTTCACTTGGTGGCACCTTCCATCCAAGGCCTCTGTGTTTCCTGGATGTAGTTTGATAAGTGGAATGTGGAGCTGACAGGAGGGTCATTGATTGCACCAAATTGAAAGGAGGCAAAAAAAGGACTGAATTAATTTTCTACGCTTTATAGGTTCCCCCAAAATAATATATTTGTGCTACAGTGGTAGGCCTAGTTGAAAGTTGTACCTTATGTCTACACTAGAGAGTTTTGACGACAACACTGGCGTTTTGTTGACAAAACCTGGGGAGCATCCAGATTCCCAAGCAGTTCCATTGACAGTAAATCGACAGAACGCTGCACTTTTGTGGACAGACTTATCCCATCTCCCACAAGGCAGAATGCCTCTGTCGACAGAGATCTGTCAATAGAAAGCCAGTCTGGACGTTCCAGGGGGCCCTCTGTCAACAGACAGGTCTTCCAGGATACTGGGCACCACTGTCGGCTGTGCTTCCAGTTGGCCGTTTTGTCGAGAGAGTGGCTGTGCAACTTGGCCACGATCTGCCGACAGAAGTTTTGTTGGAAGATATCTTCCGACCAGAAACGTCTGTCATCAAATCCCTGTAATCCAGACATAGCCTAAGTGTGTTAGGAACTTAAGTCCCATTTTCAGAAATGACCTAGGGTGCACATGTTCAAAAAGGATTTCAGTGGGAATTAGGCACTTAGATTCAATTGTAGTCAGGCACCTAAATAACTTCAAGCCGCTGAGCCTGGGGGACTTAGGATGTTAAAGTCCATTAAAGCCCCCATATATCCCAAGTCTCTTTTTAAGAAGAAGTCTTCAGAGCCTAAGTCACTTAAATACCTGGTATTTTAAGTTCTAAGCAATAAGAAGATGAAGCCTACCGGTGCTGAGTTTGGCTCACAAGCATCATGTCACCCAGGCTTTGCTTCGTTAGTGCTATTGGATGTACTGATTAAGACAGCCTCTTTCAGAAAGCGGAAGTGATGCAGAATCCTCTGCACGTCTGTTATAATGGCGAATAAAGCGACTTGCCCAAGATCACACTAAAAGACTTTCAGGTCCTCTCACTCCCCAGCTCCTTTCCCAGTGCTTGATCAAACGGAAGCACAGCAACTCCAAAGCAGAGGGACCTGTGTTTTGAGTCCGGCCCCTTCTGAGAGCTGCCGAGTTCGAACAGCCTCAAGAGATGCTGACCAGTGCTCCCTGTAAGCTGAACTCTTCACCCAGGAGAGATCCAGGTGCCACCCAGCTGAGTGCCCACAGCCAGCGACATGTGTTTGTACTGGTGGTGTGCATCTGTCCCTGCCTCGGAGCAAAGAACAATATTTATTCCACACACGGATGAAAAAAAATTAGAGTGACTCCTGGTAGCACTTTAACACAACAGGGCAGCTGAAGCAGGAGCGAGGCCTCCCAGTGTGTTAGGTACACCATCACCACAAGGGGAGCAGTTAACAATGCTGGGAGCCTGGTTACACTGGAGCTTTATAGCACAGCAGCTTGCTGTGCCTGAGCATGTGTGTGTCCACATCCCAAGCCAGGAAGTGACAGGGTAGTAACTTGCTCATGTAGACAAGCCATAGGTCATGCTGTGGACCTGCCGGAGCAGAGGCACACACGGACCGTTGTGGTGGGCTGGAATGAATTCTTGGGACTACCCCTGCAAAGTGGATATCCGGGGAAATCTCTAAAGGGAAGTGTGTACAAGCGCCATCCACACCTCCCCCCTCCACAACAAAATAGCCATCCAGTAGCACTTTAAGGACTAACAAAATAAGTTATTAGGTGATGAGCTTCTGTGGGACAGACCCACTTCTTCAGATCATACCCACACCAGAACAGACTCAATATCGAATTTGTTCTGGTGTGGCTATGATCTGAAGAAGTGGGTCTGTCCCACAAAAGCTCAACACTTAATACATTATTTTGTTAGTCCTCAACATGCTACTGGACTCCTTTTTTGTTTTAGAATCATAGAATCATAGAATGCTAGGACTGGAAGGGACCTTGAGAGGTCATCAAGTCCAGCCCCCTGCCCTCATGGCAGGACCAAGTACTGTCTAGAACATCCCCAGTAGACATTTACCTAACCTGTTCTTATATATCTCCAGAGATGGAGATTCTACAACCTCTCAAGGCAATTTATTCCAGAGTTTGACCACCCTGACAGTACAGAACTTTTTCCTTATGTCCAACCTGAACCTCCCTTGCTGCAGTTGAAGCCCATTGCTTCTTGTTCTATCCTCAGAGGCCAAGAAGAACAAGTTTTCTCCCTCCTCCTTATGACATCCTTTTAGATGCTTGAAAGCCACTATCATGTCCCCCCTTAACCTTCTGTTTTCCAAACTAAACAAGGCCAATTCTTTCAGCCTTTCCTCATAGGTCATGTTCTCTAGACCTTTGATCATTCTTGTTGCTCTTTTCTGGACCCTTTCTAATTTCTCCACATCTTTCTTGAAATGCGGCACCCAGAACTGGACACAATACTCCAACTGAGGCCTAACCAGCACAGAGTAGAGCAGAAGAATGACTTCTCATGTCTTGTTCACAAAATACCTGTTAATGCATCCCAGAATCAGGTTTGCTTTTTCTGCAACACTGTTGACTCATATTTAGCTTGTGGTCCACTATCACCCCTAGATCCCTTTCTGCCGTACTCCTTCTTAGATAAATTGCTTCCCATTCTGTATGGCTACGTCTACACGTGCAGCCAACATCGAAATAGCTTATTTCGATGTTGCGACATCAAAATAGTCTATTTTGATGAATAACGTCTACACGTCCTCCAGGGCCGGCAACGTCGATGTTCAACTTCGACGTTGCTCAGCCCAACATCGAAATAGGCGCAGCAAGGGAACATCTACACGTCAAAGTAGCACACATCGAAATAGGGATGCCAGGCATAGCTGCAGACAGGGTCACAGGGCGGACTCAACAGCCAGCCGCTCCCTTAAAGGGCCCTTCCCAGACACAGTTGCACTAAACAACACAAGATACACAGAGCTGACAACTGGTTGCAGACACTGTGCCTGCAGCATAGATCCCCAGCTGCTGCAGAAGCAGCCAGAAGCCCTGGGCTAAGGGCTGCTGCCCACGGTGACCATAGAGCCCCGCAGGGGCTGGAGAGAGAGCATCTCTCAACCCCCCAGCTGATGGCCGCCACGGAGGACCCAGCAATTTCGACGTTGCGGGACGCGGATCGTCTACACGGTCCCTACTTCGACGTTGAACGTTGAAGTAGGGCGCTATTCCTATCTCCTCATGAGGTTAGCGACTTCGACGTCTCACCGCCTAACGTCGAAGTTAACTTCGAAATAGCGCCCGATGCGTGTAGCCGCGACGGGCGCTATTTCGAAGTTGGTGCCGCTACTTCGAAGTAGCGTGCACGTGTAGACGCAGCTTATGTGTGAAACTGATTGTTCCTTCCTAAGTGGAGCACTTTTCATTTGTCTTTTTTAAACTTCATCTTGTTTACTTCAGACCATTAATAGTTTTGATAGTATACAGAGTAGCATGGTTATCTCTCTGTTACTCCCACCTCCTGTTATGCAAAAAACCCAGCCCTTGGCAGCTACAGTTGAGGGAAGGTTGACTGTCTGTGTCACAGATGGGTGGGGGGTCCCCAGGCCCTGCCCTCCAGCCACAGTCAGATGTGACTCTGATTCAGCAGGGAGAACAGAGGGTTATTAGGTGACAGGGACATATCATAGAACAGACTTTTTTTTTCTTGCATGCCTCATAGAGCTGGAAGGGACTGGGGAGCATCGAGTCCAGTCCCTGCCCTCTTGGCAGGACCAAGCACCATCCCTGACAGATTTTTTTTAAACCTATTTGCCCCAGACTCTAAATGGCCTAGTCAAGAATTGAACTCACAACCCTGGGAGTACAAGGCCAGTCTCAAACTAGTGTCAGCACGTAAACCAGAACCGTAACAATGTTTTCAGAGAGTGGAAGGGTAACTCAGTGGTTTAAGCATTAGCTTGCTAAACCCATGCTTGTGAATTCAGTCCCTAAGGGGGGCACTTAGGGGTGAACAGGTCTTAAAAAACTTGTCAGGGATGGTGCTTGGGACTGGACTGTGTGTGTGTGTGTGTGTGCGCGCGCACGCGCGTGCGCCCATTTTGGGGTAGGGGGTCCCCAAGCTAGGGCCATTCCCTGTTCCAGTTCAAACCAGCCAGGCCTCACCTCCCTCCTTTGTCCTGTTTCCCTGGGAAGAAAGGTGTTGCCTAGGTTACAAAGTTCCTAGAGGGCTGTCTATGTGAGAAGGTAGGCCAACCCTAGGGAAGAAAGCTCATTTCAGATGCACAGTTGAAGCTACACCACTAGCATAGCTAGAATCAACTTTCTCCCCTAGTGTAGTCTGGGGCTTGGAAGTCTCGTGTCTATGTCCATTATTCCACACAATAATGTGGAGTACTGGGGTCGATGGCCAAGCCCAGAGCGGTTGATTTTGCCACCTCTTAACAGATGCAGCAAATTTGAACTCTGGAAGATGGATCTTTCCACAGTTGATCTTTGTGTGAGTATAGAGTACCCCTGAGAAGTCCTCATGCTGAAACGCCCAGTCCCCGTGTGCACTGATGCTGTGGAAACTCAGGGAAACTGAGGCACCCACCTTGGTTTACTACAGGGCATCAGGAAACACATGCAGCCTAAATGGGGGAATAAAATCCTCACGCACCCCTCTTCATCACAGCCTGTTAATTACGTGTTCCTGCCCCAAAGACTCAAACTGCAAAAAGTAGCAACGCTCAGATTCCTGGGCGTGCTTGGTCTGAGCGCACAAGCGTTATGAGGTTTTAACTCTACAAACCCCAGACTGTGGGTTTTCAAGGCCTGATCCCCTGCCTTGATTTGGTGCGATCTCCAGTAAGATCAGGGCTGCAGGTTCTGTTATTGCTGAATGCATTTTCTCTGATTTCTATGATTTCACCTTAGTAAACACACTGAGGCTATGTCTACACAGCAGCATTATTCCTCAATCAGCTATTCCAGAAGGGGTATTCTGGGATAGTTATTCCAAAATAGCACAGCTACACACAAAATGCATTTCAAACTAGTTCTCAGCTGGTTTGAAATAGACCGTCTACACACAATAGCTACGTCTACACGTGAAGCCTACATCGAAGTAGCCTATTTCGATGTGGTGACATCGAAATAGGCTATTTCAATGAATAACATCTACACGTCCTCCAGGGCTGGCAACATCGATGTTCAACATCGACGTTGCGCAGCACCACATCGAAATAGGCGCAGCGAGGGAACGTCTACACGCCACAGTAGCACACATCGAAATAAGGGTGCCAGGAACAGCTGCAGACAGGGTCACAGGGCGGACTCAACAGCCAGTCGCTCCCTTAAAGGGCCCCTCCCAGACACAGTTGCACTAAACAGCACAAGATCCACAGAGCCGACAACGAGTTGCAGACCCTGTGCATGCAGCATGAATCCCCCGCTGCAGCAGCAGCAGCCAGAAGCCCTGGGCTAAAGGCTGCTGCACACGGTGACCATAGAGCCCCGCACGGGCTGGAGAGACAGCGTCTCTCAACCCCCCAGCTGATGGCTGCCATGGAGGACCCCACAATTTCGACGCTGCGGGACGCGGATCGTCTACACGGTCCCTACTTCGACGTTGAACGTCGAAGTAGGGCGCTATTCCGATCCCCTCATGAGGTTAGCGACTTCGACGTCTCGCCGCCTAACGTTGAAGTTAACTTCGAAATAGCGCCCGACGCGTGTAGCCGCGACGGGTGCTATTTCGAAGTTAGTGCCGCTACTTCGAAGTCGCGTGCACGTGTAGACACAGCCAATAGAAACTATTTCAAAATAGAGCCCTTCGACGCACTGTGGCTTAGTTCAAAATAGGCTCTATTCCTTACCTACTGTGCCCCATTCTGAAATATCTATATATCTATATCTGTTTCAAGATAGGCTCTATTCCTCGTGCAATGAGCTTTAGCAATTTTGAAATAAGGCATCCACTATTTGGAAATTTTTTCAAAGTAGCAGTTGCACTGTGTAGTCGCTCACATAGTTATTTCAAAATAGCAGCAGCTATTTCGAAGTAACTTTGCTGTGTAGACACACTCTTAAAAAAGGTGATATGATGACATCTAACCAGGGGCAATTACATGGTTTATAGCTTCTATGGTGAAAGCAAAGCTGGCCTGCTTAGGCTGTCTGACTTGCTGGGGAATTCACGCTATAGGCCAAAAACATGCAGGCTAGAAAAGAAGATGCAAGTTTCTGCACAAGAGATGTGACAGCTGAGGAGCTAAGAGCCCTGAGAGTCCTCCCTTCCTGGACCCCAAGGGCAAATACAGTGTAACACAGCAGCACTGACGGACCATGAATTTCAGAGTTGCTATGAAATCAGGGCTCTCTCCCCAGCTAGTCAATTCCAAGGGGTTGGTGGGAAGGTTAGAAGTGGACAGACCCTCATTTGGGTGGTAGGCGATGGGCCAGTGGGGATAAAGCAGCCCGATCTTACTGTGTATTCAGCACAAACAGGCTGCCCTTGTCTGCATGTCATATGGGTTCCCAGAGGGCCTCAATGTTGCAAAAACCGAGAAACGCCCCCTCCCCGAAACCCCCTGCCCAGCTTGACTTTTATTCTTCCTGCCTCAAGTTTCGTGGCTGATGCCAGCTGGGGATTCAGCTTCTGGTGCCTTGCAGGTACAGAACATTATCTGGCGGGGACTGACTTGTTTAACAATGCGGGTAGATGATTAACCATTAAAGCAACATAGCTTGCTGAGCCATTAACCGCAGAGGAAGGGCCTTCCAGTTTGCTAGACAATGGGCTTGACACATAAAAAAAACCAGCTCCAGGTTTCCATCTGTCGCTATATTTCCCAACCCTGGCAGTTATGTAAGCTCACGGTAACACCAGTGTTAGCCAATCTGATACTGGTATGCTGAGACCCCCGCCAAGGGAGAAAGAAGCACCTGCTAAGGGTCAGCTGGCTTTTCGCTCATGCAGTAAGCACGTGGCTTTAGCTCAGGGGTCGGGAAGCCCCAGCACAGGTGCCAAGAGTGGGAACTCACTGGCAGGAGCTCAGCCCTCCCCTGCTGGAGCATGGGGCTGGGGCCCGTTGGGGCCAGCGGAGGGCAGGAGGGCACCGCCCTGGCATCTGCTGCCCTAGCAGATGCACTGTATCTCGCTGGGCCTTACAGGGCTAGGTGCTGCAGGCAGAGCTTCTCCTCGTAGGCCTCGGGCACCCAGCTTCCAAGGCCTTCAAGGTGCACAGATGGCTGGATGGCTCAGCCCCTTCCACTGTACTCTGCAGCTGCGCCCGCTGTGGAAAGACCCGACTGGAGCTGTCCAGCTGGGGGCAGAGCATCGGGTGAGAAGAAGAACCCCTCCCCGAGCATCTGCCCTGCTCTGCTCTGGGAACAAGGACCAACCCCTCTGACTGCCCCCACCTCTGCCATCTGCCCCCATCCCCCGGGGACAAGGATCAACCCCTCTGACTGCCCCCACCTCTGCCATCTGCCCCCATCCACCGGGGACAAGGACCAACCCCTCTGACTTCCCCCACCTCTGCCATCTGCCCCCATCCCCTGGGGACAAGGACCAACCCCTCTGACTGCCCCCACCTCTGCCATCTGCCCCCATCCCCTGGGGACAAGGACCAACCCCTCTGACTGCCCCCACCTCTGCCATCTGCTCCCATCCCCCGGGGACAAGGACCAACCCCTCTGACTTCCCCCACCTCTGCCATCTGCCCCCATCCCCCGGGGACAAGGACCAACCCCTCTGACTGCCCCCACCTCTGCCATCTGCCCCCATCCCCCAGGGACAAGGACCAACCCCTCTGACTGCCCCCACCTCTGCCATCTGCCCCCATCCCCCGGAGATGAGGACTCACCCCCCCGACCCCCCTGCCATCTTCCCTCCCACCTCCAGGGGCAAGGACTGACCCCTCTGCCCCCTCATGCCTGCCATCTGCCACACCAGGGACAGGGATTGAGCCCCTCTGTGCCCCCCCACCATCTGCCCCAGGGCAGAGATTTTTCAGTCCCTCTGCCCCCACCTCTGCCCACTGGCTAGGATGGGGGCTGAGCCCTTTTGCTTTCCATTTCTGTCCTGTCTTGCTGCCTTGCCAATCGCTGCTGGCATCCTTCGGGCAGGCAGTTAATTCCAGCGAGGGGCTTGGAGATCTGGCTTCCCCAGAGCAGCTCTGGTTCCTCCCCCCAGCACATGCCAGTTCCACTTCTGCACACCAGGGCCCCACTCTGGCCACCGGCCACAGCTAACTGGGTATGCTCTGCATCTTCACTGATGTGTAAATGAAGCTCTTGACAGGAGGACTATTAGTGACTTTGAAAAGTATCACCAGCACTCGGGCTGTGCGTGGCAGTCAAAAGGTCAATTTTGTGCACTCAACCTCTCAAAGGTTGCTGATCTTTGCTTCAGCCCCCTACGGTGACAGGTTCAAGTCCCTTCTGCTGCTAGCACGTGGGCCACATGTTTTCCTAGCTACTCCAGAGGACCAGAGTCAGGCTGGGATTTAAAAGTTGGTGAGAACCTTGGCACCATTGCTATATTAAGTGACTTCACACACTCCACATTAACGCTCATTTTGGTCCCTGAGCGGCATGACGCTGACATGACGAAATGTATCTCTGTGAGGTACCGAGGCTGCTCGCGGACTGTGTTTCAAACTGAGCTCGTCTAACACCACTGGTACAGCTCCCAACAGCCTCTGCGTGGCCCACTCTGGCAGCCCCCTCTCGCTGTAGTCAGGCTAGGCCAGGGTTACTGGAAACAGCTGGGGAGTTGGCAGCGCAGGTTTTGACGAAGTGTCTGCAAAGTGACGTTGATAGCGCTGCCAGAAAAGCAGCCAAGTGTTTCGATGATGTCAAAGTGCCAGTTTCAATCCTTCAGATTTTTTGAAGATTTTTTTTTTCCAGCGACATGGGTGGAACTGTCAGTTTACCATGGTCAGAGTCAAAATTGAACTGGAATATTTCTATTTTCTTGGCAAGCAGGGCTGCAGGCTGTGTTCCCCGTAAGCTGAGTGCTTGGGTGGCCACCCAGGAGAGATTTGGGTGCTGCCCAGCTGATCAGCAGAGAGCCCACAGCCATCCACAGTGGGAAGCCTGTGTTCTTATTGGTGGTGCACATACCCATATGCCTGGGTGCACCTAAAATTTATTCCACACTTTGGGGAAAAAATGGGAGGGATCCTGACCCATCACCCACTGAAATCATTAAACACCCAGGTGGTTTTGGGGAAAAAAAATAACCTCATTAAGAATCCACATACCAGTGAATACTTTGGCCTTGAGAACCCTGTGTCTACAGTAGATGGATTACTGGATGGAGCACTGGAACGTGTTACCTAGAGAGGGGGTGGAATCTCCAACCCTAGAGGTTTTTATGTCCTGGCTTGACAGAGTCCTGGCTGGGATGACTTAGCTGTGTTTGGTTCTGCTTTGAGCAGGGAGTTGGGCTCAATGACCTCCTGAGGTTTCTTCCAACCCTATGATGCACTGACTTAGCACAGAGGTTAGCAGATACAAAACCCCAGGATGGTCTAGACCCAGTCTCTGGAAGCCATGAGCCACTCCTCTTTCCTAGGACCTAACTGGCCCTATGTGTTCCCATGGTAGTCAAAGGGTGTTTCCCCTGGTGTTCAATGGAAGCAGAGCTGAACTCAGAGCCCCAAGAGGATGGACTGCCATTAGCACTGCTCTTCTGATGTTGGTAGGTTTTAGTTGAACGTGGCATTATTAGACATTTGCTTCATTACACGGTCACCTACAGACCCACCTGGAGAACAGGGCCTTCTTGTGCCTAGCACTGTGCATGTAACCCACACACTTACTGGATGTGGTTCACTGGCCCATATAGAGGGCTAGGCAACCTGCAGAGAGAAAAAACAAGTCTCCACTATAGCCTTATCGGGGAGCCAGGCTAGCTTTTCGATCAATCTGTAGCATCTCCTGTCCTACTCTCTAGAGGCTCCGGGTTGGAGCCCACCTATGTATGGTTTCATACAAACACAGGAGAAGACAATCCTTTTCCTCAAGGGTGTGTAATCTAAATAGGCATTAGAGAATCATCCATCCCATTTTATAGCCAGCAAACTAAGCATGGAGAGGCCAGGCCCAGAGGGACTTTGCCGATGGACTTGGAGTTGAACGCAGCTTTCCCAAGTCAGAGGCAATCACAGAGACCATTGCTGCTCCTCGTCCTCCCTTGAACATGGGTTTGTGTTACTAACCCATCCCCATTTGGACTTACTGATATTTCAACTGGTTCCCAACATCTGCATGAACACAGAAAAGTTCTGCAGACACCTCGAGTCTCTGTTCTCAGTGAATTGTATTTTTCCTCACCTCAGAGGAGGATCTCTTCGTTTCAGTAAACTTGTTGATGTGATCCCACATGATATTCTCCCAAACAAGCCAGGGATGTGAAGGGAAGATAAAATTACTGTACAGTGAATGTCCTGCTGGCTGAAAGATTTTACTCAAGGGGTAGTTGTCAGTGGTCCACAGTCCAAATGGGACAGTGCCTCTAGTATGACCCCAAAGGGGTCAGTCCCTGTGATATTTTCATGACTAATTGGAAGAATGGAGGGGAGAGCAGGCGTATATAGTTTAAGGGTGACACTAAGCTGGGGGTCAAGCTGCCAGCCCTTCGGAAGATGCATCAGAATTCAAAACACCTTGACAAATTGGAAAGCTGGTCTGAAATCAACAAGCAGAAATTCAGTAGAGCCCAGTGGAAAGTACGGCACTTGAAGGAGGAGAAAATCACAGACTTCTTCCAAATGGGGACCGACTGTCATGGCAATAGCACTGCTCAAGAGGGTGGGCTCTAGGGGATCAGGAATTGGTTCATGGGTTAATGGGACACTATTGTTGAATAGGCTAATATTGTGTGATGCAATATTGGACAGGGCTGTTGCCTGGAAGGCGTGGCCGTGCTGTAGGAAAGATGCACCAATTAGAGACCACCCAGAGGAGAACAAAAGTTAAATGGTTGAAAACAAATGAATTCTGAGGAAAAGCTAAATTAACTAGGCACTGAGGGGGGACCCAATAGTCTTCAGATATGTGAAAGGGCGATTATTAAGAGGCTAGGAATCAACTGTTCTCCATAGCCACTGAAAATAGGGGAAGTAATGGGCCTTGTCTTCACCAAGAACGATTTAGGTTAGCTATGAGGAGGCATAGAAAAGTATTGGGACAGGTTACAAGAGAGGCTGTGGAATCCCCATCTTTGGAGGTTTTAAAACAGGTTGGACAAACACCTCTCAGGCAAAGGCATGGGAAGCTGGGGTGCAGGCACCTTCAGGCTGTGCATACAGCTCCCCCACTTCCAGAGGCCTGGCCTTGCTGCCAACCTGCCGTTGGCTCCACCAGCCCTGGGTTCCAGTCTCCGGGTGGCCCCTGAAGGGTCCCACCAGCTCTGCCACTTCTGTGGTCCCATTGCTTGCCGTCCCTGCAGCCCTCCTTCCTTGTGGTCCAGGCCACCAGCCCTGTAGGCTCTGCTGCTGATTGGGGTCCTGCTACCAGCTTGTGGCTCCACAGCCACCTCACAGCTTTGGCTAGGTTGCCAGCTCTTCCAGAACAGACACAATTTGTAGCAGTGACATCCAGTCTGGGAGAATTCCCAACCCTTGTTGTTAACCCAGCCTGGTGCAGTGAGGGGCATAGACTCGGCACCCCATCCTAAAAATAGCTCCAGCATCACGGCTGTCTGTGACGGCCTATCATCAGCACAAGGTGCTGGACCAGATGGCCTCTCAAGGTCCCTTCCAGTCCTACATATCTAAATTTGTTGGCCCTTTCCTAGGTTCATCTCATCTTCTGACATTCTTCTGAGATGTCTTGCTGCCCCTGAATGTTTTCTTTATTCATTTAATTTCAGACCAGGAAGAGGGTTGGAGAAATTCAGGCTGTAACCCAGTAAGGAGGAGAAGTGGTCTGTCCTATCCCTATGGCAGAAAAAGGAACCCCAGTGGCAGTGTCAGCTTCCTCCAGACTGGAGTCATGGCAAAGAGAAGAATAAGTCATTAAAAATATGGTATTTCATTGTTTCCATTCAGTGGTGTTCAAAGTGCAACATTCACTCCTGCTGCTGAAATTCTTGCTGCGTTTTCATGAGAATGTAGGAACCGGCCACACTGGGTTGGACCAAAAGTCCATCTCACTCAGTGTCCTGTCTGCCAACAGAGGCCAATGCCAGATGTCCCAGAGGGCGCGAACAGAACAGGTGATCTATGAGTAATTCCTCCCTTGTCATCCATTTCAAACTCTGACAGTCACAGAGGCCAGGAACACCGTTCCTACCCATCCTGGCTAGTATCTATTGATGGATCTAACCTCCATGAATTTATCTAGCTCTTTTTTGAACCTTGTTACAGTCCTGGTCTTCACAATATCCTCTGGCAAGGAGTTCCACAGGCCAACTGTGTCCTATGTGAAGAAAAACTCCCTTTTGTTTGAAAGCTGCTGCCCATTGATTGTATTTGGTGATCCCTAGTTCTTATGTTATGGGAACAAATAAATAACTTTTCCTTATGCACTTTTCCCACACCAGTCGTGATTTTATAGACCTCTATCATATCCCCCCTTAGTCTCCTCTTTTCTAAGCTGAAAAATCCCAGTCTTTTTAATTTCTCTTCCAAGTTAAATGTTTAGAGCCTGGATTGACAACTGGTATCTGCCTCTGCCAAAATGAGCTATGGAGATCCATATCTGTGGATTTGCAGGGCTCCCTAAACGTTCTCCTTCAGCTGTTGCATAAAGGGACCCCTGCCCTGGTTCTCTCCCCAGCTCCTTCGCACTCTAACTTCTCAAAAAGTTCTCTACCTTAGTGAATGTGATGCATTACCCCTTTTCCAGAGTTGGAGAAGCTTTGACAAGGTACAGAGTGGGAGAGAAGAGGCTGTAACGAGATGTTTAGGCAGAATCTCCTCCACTGCATTCAGTGCCAGGATAGGCAAATTAGGAAGGGGAAAAAAAATGAGCTTTCCACTTTTCAAAAAACAGTGGAAAAATTTTGATTCACTGAAAGAATTCCCTGTAACAGCACCAGATACTCCAGCTGGCTTCAGGCTAACCACAGACTCACGTTTCTCCCGTCAGCCCACGACTGCTACTGGCTTCCCATTCGGGTTTGGGCAGTACAGTAACTAGGCCCCATGGCTAAGTCAAAAGAAAACCTCAAAATAAACATGGAGCACAAAGGCTCCCAACACAGATTGAAGCTGATTACAGCCCCTCCTTAAAGGGCTGTTCTCCTCTCAGTCCTGCCTGGGCTTCTTTCAGGTGTTCCTTGCAGGTCTCTTGTGCTGTAACTTTCAGCCTTTCTACCTATAGTCCTTCTACCCCCACCGAGCTCTCTTCCAGCTTATCAGAGAATCAGAGAATCCTAGGGCTGGAGAAGACCTCAGGAGGTCATCAAGCCCAGCTCCCCGCCCAAAGCAGGATCAACCCCAACTAAATCATGCAAGCCAGGGCTTTGTCCAGCTGAGACAATCTCCAGGGATAGAGATTCCACCACTTCTCTGGGTAACACATTCCAGTGCTTCACCACCCTCCTGGTGAAATAGTTTTTCCTAACAGTCAACCTACACCTGTTGCTGTGTAACTTGAGGCCATTGCTCCTTGTTCTGCCATCTGCCACTCCTGACAGCAGCCTCTCTCCATCCTCTTTAGAGCTCCCCTTCCAGAAGTTGAAGGCTGCTATCAAATCCCCCCTCACTCTTCTCTTCTGCAAACTAAATAAATGCAAATCCCTCAGCCTCTCCTCATAGGTCGTGTGCTTCAGCCCCTGAATCATCTTGGTCCCTTCTCCTAGCTACATCTCAGAGGCCTGATCTGCCTGTTGTCATGTGACAGCCCATCTTCTTTACCTGGGGAGGTGAGCCAAGTGTATAGCTGGTCTGGCACCTTGAAGGCCCAGTCACACTGTCAGGTTCTCCATGAGAACTATGTCTCACTCCATATGGAATTTTGTTTCCAAGGACTGTCTGCCCAGGACCCCAGTTTCAACCAGCTCTACCCCAGACTGACACACAGCAGCATCAGCCTTCTCCAAGGGTTGCAAACATTCTAACTGAACACACCCAAATAACCTTGCCCTGCCCTTTGCCCCATCCCGAAGCCCCAACTCTGCCCTGAGGCCACACCCCCCACTCACTGCTGCCCCACTCCCTCATTCCCTTTCACTGGGCTGGAGCAGAGGGTTGGGGTGCAGAAGGGGAATACATTCTGGGGTGGGAGCAGGGGTAAAAGGTTTGGAGGCCAGGAGATGGCTCAGCACTGGAGCAAGAGGTTGAGATGCAGGTTCTGGCCTGGAAGTGCTTCAGATGTCTCCTGGTCAGTGGTGCATTGGGGCTAAGGCACTTTCTCTATGCTGCTCCTGGAAACAGCCCAGACATCTGGCCCCTAGGCAATGAAGAAATGTGCACTGAGGAATTTCAGGGTTTTACCTCTTGTTCATCTGGAATGAAGCCTTAGGTCACTGGAATCTGCACAGCCCACCCATGGGCTGTACCAAGTCCTCAGCTAAACTTGACATCCCATGTTCCTGGTACATTTCTTTACTAGGGATTCTTACGAGGCCAAGAAATGCCACCATGGCAGCCCCAGAGAATGAGGTTTTTACTTATCAAACAGAAGCAGAATGAGTTTCTCACACAGAAGTATCATGGAACTAGAAGGAACCTCAAGAAGTCATTAAGTACAGTTCCCTGCCTTCGCAGCAGGACTAAGCACCTTCTACATCATCTCTGTTAGATATTTATCTAACCTGTTCTTAAATATCTCCAACAATGGAGATTCTACAACCACCCTAGGCAATTTATTCCTAATTAACCACCAAGTAATTAACCACCCTGACAGGAAATTTTTCCTAGTATCCAACCTAAACTGCCTTTACTGAAATTTAAGCCCATTGCTTCTATTTTCAGAGGCCAAGGAAAATAATCTCTCTCCTTCCTCCTTGTAAAACCATTTTAAGTACTTGAAATTTGCTGTCATGTCCCCTCTCAGCCTTCTCTTTTCCAGGCTAAACAAACCCAATTATTTTCTCTGCTCTCATAGGTCACATTTTCAAGACCTTTAATCATTTGAGTTGCTCTTCTCTGGACCCTTCCCAATTTTTCCTAAAATGTGGGGCCCAGAACTGGACACAACACTCCAATTGTAGGTTAATCAGTGCAGAGTAGAGCAGAAGAATGACTCATGTCTTGCTCACAACATCCCTGTTAAGGCATCCCAGAATCACATTTGGTTTTTTTTCTTTTTGCGCGCTATATTTGGGTCCACCATCACTGACACCCTGTCGTTGGACACTGAGCTAAATAGGAGGATTGGAAAAGCAGCCACAACTCTGTCAAGACTCAGCAAGAGAGTGTGGAATAACAAGCTGTACACTCACACCAAAATGCAAGTCTACAGAGCCTGCATCCTTAGCACCCTCCTTTATGGCAGCGAGACTTGGACCCTGCATGCCCGCCAGGAAAAGAGGCTGAAAGTCTTCCACTTGCACTGCCTCAGGCGCATCCTTGGAATATCATGGAAGGACAGAGTGACCAACACCACCGTCCTCGAGCAAGCTGGAATCCCAGCCATGCACACCCTCCTCAGGCAGTGTTGGCTCCGCTGGCTTGGCCACGTCCACAGGATGAATGATGGAAAGATTCCAAAAGACATCCTGTATGGTGAGCTAGCCTCTGGCAAAAGACCTCCTGGATGCCCCCAGTTGCGCTACAAAGATGTCTGCAAGAGAGACCTCAGAGAGGCAGACATCGAGCTGGACAACTGGGAAGAACTAGCAGGCGACCGCAGCAGATGGAGGCAGGGGTTACACAAGGGCCTTCAGGAGGGCAAGATGAAGATCAGACAGCTAGCAGAGGAGAAGCGAGCACACAGAAAGCACACTAAGGACTTGCCAGACATCCACCACATCTGCAAGAGATGCAGCAAGGACTGTCACTCTCGTGTGGGTCTTCACAGTCACAGTAGACACTGTAAATGAAGTCCTCAGTTGACACTATAAAGGGCGCGATCCATAGTCTATGCAGACTGAAGGATGCCTACTACTACTACTACTATAGCATCACACTGCCTGAGGACACTGCCTGATTTTCCCCAGGTCTGGGTCTTACAATCTGCAACTTCAGCAACTCCTAGATTAGACCTAGCCTCATACATCCTTCCACCAGCACACTCCGTTTTATACTGGTGCTGCTGTTGGCACATGCCCAGAAGGGGCCAGGAGGGCGTGGCTTCCTCAGCCCACAGTGCAGGGTTAACTCTTCCCTGTCCAGTGCACAGCGAGTACACCCAGTCTCAGCTCCTCACTATGGGTGATAGAGTGATCAGATTTTGTGAAGAAGATGCTATTCGTGTTTGGTACTGGACCGATGTCACCAACTTATTAACACGAGGAGCCAGCAAGTGACAGTAATTGCCAGTCCATGCTGAATTGGGCTGGATTTGAACCGCTAAGCTAGAGACAATCTGGCTCTGCCAAACCCCTGAGCTACCTACCATTGACATGGTCCAGTGTTTCTGTATGGAGGCTGCCCTTATTTCCCTAGAAGAGGCTCTGATCCCTAAGTCATCTGAGCAGCAGTGGGGCTCTCTTCTACTCCCATGTATCTCCTTTTCCTGTAAGCTGTGAATTTGTGGGGCCAGTCAGGAGAGATTCAAATGCCACCAACTGATTAGCAGCACACCACAGCTAGGTTTTTTGATTCTGCCGGCGGTGCACATCCACACATGCCTTGCTGCACACAGGAAAATTTATTCTGCACACAGGAGGAAAAAAATCTGCGCAAGGATGAAAAAGACTAGCAGGAACTTGGCTTCTGAGATGGGCTAGTAACCCTTAAACACAAAAGCTGATGAGCAATTGGATTTAGTCACCAAGAAGCTCCCAAACTAACTGTGACTTACAGGCATCAAAGAAGCTGGAGATTCAAGCCAGCTGGCATGATAAGTCCATTTTACACTGTGCACCGTCGCGTAAGGCTGCTGAGCGTCCATGATCGTACCGGTCTGACGTTGCGCGTGCCTTGGGAGCATCAGTCAACACTTGGTGTCCTCTTCAGCCCTCTCAGCTGTTCACATAGGCAACGTCACACATAGCCCACCAAGGAGTGACTGGCTCCTTTAAGGAGAGATAGGCTTAGCAAGGTGGATTCTATAATTACCTGCCTCCCAGCCTGTGGATGAGAAACTGAGGAGAGTCAAGGAGACATCTGGGCCTTATTAAAAGGACTGAAAGAGCTCCGTCCGCAGTTGGAGAAAAGTGGAGATGAAGTAGCTGTGGAAAGTCAGGGCTTTACCAAAACTGACATGAACATAAGACCATGTAGCCCAGAAAGAGGTGGAGAACAGGGCCTGGAAGGATGGTGGGGCCATGGTCTTTGCTGGGGCCTTTCAACTGTAGATGGATGGCACCCTGGAAAGTTTCATGGGGAGTCAGCTGGAGGGGTAAGCCTCATCTGCAGCACACACTGGTGAGTGGAGTGTTCTGGAGACCCCTTGTATGCAGGGGAAACTGAGGCACGAAACACTAGCAGCACTGTGGCTGGCCAATGGGATGTGCAATGGCACTCCTAGGACACCTATCTAAGTTATGAAGGTGTATAGGCTCTATGTTTCTAAGCCCTGCAATCACAGGCAAGTCATTTTGCTTTCTTCCTCAGTTTCCCCATGGGCATTTTCTTTACAGAGATAGCTCAGATGTGAGGCTTGATTAAATAGGGCCAGATGCTGCCAATTTCTCCCTTGCTCCAGAGCCAGGATGCATGGTGCATTGAAAACTGAAAGTTACAAGCTCCCTTGAGCCTGTACAAGGAGATTTCTGGCTCTGCTGGAAGGGTAGAGGGCTTTGGAGAGGGGTGAGCTTCAGCAGTGGGGTTTTAGGTTGCCTTAGGGAGCAGCCTGCTTTGTCTCAGTTTTGAAGTTCTGACTCATGAGGATTCTGGATTCTAACCTCCCAATGTTATGTTCCAACTTTGCAGGCAGTCTTTGTGATTTCATCCAACTTCTTTGCTTCTGCTGTGAACACAAGGGGAGTCAGCAAGACTCAGGTATCTTTTCTTTGGAGGCCATTGCACACAGCAGCTGGAGAGGGCTAGGAAGGAAGCAAGAGGCCCTTTAATTTAATGGCTCCACCAGCCAAGTGTCTGTGCATTTTGGCCCAGGAAGGGGTTGCTGCAGCCTAAGACCACAATGATAACTGGAGCAACTCTGCCAGCATCCCATGGTGGGGAGCAGGGTTCCATCTAATTTTTTTCCATCTATGGGCAGAATAAATTTTATGTGCAGAAGTGCAAAACCAACAGAAATGCAGGCTGCCAGCTGTGGGAGCTCTGTTAATCAACTGGGCAGCACCCGAACCTCTCCTGGGCAGCCACCCAACCACTCAGCTTACAGGGAACACTGGGGGTGAGGACCTGAGCCCTTTTCCTAGGGCACCTCCATGGATCCTCAGAGTACATCCAGCGCTAATCAGCTGAATCCCACTGATGGGCCATATTTTGCCCTCCCCTGACCTAGGCTGATGCCTTCTATAACAGGACAGCACCCAGCATCGGCACACGGAACCCCATGATCAAATTAAACCAGGCTATTGCATGCCACAGGCTGAGATTCAGACGGACTGTGGCACAGCTCTGCTTGAGTGGTTAAATGGCTCTCCTTGTTATAGAGAGCAACTGGGGCAAGATGGGCTCCAGAACCAAGCTTCCCCACAGCTCAGATGAGCTGGCAGGAGGGTTTGTTGTGGGCTGGGTTCTCCCTCCAAAGGAGAAGCGAACACAAAGGTGCCCCACATGGAGGTGGTGTTAGAACCTCTGGTGTGCCCATGAATGCCAGGAGGCTACCAAATGAGTGGTTGGCCCTCACTTGGGAGCACCCCAGTCCACAAGAGCATTAACAAGGCATGATTTTGGCACCCACAGGGTGATGCAAGGACTGCTGAGGGGTCTTCTTACATGCTCCTGAAGCAGGTAGGCACAACCACCCACAGATTGGCTTGAACCTGGGCCCTCTAGAGCTCAGCACAGGCCTTAAGCTAAAGGCCTACTGCCATGCAGCTGAAGAAGAGACTCATTCCCTCTCTCCATAAGAGGTCCGTGTGCCGCTACAGGGGCCAGTGACCCGCACCCCAGAGGCCCGTGGCTTACACGCTTCCCCTTAGCGAACGAAGCACAGCAGGAGCTTCAGGGTGTGTCGACACAGCAAAGTTATTTCAGAGTAACAGCCGCTAGTCAGAAAGAACTTTGCGAGTATCTGCATAACAAAAACACTATTTTGAAATAACGGACGGCTTATTTTGAATTCTGTAAACCTCATTCTATGAGGAATAGCATCTATTCGGAAATAGATACTTTGGAGGAGTGGCTGTGTAGACAGGGAACGGGGGCTATTTTGACATGAGGCATAGTGCTTCCAGGGACTCTAATCCGAAATATGTGCTATGGTGAGTAGATGCGCTATTTTGAAATAGCTGAGTGGTTTCAATACACATTTGGGCTGTTTCTACACATGCTGCTTTTCGAAAGTGGCATCCTAATAAATGGCCCGAAATGTGATAACGAGGTGTTGATGCAAATTCCCTGCACCTCATTAGCATAAGGTCATGTGATTTGGAGTCTGGAAGACATTCTTCCAGACTCCAAAACACCATTTAGAAGTGCAGCCCCTGGTGGGTCTTCTGGAAAGAAGTCCTTCTTCTGGAGGCCCCTTCTTCCCAAAAATTTTCAGGAAAAAGGGGCCTCTGGAAGCAGGACTTCCTTCCAGAAGGCCCCCCCCCAGGGGCTGCGCTTCTAAATGGTGTTTTGGAGTCTGGAAGAATGTCTTCCAGATTCCAAGTCATGTGACCTTATGCTAATGAGGTGCAGGGAATTTGCATCTGTGCCTCATTAGCATATTTCGGGGCATTTATTGGCATGTGTAGAAATGGGCTTGGTGTGTCGCTGCCCTATTTCAAAATCAGCTCTTCTGGAAAAGCTTATTCCAAAACAACACTGCTGTGTGGACACAGCCTTAGACTTTCATTTGAAATCCTGGACAAGCTTCACTTGGAACTTCCACAGTAGACTTGAACCTGAGACCCTTGGAGCTCAGTGCAGGAGCCTTCACAGTTTGGAGCCAAAAGCTGCGGGGTTTTTGGCTAAGAGGAGACACCTGCTGTTGGTGTGTGAGTGGTCTGAATGCCACTGCCTGGGTAGACAGAACCTGTCTCTCCTGTATTAGATTTGAGATTGGCACACAGTCAATGCAGTTCATGCACTCAGGCTTAAATTCCCATGCACCAGCCCAGGGCTGGTGTGTTGCACACCACAGCAGAGTCATTCGCATCTTCCACACCCCCTTGAAACCGGCCTAGCGAAGAGGCGCGTGATGAACTCGGAAGGGAGGAGGAGAAACAACATGACCGAAATTGCCCTCTCGGAGAGTGAAGAGTTTTTCAGCAGTCCTGGAAAATACCCAGCCCGTTCGATGGGTGGGCTTGAGAGCGTGACAGCACAAATATTTTCCCTCTGTTGCTTTCTGGCTCCTTTGCAGCTGACGAGGAGCCAGATCTCTTGGCTGCACCCGGTATACCTCAGGCTGTGTCGGACAGGCCAGCTGACTTGGACAGGAGCAAGGGACGCGAGCAGGGCATCTGGTAGCTTTGCTACAAGCAGCTCAACTTAATTTGGTTGCTTTTAAACACAGTTTCACAGGAGGAGCTGCCCAGGGCTTCTTGAAAGCCTTCCCTGGGCTCCTTCTGGTTTTGGAGCGCAGAGCAGGGTGTTGAGAGAAGGCTCGTTTCCCCGCTTATTTCAATAAACATGTTTATTTCACGTACAGTGTGTGGAAGGAAGGGGAGATCCCTGGTGAAGCTGTTGCCATGTGAGCCCTGACTCTCAGTGGTTTCTAAGAGCTGCTGTCTCTCCCTGGCCCTTGAGTCAGCTCAGCACTCACGGGCCAACTCTCTCACTGCCCTCCAGAAACAGATGGTTAAGGGTGGTGTAGAACAGGTTCTTCTCCTGAAGCCAACAGGGGAACAGGATAATGATTAGATCAGATGCACAGAATCTATTCTCTCCTCTCAGGGCACATGGACACTCACACAGATCCTAGCATAATACATACTCTGTTCTTCCCCACTCCCCACCGGGTGCAAATCATGACCCATCTACAGACGGCCAATCAGGTACTGCTGCCTGCCCCGCTGTGACACCAGCACAAGGACACATCTAGGGGAAGCGAGGTGAGAGAGTAGGAGTGGATACAAGGCACCCCAGGGCTTTTGTTTTTCTCTGTCTAAAACGTATCGCTTAATTAATCCGGGGAACTCTACCGGTTTTCCCTGCAAGCTGAGCCTTTGGAGAAATTCAAGTGCTACCCAGCGGATGAGCAGAGCAGCTTGTGTTTCTACTGGTCGCACACATACGCATAGGCCTTGGTGCACGTAACTTTATTTCACCCATGGATGGAAAAAAATGAGAGGGAACCCTGCTCACTACCCCATAACGTTACCGTGGCAGGGTCCCCAGAAGAATCCAGTGACAGGACTAGATGTTTTAAAACAGAAAAGCTTCCATGGTTGCGTTTCACTGGATCAAAACAGGCCTCAATCTACGTTTCATATCATGAGCCAGCTAAGTTAGCAGCACCATGAAGCTGCTTCTCTTGTTGGCAGATGTGGCATAATCGCTACCCCCTTCTGCCTGGCTGGGGGACTTTGCCTCGGTTTCTTTCCCCTTCTTTTGACCGACTGTAGCCAGAAGAACATGCTGGCCCTCCAGCCAAACCACTTTACAGAGTCCAGCTCCTTCCAGGACCACAGTCCTTTATCAAAATCCAGCAAAAACGCACACAAACCATACATGTGGCCTGTGGGGCTCAGAAGCCCGTCAGCTCAGGGCAGGTGCAGCTGCATTGCTTCCTCTGTGGTTCGATCATTCCCAGGATCTCGTGTAACCCACACCTGGGTGTGGGAGCTCTGACCCGTGGAGTGGCCCTGAGCCCACTGAGAGGTTAATGAGTGAGGCTTAGACTTAGTGAACAGCCCTGTGGCTTTTCCCTCATGCAGTAGAAGCTCACACACTTAGTTGCAGAGGTCTCGTTTTCATCCTGCCCGTTGCTGATCAGAGTCTGCTGGTGTGAGACCCCGCGTCACACCTGAACCAGCACCTCTGGTCTCCCCCAGAAGATGTTGTCCACTTTCTCCTTTCTACACCCTTTCTTCACTGGGCCTCTTCCAGCTCTTTATGGTGCTGCTTGCCCCCAGCTGGGCATTATTGCTAATTTCTCCAGGTGCCCCCAGGCTGGAGAAATGGCCTCTCAGCCCCCATGATCCCTGGATCATCCTGTGTGGTGTGATCACCCCATCCCAGCAGGCTAGGCTGTTAGTGAGTTTCTTGCACTTCAGCCTGAACCATCTACTGCTGCCATGTGGCAGAGATGAGATAACGGATTCACTGGAGCACAGGTTTCACCTTGTCTGACAATTTCTTTCCTCTTCGTTGGGTTTTCAAATGCACGTACTTAGGGGTACCGTATCTGACCTTGCCGAAAAGAGGGCCCCCCGAGAGGGAGTGTATCTGTATGTCTCTCCCACCTCATAAGAACATAAGAATATATGAACGGCCATACCGGGTCAGACCAAAGGTCCATCTAGCCCAGTATCCTGTCTGCCGACAGTGGCCAGTGCCAGGTGCCCCAGAGGAGGCGAACCAAAGAAAATGATCAAGCGATTTATCTCCTGCCATCCATCTCCCGCCTTCGACAAAAGGCTGGGCACCATCCCTTACCCCTTGCTAATAGCCGTCTGTGGACCTAACCTCCAAATATTTATTGAGCTCTTTTTTAAACTCTATTAGAGTCCTGGCCTTCACAGCATCCTCTGGTAAGGAGTTCCACAGGTTGACTGTGCGCTTTGTGAAGAGAAACTTTATTTTATTAGTTTTGAACCTGCTACCCATTAATTTCATTTGGTGTCCTCTGGTTCTTATATCATGGAAACAAGTAAATAACTTTTCTGTATTCGCTTTCTCCACACCAGTCATGACTTTATATACCTCTATCATATCGCCCCTCAATCTCCTCTTTCTAGACTGAAAAGTCCCAGTCTCTCTAGCCTCTCCTCACATGGGACCCATTCCAAACCCTTAATCATCTTAGTTGCCCTTTTCTGAACCATTTCTAATACCAACATATCTTTTCTGAGGTGAGGAGACCACATCTGCACGCAGTACTCAAGATGTGGGCGTACCATAGTTTTATATAGGGCAAGTAAGATATTCTTCATCTTATTTTCTATCCCTTTTTTAATTATTCCTAACAGCCTATTTGCTTTACTGACTGCCGCTGCACACTGCGGGGATGTTTTCCACAGTGTATTCCCGCACTATGGAGATGATACACATTAATACAACGTGAGGTGGGAGAGACTGACACAGATATACTTCCTCTTGAGGTGGGGTGTCCTCTTTTATACAGTACCCCTAATTTATTGCTTTACCAGCCCCTTCCCCATTTCCCCACTGCTCTTTTCCTTTCTGGGGCCCCTGACATGTCCTTCACCCAGCTTGTCTAATACATTTTCGAGGTCAGTGATCCCTGACACCATCACACCATCGATAGCTGAGGTACACAGGCAAGGCGGATGACCTGAAGATAGAGTCCAGGTGACCAGGGGCACCTGTCATTCTTATGGAGGAGTTAAGCAATGGGCATCCTTGGAGATTTTCCTATAACCATATGCTCTGTTTTTATTGGGCTGCAACAGAAGCGTCCTCGTCCAGCAAAACACTTAGCCACCCGCCTCACTCCGTTAATGTTAGTGGGATATCTTACTTGCTTGAATACGTGATTGCACTGGGACCTCCCAGACTCCCATGAGGTTTTTTATAACAAATAAAGCCAAAGCCAATCAAGCTAATGAAGACCCAGTCTTACTAGGAGGCTAATCACAGTAGCAAGCCCTCTAGGTTAGATTTTTAAAGGTACTAAGCTGCCTAACTCCCATGGGACTTAACCCTCTTGGTCTAATCAGGGCTGTGTGAAGGTTTAAGCTCAGAGGCAGTGCTAATTAAGACCCCTCATCCTGCAAAGACAGGTGCACCTTTTTATCTTTGGGCTTACCCATGTGCTTGAAGCAAAGCATGAGCAGAGTCTTCAGAAGATCAGAGTCCACACCAATAAAGAACATGACCTGAGCTCAGCCAAGTCAATGAGGTCTTTACAGGGGATTTATAGAACAGCTTGTTATAGTCCATCACAGTTAATGAACAGACTCCTATCGACTTCCATGGAACTCGGAGCTGGGCTGAAGAGCTGAAGTTCAGCTTTCAATGTGCACCAGCAGGAAGTGTTGCCTTTCCAAAGCAGCTTAAAGCTAGAGTTTAGGTTTTTGTGATTAAAAAAAAAATCAAAAGCAATTTGCTTAAATCTAATACCCTCCTGCAGTGGCTCAGGCCAAAGGCCTGAACTCAGCAAAAGTGATCAGGCAGATGTTGCAGGGGTGCATTACGAGGAGGAGGGAGAAAAACTGTTCTGCTTAACTTCCGTGGTAAGACAAGAAGCAATGGGTTTAAACTGCAGCAAGGGAGGTTTAGGATGGACATTAGAAAAAACTTCCAAACTGTTGGGTTAGATAAACACTGGAATAAGTTGCCTAGGGAGGTTGTGGAATCTCCATCAGGTTGGGCAGGCATCAGTCAAGGATGATCTAGATGGTGCTTGGTCCTGTCGTGAGGGCAGGGACTGCACTCGGTGACCTCTCGAGGTCCCTTCTAGTTCTAGTGTTCTACAATTATATTTTATAATCTGGCTTCAAAGCATTTGGGCATTAAAGAAGTGGCTTGGACAGACTCTGGTCCTGGCATTGGTTCTTGGCTAGATTGGCAAAACAGCCCAGCATCCTACATGGAGCAAACAAAGCAACTTGTGGCAGGTCACAAGGATCAGAGGTGAAACTGGCTAGCGACCAACGCAGACTAAAGGAGTTATGGTTTGTAATTCACTTTGCTCTAGAACGGTACAAAGTTAGGGTTCAGGTTATCGCTGCAGATCAGCCTACACCCTGAGTGAACACATCCCGTAAACTAGAGTACAGTAGAACCCTGAGATACGTGCACTCGAGTTGTGCGTATTTCGCGTTAACATGACTCTGAGCGGTGGGGAGCTGGTGCCTGGCTCTGGGCTGCCCCTCATTCAAGGGAGATGTGAAACTGACCAGAGCAGCAGCGTTGGTCAGTTTCTTGGTTCCCCTGAGTTACATGAACTTTGACTTAGGTAGGATTGTGCAAGAATAGAACCTCCGTGTAAGTCGGGGGCTACTGAAATGGTGAAAAGTCAGTAAGATCTATAAAATGTCTTCCTTTTTTAGTAAACTACAGCATATTGTAACAGCATAATTCCAGATAACAGGATTCTCACTAAAATCAGACTGCTGTGTCAAAATGTCTTGCTTTCTGCTGCTCCCAGTATTGCAAAAGGCCCTGATCCTGTACCTGGGTTTGGTTGTGTAGACTTCTGAACAAGTGTGAAGTTCAGATAACTTAATTGTGGCTTTGTATAAACACAGAGGCCCAAACATAGAGATCCCATGTAGGATCAGCACTTAAAATAACTGAAAGGTATTAGATGGAGGAGAAAAAAGCTATTTTATCTTTTTATTTTGTACATGTGACAGGCCATCAGTTTTTGCCTGGTTCCATGCCCTTTCAGTAGGCATTGATCTTGCTGGGAAGTATTATGTGTATGCCGCTGACTCTCTATTGCAGAATTCCCCACTTGGCTATAAGAGAGATGGTGAATAGCTCTCTACAGGGAGAGGATCTAGGCTGTGGGCTGAGCAATCCTTGCGGGGGATCTCTGTGTATGTCAGTGGACGGCACAGGACGACCCTGAACCCATTTAAACTCAAAGGGATCTCCCTCCTCAAAGTCGAGAAATTTTCAAGTGGATGGTCTCATCTTAAGACAAATGCTGCACAGAACTGCCCGTAAGGTGGAAAACTGTCTTTTCTGGGCTATCGCTGATGTGAAAAGTTGGAAACCAAGCTGGAGGAATGAAGAATTCTCAAAAGTCACGGGCCCTCACCTCAGACTCCATGAATGGAAAGTTCGAGCAAGCCCTTTTCATGGAGATACACATCTCATGGAACTGGAAGGGACCTTGGGAGGTCATCACGTCCAGTCCCCTGCCCTCTTGGCAGGACCACGCACCATCCCTTTAAGCCCAGAGCATCTCTGAAGAATTCAGTAACATCCCTCTCTTAGTTCTTCTCTGTGGTGCATCAGAAACACAACGCTATAAACAACCCACGAGTCTGACCTTCATTCCCCCCAACATAGCAAGATTGGCTTGGGGTTCTAATTGCCCGCTGATTCACATGTTCAAGCCTTTCTCTGCAATCATGAGAAGGAGGCATTTCTGATTCCAGCATTCCAGCCCCACCACCGGAACCCTGAGGCTCTCATCTCAGTCTCTGACTTCAGGAACTGAAGCCCTAAGAAAAACCTTATTTGGTGGGATAACATGAAACAGCTTGCAATACCGGGAAAGGATCTGAGCTCGTCCACGATGGTGAGCTAGGAATAGCGATGACTCGTCACCAACATTTGATGAGGTTTAATGACTGTGGAACAGACGCTTACTTAGGAGTGCCACCCTGTTGTTAAGCCTCTTTGGATGTGTCCTAATATTCACCCAGGAACAGCTGCTGTAACAGATCTTGATGGCCTAGGGGACGTGATCAGGCTTCTCTGAGCACAGCCGGTAAGGAGAGAGTGTGGTTCAGTGGTGCAATTACAAAGAGACAGACCTCTTGTGCTTTGAGGTTGTGTGGATGAGGCTCTTGTAAAATGACTTAGACTTGGTGTGGCTTTGTCCACTCAACAGACCTAATGCCACTTACAGGAGAGTGACTTACACCTATGCTGGTGAGATCAGGATCAAGTTCTGTATAGGGTGTTACTAGAGGCAGAAGAACCGGCCTCTGGATTGGCTTAGGGAGAGTTTAAAGCAGTGGTTCCCAACCTTTTCAGTACCAAGGTTGCACTGAAATGACACAGACAATTCCATGGCGCACACGCTTTTTCCAGCTGAATCGATTGCTCAGAAATGTCACATTTACTTACATTTACTATGGTTACAATCTTGCCAGGTAGGTTTGCAACGCAGTCGTGCAGACAACAAGGATCAAATGCAGATCAATTTTCAAATTTTCAGTGGTTACTCGATTACTCAGGGGGCAGGAGGAGGAGGCAGCTCCAGGGGTCAGGCTCCCCTCCCCACCAACACATTAAAATCGAGTTGTGGCATTTAAACTAGATCCCAGCTCCGACAAGCTCCCTCCTGCCCTTCCTACCTTCTTGCCACAGTGGGGGCTCCCTGCCAGCCTGTTTCAGCCAGGAAGCAGCATTTCAGCTGCCTCCCAGCATGAACATGCTGCTGCAGGGGTGGCATTTCCCCTCATGGCGGCTCTGCAAAAAGCTGTGGTGCAGGGAAATGGAAGAAATTCTATGGCGCACTTGCACAGTTCTCATGGCAGGCCAGTGTGTCGTGGCAGACGGGTTGTACGCCACTGCCCTAGGGTCCCTTCACTAGGCAACGAGAGGCTGGGAATAGGATCCTGGCACTTGCACAGGTGATATTAGCTCCTGTGTGGAGGGCCTGCATAAAGGCCAATGCACTACTTGACTTACTTGACTTAAACCCTTGTACTCTGGGTAGAGAACAGGTCACCTACTCTGTCTTGGGACAAAACTTCAAGCTGACTCCAGGATTACCTCAGTTGCTGTCCTTTAGTCTCAGTAGATTTTCTCCATGTTGTCCGAGGTCTACCTGTTTTGCATTTTCCTTGTGGGGTCCATCGGAGAGTGTGATGATTCTGGATGATGGTTTTCTGATCATGTGGCCTAGCCACCCCTGCTTTCTTCTCTTGATTTGAACATCAAGTGGTCCTTCTCCTGCTCTGCACCAGTTAAAGTCCTTAAAATGGGGAAGGGGTTAAGTGCTGCATTTCAATGGAAGGGGCAACCTGAGCAGGAGTAAGAGGTGGGAGTGAAGAAGTTGTAGCATGTGGGGAAGGTGATGCAAGGTTGCAACTGACAGCTTCCTGATTCTGTATGCCAGCATGAATTATCTTCAGCCCAGGCATAGGCTAGCAAAGCTACCACTGTAAATTACCCCAGCTGGAGATGGTCCCTTAGGGGCAGTACACCCATGGGGCATAAATGGAGCACAGTGCAGTCTGACCAGGCCCTTCCTCATGCACCTGTATTTTGGTACTTGGAGCTGAGAAGTATGGTCTGATGGCTTGACTTACTTCACTTACACCCTTGTGCTCCAGGTGGAGCATAGGTCATCTACCAGTTTCCTCCACTTCGCTCTGTTTTGAGACAAAACTCCTAGCTGACCCCAGGAGTACCCCGGTTGTTGTCCTTCAATCTCAGTAGGTGTTCTGCAAGATCTTCTTGTTTTATGTTTTCCTTGGGGGTTCCATGTGAGAGCTTGACGGCCTCTGCTGGATGATGGTTTTCTGAGTGTGGCCTCGCCGTCCCCACTTTCCTCTCTTGATTTCAGTATCAATTGGTTGTTGTCCTGCTCTGTTCCAAAGCTTCTTATTTGTGACAAGGTCTTACCATCTGATGCAAGGGATGGACATTGGGCATCTGTTTGTGAATGGCTGTAGGTCGTGATTTGAAGATTTTTTTAGTACGCCAGGTCTCACATTCATACAAGAGCATACTCTTCACATCACCCATCACCCATCAATGTCTGCCTATGACTATTTGAATATTTGAATTGTGGAAACACCCTGGAGGGAGCAATTGTTTAGGAGTGGCAGCAGGCATCACACAGTTAGAATAAGCAAACCGATATAGGAGGAAGATTGGGGGAAAAAAATCCCAACAGTGAGATCTATTAGAGTGTGGAATGAATGCTAATAACTTTAAAAGAATTACTTTTTTGGCCTGCAGAGGCTCATTGACACCCTCAAATGCACCATGAACTCTCTGTGAGGCAGAGAACTGTAATCTTCATTTTCCAGCTGGGGAAACTGAGGAAGTGGAGTGTGATAGATTCCTTCTGAAGCACATCAATCTCAGGGTTGGAATGATAGCCCAGGGCTTCTTGGTACAAATAGCCCTTACCACCCTTCACTAACCTGCATCACTAAAGTCACTTAAAACTGGAAGCTGATCCTAAATATATTGTAGAAAACCCAGGCTGGACTGGTAACCAGGGACAAACTACATGATCTCATAGGTATTTCCGTTAGCTCCGAATCCTGGCTCAGCCTATGTGCACCCTCTTGAGCTATAGTCAATGACTCAGTGAGGTTTGGTTCATGCAGTCAGAGATCTGGCTGAGTGGTCACGAGCTGAGATGTTGGCACTTTGGTTCCTGCTGGGAAATGCCGTCAGACAGGGCGGACGTCTGGGGCGAGCTTGGTAAAAAATAAGCCAAAGTGAAAGGCACGAAATGGGAAGTGGAAATAAAATGATGGCCGTTCATGCTAATGCTTAGGCAGGTAAGAGCAGGCTGAGTTTCACGCGGTAAAGCAAAGCACGCGGAGGGTTCAATTAGGGAAAGAGGCAACAGGGGAAGAAAGCTTGCCTTGATCATGCAATGGCCCTTCATGGGCTGAGCCTGGAGCCTGAGAGCTGACTCAGCTCACAGTGAAGGAAAGCTTGAAGTCACCCTGGATATTCCTGGTGATTGAATGCGGGGGCTCCTCAGGACACAGGAGGCCATGGCTGTTGGTGGGGAAGGGACTGTTTGCAGAGTTCACTGCTCACCCCTCTTTTGGCAGCTGAAGTCTGGCCTGCGAGGGCCAAAGTGACAATGGATTTGGGGCATTGCTCTAGACAGTGATCAGAGATAACCCACCCATCACCGATGCCATTGCAGCCCATGCCAGGGCTGTAGGATATGTGCTCTGAGAAGTCGGCCATGAGACCAAAGTGGTGGGTAGGGGAACCATCTCTAGGAAGAGCTTTTAGCTACAGGGAATCAGGCTGGGAATAGGATCTGGTCCAGAGGAGGCCTGTTTTCTCCTATCTAATAAGTTCCTTGTTCAGTGTTAGAGGAATGTGACTCTGTGATTCTTCGCCATTATTGTACTGGTGGGCAGAAGGGTGTGCACATGTAACCCACGCACTGTGGTGTGCTTCAGTGTCCCCCATTATATATATGGGGAGATACCGATCTCATAGAGCTGGAAGAGTCCCTCAGGGGTCCTTGATTCCAATCCCCTGCCCTTGTGGCAGGACCAAGCAAAGCATCTGGGGCAATTTTTTAGAATCTATTTGCCCCAGACTCCTGAATGATCCCCTCAAGGATTGAGCTCACAACCCTAGGTTTAGCACACCAACCACTGAGCTAGCCCTCCCTGCACTACAGCACTTCCAGAGAGAAAGCCTGCGTCTCCTCTGCAGCCTTAACCCGGAAGCAGCTGGCTCTCAGTGCAAACCACAGCAGCTCCAGTGCTAAGCTCCTGAGGTCTCTGGTTTGAGCCTGTCTGTGGGCTGTTACATATGGTCTCTGGCTCTCTGTAGCACCATAAATAATTGAATTCACCACTGGCCAGTCCACACCTTTGTCTCTATTGCTCTCCATAGAGTCTGCTATCTCCAGGCCTTCAATTCAGTGATAAAGGACTGGCTGTTTCTCTTAGCTCCTGAGCAGCATTCCTCCCAGGCTGCGATGTGGCTGTATGTGCACTGGTATTTTCAAACCAAAAGCTCTTTCCTGAAACGTGGGCTGGTTGTTTGCTCACTGGTTTGTTTCCGGCTGGCTATTGTGCACCCCCTGAAATTCTGCAAAACGCTGCATGCAACAACACGTCTAAAAATGGCCATGGGTCGTTTTACCTGCGGACAACACCTCTATCAAGGCCTTCTCTGAGCAGCACTGCCCTCTGCTGGGTAGAATGCCAGGCCAGCTCAATTGCTGAGCTGGAGTGGGAGGCCTGTGTCTAGCTTTGGACTGCAACTTCCCAGGGAAGTGAGACTTTGAAAATCCTGACTAGGCACAGGTCTGTATCAGCATTGCACCAGTCACACTCTCTGCCATGCACCCTAATGGTATTCATCAGGGGTTAGGCTCAGCAAATATGACACTGCTATCATAGAATCCTAGGGCTGGAAGAGACCTCAGGAGGTCATCAAGTCCAGCCTCCTTCCCAAAGCAGGACCAAGCCCAACTATATCATCCCAACCAGGACTTTGTGAAGCCAGGACTTAAAGGCCCCTAGGGATGGAGATGCCACCACCTCTCTAGGTAACGCATTCCAGTGCTTCACCGCCTTCTTGGTGAAATAGTTTTTCAAATGGTTACAATCCATAGACCTCTGGGTTATGGGCCTCACCTACTTCTGCTGTGCCTCTCTGCTATATTAAAGGCAATATAAACTTCCTTTTTTAATAACATAGTATGGAAGACCGTTGGGTCTCAAGAACTTTCTTACGAACTACATAACTGGAACATTAGGGAAAGGGATGCAAACGATGGCTTAGATCAGCAGTTGACCAGTAGGACAATGCAAATCCACCATCTAAACATTCAGCGGAATATTCTGCCAGGGAAGACATTAGTCTGAGCAACATTGTAGAATGGTCTTCCTCTGCCTCACAAAAGCAGAAATCTTGTCAAGTTCTGATTTCATTTCACCTAGTTGGAGACACCTCAGAGAGCCAAAAATACCTCCAAAGTGTCATGGAACTGTCTATGGTCCAGTGTTCTCATTCATTCCCACGTAGCCTCATTCATAAAAGAATCATGTGCGGTCTGCCCTTGAATGTGAATCAAGTTTATTTCCTCTTTGCTTAGCTCCAAGTGAAAGGAACCAGCCAGAGGTTACAGCTACTCCACTTTTCCAAGCACCGTTGCTATGTGCATTGACTGACTCTGGAGAAGATTAGCATTCTTTTCCACAATTGGAATCTCATCTCCAACATACCAGCCTGTGGCTTTATTCATGATTCTGAAACTTAAGGGTGGTTTTTATGCATCTCGTTCATTGGTTGAAGGATTTGTGGCACTTACAACCTCATTTGGAGCCTTTCAGATGTCAGCTATTTTGTGCAGCTCTCTCCCATTGACCTGGATGAGGGGATGACTTGCACCCTCAGGAAATACGCAGATAACACTAAGCTAGGGGGTCAGGTAGATACATTGGAGGGTATGGATAGGGTCCAGAGTGACCTAAATAGATTGAGGACTGGGCCAAAATAAATCTGATGAGGTTCAACAAGGACAAGTGCTGAGTCCTGCACCTGGAGGGGAAGAATGCTAAGAATTGTTAGAGGCTGGGGACTGACTGGCTAAGGAGCAGTGCAGCAGAAAAGGACCTGGGGACTGCAGTGGATGAGAGGCCGGATATGATTCTACAGTGTGCCCTTGTAGCCAAGAAGGCTAATGGCATATTGGGGTGCATTAGGAGGAACATTTCCAGCAGATCTAGAGAAGTTATTATTCCCCTCCACTCGGCATTTGTCAGGCCACATCTGATGTATTTTGTCCCGTCCTGATTTGCAATGCCATACCTGTTCACTGCAGGACATTCACAGACTTTTTACATATTCTATTTCCTCACACTTTACATATGTGTCTGTAGCACTGTCTTCCTGACTTTCACGCCTGAACCTTCTCTCTCTTGATGGAGGATGCCGGGGGAATTATGTAATGTTTCGAGATCATGTATTGTTTGCTATTTAGATATGAGTTGTTCATTTTTGGGCTTTTAGATGTTCACCGTTTATTGAAAATAATCAAGAGGTTTTTGTTTTGTTTTGTTTTTAAACTTTGCAATTATAGCTTCGGGAGCCATAAAAAAGTCCTTAAAGAGCCACGTGCAACTCTGGAGCTGCAGGTTGCAGACTCCTGCTCTGGTTAAATGGTGGGATGGTGACACGGTATTTCTCAACCACTCACGCATGCCACCTTCGCTTGAGAAATGACTGTCTGCTGGGGCCCCGGGTGAAACTGGTGCCTGAACATTGCCATTGGCTGTGGAACCTGGGCTGCCCTGACCTTGTCCATGCAGAACTCAGCTCGACAGCAGCTGCTGTGAGTTTCTGTAGCTCATTGTGGAGATGGGACACTGGAACCCTAGAAGGTTCCATGATCCTTTGGAGATATTTTTGGCTGTCTGAGGTGTCTCCAATTAGGCAAAATGGAATGCAAATGTGATCTCTGAAAGTCATGGAGATGTGCAAAGCTGGGAAAAGAGGGTGTGTGTGTGTGTGTGTGTGTGTTCTTCCAGGTGGAAAAGCCAGATGGGAATGGGAAGGAGACTGGCCTGGCATGAAGGGCCCTGGAAGATCTTCCCCACTACCTATCTCTGAACGGCCGAGGTTCTGACCCATCTCTGAACGGCCGAGGTTCATAAAGGTGGCACAAACACAACCCTCCTGGCACTTGTGAGTCACATGCAAGCCTCATAACTGTGGAGATCTTGTCTGGCGTGAGATGACCCTTCTGGTCAGGGAGGGTGAGCCCTGTTCTGTGCTTAGTCTGCAGTCGATTTAGGTCTCTTTCAACTTGACAGCTTGGGTATTCTACTGGAGCTATGTTGACAGTCACACCACGATCTCTGAGGTCTGTGTGGCTCAGTCCCTGGTTAGGGTGACCAAATTGCCCTAGGGCAAATATAGGACACTGACCACCAGGTATGGGGAGCGGCTATTCCAAGTGGGGGTTCCTTGGCAATGGGAGCAGATGCCCCCACAGTGAGGCACCAGGGAGGGAGGCTCCGCAGCCTCCTGATGAGGGGGAGTGGAGGATGGGGGCTCCATAACCTCCCAGCAGGGGGGTGCCAGGGAATGAAGAGGCCACCCAGGGACAGAGCTCACCAGCAATGGGGGCTACCTCCATGGGGTGCCCTGGGAATGGGGCAGCCACCCAGCGGAGGAGCTCCCTGGCAGAGAGGGCTGCCACCTTGAGACCCCAGGTGCCAGGGAGCAGCAGCCCCGCAAAATATGGGCCAATTAGCCCATTTTCTTAAAAAAGAGCTGTGAAACAGCTTAAATAAGGGACAGTGCCAGGAAAAACGGGACGGATGGTCACCCTGTCCCTGGTGCATCCGTTAAGATGGCATTTGCCACATGGTGATTTGTCTGGGCTTTGAACTGCGGGGAACAAGCTGCTTTTCTCCAGAGGTGAATCATCTTGTCTGGAATACTACATGCCCTCATCTGTGTCTGATCCACGGATAACATGGGTCATATTTAGCTGGCACCTTTTCCCACATTGCCTTTTTAATTATAGCGACCATATCTCCCTGTCCCAAATATGGGACGGGGAGACATGGTGGGAGGGGAGGCTCCTCCAAGCCTTGGGGAGCCTGGAAGGAGGAGGCAGCTGCCAGAGCTCCCTGAAAGCCCGGTGAAGCCGCAGCTGCTGGCAATCCTGGGGAAGCTGCAGCTGCCAGCCTCCGTGGGAGCCCTGGGGAAGTGGCCTCTGCCCAAGCTCCCCTGCATCCCTGAGGCTGGGGAGGAGCAAATGAGGGACAATTTGTCCCTTTAAACAAAAAATCGGGATGCCTTTTCCACATCCCAGATACAGGACCGTCCCGCCCAATATGGGATGGATGGTCACCGTGAATCAGCAGTATTTAACCTTTCATCCCATGAAAAAGTACCAAGCTGCTGAAAGAGCCTTGCAAACACAAGCTGAGGGTAACTGGCATGGGGCATCTGCCTGTGTTGGCAAAGCCTGAAACCACAGTGGTCCAGGTGGTCCTCAGTCCTCTCGTGAGTGTCGGGGATTGGACTCAATGACATCCTGAGGCCCTGTCCAGTTCTAGGATTCCATGACCCCTGGACTAACTCAGATGACTGGGTTGCGAGGGTCACTGCTAGTCTGACATCGATTGCCCTCTAAGAACCTTCCTGAGTCCCCGTGGAAGCAGAATTTGGTGAGTTGCTAGTATGTGGTGTCTGCACGGACCCTGTAGGGTCACATCCCGCCGCTGCCTCTTCAAAGCCCTTGTCCTTGCCATCAGGCCCCTGACAGGTGCCCCAGGGCAGAATTAAGGTCATGGGTTCAGGGCCAGGATCTGCCTGTGGACAGTGGGAAAGGGACAGAGTGCAATCCCTTGGTCAGCAGCTGTGTGGGGAGCCCATAGGCTGGAGCACCCATGGAAAAAATCAGGTGAGTGTAGAGCACCCACAAACAGCCCCCTGGATTAGCACCTCTCTCAGCACTTCCAGTCATTCAGTGCTTCCCACCTGCTGCAATCAGCTGTTCCATGGAGTGCAGCAGGCACTGAGGGGGAGAGCAGAGGAGGAGAAGTGAGGGCATTTGGGGGAAGGAGTGGAGGGGTGTGTGGACTTGGGGTGCAGCACCCCTCTGGGAACCACACAGTCACTCCTTTGGGGGAACCCCTCACTCAGGTAACAATCAACCACCTGACATACACACGCTTCCCAGGCCCGGGAGGAGAAGCTAAACTTTTCTCAGTAAAGTTCCAATCCAGAAATCTCAGGGTTTGGGGGGTTGGTCTGTCATCTCTTTAGAGGTTAACGAAACTGAAAACCCCAGCGTGGCAGTGAAGTGAGGGGGATGGTTATATTGCCTGGATCGGACACAGCCAGAGGTGATCAAGCAAGGAGCTTATTGTAGATACATTTCAATTTCAATTACAGTACAATTTCCTAGCAAGATATTTGCCTCTTTATTGCAGAGCAATTTGTGTACATGTTCACATTCTCACCTGCATGCTCTCTCACATACCCTCAGAAATTTCTCGGGATGACGCAGGCATTGAAGGAGTGGTAAATAATTAAGAGACCAGGTCCAATCTGTGTCACTGGGTGAACTGAGTGAAAGCAGACATGTGTTGTAATACAGCTAAATTGTGAAGGTACACACCCAGGAGCATAGACTGCAGGGCACGTTTCCTGCTAATTTTTGACATCCACATGTAGAATAAATTTTGTTATGTGCACCAAGGTATGTGTGGATGTGCACCACCAATAGAAACATATGCTAACAGGTGTGGGAGCTACTCAGCGGGGCAGCACCTGAATATCTCCTGGGTGGTCATCCAAGTCTTCAGTTTACAATGGTACAAGTCACATGACCAGGGTTGAGTACCCTATCCTGGGAATAAGTGGCTCTGAAAAACGTGTGGGAATTATAATGGATAATCAGTGGAACATGAGCTCCCCATGTAAGTTTTGTTGCCCACTGAGTGAATGCCATGCTGGGATGCGTACACAGGGAAATCTCCAGTGCAAGCAGAGAAGCCATTTTATACGCATCTGACAAAGTGGGTCTTTGCCCACGAAAGCTTATGCTCCAAAATATCTTAGTTTATAAGGTGCCACAGGACTTCTTGTTGTTTTTGAAGATACAGACTAACTCGGCTACCCCCCGCTACATTTTATATTTGTGTATGCTACTGGTGTGACAACTGCTAGAATGCTGAGTCCTGCTCTGGGGCCCACAGTTGAAAAAGTAAGTTAAGAAATCAAAGACAGTTCAGAAAAGACCTAGGAGAACAATTAAAGGGTTAAAAAAATCTCCCTCATAGGCTGTGTCTACACTTTATTGTTTTTTTTTACCATACTCTTTTCGACCACCCAAGGTCGAAATAAGCAAAGGCGAAAAATCACATTCATCCAGCCACAGCATTGAGAAAGGAGCATTCTCATTTACAGCCACAGCATTGAGAAAGGAGCATTCACCTAAGCTGGTAACAGCTGTACTTGTTTCACACACATTCATTTTTGACCTAAAAGGGTGAGTGAGGTGGTGAAAGTACTTCCCAAAGTTCAAGTGATTATTTCAAGGGAAAAGGCCTCTGATCTTGACTTTTCATTCATGGCAAATGCTCTGGGTTTTTTCTTCTTGAGAAAAAAGATTTTTTCCCTCCAAAACCCTGCAAGTGTAGAAAAGCCATAGTGAGAAACTCAAGAAGCTCTATCTAATTAGCACAACAAAGGTTAAGAAGTGACTTGATTACAGTCAAATAACATCTACACAGGGAACAACTATTTAATAACCAGCTCTTTAATCTTGTAGAGAAAGGGATAACCCCATCCCGTGGCTGGAAGTTGAAGCTAGACAAATTCAGATGGGAAGTAAAGTTTGTACTTTTAACACTGAAAGTCATGAACCCTTGGGACAATTTATTGAAGGTGTGGTGGATTTCTCATTACTGACAATTTAAAAATCAATCCTAAATAATGTACACAAGGAATTATTTTGGGGCAAGTTCTTTGGCCTGTCCCTCATTTTAAACCTATGACCTGCATCCCGCCCCCGTTTTCTCATTAGTTGTCCCAAGCAATCCTTTGGGTCCTGGGTCCAGTTGTCCGTCCCTCTAGGCCAGGGAAGAGCCTTAGGTCAAATAGTACACAGGTCACACTAGAAGATTGCAATGATCCTTTCTAGGTTTGGAGTCTCTGAACTGGTGCAGTACCACGATTTTAGCCTGCGTGAATGGGTCTAGTTGCCCCAAAGAGTTGGGAACACCAGGATTATTTTTTCTATTTGGATCTCAAGGATTTTCTTTTTAATGAGCATATTGACAATTTCATGGTTATTTGCTTTGGAGAGTTTTTATATCCTACTCAGTTGGTGACTGCTGTTGACGCACGTTACATATAAAAAATAAACCCACTGTAGTATAATCCCTATGTCTCTGAACCTTATACTCTTTGCTACACCAAAACATACATTTTTTGTGTCTCCTTCACACTCTTCTGGTCACACTTATTCACATATGCACATTTTCTCTGAGTCTCTCCTACTCACACACTTCATACTCACATTCACAGTCTGTACATCTGCATGCCCATAAACACACGTGCTCCATTCCTTTAGGCACAACAGACACACTCATGCACAATGAAGCTCCTGCACAAGTTCTACCTGTGTGTGCATGAGCCTGCAGGCACAGTCACACTTACGTCTTCTCTCCTGCTGCAGTCACGCTCAGGCATGCAGGCACACATGCTCACAATTGTGCTTACACAGCTGAGCCCCACGGTCATTCACACGACTCTCGTGCTTATGCGCACAATTGAGCTTATGCAGCTGATGCTCGTGCACACTCATAACTGACTTTTGCACTCGTGCACAATCATACTCACGCAGCCGACGAGCACAATCACTCACACCACTGATTCTCACACTGACTCATGTGCACAACCATTCTCACACAGCTGAGGCTTGCGTGCACAATCACTCACACAATTGATTCTCACAGTCACGTGCACAATCATTCTCACGCCGCCGAGTCTCACACTCACTCACCTGATTTCCCTGCTTGTGGGTACTGTGGCGCTCTCTCTCTCTCTCTCTCTCCCCCCCGCCACCCCTTGCCTTCATCCCCGGCCCCGCCCGCTATTTCGCGGCCAGCCTCCGAGTCCCAGCCCGCAGCAGCTCCCGCCCCGCCCCACGTGCCTGCCTCTGCGGGGGGCGTGGTCCGAACGCCTAACCCCGCCCCCTCCGCCGAGCTCTGACGGCCCATGGGCGTGGCCTGCGGGCGTAGCCCCGCCCCGCTGCCGGCGGGGCGCTAGCTGCCGCCCCGGCTATAAGAAGGCGGCTCGGGCAGCCGGAGCCTCAGCGGGCTCTGCGGGGGAACGAGATGATCAGCCCTGGCGCTGCAGCAAAATGCTGGATGGACACCTCCTTCTGGGATGGCTCTCCTCCTGCGCGCTCCTAGTGCTGCTGGGCGGCGCCCCGGCCCCCTCCGCCGCCTACTTCGGGTAGGTCTGCCCGGCCCCGAGGCAGCGGCCCCGTACCCCCACTTCCCCTCTTCCCGAGGCTGCTTCCCGGCCGCCCCCCTCCCCGTCGGTGGTCCGCGCGTACACGTCTCACAACGCTGCAGCCCTGTTAGGGGGCATTCCTCGGGCTGCTTCCTCCGTGGCCCCCAATACCTCCCCTGCACCCCTGCCGGCATAAGCTGGCTCCCCGCTTCCCTCAAATGGCCCCCGCGAGCTGAGAGTGCCCGGGGCTGCTCTTCGCCCCAGGCGGCCGTCCCCTGGCGCCCCCATTTCTCCAAATGCTGCAGTTCCTGGGAGCGCCCCTCCGGCTCCTCCCTGGCGCGTTGCAAGTCCTCCCGCGCTGCTTCCCCCGGTACCCCCACTTCTCCCTCTGCACCCCCCGGCTACATCACCTTAGGGCGCCTTGCAACTCCCCCTACGCTGCTTCCCCCTGCACCCCCTCTGTCGGCGCTGTGCGCCCCTGGCTGCATTCATTCCTCAGCTCCCCCTTCTCCCGCGCGGGGAGCGCCCCGTGCTCGCTGCACCTTGCACCCCTCCCCCTTGCAAGCGGGCGCCTCTGCCTTGCGCCAGCAGCGGCGTCCCGGGACCCTTCCTCCCCGTGGGCAGGTCGCGGGGCCTTTCCCTCGGCGGGCTGCCTCGGACGTGCCCTTCGGGGTGGGGGAGGACTGCACCCCCAAGCCCCGCCGCGCTGCTCCTCTCGCCTGGTGCGGGGTGGGGGGGGGGGGATGTCACCTGCACCTCTCTTCCCTGCCCCCGGGCGAGATGCTCGGGCCCGCCAAGCGCCTTGTGCTCCCTGGGGGAACCGGGGCCGGCCCGGGCAGCCGGCGTGTGGCTGCAGCGCTGTGTGCACGGGCCCTGCCCCCAGCGGTGTCTGCGCCCAGCTCCGCGGCGCGCCGGCTGTGCCGCCCCCTGGGAGCTGGCGTGGGACGCGGTCAGGTGGCCATTAATCATCGGCAGCCTGGAAGCGGCAGGTTGTTGCTCGGGAGCTGTTTGTTTGGGGCCGGAGTGGGATCTCCTGTGCCCTGCCTCGCAGCCGCTGCAGCGCCGAGCTGCGCTGGTAGCTCGTGCCTCTCCCCCAGCCTGGGCAGGGCTGGGAGGCACCTTCCGACCTCCTGGAGTCCCGCCCCCGGCACTCCCAGCAGCGCCCTAGCCACATCCCGGGCAGGCGCTTTCGGCGACTTGCCCCAGATCCCTAAATGGCCCCCTGGAGGGTCGAACTCTCAACGCTGCGTTTAGTAGGCCAATGCTCAAGGCGCTGTGCGCTAGCCCTTTAACTAACTGGGGGTTAACTAAAAAAAAATGGTGCTGATGCTGGAGTCGGACTCGTGTCCTCCTTGAAGCAGCGGAGTCTGCACGCTGACGCTTTCTTCTGCCTGTGGTCCACCCTTCCTTACTTTCTGCAAACTGCACTTTAAGGGCACCTGTTGGGCAATGGCAGAAATCAGAGGCATGCCTGAGGGGTTCTGCTTATGGGCTGTGGCTCTTAGAAGTGAAGCTACTCTTCCCTTATCCTAAAAGGCACTTTAAGATTGGTGGTAGGTAAGGAAAGCTGAAGCCCTGCATAGGGGTTGGGGAAATAGCAGAGCGTGCAGGTCCCTTTCTGGGTGTGTGGTGGTAGCAGCAGGTGCAAGTTTATCCCTTTACCTAAGGGATAAACTTGCCTGTCCTCTACCCTGCCCCCCCAGCTACAATTCTTCCCACCAAATTAATGACCATAACATGTAACAAATCCAGATGTGTACAAATTGTTTCATGGAAAATAACTAAAAATCCCTGGATCTTTTTCGGTCTGCTTGTCTTGGTGTCTGCTTGTCAGCATAGCCTGTGACTGGGCTCTTTGATTTCCTCCCCAAAGAGCAGCACGAAGGTTTTGATCAGATAGACTTGAAGTGCAGGAAGACAAAAAGCATGGCTGTGTGGGCTCTTTAAATATAGACCTTGAATTGGGCTTTTCCCCTAGCTTGTGCACACCAGATTAGTTTGGTTCTGTGGCTCTAATTTCTTAGCATTTATTACAAAATAAATGCACTCAGGTATAGATCAGGAAGCTTGCTAGTTCTGGCACTACTCCTTGCTGACAGGTAGGGGACAGTGAGATGAAGGATGGGAGAGGTGTGTGTGTGTGTGTGTGTGTGTGTGTGTTTAAGGCTTTCACTGTTCTTGCGTCCAGCTTAATTTAGTTTAAAGCTGACCACGTACAAGGCCGGCTCTTGTTCTGCAAGGTAACAGCAAGTGCGTGGCTTTTGTGGAGCTTCCTTTCTCTGTTGCTGTCTTGGAAAATGGTGCCGCTTGTGATGCGGCTGTTGGGTGCTGCTAAGACAGGTCCACCCCTTCTTTCATGTTTCTGTCACCTGTTACCTCTGGCCCCCCTTCACAGTGCTTTGTATGTAGTTCACAGTTCCCCCAGCAGAGGGATCCATGAACCCATTAATGAAGCTGCAGAAGTTGGAGGGGAGTCAACTGGAAGAGACTCACAGGTGTATCCTGTTCTTGGTGAAAACAGAACATTTTCATGGGAAAGCTCTTCGGGTGTTTCACCCTCTTCTGTCAGGATCCATTCTCCCCACAGTCTGCACTGGAGTCAGTAGCTAAACAACTGAGAAGAGGGCAAGGCTTTTTTGTTCTCTAAACTGGTTTCTTCTGCTGCATCTTACTGAAGACCTGAACTTCCCTTTTATTGACTCTGCTATGGAGAGTCACTCCTGGCTTTCCTACCCTTAATACCAATGACTGGGCTGGAACCTCATAGTGGCAAGGCTGACTGGTGTCTATAGAGGAAATTTTGCGTTGGTGTCTGGAGCCAGTCGGGCCGGTTTGGGTCTCTTTGTGATCTGTTAATCCTGGTGTAGCCACCAGGCATGGAACTGGGGAAGGCATTGTGGAGTGACCTCTTGTCTGTCGGAGAATCCATTGTGAAATGGGATCAGTGAGTAATGCAAGGGAGCAGGGTGGAGTGGAATGGGAAGAACAAGTTCATCAAACTAGCATAAAATCTAATAGTGACTCTAGATTGGAAAGGTTCAGAAAAGGGCGACTAAGATGATTAGGGGCTTGGAACGGGTCCCATATGGGGAGAGGCTAGAGAGACTGGGACTTTTCAGTTTGGAAAAGAGGCGATTGAGGGGCGATATGATAGAGGTATATAAAATCATGAATGGTGTGGAGAAAGTGAATATAGAAAAATTATTTACCTTTTCCCATAATACAAGAACTAGGGGACACCAAATGAAATTGATGGGTAGTAGGTTCAAAACTAATAAAAGGAAATTTTTCTTCACACAGCGCACAGTCAACCTGTGGAACTCCTTGCCCGAGGAGGCTGTGAAGGCCAGGACTCTATTAGGGTTTAAAAAAGAGCTTGATAAATTTTTGCAGGTCAGGTCCATAAATGGCTATTAGCCAGGGATAAAGTATGGTGCCCTAGCCTTCATAACAAGGGCAGGAGATGGATGGCAGGAGATAAATCACTTGTCTTCTGTTCTCCTTCTCTGGGGCACCTGGCATTGGCCACCGTCAGCAGATGGGATGCTGGGCTTGATGGACCTTTGGTCTGACCCAGTATGGCCATTCTTATGTTCTTAGATGCTGTTTGGGGTGTTTGTACTGAGCAGCTTGTAGTGTTGCAACCCTAGTGCATGGCTTCCCAGCAGTCCTGAGACTCGTCTTTCAATGACAAGGGTCTGTCTTACTGAAACTTGTCTGTCTGGCTCCATAGTCCAGCAAATGTCTCAGAACACGGCTGCTTGTAGGCGCCCTTCTCAAACTAGTTGCTATTTCTCTCTGGGCTAGCTTCAAGCAGACATCTCACCTGAGGCTTTCACAGTAAGGGTCTTGCAGTTCCATAAATGCACTGAAGCATGTACACATTCACAAACCACCTCATGAATTGTCTGCAGCTGTGGCCTGTACCTAAGCATTTGCAGTCTGGCTCTAGATGACAGTTTGGAATTGCTCTGAGATGACTAGTCTGAGGGGTAGCTGTATTGGTCTGTAGCTTCACAAATAACAAGCAGTCCTGTAGCACCTTAAAGACTAGCAAATTCATTAGGTCATGAGCTTTTGTGAGACCTGTTCACATAATGAAATCCAGGATTTATACAGGCAGAGGCAGGAAACCTGACTTGAGTCACCAGCAGCCACACACCATATCACAAACCCTAATGTAGGGACCTATCTGTGCAACAAACCCCATTGCCAGCTCTGTCTGTGTCAATGCTAGACACCATCGCAGGACCTAACCACATCAGCTGCACCATCAGGGGCTCATTCACCTGCACATATAACGTAATATGCCATCGTGTGCCAGCAATGCCCCTCTGCCATATACACTAGCCAAACTGGACAGTCCCTGTGCTGAAAGTTGAATGGATGCAAATCTGACATCAAGAGATGGAATATCCACAAACCTATATGCTTAAACCTCGCTGGCTACTTCTAAATCCATTATTGAATGTCCATCTTTCTAGAAGAGTCCTTCCAGAAGATGACAGAGGGGAACACTTGCATGTTTGGCACACTTAACCTCTGGCTTAACAGATTTCCATTATCATGCATGTTACAAGGGCAATTTCCCCACCTCTATCTTCCAGAACTGCACCCATCCCACTTAATTTACTTCTTGCACTTGTCCTATTAGTGACCTGCTATATAAACCCTGGATTCTGATCTACTCCAGTCTGAAGCAGGTCTTACCTGCAAGATGTAATAAACTTGTTGGCATTTAAGGTGCTGTAGAACTGCTTTTTTTTCCCCCTGAGATGAAGTCTGTCAATGTAAACCATGCAGTGTGGGTGCTGCAGCTGTTTGGAGTGGCCCTTCTGAAGTCCTGCCTCAACGGTTAATTTGCCTCAGGCACTTCAAAACTAATAGCCTGGGTCAAGAGAAGGGCACAGTTATCATTACACCTGACTTGACTACAGATTTTCCCTGCCCCTCATGTCTCGGGAATTTCTTGCATTGCTGAGAAGAGGGGCTGGGAGTGGGGTGAGACTTAAGGTTTGTTCTTAGACCTCTGGCAGGGTGAGGTGGGGCTGGGGGGATGCCTGCAGTTCCTTCTTGCTAGGTGACTATTCCCAGTCATCTAGGACTTTGGTGTGCACAATGAAGCTTGGTTATGTTTATCAATTCTTTTCTGTTTGGCTCAAGCACTGCAAATGATGAGAATCTGCTGCTAATCCCCTCATTGCTCTTAGGCGGATTAAAACTGAGATCATGCTCACTGAGCTGCCTTGCACACCGAAGAATATTTGGTACTAGGGTTCATGCTCCTTATTGAGCCACAACACATGCTTTACAGAGGGTATGGAAGACAAACTTTGGACACTTGTACTGAAGAGTACAGTGCATCCTGTCTCAGCAGCAGGGACGTGCTTGTGGCTTCACCCAGACCCTGCCTTGTAAGACACTCAGCAGGGCTCCTGGTAGCTTTCAGATGGTAATATGGTAGTCTCTGCTGCTGGGGGCTGGTTGACGCAACTGGAGTGCAGCAGCTGCTGCTCTTATAGGATTGTAGTCTTCAGCCCCTCTGCCCAGACAAACATGCCCATGACTGTGCCATCTCCCTTGACCCATGACAGTGGATCGTCTGCCTTTTGCAGACATGCTTGAGGATCTAGGAACCTAATCTCCAGCAGAAATTCTCAGGAGCCCACTTTGTTCCTTGATCTACACCAGGCAAACCAACATGCAGCCTCTTCTGGTGCACCTGGGAGCTATGCCAGTGGAGCAGAGTAGCATCGGCCTCCTGCTAGCAGTATCTCCTTTTTAAAGCACCAAGGTGTCTAGAGTGGCTCTATCCAAGCTGTTGGAGACCACCCATAATGGGCAATACCCCTCTTCTTTGTGGTGCCTCTAACAGCTGAGTAGCAACTCCTCAAAGTCTCTACCCTGAGGGGGTGAACAGCAGGCAGCTGTGTTTAACAGATGTCACCATGAGGCTCCAAACTTGGCTGCTCCATTCCACAGTCTGGAAAGGAATTGAGACAGCTGTGCATGCTGCCCCCGCCTTCCCTGCATTCCACCCAAAACTTTCTGCTCAGGGAGACAATTCCAGTTTCCAAATGGGTGGCCGACCCAGAATTTAGTGCCACTGGGAAAGAAATTTGTGCATGGTTCCATGTTAACAAGATTGTCAGCATGTGGTAGTGCTGGTGTCTGCCCGCCTGCAAAGGGGAGAGGGCAGAAGGAGCCAGCTGGCCTTGCAAGAAGGATGGAATGTCCTTCTAAATGCAGTAGCTTGATGGTATGAACACAATGCTGGGGGGTGGGTGGGGGGTCAGTGGGGGGCATGTATGATTCCTCTCTGAATCCATGAATACCTCTGAGACATGGCCACTGGAAATTCATAGGATCCCTGGAAAACAGGGAAGGAAACGGGAAAATAAAACTCTATTTTTTTTTCCCCCCTTGCCATCCATTTAGAGCAGCTCCTTACTTGGTACACATGCTGCAGAAGAACCTTAACTGAGACAGTCCTCTGGACAGAGCACAGTTGACCAAACTAAGGGCTCTCCAAAGGCAGGCCATCCTTGTGTAACAGATAGCGGTGTTAGTGTCTATATTGCCAAAACACAACGCAGTCCAGTAGCACTTTAAAGACTGACTAACTTATTAGGTGATGAGCTTTCATGGGATGGCCTGCTTATCACCTAATAAGTTACTTTGTTAGTCTTTAAAGTGCTATTGGACTGCTTTCCTTGAGGGGAAAAGTGTAAGAAGGGTCAGCAACCTCCAGAATGGGTGCTTAGAGCATCACACAAGCCAACTTTCATTCCCACATGAAGTGGGACCTCAGCCCTGCCCCTTCTCCCCCATGCAGCCAGGATCTTGCTCAAGGCCCCATCACCTGTGGATTAAGAGAAGATCAGCTAAGGCTACCAACCACCACCTAAATGGTGAAGCTTTGCATTTAATTTATTAATGAAGCTGTTGTAAAGTAGGACTTAATGACTCTAAAAAGAATCTTCAGTACTTGGACTGTGCATGGAGGTCAAATGGCAAACTTCAGAGGTCTGCCTTGGAAAGACTGCTGAACCCTGTTGTAAGCTGTGTGTTTTGTTTGTGGTTTGTTTGTGTTTGTGTTTGATTTTTTTCTTGAAGTTAGAATGCAAATCTGGAGCAGATTGGAATTTGTATCTCCTGACTCCCTTAATCCCAAACCTCTTCTGCCACTCAGAGGAACAGGTGTGCCCCAACAGACTAGATCAGAAGTGACTGGTGACCACCAATCTGCTCCTGGAGGGGTGACACCAAAATCTGAATTTGGGTACTAGAGAACGAAAACATAAAAATGGCATCTGAAGGAAGCCAAGTTTGCACTTGTGGCATGAACTCTACTCTTTTTCAACTGATTTAGTTGCAGCCTTACAAGCACGCTCTGTCTGTCTGGGTGCCACATCTTAGGAAAGATTGAAAGAAGTCCAGAGGAGAAAGATCTATAAAAGTTTGGAAGACATGCCTTTTTCTCCCCAGGAGGAGAAAGGGGCTAGGGCAGGGCTTTTAAAGTACAGTAAGCCCCAGTTTAGCAGACTAATGGACACCCCTCTGCCCACAAATGCCAGAGGCCTGCTAATGGAGAGGGTTTACATCCCTGTGCATAGGGTGCCCCCACAGCCAGGCTCCCCCTGCCCCACAAAATACTATAAAATGGGCAGCTCATTAGAGCTGCTGGAGCCTTGTGTCCTGGGCCACTGCCATGGCTGGAGGAGCTGCTCTTGCAGCTGGGGCTTTCACTGCAGCAGGTGCCACCAGCAACTCCTCCCACCAGGTGTGGGCTACATGAGCAAATGCCTTCTGTCTGTGTACATACTCCACCACTGGTGGAGGAGTGCATGGCAACTCAGTGACCCCCTACAGGGGACCCCTGCCATGGCAGGTCTTGCAGCCAGTCCAGTGGTGGCTGGGTCACTAGTGTTTATGTATCTTGGGCAGGGCAGGGTGGGTGGATTCAACAGACTTTGGGAACAATGCAGGGCTGGTGGACATAGGCTCCCAAAGTCTGAGTTGGGGTGGGCCAGCTAAATTGGGCATTTCACTGTACATAAAAGGCTCCTGCAAGGGTTAGGGGAGGAGGAACTCTCTTCCTTAGCCTGAGAAGCAGTGGGTTTAAACTGCAGCAAGGGAGGCTTAGGTTGGATATTAAGAATTTCCCAGCTACGAGGGTGTTTCAGCATGGGAATAAATTACCTAGGGAGGTTGTGGCATCTTCCTCATTGGTGACTGTTAAGAGCAGATTAGGTATTGGGTGACTTAGATGGCGTCTGGCCCTGCTGCAAGTGCAGGGGATGGAAGTAGGTGGCTGCTCAGTCCCTTCAAATCTGTGCCCTAATAATACTGGGTAGGGCAGAAACTCCCATGATAGTCTGATGCACCAGGCTGTCACCACCAATATGCAAAGCACACAGCCACTTAGGATGCCAGACTGCCCCATGTGCTGTGGGCCCCTGGGCAGCTGTGTGCTGTCTGGAGTGGTGCCTGCCCTGTACTTGCTAACTTTGTACAGTAAACGCTTGTTTAACCAGTATTTGAGCAATGAGCAGAGTCATCCTGGTCAGGGACACCAGGTGGGAATGCAGCAGTGGAGCCTGCTGGCTGCACTCTCACAGCTGTCTCCCTCCCATCCCTTGGTGGCAGTGGAGCATCTGCTTGGGCCAGGCTGAACCCAATGCCCACCTGCTTAGGGCACAGGCTGGGCAGTGAGCTGCCTGCTCTTAAAGAGGAAAGCTGGCATGGGGGAGGCACTCTGGAGCTGGCTGCAGTTCCCCCTTGTGGGACTCCAAGTTGGAGGGCTTTGCAGAGCCCTGGGGGAAGGAGATGGCAGCTGCAAACCTACATTCTCCTGCCCTGGCCCATGGCTGTCCTACATCCTTACACAGAGCCAGGAAGAAAAGTACAGGGCACTGCAGCTGGTGTTTGTGTACAGAGCAGGAGCAGTGCCTTGTCCCTCAGGGGTGGGGGTAGTGTTCAGAACCATGGGCTGATTCATTATGTCCTGCCAGGTCATGAAACACTCTGTAAAGCTTGGACGTTGCTTAGTTCTGGTACTCTTAACAGGGGGTCTCCCAGAAGCCTAGGCACAGGTTGAACCTCTAATCCAGAACTCTCATCAGCACAATTTTAATTAACCAGATGACCACTTATCATGGGTGTTGCCAAGTTTCCCATGGTCCCCATGTTTATAGTCACCAGTCCAGCTCTCTGTGTGTTGGTGATAGCTAGCTGTAATTTACTCCTAATCTCTAAGAGCCCAGTAAGCAGTGGAAATGGTGCTAGAGAACATTGACCTCCCATGGTCCAGCAAATTCTCTTGTTTGGCACCAGTCGGGTCCAAAAGGGACCAGAGGAAAGAGGTTCAACCTGTTCTTGCACAACTTCCTTCTCTATAGCGTATTGGCTGGCATCACTGAGGAGAGTTCCTTTGGCGCTAAGTGACAGTCACAATGGACAAATGTTAAATGATGGCCTAATTACCTCTCAATACAGGGAATTTCTATAATCACATCGCCATCCAATATCAGCTACAGAAAGTGGTAAATGGGCAGCACCTCAGTTCTGTGCTGCAGGTTTGAAGTCTGGACTAGTCAAAAGCACAGGGCTGAATGTTATAACAAGTGTGAAACACAGCAGCTGTTTAGAAAAATGAGCTCTGATGGCAAGTGATGAATACTGTATCCCGTTGAAACTACAGCTGGCTGGGATTTACATAGGCCAAATGTAATTCTCCAAATTGGAATCGGGCCAGGAGCATGGTTTGAACAAGTCTCAACACTGTCTAGTGCTCCCATGGCACTGTTTTTTAAAGACCCCAGTGGTCCACACAGAGTTTGTAATCCTCCAGGCCCAAATGTGTGGTCTTGGAATCCAAACAAGGACTACAGTCAAAAGTAGCAGAAGAGGGAACTAGGAGAGAGAGATTCTGTGATCCCTTTTCTATATGGGACATCAGCTCAAGACTTTCTTCTGCTTTTACTTTGTGGGAGTAAGTGAGCATTGGGTTGGGCCCTGAGGGGGGAATAATGGCTTCTTCACCTCTTTGAAGAGATGTATAGCCATCAAGCCCCCCCACACATCAGCAGTAAACAAACCACAATCTTCATTTGCCAAACTGTAGGCCTTGGTCTAGGTGAACTTATGAAGCAGCTTTTGATATGCCCCTCTTCTGCAGAGGGCACTACTTCATGTGCTCTTGTGTGTTGTCCAGAGTGCCTATGAAATGCCTGGAAAGTAGAGACCCACTTGAAGTGCTTAGTGGGTAGACCCTGCTCATGTGCCAGATGTAATCAGAGCTTGTAATAAACTCACTATTTGTGCAGCAGAGAACAAAGACCAGTGCTTTCAGACTTGAGTGCACAAATCCACTTCTAAGTGCTTGTTGAGTTTCGTAACTAAAGGGTAGCAGAAGGAGCTTTGTGTAAAGAGATGAGGGAAAGTCCTCCCTGTCCTCTTTGGAGGAAGAGAGGTGGCCTTGTGCTCCAGGAGGCTAGCATTCAGATCTTGCCTATTTGTCCATTTCCCTTCTGTAAATGGGGCCAATGCTTTGTCTCCTACTGTGATGTTCACCATGACAGTAGGGAACCTTGCTCATTGTGGTGCACACGAGAGACCTCGGCCAAGGTTGCGGCCAGGTTGTACAACTCTAGATCACTCCATGAGGAGGCCCTATGGGCTGACTTTTAGTGCCTGACTCAGCATGTTCTTTCTACTCCTTTTTGTGGAACTGGCTATGCAGACCTTGACACTAGAAATCTTTAGGATTCTAGCCTCCTGCTGAAGGGACAGATTAATGATCTTCCTTTCATTGTGGTCAACAGCTCCCTAAAGAGTCCAGTTCTCAGCTCTGCAATGCCAATACAAAAAGCTCAGGAGCATTCTCATAACTTAAAGGGCTCTTGCTTAACTGGGTAGCTAAGTGTCCAGAACTTAAGTCTGTGGCTGGTAATTTAATTAAGCTGGAGGGTGGTGAGGCTGTGAATAGCAAGGGTTTAAATGATGAGCAAAGACACCTGATTGCATCCCACCCAACTAAGTCATATCCATGTTTGCTTGTCCCTGTCTCCATCCTTTCAATTCACTGGTGGCTCAGGGGAAACGTTGGTAGCCCAGCAGAGCATCCTGTACTGTTGGGGTGTGTGGGGTAGGGGGATTGGTCCCCCAGGCCTTGCACCTCATTCAGTCAGATATGACTCTTGTTCAGAAGGTTTTAGTCCACTGGGACACAGCATAGAATGGACTTGTCAGCACAAACCAGAAGCAGCCCATGTAATCTCCTCTTGGAGAGGAGGAGCCCCTGAGCTGGGGTCCTGGCCCCTCTTTCGCCCTCTCCAGCCAGACAAGACTTTCCCTAGTTCAAATTCAAACCAGCAAGACCTCTCCTCCTTCACAACCTTTGTAACCTAGGCAGGCAGAAGATCATTGTATGGCGTCGGCAGTCATTGCCTCAAAATGCCCTTCACCAGTAGGCCCTGATGCTGTGCCTAGGGAAACTGAGGCACACATCTTAGGCTCCTATAGGACAGTAGGAAATGCATGTGACCTAATGGGAATAAAATCCTCATACGCCCCACTTCATCACATAATCAACAAAGGGAGACCCTTTCAGGGAGGAAAGTAGGGTGCTGCTTGTCAGTGTAGCTTCCTGCCTCCCTTAATCAAGGAAATGGTGATGCTAAAAGGCAACAAATAAAAGGGAGGGATCGTTGCATTGCACTGGGAGACCAACTGCTCTTTTGTGAGAAGCATGGATCATGGCCTACTGCTCTGTACAAAGGAAGGGTGTGTGACACAAGTGAGATTCCATCATTCATGCAATTGGTGAGTCCAGTACAGGCATGTGTCTAGGCCTGACATCACCTCTGGAAAGGATGTTCAATAGGGAAAGCTTCAGAGAAGCTGAATGCATGATCCGGTCTAGAAAACCAAGAGCTCAGCTTCTAAAATAGCCCAGAAGACTAAATGATGAGTGATCAGTCCAGATGTGCCCACCCAGGTGGAACACCTGACTTACCAGACAGACATGAGAACCAACAGATACAGGACTCCATCTGCCCACCAAATGGGAAAATCAGTTCAGACTTGGCTGTGAGAGTAACTTGTATGGTAGCGGCTTCTGCCCCTGGGTGGGCTTAGCTCAGTTCCTCATGTTCAGCCAAATCGCTGGGTGCAGTTCTGTCCTTGCCCATACCAAACCATAATGGTCCTTCTTAGCCTTTCAATAGGCCTCAAGTAGTAGAAGCCTTTTTAGCTGCTGGTGCAGTGCATTGTGAGGTTGTCTTTGGAAACACAGGGGTCACCAGGTTGGTTAGAATTGTCTTGGGTTCCCTATTGGGGTTTTGGATCATGTCTGAAGTCTTCCAAAGCCAAATCTTCAAATAACAAGATCCAAGCTCTTCAAGTTAGAAGCACCCTTGTTGTTGCTTGAGTCTTGCTTATTCCAACGTGCTAGACTAAAAGGTCCCGCTTCCTTTGGCTCTGATGGAGGACAAACAATCCGCTGAGCCATGGGAAGTCAATCTTGTCTAAGAGCTCAGTAAGCAGTAGAAGTGTTGGTAATGCTGCTAGACAACACTATTTTACAGCTAAGTAATGGCACAGAACAGAGCCAGGGCTGGTGGCTGGAAACACTTTATGGGACTATAGGAAATTTGGCCACATCCATAAGTGATATCTGAACTGAAAATCCATTCTGGACTGCAGCTGTTGCTGGATGAGTGCCAGATCAGAAGTTCAACCTGTACTATGTTAATAGAACACACCAGGGTCTGATGCTGCAAGTGTAACAGTACAGAAATACCCATCAGTTATCAACTCATAGGCTTGAAGTGGGGGCAGCTGGAACCTGCACAGGGAGACAAAGTTACCTCCTACCCCAGATGTTGGTAGAGACCTTGTGATGGGCTCTGAAGGTATCCCAAGCAAATAGTGAGCCTTTGTTGTGGTTGTCGTCAACCGATACACCCATGTATTCCCTTGCACCATCCTGATCTCCAACAATCTGATCAAACTAGTTGCATTCAGATTGAACCCAAGTCAGTGGAGCATGGGAGAAAAGCTAGAGGCTTTAAATGCAACAGTTTGGTTTTAAATCTCCCTTGGGTTGGGAGGTTGGGGAGTACTTGGAGATGCTTCAAAGCTGAATTTTTTTTTTTTCTTGAGTAGAAGGGGTAAAGTGGTGACTTATAGATGGGGATTGTCAAAGGAGTTAAGATTTTTTTCAAGCCAGCCTAACAAACTTAGCTCTGTAGGTAGCTTTAAATTTTTGTGTTGATCAATAAACGAAGTCGGGGCTAATGACCACTTCTAGGGCCTTAAGTAGATCAAGACAGCTAGTCTGAATCAATTTGAATTGTCTGCATTCTTTTTCATGCTGCAGAAGTAAGACTGTTTTCCCCACAGAGAAGGAGGGTAGGGAATCCCAGGGCAAACAAAGCCAAACAAGTGCTGGGCTTCAGAGGCAGAAGCACTCTCCAGAAATGTGCTCTGAGAGCACCCAGCTGACTGTGCCATGTCAACAGGTACCTCAGTTCCCCCAGTGAAAGGACAACTTTCACAAGGCAGGGAGCTTTCTTTTTTACAGTAATGGTGGGTTAAAACCAGACTACATGCAGAAAGGAAGGGAGAGACTCATGCCAACAGGTACCTCTGTGTTCTCCTGGTGAAAAGGCAGCAAGCAGGCCACTGAGATTGGTTCCTTCAAGCGACATGCTCTGGGAATAGTACTAGAGTAGCTCTTTCTCCCTTCTACTTGAGTAACACTGGAAAATAACTATTTGACTTGTGCGTTCTAGATCCAGGAGTCAGCAGCCCTTGGCATGTATGCCAAAAGTGGCACACAATCCAATTTTCATCAGCCTGTCTGGTGGTAGCTCAGCACCACCCTTCTCCCCCATACAGCTGGGGACATTGCTCAAAGCCCTGCTGTCAAGGGATTAATAAGAGACCAGCTAATGCTACCAGCCCCTACCTAAATGGGAATGCTCTGCAGCTTTATTAGTGAAGCTGTTTGAAAGTAGGACAGTTAGTGACTTTAGAGTATCAAGCACTTGGGCTAGAAATAGAGGTCAAATTTCAGCCCTTTGCCTTGGAAAGGTTGCTGATCCCTGGTCTAGGGCCAGAATTTGACCCCTGAGGGCTAGAAAAAGCTGATCTTGATTTCTAAAAATCCTTAGTCTCTTATGGTGGTAGCACAGTACAAAATAGTAACAAATGGAGTATTTCACAACTCTAGATAAACATTGCTCTAAACTCAAGGGACTTGCCCTAGCAGATGGGAGAAAAATCAGGTTTTTGTATAGCTGTTGCAAACAGCTTCATATTTGAAATAGTCAAAACAGCTTTGATGTATGTAGCTTCATTTTTTGCTTTCAAATTAAACTGTTCTTTCAGAAGGGTCATGGATGGGGAGTTGTTACTAAAACTTGAGTGAGGGGGACAGTTCTTAGAATTTGGGGTTTTGTTACTAGGTAGGAAATTGAGAACTGATCACTGATTAGGCTACATAATTATTCTAGATAATAGATCTGGTGTTCAAGTAGCTAATTTGTGCTGACTTGAAATGTAAGTATATTGTGGATTTGTCATGAACAGTGGAATAAACACTACCCTGCTACTACACAGATCAAGTCAATCTTCATAAAGAGTAGCAAGTCATCCTTAGGAGTCAAGCTTGCTTGTTCACAAGCTCTTGAAGTTCTATCACTCTGTTTTGGCATCAACTTTCCCTTCCAGCATGTCTACAAAACCTTAGATAAATACCTAGGGAAGATGAGAATCTGACCTTTTTTCAAAAAGCTGAAGCCCAATTGGGAGGCTTAGCTGAGTATATAACTGCCTAGCCCACTGGTGGGATATTACAAGAATCTCCAGGAAGGCTAGATACACAGAGGTGGCACAGAAGCATTGCTTGCCATCAAACAAGAATACACCATAGAGCTGGGAACAAAACCAGGACTTCCGAGCACCATTGCCCTGTTTACAACCTATGCAGCCTTGGGATTGTATTTCCTTGCACATGTCCTTTGGTACAGTCTTGTGGATGGGGATGGCTGCCTGTATTCTGCCATGTTCTTCATGTACCTGAGAAACTCAGCTGGTGGCTCCACCTCTTACATGTAACAGACAGCCTCTGGAAGGCTGAGACATGGGGCTCAATAAGGAGGAGGTGACAGAGGCTTTTGAGCTCTCATTTAGCTCTAAGTCCTGAAAAAGCATGTACTAATTTGCAAAATCTCCAGCAGTGAATGGTCTGTTCTAGGCCAGGTGCCCCCTCTTGTGCTTGGGACCCTCAAGGAAGCCCTCAATGTCATTTGGCTACAGTGAGGAGCAGGCCACAGTCTACTCCCCCAGGTGCCTAGAGTTTGGAGTGGGGGTAGAGGTGGTTTTGGAAGCCTCTCTTCTTTCCTCCCTCCCCCAAACAGCAAAGAAGTCACTGACAGCTACACCAAGTCCAGTCTGTGGCTAAGCACTGCTCTGAATGGCATGGATGCACTGCAGGCTAGAGCAGAAACAGCCTGTGGCAATAATGAACCCTGCTCTGTGTAAGACAGCGCTGGCTGAGTGCATTGGAGGGTGGGGTAGTAAGCCTGAAAGGGGCCATGGGGTGCCTGTTACTGTCTTCCACCAGCTGCCAGTCTGTCCTCAGGAGTGATACCTGGCAATCAGCTTGAGCCATCCAACTGTCAGACCAGGTGACCCTAAGATTCAGGGTGGGTATGCCCTAGTGTCCTTTGAAAGGCTGTTGCTGGGGCGTTGTACTTGTCGTCATTAATCTGTCATAAAAGGAGATTTTTCATACAGTCTTCAGTATGAATTCCTGACCCAAAGTGCTCACAAAGGGTATCTAATGGATCTTGTGTACATCTCTGGCCTTCGCTAGGACCTGTGGGTGCTTCTGGAATGTAAATGTCTTGCAGACAGCACCCCCTCTGCTTTTGCAGGACCGAGTCTGCTTGCAAACCAGAGCTACTGCTCTCATTGCAGAATCTAGAGGAATGCCAAGAAAAATACAGAAAGTAGCCGCTTGCATGGCCTAAGCTAACAAGGGGATCTCCCTTCCCACTGCCCTCAGCTGTGCCCTAAAGTACTTGGTCTTGCAAGTTTTGATGCTTGGATCGTCATCTGCTGACATGCGACAATACTACTTACTGGCCAACATATGGCTGCAATGATGGAAATGAATCTTCAGTGAGCCAGGTGCTCTTGCTTTAGTTACTGTCCATCTGCCTGAGATCCTTATTTAAACCTCATAAATGAGGAGGTCAGAGAGGGAAGAAATCTGACGGATGCAATGGAAACTTTAGATTATCTCCTCTCCTGTGAGGTGTAATAGTTTGACTGCAGCGAGGAATGAACTGCAGTTGCACACTGCCTAGCCCAGCCAGGAAGACTAGCCAGGAAAAATATCAACACTTCCATTAAAAAGTCTGCTGGTTTGCTCATAGTGAAATAAACATACCTGTAGGCATGAAGGGCTGAACCACACAGGAAACTCTAACTAGCATGAACACACACACAGATGTAGTCCTTCTCACCCCCCATCCCCATATATTTACACAATATAAATCCTGGACTTGCACAGTAATACCTAGCTCAAACAGCTGTCATGTGGCTTAATAGCAGTGGAAGAACCAGTTCAGGTCAAATGAGAGAGGACCAAAAGCACACTTTAGAAGCAAGACTAAAACTTGGTCTAGTTAGTTACCCTCCAGCTTTGTCACTGTATATGGCATATTTTACTTGGAGCCAGGAGAGACCTGGTGATCAAGAGGCTTCATAGGACCCTTTATGCTAGAAAGCATGTTCTAACTTGGAGGTGGTCTCAAGTGAAGTTTGCCATTAGGCCAATTTGGGCAGTATTTAAGTCAAGGTGGGACTTGCAAAGCACTCTACCTGGTCATCCAGGTTAAGGAGTCCATTCTGTCTTGTCTATTGGTGGTCTCTTTTTTTTTTTTTTTTTAATTCAACTTTTCTTCACTGCTTGGCAGCCATGCCAGCAAACAAGACTGCTCAAGACTTGCATTGTAATGGAACTAGAGAATTCAGCTGCAAACATAGCTTGGTTCAGGTTTGTCAGACTTGAATCTTGCTTCATTTTAAAGGCAGTATGTAGAAACTGCAGTCTTGACAGCTGTTGGCATTACCTGACATGCAAACAGAGCCTCAGCTTGAGGATGGAGTAGCCTCAGGCATGAGGGACAAGAGATGAGGATGTCTTGGAAGGAAATCCAGGTGGCACAAATCAAGAATCAAATCAATTTGTCTGGTGTGGAGAATACACGTTTACTGGAGTCTGTGAAAACACTAAAGGTGTGTCTACACTTGCATTCCTCTTTTGAATGAGGTGCCCAACTACAGAGCTGGTGCCTCATTTGCATACTTTGAAAAAAAGAAAGTAGTGTAGATGCAGCTTTCAAAAGTAAACCATATCCAAAAGAACCCTTTTTCCCTTAGGGTTCACTTCTGAAAGAGCTGTGTTTTTTTGCTGCTTTCTGTCTTCTGAAAGAATATGCAAATGAGGCACCAGATATGTAAATCTGCACCTCATTTGCATACCTCTTTCAAGAGCAATGCAAGTGTGGACATGGCCTAAGGGTTTTGTGGGTAGGGAGTTACCATATAAATCTAGCATAATCCTCACTGAGGGATGCAGAGGGAAATGACCCATCTAAGGCAGCCTTGCAAATCACATGCATGAATGAGAGGCTTATTGCATGAGAGCTTTCCCTGCTCTCTCCAGTTGCCCCTCCTGAAGTAGACTTTCTTCCTTTAAGTAGTGATTTGCCTACTGTGCACACCTACACATGGACAATATCATTCAATACATGTCCAGAGACTTCCTAGCCAACTGAGAGAGCCTCCTGGTAGAAGCACGTAGCCAGCACCTGAAAGATGTCCCCCAACCTCCAGCATGAGTGCAGAGTGGCATGCAAGCTTCTTATTGGCATGTGAGGCAGAAGCTCAGCCCCACCCCAGCTCCCCCATGCAGCTGTACTCAAAGCACCTGTGGATTAACAAAAGACCATCTAATGCTGCCAACCTCCACCTAACCTTTAAAGCTCTGTATCTTAACTGATGGATGAAGCTCTTGCAAGCAGGACTATAATTGACTTTAGAAAGTGTCACCAGCACTCAGCCTGTAAGTACATAGAGGTCAAAAGGTCACATTTTGGCACTCTGCCTCAAAGGTTGCTGACCCCTGGCCTGACAGAGGCTGAATGTACTTCCAGGTCCTGCATCCTGTTGGACATGCTACATACTTTCACTTCCCTCCAGAGCACCAAGACAGTGGGTGTGGCTAATCAGCATGGGGGTAAACTTAATAGACTGCAAGTACTATAGGTTGTACCTCCCTGGGCCAGCACCCTTGACCAGGACTGCTCAGGTCCCAAGGGATTTTGCTGTAACAGGGGAGGTCAATGACCACAGGGTGCCCCCCCCCCCCCCCATCTTGGCTACCAAACACTCTTTCCATACTGCCCACTAGCTATCCTGGCTTCACAGCCCTGCCACTCCCTGTTCAGCTCCCCAGCCATTGGTACCCCACTGCTCTCCAGCCATCCTGCTGGCTTCTCCTCCCCAGCCTGTGTGGGGGGGGGGGGGGGCAGGGCTCAATCAGGCGCTCTGTCTCTAGTCTGTGCTCCAGCAGGGCTTGGCAGCATTCTTGCTGCAGCAGGGCTCCAGCTCTGGTCATGCCTGGCAGCTGGTCACTACTATGCATCAAGCCCCGGGACTCTGGTCCTGCAACATCATGGTGATGCTGGGTCTCGGATGTTGCCAGACGAGAGAGTGAGGACTAGGTTTAAGAGGCTGAATCTGCATTGCAGGTGGTGCTTTGCTGGCAGGACTGACAAGCGAATTCCACTTAGGGGGAAGAAGGCTGTGCTCTTTTTGTTGGTGAGAGTGCAGACTTTACGCCCCGACTTTAGTGACAGGGCTGTGTGGACACAGTGTTGGAGAAAGCTGTTTAGAGTGGGTGTACTCTTAACTATCCAGCCACCCTCCTCCCCTGTGCTCTGGAGGACAGCTGCCTGGGTAGAACAACCTGCCTCTTCTCATTCAAACTCACTTGAGGGTGGGCTGTTACCTGAACAGGCAGCAAAAAGATTCAGTAGCATGCTGCCTTGTTTCAGTGCTCAAAGGGTAGGGGGGCAGCACAGCTGTTGAGAAACCAAGTGTTTAAAAACCTGTGACTGGAAAAATCTGCAGTCCTCATGGCTTCTCCTACTTCAGGCTGCCAGGCCTGAGGCTGGTTTGGCCTAGAGTTTGGTCGCTTTCCCCAGTCTCTACTCAAGCTAGCTCCGTTTCTGTACTTAATTCAGCATGTTTGAAGAAATGCATGGTCTGTTTGGGTGGTCACAGGACCAGCTGGCTCTCTTCTGGGAACTAACCTATACAGTTCTGTTTGAACTTCTCACATTTCTAAAGAGCCCACTAGGCTGATGTGCTGAAGGAGAGAAGACTTTGTTCATAGTGCTTGTGCTCTTCTGTTGTTGCCCTCTCCTGGAACCTTGACTTGCTGTTCTGCAGAAATCATGACGGAGGCTTTAATCTCTGAAGGAATCTGCTACGTGATGACCGTTGATGCTACTTATTCATGGGTGGAGGCGGAAGAGTGGATGAGGTTTCATTGTGGGCTGTATCTTTAGTCAGGCTTCAAGAAACTAGTCTGATTTCTGGCCAACATCTTGATATTGTTCTTGTAACTTTGTCAACGCTCTTGACCATGTGCATAGTGTGACTTAAGAGGCTTTTGCCTTAGGGGCTGAAATTCCTTGGTGGGACTCAGCCATGCTGAAATGGGTGGATAAATGTGGTAATTCCTCAATGGTTGCCAGGTGAGTGTCTGGTCACATGGCAAGCTTCTAAAGCTGTTCCACAAATGTTAATTTTGCAGCACAGCTGTAGCTTTCTCCCCCTCATATGAAAGGATGAGAATGTTTGAACCAACTCTTCAGTCAGAGCCTTTTGAGCACCGCATTCAGTACCTCATGAGAAGCTCTTGGTGCTCAGAAGCTTGTCTTTGAGAAGCTCTTTCAATAAGAAACTTGCCCACCTTGAGACACAAAGGCAAATACCAGGTCTAGATCTCTTGCTTCCTGGTCTCTGGTAGCAAATACCACTAGCTTTAGCAAAGTCAAGATCTGGCCCAGAATCTCCATGAAAGAGCTTTGGCTTAAACTAGTTGGCTGGAGATTGAGGGGTACAACTCTCTCTCCTCTACTATGAATTCAATCTACTACTGGTGGAGAGCCTTCCCCACTTGTTGGGTTTTCTTCTCCTCCTGGCACACACAGGGGGTTGTGGTATATGCAGCATGTTCTAAGATCCTTCCTTGTGCCACTGCTTTGTTTTGGGAATGAGGTAAACCAAAGCAGCAGCACCACAGTACAAATACCACTTGTTCCAGAGCTTAGTACCGGACATCTCTTAAAGCTTTAAGACTAGGACTCGATGCCTTTTGGGAAGGATTGACTTATACAAACACCAGTCACCCACGCATTGAACCTGGTGTATGAGAGAAAATAACTGGAATTCCTGCCCTTGTTTGCAGCCTACCTGATGAGCTTGGCAGAGGGATGGGAGATTGCTACCTTCCACATAACTAAACCAAGGGCTCCAGGGAGGATGTTGGTAGCTTTCCAACATGCAGTAGTGGTAAGGTCACAAGACAGTGAGATGCGGTAGCCAATGGTACAGCTGGAGTAGTCAACTCTGCTACTATGGAGTTCATAGCACTCAGTACTAGACATAGCAACCATTGTAAGCCACACAAATCCAGCTTAGTTCAATGTCTCCCTCAAGCAAGTGGCTGAGCCATAGACTCTTTTGTTTGCTACTGTCTCTTGACCTGTAGAACCACTTCCATTTGCTGAAGCAGTAAGAAGCTGATGACCTTGTATCCACAATCCCCAGTTAGTCACTACAGGCCCTCTTCTGGGTAGGGGTGCCCGGGTCAGGCTCAGGGAGGAGAGGTCTCTTTTATGCTAAAGACTGGATTAACTAGCTCAGGAAACTGTTTGTTTGTTTGGCTTGATGGGCCAAATCCAGCCAGGTCACTGAGTGCGAGCTACTCACCTTATTGAGCTCAAGTATTGGAGTAGTCATGTTAATCTGGATCTGCAAAAGCAATGAGGGGTCCTGTGGCACCTTATAGACTAATAGAAATGCATGAACATAAGCTTTTGTGGGCAAAGGCACATCTGCCAAAGTGGGCCTTTGCCCACGAAAGCTTATGCTCATACATTTGTTACCCATAAGGTACCACAGGACCCCTCGTTGCTTCTTGAGTTCAGAATCTGAAACCAGGTATAGCTTCCTTCCAGGCACCCCTCGCCCCTGCTTCCCCCATCTCTTCCTTTCCTTTGACATGGCCATTCCTTGAAGTTCTTCTCATAGGTCTTTGGCCCACATCCTACAGGGGAGGAGTGGGCTAAGTAGTCTAAAGACACACAAGTTTAGGATGGTTCTTGGCTCCTTCCCACGTCTTATACCTGGAACAAACTTCAAGGGGCTGAGGATGCTACTCAGGAAAGAGATTGAGCTGGGGCTGTTATTTCTGCAAAGCCCCTGTGTTGAAAGGGCATCGATGTCTTCTGGGTCTCATTGTTCTGCAGCTTGACTTAGAAGAAAACAATGCATAGAAAAAGTCTTACTTTTGATGACACATGTGACCTGGTGTTCCTAGACCTACCTGCAGAATGTCATGGAAGTGGTGGCTTGAAGGCAGTGAGTAACTCTGCTGTAGCCAGAGGGCAGATCTGGCCTGCTGAGCACCCCTGTTTGGTGGAAGGGATCCGGCTTGGTTACCTCCTATGGGAATTGCAGGGGCAGAGTGAGGAGCCAAACAAGGATTTCTACAATGTGTGGGATTGTTAGCTTTCTCTTGGGTGTTCAGGGAATGGGGGGTGGGTGGGAAACAAACTTCTAAAGGGTAGTAACTTACTTGCTAGAGGGGCAGAACCACTCCACTCCAGAAGATTCAGACAACCATAGGCCCAGCTACTTGTGTTTGGGGTCGGGGGGAGGGGGGCGGGGATGGGGCTTTTTCATCTGTAGTCTCTCCCCTTCCAGGGGACACCCACACAGCTCATTCAGCTCATGATCTTAAGGTGGCTCTGTTACATCATAAGCTCTGTATTTGTGCTGATCTAATTTGGGATGGCCACAGGTCCTGAATCAACAGCCTTGGGCTATTTTAGGTGGCGGCAATCTGCCATTGGCACTGTTCAAGGAATTTACAAGTAGCAAGCTAATCCTGTAAACATACTGTCCACTTGTTAAGATCTTAAAATTCCCTAACCTGATTGGAGCTTCCTGTATTTCACACTCAGAACCCCTTTTGGGGGGTAATATGTGGAATGCATAATCAATACAGGAAGGAAATGCTTGTTTTAAGACATAGATCTCTGAACTAAGCTGTGCAGCAAGTGGATGAAGCGCTGGGCAGCTAATTATTGAGATGTTCATTAATTCCACTTTCAGGCCCCACTGGAACTGGGGGTTTCTATACAAACACTGAGACAGCCCCTGCCCTGAAGAAACATTGCTCTAGACAGAAATCTCTAACGGTGTTCCATGAACAGGTAGCAGGTGTTGCTACCATTGGACTTTTTTGATGACCTCCGTGGATGGTATACGTTTTTGTTAACCAGATACAAGGTTACTCTAATCGGGTATCACAGCAAATTACTTCATTGCTGGTTTCTTTTGTCTGACTTTTTAATGAAGAAAATGTTCATAAGTTTCATAATAAAATATTATTTTGGTGTTCTGTGGCTTCAAAGCTCAAACACTGGTTTAGGGCATCAAAAGGTATGGTTATGACTAGCCCATCTGCCTGGGCTTACCCTCCCCTTGAATGTCCTCCTGTAGGTGATATGCCAGAGGTTGCACAGGAAGTACTAACATGTCCACCATATTCTTGGGTAAGAAGGACAAAGAGCAGAACATCACTTCTGGTTCTCGTCTAGCAACAGCTGGGCTCCAGACTCCAAGTACTGAGGTGCACTGTTGCCTTAGTTGAGAATTCTCCACAAACTGTTTTGCCTGCCTATTGCCTTCTAGGCACGAACTTGGTCAAGTTATTCAAGCTACTGGCATGCTTAGCACTGGGCATGTGCTCAAGCAGCTTGGCTGGATCAGAGGGTTGGTGTTTAGCATCCAGCTGTTTGGCTGCCTAAGGCTCCAACAAGCTCAGGTCTGGATTTGATTTGGTCTCTCTCGCTCATTGCCATGATCCCCTGTGTACACCCATTTTTGTGGGTACACCCAGTCCCATGGCAATCCTGTCTGTACGGATCAAGCTACAGAAACATCACTGACTTTCTGTAGTGGTGACCACCCTTATTAATGCTGCATGTATGGTTCTTGGAAGCAGTTCTGTTCCACAGGTGTGTGGGGAGATGAGCCTACATTTGCCCCAAATTGGGATTGGGAGCTCTAAAGGTCCCTCATGTAGCTGCTGAATGCCACATCCATGGTGGAAGGAAGAGTTCATGCAACACAAAGCGCTTGATTTCTCTTGCCTTGAAGCAGGGAAGTAACACCAGGTTGACTCTCATTGGGCAGTTCAAGATTCACTTGTCCCTTGCTCTTCTCCTGGCTCCATATTAACCCCCCTGCTGCCTTCCCAGAAGGCTACACGTGGATTTGTGTAGTAGTTCCACTACTAGGACCATGAGTGGTGTATTAAGATGTGGTGAACCTCTGTCCTTGCAGGGTAGGGGGTCCCAGGATGTTACACCAGGTGGATGAGAATACACTTGAACCTCAAATCTGACAACCTGGGGCAGGGGTGGGGGATAAGAAAAGGCCATAGCCTGACAATGGCTGTTCCTATATACTGTTTTGAAGGTGAGGCTTTTGCTAAGTACTGAATTTCCCCCCCTCCCCCCCCAAGTAACAGCTAGCAGTTTATAGGGGATCTAGGAGGGTGGATGCAGGAGTATTGAGAGGTGGGGTCAGGGAGGCTTCAGGAGTAGGATGGGGTTCAGAGTTTGGAGCAGAGGGGTATGGGAAGAGACCTCCAGACAGCTGCACAGCAAAGCTGCTATCTCCCAGCTGGGTGGGAGAAGGAGTAGCGCGCACACAGCTGCTTCCTCTTCTCCCTTCCAGCACCTGAATCCCAGGTATTCCCAGATCCTGGACACCCACATTAGGGAGGATTAAGTGTCCCTTTTTAATGGACAGAGTTCTGTTGCTGGGAACACTTTGGCTTTTGAGTTACAGACCTGAAGGGCTCCAGGTTCAAAAGTTCATGGTCTTTTTTTCCCCCTCTTCCCCCACAGAAACTGGTGCAATAAGTAACAGATTTGAGGTAGAGGGCAGGGGTGACGTAGCTCATACTTTCGTCTTCCCATGGGGAAGACTCTCTACCCTACTCTAATGCTGGTCTCCTGGGTAAGGTGGGTTGAAATGCCTCTGACATTTGGAACCAAAGATGGTGAGGTCTGTGAAGCTCCTGAGTTCATGCTACAGTCCAGGATTGGCGTCAAGACAGCTTCGTTTCCCATACAGAGATGTCCTATCATTTAGCTTACCTCTTAGAGCAGCAGGTCAGGTCTTCAGTGGTTCTAAATCTGTACTTCCATTAATTCAAAGCAGCTCTGAACAGTGCTTGCTCAGAGTGTGATGGGGTTGGACTTACCACCACGGTGCCTCTGATAGGTCACACCAGGCATTTAACTCTGGCCAGAGGGCAGTGTACTCTGGCCAATGTCTTACCTGTTGTGTGGACCTGCATGATTCCCTGGACTGGTGGCCTCTTCAGTACTGGCACAAGCCAGCGTTCTGCCCACTCCATTCCTCCTCTCCATGGCTATTAGCAGTCCTTTCTTACACCTGGGCCAGCTGCTGCCACCTCAGGCAAGCCGTAGCCTGGGCAGACACAGTTGTCTGGCTTGAGGCAATGCAATGGGGGTGGGGGAGAACCCAGCCCCTCCCCACTACCCTGGGCTCCAACCCAGGGACTCTGGCACCAGCCTTATCCTGATCTCTTTACTGCTTGTTTCCTGTGACCCTTGTATCTGGGCCCACAGCCTGGCAGGAGTGTTTCTCCAGCTCCCCTGAACCTGCCCAGCACTGAGGGCTCTCCAGAAGCTGCTGGTTCCCTCCCTTGCTACTCAGGGTAAGTTGAGATCCCCTCAGCTCTGCAGCCTTTTTATAGGGGCCAGGCTGGCCCCTAACTGGCTGGGTTTGCACCAGCTCCCTCTGAGCTGCTTTTTTTTAACCCCCTCCCTGCCACAATGGGCTACAGCACCACTACACAATAGACGTGCACATTATTTGCTAGATATGGTTTTAGTCGGGAACAACTTTCTCCAGTGCTTCAAAAGCTTGTAAAGACCCCTTCAAAGGAGACCAGTGCATTCATCAGCAACCAGGGGCTCAGTGTCCGGTAGGTGTCTGCCGCCTTCTTTCCCTGTCCAGTACAGAGTGGCTTAGTTCCTGTAGACTAACTCCAAACTAATCAGCGATGTAATCTACCCATTCTCTGGGGTGTGCCACTCCTACTTGAACCGTCCTTCATGCCAAATACCAGGTTCTTGACTCTCTCTCTTCATTCCTTCTGCCGATAAGCCCAAAAAGCTGTAACACCCATTTGTATAACTTTCTGTAGTAAGGTCTCCTGGTTGTATCTTCCTATCTAATTCCTCATCGACCTTCTGCGTCCATCATATTCTCAGGATCTTTCTAGAACAGCTCCTCTCAAATGCCAATATCCTTCTCTTTTAAATCTTTCATTGTCACCCATGTCTCACATCTGTGCAACGTGCTGCTGAATACACACTTTCAAGACTCAACTTAGATCCTAAGCTAATAGCTTTGCTTTCCCAGATCTTATCCATCGCCTCTAACTCCCTCCTGCTTTTGCTATTCTCATCGCTATTTCCTTCTTACAGTCTAGATCATACATTATGTTGCTCTCCAGACACATGAACTCTTCTAGTTCAGTTCCATCTACACTGATCTTCCTTCCTATTTCCTTTTTTCATTTTATGGATGTTCATAATTAATCTGTACTGCTTTCCCTTCCTTGTTCAACACCACCATTCCCCTAGGGGCTTTGTGGTGGAGTTACTAGTGTGTTAGAACCTCTGAATTTTCACATCACCTGACTAAGGTGAGTGCCAGCCACTGCACTTGTTACAGGAATGAGTTACTCCTGTCTCAGGTTTAATAAGGAAGAAAAGCATGTACATTCCAGAGGCATAATGCCTGCTCATGCATCCTGTTCTCTCTGGCACCCCATAGGTTTTTGTTTGTCCACCTGTTGGACTTTTTGAAACCTGCCTGGGGGATAATATGACAAAGCCAGTGGCAGAGTGAAATATCTGTCGCTGCTGTGCAGCAGAGGAATTGCAGAGCTGTAAAAACAGCTCCCAAAAATAGAACTGCTGATGTGTCGGACCATCCAGCTCCTCCCCAATCTGAGCTGTGGATTAAAACACAGGGATGGATAAAGGGGAGACTAACCTGCATGCTGCTGGGCTGTGTGCAACACCTGAGGCAAAAGCCACTTCTGGTGGCTCTGGAAGAGGTGGGATCAATCCTGTTGGGTCTTCTCTTGAGTTCAGCCAGGCTGTTCCACACGGGTGGTCTCTAATGCCCACTTAAAACCAGTGCCTGTATCTAGAAACCAAGACTTTTTGTTTTTGTTTTCAGTGACTGCTTCATATAAGCTTCTAAAGCCCATGCTTCTGTGATGCCATGCTGCCACAAATCGGGGATCAGCAACCTCTGAGGCAGAGGTCAAATTCTGGCACTCCATGTACAGTCCCAAGTGCTAGTGATAGTCCTACTTACAGTAGCTTCACTAATCACAATGCGGAGCTTTGCTAGGTGGTGGTGGTTGGTAGCAGTAGCTGGTCTCTTAAGCTCCAGGTGGCATGGCTTTGAGCAAGATACTGGCTGCATGGGAGGGGAGGAGGGATGGGGCTGAGCTCCCACCTCACATGCTGATGAAAAGGGGCTTGTGTGCCATTCTGGGTGCCCATGCGAGGGGTTGCTGACCTGCTAGTAAACCCTTAACATGTCTAAACAAATGTAAAGTAAACACCTACTTACTTGCTAACAGGTGTGGCAAAAGGAAACTGTTTCCCTAACAAGGATGCTTCCTTCTGCATGCCTCTGAACTGGGGTGAGGCAATTCTGCAGCTGAACCATTCAAGCCACGCTTGGGAGGAGGGAAGGATTTATGGATGCTAATGCAGGATTGGGGGAGTGCACACAGGGCAAAGCCAGTGCTTTGCATGACTTCTATCATGGGGCTGTTAAACTGGGGCAGTGAAGCTGGCTGAGGTGCTAGGGAGACACACATGATTAATTACAAAGTCAGATGTGTTCTTTGGCAGGGGAGCAGACAGACTGACACTAACACATGGGCATGCAGTGAGGATTGCTGGAGCTGCACCTGAAGAGCTGTGGGCTTGATCGACTCAGAGAACCCTTTTGGAAATGCAGCAGAATTGCCACCTTTGCAAATACCTGAATCGGCATCTTCCATAACCCAAGTGGAAGTGACTCACCTATAAGTCACTGTCGCTGTAGCAGTAGGGCCTTAACCAGAACCCCTTTTGGCAATGCTCTTCCTCTTGTACTTACACTCGGGGTCTGGCTACATGACGCAGCTGTTAGCAGCGCAGCTGGAGCCCTATAGCCATGCTGCTAAAAGTTGGGCAGCGTAGTTGGCTGCTTGGCTCTCCTGTTAATGGTGCTTCTCACCATGATCAGGGTTCGCTTGGTCAGTGGTCTGCATAGACCAGTTTTGTCCCAACAAGGGCCATTTGGGGGAGTCAACCCTCCCCTCCTCCAAAAGTGAAGTGGTCCGTCATTGTGACCAATGTAGACATCCCCAACTGGATGCAACACCTGCCCCCCTTGGCCAAAGTGAAGTGGGGACAGCTCTGTTTAGGCTCTGACCCATGTACGCAATCAAAACTTCCCTTGTTCACCCAGTGCAGAGCCAAGCCCCCTCCACAAACAACCCTTTTGCCCCAACAAGTGAAATCCGTTGCATGGACAGGAACACTTGGCTGGGGATGAAGTGGAATCCCTCTAATGGGGGGGTAGAAGTGGGTTTTGTCAACCAAAGCTCTGGCAAACCACATTCACGTGCACTGACTTCTAATGACAGACCTGTGTTGGTACAGCGTTGTTGCTAAAACTAACAGCTGAAGGGTGCCCTGACAGACTCAATGAACTCGTAGCAAGAGTTTGAAACTGAATCTAGGCCTTGTGACTTCCAATCTTGTAGGTCTTTCTCCTCTTGCCTACAGAGGCTTGGCACTTCCTGCTCCATGGGGTAAGTCCAATCACTCAAGTATTACAAGTACCTACCAAGTCCACTTGGCTCTAGGCAAGCTTCTGGAATTCCAGTGGGCTGAATGTTGCCCACCCTGGGAAGGTGGTTGTCCAGGTCATTACACAGCTTCTGGTGGGGGGGGGGGGGGCTGCTTTTTGGCTTAAGGATGCATGCACTTGCCCCTTGCTCATGGCCTTTGTAGTCACTGTAGAGAAACTAAAATTGAAGGGTTCTTACTTCACACACTAAATTACTCACCCTGAAAAGCAGTTAGCTTAATATCTCTAGTGGCACAGACTCGCAGAGCTCCCCTAATGCCAGTAGAGCTGGGCTGGCTTATGCCAGTAGGTAACGTAACGCACGACTGTGTGATGGCTGATCATTCTGGTGCATCAGCTCTGGAGCCACAAACCTCCCATCAGCTTTGCCGTCTTGGTGACTCACAGGGGAAGGGAATGTCTAAGTTACAAGTTCTGACGGTTTAAGTAATAAACAGCTGCAGCAGGAACTAGGCTGTCTCGTCCCACTTGTTCCGCTAAAAGCAGCAGCTAGTTCAGCTAGCCTGTCCCAAAAATGAGGCACTGAAGAGGTTGAACTTGTCTTCCCAGGCCTCTTGCCTCTCCTACTACTGCTTTTATTTTTTTCTCCTTGGGCTTCCATGGACCAACACTCCAAAGCTATATAGTTGCTTTTAATCTAGTGAGATCATGGGGGAGGCATGACACTTTAAGACAAAACAATGGGTAGAATAAGGAATAGTACTGCATTCTTAATTCCTCCAGGAAAGGTGGTCGTAGCTGTTCATGGAAATTGCAGGCAATGCGGGGAAAAGGGTTTTGCACAAATAGCTCCTGGCACAAAGTATGGAGGGTGAAGCTAATGCGGTCTTAAATTTTGTGAGTGAAAGCTCCCTGGCCTACGCATTCCACTGGCACTAGAGTTCACCAGCAGTTTTTAAGTTGAGTAAAAATCCTCCATAAATCTAGCTGCTGGTTGTCTCATTCCTGAGGGGATGAAGGGGAGGGGGTGGTACCAAACTCTGCTCGCTTACAGACTAGGTTGTTTGGGGGAATTAGGTCACTGGGAGCTCTTGGTGCCAAGCTACCCAGAAGCTCCCACACCAGGGAGTTGAATGTAGTCATCGCAAAACGAAGAATGCAACTGAGCTTCCAAAGCTGACATGTGGCAGGGGAACTGGTCAACCCTCTGGTATGAGCCACGTTACAAGCAGAGAATGGCTCAACTGGTCTTTGCAACAGAATCTAGATGCGCACACTTGTTTCTGTGGGTAAGTCTCCTGTACTCTCTGCTCTGCAGTCAAAATAAGGGCTTTGGGGCCGGGGGGGAAGCAGGCTGGGAAACTTCCTGAACAAAGCCTCTTGTGAGGAATAGAAGTCTTGGGCCTGGTTGGTGCTTAAAATTTAGATCAACTGCCTGAAATCCCACCCCATGCAGTTCTGTTTCTCTACCTCCTAATGCTCGTGTAGATGCAACTAGGTCAAGGGACACTGGGTCAGTGCCACAGAGGACAGGCTAGCGGAATCCAGAGTTAGGTGCTCCAGTGATAGTTACCACTGCTTGAGGAGGTGGGTTCCCTATGGCAACAGGAAAAAGGATGCCTATGCTATAGGCTGTAGCTCTGCCTCTGTAGACTTGGGCTTAAGGCGTAGTATTATAACACTCAAGGGTGAAGCCCTGTGGGGCCCTCCATCGAGAAGGAGGGAAAGAGGCCCATCTGAACAAAGGCACCCCTAGGAAGATAAGGGGGAAAGAGTGGCCCAAAAATACTGGATGGGATTTTGAGAAGCGGGGGGAGATGGTCTTTGGTGCCATGGACCACTGAGGTTGTTACAGGTCCAGAGGCTCACCCATCCTGAATTGAGACACTCTGAATTTGCAAAGATGCTGCAGCAGGGGAGAGCCCTCCTTTTTACCGAGGGGCCACTCCATGAATTTTGGTATTTGGTCACAGGCTGGCTGTGCCCCCAGAGGGGCAGAAGGGTTGTGGGGGTGCTATGGAGTGTGAAAGAAACATTGAGACCCTCTGACTCTGTGTGCTGCTGTAGATGTGACCCATCAGCAACCAGCACACAGTCATTGTGAGTTTGCGTGGTCACCCTTGGGCTCCTTAAGGGAAATCTGTCCTGCTCTGTGTCCCATCCCCTCCTCATCTCTGCACTCCTGAATGAGTCACTTACCATCCATGCTTCAGATGGGAGCAGCTCTGCTGTGCATCTCCCCAATTCCCTTCTCTGCAGAGCTGGGGAACGCCTGACTTCAACACAACCCTCTCTCTGCTCCGCCCCCGCCTGTGCAGAGCTGGCAGTAGTGTCCTAGGTGTCACTCGGCTGCAGACAGAACAAGGTGGGACAGGGCAGCTGACCACATGCTGCTGGCTGTCAATGGGCACACTCTGCCTGGTGGCCTGGATCCAGGCCGCTGGGGCTGACCTAGCATAAGGTGGGCAAAATTAGTGTATATTTCAAGGAGTGCATGTCGCTAATGCTCCTTTTGTTTGGAAGCTCACAAGCAACTACATGCATGTCGTTAATGGTATTCAGCTTCTCACCTGTAAAGCCTCACATGGCCTGGGCCCTGTCTACTTGCAATGCCCCCTTCTGTGGTGTGGCACAGGAGAAATCAGGGGGCGGGGGGGCTTTCCACCTTCACCCTTAGTTTATAACTGGGAGCCACTGGTAGGCTGCCCTTGATGGGCATGGCATATAACTTGGGCTGACACACTCTGAAGGCCAACCAGTCTGGGCTGCCATTTGGAGGGAATATCTTTGTGGGGTGGAAAAGAGCTTTGGTTGGTGGGCTGACTTGGGAAAATGGAAATGCTTCATCTTGTACTGTAATCGGGGGGAGGGGGGGTGGCCTGCTACTTAAGTATGCAGTGATGACTTTCTGGGGGCAGGTGTATGTGTGGCTTTTGTTTGGTCCAAGCTGGATTGTACCATCATGAGAGTCTAGATTCTGGTATCAGAGGTAGCTGTTAGTCTGTATCTTCAAAAACAATGAAGTCCTGTGGCACTTTATAGACTAACGGATATTTCGGAGCATAAGCTCTTGTGGGTAGAGACTCGCTTCATCAGATGCATTCTGGTAAAGCATCTTGTGTTCTACAAATTGAAATCTATCTAATGCACTAGCTGGATGTTTACTTCTGAAATAACTTATGGGAGGCTTCCCAGGACTTGTACTGGGAAAATCCAAAACTTCTTCCTTTTGAAGCCTACAACAGAGCTGTGTTGGCTGGGCGGGCAGTGGTTCCAAACAGGTTATTCTTTAGAACCCAAAGAGCCCACTGGGATTAATTTGGTGTTTAGTCTCTGTAAGCAGTGGACCCTCAAACCCTTGTTTGCTCATAAAACTAAATGAGCATGGTTAATGCTTTGAGTTACTGGCTTTCAAAGACTGGACTTGACCACCGGCAGATGTTCAGATTAACCTCCATTGAAGTTTTAATGGCTCCAATGTCTCCCTGGGACAATTCCGCTATGCTTCAAAAAGCACTTCTACTTTGAGGAGCAAAGCTGGCAAAGTTATGGGGAGGAAGTGGAGCAGGAGGTCCCAGGTTAGAATAGCCTGAAAGCTGGAAGGAAAAGATTTCATCAGATTTTAATTCACACTGGGCCATATGGAACAATATCTGGCTGCCTTTTGCTTGAGAGAGTGGATGTACTCGTACTAGATTTAAGAGGTTCCTCCTTAATTAAAACTCCTTTTGGAGGAACGAATGGCAGAGGGGAGGTTCAGTATAGGTGTAGTACAGCATAGGCAGTAGAACTTAAGGCAGTCATGTGAAAAGGAAGATCTGCACAGATTTATTGTACTAGAATCCCTTGGTAGAAGAGTGGGCCGTTGGATTTCAGCGGGCCTGGTGTTCCAGAGGGTGTTGCGTAGTACTCTTTTAAAACTGGAGGGGGGAAAAAAAAGTGGTCCTGCTTGGTTCTGGCAGCATTGGAGCAGCTCCTGATCACGTCAAAGCAGGCATGTACTCACTGGCTTGTGCAGAGACCCTGCCTGCTGTCTCACTGACCAATCACAAATATTCACCTTCCTAGTTAAGGAACGAAAAGCTTTGGCGCAGGAATGTGGCTCGTTCAGGGGAAGCCCCTGGCTAATGTTCAGGCAAAAACGCATCACCACAAATGCCCAACTGCCAAAGGCCTCTGCAGCTGTCACTGGGGCAGGCTATGGGAAGATGGACCTTTCATGGAGATGGGACGGTTGAAACTCAAATATTCAGATGTGCGTTGCTGCAGTGCAAGAGGGGAGAGGCAAACTCCAGCATTGTAGCACCAGACACAGTTGAGCAGCTAGGATAAAGGGGTGGTATGTGGGAACATCTGGCCAGGAGGGTGCTTGTCTGTGTATGTGGACAGGAGTTTTCAAAATAACCACTTATGCATGGCTAATGAGCACCTTGAATGGAACCTGGGGTGAAAGTTCTAATGGTAAACATGGATAAAGGGTTATCAAAATCACCTCTGGGGACCTTGCTGTAGTATCACACGGAAAAGCATTCTCCCCCCCCCCCCCCCACCCCACACAACGCTTTCCTGTTGCTGGTGGCCAAGGGCATTCTGGGAAATGTAGTCCCTACACTGCTCCAGGGTCAGCTGTCCAGGCAGGGCATTGGGCAAGGAACTACAGCTCCCAGGGTGCCTGGGCTTTGCACATCAGGGAGGAAGGGAGAGAAACTGGATGTGAGGTGGGAACAAGGAAGAAGGTGTTTTCTTGCCCTTTGTGGGCACACTCCTGTCTTCAGGCCTGTTGCACCTGCTTTAAATATTGCCACAATGCTAGCATCCCTCTTTTAAAGGGAAGAGCCATTCTAGTGGTTCCTAGCTAAGCTCTGCACTGGGCAGCTGCAGACTGAATTGCGAAACATGACTCCTAGGGTCAGAACACACCACTTGCCTTGTTCCCGCCCCATGTCCAGTTTTGCTCCCTTCCAGTTTATCCCCCTCCTGTATTAGAAATGACCTTGCACCAACACCAGCTCCTGAGAGCTGGGAGAAGCGCCTCCACCATCAACTGGGGTCCAGAGGCTCCAACCACGACTGGCATGCCCCCATGTGCGCAGAGCTCTAGAGACAAAAAGCAGTCAAGTAGCACTTCAAAGACTAGCAAAATGGTTTATTAGGTGAGCTTTCGTGGGACAGACCCTCTTCTTCAGGCCATAGCCAGACCAGAACAGTCTGTTCTGGTCTGGCTATGGCCTGAAGAAGAGGGTCTGTCCCACGAAAGCTCACCTAATAAACCATTTTGCTAGTCTTTGAAGTGCTACTTGACTGCTTTTTGTTTTTATAGTGTATAGACTAGCACGGCTTCCTCTCCACTATTCAGAGCTGTAGAGAGATTCAGTAAGCCACCATTTTGAAGTAAACCAATGGGATGAGGCACAAAGTCAAAATAACTTGCAGTGTGGCAGTGTCTGATTGACAATGCCTCCAAAGAGATTCTGAGAGCCCCTGATAAGCAAGTAGTGGGGCTCAGCCCAGGCTTTAGCTGATAGCTATTTCACCCTTCCCAGCCCCCTCAGCCTAAAATAACATGGGAGTTTTTTCCTTGTCCCTTCCCCTCCCCTGCTTCTTCAGAGCCCTGGACTCCTTGGCAAGAACTGCTCAGCCTCTTTGCAGAGCTGCAAGCATCTGACTGACCCCAGGGCCTCACAGGACACCACGTGGCATAGGTGGCATAAAAGGGCTTGGTGGATTTGAAGGGTTCCATGGAGTAGCTGCTGTAAGCTAGCCTTTTGGGTAGAGGCAGATTCTCTGTGGGGAGGAGTGTTGCAGGTGATACTCTTACCTCTGGCCTTTCTGAACAAGGACAGAGCTCTGATTACTGCAAAGCCAGTGCTCCCTGCTGAACAGGCAGGGGTCTTTTTGCTCCAGTCCCTGGATAACTTGTGGAGCAAATCCCTTTGTGGGGTGGAGGGGTTCTGTGTTTATAGCTAGGAGGGGCACACTTACACCCTCATCTCAGAGGTGGAAGGGACTCCTGGAGGTCAAGTCCAGACCCCTGCCCTCTCAGCACAACTGACCACCATCCCTGCTCACCCCTTTTCCCCTTCAAATCTATTTGCCCCAGATCCCTAAATGACCCCCTCGAGGAGTAAGCTCACAACCCTGGGTTTAACAGGCCAATGCTCAAACCCCTGAGCTATCCCTCCATACTTTCATTTGTTCTCTGCCACTCCCACTCACCTCGAGATGAGACAGGTGCTTGTTGGCCAAATAGCAACTGGTACAGGCTCTAGAAATGTGTTCCTAAAACAGTTGAACTCTTCCTCTTGTGTGTTGTTTGGTTGTTGTTGTTGTGGGTCTGGCTTTCAGCCAATGAAACTGAGGACTGTGGGGGAGGGAAAGATTTGAACACTACTTGGAGCCCATTGGAGGACGACTCTCGTCACTGAATTGTGAAATTAAGGAAACTTACCTGATGCTGAGGCCTGCTGTAGACTTCAGTATGAACTCCCTTGGGGACAGAGAAGGAAAATAATCAATGCCTCAGGGCCCTGTGGCTATACCTGACTAACTCTAGGCATAGACCCAGCTTCAGTCAACCCAGCCACTGTCTCTTAGGGAAGGGAAATTCCTCCAGTGCTGCAAAAATTGTGTGCTGCAGACTTATAGCTATGGGGCTGTAGTGGCTCTGCAGAGTAGAAGAGCCCAGAAGGGTCTGGAGGGAAAGGATGCTCAAAGCTTGGATTTAATGAGCACAGAGAAGGGCCAGAAAGCAGGCCGATACCCAAAGATCTGAATGGACATAAAGAACCACCTCCCTTGAGCTGCTCTACCACCAATAGTGCTCTGAGGTAATGGGCAGGGTGGCACAATCCTGGGATACTTAACAGTTGGGCCAGACTATCTTCTGAGATTGGAAGTGTCAAAAGATGGAATCTGACCCCTGTCCTTAAATTCTACAAAAGGGGTGAGCAGGAACCACGGTAAGGCTGGAACCTGAGGACAAGCTTTGCTGATATCACCTTGGCTATCAATCGCAAGCCTTCATGGTCAATTTTTGCCACCTATCTGATAGATGCCTTTGTGCAGAGCAATTGAAAACAGATTACAACTGATCCATTTTAATGCAGCAATATTTTGCCACTTCTCTGGCTTTCCAGATACTAATCCCAAACAACTGTCAGAGACGTCACCTGACCTTTTGCATGCTGCTCCAAAGCCTCCTGTGGTATTCTTGTTAAAGGCAGAGCTCTTTTTTGAAAACCAGCTTATTTTTGGGAGCCTGGATTTTCCTTTTTCCTCAGCTAGGCCCCTTGAATGGCTTATTTTCAGAAGACTCTGAACAGACTTTCAGAGAGGAGATGGTCTACGGTACCAAGTTGGGCACTGGGAAACTGAGGCACCAAAAACCAGTAGTCACTTCCCAAAAATCTCAGCCATGATGTCCAAATACATGCATGTCTCTCACCACTGTAGGGTCCAACTGCTACCCTATCCTTGAGCTATGTTGCTTGGGGATACTTCACAGGTAAGTACCAGACTGAGGAAACAGACTGGAGGTGTGGCTTGGTTTTTTTTTTTGTTCTAGAAAATACTTTCCTCCCCATATCTCTTTTTTCCTTAGATCTGTGTGTGCCTATTGAACTGTAGAAGCGTCCAGGAATAAACTGTTCGGGCATATGTGCTGGTGCAAATGGTGGATGGCCCATAGAATTAATTGCAGCACTTAAATACAGGCTAGAACTCTCTCATCCGGCAACATCTATAATCATGATTTTTGGCTAGCCAGATGACCGCTTATCATGGCTGTGACCAAGCTTCCTGAACCACCAAGTTTCCTTCAGTCACTTTTGAAAAATCCCAGCACTGCAAAAGCTGCTAAGGATTGGGAGTGGAAGAGAACCACAAACCAAACCAGATAGATGCCTTTTGGGTGTGCGAAAAAAGTGTTTGCCTTCAAGCTTCCCCTGAAGGGGAGCATTGACTTGTGTAAAATGGTTTCTTGCTTCTGTCCAGCCCGCTGTGAGATCAGGCCTTAGCATACAAAGCTGTTTGTAAAGGGATATCTTGGCTGCTGGCTGTCCCCCCTCAGGGAGCCAGGGGCTGTTTGCCTGCTTGCTAGGGAGACTCCCTACGTAGAACAGTTTCCTCCTAAAGATTTGAGTAATTTTAAGGTTCTCCAGTTCTAACTTTTGACTCAAGTGATGGCCCATTTTTTTTTCTTCTCCCTGTCTTGTGTTTGCTGCTTTGCTCCTGTTTAGGGATCTGTGCAAATTGTGAAAAGAGCAGAGTGGATGCTGCCTTCCCAGACAAACCTGCGCTTGCTCTGTGTCTGTGCAGGACTGAAATGTTCCCACAAGCTTTTAATGTCTGGCGTTAGCAAGGCTGGCTTTTTGGCTGGGGGCACTGCATCTTCAGGTCCCTTGAAACACTGTATAGTGACTCCCATTGACTGACTGCACTGGCACCTGGCCGGAAGAGGGCAGAGCCAGGAGAGCTGGATACTGGTAGGAAAGCCAACAAACAGATCATGCTTCCAGCAGATGTTCCTGCAGCTTCTTTGCTCCCTGGGGTGGGTGCCAGCCTGGTCACCGGCCAACAGTCACTCGACACCGGGAACGGTATGCTGGCTTCTTTTGTTGCACATTGTACAAGTCAAAGACCTTGTGCTTGAAGAAAAGGATGGGGCATTTCTCTCTTCCTGCTCTCCCCCAACCCCCATTTTTAAATCTCCCAAATCTCTAAAGAGGCATAAACCTGAAAACAAAAACCTTTTGGCAGCATCACCCACCTGGATGAGCTAGAGGTGGTGGCTTGTTGGCGTCTATGCAGTGATTGTAGGGTGGTAAGGCAGTACACATTGTTCTCCAGCCCCTGCTGCTGTGAGGCAGGGCCTCATGCCAGTGGCTGGCCCCAGCTAGAGAGGCTGGCATGTAACTTATGCAAGCATGGTGGCTGTTTTCTGACAAGGCCTCCTGTCTCTCTTCCCACCCTGGTCTCTTCACAGGCTGACTGGGAATGAACCTCTGACCATCCTCCCTCTGACTTCAGAAATGGAGGAGGCAGCCGTCAAGGCCCATTACAAAGTGTGTGACCGCTTGAAGCTGGAGAAGAAGCAGCGCCGGATGTGCAGGCGGGATCCGGGGGTGGCAGAGACCCTGGTGGAGGCCATCAGCATGAGTGCCCTGGAATGCCAGTACCAGTTCCGCTTTGAGCGGTGGAACTGCACCCTCGAGGGGCGCTACAGAGCCAGTCTGCTGAAGAGAGGTAAGGGAGGTTGGCCTTCCTTGGCATTCCACAGAACGTAGCGGGCCACCAGAGCCGTGGTGTGGTAATGGTGGATCCAGGTGTAAGCTTGCTTCGCTCCAGTCAATTCCTGGCAGGAGTGAGTGTCACAAGTGGATTCTTCAGGCTATTATCTGCCCTCTGTTCAGTGTCCCAACCCATATTAACAGGGGTAAATTCTTCTCTCGGTCTGCTCCCCGGACTTCTCTTAAAGTAGGAAAGGCTTCTCCTAAACCACAAAACCTGGGCAGGGACTTATAGAGTCCATAACTTGCATGCTAGAAATGCTTTATGGTGAATCTCCTCCTTAAATGAAGGCATAGAAGCCAGATGTGCTGAAGGGCTTCACCTCCCTTTTGTGGGCTAAAGCCAAGTGGAGGGGAATAGAGGAAATGCAGAGTCAGCTTTTGCAAGGTCCTAATGCAAAGCAAAAGATGAAATTTTTACAAGTTTTTCAGCCCTAGTGGGCCCCAGCCCGTAATGGGGCAGGGACAATCCAGGTGGTTAATGGTCTGTGAGAGCTTCTCTGTAGAACAGAAGGGTGGGTATTGGTGCATTACAAGACCTGCCACCAAACCTTGTATGAAATGGGGATGGGTCCAGGAGATGGTATTACTGCATATGTGTGAAGCAAGTTGGAAGAGTCAAAGAACCAATTTCTGATCCCAGAGTGAAAAGTGGGGCTTGGGAAGTGCAAAAATAACTTGAGTTCTTGGCATCTTTGAGATGCCTGGATATTGCTGCAGCCTCCTTCCAGGCTGAGGCCCAGGAGACTTTTTGAGTGGAAGTCCACCTTCTTAGTGAGAACCTGAGCATCCAACCATTTAGAAGATGATGGCCATAGTGGGTCAGACCAAAGGCCCATCTAGCCCAGTATCCTGTCTTCCAATAGTGGCCAATGCCAGAAGTCCCAGAGCAATGAACAATGATCAAGTAATCCTCCCCAGTCACCCATTCCCAGTTTGACAGAGGCTGCGGATGCTGTCCCTGCTCATCTGCTAATGGCCATTGAGGGACCTACCCTGAATGAATTTACCTAGCTCTTTCCTGAATCCTGTTAAAGCCTTGGCCTGCACAACGTCCTGCTCCAAGGAGTTCCACAGGCTGGCTGTGCGTTGCATGAAGAAATACTTCCTTTTTGTTTTTAAACCTGCTACAGTTTTCGGTTGATGTGGTTTGCTGTGTTAGGGGAACAAATACGTAACTTCTTTCTTGCGTTCTCCACACCCGTCCCTGATTGTAGATCTCTCTCAGCCCCTTTGTGTCTCTTTCCTAACATGAAGAGTCCCAGTCTTCTCTAGCCCCTCATAAGGCACCTGTTCTTAACACTTAATCACCTGCTGCCCTTGTTGGAACTCTTCCTGTGCCAGGGTATCCTCTTTGAGCTGAGGTGACCATAGCTGCACACAGGATTGAAGATGAGGGCATATACCACAATTGGCTCTGGCATATTGTGACACTTAGTCAGGTACACAACTGTGCACTTGCAGAGGGTCTCCTTTTGGAAGTGGCATGGCCTCATGCACACAGCATGTAAAGAGGATGTAATTCTGTTCTGGGTGAGATTGGGACAGCTAACGCATGCTGTGGGTACGCAAATGGCATGGCACGGCACCGGCTCGAGCCATGAGACTCCTTTCTTCGCCCATCTTCCGATAATACACCACTTAACCTCTTTGAAAAGTGGCGCTTCTAAACAAAGGCTCTGCCTTTGGTTGCAGAAGAGCCCAAGAAACCCTAGATGCTGAACCTGAGCTTAGATGCATGGTTTTTTTTTTTTAAATCCTCCCTGCTTGTCAGAAGCACCCCGGCTTGTCAAGCTTAGAGATGAAGCTTTCTTATACTGACACCTGGAGGCCACAGCCTGCTTCTTCCAGCTGAGAGCTGGCTTGATGGACAGCCATTGCCATATTAATACAGCTGGCATTTGAGCTGCCTGAAAACATGGCGTGTTACAAATGACAGCCCTGAAGGTTCCAGTGGCCTGCCTGCTCTCTGTTTGGGTTTGTATTTCTTTGTGGCTCAACATTAGAGGCTGAAAAATCTTGCAGATGTGCCTTTGAGTCCCTCATTTCTCCACATGGTGCAGGGAGCTCTTTGTTCCTGTCTGGGCCCTGCAAGTGTCAGAACCCTGGGGCAAAGGGAATATGCGTGATCTGCAGTTACTCAAATGTGCTGGGGGAAGCGGGGGGGGGTTCTTCTCCCACCCTTGGAGCTACTGCACCTTAGGAGGAGAGGAACTAGAGAAGCAAAGTGTCTGATCAGTGGGTTGTAACTGCCTGGTAAGTGGTCCTTTAGCCACAAAAGAGATCCCTTTCACTGTGTGCTCGTTAGCCTCTTCACAGGCTCAGAAGTGATTTGGAAACAGCTGAAACGGGATCTCTATGGATGGCAGGCTTGCCAGGCGCTTGAGGCTAGAATGCCGGCTTTAGTTTTTAGAGCCTATTATCTTGTTACAAAATATCTTGGTGCAATCAAATAGTGTGCAGCAGAGATGGCTCTAATTCTGGCTAGAGCCAAATGTCACAAGGACTTGACTGAACTGGCTGAGCGGCAGGGGAGAGAATATGCAGGCCAGTGGGCATTGGGAATCTGAGTCTTGAAGGATGGAGGAGAATAGGTGGACATTAATGGGCTGGGCTTGCACTGAAGTTTTTACCACTAAACGCTGGTGGCAGCATGCCCAGCAAATGATCTCAAGAAATTCATGTTCTGGCAGTGTTTTGATACTCCTGTCCACTGCAGAGCCTGGGCTCTTATCTGGGGCCCCGTTAATCTCACTGTCTCCTTTCCTTGAGAGTACAAAGCTACCCAGGAGGCAGATGCAAACATGCTTTGGGAGGGGGGGTCTCCCCACCCCAGCAGCTCTGTCATTGGCAGTCTGTCAATAGCACTTCCTTCTGGATCTCTAGCTGCAGAACATTTTTAATTCCCTGCCCCAATAAGGGTTTCATGTTCAGATTTGCAAATCCTCACTTCTCTAGCTCCTAGGACTGTCTAGAGAGCCTGTGACACAGCTGAGCCATTGCCCTTCACTGGAGGGATTCCAGTCATCTTTGCACATGAGGTAATTTAGTGGGTACAGAACCACACTCCCTACAGCTGAATTTCCTGAGGTGGTTACAAGAGCATCTGGCGGCATATTCCAGGTGTGTAAATGCCAAAAGCTCTATGGTTCTCCACTGCCAAGGAAGTGCCTCATCCGCCCCACCCAGCAATCCCAGCCAAATCGGATTAGCCTCCGTCCTAACCAGAGTGACGCTCACTCCCACTGATGGGGTGTTGTGTAAAAACACCATCTTTCTTATGTGGAAGGGGGCTTCTCAAGCAACTGGACGCCCAGCCACAGCTTGAGTGAGAAGGCAGCTCCCATGTGGGGCGGCCTGCTTGAGGTGCTCCACGCTGTAATTGTGTTGCTTGGGCAACAGTCCCCTTCAGCCGTCCAGCCCTTAAGTGTTTAACGTGTCCCTTGTCCAGCCTGCGTGGCAGCACGATGAGACAAGCAATAAGTGCTGTGGGAGAAGGGATTTCACAAGGTGCCAGGCCCCTCGGCAGCCGTGTAAGGAGAGAGTGACTGTGTAGTGATATCTAGCTCTGTCTGGCCTGCAAAAATGAGCAGTGGGGTTTCCCCACTGCAAGGGCACACCCTTCTGGCTAGAAACAGCAGCGTCTTCTGTGCCCAGAGTGCTCCCTGCTGATGCTTACTGTGCCGTGGTGGTGGTCTCTTCCGCAGCTCAGCCCTCTGGCTGGGACACTACCTGGTCCCCCACTTTCAGGTTTAGCTGTCTGGGGGGCACCTCCAACCATCCTGTCCCTTGCTAACATCTGGTAGGGGAATCTCAGGTCCACCCTCTACAGTGGGTCCCAGCCCAGGGACCTGAGAACTATCAGCCAACCCCCATGGTCTCCTTCCTGACTCTGGTTTCCCTGGGCTTTGCCTAGGCTGCAGTCTCAGTACTCTGCCTCCCCAGGCCTTCTAGGGCTGACCCTGCTTCCAGAGCCTATTCTTCCCCCTGTCCCTTGGGGTTTCTTTCCAGCCTTTTCTTGGTGTGGGTGCAGACTGGTCTCCCTACAGCCTTTTTGTCATGCTACTCAGCTTCTCCCAGCTAGGGGCCTCTGCAATTAATGTTCATAAATCCCATGGGCCTCCTGTCGGAGCTTTCTGGGCCACCTTAATACTTTTGGCATTTGGTGTGGGCTGAACATCCCCTTGCATTATCATAGCCCTGTGCAAACCCCAGGTCCGAGGAGTCTCTTGCGTCGGCAAGTCTCAAGTGCGTCACAATTACCATCTTGTGTTTTATCTTCAACACCCCAGGGAGGTAGGGCAGTGCTGTCACTCCCCTCTGTATGTCAACGTTATTGTACAGAGAGGTCAAGTGACATGCCCAAGGTCACACCAGAAATCTGTAGCACAGCAGGAAAGGGAGCCTGCATCTCCCAAATTCAAGGAGAGTACCACCGGTCATCCTGTAGGCCCTGCAGTGAGCTGGTCTCTTGCATAGAGCTGCACCTCTAGAAATCCTGAATCTGGGAACGCAATGGCCATGTCACCTTCCAAAAATTCGAGGCTCAGTTCTCAAATATGCACTAGCTTTGGCTGGATCGCACAGGTCCCGAGGCCCATGCTAGGGATGTTAAAAATTTAAGTGGAAAACCTCATGCCAAACTGCTGAACCTGACCAGCTTCAGCAAATGGCGAAGGGCTACAGCTGCCCCCTCCACCCACTTGCAGGCAGGGAGTTGCTTTATCCCCACTGGGGCACTCCAGCTGTGCTGTAGTCCTATGAGGGGAGCTGGGGAGGCCACTTCACCCTAGCAGAACTGGACTGGGCACCCCAGCCACAGGCAGGCCATCCTCCGGCTGGGCTGGAGCACCCCCCCGCCCAGCCCACACATGCCAGGACTGGGACTGCTTTGGCCCAGCTTTCCAACCTGTTTAATCCTTTTAACAGGTTAAAACAAAGCTGTTGGCAACAAGCTAGGGTGGGAGGAAGAGAGATGTGGATGGGCTGTGAGCTGAGTTGATAGTGTGTAGTGGATGGGCTGTGAGCTGAGTTGATAGTGTGTAGTGGGCCAAGAGTCTTAAGCTGTCTGCCTCAGTTTAGCTTACTGTAAAATGGATTCAGTTGCGTGCGTGTGTGTGTGTGTGTGTGTGTGTGTACACATGCATGCACACACGTGACTTCCTTTTGAAATGTAGCAGTGCCTTTGGCTGGCAAGTGGAGGTCACCCTCCTACCTGCTGCATGGTGTCTTGGATACTGTATTGAAGAATAATACCTGGCTAATTGTTTCCTGAAGCTCGTGGTCTTCTAGAGGAGACAATCTTCCCATTCCACACTGTGATCTCTTAATTGCAAGCGGCTCTTTGGGCATCACAGCCACAATTGCGTTGCATGTGCTGACCTCAAATTGCTGTGTGTGCTGCTGTGCCGTACTGGTGGTTTTGGCTTGTTCTCCTCTGCAGCATCTGCCTCACTTGGAGGCTGGGGAGCTACTGTTGCTCTTTCCTTTTCAGGCCTGGTCCACGCTTCACTTCTAACCCTCAGGCTACCATAAGGGCACGTTTTCTGGGGGTGAAATGACAATTGGGTCAGTGGAAGCTCTAGTGTAGGTGCAGTTTATACCGGTATAAGAAGACCTCTTTAGCCGTTGTAGCTCTTGGGCAACTGGAGTGAACATGGCTGGAAGAAGCCCTTTCCCAGCAAGAGTGTCCTAGCAGAGACCTGGACTTGATGACCTCCTGAGGTCCCTTCCAGCCCTAGGGTTCTATGACAGGGGCTCCTGTATGTGGAAGATGAGAGCTGCAGGTTGAGTTTTGAGCTGGCCTCTTCCTCTTTGCTTCTCTGTCATGGGAGAGACTTATCCCTATGTTGTATTCTCCAGTCTTTCATATAAACAATATGGGTGAGGCATGATAGGGGCCCGGACACGTGTCCAGCAAGGCAGTCCTGCCTCAAAGTAACAGTCCTTTTTTATTCTTCGTCTCCTAGGTTTTAAGGAAACTGCCTTCCTTTATGCCATTTCCTCAGCTGGGCTCACCCACGCCATGGCCAAGGCCTGCAGCGCTGGCCGCATGGAGCGCTGCACCTGCGATGAGGCCCCCGACCTGGAAAACAGAGAGGCCTGGCAGTGGGGCGGCTGTGGGGACAACCTCAAGTACAGCAACAAGTTCGTCAAGGAGTTCCTAGGGAAGAAATCCAACAAGGACCTGCGAGCCAGGGTGGACTTCCACAACAACCTGGTGGGCATGAAGGTGAGGTGGTGCTGCTGCACACTGGCTCATAGGAAATAGGGTCTGGGGGAGGTAGGGAGGTGGATGGATGGGAGTGGGATGCTCTGGATTAATTGCTTTTCTCCCTCTCCAGGGTTGGGTCTGAATCAGTGTGGTTCACCAGTGTGTGTGGTTTTTGAGACTGTCTCCTCTCCCCATGTTCTAGACTGGTGCACTCCTTGCAATCTCTTGATGTTAATATGATTGCTATGGGGCATTTTCACCTCCTTCCAAGAGCAGGAGAGTTTTACTGTGTTGCTGTCGGGGCTAAGATGTGCCCAATGTAGTTAGGAAGAGATGTCTTCCAGGCTGAAGAAGCTGGGAGGCGTGGATTGGCAGGGAGGATAAACTTTTCTGCAGCCTCCTGGAATAGGCTTCCAAGGGAGGGTATGGTATTGCCATCAGTGAAGGCTTCTTAAGACTGGTTGGACAAACACCTGTAAGGAAGGTCTAGGTGTACTGTGTCTGCCCTCAGCAGAGGGGCTGGGCTAGACTTCCTCTAAGGTCTGCTCCAGTCTGAATGTGGCCTGGGTAGTCTGCCTTGCCGGTCACTCTGCAGTACTGTGAAGATGTAGACCAGAAGCTGTTTTTTTGTGTTTAGCTGGCCTGGTTTGCTCAGGCTAGCAGAGCAATGCTGCCCTGGCTTTGATCACAAGAATAGGGAAATGGTACTAAGATGTGGTGGCTGACCCTGTTACCGGGGGGTATGTGGCTCTTGTGTGTAGAAGTAAGGAGTGCTCTTGTAATGGGTTTTTCCTTGTCTATCGTCCCACTTCTGTGCAGGGATGAGTCAGTCCGTGGTATCGATGGAATTGCTAGGCGAGCATGTCAAAGGACATATTAAAACCCAGTTTGGACCCTCTGCTTTGCTGGGCTTTACAGCAGACAGGCTGACAACGAAGGTCACAGTATAAAGGATTAATCAGGCTTGCTTGCTGCCTCCTTCCCTCCTTAAAGAGGTTAGGTGCAAGTCTGTGCTCCTGACTCTCCAACCACTGACTAGTATGGGAAGCTAGATGGCTGAGAGTCGGGGCTCATTCCACAGTTAACTGAAAGGGGAGACCCTTTGTGTGCTTCAAAATGAGGCACTTAAGATCTGAATTAGCATCTCAGTTGGCCTGTGCTGCAATAAAGCTCGCTTTGGATATCAAACAGCTGTGGAACCCCTGTCAATGTTCCCTCTAACTTGTTTTCCATCCATGTGTTGAATAAATGTTTCATGCACGGGGCATGTATAGATGTGCACCACCCATAGACAGACATACTGCTGGCTTGGGTCGCTCAGCTGGGTGGCATCTGAATTTCTCCTGGCCGCTCATCCAAGCGCACAGCTTACCAGGAACACTCACTCCTCTGTATGTGGGCATCTCTTGAATGTAGTTGTCCCCTCAATGCTCCTCTGAGGCATTATCCCCATTTTACAGATTGGAAAACCACTGATGTGCCCGAGGCCTCTGTCTAATGGTTCTGCAGGGAATTCTACAAGTCTCAGGGTAGGGCCCTAAATTCTGGTCCACAGGTGTCTGCACCAGGGGTTTCCCTGGTTAATGACATTAATTTAGTTAAACTATGCACAGCAGAGCCTGTTCTGAGTTGGCTCAGGCTGGTCCAGAAGTTGCAATAAGAGATTGGAGAAAGGCAGCTTCTGGCCTTAGGGGACAGCCCATCCAGATGTGCGCTGCTGCACACACTAGAGCAATGCGTTAAAGGTGTAGCACAACTTTTGGTGGTCCTCTCCCAACTCCACAACTCAGCAGCATGGATTCCTCCTCTTCTCCGCCCCGCCCCCCATTATTCCCCATCCTGGCAGAATGTGTAACAGGCCCTCTGAGAGGCAGCAGGAGGGAGTGGAGCCTAATTAACTGAGCTGGCGACGAAATCTAGTCTCCTTGCAGCCCGCATCTTCTCTGTGGGCAGAAGCAACCAACCACTCTTTCTAGGTGGGGGTATTACTCTGTCCCGCCCTTAACACAACCCTAGTTTGCCTCTTGGTAGAGGTTCTGACTTCACTACTTGACACTCTGGATGGGTTGCCTGTAACTTGCCACAAATGCCTTGCAAAGCGCTTCCCAGATGACCTCAGCCGCTAATGAAAGGGCAAGCTTGTCTGGTGTGAGGATGAGGTAATTAGACATAGGCCCTCTCCAGCTGCCTCTTTATTATGAAGCAGGCTCTCTGAATAGCCCACTTATTAAAAAAGCAATTTCCCTTCCATTGCCAAATCCACTCGAGCTCACTCAGCGGTTTTCCCCACCCGCCCCCAACTGAAAGAAGTCAACGCCATAAAGCTCTGTTGGCAGTGAAGTGGAAGCTGCTCGGTTATTACATAGCACGGCTGGTCTCTCTCTCTCCCCCTCACCCTCTGTCCCCTCTTTTGTAACCCATTAATGAAAGTCAGACTATTAGAGCCCTCAATTAGTTCCACTGGGCTTGAGTAAGTGATTTAATTAAATTTGTCCATGTTGCTCGGCAAAGTATCTTTAAACATGACTTTGCAACTACTTCTCTGGAGCACTGCTAAATTCCTGTAATCCCACAAAGGCCTGGCCTCATCCTGGGGCATGTTTGGTCAAGCATACCTTAGCCATCTGAGGGGCACTACTAGAGGGAACGTAGCAACTCGGGAAAAACAATGCTTCCAGCCCTTCCTGCCTGCTGGGCCCAGGAGCTGAAAGGGACAGGAAGGCACATTGAATGCAGCACCTTGCAACTCCAGGCCTCTCCCACAGAATGAGGGTGTAGAGCAAAGGAGGCAAACTGTGGGGGGGAAAAAGTCTATTCCCAATGCACATCTGTGCATGGCAGACAAAATTGTTTAGCCTTTAGAAGCATTAGGCGCACCGTTTTTTACCTGTCTCCATCCCCAGCGAACAAAGGATTATGTAGTGATCCAGGCTGTGAAAAGATGGCCTTGGGTAAGTCGCTTAATCTCTGTGCCTCAGCTCCCCCTCTGTAAGATGGGGGATCTTAGCACTTCTTACCAGAATTTGATGGGGGAGGACAGTACCCCAGAGGGGATAGGGTAGGAACAGGACCACAGCGGGACAGGGACAAATTCCACCTAGTGCATCAGGCTGGGTATGGAGGGGTCACCTCCAGCACCCCGAGGGCAGATGAGTCTGTCCTGGAGCTGCCTATGGCCATAGACCCAATGCCTCCTTTTGGGCTGTGACAATGGAGATTGAAAGGTAAACCATGGTGAGATAGCACAGCTGTGCCGAGCAGGGGTTGTGTGCACCTTGTGGGCCTCAAGGGAGAACCCTGACTTGCTTGGGAAACCACTACCTGTAGTGTAGCCAGCCTTGACTGTCTCGTGGTAACCACCTTCCCCTGCCAAACACACACTTACTCTCCCTGGAGTCCTGGGGCACCTTTATAGACTAACAGTTATTTTGAAGCATAAGCTTTCGTGGGCAGAGACCTGCTTCAACTCATGCATGAGTCAAAGCGGGTCTCTGCCCACGAAAGCTTATGCTCTAAAATATGTTGGCCTATAAAGGTGCCCCAGGACTTCTTGCTTCTGAAGGTAGACTACCATGGCTACCTCTGATACTTGTTTCCTAATCAAGATGCTCAGTACAGAAGCACGCAATGGTGCATGTCACACATGCAGTTCTTTGGGCAGGGTGTAAATTGTACCTGCCTTTGACAGCCACAACTATTGGCACATATCGGCATGTGCATCTGGAGTGTTAATTACAGGACTTGATTTGTCAGAGAGGCCCATTAGCAAGGCAACTGCAGGTAGGAACACCCACAGGTTTGTGGGCTATTTTAGCTTGGCCTTGCAAAAACGTTCTGAAAGCAACGGCCTGAAAATGAACTCGCTGCTGGAATTCTTTCCAAGTCAAGCCACCAGGAAAAGTACTTAGCTGTTCCATATGGCTTTTTCTCTTCAGAAGTTTTTACAAATGTTAACCAAATTGGGAAGAATTTTGAGGCTAACCTTTCCCTCCAAAGCACAGCTCTAAAGCTGGGTCACCATTCTTAAGTTTTGCACAATTGAATCTGTTAGGCTTTTTTTTAACTAGATCCTGTGATTATTTCTCCCTCCCCTGCTTTTATCTAGAATGCCCCTGCAAAGGGGACACTTGTGTTGTGACCCCACTGGTCACTCATTGTGATCACTTGGTTTTCTTCTTTCTCTGCTGCAAACATGTCCAAATCTTCATCTGAGGAAAGCATGGGGGGAGAGGCAGTGGCTTGCCGGAGGTAAGAGAGCTGCTGGCTGGGATCGATGAACAGCAATGTAAGAATTCCTAGGACTCTGTGGCCAGCTCCTGGATTTAGACAATTCCAGGAACTGGCTTAAGACCATTGAACGGTTGATGGCTCTGCAGGGGATGAATCGGGTTCTGTGCTCTGTTCCAGCTGAAACAGATTGCCTGCAGTGTCCCTATCGCAGGCTTTTTTTAAACTGGGTTTCAGCCTGTGCTCCACAGCCAGCTACCCTTGCTGTTGTGGGAAAGGACCACACTGCACAGTGGTGCTCTGCTGGGATCCTTGCTGGAATCTGGTGCATGTGGGGTTCTCCAATGCTGGGTAATCGGTCTGGCCCTCAACACAGCCACAGGGGCTCTGCCCTGTGGAAGTGATGTACCCTAGTCGGGTTCCGATGAGCCCTTACAGGGGATTAAGTGAGACACTTGGACAATCCCAGGGAGTGACTCAAGCTCACACACTGCAGAGGAAGGCAGAAGTCTCAGGGTTGCTACTCTGACAGGGCGGAGAACTCCTTCCCAATGTTGCACGTGGCGGCTTGTTGTATCTGAGCAAGAGCCAGCCAGGTGCCTGAGAAGGAAGCTAAGTGCTTCCTCCAGAGGCCTAATCCACCCTGCTCAGAGTCCCACTTCCAGCCATGGGAAAATCTGACCTTTCAGGGGGTGTCTACACAGCAAAGTGTTTTGGGATAACAGCCACTATTCTGAAATAACTTTGCACACATCTACACAATGCAGCTGCTATTTTGAAATGGTGTAAGGCTTATTCCACATTTTGTAAACCTCATTCTGCAAGCAAGAGGGCTGGTTCCAAAATAGATGTTTCAGGAATAGGGGCTGCGTGGACAGGGAATAGGGTTTATTTCAAAATAAGAGATTCCAAAATAAAGCTGCTGTGTAGACATAGTAGTATTTTGGATGCTTCCAGGGCCTTAACTCCAAAATAGGCTCTTGTGGGTGAAAAACACTGTTTCAGAGTAAGGCCTTTGCTTAGTTTAGGGCTTCCCTATAGTGTGGATGTGGTCTGTTTATAGCTTATTTTGGAATAACTCTGTAGTGTAGACACACCCTTATCGCTGCCAGACCCCCTCTCCCCTTGCATGCTGCAGTGGATACTTGTACCCATAAACCCTTGTAGCCCATGTGCTTTGCACGTCTGTCCTCTAGAGTCTTGCATTTCCTCCAGTGCCAATGGCACATGGGCAGAGGTGGGCCAAGGTGGTCAGATATCCATCCCAGCGGATACTGCAGGGGTCTTAAACAGCCACGCACCCTCCACTTATCCAGAATCCTGTGCACCCACCAAGTCAACTGTGCAGTCCTGCTGGCAGCAGGTGGGTGGGGCTGATAGCCAGCAGGGGCCCTGGGGAGGGTGGTCTGCCACTCGGAAGGGGTAGGCCCATGGACAGAAGGGGCAGTCAGCTTTCTGTGCTGCCTGGACCATAGCGCTGGCCCTGTCAGACAGCCAGAGAAGAGCTGCTGTGGCACTTCAAGGGATCTGGAGCTTCGACTACCACTGCTGCCAAATGTCAGGCCGTAGGGCAGCTGCCCCTTTGCCCCCACCCCTCCTATGCCAGTGGGCCTGTAAGCAATAATGAGACTTGTGAGGGGGGGAAAAACCAGCTGCTTCTGGAGTGACTGCAGTGGAGATGCAATGCAAGCCTCTAACTTCTGGTGGCCTGGGCATGAAGTCAGGTCTAAACTTGCATGTTTTCACTGGTGGAGTGGGGCACATGGGTAGGGGCTTGAGTGGCATCAGAGCAAAAGCACTGGGTCCCCTTGAGTGTTCTGTGCGCTCTCGAACAGTGTGGGATTTTATTTGCAGAGCTGGCCAGACGGCTTGGCACATAGCACGTAACAGCTTCTAACCACGCTGGCCCTGCTGAGCAAGAGCCTGTCAATCTGTAACCCGTCACTTGTTTGAATGCTACTGTGTATTATTGGATTACATTTGAGAAGGTCTTGGCTGGTGCAGGAATGAAGTGTGACCATTGGCTGGGGTTTGCTTGAGGCCGTACTAGGCAGAGCACCTTTCTAAAAATGCGTGCAAGATCAGGATTGCATTGGGCCCCGGCTCCCACCCAAGTCTGTGACCTATTGGAAATCTGTGTGTGATGCTTGGGATTCCTGCAGCCAAGTAACTAAGAACTTGATGATTGGGGAAATGGATTTGAGCCAGTCACAGGCTGGTGTGGGCGGCTGTAGAGTGGCAAACACCACAGATATGGAGCTGGGGCTGGTGTGGGGGGGTGGCCCTGGGGGTTGATTTAAGATGCCACATCACACCAGATGGCCCAAAGGAAGAGTGCACAGGAAGGAACTTATAAAAACCCCACTTGCTTTGTTTGTTTTTTAAGGGGTGGCTTTAGTGTGTCTGTGTTAAAGTAAAAACCAGTCTGCAGTGAAAGGAGTCTGTTACCAGCTGGGGCTGAGGAAGGATTAAACAAGACTTGCAATCCATGAAGAGACAAGCATGACCGTCTAAGATGCTCCCTCCATTTTCCCAGCAGCTGCAAAATGGTCTTGGGGTCAAACCCACCTGTGGTGGAGAACCTGACACCCATTTCTTAAGAGGAGGGGCTCCAAGTTAACGTCTGAAAACTGGATCTGATCCTCTGCTGACATGAGCCAGGGGCACTAAGGTGCTTTGCTCCAGCTGAGAACCTGGTCCTTATTTTTCTTCCATTCATGAGCACGAGCCTTGCCTGTCTTTCGTTAAGTTTGCTACCTGGGCAGCAGCTGCCTCTTGCGTTTGGGAGCTGCTTCTCTGTACCTTGCCATCTGCCCTCCTCTAAGTGAACCCACTGCTTCCTTTCTCCAGCTCCTGCTCACTTCGCTGTGAATTGTTCTGAGCACGGTAAGAACAGACCTTGTGGAAATTCAAGCTTCAGCTGGAAGAACTCCCATGGTGGGCTGGTGCACATACCCCTGGGCGATCGATAGTCTCCCTTATTCTTGGAAATCACATTCTGCTTTGGAGTTGTCCAGCCTGACATCAGCCTTCCCCACCAGTGGTGGAGGAAGGATGAAACCGCTAGAGTAAAGAAATAAAAGCCTAGACTCTCCATGCCAAACTCTCTGTCCTTGTGCTACCACAGAAGTCAGTGGGGGGGAGGGGAAGACGAGCAGAACCTGAGATCCTATGTGAAGTTGTCAATTTTTGTGGCAATGTGCAGGGCTCCAAAGCCCCCTTCTCCCTCCCACCTCCTGAAGTGGAACTGCCCATCCCCCTTTCTGAGACGACAATATGCAATTGCAGCCTCTTTAGAAAGCTGTTGGTTCCTCTCAGGGAATGTGGCTCATGGGATTAAATAAGGAACTGCAACTCCAGAGACCTGAGTTGTTACCAGCTCTGCCAATGGCTAGCTGGCTGCGTTGACCATGTGATGGCCCCTCTCTGCCTCCATTTCCCATCTCTTCAGTAGGGATGTTCTAACCACTTTCCCACAGGATTGTGGAGGATCCCTCCAGTGGGGCAAGGAAGCAGCAAGGTTTTGCCCAGCTAGCATGCCTTGTCAGGAGGTAGGGATGTGTTCCAGATTGTTTCGTAACCTGCCTTCCATCCTATCTGGCCCTGTTTGAAGTCTCAGCATGGTAACATGCTCATGGCTCGGCTACTCAGAAGTCCAAACTCCTTGTAAACCTCTGGCCTTTGATTCCTGGCCTCGTTTGCTGTCCTGTTCTCAATGGGCCAGATGAGCATCAGCCAGGCTGCCCATGTGTGACCTATGAGACCTCTTGTTCACTGTTGCCCGTGGGCAGGGTTGCCAGATTCCACTGGCTTCTGTCCAGGTCACTCTTCTCTACCAGCATCCCTAACGTGGGACCCCCGCCACCCCAGTGAGCAAAACTAGCCTGTCCCCAGAAACCATCTGGGTTACAACAATCCCAGCTCAGCATGCTGGAAGAGGGCCACTCATGGGGCCCTTTGCACACACTGCATCCCCTTGATCTGTAGTGGTCCCCTGTGCTGTGGGAGAAGAGCAGAAGTGCCCATCATGGGCCTTTCCATGTAACCACACTGAAGCAGCAGCAGCAGCAGCTTTAATCTTTTAGTTGAGGCCAGGAGCTCCTGGGTTAAAGGCAAGGCTTCTCGCAACTTAGGAGCACGCACTGAGGCTTGGACCCAGTGGGCCTGCTTCTGCTCTTCCACCATTCTGGATGTTGAGTAACACTGGCATGGTCTGCAGAGCATCAGGCATTGGAACCTGCCCCTGCCCAGGTAACTGTAGTTAGTGGCATGTGTGGGATTGGTTTAAAAGGCTTTAGGGCTTTTAAACACCTTGTCCTTGCCTGGACCATTGAATAGGGGAATTATTGACCCCTTGTACTGACTAGGCCTGGGCCAATCCCTTTTTTCACTGGAAAAAATGCTACTTTAGAGGTGGCAACCATTTTGCTAATGGGTGTCTCTTTTGGAAAATGGCTTCAGGAAAAGGGGCAGAGGCAGAAGTGGTTCATTTTAGCGCTTGGTGAAACAAGGTTTTACAGGGTTTGGTGTTTAGATTAACAGGAATTGTAGGAACCATTCACAAGTCAGAGGCGCCCCTTAGCCCGGGGCTAGTTATCTCTAGGTCAGGGATTCAAACTGGGCCTTGCATCTAAGGCAAGTCCCCTAACCAGTGGACTTTCTGGTATGGAACTTGGGTAGGGATGCCTCCATTTTAAGAATATGTGGTCACTCTGGGCCAGACCAAGGTCCATCTAGCCCTTAGCCTGTCTTTTGACAGTGGCCAATGTCAGGTGGCCCAGAGGGAGTGAGCAGAAGAGACAATAACCTGATCTATTCCCTGTCCCCTGTTGACCCTTCATTTGTCACAGGCTGGAGAGACACTATTTCTACCCTTCCTGGCTAAGTTTTGATGGACCTAACCTCCATGAATGTATCTTGTGTTTTCTTTTAAACCCTGTTTAACGTCCTGATCTTTGCAACTTCCTCTGGCAAAGATGGTCCACAGGTTGACTGTGCAATGCATGAGGAAATCTTCCTTTTGTTTGTTTAAACCTGCTACCTATTTCATTTGGTGAGCCTGAGTTCCTAAGAGAGTTATTTACTTCTATCCATATGCACTCTTCTGTACACCTGTCATGATTTTATAGACCTCTATCCTATTCCCTGCCTTAGTCTCCTCTTTTCTAAGCCAAAAAGTCCCAGTCTTCTTAATCTCTTCCTATGGTGCCTGTTCCACACCCCTAATCACTTTAGTTTGCCCTTTCCCAAATCTTTTGTTAAGTGTCTACATGCCTGTGTGAATCTAACCCTTTGCCACCTTCCCCCCGGCCAACCTTCTGGTTGCAGCTTGACCTGAAGCAAGCAACTGTTAGTGAACCACAAAAAAAATATAAGCGGTTATTCCCCCCACCTCTGCTGTTGACACAGTGAGATCATTGTATTCACAGATGTGAATGTTCCATCCTTTCTGAGGGGAAAACAGAGGGGTGTCCTGGGGTTTCATAGCAAATTATGGCATGGTTCATTACGCCTGCACTTGGCCAGTGAGCAGTGATACTTTGAGAACCAATGCATTTATGACCACTTGCAAATTCTGGCAGCTTTTTGGAAGAGCTGTTTGCTCTCCGGGATAGGATCCTGAACTCTGGATGGTCTCAGTTGTCTGCAAAGGTGTTGGGTTGGTATGTACTCAGCTGCTTGGCTCATGTGACTTCTAAGGTGGGAGTCCTGCCTTTGACACACCATAGAATTCCAAGTGACTTTGGCATGGAGTCCTCATGACAGCTGTCAAGTTCTAAAGGGCTTCAAGATTGGACTCTCTAGCTTCCCCTTCTTTCTCTTCCTCCCTCTTGGACACAGTAACTGGCTGTCAGTATGCTCATGGTGAAAACAGACCCAGGGAAGTGCCCTTAAATCCCTCCAGGGCCTTGCTTGTATCATAGGAGACTGGTATGACCTGGGACCTAGTAAGCAGCTTTCTCTCTCTCTTCTGGCTGCTGCCAAACTGAAATCCAGTGTCCATAACAATTCTTTTGCAGAATGGTCACTACAAATGCTATAGGTAACCCATCTTCAACGGGCACTGGTCAGTCAACTTTTTCAAAGTACAGCCATCTGTTCCTGCGGATGCTTCCTCTCTATTCATGATTGCCATCTTGTCACTGGTGGATAGCTGCCATTAAGGCATGTATTTTGCCTAATACAGCCTTAGAGGGGCAACTATACTAGTGTTAAAACAAGCAATACCAGTGCCCCTTAGATGATCAAACTTATTAGGTCCATGTGCTTTAGTGGGTAAAACCCACTTCATCGATGAGTTGGAGTGGAAACTAGCAAATCCGGGGTATGGGCATGTATACATAGTAGCAAAATCTTTCCCGTCCTTACTGGGATCAGTTAATGAAGCAAACTAAGCCGGATGTCTCATTCACACACGTGACTGTAGAAGTGTGAATACCAAAGGTGGGAAAATTTGCCTTTGTAACATGTTTAGCCCATTAAAATCAAGCCTAAGTTGATGCTTAAATTTGTAAAGGAATTTCGGTTCAAATGACTCGCTCTAATTGGGCGACTTAAAATTCCACAATAGAAGGATGGCTACTGTTCAGTCCAGTACTGCATGTTCAGGGAGGTTACTGTTCCCCCACAGGTTTGTGTTACCATGCCTGGTGTCTGGTTTGGTTTGTGTCTGTCCATCCTTTAGCGCAGAGACTGTCTAGTTTGCCCAATGCACATGGCAAAAGGGAACTGCTGGCACTTGATAGCATATTCACATTCGTGGCTGCACCGGTGCATGAACTCTGATGGTGTGGTTGTGTCCTGTGATGGTGTCACTTGTCTGGTTATGTGGATGGAGGTGACAGTGTGGTTTGTTGCAGGGGTAGGTGGTTGTTTCTGTGCTGCTATTTGCTTCAGGCTGCGTGCCTATCCTCTAAGGGAGGACTGACCTGTTTCCAAGGCCTCAGAGGGGTATTATTTTCCAGGTTAGATTGTAGCTCATCAGTGACGCACTGGGGCTGTAGGTGATGGTCAATGGACGGTCTGTTTTCCCTTGTTGGGCCTATCTTGAAGTAGCTCCTGTAAATAGAGGAAGAAATCTGCTCAACGTGACCAGCAAAGGATGTGTAAACCACTTATGGCCTACAGACCACTACTATAAAGAGACTGGATTAGGTCACCCAACAGAGAACGTTCTCATCCATCCAGTTAGGTACTTGGCTAGTGGAGAGATGAACCTAGGGGTTGTGACAAAAGATGAGTCTGATGGTTTTTGGAATTTTTACCATGGAAGGGCATACAGTAACAATAAGCAAGGTAAACTGAATTCTACTACATTAACCTTAACCATGAATGCAGGTGTGATCCCACTGCAAAAATACCACCTCAGATTCATCCCAGCTTCAGAAATACCTGTAAATATAATAGATAACACTAAAGCCCGTGATAGTACCAAAGATCGCAAAGCACTTCTGGTATTAACTAAGCACTGTCACTCCCCATGGAAACTGGGATACAGCCAAGGTAAACGACTTGGCTGAAGCCCGATTAAAACCAGGAAAAGGATTGTACACCCTCCCTTCAGTTTCCTTCTTCCAGCCAGGAGATGGCCTTGGTAGTGCTATGACTGTGTGGTTGGACAGGGCTGTGGTTAAATTTCTCCTGCCTCTATAAGTGACTTTTTTTTCTCCCCCTCCCACAACCCTCTTTTTTGTTTTCATTCTTCTGTTTGCAGGTCATCAAAGCTGGCGTAGAGACGACTTGTAAGTGCCATGGGGTGTCCGGATCCTGCACTGTCCGGACTTGCTGGAGGCAGCTTTCCCCGTTCCATGAGATTGGCAAGCAGCTGAAGCAGAAATATGAGACCTCCCTCAAAGTGGGCAGTACCACCAATGAGGCCACAGGGGAAGGAGACATCTCGCCACCCAAGAAGGCCGCCCCAGGTCACAGTGATCAAATCCCAAGGACTACAGATCTCGTCTACATTGACGATTCCCCTAGCTTCTGTCTGATGAGCAGGTATTCCCCTGGGACTTCAGGAAGGAAATGTTACAAGGACAAGAACTGCGAGAGCATTTGCTGTGGCCGAGGTCACAACACGCAGAGCAGGGTGGTCACACGGCCATGCCAGTGCCAGGTCCGCTGGTGTTGCTATGTGGAGTGCAAGCAGTGTACTCAAAGAGAGGAAGTTTATACCTGCAAAGACTAATGCATGCTCTGCCTAATGGATATCCTCTGTGATGGCAGGTTATTATCTATGAGAACTACACATGGAGACAAACAGGGTTTGATGGACGTTCTAGGATCCGAAAGCTATGTTGAGACATAAGCACTTTGTAGGGTACAGGTGACCCAGCTATGTTGCGTGTATTTTTTTTCCTGTAGACTGAATTTTAACCATGAGGTCCAACCGTGTGGAAATAAGTGCCTGTCACGTTGGGTTTAAGCATCAGTAGATCTTCAAAGCAATCCATGAACCTGTTGGCTAGGTAGCCAAATTTACCTTGAGGTTTTATTTCACCAGTCTGCCATAAAACTCCTGGAAATCTAGCTACTATGCAGAGAGCCAAACAAGTGACATAAACTGACTTAGGAGCTTTTGTGCCTTGAAACATTGTGGTCAAGGTGGCAGCAGCTTGCCTTAAAAGTAGCTGTGGGTTGGGTGGGGCTTAAGTGCAGAGGGTACTACTTGTTCTGCTAGCACAACTTCTGCAGATCTAACTTACGGATCTCTGACAGACCCACTGTCAAGGGTAGCAACCTTAACTTAGGCTTAACATCTGTTTTCTGATCCATGAGCCTAGCTTAAGAAATGTTGGTGTCCACCTGGCTGTGTTGCAGATGACAAAGTTTGGGAAGAATTCAAAGATACACCCACCCCACTCAGTCTGATCAGCCACTCCTCTTTACATGATGCTCTTCAGCACGATCACTGTCTTAATTTCTTTTTTTTTTTAACCACTAGAAGACATTTCATGTCTCATTTTGTAGAGGGTTAATTTTTTTGTCACCTCTTTGATCAGGCTCACCCTGTGGCGGCTGCTTCAGAAACCCAGATGAAGACCCTAGCCTTATCTAGTCAGAATTGGAACACTTTTTTTCCTAACAGTTATGACCATGTCTAGTCCATTGCATCACAGAAGGCGAGGCTGATTTGATGCTTGCCCTGCACAGCAGCCCTTCGGGACTGGCTTGGTCCTTCAGAGAAGCTTTTATATTACTAGTCAGCATTCCATTATTCTAGAACGCACTACAAGCTAGCTGTTGAGCTATGACCTTAAGCTTGTCTTTTTTAACCACTAGAGTGGAATCCCATGACTCTTTTTAAAAAGTAAACAAAATTCACCATGCCTAGCCAATCTATGGCTCTGCTTGAGGGTGGACAAAAACCAAGCCAAATGCAATGGCAGAGAGCACATACGCTGTGAACTAGGTGACAACCTCCATTGTTCTTTTGAGGATATTTACAACGCAGTACTTGATGGGGCAACGTTCTTTGGTCATATAACACTGCTGGGATCAGAAGTGGCTGACAAATGCCTGAACAAAACTTTCTAAACACTGGAGAGTGGAGGGCATTTTTTGTAGATTATCTAATAGTGATTGTCACTAGTTTATAACACACGCCTGGCTTTCACAGGAGGCAGGCTGGCTGGCTAACTTTTTCTAAGAAAAAGTACGTTGTTGCCTTGTGAGAGCCAGGTGACCTTCAAGAGGGACTATCTTCAGAGCTTCTTCTCAAATAGTAGCCACTAATATTTTAAGCTGTTCATGTGCATCTACTGGGAGGGGATATTTTGTTACCTAGTCAAGAGAAGGGCAGTCTGTCCTGGCTTGTTGGCATACTTTGCTGTGGGTGGGGGAGGGGTGGTGGTGGTGGGGGGGAAGAGGTGTGGGAGGGGAAGTATTTGTTCCCTTTATAGCTTTACAATCCTGCAAAGTGAAGCACCTGCTCTTTTTGTGCACTTCTGGAGATGGGTGTGTGCTTGGGGTGGGCGTGGGGAAGTGCACAGACGCATCAGATGCCAGGCATGAGGAGGCTGTTGCGGCTTCTGCCAGCTACGCCTGTTTGCAAGTCGCACGCAAGCAGTTTACCTGGTTTATTTTTTTTTAAATAGACTGAACAGAAGCATAATAGTCAGTGTGGATATATGCGTAATTATATATAAATATTGAATGAACATTTATTTATTGTAAAGCCTTTCAGAAGGACCTTGTGGTTTCAATGTGGTATTATGTCCAATCTCTCTCTCTCTGGTACAAACTCTTTGCAGAGCAACTTTGTCACACTAGAATACATTTTTCTGCCCAAATAAGACTTAAATCCAGATCCAAGCGCATCCAAAAGTTGAGGCATTTGAGATCTGGGCTGCTGGGTCCAGACCCATCTCGACTCTTCAAAAAAGAGGCTTGTTACATTCTGGATTTTGTTCAGTTTCTGTAATTATGGGACCTAATTGTTTTCCTCCCCCAACCTTAACCTGTGTATCCATCTACATTGATTGCTGGGGTAACACCGCATTTTTGTCAATGCTGGGGGATGGTGAGGTCCCAGATGTGTGAAGAGGGTGTAGGAGTGTGACCCGAGTGTAGGAGATTGTGGATTGGACACATTAGGGTAGCTTGCACTTGGTGTCTGTTGTCCAGCAATCAGTTTGACACTGGGTGAGAGAGGGGAAAAAAATAAGGCAAACTGAAAGATCAGAGGTAAGAGGCAAAGAATGAATGAACTACTGAGTGAAAGAGCTCTTCTATGTATTATAATTCACGCACTGAAGCCTGGATGCTTTCTGTAAGTATTTAAAAACAAATTGTATTTATGTTAATTTGGATATATTCCTTTCCTGTTGTATATTGTAAATAGTAAGGTTTATTCTCCTGTGGTTAAGCAAAACTTATAAATAACTAAATAGTAGCGAGGCACATGCATTAAATGTATAGGTAGTGTATAAAATATACTAACACCATGAAATCAGGAGAACTTGCCCCTTTTGATGTAAGGAGGTATAAAGAACACTTTTTTTGGTTTGTTTTTAAATGGCAGGGTTTTCCTGTGTTCACCTTATTCTTGGAAAATGGATGCGGGAAACTTAATTTGGGTCAAAACAATAGTGTCTCAGCAGAAATTCCTTGTCTTGATTTTGTAAGTGCCAGAAGATCATTAATCAGACAACTCTATCCCTGCTGCTCTATAGGGTAGCTCAATTCCCCCTCCCACCCCCATATACATAATGATGTAAATCTGTCAGCGTAACCTCTAGAGAACCTATTAAGTTCTACTTTCCCATAAGGGCTCGTTCTGCTGTGGCTTATGCCATTGCAATTATTCCATCTATAAACCTGTTGTGAGTGGAACTGGAACCTCTTAGTGCCATTTACAAAGGTGGAGAAAACCCCACTTTTTTTTTTCTATAAAATGAACTCTTGCAGCAGATACAACCGGAGAAGGAGGGTATAGGGGATGGGGTGTATGCACATAAGCAACCTTTCTGCTTTCCCATCCTCTTCCTTTCTCCCTCCTTGTGTTTTGAAGGGCTTGTTCTCCTTATCTGATCTAGACAGACTTGGAAGACAGTAGAGAGGGTGCAACCATTATTTATAAACTTTATTTTAATTTTTTATAATAGAGACAGCTGATGGAAGATATTTGTATTGAGCAGTGCATTTTGCTAGGTCAGAAACAAGACTATTTTTGTAAACCAGGCAAACTGTGTTTGTTTTTTTTTATATTAGATTTTTCTATTAAATAACCCCACACAAATAATTGTTGCACCCATCACCTGCTCAACAAGGTTCTGAGCTCTGCCATGGACTTCTAGGTAATGGATGTGAAGGGGTGCAAAGCCAACCCTAAATGTTGCTTTACTGGACTGCTCTCTTCTGACTTCAGAAGCCTTAAATTGGCAAACCTGAGTAGTATTCACCTTGAGGTGATTACCTTTTTCATCTGCTGCTTCCTTCCCTCAGCCTGAAACTGGAATTTCTGATCAGTGGAGGAAGGAAAACTTTACAGCAAAGATGCCCATGCCTAAAACTGGTAAACTGAACTTTCAAAGAGCTGTGTCCTAGCAGGTGGAATGTAGTAAATCCAGGGCTAATACCACCTTCACCAAAATGGTGATCTTTGCCCGTGATTCTTTCCTTCAATTGGAGAAGGGGAGGTGGCTATTATGAAAGCAATGGAGAGGGGTGAGGGTTCGATAAGGACTTAAGCAGGTCCCCAGTGCTACCCTTTGCCTCCAAGGAAGAATGCAAACAGATGTGCTGACTGCCCATCCTTAGATCCATGGAAAGGGAAATAGATGGGATGAAGATTTAACATTGGTCATGGCCTCACACCTACACTCAAAGAGGATGGTGGGGGGTGGTCTGCAAACATACTTTCACCTGCCCCACTTCTGTCCAGCATCAGCCACTTGTCAAGTGAAAGCATAGGAGTTCTGTGGGGGAAAGACTTCTAAAGGGCCCTTGCTTGGAAGGGAGTATTGGGCAGGTAATTGGCCACTGGCAAACACTAATGCTTGTGAAGTGCTCCTGGGGTGAGGAAGCCTTTCAGTAGTCCACAGAAGAATGCAGACAAGCTCCTGAATGCAGACCAAACTCTTTAGTCCTTGGCTTATGTGTTGTCACCTATTTGAAGTGGTGGCTTTGTCAGAAGGGTGTTGCTGGTGAGGTGCTGAGTGTCTTCCTTCCCTATATAATGTCCATGTGGTGTTGAGGCTCAGCACCTGAGTATCCCACCTGCAGACCTCTATCTGGGAGCACCTGTGCTGAGGCAGTAATAAGTCTCGGTACCAGATGGTCGCTGAATTGGTGGCTGGATTTAGCATGCAAATCAGGGTAAGAATTGGAGCAGCCCTTGGAGGGAAGAGTCCAATACAAAACACCTGAACTTCAAGTTGCTTCTCAGCCTAGTGTTAAAAGTGGGGTAGGGGATGAAGGGGGTGGGGGCATGTGGAAGGGAGAAGCCCTATGGAATAGAAATGCAGATGGCACTGTAACCTGGGTGCTAATTGAATAGGGAGCACGAAGGGATCATTTTGTTCCAGGTTTCTAAGAGAAGACCTAGGTTAATGCAATGGACCTGCATTTCTAGGTATACTGGCCCTAGGTATTCTGCCACCCACAGATCAAATGTCTCCTGAGCGCCATGCTATGGGCAGCTCTTCCTCCAATAACAAGCGCATTGAAGCACTTGGCCTCCAAGGAGCTCTCAAAATGCTGAAGGCCATTCACAAAGAGAGCAACAGGAAGTTGGGCTGCAGATTGGCTCTAAAACAGCCTTGCAAGCTCTCCTTTCAATCAACCCATCCCAAAGTAGCCTTCTCTGACTCTGGGCCCTGACCCGGTCCCCTGCCCTGCAGGGTCTGAACGTGGAGTCTAGGATTTGTTTTGTGCACTTGACAATGGCCTTTCCTTCCCCAAAGGGAGGCGGGGGACTGAACACTATGAAGGATTAGAATTTTCTTTTGGGGTTTTTTTAAATGTCTTATGGGAGCCTAAGTTATTTTTCTCTACCTCATATGTACAGCTTGTAGGTATAAATCTGATTCTGAGTGACTGAGAATGTATTTAAGTTATTTAACATCTTTGTATAACAAAAGCCAGAACAAATGAAACAATAAATGTATTTTAAATTATATGTGGTGGTTGGTCCTGTTCCTTCACTGGGGTTGGCTGGAGTGGATGCAAACGGTCGGAGGGCAGTGATGGAGTCCTTCAAGCTTAGAGGTTCTGAAGCCTACACTCCACCTCCAGCTGTAGTTGTCCTCTCCCCACTTAATCTCAGGCCCTAGTCCAGAGCTCTGTGCTGTCATCTGAACCCCCTCAGCCCAGACTCCACTTCTGCAGTCTGGCCTCCCCCCTAGAACCTGTATCCCTTGCTGGAGCCCTTGCCCTCTTCTGCACACCAACCCCAAATTCATGGGCGTTTATGGTCTTCCATACCCTGATGAGGCCTCAGGTCAAAGGGTTTGTCTACCTGGGGCTAGATCAGGAGGTTCCGTTCTGAGCCTGGTCAGTCTCTTAGGTTCATGAGTCAGGCTTCTGGGAATGAAAGACTTTTTTTAAGTAGCCTAGGATAAATTGCAGGTCAGGCGCAAATGTCTTCTGTTAGAAGCCACTGCTTTCAGAAGCATGATGCTCAGGCATTGGGGAGCTAAAAGCTTTCTTCTGAGCTGCTCCCATCAGCACCATGCATCTATTGCTCAACAAGCCTGCAGCCGCCTTGCAGCATTAAAAACCTCCGTAGTCTGTGGAAGCCACCAGACTCGGGTTTTTCGCAGCAGCTACAAAACCAGCCAACAAGCAGATCTTTGCGTGCTAAGGTTAGTGCCCTGTGGGAGTGTCTGGGAAGGTTCTGTTGCCTGGCTCTCTACGGTCTTTTACGTGTGAAGCTTCAAAGCCAAGGATGGCCAGGGTGCTGCACCACCAGTGGAGAAAGCGAAGCTGTTCTGCGTCTGAGATATGCAGATTAGTGATCAACAGGGTTCCTAGAGGAAAAGGGAAACTCAGGTTCTCAGTATCCTTGTTTGGGGTTAGTGTGTGGCTTTTTTAAAGCTCCACTTTCAGCTGGCTGCTTCCCTGAAGGCCAGCTACTCAAAAAGCACCAGCTGCCCACTGCTGAGCTGGGATCCCCTTTCCTGAATAGTGCATATCCTGTTGTGTTTATCATCTACTGTCTTAGCTGGTGAACCTCCTGGAGACAAACTGTCACTTTCTACAGCCCCCAGCACAGTGGGGATCTAAAGACGCTGGCTCCTGACTGCTCCAGTAGAAATGCTAGGTAATGGCTAAATGTCCCTAAAGCCCCTCAACCCCTACCAGGCTACTTGAGGGATAGAATAATCAGCAACCTTACCCTGAAGTAGTAATGGGGATGACCCTTTTGGGAGGTACTTCCAAGCTCCCAGAGGTTAATGGGTGAAGGCTGAGGGCAGGGCTGAAGACTGAGTGCTGGCAAGGGCTGACCTGCCTTTCATGGGTGAGAAGCTGGCTTGAGAGGAAGCCTGGACGCAGGGGAGCTGTGGAAGTTTGGAAGCAGGGTGCTTGGTGTAGAGATGAGAATGGAGTGTGGGAGGCAAGAAGGAGGAATAGAGTTACATTCTGGAAGTGTATTAAGACTGGATGTCTCCTTTCGGTGGTCTCCAGACAGGCTATATATACGTATCTTAGAACTGGAAGGGACCTTGAGAGGTTGTCTCATTGAGTCCAGTCCCCTGCACTCGCAACAGGACTGGTGAGGGCAAAGGAAAATTAGGGGCTGGAGCACATGATGTGTGAGGAGAGGCTGAGACACTGGGGCTTAGCTTGCAGAAGAGAGAGGTGAATTGATGATGAGTTTAAGGCTGTTGAAGGGGGCTCTAAAGAGGCTGAAGAGAGGCTGTTCTTGGTAGCGACCGACACAAGGAGCAATGGTGTGAATTAGAGGGAGAGGTGTAGGTTGGATATTAGGAAACATTTCCCCAGGAGGGTGGTGAAGCACTGGAATGTATTACCTAGAGGTGGCAGAATCTCCATTCCTGGAGGCTTTTTTTTTTTTTTTTTTTTTTTTTTTTTAAAAGTCCCAGCTGGACAAAGCCCTGAGGGGGATGATTTAGTTAAGGTTGGCCCTGCTTTGGGCAGGGGCCTAGACTAGAGGACCTCCTGAGGTCTCTTCTAGCCCTAAGATTCTATCACCATCCTTCAGATTTTTTTTTTTTTTTTTTTTTAAATTTAACCTGCCCCAAAACTTTGGTAAGCCACTTCCAAGGATTGAGTTCACAACCCTGGGTTTATCAGGCTAATGCTCTACCCACGGAGCCATCCCTCCTCCTCTCTAGAGTAAGCTGAGTACTGATGTGCAGGCTACAGCAGTCAGTCCTACAAAGTAAAGAAGAAGGGGGTGACCCCAAGTGTGTGTCTGGTACCTCTAAGTTCTGTGGTTGTGTGGCATGGGACTTTGCCCCACGGTGGATCACAGCAGTAGGGTAAGGTGTACCTGGATCACAGTCCTGCCCAATGGCTGCAAGGCCTGACTGGGGTTGTTGAAGGCAATGGTTGTCAGGGAAGAAATCTATTAGGAATCAGGTTGAAGGGTTGGAGCCAGGGTGGTCACGCTCGATGGGCCATGCTACAGTGGGTTGGTCTTGGATAAAGCCAGTCACAATAGGAACTGGAAGACCGGGCATTGGAGACAGGATCCAGGAACAAGCAAAGGGTGTTTCCTGAGCTCTGCCTTGTTACACAGCCTGCTTCACCCAAGGCTGGTTTGGGTGGATGGTGTGGGGGCAGGCAGACAGTTGAGCTGGAGCCAGTGTTCCCTCTAACTTTTTCTGTCAGTGTGGAATAAATTTCATGGGCACTGATGTATGGAGATGTGCACCACCTGTAAAAACTTATGCTTCATGCTGTGTATGCTCTGCTAATCAGCTCGTGGCTGCCCAAGTGCTCAGCTTACAAAGAACACTTGTGCTAGTCCTTTCTGCCCCTCAGTGGCTCTTGCAGCAGTAACAAGCTTTCTGGGGTACACAATGCAGCAACTGAGTGTACCCAGGCTGCCTGGTGGTGGTGTGGAAGTACCAGGTGCCCAGAGACCTGGGTTCAAAGTCCCCGAATCCTCCCCAAATCTGTGTCCACCTCCTCTTTCAAAGTGCGCACGTCACTGTGGCAGGGAGGAATTCACGGCTCTGGTAAAGTTACTCCAAACCAGCTGTTTGTGTGCATGTCTGTTGCACGAGCCCATCAATTAGGTGGTTGGGAAACCAACTAACTACAGTTATGCAGAACTGGGCTATGCAAACCCCACGCCCACAGCTGATAGACTTTTGTTGCTAGCAAAAGTCTGTGTAGAAGGGAGCGTGAACAACCTCCTTTTGGTAAATTACTGGCCGCTTGCAGCTGGGGTCATGGCATTCTCCAAAACCAGTTAAGGTCAGAGATTCTTAATATGCATTCCCTGAATCATTGCAGGTCCACAGAGAGCGTGGCTCTCTTCCAGCCCAAGTTGTTCTATTCTCTATGGTCTCTTATCCTGCTCTGAGCGCCAGTAGATGTGAACACCTCCCTATAGTGCCTGAAGCGACATGGTTCGCTTCTGTCCCAACTTTCTCTCTTCCTCTCCATCCAGGAAGAGTTGCATGTGTGCCATAGTGTGGGTTTGTTTTTCCTAGGGTGGTTGCTCAGAAAAAAGCCCTCCCCCCCCCGTGCCCCTGACACCCTTATGTGTTGCTTTGTGTTTATATTGGAGAGGGCAGGTTGCAGAAATGTTCCTTGTGTTTGAAATGGTAGCTGTGCGATGGCCCTTCCTTCCTTCCTGAGGAGGTTGGGTCCAAACCCAATAAAGCTCTGGCTGCTTCACGGGCAAGCTTTTTGACCTTTAGCGCAGACAGTTTCATTCTCCCTGAAGAACAAATAAAGCTGTTGATCGTGCTTTTCATCTCAGAGCTTGAGGCTATCCTGGGTCCAGGTCACTGAGTGCCTTGAAGATAAAATACCCTGCCCTTGGCTTGGTTCACGGGTGCTGGAGGCTGGGCCAGCAGACTCTTCACTGAGATGATGTCTACAGTAGACATAGAAGTCGACCACCAATGCTCAAATTTAGCTACGCCAATAACAGCTAAAATCAATTTATGAGGTTCACCTCCGTGTCTGTCCACACAGCAGAAGGTTGAAGGGAGCATTTCTCCCTTCAACTTTCCCTTTTCCTCACCTCTCATGGAATGTTCAGGGGTCGATGCTGTCCCCTGGGAGTGTCATTTCATGCGTACATGAAATGAAACCCTGGAAAATCGACCCTGAGTGGATCGATCTTCTGCTGTAGTGTGGCTCTAACCTGAGTTCTTAATCGAGATCAGGGTTTAGGGCAGGGGTCAGCAACCTTTCCCAGCTGAAATTTGACCTTTTGACCACTATGTAAAGTCCAAGTGCTGAGGAAACTTTTTAAAGTAACGAATAAGTCCTACTTACAAGAGCTTCATTAATAAATAAATGAAGATGCAGAGTTTTATTGTTTAGGGGGTGGTTGGCAGCCTTAGCTGGTCTTTTGTTAATCCACAGGTGGCCTGGTTTTGAGCAAGTTCCTGGCTGTGCATGGGGGAGGAAGGGCAGGGCTGAGCCCCTGCCTTGTATGCTGATGAAAACCAGCTTGTGGGCTGCTAACTCCTGGTTTAGCAAGACCCCGTGGAGTGACTCTAGACAGCCCTGACACTGGTGCACTCAGGAGCTGGAGAAAACAACAAGGTAGGTTTATGCTTGCGCTCTGAGTCCCAGCTCTGATTCAGATCTGTGTCTCTACAAACACACACACACACACACACACACACACACACACACACACACACACACACACACACACACACAGGTTTCATTCCGGATCTGGGTCCTAGAACAATGCTGCAGGAGGGGCAGACTCAGAGCCCTGCTGTGACTTAGCTCTGAGCCCTGTCATGTGGCAGAGATCTGTGGTTGAAGGCCCACGTAGCACAGTGTGGACGTGTCAGCATGACTGTGAGATCCGCATCTGGTCAACGTAGCATCACGAGTATGGCCGCTCTAGTCCAGGCTTGGTGTCCTTGACTGTGCCCAGGTCCTGTGGAGCTGGGTTTACAATGCAGGGGAGACATGCCCTGTGTGGCCAGCTGCCTCCAGAATGGGGCCTTCTTATCCTTGTGATAACTGAGTGCCTCTCCTCTCTAATGGCAAGGATGCCAGCAGGCTGTCTCTTCCCTCCCCGCTGCTGGCCTGTTCAGCTCTCATTTACTATGGCAACCCTCAGGAGTACTTTCGCTACACCTGCCACCTCAAGCCTGTGCACTGGTTAACCCCAGAGGGTGGAAGGACTGATGCCACGGCGTCGGGCTGAAGCATCCCAGTCAGGATGGGTCACAGGTACCCCTCTGTGCTGAACAACAGGGGAGGGAGCTGTTGCAACCCCCAGGCAATGGTCCTCAGTGTTTATTTCCAGCTGCTTGTGCTGCCACTCCTGTGGTTGGGTTGCTGGCGCGTGGGTCGTGAGAGCCAATAGGACAGCCGCTGTCCACTCAGGAGTGAATTTCTCCTGTGCCGCTAATCCAAAAACTACTCAACCTTAAGTGTTGTGGGCACCTTTCTCTGAGCCTTGTTACCATTGGGGGGCTGCTATGTGAGAAACAGCCACCCTCCCATGCAGCCTGCATGCCCCATGGTCCCCATGTCTTTCAAACCAGGCTGACCGTGTGATCCATTGGGTCATTAATGAAGGCCCAGTACTGGCTAATGATCTGGAGAAATGGTCTGAGGAAAATAGTGTTTCCCACATACAAAATAGGAAGTGACTGTCTAGAAGGGAGTACTGCAGAAAGGGATCTTGGGGGTCATAATGGATCACAAGCAAAATATGGGCCAACAGTGTGATGCTGCTGTAGGAAAAGCAAACGTGATTCTGGGATACATTAACAGGAGTGTTATGAGCAAGACATGAGAAGTGATTCTTCTGCTCTGCCCTGAATAGACCTCAGTCGGTGTATTGTGTCCAGTGCTGGGCCCTGCATTTCAGGAAAGAGGTGGAGAAATTGGAAAGGGTCCAGAGAAGAGCAACTAAAATGATTAAAGGTCTAGAAAATATGACATGATACAAGATGAAAAGAACTGGGTTTGTTTAGTTTGGAAAAGAGAAGGCCAAGAGGGGACATGACAGCAGTGTTCAAGTATCTAAAAGGTTGTGTCGAGGAGGAGGGAGAACGATTATTCTCCTTGTCCTATCAGCAGAGGCTATGGACTTAAACTGCAGCAAAGGAGGTTCAGGTTGGACATTAGGAGAAGTTTCCTGTCCAGGTGGTTAGGTACTGGAATACATTGCCAACAGTGGCTGTGGCATCGCCGTCATTGGAGATAGTTAAGAATAAGTTAGATAAATGTCTAGCACAGATGATCTAGATAGTGCTTGGTCCTGCTGTGAGGGCAGAGGACTGGGCTTGACCTCTCAAAGTCTCTTCCAGTTCTCGTAGTCTATGGTATTCTCAAGCTGATGCGCATGTCAGCCTGAGTGGTAGATTGCTTGCACTAAAAGAGATATGGACTGTTCTGATTAAGGGGTGGGCCCCAGATGTTCTTGTCTCCCCTTTCCCATACAGGGAATTGAATCACAGGAGAGGTCATGTATGCCCTGAGAGCAACCTGAGACCATGTCACGTGCCAGTAGGCTGTGTGCATGGAAGGAGGGGGTTGCCTCCATCCGCTCTTCTCCCATCAATACCTGCAAGCAGGCTCCATGCAGGGAGCCCAGGAAGGAGAAACTGAGCTTCCTGCATCCTTCATAGGCTTCTAGTGCTTGGTGACCTTGCAGAGCAGACTTAAGCTTAGAACAGTGAGGGCTGATGCTAAAGTCAAGAGATGGGACTAAATGATGGATGGATTCCATGGGCAGGTCATGAGGTTTGCTGCTTGCCATGCAGGCACCTTGTTAGACTTGCTCAGCTTGGGTTTTCTCAGGGGGTAGGCACCAGGGTTAGGGCTGTGCCAGGATGGGGCAGTGCTAGCAGGAGGCAGTGGTGGCTGAGGGCAGAGGGTTATGCAGCACAGGGGCAAGGAGGCTAATGCGGGCACGGGAGGGGGCCAAGGGAGGGAAATGAATGCAGCCTCTTGGTACAGTGGGCCGACGAGCAGGGGAACAGGAAGAGAGGAATGGTAAAGAGAAGGCAGGAAGCAGGGGTCCCCCTAATTTTTTCCATCTATGGGGAGAATAATTTTTATGTGCAGCACGGCATGTATGGATGTGAACCATACTGATGGCTGTGGGCACTTGGCTAATCAGCTGGGCAGCACCTGCACCTCTCCTGGGTGGCTGCCAAAACACTCAGCTTATAGGGAGTGCTGGCTGGAAGTGAGCTGTGATTGCGCCCCAAGGACCTGGGGCACAGGCTCTGATTGGAGGGTGTGGGGCCAGCCTTGAGTGTGGAAGGAGGTACTGAGCGTGAGCCCAGCTGGAGATCCCCCCAGGGCGAGCTCCAGGCTGCCTCCCACCAGACCTGCCACATACCTTCAGTGCTTCCCGTCTGACCTTATGGTACCCTTCCTGCCAGTTGGAGAGTGAGAAATTGCAGGCTGAAACCTCGCAGCCAGCCTCCGCCAGACCCTTAAAGAGCTGCTAATGTGAGTCGTAAAGCCAAAGTAGCCCAGCATCCCACTGCGCTTTGGCAGCTGTGCCAGCAGAGGAAGTCAGCAAAGCTAGGACACGTATTGTAAAAAATGGGAATTTTTTTTTAAAATACAGGATTAGAGACTTTCTCTGCCATGTGTTCTGTGTCTCGACGATTTAAGCCCCAGGCCCACTCTGCCTCCTTTAGGCATCAATGAAAAGATGATTTCAGCCCCAATCTGGGGGCTGGTAGATTTACTGAGGACAAAGTGGAGCCCAGTATAACTTGGAAATGACCCTTAAAATGCAATGCCTGGGCCCTGGTGTGTCACAGGCTCTGACTCATGCAAACACCTAGGAGAGCAGTCCTCAGATGGATTTAATCTCTCTCCCCTTGTTGGTGTCTGTATCCCCTCTTCCTTGCTTACCCCCACACAGGTGTGCACACCCTTTAAAAATATTAAAGCCAGTAAGGCCTTGATTCAAATAGATCCAATGATCCAAGAGGAAAGCTGTGAAACATGCACATTGTGCCACAGTGAACGACTTCACCTACAGAGGACAATGATTTTGTGTAACAACACAATGACAGCTGAGCAGAGCCCTGTGAGGATGCACAGCACCATCTGAGGACCTGATATGGTTGGAGCAATCAGCTTTTGTAGGTGTTCTAGAAGTTCAGAGTATAATTATGATGAGCTGAGGCCTGTTTGGTGCCCTTGATTTACCAGTTGGTGGGACCACACGAGGTCAGGTAGGAGGTCACTGCACAAGGTCACATAACAGGGCAAGCTGGTGCCTCTGTCTTCTCTAGTTAGAGTGTAGGCTCGGCAGGGTAAGCACAGTTGCTCTGATCTCCCATCACACTTGGGCCCTGATCTTGGTTGGAGTCTCTAGGTGCTACTGTGTAGGAATGGCAGTATAGACAGACAGACAGCTAGGGAATTACTGACTGTTGAAGACAGGGTATTAAGCTAAATGGACCTTTAGTTTGACTCGGTGTAGCTGTTTTTTTGTAACATGGAGAGAACTGGAGTCCAGTTCTGCTGGGGCTTTGTCCACTAGACGACGTTCTTCCAGTCTTTAATTATCCCCCATCCTGTTGTTGACTTCATCAGGGCAGGGGTAGCACAGAGGTTTGAGCATTGCCCTGCTAAGCCCAGGATTGTGAGCTCAATTCTTGAGGAGACCATTTAGGAATTGGGGCAAATGGAAGCTGGGGCAGTGCTTGGTCCTGCTAAGAGGGCAGGGGGCTGGGCTAGATGACGTCTCAAGGTCCTTCTCCATTCAAATTTAATTTGAATTTTACCACCGTAAGAGAGTGATGTTTCTGCTCTGGAAACATTTTAGATTGTGGTCCTGTTGGCTTCCCTGGTTAGTATTATTTTCTAAGGTGTAAACTACAGGAATATGCATTGTGAACTGTACCTCACCGCTCCCGCTAGTGTGAAAGAGACGCAAACAAGGGCTAGTTTAATTAATACACGACCTTTCTCTCCTAAGCCCTGTAGACTTGTAGACCTGTGCTAGGAATTCTGACAGATGCAGCTCAGAAGAAAAGGGGACATGGTGAACATCAGCTCTAGAATCATCCCAGACACCACTTGGTCGTCACAGTTGACCTGAAAACCTTGTGATACCTCTCGTCTTTGATTTCGGAGCTTTATTGCTGTCCTTTATTTATGGGCCAGTGGAGGTTGTGGTGTTTTACAGGCACACGAAACAGTCTTTCCATGCCGCCTATGCAAAATGTGGATGAGGCAGGTTGTTTGACTCTGGGGTATCATGGCAAGGCCTCTCTGTAGCACCTGGATCGATTTGTAGGGTGAGGGTGGATTGAATAGAATTGGGTGTACCATTGGGTACAATGGGAATGCTGGATGTAGAGAGTATGAGAAAGGAAATAATGAACGGTTATGCATAGTACTGATCTGACAAGTTGGGTGAACTAATATTTTTATTGGACTAATTCCTGTTAGAGAGGCCAGCTTTCCCTCTTACACAGAGCTCTTCAGCAAATGTTGGTCCAGTGAAAGATATTACCTCACTCACCTTGTCTCTCCAATATCCCAGGAACGTTGTGGCTTCAGCAACAGTGGTTGGCACCGGTCTTGTGTGTTCCAAGGGTGGCTTTTAGTTTGTTTTATTGTGCGCTTAGATTGCAATTCCACCTGATAATATGGGCAAACAATGAGGGTGGCCATTTCTACACAGGCCACTTCTTTCGGAAGTGGTATGCTAATACACGGAGCGAAAGATGCTAATGAGGCGCAGATGCAAATTCCCTGCACCTCATTAGCATAACATCACGTGATTTGGAGTCCGGAAGACCGTTCTTCCGGACTCCAAAAGGCCATGTAGAAGTGCGGCCCCTGGGGGGGAGAAGAGGGGGGGCCTCCAGAAGGAGGACTTCCTTCTGGAAGCCTCCCCAGGGCCGCACTTCTACACAGTGTTTTGGAGTCTGGAAGAATGGTCTTCCAAATCCAAATCACGTGACATTATGCTAATGAGGCATGGGGAATTTGCATCCGCACCTTATTAGCATCTTTCGCTCCGTATATTAGCATACCACTTCCGAAGGAAGTGGCCTGTGTAGAAATGGCTGGTGTGCCTACACAGCAAAGTTATTTCAGAGTAAAGGCCCCTGCTATTTCGAACTAATTTTGAAACTGTGGATGGTTTATTTTGAATTCTAAAAGCCTCGTTCTACAAGGAAAGGCTGCATAGACAGGGAATAGGGGCTAATTTGAAATAAGATTTTTCTGGAATAGCTTATTTCAACATAGCGCATCTACACACAGAAGCTGGGCAATTGAAAATGCCAATGAGGCACTGATTACGTATCTTGCTCTTCGTCTGCATAATCTCTTTTTTCGGAAAGAAGAGAAATAAGAAGAAGGGCTCTTTCAAAGTTTGGGTTTATTTTTGAAATAGTACCATCTACACTGTTTTCTTCCTTTCGAAAGACTCTCTTCCAAAAGAAAATTATGCAAATGAAGTGCAAAATACGTAAATCAGTGCCTCATTTGGATGTTTGATTTTGAAAGGTATGAAAGTTCAGACACTGCTAAAATGTGTATTGAACTAGCACTCAGCTGTTTTGAAATAGAAAACCCAGGCACAACAGAGCCGATTTCGGACAGGAGCCCTTGGATGCACTCCAGCTTTTTTCAAAAAAGCCCCTATTTCTTGTCTCCGCAGCCCCTATTCTGGAAAATCTGTTTCTGAATAGGTGCTATTCCTTGTAGAATGAGGTTCACCAAATTCAAAATAAACCATCTGCAATTTCGAAATAATTTCAAAATGGTGGTTGCATTGTGTAGACGCTTGCAAAGCTATTTTGGAATAGCGGCTGCTATTCCGGAGTAACTTTGCTGTGTAGCTATACCGCAGTGGATGGAGGACGGTAAACAAGAATCCAGCACTACGTTTCTTGTGGGTGGAGGTTAGATTAGGATGACATCTGCCTTTCTGACCTGGTTTGCCAGCAGATTCCAACCTCAGAGTATCTGACTTTAATATGTTCTTGGGCTGTTTATGGAATAAACAGAATTCCAATGGGCTGGAACCTCCTGCAAGAATTGGCAAGGGTGATGTTTTTTTTGACTTTGTTCACTTTTCTTTCTAGAGATACTTCAGAATGTTTTTAAACCAGGCCTTGGGTTTGCTGTTCATGGAGCTTCCACCAAAGATTTCTTTCCTTTAGACTTGAAGCTTCTCCTACAGTTACCCTCTACTCCACAGTAAAACAGTTTTGAATGCGGGAATCAGATCGATGCTGAAGTTCTGTCAATGAGGCAAGTGCCCTTAATAGAGATGAACTTGCTTTCAGGAGAGAGTTCCCAGAAAACCCAAACATCAGTGCTGGTATTCATCTTTGTGTAAAAATCCATGATATTGGTAGTGTAGATGCAGAAAACCCTATTTACCTAGCTAACAAGACCATTCATGTTTTATGTTCATACTTAAAAATAAATCATGAAATTTTCTCCTTGTGTTTTTTCCCTTGGCAGCTGTAAATCTAGTTCCTTATTTTTTGAAGGGTTTAAAATAACATCTCCTCAGCTTTGTAGTAGAATGGTAACACTTCCTTGGTCCATCTCCTTTGGGCAGGTCTATACTAGGCAGGTAAGTCCATTGTAGATATGCAATTCTAGCTATGACAATTATGTAGCTAGAATCGATTTACCTGCAATTAACTTACTTGGCCGTCCTCACAAAGAGAGGTCAATGGGAGAAACTCTCCCATCAAACTCCCTTGATCCTCATGATATTAAGGAGTACAGGGGTCAAATGCTGACCTCAGGTAGTTCGATTTTGCGCTTTTCTACCAGGCACACAAAATCAAATACTCTTCCACCTAGTATAGATATATGCTCTGTTTGGACTGAGGCCCGAGCAGAAGTATTATCTCCAATTGTACCACAATTTAGGCAGGGTATGGACAAATTGGAAAGAATCCAGATGAGAGCAACAAAAATGGTAACAGATTTGGAGTCCCTGACCTATGAAGAAAGGTTGGAAAAACTGGGCATGTTTAATCTTCAGAAAGGAAGAGAGGGGGAAACTCATAACTGTCTTCTGATATGGGAAGAGTCGTTAGGAAGAGTGTGGTTCTTAATTGTTCTGCATGTCCACTGAGAAGAGGACAAGATACAATTGGCTTAATCCACAGCAAGGGAAATGCAGGTTAGATATTACGAAGAGCTTTCTAATGATAAAAGGAGCTAAGATCTCGAATAGACTTCCAAGGCAGAGGGTGAAGTTTCCAACATTGGAAGTGTTAAACCAGTTGGACAGACGGGGTGGCCCAAGTTTAACTGGTCCTTCGTTGCTGCAGGGGATTGGACTTGATGACTTCCTGACTTAACGATTCTGCACTTGTTTCACTAGATTACAGCACTGAGAAAACAAATTGGATGTGAGAGTGTCTTTTGTTCCACCAACTTATCAGAAGCAGGGAACAGCCCTGAATAAGATAACTAATGGGCCTGGTCTAATGTTTATGGAAATCTGTAGGAGGACTCCCATTGGCTTTGTCATTCACCAGGTTTCTTGGCCTTCAAATTATTAATCTCCTGAATTTCCGGCATGGATGATGTCATGAGGTCCCACCCCCGACAGCTTCAGAACACTTTCTGGGAGCCTTTGGAGGCTGGGAGGGTCTCAGGCTTGCTAGAAGTAGCACACAGAAGGGCCAGCCAGCTTCAGACCCTCCCTACTGTCTGTGCTGTCTGACCTATCTTCATTACTGTTATAATAGCATCTCTAGGAGGTTGGTGAGATCACAGCCCCACTGTACGAGCCCCAGAGCAAGAAGGAGACATGACAGACGAAGGAAGGATTTTCACTCGCCCGCTACTCATTCAGATCTGTAGCCAGAGGGGAGATGGCAGAGCTAAAAACCAAACCCCAGTATCGCCAGAGACCCAGTTCAGTGCCTAAAACCCAAGTGTATCCTTCTCCTCCCTCACGAGGGGGTGCTACAAGAGAAGGCCAGGGTTCTCTTTTAAAGGGCTAGTGCACTTGGTGATTATTTCAGATGCCATGTATCCGACTTTGAAAAGTTAATTGTAGAGGGCTGTCAAACAGCCGCACAAAGTAAACCAGCAGAGTCATTTCTTCTTGAGAAAAAGCTTAGGAGAAAAGAAGAAAAAGTCAAGTGTGGTTTTGTTTTTGAACAATTGTTCTGCTGAGGTGTAACTCTGTCCTTGGCAGCACCTGTACTTCAAAGGCAGACTGTCAGCAAGAAGGGAATGCTAAAGCCACATTATTATTATTACTGTTTGTTTTATGCATTGGCTAGAAGGTTTCATGCCGCGGATGGCCCACAAAGTAAACTGAGATCCACTGATGAAAATAAAATACCACATTGTTCAGAAAAATAAATGGGGATGGGGCAGAAGGCACCCTGCAGCTGGGGAATAATGACTTGTTCTTTAGTCATTTAATTTGTTTTTGCAAACAATGGTTTTAAGCCCATCACTCTGGCAGCTGAACTCATGATTTGACTCTTAGGCTATGTCTACAGTAGAAGCATCTGGCGACAGAAGTTACCATCGACAGAATAATCTCGACAGAATCCCTGTCAACAGATTGCTACTACACACCGCTTTCTGTGTCAACAGAGAGCCGCCAGGCTGCACTGCCTTCTGGTGCCAGAAAGTGGAATGGCAGCTCTGCAAAGAGGGCTGCCCCGCAACTGGAACTCCTCTCTGTCGACACGCTGCACGTTTGTCGACATTACTCTGTCCAGAGGTTGTTATGCCTCAAATTTTTGAGGGATAATACTGTCGAGGAAAATACAGTGTTCTGTCAAGACTTTGTCGACAGAATGCTTTAAGCATGCATACTATGCGCTTCCCGAGTTATCTCGACGGACGTTCCCTTCTGTCGACAAAACCCAGTAGTGTAGACCCAGCCTTTGTGTACCAATGTCAGAGATCTAAGACAGATGATTTCACCAGTAAGTAGGCGAGTTACATTGGCTTCAGCTGGGAGGGCCTGGGTTTGTAGTTGCTCTTAAAGTGACCAGTGTAGAGCTGAATATTATTGTGCCTCTTCATTGGTGGATCACCACAAGCAGGCAAAGTACTCTGAATAAGGACCCAGGCACTAGTTCAGGACCACGTTGGTTTATTACTGGAAAGGAGTACAGAAGTTTGTGCATCAGATCCCCTCCTCCCCCGCCCCCCCCGATCATGAGATTGGCATAAAAATCATGGCATTTTACAATAAAAAGTGCTCTTTTTCTTTGGTCTTTGACCATTGGGTTGCTCTTGCATGGTATTTTGAAGCTTCTGTATCCAATGGCTAGAAATTGACATTTAAACTTATTAAAAAGTGGAGATTCTCAGGCAAAGTCCTGAATTCAACAACTGCTGCTCTAAGGAAAAACACCGCATATGGTGAGATTTGGGAGAGCTGGTGACAATGTGGAGGTAGCTCCTCTTCGGCTGCTGCTATCGGCGTAGGAAAGTTTGGATTTCTCCTCCATCTTCCTCCTCTGCCAGGGCTGGTCCCAAGCCTGGATGAGAAAGGGAGAAGGTTGGGTTCAGGGCTAGCACCTTGTACCTGTAGAACAATTGCAGCTACGGAAACACTGATGGCAGTTCAACAGATTCAACGCCTGGGAAAATAGGGCCCTTATCTCAAGGGAGTATGACGTGCTGAAATGAAATATGGTGCTTGGTCCTGCCATGAGGGCATGGGACTGGACTTGATGCTGTCTCAAGGTCCCTTCTAGTTCTTATGTTCAATGATTCTATGGAAGCCGGAAGGAAGCTGCAACACTGACTACCAACCAGGAAAACCCTGATCATGGGAAACCCACTAGAAACGAGGAAAAGAGGGCACCCAAGAAACATCTGACCTAGAGACCTGATGGCAGACACTGAAAGGACGGGATACAACACGTCTGAACTGAAAGTGATCACCCAGGACAGGGGATGCTGGGAAATAGTCATCAATGGCCTTTACTTCAAGACATAAGAGTGGAAGAGACGATAGTAGTAGTCTGCCCTCCATCCCATCAGGAAGCACAAATGGATAGTTCAGTGGTCTGAGCATCAGCCTGCTAAATGCAGGCTTCTGAGCTCAGTCCTTGAGAGGACCATTTAGGGATCTGGGGCAAATGGATTGGAAAAAAAAAAAAAAAAGGGAGGGTGCTTTTTCCTTCCAAGAGGGCAGGGGTCTGGTTTCAATGGCCTCCAGAGGTCCCTTCCAGTTCTATGAGACGTGTATCTCCATAACTCTACCTAATCTCCAGTTTCTTCAGGCAAGGGCCCTTTCCACACCTCGGCTGTGCCTCTTTCACTGGCAGCACAGAAAATCTTGCAGGACAGATTTCCGAAGCAAGTGTGTTTCTGGGAACGCTTCATTCCTGGGACATTCAGTGCTAGTGATTGGCTTGGCCAAGTTCCAGAGTGGGGACAAAGGTTTTCATAACGTCTTACCCAAATGGGTTCTCTCCCAGCCCCAGATTTCACCCTGCTGGCTGAGATGGAGGCACAGGCTCCATTCACCTGTCACAAACACAACTCAACGAGTTGGTATTATTTTAAACGGGGCGCGACCCTGTGTGCTCTTGTTTTCACCTCTCATTGGGCAGAATCACCTCTTTTCTCCCTTTGCAGCAGGATTCGGTGGCTTCCTGTTGGTTTTATTCTCAGTGATATTTAATATTTATTTTGGTTCAAAGACTTTTGTTCGATTCCCTTCCAGCTCGCAGATGCTCCGAGTGAGAAGAGCTACAAAAATTCAGTGCGGATGTTTCAAAGTGTAGTCTGGAAAGGGACTCTGAGTCTGTGTTTCTTGTATCTCTCGGCAGTACCAGACCACATATCCTTACTGGGGTTTGTATTTTGCTTTGTAGCTGGGCCTAGCAGGGGAGTCAAGGAGCACACAGAACTAAGCACTACACAAACGTATCTGAGAAACGGAATACCTGCCCTCAAGGGCTTCAGCTGTGTTCTCTTCACTGAATCATGAAGATAGCTATGTAGTTCACAGAGCTGGAAGGAACCTGAAGAGATCATCAAGTCCACTCCCCTGCACTCACATCAGGACCTATCACCATCCCTGGTAGATTATTTTTTTTAATCTAACCTGTCCCAGGACCTTGAAAGATTGAGCTTGCAACCCTGGGTTTACAAGGCCAAAGCTCTAACCACTGAGCTATCCTTCCTTCTGCTAATAATGGCTGCTATTTTGAAATAACTATCCTAAGGTCTACACAACCCAGCTGCTATTTCGAAATAATTTCAAAATAGCGGTTGACTTATTTTGAAATTGGTAAACCTCATTCTACGAGGAATAGCATCTATTTCAAAATAGCTGTTTTAAAATAGTTGCTTTTAAGGCAGGCTGTGGCTACACTGCTCCTCCCTTTCAGAAGGGGCATGCAAATGCAGCTGATCATAAATGCAAATGAGGCATAGATTTAAATATCTCATGCCTCATTTGCATACTCACGTGGGATCTCGATTCCAGAAGAGCTAATTTCAAAAGCCAAAACAGCCACGTAAACGGGGCCCATTCGAAAGAAAACCCCGCTTTCAAAAGCACCCTTCTTCCTGTTGTCTATGGATACAAATAGTTTATTAATACTTTTAGCACCATCCTAAACAGACCCGCTCAATAAGGCAGGTAGAGATATTGCAGAATGTAATCTGCAGATCCATATGCTCACACCATCCCTTGCAGAATGATCTAAAATTTTCACCATCTTCTTCCTCATCACCATCATTTTCTCCCTCACCATCGACTCCTATAGTGACATCTCCCAAGGACTGTATCTCCTTCTCCGCAATTCCTAGGCTGGGGTGCAACTTTAATTTTAAGTTAAAATGTTTATGTACCAGCTGGGCTAGAGTGGACAAATACGTCCTGTGACTGACCCAGGGCAGCTGGCTACAATAGTTTGGTGGACAGCAGATAGACTGGGAGCTGAGTCAATGGTTTTCTGTTTCCTGAATAAACTGCTAAAGACTGGCCATGTAATCAAGGCAGGCTAATTAAGAGAGAGCCTGAAGCAGCAGGCTAATCAGGCACTTGCAGACAATTAAGACTTGCTGGGCTATTTTAAAAGGTTTCGCCTCAGGTAAGTGTTGTGGTAGGGGAAGGAGGCAAGTGAATAACCGAGAGGAGAAAGTATGTTGCTGGAGAGCTGAGGAAAAAGTGTCTGTGCTGGAGGAGGAAAGATTTGCTCAGGTATCAGGGAGAAGGTGCTAGGGGATCATTTGGACAAGGGGCTGAGGGAAAAGGCTGCTGTATTGGGGCTAGGGGGAAAACCGTGTTGCCACAACCTCAGGACCCTTGGCTGGAAACCCGGAGTAGTAGGTGGGCCTGGGTTCCCCCTAGTCCTTTCCACACCACAAAAAGCCTGCTCCTGGAAAAGTGTTGGGGGAGGGGGGGGATTACGGAGGAGTTTGGCCCCAGTCTTTTGAGTTGGCCAAAAGTGCAGATGGCTCAGTAATCTGCCACCCTAGCCTCTATGAAAAGGTAAGAGGCAGTGTGGAGGACCCCAGGGAGCTTCTGAGGCCTACAATAATCATCTAGCAGCATGGGGGGGCCTGCGGGGGAACACACTCAGATCTTTGCCACGTGCCCATAATCAATAGCGAGGGTTGACCGCGTTCCATCATTGACAGTTTTGTTTTGGAAAATGCTGATGAGAAGAGATCACAATGGGCATATTTCACTGAAATGCTCTACGTGGTTTGTTTTGCCGACTACTCTTTCACTCTAACTTCACCGTTTCGATGTTGGTTGGGTAACAGAACGTAAAAGTTCCATCATCATGCTTGAAACCCTGAATTCTGAGGTTTGGACTTTTCGACCAAGTTTGGGACAAAACCACATTTTAAAGTCTTGGAATCCCTGCGCTCCCCCGGAGCAATGCTCTGATTTTCAGTCAGGGTTTGTACTCAGAAAGTGAGGTGGTGTGGTTGCAGTCTTGGGTTGCTGCCATGTCTGAGCCTGGCGGACAGGCATGCGTTAGTGGGAACTCTGGTGGTCAGCTCACCCATCGGTAGCTTTGTTCATGCTCTACGGGCATCTTTGTTCAAAGGGAGCAGGATTTTTGGGCAAACTCATTCCTGTGCTGAAGACCTATGTCTTGTGAGCCGAAGTGCCTGAACCTTCAGCAGTCCACCTGACAGGAGGATGCTTTTCACTCTTGATGAGCAAGAGTTGATAAGTCATTTCTGGGTGGGTGGTTTGGCAGTATCTCTAAAGGGAGGGGACCTCTGGGCAGGGAAACTGACTCTTTCCCTCACTCAGCCACCTCTGGTCAAACACAGCATTTCCTTAGCAGACACTTCCAATTTTAATTGGAATCACTGTTTTGAATTCCTTGAAAGACTGAAATTAAGGCAACTGGGGTGTTAATCATGAACCAGAGAGACCCTTTTCTGACTCACCCTGTTGCTATGCCAACCCCACTCCTTGGAGAGGTGACAGGTTTCAAATTTAAGATGCTTAGGACAGTTATCACCTCTTGGAGTTACAGTTTCAGGCCCTCTGAAAACTCAGACAAGCAACAGTTACACTAGGGTCAGTGTGTTCATATTTTCTTTTGCTTCTGTGAATGTTAGGAGCAGAAGGTAAAATTTCCAATAGCTAAAGTGACTGATATGCCTCAGTGACATCCAAAGCCAGAGAGACTTTTGAAAATATCACCCATTTCTTGTCATTGCTTGTAACTAAGAGATTTGGCCCTCACTTGACTTCTGGAGCTTGTCCATAGGTCTCCAGTGTCTTATCCCAGCGCTGATATGGAATGAATTGCTAAAAAGCCTTCTCAGACATTCCCTCCTTCTGTCATGCTAACGATGGCCCCCTTGCCACAAACAGGTCTTGGAGAACAGGGGTTCGCAAACAGATGAGCATTTATAGGACCACCTCCCAGTGCCAGCAATCAGGCACAGCTTAATAATAAGGAGCAAAACCACCTCCATCTCAATTAACCCAGTGGGCAAATGCCACTGTGGATAAGGGAAAGAACCCTGTTTCCCCCGCGGCGGGTCAGTATTATTTACACACAGCCAGGTTGCTTCTGGTGTTTTTTCCCTTTCAGCCAGCTGTGCTATCCAGCCTCACATTGCTTTTAGTTCTTTTCCATACTGTGTGCATTCTTCCCAGGCCCTCTGGAAAAGGCTCTGGGGGCTAACACGGAGGTAGGGTAGGTAATAAAATAGACGTCATCAAATGCTGTGCAAACAAGTTATGTCACACTATTTAGCAAATCTGTTTTTTTTCCCCTGACTGTGGAAAGAACCTGCCCTTTCAGAAGGCTGGAAAGTCTAACGTCTGCCTTGTTTTCTTGTTTGTGTTTCCTTTACCTAGCCCTCCCCTCCATTTCTCGATGCTACCTTGTTTATCCTCGGTGTGGATTGTTAGGTAACTGTTTGAGGATCAGCAGCGCTGTCAGCAGATCACACTCCCCTATCCTTAGCAGCAGAAAAAAACAACTGGTGGCTGCTGACATGAGCTTTATTTTTATTGGCATCTTCCAGACCTGGAATTGCCCAGTTTTTCCTTGAAGACCAATTATAAATCAATACTTAACAACCGACAGGGCAAGCAACTACTCCAGTCTATGCGGAAAGCTTATTAATCAGGGCCAGTAAGTGGAGGCTGCAAAGCATGTGCCCTGAAGAGGCAAGCCACTGATATAGCAAGGGTAATACATGCTACATAGGCTGGAGGGTGTGGTCAAGAGATGTGTGTCTCATGGATAAGAAGGAGTTTTAGGTTCTTTGTGCCTTAAATATTGAGTCTGTTCTGGTATGTCTATGATCTGAAGAAGTGGGTCTGTCCCACGAAAGCTCATCACCTAATAAATTATTTTGCTAGTCTTTAAAGTGCTAGTTGACTGCTTTTTGTTTTGATAGTATATAGACTAGCACAGCTCCCTCTCTGTTACCAGTTAAGCACATACTTCTTTTAAGGACCTGAGTACCTCAGGTAATGTGTTAATAACTCATCCGCTTAAATCTAGCAGGCAGCTTAGGGCTTTGCTGGTTCAATAGGGACAACTGGAAGCTTGTCTATGCTTACAGATGATATATTGGTGCAAATATGAAATCCTATATCAGGGAGTATAGAAAACCCCAGGAGAAATGAAGGAGTCAGCCCTACGTAAGGAACACTGAAGCCACCAATATAAAGGGTGATACCCTTTTATTATATAGTACCCAGCGGCACAGAGACCTCATCTGGGGTGAGTGAAGTCTCTGCTCTACAGCCTTCATTGAGAGCCAGCTGGCCTCTAGCTCATGTGGTAGAGTGCAGTGCTTTAGACCCTATGCTCACAAGCCCCATCCGTGGGCCTAGCAACCCAGGTCTGCCGGTGTTACAACTGGAAAGGCAATCTTCAATGCCAGCTTCTCACCTATGAAATGCATTTCCTAATGTATGAATAGTTGAGTAGCTTAAGTCTCTGGAGCAATGCAAAAGGCTAATTCTTATCTAAATATTTCATGGGTACTTGTCCATGCCCATAATGTATGGCTATGCGGTGTAGTTTTAGCCATGTTGGCCTCAGAATATTAGAAAGTTGGTCTGATAAAAGTTTTACAGGTCGAAACTCTCTCATCCCGCAGCCTCAGGATCTGACTGGTGATGGATGGGAGAATTTGCTGGACCACAGGAGGTCATATTGTCTAGCACGTCACCAACACTTCCACTGCTTATTAGGCTCTTAGAAGACATTTAGGGGTATATTACAGCTAAATATCAGAACAGAACACTGAGAACCAGGACTGGTGGCAGGAAACAAACTTTATGAGACCACAGGAAACTTGGTCACACCTGTGATAAATGGTCATCTGGGTAACTAAAATCATGTTGGATTATGGATGTTGCCAGACGAGAGTGTGCTGGACTAGAGAAGTTCTACCTGTGCCTCACCTATGTCTTCTCTTTAATTTACCATGCATTTTTGTTGAGAACATAAAAGATTTTTGGAAACGACTTTCCAGGAAAACGGCAGAATCTCCCATTGCTTAACACGTTTAAAAGTTGGTTTGACAAAGTCCATGTTCTGGAGCCCAGTCTGACATTGGCAGGCAACTGGATGAGTTGACCTAGGAGGTCTTTGATATGATTCCATGAAAGGAGGACAAAATGTGTATTTTGGTTTCTGAGTTTAATAGGCTTGGAGAGGTTTCAAGCTACTGGAGGCTACAAAACGGGACTGTTCAAGCTGGGAGGACCTAGGCTGGTCTGGAAGGAGGAACAGCATCACTGAGTTAAACAAAACCTCTCCCACGTTGCCTTTTGACTTTGGGGCTAGTGTCACATTTCCAGAAGAAGGCCCCATCCTTTATTTTATTGCTTTTCCTTTTCCCCTGGCTGGCTACCGATCCTGCCAATCCACTGGATGCCTTTAGCCCCAGAGCAGTGTGATGAAGATCATGTTGGAGGAAAGAGAGATGAGGTTCCTAAAATAACTTGAATTGTTTTGGTTGTTGCTGTCTTTCACCAGGCTCATGTCTCGTGTATATTCAGGTTTTTCCCTTCTCTCCTGTGTTTGTGTTGGCAGTCAAGGCTTTCCCCATGCTCTGCGATCAGCTGTATTTTCTTGTGAATCCAAAGGCTTCACTTTCTTACTTTTCCAAGGAAGCCAGAGCTCTTGGAAATGTCGACTCAGAAGGGAAACAGGTGATGTGGACTAGCCATGAGTAAGGCGGGAGCAGAGGCTAACAAAGTGTTGGCTTCCAAGTGTTGTGTAAAAATACAGACCTACTGGAGAATGAAATAATCCTGCTCATCCTCACCTCCTCTCTTTGCGTGTGTCCTTGGTATTACCCAGTGGCGCTGTGGGTTTTGGATGCATGCATGCTCATGCTGCAGGACACAAAGATGCGTCCACCAAAGAGCATTAAGGGAGCAGATAAGCCTTGGGAAAGCACTGAATCTAAGCATGAGTCATCACAGAAGTTGATCTGAAAAAACAGCTGTACTAACATTGACTAAGATGCCCATTAAAAACATTGGCAGGCAAGGAAGGAGCTCTTACAATTTGATCATTCACTCTGGACAGGAGCAAAATGATCTGCAGAGATTCCGAGTAACGTATTCATGTGGAGATAAGGACTCTATGTTTTGTAGTTTTTCACATTTTAGGGTTTCACCCGGGAACCTGTGTGCATTTTAAACACTCCCCGTGGGCTCAGGCAGGCTGGATTTACAAACCCTATAACCAACCCACCCACCCACAGCCCTGCCTGGGGCACTTTCTCGAAGCCTTGTTATTTTTCCCTGTGCACTTATTCTCTCTGCCTTTGTGGCAAGGGGCTGCTGCACAGCCTGGGTCTGGTAAATCAGGGGCTTAACCAAGCCCTCCTGGGCCCCACCCTACTGCTGTCTCATGGTCTCTTTGGGCTGGTGATGCAGAAGAACTATTAGGAAACCTCTGGGCCAGGGGTCAGCAACCTTTCCGAGGCGGAGTGCTGAAATTTGACTGTTTGAGCTCTAGGTATGGTCTGAGATTCCTCCACCTCTCCGTGTATGGCTGAGGTGACCGACATGAGACACACCCACCCCTCAGACTCTGGAGGTGGTGTAGGGTGGGGCTGGGCAAGCCCTCCCAGGGGCTGCCTGTGCCCAGAGCTCCCCATCCCCTCCCCCGCACGGGGGGCTAAGCCAGAGCTGGGCAGCCAGGGAGGGGGCAGGGCAGGAAGGATGTGGAGGGCACCGTAAGCGCACAGCCCAGGGGTGCGCCTCTCTGCTGACCGGCTTGCGGGCGGGGCTGTCTCGTCCCAGTCTCTGCTCCCCTGCGGCATGGGGGGAGGATGGATGGGGCTGAGCTCCCTCCTTGTGCAGCTGAAGAGCAGCTTGTGTGCCAAGCCAGGGATGCTGATCCTGGCTCTAGGCTCCCTGGGGAACATCCCCAGCGAAGACGACCCTCATGGCCAAGTGCTGAATAGGTTCGGTTGGTTCTGCTCCACCTCCACAGGCATCCCCCAGGGCGAGGGGTGCTCCTGGAAGGACCAGGTGTCTGCCTGCAGCAGTGCCAGTCTCTCTGCCCGAGGAAAGCAGCTGGCTCAAAGACTGCCGGATTGCCCACAGGGCGCAACTGGAGGGAAGAGTCAGCTGACAGGCCCCATAGCCCACAGTAGCAGTAGTTGGGTGCCTGCCCAAAGCAGTGGCCCTGGGACTGTGATCAAGGCCCAATTTATATCTTATGTGCATCTCCAGTGCCCCCAGTTGAAGAACTGAAAGATATACCTCCACCAAGCATCAAGATCAAGTCTGATATTTCGAAGAAGGAAGTAGAAAAAGCAGTGAAATGACTAAAGAAAAACAAGAGCCCTGGAAATGATAAGGTCACGGGAGAGATGATCAAATATGGCAGAGAAAGCAGGATTCAGGAAATACACCAGCTAGGTAATATCGCATGGAAAGAAGGGAAAGCGCCCAAGGAATGGAGAAGATCTGTGCTAGTGACAATACCTAAGAAAGGAAGTACGTTGGAGTGCAAGAACTACAGAACGATTGCCCTAACGAGTCATCTAGGCAAGGTCCTGATGATGATATTGACTGAGAGACTAAGATCGCAGATAGAAGAACATCTAGCAGATGAGCAAGGGGGGTTCAGAAAAGATAGAAGTGCCATACAGCAGATATTGGCACTAAGACTGATAGCGGAGAAAGCTTGATGAAAGAACAAGAACGTATACACTTGCTTCATCGATTTTCAAAAGGCATTTGACAGTATAGATCAGAAAGTGACTTGGGAAGTGTTGGAGTCATATGGAGTGGATAGCAGACTGATACGGTTGTTAAAGGATATCAGTGACAATGCGGAGGCAGTGGTGAGAATTTGTGGGGAGTTGGGAAGTTGGTTTAAAACAAGTAGAGGTACGAGACAAGGAGATCCAATATCTCCAAGTATCTTCATCGCACATCTGGAGAGAGCGATGGACAAGATCAAGGAAGAGGTAAGAAGGGGTATGTGTGCATGGGAAAAGAATTTACAACTTGAGGTTTGCAGATGATATAGTTATCATTGAGGAAGATGAGGACAAGCTAGCAAAAACAGTGCAGGTGTTAAGCAAAGAAGGGAAGTGGTATGGACTGATTATGAACATTGATGAAACAAAAACAATGGTGTTTGGAGGTAAGTAAATAGGAAGGAAGATCAGTGTGGATGGTATTGAACTAGAAAATGTAGAGAAGTTCACACCTCTGGGGAGAAACTTAACGTATGATCTAGACTGTAAGAAGGAAATAGCGACTAGAGTAGCAAAAGCAAGAGCGAGTTTGAAGGTGATGGATAAGATCTGAAAAAGCAAAGCAATTAGCCGATGGACGAAGCTGAGTGTCTTGAAAACGTGTGTATTCAGCAGCATGTTGTACAGATGTGAGACATGGGTGATAATGAAAGATTCGAAAAGAAGAATATTGGCGTTCGAAAGGAGTTGTGGAAAGATTCTGAGAACAGGATGGATGCAGAAGGTCACCAATGAGGAATTATATGGGAAGATACATCCGAGACAGAACCTGTTGCAGAAGGTTATGAAAAGGAAACTACAACTATTTGGGCATATTTGCAGAATAAACAATGAATGAAAAATCAAGACCCTGGTATTTGGCATAATGGACGGTTTGAATAGGAGAGGCAGACCCCACAGAGACTGGGTAGATGATGCAGTAGATTGGTGCGGAGCTAAACTACAGAAACTCATCCACTCTGCACTGGACAGGGAAAGATAGAAGGAAATAGTGAGAGCGGCATCAGACACCAATGGGCGCTGAGCCCACGATTATTGATGATGATGAGTGCCCCGTCCACGCACAGACTCAGTGCCCCACTTCCCTGCACCCTAATACCCCAGACCTTCCCACTGCCCAGCACCTCACAAACCCCCACAGCCCAGCACCCCGCCAAACCCGTCCCCCCAGCCCCTAAGACTCAATCTCCCCGGACCTACGGGGAGGCGATTGTCTCTGCCAGGCTCAGCAAGCCGGCAGCGTGGGTGGGGCCCGTGGAGGATTGAACTGGCCCCTCGGGGGGAGTCACAGTCAGTCAGGCTGGAGCAGACCCCGCTTGTCTTGCATGACCCAATTGCCTCTGACCAAAACCGGACAGCTGAGCTCCCCCCAGCACCGGAGGCTGCTTCCCCCTCCAGGCCGGTGGGAGCCCTCCAGCAGGCCGGTGTGGGGCCGAGTCCCCCTCAGCTGGGCCTGCTCCTGTCGGGACCCTGGAGCAGCTTTGTGTGTCGTAGCAGCTGCTTGGGCCTCACACAGCCCCTGGGCTGAGAACCACTGGTGAACGTATGAACCTTTTAACCCACTTTTCGTTTTTAGGGGCCCCTGACTGCCGGCAGCCCTAGGGACTTGCCTGCTCTGCCTAAATGGAAATTTAGCCCTCGCTGGGGCAGCTCCGGCTTGTTCCCACTCTTGTTCCAGGCCTGTTTTGTGTCTTGGATTCAGGCTTATTCCTGCCTTGGGCCCAGCCTTGTCTCATACCACATAATCCGTCTCTGTAGCCTGGCTCTGATTCCTATCAACACCAGTCCTTGGCTTTGGCATCTGGCCTCCAGCTCTGGCTCTGACCCCGGGATCTGATTAGTGATCACCAACTCCTGGTCTAACCATTAGGCAGGGCTGTCCCCAGGCTGTTCACTGAAACCAGGGATGTGTTACGGCCGAGCTAGGTGGGTTTGGGGCTGACACCCTCAGGGTGAACCCCCTTCATCCTCCCCACAACACTATTTTTAGCTCCCCAGCTGGTGCCATGGGACTTACATTCACACAGCGGGTCTGTGATAGAATCAGGTGTTTAACCTCGATCCCCTGATTCCCTGCCCTGTGCATCAGCCCCACTCTGTGCTAAGCCTCTTCCAGCTTCTGGGTTTTGAACTCTCTTCCATTCCCCTCTGCACCATCCACCAGAAAACGATGATCCGGTCCATGTGGAGGATGTGCTGTGAGCACACTGAGGGCTCAGAGACAGGAGAGCTGCAGCATGTCACAAAGCACAGTGCTGGCCCTGATCCAGAGCTCCCGGCAGAGCACATGGTCAGTGTAACTCTGCCGATGTCAATGGAGCTGCACCACTTTACACCAGCCAGGTTGAGCTGCTTTCCCCACAGAATCAGGAGCTATTCTCCCTGCAGAATCCCTTTCCTCTACTGATGTAGCCTCAAGAAAGGACTCTGGGAGCGAACATTTCTATAGAGTCTGTTCTTCTTCAAGGTCTGAGGACAGCTGTAGTTGCCTGGCATGGGATGAAAGTGTAACTGCTCACAGGCAGACTCGAACCTGGTGTCATGTGGCTGGACATTTATATTGGGTCTGGAACCCATTTTATATGCCCAGTGGCTATTGGCCCCAAATATTGTGCTGCAGGGCCATGTGAGGGGTCATATGAAAGCTGATGATGCCCTGAATCTATGCAGGCTACTTGTGCACCAGTACCATGTATGTAGGGAAAGTTATAAATTTTTAGCACTGCAGCTGTGTGAGAAATGGCTCAGGGCCGACGTTCACAAAGGGATTTGGGGCTCCACCCCAGCCAGGGCAATCGACTGAGCAAAAGCCCAGACGGCCAACACCTATTTTGTGATGGTGAGCTTTTCCTATTGGGACTGCAACGAATGGAAGCTCAGCACAAAGACCCCCTGGGTGAGGTGGTGAGCCAGGACCCATGGAGAAGAATGGAATTTTCCCTCCACATATGAAAAGCTATAAGATGGGCCCTGGCAGGGACTTTCCTTGTTCTTCAGTCCTCACAGGTTCAGCCTGTCTGGACAGGGGGCCCTTTCTGCAGAGGGATGAGGTGGATTTAGCAGTGTCCATCTCAGATCTTTTGTCTTGTGGTCTCCAAGGCCCATGTCCAGCATGTCCACCCCAGCAGGCCAGGATCTACAGTGCTCCAATGACTGAATCGACATAACCTGAAATGAATTTTCAGAAACTTTCAAGAATCAGCAAACAACATCGCTGGCTGCATCGGTAGTTATGACTGATGCATGTACAGTATTTCTTTAACAATTCTTCACTCTAACCCTGTTCTTTCTTTTGTATTAAGAAACCCTTAGATATTGGATCTAAGGATCTGGCTTTTGCATGGTTGTTTGGGTAAGATTCAAGTATATATTGACTGGGATCTGGGGCTGGGCCCTTTGAGGTCTGGAAGAATCTATGTAGGTTTTGGTGGAACAGGTGTAATGACCTGTCACCTGAATTTGGGGTTTGTTGGTCTGGGCCGGTAGAGCAGCTGAGAAGACTGTGGGTGTGCTTATGTGGCTTCTGGCTGGCCAGGGAAGTGCTGTGGAGGCTGGAGGCTGCCTTAGTAAGGAAATCCCAGCCTGGGGCTGTCAGTGGCCCAGATTTCAAGCAAAGTTACCCGGGGTTGATTTCTCTAGCTGTGCCCAGAACCCCATCCTATTACACCTGGGACCTCTGGAGCTTAGTGCAGGAGCCTCTACAGTCTGAGTTAAAAGCCAGTTGGCTCTCAGACTAGTGGTCCAGCTAGCCCAGTGGCCTGTCTTCAGACAGTGGCTGGTGCCATATGCTTTTGGCATTTGGGATGCCCAGAGGAAAGGCTTGTATCCCTGACCATTTTGGCTAATAGCCAGTGCTAGACCCATGCTCTCCGAGCTCATATAATTCGTTTTTGTTTTTTTTTTTAATCCTATTTGTACCAGTGTTCTCTGGAAGCTGTGTGCTTGTGCAGCTGCTCAGGAGAGAATCAAGCGGTGCTCAGGTGATTAGCAGAGCACCCATGACTGAGTTTTTTATTTCTACTGGTGGGGAACCTTCACACAAGTGTCAGTGCACATAAGAATTTATTCCACACTCAGATGGGAAAATTCCACGCCTGGACTCAAAAGATTAGAGGTAACAGTGATTTGTACTTTGTTCCGTCACAACATCCCCTGGTAACAAGTGCACGGGGCTGGGAGTCAGCAGATCTAGGGGAGGTACTTGATTCTATCACAGACCTGCTGTGCGAATGTAAGTCATCTAGGCTCAGTTTATTTCTTTTTTCAGGAGAGGTCTATTTTTGCATCCTTGATTGTTGAGTGGCCCAGCTTTCAACCCCTCTGGGACTGGTTTTCAGAGAAACTGAGCACCCGTTGACTACAATGTGGGCTGAGATTTCTGAAAAATGGATTGTAGCTGTCTCAGTTTGGGTGCTCAGAAAAAAAAAGAGGAAACCAAATGATGGGCCACTTCAGAACGCATGAGCCACCTTCCCCCACTTCTGTGAAGTCAGGAGGTATTCCCACGGAGGTCTGCTTGAAAGAATTAATTTTCCCCCAGAATGTCTGCATGGGGATATCTGAGATTCCCAATTCCAGGCATAGGCCAGTGTGGGCTCCTGGGATGAAACTGACTCAGAATAGTGAGCAAACCTCACAGAGAGGTTTTAACTCCACAGAAAAGAGCAAGAAAGCCAAAAGTGGCACCTTCAAACTCAACATTTATTTGCCCCCAGAAATCACCTATTAATTTTTATGGCACCTAAGTACCAGAAAACCAGACAGCCCCATGTTAATTAGTGACTAGTTTGGACCTTTCCATTCAACCCCAGTCACACAACAGTATTTTAAGAGGTGTGGGAGGGAAAATAAATTGTGGCTAACTTGATTTTGTTGCTTCCTATAATTTCGAAGTGCCTCCGAATGGACATGTTAATTCGGGAACACACAACTTCTGGAACGTCCAGACTTTCTGATAATGACATTTTTTTGTTATAGGAGGACCTGAATCAATACAGATTTACAAATCCAAGCATGCAAATTTATCATCTATGACAGGGATAAATCATGCCTTCAAATTGTGCATCAAAGTTGTGAAGTGGGCTATAAATATAATACAAAAAAGGCGCCACCTCGGTCTCTTTTCAATGGGGAGACTAAGCAAAAGGTGGCTAGACCACGGATTGGCAAGGGTGAGGCAGACTGAAAGTAGCACCGTGACAAATAATGTATAAACAGAAGCAGATCTTCAGACTGGAACACACCTGTGGCTTGCAAAGGGAACTGCTGCTGTGGGTTGTGCTGGTACCTGTTCAGGGGCAGATGACATCCTGACAGTGGCCTCTGCAGATAGCATGATCTGCATGCCCTGTACAAGTCTGTACAACTTCAACATTGTGCTTTACCTGGAGAAAAGGTGTGTGTTTGGAGCAGGGGCTCAGTGTTAGGCCAAGGAATACACCCTTGTTGGGAAGGGAGCTAGTGGGAAATTTTTTATGAGATTTTTTTTTTGGTTGGTAGGTTGTTTTGTGTCGGAAAATGCCAATTTGTTGAAACTTCTTGTAAAAATAATTAGTTTCACCTAATCTTTTGTTGGGATGATCCCCCAGATCCAGGATGAAATATCTGCTCAGCAACTTTGAGGCCCAGTATAACCCATTGGTTAAAATACTGAGCAGGGTTGCCAAAGACCCAGCTTCAAATCTTTCCTTTGTATGACTTGCAGAGGGACCTACACGTGTCTCTCCCATGTGTTAGATGAGTTCCATAGATCTATAAAATCATGACTATTGTGTAGAAAGTAAATAAGAGGAAGTTATTTACTTGTTTCCCATAATACAAAAACTAGGGGCCACACAATGCAATTAATAGACAGCAGGTTTAAAACCAACAAAAGGAAGTACTTCTTCATGCAGCACATGGTCAACCTGTGGAACTCCTTGCCAGAGGATGGTGTGAAGACCAGGACTTTAACAGGGTTCAAAAAAGATTCAGATAAATTTGTGGTGAACATGCGCATCAATGGCTATTAGCCAGGGTGGGTAGGAATAGTGTCCTTTGTTTGTCAGAAGATGGGAGTGGGCAACAGGGAATGGATCACTTGGTAGTTACCTGTTCTGTTCATTCCCTCAGACCATTGTCATGGAACAAGACACTGGGCTAGATGGACCTTAGGTCTGATCCAGTAGGGCCGTTCTTATCTTTGTAGCATAAAGTCATTTGCTAGTTTCAGGCAGCAGCTTGTTCACATTTTGCACGAAAAGTCCAAAGGTCTGTCTTGTCTTGCTAGGACACGGGGCTTTTTTGAAATCTCACAAATTTTCATGGCACAGAAAAATCCATTTCCAGAGCAACTGTAGCTGTGAATCCCGTGCGGGACAGAGAGAATTGTAAAGGCTTGCGGCTGTAGTGGGTGGGACAGGCCTGGCCTTTATGCATTGGCACGCTCAATTTTTCTAGCTACGTTAGAGGAAGGGAGTGTGCTGGACGAGGGAGAATTGCAGCCTGGGGATTTAAAGAGGATTTCAATGGGCGGCCCTGGTTGTGATTGGAGGTTAGCAGTGGAGGTCTGTCTCTCTGTCATTTTTGATTGAGAACTCTCTGGGGCAGCAGTGGTCTTTGTTTCCTGTTTGCACAGAACCGAGAGTAGTACCCAGAGGTAGTGAGACCTCATCTGGGGTGAGTGAAGTCTCTGCTCTACAGCCTCAGCTGAGAGCCAGCTGGCCTTTAGCTCATGGGAGAGTGCAGGGCTTTAGCCCCTATGGTTGCAGGTTCTATCCCTGGTGCTGGTAGCCTGCATCTGTTGGCATTACACAAGGATACATGAAGACCCTTGTCTTTGTTCCTCTCTGATGCCCAATGCAGTCAAATAGTCCCTGGGGTGTAGCTGAATATTGTGCATGTTGGATCCAACTTTGGCCACTGGTGGAGGGGTGGCTGGGTGGTGCTGGTTGCCTGGGCTATAGAGGTGATCCCTCTGGGTGATCTGCAGATCCCTTCTGGCTTTAAACTCTATGACTCTTGGCCAGCTAACGTTACCTGGCACTACTGCACTGAAGGGCTTTCCTAGTGAATAGGGTGTGGGATGGAGGCAGTTCCTTTCCATTTTTGGTATAACCCTTTTTTTTTGCCATGCTTTAAAAATCTTCTAAGAGGCAGGACATTTGCCTCTGGTATGACACCATTTTCAAGGGGAGGAATCTTAAGCACCACTCCCACCACATTGTTCTTTGTAAGTACACCCCCAGCTGGTCACATGCGGCACCTAGTTCTGTTCCCCTGTGAGCTCTTTTGATTTGACTCCCACTATGGCGAGCATCAGGTTCCGTCGTGCAGTGCTTCTTGCAAGCCGTTCATTAGCAAAGCAGTGGTCTTCTCACATGCCCTACCCACCCCTGGCTGAGGCAAATAAGTGGCTTTAAGGAAGTGCTAGCGCACTTTCCCATGCTGGGTATCAATTGCAAAAGACGTGTAGAGTCCGTCACAGCTGGCATCAATCAAAGCAGTTCCAAGGGAGCTAGTGGGGCTACAGACCTAGCTGGTGTAAAAGCAGCATAGTTCCACTCCAGTCAATGGCTCTACGGTGATTTACGCCGGTCGAGGATTCAGTATTTGATGTGCAAATGAGTTCAGCAAAACTGCAAACTTGGATCTGAACTTTGGTAGATTCAGTGTTTGGCTTGGAAGAAAACCCAGCCCCTGGGCAGGAATGTTTGCTCTAGAAGCGGACCTGGATTTCAATTACCCTCTGGTTTTGGCTTTGCAAAACCTCAGCTGGTTCATTAGGGAGAGAGCTTGAGTTTTGTCCTAGCTAGACTTAATTCTCTTCTCATTTACATGGGCGTAAATCAGGACCAACTCCAGTTACGTGACTGGAGTGATGCTTTTTAAAACAGGTGTGCCCAGAGACTCAGCAATGTTCCATTCAAGTAAGGGGAAAGTGCTGTCCCTTGAAGGCAGTTCAGGAACAGACACAGAAATGTGACTGCAAAGGTATCTTATAGCAATGGGTAAAGCTCACAAAAACGTATCTGATTGGTATCGGTGCAGGCCTGCAGATACTATTGTTATGGGAACCATATATTAATGGTAGGTAGATATTTAGGAATCTAGAGCTTCTGGAAAAACAACAAGAGGTCCTGTGCCACCTTATAGACTAACAGATATTTTGGAGTATATGCTTTTGTGGGCAAAGACCTGCTTCATCAGATGCAATGAGGAAGCGGGTCATTGCCCATGAAAGCTTATGCTCCAAAGTATCTGTTAGTCTATAAGGTGCCACAGGCCTTCTTGTCGTGTTTGAAGATACAGACTAACACGGTTACCTCTATGATATAGAGCTCTGTGAGGGCCAGAACGTTCATTTTGTTGGAAACTCTGCAATTTTGAAATGTTTCGATTTGAAAGCAAGCAAACGAAGAGAGCCAACATTTCCCATGAAGTTACGTTTGGGGTGGGCACGGGCAGGGTGGGCATGTGAATTGAGTCAGTTGAACTATTTAATTTGGATAAAAATCAAAATGTTTCATTATGTTGACCTTTTAAACCAAAAATTGCTACTATGAAAGCAAAGCAAGTTCTAAACGGCAAGGGGTTTCAAAAGGAAAACATTCCATTTTGATAACGGCCAAATGCAGCGGTTTTCCATCAGCAGCTCCATGCCTTTTCTTTTCTGAAATGAAACATCATGAAGACTGACATATTTTCCTGGGCATCATTGATAAAACAGCCTTTTCCATCAGACAAAATGCTCCATCTGAAAATGCCAACCAGATCTCTTGGAACATAGACTCTGACGTTGGGCCTGTTTCTCATAGAATCATAGAACAATAGAGCTGGAAGAGACCTAAAAAAGCCATCGAGTCCAGCCCCCTGCTCTAAGCAGGACCAAACCCATCAGATCAGCCCTGCCAGGGCTTTGTTGAGCAGAGATTTAAACACCTCCAGGGATGGAGACTCCACTACTTCCCTGGGTAGACCATTCCAATGCTTCACCACCCTCCTAGTGAAAAGGTTTTTCCTAATGTTCAATCTGGACCTTTCCAACCGCAACTTGAGACCATTGTTCCATGTTCTGCCATCGGTGACCACTGTGAACAGCCTCCCCTCAGTAACTTGAAGGCTGTTATCAAGTCCCCCTTCACTCTTCTCTTCTGCAGACTAAACAGTCCCAATTCCCTCAACCTTTCTTCATAAGTCATATGCTCCAGCCCCCTAATTATTTTGGTCACCCTCCGCTGGACCATTTCCAGTGTATCCACATCCTTCCTATAATTGGGAGCCCAGAAATGGACACAGTACTTCAGATGCAGCCTCACCAAAGCTGAATAAAGAGGAATAATCACTTCTCTGGATCTACTGGCAACGCTCCTCTTGATGCAACCTAATATGCCATTGGCTTTCATGGCTACAACAGCACACTGTTGACTCATGTTCATCTTCTCATCCACTACAACTCCCAGGTCCTTTTCTAAAAAACTACTACTGAGCCAGTCGGACCCTAGCCTGTAACAATGGCCTTGCACTGTGGATAGTTTGAAAGCAACCTTATCTGAGCATTGATTCTGCTAAATGAGTGCTTCCCAAATTTTTTCATCTCATGGCACACTTTTAAGATCCCAACTTTTCATGGCACATCAAAACTATATATACATAGCCAATTATATACAGATTTTAGTGGCTGTATCATGTTATTACAATGCTGTTCTTTTAAGCGGAAAAGTAAGCGCCTGCTCATGCTGTGAAATCTATTTTGAAACAGTTGGGTGTTGTTTTGAAATATATATTGATTGCCTCTCTACTACAGTGATCTTTTGAGAGAATATCTTCTGGAAGATCTCTTCCAGAAGCTCTGCTTTTGAAGGAGCACGTCCACATGCAAAAAAGCAGCTCAAACGCACGATCTACTCTTTTGAAAGAGAGCATCCACACAGCCCCCGCTCTTTCCAAAGAACGGGCCAGGGATAGAAAAATCAGGCACCCTGAGTACCGCTCTTTCGGACAAAGGGCCCCCGGAATGTCTACACATGCTTTTTTCCAAAAGAATCTTTCAGAAAAAGGCCCTGTTCCTCATTTGGGAGAGGAAGAAGGCCTCTGGAAAAAGCACTGCGTTCTTTCACAAGAAACTTGAAAGAGTGTGTTTTGTCTGTGGACACGCCACTTGCTCTTTCAGAAGAAGGCCTGATTTTCTGAAAGGATTTGCTTGTGTAGACATAGCCCTTGTGTGTCACTGTGTTCGTTCAAAATAAACCATTTTGGAATAACTGTTCTGGAATAGTGTATTTTGAAATAATACTGGTGTGAAGCTATGGGGTAGCTTGGTGGTTAACATATTGGTCTTGTAAGCTTGGGGTTGTGAATTCAATCCTTAAGGCCATGTTTTGAAGGACTGGGGCAGGTTAGGTTTAAAAAAAAAAATGTCAGGGATAGTGACAGGTCCTGCTGAGAGGGCAGGGGTCTGGACTCCATGACCTCTGAAGGTCCCTTCCAGCTCTATGAGAGTGGAATACCTCCATATTATCTTATCTATGAGAGCGCTTGGACTGGAAAAGCACAGCAAGGACCTGCCAGACACCCAGTACATATGCAGCAAGGACTGTCACTCTCCTGTGGGTCTTCACAGTCACAGCCGACGCTGCAAGAGAGGATGCCAAACGGAACTACGAAGGGCACGTTCCATAGTCTACGTAGACTGAAGGATGCTACTAACTAACTAATGTGGCAAAGAAAATATAAAGAAGATAAAAAAGAAATCCAAAGAATCAAAATAATTGATGAAAGATTTACTTTACTCCATCAAAATTCTCCCAAGGAGGGCAAAATTTCTGCTGTACGCTTAACACCCGTCCGTGGCACACCAGTGTGCCGTGGAACACAGCTGGGGCCCAAGATCCCCAGACTCAATGTTCGGATAAGTCTGCTTTCAAACCTGGACTACCCTCTCGTCTCTGCTTTTTGTTACAAAAGTTTTATTTACTGCTCGGCTTTTCCCTTGCCAGACCCTTCCTTCCTACCCAGCTCCCTCCCTCCTATTGTGTGCTGGATGCATAGCAATATCTTTAAGTAAGCCTTATATCATTCCAATGACCTTATTTCTCAGCTACGTGGATCACCCGTGTGTGAAATCGGAGTGTCTGATGTCCTCACCCATACGCAGGGAAACAAATATTCAAGCGGCAAGATGACAGGGCAGAGCCAATGCCTCCTACAGCTGCGACAGATTCGGATGCTGCTGGAGATGGACCCTGGGGCTTACCAGTTAGGGATGGTTCTGCGTCTCGCGGTGCGTTCTCAGGCCTCTTCTGCGATGCCAGCTGAGTCTCTCGGCTCTGTGCCACGGAACCCGGCTAACCATACGATCAGAGAACACTAGACCGGAAGGGACCTCGAGAGGTCTTCAAGTTCAATGCCCTGTCCTCATGGCAGGACTAAGCACCATCCAGACCATACCCGATGGCATCTAACCTGCTCTTAAATATCTCCAGTGATGGACATCCCACAACCTCCCCAGGCAATTTATTCCAGTTTGACCACCCTGACAGGTAGGACGTTTTTCCTAATGTCCAACCTAAACCTCCCTTGCTGCAGTTTAAGCCCATTGCTTCTTGTCCTGATGGTATTATGGCACTCACTCCACACAGGCTGTACATGTCTGGTAGTCTGGGGAGGAGGTAGCCAATGTGGTGCATGGAGTGATAATTTCAAAACACCGCTCTGGAGCCTGCTCTTTAGAAGTGTCCCACACTATCAAGTGCCTGTCAGAAGAACCAGCCCAGCTGTGTTCTGTCTTCACCCTCCCACCCTCCAAATGCTCTCCGTTTCCTTCGGTGAGCATCGGTGCTGCCCAAGGGGTGATCTTTGCTCTCCTCGCCCACCTTCGGTGGTTTTAACAGGCCCTGGAATGTGGGATTATGCCTTGTAATGCTGCATTAGGAGCCGGAAAGGTTAAGATCTTGGTTCCCAAAGTCATTTTTAGCCCCTTTGGTTTGCTAATGAAAAAGAAAAAGGCAAGCCGGATTTAAGAACAGGATCCGAGGGCTCACAAGGGGGGGGAACAAAAATTAATAAACATCCCTCCCAAGGCATAAGAGCCAGGAGCCCTTCAGCATGGGAGGCCGGCAGCAATTCAGCAGCTAATCCATTTGGCAAATGCAGCCTGGTGCATATGGCCATTCTTCCCATCCTGGGGTTTTTGTGTGGGGAATGTTTGCTGACTGACTTAGGGACGGGAGAGGAAAATACCCCACTTGTTTCCATGAAGGCAGACGGATAACCTCACAAAGCCGAGAGCTCTCCAGGCCGCAGGCTAGGGAGGCGGGCGTTGCTAGGCGTCGTTCCTGAGAGACTGGGGTGGATAAGAAGAGAAGCTGCTGCCGTCTGGTGAGAATTCCTGTTTGCTTCTTGGCCCCGCCGAGCTAGGGAGAAGTTAATCCTCTGACATTTCACCCATCAAACACAGCCTTGGCTCTGGTTCAAACCTGGCTTAAGCAGGAGGCAGGGGAGAAAGGGGAATCAGGTCGTGTGGGGGGAAGGAGGGTGGGAAAGTATGAGACGCCAAGCTGTTGAAGCCATCTTGGCTGGCAGGGAGGCCTGGCCAGAGAGCTCTGACTCAGCGCGGCTGGGGTTTAGAAGGCAGAAGCGTGTCTAGACTGGTGGGGTTCATGTTTCCCTTATCAGCGAAATGGCTTGGCCCCTTCCCAGGGCCTAGGTAGGGATGCACAGGCTTTCGCATTCTTTTGTGGTTCACTTTGTTCCATGCACCTCTTCTGTGCTCTGTGTGTGTGTGTGAGAGAGGGGGGAGCTTTCCCTCCCCACTCCTTTGGCTTGGGGAGTAATCCTGGAAATGCCAGAGGGAGCAGGCCTCACCCACCTGCCCGGGTAGAGGTTGCAACCAATGTCCCTTGTAAGCTGGGTGCTTGAGCAGCTGCTCAGAAGAGTGTCAAATGCCGTCCAGCGAATCTGCGGTGCACGCCTAGAAGGATTTTGTTTCTCTTGGTGGTGCACATTTGCACATGCATGGGTGCATCTAAAATTTATTCCAGACATGAATGGAAAAAATCCGCACGTGGCAGGGAAAGATCAGAGGGAACATTTGCTGCATCTATACATGGCATTTTGGAAGGGGGTTTATAGCTGTTCTATCTGCTGTGCTAGTGTAACCCATGCACCTAAGGGTGTGGTTCACTGGCCCATGGAGTGGCACCTAGACCACTTACACAGAGGAAGAGTCTCCTCTGCAGCCTTAGCTGAGAGCCAGCTGGCTTTGAGCTCAAACTGTAGCAGCTCCTGCAGTAAGCTCCAGAGGTCCCAGGTCCGAGCTGGCCTGCAGTTACCCAAACAGCAACCATAAAAGAGAAAGCTTGGCTCAGGATTTGAAGGTCTTGAACCAGTACTCTGCTGACCTGCATTCAGGGCCTAGCTCTGTGGCAGGTGAACATGGCCCTTAATCGTTCTGGGCTGGCAGTTCCCATCTGTAGAATGGGAAGAATGTTTCCTTGGTCTCTTGCATCTATTACAACAGTAAGCTCCTGGGCTGGTCACATGGTGGCATCTCACTACATGGCCAAATGGTGCATTCTCTGATCTTGACCAGGTTCTCCAACTGCTCAGGAAGATAAATGATATGCAGCAGGCTCGGGAAGGAAATTTTCACCCCTGTGCACAATGAAGAGGTTGCAACCAATCCCCTTCCCCCAAAAAAACCCTCATAAGACTCGGGACAAAACATTACAAACAAACACCTCCCTTTTTTCATCAGGCAAAACTTCCCAAATATTTGGTTTGTTGATGCATGGGAACAGCTTCTCAGCAAGTGTGAAGTCTGGCCAGCCAGTCAGCCAGGGAGCTAGGCAGCTGGGGAGCCTGCATACAGGGGGCTGGCAGCCAGCTGCCCTGCGGACATGCCTGGTTTCCGCTGATAGTTTGATTTCCAACAAATCTGCCTTTTCTGACCGCGAAGCTTTCCCTTGGAAAAGGTCTGACCAACTGCAATAAATAATAATAAAAATAATAATGCACCATCCGGCCTGCTTCTTGCACGGTCAGCTGCATTTGGAAGTAGGGTGCTTGTCTGCACTGACCTGCCCAGTTTTGTCCAGCGTTCCCTGGAAGCTATGGGCGTGTGCAGCCACCATCCAGGAGAGAGTTGAATGCCGCCCAGCAGACTGGCAGAGGATCCACGGCTAGATTTTTTTTTCCTGTTGGTGCACATTCACACATGCCTCTGGGCACAAAAAATTATTCACCACATTGATGGAAAAGATATGGGGGAACACTGGGTTTGTCCCTTAGCAGAGGCGCCCCTGGACTAAATGGCCCATTTATCTGGCGGTTGCAGTTCTTATCCCTTTCCAGAAAAGAAGGTGGAGTCCCAATGGGCCGTATGCTTGTGGGCCCCCTTGCTGCCCCCCTGCACTTTTCACTGGGGGCATTGGAATCCAGCACATCTTACCCTACCCCTGCCCTCCCAGCACCTCTGGAGGAGCTGCCAATCACCTGCTTCGTAGTCCATCCCAACCCCTTCCCTTCCATCCCAGAGCTGGAACACTGCGAATCAGCTGTGTGGGGCATTCCAACTCTGGAAGGGGGTGGTGGGAGCAGGGAGAGAGCATGAATCAGGTGATTTGCACGCTCTGAAAGTGCTGGGAGGGAGTAGGAGGAGCAGGTAAGTGCCAGGCTCTGGTGCGGCAGTGTGCGAGAGGTGCATGGGAGAGGAAGGGCAGAGAGAAGGACCTCATGGCTTCAGGAGGTACCTCCATGGGCCTCAGACTGCTACGGAGAAGGGGGGCACTCATGCAGCCCACCTACTATTTGTGGTTGCCTGTCCCTGTTTTCAGTCCTTGGACATGGCATAAATCTCAGCAAGGGGAGGGTCTGCCTTTTGCCCTGATGTGTGTGTGTGTGGCGGGGGGTACCTCTGGGGGTGAGTGAACAGTGGGTTCTGCTTGGTTCCTTCTGCCATCATGGGCTTTTTTGCCTAGGGATCCCAAGCAAGGGGGCATTCAAAGCCTGCGGTTTCTGTCAGTTCTTCTGCACTGCACGCTAAACCCAGGTCTGTATGACCTGGGAAGGTGTAGCTGGTGTTTCCAAGCCCATGCCAGAGCATCCACGCTTCATGAGAAACCTGGGTTTACAATGACCGCACCCCAGCCTCACAGCCGTACCAGTGCACCCATGCTGCACGACGCAGACCTCCTGACTGGGGTCTGCGGCTCAAACAGCATCCACACTGCTAAAGGACAGGGCTGGGATTTCAGAGCTACAAAGCGGGCTAGAGAACATCTGTTACGGGACCAAATTCTGCTGGGGGGATTCTGGCCCTTACCAGCCTGGTCCTAGATCCTGAGTCAGGCTGATTTAGGTGTGGACAGAAATGGGGCTTGGCCTTTAAACCCAAGGAAGACCCTGGTGTAGTGTATACATCTTGGGTGACACAGATGTAACCCACCACACCTACTGGCGTGGTTCCCTAGCCCATGTCATGGCATCTAGACCACTTATACAGAGAGAGAGTGAATCACCTCTACAGCCTTTGCTGACCGCCAGCTGGCTTTTAGCTCAAACTGTACAGGCTCCTGCACTGAGCTCCAGAGGTCCCAGAACAAGAAGAAGTCCTGTGCCACCTTATAGACTAACTGACGTTTTGGAGCATAAGCTTTCGTGGGCAAAAACCGCGGGTCTTTGCCCATGAAAGCTCATGCTCCAAAATATGTTAGTCTATAAGGTGCCCCAGGACTTGTTGTTGATTTGAAGATACAGACTAACATGGCTACCTCTCTGATAGAGGTCCCCGTTTTAGCCTGCTTAGGACAGTTACACAGCTACTTATCCCTCGGGACTAGGGCTGAAATGCTTTAGCTCAGTGAGATCTTTATGCATTTGAAGGCTTTTAAAAGGGTGGAGTGGAGCTGGACTGATCTAGCCGTGAGAGACTTTGTGGGCAATTACCTTTCCTTTGAACCATCTAGCTCCTAGTGGGTGACTGCTGTGAGGGATGACCTTTCTGGCACTGCAGTAGGCGTGGCAGTGAAATAATGCAGCCTACAGCAACAAGGCAGAAGATGGAAGAAAGGGAGTAGATTCTTTTCTTTCCCAGGTTTTGTAGTGCCCTGCCTGAACTTTCCAAACCTTACTCTGTGGCGTAGTTTTATGCATCTGTAATTGATTCCTGCAAAACTGGGCCAAGAAGGACGAGGGCGTGCACGGAATGGCAGGAAGTTGTGCACAGTGGGGAAGCTAACTCAGGATGGCTTCGTGCAGCAGGGCCTGAAGATGAGAGATGCATTTCAAAGAGGGGCTGCCGGCAAGAGCAAGGCCACTGCCCCCTGAGCCAGGGCGTGGAGAGGTTTTTGCAGGAGAAGGAGACATCAAAGTATTTGAGAGTGCAAACAGGCTGGGCTCAGTACACATCACCTCAGCTCTGATGTTCTCCAGCTCAGCTCCAAGCCCCACATATCTTTCCCATTACTGCAATTCCCAAATGATGCCTCACACATCAGCAAGCAGAGCCTTTGCTGAAGAAAGGCAAGTGGATAATTTACAGCGTTCTCCGACTGCTTTACAGAGAAGACACCATGGGCCTACTCATGTCATCATATCTAATGGAAAGAGTGAAGCAAAATCGCTGTGTTCAGCCTCTTTGGTCCCCTGTGCCCCGTAAAAAAGAGGGTTTAAGGCCCAACCCTCAGGAACTGGCTCTGTCTAACTCTGATTTCTTATTTGGCCTCCTGCCCTTTCCCTACATTTCACACAATATATGCGTATTTGTCTCTAGCCAGAAAGATATAATCACATTCCTTTTTGGACCACAAGTTGATGGACTGGTTAGGAGCCTTGGATAGATCCAATTTATCAGTGCCAGGAAAGGCAAGTAGAGAGCTCAGAGGATAGATAATGGTGAAATAGGTTTTTGTTTTGGGGTTTTTTTTTTGTGTGTGAGTGTGTGTGTGTGTGTGTGTGTGTGTGTGTGTGTGTCTAAGATGCTAGGTTGTGTCTGGCTCAATTTGATTGCTTGCAAAAGCCTTTCTGTTCTGATGTTGACCTATGTGATGTGTAGCAGTGGTCTCACACCTGTTTGCACCAGTTCCCACTACCCCTCTTGGGCAGGAATGGCAAGCTCTGGCCATTAGGACCTGCAAGCAGCCCTACCTGCAGATCAGCAGGTAAATAAACAGCTGGAGGCCCACCAGGGGCTAACTCTGGTGAACTGCATCCAGTTTTTTGCCCACCCTGGGGTAGACACATCCTCTCAGTCAAAGTCACTCTAGTCCTGAACAAACCAGAGGCCAATATCTAGCTTTGGGCATGTTCAGTGCCTGCCTAGGAAGTCCAGGGGAAGGGCATCTTTGTGGAAATCAAGTGGGAGCGTGAATCTGAAGATAAAATGCCGACCTGAGTGGTCAAGTTCCCATGATCACCAATTTTGTTTTCAATCACCTTTCTTTTTCTGGTGGTGGCCGGTCGGTTTTTCCTTGCTCCAACACTCGCGATGTGTGACTTAAAAAAAAAACAAGGTTGAAAGGGGCGAGGGAAGCAGGCGGCTCCCCTGGCTGCCATCAGAAACCAGTGAACCAGAAATCAGATATCAGCTGGGAATACTCTCTGGGAAGTGGTGACATGCTGGGATTCTGGACACCTGAACTTGCTCTTCTAGCCACTTTACTGAAGTGTTGTGCTTCACATCTCTTCTCTGGTTCATCGTCTTTGGGGCAGTACACAACCTATAGTGGCATCTGTGTCCTTGACTTAAACCCTTGAGCTCCAGGTGGAACATAGGTCATCTACAAATCTCCTCCACTTCACTCTGTCTTGGGGCAAAACTTCTAGTGACCCCAGGAGCGCCCCAGTTGTTGCCCTTCAGTCTCAGTAGGTCTTCACGTTGTCTGAGGGCTTCCTCTTTTGCGTTTTCCTTGAGGGTTCCATGTGAGAGCTTGATGGACTCTGCTGGATGGTGGTTTTCTGAGAGTGTGACCTAGTCATCCCCATTTTCTCCACTTTGAGTCCTACCATAATAAAAACAAACCATCCTACACACTCATTTTCAGGCACACACACACAGGCTAATCACTTTCCCCTTGGAAATGTAAAATATATGATTGCAATTCTAAGCAATGATGATTGAAGAAAAAGGTACGTCCTAGGAAATTCATAGCCAAGTGGGCAGAGCTGATGGCTCAATGTGTCATCAGGAATGGCATTGCTAAGTATACATTTAAAACGGAGCTTGGGGAAGGCAGGTGGGATGGGGCAGGGGGAGAAGGGAGGCATCTGGGCCAAATTCTGATCTCAGTCTCACCAGGGTAATTCTGTTGTCACCAGTGGAGTCATGCTGGATTTACACCCAGCGTAACAGAGATTAGCTTGTGGGCTATGATTCGTTCGGTGGGTGATGCAGTGACAGCCGGGGGAGCTGTTCTGTGCAGGGTATTCCGAGGGGATTCATACTTTCTCTGTTAGACAACCACATGGCTTGGCTCACTCCTTTGCATGCCATTCATCTTAACGTTTCCCAGAAGCCTCAATTTGACTGCAGAGCTGGGGCCATCTTTCACCCACCTCAAACATCTCTGGATGCTTTCTGGTTGGTGCAATTAAAGGAAGGAAATCGTAGTGCTGGTCCCTTCTGCCCTGGCCACTTCCCCTCCTATTTATAAAGAGGACTGAAGGAGTCTGCTTTGGTGGCTAGGGCAGTGTATTTGTGTATTAGAGTAGGGGGTGAGCAAGATTTTTACATTGGGTCCTACTTTTAATGCCCCCCCTGCCTGTTTAATACAATTCAAAACAATGGAAATTTCACTTATGTTCCTATTAAAAAAACCAAAACAACCTTTTGGCATGTGTAAGTAAATAAGACTGTAAAATGTAAAAAACTTTTTAAATCAATATATAAATGTGAATACAGAGACATAAGAACAGTAACATACAGTAAGTGCTTTAATATCCATCATTCTAGCATCCAGAACTCTCAGATAACTGGCATTTTAGCTATAAGTAAATTTTAGTTACATTTTCCGTAAGTACAGGAGCGTGAAAGCAAATAAAAATAAATATAGCAAATACCAAATAAATTTATGGTGTCCAATACTACTGTTGTTGGTAAGTAAAGTATTCCTCAGGCATTTTTGTTCGTTTCTTAATTGCTAATCTTATTTTTCTTTAGTGTTACGGATTGCTAGGTGTACATTTCTGTTACCCAGAATATTTGACTATCCGGCAACTTTCCAGTCCATGGCTCCCAGCTATGAAAGAGTTTATTGTATTTCAACAACTTTAACGAGATGGAAGAACCTGAGAACCAGCAACTGATTGTGCTGTGCCTTCCCTGTTACAAAATTTCATGTCCTGCCAAAGGGGCCCACCCCTGACTTTGCACACCTCTGTATGAGAGGAGCTAGATTCTCAGTCCAGTACTGCAGCTGATACACTGTGAGTGCCTGGATAAGTCGCCCTCTACAGCCTTCCATGACTCAGTTTCCTTAGCTAGATAAAATGCCAGTGCTAACATTCAATCCCTTTTTGCAACATTTTGTAGGCAGAATGAGCTCCCCATTATTTTTTTTAGCAGCTAGCAGGATGTGACCAATGACCTTATGCAGCCCCGGGACTTTCATGGCAAGAACAAATCAGGCAGAGGTACTAAAAATGCCATCAGTTGACGACTCCTGTCCCGCCACTTCAAGTTTCAAAATTTTTTGATCTGCTAATTAGTAGCTTTATTATGAGCCTGCTGCTTTGCATGCCAACGCTTGCTGGCCCATGATTACCCCTGGAAGGAGATGGCGTGCCTGGAAGGTCAATATCAAAGCTGGGACCTTGTCCAATGGAGAATCATATCTATTTTGAGGAGTTTGTTGCTAGTTTTAATTCGGGACATCCTCAGATCTTTGCTTATCCCTCTGACTTTGTGGCTTTCCATTTGGAGGTCACAGGCTCAGCCTCGCCCTTGACATGACAGTGACATTAGTATTCTTTCAGAGGGGAGCCAGCAGTGATCGAGGAAGTGCGGAATATCATGGGTGGTTCTGCCAAAACCTAGCTGGGAAGAGATGGGTTTCTGCACTGTCACGGGGCTTTTTCCTGCTGTGTTGTGATGTGTGCAGTGATCATAGACTCATGGACACCTAGGGCTGGAAGGGACCTCAGGATGAGACAACTGCTGTGAGAACAGCTGAACTGACAGGTTTGCAGTGTAAGTGTCATTGGGGAGTGATCCTTTGTGCTGTTAAACACGTGCTGGGATTCACCCCAGAGCAGGCTGCATCCCAGCACCAAAGGACACTGCTATATAGTTGCCTTTGTAATGTCCTCTCCTTGGGAGTCCCAGGATTATAGATAGCCAGCTGCTGCTGTATTTGGAAATGTTCTTTCTCACTTGTTCCCAGCCACACATGGTGTGCAGGGTGGTGGCAGGTGTGTGTGACAGCCATATGGAATCTGTTTGACTGAGAGGTGGATGCCAGCTGTATGTGAACCAAATGGGAAGTGATGGAAGAGCGACAGCATGTGGCACTGGTGCCTGCAAGCTGTGGGAATGGCACGGCTGTGGTATAGTCACCGTGCCACCCTTCACCATTGGGACACAAAGGGCAGCCAGCTGCTCCTTACGGAATGCCTCTAATTTCCCACCAGCTGTTCCTGATCAATGACACTGACATATCAGCCCCTTGTTCTCACGATCGATTAATTCCCCTGGATTCCAATACCCTTTCCCAGGGTCCACCCGCTTCAGGTCACAGGAAAGGGTTAATACCCCAGGGAGCTTTCTATGAGTCTGACGTAACCCACCCGCTCCATGCTGCGGCTTTTGATTTTTTCCTTCCAAAGCGCAGGAAAGGAGCAGAGTGGAGAACGCTTCTCGCATGAGGAGGAGTGTTGCCAGCAGACTTTGGGGAAGTGATTATTCCCCTTTGTGTGACACTGGTGAGGCCACACCTGGAATATTGTGTCCAGTTCTGGGCCCCCCATTACAAAAAGGATGTGGACACGTTGGAGAGGGTCTGGCAGAGGGCAGCAAAAATGACGAGGGGGCTGAAGCTCATGACTTAGGAGGAGAAGCTGAGGGCTTTGGGCTTATTTAGTCTCCAGAAGACAAGAGTGAGGGGGGATTTGATAGCAGCCTTCAGCTACCTGAAGAGGGATTACAAAGAGGATGGAGAGAGGGTGTTTTCAGTGGTAACAGATGACAGAACGAGGAGCAATGGTCTCAAGTTGTAGTGGGGGAGGTCGAGGTTGGGTATTAGAAAAACTATTTCACCAGGAGGGTGGTGAAGCACTGGAACATGTTACTTAGGGAGGTGGTGGAATCTCCACCTCTTAGAGTTTTTTCAGTCCAGGCTTGGCAAATCCCTGGCAGGGATTATTTAGGCACAGTTTAGATTTTTGCAACTGTTTCCCAGACTTGATGTCTCTTTCTTCCTTGTTTGTACAGCACCTAGCACAAAAGGGCCTTGGTCCATGAGTAGGGCTCTTGGAGTGGGTCCTGCTTTTGGCAGAGGGATGTACTCAATAACCTCCTGAGGTCTCTTCCAGGCCTAGGATTCTATGTGTGGATTTTTGTTGGGTACTTTGTGAAGTGGGCTGGGCAGGATAATTCAACCAAAAGAGCCCACAGACATCTAGAACTATGGTTCTGCTGCTAAAACGGTATCAGAAGCTTTAAGAAGTCCCAATGCTGGTCACACCTTGGATACAGCACCAGAGGGTCAGTCAGCTCTTAACCCTGAGGCTTGAATGGTGCCAGCTGTGGTGACCCCCTGAATGTTTGCTAATATGCTTCTGAAATCTCTGGTAGGACACTGAGATGCTGCCATTCGTCCAGAGTCAGCAGAGTCCGAGGTACACACAGTGCATATTGTGACCATGCTTAACAGCCTAAGAAATCATCTCTGAGAGAACAGCAGAGGTGACTTTGTTCATATGTGTAGGTTAAAGACCAGAGGGGTAAATATGTTGAAACCTCATCTTTAAATATATGTAACTGCACCAAAGAGAATGAGGAACATAGACGGCTGTAGGTCCTAACAGCTTTAGTCCAAATTCTGTCTACAAGGTTTTCTACTAGGTTTCCTGTGTGCTTTAAATGTTCATTCAACTCAGGCTTGGTCTTCACTACAGGCTGAACCTCTCTTCTCCAGCACCCTCGGCTGAGAGAATTTGCTGGATGACTGGAGGTCAATCTTGTCTAGCAATGTTACCAACACTTCCACTGCTGACCAGGCTCTTAGAACACATTTAGGGGTAAATTAATGCTAAAGAACAGCACAGAACACTGAGGGCCAGGACTGGGGTCTGTAACAAACTTTATGAGACTGCGGAAAACTTGGCCACACCCACCATAAGCGGTTGGCTGGTTAACTAAAATCATGCCAGATTAGAGAGTCTGCCAGATGTGAGAGTTCCAGATGAGAGGGGTTCAACCTGTACAAAATCAATCAGGCATCTTAGGTCGACCTAATTATGGAAGTGTCTGCACTTAAATTTTGCTCCTGCTGATGTAACAGCCTAGTTACGCCAACTTAACAACTCCTCCATGGGCAGTGGAGAGTCAACGCTGATGTGGTTAGGTTGAAGCAGAGGCAGTGTAGACACTGTGTCACCTATGTTGACTGTTACTGGCTTTCAGGAATATAGTCATACCTGGAAAGTACAATTGGCAACTGCCCAGGAGGGCTGTAAAATCTCCATCACTGGAGATTTTAAAGAGCAAACTAAACCAACACTTGTCAGGGATGGTGTAGGTGGTGCTTGATCCTGCCACGAAGCCAGGAGAATAGTTGGGATGACCTCTCCAAGGTGCCTCCCAGGCCTAAGATTCTGTAATTCTATGATACAAATGTGTCTGGTGAGGACGCACTCTGCCACAGCAAAGAACAAGATATAGCTATGCGCAAGCAATGAAATAATTGTGGTGGATGCATGCTGCTGTTGGTTAGGTTGACTTAATCTTGTCGTGTAGCTATGTCCTCATAAACTGCCTGGAACTCTCTTTGGAGCTGACCAGGAATGAATGACACCTATTTAGCACGGTGGTCCATATACCGGCTCTGAGGTTTAATGCTCTGTGATGCGTTCTGTAAAGACAAAACACACACCTGTGCTTTGGCAAAGAGTTAAGTGGAGACACAGGAAGCAGGGAAGTGTAATAGAGAGGTACATACTACAGGTGCACAGTTCTTAGCAATAATAATAAATGATACCAGGAAACAATAGAGGTAACATTGGGAAAGAGCTGTGCCATTGTACTGCAGCAAGATGAAAAATAGGAGAGGGGCATACATCAAAATCATCCCCCATTTTAATGCTGAATAGTTCATATTTTTCATTTTTAAATGTTTTGTTCATTTGAAAACATCAGAGTCATTCTACTCCATGCGTTCACCCCACCCCACCCCATGCCCCTCCTGCAAGTGTACTGCTGATCTGTGGAACTCTCTGCTGCCAAAGGTCACGGTGTCCAATAGCAGGGAGATGGCTTTTTAAAAGGGCCGGGTAACTTTAGGAGCTGTGTTTAGAATGAAGAAGCCTCAGGCTTCAGGGCTCCACCAGCAAGCACCAGGCAGGGACCTCTCGGGATCTCACACATGTCCATACACAGTCATGTAGGTGATTACACAGTAGGTTCTCTGCATTATGCTGCATTTCTGCTTTCGGCTGAAGCATCAAAGATCGGCTGCTCTCAGAACCAGGAGAGCGGATGAGAGTGGCCATGAACTTTGCTTTCTCCTGCAAAACCTTTTCCTGAGAGCATGATCTAAAACTGAACACTATGTGCAACAAGCAGTGCCCTGCCCCTCTGCCTGGTGGGGATGAGGGTGAAGCCGGATCTGATGCCGAATGCATGATGTTGGAAAAGTTTCCATTTGCTTAAACCATGGAGGGCCTAGAAGGAGAGCACCATGTCAGTGAAGGGCTCACTGTGTGGCGAAATGGACCCCCCCGTATGCTCTCAAACCAAGCCACGATAAAAGAATGTAATCCATGCCACCCCGACTGGGTGTGGTTCACTCCCCCAGGCAGTGGTGCTTAGACCACTAACAGAGAGAGGAGGCAAGTCGGAAACCACTGTGAGTTCCCTTGGCAGCTTTAGCTGAGTGCCAACTGGCTTCTAGCTCAAGCAGTAGAGCTCCTGCGCTAAGGTCCAGAGATCCTGGTTTTGATTCTGCCTGGTGGCATTATACTAGCAGCAGCGCTTTGTAACTTAAATTCACTAGCTGCAAGAGAGCAGAGCAGAGGGACCACTGCTAAATCCTATCAGAACACAAAAACTACAAGAAGTCCTGTAGTACCTTATAGACTAACAAGAGATTTCGGAGCACAAGCTTTTGTGGGCACAGACCCACTTTATCAGATGCAATGATGAAGCGGGTCTTTGCCCACGAAAAGAATCACAGAATCACAGGGCTGGAAGGGACCTCAGGAGGTCATCTAGTCCAGCCCCCTGCTTCAAGCAGGATCAACCCCCACTAAGTCATCCCAGCCAGGACATTGTCCAGCTGGGACTTAAAAACCTCAAGGGATGGAGAATCCACCACCTCTCTAGGCAACACATTCCAGTGCTTCATCACCTGCCTAGTGAAGTAGTTTTTCCTAATATCTAACCTACACCTCACCCTCTTCAACTTCAGACCATTACTCCTTGTTCTGCCATCTGACACCACTGAGAACAGTTTCTCACCCTCCTTTTTAGAGCTCCCCTTCAGGAAGTTGAAGGCTGCTATTAAATCACATCTAAGTCTTCTCTTCTGTAAACTAAACAAGTCCAAATCCCTCAGCCTCTCCTCATAGGTCTTGTGCTCCAGACCCTTAATCATTTTTGTTGCTCTTCGTTGAACCTGCTCCAGCAAATCCACATCCTTTTCATACTGGGGGGCCCAAAACTGGACACAATATTCCAGATGTGGCCTTACCAGTGCCGAATAAAGAGGAATAACTACTTCTCTAGATCTGCTCGAAATGCTCCTCCTAATGCACCCTAGTATGCCGCTAGCCTTCTTGGCTACAAGGGCACTCTGTTTACTCATATCCAGCCTTTCATCCGCCATAACCCCTAGGTCCCTTTCCATCGTACTGCTGCTGAGCCGGTCGGTCCCCAGCCTGTAACAATGCTTGGGATTCTTCCACCCCAGAAAGCTTATGCTCCAAAGTATCTGCTAGTCTATAAGGTGCCACAGGACTTCTCATTGTTTTTGCCGATACAGACTAACACAGCTGCCCTCTGATACTTATCAGAACACTCTGTTCCTTGTCCCTCTTGTGAGCTGTGCCACTAGTGCTGCTGTCAACAAGCATCACGAACTAGACCCAGGTCCAGCAAGGCATTGAAGTTCATGGAGGGCAGGGGATCCCCTCATCAGCCCTGCCGATGGGGCAAAGAGGGCAGTTGCCCTGGGGCCTGGCAATTCATAGGGGCCCAGAGCTCCTGGCCACCATTGCTAAGACTACCTGGGGGAGGCATGGTGCACTCCAGGTGTCATGGAGGGCTGCCTGGGTGGAGCTACCTCCAGCCTTGCCTCTTCTGCTCTAGTCCCCACCCCTTTTGTGGGTGCAGGACCATCCCTTTTATCCAGAGACCTGGAAAGTCTGTTAGTCCCACTGCCACTCCCTAGTAGTCGGCGTCCCTAGCGAGTGGAGAGACTAGAGGATAAGGCAGGAGACACTCCAGAGGGTGACATGCAGTGGCCGTGTTTCTATCAGGGAAGAGGTAGCAGATGTGTCTCTCTGTATCTGGCCACAGGAGCGAGGCACATTGTAAGGCTCAGCAGTGGGCACCTATTTGCAGCCTGAGCCAGATCCCAGTTGAAAAACTGTGATGTCTGCAAGAGTGAAATCAATAGGAAAAAAAAACGAAACAAAAAAAACAATCACTGGGGAGTCTCAGATTCCTGAATGAAAACACAGGAAGAGAGTGATATAACCATGGGGAGCAAAGAAACTTCTAGGGTGCTTCACTTGAGAGAGAAGCTGGCAGCCTGTTTATTTCATGAAGCAAGGGCAACAGCCAATACGGCAGTAAAGTTTCTGAGTGAACAATCTACTATATTTTAGAAAGTTTGTTTGTTTGATCAAGAACTCCTCCTAAATGGTAAGAGGTAGGATCACCATACACAGTATGCCGCTCCCTCTTATCACAATTCAAAGCAGCGTTAGGGGTTGGTTGTGCCAGGAAAAAGAGAAGTGCCTGGAATGGGGTTGCTTCTCATCAGACTAAGCAGAAAAGAGACAGAATCACCAAAACAAGTACAGGCCTCAAAACTGTGATAACTGAGTGAACGTCAAAAGAGATGGAGCCAAGATGAACCAGAAAAATAGGATGAGCCCAGAATAGGATTTCTTCTCAAGAAACATCACAGGAAAGAGAGAAATGTGCAGGAGTGCTCTGTTTTGGCACAGCTAAATCAATGCTGAAGCTTTGAAAATGAGAAGAAAATGTTATGGGAAACCAAATTGACTATAGTCCTTTTTGTTAAAATGTAGCAAACGGTAAGAGTTTAAAGGGATGAAGAAAACCATTACACTTGATGGAATTGCTATTTAAAAAAATACTAAAAAAATTAGACTGAAAAAATTAACACACTCTTTTTAAATAAATAACTTCATAGAAATAATACTGGTTTTCTTTTTATTTCTCCCCAAAAGCCCTTTATTGAGTTAAGAACCCAAGCAAAGCTGGATAGGTTTGCTAGTATTCTATAAACCAGGAGAGGATCTTGTTAATTCAATCCAGGTTCTACAATGTGTGTTCTGATTCTGTTTCATCTGTGGCCATTTGTTTCCAGCACTTGTGCTTTCTATCATTCAAATCTCTGTGCTGGGTTAAATAAAGGTTTACCTGATTTTATTATGCACCGGTGCTGTGCATTCAGCAGAGCAATTAGCAGAGGTGGAAGGGATAAATGATGGGGGGTGGTACTTATCCTTCGGAAGCAGTGAATCTGTGAACATTTAGTGGGACAGTGGCTGGACACTCCGGGGAGATGCTTCTAAGAAACCACCAGGTCAGACCAGAGGTCCATCTAGCCCAGTATCCTGTCTTCTGACAGTGGCCGAAACCAGGTGCCTCAGAAGGAATGCACTGAATAGGTAAAAACGCACACGCTTCCTCATACTAAGAGCAGCTGGTAACAAGGTGCCCACAGTGTCACAACCTTCATCGGTCAATTTTGCCCTCCTATTGTTGGATGGCATGGGCTTCCACTTAACTGAACCTCGGTTTCCTTGTCGTTTAAAAGTTCTGCCTTAGCTCATGGGGTAGAGAACTTCCAGCGTGCCAGCTGGATGCAGCTCAGTAGGATTAGCAGCTGGTGCTCCACTAGATCTGCCTGAGTGTGAGTTAGAGTGGGCTGGTTGCTGCTTCCTGAAACTCTATTTGGCCAGGCATGGTTAACTGAGACCAGTGGGAAATGTGACCAACTGTTCCTGTGGATGATCAGTAAAAGAGAGGTAGCCGTGTTAGTCTGTACTCTAACAAAACAAAACAGCAGTCCTGTAGCACTTTAAAGACTCACAAAATGATTTTTTCAGTGATGAGCTTTCATGAGACAGACCCACTTCATCCCACGAAAGCTCACCATCAAAACATCATTGTGTTAGTCTTTAAAGTGCTACATTACTGATGTTTTGTTTTGGCTATTGATCTGATGAAATGGGACTGTCCACGAAAGCTCATGACCAAATAAATCATTTTGTTAGTCTTTAAAGTGCTACATTACTATGGCTGATCAGGTAAATGAAGCATCTGAGCACCTACCCAGCGCTCACCTTGACAAATTGTGTATATCAGTTCCCCGGCTGAGGCTGGCCCTTTAGTGATTAAAGTACTGAGTTCTATTCCTCTTCCAACAAGCACAGAATCTGTAGGCAGACTCTCCTATCTTGTTATGAATTCATTGAACTCTTTTTGTAAGGCCATACAAGGATTGCCATCCTGGAGCAGGACTACTACTCTATCCAGTCTAATATCCTTGTTTCTAAGGGTAGGTGCGGCCACTATTTCAAAAGAACTATGAGAGTGTCTATGCAATGCAATCCGTATTTCAAAGTAATTTCAAAACAGAGGGTGCCTTACTTTGAAATTGGTAAACCCCATTGTAGGAAGAATAGAGCCTATTTTGAAATAAGGGTGGTGTGGACAGGGAATAGAGCCCATTTCAAAATAAACATCCAATGGCTCTATTTCAAAAGCGGCTCTGTTGTGTGTAGATGCTCTATTTTGAAACAGTTGAGTGCCATTTTGAAGTGCATTTTATGTATAGCTGCACTATTTCAGAATAAGCTATTCAGAATAACTTATTCAGAAATAACACTGCTGTGTAGACATAGCCTAACAGTGGACAGAACTGACTGTTTCAGAAGAAGGGTAAAAAATGCTATAGCCAGCAGTTATGGAAAACCTCATCTTGACCCTTGTCATTTAGCAACAGTGTATGCCCTGAAGTATGAAGGTTTATATCTCTTCCCAAATTCTTTTACTAAAATCTGTATTGTGTTTTAAAAGGTGATTATTGGTTGAGGTAAGTTTTGGTTACACAGATCAAGAATACAATGTCAGCTACAGAAATCAGCATGTGTATACTCCCACCCCCCACTCTGAGTTAACACCAAATCTTCTTCTCTTAGAGATTATGTTAAGCAATTAGTTGGGATCACAGGCCATGGATGTGTTCCTAGAAAGCAAGCCAAGTATGAGAAATAAAGTAAAACATCTGGAGGGCTAGCCCTCGGAATATCATCAGATATGCACTGGGTCAAAGGAAATGTTATGTACGAAAGGTAATCTGAAAAAAATTAGGTCTCCTTTTAAAAAAAGAAAACCATTTGAAAGAATGTGGAATGGGATAAAAACAAGGCTGATCAGAGCTGATTGTCTAGAAAAATTGCTATGGAAAATTGCCGGGCCGTAAGGAATAGTTGGAGAGATTGAATGAATGTCTGGGCCAATAAACTCTGAAGATATATTTAAAAAATAAAGATAACAGAAGCTCAGCAGCACTGTAAGGAACAATGCGAAGGATAAACAGTTTTGGAGGAAGAAAAGGGGCAAATAAGGATCTAATTAGCGGGAGAGTTGAGTTGAGTATACAAAGAAGATAAGAACAAGGAAACCTAATTGGAAACACAACAAGGTCCTATCAGACAGTCCAAAGCATTTTATCTAGCACAAATGTTAGTTTAGCTCTTGTCACGGACAAGTGGCGAATTGAAAGGTTGATGCTCTTGAGGCAGAGGGACAGGAAGCAGACTGAAGGAAAGTCGTCAGGGCAACATTAATAGTCTCCGCTGAGCTGCCCGGTGCCTACTTGAGAAACAGTAACTTACAGAGCCTTTCACTTGCCTGCAAACTCTTTGTGCTTAATTCTAACCATGCGAGCAGTGACATTAATGGCGCTACTTGTGCACATCTGGATTGGCTCGGGGACCTAGTGTGGTACTGAATGAGAGTCGTTACCTCTCACTGCTGTTCTATGGTCACTGTGAAAGGAGTTTGGTGTGTTTAGGCCTAGGGAGGCATCAGCAGCGCCAACAACCATCATGGGTCATGGGGCAAGGTGGGAGGAGGGCCCGCTCCATGCCGTGGAAGGGCCAGCGCCGAAAGCAGATGGGGTGGGGCCCAGGGCAGTCAGTTCTCAGCACTGCTCGGCCCACCGTGGGCCACGACACTGCCACAGCACTTCAAAGGGGCCTGGAGCTCTGGCCACTGCCAAAGCAGCAGTGGTGGTCAGAGCTCTTGGGCCTCTTTGAAATACCAGGCCCAGGGACAACTGTCCCTTTTGTGCCCCCTTGTTGCTGGGTCGGGGTATCACTCACCTCCTTCCCCTTAAAACCAGCAATGCTTGTTGTGAAGCCTGTAACTGCCAACGGGTGGACTTGAACTTGAACCAGGCCGGTGGTGAAGCACTGGAATGCGTTGCCTAGAGAGGGGTGGATTCTCCATCCCTCGAGGTTTTAAGTCCTGGCTGGACCAGGTCCTGGCTGGGATGACTTAGTGGGGGTTGATCCTGCTTGAAGCAGGGGGCTGGACTAGATGACCTCCTGAGGTCCGTTCCAGCCCTGGGATTCTGTGAAGGGTTCCTTCCCATCAAATACAACAATGTGTTCTTTTTTTTTCAAAAATCAGTTTGTCTCATTTTGAGTTAGTTTTATCATGCAATTTTATTTGCAACTGACTATTTAGTCTGTGCTCACGAAAGCTCATGCTCAAAACTTTTCTGTTAGTCTATAAGGTGCCACAGGACCCTTCGTTGCTGTCACAGATCCAGACTAACACACCTACCCCTCCGATATTATGTTGCAAATGTGATTTATGACCGTCAAACATGTCAATCAACTAACTATGGTTAAATCCCAATCCAAAGGTGAAATTCCAGTCACACTAAAGACAATGCTGAAACTCCCATCAATGTCAGTAAGGACAGGGCTTTACTGTGAGGGGTAGCTCTGCAAAGGGAGTTAGGTACCCAAATCCAACAGCGGTATCCCAGACCCCCAGATCACCTGCAGCCAACACAATAGGTGTCTAAATTCCCTAGATGTCTGGACAATGTGCGAAGCCTCCTGTCACACCACCCCTAAGCCCCAGCGGGATCCTCAGACCAATTGTCCCCTTCTGATTTTTGAGAAACCCTCACGCCCTCCCCCAGCCTCTTCTTTCCCGTCATCCAACCCCCCCTTAACAAAAACTTCAATTTGTAATTTAAAATTAACACAAAAACTTGATATAAAATGTTATTTAAAATAAAAAATAAGCACCAATCGTTTTCCTTGGCTCCTGGTGCAGCCGCAGCTGCCTGAGCCCTGTGCCAGCCACCAGAGCTGAGCGCACCAGCTGTCTGCCCAAAACCTGTGTTGCCAGAGCCCCATGCTACCTTCTCATCCAAGCCAACTGCCCAAATCTCATGCTGCCTGTGCCAGCAACCCACCTGCCAGCCCGAGCCACCTAAGCCCAGCAATGCTGGGGCCAGCCACCAGAGCCCCATGAATCCTGCAAGCGAGCCCCACAAGCCTCATGCGCCCCCCAACTGAGCCCCTCCCCACCCACAAAGCCGGGAACCCCCAGCCTCCTGCTCTTACTCCATCCCCATCCCCCTTACCCAAGCCAGGCACCCCCAGCCCCACATCTCACCCCATCTCTGACCTCTTCCTCCCCCGACACCAACCCACACTCATTCATCTTTGCATGTGGGTTTTCGCCAGCTAGCCTGCTTTCCATAGCGGCTGCATCAGGTCGCCCATGTGAAATGGCAGGGGTTGGGAGCTGGAAGCAAAGGCCGGCTCTTTCTTTGGGTGGGGGGAATGATGGTGGGACTGAGTCACCTTGTGACCCCCACCTCAGAATTTCTTCACACTCCTAGTTTGGGCAACCATGTTCTAGAGCCTAGTGCAGGAGCCTGTACAAGTCGAGCTAAAAGCCCGACCCCCCACGCTCCCTTGAGCTGCCCAAGGAGTGGCACGCAGCACTACATGGTGTTTCAAAGGGGTCTGGGGGCAGTTTCCTCATTTGCCTACCACGTTGGCCAGCATGTCTGTAACCAAAGCCTGGAGCACTGTCACTGCAGTACTTTTGCTAAGGTGGAATTATGGCTCTGTCGTTGCCCTTTCTCAAAATATATAGTTACAGAACCCTCTGTTTATTACTATCAATTGTTATTATTAGGTATGGTACCCAAGTGCATCCACCGTTGGGCTCTGTGCTGTACAAACAGAACAAAAAGCCCATCTCTCCGCAATACAGCTGACCATCTAAGTAGCAGACAAGCTAGCACACAGAGACAAGCAAACAAGGAGACAATACCCATTTATAGACTCAACACACCCATAGGCCATAGCTCACTTTTCAACAGTGGGTGGTGATTCAGGGGAGGGATAGGTCAGTGGGTTGAGCATTACCCTGTTAAACCCACCATTGTGAGTTCCGCCCTTGAGGGGGCCATTTAAAGTTCTGGGGTGAATTAAAAAAAACACTAATACCCCCATAGTAGTAGATCCTGCTGCAAGTGCAGGGGGCTGGACACAATGAAGTCCAAAGGTCCTTTCTGGCTCCATGACATAGGTACGGCTCTTTGGGTGCCTCTGCACTTGCATTCCTCTTTCAAAAGAGGTATGCAAATGAGGTAAATCAACAATACAAATGATGTGCCTGTTGACACTGTATTTGCATATTCTAATTTCAAAAGAGCTTCTTTTGACAGAAGAAAGACAGTGTAGAAGCTGCTCTTTCAAAAGTAAACCCATCTTCAAAAAACTCCTCCTTCCCTTTATTTAATGGGAAGAAGGATTCTTTCGAAGATGGGTTTACTTTCAAAAGAGCAGCGTCTACACTGGCTTTCGTCTTTCAAAAGAAGCTCTTTCGAAATTATAATATGCAAATGAGGTGCCAAATATGCACCTCATTTGTCTTGTTGATTTCACTCATTTGCATACCTCTTTCAAAAGAGGAATGCAAGTTTAGATGCATCCTATGACCGTGCTTACACTAGCCCAAAACTTCGTAATGGCCATGCAAATAGCCATTTCAAAGTTTACTAATGAAGCACTGAAATACATATTCAGTGCCTCATTAGCATGCGGGTGGCCGCAGCTCTTCGAAAATGCCGCAGCTCACTGCCGCACGGCTCGTCCAGACAGGGGTCCTTTTCGAAAGGACCCCCACCAACTCTGAAATCTCTTTATTCCTACCTGCTGATAGGACCCCTGTCTGGACGAGCTGTGACAATTTCAAAGTGCCATGGCCACCTGCATGCTAATGAGGCGCTGCATACGTATTTCAGCACTTCATTAGTAATCTTCGAAATGGCCATTTACATGGCCATTTCGAAGTTTTGGGCTATTGTAGATGTAGCCTATATGTTATATTTCTGGTTCCTATTTGGCATGTTTTAAAGGAGCTCTCAGTTGTTTCCCAAAATGTTGATCCCTTGGCCTCTGCAACTCAAGCCCCTTTAGGGAGTCTCCAGCTGAGCTCCCCAAAACACACACAACCACAATGGCTAGTCACTTTGGAAAGGGGAGGCCACCTCAGGGCAATGAAGAAGCTAAGCTGTAGCCCATGCTGAGTAGGGCTGGGAGCCGAAAAGGCAGGCAACGGTGTGTGCTTGCAGAGTTTTAGCTGCAGAGCCAAAGGAGCAAGGCCAGGTCAGGGTTTCCATTTGCTGCCAGCACTCCAGAGCCCTGACCGCTCCTCAGCTGCGAAAAGGAGCATGCAAAATGCAAATAAGGCAGCAGACCAAATGAAGGACGCCATCGGGCATTTGTTTGTTCTGCAGCCCTGAATGGTAAGGAAGGCAGCATTGCGACTGCTGGAAAAGAGTGGAACATCCCTCAGTGATGGGAAAGATGGCTTTGGGAAATGAACGCCATGTCAGGAACCTGCAGGCTGTCCCCACCAGCCAAAGAAGACAGAGGGGCTGTCTTAGGGTGGCCTGATAAATCTTCAGCAAGAACGGGAAAGAATTCTGCAGCGGAGCTTTAGGTTTAAGCAGCAGAGGGACGGAGCGCGAGAGTGATGGAATATGAGAAAAAAATTGCCACACCTGCTATAGGGCAAGAATTATGGAATTGAAAGTGGAAAGTTTTGAGGCTGGACAAAGGTCGTGACAGTTACAACGATGACCAGTTTGTCCCAGTGTGCTGATTGAAGCGATATGCACATGATGATATCTCTGCACCGTTGTTTCTCATCTGAATGGAAAGGGTGTTTTTCTCTACCCCAGAGGTTTTCACGAACCAAGCAGAGCTGTGCTGGATTCCTCAGGGGACAGATTTTAGCCTCCTGGGCTCGCCGCCAAACTGTCGTGCGGGAGACAGGCTGTCTCTACGGAACTAGTGTTGTGTTGCTTCCCTCGAACTCCCTTTGGTGGGGCCTCCGATCCCGTGCCTCTTCTAAGAGCTTCCACCGCATGGTCAGGCCTCAGCAGCCCAGTCAGTATCAACAGTCAGGCCCAGCAGCCTAATCCACATTAGCAGGTTGTGCTTCCCCTTCACTGGGGTCACAGGGATGAGAGTAGAGGAGCCTTGACCCTTCCTCTCCGGCCCAGGGCTCTGTCGGTAGTTGGCATGCACCCAACCACTAACTCAGTGGCCAATCCCTTTGCAACATGCCGAGCTCGCTGGGGAGACCCCTGATTCCCTGCCCTGGGCTATTTCCTACTTCTGTTCCAGCTGCATAGCGCCTCTCTGGCTCTGGCTCCTGCTCGTCAGGCTGCTCCCAGGTAAGAGCAGGAGTTCCTTCTCCCTGGTGGCCAGCCCCAACTGACCAGCTTCTTGGCCTTTATACCAGGGTGGCAGCTGGAGCAGGCCCAGCAGGGCTGTGGGGGCAGGGCATGGCCGTGGGGTGGGCCCTTCTCCACCCAGTAAAGCTTGGCCTCCCAACCCCCAGGGCCAGTGTGGATTGGGTACACCCCGTCACACTCTCCCTCCCTCCACTTTTTTTCTTTCTTTTTTTTTTTCTATGAACTCTTTGAGAAATGAGAGTTTTGAATGGCTCCTCCACTGTCCACATCAGAAACGAGCAGATCATCTTTTAATGATGAAGATGCTCAGCTCACCTGGGTTATCAGCTTGAGCATGTTATTTGCAAATGTGGCTCTGAAACAAACAAATATCATTTTCAAGTTGAAACATCAGCTTGGAGCGGGACCATTCTGGCTGATGCTGACTTCAAAATGAAATTGTTGATTGTGAAAGGCTGCTTTGGGGAAAGTGAGAAATTTAGTCCAAATTGACATTTTCCTTGTAGAAAATGTTTGATTTTGACCAAAAAAAAGCTTTATCTAAAAATCTTTAATTAGTTTGAATTAAGGACTTGTCACCCAGCACAGTTCAGATTTTGCCTGTCTTTCCCAGAATTGATGTCTTTTTCCTCCTTGTTTGTACAGCACCTAGCACAAAAGGGCCTGGGTCCATGACTAGGAATCTTAGTTTTGGTCCTGCCTTGGGCAGGGGGCTGGACTTGATGACCTCTGAGGTCTCTTCCAGCCCTATGATTCTATGATTCTATGAAAACAGCTTATACTCTGTCTGTGATCTCTGAGGCCAGAGACTGATATGTGAGCTTCAGAGCCACCATGGACACCTTGGCCAGGACATCAAGCTGTCGTGTGTTTCTCTCCGTGCTCAACCCCCGACCTCTGCTCCATAAACAGCAACAAGAAAGGACCCAATGATGTGTCACCTGGAGAGTTCTTGCTTCCTGTAATTACAGGTGCTGGTTTGAGAGAGGCAGTGGAGGCCTGCTTATTGTTACTCTCTGTTGTGCTTTGTTTGGCCGGGGCCTGCACTGTTAAAATGTGGGCAAACTTGGACAAATTCTGCCGATTTTTCCTTCCCTTCTCTTTTCCTTCCTCCTGCCCAACCAGGAAAAGTCCTCCAGGTGGCTGACAAGCCTCATTAGCAAAAGCCATGTCCGGAGCACCACCTAGAAAGAAAGAGAGGAGGTGTGTTGCATGAAAAGTAACAGCACTTCAGTACCAAAGATTGCAGTTGTGTTGCATGTGGGAGGTGGGGAAGGGGGCTTGGAAACAAGGCCTTGAGTTAATTTAAATTTGAAACCCTTTTTTAACCCCCCTCTCACGCAACTGTCCAGATATTTTCCCTCCAGCGAACAGAGCACTGGTGGTGAAATGTACCGGATTGAAAGACAGGCCCAGTCCTCAGCTAGCCTGATGACAACCGAGTTATGTAGATTTGCACCAGCCAAGATTCCAACTCATACCTACTGGGGCATTTCTGTGGCTCCCCTCACTGTCGTATTTAAATGCCTGGGAAACATTAATGGATCGTTACTCACAACTCTCTTCTGCTGGGTCGTTGGATGGGCCACGTTTTCTGGGTACGCTCCTTAAAAGAGTGACTCTGTTCTGGGGTCTCTTTTTGCCTTTAGATTACAGAGGCAATGCTGGAGGAAGAGACTGGGACGTGTGCCAAAATCTCAAACTGGCTCCACATTTGCAGACCAACCAGGAAATCTTGGGGTTAATGGAGAGTTCACACCAGCCCCCCAAGTAAGGGGTCATTCCTGCCCCCTGCTCTGGAGGTGCAGCACTGCTGTGCATGGGGATGGGAAGGTTATTTCAGTGAGCCATAGGCACAGGTACGACAGTCTGTCTCTTAGCCAGTTCCAGGGACTGACCCAGCCCCTCCAAGCCTGGGTCTGGAAAGCCTGAGCTAAGGAGAAGGATATGCAGCTGGAGGCCTGTAACAGAGCAGTATGGTGCATGCCCCAGGCATTCCGGGGCACATGTATGCTGGCCCGCCAGTGAAGATGGGGCAAAGGAGGTAGTTGCCCCAGGGTCCGGCTATTCAAAGGGACCTGGAGCTGTGGCTTCCGCCGACATAGGTCTGGGAAGCGCTAAGGGCAACTGCCCAAGGCCCTGCCCCTTCCACCCTTTGCCCCGTCCCTCCTGATGGCACAATGCCAGGACCCCTCCCACCTTTCCTGGGGCTTGCTGTGGCTACCGGCCACTCGGCACATACACGCTGGGCAGCAGGTTACACAAGCAGGGGTGTGAGCTGCCTGTATACCCCAGCTACAGAGGTGTGCAGCATGGCTGGGTGCAGTCAAGCCAAATCGTGCATGGCACGGTCCTATTTCTACATGAGTTGCTGCAAGATCAGAATCTTGAACTCGCCATGTTCTGATAATAATCCAGAATCATCCACCAGAAAGTAGCCTTTGTTTAGCCTTTGTGAGATGAGTTTGGCAGCTCTCCACCCCTTTTCTTGGGGAAAAGGGTCTGAGCAACCAATATCTCCAGATTAATTGACCCTAACTAACAGCTTCAGTTCCTGCCTGCACCATGGCAGATATATGCTGTGGAGGCTGAGCATCCCCTCACCTTAACTATAGGTTCTTCCCCTAGCTCACGGAGGAGGGGCATATTGGAAGGCATGACTTATTTTACCACGTTGTCATGCCTGGAGAAGGACAGAAAGTTAAACTCTTCCAGGCTTACTTAGATTTAGACTTAGGCTTAGGTGCGCCTGTGCATCTGGGCACATTGGGCAACAAGTGCTCTCCAGAGATTTCGGTCTGATGCCACTGTTTCCGCTTCTTCCCATGTTATATCAATGTTCTTAAAGTCTTCTTTGACCGTGCTTCACCACGTTTTCAGTGGTCTTCCCCTCTTTCTCTTTCCTTTAGCTGGTGTCCATCGCATCGCTACCTTTGGATGAAGATTATCTGAAAGACGCAAGATGTGTCCAGCAAGATGCAATCTACTCTCTGCCACAACATCTTGCAGTCTCCGCAGACCACATCTTCATAGAATCACTTCGTTAATAATGCGATCGATGTAGGTAACACCAAGGATCTTACGCGGACATCATTGGTGGAACACATTCAGCTTATGTGATATTCTTGCAGTGTTTTTCCATGTTTCACTGGTGTAGATTGCAGTGGACATGACAATAGTGCTATAGAGTCAAAGCTTTGTAGCCAGGCCAATTGTTGATGCAGACCAAATTGGGCATAGTCTTTGGAACACTGCCGCGGCTTCAAGGCTGTCAAGTTGGCAATTCAGTCAGAGTGGCAGAAGAATATAGTTTTTCCAGGCTGTCTGAAGGTGGCCAACCCAGAGGAAGTTCCTCAACTCCCCACAGAAAATGGAGTTTGAAGCTCCCTTGTATCTGGGGCAATTAGAAGACAATCTCACTATCAGCTGTGCCACACTTGAGTTTGAGAAACGTACCTTCTTCTGGAAACTGTGACCAAAACCTTGGATGTTGTCCCCTCTTCTGGGCCCCTGGGTGAGTTGTACTAATTCAGGTCATTGTGTAGCCACGTAAAGATGGATTTGAACCTGGGACCTCTGCAGCCTAGCTCATAAGCCTCTAAAGTTTGAGTTCAAAGCCCGCTGGTTCTCAGCTCCTGCTGTGAAGCAGACTTACTCTTTCTCTGCATAAAGGGCCAAAAGGCCACTCCAAGGGGCAGAGATGCACACCCAGGAGGCCATGTGGGTTACACATTTCCCTCTCCTGAAGAGTCTTGTCCTTAGCTTCTGTGACCTGACTGAAGTCCCAGATGATCCCCCACTTGTAACCACTCACAGGAGAACTCACACCTCTGACCTCTGGAGCCTAGCGTATGAATTTGAACTAAAAGTCAGCTGGCTCTTACCCGAGGCTGTACAGGAGACTCATGCTGCCTCCGTGTAAGTGGTGTTGGTGCTACAACATGGGACAGGGAACCACCCCCAGTAGCCGTGTGGGTAACAGTTGCACACCGCACAGCAGCAAAGAACAGGAAGGGATATTAGCTGCTCTTTAGGAACAGGTGTTGGTTGTCTAGACAACCCTGTGAGATAGAGGGAAGTGGATCATCAGGTGATTACTGGCAAAGGTGTTGGGAATTAAGCACTTAATAAACTCCACTGTGCTTTTTCTCTTTGGGCTATCGCTTCCCCCCCACCTCCGATAAGCCTACCCAGCTGGGGAGGAATGTACAAATCAGTGCATTCACAGCCCGCTTTGTGCCATGAGAAGATGCAGACCAAAAGGTATTTCACTCCGTTTAAGCTTTGAAGGAGAAGTACGGTGTTTTTGCAGAGATCTCATCCGTTCCCTAATGGGCTTCACAAGGAAGTGAACAGCTGACGATGATAGGCTGAGAATGAAGCAAAAGGACCCACTCCTTCTTTCGCTGTCACCCATGCACAGCACTGTGGATCCAGCCAGGACTCGTTAGTAGTCCCCAGTAATCGGTCGTACACCACCACCTACTCCCACGCGGAGCCACCACCTCTGTGAGATGATCACCGTTGCTGCTTCTTCAGTGTTACCGCATCGGTAAGTCTTCGGCAGCCTCCCAGTTATCTCTGTCCTCTGAAATGGCTGGTCCTGGCCAGTGTAAGCTGAACACTTGTGTGGCTGCCCGGGAGAGATTCATGTACCGTAGAGCGCCCACAGCTGAAGCCTGTATTTCTGTTGGTGATGCACATCCCCATAGGCTTTGGTGCACATGATGACATTTATTCCATACAGAAATGGAAAAAATTAGAGGGAACCCTGGTACTGGCCACTGTTAAAGACTAGAGGCTGGACTAGGCAGACTACAGTTAAGAGTTATCATAGAAACATAGAATCCTAGGGCTGGAAGGGATCTCAGGAGGTCATTGAGTGCAGCCCCCTGCTTCAAGCAGGATCAACCCCAACTACGTCTTCTCAGCCAGGACCTTGTCAAGCTGGGACTTAAAAACCTCAAGGGATGGAGAATCCACCACCTCTCTAGGCAACGCATTCCAGTGCTTCACCACCCGCCTGGTGAAGTAGTTTTTCCTAATATCCAACCTACATCTCTCCCTCTATAACTTCAGACCATTGCTCCTTGTTGTGCCATCTGACACCACTGAGAACAGTTTCTCACCCTCCTCTTTAGAGCTCCCCTTCAGGAAGTTGAAGGCTGCTATTAACTCACCCCTCAGTCTTCTCTTCTGTAAACTAAACAAGCCCAAATCCCTCAACCTTTCCTCATAGGTCATGTGCTCCAGAGTTCTTGCGTATTATTTTACATGATCTAATCCAGCGTTTCTCAATCATTTCTATAATGTACCCCTTTTTCAAAAAAATTATAAGTACCCCCAGACTTCTCTCGCATACCCCTAAGGGCTATGCATACCACCAGTTGAGAAACATGGTCTTAAGGTAATCTGAGGTCCTAAAATAAGTGCCATTCAACCTGTCCAGGTTACTGTGCCCTTCTCAGGAGTTAGATTTGTTTTGCACGGCACCAAGTTACACCTCTCGTAAAAGCTAGTTACAAACACATGCAAAAATAGTGCAGAAGACAGCTGCCGAACACTTGCTGACTTTCTACCATCTTATCATCAAATAAAACAGCGGGAATAGCAATATTGTACTTACATTTCAGCCTAAGGCCCATGAAGCAGTAGAAACAAGTCGTTGCCTGAATGAACATTTAGCTTGTACTGACTCTACTAGTGTTTTTTTGTAGCCTGTTGTAAAAGGAGGTAAACGTCTAGATGAGTTGATGTAGCCCCGGAAGACCTCAGTGTACCCCCAAGGTAGGCATACCCCAGTTGAAAAAAATGGATCTAATCTTGCTGGTTACTTGACGCCTGGACCTGGGTCCCTTTGGGCTGTGATCCTGTTATACCTCATCAGGTGAGAAGGGTAGATGGGTGGGAGAGCAGATGAGCCTGCTAAACAACATACAAGTGCGGTGGGGTAGCGCTGGTGCAATGCTGATTCAACATATCAAGGCCGAGCTGAGGATGGTCTCACAGGTGCAGGCTCTGAGAGGTGGCGCAGGGTGAAGGGTGGGAAAAGAAGGGTTTCCTGTCACTACCTGTAGGGGTTGTGGGGGAGGGTTAGCTCAGTGGTTTGAGCATTGGCCTACTAAGCCCCATGTTGTGAGATCAACCCTGAGGGGGCCATTTAAGGATCTGGGGCAAATAGATTAAAACGAAAATAAAGGATGGTGCTTGGTCCTGGCAGGAGGCTGGACTTGATGACCTCCTGAAATCCCTTCCACCTCTTTAAGATGTGTGTCTCCCTACTGATCTTGTAAGAAATACAACCAGTTAACAAATCAAGTTAGGTAGGCTATGCTCCATTCCTGCCAGTATCAAAGAAGAGGAAACTGCCCTTGTCATGTATAAGCCAGTTAAAGTCTGTGCTCAGGCCCAGGTTAAATGTGTGAAATTTGCCCATGAATTCCAATTCAGATGTCTGCCCTTGTTGTCTTGCAGTGCAATCCTTTCGTAGAATGACTACTTTCAAACCCTTTATTGAATATCCAGGCAGGTTAAAATGTTCTCCTCCAGGTTTATGCATATTCCAAATCCTGATGTCTGGTTTATATCCATTCATCCCTTGGCGCAGAGCCTGTCCAGTTTGTCTAACGTACACAGCAGACTTAGCTGAGGACCAGTTCAGAAAAGCACTTAAGATCATGTGCTTGACTTTACACTTTAAAGTATCTGACATCAGGAGCAGGGCGGAAGCATGCACTTAAATGCATTCTCAGATGCTTTGCTCAACAGAGGCTTTGATCTTCAGTCTTCTTACTGTCCTTAATTCTTCCTCATCACTACTTCCAAGCTTATAATGAATAAGTAAATCCTAAGCCAAGGTCATTTTCTGGTAGAATGGAACATTTTTTGTGTTATGTTGGCATTGCAAGCAACCTGAGTTTTCCAGGTGCAGAAGCCCAATGTTTGGCTGCATGAAAAGAACACGTGGCTTGATCTGATCAAATTCTTACAATAATTTGCACATTTTATTTCCATGAAGAAGAACGGTCGCTTGTTTCAGCCACTAGGGCCTTTCTTTTGGTCTGACACAGAACTGCAGAACTTTTTTGGCAAGACACGGCATCATAAATGTTGCCAAAAGAGTTACATGGTCAAACAACTGTATAGAGGATGAGTAATAGGCTTACGTGGGTTTGTATGATGGATCGGATCCTCAGCTGGTGCAAACTGACGCAGCACCACTGAACTAGCTGTGTATAGTTTGCATTACTGACCATGTCTGTGGTAGCAGGTTGCCATGGGTTGTCATACAAGTCATTTGGCTTTGTCCAACTTATATGGAGTGTTTTGCCCTTGCTTTTTGGAAACTGCGCTGATGACTGGAACAGATGCATTCTGGTTGGAATATGTGTTAGTTTAAGGGCTGTCTCTATGAAACAAGAGCAGTGAAGGCTGGGCTTGCAGTTAAGGTACCTAGTTGGCACTCATCATTAGAGCCTGGTGCAAATACAAAATTTGTACCTACCTTTGTATCCTCAAAAATGAGCTGCAGCTACCCACCTTGACATCCACAGGTGTGGATACCTGTGGCTATCCACCAGGTACATGCAGATTTTCAGAACTCTGCTCATCAGATGTAGGTTCAGTTTCTAGCTAGGCTATAGACTTCTGTGACATTGGTCAACTCCCTTTGCCTTGGTTTCCTACTTGTGGAATGGAAATACCTTTGTTTTGTAAGGCCAGTGGTGGGCAACCTGCCTCCCATTGAGGTTCTACATCTGGCCAGTGAGACATTTTGATTACTGTTGCCCATGTGCAGGGTTGCCAGATTCCACTAGTTTTTGTCCATGTAGTTTTTCTCCTCCTGGTATTCCTAGAGTGACACACTCAAAAAGAAAGGGCACATGAAGTGAGCTATATGCTGACTGCACTCCACACTCACTGTGAGAGCTGTGTGCTCCCTCTGAATCCATCCCTGGAGGTTTTGAAGTCCCGGCTTTGCAAGACCCTGGCTGGGATGATTTCGTTGGGGTTGGTCCTGCTTTGGGCTGTGGGCTGGACTTGATAACCTCCTGAGGTCCCTTCCAGCCCTAGGAGTCTAAGGTTCTAGCTGCAGCCTGATCTCAAGTGAAGTGCTCCCCTTCCTATTGCCCAAGTGGGCCCTGAGTCAATAGATATCCTCAGAGCAGGCCTATGGGACTAAGCCTCTAAGGCTGGGATTTTTTAGGCCAAACTCCCTATTGGGAATACGCAATAGCCCGTTGCTCAGGCAACACAGCTGGGACATAGCATAACCTATCTATCAGGTTCAAGTCCATCTTCTGCCTCCTTTGGAGACATGAGTTGAGCTCAGATCTGCCATCCTTAGGGGAACACCCCAAACATTAGCGTGTTCTGTATGCAGGTCAGGGGTTCTGCTCTCAAGCTCTCCTCCCCAGGCTACTCCATCTCATATGAATAACTCCATATTCATCAGAGCAGGGCTTTGAAATCAGGACGGGGGGAACCTGAGCGCCACACTGTACATTGTTTCTTCCGACCCAGGGCTCACTTTTCTTGCCCCTGCAGACTAGGGAGCCGCTTGTCCAGTATTATACCGGACAGACCTCTTTTTGGAGAGGTTTGTCACATGTTTGAGACTGGGACAAACCCACAAGTGGCTTTGTCCAGATGGGGAACACCACTTCTAAGAACATGCCAGTCTGCTTACTGCAGCGTAACCTCGAACCCACAGCATGTGTGAGGTCACACCAGCAGGATGTGCCTTGTTCTAAACTTTCCCCAAGTCCTGTAAGTCCTACTGGTATGTGGAGGGAGGGATTGGATCCACAGTTTTGATTTTGCTGTCAATCATGGTCTCTATCACACAAAAGTCTGGGTATTCATTTGCAGGGTTTGGGGCCAGGCCCATCTGTATTTCATTTCTAGAGCAGGCTGGATGTCTCCCCGGGCAGTTTGCACAGAAGCTGGGCTGCTAGAAAACTCTGTCGAAGCATGAAAACGGGATCAGTGCACTGGGATGATTGTCTGACACTCACACATGTGTGAGGCTGAATCAGCTGAGCAGAGACCATGTGCTGACAGCTCTGAGAAGCCAGCTGATGGTGTAGCCTGGGCATGTGGACCGGGAGCGGCTAGAGCCTCATCCTGTGAGTTGCTGAGCACACTCAACTTCCATTGCAATCAATGGGAACTGTTCAGCGCCTTGCAGGTTGGGGTCCTAGGCACTAAGGGCTGAGCTCTCCCAATGTTCCCTCTAATTTTTTCCATCCAGGTGTGGAATAAATTTTGTTCTGTGCTCCAAAGCGTGTGCGGATGTGCATCACCCTTAGAAACACATGTTCCGCCTTTGAGTGGTTTTAGGTGCTCTGTTAATCAGCTGGGCAGCCTTTCAATCTCTCCTGGGGGAGCTGCCAGTGTTCCCTGTAAGCTGAGTGCTTGGGTGGCCCCCTAGGAGAGATTCAGGTGCCACCCACCTGATTGGCAAAGTGGCCACAGCACCCACAGCCAGCAGGATATAGTTCCACTGGTGGTACACATAACAAAATTTGTTCTATGTAGAGATGGTAAAATCAGAGGGAACTCTGTTGGGCTACCTAAACACCCAGCTTCCACAGAACACTGGTCTCTACCCGTTTTGTGCCCTTACTCAGTTGGTTTACAATGGTGGTACCCATGCCCCTGCCCAATATCTAGACATTTTTAAATCAGTTGAACACTGTCTACATTAGGGAGGTGCAGTCAGTTTCCAAGACAATCAGTTCCCATACCAATTTCCTTTTATTGGTGCACAAATTTTATACACCTCTCCTGAGGGTCATGTGGCTCTTAGGCTGCGTCTACACGTGCACGCTACTTCAAAGTAGCGGCGCCAACTTCAAAATAGCGCCCGTCACGGCTACACGTGTTGGGCGCTATTTCGAAGTTGAAATCGACGTTAGGTGGCGAGACGTTGAAGTCGCTAACCCCATGAGGGGATGGGAATAGCGCCCTACTTCGAAATTGAACGTCGAAGTAGGGCACGTGTAGACGATCCGCGTCCCGCAACATTGAAATAGCGGGCTCCGCCATGGCGGCCATCAGCTGAGGGGCTGAGAGACGGTCTCTCTCCAGCCCCTGCGGGGCTCTATGGTCAGCGTGTGCAGCAGCCCTTAGCCCAGGGCTTCTGGCTGCTGCTGCTGCAGCTGGGGATCCGTGCTGCATGCACAGGGTCTGCAACCAGTTGTCGGCTCTGTGGATCTTGTGTTGTTTAGTGCAACTGTGTCTGGGAGGGGCCCTTTAAGGGCGTGGCTTGCTGTTGAGTCCGCCCTGTGACCCTGTCTGCATCTGTTCCTGGCACCCTTATTTCGATGTGTGCTACTTTGGCGTGTAGACGTTCCCTTGCAGCGCCTATTTCGATGTGGTGCTGCCCAACGTCAAAGTTGAACGTCGACATTGCCAGCCCTGGAGGGCGTGTAGACGTTATTCATCGAAATAGCCTATTTCGATGTAGGGTTCACGTGTAGACGTAGCTTTAGTGTCATATGAATGTGTAGGGCATACCTTTTTGTTCTGTGTCTGCAGCATGCCTAGCACATTTGGATGTGGCTCCTGGAAACTATAATACAAAGAAAAATTGGACTAGGTCTAGGGTTGGTTAGGGGGTGAGTCTAGGAATCATGGAAAATGTTGATTTATCTATGCCAAATCTATCCCCATACACAATATCTATCTATTTGTAATGGTAGTGGACCCCAGTTGTTGGCAGAAAGGACTGACCCTGTAACCTGAGTGGCTAAAGCACTCTGCTTTACCACATGAGTTCAAGGTAAGCTGGCTATCAGCCAAGGTTGTAGAGTGGAGACTTCACTCTCCCTAGTAAGTGGTCTCAGTGCCTCCGGGATTACATGTCTATCTATCTCCATACACAATATCTATCTACTTACCTTTCCTCATGCACAATAGCTATGTATCTATATATCCACCTATCCCCATAGTATGGCCCCTTTTCATCTTGAGAGACGGTGGTTAGCAGCAGCAGTGAGGATCTATGGGCATTGTTTGATACTGCAGCTCCTCTCAGGGCTTGTCCATCCAATATTGGATTTGAATGGTCGACTGCAATAACTGCATGTCCGTCTATTACTGAATTCTGGAGTCTAAGAGCTTTTCCGTCCAAGACAAAGTTCTTTTGCGTGGCTTGTACATATACTATCAAAGGATGATGTGTCCTATCATAGCAGTCATCACCAGGTATTTTGATCTGATGATGTAGATTCTCAGGATTTTGGATCAATATTGAATTTTTTCATGGAGTTTTTGCATGTATACGTGAATCTTAGCTTTGGTCCTCCTCTTGTTCTCAGTCCACATGACAGTTCACCAAAGAGGATTTCTTTGGGAAAATGTTTGTTACCCATTCTTCTCACATGACCAAGCCAACATAGTCTTCTGCTGTTGAGGATTGCTGTGAGGCTGGGTATGCCAGATCTTGACAGGACATCCGCATTTGAAACTTTACCTTGCCAGTTGCTATCCATAATTCTGCACAGGAAGCAAAGATGGAAGCTGTTCAATTTTTTTCTCCTGGTTCGAGTAGGTGGTCTGTGCCTCAGAACCATATAGCAGCATACTCAATACACATGCCTGGTAAATTAGTATCTTTGTTTTCACTGCCAGCTCAGAATTGTTCCATGCTCATTTCGTAAGTCTGCCAAAAATAGTAGCTGCCTTCCCGATTCTGATGTTCAGTTCTTTATCCATGGATAGGTTTGTGGTGACAGTAGATCATAGGTAACAGAATTGTTGAACCACATCTAATGGGTTGTTATCCAGAATGACATTGGGTCTCTGAGGTATACCCTGAGTGAATACAACAATTTTCTTCTCGCTTATGTCAAAAAAAACAACTTACAGACTGTGGATAGAGAATCCGTCAGTGACTGTAGCTTGTCTTCATTCTGAGCGACGAGAGCTGCATCATCTGTGAAGAGGAGTTCCCTAATGAGGTCTTTCTTGACCTTAGTTTTGGCCTTGAGCCTTGCCAGGCTGTAGAGAGAGCCATCCAATCTTGTGTGGAGAAATACATCTCTGTGTGAGTTTCAAAAAGTGCAATTTAGTAGAACTGTGAAGAATATGCCGAAGAGGGTAGGGGCAAGAACACACCCTTGTTTGACTCCGCTGTTCGTTGCAAACTGTTGCCTGAGGTCAATACTGCACATCTGAAGGCAGGACAGAATTACAAACCTGGAAGTCCTGGACAGAGCAGGAACCATGAGCATTGAAGCCAGGATTCTGAAAGCCAGCTTCGCAGGACAGGGCATGTCATATGAATGGAGGAGTCAAGAATCCCTAAGCAACTCCTCTACGGTGAACTCTCCCAGGGCAAAAGGAATCAAGGTAGGCCTCACAAGAGGAATAAAGACTGTGCAAAGGCCAACATTGCTCATGCTGGTTTAAAATCAGATCAGCTAGAGCAGCATGCAAAAGACTGAACAGGCTGGTGTGCTCTTGTATGACACGTGTATGACAACTTTGAAGAGCAGCGGCGCATACACCTCATTGATGCTCGTGAGAGGAAGAAAGCAACAGCAGCAGCTGCACCAACAGAGCCAGGACAATTCCCTTGCCCCCACTGTGAATGCCCAGGCCGTTCAAAGCTTGGACTCCTCAGCCACATGAAAGTCCACAACCGATGAGCCCATGCAAGCTCAAGGCGTCTTTGTTGGACATGACAGACTACCTATATATGTTCTGCTGTAGATCCATCTTATTGCACTGTTGCTTTCATGTTTTCATGAAAGAATGTTATGACCTTGAGTAGGGTTGGTGGGCAGCCAATCTTGGTCAATACTCTGTATAGTCCAGATCTACTAACTGTGTCAATCACCTTTGTTAAGTCCACAGATTCTATAAATAATGGCTTTCCTTGTTCTCTATCCCCATACACAATATCTATCTAATCTATCTATCTATCTATCTTAGTAGATTGGTGCGGAGTTAGTCTACAGAAACTAAGGCACTCTACGCTGGATAGGGAAAGATGGAAGGAAATAGTGAGAGAGGCATCAGACATCAACGGGTGCTAAGCCCACGGTTATTGACGATGATGATCTAGCTAGCTAGCTAGCTAGTTCAGATTGGAAATTTTGATAACTTGCTTTCATTGTGTTTCCTGAAGTTTCAAAATTTGAAAAGTTTTGACCAACTTGAGCAAACCTGTTGGGTAGCCAGTGTGGGTAAGAGTTGAAAAAAGGTGATCCAGACCCTGCAGATACCAAGGAAGATAAGAGGCAAGGCACCTTGCTGTTATACGAATAGCACGGTGTCTTGCAGGATGCAGTAGCCTGAGGAAATGTGCATGTTTTCCAAACCCTTAATAGCTTGGGCTTGTGACATGTGGTTAGACACGGGAACTAAATGGCTACACTCAGGAATAGATATGTCCTGATAGCAGGTCAGTGACCCAGGGAGCAATGTCAACTTGCTTCAGTCCTGGCTTCCTGTAACACAGTGTACTTGGCTTGTCCTCATATTATGGTTCTTTTTGGACTCCTCCTGCAGTTCCCCTGCTACCGCCTCTTCTCCTGACATTTGTTGCTCATTTGGGAAGCCTCCCAATAGGACCTTCTGTGCGCTGAAATCTGATCTAGCAGCCAAGTGGGAGGTTTCAGCCTGTGTGAAGAATTCAGAGGCAGGTTTCTCAACCTCTCCATGCAGAAGCCATGTGAGCATATGGCCTTAAATCCTATAAGCCCGGGCACTTAGTGGTGATACAACAGCACTCCATGGGCTCCTTTGGATAATGCTTCTATAATAGAAGATGTGTGCAGCAGGAAGACAATGGGCTTTGCTGTCTTATGAACTTGGCAAATGGCCACCATGCACTCAGTGTGCCGATGCCTCTGGGTGACTACTTGTCCTGCCTGTCTGAGGTGAGCCCCAGAGAAGAGATGGAAAGCTGTGAGATGCCTGCTCGTAGGGTATCTGGGAGAGAAATCAGGACTGTGCCAGCAGCACAGCTGAGAACTCGTCCCATCTGAACCAGGAAGGTATTGAAAGAGTCTCTCCAGATGACATATCTCTGCTCCCACACTGTATATTTTTATTCCAAAGCCCTGATTCTCTAGTGTGGAGGTGAGCTAAGGGCGGCGGGGGGGGCGGGGGGGAGCGTGAAATTTTTTAAGGAGGGAAGGCTGCAGCACAAGCAGCTCTGGGGCTTAGAGTTATCCCTATCGCTAAAAACGTTGACATATGTTACTGTTTTACATCTGTGTATTCACATTTACACACCGATTAATAAAGCTTTTACCTTCTGCAGACTTATTTTCTTACACATGCTGAACTTTTTTTTTTTTTAAATATGACTTGACTCAAACCCTTGTACTCCTGGTGGAGCACAGGTCATCTACAAGTCTGCTCCACTGCACTCTGTCTGGGGACAAAACTTCTAATTACCCCAGGAATACCCCCATTGCTGTTCTTCAATCTCAGTAGATGTTCTCCATGTTGTCTGAAGTCTTATTCTTTTGCATTTTCCTTGTGGGACGCACCCCAATAAGACCAATAGGACCACCCATGATCCATTCCTTGCTGGGGTGAGGTGGTTTGTGTGTCTCAAGGACCTGGAGTGCTATGCCAGCCAGAGCTACAGCTCCTGGAAGGCTCGCCCACGCTGGACAGGTCAAAGGGTAGAGACCAGACAAATTTGGACCACCTCTCCCCGAGGTAAAAGGGGTTGTCTTAGGGTTAACCACCCTATCCATAAAACCCAAAAGTTACAGAAACATCTCTTTTTCTTATGAACATAAGCAACATTTCTATCTGTTTGGCTCCATTAGAGAGATTGGGGGTGAGGGGCCTCCTGTGAATTGCAGAGACACAAACATTTTGCTCACCCTAGCTGTACTGGGTGTAGAACTCCTCTGGTGTATCTGCCCCACTCACTCCAACACCACAGAGTAACCACTCCTGCCACACTGTGGGATTTTTTGACTGCTTACTGCTCAGGCCATTTTCCACAGGGGTTTATAGGCTCACACTGCCCCCCTTCTTCCGTGCTCAGATATCCTGGAGCTGGGGGTGGAGGCAGATAATCCTTTACATTTACCAGTCCATTAACTATTGTGCTTGTAAAAACACTGAGCGTGTCACAGTTGCTCCTGGCCCGGCTCCCTCCTGCCTATCAACTTGATCGAAGATAATGCGTAAGGGGATACCCTGGCAGCAGCCTGCTGTTGACACTGCAGAGAAGGAATCCTGGGCTGAAGTGCCACTCAGGTTACTCATGAGTTGGAAAATCTACCCACTCATGAGGGTGGTGACAGCTTTGTATACAAACTCTTGCTGCCTGTGATATTGAGATAGCCAGGGCTGAGGGGCTGTAAGTGGTTGATAGGCAGGGCCTTGACGAGAGCCAACAGGGTGAGGGGGCTGGATGGGGTGGCTGGAGGCCGGGGGGGTGGGGGGTCATGTCTTTTTTAAACACTGATGCCGTTGTGTAAATGGAAGAAGTTATCAGCTTAAGATAAATCAAATAGGATATCTTTCACTGCTCAGCTCGCCTGTTGTCAGTCAGCGCGAAGGGCACATACGGGAGCGGGGTGTACACAGCACACAATTCAGGCTAATTCCGTTAGTGGACCGCACATGGTACACCAGAAATTAAGCCAAAGCACTCCAGCCAGGTGAGTGCCGGGCAGCATGGTTCCGTTGCTAGGGATGTGTGTGTGTGTGTGTGTGTGTGTGTTTCTATTCCTGGATGTGACCTTGACCTGCCATATGACTTTAGATAAATCGCTTCAGCTCTGTTTGCATGTGTCTGCGTATTTTACTGTGTCTCTTTATGTGCTTGTTAGAGCTGGTCAGGAATTTTCCTTCAGAATGATTTGTCAATGGAAGGTACAATCTCCACAACACTAAAATGCCTGAATTGGCAGTTTTGAATTCACTCTAAAAATTCAATTTTCCGTTGGGCGAATTGAAATGACGTGTTCAGCTGAACTAAATTGGTATATTTTATTTTGAAGTAACCTGTTTGTTTGTTTGTTTCAAATAAGTTCAATAGAACATCAAACTGGAGTTCTGTTAGCACATTGCCTTATGGGAATTGAAGTTTTGGCACCCATACTCTCTTTTTCGGACAGGCTCAGGTGAGGACTACATTTCCCATAAGGCACTACACTGATTTCTCTCTGATGCAGTTGCTGGGTGCACCCTAGGAGACTATCAAAGCAAAAAAAAACAGCCTAGTAGTACTAGTGACAGAGAGTTAGCCGTGTTAGTCTGCATTCTATGGAAACAAAAAAAGCAGTCATGTAGCCTAGGAGGCTCATGACTCTGGGTGCATTATGGGAGATGTAGTCCATTCAAGGAGCCTGACCTTGACAGCATGCTGCCAAACTACAGTTTGCATAAAGGGATGCACACTCATGGAAGAATACAGTTTACTACTGAATGGACTTGAAGCAGTTTGGATCAGTTAAACAAATAGGAACAGAACATTTTGATTTTGCAGTTGTTGATATGTTCTGTTTTGATTTCAATTTTTCAAAAAAAAAAAAAACACTTCAAAATTTCCTCACTGATTTTTTTTTTTTAAACTTCATTCTGTGTAAAATTCCAGCTTTGTCCCAGTTTGAGATAAAAGCAAACCCTGAAATGCTGGAATTTATTGCAGGGTGGAATTTCACCCAAATCGCCTCCAGCTTCAGTGTTTATACAGCGTGCTTGGGACCGCTACATGCTACCATAGCAGGAACTTACTCCAGAAAAGGTTATGGTCCAGCCCAAACTGCTGGGAAAAGAATGACAGTTCCAGTGCTATATGGATCTTGTAGGAGTCAAACTGCCTGCCAGCTGTCTCTCTGGTTCATAGGCTGTGCAGGGCACATTACTGGTGCATAATAATAATTGGGCTCATAGAAAGCAGGGCTCAAAGTTGGTCTCATCAGTGCTGATTCTGCAATGCCAGCCTACTGCTTGACCTCAGTTGTGTTACTAAGTCCAGGTCTCCTCCCCGTCTCCTAGAAGGAAGTTAAAGCTTGCCCAGAACTTTTCCAAAGAGCAAGTCAGCGCTCATGTGTCCTGGCCAATGTATCCTCGCTCAACAAGAGCAGGTTCCAATGTCCGAGGCTGCATCCAAACCACATTCCTTTCTGCTGTAGTCCATGTGTAAACAAAGCAAATGCCCACCAGCCTTGGACTTTGAATGTTATGTTTTCTGCACAGCTGTCTTTGTCTGTAGCTGCAGCCATGGTCCAGAGGCAAATCCTCAAGTACATTCTGCAAACGGAGTGACAAAAGGAGCAACCAAATTCACAACAACAACTGCCAAGAAGCCGGTAGAGACTGGACATCTTGTGGATTACAGTTGTAATGACTAATTAACTTCTCTGGTACTAGCAGTATGGCAGGACCTGGAGGTGACTAGAGAACAATGCTTGCTCTGACCCTTAAATTTAACATTAGGTATTGGCCTGAGGTACAGAGAGGTACAGAGATTTGGGGTTTGTTTTGACCCATTCTAGGTGTAGGGGACTGTCTGACAGTTCAGATCCAGATTTCCACAAAATTCAGAAACGGTTTGCTCCAAGGTCTTAGCCCAGGCCTATTGTGAGGGGGCATGATTGCTGTGCACTAGTACTGCAAGGGTTAAGCCCGCTCTAGGACACCACCCCACCTGATGGGCATATGGCCTGATGGGCATATGGGCATATGCCGGCTGGAGATGATGCCTCAAAGGGTGCAGCACAGCTCATTCTGGGCTGAGCACTCAGGAAGCAGGACACACTCGGCAGCTCCAGCCTGGGAACTGCTGAGGCCCTGGATAGTGGAAGCTGGAGATGCCAACACCAAGTGCATGCCCAAGCTCCTGCGGAAGCCTCAGGAGCAACGGAGCTGCCAAGAACCACCCAGTCGGGGAGTCTCAAAGAGTTCAGAGACTAGCAATGCTCCAGCATGGAAAGGGTAGGAAGTAGCTCAGGGGGAATTGTTCATTTAGCTGGGTGGTATCAGCATGTTTCAGACAGATCTCCCACTGACTCCTTGGCTGGCGCATTTGCCACTACCAGGGCCTGAAGTGAAATTAAATTAATAGGGAGTAGGTTTAAAATAAACAAAAGGAAGTTCTTCTTCTTGCAATGCACAGTCAACCTGCGGAACTCCTTGCCGGAGGAGGTTGTGAAGGCCAATATTAGAACAGGGTTCAAAAAGGAGCTAGATAAGTTCATGGAGGATAGCTTCATCAATTGCAATAATCCAGGATGGGCAGAGGTAGAATACCACATGCTGAAGTACCTCTACCCAGAAACTGGGAATGGGCGACTTGAAGAGCACCTGTTCTGGTCATTCTCTCTGAAGGACCTGGCATTGGCCACAGTTGGAAGACAGCAGACTGCTAAATAGACAATTGGTCTGTCCCAGCATGGCCATTCTTATATTCACTGTTGCAAAGGGTAGCTGACCAGCTGCGGAACTGAAAGATGATATTTTTGGGAATGGGGTGGGAGGAGCGAATTCTAATGAAATAGCTGGATAAAGAGAAGAAATCATTTGATCCCAGAGTCTGCAAGAGCTGGCGTGTCTCTTCCTTGTAACTGAAAGAAAACAACAGTGGCAATGCTGAATCCTTAACCCTTACAAGAAGCCTTTTCATAAGCCTCTTGGGGGCTTGTCTGTACACATCACTGGCACTGAAATCTATTTAAAATTATTTAATTAAATCAATTGCATCCAGCAGTGAATCTGCCAGTGCAAGCCCTACCGATCTGAACCACGTACAGACACAAATTCACCTGGGTTTAAAGTCATACTCTCAGTTAAATTGGTACAAATTTGTGGGTAAGTGACAGCCACCACCTTGGCTAACATATCATGGATTGAACAGGGGATGTCTAGAGCTCAAAGCAGGAGCTGCTACAACTTGTGCCGAAGGTCTGTAGCTGAGGCTGGAGTGTCTGTGCATTGGGTAGAGAGGGGACAGTATGACACACATCAATGGCTTCCATGTGGACCAGATCTTGGTGGGTTAAGTGCTGAAAGGGGGAGTTTCAAAGGCCCAAATGTTAGTTGTGCTGTAAGGTGAATTAGGGGATAACATTTGCCAAAGCTCAGTTGTGACTTAGGTGCTTCTGAAAAGGTTACCTTAGGTATCTGATCACCATTTGTGCTTTGGAAAGTCTCCCCGCTAAGCACCACCAATTTTCAATGGGATTCATTCTCCTGCATCTTCCAGGCCTCTTGGAAGATCCCAGCCCACATTCATGGTTCAGTTAAGATCCCTGTGGTCAGGGTATTCATTAAAGCTCCAACGGTACTTTTCATAAGGGCTGGGGTGACCCTCAGTGTCCTGATCAGACTAACTTGGATAGTTACATACACTATATTAAATTTCAGTTCCTGTGTCAATGGGATACAATAGTGTCCTCTTGCTGTGAATACCCCTGTGTGAGTTAAACAGTTGCTGCCTACAGCTGAGTTATTGAGGGATGTTTTAGAACCTCCTTCCCTAGAGGTCTTTAAGTCCCAGCTTGACAAAACTGAGGCTGGGATGATTTAGTTGGGACTGGTCCCGCTTTGATCAGGGGGTTGGGCTCAATGACCTCCTCAGGTCTCTTCCAACCCTATGATTCTATGTGCTCCTGAGGTGGCTGCATTTCAATGATGGGTAAGCGATTGCTGGGCAGTATAGTTCATATTAGTCCATTTATATTTGACATTATTATTTACTGTTAATATTTAGGGTGTTATCTAATAGTGTGACACCTAAGAGACCCCAATCAGGGCCCAGTTGTGTTAGACACGGAACAGACAAATAACCACGAAGACATTTGCCCTGTCTCAGAGAACTCAGCATTCCCCATGTCAAATTGGATATGACAGGTGTCTGAAATAGACCAGTGCAGTGAGGGTGAGTTGGGCAGATGAGGTAACAATAAACCAGACTTTAACATAAACCAGACCTCTCCCCTGTGACCTCTGCCACCTGCCCAACCTGCTTTGTGACCCTCTAAGTAAAGTGTCTGTAGAAACAGCGTCTTCTGCTTCCTAGCTGGTTGTATTTTATTTAGTAGTACAGTTCTTTATTTATATTACTTTGCAGAGAGCGCCTGCGGTCAGCTGATCACATGCGGCATTCCCACTGACTTTGGCTGGCTTGCTCTATATTCCGCTTACTCAGACTTTCTAATGCAACTTCATAAGCAAACTGTTTAATCCGCTGGGCTGGAGTTAGATAAACGCTGGAGCTGCTCATTCGTTTGCTGGAGTGGCTACACGGTTGTATGACAGCAGTTGGGCAATCCTTGCCTAGTTGCTCAGTTCAGTAAACTATTAATTTCATCGTCTGGTTCCGGCCGGGTGCCCCTTGCATTCTTTTGGTCACAGGGCATTTTAAATAATCTCACCACTCAACTTATTTAAAGAAATGCCTTGGAGTGGCCAACTGTGACTTTGTCATTAAACTCAATGCTCTTCCCCAAGTGCTGCCTTTTAGGCTTTGAGTTTACACTTGTAAACCGGGAGTGAAGCTACCACAAAGATTGTTATCTTGGCTTGTTTGCATGTTCGTGCTACTGGAACTGCTTCTCACAAACGACTGCACATTGCCTGTGGTTTCCAGCCTGTGCTTGTCCTTCCAAGGGGCGGGGGGAGGACCAGAAGAGGACTTGGCCTGGCAAGAAAAGGAGTTTTGAGGTTTCAGTAACCGCTAGCTCTGAAGGAGCGAACCACTGGATGGGGAAAGGAATTTCCACCACTAGATGATGTTGGTTTTGGGATTTGATACAATGAGCCTTAGAAAAATTATAGAAGAGGTGATTACCCTACAATGGAGAGGAAGCAGCATTCTGCTGGGCAGGAGGTGGACAAAGATCAGGAGAACATTAGTTGGTTCCAGAAATTTGGGAGAAAAGACAGAAGCCCAGTGTGACAAACCCACGACTGTCTCTTTAGGGGTCCTGTGCTTCCAGGCAGATCCTTGTGTGCCTCAGAGACTCAGAGAGGCCCTTTTGTTGCCCTGGAGCTTCCCAAGGACAAGGGTCTCCTTTCACTGAGCCGTTTTCATCACAGGCCAGTCTTGAGTGAGGACAGAGTATGAACCCCTCCAGGGGAAGTGTGTGGTGAGTCCAGTCCCACCCACTGCCCTGGACTCCGGCCCAGGGACCTTAGGAGGGAAGGGAGCTAGCAGGGCTCTCACTCCTGCCCCACAGCAGCTCCCCTTCCCTGGGCCTCTGCACCCACCACTTCCCTCTGGTACCTGGCATCCCTTGGCTTCGCTCAGCCTGTCCTGCTCCATACTTCTCTCGGCCCTCCAGCCTCCTTCTCTCTGGGCACTGCTCTCCCCCTGCTGCCTGGGGAAACCTTTTATAGGGAGTTTGGAGGCCTTAACTAGTGGCAGGTGCTCGACTGCAAGCAGTGGCTGGCTGACTCCCAATGAGCCCCAACTGCCTATCCAGCCTGCAGGTCTGTACCGTCTGAGGATTTAGGAGGGGAACAAAAAGACTTACCTCTAGCTCCCAAAATGTTTGGCCTCTGTTAGACCTTTGCTGGTAGCTGCTTCTGGTCTGCCATACCAGTAACATACCTAACGCTACATTGAAGGTTGCAATTGCTAGATATTGGACAAAAATGTGACTGACCAGGATCTACTAATAAAGTAACACTTCTTAACTGCTCAGAAGCCTCATAGACAAACAGGCATTTGTCTCTAAAGCTAGAATGAAAATAGCTTTGGAAGATTACAGAAAAGTTTTGCTCTTACAGCAGCCCCAGTTTCCATGGTTGTTTGCAGTCCTCCAGAATTTTAGCAGAAACAGGGAGTCTTGAGAAGTGCTTGATTTGCATGGAGAGGTGCCGGGACTATGCCCACCAAGCCCGGAGGTGTCATGGTCCAGCTTGGCAAACCTTGGCATAAATTGAACACTGGTCTGAGGTACAGCAGTTTCAGGGAGAAACCAGCCTTCTTCTCTCCTACAGGTTGAACCCCTCTTGTCCAGCACCCTTGGGACCTGACCAGTGCTGGGTAAGAGAATTTGCCAGATGATGGGAGGTCAATATCATCTAGCATCATTAGCGACATTTCCAGTGCTTGCTGGGCTCTTAGGGGATGTTTAGAGGTAAATTACATATGAACAACAGCACAGAACACTGAGAACAAGGACTGGTGTCTGGAAACAAACTTTATGGGACCATGGGAAACTTGGCCACACCCGTGGTAAGTGGTAGCATCTGACTAACTAAAATCAAGCCAGACTGTGGACGTTGCTGAAAAAGAGAGTTCCAGATTAGAGAGGTTCAACCTGTGTGTAGGGCTGCTTGGAAAGGGATGAACAACATGTTTTTCCTTTGAAAAATTATGTATAGTTGAAAGAGAATCTTGCCCTGGGAATCACAGAATCATAGACTCGTAGAATACTAGGACTGGAAGGGACCTCGAGAGGCCATCGAGTCCAGCCCCCTGCCCCAATGGCAGGACCAAGTACTGCTAAACCATCCCTGATAGACATCTATCTAACCTGTTCTTAAATATCTCCAGCGATGGAGATTCCACAACTTCCCTTGGCAATTTATTCCAGTGTTTGACCACCCTGAGAGTTAGGAACTCCCTTGCTGCAGTTTAAGTCCATTGTCTCTTGTTCTATCATCAGAGGCTAAAAAGAACAAGTTTTTTCCCTCCGCCTTATGACACCCTTTTAGATACCTGAGAACCACTATCATGTCTCCCCTCAATCTTCTCTTTTCCAAACTAAACAAGCCCAATTCTTTCAGCCTTTCTTCATAGGTCATGTTCTCCAGCCCTTTGATCGTTCTCGTTGCTCTCCTCTGGACCCTCTCCAATTTCTCCACATCCTTCCTCAACTGCGGTGCCCAGAACTGGACACAATACTCCAGCTGAGGCCTAACCAGTGCAGAGTAGAGCGGGAGAACGACTTCTTGTGTCTTGTTCACAACACACCTGTTAATGCATCCCAGAACCATGTTTGCTTTTTTTGCAACAGCATCACACTGTTGACTCATATTTAGCTTGTGGTCCACTATAACCCCCAGATCCCTTTCTTCTGTAGTCATTTCTAGACAGTCTCTCCCCATTCTGCATGTGTGAAACTGATTGTTCCTTCCCAAGTGGAGCACTTTGCATTTGTCCTTATTAAACTTCATCCTGTTTACCTCAGACCATTTCTTCAATTTATCCAGATCATTTTGAATCATGACCTTATACATTACCTTAGGCAAAAATTTGGTTTTGGAAAAGCAAAATCAAAAGGAGGCAGTTCAGTAGGTCAAACCTGCTTGGAACAGAACATTGGGATTTTTAATTTGGAATGATTTCTCATTCTGAAATGTCTTGTGCGTTCTAGAATAAATGATCGTGTACTATAACAAGGGCAGCGTGGGAACAGAACATGTGAACATGTGAAATTAAAAATCAAAATCAAAATTTGTGTTTTGTGGCACATTTCAAAATGCTTTGTTTTGTGTCTGCCCAGGGTGGAAATTCTTCTTCCAGCTCCAGTGTGGGTATCACCTTAAAGATAGGAAGCCAAGTAAGAAATGGGTGATGTGGTTGAAGCAGCCACAAGGAAGCACAGACACAGTTGTGGTTTTATGGACATGCCGGAGGGGCGGGGGGAGTGTGGAATGTGGAGACAGGAACAGGGGAAGCTACAGGAATCAAAGTCAGAAGCATCCAATGTGTGGGCCAGGTTCTGGCAGTGGGGAGTGAGTTGCACTGAAAATATATAAAACTCACTTTGGCAGCTAGTAAAGGTGGCAGAAAGTTATGGGGACAGATCCCAGGCTGATGTCCGGGCAAACACCTAATGCACATCAGCAGGTGAGCCTTGCACCAGGAAACCTCATCTTTCTGCAGAGATCATAGAACCATAGAATCACAGAGCTGGAAGGGACCTCAAGAGGTCATCGAGTCCAGCCCCCTGCCCCAAGCAGGATGAATCCCAAGTCATCCTAGACACGACAATGTCAAGCCGAGACTTAAAAACCTCTAGGGATGGAGAATCCACCACCTCGCTAGGCAACGCTTTCCAGTGCTTCACCACCCTCCTGGGGAAGTAGTTTTTCCTACTATCCAACCTACTCCTCTCTTTCCATAACTTCAGACCATCGCTCCTTGTTCTGCCATCTGACACCACTGAGAACAGTTTCTCTCCATTCCTTTTAGAGCTCCCCTTCAGGAAGTTGAAGGCTGCTATTAAATCACCCCTCAGTCTTCTCTACTGCAAACTAAATAAGCCCAGATCCCTCAGCCTCTCCTCATAGGTCATGTGCTCCAGCCCCTTAATCTTTTTCATTGCCCGCTGCTGAACCTGCTCCAACACATCCACATCCTTTCTATACTGAGAGGCCCAAAACTGGACACAATACTCCAGATTTGGCCTCACCAGTGCCGAATAGAGGGGAACAACAACCTCTCTAGATCTGCTCAAAATGCTCCTCCTAATGCACCCCAATATACCACTGGCCTTCTTGGCTACAAGGGCACACTGCTCATATCCAGCCTTTCATCCACCATAATTCCCCGCTCGCTTTCTGCTGTACTGCTGCTTAGCCAATCAGTCCCCAAGCCTGTAACAATGCTTGGGATTCTTCTGTCCCAAGTGCAGGACTCTACACTTCTCCTCGTTGAACTGCATCAGATTTCTTTTGGCCCAATACTCCAATTTATGCTAAACCCAGCTCCCCGGAAGTTCCCCAGATGGAAATTAAAAAGTGGAGCATGGAACCCTTCCACCCTGAGCAGCACTCTCGATAAAATGGAGCCTAATTATGTATCTTCTGAATGAATGAGGGCAACTTCCCTGGCTGGCTTGGGCTGTTTCTGCCCTGGGCCCAAATTCAGACCTGGTGCAAACCAAAGAAACTTCCCTGATGGTGCAGTGAACCACAGTTCTGAACACACTGAGAGACTGAATATGGAAGGATCCTAGCCATCCTGTTGGTTAGATCCTTGGCTGATGTAAATCAGCATAGCTCTGTTGAAATCCATAGGCCTAGGCCAATTTACCCCAGATCAGAATATGGCCTTCTGTTTTTGGTTTGGAAAGTTATGCCCATAGTGGCCAAGGTTAAGGCCCATACTCGTTTGGAAATGTCCTGGGTGAAAGGGCAAAATTCAGGTAGAAATAATGTCTCTGTCATAGGCAGCCATGAGTAACTCACAGGGAAAAGGTGGCCTTCCTTTTGCAGGTGTAACCCACACACCTACTAGGTGTGGTTCACTGGCCCATGTAGTGGCACCTAGACCTCTGAGGCTGTGTCTACACAGCAGCGTCATTTCAAAATAATCCATTCCAGAATAGCTATGCTGAAATAGCTGCTTTCAAAATAACACAGTGGCCACGTCTACACTAGCTCCTTCCTTTCAGAAGAGGTGTGGTAACTAGCCACATGGGGAGATGCAAATGAGGTGCTCCATGAATACGCAGCACCTCATTAGCATAATGCTGGCTGTGTGTGGTTCGAAAGTACCGCTTTCAAGACATGCGCTGCCCATGTAGACGGGGGCCTTTTGAAAGGACCTCCTGGACTTCGAAAGGCCCTTCTTCCTAAAACCTACATATTCATGGCAGTGCCTCATTAGCATCTGCTGATGTGGCTCATTACCATGCCCCTTCCAAAAGGTGTAGACAGCTACACCCAAGGATGTATTTCGAAATAGCACCCAGCCACTTCGAAATAGCATGTCTGGACACATAGAGTGTGTCTACACTAGCCAGCTACTTCGAAGTAGCCGTCACAACATCGAAATAGCATGCGTCCCGTCTACACAAGCTGTGTGCTATTTCAATGTTGAAATTAATGTTAGGTGGTGAGACGTCGAAATCACTATTCTTCGGAATAGCGCCCTACTTTGACGTTCAACATCGAAGTAGGGCGTGTGTAGACGATCTGCGTCCCGCTACTTCGAAATAGCGGGATCCTCCATGGTGGCCATGAGCTGAGGGGTTGAGAGACGTTCTGTCCAGCCCCTGAAGGACTCTATGGTCACCATGTGCAGCAGCCCTTAGCCCAGGGCTTCCGGCTGCTGCTACTGCTGCAGCTGGGGGTCCATGCTGCGTGCACAGGGTCTGTAACTGGTTGTCGGCACTGTGGATCTCATGCTGTGTAGGGCGTGTGTGTCTGGGAGGGGCCCTTTAAGGGAGCGGCTTGGGGCTTTGCTGGCCCCTTATTTCAATGGGGAGCGCTTGTGTGTGTGGACGCTCCACATTTCCTTCTGGGGCAGCTCCTTTCGATGTTCCCCGTTGCTACTTCTAAGTGCCCTGGCAGTGAACAGTGGGAGGGGCCCCTGTGCTATTATATGGATAGTGCTAAGGGCTTACTGCCCTAGGCCGCTCCTTCCAACCTTGACCATGCCTCTTCCAGGGTCACAGACCCAGCCCCCCTCTCCCCTCTCCCCAGGGCCTGAAGTGGCTGTTGGCCCCACTGCTCCTATGACAGAGGCACCTGGCTTTAGCCCCGAAGGTTCCCGGTGGACTCTCGCCTGCTGACAGCCAGGGTCTGTCAGTTTTGCATAGGACTCTCATGATACTTTTATGCTTATTCAGGGTCTTACCCCTGCCTGCTTCTCTGTGCAATTTAAAAACTATCAGCCCTTGCATATGAAGGTCCTCTCTGAGTTCTGCACTGGACTATTCAAGAGGCATCTGCTGTGGGCCTCAGCCAGAATCACCCCCATATTGTCCTCAACACAGGAGCGCAACGTTAAAACCAATCTTTGCACATGAGCATGTGATGAGTCACCTCTCCCTCTGTGAGTTGCTGCTTATGGAATGTTCCACAGGGCTGCAGACCTGAGCTGATGCAGGCCTGGGGGCTTTTGCTGACTGCAGGTGATGCAGTTCGCTCTGTGTACCTGTCCCTCTCCCAGGCACCAGGATGGGATTTGCCTCTTTGGATGCGTGGTTGGTCCTTCAGTGAATTGTCCTTCCTGCAAGCAACAGCAAAATAAGCTTAGGACTTTAAGCTTAGAGCTGAAATAAGAAGCTAATTTGCCCCACCGCAGTGTTTGCCATCTGTAAGAATTAGTCCCGGGGGAAATGAATAGCGCTATTATTCCTGCTGTGCTCTTGACTGTGCAATTCCTACCATGGTGAAACAGTAGACAGCAAAAGGAAAAACATAATACTTGTGTGACCGTTCTGCCATTGGCTAACTGGGGCTCTGTGTATCTTATTCATGAAATGAAGAGTTGGACGGACAGCTTAAGGGGTGACAGACTTCAATGTCCAAAATGTTTCTTAGGCATCAAGTAATTAAAGTGCTGTGTGGGATGGATACCAGAGCTAGGAGGCAAGTTAAAGGTTGCTTTATTGATGTCTGAGGCTTGTGAAAGACTATTTGGCAATCCGTGGAAAATATTGTCCTGTGACTGCAATGTGAGTTATGCCCCTCCAAAAATCTCTCACCTGCTTCCGATGCTCATGTATTTTTCTTTTGTTGCAAATTATGTTACAAGGGGAAGATGATGGTCAGTTAACCCTCCCTTGTCGCCTCTTGCCAGAAGACGTGGCTGGTCTAGTTCTTACACTGGCAGAAGTAAGCCTTACTCTCACTTTACATCAGATGAGGTTCTGGCCCTTGGTTTTTATGAAAGATGGACCCCAAGCCAGGAAGTCAGGTCTGTAAAGTAAGAATTTCAGTCTTAAGTAAACAACTATTGAGTAAAGAAATCAACAAGAAAGACCAAAAGGAGAAAAAGAGGGAGCACAGTTTGTAGGGCTCATTTATAATGCATCATAATTTTATACAATTGAAGGCTAGAAGAATCATAGAATCTGAGGCTTGGAAGATACCTCAGGCGGTCGTCAGGTCCAAACACCAAAAGCCTCTCGGGAAGGATCTACCCCTTCTATAGGTAACCCATTCCATGGCTTCATCACTCTTCTAGTGAAATACAGGTTGAACCTCCCTCATCTGGCACTCTCGGCACCTGACTGGTGCCAAATGAAAGACTTTGCTGGACCACAAGAGGTCAATATTGTTTAGTAACGTTACCAACACTTCCACTGCTTAGAAGACATTGAGGGCTAAATTACAGCTAAATAACATCTCAGAACACTGAGATCCAGGACTGGTGGCTGTAAACAAACTTTATGGGACCACGGGAAACTTAGCCACATCCATAATAAGTGGTCGTCTAGCTAATTAAAATCATGGCAGATTACCAATGTTGCCAGACAAGAGAGTTCCTCATTCTAGAGTTTCAACCTGTATTTTTTTCCTGATATCCAAGGTGGCCCTCCCTTTCAGCAAATTGTGACCATTGCTCCTCATTCTGCTATCTATCACTACTGAGAAGAGCTTCTCTCTATCCTATTTGGAACCAACCTTCAGACAGGTAATTGCTGCAATCTCCCCCCACTGCACGCAAAAGGAAGCAACCCAGGTGGGACTTGAACCCACAATCCCCAGCTCCGGAAGCTGATACCTTATCCATTAGGCCACTGGGTCTTGCTTGCAAAGCCCTTGGTCAGCTAGATTAACCTGAAACACACAGACCCACTGACTCCTTTATGAAGCTAGATAATTTGGGTTAGCGTCTAGCATTTCAGTCCTCAGGAGAGTAAAGTATTTGTGTGCCACAGGTCGGGGACAGGAGAAGCCAAATTACCAGTACAACAACAGGAGGGTGATTCCCTAAGAGATAGATGTCCTGCAGTAACTCAGAGAACAAAATGGTGGCCAGTCTGGGACTCAGACTTTACAAGTTTTTCAGCTTGTAAAGTTAATGTAGACAGAACAAATATGCCAAGCAGGTTTGCGCTATGTGTGGCACAGTATTGACATCCACGCCTTATTTATTTTCTTACAGCAGTGACTGTGAAGTCCTGTGACAGGGTAGACTGGGCCCTGATGCTCCCTGCTGGAAGCTTGTGGCATTGGCACACGCCATACGTTCCAGTAACCATAGAGGAGTCCTCCAAAAAATGCTAGAGTGGAGGCTGAAGGAAGCAGCCAATCAGGGTCTAAGAAGGTCCTATAAAATGAGTTGCAGGACCAGAACCACTCAGTGTAGTGGGAGCCCTCCAGAAGTAAAGAGTAGGAGTGGCTGGTTGCCTGAAGGAGTGCTCTGTGCAGAGGCTAGTCAGTATACTACCAGGGTTTGATGGAGTCCTGAGATGAAGGTGAGGATGTGACGAAGCCACAGGGAAGTGGCCCAGGGAGTCAGCAGCTGTAAAATAAGCTTGATTGGTAGGTGCTATCTATAGTGTCTCTGGGCTGGGAATTAAGGGTGGGCATGGGCCCACTCTCCACAGCTGGCATTAGCAACTGGGAGGACGTTGCCTGGATTGTGGTATCTGGGATGGGGAGGAACTGGATGCTAGTCACCCAGTCAGAGGACTCCAACCCTAAAGGCCTTAGGCTACTGCCCCAGATAGGGAAGCCCTGGGGGCACCACTTGCTCTGAGTAGGGAAATCACCTGAGAGAAAAAGACTAGCAGAGGGCACCAGGCTGGGTCCCTGTTAAATGTGTACCTAAGGAAGGGGTTTGTTGATTGACCCCTGAAGTGACTCAGCTGGAGGCTGTGTAGCTGAAAAGGCAAAAAAACTGAGCGAGTGTAGGTATGTGCACTTGATTGGAGAGGGGCACTCCCAGGAAATGGGGGCTGCCTGGTTACGATTCCCAGTGGAGAGCAGAACCTCTTAGTGCTAGGTGTGGTAGAAAAACATAGTTAGAGATGGTCTCTGCCCCAGAGCATTTAATTATCTAATGGAGACTGTTAGAGAAGTGAAATACTTTCAGGCAGAGGATAGATGACTTGCCCAAAGTCACACAACCTGCCGATGGGGGTCAGAGGACTGACCACACTTCAGCATTTTAGCCAGAGTCTCCATTTCATCTGGTGGTGGCTTATCACAGTAAGGCATCTGGGGTCCTACCACCAGCAATTTGACTTCCAAACTGAGGCTCATTGAGTCCTGGAAAACTGCATACAAACAAAGATGTGTAGCTGGGGGGTTATATAGTATACTGGCAAATAATTTGCCACTGGTGGCTTCAAGGGCTTTGGGTGAGTTGGGGGTTGTTAATTGGGGAGAGACCATTTTTCACCTCCTGGCAATAGGTCTAGACCAGTGTTCCCTCTAACTTTTTCCATCCAGCAGCAGAATAAACTTTGCTTCGTGCACTGAAGCATGTGATTGTGCACCACCAATAGAAACACATGCTGCTGGCTGTGGGGCACCCTGCTAATCAGTGGGGCAACACCTGAATCTTTCATGGGTGGCTGCCCAAGTGCTCAGTTTACAGGGAACCCTGGTCAAAATGCTTTACCATCTGGGCTGTATGCTGATTTCTGACTTGTTAGCACAATCCCATAATCCCCTGGAAGGCCTGGCCTGGGAGGTACAGAACTGAAAGATACGGCCACAGACACAAGACAAGATGTGAGCCAGTTATCTGGTTCTGCAGGAGGCCTTTCCCCAGAGAAGATCTGGATTGCGATTGCTGTATGCTTTGCTTCCGTCAGCACTACTGGAAGAACTAGTGGATTTCTGCATCGTACTGTCCCAGAGTGGGAAGCCCTGAGCAGCTTACCAGGTTGCACTTCCTCTCCTCAGCATGGTCAGCTTCCATGGCTGGTAACATACCTCAGCCACAAAGCTATCTGTTCATCTAAGGCTCAAGGGTGTTTCAGTGCAGGGTTCCCTCACAGCCAACATACAATGCAGCATCCTCTGCTGCACTGACACATTCACGCCTTATCTGCTTCTTGGTAACTCCTGGCAGTGATTACTGTGGTCTCAGACCTTCTGACCTCTCCCATCTCCAGTTTGCCTACAATACCCCAGTTAACTGAACCGCCCTCACCTGACACCCTCCTTCAAGCCCTCTAATCCCTTTCTGCTTTATCCCACTCTCAATTCCAATTTTTCCTCCTCCACCTGTAAGTTATTAGGCTTAGGTTTTTTCATTCCAGGGCACTATGACCCTGCCCTCTGCAGGCATCCCTGGGTGAGAGTCCCTGGCTTGCATTATGTTGAAGACCAGTTTAAGATGGTCACAGGGATCCCCTTCGGTCTCAGAATTTATGGGCCATCAGCCGTGAGTCCCCTGTACAACTGCATCTCCGCTTATAGTGCTGTCAGTTTCTAGTACTGTTGTACTCCCTTTGCCTTGCCGCCCCCTTTAGCTTTGTACCTTCAGGCTAATGTGATGAGGGTTAACAACCCTCATCTGCAAGCCCATTGCATATACCCAATTAACCTGACTACTTGGCTCCTGGCCATCACAATTAAGCTATACTAAGCATCACAGAGTTAAGCTATAATAAGTGAACGGTAGGAGCTCAGTTGTGGGGAGAGATGGTAGGGGACAGTGGGCTCTCTGGCAGAAAAGTCCTGGGTGATGGTAGGAGATGATAGGCGCAGTGTAGGCTCCTGTAAGGAAAGCCCTGAGATAGGAATGGGGTAAGTACAAGCAGAAGACTTCTGTATTCCAAGGGCATAGAAGATGTCTCCAGGTGCATTTGGGCTTGTTCATGATCTCCCCGTCCTTCTCCTTCCCCAAGCGTGTTGAACTTGGTGGCTTGGCTGGAGGGCTGCACCCTAGAAAGTCTGGTGTCAGAGGCAGTCAGCCAGCAGGGGTCATTGACAAATATGGCAGCAAGATCCTGCACTGACACTTTGGGGTGCTCCAAGAGCGAGTGAGCCCCACCACAGCTGCTGCTTGTCTCCCACATGCCCTGCCTTTCTTCCTCAGAGTCGTGCTTTGAAGTCAGCTGTTTTAATCCAGCATTGTAGCACCACACCTACTTGCCATCCTGCACCTGAGTTCTGATGTCCTGAAGCATGTTCCTTGAATCAGAGCATATGTTCCTCTGGCTTTCCTGTCTTCTAAGCTCTGTGTACTTCTGCAGAGCTCCGTCAATACTCAAACACCTCCATTTCCATGATGCTTCTGCAGAGACCTGGTTTGCCCTGTGCTTCAGTGCCAGTATTGGCTTAACTCATTGTGTCCACCTGGGTTATGGATGATGCTCTGGGATTTAGCCCTTGGAGTTGATTCATTGATCTTAAAGGCAACCTGTTCTCTCATCTGCTGTTGCATCCTCATCCATTTCTGCCAATGAAAGTGCCCCATTACGCTTGTTTCTAAGGGGTTTTAATATGGTTTAAATGACCTAATTGATGGGAATTTCCTGGAGGCAAAACTCCTCCAATGCAAAATGGGAAGTGACTGTCTACTGCAAAAAGGGATCTTGTGGGGAGTCACAGTAAACCACAAGCTTAAATATTTTTAGCAAAAAAAGCAAACATCCTCCTGGGATGCATTAATAGGAGCATCACAGACAAGATGCAAGTAATTCTTCTCTACTCTGCACTGTTTAGGCTTCAACTTGAGTCCTGTGCCCAGTTCTGGGCATCACATGTTTAAATGTGGAGAAACTGGAGATTTAGAGAAGAGCAACAAAAATAAAGGTCTAGGAAACATGACCTATGAGGGATGATAGAAAGAATTAGGTTTGTTTGGCCTGGAAAAGAAAGCTGTTATGTCCCCTCAGTCTTCTCAAGTACCTAAAAGTTTCTTACAGGGAGGAGAAAAATTACTCTCCTCAAACTGTTAGGAGGAGAAGCAATGGATGATCTCAATAATACCTGGTCCTGCGGTGACTGAATTTGATGGCCTCTCGAGGTTCCTTCCAGTTCAAGTATTCTCTGATTTAACCACCTTCCTCACTATTAGGACACTTACTGTACTATCAGCTTAAGACTTCATGTATTTAATTGACCTTGTTTTATTCTACCACCACCATATGCTGGTATCCTCCCTCCTGTACGCAAGTGTTCTGCAGGGCTTTAAGATTAGGAGACACACTTTTACAAATAGGTCTAGTGGTTCTGGTAATTCTCCAAGGGAGGGAAGGGAGAAGATGGTGTTAAGCAGACAGGCAGTGGTGTTAGTCAATCATTTGGGGGTGATGTAATGTTCTGGGATACAATATTTGCACAAGCAACATAGGACTTTAGTCACAGGCTTGAGAGAAGCCATGGTGTAGCTGCGGCTGTTACAAAACATATGGCAGTGCTGGGCTACACTCACATGGATACTGTTTTCCACGTTGTGTGCCTGCACATGCTTCCAACGGGAAAGATACTCAGTCTCTGGTGTTTCCCACTGAAACAGCCAGGCTGTGTCTGTGGCCCTTCCCTATAAACTGTTAGCTCATCATGAGCAGCTCTGGTACGTTTCTCACGTGCAGTAAAAAGCTTCAGAAGTGTATGGAGAGACAGGAGTCCAGCGCTTTGTGGTTTGTTTTTTTTTTTGCACTTGTGGCTCCTACATAGAGCTTCTCTCTACTCCCACTCTTGCCCACCGACCTTGGTAACAAGCTGAAGATGTACAAACTGGCAGGGGTGTACGTTTCCTCACTCAATAACACAATCCACTCTCCAGTAATCTCCTATAGGCATGCATCCACCCACCCCACCTTCCCTAGGAAGAGGTTCTTCCATGCTTGGTGCTACAATGCTCAGGGGGGTGGTGGCCGACAGAGAACTGTTCATCTGAGGTCCCTCCTGGCCATACTGGGTGACGGGTAGGTGATGGGGTTGCAAAGAATAGAGCCTCTGGCCAAAGCAGATTCTATGCTGCAGGGCTGTGGCAGTGTGAGAGCTATTCCCCTGCTCAAGTCGGTCACCCTTGCTTGCCAAGACACAGTGCCCTGCTTTTCTGGGCCAGAAGCCTTTGATCGATAAAGCCTTTTGGCATATCTCCCATGTGAAAGGTGCTGGGTTTGAAGCCATGTTCTATCCAACTCTCCAACCACTTTTCCCAGGCCAGAGAGCGTTGCCACGGAATGTTTCCACTGTGAATCGAATCTGCTGGTTCAGTGAGAAACAGTCAAAACATCCCAGGGATGCTGATCCCACCCACCTAGGGGGCTACTCGGAACACAGGGCTTGGAACCCTCGATCTCTTCCACGTACATGATCCCACCCCCACTGGTATAAGAGGTCATGCTGGAGAAAAGCTGCCATTCTGCAGAGCATGCTGCCCCTTCCCCTCCCCTGCCCTGTCATGACTTCTGCAAAATGGCATCCTCCAGGCAGGGTGCCTTCCAAAACCACGTCCAATTTTACAGCTGCGGCGGCAGGGCACAAGCCAGACAAAACCAAGGCAGAATGCCTTAAAACCAGACACATGGTCTGACTAATCCCACCTGGATCCACCCGCTGCACACCCGGCATACCTACCCTCTTCGTCTCTACAGTAAGGACACAATCGCCCACCTGGTGCTGAAAGCCTTCAACAGGCCTAGGATACACTTGCTCCTGACTCTGCATGTTTTCTCTGCCCTTGCTCTCTTGCAGGGGACTTTGTTCTTTCCCGTGCATGGGCCCACATGTTCTGAGCTCTCCCCTTCCATTAGTGTACATTGCTGAATCATCAAGTGGGGGCCAAGCATGCTGGACGGAGTACAAACTTACAGTGAAAGACCATTGCTGCCCTGACAACGCTACATAAATAAGCCAGTAAGGTAAAATAAGGTGCAGGTAGGTAAAGTGAGTTGCCGAAGTCCACCTAGAAAATCAGTGTCCAGTCTAAGACTGGAATAGCAGATGTCCACATCCACTGTACTGATGTTCCCCTAGATCACACCACCTAGGAGCCAGCTCTGAGTTAACACTACAGGTATGTGTATGCTAACCCCACAGACTTCAGTGGGATGTGAAAAGTGCTTTGTGGAATCTGTGCCTTAATTTTCTTTCAAACCACCCTTCCCTGACGCTCACCATTGAGTCAGGATGTTGTCCTGGGTGCTCAGGATGCTATATAGAAAGCTACTGGCCAGATCCTCACCTCTATTGATGCCAATGGCACTATGCCTGTTTTCATGTGCTGAGGAGTCCCAGCTGCCACAAAATTCAGTGGATTCAATGTATAAGGAGAGGGATAGCTTGGTGGTTTGAGCATTGGCCTGCTAAACCCAGCTTTGTGAGCTCAGTCCTTGAGAAGGCCCGCCTGGGGCAAATAATTTCATGGGAAAAAGAAGAATCTTCCAGGGTTGGTGTTTGGTCTTGCCAGGAGGGTCCCTTCCAGTTCTATGAGATGTATCTCCATATATTGTTGTTTTATGTGTCAACTGCAAAAGCTGATCTCCATCAGGATGGGTTGGGGATAGCTTTTAGGTGTCATTGCTGTCATGTATCCCCTCCAGAGTGATTGTGGGGTAACAATCACCATGATTCCCCTTTGCTTCCTGGCCTCACAACATCATCCCAGGTGGCAATAGGGTATATTTCTCACCCCTTCTCCCTTTCATCTTGGTCTGCCTTGCTGGCGACCTGAAGAACAAAATTAATCATGTCTCCTCACCAAACCTTCCAGCCACTCAAGCCTCTTCCAGGCCATTTTACCTGGAGCTGGGTGACCCTTGCTGAACAAATAGTTTATCTGATGAAAAATGCAGGTTTGGTTGACCCAAATGTGTTTGCCCACTTGACTCAAATAGTGTCACTTGGTTGTAAAAAGAACAGAGGATAAAGAGAAGGTGCTGCTGCTGCTACCTCTCTCTTTCTGCCCCTCTGAAAAACACTGTCTCCCTAGGAACAGCTGGTTATTCAGGGCCCTCACTCGGAAGCAACGTGATCCACTTTCAAATCCTTACTGGGGTCCATGCCTGAAGTAAATTCTTTCGATTTCCCAAAAGTTCTGAAATCGTTCAGATTTGGTCCAACCTGAAATACATTTTTTTTAATTTTTCAAAATGACCACAGAACCAGAAATCAACTCTTTGCCCAGTTCTAAGTCTAGAGCATGTCACTGCTGTTATTCTTTGGTGTGAAAATTCTTCCTCCTTTGACGATTTGCACTTCTCAGTCTGCTGCTGTTTCCCCATCCTTCTGGGACAGACGCCAGGGGAAATGGGGCACTGTCTGCTCCTATCCTCCATGGACGTTCCTTCATTCATGATGGAGGAGTTGCAAGTGCTTTGGAGGATAGGGGAAGAATTAAAAAAAAGATCTGGGCAAACTGGAGAAATGATTGGAAGCAAACAGGATGAAGTTCAATAAGGACAAATGCAAAGTACTGCGCTTAGGGAGGAGCAATCAGTTTCACCTATACAAATGGGAAGGGGCTCCCTAAGGAAGGAGCACTGCACAAAGGGATCTAGGGGTTATAGTGGACCTCAAGCTGAGTCTGAGTCAACAGTGTGGTGCTGGTGCCAAAAAAAAAACCCCAAACATGATTCTGGGATTCATTAACAGGACTGTTATGAGGAAGACACGAGAAGTAACTCTTCCACTCTACTCCACACTTACTAGCCCTCAGCTGGAGTGTTGTGTTCCATTATGTACCCTACATTTTAGGAATGAGATGGAGAAATTGGAGGGGGTCCAGAGAAGAGCAACTACAATGATTAAAGATCTAGAAAATGACCGATGAGAGAAGATGAAAAGAACTGGGTTTGTTTAGTTTAGCAAAGAGGAGACTTGATAGCAGCTTTCAAATACCTATAAGGGTGTTACAAAGAAGAGGGAGAAAAATTATTCTCCTTAACCTCTGGAAATAGGGCAAGAAGCAATGGGCTTCCACTGCAGCAAGGGAGGTCTCCTATTCGCATGCATTGCAGCTCTTGAAGGATTGATTTTGTAACTGAATTTGAAAAAACGGCTCTTACTGCTATTTCGGTTGCAGACCCCTGGTTTAGACAGTGCTGGGTCCTGCCATGAGTGCAGGGTGCTGGACTCAACGACCACTCAAACTCTCTTCCAAGTCTGGTATTCTGTGGAATTTCACATCCCTGGAATTTCACCTGTGGGGCTTGCTGGCACCTGTATGCAAATGTGTTATTTCCAGGCCACTGGGATTGCTCTCCTTCCTGTGAACAAAGGTGCAAAAGCTTCTTCAGAGGAGAAGATAAAAAAAACAAGCCATTATGTACTCCACATTTATGGCCCCTCTCTCTCTTTCTCTCTCTCTCTCTCATTATTTTAATTTTTGTTGAGCAGCTAGACAAGCTGGCAACCCTGCATGGAGCTTGGCACTGCACAATGATTTAATAATCACCTAATAAAACTTTTCATCTGGCTTCCCACCTCTTCCCCCAGCCTCCACTCCTCCATCAGGATGCTGGCTGTTGCGTGACACATGGCATTGCTGTGGCAACCTTTGTTTAACTGGCTGCTGTTGCACGAATAAGAGCCTGGCACAGAGTGTGGTAATTTCCCTGTCTGCAGGCCAAGCTGCAGATAGACCTGATATTTGTAAGGATGTCATGGGGACGTGTATTATAAAGTTATGTGCTGCCCCTATAAACCCTTTGATGCTAGTGGCTGTGCTTTAGGCTAACTGGACGTGGATGATATATAGGCCAAAGTTATTTAGTTTACCATATTGACCACCAATGCAGAATTGGTGCTCAGCTATTCTGTAAAGCAAGTGTGTGCCAGTGTGTGTGCACCATGATATCACAGTTCCTTGTTGGTTCTCCAATGCCATTCACGAGTGCTTTTGTACCCCTTCATTCACTATCTTTCCCAGGAGTGGTGTGAAAGAAAAGGTGATGCCTGCTCTCCTAGCATGCAAAGAGCAGCATCATCAAATGAGGGGGATGCAGCATTTAAATCCCAAAGAACTTTGGGCCTCTGGTTGCTGAGCACATGTTGCTCCCATTGAAACTTATAGGCATGCTGGTGCTCAGGTCCCTGACTTCAATGTCAGTTACAGGTTAAACTAGGTTAAAAACTACTGGAGATGCAAGGACTAGACACTTCACCCACCACTAAAATGCAGCCACTTCTGGGGTGGAAAATAGCTGCTGTTAACATGTCCCAAAGTTCAGAGTCGTCTTGTTGGTTTTTTTTTTTTTTTTTTCCCTTGACTTGTCAACTTTTCAGTGCAGGAACCATGTCTATGTCTCTGTGTATAGGAAATTGTAATCTTAGAAGGTACTGCAATATGCCTATTAAATGCTCATAGTAAAAATCAACCCAGCTATTTGTGCATGTGTGGGGAATGGGGTGACTGTCTTTAAATCTAAGCTCATCTATCTTTAGCAGTGCTCCCTTTTGGACTAGGGGCCTGATGCAGGGACTTCCATTCACTTGTGTGGGACCACTCACAAGCTGAAAGTTAAACACGTGCTTAGATGCTTCACTGAATAAGGGGTTCTGTTGGCACTGTCTGCTCCTGCAGCCCTCTGAGATGAAAGGAACATATAAAATGTTGTCAGCTAGAATTTCCAGGGGTGTCCAGGGAGATGGAATGAACCTGAGCTTGAGTTTGGCGGAGGGCACTGTGGCTAACATTTCATTTCCTACAACCTGAGCGGTAGCATTGTTAGCAGCATGTAGTCAGGAGGAGGATGATTTGCTTTCTTAGCCAGCAGGTGACACTTCCAGCAATACGCTGTCCTTACTACACTTGGCCGTGGGCTCAGGTGGAAAAATGAAGAGTAATGTCCCAATATAACTTATTGAAGCCCCAACGGGCCTGGCTCTGAGGGTTCCCAGTCAAGCGTTGGCTTGGCTTGACTCTACTCAGTGAAATCAGAGAGGATCCTAGAACCACATGGTGCAGCGTGTGCTCAGAGGATGCCAGTGGGCAGATAATGGCTAAGGGTGCATCTACGCTAGTCAGCTACTTCAAAGTAGCCGACACAATGTCGAAATAGCATGTGTTGTGTCTACATGTGCAGTCTGCTATTTTGACGTTGAAATTGATATTAGGCAGCGAGACATCGAAATCGCTATTCCCATCTGAAGATGGGAATGGTGTCCTGCTTTGACATTCAGCGTCGAAGTAGGGCGTGTGTAGATGATCCGCGTCCTGCTACTTCGAAATAGCAGGGTCCTCCTTGGCGGCCATGAGCTGAGGGGTTGAGAGACGCTCTGTCCAGCCCCTGTGGGGCTCTATGGTCACCGTGAGAAGCAGCCCTTAGCCCAGGGCTTCTAGCTGCTGCTACTGCTGCAGCTGGGGGTCCATGCTGCGTGCACAGGGTCTGCAACCAGTTGGTGGCTCTGTGGATCTCGTGCTGTGCAGGCCGAGTGTGTCTGGGAGGGGCCCTTTAAGGGAGCGACTTGGGGCTTTGCTGGCCCCTTATTTCGACGGGGAGCGCTTGTGTGTGTGGACGCTCCACATTTCCTTCCAGGGCGGCTCCTTTCGATGTTCTCCATTGCTACTTCGACGTTGAACGTCGATGGCACCAGCCCTGGAGGATGTGTAGACGATACGCATCGACGTAGCCTATTTCAATGTTCTTACGTCGAAATAGGCTACTTCGACGTAGTGTGCTAGTGTAGACGTAGCCTAAGTATTTTATATGCCCAAGGCAGAATATTCTGCTGTTCTTCTGGTGTTTTCTTAAGCCTACAGGTTTTATTTTTTAAGTTAATTCTGGTTTGCTTCCCGGGTGGTTTTGCAAAGTCAGTGCTTGGCCTTTTACACTTGTACAAATAAAAAATAAAAATACCACACCTGTGGCACTGGCAGTTTTGGCGCATCAGAAAATCCAGATTCTTGGCACTGAGAAGAGGTCAAATCCAGTAGCATCAGAAGCTGATTTAAGCCCCAGCACATCTGCAAAGCACTTGAGCTGCTTAGATCTGCTAAGAAGTCCATGCTGCTCTATTTTTGTTGTCTTCCTGGGGCTAGGTACAAGCCAATGCAATGTGACCTCCAACAAGGGTGCTTGCTTTATATTTTTAGTAAGAAAATCCCTGCTCCATAAGGCTGCTCACTGTACATCAGAGTCACAAACAAAGAAAGCTTGTTCACCGGAGGCAAGAAATCATTACTGCCAAGAATAAAACCCTTACCATTGCCCCCGGAGAGGAAGAGTGGGAATGGTGTAGTGATTTAATGAATGCGACCCCTTGATATGTAAGCAAATTCTATGCAATGTTATTTGCATGCATTAATGCACAAGCAGAGTGAAACCCATGGTAGTGATAGCATTTATCATGCCACTTGGACATCTTCACTTGCATGGACCTGCTAAGCTATCTTTCCCGGACCTGTAACACCTCTGACACTCCCTTCCAGTTTATTCTGTGATTTTTTTTTTTTTTAAAAGCTGCTTGAGGGTATGTGCACACAGCCACTGGGGACATGCCTTGGGCTAGCCACACAATCCAGGATCCCTGGCTATGAGCTCAGCTGGCTGGCTATTCCACCAATGTTGCAATATCCCCACTGTTACTTTCAGTTTTACTAGCTCAAACTGAGCCAGCGAATGTCTGTCTCTCCAGGCTAGGAGGCTCACTCTCTGCTGCAGTGTAGACGTAACCCGGAGTAGCTTCAACCAGCTAATGTGATAGTTATTCAGCCTTTTTGTCCAGTCCCCCTTCCCACATTTGGACTCTCCCCCAGAATTATCCTGGCCTGATAGCCCAGGTGGGATAGATTGTCAGGAGGAGCAGCACATGTAAAGGCTCCTGCCTTGGGTATAGAATGGGGCAGCATTTTTCAAGTAGTTTATTTGATGAAATACAGTTGAGGCAGTCCTGCTGATAGGGCATAGGAGGTGGCAGGTGACACTTCAAAGGGGATTGGAGCTCTGGCTGCCGCCACTGCTACATTTGGCCAGAACTCCAGATCCCTTTAAAGCACCACGGCAATGCTGTTCTGGCTGCGTGTGGCTGTGTGGGGGTTGCTGTGGGGCCCACTGCCATGTGGTCCTGAGGGTTGACTGCCCGTGAGCCTGCCCCTTCCGCTCTTGGCCTTGCCCCTTCCAGGATGTGGAGCCTGGCGCCTCTCCTTCCTTGCCTCAGGACTGTCAGTGCTGCTGAATTTAGGCCAGTCCTCAAACTCCCAGAGCATGAATTAGGGGTTCTGTAGCCTCTGTTCATAGCTCAGTGGTTTGGATACTCTGGTAGGCTACGAGTGATTGCAGAGCAAATCTCTGCTCTAGGACCAAACCCACCCCGGCTTCCTGTGATTCTCTGAGAAGATTCCGATCGACCTCAACTGATTTTCTTTTTGGTTTTGAACTGCCTCCGACCTGGGAAGAAGAAAAAAAATCATTGTTTTGCACCGTTATACTTACAAGGCTAGAAACAGGAGGCTGAATCCTCAGCCAGTGTAAACTGGCAGAACTCCCTTGAAATCAACGTCTCTCTGTTGATTTATGTCAGCTGAGAATCTGGCTCCAGAACCTTTCTAGCCTTAGAGGAAAGGGAGAGTCCAAGTGCATAATTCAGGCCAGAGCTTCCCAGGGCTGAGCCTCGGCACCTCTGGGGTTGGCAACTTATAACCCTGGCACCTCAGGCTTGCCGAATCAGTTACGAATGTCAAAAAATAATAATCGCGTCCTGGCACCAATTGTTTGAGCTCCATCTTTTCTTTCATTACAAATTAAGCCCTGGAGATCCTCCAGTGTGGGGGACAGCACTTGCAGCTAGTCCCAGAAAGACACTGGGCTTTAGAATAGTGGCATTTTTGTGCACCAAAGTTATTTTAATTCAATAGAATTTAGTCGTAATTTCCCCTGAGCCTTCATTGTTGGACTCCTAATACAAAGGGACTTTGCTTTCCAGGTGGGAGGGTACAAAAATAATCCCCATTAGTTAGTTAGTTTTTTTTTTTTAATTGCCCATAAACCTTCCTATGGTCATTTCTTTTATAGCTCGCGTGGTGTATTCATGGGTGCAGGGCAGTGTAATAAAGTCACTGACGTTTATTTGAAATGCCCAGCTGACGGACACTGTGAGCAGCAAAACCACCTGAAGCTCTGGCTAAGGAAGCTTTCCTACCACACCCCCAGAAGTGGAGCTGAGTGACCCTCCCGAAGTAAGCATGCTCTGTAGTTCTTTGGTGATTTGGAGGGTAACTTGTTTCCGTTAATAACAGGGCAGTGAGCATCCTCAGCCCGTTAAACATGGGAGAATCTGGAACAGATGAGAAGAAGGTGGGGGACATCTAACTCATTTTAAAGATGGAACATATGCTTATGAATAGGTTTTTATGCTGGGATGGTGCTCAGTTGTTCCACATGTCCACCGAGGGTCAAACAAGGAATTGTTGACTTAGCGTTCAGCAAAGCAAATTTGGGTTAGATGTTAGGAAGTACTGGCTGAGTCTCTCTAATTTTTAACTCTCTCATCTGGTGACATGATCCAGCATGATTTTAATTAGCTGGACAACCATTTATCATGGGACCACAGGAAACTTGGCCACACCCATAATCACTAGTCTTGCCTCTCTGTTTTGTGAGCTGTTAGCTAGCTGTAATTTAACTCTGAATGTTTTCTAAGAGCCCAGCAAGCAGTGGAAGGGTTGATAACGTGCTAGACAATAGTGGTCTCCCGTGATCTGGCAAATTCTCTCATCTGGCACTGGTCAGGTCCCGAAGGTGCTGGAGGAGAGAAGTTCAACCTGTAATAGCTTCCTAACAAAGTGTAATTGAGTACTGAAATACGTTACCCAAGGAGGTTGTGGAATCCCCATCACTGGAGGTTTTTTAAAAAGCAGGTTGGACAAACACAGGCTGAGAATGGTCTAGGCATCCTTGCTCTTGTCTTAGTATGGAGGGATAGACTTGCATTTTTGCGGCACTGTGATAGCAGAGGAGTGGACTTGATGACCCAGGAGTCCCTTCCAGTCCTGTGATACCTAGAAGACTAAAGCATTGGCAGCCATGGCTACATGTAGGCAAAGTGGGCAAGCATTTCATAGAATCATAGGAGAGTAGGACTGGAAGGGACCTTGAGAGGCCATCGAGTCCAGCCCCCTGCCCTCATGGCAGGACCAAGCACTTTCTAGACCACCCCTGAAAGCCATCTATCTAACCTCTTCTTAAATGTCTCCAGTGATGGAGATTCTACCACCTCCCTTGGCAATTCGTTCCAGTGTTTGATCACCCTGACAGTTAGGAACTTTTTCCTAATGTCCAACCTGAACCTCCCCTGCTGCGAATCAAGTCCATTGCCTCTTGTTCTATCCTCAGAGGCAAAGAAGAGCAAGTTCCCTCCCTCTGCGTTATGACACCCTTTTAGATACCTGAAAACTGCTATCATGTCTCCCCTCAATCTTCTCTTTTCCAAACTAAACAAGCCCAATTCTTTCAGCCTTTCTTCATAGGTCATGTTCTCCAGCCCTTTGATCGTTCTCGTTGCTCTCCTCTGGACCCTCTCCAATTTCTCCACATCCTTCCTCAACTGCGGTGCCCAGAACTGGACACAATACTCCAGCTGAGGCCTAACCAGCGCAGAGTAGAGCGGGAGAATGACTTCTCGTGTCTTGTTCAGAACACACCTGTTAATGCATCCTAGAACCATGTTTGCTTTTTTTGCAACAGCATCACACTGTTGACTCATATTTAGCTTGTGATCCACTATAACCCCTAGATCCCTTTCTGCTGTACTCATTCCTAGGCAGTCCTTTCCCATTCTGTATGTGTGACACTGATTGTTCCTTCCTAAGTGGAGCACTTTGCATTTGTCCTTATTAAACTTCATCCTGTTTGCCTCAGCCCATTTCTCCAGTTTATCCAGATCCTTTTGAATTATGACCCTATCCTCCAAAGTTGCAACCCCTCCCAGCTTGGTATCATCTGCAAACTTAATAAGTGTACTTTCTAAGTCAATATCTAAATTGTTAATGAAGATATTGAACAGAACTGGTCCTGAAACAGACCCCTGTGGAACCCCACTAGTTATACTTTTCCAGCAGGATTGAAAACCATTAATAACTACTCTCTGGGTATGGTTATCTAGCCAGTTGTTCACCCACCTTATAGTAGCCCCATCTAAGTTGTATTTGCGTAGTTTATTGATAAGTATATTATGTGAGACTGTGTCAAATGCTTTACTGACGTCTAGGTATACCACATCCACCGCTTCTCCCTTATCCACAAGGCTCATTATTCTATCAAAGAGAGCTATTAGATTGGTTTGACATGATCTGTTTTTAACAAAACCATGCTGGCTGTTCCCTATCACCTTACCACCTTCCAAATGCTTGCAGATGATTTCTTTAATTACCTGCTCCATTATCTTTCCTGGCACAGAAGTTAAGCTGACTGGCCTGTAGTTTCCCGGGTTGTTATTGTTCCCCTTTTTATAAATGGGTACTATATTTGCCCTTTTCCAGTCTTCTGGAATTTCTCCCATCTCCCACGATTTTCCAAAAATGATTTCTAAAGGCTCAGACACCTCTTCTATCAGCTCCTTGAGGATTCTAGGATGCATTGCATCAGGCCCTGGTGATTTGCAGGCATCTAATTTTTCTAAGTAAATTTTAATTTGTTCTTTTCTTATTTCAACTTCTAAACCTACCCCTTTTTCACTAGCATTCCACACCTCTTTGTGCAGCTCTGCTAATGCACCTTACTTGGGCCTTGCAGACTCTTTTGCCATTCCAGTCTTGGTCTATCCCTGTCCAGAACTCATCCCAAATTTGATCTGAGATGCCCGACCATAAAGAGGGCTGTTGTGGGATAGGTAGGGTAGGGGGGAGAACAGCTGGTCTGTAATCCTGTGTGACTTGGAGAGTCCTCAAGGAGACTATGATGGCAGGGCTAAGGAAAGGATTGGGACTGGGTTAGATGCAACCTTATCATAGTTGGCAATGGTGCCCCTGCCCTCCACCCCTGAACAAGTCTCAACACAGGATTGAATCAGGGTCCTGACATTTGGCAAAGCCTCGTCTTGCATCTTAGTGTGTTCGGGCAGGGTTCTGTGCAGTCAGTGAGGCCACCCTAGGTTCCACAAGTCAGAAGATGTTCTTGGCATCCCTGACCTGACATCTGCAGGGCAGGTAAGGCCTAACAGCAACTCTGCAGATAGAAGCAGGACCCCTGTGGGCCAAAGCGTGACTCTTGGGGGCATGACACACACGTACTCCATGTTGGCTGCCTTGTGCAGACCTCTTCTTAGCCATGCTGCAGAGCCCCCTGGATGGCATATACTACGTTTTGTTCTTAAAGGTACCATGAAACCTTTCTCTGAGGGCTCTCGTTGAGATGTGCAAGCAGGGTCCTTACTGCAGGCTGGTACTTGACCACAAGCGGAGGTAGCAAAAGTACCCAGAAAGTTGCTTGAGTGAAAGTGCAGTTGCAGGGCGGGTGGGGGGATGTACCTAAATACAAGTCACCAGTGTCCCTCTGGAAAACTCCTTGAGGAAACGTACACACACACACACACATCACATTGTACTCAAGTATCCAGAATTGAAAGCAGCTACACTTTTACTCAGGTAACTTTTTGGGTACTTTTCCCACCTCTGACTACAAGTGCATTTTCAATTAAATTTCAGCACAAAGGCCCATGGGAAAAGTATGTACCAGCTGAGCAGGGGGATCGTTATGCAGCCCTTATTATGGCAGGACTTACAAAATTAAGGCTGGAGGGAATTAGCAGCAAGTGATTGTGGAGGGTGTGTGAATTTTGGCACCTGCCTGAAGACTAGATGCTCCTTCAAAACTCCCTCACTTTTTAAGCAGTTTTTCCCCTCCTCACCTTGGCTTTAATTTTTCATTTGAAAGCTAAAATTATACAGGACAACTGGAGACAGCCCAGTTGAGGACTAGCCAGCACCCTCAGTTTAGACTGATCTGCTGGTTAAATGGGGTAAACAATAGAGCTGGCTGAGAGCTTTTTGACAAAGCTTTGCTTTTAGTCTTTGTTTAAAAAAGCTGATTTTTCAAAATGAAGCTTTTCACAGGAAAGGGTTGGTTTGGATGAAACTTTCCAGTGGAGAAAAGTTTTGGCGGGGTGGGGGGGGAGTTTCAGAATTGGCAAAATGCTTCATTTCAACATTTTGTAATCAAAAGAAAATTATTTTTCCTGGTTTGGAAGGACATTTCATTGTGAAATTTAAGCTAATTACAGTAAAAAGTAAGTAAACAATAAATCAACAGCAGAAATCAAAACAGTGTTTCAAAGGACCACCAACAAATCTCCCACGCTTGAATTATAGTTCACCAAATTTTCAAGATTTTGACTTTCTGTTCTAATACTGGATGGGATTTTTTTCAAAATCTTCCCAATTTTCATGGGATAATTTAGCCATTTCACATCCAGCTCTTGCTAATTTTGCCCAACCTCTTTGTTCTGCTGACTTGGTCTTTCTTGGGTCGGGAGGACACACTCTTGTTGTCCATGAGCTGGGTCATCGCAGAATAAAAGTGACGTTCAGCACCTAGTGGTGGTAGCAGATGCCCTTCCTATGTTGTTTTTTTTACACTTTCCTTACATTTTTGAGCTAAGAGATGGGGGTTGGAGACCCCACTGAAAGGGTGTGATTTCTGTACAATTGTTCAGAATTTCCAGATCTGAAGAAGTGGATCTGTCCCATGAAAACTCACCACCTAATTAACCATTTTGTTAGTCTTTTTTTAGTGCTATATGACTGCTGTTTTGTTTTGTGAATTGTATCTACTACTGGCTTTATGAGGACTTGCTACAGATGGTGAAGTGGGAACAGCAAAATACATGCTGCCAGGCTCTCAGGGTTTCTAGCCTCCTAGGAACAGGATGCTTAGCCACCAAAGGAGAACCTAACTAGATATCTCCACTGTATCAGAGTCCTGGAGAACCTACTTTCTTGACACTCCTGCTCAATGTTCTAATTTTGTCCATCCATGTGTCAGATTTTATGTGCATCAAGCCAGGTGCACATCAGCAATGGAAACACATGCTGCCAGTTGTGAGTGACTGTAGGTGCTCTGCCAATTAGTTGGGTGGCATTTTGAATCTCTCCAGTCTGCCCAAGTGCTCAGCTTGCAAGGAACACCAGAAGGTTTGTTTGAGCATCTGGGCTTCTGATAACTTTACATGTGAACTGTAATCTCAGGGTGACTTGCTGCTTCATTCGCTGGAGGCGCACTGTCAACAAGCTGGATCGGTGCTCATTAGAGCACCTAATAAGAGTCCCAAGAAGTTCAGTAGCTGCTGCTCAGGTGTCAGGTTCTAATTGTGGTTGACGCTCCATCTTCTTTACTCCTCCTCCTGTTGCCTGACAAATTTGGGGGTGTTGAATTTAACACTCAAGGGACATGCTGGCTGCTGTGGCATGGAGGCACAGTGATTGGATAGCCTGGGTGCAGGGGAGTACCTTCCCTGGCTGTGGCCCTCCCATACAGGAGACAGACGGAAGGTGGCTCTGTGAGCATGAGTGACTGGAGGGGTCCGGCAGTAGTGTTCTAGGCTGGTCAGAGCTGAATAGCTCCAAGGAGTCATGTCTGGACAGAGCTGGAGTACATCTATGCTTACTGGGTTGAAGGGTCTATCTCCTGGAGTTCAGTTTCATGTGTCTGGTAAAGACACATGAAATCGATCTCTCTGGGGCCCACAGTTGACCCCCTGTACTCCTGCTCTCGTGAGGAGTAAGGGAAGTCGAAATGCCCCTGTAGATCTCCCTCAGTGAGGACAGAACTTACAGCCAGCTGCAGATACGTCGGTTCTAGCTATGCAATTGCCATAGCTAGAATTGCATATCTGCAGTCAACTGTACAGTCTACTGTAGACCAGTTGGAGTGTTCATGCCTCTAACATGAGAAGAACATGCTGCACACTTTTAATGTTTGTAGGAGGGATGGGCAGTAAGAATACCCCCTTTCACTCATCATAACAAGAGGCATAATGTCTTCTCAGGGCCTCCATGAGCACAGTCTCCTGGGTGGTGTAGCCCCTCCTCCTACTCTCACTGTAGAACCCTTAGTTAAGATCATAGACATTGGTCTGATTAGACCTGGGCAGTACAGAAGGTGCCAGGGAGCCCTCACCCAGGTAGTCCTGACATTGTACCTCCCCCAGTGCTCTCAAACTTGGGCTGCAATGCCAGGACCGGGGGTGGTTTCCTGAAAAAGGCAAAGACTAGTCTAGGTCAGCTATAAGTCATTGGGCTCACTAGTTCTCACTCACGTAGGAGAGGGGGGAAAAAATGCCCTCCCCGGCAGAAGTCACTGGTGAATTTCCCTGGCCTTTCCACATAGATCCAAAAAGGGTCAATCAAGATGTTTTTGACTTGCAACCTAAGACAGGATTTGAACACCCACCTGTTAAAAGTTCCAGCCCTAAACCATTATCACCAGCATTTTCCTCTCTGCAAGTCTGAATCAATTGGCATGGGCCAGATGCAGGTTTTATTTGGCTGTGTAGGTATAGCCAGCTTACCGTTTGCACCTTGTAAAACTAAATTTCAACCTGTAGTTTAGACCTTGTGCTCAATAACGTGAGCAAAACCAAAGTGACTGCATATTCTTCGCCAGTGGAAGTTAGTAGAACTCAAATGCACACATTTTGGATGGGTAGAGAATTGCATTGCAAGTCCTTTACACCCATTCGTGCGCTATGGCATCTGCTACTTTTGGTTCTTAAATGATAGCAGCTTGCAGTTAGGTTTCATTTTCCAGTTTTCAAATTGCTTCACCAAATAAACTGATAAAACACAGTCCGTGTGTAATGGACTTTTTGTCTGAGAGCTGATGAGAGAATGGCTGCTCACTAGGATAACAGCAGCAGACAATTATTGATCAGCATCAACATTTCTGGGGCTGGGAGAAACTGTTTCTATTTTCCATAATTTCTGTGACATTTTTGATTAAAAATGAGTTCAAAGTGGTCCTTGAGATTTTTTTCTTGGTAACTGGATTTCATTTATTCAGCTCCTGTCAAATAAAACCATTTTCATTTTGATGGCAAAGTTTCACAAAAAACTTAGAAGAAATGGAAATTGGCTCCGTTCCAAAGCCTGTGAAATAGAAACAAACTTAAAATTTCAAACTCTTTCCCAGAAACTTTTTTTCTTATAGTTCAAACATCTCTGCTAATCAACCCAACCCAAATGTTGCTAAAAGTTCAGTGAACTAGTCTTTTTGGCTCAAAACATCTTTAGACCTTTTGTACTTCCTAATTGTTTGAGACTGGAATCAGACAATCCTGTGAAAACGGCCGTCTTTGTCCTATATCTGGAGCGGGTGATCCCTTGTAGATTTCTAACCGAGGTTCCAGACTCTGCAGGATGTAGATGCATGTGGGTAAGTGTCAAGGTAAATGGGCTAGATCCACCACCGATGTAAATCAAATTAATTACAACATCTCCGAATTAAACCATCAGAGGCCCAAATATCAAACTTGAGATGTTAGTCTGCCCAGATTAGTCATTTCTGGGACAAGTTACTGGTTTTTATTCTTTCCTAGTGAGCTGCCATCTACTTTGAAATCCAAGTGGAAGACATTTTAGTTCTGAGTTCTGTTTCTTTACAGTATCTTAATGTGTTGTCTGAGTGACCCTATTCTCCTAATACACCCTGATACATAGGAGAAATGCCTGATACGTGCTTAAATAGTACATTATTGCAAGACACTCTGACATATTGTGTTTCACACTATCGCAGGCGCTAATGCGCTCTCCAACTCAGCTCATTCAATCTGAGTTTCTGCACTTGTGTTTCTTTCTCAAAGCTTCTTGATCAAGTGCCAAGTACTGCAGGGAACTATCACATTTCTAACGCAGGAAAAAATAGTGATCTCTTCAACGGTCTGTATAAATACCTCATGCATTCAGAGACAAGCACTAACTTGACTCCATCTCGGGTTGCTAACAAAGAGTTAACACTTGAGCCATTCCGTCTTGTGAAGGAAAGCAAGAGTAACTTGGATAAGATGCCGAGATTGGGAGTCACGACCAGTTCCAAAAAAACTCCCGGACCAGAGCTCACGCCGGGTAGGATTTCAACGTCTTGTCCACAACGATCCACAATTAAAATTTCTTGTGCTAAAGTTTCATGGTGAAACAAAAACCCTGAGATTCCACTGCGTTCCTCCCTGCCCCCAGCCATCCCTCCACTCACAATGCAGTGAGATGTAGGCAACAGGAAACCTCCAGCATTTTGGCAACCAGCGCTGCCCCGGTTTACATATTTCAGTTCCATCTCTTGGAAGAACTATAAATCTTCCCCCTATGGTGTGTTTTATTTTTTTCCTCTCTTCAGCTCACTTGGGTTTATGGTTACAACCTTCGTGTTGCTTCCACGCATGACAGAAGTCACTTGAAAGAAAGGGAATTAGAGGTGCTTCCCCCAGTTTTTGTGACACATTGATTAATTTAGTGGCATGATAACATAGCATGGTCTTTCTTCTTCTTTCCTTTTTATTAAGGGCTTTTGGCTCTAGCCTTTATCATCACATTCTTAGAAACCTTCATTTCTATTTTTAGACTTAGGCTATGTCTAAACTAGCCTACTCAGGGGCAGTCTTCTGGGGGTTCAAGTTCACGTGTCTTGTAGGAGCGTGCAAAATTGATCTCTCAGGGGTCACAGCTGATCCCTGTACTCCCCGCGAGATGTGACGAGTAAGGGAGGTTGATGGGAGAAACTCTCCTTTTGGCCTTCTTCAGTAAGGATGGCCAGGTAAGCTGAGAACAGATGCATCAACGTTAGCTATGCAATTACTGTAGCTAGAATTGCATATCTGTAGTCGACTTACTTTGCCTAGTGGAGAAATGGCCTTCTAGTCTCTAATTCAGCCATTCTCTAATTCTACTAGCTAGAACAGGAATCTGGGGCAAGACCAGTGGTCTTGACTGGCATCTTCTAACAGAGAGAGAGATCACAATTTAGGAAGACAGCCCTATTCAGGAATGGCACTAAAGCACATGTTTAAGCTGAGGCAAGTGCTAAATTCTTTTCTGAATAAGGAAGGACTTATCGTGTCAACTCCACCCACTTTGCAAGATTGAATAGGTTTCTGGCAAGCCCCACTTGGTGGTAGTGTTGTCTCTGCGGTGGCTGGATTTGCTCTTGGCCTTTTCTTTTCTCTCCAAGATCATCTCTTCTTCCATGGCTCATAGTGTAGCCAGGGATCTGAAGAATGCCTAACCCAGATGTCTGGCATCGTAATGAAATTGAAAGTGCCACAGCTCAAAACTTTGTCCTGGCTGGAAGGTCATGCTGATCCTAATGCGGTAGATGCTCTTAAGTTCATCCTGGTTCAGTGAGTCTCTTAATGCAACTAAAGTTAAACACATACTGAAGTCCATTGACCTAAGAATCATAGAATCACAGCATCATAGGGCTGGAAGGGACCTGATTAGGTCATCTAGTCCAGCCCCCTGCTTCAAGCAGGACCAACCCCAACTAAGTCATCCCGGCCAGGACCTTGTCAAGCCAGGACTTAAAAACCTCTAGGGATGGGGAAATCCACCACCTCTCTAGGCAACACATACCAGGACCATGGGGCTTTTCTGAATGAGCGATAAAGCAAACATCATTTAGCAGCAAAGCAGATGTCCCTGCTGATTGTGCTGTGGTACAACCACGAACCCTGCATGCCAGCTGGCACCTTCCTGCATCTGGGGTAAAATAATGGCTCTGTAGAGAAAATATGAATCAGATTCTCAACACAAATGGAAAGGATTTTTGTGTTATTTCCCCTATTTCTGATAAGCTCTTGGACCCCATTCTTCAGTCTCTCATATTGCTTTTACTTTCTCCAGCCAGGGTCTCAAGATGCATCCTGGAGTCAGAAGAACAAAGGGCATAGCTGATGCAACCCCCTTCTTCTCGTTTGTTCTTTGTCACGTTTCCTACTGGTGGGAAGACGTGGAGACATCCGCCATCAATGCAATGGTAGCAGGAAAATACCATATCTTGCTTCACTTCACTCTACACAAACTGGCCCCCCGGTGTTTACAATCCTGCTGCTCTACTAGGTGTGGCTTGTTGCTGCAACAGAACATTCAAAACTTGCCAGCCCTCTTTTCAAGGTTCCGTCTGTCCTTTCCATTTAAGCTGAAGTCTTCCCAGTCCTTTATCAGGGCTTTGCCTCGTTGCTAGCTGTGCTTATGCCTCCTATCTAAGGACCCCTAACTACATGTTCCCTTTGTCTCTCTGGTCAGCTCTCCCTACGGCCTGTGCTTAATTCCCCAGAATCTTTTGGTCTGACCTGTATTCTTCAGAAGGGCTGGTTCCTTGTCACACATTCCCTTCATGTGACTTCCAGATCCATTCTCTTCACCTGACGAAGTAGTCTGCACATGGCGTACCTGAGGTGTTTCCACCAATCGATTAAAGGAGAAGCTCCCTCGATAACAAAGCAGTCCTTATATTGCTGGTGGTGAGAGTTCTAACAGGAGAAACATTGCTGATCTGGGTACAATGTCAGCTATTTAATGCCGAACAATTTTCTTTCCTTTTTTCTGGTTTTCCTTTGCAGTGGTCATAAATCATAGAATCATAGAACACTAGGACTGGAAGGGACCTCGAGAGGCCATCGAGTCCAGCCCCCTGCCCCAATGGCAGGACCAAGTACTGTCTAAACCATCCCTGATAGACATCTGTCTAACCTGTTCTTAAATATCTCCAGTGATGGAGATTCCACAACCTCCCTTGGCAATTTATTCCACTGTTTGACCACCCTGACAATTAGGAAATTTTTCTTAATATCCAACCTAAACCTCCCTTGCTGCAGTTTAAGCCCATTGCCTCTTGTTCTATCCTCAGAGGCCAAGAAGAACAAGATTTCTCCTTCCTCCTTATGACTCCCTTTTAGATACCTGAAAACTGCTATCATGTCTCCCCTCAATCTTCTCTTTTCCAAACTAAACAAGCCCAATTCTTTCAACCTTTCTTCATAGGTCACATTCTCTAGACCTTTAATCATTCTTGTCGCTCTTTTCTGGACCCTCTCTAGTTTCTCCATATCTTTCTTGAACTGTGGTGCCCAGAACTGGACACAATACTCCAGCTGAGGCCTAACCAGCGCAGAGTAGAGCGGGAGAATTACTTCTTGTGTCTTGTTCACAACACACCTGTTAACGTTCAATTTCATGTTACTGGGACCACACAGACTTTTGCTAAATTTGCAGGTTTTCATTCCTGGGATGCTTTTTTTTTTTTTTTTTTTTTTTAAAATCTCATGATAGCTGCTCTTGTGTGAATTTATTTAGGGTTCGTCTAGGGCTGCTTATAAGTTTTTGGACTTTACTGAGGTTTCAGCCCTAGGAAGAGTTTTCCTTTGGAACGTGGAGTTGCGCCAAAAACACCCAAAATATTCCATAGGAACCAGGGGATGTTTTTGAAATTGTCAACAGGGCAAAAGTCAATATGAGTAATTTAAACTTTATATTTTTTAAAAAAAGGTAAATGTAATTTTGACTTCACCCTGACCTGCCAACAAGGAGTGGGAGGGGCAAAGAAGGCAGTTGCCCTGGGGCCCAGCACTCTGGCCACCACCGCTGCTACTTTGACAGCAGCTGCCACATCATGGGACCCCTTTGAAGTGCCATGGCACCACTGCTCCAGTGGTACACTGCTGAGTGGGAGTGGGGGTTGGGGCCCAGAATGCTGTGGTCTGGCGGTGCTGAGATCTGATTGCTCTCGGCCCCACCCCTTCCTCTCTTGAGCCCTCCCCTTCCAGGCTGTGGAGCCAGGCCCCACTTCTACCTTGTCCTGGGGACCACAGTGTCTGTCCATGCAGCTGACTTCACCTCCTTTAGACCGCTGTCATATTACCTTTTCATTTCAATATGGGCTGTATTAATATTTTGTTTTATATAGTTGTGATATGTAAATGAAACCTTTTGACCTCATGGAAGCAACAAGTTTTGCATTGGAATATTTGGGTCACGGCAGATTTCACTGTTTCAGGGTTTTGTTTTGTTTTGATTTGAAACAAAAGCAACATGTGAGAGGTTGGAATTTCCCACAAAATGCAGATTCTGGTTCCCTACCAGCTCTGCTCTTGTGCGACCCCCAAATAACCCACATCACTGCCCCCAACAAAGGATCACGCTTCTGCTGTTGCTGTACTTTCTGCCAGCAGTGATTCCATGTCATGGCACTGTGGAGTTACAGCTCTGGTCTGCATATCATCTGCACCAGCCTGTGTAATGAGCCATTTTACACACAGGGGCCTTTTCTGTTACCTTCAGAGAGATTTTTTCTCTCTCTGGGGAACTGAGAGAATATTCAGAACAGTTCCACACTGTTTAATAATCCCAAAACTAACAACAGTCATCTATACTAGTCATTGAGACCACTGAATTGGGAGAGAAAGTCTTTACTCTACAGCCTTGGCTGAGAACCAGCTCTCTTTTCACTTGTGATAGATCACAGGGCTTTAGCTCCTAAGGTCACAGGTTTAGTCTCTTCTGCTGACAACCAAAGCCGTTGGCCTTATGTTGTTATGGTTCCATCAATAGGTAGTTCTCCTTATCCGTCACAGTGGCATGATCCAGGTCCTCAAACTAGCCTAGAAGCCAGGAATCTGGGTCATATTCCTGACTCTGTCATTGATTTGTCATGTGATTTACAGCCAGTCATGTAGGCTGCATCTACACTAGCAAGTTTTTTTGGGAAAGCCAGGCCTTCTTTGAAAGAACCCGCGGAGCGTCTACACAGCAAATGTGCTCTGTCAATCTGAAACGGAAAGAACATGGCCCTTTTTCTGGAGGCCCTCTTCCTCCCCTAGATAAGGAAGAGAGAGCCTTGTTCGAAAAGATTCTTTCTGAAGAAAGCATGTGTAAATGCTCCGTGAGCCCTTCTTTTGAAAGAGCTGTCCTCATGGTGCTGGATTTTTCACTCCCTGGCCCATTCTTTCAAAAAAAGCGGAGGCTGTGTGGCTGCAATCTATCAAAAGAGTGGATCAGTCTTTCAATCTGCTTTTGTGTGTGTGGACACGATCTTTCGAAAGAAATTTTTTCAGGAGATTTCTTCTGGAAGAACTTCTTTCAAAGGATCGCTGTAGTGTAGACGCAGCCATAGTGTCTGATTTTTCAGGCTGGCTCTTCAGGCCCCGTTAACTGAAGTCGAGAATGCTCAGTGCCACTAAAAATCAGGTCCAGCTTGTTTGCATACTTGGCTTAATCTAATTCTTGACCCCCCCACCCCCTTCTGCCCGTCTACTCTCTGATTTGCTCACCTTGATCATTTTTTTCTGATTTGTCCTCCTTGATAACTGGTTTTGGTTCTCTGTGCCTTAAATATTGAGTCTGTTCTGGTCTGGCTATGGTCTGAAGAAGTGGGTCCATCCCACAAAAGCTCACCTAATAAATTATTTTGTTAGTCTTTAAAGTGCTGCTTGACTGCTTCTCTGCCTCAGTGTTTCTTCGATAACGAGCAAAGTACTGACTTCTCCACCTTTCTAAAGAGCATGGAAATGAACAGCACTAAGCATTGGTCATCTAATATTGCACAACATTAGACAGGCTCAAGGCAAGATCATGCTTGTAACTAAGCAGAGTTTGAATTCTAACTTTTGAGAAGTGCTTTCCACCTCTACAGCTCAGATTGTCTTTATCTCAGTGATGACTTATGGATTTAGGTGCCTAACACTTGGCACAGGAGTTTGAAAATTTCAGCCAAAGAATTTAAAATACGTTTCTATGGAAACAGTATGAACGTTTCAGGAAGGTATGGTGGTTAGGGCAGGGGTGTTCTGAGTGCAAGAGTGGGGTGGAGGAATTACTTTACGCTTGACCAGGGAGGAGAGAAGAGTTCTGCATCCCTTAGGGAGGGAAGCTTCTTTTACCTTGGAAAGCCAGGAGTTGGAGACACCATGCTGCTTGACTGAGCCTCCCAGTGGATGGAACAGGTAGGCCCAGAAAGACCAGCTGCAGAGTATCTGTATGAAGATAAGCCTTGAGTAGATGGTTGGGGTCCTGCTGAAGAAAGACATGTTGGATGAGCTTGTTCTGAGTCCTCATTCTTCTGTTTTGGGACTTTCATATCCCATGAGGGGTAGGACTTGAGAATGCCTTAGCTGGAGGGCTAAGGGCCATAGTCAGGAACCCTGTGAGATTTGGTTATGTGCCACAGGAGACTCTACCACAGGGTGTGTGGTTCCTGGGGACACCACAGAGGGGTACCTGGTCACAAACAAACAGTAATATTTATGTTGTAGTGGGCTTGGAGGTTTTTGAGCACATGTTGGATGAATATCTGTCAGGGACAGTCTTGGCCAGGGTTTACTCGGCCCTGCCTGCATGCAGGTAGCTGGACTTGGTGACTTCTTGCGTTCCCTTTGAGACCATCATTTTTGTAATTCCTTTCATAAATTCTGCCCAACGGGGTCATGATGACTCCCACACCCTACTGTCGGGGCTGAAATTTGTTTTAATTGTATGGTTCATGGGTCGAAATTTGTATCTGAGCCCGGACACATCAGGAAACATGGAAGTCTTCTTTAGGAATGAGATTTCCTTGTGAATCCAAGCCATTTGGTGCAACAAGAGATAATATTGCTTCTCCCAAATAAATTCTTCCTTTGGTTGCGATAACCCTCCTGTACCAGGGATATCTGTGTTCGCAGGGAAGGGCATAAAGAGATCTGGGGAATCTATTCATTTCTTTCTGCATGGCAACAAGCATATGTTCTTGCTACCAGAGCAGAGGATAGAGGCCCGATGAGGACAGGCCTACTTTTCAGTGTAAGTGTGAACCTGCTCAGGGCCCCCTTTATGGGTGGGTGATGTGGGCAACTGCCCAAGGCACTGAGGTCAGGAGGGTGCCACTGTGGTCAAGATTTAAGGAGTGGGGCGGGCCCAGGCTTTGAGGCCACAAAAGGAAGTATCAGGTAATGATGGGGCAGACTGCAGGATCTGAGGGCAGTGGGGGATGGATGAGCAAGCAGAGGAGAAGAAGGCAATGGGAGTGTATGGAGAGCTCGGGAAGGCAGTGGGGACCTGGGGAAATGGAGGATGGGTGGGGAACCTGGAAAAGCAATGGGGGCCAGGGGCATCAAATTACAAGTTAGCCCAGAGAGCCGCCTTCCCTAAGGTTGGCCCCGAACATGTTAGCATGTGCCTACTTTGAGCTTAGTGTACCTGTCAGGACATACTGCCCAGATGTGATCCTTATTTGGGGTCCTGTTTTCCCCCTCACACCGGTGTGTGGCACCTTTGGAACTTGTTTCCCCTTTTTGGTACAGAACCCCCTGAATGTGGCATGTTGTCTAAACTGCCCATGAGTCTACTTAGGTGGGAATGTCGGCCAGGGTAATATCACAGGTGATTAAAGGGACTGGACTCAAATGACCCAGGAGTTGCCTTCCTGCCCTGTGTCCTATGTTTTCCCTCAAGGTGCATTGCAAGGTGTCCCTATGACTTATGAGGAGATGGGTGTTGGTTGAGGACTGGTGGAAAATTTTCCAACTAAACAGTTTTTCAATGGGAAACTGGGTTTTTGCCTGCTTTTTGGTTAATTTTCTTTTCACAAGGTGACTGGAGAAAAATTTCATTATTTCCATCAAAAAAGGAAAGCCCCCAATCAAAATATTAGTTTTTCAGTTGAAAATTCTAAATATTGTGGCCAATACCAGAAATATTTTGATTTAGACATGCCACGACGATCTCCTTGGGAGCTGTAGTCCTGTTTGTCCAGTGACAGTACATCTCTCCTGAAGCACCTCAGCCAGGAACTCCCATCACCCACCATTGCCTCTCCTCAAGAGGTTCCACCGTGGTGCAACCTGGGAGACTTAATCTCCTGTTGAAGAAACAGAAGCTCTAAGGTGCCCAAACTTGAGCTATGAGGCACCACAGTGGTGATTCTGAATTGAACTGTCAGTTTTCAACCAAAATGTTTTTCATAGTGTTTTTTTTTCCAGCACAAAGTTTAAATTTCCCATGAAAAAACACCCTTAGTGTGTCTAACTAGCTCTGGTATTTGGTAGGACTGGGAAATGGGGGTGTGGAGATTGCACTGGGAAAGTGAGGCATGTTTTGGAGTATTTAGAGTAAATAGTCTCAGAGCTTTAGCTATGTGAGTCTGTAGCTTTACACAAAACAAGCAGTCCTGTAGCACATTAAAGACTGTTTTATTTCTTGGGTAATGAACTTTGGTGGGTAAGACCCACTTCATCAGATGATTAATAATTTTGAAGTGGGTCTTACCCATGAAATCTCATTACCTAATAAGTAAAGGGTGCCACCGGCCTGCTTGGGGTTTTTTTGGTGTATTTATGTTACTGCTGAGTTATCTGATTTGATTCGAGCAGGGACTGGATGGGAACAACAGATCTTTTTACTTATTTGTTGCTGTTAAAAGGCTTCCGAAGTACTAAAGGACTTAAAATCTAAGTGGACAAGTGAAACACAGCAGGAGTAACGCCACAGTACCTACGGGAAAGTCCATTGTAAGCAAGAGGACATTCGGTGGCTGGAATGGCGCTTACTGGCATGACTGTGCACCCTGCTGTTCAGTGTGTGTTACAGGCCTTCCTCTGTGCCCCATCGACAGAAGATGCGAGTCTGTCACAATGCTGTCATGGGGTGACTGGCCTCTTCAAAGGGAATTTGGGCTAGACTCAATGTGCCATACTCTGCTGTCCCGCAATCCAGGGGACAGAGATTAAGTAGAGTCAGGTAACAGCTGGGAAAACACCTAGGCCTTCTAAAACGGCTGCAAGAACCCACTCTGGCAGGAAGATGCACAAGGAGCAAATTGGGATCCCGGGGAAAGTATGGAAGGAGGGTGTGGAAGCAGCAGGGGACTCCAGGGAAGCGAGGTTGGTGCCATCCCGACACAGAGAGACTTAAGGGCTGAGAGCTGGGCCTGGTGATTGGGCTGAAGAGTGACTCAAGCAGGTGAGGGAAATCTTTTGTTTGGATTTATGTTATCTCCTATGGGACGCAATTTCGCCAGCAGGTTAGGCTGCATGGCCCACTCCAGCCTTTGTGGGGAACACTGAGGGGAGACCCCTGCCTCACAGGAAGAAACTGAGGCAGAGAACACCTGCAGCACCATATTTAGCCACAGAAGAGGGGTGGGTCTATGGGCAGCATGCCCCGATATTAGTGCCTGCTTCCAGCCGGACAATTGGTTAGCTCAAGTTGTAGGGAATCCTGTTTTCAGCTTTGGAGTCCCCTGGTTTGATCTTCAGTGGTGGCCAATATGGTGAGGTCACAAGAGCCCTTCACAGACGGGCCTGCACGCTTCTGTTAGCACTTCACGCTCTGAGGAGCAGAGTTTTCCTTTTGCTTGAAGTAGCCATACGTTTTCTCACTTACCTGTCCAAGCAGGGCTGCCACCTCACTTGCGGTTTTCGCATTGTAGGTCAGGGCCTTAAACTGAGTCAGAGCCCTATTTTAATGGGGTGGCCAGGGCTGGCATTATGCTTCCTGGAGCCTTGGACCAAACCCTCAGCCCCACCACAGTGGCTTCAGCTCTAGGTGACAGGACTCTGGGTTACAGCTTCCCACCTGGAGCTGAAGCCCTTGTCCTTTGGCTTTCCCCACACCCATCTGTGTGATGGGGTTCAGGCGTTAGCCCTCCCTGACAGGATGGTGGGGCTCAGATTTTGGGCCCCCTTCATGTAGTAAATTTTGTCTTCAAGGGGTTGGAGGTGGGGTTGCAGTGCAGTAAAGACTGACCACCTTGGGGTTATACCAGACTATTTGCATATAGCCCCGAGCCAAGAGTCAGACTCCCAAGGCTTTTCTGTCCCACGGGGAAGGGTAGGGGCTATCTGCACTGCTCCTTTATCCTTTTCCCGCTGCTTCATGGCTGGGTCCTCCCACTCCCGGCCACGCCCATGTGATGCTGGGTGGAGGGAGCGTTGGGTTATGCTGTGGGCTAAAGCTGAGCTCCAACACTGTCTGCACAACAGCAGAGGGGCTGGAGCAACATGTCTGGTGGGGGTCTGCTGACACCCAGGGAACCAACTGCAAACCCCAAATGGGATGGGAACCACTTCAAGCCAGGGGTGCGGCAGCTCCTCTAGTTCCAGCACCTACACACAACAGTTCTTGCTCCCTTTGATTCCCCTTTGTGCATAAGAACGGCTACATGGAGTCAGACCAAAGGTCCATCTAGCCCTTACCCTGCCTTTTGATAGTGGCCAATGCCAGGTGCCCCAAAGGGAGTGAACAGAACAGGTCATCATCAAGTAATCCCTCTTTGGCACCCATTTCTAGCCTCTGACAGAGGCTGGAGGCACCATCCCAGCTAACAGCTATTGGTGGACCTATCCTCCATGAATTTATCGAGTTCTGCTTTGAACCCTGAACGGTGACAGAGAGGTCGTCAGGTTAGTCTGTGTTCTATCAAAGCAAAAAAGCAGTCAAATAGCACTTTAAAGACTAACAAAATAATTTATTAGGTGATGAGCCTTTGTGCGACAGACCCACTTCTTAAATGAGTCTGTCCCATGAAAGCTCATCACCTAATAATTTTGTTAGCCTTTAAAGTGCTACTTGACTGCTTTTTTTTTTCTTTGAACCCAGTTATATTCTAGGTCTTCACAACATTAAGAAGTTCCACAGGTTGACTATGCGCTGTGCAAAGAAAAACTTCCTTTCGTTTGTCTTAAACCTGCTGCCTATTAATTTTATTGTGACCCTTAGTTCGTATGTTATGGGAACAAGTAAATAACTTTTCCTTATTCACTTTCCTCATGCCTGTCACGATTTTATAGACCTCTGTCATATCCCCCTTACTCTCCTCTTTTCTAAGCTGAAAACACTGTCTTTTGAATCTCCCATCATAAGGCTCCTGTTCCAAGACCCTCATCATTTTTGTTTCACTTTTTTCAACCTTTCCAATGCCGAGATACCTTTGAGGTGCCCATCTTACGGCTAGTCACGTGCTTTCTAGGGCAGCCTCCAAGCTGTAAGAGCTAAGCTAATAACAGCTTTTCTGTTTTCTGGATTGGGAGGAGGATCATGAAGATTCTTGCATCACTACGTGCCATGCAACGGCCTACTGGATGGGAGATACAGGCACATGTGAGCAGGGACCCTGCCACTCAGTTTATTTAGGGCATAACCTGAATGCTTACGAGGTGGGATGGATTTCAACTGTTTGAGCAGCTCGGGTTTGCTGGGTTCCCTCCCCCCCTGAAAAGTACATATCAGCTAACTCGAACCCCCATGATTTAAATGCCTGCCATTGCTGCTGGTACCAACCCTGTAAAAAGAACTGGCCCCTGTTCAAATCCTTTGCCTTACTAAATGTTTAGGGATTTGGAGCCCATACATGCAATTACTGCGTGCTTCTCAGGCAGAGAAAATAGCCAACAGCTGTTCTGGCCCCCGATCAATTACGATAGGAGGAAGAGGAGGGGAGGGAGGCGAATCTGCATACAATTAGGAAACAATTCTAAAAATGGGCGTTTGGAAGGGGAAAAGCATGTGGCCCTGCAGGGTATGGTTGAAGCTGAGCAGATAGGAGGAAATGTCTGTCCCTGGAGTGGGAGAGAGTGCAAGTGGCAGCGCTGTGAGAATCAGTCTCGGGATTTGGGGGAGGAAGAAGAGGTGCTTTTTCTGAGAGGGTCTGAACAAGTGAATCCTGAGTTGTCAATTGAATTCCGAGGTGGGGGGCTGATGCCTTCAGATGGTGCTGGGGGTTTGAAAGATGCTCTCAAGTGTTATTCCTTTACAGCAGAGACTGTCCCGTGGGTATTTCATATCTGTAGTGCAGTAATGCCTAGGCGCTATGGACCAGACCTGGGAACTGCACAGACACTGCAAAACTGCAGCTCCTTTTCCAAATAGGAAATATACAACCAGCTGGATACAGACAAATATGGGAGTACAGGTTGTACCTCTCTTGTCCGGCAACATGCAGTGTGATTTTAGTTGCCTGGATATCTGCTTATCACGGGTGTGCCCAAGTTTCCTGTGGTCCCATAAAGTTTGTTTTCAGCCACTAGTCCTGGCTCTCAGTGTTCTGTGCTGTTGTTTAAATGTAATTTACCCCTAAATGTTTTCTAAGAGCCCAGTAAGCAGTGGGAGTGTTGGTAACGTGGTAGACGATTCTGACCTCCCGTGGTCTGGCAAATTCTCTCATCTGGCCCCAGGCAGGTCCTGAGGGTGCCAGACTAGAGAGGTTTAACCTGTACAAGAAAAGAGAGCTGCTGACAGACTTCAATGGGCGTCGAGCAAGTTGCGGGGGTGAAGCCTTGAGCAGAAGGGGTAGAACTTGGTCTTAGCCTGTCCCAGCCACCTCTTCAGCACCAGCCAGAACAGGCTGTCCCTAGGTTTGGCAGTAATTTAAAGGGCTTAAGTCTCCGACCGCTGCTGTTGCCATTGTACCAGCAATTGGGAACTCCAGGCACCAAAGCAGCTGCCCCTCCATCAGTGTCCCTGCAAAAAAACCCGAGACAGTGTTAATCAGCAAAAGAGGCAGTGGTGTTAGCGCTGAACCAGCCTTTTTCTGTAAGGAGAAAACACGGCCTTGGGACAAAGGTGGAGTTGTGGACAAACTGGAGAAATGGTTTGAAGTAAACTGGATGAAATTCAGTTAGGACAAGTGTGAAGAACTCCACGTCAGAAGGAGCAATCAGTTGCACCCGTACAAAGTAGAAAATGACTGCCAAGGACGGGGTACTGCTGGAAGGGATCTGCAGGTCATACCCGACCATACTCTAAGTCAACATTCTGGGATGTATTAACAGGTGTGTGGTAAGCAAGACACTGCAAGGACTTCTACTCTACTCCTCACTGATATGGCCCTTCTGTGGAGTATTGTGCCCCTTTCTGTCTGCCACATTTCAGGAAAGTTGTGAACAACCTGGAGAAAATTCAGAGAAGAGCAACAAAAATGATTAGGGATCTAGAAAGTATGACCCATTGGAGATCCAACTGGAAAAAAATGGTTTTCTTTAGTTTGGGGAAGAGAAGACTGAGAGGACATAATAAGTTTTCAAATATATAACTTTGTTACTAGGAGGTGGAAGAAAAAATGTTCTTCTTGATCTCTGAGGACAGGACAAGAAGCAATGGGTATAAACTGCAGCTGGGGAGATTTAGTTTGAACAGTAGGAAGAAACTTTCTAACTGTCAGGGTGTTTAAACACTGGGGCTAAATTGCCTAGGGAGGTTGTGAAATTTCCGTCATTGGAGATTTTTAAGAGCAGGTTAGACAAACACCTGGCACGGATGGTCTAGATCCATGGTGTCCAATAGTAATCGAATGATCACCGCACTTGTGGTTGTCGTCCGTCGGTATTCGCCGCCTCCCCCCGCCCCAGAACCAGGCACACTCCCACCATGCAAACGGCTGGTGACTCACCAGACCCCTGTGGCTCCGGGCCAGATCCGCAGGAGTTGTTCTAGGGCATGAGTCTTGGAAGGAGCTGCTGCCTCCACAGCCACCATGTGCTTGTCCCACAAAGTGATGGGGTGTGTGGGGGGAGGGTGTTCCACGTGAGTGGCTCTAAGAAGCCACATTTCACCACACTGTGGTGCCCAGTTAGTCACACATGGCGAGCGTATTGGTCACTGTGGGTCTAGATGGTGGCTGAACCTTCCATGAATTCAGGGGACTGGACTAGATGACCTCTGGTGTTCCCTTCTAGTCCTTTTGATTCTACAATTCTGTGATCCTACCAACTCAGGAACAAGAAAGCAAATAAGAATACCCCAAACTTTTATTTTTATTATAATAATAATAATATAAATCTGATAATTTTTTTAACTAATCTCAGGATTTGGGGTGGGGGAGTCATGATTTTTGCTGTAAAAGATCTCTGGTAGTTGCTTATCTGACATGCTGGTGACATGGACTGCCCTTCTCACCTGTTCTTTCATCAGCCGAGTAAGGCCGCTTGGAATGCCTGCCCATATGAGAATAGCAGGGTCCAGAACTGTCTCTCACCATCTTCCCCTCAGCAGTTTCCCTAGTCTGAATGCGATTCAGCTTCATACCATGGTGGCTGTGGACCATCTAGATTTTGCATGTGGACCTCAGAGTCGGCAACAGGATGACGGCGCAGACAACAATTATGAGTGTGGTCGAGTGCCTCTGCACTCTGATTCATTAGCATGCAGCCTGCCACAGGCCATGCTCGCTTTGGCAATTCTGGTGCTGGTTTTATCATCGATATGAACCGCCCCTCACAGTGCGTTGCCCAGATAGGTGAATGTGTCCACTCTCAGGAGGGGTTGGCCATTCTCCGTCCTAGCAGGCACTGCATAAGGCTTTCCTCAGGCAGGCTTATATGTCACTTCTTTCTTTTTCAGCTCCCCTGCTCGCCTCCCTCTGCCTCAGTGTCCCCATTTGTAAGATGGAGATGAAGGTACTGACCTGCTTGGTACAGTGCTTTGTGATCTACCCAGGAAAAGTACTGTATAACAGGTAGGCTATGGCTACACCGTAGCCATAACTTGAAACAACTTATGCAATTTGCACAGAGCAAATTGTGTGATTTATTTTTTGTTAAATTATTTTGAACTTTGGTGCTGCTGACATGGCACTGAAGTTCAAAACAAGCAGCTATCTCAAAGTTTCCACTACTCCTCATACTACGGGGGGTACTGGGACCAGAATACCACGCTTGAAATAGTGCTGATATTTCTAGCATGGTGTTTAGCTGTGAAGTTTCTGTTTTGGGACACTTGTATCCCAAAATAGCAACTATAGTGGAGCCATAGGGTTTATTGCTAGGTGGATATGGTCTAACCTAACAGGCCCCAGAACTTGATTGGAGCCTCTTGTCAGTAGCATGATGCACATAATAGGGTGGGGATTTTGTCAGGATATGCCTTCAAAGTTTGTTTGCACACCAGCATTATTTTGAAATAAGCTATTCTGGAAGAGAGAGTCCAGAATAATTTATTTCAAAATAATGCCCGTACATGCAAATACATTTTGAAATAGCCCTCACATATTTTGAAATAGAACATCCACACGCAACAGAGCCTATTTTGAAATAGAGCCATTGGATGGACTGTGACTTATTTCTACAGAGCACCTGTTTCAGAATAGCTATTTCAAAATGGACACTATTCCTTGTGGAATGAGTTTTACCTATTTCGAAATAGTGGTTGCATTATGTTGTTTAAAATTGTCATCTGGATTGTTTAAAATTGAAGGAATCAGGTGAAAGCTGACTCCATGAATTCCCATGCCTGTCTTGTTGTGGTTTGAGGTAATCATTGTCATAAATGTAGGAACAGGTTAAGTTAGCCCATGCAAAGGGAACGCATTGATGGAAATCATATTACTGATGCCTCGTACTCCCACATTCTTGGTATTCTTTTATGGAAGAGTCTTTAATTCCTACCCTCATGATGAATTCATCTCCCATTTAGTGCTTAAGATGTTTAGACCATTAGGTAACGACAATGTTGTTATTTGGGTTATGTCTTGGAAGTCACAGCACCTGGAAACTATTCTCCTCTGTGGTTTTCTGACTGACTTCATAGAGTTAGAATTATGGCTGGACCATCCCCTCTGTTTAAAAAAAAACCCATAGGGAAACCTAACCTAGTCCCTAGCAAACCTTATAGCCTGGAGGATTGCAGTGAAGGTCTGAAAATTTCACCCTCACTTCATCAATATGTGCCACTTCCTGCCAGAAAACCAGACTGGTGAGTCATGGGTGATATATATTTTGTACTTCGTATCAGACTGCACCATATGGCACTTAAAACCTTCATTTAATGTGGAATTATGAAGCTAATGGAATGTGGGGAATGAGGTTTGCTTTCCCATTGGTCAGTCGTACCAGTCTTTATACGCAAGGGAAAGACCAAGCTTGTAAACAGAACTCTGTGTCCATAGAAACATCCAAATCAACTTTTAAATTTAATCACAGTAAAATAACTGGCTTTTTTTCTATACGTTTAAAAATAGTTTCCACAGTTCATAAGAGTCATGATGATCTACAGGTTAGGCATGTCTTGCCTGTGATGGACTATGTGAGTTTGGCTTTGTCACCTTCCAGACATTAACTGCCTAGTAAAAGCCCAGTCTGGAATTCTGACTCTACTGAAGTCCCTGGGAGATTTGCCATTCAGAACAATGGGGCCAGGATTTAATTTGTTTGGTTTTGTTATTCCTTTGAAGCCTCATGCTTAGAGGCACTGGGATCCTTTGCCCTCCCATCTTTCTGGTTCTGCTTTCATGGTCTATCTCCAGTGCCTTCCTGCTCTCAGTTGGGTACCTCAGGGATTAATCTTTCCTCCCTTACACTATTTCCTTGTGTGGATGTCATCCAGCTTCAACATCTCACCTCACCTCACCAGTCCCAACCTGGATCCATGCACTGTCCATTCACGCATCTCACCCTGACTCCTTCCAGCTGCTCCTGGACGTCTTACCCTCGTTTAAACTTATCATGGCCGAAAGTGAACTCTTGATCTCTCTGCCACGCTTCCACATGTGGTTGTGGTCAGCACACAATTCCTCATCACTCCCACCTTCAAACTGAGGGTCACCTTTGACTCTCCACATTCTGCCTGTTCAGGGTTTGTCCACACTAAGCGGAAGATTGACGCTGCCTTGGTCAATCTTCTGGGGTTCAATTTAGCACACCTCTCAGCAGCATGCTAAATCAAACCATGAGGTGCCTCCATCGACCTCCTCTCACAAGGAGTGTAAGGGAAGTCCACAGGAGAGGTTTCTCCCATTGACCTCCCACAGGGGGACCATGCCAGACATTCGACCCAAGATATGGCAACTCTGACTTCTCAGTTCTTGTAGCTGGAGTTGCCTGTCTTAGGTCAGATTTCTTTTCTAGGGTAGACCTGCCCTCAGGTTGTGTCTTGACTGTTGCTGTTGCTTCCATTGTCTTTCTGACCTATGAATTCTGTCTTTACATCTGAATTATTGGCTAACCCCCTATTCTCGCTTCTTGTCTCTCTCATACAGTGCCTCATTTATCATTCACACCTTCATCTTCTCATCTCTTGATTGCTGTAGGCGCCTAGTCCCTGACTTTTCCAACATCACAATATCCTATTCGACTTCCCCTCCAGGCCATACTCAACATATCTGTGAAGATCAGCATCTTCCTTACCCATCACTCTGAATGTTACACACGCCCTTGGAGGGCCTGATTCCATGCTCCTGATGGTAAGAATCCCATTGGCATAAACAGCTGTGGACTTTGTTTCAGTCACGCTCTGATGGGCTGTCCTCCAACTCTACCCCTTCCTACATTTCTCCATTGCTCCTCTATTTGTTTCACAAACTTCCTCCACAAAGATCTTCCTGCTTCCATCCATGCTGCCCGTGAGCATGGACTTAACCTGATCAATCAGGCCTCCGTTCTCTTCCGCTAGAAGTCATTCCTCACAACCCCTGCCTCTGTAATGCCTCCAAGAAATGAATGAGCTAGGCATTGGCAACGATGGATGTGCAGAGATGGGCAGAGAGATTATTCACTTCATTAGTGAGAAAACAAACCAGCAATCGTGTAGCACTTTGGAGACTAACAAAATAATTTATTAGGTGATGAGCTCTCGTGGGGCAGACCCGCTTCCTCAGATCTGGGTCTGCCCCACAGAAGCTCATCACCTAAGAAATTATTTTGTTAGTCTTTAAGGTGCTACATGACTGCTGGTTTGTTTACTTAGAATACAGGCTAACATGGCTACCTCTCTGTCATTATTGAGAGGTTAAAAAAATCTAAATGAAGTCCCAAAGACCATGATCATGAAATACATATGAATAGAAGGGACCTCAAGAGGTCATCAAGTCCAGCCCTCTTCACTCACAGCAAGACCAAGCATCATGTAACTCATCCCTGGCAGATGTTTATCTAACCTGACCCTAGGTACTTGAAAGATGTTATGAAAATCATTTGAGGCCCTAACAAGCATTGAACTCACAACCCCTCATTGAGGAGGTGAGCACACTAACCAGCCCACTCCTGGTTCCCAGGTCTCCTACTGATGTCAGCAAGCGTTTGATCAGACTTCAAAACAAAAAGCAGTCAAGTAGCGCTTTAAAGACTAGCAAAATAGTTTATTAGGTGAGTTTTCATGGACAGACCCACTTCTTCAGACCGTAGCCAGAACAGACTCAATATTTAAGGCACAGAGACTTGTGAGAGTCATCAGGGAGACAACTTACTAACCAGTGTCATTATCTGAGCTTGTGATTTTTACTGTCATGCTCTTTTTATTTACCAGCATTAATGTTAGTATTGCAGTTGAATAGAGCCCCTAGCCACAGCGAGGGGTAAATTGTGTGCTAGGTGCATAGGGAGAGACTGTCCTAGTCCCATACTTAATAGAGAAGACTCACAAAGACACACATGTACCCCCGCCCCACAAAGTTGTACCCACAAATCCTGCTGGGTAAGGACCATATATTTTAACCTATGCCCAAAATGTCACCTCAGCGAAGAAAAGCCTTCCTGGCTGCAAGTTACTTCCACAGAAGAGCCTGTGGAGTTCTCAAGCCGCCACGGGCTGCATTTTGCCCTCTTCACCAAGAAAGGTCAATAGCACGTCCATATGCCAGAGAACATTATCCAAAGAGCAGTGGCTCTCAATCAGTTTATCATTGTAGGCCTGGGCCTACCCATCCCATGTCCTTGCCCTCCCTTCTTGTGCATTTGTGCAGTGCCTGGCATAATGAGGCCTTGGTCCTGATTAAGAACATACGAAGATAAGAACAGCCACACTGGGTCAGACCAAAGGTCCATTTAGCCCAGTATCCTGTCTCCCGACAGTGGCCAATGCTAGGTTCCCCAGAGGGACTGAACGAAACAGGTAATGATCTCTCTCTCCTGCCATCCACCTCCAGCTTCTGACAAACAGAAGCCAGGGGCACCATTCCTTACCCATCCTGGCTAATGGCCACTTATGGACCTAACCTCCATGAATGTATCTAGCTCTTTTTTAAATCTTGTTATAGTCCCAGCCTTCACAGCCTCCTCTGGCAAGGAGTTCCACAGGTTGACTATGCACTGTGTAAAGAATTTCTTTTATTAGTTTTAAACCTGTTGCCCATTAATTTCATTTGGTGTCCTCTAGTTCTTATATTATGGAAGCAAACTAATTTTTCTTGTTCACTTTCTCCACACCATTCATACTTTTATATAACTCGATCATATGCCCACTTAGTCTCCTCTTTTCTAAGATGAAAAGTCCTAGTCTCTTTACTCTCTCTTCATATGGGACCCGTTCCAAACCCTGAATCATTTTAGTTTTCCTTTTCTGAACCTTTCCTAATGCCAATATATGTTTTTGAGATGAGGCAACCACATCTGTATGCAGTGTTCAAGACTGGCGTCTGACTGCTGTCACATTACATAGAATGGACAACGTGCCCCTCTCAAAGGATAAGACAGACAGAAACTTCAGGAAACCAAAGTCATGCAAGTGAGCAATGACGGGCCCGATCCAAAGTTAATGGGAAAACTAGAAAGGGGTTCAGCTCACGCTGGAAAATTTTTCATGTCTAGGTCACATGAGGTAACAAATGCAAAAAATCACCTGGAGGGGAGGAAGTGACAGCTATGCTTCAAACCCCTCTGCGAGAGAAGGCAGTGTTAGTCTCAGAATGGTTCCCGCATGGAGATCACCAGGCCTACAAGTTCCACCATACAGTATCTCAGCTCAGTGAACAAGAAAGGGTTGGAGCAGTTGAATGGCAGCAAGGGAGCCTGGGGGCAGAAGTTTAAAATATTTTGCAATCTGTCATTATTTTTGCTTGGGCTTCATTTTTAGCTAGGCTTAACTATCCCTCCCCAATGCGTTTTCATAATGGGATCAAACCCAGGGTTTATAGAGCTCCTTAATAAGAGCCCCTTGTCGTGCCGTCACAGCACAGTGATTCAATTACAAGGCTGGACAATAAAAGCTCAATAAAGAAACTCAAATCCTTATTAAATTCTTCTTTTTAATTATTTTTTTTAAAAGGCTAACACTGCCAGGTTGGGAATTTACAGTGTGCAGAAGAATGAGATGATTTCTCTGAGTAGCACAGTGCAAATTAAAAGAGATTTAGTGTTAAGTGTTCATGGCACAAAAGCAATTGTAAGGACCTGCAATCAGCTTAGGTTGGCTAAGCCTAAATAAGGACAAATCATGTTATGGGCCATACCCCTGGCAGTGCCATGCAGAGCCCTGACAGATGTGTTTTCTAAGGTTTTCAGCCAGAACACAGAGCAGCCCGATGTGTTTGATCAGAGGTGGTACTTTTTGGGCCCTCTAGTGTTCCAGTGTCTCACGTGTTGTTTTTCATTCACAGATTTTTTTTTTTTAATGCCTCACCTCCCTGGAGAAGTTGTCCCAAAGCTTAATGCCCTGGCAATTAAATTGTGGCTTATTTCTAGTGGAATGGGTCCAACTTCCATATGCAGACATCGAGGACTTGCTATGCTTCTCTTTGCTAGATTAAAGAGCCCTCTACGATCAGAAATCCTCATCCCTTGTAGGTGTTTATAGACCAATGGTGGGAACCATAAGCCAATGGCAGGCTGCCAGACAGGTTGTTTACCTTGTGTCTGCACGTATGGCTGCCTGCAGCTCCTGTTGGTCTTGGTACACCATTATTGGTCAGATGCTAGCTGCAGGAAGTGTCAGCCAGCATGTCCTTGTGGTCTGCACCACTTCCTGAAGTAGCAAACCACAACCCATAAGTGCTATAAGCAGTGGTACCTGCAGACAGAAGGTAAACAACCTGGCTGATGGCCCACCAGTGGCTTAGCTTGATGAGTCATGCGTGGCCCATGGGCCTCAAGTTGCCCACCGTGATTGTGTCACCCTTTAATCTTCTCTCTGTTAAGCAAAGTTAGATGGCAAGAGGCTAAAGAAGCACTACCAGGCAGCTTTTACAGACCTCTGATCATCTGTGTAGCTCTTTTATGACCCCTTTCCTGATTATCATTGTCCTGTTCTGTCCTAGTCACGTGGCTGTGGATTGTCAGTGTCGCACTGGCAAAACACTGGTAGGAATCAAATAGGGCTGGGAAAAGATCTCCAAAGAGCAACGTGGAGATTGGTTTTTATGAGTGGATTTTGTCCTGATGAAGGCCAACTTCCACTAAGAAATGGGCCAGACTCCAGAAAGTAGCTGTAGCTGGGGAATATCAAAGGAACATTCAAGGAGAATGCTCACACAAAGAGGTGGATCTCCGAAGGGACTGGAGGCTGGTAATCACTGAGAACAGCCTGCAGCATGGTCCCCATGGCTGATCCATGGCATGTCCAGTTTATTGGAGACTGAGCTAGTTTTTGTCAAATCAGATCTGTTCCGAGTATGGTAGTCGGCCTTAATGGAGCAAGTGTGTTCAGCTTTTTGGTCCCCTTTTTCTTATTTATGCAGCTATACATTTTTGCAGCACAAGGGTTGGAAGCAAAAGGTTGCTCATGTGGATATTTTCAGTTCCCACCCAAATGAAGAATTTCCTGAGATGTCACAAGCAGGCCCAGCTTCCATGAGATGTTTGTTTTCCCTTTGGAAATGGGAACAGTCTAAATGCTGTGACTAGCACTATATACTCAAGAAGATAGCACAGTTGCAGATCACGTTTTTTCAGAGGGGAGAGCTTCACAAAAAACAAGCAGTCCTGTAGCCGCTTAAAGACTGACAAATTAATGTATTAAGAAATGAGCTGTCATGGGTGAGACCCACTTCTTTAGTAGAGATTGTGTAGATCACTCATATCACTTTTGGTGGGATGACCTGACTGGAATCTTGGAACCATTCAACCCTTCACTGGCCACTAATATGATAAGGTCTACGGTAGTGGTTCTCCACCTGCAGCTGTACATAATCCAGTTAGGATACAGCTGCAGCCCAGCTGTGGACTAAAGGCTGCTTTCCCTATGCGGGTTCCCAGCGGCCTTGTCACTCAGCCTATCCTACACCACAGTGCCTGTGTTGCTGTGTACCAGCTGCTGGTGCCCTGTGAACTTAAATAGATTTGAAATCTAATTTGGTTAAACCAGTTTCAACCTGGGTGAGGACACACTTGTGGCGGTTTCCAAAGTGGCTTATTGTAGCTTAATTTAAACCTACTGCTTGTCAACTTGGGCTAAACAAAATCAAAAAAGCAGCTCAAACCAAAATATTGTTTTCTCCTCCTCTAAGTTGAGCCTAAAGTCGGTACAAACCCAGAAGAGGGTCTCTGTCTCAAAGCGTGTATATATCGCTCCGAAAACTGGTCTGTGTAGAATAACCTATTTCACTATAAAAAGTCAGTCAAGTAGCACTTTGAAGACTAACCAAACAATTTATTAGGTGATGAGCTTTCGTGGGACAGACCATGAGCGCTCATCACCTAATAAATTATTTTGTTAGTGTTTAAAGTGCTACTTGACTGCCTTTTCGTTTTGATAGAATACAGACTGACATGTCTCTCTCTCTCTCTCTCTCTCACTGTTTCACTGTAGAATAGCTGAGGGCCTCATCACCTCTTTCTTTAATCAACATTCTGTTTGCACTACAGTAGCCCCTTGAGTTACGAGAGGGTTGCAATCCACTCACCCTTGCATAACTTGAATTTCACATAAGTCGGGGCAGCTTTTTTCCCCAGTGGAACACACCTTCTTCAGCTGGGGAAGCAACAGGATTACCTGGAGCTCCTTTTGAAAGGTAAATCCTAGGGTTGAGAGGGTAGTTGGGGAGGGTTAAGCTGGTGGGGGGTTGGGACTGTGGGAGGGGGACAGGAGGGTTAAGCCTGAGGTGGGTTAGAGCTGCAGGGGTAACTAGGGGGTGGAGTTGAGTTGGAGCCGTGCAGCCCTGTGGGGTGTGAGTTTGAGCCCCATGTGGCGGGTGGTGAACTGGGGCCAGAGGGTTGAGCCAGGGCTGGGGAGAGGAGGATTTTGAGTTGCACTTAACTCGTGTTAATGCACATTTTGAGGGATTACTGTATATGGCTACGTCTACGCTACAGCAGAAAGCAATCTCTTCTGAAAACACCTCTTTCAAAAGGTCATGACCACATGCAAAACAGCAGACCAAAAAATTGATCCACTTTTTTGATAGACAGTGGCCTCACCCCAGCCGCTCTTTCGAAAGAACGAGTCAGGAAATGCCCCGGATCGAAAAATCTGGCCCCATGGAGGACAGCTCTGGCAACAAAAGGCCAACCAGGGCTTCTAAGCACATTTGTTTTTTCCTGAAAGAATCTTTCAGAAAAAGGCGCTTTTCCTCATCCGGGAGTGGACGAGGGCTGCCAGAAAAAATACCGTGTTCTTCTGATTTAGTATCAAAAGCCCACATTTTGGGTGTAGACAGTCCACGGGACTTTTCGAAACATCCCTGGCTTGTTTGGAAAAAAACTCATTAGTGTAGATGTAGCCTGTAAGAACTGCCACATTAGGGCAGACCAAAGGTCTGTGTAGCTTAGTATCCTGTCTTCCGACAGAGAGAGCAAACAGAACAGGGAATCAAGTGGTGCCCTCCCTTGTTCCTCATTCCCAGATTCTGGCAAGCAGAGGCTAGGGACACCCACGCTACCCGTCTTGGCTAACAGCCATTGATAGACCTGTCCTCTGAAATTATCGGGTTCATTTTGGAATGTTGTTACAGTCTTGGCCTTCACAGCATCCTTTAGCAATTTGTTCTGCAGGTTGACTGTGCACTGTGTGAAGAAACATTTGTTTTAACTGTGCGCTTGTTCTTAAGCTGCTGAAGTTGTTAGGGTGCACACCTTGGCGATGGAAGACATGGGCTTCAATTCCTAGCTCTACCACAGACTTCTCGGGTGATCCTGGGCATGTCCTCTTGTTGGCAGGGGGGAGCTGGCGGGGGGGACAACCGGTCCTCAAAGAGTCCCAATCATGCTGCGTACCTGCCTCAGTCTGCCCTCAGACCTGCCCTGAGTGTGTCATCTGGGGCTCCGGGCTTTGGCTGCTACATTAGTGGGAGCCCCGGGCTCTGGGGTAGCTTCCCCCTTCCCCCCTCCCATTGGCAGGTATGACCCTTGTCTCCCTGTGCCCTGGTCCTACATTTGTAAAATGGGGTAATACTATGCACGCACTTTCCAGGGTGTAAAGAAGGTTAGTGCCTTAAAGACTGAAGTGCTCAGTATTATGGAAGTACCTAGGTAGATATGCCTGATTGCCCTCTGCTGGATGGGATCAGTGCTGCTCAACTTTGCTTACTCTCCAATAATGCTGACAAAGTCTCCAACTTAATTGGTAGAGTTTAGTGCATCTGAAGCAGGAGGGCCTGGGTTATGTTCCCTGTTCCACTAAGAAGTTAGGAACAGTCATGGGACTTGGCACAGTTGCAAGGGCAGGAGATGGATTTTATATTTAACCCTGTCGATTAAAATGAATTTCAATGAATGCAGAGCGGTCATGGCAGCAGCCATCGAATAAGATAGGGTATCCTCTTCTTTGCTGGTAAAAACTCTTTGAGCCATGAACTGAATAGATTTCTAGTCAGTGTCTATATTTAAAGCACTAATTTAAAAGTTTTCCTCCTTAGACCTGTCATGACTACTGAATCTGACCAAGCAACCTTGGATACGTCTGTCCCGCTGCTTTGTTCCATGAAATTCATGCCCTGAAATGTGGCATTGCTTTTTATTTCACAGCCTTCATAACATGGAGTTATCAAAGATCACCATGGTAGCACCAGGCAGTCTTAGACAAGTATGCCTATGAGCATAGAAACAAGACAAAACAAAATGAAATTGGCCTAGTCTCCCCCTACTCCCTTCCTTAACCAAGAGGGCAGTGAAGCACTGGAATGTTACCTAGAAAAGTGGTGGAATCTCTGTCCCTAGAGGTTTTCAGGTCCCAGCTTGATGAAGTCCTGACTGAGATGGTTAAGTTGGGGCTGGTCCTGCTTTGACCAGGGGTTGGACTTGATGACCTCCTGAGGTCTCTTCCAGCCCTAGGATTCTGTATTAATTTAGAAGTGATTGCAAAGAAGAGGAAAGTTCACAAGCCATCTAGCACATACAGTGAGGAAAAGTATGAGCCCATCCACATACACCCTGTATGCTTTGGATCACTGGAACTATGGATAACTGTGCAGGGTAATTGTATTGGCATGTGTAAATGCTGCGAATCAGAAACTCTTAATATTTGTTTTGGTTGTTTCCATAGCGATAAGTGCACTTGCTGTTAATTTTCAAGTTTATTACTATGTTTTATTCCTGGTACTGGGAGTAGCCAAACATAATTAAGAATCCAGGTTTCACATATGTACATGAAACCTGAAATTATGAATTCCATATATAAACAGAGGCATCCAAATAAATACCTGTATTTTCCGAGAGCAATTACTAATTCTGGGTGATTCAACTTTCCATTATTTTTGTGGAGGGGAGGGCATGTTTAACTTGAGACACGTAAAAGGGACTTGAATGCCAGAGATTCAGGTGTTGGAACTCAGCACTTTTGGAAAACAGGTTGTTTGTCTTGAGTTGGATTCCAGAAACAGAGGGTCAAAAACATTGAGTTTTGTAGATTCTGTTTTAATGCATATGTATATACAAATATATGATTATATAGATTATTATTAAGCATCTGAGTCAAAGTCCCAGAAGATAGATAATGCTGGAGTTAAGGTTGCCCGTGCCACCTTAATTAAGCCCGCATGTGTATGTATGTTATGGCAGTCGAACTACGTGACTCCTCCCCCCATCAATATTTTCCCCTCCCCACAGAATCCCAATCAGTGCACAGGATGGACAGTGCTCACTGAGGGTATGTCTACACAGCAAAGTTATTTCAAAATAACTGTCCTTCGAAAAAACTTCGCTAGTGTTTGCACAATGCAACCACTATTTCATAATAATTTTGAAATACTGGTTGGCTTATTTTGAAATAGGCAAACCTCGTTCATAGCTATTTTGAAATAAGGGCTGTGGAGATTCTGTGGAATAGCACCTGTTATGAAATAATCCTTCCTGCGTTCAATGGCTCTGTTTGTAAATAGGCTATCTGGGCGTAGAGGCTTTATTCCGAAATAGCTGAGTGCTATTTCGAAGTGCATTTTTGTGTGTAACAGCGTTATTTTGAAATAAATTTTTCATTTTTGGAATAGCTTTTCTGGAATAGCTTATTTTGAAATAAGGCTGCTGTGTAGACATACCCTCACGAAGCAACTATTCAATATTTTCTTTTCTCATTGTTGTTCAGTGTATATCCCCAGGTCTTACTGCACACTATTTGTACTTTGTTCTGCACACTGACTTCTTAACTTCCTCATGGGTGTTTTCCAAGGGGCTTATCTCCGTAGGAATTATTTTAGAGATGTTCTCTGGCCTGTGTTATACATGAAATCGGACTAGAGGATCACAGTGCTCCCATCTGGCCTTTGAATCTGGCAGTAATGCCTGAGTAGTCCACAAACATTAAAAAATTTATCTTTACATCAGCTCTGTGAGCGATGGAGGTGTTACCACCTCCCTTTTATAGATGGGCTGCTGATGCACTGAGCAATAAAGGTCAAAAGTAGGCACTCATTTTGGGGTGCCCAGTTTGAGAATCCGAGGATCTGAATTTTTTCAGAGTACTTAGAATTCTATAGCTAATGTTTGTGTTCAAAGGCAAGGTTTTATTGACTCTGCTTTCAGCTGTGAACGTTTTGCACTTCTGCGTGTTAGGCTCTGGAGTCTGGAGTCAACACTTAGGAAGTGAGGAAATCACAATTAGTGATGACCTGCAAAAAGTCTGGCTTAAGAGACATGCTTAATAGCACATGGGAACTCTGTGGCAGAGGCAGAGAGAGAATCTAGTTCTCCAGGGCAGGAGTCCTAACAAAAACTGACTCCTTTATACCCAGAGCAGCTTGAATGATGTAGGCGGCCTGTGGAAAAGGTAGAATGGGATCATGGAATTAAAGGCTGTACCGTAAAATAGCGTTTCTCAACCTTTTTTTTTAACTGAACCCTCAGACACATACCACTGGTTGAAAAACATGGTCCTAAAATAATCTGAGGTCTTGAAACAAGTGCCATTGAATCTGTCCAGATTACTGTAGCTTTTGCAGGAATCATTTGTTTTGCTTGCCACCAAGTTACACCTCACTTAAAAACTAATTCCTTACAAAACCATGCAAAAATATCACAGAAGAGTATGACTGCAAACTTGCTGACGTTCTACCATCTTATTATTACATAAACAAATTGGAACAGAAATATCGTACTTACATTTCAGCGTAAGGCATATGAAACAGTAGAAGCAAGTCATTGTCTGAATGAACTTTTAGATTGTACTGGCTTTACTAATTAGTAACAGAGAGAAAGCCGTGCTAGTCTATATACTAACAAAACAAAAAGTAGTAAAGTAGCACTTCAAAGACTAACAAAATGATTAGGTGAGCTTAAGAAGAGGTTAAAAAGAGGTTCTCTGGGCCTTAAATATTGAGTCTGTGTTATGGCTATGGTCTGACGAAGCTCACCTAATAAATTATTTTGTTAGTCTTTAAAGTGCTACTTTACTGCTTTTTTGTTTTGGCTTTACTAATTTTTTTTTATGTACCTTGTAGTAAAACTAGGCAACTATCTAGAGGAGTTGATGTACCTCCTTTAGTGTACTCCCAAAGGTACACATACCTCGGTTGAGAAACATTGCCTTAATGCATACATATCAGAAGGCCAAATTGCACAGGCCATTTTGGGGGATTGAAACAACTCTTTAATTTGATATTGAAGCTAGTTTACAACATGTGGGAGAAAACCTGAAATATTTCTGTGGATCAAATCCCAACATTTATTTTCAGGGTGTAAGTAGGTTCAGTTTTGACTTTGTCCTGTTTCAGGGTGGGAAATACTTTGGAAAATCTCACGGGCTGGGAAAAATTTCTCCAGCCCAGCCCAGCCCAGCCCAGCCCAGCTGTAGTTGCCGGGTTTGGAACTCTTATCTCCTCTTCCACTGGAGCCAGCAGAGTCACTGATAGCAGCTGTATGGGGCTATCCTCTATGGGACAGCAATTTAGGGGTATGGGCCATTTTCCTGTGGGTTTCGCAGATTTTTGCTGTTGCCAGAGGAAGGGTGAGACTCAGAAATCTTGGTTTCTGGAGGCACGCGTGCTTTAGTGGCTCAGCTTCTTCTGCCTCAACCTCAAAGCTTGATCCTTTTAACCTCCTCCCCTCCAAGCTGGTCCCATCTTGTCTCTTCTCCGCCCTGCCTGGTTCCTTGTCTCAGTCACAATCTCCTTCCTTCCCAGCTTCCACTCCTCAGGCTTTTCTGGGTTTGATCCCACTCTCAGCTACTCTTCTCCTCTGTTTCTTCCCTGTCCCTCCACCAGAGGCTTCCAGTTTTGGGCCCTCACTAGAGAGATGATATGGACAAATTGGAGAGGGTCCAGCAGAAGGCAACAGAAATAGTTAGAGGATTGGGTGCACATGACTGCTGAGGCAGCTGGGCTTATTTCTTCTGCAGAGTGAGGGGGGATTTGATAGCAGCCATCAACAACCTCAAGGGGGTTCCAGAGAGGATGAAGCCAAACTGTTGTCAGTGGTGGCAGGTAACAGAACAAGTTGCAAAAGTCTCAAGTTACAGTGCAAACAGGGCTTACCAGTGAACTGGAAGTCCTCTGTTGCCAGAAATGTTTACACTGCACTTTCGGTGGCAGAATCATTTCTCAAATTTTTGAGGGATAACACTGTCAACACAAACGCAGAGTTCTGTCGAGACTCTATCGACAGAATGCTTTGTGTGTAAACACTCCCTGAGTTATGTCTACAGAAGGTCCCTTCTGTCAACAAAACTCTCTAGTGTCGATACAGTCTTTGAGTCTCCTGTCTGTCCTATTTAGAGGCATAGAGCTACTACTGGCTGTTGTTAACTGTATTACAGCAGTGCTTAGAGGAGCCAACTGAAACTGGAATCTAGTTGTGCTAGGTGCTGTACATACACTGAATGAGATACAGTCCCTGCCCAGAATTTGTTCTGACAACGATTGAAAATTGGCCTGTGTGTGTCTACTAGGGCTTCGCATCCCCAGAAGGCCCACTGCAGTGGGCAGTGACTGGCATCTTTGTTAGCCAACTCCAGGGCCATGAACAACAAGTTCCCTCTGCAAGATGTGGAGAGTGGCTTTGTGGGATTGTTTATTCTAGACTCTTACAGATCATCTGCCTTTGCTGTACTGGTTCAGAGGGCTTCAGTCTTCTTCTGAGCGATCATCATGGCACAAGCCAGACCACAGAGGCACCAGCCGGAGGCTTTTAGATGGCAGTAAACAAAGTAAGCTGAAGAATCTGAAGCCAAGAGCTTGCCCACTGCCACCCAAAAGGATTATTAATGGTGACCAATAGGGAGAGACCAAGGGAATAAAAGAGAGCATGAGTGTTATTGCTAGGTTGAGAAGTACGGTCTGAAGGAAACATTAATTTTACTAAAGGGAGGGCCAGCAAGAGTGGGCTGGGGGGAGGGATGGGAAAGGGAGATGCAGAGAAAGGTAGGTAGGGGGCTTGGGTACCCAGCTGGAATCTGCTTAACATCACTGCCTGGCAGTGCCAGTGTTTTGATTCAAGACCACCCAGATGGGGCCACTCTTTGAAGGCCTTAGTGGGGCCCAGGGGGCCTGTCAGAGCATTAAACAGGAGCTCTCTCTCTCCCTCTCTTCAGAAAAGGAGTCATTTGAAAACAGTGATTAAAAAGGGGGGAAAGCAGAAATTACAAACCTGACCCATCCAGCTACTCTGAGGAGAACAGACAAGGTCTCACAAGCCGGGCTGTGACAGTCAGGAGGCCTGGCCATGAGCACCCAGGGCTCTACACTGACGGAGTACTGTTCTTCTCAGGCACAGTGTGGCATGCCAACTTGGCGGCATGAGTCAGGCTCCCTCTTTAGTTCTCTGGACATAAAACTCTGCCTGAGGTCCAGGGGATAGTCTCGTCTCTGACGGAGGCCACCTGGAAAAGCCCACACTGTTTGTCAGCAGGGCGAGTTACCTCATCTCAGGCCTATAGGTGGGAAAAATTTGAGCCTTTTACCTCCGCCAACCCTCTGACTCTCCAGCTAGCTCTATGAGAGCTACAGAAATGTCTTTGGATGCTCTCCAAGCTAGCGACGCCTCAGTAGGCTTTCTGAAAGCAAGAAAACAGCTCCTTGCTGGTCCCTGGTTTTCCCTTTCCTCCACTTATTTCTTTTCTAAATTGAAAGTAGGGGTATCTGTGATAGGCTGAACTCCAGAAGTTACGTGGTTTTCTTCTCACGGTGTTGCCAGGTGTGGAGCCGGATTCTGAGCTGCTGTAAATTAGCATTGCTTTCTGTAGAATCAGAGAATTCTGGGACTGGAAAGGACCATGAGGGGTCTTCTAGTCCAGTCCAATAGCAGCAGTGTTGATTTGCATCAGCTGATGATTTTGTTCCACAGAATATGTTGATTTGTTGGCTGGATATCTTGTACGATTAAGTTTTCCTGCACAATTTATCCACCCTTATCTAGATTCAGGCCTGATGGAAATACCCATAAGAACTGTCCAAGCAGTCTTCTGGTGTTGCTGCTTCTGGGTGTCTTCTTCTGGAATGGATATGACATCTGGGTGTTTGTATGTGTTTAGTGTGTGTTTTTTTTTAAACTTTCAGATAAACAAAAACCAAACCAATGAACCAACCGAAATAAATAAAATAAAACCACCAGCACAGATTTGGTGCTTAGGGTGAAATCTGAGCTAGAACTTATACGTTTGAAACCATTTGCCTACTTTTAATCCCCATTATCACATCCCTTTAAAAGCAGCCCCAGTATTGGAACTATGTTTGAAGCTTTGTCACAAAAGAACCCACCTTGTTTCAAGTACCATTACAAAACCCCAAAGCTCAGCATGGAGTTTCAAGAGGTCTTGAGCTGAATCCCAAGAGAGTGCAGGGCAAATTTTGAGAGGCCTTTAAATAGTATGGCTAAGTCAAGCTAAATAGGACAGAGAATATCTGCACTGCAACTGGAGAGCTGACTGGGGCAGATTAAGAACAGGTGGGGCCCTGGGAAAACACAGTCACATCGATATACTAAAATAATAATGTAACCATTATTTATCCTTTGAAATCTATTCATGCTTATAATTATTCATGATGCTTAATAAAATTACACTTACGTTTTAAAATAAGAATGATGTGACACATTTCTTTTGTTCCATTAAAGTGAATTGTTTAAACAAAATCACTTGTTTAAGGACCCGGGGGCAGCTGCCCCTTTTGTCCTTATGTTAATCCACCACTGGAGCTGGCTGAACCATGTGAAGACCTGCCAGAGCTGGCTTTAATATAGCTAGCTTGAGTCCTGATAGCAGTGAAATTTCAGCAGCATGGAGATTCAGAATGGGCTCACTTCTTGAATACCCGCAAGGGGTCTTTTACAGCCTGCTTTGTTGTTTCAGCATCACTATTCTTGGCAGCTGAGCTAGCTAAATTAAAACTAGCGCAGGCTGCAGTCCAGCCTCTGATCATAGTGGAGACATGCCCAAAGTGTTAGAACTACACAGACCCACTGTAGGAACAGTGTGAAGTGGCCAGAGGGAATTTTTATGCCCATTTTACAGAAAAAGAATTTAGGCGTAGACACTAAGCCATTTCTGTGGCAGAGCCAGACCCAGTCCAGTCCCTTCGTTCTGAGGCAAGTTGTCCTGTGAAAGTCTTCCTGCTATTTAAAGCACATAATGGGCAAACTGGGTCAGACCAAAGGTCCACCTAGCCCAGTGTCCTGTCTTCCGACAGTAGCCGATACCAGATGTCCCAAAGGGAGTGAACAGAACGGGGAATCATCAAATGATCCTTCCGCTGTCATCCATTCCCAGCTTCTGACAAATAGAGGCTTGGGCATTGAAATGATGAGGTGGGACAGCCATCCCTGGCCCTGGGCTTTTGGGGACCCCATGGCAGCTACCCCAGCCATCATATGGGAGGTGGGAGGATTACCTGTGGGAGGACATGGGCAGCCGGGTAGGTGGTGTCAGTATCAGGGGGGTCTCCCCCTGCCGCTGTCTCCATGTAGTCAGCACCATGTGGCATGAGTGGCAACCTGCTCTGCTCTGCCTAGGCCTTCTGGTCCACTGAGCCCTGCTTCTTCGCAGCAGTGGGAAGCAACCTCGGCTCTCAGCTGCTCATGGAGAAGCAGAGCTAAGCAGATTGGGAGGGCATGGCAGAGCAGAACAGGCTGCTGCTTGTGTTGTGTGGTGAGTCGGGTGAGAAGAGGTAACATTGTGCTGATGCTACTGCCTGTCACCCCACCCTGCTCTAGGTAGTCCCTGTCCAGGCTAGTCAGGGGCAGGGAGGGGAAAGATTTGCAACACCGGGAGAGGGTACTGTCCAGGGCGCTGCACCTGGGGCATTGGGAAGAGTGGGGCTGCCCCAGGCCCTGCCTGCCCCAGGGACGGCCCTGGGCTAGGGATGCCACTTCCTGGGACACCCTTCCTACCCACTTGGTGCAAATACACAAGCTTCAGAATCAGAAAACATTTTTTAAAGCAGGTTAAACAGACACCCTGTGAGCTGAGGGTGCTAGATGTCAGGCAGATCAGCTGAACTGCCAAGGAAAAATCAAGTCTTCTAACTCTCACTCAGCACCCAACATTCTCCCTCAGGAAGGTTTCACACTGCGGAGGGGCAGCAGTGCAGATACGTTTGCTGCTGTGACCCTGCTAATCCCTCTCTAGTGAGGAAGTAGAGCAGCTGAGATGAAAGCCTGAGCCCTCACAGTGCAACGATATGAACAAGTAAGCAAAGCTGCACTCACATGAAGAGCAGCGTCGTCCCAGAGGGGACATGAATCAAATGACTCTGGTGTCGGTCAAACTTGGTGCCAAAAAAAAGAAAAAACATTACTAAGGGGTCCAGAAAATAAAGTCAAAAACGCAAGAACATACCCAGGGGTGTGCTCATTCATAACTGTGTTAAAGGCTCAGCAGAAATGCAAAGCTAAATAAGCCCTAAATTTCAATGGCGATTAGAGCATCAAATACCAATAAATGCCCTTCATTATGGATGGCCAGTGTTCTTGGGCTAAATTAATTACCCTTCATATGGACATGTATCCCTGTACTCAAATAAGAGCACTGAAACCCACATGGAGGAAGAGGTCTTGTTTATGATGCGACAGCGATAGGTTGTGTAAATGATAGGGTAAAATCAGACTAAGGGAGAACTTGGATTGAGCTTAATAATAGTTTGAGTTATTACAGTGAGAGTTATGAGAGAGGCAGCACTGGCTAGTGGATAATGCATAGGCCTGCAGTGCAAAAAAATCTGGATTTGCGTCTCCGCTCTGCTACTGTAGCCCACTGGGTAACCTTGCCCAAGTCACTTCTCCTCTCTCTGCTTCAAATTGCACCTCTGTAAAAGAGCAGTAATGACACTGATCCACTTTGCAACGTGCTTTGGGATCCCCATTTGTAAGAGAGCGTAGCAGACAAGGTATGTGTTGTTGTTATTAGTGAGAAGCAGCTCCATTGTCCTGAGAGGTTTAAAAAATAACTGAAGACAAAGCATTTGAGAACATGTTGTGGGGATAATTCGCATTTAGCTGCCGTGGATGGACCAAACTGGAGTTTTCCATCTCTGGAGGATATGTCCTACGAGTTATTAGTCATGTTAATGGCAGTTCCGAGAGCTTTCATTGTGGTAAATGCACATGAAGGACAGACAGAGACAGTAAATATTTTATGCTGGTTTAATAAGACCTGCAGCATGAACAGACAATGGTCCTTATTATATACAGGCCTGGCTTTGGGCAATGAGGGGCCCACTCTTGTTCCCTGTGGACCTTGTGTGGAGCCCAGAAGAGGAGCCTAGGGCAGGGATGGTGTGATCTCCCTCCCAGCTGGGGATAGAGGAGTGAGCACCAGACAGCACTGACAGCAGCCTTTGCCTCAACACAAAGACGCTGCGGTCTACCGGACCACCCTGGCAGGGGGAGGTTTGCCAGCTGGCTCCTCGGCATCCCCAGATCAACAGACCTTGCTTTGGCTGCATCCTGCACCTGTGATCCCCAGAGGTACCCTCTGTGGAGCTGGGAGTGAGTTTGGCTGTCCCTCTCTTGGCAGGTTGTACGTCTTTTTGAGCCTGAATCATAGAATCACAGAATCACAGGGCTGGAAGGGACCTCAGGGGGTCATCTACTCCAGCCCCCTGCTTCAAGCAGGATCAACCCCACTCAGTCATCCCAGCCAGGACCTTGTCCAGCTGGGACATAAAAAAAACCTTGAAGGATGGAGAATCCACCACCTCTCTAGGCAACGCATTCCAATGCTTCATCACCCTCCTGGTGAAATAGTTTTTCCTAATATCCAGCCTACACTTCTCCCTCTTCAACTTCAGACCTTTACTGCTTGGTCTGTCATCTGACATGGCTGAGAACATTTTCTCACCATCTTCTTTAGAGCTCCCCTTCAGGAAGTTGAAGGCTGCCATTAAATCACCTCTGAGACCTCTTCTGTAAACTAAACAAGCCCAAATCCCTCAGCCCACCCTTATAGGTCTTGTGCTCCAGCTCCTTAATCATTTTTGTTGCCCTCTGCTGAACCTGTTCCAGCAAATCCACATCCTTTTTGTACTGGGGGTCCCAAAACTGGACACAATATTCAAAATGTGGCCTCACCAGGGCTGAATAGAGGGGACCAACCACTTCTCTAGATCTGCTCAAAATGCTCCTCCTAATGCACCCTAATATGCCATTAGCCTTCTTGGCTAGAAGGGCACACTGTTAACTCATATCCACCCTTTCATCCACCATAACCCCTAGGCCCCTTTCTGCTGTACTGAGGCTTAGCCAGTCGGTCCCCAGCCTATAACAATGCTTGGGATTCTTCTGCCCCAGGTGCAAGACTCTACACTTCTCCTTGTTGAACCGCATCAGATTTCTTTTGGCCCAATCTTCCAATTTATGCAGGGCACTCTGGATTCTCTCTCTACCCTCCAACGTATCTACCTCTCCCGTTAGCTTTGTGTCATCCACAAACTTGCTGAGGGAGCAATCCAGTCCCTCATCCAGGTCATTAATAAAGATGAATGGCCCAGTGCTAAAGCCACTGGGATCCCTCATCAACAGCCATGCACTTGGGTCAGGTCCAGCCATGCAACAGAGGGGTGGGACTTATCTGAAAGTTGGTCAACTGCTTGTCTCCAGTCAGGGGAGCCAACAGGCCTTCCAGGCGCTGGGGCAAGGTGGTGGTGGGAGAAGCTCTGTCCTTTGGCAGGGGGCGGGCTGGTGGGCAGAAGGGGCAGGGCTGGGACAGGCAGCCCTCAGAGCCGCCCAGAGCGCATCGCGACAGTGCGCCAGCAGTGATTTAAAGGACTCAGGGCTCTGGCTACCACCCCTGCTTTTGAATCACTGAACCCCAGGCCCACTGTCCTCTTTGCCACCGCCCCACCCATCAGTGGGCCTGTCTCCAGTAAAGAACATCTCAGCCTACATCTGTTCTGCTTCCTCACTTTGACTTCATTGAGCGTAGTCACCATGTCAGGCCCGGACAAAGTTGGGCCTCTTGCATTCTGTCCTTGCTCATAGGGCAAGGGCTGCTTGGAAGAAGAGAGAGGAGTCTGATTTTGATCCCACACTTGTGAGGGACACTTGGTGGAAGGAGGCCAGAATAAGGCCTGGTGGTCCCAATTCTGTTTTACATTATGGCTTAGCTGGATTCCAGAGACAGTAGAACTAATTATCTAGGACTACAAACTGTTTCCAGAAAAAGGGTTCAGATTGTTCCCAGGCATAGAGTATGTGTCGGGTTGGCAGTGCTGGCATACCTCTGTGCTCTGGCTAATGCTGGCAGCTGGATATCCCCCTTGTGGGAATGTTGAAGCTGATAGTAGCTTAGAGCACCCTTCAGGGTGCTATAATTTACACCTGGAGCTTCACAGACCTCACCGATGCTAGAGTGCAAGAAGGCCTGAAGGTAACTGAACCATTGTCTCACACTGGTCCTGAACTAAGGGTAGCTCAGCTAGGGTGGATACCTGAGACCTGGGGAATTTAGAAACTTCACCACTACGTTAAAAAAAAAAAAAAAAGATATTCGAATCACAGACCCTTCATCCACATAGTAACAGTACCCTGATAGAAAGCTGGAATCTGTTAAAAGGGGACTTCTTAATAAGTTTCTGAACTGGGAGATAAAGCTAAGAGCTGTGTTAACACTAGAACCTTAATCCCCACATTGCTGGGGACCGGGACTGTGCTCTGTGCCTCCTTTCCCATTATATCTAAACTCACAGAGGTTTTTTTTTCCTTTCCCTTTTTTCTGTTTCTTTATCATCACTGAACAAGGACTGAAACCCCAGTGCAGGTTTTTCTTGGTGATCTAGCAAGGATCTAGCAGCTCAGATGAGAAGGTGGAGACCTGAAAATCTGTCAGAGAGTAAACATGTTACAGTGATAACACAGGGAGTAAAACCAGCCCTTTGTTCCCGTCCCCCACGGTGAGTCAGCAGAGAGCTACTGAGATTTACTAGTGGGGCCTGGGCCATTTCACTCAGGAGCATGATCATCAAAGGAAAACATCATATTTTCTTTCTGCCCATTCCCGGACTTGCTCTGCCCTGATTGCTGTGCCTTACAGAAGTCAAAGCCAGTCGCTTCTGGCCAAGAGTTCTGCTAAGAAGTAGAGGAACATTTGGCTTGTGAGGTGTGGCTCAGTCACAGAAGGGAAGCTGTCTCCATCTCCCTCCTGAAGAGCCTGGTCAGGAAAGAGGGTGGGCTTATTTATGGTGTGACTAGGGCAATCTCAGTTCAAGCCCCAACCATACCACTGATTTCCTTAGTCAACCTTTGGGCCACAGTTCTCCTTTTGTAAAACCAGGGTGGTGATGAGGGTAATGCTCCCCTGCATTGCACAGTTGTTGTGAGGGTAAACCCACCCACATTTGTAGGGGGTGCATAGACAGTCTTCCACATCGCAGCAGAAGTCATCTCTGTGGAGTCTGGCAGCATTTCTCAACTGGTGGTCTGCTAGTCTCAAGGTCAAGAGAGGCAAGGTGGAGAGAGTCAAGAGGTGGTGAGAATTTCATTCCAATCTAAGCCAAAGAAAAGCTTCCCACCTTCTTCCCCTTCAAGGCCAAGTGTTTTCTGCCAACCGCTCAAAACATGCACACACAAATATTTAAGCTTGGCATTTATCTGAGAGGTAGCCATGTTAGTCTGTATCTTCAAGAACAAGAAGAAGTCCTGTGGCACCTTATAGACTAACAGATATTTCGGAGCATAAGCTTTCGTGGGCAAATACCCGCTTCCAAAGTCTCAGAAGGAGTCCCTTCTCAGTCCCTTCAGGAGTCCCTTCCCTTCCAAAGTGGGTCTTTGCCCACGAAAGCTTATGCTCCAAAATATCTGCTAGTCTATAAGGTGCCACAGGACTTCTTGTTAGGCTTGACATTGAATTTTTTTCTCTTTTACGGCATGTCTTGGCGGTCACTCGATAACGAGTAGCATGTCTTCCTTTCACGCCCCATTGCTGAGTCCATTGCTGTCTGACCAGCCCAATTCTGGAGTTGTAGGTCTTATCACAGAACGAGGCAGGTGTTGGTCACTGCTGGATGGGACACAGGTCAGTTTTTGCCATTCGTTTCTGCTTCTCTGCCTCTGTTTGTCTGTGCTGCAGTGGAAAATCTCAAGTTGTACCACCCACCTCATGGATTGCCTCCCTCCACTGGGGATGGTTCTGGTCAAGGTGTTGCCAGATAGAATAATTTAGGTGTGACACTGGGCTTTCTGAGTACAAAGCCGCTGATCAGATACTTGTTGACACAAGCAGTTTATTGCCTAACAAGTATTTATTAACTAGACCCTTAACTAAGATATAGCCGGAAAGCAGCACTTACATCCCTTAAGGAGCAGGGAACTCTGGACAGCTGTGAACAGGCAGGAGTTCTTCTCAAAGTTCTGAGGCACCAGTAGCAAGGTCCATTGGTGAAGTCCAAACTGTATTCATTTCGGCATGGCTTCAGTTCTTTTCTGCCTGGTCAGGTTGTTGCTATGGGTCTTCATTACCGTTTAAGGTATTTGTTTAATTGTCCATTACGGCTTCTACTTGTTCTTTTTGTCCCCTATTTTGCTTACGTGAGACTGTTACATCTGGTTACATAAGACCATTACATATCTGTTCTTTCCCTATCTACATATATTTTGCTGTAGTGGTGTCACCACTTACTTTAAGTGGGGGATTCCCTCAGACATGCTCCTGACTCATCTGATATGGGGAAGTGCATGCCCCACCACCCCTACCCTGTCGCATACACAGTTCTTCCACAATTAACCCCTACACTCTACCCTGGCGGGGGTGTGGCACCAACTCTTACCCCTAGTACTCCGTTTAGGGTGCCACTCATCCTGGGATGAGCTGCCACTCCACCTGCTGGGACAGGAGTGCCATGTGGTGGCCCAGATGACATAAATAGCCAGTTAATACAATCATTCGAATGGCTACATCTACACTAACCGAAATCTTCGAAATAGCCATGCAAATGGCCATTTTGAAGATTACTAATGAGGCACTGAAATGCATATTCAGTGTCTCATTAGCATGCTGCCAGCCGCGGCTCTTTGAAATTGTCGCAGCCAGCAGCAAGCAAATGAGGCGCTGAATATGCATTTCAGCGCCTCATTAGTAATCTTCAAAATGACCAATTTGAAGTTTTGTGCTCGCGTAGACACGGCCAAGATGAATTAAAACAAAACCTCGAATACAATAACAATTGGCTGGAGGACCAGGTTAAATATGCTGGTCCATGAGGGGCTGTACCCCAGAAAGATGTCATACAAATGGCGCCCTGACACAGATTCCAGCAGCACGATGAATTTAAGAAAACTTCCTTACTGGTGTATTCTGTGGAGGCTATGTCCAATTTGTCCCTGGTTTTCCAGAAACCTGGTAGTGGAAGGTTACATTGCGGGAGGCATCTGGGATGTGGATGTCTTGGTGGCAGATCCTGGACACCCCGTTGTGTTGATCCATAGGCACCAATGGACACCGTAGTCAGTGGTAATGTTCCCTTGCTTGGTCCAGGCTCCGATTAGGTGCTGGCATTCCAGGACTGGAGGTTGAAGCATTCGGACACGAATCCTGCTTGTGCAAATCGAGGGCACAACCTGTTTGGCCAGGTTTGGGAGGAGTTCTGTACCTGGGCTGTTGAGTTCCACCATCCCTAGGTGTTGGCCGTCAGTAAGCTTGGAAGCAGGAGCGCCCACCACATGAGATGGACGCTAGTTACTTATTTTCATTTACGCAAATGTGCCTAGGGAAGACCTTGTAAGGTAACAATGTTAGCAGGGAGCACCCCCCACATAGCCCTGGGGGCCTTGGGTGACAGCTTCTGCAGCCACCAAAGGGGTAGAGTCCCCAGGTCGGGGTAATAGCCAAACCCACTGACCAATCCCCTCTACTTCCTTTGGTGCACTTTTGGCAGGCGGCAGGGCAGTGAGGCCAGGCTGTCCCTTCAAGTGCTCACAAGAAGTACGATCTGTTATTAGATGTGAGTTCTAGTTACAAGAGGCCTGCCCCATACCAGCGTCCACCCCCGCAGGGTGTGCGTGGGGCAAGCCATCTGATTCGCTCCTTGAGGAGACCATTAGTGTGCTCTACCAGCCCTGAAGCTTGATATGGGATATGAAATACTCATTTGATACTCACCTCACAGGCCCAGCCCTGCACCGTGGCTCCATTAAAGTGGGAACTCCCATTGGAGTGGATCTGAACTACTGGGCCCCATAGCTGCAGCAGCTGGTACAATCTCGTGACGGTGTGGTGCTGACTCACACGGCAGCAGGGGTGTACCCAGATTCAGCTACTCTAGGTGTCTACAGCAACCAGGGCACACTGGCAACCCCCAGACTCAGGCAGTGCGCCAATATAGTCCACCTACCAGGTGTGGCCGGGAGTATCCCCCCCACGGAATGTGTGCTGGGGGCAGCTCAGACAGCTGCCATTGTTTTACAAGCTGACAAACATTACATTGCTGTACGATCGTGCGAGCCTGATCTGTGGTGCAAGGGCTACCACGTTGACTTGCCCACTGGTGGGTGAGGTCCACCCCTTCATGTCCTGACCACTGATGGGCCCAGGTGGCCAGGAGGGACAATTCAGTCTGATTGGGTGTAGCTGTTACTGGCTGCCAGGGCAGCAACAGCTGCATTAATTTTGCTTCTTCTCCTAGCTTTCAGGCACGAGCATTCACGTGGGACACCAGTATGTCTATATGATGGCAGAGGTCCCACAATGCCTGCCAGATGGTGGCACCCCAGACTGGGTGCCCATGGATTTGCCAATTGTTTTGGGCCCAGTGACCCAACCAACAGCCAGATCATTAGCTACTGCCCACGAGTCCGTACGAAGGGGGCATTTTTCACCCTCACTGCTCTGTTGTCTGTTCGCATGCAAGGTGCACAGCTAACAATTTGGCTAAATGACTGGACCCTCCTGGGCCCTCTTTGACTATTTGGATGCTTAGAGTCTGCTGTAGGGTGGCCGCCCACCCTCCATTTCCAGGAACCTCCTACCCATGGAGCAGACCCGTCAGTGAACCAGTCAAACTGTTTTCGGCCAGGGGTCAGGGTGCCATAAAGGGGGCCCACACTGCTATCCCCTGCAGAGGGGGCAGTTGCTGCAGGCTGGGCTGTTCGGCCTTGTCCCCTTCCGGGAACTGTGCCACCAGCTCATGCAAATGGGAACCCCCCGCCCAGGGCCCAGGCTTTGCTCGCTCCTGGATGTACCACCTCCACCGTAATAGAGTGCTGGGTATGGTTTGTCCCAACCAGGGAGCTGCTGTGTCTTGCACCCAGCTTAGGGCACAGCTGCACCTGCTGGTTCTACATGGCATGTCTACTATGCAACAATGCCAGGTAACGAGCCAGACCCTGCTTCTCACAGGGAGTGTAGTTAGCACCGGCCCCTGTCAGGGTCTTGCTTCAGAACCCTAAGAGCACCCAACGCCTCTGTTGCGTTTGCTGCAGGCAGCCTGGTTTCCCTGGGCCGATACCTGCAACTCTACAGGACCAAGTTCTTGTGGTCCCAGGGGCAGAGCAGTGGCCACTGCTGCCTTTGCTTGCTGGAAACATCTTCCTGCTCATCACCCATTTAAAGGCAGCCTTCGTCCTGCTGACCTGGTACAGGGGTCTTAAAATGGTTTGTAGGTGCAGGATAAAGCCCCACCAATACCCCAGCAGATGGTCAAACGCTGCATCTTTCCCTTAGAGGAGGGGTGGGCCGTGCTTAGAATCTTATTCTTTGCTGCTTCTGGGATTGCACATTGTTTCCCTGCCCAGACAATGCCCAAGAACTTAACACTTATGCTTGGGCCTTGAATTTTGTCTGGATTAACTGCCCACCCATGGTCCTTGAGGTCAGTGGTTCCCAAATTTTCGGCATAACGCCCTCCTTTTGATTTTTGAGAAACTCTGACATTCCACCTCTTTTTTACCATGGGCCGGCCACCCCAACTTGTGAGCTGCCTGCCTGAGCCTCTCCCCTTCCCCAAAGCCAGGCACTGCCGGCCCCTCATCTAACTCCATCCTTCTCCTCTGCAACCCACATTCACTCACCTTTGCAGGAGGCAGCCAGCTCCATATGGGCCTTCACCAGCTGCCTGCTTTATGTAGCAGCTGCACTGGGTTGCCTATGTGAAATGGCAGGGGCTGAGAGCTGGAAGCAAGGGCTGGCTGTTTCTTCAGGTGTGGCAAATGACTGGGAGGAGAGGGAGGCTTGGGTTGCCTCACTCCCCCCCCCAGAATTTCTTCATACCCCCCCACCCCAGGGGGCACTTTAGGTGGTCCAGGACAGCTTTCCGTGCTTCTGCTACCTCCTCATTAGTATTGCCCTGGATTAAGACATCATCAATGTACTGTAAACACTGAACACCTGATGGCAAAGAAGGGTGTATCAGTTCTAAGTCTGAAACAACCAGTCTGTGTCACAGTGTAGGGGAATGTAAATACCCCCATGGCAGCCAGGTAAAGGTGTACTGCTGGCCAGGCCAAGTAAAAGCAAACTGATCTTGTGACTTAGGGGCCAGACGGATGGAGAAGAAGGCGCTGGCGAGATCTATTACCCTTTTCCAACTTCCCCCAAACTGGGCAGCTTGCTCCAATAGGGTGACTACATCTGGCACCGCGTCCATGAGTGGGGGTGCCAGTTCGTTCAGATTCCAGCAATCAATAGTCATACGCCAGCTGCTTTCTTAATGGGCGAAATGGGACTATTGAAAGGTGACACAGTTGGGGGGATTACGCCCACTCGTTCAAAATCCTTAATGGTGGCAGTAATTTCTGCCTTTCCCCTGGCACCCAGTGCTGCTTGGTATGAACCAGGTGAGGGGACAGCAGTACAACTGCTGGATCCCACTTGTCGTTTCCTGCAGTGAGCGCTCGGACACCGAATGCAAAGCAACCACCTGGCAGGGAGAGTTGAAAGCCCTGTAGCACGTCTGTTCCCAGTGTGTATTCACCCCCGTTATTAGCAATATGGAGGGAGCAAGAACTGTGATTTCTCGTCTCAAAGTAACTTTGACAGCAGGGAGGTCAGGGCCTCCCAAGACTTGGATTACACCAGCTGTCCCCTGCAGGGTTGGGGGTCCCATGGATTACAGTCACTTCTGCCCCTGTGTCCACTAGGGCAATCACACTGTCCCATACAATATATTGTCAGGGGAACACCTGGCCTCAGGCACCAGGGCAATCACTTTGTGCAGGGTCTGTTCTACACAATATATTGTCAGGAGAACACATGGCCTCAGGTCTCCCTGTGTGTCCATTCTGGTGACCCAAATCTGGGGGCCAGCTGAGTCCCTGTTCCATTTACCCCTGGGGCTGGGGGATCTGCCACTGCTGCAGGGATGGGTAAGAGGGAACCAGTGCAGGTGGTGGCAGCCAGGATGCACGAGCAGCAGTTCCATCCTCTGGGTGGAAAGAGACAGGTTTTGAGGGTCCTTTCTTATCCAACCTTCGCTTGCGGACCCTGTCCCACAGGTAGAATCATAGAATCCTAGGGCTGGCAGGGACCTCAGGAGGTCATCTAGTCCAGCCCCCTCCTTCAAGCAGGATCAACCCCCACTACATTATCCCAGCCAGGACCTTGTCAAGCTGGGACTTAAAAACCTTGAGGGATGGAGATTCCACCACCTCTCTAGGCAACGCATTCCAGTGCTTCACCACCCTCCTGGGGAAGTAGTTTTTCCTAATATCTAACCTACACCCTAAGGTATGGACTCAGCTGCCTGTCAATTTCAGCCGGGGGCACCCCTGCGGCCAATGGAGCCAAGAATGTGTGTTTATGGCTCCATTTCCCCTTTTCACCAGCGTGGGAATTCTTTCATTGTTCAGTCGGGTAGGGACGCAGCCATCCCATGTCAGCCCCCATTTGAGTGAGGGTGTTCAGTAACACGACAACGTCTCCCACAGGGCAGGTGATGGCAGGGCCCAGGAGCACCAGTAAATGGCCCTTGTTGTGTGGTAGGTCCGTGGCTATAATATGGTACCTCATCCTCTGGGAAAATGGGAAGGTGTCTGGGCCGGCAAAGTTAAACCTGTACATTCCAGCCCTCATTGCTTCCACCTGGAGACTCTTCCTGGCCTCATCAGTAGTCTTCCACCAGCTGTTCTTTTCAGGCCAGGCGGTATGGCCCAGGTAAAATGCTGCCACCCCACCACAGTGCATTCCATTAAGGTGGGATAGTTCTGGCAGTATAGCTTGGATACGTAGATTAATAAGAGGGTTTGATGTTAGAGCCCCCATCTTTCACGATCCTACTACACCTAAGGCAATATCCTGTGCTCCCGAATCCCACAAACGAACCAGCCAGGTATCTAGCTCTTCCCCTGGCTGCTGCCTCATGCGACTAGCCAAGTCTGTTAGCTCAGTCTGGGTATAGCCCCTCACTTTCTGGAGAGCCTGACAAGGCTGTGGCTGGCCATCCTGAATGACAGCGGTGGCCGTATTTGCAACCAAAGGATGCACTTGTGGGGCCGAGGGGTTGTAAGGCGGCAGATCTATGTAGTCCAATAATACTAATGTGGCTCCTTGCAAAGCAAACTCCCCTATTAGCAGCCCCCAGGGGGTCACACTCCAGCTAGTTGTTAGCCTCTGGCTTTTGAAGCCTTCTCTCCTTTCATCCCTCCTACTTCTGGTGAGTCACAGGGAGATGGGCGCTTGCTCGCTCTCGCTCTCTCTCTCTCTCTCTCTCTCTCTCTCTCTCTCTCTCTCACACACACACACACACACACACACACACACACACACACACAACTGCCACAGTAACTGGAATTCAAACTGAAGCAGGCAATCAGCCTAGCAAACTGAAATTCAAATTCAAACAAACAATCAGCCTAGCAATCAAACTCACCTACAAGTAACTGAGATCAATCGGTGACTGAAATTCAAAGTCAAACAACCAAACAGCCCACAAACAAACACACCCAATAGCTCTTGCCTGGTCCAGTGGGGTTCACCTTCTTTCCCAGGCAAAGTCTGGTTAACAGCCCCTGTTTGCAGCTCCCAGGTGGTCCTGTTGGTCGCTAACCTCTGGCTTATGAAGCCTTTTCTCCTTTGGTCCCTCCTACCCCAGTGAGTCACAGGAGGAGGGGCTCACTTTTTTACTCAAACACACTAACTGCCACAGTAACTGGAATTCAAATTAGAGCAGACAATCCTCTCAAACTGAAATTCAGATTCACAAATTCAAATTCACACAGACAATCAGCCTAGCAAACTGAAATTCAGATTCAAACACTCAGCCTAGCAATCAAATTCACCCACAAGTAACTCAGATCAGTCAGTACCTGAAATTCGGTCTCGAACAACCAAGCAGCCCAGGAAACAAACACACCAAATAGCTCTTGCTGGTTCAGTGGGGTTCACCTTCTCTCCCAGGCAAACTCTCCTTCTAGCAGCCCCATTATTACAGCTCCCAGCTGGTCATGCTTCTGCCGGTTGTTAGCTTCAGTCCCAGCGTCTGTCAGCGGACAGATCTGAGCTAAACAAAGCAAGCAGTCTTGTAGCACCTTAAAGACTACCAGTATTATTTATTAGGTGATGAGCTTTCGTGGGACACACCCACTTTATATCTGGAGAATTACTGAGTGTCTGTGTGAATTTGGTCTGGAAAAGAGAAAAAAAAAAACCTGAGAGAATTATCTTACACATTACAAGGACAATTTCCCCACCTTTGATATTTGCAGTGATGGCAGACATCTTACTTAACTTAGTAGACACTTGTAGATGGATTTTTTCCTCTCCCCCTCATCCTTTCCCCCTATTTAGCTGATTCCTCAGTTTTTTTTCTCTCCTTTTTTTTTCTTTCTCATTGGGACCAAATCTACACAGACACTCTAATTCTCCAGATCTGAAGAAGTGGGTCTTTCCCACAAAAGCTTATCCACTAATAAATAATATTGTTAGTCTTTACGATGCTACAGGACTGCTTGTTTTGTTTTGTGAAGATACAGACCAACACAACTATTTCACTGAGATTTGAGCTAGTGTGCCAAAAATGACAAAGTGGATATTCCAGCTCAGGCTGGAACTCAGGCTCTGAAGATGATGGAACAGGAAAAGGCTTCTTAGCTGGAGACCAAATAAAGAAGCATCTAGCCTATTATTTAGAGTGCCAGCCCACACACTGCTAGCAGATATCTGTCCATATAGATGTAGTGAGACTAAATCCCAGCCGTTGTGGAGAGATACTTTAAAGTTCAGGCTGGGAACTTGTTATTCATATGAGAAAGGAGTTATTGCCTTGAATTGTCTCATTGACTTCAGTGGTATTATTTGGGTGAGTAATTGCTCATTCATGTGACGAACGAGTGACTAGAACTGAGTAAAGATTCTTGCATTGAACATTTTCTCAATAAGAAAAAAACAGATTTGATGACACCAAATTATTCTGTGAATTTGTGTCGGTTGCGTCGTCTTATTTATAGGGGAAAAGCATTTTGGCATTATTTTTAAAGGAAAATTTTTGAGCGTGAAAGTTTGTTTGTTTGTTTGTTTGTTTCAAAATGTCCTGGAATTCTGTTAAAAAAATTCAAAAACATTTTAAAATGGTCATAGTAGAAACAAAACTTTTCAATTTGGTTGAAACAAAATGTTTCAACCCCCAATAACAATTTCTATTTATCGATTCAACAAAAATTTTCATTTTCAGAAGGACCTGCAACATTTCTTCTTGACTTTTTGAAATTGCAAATGAACTGTTCAGCTCTAGCTAAGAGGACTTCAGGGGGAAACAGGAAAACAATCTACAGGAGATGTGGCGTTATAAAGCAGGTGGAGAAATGTCCTGGGGCTGCAAATCAAGCTGTCACTAAAGGTATGGAATAAGGAAAGAGGAAATTAAACTGAGTATCAGTAAAAACATTCTTATAGTGAGATCTTTTCCATTCTTTATATCAAGGCACATTTATAAAGAGCTCCTAAACCCATTAGGTGTGTTACAGTCATAGGTAATGTGTGCTTATAATTGTAAGCCCATGTGCAGAAGGTAGTATATAGGGTTATAAGCAACCTTGTGAGCAGTTGGACGCTCTAACAATTGTTAAGCACCAGATATTTGGATATATGTTCAGCTCTGGGCAAAAGAACTGATCAATTAAACCCATTTGCCTATCTATGGCAACTTGATGGAAGTTGTGCTTAAGTCTGTCTGTATTTTACAAGTGCTTAATCACATGCTGAAGACCCATTAACCTCATTTAACTTTAATGAGACTTAAACACATGCTTAACGCTAAGCACGTGCTTAAATGCTTTGCTGAACCAGGTCCTTATTGGTAGAGTCACAATAGAAGGAGAGTTTAAAAATACCACAATGCATTTCAAGGATGTCTCGGGCAGGGTCTAATGGGTAGTTTTTCACTCTTTGTAGTAAATTTGTAATTATAAGTCACTCTGTTGGATGTCTATTTCACAGAAGATGGTGGCTGACACCTCATGTACACTGGGGTTAGATTGATAGGTTGAAATAATGACTGTTCTGGGGAATAAACCAACAGGAGGACTAAATTTCATTTCAAGGCAATTATGAAGGATGTGGTGTTCATTTAATATGTCTGTTGGAGGTGTATTGTATAGTGGTATGGTTCCTTGCAGTATATTATTTAACCTTTAATTACCTCTCTGTGACATATAGTTCTCCAAGAAGTGTATGGTTCCTGCTCAACAAACAAGACAAGGCAGGAACTCGATCTGTGTGGAAATATGTTTAGAGAGACAATGTGGGTAAAGTAATAACCTTTTTCTTAATTTCAGTCCCTTGTCTAATATTCTGGGACCAACATGATTACAACAACAATGGAAATACATTTGGTTGTCTAGAATTTGTAGATCTTGTCTTTACTAAATGTTTCCTGGTTAAGATGAGTTATGATTCCATATATCACAACATACAGAACTTACTTATATATGGGTGGACAGATTGGTTTGTACCAATAACAGATGGCCTCCAAATGTTCAGAGAGTTCATTCATGTACTTCTCTGAACTACAGAAAACTCTTGGCTCTACAAAGGGATGCTGTAAATAGCATGAGAATAAGCTCACTTATGAAATTTCTGGTACTGCCTGGTTCCAATCAGGTAGGGAATGTCTCAAGAAAAACCTTTTCCTTGCTGTTTCAGCACTTTTTGCATCTAATCTTAAAGGGATCAGGAAGTGAGAAAAAATTACCATTTGGGACAGGGGAATCCTAAAGCTTTCGGACAACTCAACAGGTAGTTTAAATGTCTGCAGCTCCATTGACTTTTATTAGGTGCTAAGGAATTCATGGGAATCTTGGCCTGGTCCTATTGGATCAGACTGATAGTCCAGTGTCCTATCCCCAAAAGTGGCCAGGGCCAGATCTAGAGGAAGTGGGCAAGTCTGAAGAACTTACCTGCAGGGAAATTTCTTCCCAGCTCACATGGTGCCAGCCTGCTCACGCCCTGAAGTATGCATGTGTGGGTCCCTGATTCTTACAACAAACTTTTTGTGTGTATTTCTGATTTCAAGGTGTTTCTCTACCACTTGTGTTGCTTAGCATGCCTGAGATGAGCCCTCCACTTATTTGCAATGACATGGTGCATTTGTAACTGCTCACAGGCAGATTTGAACCTGGGACCTCTTGAGCTTAGTTCAAGAGCCTGGCCAGTTTGAGCTAAAAAGCTCAGTCTTTTCTCTGTGTGAGTGGTCTCAGAGTCACTCTCTGGGTTACTGACCCACACCTGTTAAAGCACACTGGCTGTATCTCAGCTCATGCTAGGCAAGACTTTTGAACCAGAGCTCACCAGTGACTGTGCTGTGCTAACTTTACCTCGTGTTTATCTTTCTTGACAAGGCTAACCTTGGCATGTTTCACAGAGCCTGCATAGCTCACCACCCTAATCTCTGCCCCTGTCTGCCTCTGTGTGAGCTACTCCGAGGAGCTCCCTATGACATACAACAAGGGTGGGGGAGTGAGGATGGGAGAAGGAAAGGAGAACCAACTCATTTATAAAAATCCCATTCCCATGACATTTAAATCTGCAGTGCAGACGGCTCAGTCACTGGCTGCAGGGCACGTCAGGCGAAGGTCAGGCTCAAGAGTGGAGGAAGGAGGGAAAGTAGGGGGCAGCCCTGGGCTTGAATTAGGAGGTAACAATTGGAGTATTAAGCCATGAAGGATCCCTGGGCGTGGTTTTGTCTCTCTCTCAAGTCAGAAGGCGGCATTGTATACACCAACTCCGAGACCGACGGGTGTCAGTTATCAATTTTTCTCTTACACAGAGAAATATAGTGTCTGAGAGCGGGGGAGGGCAAGGGGGGAGGTTTGTGCTGCGAATACAAGAAGGCTTTATGCACCCGCGGCTGGAATGTTTCAACACAGTGACATTAAAAGAAAAAAAAAAGGAAGAAAGAAAAGAAAGAAGAATCGGAGCCCACCAAAGAGGATGCCTGTGGATGGCCCATTAGAGTCAGCACACTAGCAAGGGACCTGTCAGCTGTCATGTGGTTACAGCAAATGTGTGTCCGTGGCAAAAGGAAGTGAGGGGTCCCATCAGAACCACATCCAGTAGCCCCTAGTCTTTGGAATTCCTTTGCTAGCTAAATTTGATGGAGTCTAAGATTAGCCACAGGCATCACTCCACAAGTCCAGCTCTTCAGATCTCACCCCTGTCTGTTGGCTCTGAGGCAGACTTGCCAAAACGTCTGGTTGTAATCATAGCGACAACTCATGTTACATGTACAGAGGAAAGGAGAACGACACAGGCTTTGTCCTTTCTGTTCCTCCCACTTTGCCACTGTCCTGACACCTGTCTTTTCCACCTCAAGCAGACAGCCAGGACAAGCCGCAGCAACTCTGGAAACTTTTCTCAGGATGTTGTTAAAACATTTTTACTTTCTCGTGGGGAAAACTGAAACAAATAATTCCATTTTGGGGGAAGCTTGATTCAGTTTGCTGAACTGACCCAAAACATTTTGTTTCGACTCAGGTCAATATTAAATCGCATTGCCCTGTGGTGCCACAGTGCTAAACCACATCTCCCAGCAGGGAGCTTGAAAGTCCCCATTCTCTTCTGTCATCCTGGTTTCCTGAAGGGACTACATCTCCCATGATGCACTGTGGTCTCCTTCCAGTGCCTGTGTGGGGATTCCTCCTTGTTGAAACTTTAAGGTTTGCTTTTGCCAACTTTACCCCACACTCCTGTGGTTTAGTTTCAGACACACAAAAGCTCATTGCCTAATAAATAAATTTGTTAGTCATAGAATCATCAAATGCTAGGACTGGAAGGGACCTTGAAAGGCCATCAAGTCCAGCCCCCTGCCCCAATGGCAGGACCAAGGACCATCTAAACCATCCCTGATAGACATCTATCTAACCTGTTCTTAAATATCTCCAGTGATGGAGATTCCACAACTTCCCTTTGCAATTTATTCCCGTTTGACCACCCTGACAGTTCGGAACTTTTTCTGAATGTCCAACCTAAACCTTGGTGCAGTTTAAGTCCATTGCCTCTTGTTCTATCCTCAGAACAAGTCTTTAAAGTGCTACAGGACTGCTTGTTTCTTGTGGTTTAGAAACTTAGTTTTCTTTTTAAAATGAGAGCTGAGAGCCTCACATGGTCTGATGCCTCCAGGAGCTGGGACCTTAAGAAAAACACCCACTAGAGCAAGACTCACAAGCATATCGCACAGTGTAATCAGTGCCTTGTTGCCCTCTTCTTTGTTATAGATGTAACCCTTCTGCTGGAAGGCGTTGGCAGCAACCAGGGCCGGGTTCAACATCTAGGGGTTCATTTTCATCCATCTCACACAGAACAGGCTCAAGTCCCCACTCAGTAGCTTGGGAACTTCACACACCCCGGGCGCCTCAGATAGGCAATGCTTCCCCACTCACAAGCACAGAGTCTGAGTGGAGAAAAGATCTTTTACTAAAAGAAGCAGAAAGGTCACAGCATAAGCGTGGGAAAATACCACACCCAGGGTGAGTGTACACTTGCCCCTTATTTCATAATTAATTTTGAAAAGGGGCCTAATTTCGAAAGAGGCTGTGGAGCGTCTACGCGCCCAACAGCCTCTTTCAAAATTGTTTTTGGTGAAAAGGGCCCAAATTTAGAAACTGCTCTTCCCAGCCGGGATCGGGAAGAGCGGCCCCCGTCAAAACCAAACTTCAAAATAGGGATGTGTAGACTCTCCAAGCCGTCACTTTCGAAATTGCAGGTCTGCCATGGTGGCAGCTCCAGGTAGCATGGAGACACGCTCGCAAGCCCTGGCGGGGCTCTATGATCCCTGGGCCAGCCCTTTAAAGCTGCATGGCCCTGGAAACCCTGTGCAGGAAGCTGAGGGCGTGCCCAGGGCTTGAGGAGCACGAGCTCTGCCCATCACATGCTCCAGCAGCCGGACAGACACGCCACACAGCTGATAAGCAGGATGGCAAGCCCCACACACTCCAGGGACCCCCAGGAGGCCCCCTCCTCCAGCCCAAGGGGTCGCCTGAGGAGAACCAGGGCCAGAAAAGGAGGGGCCCCTCCTGGACAGAGGCCAAGGTGAAAGACCTTCTCGGCCTCTGGTCAGAGGAGGAGGTGCTGCTCCACAGCACCGGGCAGCCCTGCAACACAGCTGTCTTTGAGCGGCTGTCACTGGGGCTGCAGAGGTGGGGACACCCCAGCGCACAGCCGCTCAGGTCTGCTCAAAGGCCAAGGAGCTGAGGCAGGCCTATATCTGGGCCAGGGATGCCTGCAGGCAATCAGGTGCTGGGGCTGGCCCGAGGTGCCCACACTACTGGGCATTGGAACAGATCCTCAGACCAAAAGATGTCCCCAAGCCCTCAGTACTGGTCAACAAATGCGGGCCTGACACCAAGCGGGAGACAGACCCGCAGGAACAGCTGGGACCCTCCAGCCAGACCACACCTGCGGGGCCAGGGGGCAACTCAGAGGAGAGGGGCCCACTCTTGATCTTTGTCAGCTCCAGTACCTTCAGCCAGGATCCCTCAAGGCCGGTGTCCCCAGACCTGTTCTCCAGAGCCGCAGGTAGGTAACGGGTGGATCGGGCAACCTGGGTGGGGAGGAGCCTATCCCACAGTCCCCTGCCCCATCCCAGAGCCCGGCATGGTGCCATCCAGCACCCACACCTGTGGACAGCACCCCAGCTCTCCCGACCCGGAAGGGATGCGGGGGCCAGGCCACAGCCAGCAAGTGCCCCACAGATGAGGTCCCGGTGGGCACATGGGAGCCCCGGGGAGGGGGGTTCGTCAGGGGAGGCATCACCTCGGGGGATGGCCCAGGAATGGCGGGGGTGACAGCACTGACTGGTGGCTTCTCTGCCCCTTGTGTCTCCACAGCATCGTCCTCTGAGGGCTGGACCACACCCGCGCCACCATCTGATGGAGCCAGAGAACCCTCCTCCCCATTGCCCAGGCTGCCACCTGGCCAGCCCCAGAGGGCCCGATGGCGATGCCGCTACAACTCACAGGAGGCGGTGGAGGCCCACACTGCAGCCATCTGGGAGCAGACCGCCATGCTCCGGGAGTGGCTGCAGATAGATTGGGAGGACAGGGCCTGGCAGAGGGAGGTCTGGGCTGAGGCAGCTGCAGCCCTCCAACAGCTTGCCCCCCTGCCACCCACCCTGCTGCCCCCAAAACCGCTCCCGCCGCCCCCAAACTCACTGCACTCATCCCACCCACCCTCACCCCGTCCGCCCAGCTTGCCCTGGGACGCTGGCTGACTGGCAGTGCGAGCCAGGAGGAGGATCTCCACCCCGGTCACCACCCAGCACACCACCCCCTGCTTCACCTAGCCCATCCTGTCCCTTAGCACGTGGCCGATCTTGCCTTCCCGTCCTTCCAGCCCCCTCCCGGCCCCAACAAGGCCCCTGCAGCTGGGGTGGCAGTGGCCGGGGGCATGCCCCTGCCCCATTGTATATAGTTCTCCTCCCATTCCCCCCCTATATTTAGTTCTCATAGAAGACCCCCACACAATTTTTCAGAGGTGTTTATTCACATGTATACAGTTGGCCCCCGGGTAATAAACCCTCTTTGTGCACCCCACTGTCCCCTGTGTGTGTGAGGGTGTGTGCTGCAGGGTGGGTATGAGCCATGTGCCAGGTGGAAGTCGGTGTGGCTCCCGCTCAAAGGCCTCCTGAGGGCTTCCTGAACCCTAACCCCTTCTCGATATGCCTGGTGGCACAGGGCCATGGGCAGCTGCTCATAGCCAGAGCCACAGTCTGCAGCCCACCCTGGCACGTAGTTCTTGTGCTTGCCCTCCACTATATTGTACAGAGCACAAGAGGCTGTGACCACCCCTGGGCCGTTGGGCAGGCTGACGTCCAGCTATGCATTCAGGCATCGGAAATGCCCCTTGAGGCGTCCGAAGGAGCACTCAACAGTGTTGCAGGCATGGTTCAGGCAGCTGTTAAAAATGTCCTGGCTGGTGGTGGTGGGCCCAGTGTAGAGGTGCATCAGTCACGGCTGCAAAAGGTATGCCCCATCGACCACTATACATGGTGGCATCGTTGTGTCCTCCACGGAGAGCTCCAGGGCAGGGATGTAGGTGCCCTCCTCCATGCTCTGCCCTAGCCAGGGGTTGCGTAGTACCCAGGCATCGTGGGCTCGCTCAGACCAGCCCACGCAAATGTCACAGAACCAGCCCCGGGCATCAACGAATGCTTGGAGCACCACTGAGTGGTACCCCTTTTGCGGTTTATGTAGCATCCCATGCTATGGTCCGGGGCGCAGATAGCTATGTGGGTGCCATTGAGCGCACTGAAGCAGTTTGGGAAACCAAGGGCTGCAAATCCCACCATGGCATCATCCAAGTTGCCAAGGCAGACAACCCTCCACAGAATGAGGAGATTGATGGCCTGGACCACCTGTAGAAGGTGGGGGACACCAACATGTGGGGCCTGCACATGGGGTAGCCCCCCTGCTCCCTCCCGCTTCCCCTGCAGGCCCCCCTCCCGCGGACCCCCCGTCCTCCTCCCCCATCCTTGTCTGACTTACCTCCAGGAGGACAGCTCCAACGGTGGCCTTGCCCACCCCAAAGTGGTGCCCCACTGAACGGTCGCTGTCCGGGATGGTGAGCTTCCAAAGGGTGATCCCCACACGCTTCTTGACTGGGAGCGTGGGCTGCATGTGGGTGTCCACATGCTGCAGGGTGGGTGTGAGCCATTGACACAGCTCCAGGAATGTCTGATTTGTCATCCTAAAGTTCCGGAGCACCTCTCATTGTCCCACTGGGCCAGTCCCAGCCCCTCCCACCAGTCCCCACTGCTGGGGTGGCTCTAGAGGTGCTGTGGGGGATGGGGAATGGGGAGTGGTGGTTGCCCCGTTGCCAGGGTCTGCAGGACCCCTGTGGGTGGGGGAAGGTGGGCCCCAGGGCATCCACCACACCCAGGATGGCAATCATCACCAGGGTCCTGGTGTGGGTGGGGGCATCGGCCTTGGGCAGCTGCCGTTGCTCCATCCTCCTCCCATTCTTGGAGCACGGTCCACACAGTGCTGAGTGCTGCTCTGCGGTGCTCTGTGTGGCAGGGTGGATGTGTTTGGGAGGGGCCCTTTAAGGTGGCTGCTGGCTGTGGGACCCAGAAGGGCTTGTCAGCCATGTGACCCCGTGCATGGTGTTTCCCAGCTGCTTATTTCGAAAGATCCGGCGTTCCTGTGTGCACGCTCCCTTTTGAAGAATGGAGGGCGTTCTCTCAAAATAGCGGATCGGCGCAGTGATCCGTTTTGTGCGTGTAGCCGCGCTGTTTCGAAATCCCTTATTTCGATTTTGATTTTCGATGGTCCCCCTTTCGAAATTTCTTTGTAGTGTAGACACACCCCCCGAGTTCAGAACCAGTCCTCAAGTAACTGTCGCAACTCAAATGCACTGAGCAATGTCCTTGGCCTCTCAGGTTCACCAGCCCAATACTGTAAACACCCAATCCGCACACCCAACTTTCTCCGCACCCCCAATTCAAATGCCTCACTTACAACTTGGTCCAGTCTGGGCGGGCCCTGACACCTCACGCTGATGCATTCCTTCATGGAGCCTGAGACAATGCCACCTTTGCACTGGTTTGCCACTCGGACTGTCTGGCTGGCCACTGCTCATGCCATTCGTCCACTACTCCTCCTACCAGTCAGCTGCTGGCTGTGGGTTTAGCATGGGGCAAAACCTTGTGATTTCAGCTTTCAGTAATTACCAAAGTAGAGTCATACAAAATACAAACACTAGCAGCCTACTCTATCCTTTAAAAGGTAGGAAGGGCTAGTTAAACCAGACTTACAGCTATATAACCAAGGCTTAGGCAGCACCAACCACTCCACTAACTGATTCAACCCACATCCCCTCTCTTTTCCTTGGCAATGCTTTAAACCAGGGGAGCCCTGTGTAATCCATGTCTCAGTCAGGTATGATGACCTGTCCTGTCCCCCACAATGACTTGGAGCATTGGTGAGATTTCACAATTCTTATGCTGAGTGTTAGCATAAATTGTGATTTTACAACAATGCGTTTACAATAGACAAAATATCATTGATTTCATGCTACCCATGAGGCTTTGTTTGCAAGGTATCACATATGCACACCTTTGCATTCAACAAATGATCTCTGGGAGATATGTTCCTCCCAGCCTTCAGCAGCATTGAGTTCCTGCTGGCACATTCCTTACATAGACAAGAACTCCTTCAGTCTTTGTCCTGGGGCTTCCTACGCCTGCTTTTTCCCTGTGGGAATAGGATGGGTATTTCAATCTTCTTGGATGTAACCAATGTAATCACAAAATCATAGACATGTAGGGCTGTGGATGGACACTGAGGAGTTGAGTGCAGTTCACCTTCCTGTGCTGTGGCAGGACCTAGTAAATTCAGACTGTCCTTTAGGTTAGATGCAACAAGAAGGCTTGTAGCACCTTATAGACTAACAGGTACTAGCTACGTCTACATGTGCCCCAAACTTCGAAATGGCCATGCAAATGGCCATTTCGAAGTTTACTAATGAAGTGCTGAAATGCATATTCAGTGCTTTATTAGCATGCAGGTGGCCATGGCACTTTGAAATTGATGTGCCTCTTTTTCGAAAGGACCCCGCCTACTTCGAAGTCCCCTTATTCCAATCTGCTCACAGGAATAAGGGGACTTCGAAGTAGGTGGGGTCCTTTTGAAAAGGAGCCCCATCAGGACGAGCCGTGCGGCGGCGAGGCGCATCAATTTCAAAGCACTGTGGCTGCCCGCATGCTAATGAAGCTCTGAATATGCATTTCAGCACTTCATTAGTAAACTTCGAAATGGCCATTTGTATGGCCATTTCGAAGTTTGGGGCTAGTGTAGACGTAGCCACTGTGGAGCACAAGGTTTCGTGGGCAAAGACCCTCTTCGTCTGATAAAGTGGGTGTTTGTCCATGAAAGCGTATGCTCTAAAATATCTGCTAGTCTATCAGGTGCCACAGGACTTGTTGTTCTTGAAGATACAGACTAACTCAGCTACCTCACTGATACTTAGCTCAGATGGTGGCTTTTTGGAGCCTTTCTGGCTTGCTTATGTTTCACTTGTCAAACTCCTGTGTCGAGCAGGCTGAAAGGTTCTGCTTTTGCAGAATCCCTTCACTAAAGTCAATTAGACCTGCCACTGCAAAGCTCATATTCACATAAATCCTTGAATGTCATCTGTGGGAGTGCTGGGTGAGTCTTGAAATGAATCAGATTTCCTTATTAGGGTTATTAGAGGAGCATCTTGAGGCTTCAACCAAGGCCAGTCCCTGCTTGTCCTCGGAACTATTCCCACACTCAGAAAAGTACAGTGCCTCACCAGAAGTGTTTGCCATCTTGGCAAACAGTGGAGGGCTTGGGAGAAGGAGCAGAGTACAGAGGTGGGGTTTTCCACATGGTCACTGATAGCTGGCACTTGGGCCTACATCTCTTAATGGTGAACCCTGCATACTATGTGCTACATTGTTGAATCTGGGATTTACCTCCCTATGGCTACGTCTACACGTGAAGCCTACATCGAAATTGGCTATTTTGATGAGTAACGTCTACACGTCCTCCAGGGCTGGCAACGTCGATGTTCAACTTCGACGTTGCACAGCACCACATCGAAATAGGCGCTGCGAGGGAACGTCTACGTGCCAAAGTAGCACACATCGAAATAAGGGTGCCAGGCACAGCTGCAGACAGGGTCACAGGGCGGACTCAACAGCAAGCCGCTCCCTTAAAGGGCCCCTCCCAGACACACTTGCACTAAACAACACAAAATACACAGAGCTGACAACTGGTTGCAGACCCTGTGCCTGCAGCATGGATCCCCAGCTGCCGCAGCAGCAGCCAGAAGCCCTGGGCTAAGGGCTGCTGCCCACGGTGACCATAGAGCCCCGCAGGGGCTGGAGAGACAGCGTCTCTCAACCCCTCAGCTGATGGCCGCCATGGCGGACCCCGCTATTTCGAAGTTGCGGGACGCGCAACGACTACACGGTCCCTACTTCGACGTTGAACATCGAAGTAGGGCGCCATTCCTATCCCCTCATGGGGTTAGCGACTTCGACGTCTCGCCGCCTAACGTCGAAGTTAACATCGAAATAGCGCCCGGCACGTGTAGCCGTGATGGGCGCTATTTCGAAGTTAGTGCCGCTACTTCGAAGTAGCGTGCACGTGTAGACATGGCTTATAACTGTGAAATGATTCTGGCTCTTTGCCAGAATTCTACTCCACCTTAAAAAGACTGGGAGAGACTAGAGCCAGACAAATCTCTTCTATTCCCTGGGACTTTCCAGCCTTTCCAACTTCCTCTTGTCTGAATCAGAAGCAAAAGTTGAAACTTCAAAATTTCCTTCAGAAAATATTCTAACCGCCTCACTGAAAAGCTTTGCAATGGTTTGTGACTCGCTGGCACAGCGCCTTCTGCTGGTCACTCAGGTGTTAGCTCAATCCAGCCTCTGGTGTGCCCTCTTCCAGCTGGCATATTTGCCCACAGTTACCTGCATGTTTGTTCTCCACCATTCATCCAGACCTGCATCTGTCCCAGACCATGGTGCCTCTCCCTCTGGCTACTGCCCCACAGCAATGCCCTGTGCTCTGGTGTCCCGCCGGCCCAGGAACTTCAGCCCTCCTATACCCACCTTGCCTCAGTCATTGTCAGTCATCATCTAGCCCCTTACTTCCAGGGCCAGCTGCCACCTGAAATGGCCACTCGTCATTGGAAAGGGGGTTTTGGATCTACTGCCTTCTCCTGCCCTGCTAACCTCAGTCCTTGTCTCAGGTCCTGCAGCCTGGAAGTGAGGTTAGGTCAGAGCTACCCTGGCTCTGCCAGCCTTTCCCCAGCATTGCTCTGTCTCAGGAGGCCTCTTCAGTTTCCTTGGTGGCCAGGTCCCTCCTGCTCCACAGCTGGAACAAGTATGTTCTGCCTTTTTCCTCATATCCAGGAGCCTCTATTTTTCTAGCCCCACCTGGGCCCCAACTAGCTTCAGCCCCACCTCTGGTTGCCCACCACAAGGCCTCTCTACACTGGTTTTGACCCTCCTAGGGCTAGTGCGAGGCTCTTCATTTTGTCTTCTCGTGTTGACTTATTATACCTGAAATGGATATGGCCCCATGAAGCAGTTCAACTTTGCCTAAACTGCATTTTCCTTTGGGGAAAAGGGAACACTAGAAAATGTTGACCAGCTCTAGAAATAATTTTTATTAAGCGGACAGTTTATGGTGGTTCTTTTAGAGCTGGCTAAAGATGGGTTTCCTTGCGTAAGGCGCAATAATTTACTAAGCTGCCTAACGCTGTGGCAATCTGAGCCCACGGTGTCCAATACGCTTGCCGTTCACCACAGGACACCGAACGGGACACCGTGGTGTGGTGAAATGTGGCCCCTTTGACATACACATGTGGTGTGCCCTCCGCCCACTCTGTGCACATGCTCCCCCACTTGGTGGGACAAGCACGTGGCAATGGCTTTTCCTGTGGCTGTGGCTCAGCAAGGCTCCATAGTCTGCGGCCCCAGCACAGCTCATAGGGTTCTGGTCATGACACATTTGAGTAGCCCGGTGGCTCTGGTGGCAGCTCTGTGCGGTCCTGGTGGCTGCGGCCCGGCATGGCTTATGCGGCAGCTCTGGTGAGTCACCTGCAGATTGCCTGGGGGGTGGGGGGTTGTCCCGGGCTCTGCTGGAGGGAAGGGCATTTATTTTGAGCCAGAGGGTGGGGAGCTGTGGCAATCCTTAACTTTCTGTTGGACACCACTGAACTAAACAATGAGGCAGGGTAGGGTAAGACAATAATAAAATGTGAAAGTGAACGGATAGAAACGGCCAACTTAGTGCTACAGAAGCAGAAATGGAAAAGTTCTGGCCTTGAGTCATGCTCTTTCTCTCGAAGAATTCATTCCGGGGCTGAGTATTTTCACCGTCTGTCTCTTGAAACCATCAACAAAAGACCTGTCAGGGCAGGTAACTCTACTGCTTAAGTCAGTCGAACTTAGATTGCTCAAGGGCATGGAAAAAATACCCTGGTGAGCCACCTGACTCAGGGAGACCTAAGCACCATCCACAAAGGTGCTACGTTGGCAGACGGTGCTCTGTCACCAGCACTGCTTCTGCCTCTCATGTAGGTGGAGTACTTATGCCACAGGGAAGGCTCTTCTGTCAGCACAGAGTAGTGGCGTCCGCCAGGAATTCCACTGAGGATGAATGGTGGCCCAGCAACATCTGGGCAGAGGAAAACAGCAGCAGATCAGAAGGGAGAGCAGCCACTGAGAGCAGGGTCTTTCATCAATGGACTGGTGGGAAGTCACCAACACAGCTGGACCGCCAGAGGAAGAGGGTCACAGAGCGTGAACTTGGCACACAGCTTACAAGAGAGAGTTTAATAGGAAAAAGGAAGGGATTGACAGATGCTGGTTCCAACTGATACCTACAGGGTCCTTGGACTGAGCTGTAGAGAAGTGGATGAACCTGGGTTTTCTGACCAATCCCAGCAGAGTTGTTATAAAGGTCTGCAAAGGAGGGTGAATTCCAAGATGCTGGAATCTCTTGGCCTTTTGCTAGGATAAGCAGCAGTGTTCCTGGTGAGGTGAGCACTTGCACAGCTGCCCAGGAGAGATTCATGTGCCACCCAGCTGACTGGCAGAGCACTCACAGCCACCAGTCCCTGGTGGTGCACATTCACACATTCTTTGGTGCAAATAAAATTATTTCACAGAGGGAACACTCGTAAGCAGCTTCCTGGCACTCTAGACCATTTCCCCAAGTGAGAGAAGCCATCAATATTCTGACTGCAAACACAGTTAGGCTCCACCAGACATAGGACCAAATGTCGATTGATCAAACCAGGCAACTGAGGCAGATTCACCCTCATATCCCCTCATCAGAGGCAAGGGGGTGTCCTGACCTGAAAGCTAAATTTGAGACCTATGGGCCCATACTCAACTTGTCTCATCGCCAAACTGTTGTGATCACCATGAGCCTCTCTTGCTGTGAGCAGGCACTTTCAGAGCCTCATAAATAACCCAGCCGGAGACCTTCCAAGGAAAACAAAGTGGATGTAGAGTTTGAGAATGACACTCATGTTACACAGAGGCCAATGCTGATCAGCCTATATATATGGCTGTGATTTTAAGAAAACAGCATCTGAATCAAACTCACGGTAGGCAGGCCATGTGCTTGGACTAAAAGACTCTTGGAATGTCCAAGGCTGATGTATCACTTTTATGACTTTGGAAGGGGACCTTCTAGGAATGTTTGCTGCACAGCTTCTCTTGCACCTTGTAAATGTTGAAAATAACGAAAGTGAGCATGGTTCTGGCTCCACGAGGAGACAAAGGAATGACTGAGATCTGGCTCTCAATTTTAGAGTTATTCCAGTTTTAAAAAAAGGAAAAGAACTCAGCTAATTTGCTGCAGTCACACACTTTTCTTGGGAGCGACAAGGCGGGGTAATCTGTGACGGTAACACAGTATCATAGACTGGTGAAGCTGGGAAGGGACGGTCATGCAGCCCAATTCCCCTGTATTGATACAGGACCAAGTAACCCTGCATCATCCCTGACAGCTGCTTCTCCAGCCTGTTCTTGAAAACCTCTGGTGACGGGTACTCCAAGACTCCTCCTCGGGAATCTACCCCAGTACTTAACTATCCTTACAATTAGAAACCTCTGGCTAATATCTATCTGAAATCTGCCTTGCTGCAGGTTAAGCTCATTTCTATGTCTCTTGCATGCTTGTGTGTGTGGTACTGGGGAGAGGGGAGGTAACCAGCCATTTCTTCCCCTCCCCAAACATGCTGCCTTGGTTCACCCTGTCCAAGAAAACAGGAAGACAGAATGGCAGAAAACCTGGGGATTACAGTGGCTGAGAAGCTGGGTATGAGCCAACAGTGTGCCTCTGCACCCAAGAAAGCTAATGGCATATTGGGGTGCATTAGTAGGAACACTGCCAACAGATCTAGGGGAGTGATTAATCCCCTTTATTCAGCACTGATGAGGCCATATCTGCAGTATTGCATCCAATGATGTGCTCCCCCATTACAGAAAGGACGTGGAGGGTGATAAAAATGATTAAGAGGCTGGAGCAGCTGAAGTATTTGGGCTTATTTAGTCTACATAAGAGAAGAAAGGGGGTTTTGGTAGTCTGAAGGGTGGTTCTAAAGATGATGGGGAGAGGCTGTTCTCAGTAGAGATGGGTGGCAGAACAAGGAGTGATGGTCTCAAGTTGCAGTGGAGGAGGTCTAGGTTGCATATTAGGAACAACTATTTCACCAGGGGGTTGGTGAAGCACTGGAATGCGTTACCTAGAGAGGTGGTGGAATCTCCATCTCTAGAGGGTTTTATACTCAGGCTTGACAAAGCCCTGGCTGGGAAGATTTAGTTGGGGTTGGTCTTGCTTTGGGCAGGGGGTTGGACTTGATGACGTCCCGAGGTCTCTTCCAGCCCTAGGATTCTATGAAAAAACCCTGTAAGAAGACAAAGACAAGAAGTTGGAGACTTTTGGGGTTCCATAGAAAAGCCTCCATAGGGCAGCTGCTGACAGAACCAGCAAGACTTGGTGCTCCAGGGGCTATTCAATCAGGGTCCAACAGGCCAAAGAGAAGGGGCTGCCAGATTCTATCCAATGGTAGTTCTGGATTTTCCTTCTCCCATTACCCAAGAGGCCAGGTTAACTCAGGGCTCCTTGCTGACTACACTTTACAGATGGGTCTCTGTGAGGCCCATTCAATTTGCTTTGCATGAAAAAGACAATACTGTGAATTTCTTTTTCTTTCAAAAATGGCAGCAGGAAATACAGACCTTATACTGATCAACTTTAATCTAGAACTTGGATGGCTCAAACCTAGGGAGCCAGGACCATTCATCAATACTCCATCCATGTTGTTCAGTGGTCCATCTTGTTAGAGGAAAGTCTTTTCATGGAGCATGCCACCTAGTAATACCCGTTTCACTGCTGGGTAGGTTGAGGTCTGTGAATCATTGGCTTCTGACTGCAGTTTGTGAACCAGCACAAATAGATTATAGGCTTGGGCACAGAGGTTCCTTTCATCTTCATGTCTGTGCTGCCATTTACCTGTTATTCAGCCTTTGGCAAGTCAATTTACCTTCTCCATATCTCAAGTTTAACTATTTTTAGGTCAATCTTGTAAGGCAGGAAATTAGGTTGGAAGTTTCACAAGAACAAGCCACCTAGGTATTCCAGGTGATGGCCTGCCCACAAATCTTGCCTATTTCAGGACGTCTGCTTCCCAGGTGAAAACTGAGAAATACAAAGACACACAAAAATTGGGGTGACCCAAATGGGGAAAAATAAATCAAACTTTTTCTGATCTCTGCAAGGAAGGTTCTCAGTTCAATGTGGATTTTTGTTGGGAAGAAGATTTGCGCTGGTTCTTATTTTGGCCAAAGATCTGCACTTGCTCTTATTTTGCGCTGGTTTGGTCATTGTTGGCTCTAATCTACTGTACATGGGGCTGAGGAGATGAAACTGAAAATCTCTTCCTGGGAGGTTTCCACTAATGACTTGTGCTGAACCCATTGATGGGGTTTTGATATGTGCCTAGGTGAATTATGTGCCCAGTTCCCACTAAGTCTCGGTAGGAGATATTTCAAAAACCCAACTTTCTCTGCATATTCAAGTGAGAAAATTGACTCCTTAACATGACTGAGCAGACATGTGAAGAGATAGTGATGGATTCAGGGTACAGGCCTCTCTATGGGATGGGTAGCTAGCAGATACTGGGTACACTGTTGTTATATAGTACTTTTATTGATGACAGTAGTGAAGTGAATAAGGAAAATTATTAACTTGTTGCCATAACATAAGAACTAGGGGTCCCCAAATGAAATTAATAGGTAGCAGGATTAAAAGAAAGTATTTCTTCATACAATGCATAGTCAACCTGTGGAACTCCTGGCCAGAGGGTTTTGTGAAGACCAGGAATTTAACAGGGTTCAAAAAAGGACTAGATAAACTTCTGGGGCCTGGGTCCATCAACGGCTATTAGCCAGGATGAGTGGGAATGGTGTCTCTAGCCTGAGACAGAGGCTGGAAATGGATGACAGGAGAGGGATGACTTGATGTTTACCTGCTCTGTTCATTCCCTCTGGGGCATCTGGCATTGACAACTTTCAGAAGACCAGATAAGGAGCTAGACAGACCTTTGGTCTGATCAGGTATGGCTATTCCTTATGTAACATAAGCCCCACTCACTCCACAGGTACACACACATGCTGAAGATATTGCATCGGTGTTCAAAGATTAGATGATATATTCCTGATCTTTAACAACAGCTGACATGGCATTGGCCTCTCTGATCTCAGATGCTTTTAACATGCTTATCCCGTGCTGGATCACACCTGTCTGACAAAATCTGGCAGAGGAATTAATGTGCCAACCTTGCCCTGAGATACTTATTTTCAAGAACTCTATCACCTGTTACAAACCAGCACATCCAATGCCACAGCGAGCCCACAACTCTTGACAGCTGCTCTCTTGCAACCATTTGCTTCTCCTTCAGGGTGAGCAGGCAGAGTCTGAGGCAGGTCAGCTGTAAAAGGGAACAAGGAAGGGAACCCCAACTTGAAAAATAGCACAACAGCATTTTGTAGGGCTACTTTGAGACAGAGCAGGCCTGGGGGTTAGAGCAGCAGGTTTTCGTAATAGGGCAAAAGTGTGAAATGCCAAAGGCGGCTGAAGGAAGCGAGTGTGGTAAGTGAGCTTGGCATGAGTAATCATTTATGTTGCAAGGTCCACCTAGCAATGCAGAGGTGGGGTTTTCCATTGTAGCACATTCCCCTCAGAACGCCGCCTAGCTCTTATGTGGTCGTTTTAAATCAGGAGATCTCAAAGCACTTTGCCAAGGTGACCGACATCACCCTTATTTCACAGATGGGAAAAGTGAGGCCCAGGGAGGGAACGAACCTGCCCAGCTTCCACCAAGCAGGTCAGTGGCAGAGCCAGGAATCTAGCCATCTCCTGGCCCCACATTGCCACCTTGGAGTTTGATTGTCCTTGTGCAGCACACACAGCCCCCGGGCTGGATGAAGGCACTTACCCCAGCAGAGGGCAAATGGGCCAGAGTTCTCAGAGCTTTTGTTTCAGGCTCTCTGCAGACTCAGGCAGACATTGCTGTAGCCAATCAGACCCAGTTAATATTTGCCTCTTTCTGGTCCCAGTGGGAGAGCTGGAGATATGAAAAATTGAACTCTGGGAGTCTGCCAACATTGCACAACTTTGATGGGAAACAGAGGATCAGGCCAATAATGCCTGTGGTCCCTTAGTCCAGCCATCCCCTAGCCACCTGGAAACTATTGTGCCCAGCACTGCTTGGGCTGAGAGCCTTCTCACTAAGCATTGGCAGAAATACTAGAGCTAAATGAAAATCCCTCTTCTTTGGTATCACTTCTCTTGCTCACTCCCCGCCCATGCTATTACACTCATTCCTTGCTAGACAAACACAACTGGTTCCCAACTTTCTGCTTGTAGGCGAAGACTTGTAAGAGGGACACTAAATTACCATTAAAATTCATGTAAAAGTCTCTGATTGGTCCCTAGTGCTCCTAACTGGGGAAAGGAGTGGCAGTATGCACCTTGAAAGGTAAGTGAACCTTATGGGGTGGGGGGGTGTTGGAAAAGGTGCAGTACCTGTGGGGGGTGCGGTGGGCTGCGGGGGTTCTGGGCATGGGTGGGTGTTGGGGGCTGGCGGGGCTGGGTGGGTGTGTGGGGAGTTGCAGGCCAGGGGTGTTGGGAGCAGGCTGGCAGGGGCTGTGGGTTTCCCTGTGCCCCAGCCAAGGACCCTGCAGCTGGCTCATATAAGTGGGGAAAGGTCACTCTTTTAGTGAACAAATGTATGTATTTATGTCCTTCGTTTTAGCGAGTACTCGTAAGTCAAGTACTCGTTAAACGAGGGATGAGTGTATAATCCTTTACCAGCGGCACGTATTTATATGCCCGCACCTTCACCACCTCTGTCATATCTGAGGACCTCACAGTCTTTAGTGTAGTTACCATGACAGCACCCCTGTGAGTAGGTTAGTATGGTTTCCCTGTTTCTACGGATGGGAAACTGAGGCACGTCTTATTTCAATCACAGAGTGCAACTGGACTTTATGTAAGTCTGCCTGAGCTAGCTCCCTTCCCAGAGCTTCAAGCTGTCCCAGCCCATCAAGATTGCTGTGTAATTATTCAGGCATGTTTATACTAGTTGCAGCTGCACTAATCGCATGGAGACAAAGGAAAGTCACAAAGGAAGTCTATGGGGGTGCAGGAATGGAACCCAAATCTTCCACAAATGAGGGGTGAGAGCTAACCACTGGACTGTACTTCCTCTCAGAGTTCTGAGTCCATCCACAAGTAGGCAGTGGTGGAGATGCACTCTGAACATTTTGTTAAGGGTTTAATTGGAAGCCCACCAAATTAATGGGAGCTGTTCTGCCAAATTCAGTATGCTTTGGATCTGGGCCTAAAACACTCTGGCTGTGGCCACACTTGGCCAGAACTTCGAAATGGCCATTTTGAAGATTACTAATGAGGTGCTGAATTGAATATTCAGGGCCTCATTAACAAGCTTCTGGCCGCGGCGCTTCGTCAAACGCTCATGACTCGGCACAGCTACACAGGGGTCCTTTTCGAAGGGTGCGGTGTCCTTTTGAAAAGGACCCCCTGGGTAGCCATGCCAAGCTGCAAGCGTTTGAAAGCAGCGCTTTCGAAGCACTGCGGCCGGAAGTTTCCTAATGCTAATCAGGCACTGAATATTCAATTCAGCGCCTCATTAGTAATCTTCAAAATGGCCATTTCGAAGTTCTGGCCAAGTGTGGCCACAGCCTCTGGGGAGAGGCTGACAATTAATGCAAATTAGACTAGTCAATTGTTCAATGCTGATTTATTCCTTCAAAGGACCTAGGACTATTTTTCCTGTGTTTCTTTTCACTGTTCTAGTTCTCACCTGATGCATAGTGCAAACCCCTAGAGGTGGATTTGAACCTGGGAAGTGTAATACAGACACCTCTCCACCAGGGGTCAGCAACGTTGTCAAGGAAGAGTTCTGAAATTGGACTTTTGATTTCTGGTCCAAGCGCTGGTGACACGTTTTAAAGTCACTAATAGTCCTACTTACAAGAGCTTCAATAATAAGTAAATGAAGATGCAGCGCTTTGCCTTTGAGGTGGTGGCTGGTAGCATTAGCTGGTCTTTTGTTAATGGCCTTGAGCAAGCTCCTGTCTGCATGTGGGAGGAGGGTTGGGGCTGAGCTCCCAACTCACGCACCGATGAAAATTTGCTTGTGTGCCACTCTTGGTGCCCATGCTGGGGTTGTTGACCCCTGCACTGTAGTTGGAGCTCAGAGCCAGCTGGCTGTAAGCTAACGCTGTAGAGGAGACTTGTTCTTGTTCTGTGTAAGTGGTCTAAGTGCCACTACATGGGACTGTGACCTGAACCCAGCGGGTGTGTGGGTTACACTGGCACATGGGATATTGACTCTTCAACTGAGAGGTGAGCCTGAAGTTTGCATCAGTAGTGCCACATTACATGTAACCTGGGAGATAAGAGCCCTCCCCATTGGAAACCAGGCCAGGAGTTTTACAAAGGATTCCTCCATGCTCAGTAATGCCTCTCGGCCTCCGGTATCTAGATATGGGACAAAGACCCAAATGAGGGAGAACTAAAAGTGCAGCTCTACAGCAGTCCTCGAGTTGTTATTGCTACGAATCCTGTGCATGGTGGCAGTGCTATAGGGGCTCTGTTGCATGAGGTTTTGTACACCCTGGTGTAGGAGACAGTCCCCGTCTGCAAGAGCTCACAGTCTACGCAGGCAAGACAGACATGGGGTGGGGAAAGAAAGACCATACAAGAGGGATGAGCCATCAAGTTAGTTCCACAGTGTCTTTTGGGTGGGGGGGGGGGTTAGTTAGGAGGGAATCAGCAGGACAGAGCAGAAGAGAAGAGTAGTAAGTGGGACAGGTGTGGATGAAGCTGAGGTGAAGTGACAGGGAGACAGAGGGTTGGAACAAAGAAACCGTCAGCACCAGGTACAGAAAGTCCAGTCAGAATTCCAGAGAGTTCCCTCACTGTCCATCTTTTCCTCCTTTGGTTGCCTCAGCAGCTGCTCCGGCAGGCTGGAGACCGTCTAGTTTTTCCACAAAGTCACGTGGCTGGGGGATAAGACACCTCAGCTGGGTCCCACTGGTGAAGGGTGCTTTGGGCTCCTTCCCTGGGTATCTGGGAGTGTTTCTATCATCTTGACTGGTGAGTGGTTATTTCTGAGGCAGCAACTTTCAACAATAAAAGCTTGTGTGCAGGGACAGCTATAAATGAATGGACTCCCTTCAGACGAGGGTTGTTTGATATTTGAGTCCAACACTTCTGTGCGAACATGGCTACAACTGAGGAGGAAAGAGGAATGGAAATGACAATTATAAGTATAATATCCTGGGTTGGAGACGACTACAGCTGCAGTGTGTACAACAATGAGTGTTGTCAAAAAGGCTTGAGTGATAGCCACCTCTGCATCTCACACCAAACTGGAGATGATGCATTGTGGAGTCTGAAGCACTTTGCTGAGTCAAGGTGAGATTAGTCGCAATGTGAAAGTCAAGCATCTCTGTCTGCTAAACTGGGGTGTAGGTAAGGCAGCAAGGCAAACTACCGCACTGATCTCAAAAGGACAGTCCAATTAGACAGACAGGCACAAGTTTGGTCCCAGCCTTTGGTTTGATTGGATTTGGTCCTGGGGCTCATCTGCCCTCTAGAGCTTTAGGGGCAATGTGGTTATGAAGCTATGCTAGATCTTCAGGACATGTTAGTTCTTGGATAACATCTCTGGAGGAGTCTCCGTTCTTTTTTACAGGCATGACTTTCATCTGTGTTTTATTGCGGTTATTGTATATTACCTCGAAAGATTTATTGTCCTGGTTATTACAGGATGGAGGATTAAGCAGAGGTGGATAAGAGAACACTTAGGTGTTAATGTAGCCAGATCTTTGAGTCCGCATTAACTTTATTATCTCACCTGCCACATTCCAGTTCTTATTTCACCTGCTGTTCTTATCTCTTTCCTTTCATGTCTGATTGTGCATAGTGTAAACTATCAAAGCCGTGAGAGAGGCTGACAAGGCCGTTGACATGCACCTGTTCTTAGCTGAGACCATGCTTGAAGCGTTGGTCTGTCATTCATTTCTGTTGACTTAGGCCCTGAGTCTAGAAGGATGTAGGTTACTATGTACTTTCTGTAGTCCCACTGATTCGGGGACTTGTTGACTTCAGTGAGAATATTCACAGCGCTTAGTGATTAAAAAAACAAAACAAAACAGAGGCATAAGCCGCTTCTAGGACTGGGGCCTTAATTTGGAATGCCTCTTGGGTTAAAATATAAATTCTGTGTGCACATAATCCCCCTGTCCCATGTTTTTAAGTCTTCTTATGCTCTTCCCCACCATTCCTGAAACACCCTGCCATCCGAAATTTATACTGGATTTCTGTATTGTAGGGCAACGCATTCGGGAGAATAACATGCATGGCATAAATAACTGATTTGTTTTTTCATTGACAGAACTTGGCAGTTTTGTCAACAGCCTTTTGCGTCTCCCCCATGAGGCAGAGAACCTTTCTTGACAGAATCTACTGGCAAAAAAGTGGTGTGGACATTCTGGGGGCCTCTGTCAACAGACAGGGCTTCTGGGTCACCGGGCAGCCCTGTCTGCTGTGCTTCTGGTTGGCCGTTCTGGTGAGAGAGCGGCAAGAAAGTCTGGTCACCCTCTGTTGATAGAGCGATCTGCTGTCATGTGTGGCTGTGATTTGTCAACAGATGTTTTATCGGAAGAAATCTTCCAATGCCAACTTCTGTCAACAGATCTCAGTAATGCAGCCATAGCCGTAGCTGTAATGAGCTTGCATGGCAGCTGCCCCTCTGAACTTGTGCCATTTAAGAGGTTTACAAGTCTGCTCCTACATGAAGCTGTGGGACCTGGGGCAAAAATTTCAAAAACATGGAAGTGACTTGGAAACGGCTCTCTCATTTCTAATGATGGCTTAATCAATTCAGCCCAGACTCTCAAAGACACGTGCCCTTCTCCCACGGGTTGAAGTCAATGAAAGTTAGATATCTAACCACCTTTGGGGATCTAAACATGAGGAACGTAAGCCTTACTAACTGTAAGTTGGTCTCCTACACGCTTCAGAATATATCTATACAGTCTATGGCAGTGAGCATCCGTACCTGACGTTGGCTTGTTCTATGGTCCTAAAATAGGCCCATGGAAAACACTTTCAAGTTGTGGCCCTATTCTGTCCTTGGTCTTCAGAGCCCAAGTTGAAAGGTCTACACTGCTATGCTTTGCACCATAGCATGAGCTCGAGTATGTTACCCCGGGCTGAGGATCTCGCTGCTGTGGGCTGTGTAGATGAACCCTAATCACTTTTTAAAAGGGGACTTAGGTTCCTAAGTCACTTAGGTACATATATAAATATTTCCCGTATATTTTTAGCACAGATGACAGTAATTCTTGCCTTTAGTAGATTCAAATCTAGTTGTCAACCCAGGCCAGGCTGGTTACACATGCTAGTATAAAATATGTCCAGAAAACTTCTTGGCATATGAGGGAGAGTGGGTGGAGTAAAAACAAAACTAGTTTTTTTTCTTTTGGCGGGCAGCGTGTCTCATTTCAAATCAACATTTTCGTGCTGTTCTGCTCTTTTGAAAACCAAGTGTCTACTGGAATTAAAATGAAAGGAACATTTTGCTTTGTTTTGTTTCATATTTTTCTTCCACTGAAATATCAAACAATTCAGTTGAAAACAAAGTGTTGCCAAGGAAAATGTTTGTTTTCAGGAAACAACATTTTTTGGATGAAAAGAAAATGTTGGTCAAAAATTATCCATCAGGTTTACGCTTAGGCTGGATGGAAAGTGTAATTAATTCATGCTTAGCTAATAGAAAACATATTCTTATTGGGCCCATGGTTGTAAAACTCAGTTTATTAATTCATCAATAAGGGAAGACAGCAAAGAGGGAAATGAGCTATTAAATCTAAAGGACAATGTTGGCACAAAAACAGAGGAGGGTTAAACTGGCTGTGAATATATTTACATGAGAAATTAAACGAAAGCTTTTAACCATCAGAGGAGTGAGGTTCTGGAGTGATCTCACAGACTGGAGTAACATAAGAACTTAAGAATGGCCGTCCTGGGTCAGATCAAAATTCTTCTCGCCCCATCCTGTCCTCCAAAAGAGGCCAATGCCAGATGCCCCAGAGGGAGTGAACTGAACATGATTCAGTGACCTCTCTCCTATCATCCATTTTGAGCCTCCGACAGAGGTTAGGGACGACATTCCTAACCATCCTGGCTAATAGCCATTGATGGCTTTATCTAGATCTTTTTTCAACTCTGGTAAAGTTCTGGAGTAGCGGGTGCCTAATCTTAAAGTGGCATTTACAAGTTTCTGAATGGGATTACGTGACAGGCTGTTCTCATAGTGACAGATGGCAGAACGAGGACCTATGATCTCAAGTGAAAGAGTGGGAGGTGCAGGTTGGGTATTCAGAGAACTATTTCCCTAGGGGGGTGGTGAAGCACTGGAATGTGTAACCTAGAGAGGTGGTGGAATCTCCATCCATAGAGCTCGACAAAACCCTGTCTGGGATGATTTAGCTGAGGTTGACCCTGCTTTCAGGCAGGGGGCTGGACTTGATGACCTCCTGCGGTCCCTTCCAGCCGTAGGATTCTATGATTCTATGACAGGGTTTCCTGTGATATCATGGAACTGGACTCGATGACTTCAGTGGGAGTTTCCAGTCCTGCATCCATAAGTCACATGCATTTCCAAATCTTTCAAAGGCTCTTTGCAAGCACACAAGTCGCTTCATCCAGCCCTGGCAGAAGCAAGGTTGTTATAAGCATTGCTACGTTCCACAAAAGAATCTCTCCATGTTGTGGTGGAGAGGCTTGTATATTTCAATGACCGGGAGAGTACTGCTGCCTAGAGTCGTGTACTCCCTTAGGGAACAAGAAGTCCTGTGGCACCTTATAGACTAACAGATATTTTGGGGCATAAGCTTTCCTGGGCAAAGACCGAGCAGGTCTTTGCCCAGGAAAGCTTATGCCCCAAAATATCTGTTAGTCTATAAGGTGCCACAAGACTTTCTGTTGTTCTCGAAGCTACAGACTAACACGGCTACCTCTCTGGTACTCCCTTAGGGTCACCATGACAGAATGATCAAGGGCAAGGTTCTGGACCAGGGGGTTCCCAAACTTTTCAGCATCACGCCCCCTCCTTTTGATTTTTGAGAAACCCTCCCACCCTCCCGCCTCTTTACCACCATCCAAGCCCCTTTTTAACAATAAATTCAATTAGTACTTTAAAATAAATGCAAAAACTCAACATAAAAATGCTATTTAAAATTTAAAATAAGCACAAATAGTTTTTCTTGGCCCCTTGCGGGTGTCTGGTGCAGCCCCAGTTGGCCAGCTGCCTGAGCCCTGTGCGAGCCACCAAAGCTGCCTGCATGAGTCACCCGCTCACCAGCAGCTGGGGCGGCCGCCCACCGCAGCCGTGGTTCAGCTGCCCGAGCTGCCTCCCCACGCCCCATGCTGCCCGGGCCAGCCGCCTACTCACCAGCCTGAGCCGCCTGAGCCCTGCCATGCCGTCGCCAGCTGCCCAAGCACCGTGAGTCCTGCAAGCCAGCCAGCCACCTGAGCCCCTCCCCTCCCTCAAAGTCAGGAACCACCAGCCCCCTGCTCTTACCCCATCCCCATCCTCCTTGCCTGAACCATGCACCCCCAGCCCCCATCTAACTCCATCCTCCTCCTCATCCCACACTCACTAACCTTTGCACATAGGTCTTTGCCAGCTGCCTGCTTTTTATAGCAGCTGCACCAGGTCACCCCCATAAAATGGCAGGGGCTGAGACCCAGAAGCAAAAGGTGGGGGGAATGATGGGTGGGTTGCCTCGTGCACCCCTGGAATTTCTTCACACCCTCCCAAGGAAGCAGGTCCCCCCCAGTTTGGGAAACCATGTTCTGGAGAAAGTGTGATCTAAGATGTCCTCGATAGCAAAGCAGAGGGAGGGTCCCCGTACAATGGAGGCGAAACTGTTGTTTAATGGCATAGTGGCTGGGAAGGAAGATGAAGGCTGCAGCTAACAGAGGATTTCTGATCATCGTGGCGTCCATGTCATTGGTTTCAAGACCTGTATCTGTCAAGGACCGAGTGGTGGCTATTGCGTACTACTCTCCCCTCTTTGAACCAAGTCCTGCACAAGCATCTTCCAATATTCTTCATCATCACAGCAAAAGAAAAAAAAATCCACTACACAACATCTGGCCACAATTAGTTCAGTATCTCCTCTTTTTTTGAGCTGATGGCCATAATTTTTACTCCCCCTGCTTTCATTTTTTGCAGTACTTGAGACATGCTTCCACAGAGAACAAAACAAAGATGTTCCTTCTTTGTCTGCCTAATTTCTTTCCAAAATGGATTGGTCTCAGGACAATCTGATGGCCATTTTTCCCTCCTTTGTCATTTCCAGCATTTGTCATCACTTCATACTTCCAGCTTTAAGTACCGGCTGGGAAGTTGCATAACTTCTGTGCAAAATTCAGATACAAATCAATCCATAACTCAGGCATTAAAAGGAAGCCAGGTTGTTCTCCACTGGAACACAGTCATGTAGAGCATACTTTTTTTTTGGTGTGTGCTATAAAGATAACACTCATTTTTCATTTTTATGGCCTTTTAACATGAACTTCTTGTAAGCTCGCAACCTGCCATGTGAAGAAATACACAGAAAAATAAAACCCAGTTGAGGCTTTATTTTATAACAGACCTGAAGAAGAGCTCCATGGAGCTGGAAAGCTTGTCACTTTCACTAAGCCAAGTTGATTTAAGTGGAGATATTACTTCACCCACCTTCTCTTTTTAAAACTATGTTGAATTTGGGCCTTAGCTTAAGAGACCTGAGTAAGGCTGGTTCTGTCAAGAGACCTGAGTTCTGCTTCTGGAACAACCACTGGCTTCATGTGGAACCCTTCAACAAGTCACTTTCCTGCTCTGTACCCTAGTTTAACCATCTGTAAAATGTGGCTCATAATGGTGGTAGAGTAGGAGTTAGTGTCCCAGCTGGCAGGATACTAGACAGGGACTCAGGAGAACTGCATTCAGTTCCTGGCTGTATCACAGACATTTAGTGTGATCTTGAGCAAATCACTTATTCAAGCTTTTCCCCTTAGTTCCACATTTGTTACACACATAGAATCATAGAAGAGGAAGGAGCCTTGAGAGGTCATGAACTACAGTCCCTTGCACTTAGGGTAGGAACAAGCAACATCTAGACCTTCCGTAACAGGGGTTTGTCTAAGTTGCTCTTAAAAATCTCTGGTGGGCATCATGCATCTTTTCCTCATGAGGGTTTTATGCGACCAGAATCCAGGAGCGCTTGTGAGGTGCTTAGATGTCATAGTGGTCAAGGCCATTTATGCAAATCAATGCTTATCCACTTTGGTGAAGTGCTTTGCGATCAACCAGTAACAGCACAGGGTGTTATAATTCTTCCTGGCTGGAAAAGTGCAGAAGTAACTTTTATGGCAATGTTCTCACCAGTTTTTCCCTATTATTTTCTTGTTAGATTTGAAATGGGATGAATAATAGCACCTTTCTTCCATGCTTTGTCTTTCTTGTCTACATAGTCATAGAGACGTATCTGTGTTAGTCTGTACCTTCACAAAACAAAAAAGCAGTCCTGTAGTGCTCTAAAGGCTAACCAAAATAATCTATTAGGTGATGAGCTCTCATGGGGCAGACCCACTTCTTCAGAGCTGGAATTAGTGCTGAAAATGAACTGGCATGACGAATGTTCAGTGGATGGTAGAGGCATTTGACAAAGGGTTTGTTGACTCCAGTTATGCTATGCTTGTGGCAGGAGTTTTGTGTCTAAGGTCGACTTTCTCCCTGAGTGTAGACCTGGCCTATGTCTACACTTCAGTCACACATGGGACTGCAGGGCATGTAGACACGCCAAGCTAGCTCTGCTGCGGGTAGCTTGAATAACAATCACAGTGAAGCGCTGGCAGCAAGGGGTCACCGCTTGAATATATCCCTAGGCCCTGGTGGGATTGTTCAGCCCTGCTGCCATTTTTCACTGTTCAAGAACCACAAGACTTGCTTGGGGTGTCTCCTCATGCTGCAGCCACACCTCTGATTGAAGCATAATCCTACTTTGGGTTTATGAACAGTGGTTGGTATAGCTGGCTGGTATATGCTGCTATAACATCGCCGAGAAGAAGAGTGATTTAGCAGCTAAAGGTCTGGGCTTTTTGCTCATGCTTGTATTCTGAGGTCCTAGGTTCAGTTCCACTTTGGGGGTTACATTGTCATAGAAGAAACAGTTTTGTTAAGATTGATGTACTGGGCCCTGAACAAAACAAAGGCTCTCTTTACCACTAAAGGGAGACTGAATACGACTGTAGCTTCTGAAACTGCTCTACCTTCAAAATTAGCATGAAACAGGAGGGTCTGAATTGTTACTGAGGAAAAGGTTCCAGGCTGGATACACCCACAGAGTGTCTTGTGTTTGGAATATTTTGCCAGCAGAATAGAGGCTTTACAGGACTAAGGCTGAGCAGATTCCAAAGCAAGACTTTTTGTCTTCAGTTTCCAAAAGTGCCCATGGCATTCGGGCAAGGGGCTAGACATCTTGGGCTATGTCTTCATGGAGGAAGATATTTTGGGATACTGCAAAATACTGGGATCCCAAAAGAGCTGCCCTGTGTCTATGCAATGTGCTCGTCATTTCAAAATATTTTTCAAACTCACAGGCACGCTATTTCGAGATCCCTGTTCCCCTTGTTGCAGAAGGCGTTGGGGACGCCTCGAAATAATGCTTTATTTTGACATCTGGCACTGTTTAGACTGTGCCACATGCCAAAATAGCCTATTTCGAAACTGACTCAAAATAAACAATGCAATTTCATTAGTGGAAATTGCGTAGCTTATTTCGAGTTTAGGCTGTTGTGTAGATCTAGCCTAGGGGATGAGCCATTTACAAACATCTGATCCTTTCTCACCACATTTTAGCCCATCTGTTTCTAGTTCAGAATGAAAACTAGGAAGGTTCTAAACTAAATATTTAAACTGAGCCTCTCGGTGCAGGTATCTGAGCGCTCTTCTTAGGCAGGAGAAGAGTGGCATATGTTAATGCAACTATTGTAAAGCTCACACAAATATTCAGGCTTTGAGAAACTACAGGCAGTGCAGGGTTAGAGCTCTAGCAGATGTAAATCTGCCACTTTTGGTTTCATGAAGCTGCACTGATTTAAATCGGGTGAAGATCAAATCTTTTTTCTTATTATTATTCCAGGAGATCTGAAGATAGAGCTCATGGATTTCTAAAATGTGAACTGTATCCCCCTTTTCCCTGTACATTTAAGCTGAGGAGGAAGTGGATAGATGGCTGCTAGCTTTATTTCATCTTTGACCCCAAAATAGCAATCTGTTTTCCGCAACCCAGGAAGATAAGAGAATAAGTAATTAACAGATTCATAGGTTCCAAAGACAGAAGGGACCAGTGTAAACCAGTGTAATCATCTAGCCAGACCTCTGGCTTAACACACATTGAACTAGAACATCGCTTTATATTTTTGTAGTCCTGATTTTTAAAATTACCTCAGAGGTTTGGGAGAATGATTTTTTTCTCCCTCCTTCTTGTAACAACCTTTCAGGTACTTTGAAGCTGTTATCATGTCCCCTCTCAGTGTTCTGTATTCCAAACTAAACAAACCTAATTTTTTCCATCGTCCCTCAGAGGTCATATTTCCTAGACCTTAAATCATTTTGTTGCTCTTCTCTGGACCTTCTCCAATATCTTCACATCTTTCTTATTTCCAAATGGGAAAAAAGATCAATTTTGTTCTGGTTCAAAATGACTCCTTTGAGGTAATTAGAGTAACTGGTAGAAATCCAAATGAAACATTTAGAACAGATTCAAAGGAAATGTTTGTATTGCACTGAACTGCCATTTGGTTTTATTTCTTTGTTGGTCTGCGAAGACGTTAACTGTTGACTTTTCATCCCCTATTCAGGACAGGCTAACATTTTGACATCTTGAACATTTTCACAGCAGAGAAAACATTTCCCACCCAACTCTGCTTCCACCATGAATTCACCCTAATGGAAGTAGTCAATGGCAATTTTTCCTTCTTTCAGCTTAATTATACTTCTTCTAAGGGCACACTTAGTCTACGCAGAAGATTGACCTGGTCAGGTTCGATTTTCCAGAGTTCAGTTTTGTGCACCTAGCAGAGATGCACAAAATCAAACTATCTGGGATCGGCAGTCGACCTCTTTACTCCTCAACATCATGAGGAGTAGGGAGGTTGATGGGAGATTTTCTCCAGTCAACTACTCTTTGTGAAGATGGCCAGGTAAGTCAATTGCAGATAAGTTGATTCCAGCTGTGCAGTTGCGGTAGCTAGAATTCCATGTCTACAATTGATTTACCTGCCAAGCATAGACCAGGCCTTAATGTCTCTCTTGTGGAAGAGGAAAGATCTGGGTTCAGAAGATCTTTTCCATGTGTGGATTTAAGTGAGGTGGCCTAAATCCAGTCAAGTTGGCTTGGTGGTGACCAACTAACCTGATTTTACAGGACGAGTGTTAGTATTCAGGGCTTTGTCTTATCAGGCACCTGTCTGCCTTCACTCTGTCCCAGCTTTTCACACTGGTCACCCTTGATGTCTCTGACCTTGTCCTTATGGCTGCATTTCTGCAAAGCCCTTAACACATGTATAACTTAGGCCAGGTCTATGCTAGTAGATAAAACTGATTTAGGATATGCAAATCCAGCTATGAGAAGTGCGTAGTTGGAGTCGATGCACCTAAAGTCAATTTTTCCACCATCCCCACGGCAGGAGGTCAAGGGGACAAACTCACTTAAAGCAATGGGGATTCACACACTGGGATGTGCCGAAGGTCCCAGTTGTCTTAATTGGGTCCTGCACTAAGGGCCTTGGCACTGGTGAAGTGACATTGAGGCTGTTACACTCATCTTGCCCCAGAGCAAGAGATCATTGTGCACGGCTGCAATTTGCTCCTCTGACATTGGCCCAGTGCACTGGAACTAGGGGTTAGCACCAGAGAAGTAAGGTCTCAGCACCGTGTCTCTGCTGCAGCTTATGTATCCCTGCTTGCTCCATGCACAAGGAGACACCGTCTCACCCCTCTGATTCCTACAACACCTTCCGCAAGTCTCTATGTGCTTCATAGGGTGGGAGTTTTCCTCTCTTTTTTTCACCCTCTGAAATTTCTTCTGGATCAGTTGAGAAGCAAATTTCCAAGGTGGAGGAGGTGGAGGGATTGTTGTGTATATTTCAGCCAGCTATGACTCCTGCAGTTTCCTCCAGCCAAGCAGCCCCGCAACTGCAGCCATCCCTGCACCTGTTAAGCAGGGCGGGCAGAATGCACTCAGTGAGCCAAAGAAAAGGATGTACAGTGGTGCTCTCAGAATATGCTGACAGAGCGGGCTCTGCAGGGAGGGCTGAAATTCAGTTGGAACGTTAGTGTTACACAACTGCAGGTTTTTTTCTTAATTTATTTTTCCCCTACACATAATGATGGCTGCACTCCAAGGGAATCTGTTCCCAAGGCCAAATTTCAAAGTTCAGCTGTTTGGGATTTTTTTTTTAATTGTCTGTCTGGATAAAAAAGACAAAAACATTATTTTTTTCTTTATTTTATTTTCTTTGCAATGGAAAAAGCACATACCTGCCTTCCCACGCCGACCCCTGCTTAAATCAAAGGCTGTCCAGTGGATTTTTCTCATACTTTTCAGCTGAGAGCACACGTGAAACGTGTCAGCCTCCGACTCGAGGCGGAATGCTTTTGGAGAGGTTATCGGCTGGTTAAAATAAGAGATTGCACCTGAAATTGTTTTATAGCCTTAATCACAGCATGTATGTTTCAGTCGAGCTGAGAGCTGTATATGGCTTCCTGACCATAACTTAAAAGCATCTCACAACTACAGGCGGTTGGGGGCTTTTTAGACCCAGTGTTTTTCTGTTGAAAGATGCCAAATTGTCAAAACCAGAAACTTTTGTGGGAATGCATCAAATTCTGTGACACTGCCTCAGAAAGGTGGCACAGATGCAGGGTGGAATTTCGGCACACGGAAGGGGAAGAGGAGATTCTAGCTAGAATGGCCAGAGGGGAAGAGCACTTATATGGGAGACTAGTCCATCTGTCTCCTCTGTAACAAGGTGTTATTTGTGAAGCTTACGGACTAACATGTCTACCCCCCGACACTTGTCCCTTCAGTCCGAGCTTTAGTAAGGAGTAGACGGTGTATCTCTCACATCCCAGGGAACTGCCTATTCTGGGGTAGGATTTTCTCATAGGAAAAAGAAATTTAAAGTCTGTTCTGTTCCAATTCAAATTTCAACCCCTCAGGTTTTGTTTTTTTTTGATGAAAGAGAGTTCTTGTTCCCAACCAGCCCTACCCGCGGTACCACTGTAAGACATGGCATTGCTACTGTCCCCTTTCTACAGACCAAGCACGAAGGTACAAAGCCACTATGTGACTTGGCCAAGGTCCCAAAGGAATTCTGTGGCAGAGCAGTAATTCAAAGCCACGTATTTATGTCCTAGGCGAATATCCTAAGCAGCAGATCATCCTTCCTTAATGAGCCAGTTGTTTGGAGTGTGGCTGCAGAACATATCTGCATTACAGACAGTTGCATTTTTTTTATTATTTGAAATTTACGCAAATTTTTAATTAGTTTTGAGAGTTTTTTGGTGTGACTTCTTTTTCATATTCCACCAGCCCTGATTCCTGCCCATCTTCATCTAATGAGGCAGAGCAGCCTCATTTTCTCTGTCTTATAGAAACTAAAATTCCATCTTTGCTCCAGAGAGATTATCTCGACTGATAATTTTTAATTAATGGCCTTGAGCGGTTGAAATGGAATGTGTCCAGTGATCCAGCCCTAGGGCTTTAGAAAGGACAGGAACAGGGAAACAATATGGAGAATGCTGCAAGTAAAAACAGTAAGGTGCTATTGCCATTTTCACCTCTCATTGGTCTATTTCATCATGACGCTCTTCCTGAACCCTCAGCAGGAAGGAGAGCCACAGCCTGTGAGCAGATCTTGATCTGGTGTAAATCAGCATAGTTTCACTGAAGCAAAAGGAGTTACACTGGTTGTCATCGGTGGAGAGGCAGACCGAATAGCCCCATGAATATGTAACCCTTTGCCTGCTTGGGGTGGCGCTCTGTCGCCCTCGAGTAGCATGTAGCCATGCTTTAGATGGATGAGATGGCTATCGCCCTAATTAAGCACGATGTGGCTTTTAGCTCATGCAGTAGAGGCTCATATGCTAAGCTTCAGAAATCCCAGGCTCAGTCCCTCCTGCCCATGACAGTGGTTTGTTGGTGTTACAAATATGTAATAAAAGCCATCACAGTAGTGATGGGCAACCCCTAGACTGGTGACTGGTCTGTACAAGTGGCTCCCTTCAACTCAGTGGGCTGCAAGATTGTCACGACTAAGAGGGTCTCCCAGGATAAGGAAGTTTTGCTAATTGGGCTCGCATGTTTACAAAGTGCCGGGCATGCTGATTGTACTGTAGCAGCACTTTGATTGCATGTGGAGGGAGCACGCAGCACTCACAGGCAATGCTGTGTGCAGTTAGTGGAACCGTCGACAGGCAGACTCAAGCCTGTGACCTGGGAGCTTAGGGCAGGAGCCTACAGTTTGAGCCAAAAGCCTCCTGGCTAAGGCTGTAGAGGAGACACTTTCTGTCTCTCTGTAAGAGGTCTAGGTGCCACTCCATGAGATTGTGACCCACACCCAGTCGGTGTGTGGGTTACATCAGCACACACCACATGCCCTTGCTGCCTGTCACTCTAGTAACACTGGTAGGGAAAAGCTTTGCAGACCGAAATCAGCAGAACCTGCCACCTCTGCAGGTGGGCAACAGAAAACAAGATGTCTCAATGGTCACACGGCCACATGCCGCAGGTTGCCCTCCACCGCATTAAAGCCAAGGAGACCTAAAATAAGCCTGAACCCAGGCACTGGGATATAACAGTGAGGGCTGTGATAAAACAGGCAGATTTTTGGCCAGAATACAAAATATAACTCAGGCCGAATCATTTTGCAGGTTCAGTGTGTTTTTCATGCCTGTGCCTATTGGCAGGTTCTGGTGTGACCCAGAAACCACGGGAAAGAGCCATTCTTGTGAGTTACCCAGTTTGTCCTTTGCAGACTCAAGAGGTTCAAGCAGGGCCATCATGAAGGTGAGGGGGGCAGGGCCCAGAGCAACCTCCCACATGCTGTTTGACCCTCCCCTTCCCTGCTCCACTCCCAGCCTCCACCGCCCCACCCCCAGACCAGCATGGCCAGGAATTACCTGGGGCAATGTACAGGTGGCAGGGGTAGGTAGCAGCAGCAACCTCAGGGGATTGCCTCCACCTGGCCTCCTTCCCCCCACCCCAGCACTCATCACATGGTGCTCCGCTGTTCCCTTCCCGCCCACTGAGTCCCACTTCTCCAGGGGCAGCTGGAGGCCTCCCAGCTGCCTGCAGAGAACCAAGGCTTTGCCGAGGAGGTGATGGGGAGTGCAGGACAGGGAGGCTATCCCCTGCGACCGCCACCTGCCCACAACATCTGTGCCCTGACCCAGGCAATCCTCTCCCTCTTGTCCATGGGACAGCTGGGGCAGCTGCTGTGGGACCCCCAAAAGCACAGGGCCTGGTCCGGCCACCCCACCTCATCCTATGGGTGGGAAGGCTCTGAGCTCAGGTCTGGTTCTGAACTATAACAAGAGTATTTTCTTTTCCAAATCAAGCCCCAAGTTCTATTGTGGGGCCCTCGTCACTTGCCCAAATGGGGCCTACTGGCCATGTTCAGATGCTTGAGCATGTGAATGAGAAGTGACCACCCTTCTTCTGCTTGTCAGTTCATAGCCTGACTCTCTAAGGGACATAATCAATTCATAGATTCTACCGCCGCCCAAGGACAAAGCTGGCTCCTAACTCAACAGAGACTTATACCAGGACCCCTGAGATTCTCAAGCTGCTGCTCCACTTGCCTAAGCAAAATGAGTCTTTCCCTTGGCAGAGCCAGAGAGTTTGGAACTAAATTTGTCCCAAGTGGATGTCACTCTTAGCGCGTCTTTGGTTCCATAGGAAGATCACACAGCAAGACCCTTAACCTAGTCAATTTCAGTCGCTGGCAGATAGACAATGTGAAGTACCAGCTTTGATCCTGGTAGATGGAACATTCTTTCTTTCTTTGAAACAATAGGTCCTTGTCAGAGTTCCCTCTCTGTTTTAACATCCATGGGCAGAATAAATTTTATGTGCACCAAAGCACGTGCAGATTTACACCACCCATAGAAACATATGGTGCCCACTGTGGTTGGCTGTATGGTGCTTTGCTATTCATCTGGGTGGCACCTGAATCTCTTCAAGTGCTGTGTACAGGGGACACTGGTCCACATCCTTCCTTCACAGGCTGAGAAATTAAGATGGCTTATTTTTGTTTGCTTTGCTGTCTTATGTCTCTTTGAAACACCAGTGTCCCAGAAGATGCGATTGTGAGCACTGGAATGGAGCCTAATGGAATAAAGCTGTGTAAGTCTGGAAAGTTTAGCTTTAGGAAAACATGCAGGAAGCCTCTTGGGAAAAGGGAGGTTTCCCATCCTCTGTGCACCATCTCTGCTCCGCTTTGAGCTCACTCTTATGAAATTCCTCCTGGTCAGCACTTTGTCTCTCACATCCCACATCAGACTAAAAGAAGAAAGGGGCATTGGCCTAGGCATTGGTGCTAAATTTTCCTGGCCCTATGTTTTAAAGGTCGTGCAAAGAGTTCAATTAATGTTTGTTATATGCCCTTGTTGACTGTTTCACTTATGACTAGTTATAATCATAAAACATTTATGTCCTGAGGCATTATCCATGAGGGCTGCTTTTGATGCAGCTGAGGGGGATTTCCCAGGTGGCATTTCCTCGAACGCCTTTTGTATTTCCTCCTTCAGCTGCACTTTCTCTCCCCCTCTCATGCACACATAGGTAAAGCCTGGTTCCATAAACGGGAAGATGCCAGGTGCAATTAATACAAGGGTAACGCTCACTCAGTGTTACTGTCTATATTTTCTGTTGGCGTTACTGTACTTAAAACAGACAAGAGCTGGACTTTAGAAGTCTGAGCTGGTTGAATCATGCTAAAAGTGCCTGTGAATGTTGGTATTCATGGCTAAAGGCAAAGGGATCAGCTAGCTCTGATGTGTAGGCTCACATCGTATCTAATTGTATTTGCACAGCCACAAACCGTTCATGAAAATGACCACAGAGACTGAACATTCTCATCTAGCAGGAAGGATTGTTCCTGCTGCAAGCCCATTCATTGGTCTTCTCCTGCTTAGTCATTCATTGGTTCTTTAAGGGCAGAATGGACATCTAGTCTGTCCTCTGCTATAAGAGAAGCCAGAAATTTTCATTTCAGTCTCATGAAAGACCAGTGACAAATTTTTGCACAAAACTGTTTGAATGGAAACAAAAACGGCCTTTGGTTTCAAAATCACATGCGGAAAGTCATCCATGACATGAACATGTTCTGTGTTTTGCTCTATATGCTACCATTATTTACCTCTGTGTCAACTTTTGGAATTATTGATTTTTTTTGTAGTTACCAGAAATACATTTTCTCATTGTAAATCTGTAGAAAATATAGTCAGAAACATCCCAGAAAATGACAATTTATACAAAAAACCTATCCAGAGAGAAGTGTTAAAATATGGTGGAAATTTTAGTGGAAAACTGATCCACAGACCTCGTGTGAAACGGAACCAATAACATGTTAAATTTCTTCCTACATTTTTCTTTGTCACTAGTCACAAACATGCTAAAAGTTTAACAGGCCTGGTCCTTTAGCTCAAGCTGTGGAAACTTGTGCTTTATAGCTGAAATGATCTGTGATTCAAGGAACCCCAGGGGGCATTCAATAGTGAAAACTGTTAAATCTGAGATCTGCTAAATCCTGCTGGGTTCAGAACAGCGACAGGTACATAGAGGCAGCTCCTGTACTAAAGAGAGCTTGGAGACCCAATAGACAAGCCAAGCAAAGAGGAAATATGTGACTTGCCCAAGAGCTTTCAGCAGAATGGTGGCAGAGCCACCAATGGCACCTTAATCTGGTGTCTGATCTACCCCTCTCCTACCCACCCCCTTGGACATGAATTAAAACTCACACCCCTGACCTCATGTGTCTCCCAGACAGAAATTCCCCTCCATCACTGCTGCTTCTGCTCTGCCCGCTCAGACAAACAACAGAAAGACAACAGGTCCAGGATATTTTGGACTGAGGGGAGGGAATAGAGGAGACCATTTCTAAGGAGAATTGTCCTCATGCATGTGCTTACCAAGAGGTCTTAACATAACAACACAAGAACAGCCACAGTGTTCCATCTAGCCCAGTTTTCTGTCTTCTGACAAATGGCAAGTGCCTCAGCGGGAATGAATAGATCAGGTCTTCATCAAGTGATCCGTCCTCTGTTGTCCATTCCCAGCTTCTGACAGACAGGCTGGAGACACCATCTCTCCCCATCCTGGCTACTAGCCACTGATGGACCTAACCTTCATGAATTTATCTGGTTCTTTTTTGAGCCCTGGTAAATTCCTGGTCTTCAAAACATCCTGTGGCAGTTCCAAGGCTTGACTGTGTGTTGACTGTGGTTAGTTTTAAACCTGCTACCTGATAATTTCATTTGGTGACCCCTAGTTCTTGTGTTATGGGAACAAGTCAGTAACTTTTCCTTCTTCACTTTCTCTGTGCCAGTCATGATTTCATAGACCTCTGTCATATCCCCATCTTAGTCTCCTCTGTTCTAAGCTGAAAAGTCCGGGTCTTTTTAATCTCTCCCCATGTGGCAGGCATTCCAAAACCGAATCATTTTGAATTTGGTGCCCTACGCCCATTGTATTTCATTCTGCTTCATTCGGGGCCTGATCCTTGCACTTCCCGATGCCAGCAGGGAGTCTTGCTATCGTCTTTGATGGAAGCAGGATCCAGCTCTGGATTAAAAACTAGGAAAAAACCCAAAATGGGCGAACTCACTCTGGCCCTGCATGACATAATGTTTGTGTGCGGCCCTCAGCCTGGGAGCCGTGCGAAGCAGAACATTGAAGGAATTAGCCAAGCGAGAGCAGAGAGAGACACGGCCTGTTTGTTCCCTGGATGCTGACTGTTTTTTCTGGTGCATTAGACGGTGAGGACATTCCCATGTCCGCCTTGTTATTGTTCTTGGCACGGCGATCAGAATTCCACAAGACAGTGGAAACGGCATGTCAGAGCGAGAGGGCAGGCTGGAGCGTGCGCCTGTTGCGATCATCGTCCTGAAGCACATGTTCAACCCAACAGGGAGAGAGGAACAAAGAAGAAATCTGGGGTTAGCGCATGCCACTGGGGATGTTCTTGAGTTGGCTCTGACCCACGGAGGCTGGGGTAAGGCTGCTACCCGCTTGTGAGCATCAGCCCATGGAGTGGAGACATCAGTGTCGTGGGTTGATCCCTGGCTTCGTTTTTGAAATGAGGTTGGATCCAGTCTTTCTCCAAGTCAGATTTCCCCATCCTTGCCTCTCCTCCCCCAGGGTCTGAGTGTCATTTCTTCCTGCCCAGTTCTTTCTAAAAAGAACTCCAAGCTGCAGCCCCCAAACTTTTGAGGGGTATCCCCCCTTTCCCTCTGGCTCATTCCCCTTTCTCCCTGAACCTATGGCCTGGAGTGGGACCATAACAGTGGCTGGGAGAGGTAGACACCAGTAATGGGGCTGAGGCTAGGACTTCAGCTGTAGGTGGTTCTGGCACAAAGAACAGAGCCATGGCCAGGGGCCCAGGAGAAGAGCAGCAGCTTGGCTATGGCAGGAGCCGCACACCAGGCCTCTAGCTGGACCCAGAACCTCTCAAAGAGGATATGGGAATGTCCTCACTGGAGCAGAGCTGGGATAGGGTAGGGCTGGATGGCACTTCTTCCCCACCCCTTTCTTGGGCTGGCCCAGCCAGCTGCCCTGCCTCCATGTTCCCCTGCACCCTCTCGTGAAGTCTGCACCACAGTTTGGGGACCTCTGGTCTAGCCACCAGATAGATATGGGGCCCCAGGGGAAGGAAGCATTACTGACAGCAGCTTGGCTGCTATGTCTTTTGGCACAGCAAACATAACAAGCCCTGCTGCCCCGGAGAAGACACAATTAAAAATGCACCTCGTCCACGCCAGTGGGGAGAACAGCTCTGGAACGTGCCAAGCGAGCTCCATCCAGAAACACAGCGCCCTCCCCTAGTCAGCAGGCTAGCTGTTAGAGGAGAACTTCACCCTTCCCACTCACACGAGAAGGCACTGCCCTCCCAAGGAGATCACAGGCAGCCGGCAACAGGACGATGGTTGAGCTCAGCTGAGTTCTGCCATGACATGCACTAATGCGGATCCTGGTGGAGGGTGATGTAGTTATTCCTTGCTCTTCTTAACATGCATGGGCTTCCATGACCAGAGTAGTGGGAGGACACAATGCACTAATTATACTCCACATTGGGCACTCCTGTATCTGCTTTACCACCTCCAAGCTGATGATTTTTTTCCTTGTAAAACTTTTTTGAGTTCCACTAATATTTTCCCCTTAATTTAACCCATTTTGAAGGAGACAATTAAGTAAGAAAACCAAAGAAACCACATTGTGGTTGGTGCTTTGCCAGCGGAGATGGTCTTTGCCTGGTACAAGGATGAGCGTGCAGTACGACATTAAACACTAGAATAATGGTGCAACAGCCAGCCCGACCCACGTGACCAATCAGTCAGACATCTGTGACTTTGAGAGGGCTCAGCACGTGTCAAAATCAGCATAAGCCTGATCAGTGTGTGTTCCGTGTGGAACACACCCCGCCCCACCCCTCCTTTTTTGGACCAAAGCTCTTCTTTCTTTGGTTGAAAGGTTTTTATTCAAAACATGCGAAAAACCAAAGAAAACGTTGCAAGCAATCAAAATGTTTTGGGGTTATACTGTCCGGCCCATCAGTGAGTTGGGTTGACGAGCACATCACTGCAGTCCAACTGCGAGGCCTCTCCTGGGAGATTTTGGGTGGACTCCATGCTAACGTCACGTGTGCAGATTGTCAGAGATATTTATGGTGTGAGCCTGGACGAGCTGGCAACAAGTTGCACAGGCTGAATGAGGAGCAACATCCAGCTGGTCACCACTAGTCTGCAGTTCTGGGTTACAGCTGGCTCAGGCTAATGACCAGACTGCTATTATCACAGCTGCTACTGTCACTGCTGCCATCTTGGCTGCAACACAGCCCCAGCTTCTGCCTTTCCATGAGCCAGGTCCTGAAGTCCATAACAATCAAATAGGCAGTGTGTTAAAAAAAATCCAGTGACAGAAGAGCAGAAGAACAGTCGTGCTGGATCAGACCTAAGGTCCATCTGTCCCAGTAGCCTGTTTTCTGACAGTGGCCAATGCTTCAGGGGGAAGGAACGGAACAGGCAGACACCAAACATGAACAGGAAGGCTCTACTAGTTCTGGGTTACAGAACATTCCCACAAAAGCCAGGAGATCCTCCAGGGTGAATGGAGCAGCTTTGCAAACAGGGTGGTTTCTCTGTCTGTATTGCTTTGCTTTGGAGATGAGGTTCAGACCCGGATCTGGACACCAATTTTGCAGATAGAGTCAGATAAGTGGGAAGGAAAGAAGAGTAGCTAGAGTTGGACTGGACACTCTCTAATCTAGCCATCCATTTATTCTCTGTAGCAGGCTCATCAGCAGGGTATCTGATTGCTTCTGGGATGAACGTCCTGCATTCAGAGTTCCAGCTAGACCTGAGTACGATGGCTTGAGCTCCCATGAGCATTTTTTATCTGCAAAGGTCCCCTACGCAGTCTGCTGCCCGCAGGACAGGACCAGTGATGAGACTGATGCAACACTGAGATGAGGCCAGCTAGTTTCATGCTGTGTATTCTCATCACTCGCAGGAAGAGAAGAGGGCGTGTTATCAGAGACACAGCTCGATCTCCCTGGCACCTAGGATGGCAGAGCTCTCACAGAGCGTGGGTGAAGTCTTACAGTGCCTCTGAGAAGAGGTCAACACCACTGCAGGTATTTTGCAGATGTTGAAACTGAGGCACAGAGCAACTGAAGTGACTTTTCTGAGGCAACACAAACTTGCACTAGGCATCTCAGTATGTGTCTGAGAACCCTGCTAGATCAGCAGGTCTCAATCTTTTGGGGCTCACGATCCTTTTGGAAACCTTGGTGGTGTGTCACAACCCAGAGACCCCATGAAACAGCCCCAGGCCCAATGTTCCCCCAGCACAGAGGTTCATCAGGCAGGAGCTAAGAGCCCTGATACTCCAGGCAGATATGAACAGCTGGGGAACACCCCCGACCACTGACAAATGGAGGGCAGCTGAGCTATGACACCCCCGAAACCTACAGTCTCCATGGCCCATAGAGGAAGAGGGTAAAGCGTGTGGGAGATTTGGGGGCCCAGAGGCGAAGTGTGGGGATAAGGAGGCCTGAGCTTATAGTGAGGGAGGAGCTGGGCATTTTGGGGGATGGGGGAGGGACCACGGGCAGAAGGTTGTGGGGGGTTCAATGAGGGAGTCAGAAAAGACTGTTTGAGTTCAAGGGGGAAGGACAATGGGGTGGCAGTCCCCCACAAAGCCCACACCCCCCACGCAGCCAATGTGGGGCAAGGATGCGGGATTTGGGGTCCTGAGATTGAAGTAGAGGGACTGGATGAAGGAGTTGCAGGGAAAGACAGGCCCATTGGTGTGTGGAGTAAAGGGGTCACTTCACCGCGGATCCTTTAAGTTGCCATGGCAGCACTGCTATGTGCAGCTGGCGGGTAAGGGGGCAGCACGATGGTCTGGGTGGCACTGAAGGATGAATGCCCTAGGATCCTTCCCTTATACCCTTTGGCCCCACTCCCTCCTGGCCATGAAGCCATGCCCCACTTCCACCTTACCCCAGAGCCCTCGGTGCCTCTCAGCACCACGCGGGATCTGGCTGGGGATGCAGTGTGGGCTGGGGGCCAAGAATGACTATGTGATAGAGGAGGAGTCACACATCTCTGTGGGAGCCCGGTCTACAGGACACAACAGGGCCGGTAGAAGGCAGTTACAGAGGTAGGGAAGTACAATGGCCCGTGGGGCTTGTAAGTACTGGAGAACTTGACACAAACCTCTGCTCCCCTGTTCCTGTCCATGGGGCTGACTGGGCTAGGGCTGCCATTCTGGGCATTGTGAACCTCAGGGTCACTCTGGTTCGAAGGTGTCACCGAGCTTACCTCCCAGGGGCCATGGTTGTGGGAGTGGCACCACCACCTGGCTACCAAGGTGGCCATGCTGCTCACTCAGATTTGGCCTGTCATGATGGCAGAAGGGGCCAATGCACCAAACCTGACCACAGATGCTGAGTTGTAGTGCTTGGAGAAGGGTCTGACCCCAGCGACACTTTGGTGCAACCTGGAACTCCACTTTTTGGTCACTACATCACCTGCCTTACTGAGGACAGGGGCAAGGTCTCAAACAGCAGGATGGCACACCTGTTGAGCTCCGCTTGCTGCAAAGCCTATGGGGCCTAGAGGCAGCTGCCTGATCCCCAGCCAGTGGAGCATCTTTGCTTTCCTAAGGGTGATCTCAGAATCATCAGTAACTTACATGGAGTATAACAAACCATGCCCAACGCGTCATGACTACATGCATCTGGCCTGTAAGGTGCTACAAACCTTAGGCAGGACCATCAGAAGTCATGGCTGCAGGAGTGACTGGCGCCCTTCTTTATTTGTTTATAATTGGAGATACACATCTCCTAGCACTGGAAGGGACCTCAGGAGGTCATCTAGTCCAGTCCCCTGCCCTTTTGGTAGGACCAAGCATCATCCCTGACATCTATTTGCCTCATTCCTTAATCAGCCTCCTCAAGGACTGAGCTCACAACCCTGGGTTTAGGGGGTGGGCTAATACTCAAACCACTGAGCTATCCCTCCCTTCTGGCTGTGCTGTGTTTGCCTGTGCTGAGGAAGATTTATATTTGCTACAAGAGAGACTCTCCCCCTGACCTTGGCCACCCCATCTACCACCCTCCCTGTCCTTTCTCCCTTGGCACCTTTTACCTTGAGAATTGAAATGGGGTCCTAGAACTGATGGCCTCAGACTACAGCCACTGATGCAGTAACAATCACTATCCCCGCATCCCCATGCTGCTTTATCTTGCTCTGTAATATGAATGCCTGCTGCAAAAAAAAAAAACAGCCGTTTCTGGAAACCATTAGCTGCCCTTCCCCCTCCAAGAAAAAACCAGTGATCCCTTGTACTTTACCATGAAATATATAGAGAGAAGCTATTTCCTGTTCCTCTTACAGCTGACCACAGTGCTCTGGGCTGCTCAGCTGTGCGAGATCATGACTCTTCTCAATACTCCAAGCTTCACAGCTCTCCTTCCTTTCCTGAGATCTCACAGGCAGGGTGCAGATTTGTGTCCCGTCTGAGTCCTGCTTGCAGTGCCCAGAGATGGGGTGTCACTTCTTCATTGTTCAGTTCTGTGGAGAGAGAAGTGGGGCACAAGGGGAAACAGGAAAAACAGAAGAGATGTTTCCCTGTAGTTCTAAGGGGGGAAGCTTGATGGGGGTCTAAAACTGTGGTCTGTGCCCAGCACCACCTTGGAGCTCACTTTCCCCCAGGGAAAAATAGTGAGAGACAATATTTAACCAATTTCACAGGAGCATTCAGAGGATAGGAGCAGCATGGTCTAGTGGCTAGTGCACGGATGTGATGGGAGGGAAATCTGCCCTGTGCTCTCACCAGACTCCTCCGAGTTTAGGGGACAATAGGGTTTCTGTTTCCTGAGGTGTTTTATGTGACCAGCTTCTCTGACTGATTCCTACAAGCATCTCCCTCCTTTATAAATATGCACCCAATGGGTTCTTGATGACAATTTGCAGCCTATGGCTGATCTCCAAGAGCCCTGTTTCTGCCCTCTGTTGCTCATGTCAAGTAACACCCATCTTTGTCCTCCACAGCCCCTCCTAACAGGCAACAGGCAAAGGGCTGGGTTGTTGCTTTGCTACATGGCATATGGGAGGGTGCATAGCAGCTGTGTAGCCCCAGAAATTGTTCAAGGACAGAAATGTTCCCTCATTCTTTGGTTTGTCTCAGCAGCAAATGTCGACACTCCAGGGCTGCGTCTACACGTGCACACTACTTCGAAGTAGCGGCACCAACTTCGAAATAGCGCCCATCACGTCTACACGCGACGGGCGCTATTTCAAAGTTAACTTCGACGTTAGGCGGCGAGACGTCGAAGTCGCTAACCTCATGGGCTACGTCTACACGTGAAGCCTACATCGAAGTAGCCTATTTCGATGTGGCGACATCGAAATAGGCTATTTCGATGAATAACGTCTACACGTCCTCCAGGGCTGGCAACGTCGATGTTCAACATCGACGTTGCGCAGCACCACATCGAAATAGGCGCTGCGAGGGAACGTCTACACGCCACAGTAGCACACATCGAAATAAGGGTGCCAGGCACAGCTGCAGACAGGGTCACAGGGCGGACTCAACAGCAAGCCACTCCCTTAAAGGGCCCCTCCCAGACACACTTGCACTAAACAGCACAAGATCCACAGAGCCGACAATGAGTTGCAGACCCTGTGCCTGCAGCATGAATCCCCCGCTGCAGCAGCAGCAGCCAGAAGCCCTGGGCTAAAGGCTGCTGCACACGGTGACCATAGAGCCCCGCACGGGGTGGAGAGACAGCGTCTCTCAACCCCCCCAGCTGATGGCCGCCATGGAGGACTCGGCAATTTCGACGTTGCGGGACGCGGATCGTCTACATGGTCCCTACTTCGACGTTCAACGTCGAAGTAGGGCGCTATTCCTATCTCCTCATGAGGTTAGCGACTTCGACATCTCGCCGCCTAACGTCGAAGTTAACTTCGAAATAGCGCCCGACGCGTGTAGACGTGATGAGCGCTATTTCGAAGTTGGTGCCGCTACTTCGAAGTAGTGTGCACGTGTAGACGCAGCCATGAGGAGATAGGAATAGCGCCCTACTTCGACGTTGAACGTCGAAGTAGGGACCATGTAGACGATCCGCGTCCCGCAACGTCGAAATTGCCGAGTCCTCCATGGCGGCCATCAGCTGGGGGGTTGAGAGACGCTGTCTTTCCACCCCGTGCGGGGCTCTATGGTCACCGTGTGCAGCAGCCTTTAGCCCAGGGCTTCTGGCTGCTGCTGCTGCAGCGGGGGATTCATGCTGCAGGCACAGGGTCTGCAACTCATTGTCGGCTCTGTGGATCTTGTGCTGTTTAGTGCAAGTGTGTCTGGGAGGGGCCCTTTAAGGGAGTGGCTTGCTGTTGAGTCCGCCCTGTGACCCTGTCTGCAGCTGTGCCTGGCACCCTTATTTCGATGTGTGCTACTGTGGCGTGTAGACGTTCCCTCGCAGCGCCTATTTCGATGTGGTGCTGTGCAACGTTGATGTTGAACATCGACGTTGCCAGCCCTGGAGGACGTGTAGACGTTATTCATCGAAATAGCCTATTTCGATGTCGCCACATCGAAATAGGCTACTTCGATGTAGGCTTCACGTGTAGACGTAGCCCAGATATGACATGTAAGGAGAGGCTGAGGGATTTGGGCTTATTTAGCGTACAGAAGAGAAGAGAGAGGGGGGATTTGATAGCCGCCTTCAACTACCTGAAGCGGGGTTTTATAGAGAATGGAAACAGGCTCTTCTCAGTGGTGGCAGATGACAGAACAAGGATCAATAGTCTCAAGCTGCAGTGAAGGAGGTCTAAGTTGGATATTAGGAAAGACTAATTCTCTTGGGTTATGTCTACACTACAGTGATCTTTTGAAAGTTCTTCCAAAAGATGTTTTCCAAAAAACCTTCTTTCGAAAGAGTGCGTCCACACACAAAAAAGCAGATAGAAAGATCAATCCATGCTTTCGACAGAGAGCATCCACACAGCCCCCACCCTTTCAAAAGAACAGGCTATGGATTGAAAAATGCAGCCCACAAAGGCTGTGTCTACATTTGCATTCCTCTTTCAAAAGAGGAATGCAAATGAGGGACATCGAAAATGCAAATGATGAACTGAATTACGTCTCTCGTGCTTCATCTGCATAACCTCTTTTCAGAAAAGGTTCTTTCAAAAGAAGAAAAAGACAGTGTAGATGGGGCTTTTTGGAAAATAAATCCCATCTTTGAAATAATCCTTCTTCCTATTTTATTTCGGGAAGAAGGGTTCTTTTGAAGACAGGGTTTATTTTTGAAAGAGCCCCTTCTACACTTCTTTTTTTTATTTTGAAAGAATCTCTTCCAAAAAGAGATTATGCAGATGTAGCATAATGTAGACACTGCCAGAGCATCTAGGCACATTTTCTTCCTAAAGAAGTTTTCGAAAGGAGGTGCTGTACCTGATCCTGAGCGGAAGGCGGCTTCTGAAAGAAGAGGTATGTTCTTTCAATTTGGGATTGAAAGAGCGCACTTTGTGTATGGATGCTCCATTTGTTCTTTTGAAAAAGGACCTGATTTTCTGAAAGAACTTGCTAGCATAGACGTGGCCTAGGAGACAGGTGAAGCACTGGGACATGTTATCTAGGGATGGGGTAGAATTCTTAAGTCCTGGCTTGACAAAGCCCAGGCTGGGATAATTTAGTTGGGGCTGGTTCTGCTTTGAATGGAGCGTTGGACTTGATGACCTCCTGAGGTTTCTTCCAACCCTGTGATTCTATGGCATTGGCTCAGTTGCGCTGGTCAGTACTGTGAGGGTGTGAGGTGAATTCTCCTCAGTCCCTCATATGGAGCATTCTGGATTCTGTCATTCTTACCCTGGGTGAGGTCCTACTCAAGCTGATTAGGACAGCAGGAGCCACTCCCCCCCAGCCTACACTGCCCACTACTTAGGCCTATTGGCAATTTTCAATGTGCCATTGGTCACCTGCAGTGACACAATATTGTTTCTGCCTCCCAGATGGCTGGACTGTGCTTTTAAATCATAACTGACAAATAGCCAGTAAGGAATGACAGATAATCCACTTCACAGCAGCTGTATGACAAAGTATTATTCTGGCTAAACTACGCAAAACCCTTGGGACTTGCAAATGTTTCCAAAGAAGATGCCTCAGTCACAAAGAACAAACAATACCATACAGAATACTTGTAAAAGGCACCACTTGCTTACTCAGGTAAAGTCTGGTAACAAGGTGGAGGCCTGAGGGTGAGACTCAGGCTGTCAGACATTACACCATTGTTTGTTCACATGGAACAGCGCTTTTTTTCCTGAGTGAAATAAAATTGTCTAATAATAATCCAGAGACCACACTTCTCAGCAAGCCTAGAGAAGTCATTCTTCTGCTCTACTCAGCACTGATTAGACCTCGATTTGTGTGTTGTGCTCAGGTCTAAGCACCACATTTCGAGAAAGATGTGGAGAAATTGGAGAAGGTCCAGAGAAGAGCAACAAGAATGATTAAAACAAAAAAGCAGTCATGTAGCACTTTAAAGACTAACAAAATAATTTATTAGGTGATGAGCTTTCAGGGGGCAGACCCGCTTCTTCAGATCATAGCGCTACCAGAACAGACTCAATATATAAAGCACAGAGGTCCAAAAATGATCAACATTGACAAATTAGAAAAATTGTTATTGTTGGCAAATCAGATAGAAGAGCAAGGGGGGTGCTGAGGGGTGTGGAAGAAAGTGTTAGATCAAACATCAAAGTATGTAAAAGAGTCCTTGTAATGGATTAGGTAGTTCCTGTCCATGTTCACACCACACATTAATGTGTCGAATTTGAATATGAATGTTAGTTCCAAACATTGCCTCTGTAGACAGTTGTTAAAATCTCTTTTCTGTAAAACACAAACTCTCAGGTCTTTAACAGCATTATAGCGCTTGCTGACAGGTTTCTGTATCTGGAAATTTTTGATGCCTGCTCTATGTTCATTTGTTCTTTGGGCAAGAGTGTTTGCAGTTTGTCCTGATATACAAAGTGTGTGGACATCATTGGCACAGGATGGCATATATGACGTTAACTGAGTAACAAGAGAACGTGCCAATGATACTGTAATTAACGTGGTTAGGTCCAGTGATGGTACCTCCAGAATAGATGTGTGGACAAAATTGACAATGGGGCTTGTTGCAAGGAAAAGTTCCAGGTTTAGTATTATTGTGGTGTAGACTGTGGTTGCTAGTGAGAATCTTCATAAGGTTGGGAGGTTGTCTACAGGAGAGAACAGTCCTGTCATCTAGGCCCTCTGGAGTGTGGCATCATGATTTAGGATAGGTTGTAGGTCTTTAATGATGCATTGCCGTGGTTTGAGTTGGGGGGCTGTAGGTAATAACGAATGGTGTTCTGACATTGTTTTTTTTTTTGGCCTATCTTGAAATAGTTGGATTCTGGGTGTTCGTCTGGCCCTGTCGATTTGTTTTTTTACTTCTCCCATTGGGTAATTCAGGTTTATGCATGTTTGGTAGAGATCTTGTAGTTTCAGTATCTGTCAGTAGGATCAGAGCAGATGTGATTGTATCTCTTTACCATGGGTCTGTCCCATGAAAACTCATCACCAAATAAACTATTTTTTTAGTCTTTAAAGTGCTACATGACTGCTTTTTTCTTTTGATAGATTACAGACTAATACGGCTACCTCTCTGGTGTTATGCAAGAATGATTAAAGATCTAGAGAACATGAGCTATAAGGGAAAACTGAAAGAACTGGGCTTGTTTAGCTTAGAAAAGAGAAGATTTAGAGGGGACACGATAGCGGTTTTCAAGTACCTCAAAGAGGGTCACAAGGAGGAGGGAGCAAAACTGTTCTCCTTGGCCCTGAGGATAGGACAAGAAGCAATGGGTTTAAATTGCAGCAAGGGAGGTTTAGATTACACATTAGGAAAAATTGCCTCACTGTCAAGGTGGTTAAACACGAATAAATTACCTAAGAGGGTTGTGGAAATCTTCTTTGCTGGCACTTTTTAAGAGCAGGTTATATAGACACCTATCAGGGATGGTCTAGATGGTGTTTGGTCCTGCTGAAAGGGCAGGGAACTGGCCTTGATGACCTCTTGAGGTCCCTTCCAATTCTAGTGTTCTATGATTCTATGATTCTTTTCTCTGTGTTTTTCTTAATATAGACCTCCTGGGAATCTAATACAGAATTGAGACATTGTATCTGAAGTTAGTGACCTCTCTCTTTTTTTGATTGTTTGTTTGTTTCCACGGCACACAGAAATAATGAAAATGACCCATCATATCAGGTATGTATTCTCAGATCCTGGTCATTGCTCTTTTGGTCAGGTGCTAGAAGGATGGAGGCTTGGGGGCCGCAGAGAATGGCTCTTCTAGGATCAATTCCATTAACATAAAGACAGAGCAATGGAAAAAAATGAACCAAGGGCCTGATTCATATTTAAACTTAGCCATGCTCAGTGACTCCTAGGGTGCGTAGCGATCAGCATTCATGTGGCCAGGCTGGGGAAGCTAATAATCCAACAAACAGACCATGTTCAGGGATGAGTCATGGTCACCTGCCCCCTGAGGCATATAACACATATGCTAAGGAGAAATGATTCCTGACCTCTTTGCTTTGTTAAAGGGACCTGAAAGTAGGCGTAATTTACAAGGATGCTCCCATGCTTACATCACGTGTAACTCTTCAACTCTAATCAGCTCTGCCTGCACCTACTGAGATCCCGAGATAAACCAGCAAATTATGGAGCCTGATGCTGCAGAACTTTATTCACACAAACAAACCTCCCTTATCTGACAAACCCCACTGAAGCAGCAGGGTGAGTTCTCCATCACTATAGCTCAGATGGACCCTGTGGGCTGGTGCAGGAGTTTGTCAGTGCATTCTGCAGGCAGTCAGAGGAGATACTCTGTGAGGTCCTTCCCGGCTTGAAAGCTGTGATGTCTGTGGGCCTACTTATGCGTGCAGGGACATCTCTACAAACAAGGGATTTGCAGGCTCCTGAGTCTGTGGAACAGCAATTATAAAGCAGCTCGCAGGGAAAAACCCATAACAACGACTCTTCTTGTACACATGTCAAAGTACTGCACAAAGGTGGGAGGTGCCATTATCTCCTCTTTTGCAGGTGGGGGCCCAGAGAGGCTAAGCAACTTTGAATAATGGTCCATGTCCATGTGACAGCCCATGAGTTAGCTGTTACTGGGTCTGCATCTAGTCTGTTTTGTAATGCTAGACCGTAGGGATTAATGCCACCAGTGGGATGATGGCCCATTGTTTTACCATTAATAAGCACTCAACACCTCTAGGTTTGAGTCCTAGATGTTATATACACTACTGGAATGTCCTGGAACAAGCCACTACGTTGAGCTGTGTTTCGGTACACTGTCTGCCAGAGAAGGCTGATCATATTTCTATTGTTGTTGTAGCAATTTTGGGCAGGGGCTGTCACTTCCACAATCTATGGACAGCACTGTCTGATCCCACCTGTGTCCTCTAGCTGCTACTGTCAAAGGAATAACTGCCATGTTCTCCACCTCAGGGATGGAGACCCAAATCATATGCACCAATAGCATCAACTGTACAATCCATTTGCAAAGTCTGAAAAGCATTTGGGATCCATTTAAAGGAGTGTGGCTGTTTATTTCCCACCCACCCTGTGCCAGGATTCAGGTTTTGTAGATTTTTCCCCCTTTTTGTCAAAAAAAAATGTCCTTTGAGTTTACAGCAATTATTTGGATGTAAATATTTCAGTTTTCAGTTTCTGAACCCCCCAAACCTTCCATTTTAAATTTTCTCTCTAAATTTCCCCAAAATTTGAAGAAATGTTTTAATGAAAATGATTTTTTTCCACAATTTCATCTAAAATAATTTCCAGACCTGCTCTCCTTAAAACTAGACCCAAAGTGCAACCCAATGTTCTAATAATAGGCCCATACTAACACTTGGTCTGCACTAGGGAGATAAATCGATTGCAGACACATAATTCTAGCTACAGCAATTGTGTAGCTAGAATCAACTATCTGCAATCCACTTACCTGGCAATCTACAAAGAGGGAGGTCAATTGGAGAAACTCCCGTCGACCTCCCTTACTCCTCATGATATGAGGAGTACAGGGGTTGGCTGCTGATCTCAGATAGTTTGATTTTGCATATCTCTACCAAGTGCATGAAATCAAACACCAGAAGAGTGACCCTGACTGGGTTGATCTTAGTAGTGTAGATATACCCTAAGTTGTAAGAACTTCTTCCCCTAAGAGCGTTCCTTACCTTGATGAATGTGCCCATGGTCTATGATATAACAGGTCAGATTATGACCAAGAAGGCCAGAGGTGAGATGAAGTCTTTGTGGCTGGTCCGGGACAGCAAGATCATCTTCACATTCTGGTGCATCTCCAGTGACTTCTCTCAAGGATTCCTGGGTCACTAGAATTCCCCATTGCCTTTGCTGTGCTGAAAAACAAAACAACCGCTTTCAGGAAAACAAACTGTAATTTGCAGGACACCACTGGTCTCCTTTTTTTTGATGGTGTTGACTTCCTATTTATCACGTGTTCTGGGGAAAAGGCTGTGCTTGCTATGTGTATGTTTCTTCAAAGGAGGCACCAAGGAGGGAACAAAGAAGAGGAAAGCTGGGGATCTGGGGCTTTGAAATGAATACCAAAATATTTTTTAAGCCAGCAGCCCAACCCACCAGAGAGAAAGGCTGGAAGATTAAAAGCTTTCATCTCAGAGCTTTTGTAAATAAGACGCAATAGGAAGTACACAGAGATCAAATGTGCTTCTCTCTGGCAATTTCTCCTTTGTTTCGAAAGGTTGCCTTCATCATGAAGGCTCAGACGTCTGCATTTGACTTTCATTTGAGAGTGCACCCTTTTCACTTGGTGGTCGTGGAGGGCAGCATCATGAACTGTGTGCGTCCGTGTCATGTGTACATGTATGTTGGCATTTCCCCATGGCCATAGCTGGACTTAATTCAGGCCAACAGAGCAGGTGCATGAAGGAGTGCATGTCCTCACATAAATTAATTGCCCACACGCTGCTTTGCTGCCACTCCTGTTGCTATTTCTGAGGTTGATCTCACAAGTCTGCAGAAAGACCAGCTCTGGCCATGAGTGCAGAAGACGCATCGCCAGCAGAGGGTATGAAGGTCTCTGAATTTCGCACAGCCGGGAGGAACAGGGAAGAAGGATGCACTTGTGTCTGAGACACTTGCCTTGGATTCAGTTCGTCTTGGGAACCTCAGGCAAATCATTTAGCAGGAGATATTTTAAGGCACAGCTGACTTTCAGTCGGAGTTAGGAATCTTCATTATCCCACTAAAAATTAGGATAATAGTCCTTTTCTCCAGCTTGTCTATTTTCAGTTGAAAACTCTTGGTGATGTCTCTTGGTCTGTGGATCTACATTGTCTAGTGCAAAGGAACCCTGATCCCACCTGGGGATTTTAGTTGCTCCTGGTATAATAATAATAGTCCAGTCTGTCTAGCAATCCGACTTCCCATTTGCAAAACCTTTCACAGAAGACACACAGTGCCCCCCGCCCACTGCAGCCACTTCTGGAGAGAAGAGACTAGTTAGGTCATCGCCCACGTGAATAAGGTCTGGGCAAGGGCAAATTTTGGTCCAGGGCACAAATGCTATGACATTTTCATTCTGTAATAGAGAATGAGTAGAATAATATTTTCAGAACGATTGATGAATTTCAGTCTTCTTCAAACAAAGTGGTTTTAAGAATTATTGGCAGCTCCAATGCCCACACAGAGAAGACAACATGTTGGCTTTTCAGATGTAACCTCAGCAATAGTGGTCAGCCAGGGCACTGGCTTTTGTACCAGGAGCTCTGGGTTCTGCTGTTTACTTGCTCTGGGCTCTGGCCAACTCACTGCATCCTTCTGTCTTTCGGTTTCCTGCTCTGTGAAATAGGCAGTGATACTCCTCTTCCTCACGCCCACTCTGAGATCACTACGATGTAAGTTTTTATTACGGGTTCAATACACAGAGCAAACTGCATGGGAGTCAATTGGAAAGGATCCACTGAATCCATTAGTCCTTCTGTGGTTTACATGAGTGACTACCTCCAGTCTCTATGCAAACTGATTCCTATACCATGAAACTATGTTTGCCCTGGTGGTGCATTGAGTCCCATGTAACACATAAGAATGGCCATACTGCATCAGACCAAAGGGCCGTCTAGCCCAGTATCCTGTCTTCTGACAATGGCCAATGCCAGAGGTCCAAGAGGGAATGAAGAGAACAGGTAATCACTGAGCACCTGTGTTGTTTGCTTTAGTTTAAAGATACTCAGTGCCTCATCTTGCCTATTGTCTCTTTAAGGTATTTAGTACCTTAGGCACAAGACATTGGACTGAGGATGGAGGTAACTGGATGAAATTCTATGGCTGGTCTCGTAGATGAGATCAGACAAGAAGATTGAATTGTTTCTTCTAGCCTCAAAAATCTATTGACCTTTTTCTCCCTGTGGCCCACACCAGGCCATAATCCACCCAGAGCAGAGTTTGCATTTGACAAAAGCCTTTGGATTTATTATAGACTTCAAAGGGGGATTTCTACAGATGGTTGCTGCTTCTGCCCAGAAGGCACGAACGAATGAATGAAATAGAGGTTGACGCTTCAGCATTATTCTATTTAAACCAGTTTTCTTTCTCTTGACCAGCTCTGGTCCTATGGATGTCAGCATGGCAGGAAATTCTTTTCATCATTAGTGAAGATGGCAGAATCTGGTCCTACATCTGTCAGATTACAGAAGAAAAGACTCTAAAATATGACCTTCATTTGTCATTTATTTTGATCATGCTGGCAAAAGTATGAACTAACAAAATGATCTGGGGGAAAAAAAGAGGAAAGCAACATTAAAGTTCCAGGGGTCTGGACATTGTGGGTTTATGAAATATCCTCAAAGCGGACCCATATGTGGGGCATTATGGTCAGGTGTAGGGAACTGCTATAGTGATTTTCCTCAAGAGTTTCAGATAATACAATCTGGAATAGAATACAGTGTCTGTGCCAATTTTTTTTTTCAATCTGGTCTTATAAATAAAAAGGAAGGAAAAAAAGAAAAAAAACCCCATACCTCTATTCCCCCCTATGGGGCAGTGCTTTGTGTAAGATTTTAGAGTCAGAGCCATGAGGTTTTTATTTGGAAATGCCACGAGAAACAATGTTGTTTGCAATACAGACAAATGAATAACACATGGCTGTAGGACACACCCGGTTTAGAATTCTCTTTTGTAAACACATATTAAAATGGGTTAAAAAGTGTATTTTTGAGGGCTGGGGGTCTGGAGGGAGGATAGTTTGGGGGATTCAAGAAGTAGGGAGGACAGAAGAAGCTGATATGTCACCTGAGCTGCAGGATCTGGTCACAGATCATTAAATTCTTCATGGGGGCATTAGGATTCACCAGGCTGCTCATCCCACCTATAAAATTTTTAAGGAGTGGTAAATGTAGCTCAGAAAGCAATCAATGCTTGTGGCACTGGGTGTGATATTTTAATAGGCATCCTCAAAGCATGGGAGAAATGCAGGACAAAGACACATCCTCTTCTCACCACTGTTCTGTAACCTTCCCCAGTTCTGTTGCTGTTCATGACTTTCCCCTGTCTCTGCTCCTCTTAGGAGTTACAACAGACATCACACACCCTTGTTTTATGGCATAAGAAAAGTACATGAGCTAGAACCTAATTAAGTTCACAACCTGTGAAATCTCACTAGAAATCTTTCCCACATTAATGCACTCATCTAGGAAGAAAGGGATGTCACAAGAATGAACTTAGAGCAATACAGTGGCATGCCAGAGAAGAACATCTAAGAAACCCATTGGAGGCAATGAGGCCAGCGGTTTGCATCACAGATCCTGTCCTTTGCACAAAAACTCTTTTGCCAGAGCTGAGTGTTGCCAGATTAAAGGCCTGTAAACAGTCTAAAAGGGCCTCGATTCCCGTAAATCAAGGGTGAGCTGCCAGGAGCTGACAGCGAGCTGAGTTAGGGAGACAAGCTGATAGAAGGAGGCTCTGTGGAGGAGCCTATTGGGAGCTGGTCCTTCCAAGGTCCCCTTGTGGAAGCACGTTGGACCCCTGGTAAACAGGCATGCAAATAGATGGGTTAATTGATTTTTAGGAGCTCTTTTCTCTCAAATGCTTTTGCTCTAAATGAACAATACTTTGTTTTAAGGAAGACAGTCAATTCCCACCATCATGGCTCTGCAGGGTTAGAACCTTCGCCAGGTCCGCTCTGGTGAGCACAGGGATCATTGGCCAAGGCCTGGTCTGGGGATGGGAGGATGGGACAATTCCATCGGAAGCGAGGTGATGGGGAGATGCTTGAAGCTGGAGAGGGAATGATGTTGATGAGACCTGGAGGGGTCAGAGCACCTGTTAGCTTGGTAACTCTTCCAGTGTTATTGGATTGTCAGTCACCAAGGCTTAGTTCTGGGGCTAGGGACTGTGCTCGGGCCTCACTAGTTCCAGGCTCTGATTCAGGGCAGGGCAACAAACACTAGCAGTTCAAATCAGAGTCAGTAGGCTCAGCCCCTGGTTCAGGGCAGGGCGGCAGAAAGGTTGGGCATCCTCACAAGGCAGAGGGCCAACAAACCCAGGTGTGTGCCTAAAACGGGGGAGACTGCCACCCACATATTAGGGTTGGTGGGGGGTCACAGGCCCTCCTGCTCCACTGCGCCCACACCCAGGGCCCGACCAGTGGCACAGTGGTCTGCTGCTGGGGTCAGCAGGGGTTCAAACCACAATATGCTGACCCAGCTGTCCTTGGGCTACTTCCGGGCTCCCCCTCTAGATCGTACCTGGAGGGGTGCAGGTTAGGTTCCTCCATGAGCAGGGTCTCCATCACAGCTGGTAGCTCCTTTGCGGCAAGGCCTGGTGGTCCAGGCCAGTCTTCGGCCTCCTGCAGGGCTGAACTGGCCTCCCACTCTGGGAGCACGGGACCAGCATCTGCCTCCTCAGGTGGCTGAGCTCCAACTGGGCTCCCGGCTGGGGCTTTTATACAGACAGTCCCACCCTGGCCTGCTGATCAGGTAATGGGGCAGGGCTAGGTTCTGCCCACCAGGGCTGAGAGAGGAGTTCTTCCCCACCTTGGTCAGACAGCGGCCACCTGTGCTCCCTACAGGGACACATTTCAAAGTGGCGCGAGAAGACGGACTGTAAGGGGCAGGCCTTGACTTGGTGAGTCGACTCTCTGATTGAGCTGATCAGTTCCAGGGGCTGCTCTCCTCACAGAGGATTTAGATTCTCACTGCTGTGCGTACGGAGGCTGTTGTTTTCATCGTGGTTTGTTTAGAGACTGGCTCTGCTGCTGGAACATCATCCACCTCTGGTGCCTACCCAGGCATCCCTTTCTGAGCAGCACGCACCCCTTCCTCTCAAAATACCGATGCTTCTGGCTTCGTGCTCTCCTTTCTGTCAGCCTGTCCTGCGAGCGGCCTGTGAGGAAGCGGATGGATTGGATAGAAGACTCCCCCCTCCACATTTACTGCCATCACCTTCAGTGATGACTGCGTCGTCACGATCTTCTGGGATCTTTGATAGTGGGGGGAAGAGTTTTGTAAGTGTGGCCACAGTGAACGTGACTTTTGTGTTGCTCTCCTTGTAGTTCTCAAGTTCTGTGCATTTTGCCCTGGCAAATTCACTCTTGTTCTGTATCGTTTGCCTTTGTATCTGTTTGCTCGGTCCCTTGTAACTCATCCAAAACTGTTAAAAGCAGGACTGTCACCACAGTGAGCTGATTTCATGATCAAATATCCACCACATTATTGCAAAATACAGGGAATACAATCACCCATTGACCATAAGTATGATCCACTATTCAAAATCATTCAGCACACGCCTACGTGATCGTCTTTGGAGGATCTTGACACACATGGGGATTCCAAAGAGTCTCATTGAACTCTTTGCAGGTTCCCAGCATCAGTGACAGACCACAGGGCCACAGCAGAAGGGACAGCAGATGTTTTTCCATGGGATCTTGTAGCAGGATCAAGTCACTGCCATGGCACCGCCTATTGGTCACACCAGGAAATAGCTTGGTTTCATTGCAGTGCATTTTCTTCTGGCTGGCGTCTCTCCCATCATCACTCCTCTCCACTGTCTCCATCATCTCTCTGTGGACCCGCATCATGCTAAGGACTGCAGTATCCTCTTTGGGACACTGCCCTCTGGCTGTGCCCTCCACACAGTCCTTCCTACCTTCCATGGACATCAGCAGTCTTCAATCCTGGCCCTGTCACTCTGTCTGACTGCAGTGAAGGTCTAGCCCCACACCTCAGGGGTAAGCTGCAGTCTATAAAGGCCATGCTCTGTGGTGCCTAGGTGCATTCTCAGGGGAAGACCCAGGCCTGCCCATTAGTCTGGGACCTGACCCCAGGACCCTGTCAGCAGTCATCTCCTGTCCTCCTCACCCCCTTGAAAAGGTGGGGGGACACCTGGTTCTGCACTCCCAGAAGGGTATTGGGCAGAAGGGGCAGAGCTGGGTGCAGACAGCCCCACTGGCCCCATCCTCCAAAGCCAGCCCTGAGAGCTACGTGGAGCATGCCATGGGGCCCTATGGTGGTGATTTAAACGGCCTTGGGCTCTGGCTGATGTCACTTCTGCATCCGAATCTGGAGGCCCCATCACACTAGATACTGCACACACCCATTGAGTGAGAGACACTGGCTTACCCAAGTTCACCAATGAGGCCTGCGACAAAGGCGGAAACTGACACAACGTTGTTTGAATAAAACACCATGGTGCTACTCACAAGAGAATCCTTCCTGGATTTTCAGATCAAACACTAAAATTTCCTTAAAGAGACTTTGTGCACTGTTGCCAAAGAGACAGCCAGACGCAGCTGACCTTGTCTATCCCTTGTTTCTGTCTGTAGCAGGTATCTGCTACCATTTAGAACCTCATCTGTGACCTCCTCTCTGCCAGATACTACTCATCACCATTTCATAAGAACTGCTCTGCCCACTCCTTCACTGGGCTGAGCTAGTCTTATTCCTCTTATTTCAGGGGACGCTAAAGGGAATTCCTTTCATCAGTGTGGCAGAGAAGCAGCAGAATATTTATGTCAATATCACATTGCGAAAGATTCTTGTTGGGTTAAATCATTCTGAACGAGCATGCTGGAGAGGTTCTGGTACGCAACAGAGGTAGTAGGATAATCAGAGACATCCGCAGTTGTGTGCAAAGGAGACATAAATAGCCCAGGAATGCAGATTCGTTTTGCTTTTGCACACTGTAAAAATAACAAATTGAAACCAAATAGCATAGACAGTGCAATTCAACCCCCCAGGATAATCCCACATTGGACCAGATGCATTGGGGAGCATGAAATTATGAAATCAATAAACCAAACAAACACCAGGAAAGGACTGGAATGTGCAATGAACAAGGGCCTGGATTTGCATTTCATTTACACCTGTTTCACACTATGTGTATCACCACTAAGAGCGATACTGTTTCTCCTTATTTTCACCAATGTGAAGTGCAAGTAGGATCGGCTGTGGCTGGATATTTTCTGCTGAAACAAATTTTCAATAGATGTTTTTAAAAATGGAAATGTTTCCTGCAGGGGCAAACATCATGTTGTGACATTTTCCAGTTTTTTCAACAGGTAAAAACTGCCAAACAATCAAAACCTATGAGAAATGTTTTGGTTTACTGTTTCCGAAAACTAAAAAGATATGGAATTTTCCCTGACAGATGGAAAATTTGCACAACCTAGCTGGACTAAAATGAAAACTTCTAGTGCCTTCTGATTTTTTTAGTGTTAGTATTTGCCACTTCCGGAGCAGTGCTACCATTGCCTCAGCCATTTATAGTGACCTAAATTCTCTCATTCAAGATACGTGGTCATTGAAGAGTTGTAGGTAGTCCGTCATGTCCGATGATGATGTATTGAGCTTGCACAGGCTCACAGGTTGTGGACTCGCATGTGGTTGAGGAGACCAAGCTTTGAACGACCTGGGCATTCACAGTGGAGGCAAGGGAATTGTCCTGGCTCTGTTGGTGCGGCAGCTGCTGTTGCTTTCTTCCTCTCACGAGCATCAATGAGGTGTATGCATTGCTGCTCTTCAAAGTTGTCATATGCGTGTTGTACGAGAGCACGCCAGCCTGTTCAGTCTTTTGCATGCTCCTCTAGCTGATCTGGTTTTAAACCAGCATGAGCAGTGTTAGCCTTCACTCAGTCTTTATACCTCTTGCGAGGCCTCCCTTGATTCCTTTTGCTCTGGGAGAGTTCACCATTGAGGAGTAATAGAGAATAAAATTCTGGTAGTGGAGACTAAATGAACCTCTGGATTCAAATGGTTCAAACGTTGAGAAAGTTCAGATCTTTTGGCATTGCCGGAATTTTTTGTCTCTCTCTTTCTCTCTGGGATCCCTCACGTACTGAAAGATTTCTCCTTGGATGATGAGCGTGAAGGTCAATTCTGACAAGGGACACTCCGGCAGTGGCCACATGGGAGGTCTCTGTCTCCACCGGAGCTGACATCAATGGCCCTGATGCAGACCCAGGCACACTCCGTAAGTTGAGCTCTCTGCTCTTCTTCATAGAGATGATGCTTAATCTCAATCTATTGGGCACCATTCTTGATGATAGCGATCCCCCAGGTTACCCAGTTCTACACCTGCCTCTCCCAGGTGTCAGCATCAGTGTCGCGCTTTTCAAGGTATTCTTAAGGATCACTCTGTAGTGTGTCCTCTGCCTATCACAAAGCCTCACCGTGGTTCTCAGCTGAGTATAGAGAATCTGCTTAGGCAGATATGCGTCAGGCATCCTGACCGCATAACCAGACCATTATAGCTCCTATAGAATTGTTGTCTCAATGCTGTAGGAGTGAGCCTCTGCAAGGATGCTAATGTTGGCCCGTCTGTCCTGCCACATGATGCCCAATAGTCTGCTCAGGTACCTTTGGTGGAATTTCTCCAGATCACTTATAAGGTCTCACATAATGTTCAGTGAAACTCCACCATCACTGAATTATTAACCAGGTCTAACCAGTGAGATAATGGTGATCAGAAATGCTTTCAAAATGAGCGTTATTCACTGAAAGTTGAGATGTCTGTTCACTTCACGGAGCCAAATCCCTGCCACAATACATGAAATACAGGTTGCACGTCCTAAACCTGCCACTTGCTGGTCCAGCAACGTCTGTGGTTTGGCAAGACCATGGATGCTCCTGGACCAGAGAGCCTGCGCGGAAGGGCCAGCTGGGGCCAGGGGATACAGCCTCAGCAGCCCACTGGGGAGCAGTACAGGGCTGGAACCAGAGTCTCCCCGAGGGCACTCCCACGGGGATGGCGGAGCAACCCAGTTCTGGAGCTGGTGTTCCTTGGCAGCCCTGTGGGGACCAGCTCAGGGCCAGAGCTGGAGACCTCCATGGAACCACAGGCTGGGACCAGAATCCAGTCACCCCTTTTCAGCAGGTGAGCAAACATTGACTCTACTTGCTGTTGCCAGCAAAAGTAATTTAGGTTTGACATTGGGTTCTCTGAGCACAAAGATGCTGACTTGTTGGCCGTGAAGATGGTGTCAGCATGAGAGGTTTGGCTTCCTTGACCACAGAATGCTGTTCCAGGAAGAAAGCCAGCAAAGAAGGGATGTGGTTCACCTTACAAGGAAGGGGAAGAGACTATTTGGATGCACACTGGCTAACCTAGTGAGGAAGGCTTTCAACTAGCTTCAATGGGGGCAGTTGACCAAAACCCACAGGTAAGTGAAAAACACAGAAACCTGGGAGATGGGACAGAAATTGGGTGGGGGCCGAAGGGAGTATTCACTGTAATAGCAAGAATAAAGGAGGGACACAGCAGAACTGGGGCAAAAATCAAATCAGTGTCTTAGTTGTCTGTACACAAATGCAAGAAGTATGAGGAATAAGCAGGAAGAATTTGAAATGCTAACAAATAAACACAACCATTGTTTTTTTTTTCCTGTGATGGTATGGGCCAGCATGTCATACTGGCATCTTGGCAGCGCCAGCCGGGATCCCCAGCAGTGTAGTGGGGTACTCTGCCAGTCCCATGGCTGGGGGCTGGCTGTGGTGCAGAGCTCTGCTGGCAGCTGCTGCCCTGAGGACCAAGTCAAGGCTGGGGGAACCCCAGCAGCCGCAGGGCTGGGAGCCAGCCAGGGTGAGGAGCCCCTACGGCATCTCCAGCCCTGGGGACCCAGCCAGGGATGGGGGAGCCCTGCCAGTCTCAGCCACTGGAACCCTGGGGGGGAGGGGGTGGGGAGCAGGCTGTTACCAGCTCCTCCTTTTTTTTTTATAACAAAAAAGGCACTGAACACAACTATGACATAGTTAGTATCACAGAGACTTGGTGGGACAACCCAAATGACTGGAACATGGACTAGTGAGGGGGTATCACTCAGTGGTTTCAAAGTTGGCCTGCTAAACCCAGAATTTTCACTCTGCTTTGGAAAGAGAGACTGCTGAACTCTCTTTCATAGTCAACTTCGACACATTAACACGTGGTTTGAACCGGGATGCGAATTTTCTGGGACACTATGGGGCTCTTTGGCATACTTAGCTTAATCTAATTCTTGACTATCCCGCCCTCCCCCGCTCTCTGATTTGCTCACCTTGATAATTTTTTTCTGATTTGTCAACCTTGATTACTGGTTTTGGTTCTCTGTGCCTTAAATATTGAGTCTGTTCTGGTCTGGCTATGGTCCGAAGAATGGGGTCTGTCCCACGAAAACTCACCTAATAAATTATTTTGTCAGTCTTTAAAGTGCTACTTTACTGCTTTTTTGTTGAGAAATTCAGGGTATTAGTGGATAAGACCCCCATGGAAGCAAGACTAACAAGAGGGAAAAAAACAATTAAATATAGTTGCCAGTTTTTCAAAGGGACATTATTAAGGGCACAAAAGCACAATATTCCACTTCTTAGAAAAGACAGAAAGTACGTCTAGAAACCACCCTAGTTTAACAGATTTTGAATGATCTAAAAATCAAAAAAAGGAGTCCTATAAAAAGTAGAAACTAGAACAAAGTACAAAGGATGAATATAAACAGCACAAGTATATAGGGCTAAAGGAGAAGGCACAAAATGAGCTCAGTCTAGCTAGAGACATAAAGGGTAACAAGAAAGCATTCTGCAAATATATTAGGAGCAATAGGAAGACCAAGGACGGAGCAGAACAAGTGCTCAATGAAGATGGGAAAACAATAACAGAAAAGGTGAAAATGACAGAGGTGCTCAATAATTTATTTCAATTTTTACCAAGAAGGTTGTTGGTGCTTAGACGCCTACCATAGTGAATGCTGAAGATAATGAGGTAGGTTCAGACATTAAAACAGGAAAAGAACAAGTTAAAAGTTAGACAAGTTGATGTCTTCAAGTCATAAGGGCCTGATGAAATGGACCCACAAATACTCAAGGAGCTGATTGAGGAGGCACCTGAACCATTAGCTATCATCTTCGAAAAGTTGTGGAAGACAGGAGAGATTCCAGAAGACTAGAAAAAGGCAAATATAGTGCCCATCTATAAAAAAAGGGAAATAAGGACAACCCAAGAAATTACAGACTTCTCAGCTTAACATCTGTGCCAGGAAAAGCAATGGAGCAAATAATTAAAGAATCTAGCTGCAAATATCTGGATGACAATAATGTGATAAGTAACAGCCAGGATGGATTTGTAAAGAGCAAATCATGTCAAACCTCCCTGATAACTTTTTTTGACAGGAGAACAAGCCCTGTGGATAAGAAGCATGTAATAGAGGTGGTATACCTAGAATTTAATAAGGCATTTGATACAGTCTTGCTTGACCTTCTTACCAATAAACTAGGGAAATACAACATAGAGGGTGGTACTATAAGGCGGGTGCATAACAGGCTGAATAACCATTTCCCAAGAGTAGTTATCAATGACTCAGCCATGCCAGAAGGGCATATCAAGTGTGGTTCCAGAAGGATCAGTTGTGGGACTGATTCTGTTCAACATTTTCATTAACAATTTAGACGACAACATCAGTAATACTCTTATAAAGTATGTGGCTGATACCCAGCTGAGTGGGGTTGCAAGTGCTTTGGAGAATAAGATCATAATTTAAAATGATCTGGAGAAAAGGTCTGAGGTAACTAGGATGAAGTTCAATAAGGACAAGTGCAGCTACATCAGCTTAATCAAACGTGCACTCAAAATGCAAAATGTTACCAGTGATCCCATATGCTTTCACATTGGTTCTATCAGCAGATCAACATTTCTGCTGGCACCACATTCCACGTCTTTTTTCTGCTCTGACTTTTGTAAGATTTTGCATTCTGAGTCGAATTCTTTCTCTCTATAGCATCCATATTTGTTATTCTAATTAGACCAGGTTCAAAATTTGTCCACACAACAATTTTGTCATTGAAAAATAAATTTAATCAAAATCCGAATGTTTTGTGGGAACAGGTCAAATATGATAGGCAAAATATCTGTTAGTCTATAAGGTGCCACAGGACTTCTTGTTCTTGAAGATACAGACTAACATGGCTTCCTCTCTAATACTTTTCTGTGAAAAAAATTCTAAATAAATTATTTTAACTTTTCTTATTTCATATTAATATTATCATTATGCATGGTTATATTATCTGGTATATAGAGAGAGTTTGTTTGTCCATGAGTGAGCAAACGAGTCTGTCTGTTCATGTACTGCTCCTAAATAGTAGAGTATGCAGCTTCTGCTTATCTACTATATATTTTAGATTGTGTCTGTCTGTCAGTGCTATACTTGTTCAAGAACTCCTTTTAAACCGTAAGAGCCATGACCACGAAATTTGCTATGTAGCTTCCTCTAACCCTACTTAACCCAAGATCAGGGTTTGGTTGTGGCTGGAAAATGGGAAATGCCTGAAATCCCAGCAGGAAGGATGACATACATCAGACTCCTCAATGGGGGCAGTGCCTGCACGGAACAGCCATACAGCAGAGTGACCACTGGGGGCAGCTGCAGCAGGAAAACCATGGCCATGGGGCTTGGGCTTTCCATGCTGGTGGAATCAGAGAATCCAGTTATATTGATGGAATCAGAGAATCCAGTTATATTGATGTAAAAAGAATATAGTAAACTGGTATACCTCCAATGTGGATGCTCTTGTTCCAGAATAATGGTGGTTCTTTCCATGTTAGCTTATTCTCTCTTTCCCAAGAGACATAAATTACAGAAAAAAGAGAGACAAAGTGGGTGGGAAATATTTGTGCAGGACCAAGAAAGAGACAAGCGCTAGAACTCACAGAGCACTACTTTAGGTCAGCCCTGTGTACGGTCAAAACTTGTATTTTTCACTGACAGAGCTTGGTGTGATCAAAGACGTTACCTCACCCACCTGGGCCACTCACAGGCCCACCAACAGAGGGTAGATGCAAAGGGGACCATTGCCCCAACCTGGTGTTTCAAGCAGACTTGGAGCTCTGTCCACCGCCGCTGCTATGTTAGCAGTGGTGGTGGGCAAAGCTCAAGGCACTTTTGAAATGCCACAGCTGTGCTGCTGGGCACGGCTGTTTGGTGGGGAAGGCAGCACTGCAGCCATGGAAGTGCTGAGCTCTGGCTGCCTTAGGGCCCATCCCTTCCGCTCTTGGCCCCACCCCTTCAGGGGTGCAGAGCCCAGCTCCCCCTCCCACCTTGCCTCAGGGCCTCTGGTGCCTCTTGGCGCTGCAGGCCGTTCATCCATCACTCGGGCTATGTCTACACAGCAGCGATAGTCCTGAGTAAACCATTCCGCAAGACTTCTTGTTGATATCCCAAAATAGCGCAGCTATGCCCAAAATGCATTTTAAAATGGCTGTGCGTACACATGCCCCTCCCTTTCGGAAGGGGCGTGTAAATGACACGGATCAGAACTGTTTAATGAGGCGCTGATATGAATATTCAGTGTCTCATTAGCAGAAGGACGGCCAGTCACGCTTTGAAAGTGCTGCTTTTGAAAATCAAATTGGCCGTGTAGTGGTGGGCGCCTTGAAATAAACCCAACTTCGAAATTCCCTTATTCCCAACACATTTTGGAAGTAAGGGAATTTCAAAGTCCAGGGTTTATTTCGAAGCACCTGCATCTACATGGCCACTTTGCGCTTCAAAAGCAGCACTTTGAAGTGCGACTGGCCACCATTATGCTAATGAGGCACTGAATGGTCATATCAGAACCTCATTAAACAGTTCTGATCTGTGTCTTTTACAGGCCCCTTCCAATAGGGAGGGGCATGTGTAGACACAGATTTTAGCACTCGGCTATTTCGAAATAGAGCATCTACACACATAGAGCCTATCTCGAAATACAGGCATTGGATGCACTATGGCTTATTTTGAAATAGGAACTATTCCCTGTCTACACAGCCTCTCTTTTGAAATAGACGCTACTCTTCATACAATGAGGCTTACTAATTATGCATTAAGGCATCCTCTATTTCAAAATAACTTTGCTGTGTAGACCTATCCTGGAGTGTCCCGATGTGAGGTTCTGCCTATTTATTAGTTTAACCTCACACTTTAGCTTATGCAGACCTGTCTTTAGCTAAAAATTGGGAGAACATAATTAAAACGCCCCCCATTTTACAGAGAAGGAAAAGAAATATTGAGGACCTGGTTCACCTTCCCTTGAATTCTTTCCATTGACTTCACCTGGCTTGTGAACACATCCTATGTAACTCGCCTGAGGGGACAAAAGAAGCGTGAAGTAGAGCAAAGAACCAAAATTCAGAGCTCCTGATCTGCACCTTGACCAAAAGGCTACCCATCCTTGCCTGCTGGTTTGACAAGTATTTTGAAAAATGGTTGGAAGAGCATTGTCAGCCCATTTGAAGCAATAAACAAGCTTCTTGCGAAACAGGACTCCCAGCCGAACAGACGGAGATGACCCAAAAGGCAGGCGTTTCCGACGCCATATGGGAGACTTGGCAGTGAGTGTGGAATTATACCTCATTCCAGACTGTGAAAATAACCAAAGCCATCAGGTTTTTCACAGAACAAATGGGAACCATGTGACCCAACACAATGGAAAATGCCGAGCTGCTTTCAGCTTCACAAGGCCTGACACTTCTTTTTGATTTAACCACAATCGTCTAAGTGGAAAATGAATAAATGTCAAGTCCTTTTCAATAAATCTGTGCACGAGTGAGAATAGGAACCAGAATGAAAGCGTTTCACGGCATAAAGTTCATATGTTTGGAGCCCTGACAACATTTTCTTTCTTTTATTCTTTTTTACTATTATTATTAGACCTGGTTGACTTATATTAGTTAAAAAACAAAACAGTGCAGGACAGGGAACCAGCCAATGATTTGCAAGTTTGGAGTGAAAGTCAAACACATGATGAGATGTCCCAAGGCAAGAAATGTCAATTTATTTTTTATTTATTTTCAAATATTTCATAGAAATAAATATGATATTTGCCTGGCGCCTGCCGGGACAAAACAGTCAAATGTTAATAGTCCAGCCAAAATGGTCTTGTTTTCTTCCACTTAGGATAACCTCCTTTCTTCCCCAAAGCAGCTCAGCAGCTTGTTTTTGCCTGTGGGAACAAGCTGGCTGGCAAGCACCTGGGTGAGGGACTTAAAAATGAGAAATATGTGGTCATGGATGCCAGCTGAAAAACAATCAGACGGACTGTTCTCCATTGACTGAAATAAGGTTTACTTGGTTCTGCCTTGGTGCATGGAGCTGGACCTGACTTCTCAAGGTCCCTCCCTGACCTGCATTTATGTGAGATGCACAGTGTGAAAACCTGGGAGAGGAGGGTTAGCACAAGAGCTAGTGAGGCTATGAAGCTAGCAAATGCTCGTTACTCTTTGTAATAGATACCAAGTGGGATCCTCATTATGTTAGGCGTGTTACTAACATGTAGCATAGCCTGTCGCTGCATTGAAGAATTGGTCTAAACAGCTGAGGGACCCAAGTGCTCTTGTGCTTAGTTCAGTCTCCTAAACTCTAGTCCAGTGGTCAACAATCCCTGGCGCTGGTGCCAGGAGCAGCCCATGGGTTGATTTTCATTGGCAGGCGAGGCCGGAGCTCAGCTCCACCCATCGTCCCTCATGCAGTCAGGAGGTTGCTCAAAGCCAGGCCGCCTGTGGATTAACAAGAGATCAACTAATGCCACCAATCACTGCCTAACCGGGAAAACTCAGCAGCTTAATTTATTTACCAATGAAGCTGTTGTAAGCAGGCCTATTAATGGCCTTAACAAGTATCACCAGCGCTCGGGCTGTATATAGAGGTCAAAAGGTCAAATTTCAGCATTCTGCCTTGGTAAGGTTGCTGACCCCTGCACCAGACCTGCAGTGTCCTAGTGAAGTCAATGGAAGTACTTTTCTGCTGAAAATTACGCATGCTCTTGAGCTCCTTGCTAGATCAGAGTCTGAAATGGGGATTAAACAGAAGTTTGGGGCTGAATTTCCCCTGTGATGGGAGCACCATGGGAAGTAGCTCAGGTCTGTGCGTGTGCTGAAGATGGAGTGAGGCCTTTCATCTAGAAAAGAGCTGCTGCCTCCTTTATAAAGGAATTTCTTCTAGAAAATCAGTGTAATAGGAGTGATACTCACTTTCTCATGCCGCTCTGTACAGGAGTCCATTGACTGCAGAGCTCTGGATCTGGCCATTAGAGGTGTGTACATGGCTCGGTTTATATCGTAAGGGCATAACAGACACAACCAGCAGGACGGATCCCAGGGCCAGCTTACTATAATACATGTCCTTCATGGCATTGAGGAGGAGAAGAAGTCCAGTCAGTTCCTTCACCCTCCTGCAGCTCCGCTGGGATGAAATCTTACAGTTATCGAATCCTAGAATCCTAGGGCCGGAAGGGACCTCAGGAGGCATCGAGTCCAGTGCCCTGTCCAAAGCAGGATCAACCCCAATTAAATCATCCCAATCAGGTCTCTGTCAAGCCAGGACTTGGAAAACCTCTACAGACTCTGGTAATGCCCTCTAATTGTGTGTGCCACATTAGCTATCCTCACTTATCTGGTACAGAAGCTGATTTAAATGACCAATCCAGAGCGGTATCTGCTTACCAACAGAGAAAAAACTACATGGCTAAGTCTGAGGGGGCATTGTCAAAGAGGCTCTGTTGTGTAACAAGCAGGCTGCCCTCTGGCTTCATGAAACTATGTCACAGGATGGCATGTTCCTAGAATTATAACCAAAATAGACATTTGTGGTGGAAACTCATTTCTCCGGGAGCCACCAACAGTGACGGGATGTTTTAGGACAGCTGAAGACTGCTAGGCACTACTCCGTAGGACAGATCTCACCTTGGAGTCAGTCGGCCTGGAGTGAAAGGAGATTTATGAGCTAGTTATGGGGCAGAGGGCTGTCTTGCAGAAACCCTTTCCTTCTGTGAGGGGGCACATTTAACCCCACAACCTAGGGGAATGCTGGGAACAGGGAAGATTTCGAGGCAAGAGAGTGGAGTTTAGGCCAAACATTTCACACACCACACGTAAGGCATTGAACCATCTGGAAGGTGTTACGAGCCCAGTCCTGCTGAAACCCAGCGCAGGAATGAGTTTCAGGAGACCCATCAATGGCTCTGCAAATCAAGGGAGTGGTGATGAATAGGTCCATGAAAGTGAGATAAGTGAAAATGAGAACCACACTGGCCTGAGGGCGCCTGGCGTTTTGCTGCTCTGAGTTAGGCCGGTGTCTCCTGCTGTAGCCAGTTTAACGCTGAAGTCGATTACCCTTCCCTGCCTGTCTGGGGACTATGACATAATCGCTCGCCTTTTCGGTGTCGTTAGCCTTGTAGACGCTGAGAGTACAACAGCAAGGCTTAGAATTCTGCATGCCAGAGGGGCAGATGATGTGAAACAGGTCCCACTGGAGCTACCCCCATAACCCCAGTTGGGGACCCCTAGAACTCAGTGAAGTAGCATGGCTTTACGCTAGCTGAGAAGCTGATTCGGCTGGTTTCAATGGAGCTGTACCGGTATGCAATGGCTGGGTCTCTGGCTAAGGGACTTTCAAGAGGAAAAAGACCTTTTGGGCCAGTGATGGGCAGCCTCTGGCCCATGGACCACCTGCGGCCCACTTGTGGCCTAAGAACCCCCCAGCTGCCTTCCTCCCACCACACACCTGGCCATCGGAGCCCCACGTGCCCTACGCTTTCCCCTCCCTCCCACAATTTTCCCAGCACCGTCCCCATTCCTCCTCCACCTGGAACAGATCTTAATCAGCTGTTTGTGGCATTTCCAGCTCTGGGATGGAGGGGTGGGAGTGGGAACAAGAATGAATCAGCTGATTCCTTGTGCTTCTAAGGTGATGAGAACCTCAAGTGCTCCCAAGATGTAGGAACTGAGGGACTTGGCTGCCCCAGTGCATGAGAGCTGCTTGGGGGCAGGGTTGGTATGTGGGGCTCCAGGTGGTGCCCAAATTGGCTGTGGACTGCTGCAGCCCAATGGGGTGAAGGAAAGCCATTCATGCTGCCCATTCAACATCCCTGGGTGCCCATCACAATTTTAGGCCATACAGCTTATTCCTTCCTGCTGGTGCCCGATATCCTGCTGGATTTCGTACAGTTCAGGTTGAATTTCACACACACACCTGGGCCCCCGTGTTTGAGGTCCACAAACAGGTGAAGGACGTGGTGGCTGAGGACTCTGGGGAACAGTACATTGTTTCCATCCCTCCAACACCGAAGGATGGTGGTTCCTTGAGTCATTTGGCCTCTTTCCCAGAATGAGGATCTGTGGTAGGAGAAAGAGTTTTTTCCTGACATCACTTAAAAGTGATGCCTGGCACTGGTAGGAAAGAAAGCTCAGCTCTTGAACTGTCTGAAGTCCCCACCCCCTTCTGCCCTGTTCATATGACCCAGGTGGCTCAGGCCAGGTCTACACTAAGCAGGTAAGTCAATTTCAGATACACAGGTCCTGCTATGGCAATTGAGTGGCTAGAACCCATGTGTCTGAAACTGACTTATCTGTCGACCAGACACGTGAAATGGAACTCCAGAAGATCAGTCCTGACCAGATTGACCTTCCTGAAAGTGTAGACATGCCCTTGCTCCACAAAACCGCATGTGCAGCAACCATCAGAGCCTTTTCCTGTGCTCGTTGCTGGGAATGCCACACAGGTCCTTTCTTGTCTGAACCTTCTGATCCAAACCACAGAGAGTTCAGTTTCCTCAGTGCTCACACCTATCTCTGGAGCTGTCCCCAAAGTAGTCTCAGGTTTTGGCACATCACCGGAACTGTTGGACTGGCCCCCTGCAAACTTACATTCTGCAGACCTACTTGTACTGTAGGTGAAACAAGGACAGGAATGGTGGGCAAGGAACCAGAGAACCCAAGCTACTCTTTGATCCTGAAATGTGGAAGCTGCTGGATCCTTAGTTGGCTCATACTGTGCCCTCTCAGTACCTCCCCTAGGGACCCAGCAGCAAACCACAGATGACAGCAGAATGCATTCGATTATCATTGCCAGTTCCAGCCTAGGGCTCTAAAGTTGATGGCACAGAAAACACTGTAGATATACAATGGACCACTGGCTGGATGTGTGAAGGATGCAGTGATGGAGTTTCTAAACCCCACACAAAGGTGGAATGATTTAACAACCTGCTGCAAGCTTCTTAGCCTCAGTCACTGCTCCCGATGGAAGGGGTTGCCTAGGGGAGAGCCTGCAGGGCGGGCTGGGAAGGGGAAGCAAGACCAACTCCTCTTACTTGGGAAGAAAGTGCTCTGGAGGTAGGAATGGAGCGATAATGGTGCCTGCCACAGCCATCCTGGAGAGAAGGTAGGCCATGTGGCTATTTGGATGTATCTGGGCCTTGCTGATGGTCGTCAACCCAGGGTGTCCCACCTGAAGGGAAGGAGATATGGGGGACTGAAAGCTATGGGCAGAAGGGAGGAGAGCAAAGCCCACCTGGGACAAAGACTCCTTTGTTAGGTGTTGAACAGGGGAAGTTGAACCTCTTGGTAGTGACCTGCCCAGACGGCTGAGCCCGGAAGCTATCCAAGTGGCCTGGAAACAGCTTCGGGGGAAACTGAGGTAGAGTAGATGCCACACTGGGGGAAACAAGGCTGTGTGACCACAGTGCTGTGCTGTGCCAGGAGGCAGCTCACAAGGCACGGCAGCATGATGACAGATTCAAAGGGCCAAGGAAGTCGGGAGAGGCAAGCATCCAACCCCTGCCCCAGCTCTGCAAAGAGAGGAGCCCAGGCTAAACACAATGGAGTTGGTCGGGTAGAGTAAAAGGGTAAGCTCTTTTTTGCTCTGTGTTTTATGGCTCCAAGCACAATGGGGCCCTGGTTTGAGACTGGGGCCCCTACGCATTGTGATAATACAAACAATACTGAGTTATAACCGACAGAGAGGTGAAAAGAGTAAGAAAGGCACAGGACCAAATTCAAAGCTAGTGAATATGCAGACAGCATATTTGATGGTGTGAGTTCTGCCCTCTCTGTCTAATGGTTTGATCTTGGTCCCATCGATGTCCTCTAGGACTTATTTGGGGAAATTGCTCAGATGGGGGTTGGAAGAGATGGGCACTAGGGTTCTTTCTGGCCGTTGAGTCTGTGAATCTGGAAACACTCGCCTCTGACTTATATAGTTCAGGAGCAAGGCTTAAATCCTGCCCTACATCCTGTTTAGGCTCTGCTTGAGTAAAATTCCATGGCAACTAGAGTGATTTATCCAGCTATGGATCTGGAAGAACATGACCTTAAGTTGTAGTATGGGATCAAGTCCTTTGGGCAAAGCTCTCACCATCTTCAGAGAGAACATTCCCCCAGGCAATCAGTGGGTTTGGAGCTCTTAATATGGAGTTATATTCAGGCTGGTCTTTACTTCTCTGAATCAGCTCCCCATTCTTATAGGAACTGCCAGACTGGATCATGGTCTATCCTGCCTGTTATCCTATCTCTAACTGTGACCAGCTCCAGAAGCTTACATAGAGATAACCCACTGGCGAGCCTGTTACCATTCTCTTCTCTGTATCAGACTTGCAAAGGATACAGATATGTTAAAGTGCCCCCTTGAGAGCTCTAGCTCACAGGTGATGCATTTTCTCTCCCGGAGATCCCCAGTTCTATCACAGTTGTGATGACCACGAGAGTGCTGACCACAAGAAACTCTAGCAGATGCCAGCGTGGGATCATTTTCCCTTTGTGACAGCTGTGTCCTTATCTCCAGCTAACAGAGACCACACAAAGTTCCAAACCCCGACTTACTTTGATGAGGTTGGAATGCGGTGCTGCATATGGGAGGAACCACATGTGGGGACTCATAACTAGTGCCCAGCCATTAGTATTTTTTCTCTCTTTGCAAACACGCATCCCTCCGACAGACAGCTGTGAGCCTCGAAGACAAACCAGCATTTCTTATGACGGTTAGCACGGCGTAGCCTTGCAGAGAGGCAGCAGACTCTGGAAAGAGCCTTTACCGAGATGGAATGAAAAATGACCATTTCTTCCCCTAGCAGCCTTCACATGAAAGCTCCGCATTTTGAAGCCTAACAGATCCAGGAGGTTATGTAGGTGACTCTGATGTAAAAATATAATTAGCGCAATCAGCTGTTACATAAACATGTTTGCATGCTTTTTACTGAGCCTTGCATGAATGCTTCATAATAGTTAGTGAACTCAATGGGGAAAGGACTTTGCACAGAAGAAAAATAATAAAATGCAAGGATCCCAGATTGCGCCAGTTGGAACAGAAAAATAACCGTGGCAAAGAAAGTCATAATAAACTTCCATTTCCCTGAGATCTGCTGCCTGACGTGGTATTTACATTTTAATTGTTTCATAAGCTGTTATTTGCTTGTAGAAATGACCAAGCTCAGGTTTACAGGGCCCAGCAGTCAGTGTCCCAGGGGGCTGGTTTTGGAGGCAGTCTACACACGGAAGAGCAGCCTGCAAGAGAAAGTTTCTGCCAGGCCTTTCTATTGCAAGCCTGAGGGGAATGTAGAGTGTTGCAAGCCAGTGCAAAGGCAATGGGCTAGACGAAAGGAAAGGGCTCCTCTCCTGTCCTTGCTGAAGGAGCTTGTGCTTTTTCCCTCGGTGGATCTAGTGCTGGTGAAAGAGGTGGATGGGGTTAATCTCACATGGGAAAATGAACAAGGACCCTGGAGAAGTCCACCAACGCTGTCAAATGGCGGTCCTCACAGCGAGGGGGGAAGGGCTGAGAAGGCATTGGGTCAAGCAAGGTCAGAGGAACGGAGGTGTGTGATGAGGTGGGGTGTGTGCAGATTTTACTCCCCTGCTTAGCTTGCATGGGTTTCTTACTGTTCTGGAGCAACCCGAGGTGGATGCCTCAGTTTTCCTAGGCTCAGTATCAGGGCACAGTGGTGATGGGAGTTTTGGCGTGATGACTTCACACAGGTAGGCAATGGCCATCCCTGTTCTTTGTAACCTAAAAAAGAAAAAAGTTGTAATTTAATATACACATCTACAGCTGTAAGAGACCTTGAGAGGTCATCTAGTCCAGTCCCCTGCCTGACATCTCTTTGCCCCCATCCTTAAATGGCCTCCTCAAGGATTGGACTCATAACCTTGGGTTTAGCAGGCCAATGCTCAAAACACTGAGCTATCCCTCCCCACAGCTGCCCCTCCTCTAGGCAACCAGGTGATACCTTTCTTCCCCAGGAAACTGGACCAAGGAGGGAGGAGGAGCCTGGCTGGTTGAAATTGGAACTGAGCAGTTGGGTGTGGCAGTCTTGTCTGGCTGGAGAGGTAGGAATGAGGACCATGGCCCTGCTTGGGGACCCCACACCCCCAGGCCTTCTGCTCTCCCCAAGATGGATTGTATGGATAGCTTCTGGTTTCTGTGCTGACAAGTCTGTTCTGTGCTGTTCTGTGTCCCTGTTGCCTAATAAACCTTCTGTTCTCCCTGTTGAATGAGAGTCACATCTGAGAGTGGATGGGAAATGTATCCACTTGCTGCATTTGATTAATAGGAAAGGTATGTTGGCTCGACAACCTCAATCCTATGAAAGCAGGTGGATGGAGAAACTCCAAAAAGACTAAGATTTTACCAGCTAGACGTTCTCTTTCCATCCTTCCTTCCTTCCTTCCTTCATCAACATTTGACATCAGGTATCAACAACAAAACTCCTTCTTTAAATGTGCAAGGAAGAAATGCTGGAGCCTAAGGATTGGATGGAGTAGATAAATACACACAAACCAAGGGATATCTTGGGAGACAGCCTGGTCTCCTGAGATCCTGAAAGCAGAGGTGGGACTGAGGCTTGGAGTAGTTTAATGGTTGCTACTCACAGCCTGAGGCTGTGATTACAGGGAGCACAGTTCATGCTTTAAGAGTTCTGTCTGTAGAGCCCTTGCCCATGCTACTGCAAACTGATGGCTAGTGTTTCCGCTGGAGATGGCCCAAGTGGGGGATGGTGTGTTTGTAAACAGGACTTGGGTGGGACGCCAAAGTGGAAATTGGATTAGGGTTCCCATTTGATAGCAATGACATTCCCTGAGTTCTTGCTTGTCTGACCTTAAATAGCAGAGGCCTTGCAAGATCTGTGACTCCTGATGGAGTGGAGAAAGAGGAGACACATTTATCACTCCTGGATGTGCATACCAAGCTGCCACCAACTCAGCATGAGCATCCTCTGGCCAACCATTTGGAGGCCAGCAGTGAAAATAATTATGCCTTCTGGGAACTGATACAGGGACTTCTTGATAACTTCTCATCTTCTTCTAGCCAAGGCTCTTATGTCTTCAATTCAAGACACAGCAGGGAGAGATTTCACATGTAACTGGAAAGAGCTGGTAGTCTGAAATTTCCTTTCCCCACTCCCATTTATGGCACATGATGGATAGAAAGAAATTTTCTGAGACAGTTATGGGAGCAAAAACAAAACAAATAAATCTCATTTGTCCATGCTCAGATCAACACCTTTCCCAAAAGTCCTAGACGCCGTCTCTCTGAAACATTAGGAAAAGTCTAGATGACAATATTACAGTACTATAAAACTATAAACATTGTATCCAAGGATCTCAGAAGTTACAGCTGGGCCATGGGCAGCCAGACCTAGCAGTCTGAGCCAGAGTCCACAGTCATTAGACAGGCGTCAAGAGTCAATTTGGCTGGACAACCGGGGATCAGAAACAGAAGACAAACAAGATCAAAACCACAAGTCAGGGGCCTGGATCAGGAGTCACACTGTAGATCAAAACTGTGAGTCAAGAACCAGAGTCGGGACAGGTCAGCACACTGGTGAGTCAGAGGCAGGAGACAAACTGGAGGCTGGGACCCACAAGTCAATGCCAGGAGTCCAGCTGGGTTCGAATGCCAGGAACAGAAACTGAGAAGCAGGAGCATGAGGCATACAGCCTCTCCATCCAGAGTGGGGTGGAGCCTAATGGCTCAGACAGGTTCCTAGTCCCACTGCTGTAATAGTAGAACCAATACGATTTTTCTATAACCTCATTGAAAGGCCTTCCTCTACAGCCAGAATGAGAAACAGCAGCCAGTCACCGTGAGACTAGAAGTCACGGCCTCACATTCCATCTAAATTTCAATCATCTCAAACCTGGCTGTTAAGAAGGAAACCCCATCCTAAGGGCACCCACTGTCACCAGATAAAGCAACAGCACTCAAGAAGTGTAAGACAAAAGTTAGTTAACAGTAACAGAGAGATAGCCGTGCTAGTCTATATTCTATGAAAGCATAAAAGCAGTCCAGTAGCACTCTAAAGACTAACAAAATAATTTATTAGGTGATGAGCTTCCGTGGGACAGACCCATTTCTTCAAACCATAGCCAGACCAGAACAGACGCAAGATTTAAGGCATAGAGAACCAAAAATAGTAATCAACGTTGACAAATCAGAATTATTATCAAGGTGAGCAAATCAGAGAGCAGAGGGGCAGAAGGAGGTGGAGGAAAGTCATGAATTAGATAATTTAATTCTTAGTTAGCAGCATTTTGTCTGGCAAGAAACTACTTATCAATAAGTGAGGTTGTGGAATCCGCATTCTATGACGATTATTCTCACTTTCCTACTGGATGTCTGCATGCTCTGTGTTGGGTGTGTAATTGTTTCGGTCTGCTGTATAATTTATTTTGCTAGGTGTAAATCAAATTAAGGTCGGGGGGGGTAGGATTGGTGAGGTACTTCTGTTACATTAGGTTACGATTGGGTAGTAAAATTATACTACAATGATTGGCCAAGCTAGAGCTAAGCAGGTCTCAAATTTCACTACTGGAACCCAAGAAGGAAAACAGCAGAAAGGAGGAAAGAAGGAAAACAACAAGAAAACTAGGAAGAAGGTGGGGGAGGACTCACTCCCAAGGCCAGAACTGCCAGACCCTGAGGTGCAGCAATCAGCCTTCAGATAGACTGACTTTGTCTGTCCCAACAGGGAAAGGCTGCCCGCCTTATCAGGCTCGATGTGCATAACACTGTGGCTGTGTCTACACTTGCATTCCTCTTTCAAATGAGGTATGCAAATAAGGGAAATCAAAATGCAAATGAGGTTCAGATTTGCAAAGCTGGTACCTCATTTGCATATTCTTATTTGAAAAGAGCTTCTTTTGAAAGAAGAAAACCAGTGTAGATACTGCTCTTTTGAAAGTAACGCCCATCTTCAAAAAAAAAAAAAGGGAAAAAGGAGTCTTTCAAAGATGGGGTTTACTTTCAAAAGAGCAGTGTCTACACTGGTTTTCTTCTTTCAGAAGACGCGCTTTTGAAATAAGAATATGCAAATGAGGTGTCAGATATGCAGATCTGGACCTCATTTGCATTTTCAATTTCCCTCATTTGCATACCTCTTTTGAAAGGGGAATGCAAGGGTAGACACAGCCTGGCCGTGTCTACACTAGCCAAAAACTTTGAAATGGCCATGCAAATGGCCATTTCGGAGTTTACTAATGAAGCGCTGAAATACATATTCAGTGCCTCATTAGCATGCGGGCAGCCGCGGCACTTTGAAATTGACAGGGCTCGCCGCTGCGCGGCTCATTCAGACGGGGCTCCTTTTCGAAAGGACCCCGGCTACTTCGAAGTCCCCTTATTCCCATCTGCTCGTAGGAATAAGGGGACTTCGAAGTAACCGGGGTCCTTTCGAAAAGGACCCACGCCTGGACGAGCCGTGCGGTGGCGAGCCCTGTCAATTTCGAAGTGCCACAGCCGCCCGCATGCTAATGAGGCGCTGAATATGCATTTCAGCGCTTCATCAATAAACTTCGAAATGGCCATTTGCATGGCCATTTCGAAGTTTCTGGCTAGTGTATTTGTAGCCCCTGTGTGTTCAGCAGGTATTCTGCTTGCTTGGTAATTGTAAATAAATAAAGACAAGCATATTACTGTGTAAGGCTTTTTCAGTGGCACAGATCCTGCAGACCCACAGGGAATTGTGCCCTGAGCCCTAGGAATTGGGTGAGGGTGGGAGTTCAAATTCACAGGGTCATGTCTTGAGCCCTTGGGACTGGGTAGAGGCGTGTGTGCCCCTGAAGCATGGAAAGGATAAAGAAATTTGTGCATGTAACACTGCTTGTGCAGGCAGGGCCAGGGAACCAATCAGCCACCCTGGGACTCTGCCAATTGGAGCTGAGAGGCGGAGCCTCATAGCAGGGCGGGGCTTTCTGGGCTGTGGCATCATAGCACCAGGAGGAGGGTGGAAGCATGGCTGCTGTAATGGCCTGGACTTGTGACCTCAGGTCTTTGACATTCGATAAACTTCATACGTCTATCAGTCCAGATCACCCACAGGTGGAAAGTGGCCAGGTGTGCCGATGGGATGGGGAAAGAGGAGGCAATTGCATAGGGACCCAATGATACAAAGGGGCCCGACGCTTCTTGCCACTTCTGAGAGCCTTTGGCCCCTTTGAAATGCCATGAACCACTACTTTGCCAATCTGCACAGCTCTGAGAGTGGGGGAGGGCCCAGTGCCATGCTCCGCCCCTTTTTCTTGAGGCTCCACCCCTTCCAGGTTTGCAAAGCCAATCCCCCACACACCTTGCCTCCAGCCTGTGATGGCTGTTGGCCCCTCTGAAAGTGGCTTATGCTGCTTCACAGCAGCTGAGCATCACCTTTCATTGCCCGCTGCCTTGATTGTGCATAACTATTTCACAGATACCTCAGTGCGGGCCTGGAAGGGGGTCAGCCATCTTGGAACAAGTTAGCGTTTACTGCTGGGCATGAAATCCAGGAGCTTTGTCTACCAGTCGCTTATGCTCACCTTTTCCCCTCTCTTTTATGACAAAGTCCTTTCAGGCTTCTCCTGTTCTGCCACGTGCTCAGGGCATCGATCCTCCCACAGCCTGGACTTTTCTCCCATCCACCGCTTTCCCAGTTGTTTTTCTCTGAGCACATCTGATAGTGATCTGAGTCCTAACGCTTTCCATTAATTCATTACAATAACACAACATCCTCAAAACATACACACACAAAACTTTGAAGTCCAAAAATCTCAACCAACAGGGCAAGGAGGGGCCTGCGTTGTGTTGTTTTCAGTTTTAAACAGCACCGTTGCTGTTTGAGCTGTGGCCGAGGTGGAGTTTGTTTTTTTTTTCTCCATTGCTGTTGTTTGCCAGACATCTTCTGATGTGGAATTTGCACATGTTCAAAGCTGAAGTAAACTATTAACATTTTTTCTTCCCCTTTTCTTGGAGGGGGATAAAGGCAAGACTATAACAACAAGGCATGCTTTCCTGCAGCAATCATGTGAAAGCCATTACTGAGCAGCTCTTAACATGGACCATATCCTCCAGTCAGCCCTACTAAAAAAGACACAAAAAATATGTACATGCCACTAGATTCTTTCTGGGAATCGATTCCTCCTATATTGCTAAAACAACAACAATAAGATGAACATAAGAATGGCCACACTGGGTCAGACCAAATGTCCATCTGGCCGAGTATCCTGTCTACCAACAGTGGCCAATGCCAGGCGTTGCAGACAGAACGAGCAGAACAGGCAATCATCACGTGATTCCTCCAATGTTGCCCATGTCCAGCTTCCAGCAAAGAGAGGTTAGGGACACCCATCCCTGCCCACCCTGGCTATGAGCCATTTAAGGACCCAATTTCCATGAACTGATCTAGTTCTTTTTTGAACTCTGTTGAAGTCTTGGCCTTCACAACATCTTCCAACAAGGAGTTCCACAAGTTGACTGTGAGCTGCACGAAGAATCATAGAATCATAGAATTCCAGGATTGGAAGGGACCTCAAGAGGTCATCGCGTTCAGGCCACCACCCTCATGACAGGACCAAGTACCGTCTAGACCATCCCTGATAGACATTTATCTAACCTGTTCTTAAATATCTCCAGAGATGGAGATCCTACAACCTCCTTAGGAAATTTATTCCGATATTCGACCACCCTGACAGTTAGGAACCTTTTCCTAAGGTCCAATCTAAACCTCCCTGGGTGCAGTTTAAGCCCACTGCTTCTTATTCTATCCTCAGAGGCCAAGAAGAACAAGTTTTCTGCCTCCTCCTTATGACACCCTTTTGGACACCTGAAAACTGCTATCATGTCCCACCTCAATCTTCTCTTTTCCGAGCTAAACAAGACCAATTCTTTCATCCTTTCTTCATAACTCATGTTCTCTAGACCTTTGATCATTCTTGTTGCTCTTTTCTGGACCCTCTCCAATTTCTCCCCATCTTTCTTGAAATGTGGTGCCCAGAACTGGACACAATACTCCAACTGGGGCCTAACCAGCGCAGAGTAGAGCGGAAGAATGACTTCCCATGTCTTGTTCACAACACACCTGTTAATGCATCCCAGAATCATGTTTGCTATTTTTGCAAAGAAAAGCATCTCACTGTTGACTCATATGTAGCTTGTAGTCCACTATAACCCCAAGATCCCTTTCTGCCATCCTCCTTCCTAGACACTCACTTCCCATTGTGTATGTGTGAAACTTCCTTTTGTTTGTTTTCTTCCTGCTACCCATTAATTTCATTTAGTGACCCTGAGTTCTTGTGTTATGGGAACAAGTAAATAACTTTTCCTTATTGACTTTTTCCACACCAGTCATGATTTTATAAACCTCTACCATATTCCCCCTTAATCGCTCTTTTCTAAGCTGAAAAGTTCCAGTCTTTTTACTCTTCATATGGCTCCCGTTTCCAGCTCCTTCTCCTATTTTGTTGCCTTTTTCTGAACTTTTTCCAATGCCAAGATATCTTTTCTGAGATGAGGCGAGCACATCTGTCTGTAGTGTTCAAGTTGTGGGTGTTATCTTGAGTTGTCATAAATGCAATAAAATACTCTGTCTTATTCTCTATCTCTTTTTTAATGATTCCCAACCTTCTGTTTGTTTTTTTGACTGCCGTGACGCATCGAGTGGATGTTTTCCGAGAACTATCCAGGATGACTTCAAGATTACTCTCTTGAGTGGTAATAGTCAATTTAATCCCCATCATTTTGTATGTCTATTTGGCATTATGTTTTCCAACGTGCATTACTTTGCATTTATCAACACTAAAATCCATCTCCATTTTGTTGCCCAGTCACCCAGTTTTGTGAGGACCTTTTGAAGCTCGTCACAGTCAGCTTTGGACTTAACTGTCTTGAGCAGTTTAGTGGCATCTGCGAGTTTTGCCACGTCACACTCCAGCTCTTCCTCCAGATTGTATATTGGTATGTTGAATAGGTTAGGTCCCAGTACGGACCCTTGTGGGATACCACTAGTTATTCATTGAGCTGGGATTGGAGAAATGCCTCTTTGACTGGATGGCTCAGGCCTTTGACATTAGCTCAGCCAGAAGTTCCTCCCCAGGTCTGTGGTTGAGAGATGGTGCCTCCCTTGTTGTTATTCCCACCACAGTACCCTGGAGAGGCACCAGATTTTGATCATAGCCCTATAGCGCTAGGTGCTGATTTGAAGTGGTTACAGCCTAAATACACAAGACACAATAAGGATTATCCTCATTGTCCATTGAGTTTAAGATGAGGAGGGGCTTGGATGAGCTACATGGATCTTCCGTCTATTATGGGTTGTTAAATTTCATCCACCTCCCACTATGCTCTGCCCCTCCTGCCCCATCAGATTCCCACCTTTTGTTGTCAAGGCCCTTCGCAACTCTGATGCATCCTCCTTATATGCTCAGTTCTTTTTTTCCGACCTGCTTCCGTCCACCCTTGTTCTATTGCGTCTCCTCTCATCCCCTTTGTATTTCCTGCCATGCCACTCCTGGAACGCCTGCAGAGTTAACCTGCAAGGCCCCGGCCCTGTTGTCCTTCCGATTCTTCCGTGAGTTCCACTGCTGCTGGGACACCACCAGGGAGTCAGGCAACCAGTGACAGCACTGTGCTCTGGCCGTGGGGAAGAACAGATGCCAGTCCATTTATTTATTTCAATATGGACTTTTCGGATGAACTGCTACCATGTGGAACCACCACATTGAACTGTCACTAGCCTCTATCCTCATGGTGATTGTTTCCCGCTATCTTAGTCCTCTTGGTTTCTTTCCCTCCAGTTGTTTCTGGTGCCCTCTTTTAAATTAGATTAAATCGGAAGCTGTTTGGGACAAGGGCTAGGTCTGCCTATATGTTTACACATCTCTTGGCAGAATGAGGTCCCCAGTCCGAGGCCAGGTCCTTGGCCTTTCCTAAGTCCTCTTTGAGGGCTTTCTATGGGAACAGTTAGACCACAGTAAGGGTGGATTGTAAATCCCCCTTCCACTAGCCTGCCAGGGTCTGACTGTCCATGTGCCCTCCACTGAGGCACCCTGGCTGTTTGTTAGAGCTCTTTGAGCTAATCTCTGAATGCTCCACAAGCATTAAGGAACAGTTCACGCATGTCAGCGGTGTGCAGATGGCCAGTTAGAGGCCAGGTCAGTGAAGGGGAGAGTCACATCCAGTGTTCCCTGTAAGTTGAGTGCTTGGGTGGCTGCCCAGGAGAGATTCACATTCTGCCTAGCTGAATGGCAGACTGGCCACAGTTGGCAGTATATTTTTCTATTGGTGGTGCACATCTGCACATGCTTTGGTGCACATAACAAAATTTATTCTGCCTATGCATTTTAAAAATTAGCGTCATATCCCAGTGTGTCATGGTTATTTGCTTGTGTGGGGTGACACACAACTAGCAATACTCCAGCTGATCCTGCCACCCCCCTGCAGAGGGCAATCTTGGGTGGGTCCAGGCAGTGGTTAAGGCCTGGGCTAGAGTACAATGCATCCAGTCCGGTATCATGCTATGCAGTGGTTCGAGTTAAGCAGCGCTGGTCAGTGAGGTTTCAGAGGCTGAATGAAGCAGACCTCTGTCCCCATTGAGATCTTTGAGCGCTAGTCCAATAGAAATCAAGGGGTATTAAAAGGAAGTTATATCCCCGGCATACAGCCCTGTAGAGTTGCTCCAATTTGGCCACCTCCTCCCACAACAAACAAATAAATAAAACCACGCTGTAGGTATAAAGCCCTATTAAATATTGTAATGTCTGAAGAACACCACAATAAACCTGCAGCAACCTCTTCCTTCGATCCATTGAAATTCCAGAAAGGTTTTCCATCGGGGCCAGGAATGACAAGTGTGACAATGAAAAGTGGTTGTCAAAGAAAGTTAAGGAAACTTCTGTGAACTCCCCTCCCCTCTTCAGGGAAAAAAAAATTTGGAATTGAGATGTAGGGGAGAGATTTGGGTTGTTTCTTAACTGGGGCCAAATATTCTTTACTTCGTCATGTGAGTATGAGAAGGGGAGCCGTGTTAGTCTGTATCTGCAAAAACAACTAGAAGTCCTGTGGCACCAGGTGCGATGAAGTGCACTCAGCTTACAGGGAACACTGGATATGACTCTCCCCTTCACTGACCTGCACACTACTGACATGCATGAACCGTTCCTTAATGCTTGTGGAGCATTCATAGATTAGCTCAAAGAGCTCTAACAAACAGCCAGTGTGCCTCAGTGGAGGGCACATGGACAGTCAGACCCTGGCAGGCTAGTGCAAGGGGGATTTACAATCCACCCTTACTGTAGAGAATCTCCACTCCATTGCATCTGACAAAGCGGGTCTCTGCCCGTGAAAACTTGTGATCCAAAATATCTGTGAGTTCATATGGTGCCACAGGACTTCTCACTGGTCATATGAGAAATCCTACTGATTGGAATAGGATGAATCAGACTGATAAGGGGAGCCACAGAGGTTACTCTTGCCTGTGGATAGTGGGGGGCGGAAGGGCAGAGTGAGGGCAGCTGGCTTCAGCAGTGTTATTGAGCACACTTAGTCTCTAATTCCACTCTCCGTGCCTTTCCACGAGGCAAGTGTATGGACCAGCCAGTTGGCAGAGAACACCTGGGGATGAAATGGATGAAATCACCCCCGAATGAGGGATCCTTGAGAATTATGCTCCTGGTTTTCTTTCCCATGCGAATGCCCCTGCCTAAGGAAGGACTCTGAAAAGAATATGTCTGTGGAAATACTGGGTTCATGAGAACAGAACTTTTTGTAAACAAATGCATTTCTTAGCTTCCCAGAGCAGCATCAGCGGCTTTTTGTAGGGTTTGGAGTCAGAGCTGTATTTGACATTCCAAACCCAAAGGCAGATTCCGTGGGCTCCCCCCCTGCCCTGCCTCACAACAACCCCCATTTTCCTTCCTAGTTACCTCTATCTTGCTTCATTCTCTTCTCATCATAGGAACATCTGGTGGCAATGCTCTGCCTGGAATTTGAGCGTGTAAATGGTATATTCGCTTCCTTCTCATTAAAACACTCTGAGGTTGAATCATAAAATTACAGCGAAACCCATTCCCATTCCCCCAGTGGGCAAACATCTCTTAATCAGTCTGCCGAGCTGCTTTTATGTTTAAAATTAATTGATTCTGGAAAGTTTTTCTGTTCTTCTTTTGTCAACTACATAAACAGTTTTACTCAACAGCCTGGAAAAAATAAAAGCAAAAGGATGAGGATGGGGACAATCACTGGGGTGAAGCGAGTAACTCATCGCGTGCGAACCAGCCAACATCAGGTGGTAGCACAGGAGGAGTAGACAAACGCCCTGAAGAAAGAGATGGAAACAAACCTTAGAGCAGAAAATAGGGCACTAATGCGTCTCTCTAAGGGAAAGTGAAAGATAGGGAAATTGGGGGCCAAACCCTTGGCTGTGGCATGATAGGAAAGATCCTTCGGTATTCTGATGAAGTGAGTCTGTGCTCACGAAAGCTCATGCTCAAAACTTTTCTGTTAGTCTATAAGGTGCCACAGGACCCTTCGTTGCTGTTTGGTATTCTTGGGCCTGAAAGTCAATGGAGGCACATCTGCGTGAAACCAATGTGAAATCAGAAACAGGCCTGCTGGTGTAATGTGAATGAACAATCCTGACTTGCCTCTGCTGAGAAGTTGGCCCTGCCGTTTTCTAAACGGACAGCTAAACGGTAGTGCGTAGAGGCTCCAGCCAAGATTTGAGCTCTATTGTGCTAGAAGCTGTACGAATGCACAGCAAGAGACAGCCCCTACTTCAAAAAGCTCCCAATCCACATGGACAAGACAGACAAAGGGTGAGAGTGGAACCAGGCACAGAGAGGGGTGTTCACACTAGAAACGCCCCACATAATATCACTAATTGTCTCCCTTCTTTGACTGGGCAGAGTTAGAGATGCATCTATAGATAAACTGAAAAAACTCCGTTTCCTGGCTGGGCTTTGCTTTGTTTTTTTGAACAATTGCTAGTAGATCCTGGTTCTGGTTGTGCTGTATATAGAATTAAACAACTGTTCTTTGTACTTCCCTGTTCCTTGTTCCTTCTGATATTGGGTCAAACAAGATACACAAAGAGGTGAAAAAAAAATCTAAGGTTCTGAGTCAGATCTGGAGCAAAGATCCTTGCTTGAATCTACTCCCAGTCAGTCCTACACCAAATGCCCCCCAGTTTGTCTGGCTCTTTATTTTAGTAAGCATCAGAAGGGTAGCCATGTTAGTCTGTATCTGTAAAAACAATGAGAAATCCTGTGGCATCTAATAAGCTAACAGGTATTTTGGAGCATAAGCAAACACTCTCTACTAAAAGGGTAAATTTTTCCCTTGGATAGTGGAACAGCATGACACGCATGTATGACTCAAAACAGGCCTTCAGGTCAGCGTTGTACTGGGTTTGGCTTGATGCTGTGAATTGATCAGAATTTCACCTTTTTGATTTCACCCCCTAGAAGGAAAGGTAACTTTTTCCTGCTCTGGGGTGTGAGTTTTTCTACAGCCCCACTTAACCACTTTTTTCTGCCCCATCCATTTGCCAATTTTGTGTCTAACTTGTTCTCGGCTCTTATGGTATATGTGGAATGTGGCTATTTCTCCCACTAGCCTGCAGCTTTCAAAAAGGAATCTAAATTTAAAAAAAAAAAAAATGTCTCTGGCTTTCCTTGATTTATTTCTCTGTCCTCACTAAAATGCACATTTTTTTGACTCCCTATTCCTGCTCAATTGGTGAAGCCGTTAAATCACCATAGACATAAATTGGGCTCCTGCATAAAACCACTAGGCACTTTCCTCAGCCCAATATTTTAGCATTTATCATATCCCTCTGAAAAAAGGGTGATGGCCAGGCCATGCTCTCAGAAACCATCACCCAGAGTCCATCAAGCTCTCCAATGGAACCCGCAAGGAAAACGCAAAAGAGGAAGACCTCGGACAACGTGGAGAAGATCTACTGAGATTAAAGGTCAACAACTGGGGTACTCCTGGGATCAGCTAGAAGTTTTGTCCTGAGACAGAGTGAAGTGGAGGAGATTTGTAGATGACCTGTGCTCCACTCGGAGTGCCAGGGTTTCATCCTCCTCCTCCTCCTCCTCCTCCTCATCATCTTTCTTTGTCCTTCAGTCAATTCTCCATTGACACAACATTGCCTATGTAGATAGCTCCAGGCTTTTGACCTGATACTTTGGCTATTGCCACTGATGGTGTCACAGATCCCCAGGATCTGTGCGGATCCCCAGATAATCATTCCCTTGGTGGCAGCCTGTCAGTGTACTAGCCCCACTGTGGGTTCCACTCTTCCCCATGAGTAGGTCCTGCAGCCCCAAACCCTCTGAGTCCAAACCTTTGGACAGCCCACCTCCTGCCTCCAACTGCAAGCTCTGGCCTGGTGACAGACTCCTTTTCTGACACTGTTACCTTCCTCAGGGGTCACTGCACCTCAGCAGCTATTTTGAAATAAGCGCTCTTTCGAGATAGGAACTATGTGCGCAAACTATGTCTTGCGAAGTAGCGAAGTGTTATTTCCAAATACATTTTTGTGTGTAGCACCCCTATTTCGAAATACCTATTTTAGCATAGCTGCTCCGGAATAGTTTATTTAAAAATTGAGCTGCTGTGTAGACGAACCAGCCACATCTACACTAGCAAGTTATTTTAAAATATTTTTCGAAAGAAGGGGGCTCTTTCAAAAGATCCCACGGAGCATCGACACACAAAAGGCACCCATTCGAAAGTAAATTGAAAGAACACGGCACTCCTTTTGAAAGCACTCTTCCACTGCCGTTTCAGGAAGAGCTCCTTCTTTTGAAATCCTGTTGCGAAAGACAACTCTGTGGGGCCCTTCTTTCGAAAGAGCGGTCCTCATGGGGCCTGATTTTTCAGCCCCTCGCCCATTGTTTCGAAAGAGCAGGGGCTGTGTGGATGTTCTCTTCTGAAAGAGCAGATCTCTCTTGTGGTCCATTTTTGTGTGTGTGGATGCACTCTTTCGAAATAAGTTCTTTCAGAAGAGATCTTCTGGAAGAACTTCTTTTGAAAGACAATTATAGCATAGATGTAGCCACCTTAATGTATTACTGTTCAAGGAAAGCAAGCTGAGAGTCATAGATAATCCCCTGACTCCAAGACCTGAGGATTTAAAACCACCCCCTCACACAATTTTCACAAACTGAAGCTATCAATATGCTCCTTGGGGATGCTAGGCATCATTAATGAAGCCTGGTGGAAAGACAGCAGCCTGCATAAAAGCCGATCCTTCCCCTCATGAGGTGGGGAGATGAGGTAAGAACCACTATGGAGACTCAGAATTACTGGAAGAAATGGACTGCAGCCTTGGCTGGTAGCCTCGTGTGAAGAGCTGCTCCATGCCGGGAGCTCTGCTTCCCTATCCCTCTATGTACACCCGCTATGGAGAAACCTGTGATTCAGACAAAGGCCCCGGCTGACGCAGCATGGAGCACTTGCCCGAGGGCTACGTTAACACACTAGACCGAGGAGCTGGAGGTGGCAAAGGCCACATGAGCTTTGCAACAAGGTCAAGCCCTCCTGTCTTTCCCCAGGGCCCTTTTTCTCGCTGCCCATGATACGTCCCTTTCTTCCCATTGCTGGGTGCTCAACAGCCTCATTACAGAGCCTCAGGGTCCCAGTGGCACAGTCACAGATGTTCGTGTGTGTGCAGAGTTCGGGCCCCGCAGAGCGCTCTTTGTTCAGGTGTGAGCAGAAATGCCAACAGCAGCCGTGAGGCCCCAGGGACAGGTGGGAGTGGGGTCTGGCTCTGCACCCTGGAAGGAGCAGGGTCGAGGGCACAAAGGGCAGGGCCGAGGGCATCCATCCCTCAGTACCACCATGCGGGGCCATCCCCCCTCACAGCCTTGCACAGCTGCAGCAATTCAAAGGGACCTGGCATGCCAGGTGGGCCTGTGTGTGAGGGACTCTCCAGTCCTTGTTTCATAGCCCCTCAGTGCTTGTACCACGCATCACAGCCCTTCACAATGTAACATGAATTCGACCTACACAGCTGTGCCTGGGCTTTGAGGGTCATGGCCCTTTTTGTGATTACCCTGCTCACACACATTGGTCTTCCAGAGCCCCTGTTGAATTCAGTGGGACCATTCAGAAATCAAGGCCCTACTGAATGGGAGGAAAGATATAAACTGGCCTAGCAGTTGTTGCCCTCTACCAGTTAAAATTCAGTTGTTGTTTAGCCTGTCGTGATGTGGGACACATGCAAGCATGATGAACTGCGTTATCAACAGCTGTCATTACCTGCTAGAACTTGCCAGGAAGGAAAAAAATTGGAGTTATCAGAAAATAACCCTGTCCTGAATCAGGATGAAAAGTAAATCTTGAATATTTTCATGAACTAACAGTCTAGAACTAAAAATGTCAATCAATCCACATGTATTACAGGGGCAGCCGTGTTAGTCTGTATCTGCAAAAACAACAAGTCCTGTGACACCTTATAGACTGACAGATATTTTGGAGCATAAGCTTTTGTAGGCAAAGATCCACCTCATCAGATCAACGGTTCATCATTCTGAAATTTTTGTTCTCCCTTTGACATTTTTCCAACATAACGGGGGTTCCATTTTCTAAAATTTCTAAAGAAAAAGTCATTTTCAATCAAAAAACCAAAAATTTTCTGGTTCAAAAATGTCAACGTGGGCCATTTTATTAAGTTTGAAAGTCTTTTTTTTTTTTTTAAGAAAAAGAGTCAGATTGGTTAAAACTGACCCTGTTTCATGAACAGTTTCACATTTTGACTTAATTTGCTTTTTCTTTTGGTTAAAAATTCTCCCTCCACTTCTGTTCCCTGCCTCTAGACAAACACATGGCTACTTCTCTTGCTACTTTGGATCTGCTGTAGGGATGCAGTATTCCCTCTATTTTTGTTATGTCCATGGGCAGAATAAATTTTGTTATATGCGCCAAGGCATGTGCATATGTGCACCACCCAAAGAAACACAAACAGCCCACTATAGGTGGCTGTGGGTGCTCTGCCAGTCAGCTGGGTGGCACATGAGTCTCTCCTGCTCACAGAATCTGTGGCTAATGTATTCATTAAGGGGCCACGGACTGGGTGGCGTGGAAGGAACCAAAATGATGGAAGAAAATATCCCTTAGTATCAGCCACGTACCCACAGCATTCATCAGCAGCCATTACAGGTCCCTTTCTGTAGCTGCAAGACTGAAATCAAGGCACAGTCATGTATGTTCTTAGCTGGAGGGGACCCCAGTTACTCAGGCAAGATAGCTGTGTTTTCCCTTCTGCATAGTCAGTGGTAACCCTCTCTGTAATTTCATCCCCTCAGAATGAGGAATGAGGATCAGGCAGCCTGTGGACACCCAATGGCAGAATGGCAAAAGGGAAAGGATCCTTCTAGCTAGGCCAAGCACTGGGAAAGTTGAGGACAAATAGTGCATCCTTAACACTGCCTCTTATAAAAGTGCCTAATAAGGCAATATTTCATTATGTAGCTATGTATGCCCTAAAATAAGATAACTCAATAGCATTATTTTCTAGAACCTTGGATAGTCATGTGTGCCCAAGACAATCTATGCTAATGCAATTGAAAGCTATGCAGTACTATAAGTTCCTTGCAAGGGAGCAGAGTTAAGGTTGTGAATTTCACCTTAACTTTCACATCTCCCAACTTTTGAGGACTTAATTGTAACACAGTTGAATTAACAGAGTCTTTTGCATTTCATTTCCCAAGTTTTTTATATGTGGCAAAGACAAGGACAGCAAGCAAATGCATGAAGGTATCATGAGGGCTTAAATCAGCATAAATCCTTAAAGCCATAAGCACTTAAGCTGATGTAAGTCCTTTAAGCTTCATAAAAGCCAAAAGCCACCTTATTGTGGGTGAAATCACCCTAGGGATGAGGCCCCACACAGGCTCTTACATGACACTTAACTCCCCTATTAAGGATTAAATGGTGCCTTATGCCAGCTCTCTATACTGAGGTTAATTTTGCCCTAAAAGTAGTTTAAGGCCTTCAGGCAAGATAAGCATTTAGGGAAGGATCCTGCTATGCTCTGCCGCCCTTAAGACTCTGGCACTCTGCAGGACAGGGTGCTTAACTTAGTACAAGAACTTATTCTGGATGATGCAACTATGAGTTCTAGAGACCTTTCTGCTGTATAAGTTATAATATTTACTTCTTTCATTGGTACATTTCACAGCACTTTACAAGGGGTCACTAACTCCATTGAACATAGGGAGAAACTGAGGCATGGGGAGGTAACAGGATTTACCCAAAGTCACCCAGACAGCTAGTGGCAGATCAGGGAACGCCCCAGCTCTTCAGTGTGTCAGACATATGTTTTCAGACATATGGCTGCCACACTTACATACCTATCATTCCACTTCACTCTACCACTGGAGTACCTGGCCAAACACACTGTCCAATCCAGTACACTTGATATCCTAAATTTCTGCTAGGAGCTGCCTGAACTCAATAGCCAGGCTAAGGGTATGTATGTGCTATGGGTAAAGACGTGCAAAATTGAACGATCTGGGGTTAGCAGTCACCCTCTGAACCTCTTGATAGTGCAAGGAGAAGGGAATTTGATGGGAGAGTTTCTCGCATCAACCTCCCTCAGTGTAGACAGCCAGGTACGTCAATTGCAGATAAGTCGATTCTATCTACGCAATTGCCATAGCTAGAATTGCATATCTGCAATCGACTTATCTGCCTAGCAGAGACCGAGCCTAAAAACTGACATAACCAGGGCAGCCTAATCTTGAAAACTTTACTTAGAGGTAAGCCAATCAGTGCAAGTTTTACCTACAAAAAGTAGCAACACTGGAACTTCAGCCCAGTGGTGCATGTGGAGATGAGGACCTTTCCGCAGTCACACCCATGCGCATCTAATTCTTGCTCTGAGATGTATCAGTGACTTCTGATAGACAAACCAGGCCAGTGTGAATCTTTGGCCCCCTCTAGTGGTTGCTCCAAAGAACAGCTTTGTGAGGCTTCTTCAGGAGGGCTGGTAGCAGCGCTGTTCTTAGCGCAACGTGAGCCGTTCATGGTTTTAGCTCTGAAGATCCCAAGTTCAAATCCCATGCTACATGCTTGTTCTGATGTCCTTTGCTGAGGTGCTTTAGAACAGGAGAATATCTGTACTGGATGAGACCCTGTTCTCCCCGTAAGCTTATTGTTTAGGCAGCCACCCAGGATCGATTCAAGTGCCACCCAGCTGATTAGCAGATCCCCGCAGCACCACAGTCAGCAGCATATATTTCTATTGGTGGTGCACATTCCCATATGCCTGGGTGCACCCAACAAAATTTATTCTACCCATGGATGGAAAAAATTAGAAGGAACCCTGGTCAGACCAACAGTCTATCAACACCAGCCTCAAATCTTCTGCCAGAGGATTCAGAGGGAGTGAACCAAACAGGGCAATTATCAACCACTCCACTCCCTGTTGGCTAGTCTGACCAGGCAGTTCTCAATATATATTGAAGCACTTCCTTTGCCTTCAGGATTATTTCCACACAAAGCTGGCCAATTTGGAATAATTTCTGAGTGATCCCATGCTCAGGAAACAAACAGGGTCTCCAAAAGTTATGTACAATCGAGACTTTTCTTTCTTTCTTTCACTTTCCTAGAGGTCCAAAGCAGACATGGGGATTTTACTGAAGATTTCTGGGAAACATGTACAATGATCGTTCATGGCAAATTTCAGGCTGAAAGGTGAACATGTGGGATGTGGCTCTGAAACGCCTGAAACAGAAGCTCAGAGATGGGGGACAGTGTCAGGCGCATGCCTAGCAGACCCAGTAGAGTTACCCCCTACCCCCACACACACTCATCCAAACCGTGGTGATCCATTACGATTGCTGGGCTTGCCATGGTGCCGCTGACACAAGGATTCGTGTAGTGATGAGACACAGCAAGGGTGGAAGGTGATTGCCTGAGGCATTGGGAGAGAGCCTCAGGGTGTGTCTACACTGGGAGCTGGGCAGTATAAACACCAGCTTGAAGAGACATACCTGTGCTAGCTCTGTTTGAGGGACACCCCAGTGGTTGCTAGCTGCCCTGAGTACAGGCCCCTTTGAAGCAAGAGATAATGGACAGGGCAGCTAGCCCTTTCTGCTGCTTATGCCACCACAGCTCTTTTTAATGTGTAAGGACTCAGTCAGAGCTACCCAGGCACCAGAAGAGGTCATCAAGTCCACACCCCTGACCTCACACCAGGATAAAGCACTAACTGTAACATCCCTGTTAGATATTTATCTAACCTGTTCTTAAATATCTCCAATGATGGAGATACTACAACTGTCCTAGGCAATTTATTACCGTACTCAACCATCCTGACAGTTCAGAAATTTTTCCTAATGTCCAATTTAAACCTTCATTGCTGCAATTTAAGCCCATTGCTCCTTGTTCTATCCTCAGAGGCCAAGGTGAACAATTTTTTTCCTGTCTCTTTGTAGCACCCTTTTAGGTACTTGAAAGCTGCTATCAAATCCCTTCTTAGCCTTCTTTCTTCCAAATCAAACAAACCCACTTCTTTTACTCTTCTTTCATAGGTCATATTTTCTAGACTTTGAATCATTTTAGTTGCTCTTCTCTGGACCCTCTCCAATTTCTCCACATCTTTCCTAAAATGTGGGTCCCAGAACTCAGTACTCCATTGAGGCCTTATCAGTGCAGATTAGCCTGGAAAGGTTATGTCTTGGGTCTTGCTCATAGCATTTTCCCAGCTGGACTGGAGTTCGGGCTTTGGGGACAACCCATATTTCCAGATGTCAGAAACTGCACTCCAGGCCAAGTGGAGATTCCTCCGCTGCTCTTTTCTGCCTGTAAGTGCAAGCCCAAGTCTGTAGACTAATGTTCCCTTGACTAACATCCACCCCATATGCAGATATTTTCCATCTGTGTGTGGAATGAATTTTTTATGCACCAAAGGATGTGTGATGTGCACCACCAATGGAAGCAAATGCAAAGTGCTCCACTTTGGAAGGAACAGTCAGTTTCACACATACAGAATGGGAAGTGATTGTCTAGGAAGGAGTATGGCAGAAAGGGATCTAGGGGTTATAGTGCACCACAAGCTAAATATGAGTCAACAAAGTGATGCTGTTGCGAAAAAAGCAAACGTGATTCTGAGATGTGTTAACAGGTGTGCTATGAACGAGACACGAGAAGTCATTCTTCTGCTCTACCCTGCGCTGGTTAGGCCTCAGCTGGAGTATTGTGTCCAGTTCCGGGCACTGCATTTCAAGTAAGATGTGGAGAAATTGGAGAGGGTCCAGAAAAGAGCAACAAGAATGATCAAAGGGCTAGAGAACATGACCTATGAAGAAAGGCTGAAAGAATTGGTCTTGTTTAGTTTGGAAAGGAGAAGATTGAGTGGGGGACATGATAGCAGTTTTCAGGTATCTAAAAGGGTATCATAAGGAGGAGGCAGAAAACTCGTTCTTCTTGGCCTCTGAGGATAGAACAAGAAGCAATGGACTTAAACTGCAGCAAGGGAGGTTTAGGTTGGACATTAAGAAAAAGTTCCTAACGGTCAGGGTGGTCAAACATTGGAATAAATTTCCTAGGGAGATTGTAGAATCTCCATCTCTGGAGATATTTAAGAACAAGTTAGATAAATATCTATCAGGGATGGTCTAGACAGTACTTGGTCCTGCCATGAGGGCAAAGGGGCTGGACTCAATGACTTCTTGAGGTCCCTTCCAGTCCTAGCGTTCTATGATTCTATGAAACATATGTCGCCTTCTATGGGTTGCTGTGGGCACTCTGCTAATCAAGTGGGTGACATCTGAATCTCTTCTGAGCAGCCGCCCAAGCACTCAGCTTACATGGCACACGGCCGTAGAGCTGGACTCTGAGATTCACAGCCACGTTCTGTTTTGTGCAGCCTCAATGTGCTTTTTCAGGGTGAGAAAACACAAAGCAGGCCCACTCTTGGAGCTCTGCTTTTCGGCTGGAAAGGCCGTCATTTCCAAGTCGTCAGAATCAAGAGGAGCTGCATGAATGGGTCCACTCAGCTAGCCCCATCTCCCTTCTTCAGTTTAGGTGAATTGTGAATAATGAAGGCGAAGCAATTTGGTGAGGTGACGGAATAATTCTGTCCATGAGTGAGGCTCAGTTGTGCCAACAGCCGCTGGTGGCCCCTGGGCAAGGTGGAAGTGGGGTCTGGCTCTGTGCTCTGGCAGGGGTGTGGCCAAGAGTGGAAGGGGCGTGGCCACGAGCAGAAGGGGTGGGGCCAAGAGCAGTCAGCTCTCAGTGCCGCCTGAACCTCCGCATTACTCTGCACTCCCTCGGAGCCGAGTGTAGAGCATGTCAAAGAGGCCCAGGGCAGCTGCCCCCTTTGTGCCCAGCCACTGACGGGCCTGGTGAGGCCATGTAGCCCTGCCTATTACATCACCTCTCACAGCACGTCTGTCAGTAGAGATGGGTGTGACCCAGCCCCACAAACTGTACAGTTCACGGGACTAGGAGATCATTGTCTGACCTCTTGTATGTCACAGGGCACTAAGATCACAAGCCCCCCCCCCAGGACCAAACCCAACACCTTGAGTTAGAAGTGTTGAGCCCTCAGGGAACTAAACAATCCTTTGCCGCAGGCAGACAACAGGAGAGAGGGCTGCTCCACCAATCTGCCTGCCTCCAAACTTCGGGAGTAGCTCAGACTAGAGCCCGGCCCTTTGGCAAACCCCTGGCCTGAGAAGAACCTGAAAACTACCTCCAAACCCTCTGTTCTCAGGTCTTGAGGAAAGACCCTCTCCCCTGCCTGCCCCCTCACACAGTGGGCCAAGCAGTGATGAAGGGCTTGCAATGATGAAGCTGACACAGGGATTCATGTAGAGATGAGCCACAGCAAGTGCGGAAAGGGTGTTGGGATGGTGCCTCGGGGTGTGTCTACAGCAGAGCTAAGCAGTGTAAATTCCAGCTTGAGGAGACCTACCTGCACTAGCTCTCAGCGCTGGTCCCTTTGTGAGTTAGGCCTAATCCTCCTTTTCTTCTGTGCGAGGCGGAATGGAAATCCAGAGCAGTTTAGATCTGGTCCAACTCAACCCTCTGCCAGGCTGATTTATGGGCAATTCAGGCTTCCCATGTCTGAGCCTTGAAATATTCCTTCCCTCCTCGCCTGCATGTGATTTTGCGTGTGTGCATCGGAGAGCGTCTCGCACCATCTGTCTTCATTACTGATAGACACGCTGGCATCTGATAGGAGTTAGATTTAGCACTGTGTGACTTGTGGGGCTTTTAATGAGCTCGTATTTTACCCGCTCTCAAGTTGAAAGTGTGCCAACTTCCAAGAGGCCCAGTAGCTTAGGCTAAACCTTTGGCTGCTCACCTCTGCAGCCAGAGACTGCAGCTCCTCTGAGAGCAGCTCTCCAGCCTTGGCTGCCAAGAAATGAAATCTGGGGATGCTCAAGGTTCAAACATCAGCTGTCTTCCGAGTGTGCTGGGACGTAGGCCGAGCGTGCGTGTGTGTTTTCCCCATGAGCTGGCTGTTTATTTTCAATACACAAGTGGGGAATTGCTCCCTTCCCCCCCTCTTCACAGCTTGTGTCTCCTTCCTGACATCACAACAAAAAAAATCACTTGCAATTTCACCAGGCAAAAGGACTGACTACATGCGCTGCTGGTATAAACAAGGGCAGGTAGGTTGAAATTTATGTCAGCAAAAGATCTGAGTCCATAATCCCAAAGGGATATGTGCATTTGCAAAACAAAGTTAATTTACTGTCACAGGAGTTCCTTAGATGACCTGTTCCTGAAGCTGGAACTTAATGTAGTACCCAGAGGCACTGAGACCTCATCTGTGTTGAGTAAAGTCTCTGCTCTACAGGCTTGGCCAAGAGCCAGCTGGCCTTTAAGCTCACATGGTAAAGTACCAGAAATGCATGAGCATAAGCTTTGGTGGGCAAAGACACACTTCTTCAGATGCAGGTAGTGGAAATTTGCAGAGGCAGGTATGAATAGGCAGGCCAGATATAAGGAGGTTAACGAGCCTCATTGTCTACAGCCTTGCTTTGGCCTGCCTATTTATACCTGCCTCCGAAGAAGCAGGTCTTTACCCACCAAAGCTTATGCTCATACATTTCTGTTAGTCTATAAGGTGCTACAGGACCCCTTGTTGCTTTTGCAGATCCAGACTAACACAGCTACCCCTTTGATACATGGTAGAGTACAGGGCTTTAGACCCTATTATCACAGGTTCTATCCCAGGGGCTGCCAAGCTGGGTCTGTTGGCATTACAACTGGTGTATTAGCTGGGAAACAAACCCAGGTGAACAGCTTCAAAGGCAGCTATGCTCACCACTGCTCCAGTTCTAATGCTGGTGAACCCAGGCTGCCAGTCCTAGGGATAGAACCTGCAAGCATAGGGTCTAAAGCCCTGCACTCTACCACATGAGCTAAAAGCCAGCTGGCTCTCAACCAAGGCTGTGCAGCAGAGACTTCACTCACCCCAGATGAGATCTCAGTGCCTCTGGGTACTACACTAACTTCACTATCAAAACAGAAAAGTGGTCAAGTAGCACTTTAAAGACTAACAAAATAACTGATTAGGTGATGAGCTTTCATGGGACAGACCCACTTCTTCAGACCAGAACAGACTTAATATTTAAGGCACAGAGAAGTTTGTTCTGGTCTGGCAATGGTATGAAGAAGTGGATCTGTCCCACGAAAGCTCATCACCTAATAAATTATTTTGTTAGTCTTCAAAGTGCTACTTGACTGCTTTTTTGTTTTGATAATATATAGACTAGCACGGCTTTCTGTTTGTTAACTTCAGTAGTTTGGGTTCGATTTTCTAGCAAGGAGACAAAAGCAGCACCACAACCCCATCTTGGAAAGCTTTTGTGAGCACCTGTATTAGCTCGGGAAAGTAATGGACAAATCAAGCTGACTTGAGCCAATGGTAGAACTAGTAGTAGTAGTAGCAGCATCCTTCAGTCTACATAGACTATGGATCGCGCCCTTCGTAGTTCCGTTTGGCATACTCATTTGCAGCGTCGGCTGTGACTGTGAAGACCCACACGAGAGTGACAGTCCTTGCTGCATCTGTTGCATCTGTAATGGGTGTCTGGCAGGTCCTTGCTGTGCTTTCTGTGGGCTCGCTTCTCCTTTGCTAGCTGTCTGATCCTCAACTCACCCTTCTGAAGGCCCTTGTATAGTTCCTGCCTCCATCTGCTGCGATCATCTGCCAGCTCCTCCCAGCTGTCTGACTTGATGTCTACTTCCCTGAGGTCTCTCTTGCAAACATCTTTGTAGCGCAGCTGGGGGCGTCCGGGAGGTAGGTCTTTTGCCAGAGGCTAGCTCGCCATACAGGATGTCTTTTGGGATCCTTCCATCATTCATCCTGTGGACGTGGCCAAATATAAATGACAAATTCTCAGGCTTGGAGGAGCTGACAGACATTCGATGCAGATTAAAATAATGCTCCATCAGCTTTTCTGGGCTCAGATTTTGTCGTGGGATGGCTGCATTGCTGAGGCTCCAGAACAATGCCAACAGCTGTCGGAGTAAGGAGCGCTCCACTGCTTTTCTGACCTGCACTGAATTCTGTTCCGTTCCTACAGGAATTCGGGGAGGGGGAACGAATGCTACCAGTGCAACATTGTGGCCAAAGCGCTAATACCATCCGTGGCTCCACAAGTGGGACAAGCTGGAGTAAGAGCAGAGAGGTGAGTTTACTTTTGCCTTTGGCATGGGTGAAACTGCTGCTGGAAGGCCATGTCCAGTTCTGGTGCCCACCATTCAAGGATGTTGAATGCAATGAAATGCAATGTAATGCAAGGATGTAGAAAAGCTGCCTTATAGTGACAGTCTTAAGGGCGCCATCTAGTTAACTTAAGAAAGCGGAGTTTAAGGGGTGACTCGACCATAGTCTGTAAGTACCTACTGGGGAGTAAATATTTAATCAGGGGCTTTTTGGTCTAGCAGGGATGAGTCGAACACAACCAATCTGTTGGCTGGAAGTGGACTCTAGACACATTCAGAGCAGCAATGAGGCATGCATTTTTTAATAGGGTGAGGCATTAACCACTGGAACAGTTTACCAAGGGTTGTGGTGGGCTCGCTATCACTGTCATTCTGCTGTAGGAGTTGGCAAGAACTTCATCACTGCAATCTGCTCTTGGAGTTTTTTGGGGGGAAGTTCTCTGGCCTGATTACATAGGAGGTCAGAGTTGATAATGGTCCCATCTGGCCTTAGAAGCGATGAACCTACGATTCTCCTTGCAGCCAGAGACAACTGGAGACTGGATTTAGAACTGTGGCACATGGTCGCATCAGCTGGCCTGACTGTTCCATTATCCTGAATAACATCATTCACCACATTCCTGGAGGCTTTCTCCCCCTTGGGTCATGCTTCCAGGAACCTCACTCGGATCCAGCTTAGATCTCCCCATTCATATCACTGGATTTGAACCCAAGCCCAAGCTCTGTTCCCAGCAAGAGCTGCATCACCCATTAGGAGTGCTGTAGACCTGTGTGCACGTACTGCATATTAAGAAAGACCTGGGCACCATGCCAATGGGCAGCAAGTCACTAAGTAATGTAGACTTTGCAGAGCTGGGTGAAAGCCAGGAACATACTTTGTTCAGCTAGTTTGTGCCCTTTGGGTTTGGTTGCAAATGTGAAATGTTAAGGACAATTTGGATCAAGGACAGAAATTCAACCAAGTTCTATAGGTAAGTGAAGCACCTCTGGGTCACTGGTAGTGACTCTCTGCAGCTGCTTCTGTGCTTGTGGCTGTCCATCCTCCGCTTCTCCTCCCTGGGTGTTTTAGCTAATGGATCCCCTCCGGCTTTTACTCACTGTCCAGGGCTGAATGCAACAGCTGGCAAAGGACTCCCATTGACTTTCACGGCAGTTGGACTGAGCCTCCTGGCTCTACTGTGTCCTTTTAGACTTCTACGCTTATAGTGGATGGAAACTTTAACTGGTGGGAATGGAACTTGGCCAGGGCGCTGCAATCTGTCTGGACCTGACACCTACCATACAATACTTGTGTGTCCCTTCTCAGGAGCAGCCCAAAAGCTGGAGCACCATTGGTTGAGGTAAGCACCAAAAGTCTGGCTACATATTGAAGATGTGCTTTTGTGGGCAAAGACCCACTCCGTCAGATGTGTGTCATGCATCTAAGGAAGCAGGTGTTTGCTGACTAAAATTCATACTTCAAAAAAATCTGTTAATCTGGTGCCACAGAACTTCTTGTTGTTTTTGTGGATACAGACTAACATGGCTACCTCTCTGATACTTATTAAAAATGGAAGTCCCAACATATCTCTCAGCACCACAAACTCTCACATGACATTTCCTGGAGCTCATGCTTCTTCTGGTTGGGGGTGAAAATGGCCTTGTCTCATGTTATCTTGGCACTTTTGCTGCTGATTCTGGTCAGAAAGAAAAACAGCTCAACCAAAGTTGTGGAGCCATGAGCACGTTTTCCTTTGGGGTTGGGTTGAATTGTTGATGAAGATTCAGGTTGTTCTTTTATTTGCCCCAGCTGTAGTTTGAAGAGATGAATGGCTCAGTTGTATGGGCTTCCTAAAGGAAGATAATGACTCAACCAGTGTCAAGGTAGCAAATATAGAGCAAACGCCTAGGGTCAGCTTCAGATATGGGGAAGTCAACGAATCCGCCTGCCCCCATTCAGGAATGTGTTGGCATTTGAAGGTGATGGTTTAGTTCATCTCCAGTATTCATAGAATCATCGAATACTAGGACTGGAAGGGAACTCTAGAGGCCATCGAGTCCAGCCCTCTGCCCCAATGGCAGGACCAAGTACTGTATAAACCATCCCTGACAGACATCTATCTAACCTGTTCTTAAATATCTCAGCGATGGAGATTCCACAAACTCCCTTGGCAATTTATTCCACTGTTTGACCACCCTGACAGTTAGGAACTTTTTCCTACTGTCCAACCTAAACCTCCCTTGCTGCAGTTTAAGTCCATTGCCTCTTGTTCTATCCTCAGAGGCCAAAACAAACAAGTTTTCTCCCTCCCCTTTATGACACCCTTTTAGATACCTGAAAACTGCTATCCTGTCCCCTCAATCTTCTCTTTTCCAAACTAAACAAGACCAATTCTTTCAGCTTCACTTCATAGGTCATATTCTGTAGACCTTTGATCATTCTTGTTGCTCTTTTCTGGACCCTTTCCAATCTCTCTACATCTTTCTTGAAACGAGTTGCCCAGAACTGGGCACAATACTTCAACTGAAGCCTAGCCAGCGCAGAGTGGAGCAGAAGAATGACTTCTCATGTCTTGTTTACAACACACCTGTTAATGCATCCCAGAATCATGTTTGCTTTTTTTGCAACAGCAGCTGTGTCTACACGTGCACGCTACTTCGAAGTAGCGGCACTAACTTCGAAATAGCGCCCGTCGCGGCTACACGCGTTGGGCGCTATTTCGAAGTTAACTTCGACGTTAGGCGGCGAGACGTCGAAGTCGCTAACCTCATGAGGGGATCAGAATAGCGCCCTACTTCGACGTTCAACGTCGAAGTAGGGACCGTGTAGACGATCCGCGTCCCTCAACGTCGAAATTGCTGGGTCCTCCATGGTGGCCATCAGCTGGGGGGTTGAGAGATGCTTTCTCTCCAGCCCCTGAGGGGCTCTATGGTTACCGTGGGCAGCAGCCCTTAGCCCAGGGCTTCTGGCTGCTTCTGCGGCAGCTGGGGATCCATGCTGCAGGCACAGGGTCTGCAACCAGTTGTCAGCTCTGTGTATCTTGTGTTGTTCAGTGCAACTGTGTCTGGGAGGGGCCCCTTAAGGGAGCGGCTTGCTGTTGAGTCCTCCCTGTGACCCTGTCTGCAGCTGTGCCTGGCACCCTTATTTCGATGTGTGCTACTTTGGCGTGTAGACGTACCCTCGCAGCGCCTATTTCGATGTGGTGCCACGCAACGTCGAAGTTGAACATCGACGTTGCCAGCCCTGGAGGACGTGTAGACGTTATTCATCGAAATAGCCTATTTCGATGTTGCTACATCGAAATAAGCTATTTCGATGTTGGCTTCACGTGTAGACATAGCCAGCATCACACTGTTGACTCATATGTAGCTTGTGGTCCACTATAACCCCTAGATCCCTTTCTGCTGTGGTCATTCCTAGACAGTCTCTCCCCATTCAGTATGTGTGAAACTGATTGTTCCTTCCCATACAGAATGGGGAGAGACTGCCCTGTACTGTGACTTAGTCCAAACTGAGGCTCTGTTCCCCTACTATGTGCTCAAAGCCTCAAGATCAGTGGAGGACACCAAGGCAAAGGGCTCTGTGCAGACTTGACTACATCATTTCAGTGCCTCGGACAGCACTGGGTTGTCCATTACTGGCAGGGGATCCCACAGACTTTTCAAGCCTTTGGGCAAGACATGGGGAGCATGGCCTGCACTCCCGGAAGGGTTGGGACCTTTGTTGTCCCCTCCATTATGCCACCAGCAGGCCGGACTATGGGAGATTTGGGCTTTCAAATGGGTAAAGTGGGAGTTGAAGAGGCTGGCTGTTGCTAACTGTGCATTGTTCTGCTATAAGGTTGAACATGAGTCTGGCGTAGGGAAGGTGGTGGCACAGAGGGGAACTACAGAGGAAACACTCCCTTTGTTATCGAAGGGTTGAGGGAGGATGAGATATGGGTCAGAGATCCAGGACAAGGAGGAATTCTTTACCCCAGCTAAGCTGTTATCTTCCTGTATGAACTTATGGCTGAACGAAGAGCAATGATATCAAGTTACAGAGGACAAGGTCTAGGTTGGCTATTGGGAAAAACTATTTCCCCAGGAGTGTGGTGAAGCACTGGAATGCGTTGCCTAGAGAGGTGGTGGAATCTCCGTCCCTGGAGGTTTTTAAATCCTGACTTGATCATCCCTAGCTGGGATGATTTAGTTTGGGTTGATCCTGCTTTGGGTAGGAGGCTGGACTTGATGACCTCCTGAGGTCCCTTCCAGCCCTATGATTCTATGAGTCTATAACCACAGCCAGCTTATTGATCCTCTAGACCTCAGACTCCCCATTCTGGAATAAAAGCATTCCCCTTGTCTCACTGCATGGCTGTTAAGGGCCATTTACCAGCACAGTATGCTACTTATCATGTACATCAGCCTCTGAACAGGCAACTGGAGAATAGCTAATGTGACATCCATTTTTAAGAAGGCTCCAGGGATTATCACAGTAATTAGAGGCCAGTGGATGCAGGTGAGGAGTTCCTCAGTTGTTTGAGCAGTGGTCTGCTAAATCTATGGCTGTGAGTTCAATCCTTCAGGAGGCCATTTGAGGATCTAGCCAAAACAGAAGTGTGTTTAACATTATGAACAGGGTAGGGGAGTTCACTCACTAGAGACCCTTCTCAGCTCTATGAGATGTGCACCTCCACTTGCTTTACCTTCCCTTTTCATTCAGTACCAGGCACATTGGTTGAAGCTCTAGTAAGAACAGAAGGATCAGGCACATACATAAACATGGTTTGCTGGGGAAGAGTCACCACAGCTTGTGCAAAGGGAAATCATGCCTCACCAATCCTTTAGAATTCTTTGAGGGGGTGAAAAATAGGTGGAGAAGGGGGATCCAGTGGATACAGCACACTTGGACTTTCAGAGAGCCTGTGACAATATCCTTAAACAAAGCTTCTCAAGCAGAGTAGGCAGTTACAGGATATGAGGGATGGTCCTCTCATAGAGCAATACCTAGTTAAAAGACAGCTACAGGTTGAACCTATCTAATCTGGCATGTTTGGAACCTAACCTGTTGTCTAGCACATTGTCAACACTTTCACTACTTACTGGGCTCTTGAAAGACAGTTGGGGTAAATTACAGCTAAATAACAGCACAGAACACTGAGAGCCAGGGCTGCTGGCTGTAAATAAACTTTTTGGGACTACGGGATATTTGACCACACCCATGGCAAGTGGTCAACCAGCTAACTAAAATCATGGTGGATTATGGGTGTTGCTGTACAAGAGAGTGCCATATTAGAGAGGTACAGCCTGTATTGGTATTTATCTCTCTGCATCCTGCGAATGGGCCATTGCAGATGATACAAACTTACTCAAGGGAATTCAATCCAAAGCACTCTGTGGCTATGTCTACACTAGCCCAAAACTTCGAAATGGCCCTTTCGAAGTTTACTAATGAAGAGCTGAAATACATATTCAGCGCCTCATTAGACTGCTGGTGGCCGCAGCACTTTGAAATTGTTGCGGCTCGCTGCCGCGTGGCTTGTACAAACAGGGCTCCTTTTCGAAAGGACCCCGGCAACTTCGAAATCCCCTTATTCCTAACTCCATTCTAATGAGGTGCTGAATATGTATTTCAGTGCCTCATTAGTAAACTTCGAAATGGCCATTTGCGTGGCCATTTCGAAGTTTTGGGATAGTGTAGACGTGGCCTGTGAAGCCTTACAAAGGGATCTCACACAATGGTGCGACTGGGCAAGAAATGGCGGATGAAATTCAGTGTTGATGAATGCAAAGCAATGCACATTAGAAACCACAGTCCCAACTTCACTAAAAAAATGAGAGTGTCTAAAGTAATGGTTACCATGATGCTGGAGTCTGGGAGCCTGCCTGTGTCACAACCAGCTGCCAGACAAGGGTGATGCATGTGAGAGGAGCACAAAGGGTCACATGTCCCCACACACCTTGATGGAGGCAAAGGATCAGCAGAGCCATCCTGTCCAGCAGCAACAGCCCCAGGACCTCTGCTCTGGGGGGGTCCAGGGCAACCGGGAGCACTAGCAGGGGTCCTGGCATTGACAGCAGGGGCTAGGCCCACACTGCATTCACCACTGACAAGCAATGTGGCCTGGCCCCAGCCCAATGAGCTCACCCAGCTCCCAGCCACATTCCTCAGGAGAGCGGGGTTGGCCGAAGAGGTGGAAGGGGGCAGGACCAAGTAGCAGTGGGGGTAGAGCTGGATCTTCTGAAAACACCTGTTCAATGTGCTGTGGCAGCAAAAAAAGCAAACAGTGTTAGGATCCAACAGGAAAGGGATAAATGAGAAGGCAATAAATATCATAATATCACTATATAAAGCCATGATGCACCCACACCTTTAATACAGCATACAGTTCTCAACTCTTAGAAATGGGAAAGGTACAGAGAAGGGAACCGAAATTATCAGGGAGATAGAATGGCTTCCGTGTGAGGAGGGATTAAAAAGACTGGGACTGGTTGGAAAGATGGGTAAGGTGTGGGTGTGTAAAAGATCTACACAATCATACACAGGGTGGAGAAAGTAAACAGGGAAGTGTTATTTACCCCTTCCCATAGCAAAAGAGCTATGGGAGGGGTCAGACAATGAAATGAACAGGCAGCAAGTTTAAAACAAACAGAAGGAAATATTTCTTTATCCAATGCACCATCAATCTGTGGAACTGCTTGCCAGGGGACGTCTGAAGGCCACGAGTATAACTGGGTTCCAGGAAGAATTAAATACGTTCCTGGAAGACAGTTCCACCAACGGCTATTTGCTAAGATGGGAAGGAATTCAACCGCATGCTCTGGATGGCCAGATAGACATCGGACAGAAGGATTAGATGTCAGGGGATAGGTCACTTGATAGTTGCCCTTTTCTATTCATCTGGCATTGTTGAAATACAGAATGTATGCCAGTTGTATGTTCTTATGTTCTTAACATGCAAAGGGATCTATGAATAAAATGTGCCAGACAAGTCAATGTATTTTTATGGGCTAGCTGATCCCATAAGTGTAAATAGGTTATCTCAAAAATGGATTGCTTCTGTGCTTTTCCTCTGCAGAGAGGTGGACTTTGCCCAGTGTGAGTAAAGGCTGCAAGATCAAGCCGCTGGTGGTCTTTCCTGAGAATTAATTATATGAGAAGGTTGTGTTTTACCCATAACCTAAATAGCAGGATATTATATTTATGGTCTTTTGGAATCTGTTGGTCCTACGGGATAGGTTTTCTTATTTATTCTGTATAGTCTGAATGTTGTTTTTAGTTTCTGTCATGTCCCACATTAAGGTAAGTTATCCCATGAGAATCTGTGGTCTGTTTTCATATGCTTTTGCCTTTGTGGGTCATTATATATATATATATTTATACGTTTCCCCTGCAACACTAATGACCATAAGCAAAATACACCGGCACATGCACAGAACTTACTTTGCATCTTCTCAGTGTGATTCAAATGATCTCTGAATCTTTCCTGGTCGGGATGAAGAAGGGATGCAGCCCTCAGTCTAGCCCTGATCAGAGAAGAGACCTGGCTTAGCTTGTTAAAGCCTGTAGCACAAGCTGCGTGCCTAAAAGGATGAGTGGGCATTGAAGGGGGGCCTTCAACATAGAGGTGTGACAGCAGCTGGGCTGCATCAGAACCAACCACAGAATCCAAACAGCAAAGGGCTGGGGTGGAATAGCTATATGAGGCAGTCAGGGTTCGCTGTAATTTTTTTCCATTGGGGTGGAATAAATTTTATGCACACCAAGGCATGTATGGATGTGCACCACCCATAGAAACATATGCCACCTGCTGCGGGTGGCTGTAGGCACTCTGATAATCAGCTGGGCAGCCCCTGACTCTCTCCTGGGTGGCCACCCAAACACTCAGCTGTCAGGGATCACTGGAGGCAGTCTGCCTCAATCATACAGTAAAACTGCTAGCAATGAGGAACCCAACAAAGCCCAGACCTTGGATCACTTGAGCTAAGCAAGCAACCCCATTTGTTCATAAGCTGTAGGTTAGTACCCTTGTGCAAGCCAGACATTAGCAGGAGTGGACACATTGACTGGTGTGTTACATGTGTGCCAGTGGGCCCCCACGTACACCCTTACCAGGTGCACTCAACCCTGAACAACTGCTCCTGAACAGGCCGGATCCTCAGCCGATGTAAATTGGTGTCACTGCATGTACGAGAATGTCGCTCTGACAATTTACTCCAGTTGGCATTCTGGCTCTTTTCCCATAATAATAATAATGCCTCTTCTCACTTAGAGGTCACAGGCCAATGCTCTCAGCTGATTGGCATCCTGGAGGGGCACTGGTGGAACCCAGCAACATACAAAGTAAAGAGTGCAGCCAGCTGACTGTGCTAGTGTTTGCCAGGACAATCTTGGTTGACTTACAGGAAGAAGACAACTACTTTCTGCAGCACCGAGAGAAGAGCTGGGCCAGCATCAGGTCATGTAAGTTACTGGAGAAGTGCCTCCAGTGTGGCTCAGGGAATCCAGGCTGTCAAGCGGGAACCCTGCTCTGCAGATCCCAGAAGCTAGGGTGGGGGATGGCATGAGGATTATCTGCATCACTCAGTGCATCCTGGAGTCCTGAGTTCCAGAGTTGTGATGTGGTAGCAGGAGCCCTGAAAGACCTCTGCCCTTGTCTCCTTTGGCAGCATTCTTATGGTAGGTTGGAATGAGTGGTTGGCCAGATGAAAAGAGTCCCAAAGCTCTCACAGCCGCTCCATGCTAACATCTATGTCTGGTCTTCAGTGGCTCCCATCACCATATACTTTGTGCCCATTTTACAGATGGGGAAAACTGAGGCAAAGAATAGTTAAGTGATTGACTTCCAGTCACACACAGCAAATCTGTGTTTGAGCCAGAAATTGAATCATGGCCTAATACTGTGAGTCACTATTATTTATTATTATGCCAACATTGTCTGGACATTGTTCAGCAACCTTTGTGTTAAGGGGGAGGGATAGCTCAGTGATTAATGCATTGGTCTCAAACAGAGAGGACCTCACAGAGTAGGGCAGTTTAGATTAACATATTAGTGCTAGCTTACTGGCTAGTCCCTTACCTTCATCAAATCGACGTTTGTGAGATTAAACCCTGTGGGACCCTTTCTAGGGTGGGTTAGACTTCCTTTTTTTTTTTAATTTAAATCTGTCAGGGATGGTGATGGGTCCTGCAATGAGGGTAGGAGCCTGGACTCAATGACCTCTCAAGGTCCCTTCCAGTTGTAATTGATATGTATATATCTCTGTATTTCTAGGTGCTGTACAAACAGAGCAAGCTGTCCTTCCAATCCCATTTCCTGATTTGATTAGTCCACCATGCCCACTGGCTTGTCCCCTCATCTCTTGTCCTTTTGCCTGTGAGACAGTTGGGACAGGGTCTCTCACTGACTATGTCTGTACAGAACCTAACATAATGGGGCCTCCAGCCTGGCTGATGCCTCTGGCTGCCTCTGCAACTGAAATGTTAATAATAATAAGGGCAGAAGGCAGCTCAGAATCACATTGGAAGCCGATGCACCCCTTGATCGGCAAGTACACTTGCTTTCCCTGGCGCTATTTGCCGTCGGGGCAGCATGTGTGATGTTGTGAACACTCGGCCGGTTTGGAAAGCAAAGCAAAGACTGAAAAGCGAAGCGCAGAACAAAAGCAGAGCAGCAGGCTCAAGAAGTGTGAGCAGAAACAGGATGGGATGGAAATCATTCAGGAGATGTGCAGGTGGAACCCACCATGGATGGATGTGGCTCTGTCCTCTGCAGTGGCACCTCGACCACTTACACCAAGAATGATGCGCTTCCTTTGCAGCCTCAGCTGAGAAGCCGCTGGCTTGGAGCTCACACTGTAGAGGATCCTGCACTGAGCTCCAGAGGCTGAAGGACACTTGTGGGAATTTACTCAAGTGAAACAGAGCAGAGATGTGGGACACGTATGAACACCTTCACTTTACTGCCCTAACCCTCAGAACGACAGTATTTAAGCACCTCACATTCAATGAAGCATTTGTCTTCTCAGCCCCCTGTGAGGAAGGTGGGAATTATTATCCCAGGAAGAAGATTAAATGACTTTTCCCAAGGTCACACAGGAAGTCTGTGCTACAGCTGAGAACTGACATCAGTCTCGTGAGTCCTCCGCAGTGCTTTTAGCCAGGAGACCATCTACATGGGACATTGCTGTCAGCACCATTAGCCCCAGCGGACTGTCAATGCAGGGAGAGAAATGAGATTTTGGATGGTGAATGAACAGGGCAAACATCCGTGAGTACCTAGGGTGGGGGTGGGAGTTTATAGACCTATAAATACCCAGTCCAGATATGTGGTTTGCAGGGCAAAACAGCTGATGTGGAGTCATTCAAACAAAACTGATCCTGATGCTGAAAGGCACTATAGTCGTATATGGAGCCGGAGCCAGAACACATATACTTGCCATTCACACCAGCCTGGCAGTGCCGGGCTGTGTGGGAGACCAGTGCACTTTAGTGCTGTCAGAATCCGAGACCCAGGAGGCTTAAGGACTGAGGCATTCAGCAACTCCACAGTTTGAGGTGGACCTTTCCAGGAAAGGGCTATTTCAGAATCTTGGAAAGCCCCCACACTGCCACCTCACCCTGAAACCTTGCCCTGGTTTTGGGCTGCTGGTCAGACTCCACCTAACACTCTTCTGTTCCACTTTCAGAATCAGAGCCTTTGGTCCATTGCTGTGTGAGCACAGGAGATACTATCCCAGCAGGAGCAAGCAATGATCCGCCTCGTGTGCTACCTCCAGCTGGGCTGAATGGAAAGACCACAAGGAGACATGCCATCCAGGTGTTACAACTCTTGTAAGCTGTTTGGGACAGACTGCGTGTTTGCATGTGGGTTTACCCAGTGCTTAACCAAATGGAGCCTCGATTACTAATAACCAATTCATAGAAACCTAGGGGTGGAAGAGATTTCAAGAGGTCATCAAGTCCAGTCTCTTGCCCAAAGAGACCTGAACTAAATCAACCCATCCAGGACTTTGTCAAGCGGGGACTTAAAGACCTCTAGGGATGGAGATTTCACCATTTCTGTAGGTAATGCATTCCAGTGCTTCACCTCTCTCCTGGGGAAATAGTTTTTCCTTATATCCAACCTAGATCTTCCCCACTGCAACTTGAGACCATTGCTCCTTGTTCTGCCATCTGCCCCTACTGGGAACAGCCTGTCCCCTTCCCCTTTGGAGCCCTGCTTCAGGAAGCTGAAGAATGCTACCAAATTGCCTCTCACCTTTCTCTTATGCAAACTAAATAAGCCCAAACCCCTAACCACTCCTCACAGATCATGTTCTCCAGCCCCTAATCATTTTGGTTACCCTTCACTGGACCCGCTCCAATGAAGCCACACCATTTCTGTACTGGGGTTGGAGGCGAGGGGGCAGAACTAGACACAATACTCCAGATATGGCCTTGAACAGTGCTGAATAAAGGGGGATAATCACTTCTCTAGATCTGCTGGAAATGTTCCTCCTAATGCACCCCAGTATGCCCTTAGCCTTCTTGGCTACCAGGGTACACTGCTGACTCATATTACTCATGTTGACTCAGTTACCAGGCAAGTTTCTTCCTAAGTCTAACTGAGGCTCTAACTTGTAATGACTGGCAGCTCTTGTATTTCTACTCTAGTCTGCCATTAGCTACATTACAAAAAGGATCAATGCAGTGCTTTTCAGCACAGCAGTTGGCAGCAAAGGCTTCTGACTTGAAGCCCAGACATTTTACTTGGCTCTGCTGTGATCAGAAAATTAGAACACTGTTTGCACACTGAAAAAAAATGCAAGGGATAGCCTAACGTTAGTGGCCTGCCACCTGCTAGTGTTGCCCAAACCCCTGCTTTGCTTTGGCAGTGCACATGTGCAGGTTTTTTGAATTCAGCTGGTTAGTCATTTGCCTGGTCAAGGGCGACAGGCAACGGTGATTTCCATTGTGAGACCACTAGCCCCTGCCACCTCGGGTCCTAGAGACGGAGGCCTCATAGCTCCACTTGCCTTCTCTGGGGGATTTGGGATTATGTGTTGATTCATCCCGCAAACCAAGAGAAGATGTTAGCGGCTCAGTGATAGCAGCATCCCAGCACTCTGCTTGGGTGATGTTCCAGTGGCATCTCAGGGAAAGGGTCAGAGAAGTAGTGGAGGATCCATGAAATCAAACAGCTGGAGTGAGAGAATTAAGATGTCCTTCAACCATCTTCAGGACACTTCATTGTTTTGACTGAAATCAGTGGGAGCTTGGAGGCTGGAGCCTAAATATTTTCATGAATCTGGGCCAAAGAGACTATACAACTTGCTTAGGGTCATAAGGAAGTCTTGGGTGAAGCTGAGAATTGAATTTAGGTCTCTGGCTAGCATCCTAATCAGTGTACCTTGCTAAGCCCACGACAGAAAATTAACCCATCATAACAGCAGCTCAGAGGTAAGAGGGCAATCGGATTGCTTTTCCTCCCTTTCTGCCACAGACTTTGTGTGTATCCTTTGTCAAATCATTTAACTCCTCTGTCACTTTATTTCCCTATTTGTAAAACGGAGATGATAATGCTTGCTCTCTTTCCCACCCTTTGCCTGTCTCATGTGGCTGGGTTATAAATTGTTTGGGGAAGGGCCTTTCTCTTTTTATGGATATGTCCTGTATCTTCAACAACAGAGTCTGATTTCAGCAGGACTTTTAGATGTACTCATAATCCATGTAACAAAAAAACGTCATCAACTCAGCCACAAGGCATTGGGGCCTAAGAGGTGGGGCATTTAAAAAGTGAATTCTCATTTTAGAGCTAGTTAAGCTTTCAGGTCTATTAGTTAAATTAAAAACAAGGCAGTTCCACTTGAACCAAAGGCATTTTTGAGCATCACATGTACATGCCCATGAAGGGCAAGATGCGTTACTACTCAGCCTCCATAAAGCACCACCAGGCCTCTTCTCCTTAATTAGATATTTAATTTCACTTCTCAATGATTAGGTGAGAGAAGAAGTGAAAATCCATGAGGTTTCGATTTAATAAAAAGCCATTATCCCTTCCAGCTGACCTTTTTAAAAGCACAGCATTTCCCAGAGAAAGAGGAAGCAGGAGTTTAGAAGGAGATAATAATAATAATAAAAAAAGTATAATGCAAAACAGTCTGTAAGAGGCCAGCCCTTTGTATGAGGATTGGTGTCTATAGCAACTTGGGCTGCTCCTAATTAAATTTCTCTCAGGGTGATAATACGATCAAAACAGACATGGCCAAGGGGTTTTCATTATATTTATTATTATTATTATTATTATTATTAAAATGGTTGAAAGCAAGAGCGGCAAACTGATTACAGAGCAGAGGGCCACATGTTTGGTAAGATCCCAGCCTTTATTTCTTCCAGGCCTGGATTGATTTTAATAGCAGCAAGCTTGGGAAATGTCTGGGGAACGTTAGGAGGCTTAAAACCTCTGCCGCAAGCTGGGAAAATGCTATTGTTTTGGGAGCCAAATTTGATCTACGGCGTCACTCGTTGTAGGCGTTTCGTGGCAAGATCTGATAACGTGAGCTGGCATTTGGCACTGATCACTGCAGTGTGTCTCCCACCTTGTCCAGGATTAAGAGTTAAAGGGAAAACTCTTCCACCATCTAGTAGATTTGATTCTCAGGAAATGTCTCCTTATTGCTAGCTGACAAAGCCCTGGCTGGGATGACTTAGCTGGGCCTGATCCAGGTTTAGGCAGGGGGCTGGACTTGATAGACTCCTGAGGGCTCTTCCAGCCCTGGGATTCTATGATTCTATGACATTTTCCTTTGCCCATTTTACTCTCAGTGCCTCTCTGAACAACATCCCTCTCCCAATGGCTCTGTCTGCACTGAAGGTGGGAAGCAGCCTCCCAGCCCAGGTGCAGAGATTCACACTCAGGTGGCTTGCGTGTGGGTGCCGTGGCTCAGGGAATGACATGGGTGAGCTGCTAAAATCCAACCCTCTTGGCTTCCGGGATCAGGGTTCAGGTGGCTAGCCCACACCACATGTACCCCAGTATCCACCCTCCTATTTTTAATCACACTAGCTCAAGCAAAGCTAGTGTGAGTGTGCCAAGACAGGCTGGCACGCACATGCAGACATACCCAATGGGTCTTATGCACCTCAGACAGTTGGAGATGTTGATCATAAGAACAGCCATATGGGGTCAGACCAAAGTTCCTTATAGTCCGGTATCCTGTCTTCTGACGGTGGCCAATGCCAGGTGTCCCAGAGGGAGTAAACAGAACAGGTTATTATCAAGGCTACAACTACACTACAGCAATCTTTTGAAAGGAGTTCTTCCAGAGGATCTCTTCCGAAAGAGTGCGTCCGCACACAAAAAAGCAGATCCAAAGAATGACCCGCTCTTTTGAAAGCGCGTGTCCACACAGCCCCCGCTCTTTCCAAAGAACAGGCCAGGGATGGAAAAATCAGGCACCATGAGGACAGCTCTTTGAAAAAAGAGGAACCGTGGAGCATCTGCTGATGTTTTCTTTTGAAAGGAGGTGCTCTTCCTGGAGGGGGAGTGGGAGAGCGCTTTTGAAAGGAGCGCCACGTTCTTTTGATTTCATTTCAGAAGAATGCTTTTTGTGTGTAGCGCTCTGCTGGATATTTCGAAAGCTCATGCTAGTGTGTCGGCGGCCAAAGTGATCCCTCCCCTGCCACATATTTGCAGCTGCTGCCAAACAGAGGCAAGGGACACCATTCCCACCCATCCTGGCTACTAGCCTTTGATGGGCCTAACCTCCAAGAATGTATCTAGTTCTTCTTTGAACCATGTTAAATTCTAGGTCTTCACAACATCCTCTGGCAAGGAGTTCCACAAGTTAACGGTGTATTGCATGAAGAAATACTTCCTTTTGTTTATTTTAATCTGCTGCCCATTAAATCCCATATCCTTATCACAAATCCTGTATATGCAGCTCTTGCAGTTTCGTTACTATACATATGTTTAGTCTCTGCCTTAAAGACTCAGCTCCTGGAGTCATGTGGTTATAAGAGTGTCTCAGCTTCCACTAAAAACCAATCAACCAACCCCTCTTTTCTCCACTGGCTGTGGAGATTCAGAGATCAATGGCCAGAAGAGACCATTGCACGCATCTCATGTGACCTCCTGAATGAAGAACATCCCTGAAGTAATTCCTGTTTGAACACAAGCACGTCTTACAGAAAAGGAAAAATCCAGTCTTGGTTTTCAAATGTCCAGTGGCGGAAAACCCACCACAGTCCTTTTTAACTTGTTCCACTGGTTAATTACTCTCACTACTAGAAACAGACGTTGCCCTTCTCATCTGTATTTCCCTAGTTTCAACTTCCAGCCCCTTGAACCTGGTTATACTGTGTCTGCCAGATTGGGCAGCGACTCTATCAGCAAATTTCTGTTCCCCATGTCCGTCCTTACCATCCTTAACCTTCTCTTTGTTGCACCAATCAGACTGAGATCCTTGAGTCTATCACTGGGGAGCAGGTTTTCCTCATACTTTAATCATTCTCTTTGCTCTTCTCTGAACCCGTCCAATTTATCAACGACCATCTTGAATAGTGGGCACCAGAACTGGACACAGGATCCCAGCAGTGGTCACACCAGTAGCAATCACAGGAAAACTAGCTCCCCCTATTACTCCCATTTTCCTGAGAAAGCCTTGACCAGGGGAATTCTAAAGTCTGCAAAACCACAAAATAAATAAAAGGACTAAGAAGTGCTTGTTTTTTTTTTAAATGTTATTTTAGGCCAACCCACCAAGGGGTTGACCTGACTTATGAATAGGGCCCTACCAAATTCATGGTCATGAAAAATATGCCACAGACTGATATCTGGCGCTCCCTTTTTCCCATGGAAGCTGGTCCTTTGGGGGCTTGCACCTTTACTATACAGATTCCACAGGGGAGATCAGTGTTTCTCAAACTGGGGGTCCTGACCAGTGTTCTCGCTATTTCTGTTTCATCGATGTGAAGAATAAATTTTGTTACATGCACCAAAGCATATGGGAATGTGCACCACCAGTAGAAACACACACTGCTGGTTGTGGGCATTCTGTTAGTCAGCTGGGTGGGACCTGAATCTCTCCTGGGCGGCTGCCCAAGTGCTCAGCTTACAGGGAACACTGGTCCTGACCCAGGTCCATCAATGGCTATTAGCCAGGATGGGCATGGATGGTGTCCTTAGCCTTTGTTTGCAAGAGGCTGGAAATGGGGGGGCAGGGAATTCATCACTCGATGGTTACCTGTTCTGTGCATTCCCTCTGGGGCACCTGGCGTTGGCCACTGTTGGAAGACAGGATACTGGGCTTGATGGTCCTATGGTCTGACCCAGTATGTCTGTTCTTATGTTCTTAAAGGGGGTCACAATGCTATTTCAGTGGGGTTGTGGTATTACCACCCTTATTTCTGTGCTGCTGTCAGAACTGGGCTGCCAGAGAGCACAGGCACGTGGCTGGACCCCCAATGCTGAAGGCAGCACAGAAATAGGTATGGCAATGCCATACCATGCCACCTGTACATGTGCACTGCTGCTTTCAGAGCAGGGTGGCTGGGGAGGGGCGGTGCTCACTGTGGACCTGGCTCTGCAGGCAGGAGGCAGGAAGTAAGGGTGAAAATACCCTTCTGTGCCTGTGGGGGGTGGGGTGGCACTGCAACCCTTATTTCTGTGCTGCTGCTGCTGCTGGTGGCAGCTCTGTCTTCAGAGCATGGCTCACAGCCAGCGCAGTCCCTTGCCCGCTGCCCAGCAGCAATGCAGATGTGAGGGTAGCAATTCTGCACCCCCCTACAATAACTACAATAGTGACCCCTACACATCTCCTTTGGGGATCAATTACAGCCCCCTGACAGGTGAGATTTAGGGAGCCGAACTTGGGAAATTTACGACTTGGAAAATCCTACAACTGTGAAACAGACCAAAGTGGCCCGGGACTTTGCTTAGGTCTCATAAGTTCTCACTGTTTGGGGTCTGGCTGTATTGGGTTTGTCGCACAGCCCGTCTGTGCCTGTTTTGGTTTAGACTGGGAGTGGTGTTCCTTCTAATTTTTTCCATCCCGGGGTGGAATAAATTTTGCCCTGGACCCCGAGACATGAGCAGGTATGCACCACCTGGAGAAATACTTGGGCTATGTCTACACCAGCTCCCGCCTTTCGAAAGGGAGATGCGAATGAGACACTTCAGGGTATGCTAATGAGGCACTGCCATGAATATGCAGTGTTTCATTAGCATAATGGCAGCGGCAGCTCTCTGCTAATCAGCTGGGCAGCACCTGAAATCCCTCCTTAGTGGCTTCTCAAGTGCTCAGCTTACACAAAAAACTGACTGGGACCCCTTATTCCAAATGGACAGCAGTTGCTGTCATGAAGAATCCCACTGAAGTCAGTGTGACTATACACGCACATAGCTTCTCCTCAGTGTGCATGCGTGGTTAACAATCTGACCTCTAACTCCTTTCTCTTCAATCGATTTCTCTGGTACGGTAGCCATGCCGGATGGTCTAATTCTCCCTCCCCACCCTGAGCATTGTCTCCCTAAGATGCCCACAAGTGGGCACTGTTTTCTCATGGCCGTCTGACCCTCCCATGCTCTTTACGGCTCAGGATGTCTTTATCCTTCAGATAGTTGCAGATTTGGGTGGGGTCCTCCACTGTAGGGATGAATCTGAACCTGCCAGAAGAGAACGCATGAGGTGGATGAGTCAATGCCCATAATGCAAGCAGTGTTCTGCATTTCTGACTTCAGTGGGTCAAACCTGGTGGGTTCGGTGGGCCTTAGAAGTGCTTGATCCCCCTCAGAATCTGGCTCCAGGAAGCTGGTGGAGTTGCCTGGGAAGAATATGTCCCAGCCCTGCTCGGGGAGGTGGTTTGTCCATTGTTTGTCTCCTTTTGAACGTTCGCTCTCTTGCCTTCCTTGCAGGTCACCCTGTGCAGAGTTCGACAGTCCGCTCTCAGGTCAAACCCTCCGGGGTCTGTGTTTTCCTCTCCTCCGGGCGTTCAGGAGTACACGCAGGGCACGGCTGTAAAGAACAGCTGTGGGGAACAATCGCTCCAGCTGAGCTCTGCAGCGGGTGGTAACCACAGGAGCATCCTGTGTGCTTTAGCAGAAGTCGGCCACTCTGGGCTATGGTTCCCAGTTACGTATCAGGCTGTCCTCAAACCACTTCCCATCCACATCAGACAGTATCGCCTCACACTCCCACTTACAGTCCTGCCCATTGTACACATTTCCCGTTCACATCACACCCAGCGAGGCAGCTCTCAGCCACATCATATGACACGCAGCTTCCTGTCACATCCAACCCTGCCTATTTTCCTTTATTACACACTTTTTCTCCTGTTACTCTGCAGATCTCTCAAGGTTTAAAGGACGTGATGTCATCTGATTGTTTCCCTCAGTTCTTCTGGCAGCCAAGCCTATGACATGATTTGGGGATGTGGGAACATGAGGGGGATTCAAGAGAGGCAGAGTTGGCTAATGGTCAGAGCACCGCCCAGGAAATCAGAATGACTGGATTCTAATCTGTGCCTAAGAACAGATTCCTTGGTGTGATGTGGATGCTTTCAGCTGCTTCTGCCAAGAGCTGGAGTATGGCCATAAATTGACAGTGGGGAATTCCCATGCAAAAGGAATGCTGCTGCTGTTAACTGGGCAAAGAAGGTTGCTATGTTGACCACCGTAGTGGGAGGTGGGGAGGGCGCTGGAAGAGGTCTGTCTCGGATGGCCCTGGATGTGCTGGACTGAAGTGATTTTTACTCCAGCTCTTGCCAGTGGTACAAGTTCTAGCAGCCCGCAGGCTGCTGTAACTGATCCCTAGCATCTAAAGCCCGAAGAGGCCATTGGACCATCTAGTCTGGCTTCCTGCATATCAGCGGCCATTAACTTCCACCCTCTTACTGATGTATTGAGCTCATTAACTTGTGTTTGGCTAGAGCCAATCTCCCAGAAAGGCACCCAGAAAACAGAGACTCCACTGCTAGCCGGCACTGTTACCGAACTGTGTCTCCTTCCTGATTTGAGTTTGTTTGACTTCAGGTTGTGAACTTTACCGAAACAATGCTGTAGTGCACGCCTGGCTTCAGAGTCTTCACATGGTGGGCTTATCCGGAACTAACCCGTCCAGAATAATTATTCTGGAAGAGCTATGTAGGTAACTTGCCAAGGGCACGCAAGGCCCCTGGTTCTTCTCTGTCAGCTCTGACAATGAGGAGTGAGTTCACTGAAGTCAGCGGAGTCCAGGGCTAACTCATGGGAGTGCCCACAGCTCTCCCAGCTTCACATCAGTGTGCGTGAGAATGGGCGTGGGGCCAGGTACACTGCTGTAGACAAGGGGAGAACCAAACCCAGGATATCGCCCCCTCCCACCAAGCCATCCCAGGGTTTAAAGATGCCAAAACTTGTCACTTCTTACACTCCCGACCCCACTCACAGCCGTCCTGCCCGCCCCAGCATTTTGGCCCTTTCTTTATGAAGCTCAGGAGCGGGGACACCCTTGTTATTGTCTTTTCTTGAAGCCTTTCTGGGGTCCTGCCTGTCAGAGGCAGGCCTTGCAGCAGAGCTCATGTCCAAGCAATCTCTTCTGTGATTACCCACGCCACCAGACTGGTGGAGGGGCGAAAAGACCTGCTCTGTTGTCATCAGCAACTGGCTGCTCAGTGCAGATGCTCAGGCCCACCAATGGCGGGTGCCAGGGGGCAAAGAGGACAATTGCCTTGACACCCAGTCTTTCAAGGGCCCGGAGCTCCAACCACTGTTGTGACTTCAGTATCGGTGGTGGCCAGAGTGCCGGCCACCTTTGAAGTGCCAGTAGTGATGCTACACAACACTGTGCAGCTGGTGGAGCAGTGCCATGGTCCTGGTGGCGCTAAAGGTGGCTGCCCGAGGCCCCGCCCCTCCCAGCCTTGGCCACGCCTCTTCCAGTGTCACAGAGCCAAGCCCCCCTCCATCTTTGCCCCAGGCCCAGGGTGCTCGTGCTCACCACAGTGACTGCCGCCTTATTCTTGCCTCTCCTGCCTGGAGCCCCTCCTTGCTCCAGTTCCTACACCTGACTTGGATCTGCCTTCTGCCTCTGGCTTCAGCCTTCCTTCTCTTTGCCAGTTCCCGCTCTCCGGTTTCTCTCTGGGCTTTGACAACTGACTCCAGCTTGACTCTTGGCTCTGCTGTCCTGTTCCTGACCTCCAGCTTGACCTCTGACTCCAGCTACTGATGCTGGGTCCTCCAGGCCTGCTCCAATTACGCGCCCTGATGCCTGCTCCAGTCTGTAGGCAAGACTGCTTCCATCACCATTGCCGGGCATTGCTTTCCTGTTTAAATCTAGTATCCCAAGTCCCCTGTCTTACAAAATCGTATTCCCCTCACAAAATCAGGTGACTGTTTTAAATCTCGTGAGAGGCTTTTTCAGCTGAACTCTTCTTGGTACTTGATCTTTTGTTGTGTAGCTCAGTCAAATTTTCAAGCTTTTTTTTCCCTGCATCTAAGAAGGCTAGAAATTTTCTTTAAAAAAATGACACCAGATCCTCCGTTACTCACTTTCCTCGAGGAAGAGGAATCCTTAAGGAAAATAACAAATAGTGCAGGATTTGCAATAAAATTACAAAAGCTGGTGAAACTGACCACAGATGTACTCAAGCCTGGGACCCCAGTACCTTCACCTCTGCACAGTTTGAGCTTAAAGCTTGTCAGCTAGCAGTGGAGAGAAGGATTAGTTGAGGTCTCTGGAAATGACCTAGATACCACTACATAGGTTTATGACCCACTCACTACATGGGCTAGTGACCCATACCCCTAAGTGTGTGCATTACACTAGCACCACTGGAAATCAATCCATCGTGTGGGTCTACAAAGGGAAGTTTGGATTTATGAAAATTTGTATTGCATTGAAGGTGATTTTGCTTCAAAGGAGGAGAAATATCTAAGCTATTATCAATGTTTTTTCATATAATCTGCGTTAGTCAAAAAGGCTAGTCCAACAATTATTAAAACTTCCAGTTTGCTCCACAATCTGTTTTTTGGATAAATAAAGAAATAGGCAACCATTCCAATTTAAAATAAATGTATTCAAATTTTCACCAAGCTTTTTGCAAAAAATGGGGAAACTATAATAAAATTGTTAAAAATCAATATGAATTTCTATTATTATTATTATTATTATTATTATTATTATTATTAAAGAGTTTCTGAATTACTTCTGGAAAGTGGAAACTTTTTAGAAGGCCATGAAAATTTCAGAGGACTCTTTTGACAGAAATTTTATTTCAAATTTTCGATCAGCTCTACTATAGCAGGAACATCAGAAATGATGCAAAAAAAAATCATCTTCTGAAATGACTCAGGGACTCCAAACATTGGGACTGGACTGGGATTTTTATGACTGGACTCTCGCAGAAGAATGCTGCATTCAGCCAGTCACAGCCCATTGTGTTGTGAGAAGCAGACCAAGAATTCTGACTCAGGAACTCTGGAAAATCCCAGGTCAGTCCAAGACTCTGCTATTACTAACATTGACCTACATAAAATTCCTGCCCTTAAAACCTTATAGAAATGGGAACTGTTCAAAAAGGTCAGGTGCGGATTCAAATGTATCTGAAGACTGAGGTTGTTTGAATCTAGGGTGTTAGTTCAATTTCATTATACAGGTAACAGCCACTTGCAGCATTTAGAGCTGAATCAAAGCATCACTTTTATGCACACAAACTAAATTCACAACTTTTGTTTCTTTGGTAGCTTAGGTGGGTTAAAAATTATTACAGTAATTTAGAACCACTCTGATTATGACATATGGGTACCTTCATAGGCAGGGAATATTGTCAACTAATAGGCATCTTAAATGGCAGGAAAAGGCATAACAAGAACTACAGTAAACTCTTTCGTGTCTGGCAGCCCTGGGGCCAGGAGGTTGCCAAATAGTCAAATAGTCTGGATAATAAAGAGGTATACCTAGCAAAAACTAAAGAAAACAAGATTAGATATTAGGAAGCTAACCAAAATTTATGCAGAGTGTTTACCAGGAACAGTAGCATGGGATACTGTACATTTACACTGTATTTGCTGTATTTATTTGTATTTACTTTCACTTTACTGTACTTATGGAAAACATAACTAAAATTTACTTTCAGTTAAAATGCCAGTTATTTGAGAGTTCCGGATAATAGAATGCTGGATACGAAAGTGTTTATTACAGTGTCTGGAAGCTACTGACAGACAAATTCAAGCTGACTACAAGGTGCACGTTTTTAATGGGGTGGGTGATTAGCCACTGGAATTAACTAACCTGGGTTAGCGGTATATTTCCCATTTTTGAGTTCGTCAGATGCCTTAAGAAGTATTTTGTTAAACTTCAGTTTTTGGGCTCAACATTGGATAACTAAGGGTGTGTCTACACTAGGAACTAACTTCGAAGTTAAGCACTAATTCGAAGTAGCCAGCAGAGAGTCTACATACCTCTTACTTCAAAGTTAACTTCAAAGTAGAGAGCCCAACTTCAAAGTCCTTACTCCATTCCTGGGAATGGAGTAATGCCCTACTTCAAAGTGGGGTGTGTGTAGACACTGTACTTCAAAGTTGCTTACTTCAAAGTTGTACTTCAAAGTAAGCAACTTCAAAGTTATTTTTGTAGTGTAGACAGAGCCTAAGTGAAATACTAAGCCTGGCGATGTACAGAAGATCACCTTAGATGGCGTGGACCAACCATGGTGGTTCAATTTCCATATAGATACACCCCTACAGTGTGGGCTAAGTTGGATGGTGTTCCATGCAGTTTCCAAATAAACAGACGTGGTTTTGGCCTTACCGTGTAGCAAAATGGAAATTATGACCAGGCGATAAATAATGGAAGCCCAGGAGGTCAATTTTCCAGATGCGTTTTGGAAGAGGACTGCACACCATAACTTTGTTGTTGGGAAACATCCACCAGGCTCTAGGGAAAACTGAGCTCCCGGATCTGAGCTCTCTCCCAAGCACCACATCTAGATGCTGATTCACACCTGCCAGACCCCTGTCTGCTCTGAACCAGCCCACAGTACATCTTCATGCACCAGCTTCATCAATCCACTCCCAGATGACACTAATATCCACAGGTGAGCATCCCTCTTTTCAGGTTTGTTTGCCCTCATTTCATCTCCTACAGTGAGATCCCAGAGCATTGTCTAGCATCCATTGTACCCTAGTAATCTAGAGTAGCTCATGAGTTGCACAGCTGCTAACAGGCAGCTCTTTAGGATGGGCTGCCTTCACACATCTCTGCCACCAAGCATGACCTCTTCCCCCCTGAGCCATGCAAGTAGCTTCCTCTGCAACGATCCTTGCTGTCTTTGCACATCTCAGGCTTAGGGGAGAAGGAAGAAAGTGTTCACTGCTGTGCTTCCAGTTAGTTTTTTATAGGCTTATTTATTTTCCCAGTGATCGTTGGATTGAAATGTAAGAGTCCAAACAACTTCTCACCTCCCACTCCTCTCCTTTCTTCTAGGGATATCCCTTCACTATGGAGTTAACTGCCACACATGCACCTTGGGGAGCCAAGCCCAGAGCTGAGCATCCGCACTCACTTTATACCTCAACCACAATGGTGCCACACTAACCTGGAGTAGGGTCTAAGACTTCTGTTAACCCATGTCATGGCAGTCAGTGGTACACCATCCTGCACTGCTCTGTCAAATCATAGAACACTAGAACTGGAAGGGTCCTCAGGAGGTCATCAAGTCCAGTCCTCTGCTCTTGCACACCATCACATTTGTGGTGTACCTTGGAACTCAGTGACCTTGCAATGGAACCTTGGGTCACTACAGTCCAGCTAGTACTTCCAGGCACTAACAGGTGTGGTGTGATGTGTGTGTGGTGGGGGGAGGTGGGCATCTACAAAAAGGAAAAGTTCCATTTGGGTGTTTTAATTGATCAGTATTCTGCTAGTCCTGGGTCTATATTCTACTGCAACAGGAGACCATTAGATCATCTTACCAGGATCACCTGCAAAGAAAGGCTCTGTAGACCTTCACAGCTCAGGAGTTTATAACTAACATGACATGTACTTTTATTGACCATAAAATGTGTCGAAAAAGCACCAGAAGGTTCTGCTATCGTGTTTCGGCTGAGGTCCAGGGCTCTGTGGCTGAGTTGCGGCTGCTGCGTATTGGCAGGGTGTGGGAAGTTGATCTGGGTGTTTTCTGTCAGCTGCTTTGGGGTGGTTGCGGGAACAGGCTTTTATAGGTTTCAGAAGAAACTTTATGGTATGAGCTACTTCTCCCAGGGATATAATGGGAATTTGCAGTAATAAAATCTGGTCTCGGGAGAATCGTTTAATTTTTATGAAGTTTTGCAGAAGGATTCAAAACTCATCTAGTGAACGTCCCCCTGTTCCATGCTCTCCCCAGCTTTCCACAATGCTTCTTAGACTCGGTCTTTTGTTAGGAGTGTAATGAGGTGGCTTGGAGGTACTTGTGTATTTCAAGGGATCACTTTGGTTCATCTTTGCCCCCACTCCTCCTGAAAAGAACCTTGACTCACCATTACTCTGTCTCTTGTGCTTGGACAGCGGGAATGGGGTTGAGGGAATGTGGATATTACTCACCATTGTGATTTTGTGGTTGTTTGGCGGATGGAGAGCCTCAGTTAATGCTATATTTGGGTTGCTTCAAGCTATGTTGTGTTATGTCTCTGTATACCACAGGAAGCCGAGAAGAGCAGTATCACAGGGCACTTCAGCCAAAATATCCCTTTCCTACCCTTTCCCTTCCCCACAATGTCCCTACGCTGAGAAGAGAGAGGTCAGCATCTCCGTGTGTATAGGGAATCCCCCTTACACTGCCAGAGTGGTGTAAATGACAAAGAAGTTAGGCAATATGACCTGTAATGAAAGGTTTGAAGAACTGGGATTGTTTCCTCTTCAGAAATGGACACAGAGAAGAGACCAGATGAAGCTTTAGCTACGTGAAGGGCTCTGGAAGAGGACAGGAATCCAACCTTAAACAAATTCTCACCAGCAACTATAGAACACAACACAGTAACTCTAAACCTGGAACCAATTCCTGCAACAAACCTCGCTGCCAACTCTGCTCACACATCTACACCAGCAATATCATCACAGGAGCTAATATCAACCATACTATCAGGGGCTCCTTTACCTGCACATCCACTAATATATGCCATCATGCGCCAGCAATGCCCCACTGCAATTTCATTGGCCAAACTGGACAGTCTCGACGTAAAGGAATAAATGGACATAAATCAGACATCAGGAACGGCAACACACAAAAACCTGTAGGAGAAAACTTCAGTCTCCCTGGACACTCAGTAACAGATTTAAAAGTAGCAGTCCTACAACAACGAAAAATTAAAAATAAAATGGAAAGAGAAATTTCTGACCTGCAATTCATTTGCAAATTTGACTCCGTCAGCCAAGGACTCAACAGAGACTGGGAGTGGTTGGCCAATTACAAAAGCAGTGTTACTATTCTGCTCTTGATGTTCACACCTCCACATTAGCATCTGATAATGGGCTACATGCCACCAACGAACTGACTTTTCTCCTCTCTTGATATTCACAACCCCATATTAACTGCCGATGATGGGCCATTTCCACCCTGACTGTATAGACCTTGTCCGCTCTGGCCCTCCCTTTTACTGAGAGCCCCTCTTTAAATCCTCCTCTGAACCCTTTCCCTCCTACTCATGCATCTGAGAAAGCGGATCTTTGCTCATGACACGCGGTTACATATAGCTGGTGCCAAGTGGATAATGTGGTACTTCCTCCTGGAGTCTTTTAAGCCCGGGATGACACCATGTGCAATTATACTTTTCACAGCTTGCTTGTTTTGACAGTTGGCTACTGGTGCAATGACATAATTTTCTCTCCCTGCCCCACACTTCTCTTCCATAAATACCTGTACTTTTGCTACTTCGTAGAAAGGGCTCTCCTCATATCATTTGTTCATGTCAGGGCACAACAAGGCCCTGATCCGGGTGTGGTGACTGTCAGCACTATTGCAATATACCTGCGATTGCTTTTACTACAAAGGTGGCTAGTTTCTTACTATTGACTTACTTTCTAAGCACTGCATTCCTGGCCTGGCTTTGGTCTCATCAGCTCTTACCCGCTTTTTGCAAGGTCATGTGAGCTTGGTTAGTACTTGTCTGGGAGATCTCCAAAGAAAACCTGGCAGCTGACTGAAATGCTATGGGTGACTCTCCCATTGACGCTCTTCTGTTTGATGGGCTGCAGTCTGATGCAATGCACTGACATGGAGTTAGGAGTCTCTCAGTTCCTTTCCCCTAAGACCCAAAGTCAAGTCCCCAGTTGCTCTGGGTAATTAAAGATTCCTTGTCATTTTTTCTTCTCAACACTTATTTGACCTTACTTTACTGACCTTGATCTAGGAATGCAATCCCTCTTTATTATTTAAGTTCAGAAAACAGAGGGGTCCCTCTGTAGTTGCCGGCTTCACCTTTGCGGGGGTGAAAAATAGAGAACCCGGTTGCACAATGCCCAGGACAGTGGGACCCTGGCCCGGGTCTGGGTTGCTAGGTGTTACTGGAATACAAATAAATGAATAATAACAATAGCCTGTAATAAATTCTTTTCTCTGGCCGCTTAAACGTGGATTTCAGAACACTAACTTTATGGTCCCTGGTTGGAAACTTTTGAAGAATATTTCTAATCTGAAGAATAAAATGAATGAGCAGGTCTCCAATTCATGGGGGCAACTTGGGACATGTTTCTGGTCTTCTTTACACAGCACCAAGAAACAAAAAAAAAAACCCAAAAAGAATGGCACAGGCCTTTCTAAAATTCTTTGTAGGTCATTTGCTGAGTAGTGTTGCTGTGTGCTACATTTCTAATAGACTCATGGATTCATATAGAGGAGGGCCAAGTAGGGATCATTCTGATAATCTGATCTCATGAACATCTCAGCTCATATATGCTCACTCACCACCTTTAAGAGGCCCCAAACCTCTGGATGAGTTACTGAAGGCCTCAAATCCTGATTTAAAGATGTCAAGTTACAGAGAATCCACCATTAATTCTAGCTCAAACCACTGCATGCTCCAAGCTGCAGAGAAATATGAAAAACTGTCATGATCTCTGACAATATAACCTGCTGAAAATTACTTCCTAAGCTCAGATATGTCTGTTAGACCCTGATGAAACCCATGTGGACAAGACTCAGCATCCAGACACCACGTAAGAATTCTCTATAGCAACTCAAGCCCTACGTAACTCGTGTCCCAACACCAGCGATTGAAGATGTTTGATAATAACGTAGTGAATGGACCATGTGCCCAATAGTGACTGTCCATCAGTGGTGGGTGACTGATTTTGAAAGTTAGGCTCTGATTCAGTAAGAGTCTGAAATATACACTTAAGTAGATGGGTTGTCCCAAAGGGACATGCGTCAGCCACTTGCTGAACGGGAGTCTGAGGTTAGCACCTTTCTCACATGTTCAGAAACCTGCTTTCTATCAGGGCTTTCCAGACTTACAAGAGAGACGTTCTTCCCATTTCAGGAAACTGAAACCAACTTCAGCCACACCAGCACCTCAGCCATATGTTGTGAAAAGCCTCCACAGCTGTTAGACACCCTGCTTTCCCTGGTCCTTTTCATTCTCCTGTAAGCATCTCCCACACTTTGAGGGAATCACTGACACAGATAATAAATACCGTTGTCCCACCACCTCTCGTAGAAGATTGAGACGCTGTAGCTGCTGTTTGGTCTGGAGCAGCAGAGAGAGGTTTTATTTTCGCACAGCACATGGTTAAGGTTGGGCTCAGCTTGCATTATGCTCATGATGGAAAGATGTTTGGTTTTCCTTTTCTTGCTGGCCAGCGTGCGATTTACAGCAGTCACGTTAGACGCTAAAGAGGTTTCACCGACCACAGCAGCAGCTTGTTTTCATTCCTGGAAGCTCATTATTCTCCACCCAGTTCTGCCAGTGGTGGTTTCTCTCACCCTCATTCATTTCCCTGAACCAGGTTTGCTCCTGTTTGGATGGGGGGGCAGAGTGGTGTGGTTGTTTCCCAGAGGTTGGCTCGTAGATGGGTGAGATAGCTTGGGAAGAAACGGTTGGTTTTTTTTTTTTTTCTTCTGTGGTTTGGGGCTGCCAAGTGGACGAGGAGATGCAGCTGTAAGTATGGAAGTTGGGTTTTTTGCACCAGTATGCTTTGTAATTTGCTACCGGATGGCGGACAGGGATTTTTTTTTGCTTCTGGTGCAGCAAAAGCTTTTTCTACGCTATCCCTGGGAGCTCGCTCGCTACTCTAATTCTTGTCTGTCTCCCTGCCTCATGCTGCATATCATCATGTCCAACCGCAGCCCTTTTTAGTTGTGCTGTACATTCCCCAGGCCTCAAATTACGCATTTTGGTGGTGCCTTTGACATCCAAAGTATGTGGACTCAATGAGACCACATTGTGCTCTGCAGGGATTGGGTTTGCCCGAGGACTGAGTTTGTTAGTTATCATTCTCTGTTTGAGCTTGAATGACACATTTAAAAGGACCTTGACAAAGTGACAATGAAAATGAAGTAGACAGGGTCAGTCAGGCTCTCTGGGAACAAGTTGACAGAAGCAGATTGTGATTGTTTCTGATTGGAGCCTCATTTGGAATTGTTCAGCAAATCATTTTTTTGGAAAGCAGAGTTGACTCATTGGAATATTCAGGGCAAGAGTGGGCCCAGTTATTCAGTGTCTGATATTGCCATCTCGAACTTTGTGATTGGCTGCCTGAGTAACACGGCATTGTTTCTGCTTCCTGATTGAAAGAAAAGAGAATTAAGGCACAGATATTTACCAGCATGGGTAATTAACCACTGGAAGAAATCACCAATGGAAGCAATGCATTCTCCATATATTGGTATTTTTGGGTCATGACTGGATGCCTTTCCTGGATCATAGAATCATAGAACACTAGAACTGGAAGGGACCTCGAGAGGTCATTGAGTCCAGTCCCCTGCCCTCATGGCAGGACCAAGCACCATCTACACCAACCCTGATAGACTTTTATCTAACCTGCTCTTAAATATCTCCAGTGATGGAGATTCCACAACCCCTGCTCTACGCAATTTATTCCAGTGGTTAATCACCCTGACAATTAGGAAAATTTTCATAATGTCCAACCTAAACTTCCCTTGCTGCAATTTAAGTCCATTGCTTCTCGTCTAACCTCAGAGGCCAAGGAGAACAATTTTTCTCCCTCCTCATTGTAACACTCTCTTAGGTACTTGAAAACTGCTATCATATCCCCTCTGAGTCTTCTCTTTTCTAAATTATACAAGCCCAGCTCTTTCAGTCTTTCCTCATAGCTCATGTTTCTAAACCTCTAACCATTCTTGTTGCTCTTCTCTGTACCTTCTCCAGTCTCTCCACATCTTTTTTCAAATGTGGCTCTTAGAAATGGACACAATACTCCAAATGAGGCCTGATCAGTGCTGAGTAGAGAGGAAGAATGACTTCTTGTGTCTTGCTCAGGACACTCCTGTTAAAGATATGCTTTAGTAAACTCAAACGATAGGGCTAATACAGAGGCAGTTGGGTGATATTCCCTGGCCTGCGGCCCTCACAAAGTCAGAATGGATGATCTCAGGACCCCTTCTGACCTTAGAATGGATGGATCTCTGAAAAGCTTTGTAAACTGCTTGCATCCCAACCTGATTTTGTTTCTTGATTAGATGACCTTTGGTGATAGGCCCCAAATTCACTTCCAATGATAGTTGGATAAGCAAGGCTTTGGCCTCTGTGATTGTGTTTTGGTATCAATTGAGACTCGTTGATTTTAGCCCTCCTAAGAAGGCACCTATCACATCTTTCTTTTTATCAAAACAAAAAGGCAGTCAAGTAGCACTTTAACGACTAACAAAACAATTTATTAGGTGATGAGCTTTCGTGGGACAGACCCACTTCTTCAGACCCACAAAAGCTCATCACCTAATAAATTATCTTTTAGTCTTTAAAGTGCTACTTGACTGCTTTTTTTGTATTGATAGAATGCAGACTAACACAGCTCTCTCTGTCACTATTCATCTTTGTTTTTCTATGCTAGGAATATGCCCCTGTAATCCTCTGATGAGCGTATCATAGGTTCTCCTCTGGGCTGGGCCACAGAGGATGTGTGTTTTTACTGCCTGGTCCTCTGAAATCTGGCTCTTTAAAACCAAACCATTGGGCTACATCTACACTACAGTCACTGAAGAGATTTCCCAACAAAACTTTTGTCAACAGAGTGTGGCCCACACAAAATCCAATCAGAAGAGCACTCTGCTCTATTGACAGAGTGGCTGGACTGCCAGGCCGCTCTCTTGACAAAACAGGCACCTGGAAGCACAGCAGACAGAGCATCCACACCCCGTTTTTGTCGATCTGTCGACAGCACCGTTATGCTTCAGGGCCGAGAGGCAGAACACTGCTGGAGAAAGTGCTAAGTTTTGCTGACAAACTGTCGACACAACACATTTTGTGAGTGAACGTTCCACCAGTTTTGTCGACAAAGCCAGGGTTTTGTCGGCAAAAGTCGGTAGTGTAACTGTAGCCTTGCAGCTTGGACATTCGGCACTGTGCATCTCTTCTTCGGTCCCTTGTATGTCAGCCGTGTGGGAGGGGATGTGATTGCCAAGAGCGGCACACAAGCTGATTTTCTTCGGCACATGAGGCAGGAGCTCCTCCCTGCCCCTCCCACATGCATCTGGGAGCTTGCTCAAAGCCAGGTGGCCTGTGGATTAACAAAAAAAACAGCTCATGCTACCAACTGCCACCTAAACTGTACAGCTCTGCAGCTTCGTCTATTTATTAATGAAGCTGTTGTAAGTAGGGTTATTGGTGACTTTAAAAAGTGTCACTGGCACTTGGGCTGTACATAGAGGTTAAAAGGTCACATTTAGACACTCAACCCTGGAAAGGTTGCTGACCCTTGATTTAGCCCCTGATGAGACCTGTCTGGGTGAGACCCGATAGGTGGGAAAGAATTCTCTATAGTAACTCTGAGCCCTCCCCAGCTAGCATCTTGTTGTTCACAGTTTTGACTACAAGATTGCATTTTCAGCTTGCCTAAATTGAGGTCACTCCCTGGGCCTGCTTATTTCCCTGCATACTCAAAACTATTTTCAGCTGGACTAACTACAGCTAGAGCAAGCTGCACTGGTGCAGTTACACCTCTACCAGTGTTCACCGTAAGCCGTGGGCAGCATTTATTGTTTTCTGGCGGTGCACATCTGCACATACCCCAGTGCACGTAACAAAATTTATTCAGCCCAGGCAAGGGAAAAAATTAGAGGAAACACCAGCCTCCACTTACAGTGCAGACGTATTCGACTGAAGCAGAGGGCCAAACTTTTAGCAACACTTGTATAACAAACTCCATGTGTTGATTAAGTCCTGTGGAACTACTGTGATTGACGCCGGCTAAAAGTTTGGCCCTCTGCTTCGATCGAATATGTCTGCACTGTAAGTGGAGGTCGGTGTTCCCTCTCATTTTTTCTGTGCCTGGGCTGAATAAATTTTGTTACATGCAGTGGGGTGTGTGCAGAGGTGCACCACCAGAAAAAAATACCTGCTGCCCACAGCTGACTGTGAACACTGGTGGAGGTGGGAGGTGTGACTACATCAGGACAGCTCTAGTTAGTCCAGCTGAAAATAGTTTTGAGTATGCAGGGGCAGCCCATATCATGGTCCATGCCACCCACTCTTCTCTGCTGTGTTCAGCCAGCCTGTGTAAACCTACCCACGCTGCATCCCCCGCCCGCCCCCAGCCTAAATGGAGCTGTAGCCTCACTCGGGTAACAGTGGAGGTAATAGCTGCCTCTCCAGGTGCAGCGCAGGGCCCACACGCTGAGCGCTGGGAGAAAGGAGGTGGCTGAATGCTTCCCAGGCATTCCTGAACGGACCACTTGCGAAATTGCTGGCCTTCTGTTGTTTTGATTGAAGGGTCAGGAACTACGAAATACAATTGTCCAAGGTGGCACCCTGGAACTCTTCCATTGCGCACCACGCGCTGATCCACAGCCCAGCTGGGAGACGGAAGGATAAGGCTGAGGTCATGCCGGGAGGCCGGGGCTTTCTTTTTTCTTTTTCTTTTTAGTTATTTCATGGTAGAGGCCCCTGACTCCATCCCCCCCGGTTAATATCACCCTCCCTCACCTGGCGAGATTGCCTGGGAACTAAGAGCGTGAGTCATTTCAGTGACTTGAAACAATGAACAAACAGCACATCTAATCCACCCAAAGGGCAGGCAGGAGGGCTGGCTGAGCTGGCTAAGCACCAGGTTTTTAAATGCTTAGACTCCCTGGAACTGTGGTTTGGAATCTAATGGGGGGTATCAGCAGAGCCTTTCACCAAGTGAACAAACCGCAGGAGGCTGGTCAGCGTGCTAGCGTGTTTGGGATGAGATGGGCCGATATGCAAAGATCCCAAGGTATAGTCCGTAAGAATAGGCAGTTCTCCCTCATTATGCTTGGCCACAGCTTCCTTTCTGCCTCACACTGTGACGCACAGGCTCTGCAGGGAAAGAGGGTGACCTTTAGGTCGGGGGGGTGGGGATGATGCTTGGCTGCATCACGTCTCAGGTGCTTTGGGATCACCAGGCACGAACCGCCCTGCGTAAACGCACGTATCGTGTTACCAGCTGCCGGGGAGAGACTGCAGGCCGCAGGTGTGAGTTGGTGCCTGGTTACCTGTGCTGCTCTTTGGTTTCTCCCCGTCCTGCCTCATACTTGGGGCTTGTCTCCACCTCTCAGTTGTGCTTTGAGGCAGCCTCCCAGATACTGAATGCTTTGCATGATGGTTATAAGCCGAGACGGTCCTGAAGTGAAAAGGCTGCCCTGCGGGTGTTCCACAGAGGTGAAAAGACGGCTTTGTGCAGGCCCGTCACATGCGAGGTCAAAAGGGGGCAGTTGTCCTGAGGCCCAGTGATTCAAAGGAGCCTGGGGTTCCTGGCAGCCGCAGCACACTATGTATGGCTCTGATGGCCGCGGGGACGGGAAAAGGGGATGCAGCTCACTCTGTGCAGAGCAGAAAGCTGTATGACCCCGACTCCACTCCTTCAGCCTCAGGCCCTGCCCCTCTGCCTGAGGCCCCGCCCTTCTGCCTGAGGCCCTGCCCCTCTGCCTGAGGCCCCACCCCTTCAGGCTCAGGCCCTGCCCCTCTGCCTGAGGCCCCACCCCTTCAGGCTCAGGCCCTGCCCCTCTGCCTGAGGCCCCGCCCTTCTGCCTGAGGCTCCACCCTTCCGCCTGAGTCCCCCTCCCTTCCTGGAGGACAGAGCCAGCTCTCTCCCACCTTGCCTCGGGGTTCATGGATGCTGTCAGCTCCCCCTGGCTTCGTGCTTATGGGTTTCAATTCCCGGTGCTTACACACTGTGTGGCCTCAGGTGAGCCCCTTCATTTCTCTGCGACTCAGTTCCCTGTCTTTCAACAGCACCCCTGTTTTCCCACCCTTCACTTGTTCTGACTGCAGGCTCTGCGAGGCGGAGGCTCTCTCCTGCCAGGTGTTTGTGCAGCACCTAATGCAACAAGTTCAGCTGGGGGCTCCGGCCCTTGCAGTGATGATCAGAATGACTGAGAGGAGGAGCTCAGTGCCGCTGGTGCCTTTCAGTTCCTGCCAGGGCCTGTGACAAAGGGTCAGATCCTACTCTGGTGCCTGGGGAAAATGCTGTTCAACAGCACTGTGCTATGGGCCCTCTCTTCTTATAAGTACAGCAAGAGCCCAGCAGTCTCCGATGAGTCAGATGGGTAATCCCTGGGGAGCAAGTCCTTTGTGAAGAACTGACCTGCCAGTGATGACGTGTCCAGGATGTCTTATGTTCAGCCTAACAATGACTGAGAAGGGGACAAGGAAGCCAGGCAGATAAAGGAGATAACTCACAGGTGTCTCCAAAGTTCTCTTGCTTGTATGTCCACCATGGCTCACGCTGTTGCTTTTCACAGGGCCACAAGAGATGCGCGAACTGCTGTCGTGCAGGGGTGAGGGTCAGCTGACCATCGCTGGGTCCAGAACCAAGCTGGAGCGGAACTTTTGGAAGGAGGTGACACAGCAATTGTGAGTTGCATCCCTGGCTCTGCTTGTGATGTACAGGGTGACACCGGGGGATACATTGAAAGGGCATTTACCTCACAGCCTTCTGGCTGTGGAATGGGGTTTGTGAAGTGGGTGTGGACTTAAGTTAGGACTCTTTACACTGCCACAGTGGGTTAGCAATCAAGCCCATGGTGTCTGAGACAGATGTAGGAAGGGAGAGGGACTGCAGAAGAAGGTATGAAAAGGAATGTAGAGAAAGGAGAAGGGAAACAACCTGACAGCTAAAACGAACACTAGGAAAACACAAGGTGGGATTGCTCTGGTGAAAGAAAACAAGTGGATTGTCACCAGAAAGAAGAAACCAAAGTAGACCAAATCAAAGCTCAAAAGACACCAAAGTCCATGCTCTGTTAAGATATCTTGCATAGAAAGTTAGGTGGCAACATTACACAAATATTTCAGCACACAACTGCCTTAGGACCTCATCTGGAGCCCGATGAAGTCAGCTGAAATAGCAGTAGGGTCTTCATGGGGCTCTCAAATATTCCTTTATTTCTTCAAACCACAGCCAATCAGACAGACTGAATCTGGCCTTTCAGTGCTGGGATCCTGATCTGAATCCCACAGCCATCCTTGTCATTGACTTCAACACCCTTTTGGTTAGGTACTCTTGAGCTAAGGGACTTTTATCAGGCGATGTCGCTGGACCCCTCTGCTTTCTGAGCACCAGCTTCTCGCCAGGTCTATGCCACATGGCCTGAACTAGCCAGTGACTTCAGAGGTTCAGAAGAGAGACCACAAATGGAACACCATCTCTCTCCACAATAGTCTCACACCCTGATGTCTCACTCGAAGATGGACAGATATGCTGAGAGGAGCCAGCAAGGAAGGAAAAAAGCTTTCACGGTACTAAAAAAAGAAAGAAAAACTGGGCTAGGCTACAAAGTAGTGGGTGCGGGGTTGGAATAAACCAACCAGCTACCACACACAGGATAGTTACAACAAATCTGATGCCTTTCAGTATGGGGGTAATTCCTAGACACCATCTTGTCTTTTAAAGCAGTGCTCCTCAACCAGAAGTGTATGGGACCACAGCCAATGCAGGGGGCCTGGGAAGCAGAGCCAGTGAAAGGCTGGCTGGTACCCTAAACCTCACCTCCCTGTAGGGCAGAAGCTCCTTGGAGCCCAGACCCCCTCCCCAAGTCCCATGGCTGAAGTCCTGAGCTGTTCTCCTTCCCTGCACTGGGCTCTGGAGTTTTTATAGCATGTTCAAATAGTCTTGAAAGAAAAAGATTGTAAACTCCAGCTTAGGCTTCTCTGAGATTGAATTTAAACTTGCGCTTAGCTTTAAGAAGCTGCTTGTCCCCCTCCCTAGGCAGGAATCCATGTTTCTCCCATCGATTCCCCTCTGCGTGGACGGCCAGAAAAAGCGACCTTTGGTACATTGATTCCAGCTACGCAGTTTTCATAGGCGGAATTGCGTACCTCCTATCGACTTTTTGGTCTAGTGTGGAACTGGCCTTAGTTTTCAGACAATCAATCACTTCGATGGCCGAGGTCGTCACAGAGCCCTTCAGAATGCGTGGTGCTAGACCCACATATATCACAAGTGCCGTAGGGTGCTCCAAGAATAGAAATGCTTTGGCACAAAATGGCGGCCACAGAGTGCTGAGGCCCCTTTCAAAAGTAGGCCTATAGTTTAGGCCAGTCTCTTCTCTCTCCTGAAATGTTGGCACTTGCAGGGCCACCCTTGGGAGCTGTTTGACAGCTGGCAGCAACGCTGCTCAACAACTTAGCTCACAAAACGAGGGAGAAGAGAATATCAGATTAAATGAGCATTATGCAAGGACAGTGGTTTTGCAGTGACTCAGACAGGACAGTGTCACCTCATGAATCACCAGTGCTGCTTCCTTGGAGCGTTCCTGCTCCAGTCAGGAACAGGCCCAAGACTGGCTGAGGTAGAGCTTCCATAGCTTGAAATGAAACAGAGGGAAGAAATCGCTAGTGTGTTCACAGGAATTTAGAACGACTCGGGTGCAGTGGTGGGTAGGAAGGAAGCCAAAATGAATCATAAATGAGGAAGAGTGAGAAGGAGACGCTGACAGGACAGATGCTGTCATTTTGGCACATTCCTGTTTCATGTTAGCTCAGGGCACATCAAACTCTGGACAGATGGGGCTCAATCCTGCAAGATGCTGGGCACCTGCTAGGAGGTACTGAGCATCCTCAAGTCCCCTTGTCTTCAGTGGGAGTTCACTTAGTTGCATTAGGCCCTTACATGGGCCCTTAAGACCCAGCACTTCTGGGAATCGGATTTAGCTTGAGCTCTGATTATTTCTTTTCTGATGCATTTCTGTGTGTTTTCACTCCATGGGGGCTCCCTCACTCAGTCATACAAAGCAAAATGGCAAGGGGACCGTATTTATTTCTCCCAGCTGCTGTTTTTGTTTTCTTGGAGTCTTAACTTTGAAAACTCTCCTCACCCCCCTGTTTCCTGGCGCTGTTTTAGTGAGGACGTTGAAAGGTTTCTGTAGTCTATCTTTCGAAATGCATCCTGGCTCATGATGACAGCTGCAATCACTACTGCTCTCAATCTCTGCTTTGGTAAGGAAACAGACATATATTTCAGCCCAATGACAGATGCTGGGCCCTGTGCTTTGCAGGGGCAAGCGCTAGTGGTGTAGCTGACTCCTCTCCTTGAGTGGCAACAGCTGAACTCACACAAAAGCCTCTGGTGGGCTTCCCTGAGGGACGGGCGCTAATCTCCATTACAGGGGTGTAATTCTGGAGTAACTTAACTGAGCCAGATCCTCAACATCTGTAAATCAGCATAGCTCTGTTTACTTTGCCGGGGCTACAGCAGTCTGACGAATTTCCATCATGTCACTCCCGAATTACTCCAACTTAGAATCATAGAATCATAGAATACTAGGACTGGAAGGGACCTTGAGAGGTCATCGAGTCCAGCCCCCTGCCCTCTTGGCAGGACCAAGCACTGTCTAGACCATCCCTGATAGATATTTATCTAACCTGTTCTTAAATATCTCCAGAGATGGAGATTCCACAACCTCCCTAGGCAATTTGTTCCAGTGTTTGACCACCCTGATAGTTAGGAACTTTTTCCTAGTGTCCAACCAAAACCTCCTTTGCTGCAGTTTAAGCCCGTTGCCTCTTGTTCTATCCTCAGAGGCCAAGAAGAACAAGTTTTCTCCCTCCTCCTTATGACACCCTTTTAGATACCCGAAAAGCACAATCATGTCCCCACTCAATCTTCTTTTTTTCCAAACAAAACAAGCCCAATTCTTTCAGCCTTTCTTCATAGGTCACATTCTCTAGACCTTTGGTCATTTTTGTTGCTCTTTTCTGGACCCTTTCCAATTTCTCCACATCTTTTTTGAAATGCGGTGCCCAGAACTGGACACAGTCCTCCAACTGAGGCCTAACCAGCGCAGAATAGAGCAGAAGAATGACTTCTTGTGTCTTGGTCACAACACACCTGTTAATGCATCCCAGAATCATGTTTGCTTTTTTTGCAACAGCATCACACTGTTGACACATATTTATCTTGGGGTCCACTATAACTCCTAGATCCCTTTCTACCGTACTCCTCCCTAGACCACCGCTTTCCATTCTGCATGTGTGAAACTGATTGTTCCTTCCTAAGTGGAGCACTTTGCATTTGTCTTTATTAAACTTCATCCTGTTTATTTCACACCATTTTTCCTTAAGAATCTGGCTTTTAATGCCCTTAGGGTTTTCTCTTTTGTTATCCACTTTGGACTCTCCCATCCTCTTTATGCAACAAAGAAACAATGCTTGCAGAACTTGGCGGGGGGTGGGGAGGGGAGTTTCTTCATCAGCTGTTTGCGGGAGACCTGCCTGAGTCTGACGCTTTTCTGTGAATTTCTTTCATTAGCCCATGCTAACCAGCATTTGGGTGTCACGGCTGGTGTAAGATACCCTATACAGGAGGGTCAGGAGGCCCTTTGCTGCATCTGTGTCCATGTGTCCATGAGATAATCATAGAATCACAGAACACTAGAACTGGAAGGGACCTCAAGAGGTCATCAAGTCCAGTCCCCTGCCCATATGGCAGGACCAAGCACTTTCTAGCTAAACTGATCTCACATATCTCCAGTGATGGAAATCCCACAACCTCCCTTGGCAATTTATTCCAGTGTTTAACCACCCTGAAAGTTAAGAAGTTTTTTCTAATGCTCAACCTAACCCTCCCTTGCTGTAGTTTAAGCCCCTTGTTCCTTGTTCTATCCTCAGAGGCCAAGGAGAACAAACTTTTCCCTCCTCCTTGTAACCCTTTTAGGTACTTGAAAACTGGTATCATGTATCCTCTCAGCCTACTCTCTGCTGAGGTAAACAAGCCCAATTCTTTCAGTCTTCCCTCATAGCTCATGTACTCTAGACCTTTCATTATTCTTGTTGCTTTTCTCTGGACTGCCTCCAATTTTCTCACATCTGTCTTGAGTTGCGGTGCCCAGAAGTGGACACAATACTCCATTTGAGGCCTAACTGGCACAGAGTCGAGAGTAAGAATGACTTCTTGTGTCTTGCTCACAACAAGTTCACTCATAGTTTACTTGGGTGGCATTGTCAAACATGCTCAGAAGTGGGTCTGTCCCACGAAAGCTCATCACCTAATAAATTATTTTTTTAGTCTTTAAAGTGCTACATGTCTCCATTTCTTGTGTTGGTAGAATACAGACTAACACGGCTATCTCTCTGTCACTCTTCAATGTGCTGAGAATTGTCTTTGCTTTGTCCCTATTGATGTTACCACCCGTTGAATTCTCGGGGAGCCAAGAAAGGCCAGTGCTCAGTGCTGTCTCAAATCCCACTTCCTGGGTGATCTGGAGTGAGCTCTTACCAAACGCTGATGTCTCATGGATTTTAACCCCAGCGGTTTGCCCCAGTAGCCACGTATTCCCAAAGGCCAAAATATAACCACAGGTCAGTATGCAACATGGTTGCCTACAGCTTCTTCTGGGGAGTATCTCCAATTAGGAGCATGGAGTGTTAGTTAGTAGAGACCCTGAGCTCTGAGTCATGTTTCATGAAAAGTCACATATGTTGCCTGCCCGTTGACTCTTGGTTACCAATGGCGTTAGGAAGAGGTGAGTTGGATAAGGCGGGATTTGTGTTCCAGGTGAAGGATCTAAATCAGGGGTCAGCAACCCTCAGCACACGTGCCAAGAGTGGCACCTGAGCTGATTTCCATTGGCTGGTGAGCTCAGTCCCACCCTCTCTTCTGCCATGCAGCCGGGAGCTTGCTCAAAGCCAGACCATCTGTGGATTAGCAAAAGACCAGCTAATGCTAGTATCCACCACCTAACTGGCAAAGCCCTACATGTTAATTTATTTGTTAATGAAATTGTTGTAATTAGGACTAGTGGGCTACGAACACACAACCAATTTATTTTGAGATAACAGCTGTTATTTTTAAATAATTTTTTTTTTTACATCTGCGCCACGTACTAGCTATTTCAAAATAAATGTGAAATAGCGAGTGCATTCTTTCAAAATTGGTAAAACTTATTGCAGGAGTAATAGCACCTATTTGAAAATAACGCTTTCAAAATAGGTACTGTTATGACGAGGGCTGTATCTACCCTACGTACCCTAGTGAAAAGGGGACTGCAAATGAGTGAGACCAGAAATGCAAATGAGGCATGGATTTACATAGCTCATGCCTCATTTATACATTATGACGCAATCTCACTACCAAAAAAGACTGCTTTTGAAACAATAACAGCCGTGTAGATGGGTTACCTTCAAAGACAAACCCTGTTTTCAAAAGAACCCTTCTTCCTCAAACCAAATAGCTTCTGGAATAGTGTATTTTGAAATAGAGCAGCTGCTGTGTAGATGTAGCCTTAGTGCCTTTACAAAGTCTCACTGGCACTCTGACTGTACAGAGAGGTGAAAAGTTCAAATTGCAGCACTCCTCCTTGGAAAGGTTGCTGACCCTAATCTAAACTTTCCCTAAAGGGCAGATCTGGGCTGCTGGTTCACGTTTCCCGCAAATTATTTAAAAAGGCTTCTGGGGAGTGCTAACTCAGCGGTGTATTTTTAGTTTTTAAGGTGCTGCAGAATTGCTTGTTATTTTTATAGCTGCAAAATAACACAGCTACCCCACTGAGACTACTAGGGGTGTGTTGTTCTTAGCCGCATTATGGTTACACGTACAGTTCCTAAGTAAGGTAAAGATCCCTTGGGTTTGTTACTCTACATACATGCACTTAGCCCATGTCTCCGCTGCAGCCTATTTCAAAATAACACAACTACACAAAAGCCAATTGGAAGACCACTCCACTCTATTGACAAAGCAGCCGGACTGCCTGGCCACTGTCTTGACAAAACAGGCACCTGGAAGCACAGCAGACAGGGCTGCCCATTGTTCTGGATGCCTTGTCTTTCAAGACAAGGCCTCCCCCCACCTCAGAACATCCACACAGCTTTTTTGTTGACAGAACCTGTCGACAAAAACTGCTCTTCCTCATATGGGAGAGGCAGAAAGTTGTCTGCAGAAGTGCAGACTTTTGTCGGCATACTGTTGACAAAACTCATTCTGTGTGCGCACCTTCCAGGGTTTTGTTAACAAAACCGGGGTTTTGTTGGCTAAATTCCCTGGGGTAGCCATAGCCACATTGTATTTTGAAATAGCATTTCTGGGACCATAGTGCTATTTTGACATAGTGCCATTGGAGCTCATTATGGATAATTGGAAATAGTGGTATTTCAGCCTATTTCAAAACAGGGATTCTCCTCCTGCATAATAGGTGTTACACCAGTTTTGTAATAATGCACCCACTTATTTTGAATTTGTTTCAAAATAACGTGTGCGTAGTGTAGACGACAGCAAAGTTATTTTGAAGTAACTCTGTAGTGTAGACATAGCCTTACAGACAGCATTAGGGACAGCGCTCTAAGGCAGACAAATGTTTTACCAATAAGAAACTGAGGCAAAGGGAAAGTAAGTCCCAGATCCTTTAAGATATGTAGACTTTTAAATACACTGGTGACTCCACCCCAGGGCAACTTGCCCAAGGTCACCCTGGAAATCAGTGGCAAAACTTGGCATTGAACCCAGATTTCCCAGCAACTGACTGAGAACCACTCTGCTGCTTCTTGTTAAGAGCTTGTCCTGTTTGAATGTAGCAGTTAAATTTATATCAAAAATCCTAAAACCAGTTACTGACAAAATGAAAAATAAATACACCAACAAAAAGGAAAGCCAGCCAAGCCAGCTAGCAGCAACAGACAGCCTGAGCCTGGAGAAAGAACAAAGTGTTTTCAACAGGGTCCAATTTAAGCTGCTAAAAGCTGCTGTGGCCAGAGAAGAGTCTATTTTGAATAATGCTGATGCTTATCTTTGATAGGAGACAGTGGTAAACAGCAGCTTGGAGGTAGAGCAGCGGGCCAGCACACGCCACACCACGCCAGCTATGGCTCCAGGGGATCTGAAGTAGTGCCCAGGACAGAACTTCAGCTTCCAGACACGTCAGTCCCTGAGCTGTTCTCACTTCACTCGAAGGTTAAACTTGGGGAAGGAGTTTGTCTGGTGGCAGAGATTCAGGCCAGTGAACTAGAGGCCCTAGTATGAGTGGCCTCCATCGTCTTGCCCCATGAGTAAGCAGATTATAGGGGGCTGAATCACTACTGAGACCACAATTCCACCGAGGTATAGCCACTGACTTCGAGAGAGGTGCTCCTAATATACAGCAGTGGTTAAAAAAAAGAACATCATGCAGTGGATGAACACAGCCAGCATAAGAAACCTGTACAAAGTGGAGACGAAGAGCTGATAGCTAAACAGCTGGTTGAACCTCTCATCCGGCACTCTCTGATCTGGCAACATCCGTAATCCGGCACATTTTTAATTAGCCGAACAGCCACTTATCATGGGTGTGGTCAACTTTCCCACTGTCCCATAAAGTTTGTTTACAGACACCAGTCCTGTTCTGTGATGTTATTTAGCTGTAATTTATCTCTAAATATTGTCTAAGAGCCCAGTAAGCAGGGGAAGTGTTGGTAATACTGCTAGACAATATTGACCTCACGTGGTCCCGCAAATTCTCTTGTTCGGCACCAATCAGGCGCTTAGAGTGCCAGATTAGGGAGTTTCATCATTACTACATCCTGTTTCCCACAGTGAATCAAGGGCAGAGCCAGACTTAGAGGTCTGGTTTCTGGACCTGCCTTGCTCTAACCACTGGACTTTGCTGCTTTCATGACAAAACAACACTGCTCTCATTTATGGCTTTTGATGCTTTTCTTAAAATAATCCAGTTGCAAAAGAAGGAAATGCATCTGTGCAAGCTCCCCACTGTGTCTTAAATGGCCTGCTCTGACGCCCCAGGTTTTATGTGATGACAACAACGCCCTGGAGACCTATTTCCAACGCACCAAAAAAGCTGCATCTTGCGCACCATGGGAAGCACAACAAGCAGGTAACCCTGTGTGCTGGCTTTGCTGCCTCCAGAACAATGTTGGCTATGGACTCCTTCAGCTTTTAACAATAGCCCAGAACAAAGCACACACCAGGGCATGCACATTCATTGAAAGCCAGATGGTTCTCTTGGGCATTACAGGTCAAATGACACCTCACAGCCTATCCCTGCAAACTTCAATTTTCTTGCTTTGGGTTAAGTTGACCACTGGTGACAAAGCAAGATAATGTATTGCCACTCTGCAGGTCATCCTCAATGCCAGCCAAGTGGGGAGGGCTCCCAGATGGACACAGAGTCAAAATAGCCACGTGGCTTCTTTCAGAGTCTGAGGTGAATGAAAGGAAAATGCTACACCAGCTTTGCCTCTTCGAGGACATGTAAACAGTCATTACCCCCTGCAATACCATCAAGCTTGTACTTCTACACACAGACATTGTCCCCTAAATCCCTTGCTAGACCTTCCTTCCTGACACACCCTTTTGCATCCCCTTGTAGATTGTCACAATACGACCCTTGTAGATCTTTATAATATGCTCCTTTCTTGCCATTCCTATGAGCTTTGTTGAGAAGTGAAATATTTAACAATGATGACGTTCCATGTATCACCAAGGTATCTGAGTTTGCTCCCTTTCAAATGAACGGGGCAGTTTCCATCTCCAAGCTATTGCTTCAGGCTCTTTGCAGACTCCGGCAGACATTGCTTCACCAATTACACTAAGGCCTGGTCTACACTAGACATTAAAGTCGATTGTAGGTATGCAATTCTAGCTATGGCAATTGCATAGCTAGAATCAACTACTACACAATCGACTGATCTGGTTGTCCTCTCAGAGGGAGGTTGATGGGAGAAACTCTCCCATTGGCCTCCCTTACTCCTCCTGATATTGAGGAGTACAGGGGTCGATGGCTGACCCCCTGATAGTTTGATTTTGGGGTGTCCCAATTAGGTGCTTGAGATCTAACCCTGGAAGTCCAACCATGATTGGGTCAATCTTCTGCCTAGTGAAGACATACCCTAAGAACATAAGAACATAAGAATGGCCATACTGGGTCAGACCAAAGGTCCATCCAGCCCAGCATCCCATCTGCCGACGGTGGCCAATGCCAGGTGCCCCAGAGAAGGAGAACAGAAAACAATGATCAAGTGATTTATCTCCTGCCATCCATCTCTTGCCCTTGTTCTGAAGGCTAGGGGCACCATACTTTATCCCTGGCTAATAGCCATTTATGGACCTAACCTGCAAAAATTTATCAAGCTCTTTTTTAAACCCTAATAGAGTCCTGGCCTTCACAGCCTCCTCGGGCAAGGAGTTCCACAGGTTGACTGTGCGCTGTGTGAAGAAAAATGTCCTTTTATTAGTTTTGAACCTACTACCCATCAATTTCATTTGGTGTCCCCTAGTTCTTGTATTATGGGAAAAGGTAAATAATTTTTCTATATTCACTTTCTCCACACCATTCATGATTTTATATACCTCTATCATATCGCCTCTCAATCGCCTCTTTTCCAAACTGAAAAGTCCCAGTCTCTCTAGCCTCTCCCCATATGGGACCCGTTCCAAGCCCCTAATCATCTTAGTCGCCCTTTTCTGAACCTTTTCTAATGCCAATATATCTTTTTGGAGGTGAGGAGATCACATCTGCACGCAGTACTCGAGATGTGGGCGTACCATAGTTTTAGATAGGGGAAGTATGATATCTTTTGTCTTATTATCGATCCCTTTTTTAATAATTCCTAACATCCTATTTGCCTTACTAACTGCCGCTGCACACTGCGTGGATGTCTTCAGAGAACTATCCACTATAACTTGAAGATCCCTTTCCTGATCTGTCGTAGCTAAATTTGACCCCATCATGTAGTACGTGTAATTTGGGTTATTTTTGACAACATGCATTACCTTACACTTACCCACATTAAATTTCATTTGCCATTTTGCTGCCCAATCACTCAGTTTGCTGAGATCTTTTTGTAGTTCTTCACAATCTGTTTTGGTTTTGACTGTCCTGAACAACTTGGTGTCATCTGCAAACTTGGCCACCTCACTGTTTACCTCATTTTCTAGATCATTGATGAACAAGTTGAACAGGATCGGTCCCAGGACTGACCCCTGGGGAACACCACTAGTTACCCTCCTCCATTGTGAAAATTTACCATTTATTCCCATCCTTTGTTTTCTGTCTTTTAACCAATTCCCGATCCATGAAAGGATCTTTCCTCCTATCCCATGACCACCTAATTTACATAAAAGCCTTTGGTGTGGGACCGTGTCAAAGGCTTTCTGGAAATCTAGGTATATTATGTCCACTGGGTGCCCCTTGTCCGCATGTTTATTAACCCCTTCAAAGATTTCTGATAGAGTAGTTAGACACGACTTCCCTCTGCAGAAACCATGATGACTTTTGCCCAACAATTCGTGCTCTTCTACGTGCCTTGCAATTTTATTCTTTACTAGTGTTTCTACTAATTTGCCTGGTACTGATGTACCCTGAGGTTACATTCACTGCACTAGGTAGAGTCTAACTGTATGTTTCAATTGAAAGCCAAGACTCTGGATGACACCCAAGGGATATTCCACTCCTACTTAGTCCTTTGTGCTGCCTCCCCCGCAGCATGCTCTGCCCTTGGGGAAACGTTCTGCTACCTGGCGTCCTTCACACATGCCCGAGAGGAAGTTCATGTCCATGTGCTCGGGATGAGAACTCTGCACTGGCTGAGCACGTGGCCATCCGAAGAGTGGCACAGGGCCCAAAGCACAGGGGCCAGGGCAGCCACCCCGTCTCTGGCTGGGCAAGATCCTGATCTCAGCTAAAGCTGCATGAGTGGAGTCGCTCCAGGATGAAATCCAACAGAGCTGCTCTGGATTTTCCCCAGGTAAGTAGGAATAATGGGAATAGTTTATTAGGCGATGAGCTTTCATGGGGCAGATGCATCTGACAAAGCAGGTCATTGCCCACCAAAGCTTGTGCTCCTAAAAAATCTCCCAGTCTATAAAGTGCCACAGGGGAAATGACTGTAGGGCATTTTTCAGCTAACTTAGTAGTCAGGCTAATTAACTAGTGCTACAGCTCACGAAGGGCTGTGGTGAATTTTCCATCCCTGGTTATTTTAAATATCAAGATAGGATTTTTTTTCCCTAAAAACTAATACAAACAGGAATTATTTGGGGGGACTCTTATGGCCTGTGTTATGCAGGAGGTCAGACTAGATGATCAGACTGGTCCTAGAAGCCACGGATACAGTGTGGTGTGTCCATTTAGAACGTTGACATAGAACAACGTAGGTCATTAGCGCAGATTGTCTGCTCGGAGTGGTGCTCCCTCAGTGAGCCACCATGTGTACCTCAGACCCATGCAAGGGCAGTGGAGGCTGGGCTCAAACCTGGGACCTCTGGAGCATCATGCATGAGTCTTTAGCCACAGCTAAGAGTATGTATTTGTTTCTTAACCACCACTAGAGGGGGACAGAGCACCACTGTCAGCAGGTAGGAGTTACAGACAACAAGCATCAAGGTTTGATTTCCTGCAAACCCCCAAATTACATTTGCAGACAAACCTCTTGAGGGAGTGTAACCCCCTACAGGTGGACTCAAACTGGTACATCCACAGCTTAGTGCGTGATCCTCTACCCCTTGTGCTGAAAGCCAGCTGCTGCTGAGCTGAGGCTGGAGAGGACACTGATTCTTTCTCTCTGTAAGTGGTCTAGGTGCCACTACATGGGACAGTGAACCACACCCTGAAGGTGTGTGGGTTACATGAGCACTAATGCTTGTGAGACCCAATGGCTTCATCTACACTACTGTGATCTCTTGAAAGAAGCTCTTTGAAAAGAGTGCGTCCACACGCCAAAAAGCAGATCAAAAAATTGATTCGCTCTTTTGATAGAGAGCACCCAGGAAGGTCCCTCCAACTTCGCTTTTTAAAAGGATTCTCTAAGGTTCTCTGTGCTTTAAATATTGAGTCTGTTCTGGTCTGGCTATGGTCTGAAGAAGTGGGTCTGTTCCATGAAAGCTCACCTAATAAACTATTTTGTTAGTCTTTAAAGTGCTACTTGACTGCTTTTTTGTTTTGGTAGTATATAGACTAGCACGGCTCACTCTCTGTTACCCTTTAGAAGGAGCGGGACAGGGATCAAAAAATCCAGCACCGTGAGGACAGCTCTTTGGAAAGAAGAGTCTCAGGACATCCACACTTATTTTATTTATTTATTTATTTATTTGAAGACTCTTTCGGAAAAAGGTGCTGTTCCTCATCTGGGAGAGGAAGAGGGCTGCTGGCAAAAGTGCTGCATTCTTTGGTTTTCAGATCAAAGGAATGCGTTTTGTGTCTGGATGCTCCATGGGTTCTTTCAGAAAAGGCCTAGATTTTCAAAAGAACTTGCTAGTGTAGACACAGCCTATGAGATTTAGGCTATTTCTACACAGAAAAGGGATTTTGAAATAAGCTGTTCTGGAACACCTGATTTCGAAATTACACATCTGCACACAAAAATGATTTTTGAAATAGCCCTCAGCAATTTTGAAATAGAGCATCTATACACAATGAATTCTATTTCAAAATAGAGTCATTGAGCACACTATGGCTTATTTTGAAATAGGCACTATTCCTTGTGAACTAAGTTGATCTATTTTGAAGTAAGACAGCTGCTATTGCAAAATTATTTTGAAATTATTTTTGATCCGCTTTTTGTGTGGGGATGTGCTCTTTCCAAATAACTTCTTTCAACATTATTTTGAAATAGCCATTGCATTGCATAGATGCTACAACAGTTATTTCAAAATAACAGCTGCTATATTGAAAAAAAATTGCTGTGTAGATATAGCCTTAAGCTACATCTACACTAGAGAATTTTTGTCGACAAAATACTGGCTTTCTCAACAAAACTTGCGGAGCGTCCACACTAAAAATGCATTCTATTGACTTACTGTTGACGGAAGTTGGCACTTTTGTTGACTGCCTTCTGCCTCTCCCCCACGAGTCAGAACATCTTTCTCAACAGAATCTGTCAATAAAAAAGTTGTGTGGAGGCTCCAGAAGATCCTCTATCAACAGACAGGACTTCTGAGGCACTGGGCAGCCCTGTCTGCTGTGCTTTCCAGTTGGCCGTTCTGTAGAGAGAGCGGCCAAGCAGTCTGGTCACTCTCTATCGACAGAATGGATTGATAGAGCAATCCGCTTTCATGTGTGGCCATGATCTGTCGACAAAAGAATTGTTGGAAGATCTTTTCTGACAGTAACTTCTGTCGACAGATCGGTGTAGTATAGATGGAACCGTAGTGAATCTTGCAAACAAGAGAAGACATGGTTAAAAAAAGAAACAGCTCTAACAAAATGCAGAGTATACTGTTTTGCCCATTTATTTTGTCCACTTTAAGATACTTGACAGAATACCAATGACTCGGTTGGAGTGTGTCTGGTAAAAATGATGAAGTCCTACTATTATGAGACCACACTACAACATTGGCTATAAAACCTTGGCTGACAAGAGGGGTACCACTAATGGGTTCTCTGTGTGTATGTAAAAGAGAAAATAATGGGTTGTGTCTATTAGCCATCCATGGGTGAATAAGGGTCTGTTCCACAAATGCGTCTGCATACTTACATGTTGATCTACAGTGTAATGTCAAGATTGTCCAAGGTGGGAAACAATTAGGACTGGTCATTAATTTTTCAATGAAATGTTGTATTTTTCAATGAAATGTATGAGATTACAACTTTGTAAAGAGAAAGAGGTAGGTTTTCATGAATTTTTCAACTCAAAAATGTTTTAAAGAAAAAATGTTTTGAATTTGCTGATGTACTGGCTGGGAGTTTTGTTTTTTTTTTTAAAAAAAAAAAAAGGCCTGGGCTCTTTTCAAAAATACCGTGGAGCATCTATACAAAAAATAAATTCTTTCAATATTAAATTGGAAGAACGCAGAACTTTTTCTGGCAGCCCTCTTCCTCTTCCAGATGACGAACAGTGTCTTTTTTTTTGAAAATTCTTCCTGAAAAAACAGAGTGCAGATGCCACAGGAGGTCTTTCTTTCAAAAGAGCAGTCCTCCTGGTGCCAGATTTTGTATCCCTGGCCCATTATTGTGAAAGACTGGGGGCTGTGTGGATGCTTTCTACTGAAAGAGGGGATAAATCTTTTATCTTTTTCATACGTGGATGCGTTCTTTCAAAAGGAGATTTTTCAGAAGAGCTCTTCAGGAAGAACTTCTTTTAAAGGATCACGTAGTTACATTTTGACATTTTTGAAAGAAAGTGTCCAGTTTTCTGGTTCAAAATAACTTTCAATCAAATTAAATATAGTATTAAAACAGTCAAGGTCAAGAAATTGAAATGATCTTAAGGGAATGCTTCCGTCAAAATGATTTATTTTTCTTTTTTTTTTCTTTTTGTCTCGTGAAAATTTTCAAGATTTTGACTTATTTTTCTGTTACCAGGTGGGAAATATTTCTGAAATCTCACAAGTTTTGGTAGGACAGAAAATAATTTCCTACCCAACTTGACTACTGATTTAGTGTTGATGAAATTGAGACAGGGCTAAGGGGCCTGATTTTCAGAAATTGATGAGCATTGGTCTTTTGAAAAATCAAGCTGATTTAATGAAAGTCACGCTGGGCACCTGATAACAGAAGACACTGGGCAACTTTGGTTGAAGGATGCACTCATGTTCTGAGCACCTCCAAGTGGTTAGGTGTGGTACCACAGTCCTTTCTTCATCCTGGTGTCACCTACAGCTGAAGGTTAGGGTCTTCAGTGGTTTGGTCCCTTGGGCAAAGTGGCAACACCCAAATGAACCCCATCAAGGGTGTAACTAAACAGTAGAAAAACCCTTGCTAGAGTCTTCAGCCCCAGGTTTGAACTCTTTAAATTCAGTCCTTTATTTGGTCTCTCAGACAAGCCCTTTCCCATTGCTCCTGGTTCTCCCCTGGGACTCAGTTATCAGCAGCCATATACAGCTTGATTCAATTTGTCGCTGCTTCTTCACTGAACATCTTTCCATCTGGCCTTCTTCAGCATCAGTTTTATGTCAGAGTAACATTTCTAAGGGCCCTTCTCTTCCTGCAAGCCCACCTAGCCATGCAAAATGCCACTGGGGGGGCGTGGTGGTAGGGACAATCTGACTGGCCCTCAAGTTCCATTGGCCAAAGAGGAGCACCTTTCCTTGCCCTCTCATCCCAGCAGGAACTGCACTGCTGAGGCCAGGCAACTCATTTTATCTAGGACAGTGAGGGTATTGCTTGCCCCTCTAGCCCTTGGAGGACCAGCTCTCTGTGGTTTCCAAAATGACCACTCCAGATAGTCCTCTGTAGGCAAGCCTGGAGGACCTCTCAACTTACCACTTCTTGGGGTGGGGTGTTAGGACTAGAGGGCCTTCTCTGGGGACAGAGTACACCCCTTCCCTCAGGGTCTGTAGCTGTGGAGATAAGGGTCTCAGTGAATGAGATGTGCTGAGATGTAGATCCTGGGAGGGCTGTTCTAAATCCAGTAGTGGGACTTAACTGGGGATGTATGCAAGGTTCACCAAGTGGGCTTTGTAAAGGCTATCACTGTGTAAGGCCGGGGTAGTATCTGGCTGTGGAGAACAAATGGTCAATCCGTAGTGGGTTGTTGGCTGCAGGGACAAAGGCTGCAGCTTGCAGCAGGCTGCGATTCCAAGCCTTTAAAGAATAACAAAGTAGTTTCATACCACTTGGCCAAACCGTGTCAGTATTCCTAAATTGATAAATACATGACAAGCTGGGTGAGGCACTGGCAATGCAAAAAGGAGAGGCGCAAGGAAGAGATTTATGTTGCCTCTCTGAGGCTGCATGAGTTACACAGTTAAGGAGAGTAGAGTTGGATCCCTGCCTGCCTTGATGGGTTGAAAGAGAAATCCTGCCTTCCTGGAAGATTTGGTTCTTCTATGTACTCTCCAAACAGCCATGAAAAGGTGTAACGAATTCTCCCCACAGAGGGTAGATTGGGACTCAGCCATCCGAGTCATATCTTGAAATACAGAATGAAAATCAGATACTACCTTGGAGGAATAAGGGAAAGAATCTGGCCTTCCAAAATGCATTACAAGTGCAGTGAACCTTAGAAAAGGGTTCATTAATTACAAGGGCTTGAAAAGCTCCTACTTCTCTGGCTGATGTTATGGCTAATAAAAAAGCCACTCTCTCCACAGTAAATACCTCAGCTCTGCTGATTTTAGAATCCACAAGGGCATTCCGAAGCAGGGGATAGAGCTGTAGGCTTTTCACTGCTCTCTTCTTTCCAAAGAAACTATAAGATCATAAGGAAAAGTTCCATTGGGACCAAGTCAACACCCAAAAGTCACTGGGCTGAGTTCATTATGGAACCAACCCATGGGTCAATGCGTGTCACCTGTCCTGCTGTGTATGGATTTATAAAAAAAACTCTGCATGGGTTATGGCTCCTATTTGTAGGTGCTGCTCCTTCAAGGTGATTCAGCAGGTTGTGTGCTTTTATTGTTTTTTAACTCTAGCTTCAGAGGGTCCCTGGTTCAATTCCTAGTCATGCCAAGATCTGGATGGTTCTAGGTGTATCTCCAAATTTCCAAGGAAGACAATGGGTTTGCACTAGAATCAGTGAGAATGAGATTTGGTTTATGGATTTTTGTGTGTGTGTGTGTGTGTGTGTGTGTGCAAAATGGTTTAAGTTTACCCACCAGCCAATATAAAATTTTTAATGATCTTTAAAAAAACGGTCCCTCTCCCTTTCACATCAGGATTGAGTTATTTTTCTTGTATCTCTAATATGGCAGAACCCTATTTGGCTTCTTTCTTCGTTGTCTATGAACTTGTGTCATTGGGTTGGATTGCTTCTTTGGGGACAACCCTGAGGGATGGGAGAAATACGACTTATCCAGGAGTTGTCCCAGGAGGGCTGGCAGGCAGAACCACAGTACTGAGGCACAATTTCCTCCCTGATTCCCCCTGGCTATAAGAGCACAGGGATAACTTTGAGTTTTGCTGCTGGACTATATTCTTCAAAAAGAAGATTGACAAGGGAGCTGATAACAGACCTCAAGTATGTTTAAAACTGTTGTAAAGAATCCTGTGATGAACCGTTCTCTGTGTTCACTGCTGTCAGGATAAAAAGCAATGGCGTTAATCTCCAGTAAGAATCATTGGGTTGGAAAAGACCTTCAGGAGGTCATCAATTTCAACCCCCTGCTCAAAGCGGGACCAACCCCCAACTGAATCATCCCAGTCAGACCTTTCCCACCACAACTGGCTTGTTCTCCTATTGCTCATTCTCTTCATCTGTCACCCATAAGAACAGTCTCTCTCCATCCTATTTGTAATCCCCTTTTGGGAAGTTGAAGGCGGCTATCAAATCCCCGCCAGTCATCTCTTCTGTAGACTAAACAAGCCCAAATCCCTCAGCCTCTCCTGATAGGTCATGTGCTCCAGCCCCCTCATCATTTGGGTTGCCCTCCACTGGACTCTGTCAAAGTGCATCCACGTTCTTTTCGAAATGGGTGGCCCAGAATTGGAAACAATTAGAGCTTTTTTTTCCCAGATACTTGCTGGTACTGAGTACATGGGATTGGCTGGGGGTGGGGGGGTGGAGGGAGCCAGCTGAGTACCAGCTCCTCTTTCTGAAACAAAAAAGGAATTGCAGACAATATTCCAGCTGTGTTCTCACCCGTGTCAAATAAAGGGGAATAATCACTTCTCTAGATCTGCTGGCAATGCTCCTACTAATGAACCCCAATACACCATTAGCCTTCTTGGCTGCAAAGGCACACTGTTGACTCATGTCCAGCTTCTCATCCACCATAATCCCCAGGTCCAAGTGAGATGTAGGGTAGGTATTAGATAAAACTTCATAATTCTAAGGGCAGTTAAGCTCTGGTCTAGGCTTCCAAGGGAAGTCACGGAATCTCTGTCATAAGTACAGGTCAGAGAAACATCTGTCAAGGTTTACTTGGTCCTATCTCAGTACAGCAGACTGGACTTGGTGACTTCTTGAGGTCCCTCCTAGCCTTACACTGCAGTTATTCTATGTACCATCTCAGCTCTGTTTGTGGGTGGAGGGCTGGGGCAGACTCCCTGCCTACCTGCTCTGGATGGAGATAACAAGCATACAGTGCCCATTTACTTCTATGTATCAGACCCACCAAGTGGGCATCCCATGCAAGGATGGGAGGGGGAGCCCCTTTTTCCACAAACAAGCCCTAGCTCCAGTCTGATCATACCATCTGAGATGTACATCTTCTCAGGTTCCTGAGCTTATCTTTCGATTTCCATTATTGCTGGGATAACCAGCTATCCTGATTTTATTGAAACAGTCCTGATTCATGGGGCCAGGGAGGTACTTTGTCTTATATTGGCTACGTCTACACGTGAAGCCAACATCGAAATAGGCTATTTCGATGAATAACGTCTACATATCCTCCAGGGCTGGCAACGTCGACGTTCAACTTCGACGTTGCGCGGCACCACATCGAAATAGGCGCTGCGAGGGTACGTCTACACGCCAAAGTAGCACACATCGAAATAAAGGTGCCAGGCACAGCTGCAGACAGGGTCACAGGGCGGACTCAACAGCAAGCCGCTCCCTTAAAGGGCCCCTCCCAGACACAGTTGCACTAAACAACACAAGATCCAGAGAGCCGACAACTGGTTGCAGACCCTGTGCCTGCAGCATGGATCCCCAGCTGCCGCAGCAGCAGCCAGAAGCCCTGGGCTAAGGGCTGCTGCCCACGGTGACCATAGAGCCCCACAGGGGCTGGAGAGAGAGCATCTCTCAACCCCCCAGCTGATGGCCGCCATGGAGGACCCAGCAATTTCGATGTTGCGGGACGCGGATCGTCTACACGGTCCCTACTTTGACGTTCAACGTCGAAGTAGGGCGCTATTCCGATCCCCTCATGAGGTTAGCGACTTCGACGTCTCGCTGCCTAACGTCGAAGTTAACTTCGAAATAGCGCCCGACGCGTGTAGCCGCGACGGGCGCTATTTCGAAGTTAGTGCCGCTACTTCGAAGTAGCGTGCACGTGTAGACACAGCTATAGATAGCTATTACTCCCGGCCTTTGTATTTTTCATGCCTGCTATCTGATCTCCCTAACTATTGCACTATTGTAATCAGTGCACTGATTTTACAATCATGGGCAGGACAAAAGTTCTAAAAGTTTTTTTCTCGCCCCAGGATCAACAATTTGTACACTGTTCCTTGCTTTATGCTTACCCCCTTCTCCACTTACATATATGCTTTCCCATCACTGATCTCTTTCTGTGCTGATAGGGGGAAGAATTGATCCACAAGGGCAACCTCTCAATGAGTATACATCGGTGTACATCTCCTGACTTCAGTATAAACTATTTATACCAACCAAGGACCCAGTTCTGTTCACAGCATAGCCGCACAGAAGTTAAGTCTAACATGGAAAACATTTTTTTCTGAAGAGTTGCAATATAACATTATCTTTTTTCCTTAAAATCCAAACGCTTAACAACGTGAGAACTATAAACCTGATAGAGACAAACCAGGCTGCTCCCTATGGCAGAGAAGCACAATTTAACTTACCTTTCTGTAGACTGGCTTTTTGCAGACTGGAAAGCAGAGCCCCAAAACTCATGTTTCCTTTCTGAGTCCACTAGCAAGCAAGCAAGCAGGGCCATTAATTTTGTATACAGTTTTCCATACTACACAGATCTGGCCCTAAATGTCAGGCTGATGGCATGTCTTTAAAATGAAAGGCATATGTATGGACAGGAATCAGAAAATCATATGCACCAAGTACGCTCGCATTTGGCTTTGTCAGCGTTGTGTGCCATAGCAGTTGTAAATTATGAGTCTTTCCCCCACCCTAATGTTTGCAAAAGAAACTCAATCCCCTTTGTGATGAGATATGCTGTGCTTGTTGTGTTTTTCCATGTCAACCCCCTTTCAGGCATGCAAATATAATAACAGCAATGTCATGCATCATGAATTCACACTTCACAGCAGATGGGGGAACATCACATCAGATGTGTCAAAGCTAAGGAAGGTGGGGAAAATATAGATAGGTTGCTAGTCCAAAATTCTTTCAAGACACTGTCCTTTCTCAGCCCTGGCTGAAGTGTTCCATGTTGCTTTAACAGCCTTTGTGTCACTATCTGGCATGGAAGTGTCTGTTAAAAAATGGGCAGATCGTTGTTTGTTTTGCCTATATTGGCCACCCAGTTTGAGTCTAATAAATCAAGTTATTAGATCGCTCTCAAAATACTTTCCTAAAAATACATTTATGTGGCTGCATATAAAGGCAGATAGCTTGTGCACGTCACAGTCTGAATGTTTTCCACTTCTGGAGTGCAAGGATGTCAAAAATTCTTTCCAAGCATTAATTTTCACATTCTTCTCTATGCAGGTAGGTGGCATCCATCCTTTTGGGAGGAAAGGAAATGGTTAAGTGACTTACCCATGGCCATATAGTCAGTCAGTATCAGAGCAAGGAAGAAACTGAAGGGACTCCAACTCTTGGAACCCAGGAATCCTAATGGCTTTCTTTATCTGGCTGAGCTTACAGCAGCCTTATGCTTGACTAAGTGGCATTTCTCTGTCTCTGTATATGTGATGCCTTAACTTTTAGACACTGCATCTGGCCATTTCCAAAATTGCTGAGAGCATTCCAGGCAACAGTCTGCGATTGTCTATGATCAAACTGCTGGGTGGCAGCATCTGTGTGTGTGCCTCTGTTTATCTAGGCACTGTACTAATACCTAGGTGGTGATGGGATCGTTGGTGTGACAGCTTCCCACACATATACAACGGCTGATGCCCTTCATAACCTGATCTTGGGGGTTGGGGGTGGAATCATGTGACACCTTTTGCCCAGGAAGCAGGACAAAGGCAGGAGGAGAAGCCTAGCTGTGGGGCTGGGACCAGCTGCTGGGAGTGAGTCAGTCTTGGCTGGGTTGAGAGCCAGAGGGGAGAAGGCTCTGGCCCCCTCTGGCCCCGACCCCAGGGATGGATTGTACTGCTGTGTCTGGTTTCTGTGCTCACGACTCCGTTCTATGCTGCAACCCTGACACCTGATGAACCTTCAGCTCTCCCTGCGAGCCGAGCACCGCATCTGACTGCGGATGGTGGTGCAGGGCCCTGTGAGTGGCGCTAAGGGCTGGCTGCTCCTGGTCCCGCCCCTTCCAGTTTTCCATCCAAGATATAATATCAGAGAGGGAGCCGTGTTTGTCTGTATCTTCGAGAACAACAAGAAGTCCTGTGGCACCTTACAGACTAACAAATATTTTGGAGCATGAGCTTTCGTGGACGAAGACCCACTTCGTCAGATGCATGAGACTCATGACTCATACATCTGATGAAGCGGGTCTTTGTCCACAAAAGCTTAGGCTCCCAAATATCTGATAGTCTATAAGCTGCCACAGGACTTCTAGTCCAAGATATAATAAGTTAGCTGGAGTGCACTATTGCTTTGGCAACAGCAGGGCGGGTCATTCTGGGCAGGCCCAGGGGAGCAGGGGCGTGGCACAACACGGACATGCTTGAACTTGGAGCTTGCAGTGGGGGGCTACTGCAGTCAGTGGAACCCCATGGGCAAAGAGGGAAGGGCCAGATCTGCTTCTAGGGGGGCGGAGTCCTAGCAGACCCAGCCAACGGTCCCTCATTGTCAGGGCAGAGGGTAGCGAGGTGGACAAACGGGAGAGTAGAGCAACCAAAAATGATTCCAGCTCCAGAAAACCTGACTTCAGAGGGCAGATTGAAAGAACTGGGTTGATTTCGCCAGGAGAAACAAAGAATGGGGTGGGGGACAGGGATGGGAAAACAGCTTTCAAATACCTGACCATGCGTAACACGGGAGGTATTGACAAATTGTTCTCCTTAACCTCCCAGATGCGGACAGGAAGCAACGGGCTTCTATAGCAGCAAGTATCAGAGAGGTCGCTGTGTTAGTCTGTATCTTCGAGAACCACAAGCAGTCCTGTGGTACCTTATAGACTAACAGATATTTTTCAGCATAAGCTTGTGGCATCTGACGAAGTGGGTCTTTGACCATGAAAGCTTCTGCTCCAAAATTTCCATTAGTCTATAAGGTGCCACAGGACTTCTTGTTATTGCAGCAAGGGCAGTTTCGGCTGGATGTGAGGAAGAGCTTGCTGTTGGGATGGTTAAGCACAGGAACTAGGGTTGCCATATTTGCACTTGCAGAAAGGAGGGCACCCCTCCAAGAGGGCGCGTATCTCCATCAGTATCTACCAACTCAGGTTATACTAATGTGTCGTAGCACAGTGTACATACCACGTCAATATGGCATAAGTCGGGAGACACTCGGTGCTTTTTTGTGTGCCGGTATTTGCCAGTACTGAGTACCAGCACCTTTGCAGCCCCAAATATGGGATTAGCTGGTGAGTGGGGGAGCCAGCTGAGTATTGTCTGTGGGGCTCTCAGGCTCCCCTGGTCCTGGCTGGGGTTCTTGTATCTGTGGGTTTGCCAGCAGGGCTCCATGCCCCAGCTGAATCCACACGTGCCCAGGCAGGGTCCCCACAGCTGTGGGGCTGCCAGCAGGGCTCCATGCCACAGCCAGCTCCCCAACCCTAGCCAGGTTCTAGGTAGTGGGGATCCCTGATCTGGGGCTGCCATGGGCTTCCCAGAGTGAGCTGTCAGTGGGGCTCTCTGCCACCAGCGGGGCTCTGTGGCACCCTGCACAGCTGGAGCTCTGTGATCCAGGTACCCTCTGGTCCAGCAACATCCATTGTCCTGCCAGAGGAGGGATGTTGCCGGACCAGTGAGAGAGTTTCAATCTGTACTTAAAGAGCATCCAATCCTTTTGCCTGCCCTGTCTCTTTTCTGGTCGTATAACAAGCATGCAAAGGGTCCAAAAGAGTTCCCCAGGGAATACCCATAGGGTAAGACAGTTCCCTGGGATGCTCAAAGCTGCTGCACTGGTCAGAACAATCAAGTCCAGAGACTTCCCTTCCCCCCGCCCCCTGCCACAGCACACAGACCACAGTCCAGTGTGCTTCAGCTATTCACTTCAGCTGAAATGGTCCACAGGAGGTCATTGCAGCAGATCACAAGTTAGATCAACCCCAAGGCTGCTGTAAATTATACCCAGGCCAGGGCCTCTCCCCAAATGATCTGGGATTACAGGAGATACCAAAATGACTTCAAGCCGTCTTTGGCTCCTATTCCTGCTCCTCAATGGAGCATGACTCTGCCAGAACATGCCATCAGACCCAAGGACTTCAGCATCATGCTGCTTTTCATCCAGCGCAGCAGCCCTACTGGCCGCAAAGGGCAGGGCCCATGGTGCACAGGGATGATTATAGTCTTCACAACAATCCTTTTCTTTAGCGGCTGGAAAATATGCATGAGGTGGGCAGCAGGAACATTTCAAGGGCACCCTTAAAAGCAACGCAGAAGCCACTCTTGCAAATATAAAACATCTGGGAGGGACCGAGAGTGGTGGGTAAGAGCCAGAGCTAGGGCAGGGCAGAGATCTGCGTCATCACACAGGGCCTGATACAGAGCACATTCAAACCACCAGAAAGGCTCCCGCTGGGTTCATTGGCTCGGGACAAACTCCTAGTGTATCACCCGCCTGTCAGTGCATGATCGTTCATAGCAGTATCATTTCTAGGGCTCACGCCAGTGTGTTTGTCAGGGGTGTGGGCCAGCAAACAAGAATTCCATTCTAGGAAAAATTACCATATTCTGGCCTTTGGTTTTGTGCCACCACAGGGTCAAAACAAACTCTTCTGATGAGACCCAGCCAAGCCCAGAGCAGTGTTATCCAGTACTGTTCCAAGCAGACAGCTCCGCAGCTGGCATTCCTGATCTCTCCCAGTACAAATATTCCATGGAGTAACTGGGACTAGGTCAACTGCACCTTCTGTGCTCGACTTTCATGCATAAAAGGCAGAAGACATGCAAATGAGCTGGTCTCAGGAATTTATTCCAAAAAGCAGCTTTCAGAGTGTGTCAGAGGGGTCGTCGCAGAGTCAGCACAATCTCCTACACCCCGTGGGGCCAAGAGCCACCACAGGCTGTGGGGCAAGGCGTGGAGGGGCCCAGCTCTGGGCCCGAGCCTCAGGCAGAAGGGGTGGGGCCAGGGGCAGTAAGCTTTTAGTGCCACCTGGCACATGGCACTGGGCCCTTCCCCCATTCTCACAGGCACTCAGAGCAGTGTTTCAAAGGGGCCCAGAGTTCTTGCAGTAGCAGCAGCGTGGGCCAGCTGTTCCATTCCTCTGAAATGCCAGGTCCCTCCGCAATTATCATCCTTGCTCCCCTCTGCCACCAGGCCTGCCTTCTCCTTCCGTCTCTACAAGGAGAACTGATGTTAAAGACACTGCCCCAAAGGAACTACAAAACTGCCTGTGATGATATGTAGTGTCATAAAATGACATACTGCATAGAAAACTTCACCTGGAAACACCTCAGTGCTTCAGGAAACCAACTGCTCTGTGATGCAGTACTGTACCTGGATACTATTTTATACTTGATTCATTTTATTGTATGCTAATTCTTTGTAGCTACGTCTACACGTGAAGCCTACATCGAAGTAGCTTATTTCGATGTAGCGACATCGAAATAGGCTATTTCGATGAATAACGTCTACACATCCTCCAGGGCTGGCAACGTCGACGTTCAACATCGACGTTGGGCAGCACTACATCGAAATAGGCGCTGCAAGGGAACGTCTACATGCCACAGTAGCACACATCGAAATAAGGGTGCCAGGCACAGCTGCAGACAGGGTCACAGGGCAGACTCAACAGCAAGCCACTCCCTTAAAGGGCCCCTCCCAGACACAGTTGCACTAAATAACACAAGATCCACAGAGCCGACAACTGGTTGCAGACCCTGTGCATGCAGCATGGATCCCCAGCTGCAGCAGCAGCAGCCAGAAGCCCTGGGCTAAGGGCTGCTGCACACGGTGACCATAGAGCCCTGCAGGGGCTGGAGAGAGAGAGTTTCTCAACCACTCAGCTGATGGCCACCATGGCAGACCCCGCTACTTCGATGGTGCGGGATGCGGATCATCTACACGTGCCCTACTTCGACGTTCAACTTCGAAGTAGGGCGCTATTCCTATCCCCTCATGGGGTTAGCGGCTTTGACGTCTCGCCGCCTAACGTCGATGTTAACATCGAAATAGCGCCCAACACGTGTAGCCATGACAGGCGCTATTTCGAAGTTAGTGCCGCTACTTCGAAGTAGTGTGCACGTGTAGACATGGCTTATGTTTGTCTACACAGAAGCCTTATTCCAAAATGAACTATTCCAGAACAGCTTATTTTGAAATAACGCTGCTGCACACACACGTGCCTACACATGCTGCTTCTTCTGGAAGCGGCACGCTAATGAGCTATGCAAGAGATGCTAATGAGTCACAGATGCAAATTTTCCATGCCTCATTAGCATGTCAGCGCATGGCTCAGAGTCCAGAAGAATCTCTTCCAGGCTCCAAAGTACATGTGCAGACGTGCGGCCTACGGGGATCTTCCAGAAGGAAACCCTCCTTCCAGAAGCCCCTTCTTCCTCAAAATTTTGGGGGGCTTCCTTCCGGAAGAGCTCCGCAGACCACATGTCTGCATATGTACTTTGGAGTCAGGGAGAGCTTCTTTTGGACTCTGGAGCATGTGCTGATATGCTAATGAGGCATGGAAAATTTGCATCCGCACCTCATTAACATCTTCCAGATAGCTAATTAACATGCCGCTTCCAGAAGAAGCGGCACATGCAGACACAGCCAAAAATTGATTTTGAAATAGTGTTTAGCTATTTTGAAATACAATGTCTATACACACGGAGACTATTTCATAATAGAGCTATTGGACACACTGTGGCTTATTTTGAAATGAGCGCTATTCCCTTTCTTAACAACACCTATTTTGAAGCAGCTATTTCAAAATAAGCACTATTTCTGATGACATGAGGTTTACCAATTTTGAAATAAGATGGCTGCTATTCCAAATTTATTTCAAAATAGTGGTTGCAACTTGCAGATTCTAAGATAGTTATTTCAGTTATTTCGAAATAACTTTGCTATGTAGATGTACCCTTTGAAAATCGGTATTCCATTGGTAAGTATTAATCTTTGTTAACTGGAATATTTGATTAGCTTCCACTTGCTATGTCCCCAACTTGCTGGATAACAGAGCTTTCACAGTAATTAGCACACTGGTCTGGTATGCAGGCAGCAGAGCCCAAATTCAAAACATGGCTTGGCCATGGATTCTGAAGATTTCAGTTGACTGTCCTAACCAGGTGGGTAGAGTCCAGCTAACCCAGGGGTCTGCAACCTGCAGCTCTGGAGACACGTGCGGTTCTTTAAGGACTTCTTTTGGCTCCCGATGCTCTAATTGCAAAATAAAATTACCCTCCTCATTATCTGATAAATGGTGAACGTCTCAAAGCCCAACAATGAACAATTCGCATCTAAATAGCAAACAATATGTGATTTTGAAAAATTAGATAATTCTCCTTTTAATATGTGTACTGATCCTGTATCTGCGTTTTGATTGTGTTGCTAATAAAATCTTGATTTAGAAAAGGAAAAGGCAGCTTGCTACGAAGGGCAACACACATTTTAAGAAAGAAAACTGAAATTAAACATGAAGTGAAATTGACATCATTACAATAGGTTTGGAGTGAAAGGCAGGAAGCCAGTGATACAAACACACCCACAAAGTGTGAGGAAATAGAGTATGCAAAAAGCTTGTGAACATCCTGCAGTAAACATATTGCATTACAAATCATTGTGTATGCGCTGCTCTTAAAATAGAGGTTACAAAAAGTATGGTTTGATGTTATATATCAAGGACTGTCTCGCATTCATGTAACCCACACACCTATGACAGGAGCATTGTGATGCCTGTGGTTCTCCTCAGCAGGTTGCTTTACAGATGACTAGGTCTCGTTGTGGGGAAGATATTCCCGATATATAGCCTGCATTATTCTCATCCTATTTTTAATCCCACTGCTCCTAATTATACCCTGTTGGGCCACCAAAATGGCACCAACCATTCAAAAGCTACCAAAAAAAAATGTTGCATCTGGTGAAGCAGGTCTTTGCCCATGAAAGCTTATGCTGTAAAGTATCTGTCAGTCTATAAGGGCCACAGGACTTCTTGTTGTTCTTAAAAAATAAACCACAACCCAGAAAAAACAAACAAACAAACCAAACCAAAAAAAAAAAAACTTGCAGAAAGCTAGGACTCAGCTAACGCTGTAACCACAAGAAATACCTGAAACTGATGCTAAGCAGCTGCCGAGTCTTATAGTCCTCTGAGCCCACATAAAGCCAAGGTAAATCAGTTACCACCTTGTAGAACAAGGATACTTCCCATTTGTAGCCACCATATCTGCCTCCGTCCTTGTGACCAAAAGATCTATGTAACCCAGAATCCCGATGGCCATGCTCAATGGGCTGCCCAGAAACGTTCTGTCTCAGGGCACCATATGAGACAATTCCACAGAACATGTTCCATGGCCCACAGAGGATGTGGGAATCACCTGTGTGGTCTCTCTGAAGTTAATTCCGCCACAGACAGGGTCTAGCATGGCCATACAAAGAAGGGCAGTTCTCTCCCTTCCTTAGCCACTGAACACATCCATTAAAATGACCTGTTGACTCTGGTTTCATGAGTGCTCGGAGTCAGGCAAAGGACCACCAACAATCTGCAGCAAATAATATTGAATATACAGTGGAGAAAGGAGTGTTTTGTAGCCGTGCACGAGCTCTTTATGTTCCTGGGAAAAGCCAACATAAAGCATTTTTATTGCAATAATAAAACTTGAAACTCGTATGTGGTGGAAGAAGGAAGCAAGTGGGAGGCTGTGACAATTGTGCCTACCAAATCATCCCATGGGACAACAGAGGAGAAAAGTACCAACAGAGTTAGACAGGATGCTGCTAGCAAATAAGCACCAGAGGATGTGCCATCGTCCACAATCATGCGAGGGGTCAGTCATGCAGAGCTGTCTATGCATGGAAACTCACATCGAAGCCAACAGGAGCAGGTGAGTGATCAGAGGTTCCAGGGTTTCATAACTGTCTTATGTTTTCCCGAGTGTCTTTCTTTCATAAAATAAAAATAAGAACATACGAACAGACACACAGGGACAGACCAAAGGTCCATCTAGCCCAGTGTCCTGTCTTCTGACAGAGGCCAATGCCAGATGTCCCAGAGGCAGTGAACAGAAAAGGTAATCACCAAAGCAATCCCTCTCCTGTTATCCATTTCCAGCCTGTGACAAACAGCAGCTGGGGATGCCATTCCTACCCATCTTAGCTAATAGCCCACTGATGACCCAAACCTCCACAAATTTATCTACTTCTTTCTTGCACTCTGTTAAAGTCTTGGTCTTCACAACCTCCTTTGGCAAGGAGTTCCACAGGTTGACGGTGGGTTGTGTGAAGAAAAACTTCCTTCTGTTAACTTTAAACCTGCTGCACATTAAGTTCTTTTGTTATGGGAATGGGTAAATAACTTTTCCTTATTCAATTTTTCCACACCAGTCACGGTTTTATAAAACAGAACAAATTGCTATCCCAGAGCCTGGGTCTGAGAGTCAATGCATGCATTTCTCAACTGCTTTCAGGATCCACTTGAGGGTTTCATACTCAGAATACAGGCCTGTCATTACTCTTGTGGTGCGTGTCAAAAGACATATGTGAGTGGGGGTAGGAGCAGAGAAGAAAAGTGGGGTTTGACTGATGAGGCGGTGAAGGCACATTGGATACAGTATGTATGTTGGGATGCTGGAAGTCATATATTGTAATGGAGCCTGCTCAGATGCCCATTTGCCCCCACCCAAATTTTAGCAATGATCGAATGACTAATATAATGAATATCTGTGGACGTGGGAGAGGATCTGAGGCTAAAACAGTTAATGAAGTAAGGAATTATTGAGACAAATTATCAGAGAGATTGCTGTGTCAGTATGTATCTTTGAGAACAACAAGAAGTCCTGTGGCACCTTATAGACAAACGGATATTTTGGAGCATAAGTTTTCGTGGGCAAAGAGCTGCTTTGTCATGTCATGCATTAACAGCTCATGCATCTGACGAAGCGGGTCTTTGCCAGCGAAAGCTTATATCTGTTAGTCTATAAGGTGCCACAGGACTTCTTCTTGTTCTCTGAGACAAATTAGACACCTTCAAGAGGGCAAGGCTGGATGAGATCCTTCTTGGAATATATGAGGAATGACTGAAGAGATTTCTGAGCCATTAGTGATGAAAACTCTTGGAGGATCCCAGAGAACTGACAAAGGGCAGATACAATACTTATGTGTTAAAAAGGGAATAAGGACAGGGAGGCAAAAACAAAATTCCAGATAACCTAGCTTTTACTGTAACTATCTTTCAAAGGAGGAACAAATAGGACATGGAGAATTAAAGTGTAGTCAGCCCAACTTCAATACCTGGAGAGATACTGAAATTAACTAGTAAATGATCAAAACAAAAAAGACGTAAAGTAGCACTTTAAAGACTAACAAAATAATTTATTAGGTGAGCTTTCGTGGGACAGACCCTCTTCTTCAGACCATAGCCAGACCAGAACAGACTCAATATTTAAGGCACAGAGAACCAAAAATAGTAATCAAGGTTGACAAATCAGAAAAAAAATTATCAAGGTGAGCAAATCAGAGAGTAGAGGGGTAGGGGCTGGGGAAGTCAAGAATTAGATTAAGCCAAGTGTGCAAAAGAGCCCCTATAATGACCCAGAAAATTCACTTCCCAGCTTAAAGCATGTGTTAATGTGTCATGGTTTGAACCAGGATGTGAATTTTCTGGGTGATTATAGGGGCTCTTTTGCATACTTGGCTTAATCTAATTCTTGACTCCCCCTGCCCCCACCCCTCTACTCTCTGATTTGCTCACCTTGATAATTTTTTTTCTGATTTGTCATCCTTGATTACTATTTTTGGTTCTCTGTGCCTTAAATATTGAGTTTGTTCTGGTCTGGCTCTGGTCTGAAGAAGTGGGTGTGTCCCACGAAAGCTCATCCTCTAATAAATTATTTTGTTAGTCTTTGAAGTGCTACTTTACTGCTTTTTTGTTTTGATAGTATATAGACTACCACTGCTTTCTCTCTCTTACTAGTAAACAATCAGTGTCTAAGCACCCAGAAGAGAATAAGATTATATTCCAGTGATGGACACCTTCATCCTCCGGGCCACCCATAGGCCATCAGAATTCTATGTGTGCTCCATGAGACATCTTCTTCACTGTTGCCCACATTGCAGGGTTGCCAGATTCTGCTGTTTTCCATTCACAGTGTTTTTCCTATATGTATAACTAATGTGACATGCACATGAAGCAAGGGTATGCGATCTGAGATGTGTCCTGATTGCACACAACGTCAAGTGTACAAGTCAGATAATGTAGTGGAGAGGAAATTTACAGCCTTTTCATATGACATGAAGCTGAGATGTTCTGGGGCATTTGCAGGTGAGGATTAACATTCAAAATGCCCGAGGTAAACTGAAGAATTGGTCAGAGACCGTCAAGATGAAATTTAACAAAGGCAAGTCCAAAGTACTTCACTTAGGAAGGGAAAATCAAATACAGAGCCACAAAAGGGGGAGTTACTGACTACAGCTTGAACCTCTCTAATCTGACACCCTTGGGTCCTGACCAGTGCAGAACAAGAGATTTTGCTGGGCCCTGGATGGTCAATATTGTCTAGCACATCACCAACACTTCCACTGCTTACTGGGCTCTTAGAGGACATTTTGGGGGAAAATTATAGCTACATAACAGCACAAGCTATGACAGCCTAGACGAGTGGCTGAAAACAAATTTTATGGGACCACAGGAAATTTACCCACAACCATGCTTAGTGGTCATCCGGCTAATTAAAATCATGCCAGATTACAGATGTTGCTGGACAAGAGAGTGCCGGATTAGAGAGGTTCAATCTGTAGTTGGTAGTGCTGCTGAAAAGAATCTAGGTATTACAGAGGATCACAAATGGAATGTAAGTTAATAATATAACGCAGTTGTGAAAATACTGCTCACATTGTGGGTGTTTTAATAGGAGCGTCACATGAGGTCATTGTTCTGCTCAGCATGGGAGGCCTCAGCTGGAGAACTTCTCCCACTCTGCAAAAGTTGCAGACAAGTTGGAGAGCAACATATATGATCAAGGGTTTGGAAAAACTGACCTATGAGGAAAGGGTAAAAATCTGGGCATGTTTAATTTTGGGGAAACGCAGAAGGAGGAGTGGGGGACCTGACAAGAGTTTTCGAGCATAACAAGGTTTCTTGTGAAGAGGAGAATGATCAATTGTTCTTCCTGTCTACTTGAAGGTAGGGCAAGAAATAATGGGTTTGATCTGTAACAAGTGCAATTTTGCTTAGACATTAGGCAAAAAAAGACAAACCCTAACTCTAAAAGTAGTTAAGCTCTGGAACAAGCTTCCAAGTTAAGTTGTCAAATCTCTGTCACTGGTGGCTTTTAAGAACAGGTTGGACCAACATGTGTCAGGGATGGGTGTTAGTTTACTTGCCCTGCCTCAATGCATAGGGCTGGATTTGCTGACATCTTAAGTCTCTTCCAGCGATAAATGTCTATGCTACTAGAGGACATACACTTACATTATACAATGTGTCTCCACACTTAACACCCCATCTCCTCACAAAGGCTGGAAGCTAAACAGACAGTGAAGACGGGACTATTCCTGAGTCCCTACAGAGCTATGTTTATAGAAATTGTGGGTTCATATGGGTAAAATTTCACCACCGCTATCTGTACAGCCCTTAGAAAACATAATCAGTTGTAGCTTTGCCATGGTTGGTCTGATTGTGAGGCTGGGTCCATGTGATGTCAGGCTAATGAGTTCCACCTGTGCGAGAGCAGAATTGCTTCCATACTGTTCTTGCTTTGAACCGACGCTTCCAGCATCGGCCAAGATACACGAGAGTTCTTCAATTTCCTTGTTTTAAGTGGATTCCAGGGGGTGGAGTTGATGCAATGCAGCATGATCAAGGCTCATCCCCACCTTGTGAGATCCCACAGTGCCTTGTGGTGCCCGAACCAGTGTTTTACGACCTATACACTGAAAAAGATTTTTTTGAGTGTTATCCCGGGAAACAGCATGAAGAATGCTGCTAAAGGTCAGGCAAACATTCCCGTTACTTGGAGAGCGGATGTGGGCCAGTGCTATGGCCTGGGGATAGCACCTCTCAAAGGTGACATATCAGGGATCGAAACTCCAAAGCTAAATGCTTACCTCTTGAGGTAGAAAGGGAAAGCTCTGCAGCTAGGGGCAAGAACAACTGAGACCCTCTATGATCCAACATACCAGGGGCTCTGTGACAGGCTGATGTCACAAGGAGCCAGTAACATTTGGAAACAAAGCCACCCACAGGCCTGGGCAACTATTAGGTATGGAAAAATCAAACACAGATTACTGAAGCAGCCTTCTCCCAAGGTTGAGGTGGTTATAGCACTAAAATTGCTGAATTATCATGCTTTTTCCTGCTTGCTTCTTGATCTCATCAAGTTACACCAGGTGTATTTAGACTGGTGGAAGCACAGTGGAGAGCTTTAGATGTTGCCACCATGCAAATAATTAATAACAAATTAATAACAAATACCGGCAAATGATAGGCAAGTGCCGAAGCAGCCTTAACTCAGCAGAAGGCTGAAGATTATTATTGCAAATGTTTGCAATGATGTGTGAGGAGCTGTACAAATATAATGTAGGAGACTGTCCCTCCCTCAAAGTCACAAAACGGATTAGTTGCAGAAGTAGAAACCAAGTCACTAGTGTGGTGGTCTGCTGTTCTTCTCACTTTCCAAAACTGCAAAGCCTCCTATCATATCATATCCTACAGCAAAGGATGCAGTTTTAAAATTCCTTAATTTTTTTTTTAAACTAGAGCATTTTCCCAAATATCTAGTTGGTAAGTGGCCATGAAAATGCATCGGAGATCTTTTAAACTGCAACACAACAGCAACTTCTTGGGTTCAGAGACCAAAAGACTAGTTCCCTTTCCTTGATTATGGATTACTAAACTCCTATGTGGATTAACTGTACCTTATATATAGTAAAATTTTGTGAAGGACTTGCAGAACCCAAAGGCTGATGTAGCTGGCTGCTGTGGCTTGCCTGTCTGTGACTGGGAGCAGCACTGGAACACGATAACAGCGTTCAAGTACCTGAAAGGCTATTGTAAGGAGGAGGGAGAAAAGTTATCCTCCTTAACCTCTGGACAAGAAGCAACGGGTTTAAATTACAACAAGGAAGGTTTAGGTTGGACATGTAGAAGAGTCACTGGAATAAATCGCCCTGGGAAGTTGTGGAATCTCCATCATTGGTGAGATTTAACAGCAGGATAGATAAGTATCTGTCAGGGAGGATCTATGTGGTGCCTGGTCCAGGCCCAGCCTTAAGGCAAGGCGAGCAAGGTGGTTGCCTTGGACCTCACACCTTCAGGACCTCGTGCCCACCTGACAGGCCCCGCTTTCAGCATTCTTCCTTCTGCCCTGCACTGGCTGGGCCCCACTGGGCAGCTCTGGTTTGGTCCCACCATGAAAGCAGAGGGCTGGACTCGATGACCTCTTGAGGTCCCTTCCAGTTCTAGTGTTCTATGATTCTATGATTGCATTAGCAGGCAACAGTAACCCGTCCTGGGACCACATCCTTGCTTGGCACAAGCCTGGCCAGAACTATGGTGTTTACCATCTGTAAGTGGTTTCTAAGACCTACGTGGTGAAACAATCAATGGTTCCTGACTGATGATGTTGAAGACATGAGAATCCACCTGTCTTGGCCAACACCTAATGACTTTCTCCCTCTCACAGCTCCAAAAAGAAAGTAAAAGAATTATAAGGCAAATTTTAGAGATGAATTCCCAGTGGAAAAATGAGTCCAGACTAGGTCAGAGGTGACTGAAAGCTGATTCCATCTAAAGGCTGTTTGAGGCTGCTGTGAAATGCAGCAACAGGGCTCATTCCAGTTCCTAGTGGGCGGATAATAACATTGTCCAGCTCAGGACCAGAGCTGGGAGGAAATGAGCTTTTCTATCCAGTGAACAATGGGATTTTGAAAAATAATCCATCTTGAATCAGGAATTGTGTCAACCAAAATATTTTCTCTTGACTACATTAAAATATTTCTTTCTGGTTTTTGACCTTTTTTCAGGTTTTCAACTATAATGGGTGGAAATTTCAGAATGAAAAGTCATTTAATGTTTGAAAGCTGGAATTTTTCATTAAAAAATATCAAAATGGGGCAGTTCCACAATTCTGACTTTTTTTTTTCTTGGCCAAAAATATTTTTTTTTTCTGTTCAGAAATTCATTGAAACAGCTTCATCTTGCAGAAAGTTTTTGATTTGCAGAATAACTATGTTTTGATGAAAAATGTATTTAGTCAAAAATTAGTAAATCATAACCACATTTCTTCTGGATAGTATTCTCTATTTCCCTGTAACGCCCCCCTTCCCTGCCCTTACATTCCCTTCTTTCTTGCTTGCTAGGGTGTCCTCTTTTTTGAATAACTCTTCCGCATCTATCCACTCTGTCACCACTGCCTTTCTGAGATCCTAACAGCAAGAAGACGGCCAATACACTGGGTCTAAGACCCAGGTTACTTTTCCCTGATACTTCCCATCCAATGTTTCTCTTTTTTTTTTTTTGTGTCTCTCCCTGGGCTTCACTTCTCCAGAATGTTAACTGAGCATTCTTGCCAATTTTTGATCCCACTCCCACTATCTGTGCGGTCCTTAAAGTCCACAAATTTGTAAACCTTTGAGAAACAAAGACAGACACTCTTGTTGGTCAAATCTTTTATTGTCCTTAGTATAGCATGAGCTTGATGAATTCTGTTCTGTGGGGCCAGAATCTGTTCTCACACTGGTGTAAATCAGGAGTAACTTTATTGAAACTAACAGAGTTGCTCACATGAAAAAATGAGTAAAGTGCCAGGATAATCAGGCCAATTTCAGTCTGATGCCCATGTTCTAGGCAGGTGTAAGATCAGAATCAGATCCAATGTATTTAAGTAGCACCCTTTGCAGAATACAGAGTATAGACCTTCACTGCACTTAATTACATGTTAACTAAAGAAAGAATGGTCTTACAGTGAAAACAGTGGAGTCCGGGATCTAATTTCAGTTCCTGGTTCTGCCACATGTGACCTTGGGAAACACATTTTTTTTAGTCTCCCTCCATGTCTTAGTTCCCCATCTGTAAAATGGACCTAATAATAATTTTTTGTCTGTGTCATCTGCTTAGACTAAAGCTCTTCAAGGCATATGGGACTGTCTCACATGTACAGCAACTAGAGCAGTAAGACCATGGTCACCATTGGGGAACTTTTGGTGATATAAATTGTAATATGTGCGCCTAAAATATGCCAGGTCAGATAAGAGTAAATGCATCTGTGTGTATACACACATACACACAAAGGGTTAGGAAGAAATGGCCAGTTTTCAGAAGGCAGAGAGGTAACTATTGATGTCCCCTAGAGGTCTATACTGCAAGCAGTACTGTTCAACATATTCAGAAATGATCTGGAAAAAGGGGTAACCAGCAGGGAGGCAAAAATTTCAGATGATATTAATTACTCAAAATAGTTAAATCCAAAGCAGAATGGAAATGGAAAGAGATACAAACAGAACTCACGATACTGTGTGATTGAACAGCAAAATGGCGGAGGACAGTTCAATACTGATAAATGCAAAGTAATGTGCATGGGAGAACAGAATTCCAATTGTCCATAGAAAATGATGAGGTCTAAATTGGCTGTTACCACTCCAGAAAGATATAGTGGAAGTGTTGTGGCTAGTTCTCTGAAAACATGAACTCAACATGCAGCGGTAGCCAAAAAAGCTAAGAAAGCTGGGCATCATATAGGCTGGATCTACACAAGCCCCCTCCTTTCGAAAGGGACATGATAATGAGTGGGTTTGAAAGATGCTAATAAGGTGTTGCAATGAATATGCAGCACCTCATTAGCATAACGGCGGCCACAGCGATTCAAAAGCGAGGCTTTTCAAATCACGCACCGCCCGTGGAGACAGGAACTTCCAAAAGGACCCCCACCAGTTTTTGAAAACCCTTCTTCCTATCTGGTGTTAGGAAGAAGGGCTTTTGAAAACTGGGGGGTGTCCATTCGGAAGGTCCCGTCTCCACGGGACGCACGCAATTCAAAAAGCCACTCTTTTGAATCGCCGAGGCCACCATTATGCTAATGAGGCACTGCATATTTGTTGTCGCGCCTCATTAGCATCTTTCGAACCTGCTCATTAACATGTCCCTTTAGAAAGGAAGGGGCTCATGTAGACACAGGGATAGAGAATAAGACAAAATATACCAGATTGTCTCAATAAAAATCCACTATATATCCACATTTTGAATACTGTGTACAAATGCTCACTCTGTTTCATGAAAGATAAAAAAGAATCAGTGAAGGGCAAAAAATGATTAGAAGAATGGGACAGCCTCAGTATGAGGCGAGATTAACTTGATGAGGACATTTTAACCCAGAAAAGAGACAGCTAAGGAGGATCTGAAAGAAGTCAATAAAATCAAAGTGGATGTGGAGAAAGAAAATAAAGAAGTTCTATTTACTCCTTCTTAGAACACAAGAGCTGGGAGTCATTAACTGAAATTAATGGATATCGAGTTTAAAACAAACTAAGGAACAGAGAGGTAGCCATGTTAGTCTGGATTCCAACGAAACAAAGCAGCAGAAATGTAGCACTTGAAAGACTAACAAAATGATTTATTCAGTGATGAGCTTTTGTGAGACAGACCCACTGCATCAGATCCTGGATCTGATTAAGTGGATCTGTCCAATAAAGCTCTCACTGAATAAATCATTTTGTTAGTCTTTCAAGTGCTACAAACCAAGGAAGTATTTCTTCTCAAACTGTACAGTTAACCTGTGGAACTGCTTGCCAGAGGAGTTTGTGAAGTCAAAGAACATAACAGGGCTCAAAAAAGGACTAGATAAATTCATGGAGGTTAGGCCCAGTGATAGCTATTAGCCAGAATGGGTAGGAATGGTGTCCCAGCCTCTTTTGGTCAGAAGCTGCGAACTGGCATCAGGGGAGGGATCACTTGATGATTGCCTGTCCTAGTCATTCCCTCTGAAGCACCTGGCACTGGCCACCTGTAGAAGAAAGGCTACTGAACTACAAGGACCTTTAGTTTGACCTAGTGTATCTGTTCTTATGTACTTACATTTATATGTTCACCATAGATTGTATATTACACACTGTCTGGAGACACTAATTGATATTGGTAGCCACAGGAAATAGCTGGATTAATGAGCCATCTTTCCTACTTGCCCTTTGCACAGTCATTAGCCTGGGCCATACGAAGGAAATTAACCTTTCAGGCAATTTTCCTGATCGCTTAGTGTTCTCATAAATTGCATTGCATTCAACCCCTGTGCTGAAAAGTTTCAACCAGCTTCTTTAAAAAGCTATTTTCCTCTTTTTTTTTTCCTCAGCGTCTTTTAGCTTTGCTTGTAAGTATACCTGGATATTTTCCAAGTGTTTAATTTGGAACCTAATACTGTTCATTTTCTTTAAAAAAAAAAAAAGAAAGCTCAGAAGAGTCGAACTCCAGTGAAAAATGGCCAGCTTGGAAAAGTAATTGAATTTGCTCATACACATAGGTTAAGTTGCCCAATTGAGGGAGAATCTGCTGAGGATGTTTGCTATAGGTCCTTTGGAATGCAAACCACCTGGGTTTCCTCATAATGCCCTGGTTTTGCCCCCTAAAATGCTGTCCAACTTGGCAGGAAGGCTGAGAGATACAAGGGAAATTAGAGGAAGGCAAAAGTTGATTCATTTCAGCCTGAGAGATGCTTTCCTAACAACCATGACCCTATGATTACAAGTCACTGGTGCAGGCCTACCATAACTGCAAAGGCCTCCTGCCAGACAGGACATGTGAGCATCTGAGATGGAGATGAAGCTGAGAGTGGAGGGTGGTTGAGAAATCAACATGCAATGTGGCCTGCTTGCCTTCCTCCTTTTTCAATGCACCTGATCCATTTTGTTTTCATTGAGGTCACCTGCTATTAACTATCTCCATTACAAATAATATAGAGCTCACATACCATTTGTTATCCTTGCGTAGGTCACTCTGCTCCATGGTCTATCTATTCTTTCCCCACTCCAAGGTCTCTATGCTCTCTGTAGACTTCCAGCTCTTCAGGCTAGAGACCAACTGCTACTATGTGTGTTTTTAGGGCTTTGCACAATGGGGCCTTCCAATGGCTGGTATTAGAACACAAGATTGGTCACACTGGGTCAGACCAGAGGTCCATCTAGCCCAGTATCCTGTCGTCCAACAGTGCCAATGCCAGGTGCTCCAGAGGGAGTGAACAGAACATGCAAGCACTGAGTGATCCCTCCTGTCATCCGTTTCCAGGCTCTGCTCAACAGAGACCAGGGACACCATTCCTACCCATCCTGGGTAATACCTGTAAGGAATATGCCAGAAGGAAGGCAATGCTGCTGAAGGCAGGGAGGAATGTGTCTTCCAGAGGTTATTTGCACGAGAATGCAAAGATGTGCATATGTGATACCTTGCAAACAAAGCCTGATGGGTAGCAAGGAAGCAATGGAAATTTGTTTATTGTAAAGACGTTGTTGTAAAATCACAATTTATGCTAACACTCAGTATAAGAATTGTGAAATCTCACCAATGCTTGAAGTCATTGTGGGAGACAGGGCTGACATCATAAGTACACAAGACATGGATGGCATAGGGCTTCTCTGGTCTAAGCCTTGTAAAGCAGAAGAGGAGGTGGGTATTAGTTGAATGAGTGAGTTGGGTGGGGGGTGTTTTGCGTTTGCCTGAGCACAGGTTAGCTAGTATAAGTATGGTTTGACTAGCTGTTCCTCCTTATTAAAAGGTAGAGCTGCCTACTAGTGGTTGTATTTTTTATGAGACTCTACATTGGAAGACAGTGTGTGTTTCTACATGGGCACAAAGCTCTGAAATAGCCATGCTCATGGCCATTTTGAAGATTACTAATGAGGTGCTGAATTGAATATTCTGTGCCCCATTAGCATTAAGATGATTCCGGCCGTGGTGCTTCAAAAGTGCCGCTTTTGAAAGCAAGCTGCTTGGCGAGGCTACCCGGGGGTCCTTTTTGAAAGGACCCCACACCTTTTGAAATCCGCTTATCCCAATCACTGATTGGGGTAAGGGGATTTTGAAAGGTGCGGGTCCTTTCAAAAAGGACCCCTGCGCAGCTGCACCGAGCTGCGGGCTTTTGAAAGCGGAGCGTTCAAAGCACCGTGGCTGGAAGCGTCCTAATGCTAATGAGGTGATGAATGTTTAGTTCAGCACCTCATCAGTAATCTTCGAAACAGGGCTATTTTGAAGATTTGTGCTCATGTAGACACAGCCCTAGGGTTTTGCCTAAGGCCAAATCTGCAATGAAAAGATGGATGGTGCGACTGGTGGATGGCTAGTAGAGCAGCCAGCTGCTGGTGGGAAGCTGTGAACAAGTGGACAGCTAGTACCACCATGGTGATGTATCTGTGGACTCTGGGTCTTGGACTACATCATGAGAGGTACACCCTATATGTGTGTGTGCTTGGGGGCGGGTAAAGGCAAAGAGCCCTCAGCAAGAGGCTTGGTTCTATAAAGGATTGGGATTGTACCTTGTTAATGGGGTTTATCTCTCCTTTGTTTAGATATATTGCATGTGTAACTGTAAACTTGGGCTAGGCTATTGTTATTAAACAAGGGCTGTGTCTATATTTGCATTCCTCGTTCGAAAGAGGTATGCAAATGAGGTCAATCAAAATGCAAATGGGGTGCAAATTTGCATATGACACCTTATTTGCATGTTCTTATTTCTAAATAGCTCCTTTCGAAAGAAGAAAACCAGTGCAGACACTGCTCTTTTGAAAGTAAACCCATCTTCAAAAGAATCCTTCTTCCCTATGTTTATAGGAGGGAGGACTGGAAGGAGGACTTCCTTCTGCATGACCCCCCAGGGGCCACGCTTCTACACGCCTTTTTGGAGCCCAGAAGACCGTCTTCTGGACTCCAAATCATGTGACCTTATGCTAATGAGGTGCTGGGAATTTACATACGTGCCTCATTAGCGTATTTCAGACCATTTGGCATGTGTAGAAACAGCCGAGCTGTTTCTATCTTAAACTCTGTGCTTGCGAGAAGGGAAGAATTGCCTTACACGCACCCAGCAGGTGGAATGAGATTGTCCAAGGTCACTGCGTGGGGGCTCGAGCCGGTTGGTTGCATCATTGACAGAAAACCCCTAGAAGCTGAACCTGGCCCTTCTGGGAGGCACCTGGCATTAATAGAAGGGTATCATATCCATTGATGGACCTAACTTCCAAGAATTTACCTAGAGCTTGTTCAAACCCTGTTAAAGTCCTGGTCCTCACAACATCCTCTGACGAGGAGTTCCACAGGCCCACCACGAGCTGCCTGAAGAAAAACTCCCTTTTGTTAGTTTTAAACCTGCTGCCCATTAATTCCATCTGATGCCCCCTAGTTCTTACGTTATGGGAAAAAGTAAATAATTTTTTCTTGTTCAGTTTTTCCACACCATTCTTGATTTTATAGACCTCTATCATATCTACCCCCTTCGTCTCCTTTTTTTCTAAACTGGAAAGCCCCAGTCTTTTTAATCTTTTTTTTATATGGCCTTTATACACTACCTTAATAAACATGCTTAGTAATAACAATTCCCCTAAGTAACTGCTTCAAACTCTAACATTCTTCCCAAGATGCCTCCAATTATTTAACCACAGTATCCACAGCAACCAGAGTACCATCCATTATTTAACTGCAGCACCTGGAGGAGCTAGTTATGAGAACACCAGCAACTATTTGACCACAGCATCTGGAGAACCTACCAACTAGTGCATCGTTGATTATTTAATGACAGCACACAAAGAAACTAGCAATATCAGTTATTTAACCCCAGTGGGTAGAGTACAGCAGGGGCACATGGTTCGTGGCAGAAGGGACCTTGTCTGACCTCTTGGGCATTACGAGCCACAAACACCACACCGCACCTACATGCTAAACCGGATAATTGAACTATGACTAAAACAATGATGGCGATTACTCATTGCCAAGTAGGATCACCTTCCATGGGAGTTGTGACCCTCCAGTGTCTGATAAAGCCCTGTCCTTGAACCACAAGCTCTATTACAGTGAGGACAGATGTTTCCAGGTATGGCAGGAGGCTGTTGACCATGACTGGAAGCCAGTTCCTCCTTTCTGCTGTGGCTCTTGTCCCCTCTCAGCTTATCAGTGGGCAAGTTCAAAATGCAATGACCATCACGTAGGACTTCTCTTCATTTTGAGCAATCCTAGTTAAGTGTTTCCCACTTTTCAGTGCCAATATTGCACTTTACATTATACAGCCATTTAACTATGGTGACCAGAGAAGATACACACCTTAGCTAGACCACAGCCACTCAAGATGTGATCCACCTCAACCGGTCCACAGCTGGATCAACAAAACCATGGGGACATTGCTATCAAAAGCTGCTTACACATCTTAAGGAGTCCCCATGGAAACCTAATCTTATCTATTAGGAGGAAGAGATCGTGCTTGCTCCATGCCATGCCCAGGATTAAATCCAGAGGGCAGGACTGAAAGGGTATGTCTACACAGTAAAGTTATTTCTACACAATGCAACTGCTATTTTAAAATATCTGGTGAAGCGGGTCTTTGCCCATGAAAGCTTATGCTCCAAAATATATGTTCGTCTATGAGGTTCCACAAGACTTTTTGTTGTTCTCAAAGCTACCAACTAACACGGCTACCTCTCTGATATTTGAAATAGTGGTCGCCTTATTTTGAGATTGGCAAACCTCACTCCACACGAAACAGCATCAGTTTCAAAATAGGCATTTCAGAATTGAGGCTGTGTAGGGAGGGAATAAGCGTTATTTCAAAATAAGCTGTGGTGACTCTTAGGGCTTTATTTTGAAATAGGCTTTATTGTGTCTGGATGCTCTATTCAAAATAGCTGAGCACTATTTCGATAAGCATTTTGTATGTGGATGCGCTATTTTGAATTGAACTATTCTGGAAAATCTCTTCTGAAATAGCTTATTTTGAAATAACCCTACTGTGTAGATATAAGCCGTGTCTGCATTTGCATTCCTCTTTTGAAAGAGGCGTGTAAATGAAGGAACCTGAAACTGCAAATGAAGTGCTGATTTACATATCTGGCACCTAATTTGCATATTCTTTTTGGAAAGAACTTCTCGTGAAAGAAAAAAATACAGTGTAGATAGGGGTCTTTCAAAAGTAAACCCCAACTTCGAACGAATACTTCTTCCTATTTTGTTTCAGGAAGAAGGGTTCTTTCAAAGATGGAGTTTATTTTTGAAAGAGTTGTGTCTACACTGCTTTTTTTCTTTTGAAAGATTCTCTTTCGAAAGGAGAATATGCAAATGAGGTGCCAGCTATGTAAATAAGTACCCCATTGGCATTTTCAACTTCCCACATTTGCATGCCTCTTTCAAAAGAAGAATGCAAGTGTAGTCACAGTGACAGACAGAGGGACAATATCTGCAAAAACAACGAGAAGTCCTGTGGCACCTTACAGACAAGACCCGCTTTGTCATGTGCAGGCATACTTCGTCTGATGCATATCTGAGCACTTCAGATGTCAGCAGCACAGCCCCACACCTCCTTGTTGTAGCAGTCTGGGTGCCAGGTTATGGAAAAGACCACATGGGGAGGTAATATCTTGTACTGGACCAGCTGCTGTCGGTGGAAGACACAAATCTGTGAGCTACACAGAGCTCTTCTTCAGGTCTGGGGATGGAAGCAGAATGTCAGCCAACGCACACGCTCACACATGGAGTTAATCAGGAGCTGTTAATTGGCTTTAAATTCACACCGTACCTTATTTCACATTATCTTTCATGCATAGACAACCCTCTGTGCTCCATTTACCCGAAGGTAAATGGGATCATATTTCCTTCTCCCACACCTTTTTTTTTTCTAGGTCATCAACAATTTGGAGCACAGACCATCTCACACTATGTGTTTATTCTCTGCCTCGCATGCTGGGGCCCTTGTCTCAGACATAGCCTCTGGGAGCTACACTCAGCTCTCATATCTCACCCCATGTGGAAAAACTCCATGTCTCCTCACTGAGGTCTCTCTCTCTCTCTGTTAGGATAGGATTCCATGTGCAGGAGGCACAACCTCATGGCAAGCACTACATGCCCAGGCTGATACCTCCAGGGCTGTCCTGAAGAAAGGATTGCCAGGGGACACCCTCAGAAGCTCGGACACTTGCACATCCACTAATGTAGTATATGCCATCATGCACCAGCAGTGCCCCTCTGCCATGGACATTGGACAACCTGGACAGGCCCTGACCCAAAGGATGAATGGACACAAATCCAACATCAGGAAGTGTAATACACACAAACCTGGAGGGGAACATTTTAATCTCGCAGGACTTCCAATAATGGACCTTAAAGTAACAACCTTGTTACAAAGGGATTGTACCACTAGATGATGGAGGGATATATTGGAACAGGAATTCATTTGCAAGCTTGATCCATTTAACATGGGGCTTAACAGAGATTTCAATTACTTTATGCATGACAAGGTTAATTTGCCCAGCTTTGACATTCGGAGGAATGGCACCATCCCACTTAAACAACAAGAAGAAGGTTTGCCCACGAACGCTTATGCTCCAAAATATCTGTTACTCTATAAGGTGCCACAGGACTTCTTGTTGTTTTTGAAGATACAGGCTAACACGGCTACCTCTCTGATACTTGTCATCCCACTTAATTTACTCTTTCCACAGATCCTATTAATAACAAGTGACTTCCTCCCTTCTTTTCTTTTCTCCCACCCCCCCACTATGTATAGATGTCCTGTATTCTCATGTTTTCTTCAAAATCTGAAGAGGGTCGTACCCATGGAAACTCATTACCTAATAAATAAAACTGCTACTCTTAAGGTGCTACAAGAGTGCTTGCTTCTTTTGCGATGCTACAGACCACCACAGCTCCTCCTCTGATTGTTTTGGACAGATGAGTGGCCCAAGGAGAGGAATGGAAGCAGATTCCATTGTGAGGTGCAGATCTGTGGCAAGCGAGATTTAGTTGTTCATTTTCCCTCTGCTCCCGCGACCCCTCAGAATTCTCTCTCTTCCTACAGGCTTTACCCAAACTCCCATGTGATCGCTCCTGGCCTTGATGAGGCTGGCAGGCAGCCACCCAAAACGAAGAGAAATCCTTCTGGGCAGTCACCAGTTTTAGACATACACAGGGGCTGCTCGGTGCACAGCGGAGATGCCTCCTTCTCTCAATCCCCTGAAAGAGGGGACCTTTCCCTCACCCTTCCACTGAGGATCTGGCATGAGGCTGAATGACTAACTCAAACAGAGAGCAGGGCCAGCGTTGGTGCTGTTAGACTTTATCCTGTGGGGCTTGCTGTCCTCCCCCGCCCCTCATCAGGTTGCTGTCTACTCTGGCTGCTGGTGCACAAACAACGTACCATCCAACGATTAGTTCAGCCCTGTTCTCTCTCCTCGGCTTTTGTGTCAGCCGCTATTGCTCCCAGATTAAAACAATATATGACCAAATTAGACCCGCTGATTATTGACATTGGTAATTGTGTAAGAATTAAATGGCCTGTGTGTTTTGGAAGAACTTCAGAGGCCTATGGGATTCCCACACAGAGCTGTGGGGTCCTTTCAATTCTCAGATATAAGGCCACTTCCAAGCCTGCTATGTCGTATTAACATGAAACTATTATTATCCACTTACTAAATACTTCCTGTTGCTCTCCAGCCAGGAAAGAACTTGTCCAAGATAACAGCATCTGAAAACCCAAGAAGGGATTGGCAAATGGGTCAGTTTCCTAAGAAACTGTTTGCAAGGAGATTAATCTAACTTTCCATTCCCTCTGCTGGTGGGTGTGGTTGGAAGGGTGATGTAATTTCTATCAGCCCAGCCTGTTCTGCCGGCATCTGTCATAACAAGTGTGTGAGCTTCTTGCGCCAACCTGAGTTACAGTACATACAGTGGGAATAGTTCCTACTAGTCTAAACCTCAGCACAACCCTGTGACTTCCACAATCCCCTCATTGGTTCAACTGAAGCTAATGATCCCCCTGAATGCACTTGGGACACTGCACTGGTTTCTGCAAAGTAGGGCTGCCCAGATCTCGAAGGTATATAGGCGCTTTGCTCGATGGGAAGTAGGAGCCTAAATAACTCTGAGCCCTTGGCTAAAACTGGCTGTCTAGTTACTTTTTGAGAAGCCAAGCATGTGAGCTCTCTAGATACATACATGCAGTATCTGAAGGTTGTAAAGGCATTCCATTCCACAACACCCCATGTGCTGTGGGGAAGTGGTTTTGTAACACTGACAGGAGGAACCAAGCCTCGGACCTCTGGAGCTGAGTGTCAGAGCCTTTACTGCTTGAGCTAAAAGCCTCCTGGTTCTCATTTAAGTCTGTAGAGGAGACTCATTCTTTCCCTCTGCAATCGGTTTAGGTGCCACTACTTGGGACAGTCACCCACACCCACTAGGTTTGTGGGTCACACTTTCCTCTCACTGTGTAAATGGGGAACCAAGGCACAGGAGTGTCTGAGCCACAAAGGTATGAAGGATCCTAACAACCATTGATTTCAACAGAAGTCCAAAACTTGATCTGCCTTAAGGTTTGAGGCCAGATGGAATAGGTGACCAGATTTTCAAAGGAAGTCAGCCATTTGCTGGGTTGCTTCGTTCTTCTCAATGGGAGCCACTGGGGGGAAGAGCACTTTGGAAAGAAAATCTGCCTACTTCGTTGAGAAGTGCAAAGAGAAACCCGGCCCTTCTGGAATTCTGTCCCCAAATAATTTGCCCAAGCTCAGCCAGGATATCTGGAGCAAAGGCAGGTTGGATCTGGATCTTCAAACCCCCCATTTTCCTGGCTATGCCAGGAGTCTTGTGCAATGCCCAGCTTGCAGCAAGAAATTATTCATCTCTCAAAGAGGAGCTATATTTGGCTAACGATGCACCTACACTGCACAGTGTAGATGCAGATCTGAATGTTGAGGATGATCAGGTCTGTAGTCTGGGGTCAGGCCCATCAGACTGGTTTTGCTAGGTTATGTTCCATCACTGTGTGTTTGCATCCCATCAGCATTATTCCTCTGTGTTTAGTTGCAGTTGGCCTGCAGATACTCCTATCTGAGAAATTCAGCAAGGAAGGCAAGTTACAAGAACTTTGAATTTCAACTTAGAGTTAAGAAGCATGTCTTAGCCGTCGGGGACTTCTAGCATATCAGGCTAAAACCCACCCCAGAACAACAGTCTGAAACCATAGTTAAGTGCTCAGCCTTCCCAGGAGCGGGCCTTTCTCTTTTTCTACGATTACATTAATACTCTCAGTCTTGTCTTACTTCACATGGATATTGGGGATTAACCTGGACTTTTTTCCATGAAGCTTCAGAACATCATGTTCCCCAAGCCTGTCTCCATTCCTGGTGTCTTTGTGGCATGAACAAAAATAAAATACAACTTTCCAATGAATGAAACAGTAAAGAGAGTAAAACTCCACCTGTACTGGCTCTGTATGGAGGGTTGAAAGGCAGGGCAAAGTGATCTTACTAACCAATCTTGGCTCAGAGATGCTGCATACTTCTGAACTGAACCTTACGATGCATGGCATAAGTCTTTCTGCATACTGTGATTATTTATATTGCGGTAGCATCTAGAGGACACTGAGGGTACGTCTACACTATGGAGTTATTCTGGAATAGCTTATTCTGGAGTTATTACTCCAAAATAAACTATTCTGGAATAATGCATCTGCGCTACAGGAAAGCCCTAAAATAAGCAAAACTTATTCCAAAATAGTGTGTCCACACACAATAGAGCTTATTGTGGATTAGAGCCCCTAGAAGCAGTGCTTCCAGGGGTGCTAATCCAAAATACCATGTCTACACAGCGGTGTTATTTCAGAATAAACTATTATGAACTATAACAATTTGAAATAGCCCCTGTTCCCTGTTTATACAGCCCCTATTCCAAAATATCTGCTGTGGAATAGGCGCTATTCCTTGTAAAATGATGTTTACAGAATTCGAAATAAGAAGTCCACTGTTTCAAATTTATTTAGAAATAGCAGTGTTGCTGTGTAGATGCTCACAAAGTTACTTTGGAATAATGGCTGTTGTTACGAAATAACTTTGCAGTATAGACACACCCTGATGAAATTAAGGTGAAAGCACAGATATGTAAGACGAGATGTTATTCTCTCTATGCACTAAGTGGACAGAGAAGACCTGGGGCGGTGACCTGCCCATGACCAGTCAGAGAGAAAAAGAAAAGAACCCTAGTTTTCTGCTTAGCACCACACTAGTCTGCCCACCAGACCATACGGCCCCTGGGAATGCTGTTTGCATTAATCCAAGCACCGTTCAGTTCATAGCATTTAAAGGGGCCAAGGACAACTGTGATGAAACATCAGACATTTTGAGGGGAGGGGCCAATTAAAGACTCCTCAGCACAATAATGGTTGCCTATGCTCCACTCTCTAAACAGGCATTAACCACAAGTGAAAGAATGTGGAAGAGCTGTGAACTGTAGATCTTCTTGCTCTCAGGCCTGGATGATTGTTACCAATTTGTCTACGGTTACACTAGCGACAAAACTTTGTCAACCAAACTTGGGGACTGTCCACACACAAAAGCCTTTTGTCAACAGCTTCTTCCAGATTCGGAATCACCTGGCCATATGCTAATGAGGTACAGGAAATTTACATCTGTGCCTCGTTATCGTCTTCCCGGCTGCTCATTACTATGCCTTTTCCAGAGGATGGGGCCTGTGTATCTGGGCGTGTTATTTCAAAATAGCTGGATGCTGTTTGAAATGCACTCTTGGCTATGTCTACACTACAGAGATCTTTCAAAAGAAGGTCTTCCGGAAAATCTCTTCCAAAAGAACTTTTTTCAAGAGCGTGTGTCCACACGCACAAAAGCAGATCAAAAGAGCGATCTGCTCTTTTAAAAGAGAGCGTCCACACAGCCCCCACTCTTCTGAAAGAACGGGCCAGGGCTCGAAAATGAAGATTGTTCTTTCGAAAGAAGGGCCCTTTGGAGCATCTACAGGTTTTCTTTTGAAAGAAGCTTTTGAAAGGGGTCGCTCTTCCTGAAACAGGAAAGGAATAGCAATATCAAAAGAAGCGCCACATTCTTTTGATTTACTTTCGAAAGAATGCTTTTGGTGTGCAAACACTCCATGGGCTCTTTCGAAAGAACTTGCTAGTGTAGACGTAGCCCTCGTGTGTAGCCGTGTTATTTTGAAATAGGCTATTTCAGAATAGCTATTCTGGTATAGATTATTTTGGAATAATGCTGCTGTGTAGAGGTAGCCTTAGGCTATGTTTAGACTGTGTCATTGTTTTGGAATAAGTTACACAATTTGCAGATGGCAAATTGCATGAATTGTTTCAAAATACCTTTTCCCCAACTTGGTGCCCATCCAAATGGCACCGAAGTTTGGAATAATGGGCTATTTCAAAAGTTCCATTACCCTTCTCATGACGAGGCGTAATGTAATCAGAACAGAGTTCCTGAACTAGCAGTGATCCTTCCGGCTCCATGAAAAGCTGTGGCACTGCTATTTCAGGATATCTTTGTATGCTGTAATAGCACCCGCAGTCCAAACATAGGCTTAAAGATGAAGACATTTATTAGGTCATGAGTTTTCCTGAGTAAAACACATGAAAGCTCATGACCTAATACACTTGTTAGCCTCTAAGGTGGCACAGGACTGCTTGGTGTTTACCAGTCTGAGTGACAATTAGCTTTGAGAATTCCGACTGTGCCAAAGTCAGGCTCTTCATGGGTGGGCTCGGTTCATACGAGGTTATATTTCCAAAGGGGATTTAGCTATGCTGCGGGCTCTGCCCTCCAGACATCAGTTTGAAATTGTATCTCATTCACTAGGCGCCCCTGCATGCCGGCTTGCAAACAGTCCAGTTCTCTGCATGCAAAACAGCCCATTGGAAATGCCAGGGGACTCAGGAAGGCAGAGCTACTGCTTCCGAATTCACTGCCCGGGGATTGACGTTCATGGGAATGAGGTTGTGCTTTCTCACTCTTCGGTGGGAAGGGAGGCCCACGCTGCCTCCTTATTCAGTCCTTAGCCTTGGGTCACACCCATGGTCTTGAGCCATGAGCATTACAGCACTCTGGGCCTGCCCAACAGAGGCAAACACAAAACAGTAGGCTGGGGCCCTCAACCTCACCTTGGAGTGGGGCAATTCCCCTGCAGAGTCTCTAGCTCCCAGGGCTAACAGCAAATAAGAGGCTCTCATCCTGGTGTAGGCAACCAAAACTAGGCAGGGTCCGTCAATTAGCTTCTAGTCCCATGGGACAGGGCGGGGCAGGGCAGGGGGCAGTCTGGGCTTATGGGCTCTGGCAGCCAGGGAACAAAGCCAATCAACTGGGAGCAGGTAAGTGTAGCGCCCATGGGCTAGGAGCTCAGAGAAAGTTTTGTGAAGCCAGAGCGGAGGAAACGTTCCCAGGGCGCAGTTCTCCTGGTCAAAGCTGGGGAGGCCGCCACCCTCAGGTGGGGGTTGTAGGTGGGCCACGGGCCTGCCCTACTACACTGCATCCAGCCCAGAGCCTTAATGGTGCAGAATGGTCTGACCGGGTCAGCGGGATCTAGCCACAACATGCCGACTGAAAGGCCATGATCAGGTACCTCTGGGTGACTTCCCACCTCCCTGGGACCCCTCGGGGTAGTCCTGGCAAATCCTCCCTGGGGGCTGCCCCTCCTAGGGGTAGGGGATTTAAAGGTGCAGGTTCCACTCCCAGTGTTGCAGGGAAGCAGATCCATCTTTCTCCTCCCAGCTCAGCTGTAGGGCCTTCCTTCTATATTTCTGCCCCACCCCAGCACTATCCTCGCTCTTCCAGTCCACAGAGAGGCCACCAGTGTTCTCTGTAAGCTAAGCATTTGGGCAGCTGCCCAGGAGAGATTCAGGTGCAGCCAGGCTGATTAGCAGGGCACCCACAGCCACCTGCACCGGGCAGCCTGTTTCTATTGGTGGGGCACATCAGCACCTGTCTGGGCGCACATAAGAAGATTTATTCTGCCCTTGGGTAGAAAAAAAATAAGAGGCGGGGGGAACCATATTTGAACTTTCAAAAAAGAGGGCTTCCCTCAGAGCCGTGGTGGGACAAGTACCCAAAGTTACTTGAGTAAAAGTACAGTGACTTTGCAAAAAATGTAGGTAGGTAAAAGTCAAAGGAAGCTTCAGGAAAGCTACTTGAGTAAAAGTACAGAGGTGCTGCATCTTAATTGTACTCAAGTATCCAGAAGGAAAAAGGAGCCACCCTATGGAAATCAGTGGTTAGCCCCCCAGGTTACCATTAGACAAACCTCCAGTGACTTTGATGGCAGCAGGTTCCACCTCACTCCATTGCACCCAGCCCATGGCAGGTTTAGAACCCCGAGCCTTGTGAGCAGGAGTCAGAAAGCTGAGGCTGGACCCAGCCAGTGGGCTTTGCTGCGGGGTGTGGGTCAGGGTGCAGGAAGCAGGTCAGAGCTCTGCTGCCACATGCTTGCCCAGCTGGGGGAAGGGAGGAGCTGTGGCAGTGGCCTTAGCAGCCTGCCCCAAGGCTTCATACCGCTGCTTTGATTGGCCGGACTTCTGACCAATCAGAGCAGTGGAGGGCAGTGCCCAGGGGTGAGAGACACAGAGCCCTATGCATCCAGGGGTGCTGAAAAGGTAAGTGAGCCCCACTGCCCGGACCCCACACCTTGAGACAGCTCCTGTGCCCCCTCCCATCCAGACCCCCACTCCCATCCCCTTCCTGCACCTTCCCTCCCACCCCGATTCTGTACCACACACTGCTCCTACCCCTCCCTCCTAGACCCCTCACCCCCACCCTGACCCCTCTCTTCCAGACCCCACCCTCCAAATCCTCCTGCAGCCTTCCTCCCACCTAGATGCACACCCCCAGCCTATTCCTGCACCTCCCAGCCTCCCAGACCCTGCAGCCCATACTCAGGGGCCACATGTGACCCCTGACTGTTTTGTCTGTGAGTCAGTGGCCCCCGCCTGAAAAATGTTCCCCAACCCAGCCTTACAGTCCTAGATTTAGAAGTATTTTTCATGAAGGTGAATTGCATGGCTCCCTTTTTACAACTAAGAGGTAAAACAATTTGCAGGACTATCCTCAAAAGAGGCTGGGGCTTGAGCCCAGGTCACTTGACCCATTTATCTAGGGCCAAAACAGTCTAGCCTTTCATTTGAAATGTGCCTGGCATGCTTCCCAACAAAACAAAGCAGCAGAAATGTAGGACTTTCAAGACTAACAGAATGATTTATTCGGTGAGGAGCTTACGGGGAGAGACTCCATTTTGTTAGGATGACGTGAGTCTGTCCCATGAAAGCTCCTCATCGAATAAATCATTTTGTTAGTCTTGAAAGTGCTACATTTCTGCTGCTTTGTTTTGTTGGAGTACAAACTAAAACGGCTACTTCTCTGTTACTATTCAACATGCAAGGCGCTACAGTTAGCTGTTTGGAATGGGATCCATCAACTATATGAAAACAACAAGAAGTCCTGTGGCACCTTATAGACTAACAGATATTTTAGAGCATAAGCTTTCATGGGTAAAGACCCGCTTCATCAGATGCATGAGTGGGGGGGAATTCAGAGGAGTTTCGGGGGGGGGGGCATTTAGGAGTTTCACAACCCCCCCACTCAAGCATCTGACAAAGTAGGTCTTTACCCACAAAAGCTTATGCTCCAAAATATCTGTTAGTCTATAAAGTACCACAGGACTTCTCATTGTTCTTAAAGATACAGACTAACACGACTACCTCTCTGATAGATGAAAAAACTTGCTCAGATCCAGACAGACATCATCTTTCTCTCCAAATGCAAGAAGATGGACATCGTGCCCAAGGAGATCTGATGAAGTGATTCTGTCCCGCAAAAGCTCATCCTCAAATAAATCATTTTGTTAAAGTGCTACATTTCTACTGCTTTGTTTTGTTGGAGTCCAGACTAACCCGACCATGTCTCTGTTACTATGCTTCTCAACAGTAATTCACAAACTTTCACATGGCATGGACCACGTTACGAGAAAGGGCTTCTCTTAGGACATTTCTTTGCCGTTGGCAACCTTGCAACATTCCTATGGTGGCTACAGAAATTGAACTGAGATCTTAGGAGAGTTTGGATACATTTTCATTCTCTTTGAGTGTTGTGCCTTTCAGATAAAAGTGTCTGGAAAAGGGGGTACTTCACAGATCTGCAAACTGCCAGTGGGCAGGTCGCAGTTTGACAACCATTACTTTAAAACCAGTGGCCCAGGCCTTCAATCAGCTCTGTGGACCTCCAGTGTCCACCTGTGAAAACAGACGCAGGATCATGGCCTGTACTCCTGTATGAATTACTTTCTGCAGCAATTCAATGCAGCTGTCTCTGGGCCATGATGTGGCAGGTGGCTAACACCACACATTAACACAACACCTAAGACAGAAAGCATAGAAATATACCATGTGCCCAGCTGAAGCTGCAGGGGGGTGTCCGATACAGCAGAATATAATGACTAACATTAACATTGGAACTGAAGTCGCCTGTTCTGGCAGAACTTCCACAAGTTGGGGGGTTATCTTATGATAGCAAAAGGACAGGGCTAAACAGCTTCACACCATGTCCAACAGCACAGCACCCCCAAGTGGCTTAGTGAGCCATTGATTCAATGCTGTAGCAGAGGAAAGACTTCTCACTTTCAGAGGCCAGGCCTGCATAAGACATTAAAGTCGATTATAGATGCACAATTCTAGCTACAGAAATTGTGCCACTAGAATCAACGTATCTGCAATCGACTGACATCCTCATAGAGGGAGGTTGACGGGAGAGATGCTCCTCCTGACCTCTGTTACTCCTTGTGATATTGGGGAGTACAGAGGTCAACGGCTGACCCCAGAGTATTTGATTTCATGTATCTCTATGAGACACGTGCAATTAAACCCTGGAAGATCGCCCCTGACCGGGTTGATTTTCTGCAAATGTAGACATACCCTCGAGCTCCAGCAGTATTCCAACATACTTCTCCTATACAAGCATTGATTAGCCCTGAGCTTGTGCTATCTGGGGAATAAGAACATGGTAGGGGATAGCGGGGGCAAAACAGGCCAGTTCTATTCCCATCTCTTTTCAACGTCAGCCAAAATTTAAGGAGAAAGCGGTTGATCCAAAGCTCTGTGTTATCAATGGGAATCTTTCGGCTGTTTCTAAACCCTTAAGTATTTTGGATGTTTATACTTGGAAGCAGAAACATGCTCGTTTTATGCAATGATGTCATAGGGTTACATTATCCATTTGACAACAGCTATTAATAATGTAATCTTAGAGTATGAACTCCACCTACTACCCCTCCTTTTTCAAATAAAATACCTCCCTCTGGGTCTCCCAGTGCATCTTGTGTTATCCGTGTCTGGCTTCTTGACTATAAACTTTGATGCAGATTCTGTCTTTGTGCATTGTACAATGACAGATTGTAACAATAATGGGAATATAAACAACTCATTCCTCCGCGAGCAAATGCAAACACCTCTGGCAAATGGAGCTGGAACGTAAAAAGTGCCCTAGTTCATTAGGTACTTAGCTATGAATATTCATTTTTCATAATCATGGACTCAGAGAGTCAAAGGCCAGAATGGACCGTTATGATCATCTAACCTGACCTCCTAGATAACACAGGCCAGAAACGTCCCCAAAATAATTCACAGAGCAGAACTTTTAGAAAACCATCCGACTTTGATTTAAAAATGGTCGGTAATGGAGAGTTCAATACAACCCTTGGCCAGTTGGCCTATTGGTCAGTCACCCTCACAGCTAAGAAATGAATGCCCTCTTGCCAGTCGGAACTTGTCTAACTTCAACTTCAAGCCCTATTTTTATGTTAGCATGATAGTTTTTATGATAGATTATTCTTTGTTAAAGACACAGATTCATTGATTCCAAGGCCAGCAGGGGCTATTGTGATCAACAGTGTGAGTTGAGCCAACAATTACAGTACTTGAGCAATTGCAGCAGTAGACTTTTGATACTTCACACGAAGGAGACAACCTTCCCAAAACAGCACCCCCCCAACCTAAAACACTTCCCCCAACACAACAGACTGTGGCTACGTCTACACGTGCAGCCGACATCGAAATAGTCTATTTCGATGAATAACGTCTACACGTCCTCCAGGGCCAGCAACGTCGATGTTCAACTTCGACGTTGCTCAGCCCAACATCGAAATAGGCGCAGCGAGGGAACGTCTACACGTCAAACTAGCACACATCGAAATAGGGATGCCAGGCACAGCTGCAGACAGGGTCACAGGGCGGACTCAACAGCAAGCCGCTCCTTTAAAGGGCCCCTCCCAGACACAGTTGCACTAAACAACACAAGATACACAGAGCTGACAACTGGTTGCAGACCCTGTGCCTGCAGCATAGATCCCCAGCTGCCGCAGAAGCAGCCAGAAGCCCTGGGCTAAGGGCTGCTGTCCACGGTGACCATAGAGTCCCGCAGGGGCTGGAGAGAGAGCATCTCTCAACCCCCCAGCTGATGGCCGCCATGGAGGACCCAGCAATTTCGACGTTGCGGGACGTGGATCGTCTACATGGTCCCTACTTCGACGTTGAACGTCGAAGTAGGGCGCTATTCCTATCTCCTCATGAGGTTAGCGACTTCGACGTCTCGCCGCCTAACTTCGAAGTTGGTGCCGCTACTTCGAAGTAGCGTGCACGTGTAGACGCAGCTTATGTGTGGTAGTTCTTCATTCAGAGAAGGTTAATGAGATTTGGGTCCTCACTCTCTTAGGTTCCTGTCTCTTGCGCTACACATAGTTCTGCCTCGGCATGTGGGACCAGATGTGCCCCTGAGGGCCATCCTGGCCCTTTATTCCCATGGTTCTATGGAACCCCCAGTTCAAAGGCATGCAAGAGTCATGCGATAAGCAGACACAGTCAGCATGGTGCTATTTTCAAAGGGAATTCTAGGGTATAATACTCTATATCAAAGCCATTCAATTAACTAACTAAGGCACCACTCACCGCATGTGATGAACAGGACACTGCATTGTGGCAAAGATGAGGGGTGGCCAACCTGCGGATCTTGGGAGACTTTACATGTGGCTCCTCCTGAGAGCCATACATGGGGAGTTCCGTCCACCTGCTCCAGGCATGTCCAGCACCAGTTGGTGGGACAGGCATGTGGCAGCTCCAGCAGTCACCCCAACAATGGTCCCAGTGGCTTTGGTGAGTTGCCGGCGTTGAATTAGAATAGGGGAGCTGGGGTGCCTGGCTCCGGGAACGGAACGGCTTTGCATGTCTTGTGAAGTCATGCATGTCTGATGCAGGGTCTCACCAGGTGAAGGACCATCAGGAGCAGTGAAAGGATGGTTAGTTTAGCATGGCTTCTCTGTTGGGTTAGCCATTGTAGTTAGTATGTTTTTTGCTGAAGGCTGTGAGCTGACTATTATGAGCTTCATCAAGACCACCCAATCCCTTTCACACGGTGCGCTAAAAAGCCCTCAGTGGGTAACTGAACATTTTCAGCCGCTACTTGGGCTCCATATGCACCAAGAACAGAGAAATGAGGGATTCCACATTTCTTTGCCTCCCTTGAGTTATCCACTCCACCAAAAGGCAATATGAGGTTGTGCAGGAGAGTTCAGATGTCCACAAGTGTGAGTACAAAGCAGGAGATCTCTGACAGCTTTTAAGAAGGAGCTGAGCACCCCTCTGGAAAAAAAAAAAGGCATCTTAACTTGGTCAACCAAAATCACTACAGGTTGAAACTCTCTAATCCAGAATCCTCTCATCCTGCAACATCCGTAATCTGGCATGATATTAGTTAGCCAGATGTCTATTGATCATGGGCATGGCCAAGTTTCCTGTCACCCCATAAAGTTTCTTTCCAGCCACCAGTCCCGGCTCTCAGTGTTCTGTGCTATTATTTGGCTGTAATTTACCGCTAAATGTGTTTGAAGAGCTCAGTTAGCAGTGGGAGTGTTGGTAACATGCTGGAAAATATTGACCTCCTGTTATCCAGAAAATTCTCTCATCTGGCACTAGTCAGGTCCCGAGGGTGCTGGACAAGAGAGGTTCGACCTGTAGTACTGTCTGAATATACAGGACAAAACCCCAAACAAATGTGTCCGACTCAAGCTGTAAATAGGCATTAATAGAAAGTCATTAGGCCTCGTACTGAAAGCCATTGTGTGCCCGATTAGTACCACGTACATAAACTTAACACTTTTTTTTTCTTGCTTGTTTAATGCGAGTTTAAAAATCCATCAACTAAAGAAATGTTCCAGGGCTTTCGCCATGAGTAATAGGGTTTTATTCAGAGTGTGCATCTTCCTAATGATTCATTCATCTCTTCTGCGTATTGTCCTCCTTGTCTGCTGTCATATTTTACATCCGTGCAAGCTTTGCCTCCAATAAAACTGAGTCTGCCTGGTGTGCTCTGCCAAGTCACCACATGTGAGGTAATGCCCCAAACAGAACGGCATGTAAGTACCTCTCAAATTGCGCCTTGGTTTGTAACTGGTGTCCCCTACTGCACCTTTTCAGCTTGTTCTGAAAGCCTTTGAAAGGTTTTTTGGCTTTCTCCAGAATGGAGATGACTTGTATTAGCTTTTTTTAATTTTTTTTCAAATTTTAAATTAATAATTGCATCTTGACTGATGTACAATGCATATGATTAAATAAAACTAAATATGAAAACACACAAACTCCATTACGTGGACATGACTCAAACCCCTTCCAGTCTCTTAAAATCTATTAAGAGCCAAAAACTGGCAAGCGGCTTCCAAATACATTATCATGATAATGATCATTGGAGACCTCTCTCACTGCAAGAGGGGAAAAATGTTATGGACCCATAAATAATAACCTTATGGCAGAAAGTGAACTGCCGTTTGCTGTTAGTTGTCATCTCTCTGTTTGAAAGTGACAAAAAACAAACAGAAGAGATTTGTTTTTGCATGGAGACATTGTGGGAGTGAAGGATCGTGCAGTTCCTGAGAACATTCAAGGAACCCTCTGCCTGCCAAGGATACGTTACTGCTATAAATCTGTGTTTTGCCTGCTGTTTGCTTATTATAGCTGAGATTTTGTTGACAAGGCTGGGAAAGTCAATGAGAAGAGTGATGGGGAAAAAAAGCACATTTTCTTTTTATTCCCATAAAATTAATGATGGGTGAAACCAGCCCGGTGCTGTGAGGGCGAGACTCCATAGACAGCCAGGAGACTCCCACTGCTGTAGAAAAGGCTCCAGGAAACAAACTGTACAATAACCTCTGGGTGGGACATAAAGACCTATTCTCCTAAATCAGGGGGCAGCAGTCTTTCCAAGGTGGAGTGCCAAAACTTGACATTTTGACCTCTGTGTGCACTCTGAGTGCCAGTGATACTTTTAAAACTCAGTAGGGGTCTGTCTACACAGCAACGTTATTTCAGAATAATGGTCGCTGTTCCAAAATAACTTTGTCAGCAATGCAGCTGGCATTTCGAAATAATTTCAAAATAGCAGATGGCTTATTGTGAATTTACTAAACCTCATTCTACAAGGGATAGAGCCTATTTTGAAATAGGTCTTTCAGAAAACGTCCCATGTAGACAGAGAATGGGGCTATTTCAAAATAAACTGTCCTGGACTATCTTATTCTGAAATAAAACTGCTGTGTAGACAGTATTTTGGATTAGAGCTCCTGGAATCAATTCTTCCAGGAGCTCTAATCTGAAACATGTTCTATTGTGGGTAGACACAGTATTTCAGAGTAAGTTCTGCTTATTTTGGGGCCCTGTAGTGTAGATGCCTTATTCCAGAATAGTTTATTTTGCAATAACAAATCTGGAATAAACTATTCCAGAATAATTTTCCTGTGTAGTCATATCCTAACAGTCCTATTTACAGCAGCTTCATTAATCAATCCATGGAGATGCAGAGCTTTACCAGTTAGGTGTTGGTTGGCAGCATTAGCTGGTCTTTTTTTCAATCAACAGGGGGGCATGGCTTTGAGTGAGCTCAAAGCTGCTTGGGGGAAGAGGGGCGGGGCTGAGCTCCTGCCTCGCATGGTGATGAAAATCAGCTCACATGCCATTCTTGGCACCCGTGCCAGAGACCGCTGGTGCTGACTCCTGTCCTAAAACATGCAGATGCGTTAGAGAATTCCACGCTGTAATATGGGTGCAGGCTCCGCTACCCTTACCCCGTGTCTACATGAGCCCCTTCCTTTCGAAAGGGGCATGTTAATGAGAGGGTTTGAAAGATGCTAATGAGGCGTTGCAATGAATATGCAGTGCCTCATTAGCATAATGGCGGCCACGGCAATTCAAAAGCGCGGCTTTTCGAATTGCACGCTGCCCGTGGAGACAGGAGCTTCCAAAAGGACCTCCCCTCCAAATTTTTGAAATCCCTTCTTCCTAACACCAGATAGGAAGAAGGGCTTTTGAAAACTAGGTGGGGGGGGTCCTTTCAGAAGGTCCTGTCTCCATGGGTGGTGTGCAAATCGAAAAACCACACTTTTGAATCGCTGCGGTCTCTATTATGCTTATGAGGCTCTTCATATTAATTGCAGCCCCTCATTAGCATTTTTCAAACCTGCTCATGAACATGCCTCTTTCAAAAGGGAGGGGCTCATGTAGACCCAGCCTTACTGATTAGGACCTGAATCTTTCCTCTTATCCTACTGATATCAATGGGGTCACTATTATTCTACTCATATAACATGGACACAATCTCCGCCTGGCTACTTAATTTTGCCAGGCTATTTTCAAAACCAGGTCGTATTTAGGGTCCTGAGTCCATTCCCTGATCTTCTGGAAGTGCTGAGCACCCAGTAATTCCTTGTGAAATCAATGGACCATGATATTAATGATGGGTAAAGCAAATCACATTCAGAGTTCAGTTTTTGATTTAGATCAGCAACCCTGGATTTGAGTGCTATCTGCACATTGTAGCACTTTAGACTAACAAAAATGATCACCGAATAAATCATTTTGTTAGTCTTTAAAGTGCTACATTTCTGCTGCTTTGTTTTGTTGGAGTACAGACTAACATGGCTACCACTCTGTTGATATCTGCACATTGTGGGTCTGGGAGAAAAAGTTATTCTTCTTTGCAGTTCAGTTTGCATAGTACTCAGAATAAAATCATGTACTTTCCTTATCTACTGTAAACTTTAGACAGTTTGTCCAAGAACTCCTAAAGGGTAAGAGCTAGGACCACAAATTCAGAGTACACATCACACAGAACTGGAAAGGACCTTGAGAAGTCATCAAATCCCTCCCCTGGTGGTAGTACAAAGCACCATTTTTTTTGGTGCCCCCAAGCCCTAAATGGGCCCCTGTAGGGCTGAACTCACAGGCGTGGGTTTAGGAGGCTAAGGCACAAACTGCTGAGCCAAATACAGTTTCCACACAGTACAGCTCAGAGAAACATAAGGGGCTGGTAGTTCCAGGAAAATGGGATGTGCCTGGAATGGGACTGCTTCTCATAAAACCATAGGGTGCATCTACACTTGCATTCCTCTTTCGAAAGAGGTATGCAAATGAGGAAATAAAAATTAAAATGAGGTATAAAATTTACATATTTAGCACCTCGTTTGCATATTCTAATTTCGAAAGAGCTTCTTTTGAAAGAAGAAAGCCAATGTAGATGCTGTTCTTTCTAAAGTAAACCCCATCTTCGAAAGAATCCTTCTTCCCTTTATTTAATGGGAAGAAGGATTCTTTCGAAGATGGGGTTTACTTTCGAAAGAGCAGCGTCTACACTGGCTTTCTTCCTTCGAAAGAAGCTCTTTTGAAAGTAGAATATGCATATGAAGTGTTCACTATGCAAATTTATACCTCATTTGCATTTTCAATTTACCTCATTTGCATACCCCTTTCAAAAGAGGAGTGTACATGTAGACACACCCATACACAATCACCAGGCAGATGAAAGGGGCTGGTTTGGGATGCTCCCCATCTTCTTCCAGTACTGCCCCAGCCCTGAGCCTCCCCACCCTGCCCCCAGTTAGGGGCTGAAGCTTCCCTTCCCTTCATATTCGTATGGGGACGTTGGCTTTCATCACTGGCAGGGAGCGAGGGGAAACAGCACAAACTTTACTGAGTTAAGAACCCGAGCAAGGGTAAATGTGCTAGTTCAGAACATTCATTGGGATTTGAGATAAGAAAGAACAAAAATAAAGCACTCTTAAGAGAGCACAAGATGGGTGGGTTTCTGTAATAATGGCTCTGAGGGTGAAATGGTGGCTGGCTTTGCTCAAGCAGGCCGTTTCTATACAGGCCACTTTCTTTGAAAGTGGTATGGTAATATATGGCTCAAAATATGCTAATGAGACATGGATGCAAATTCCCTGTGCCTCATTAGCATATGGTTACGTGACTTGGAGTCTGGAAGACTGTGCTTCCGGACTGCAAAACGCCATGTAGAAGCGTGGCCCCGGGGCAGCTTCCGGAAGGAAGTCCTTCCAGAGGCCCCCTTCTTCCTGAAAATTTTTGGGAAGAAGGGGCCTCCGGAAGAAGGACTTCCTTCCGGAAGACCCCCCACCCCGGAGGCAGCAATTCTAAACAGCGTTTTGGAGTCTGGAAGACCGGTCTTCTGGACTCCAAATCACATGACCATATGCTAATAAGGTGTGGTGAATTTGCATCCACTCCTCATTAGCATATTTTGGGCTGTGTATTACCCTGCCACTTTCAAAGAAAATGGCCTGTGTAGAAACAGCCGCAGTGTTTAGCCATTTAAAGGTAGTGTATCCAGAAGAAAACAAAAAGAAAAACCAAGACATAAAATGTACATATAATTACATCTTCTCTGCTTTCGAGTCAGTGAGAAATCCCATGAGAACAGATTTTCTCATAGCTTTTTCGTGCAGCAAAACATTTTAAAAAATCAAATAAAGGGCTGAATAGGTATTAACTTCACATTTAGCAACTCTCAAATTGGTTCAATTTCAATTCAGTCATAGGGCAGGTCTGCAGTAGGAGATAAAATTGATTTTGGATATGGAAATGCAGCTATCAGACTTGTGTAGCTAGAATCATAGAATCAAAGAATACTGGGACTGGAAGGGACCTCGAGAGGCCATCGAGTCCAGCCCTCCGCCCCAATGGCAGGACCAAGTACTGTCTAAGCCATCCCTGAGAGACATCTATCTAATCTGTTCTTAAATATCTCCAACGATGGAGATTCCACAATCTCCCTTGGCAATTTATTCCACTGTTTGACCACCCTGACAGTTAAGAACTTTTTCGTAATGTCCAACCTAGACTTCCTTTGCTGCAGTTTAAGTCCATTGCCTCTTGTTTTATTCTCAGAAGCCAAAAAGAAAAAAGTTTTCTCCCTCCTCCTTATGACACCCTTTTACATACCTGAAAACCGCTATCATGTCTCCCCTTCAATCTTCTCTTTTCCAAACTAAACAAGCCCAATTCTTTCAGCCTTTCTTCATGGGTCACATTCTCTAGACCTTTAATCATTCTTGTTGCTCTTTTCTGGACCCTTTCCAATTTCTCTACATCTTTCTTGAAATGTGGTGCCTAGAACTGGACACAATACTCTGACTGAGGCCTAACCAGCGCAGAGTAGAGCAGAAGAATGACTTCTCGTGTCTTGCTCACAACACACCTGTTAATGCATCCCAGAGTCAAGTTTTATTTTTTTGCAACAGCATCACACTGTTGACTCATGTTTAGCTTGTGGTCCACTATAACCCCTAGATCCCTTTCTGCCATTCTCCTTCCTAGACAGTCGCTTCCCATTTTGTATGTGTGAAACTGATTGTTCCTTCCCAAGTGGAGCACTTTGCATTTGTCCTCATTAAACTTCATCCTGTTTACCTCAGACCATTTCTCCAATTTATTCAGATCATTTTGAATTATGACCCTATCCACCAAAGCAGTTGCAACCCCTCCCAGCTTGGTATCATCTGCAAACTTAATAAGCGTACTTTCTGTGCCAATATCTAAATTATTGATCAAGATACTGAACAGAACTGGTCCTAACACAGACTCCTGCCAACCCCCACTTGTTATACTTTTCCAGCAGGATTGAGAACCATTAAGAAATACGCTTTGAGTACAGTTATCCAGCCAGTTATGCACCCACCTTACAGTACCTTCATCTAAATTGTATTTGCCTAGTTTTTTGATAAGAATATCATGTGAGACTGTACCAAATGCTGTACTGAAGTCTAGGTATACCACACCTACTGCTTCTCCCCTACCCACAAGGTTCGTTATCCTATCAAAGCTATCAATATTTGCTGCCATCCACACAGTGAGAGGTCAACAGAAGAAACTTTCCCATCTACTTCCCTTACTTTCCCAAGTGCCAGGAGTATCGAGGTCAATGGCAGCGCTATGACAGTTCAATTGAGTGCATCCTCACTAGGCACACTAAATCGATCCCCAGAAGATCAACTGCCAGCACGTAAGTGTAGATGTATGCCCTAGAAGTGGGGGACATGACTTCTCTTTCTGTTCTGATTCATGTTGACCAACCCTAATAATGGCCTAATTCTTAACAATATTTCCAGGTGGAAAGGGAAGACAGCAGGGTTGGACTCAGATCAGATAACATCAAATACATAACTCTGACAAAGCTGACCCCTGCATTCCCCAACATGATCTAGCTACTCTAGAGCAAATCTGGCATAACCTTGGATTGTTACATATGGTGAGTCGGTGCCTGGTAAGCAGCAGGTGACAGAATTTTTGGTGCCCTCATTCCCAAGTTGCACATGGAAGCCAGTGTACTATTAATTTTGATTCTAGTTTACCATGGAGTCACTAACTTGATGGACAAGGCTAGAGTTATTCCGTTGTGTAGAAGATGTCAGATTTCACCCCAAAATCCCTCCAGGACCAGCTGAGGAAAGTTTATTGGAAAACTGAACCCTGAATTTCCTTGATGGCAGACCATGCTGGAAAAGAAAATATGACATCCATGACTTGAACAAGGAGGCACTTGCCAACCAAGCTGTGTGAAACTCAATGTTCTTACTAAGGAGGCAACAGGGTGTCAGAGATGTCACCACCTAGATGACATGTAAAATATTGGATATGACCTCTTTCAACAGAGAGGTAGGAGGAGGAATGATAAAAAGATCTTTTTGGGATGATTAAAGTTAAGATGATGAGAAGACATGCAAGTCATTCTGGGACATCTAGCAATGGCCACTGTCAAAAGACAGGATAACAGGCTAGATGAACCTTTGGTCTGGCCCAGTATGGCTATTCTTATGTTCTTAAGAAGGGATGTTACAAAGGCAGCTAGAGAGATGAGACCAGACTGAGTTGAGGACAGATTCTGAGTAGAGAGGACAAATTAGGAATCACCTGCAGAGAGCTGGTATCTAAAGCCTATTGTGGAATCTTGCTTGTTGCTGTTAAACTACTTACATATTCCCTCCCAATAATTATTGTAATTAAACAGTGGGTTAAGTGATTTTGGTACTGCATATTATGAACCACATTCATCAAAATAATCCAGCTTTTGTCGCTCTGGAGATGCAAAGTAATCATGAATCAGGCTTCAAGTGGATGGTTATGCCAGGTTTACAACTGTATTGCTTTGCTGGAGTGGTACAAAAGAAACATAGCCCACTGGTTGAATCTGGCCCAAAGTTTGTAGAACCCGTCTAGGAGGAAATGATCCAGAGATGTGTCAGTCTTCATCATTAAGCATATCAGCAAGAGGTATGAAATCACAACTTTCCAGGAATGCATGAACAACAGAAAGCCTGATGTATGTAGCTATTTGGCTACCTAGCCAGATAATTTCTCCTATCTTTATATAGAACTCGTCAACTTTGTTCAGTTCACGCATCCATTTTTATATGCTTTCCTTTGCCTCTCCGTATGCAGTATTAGAAATCAGTTTCCCGTACAGATTCCTCAAGGCAAGTGGCTAAAAAACAATTAGCACTAAACTACCGAACACACACAAAGGTCAACGAATCAGGAACTTACTTATGGCATCGATATGCTGTTACCCAAAAGCCAGCTTCTTTAGATAATAACCCCACTGCTTCTTCTTGCACAGACAGTTTTAAGCCATCTTTCCCAAATCTTGCCCTGGTGGGATGCCAAGATCTGGTTTCACCATGCATCTGATTCTCATTTAGAAGATACATACTAAGATGAATCAATGTCAAAGGCTGATTAAACAGACCGATTCTGCAGCAGGCTAATAACTCATGCACAAGAAGGTATTTTGTTTGCTAGCTCTAAACAAATTATAGATGTTAAATAAATATCTCCCGCCCACTGCAAACAGTCAAAGCCGGAGGAAGCGCTCGGCTGCATTTAATGAAAATGTTGTGTAAAATGAGACCAGCGCAGATGGCAAGGTTTATTTTTTTGTTTTCTAATGGGCTGTTTTAAGTTTGATTGTGGCTTGGTAGTTTCTCTACTTGTTTGATTTCCCCAAGACTGTGTTCCTGCAAACTTAGTTTTCCCAGCTTGGATGATTGTGCTTTCCGAAATTCACATCTGGGAAAAGGTTTTGTGATCATCTTGGTATAAAACTGATCCAATGCCAAGGGAATTCACTGCAATTCTTTCCACTGACTCCAGTGAGCACTGGATTACTGGCCCAGATGGCCTGTTCTAACACCTAATGAAATCCATAGCATGATTCCAGTTGAACGCATTTTTGTCCCACATCCATTCTTTCTGCAGAAATTTTCAACCAGCGTAAAAAGGGTTTCCCTAATTTGAAAAATCTTTGCTGAGCTTTTCAGATAAGTGGGGGAAAATAGGATGTTTTTGCAATTTCCAATTGTTTTATCTTTCTCTTTCCCTCCCTCCCTCTTGATTTGAGAGCAAGAAAGAAAAAAAAACCCAGCAGGGGTTGAGGGAAGGGGACAATGGAAAATGGTTTCTTTTTTCAAAACCAGAAAATGTAAAACGCAACAAAACTCCATTCTGTATTTCTTTTAACTCTGTCACGAGAAAATTATCGTTTCAGTCAAAACAACATTTTTAAGTGAAATCATGTCTCTGTTTTTTTTTTCTCCAACCATCTGTCCCTGAGCTCTGCCCAGACAGAATCCTGAACCCTACCTTCTGGGTAGGCACAGGACCCTGTGGTGCAGAACTCAGAACATCTATTCCCAATCAGGTCCTTTAAGGTCTTAGGTTCCACCTAACCTGAACCTGATTTAGCAAATGGGATTGGACTGAGTTCAAGACCCAGATCTCTTGTAGGGTTATGGTTTATAAGGCACCTATGGTCTCAGTCAGTTATAATGAGTTCGGAAAGGGGACATGTTTCAGAAGTTCTAGGTAGAGTGCAGAGAGCTTGCTGGAAGAAATGCCCAATGGGGCGTTGTACAATTAACAGGTGCTTCAGCTGCAAGGACTTTTACGGACAATCTAGAAGGAGGACTGTGGGATGCATTCCACATCTAGAGTATTGCATCCAGTTCTGGCCCCCTCCAGGACAGAAAGGATGTGGATTCATTGGAGTGGATCCAGTGAAGGGTAACCAAAATGATTAGGGGCCTGGAGCAAATGATCTGCGAGGAGTGGCAAAGAGGTTTGGGCTTATTTAGTTTGCAGAAGAGAAAAGTGGGAGGTGATTATATAGCAGCCTTCACCTTTCTGAAGGAGGGTTCTAAAGAGAATGGAGAGAGGCTCTTCTCAGTAATGATGGATGGCAGAACAAAAGCAATGGTCTCAAGTTATAGAGCAGAAAGTCTAGGTTGGATATTAGGAAAAACTATTTCTCCAGGAGAGTGGTGAAGCACTGGAATGTATTACCTAGGCTACGTCTACACGTGAAGCCTACATCGAAGTAGCTTATTTCGATGTAGGGACATCGAAATAGGCTATTTCGATGAATAACGTCTACACGTCCTCCAGGGCTGGCAACGTCGATGTTCAACATCGACGTTGTGCAGCACCACATCGAAATAGGCGCTGCGAGGGAACGTCTACACGCCAAAGTAGCACACATCAAAATAAGGGTGCCAGGCACAGCTGCAGACAGGGTCACAGGGCGGACTCAACAGCAAGCCGCTCCCTTAAAGGGCCCCTCCCAGACCCAGTTGCACTAAACAACACAAGATCCACAGAGCCGACAACTGGTTGCAGACCCTGTGCATGCAGCATGGATCCCCAGCTGCCGCAGCAGCAGCCAGAAGCCCTGGGCTAAGGGCTGCTGCACACGGTGACCATAGATCCCCGCAGGGGCTGGAAAGAAAGAGTCTCTCAACCCCTCAGCTGATGGCCACCATGGAGGACCCCGCAATTTCAATGTTGCGGGACGTGGATCGTCTACACGTGCCCTACTTTGACGCTCAACTTTGAAGTAGGGCGCTATTCCCATCCCCTCATGGGGTTAACGGCTTCGACATCTCACCGCCTATAGTCGATGTGAACGTCGAAATAGCGCCCAACACGTGTAGCCGTGACGGGCACTATTTCGAAGTTAGTGCCGCTACTTCGAAGTAGCGTGCACGTGTAGACACGGCTCTAGAGAGGAGGTGGAATCTCCACCCCTAGAGGTTTTTAGTCTAGACTTGACAAAGTGCTGGCTGGAATGATTTAGTTGGGGTTGGTCCTGCTTTGGGCAGAGGGCTGGACTTGATGACCTCCTGAGGCCCCTTCCAGCCCTAGGATTCTATGACAAGCCCTGAAGGTGTATCTGAGCCCAGGGGATATTGAAGAACCTTTTGGTGCAATTGCTCAAAGGTTTGCAAATTCAATACTATACAATTAGGCTCTTAATTGGCTAACATTCTGCAACTCAATGGGCGTTCACATCTCCCCATCAGTTACAGTGAATGGCCACAATCTCCTGGACTGATCACCCTAATCTACAATGGAGAGTAACTATTTTTGCAGGAATTTTCTTACATACATGCCTGCCTTTTTATTTCCTCTTCATTCCACCTGATGAGGTGGATTTTACCCACCTTATGGGTGGGTAAAGCTTATGCCTCAATACCTCCATTAATCTTTAAGGTGCTATAGGACTCCCTGCATTGTTTTTACAGATACAGACTAACATAGAATCATATAATCATAGAAGAGTAGGACTGGAAGAGACCTCGAGAGGCCATCGAGTCCAGCTCCCTGCCCTCATGGCAGGACCAAGCACTTTCTAGACCATCCCTGAAAGCCATCTATCTGACCTCTTCTTAAACATCTCCAGTGATGGAGATTTTACCACCTCCCTTGGCAATTCGTTCCAGTGTTTGATCACCCTGACAGTTAGGAACTTTTTCCTAATGTCCAACCTGAACCTCCCCTGCTGCAATTTAAGTCCATTGCCTCTTGTTCTACTTGGCTACCCCCGGAGCCTTTTCTCCAAAGGAGGGAATCTGAGAACCAGGCACCTTGGGTTGCAGTGAAAGCTCATTGTCAGTTTGCTGGTGTAATGATTTTTTCTAGTGGGAATAGCTATTTAGTTGAATCTGAAATGTCTAGCAGCAGCACGCTGAGGTGGATGAAATTTAATTGTATCAAAACAAAAATGGTCCATTTGAACATGGCTGGGAACAGACCCCTTTTTGGAAACATCTTTTGTCTTGTTGAAAAAACCCTATTTTAAAAAGTTGCCAGTGAAATGAGATGTTCTGATGGATTGATTTCACAGAATCACAGGGCTGGAAGGGACTTCAGGAGGTCATCTAGTCCAGCCCCCTGCTTCAAGCAGGATGAACCCCCACTAAGTCATCCCAGCCAGGACCTTGTCCAGCCGGGACTTGAAAACCTCAAGGGATGGAGAATCCACCACCTCTCTAGGCAATTATGTTAATTTTGTCTCAGGGCAGGAGGGAAATGGTGCTTCTTTATTTCCCCCATTTGGATCTGAACACTTTTGGAAATCAAGAAATGTCCTGGGAGATTTCACTACTTACACTGCTCTGGTAAGAACTCTTAAAGTGCTCCAGCAGCACTGCAGGTGAGAGAGATGTGTTTTGAAAATCATTGCTTTGTTAAGAATCCATCTCCAAGGAAGAAAAAAAAATCTGAAAGCCTGAGTTGTATCAGTTTGATTAATCAGGGGAAGAAGGTAAACTGAAGCAGGAGATGGGGCCCAGAGGCACCTTCAGCATTCTCAGAAGGATCCTGATCAAACTTCAGAAAGAGGAGAAAAACCTCAATTCTGTAGCAAAAAACATAACAAAATACATTTAAGAAGTTTTTTCAGTTAGAGATAAAGTAAATGAAATGCCCTCTAGCCAGCAAAGCAGCTACTTATGTGGAAAGGGAGAGGAGGTTGTCTGCTAAGGGCTTAAAAATGTAAACCAAGCTCATGTTTAATTCCTTTTTATATCAGATTCCTCTTGTGTTTTAAGTAGGTAGTAATGATTACAGCTGGTTGGGATATGATTTCCCCTTGCTCCTCCTGTTGGAAATAAACAGAGACAAAAATGGAAAATGTTCGTTGAATTGAAATTCTTGGAGCTCTTTTCTTTTGGAAAAAAATCTGGTAATGAAAACAGGCAGGTGCGTGTGTGTGTGTGTGTGTGTGTGTGTGTGTGTCTTTTTTAACGTTTTTTCCACAATGTTATTTTCTGTTTTTTTAACAATAATTTTTTTTATTTCATCAAAAAACCTCTATTTTTCCCCAAACAAAAGCTGCAAATTTTCAACCCACAGTGCATAATAACAATTCACACTTGCATAAGTACCCAGTGCCTTTTCTCCTCATTGTTGCATTAGGGTAGCACTTAGAAGACCACAAATGGAGGGAGGGCCCTGTTATGCCGGCACTTTGCTTAAGGATATCAAAGAGGGACTCCTGCCCCACACCTCCCAGATAAAACATATGTCCCCACGAATTACTGTCTGGCAATGCGCTGAGAAAGGGAGTCTAGATGAGGACAAAATTGGTGTCATCTTCTAGGATCTCCCTGCAGAAAGTTGATTCTAGAGGTCATTTGCACTTCTCCCCCTTAACATTGCTCTGGCACCATATACGAGGTAAATGAGAAACAGATCGTCTCCCTTCCCCGTTTTATTACATTTTATTCCCTTGCCTTATTTATTGCTTTTATTCACTGCCTCTCTGCAGCAGAGCGAACACAGGCTCAGGAGCCAAGCACTTCCTTGGAGTTTGCTCTGATTGTTATACACCCCTTTGCTATTCATCAGGGCAGCAGCATCTAAGCTGGGCTCGAGGTCCCACTCTATGGCCTGGAAAACATCCAGGAGGGTGAGGAAAAGCACCAACAAACAAAGGGGAGGAGGAGAAATAGGGCAATGAGATGCATTAGCCCTTCACAGCTCAGATCCATAGTCAATCAGAGGATTTGGCTTGAGGCTGGTGGACTTTGGAGCCCCCTCAGGAGAACATTGTGTTCTGAAATGTCATGGAACTTCCCTGACTGTCCGGCCCTAGTTCAACACCTTCTGGCTGCCATGGCGGGCGGCTAAAGGGCAGTGGAAGATTAACATAAAAGCAAAAGGGGCAGCTGCCCCAGTGCCCCCAGGCATGAGGAGCCCCAAAGCTCCATAACCCCATTTTGTCTAGACAATTCACTCAACCGGAACAAAAGCAACGTGTCACAACCTTCTTAGTTTAAAATGAATTGAAATGAAACTTTATTATGCACCATGAGTAACAATAAGCACGTACAGATTTTTTAAAGCATAAATAATGATGGTACATCAATATTGTAATATACTTGGGGTGGGGCTGTGATTGTGTCGTCTTTGTCTGTTCTGTGTCCACCCCTGCTGGAGGGAGGAGCTCAGACTGGGACATGCCCCCTGCCTCTAAAGAAACATAGGGATAGAAGGGACCTCCAGAGATCATCAAGTCCAACCCCCTTCACGACTCTCCTAGTGAAAGGGTTTTTTGTAATATCCAACATAGACCTCCTGCACTGCAACTTGAGACCTCTGCTCCTGGTTCTGCCTTCTATCACCACTGAGAACAGCCTCTCTGAACCCCCTATCAGACAGTTGAAGGCTGTTGCCAAATCCCCCCTCACTCTTCTCTTCTATAGACTAAATAAGCTCAAATCCCTCAGCCAGTGGTGCCAATGGCCACTGTAGGCTCCAGGGTAAAGTGGGAGGGGGCTGGTTCTGTGCACTCAAAAGCGGAAGGGGCAGGGCCAAGGGCAGTTGCCCTTAGCACCACTGGGACTGCGGAGCTGGGCCCCCAACACCCATGTGGAGCAGATAGCAGTGCTACCAGCACTTCAAAGGGTCCCAGAGCTCCAGCCACTGCTGAAGTAGCAGTGGCCAGAGCTCCAGGCCCACTTGAAAGACTGGGTCCCAGGGCAATTACCCCCTTTGTTTCCCCCACCACAGCCCTATCAACGGGCCTGCCCTCAGCCTTTCTTCATAAGTCATGTCCCCATGTAACAGGCCACAGACTGGTCACCCCAAGTCCTATCCCATCCATCTCTCCGACACAAGTGAGGGTGAGTTTTACCTGGACGAGCCAGGACTGAGTGAATCACACAGAACTGGACCATTACAGCACAAGCTGGGTTACAAACCTTGCAGTCAAGTATCTGAGCAGGAGCTGTGTTAGCTTGTATCCACAAGAACAAGGAGAAGTCCTGTGGCCCCTTATAGACTAGCACTTTTTTTAGGAGCATAAGCTTTTGTGGGCAAAGAGAAGTTTCTTCAGATGCATGCAAACCTTGCAGTGGAGTTATGGAGGGAGCCAGGCATGACCCATACACAGACCCAGTTGTTGCTGTGCAGAGGCTCAGAAGGCGGGCTAGGCACCCATTCAGCACTTGGAACGGGGTATCTTCCCCAGGATGGGCGAAAGGGCCTGGAGGTAGCCAGCCCTGATTACTAAGAGGGGGCTCATGCTTTACCTGCAAATAGCAGCTGGAAGCTGCAGTGAAGGGAATAGAAGGATCAGTGAAAGTACAGAGATCTGGGACTAAGACTCCAGCAAGGAAGGGCTGGGAGCAGCCTGATAAGGCGCAAGAGACCCTAAGCAAACAGGAAGAGGGAATGGACGGGATTGCAAAGCTCTCCAGCCAGGCGGTGAGTGTAATGACTAGTTTCCCTGAGTTATAGGCTATTACTGCTTAAGAACCATAGAATCCTGGGGCTGGAAGAGACCTCAGAAGATCTTTGAGTCCAACCTCCTGCTCAGACTGGGAGCAATCCGATCTAAATCATCCTAGCCAGGGCCTGGTCAAGCCTGGACTTAAAGACCTCTAGGGATGGAGATTCTAACATCTGTCTAGGTAATGCATTCTAGTGCTTCGCCACCCTCCTGCTGAAATAGTTTTTCCTAATATCCATCCTAGACCTCTCCCACTGCAGCTTGCTCCTCTTTCTGTCATCAGTCACCACTGAGAACAGTCTCTTTGGAACCCCTCTTCAGATAGCTGAAGGCTGCTGTCAAATCCCCCTCACTCTTTTCTGCAGACCAAACAAGCCCAAATCCCTCAGATGATCCTCGTGAGTCATGTGACCTCTAATTATTTTGCTCACCCTCCGCTGGACTCTCCAGTGTGTTCACATCCTTTTTGTAATGGAGATCCCAGAACTGCTCAGGCATTCAAGTTGTTTTAGAACAGACAGAACTGAGGTGCGAGAGATGAAAACTGAAAGCCTAACAGCTAGATTTCTTCAGTAGCCCAAGGAAACTCTAAGTTTCCTTGGCTTTTTGCAAGGGCTTACCCCTGGCGCAGCAAATGTGGCTTTCTCTGGCTGTGAATGAGCGAATGAATTACAAATTAAATTAAACGTTAAGACCTGATCTGATGGGACAGATCCAGCAGACAAATAAGGAGCCTCATGAAATCCAATATTATGATGAGATGACATTAGTTCTGTGTGTAAAAGGGAAGTTGTCAGTAAAGAATACAGCTGTGGGATACATATTTTAAAGTTTGACAGGATTTTGATCTCAGGGGGCAAGGCTGTTAGGAAATCAAGGGGTTTCATTCATGCTGGTTTCCTTTAGTTTCAGTAATAACGTGGAGAAGTGAAGCTAATACGTGAAATCAAGCATGCTTAGGCTGTCAAGTGAGTGAAATAAATGTGTGCTGAAAGAGGAAGTAACTAAAAGAAATTGAAACCAAATAGCGTGTGTATAAAGACAGTGGGTTCCTCGGAGGAAAGATCAGAAATGCAACTGTTTGATTACTAATGAATGGATTCAGCTCAGCCAGCATATACTAAGGTCCCACCATTGCTGTTAAACCAAGGAGAAGAGACATGGACAATTTATACAGCCATTCCAAGCTGCTGGAGACCAACAGTTCTTGAAGCAACTTTGTATTTTGCAGTGATTGAGGGAGTTATTTTTTATTGTGGTCGTGTGATAATAATAAACAATAAGGGCCCAAAGACATTGGAAAGACAAGTTTTTTACTGGAGGACCTGAATTATTTCACATTAAAATATCCCACTTTAGAGGCTCTCAGAAGACCAGTTGCAATTCCAGTTCATCACCCAGCCTCTAAGTTCTACCCTCTGTGCTGATGTTTTCTACCTAGACAGCCTGCGCCATCTTACTGGGTTTGTTTGGAAAAAAAAAATTGTGTTGCAGGATGGGTGATAAGAAATGCTGAGATCGAGCCACAACAAGAGCTGGATGGAACTTTTTCAATGGAAAAGTTTGTTCCCACAGAAAAAGGCTTTTTAAATAAAAATATAAATTTCTAATTGTGGTGATTTGGGGAGGATATAAGAAACCCTGAACACATTGTGTCAGAGGGATAGCTTTGTGGCGCATCATCAGCCAACAGCAGAGGGGAAGGAAAGCTCACCTCTGAGAAAGCAATTTATTTTAGAAAGGAATATCCAGGATTTCTTGTAGACTGAGGGTATCTTTTAATAATTTCTTACCAACTCATAATACTTCATACAGACCTAGCAGCTGCTACAAAACAAAGCTTGCAGAAAATTACAGGACTTAAAATCAGTAGTGACTGCACATTATAGAACTTCCATCTGCATTATACCACTGTTGCAACTCTTCTGACACTGCCATTCTTAGGCAAACAAACTTCAAAACCAGACTCCAACAAGAAACTGCTGAACTGGAATTTGTATGCAAAATTGACACTGTCAAAATGATGCTTAAATAGAGACACGGACCTTCAGGACCTCTCATTTGCTCATCACAGTTGGAGGTGAACCACATCCACCCTGATTTAATTAGCACAGATGTCATACTCCCATCTCGGTATCCTTGCTTTTCTTTTCTTTTTTCTTCAGGCACTGAAGAAGAGAGCTGTATTTTATGAAATATGTTTTCCCTAATACCCTAATCGATGTCTTTAAAGTGCCATCGGACTTGTCGTTTTTTCAGAACAGACGAACAGGGCTGCTGCTCCAAATCTCTTCACATATAGGGTTTCAACATACCATTGAGGCCTCTGTCCTTGATGATGTCTCAGTCTTTAAAGTGTGGCCATAATATATAGTGTATGTGACACCTGTACTCTTTGGAGCTTGAGAGGAAAGTCAGCCTCCCAGCTGTTTTCCAAACACTTCAGAACCCTGTAACACAGCAGGCTGGAGTCTCCATACCTGTGGGCCGACAGCCTTGCCAGACCCTAGGGCAAGGCAGGGGGCTGGCTCTGTGCCTCAGAAAGGCTGAGGCCTCGTCTGGAAGGGGTGGGGCTGGGGCTAGCTTCTCCCAGTGAGGTGGGACCCTGGGTGTGACTCCAAGGTCCTGAAGCCACCATAGCAGCAGGGGTGTGTGGGAGTCCAGAGCCCTTTTGAATGAACAGGCTCCAGGGAAGCTCCCCCCTTCCCCTCGCGCCCTGTCAGTAGGCTGCTGTGCACCTAGCAGCATTGCAGTCCTCAGATTAATGGCTGGCTGGTGAAACGGAAATCTGAGTGGCACAGGAAATGAGCTCAACATATGAAATTATCTATGCCCTGGATCTCTACAAGGGGACTGTCATTACCCCATAAGCCCATCTACATCAGTAAAGAATAGACGCACTTTCACCCTGCCCCCTCGCAGAGCTTGGCCACCATCTCGGAGCCAGCACCAGCTCAAAGCAGTCAGCTGGTAGCTACAGTAAGTTCCAAAGGCGCCGTAGCCTCCAGAGGTGACCATTGCTCTCCTCCCAGCTCCTCTGCTAGGTCCCTGCCGCAGTAGGTTAAATGTTATTCCCAGCAAGTAGATCAGGAATAAGATTCACTGGTTGCCCCAAGTGCTCAATGTCTTGAAATTGAGCACTTACAGCAGACATGCCTCTTGGTTCTGGTTGATCAGGCAGTGCAACAGCGCCAAGTTAATACCTAGATTCATACCCTTCCCCAGGGCCTTGGTTAATTCAGCTCTTGGATGGAGACCGAGTCTTGGATGGAGACTGCCTCACCATGAAAACTCCCTATACAGCTTCAGAAATGGCCACCGAGCATGCCTTGTAAGAGCTGCACACTAGGCCTAGGACTTTGTGGGCCCTTCTAGCTGAATGGTCTTCCCTTTGTCCATATGTGCCAAGACACTGAGTATCCAACCAAGCCCCATGCCCCCTTCCCCTGCTTCTTTGCTATCTTTTGGGCTAAACGCCAGTTTCCAGGTGTAAAACATGAACAGATGACACATGCCATGATTTACCCAAAGGCACTTTGCATACAATCTTGCATGGGTCCGGACGATGTTATGTGAAGACCAAGACTTTAACAGGGTTCAAAAAAGAACTAAATTAATTCATGGAGGGCAGGTCCATCTATGGATATTAACAGGGATGCGTAGGTATGGTGTCCCTAAGCTCTGTTTGTCAGAGGCTGGAAAAGGATGTCGGGAGAGGGATCGTTTTTGTGATTACTTGTCTGTGGGATCTGGCATTGACCTGTGTCAGAAGACAAGATATTGGGCTAGATGGATCTTTGATCTAAGCCAGTGTGGTCTTTCTTGTGTTCTGATGTGGGCGGTCAGATTGGGTGGTCATAATTTTGTCTTCTGGTCTTAAATTCTTTTGTCTTCTGGTCTTAAATTCTGCCTGGCAAGGTACTCATGAACTGGGTCCTTTTGCTTTCCTAAATTTTCTTTCCATGCCCTCCTTCACCTCTTGGCACTCTTTTTCACCCTTCCCCATGGGCCTAGAATTGCACCTCCTTGAGCTGATGCCAAGGTTCTCCGGGGATGCTACGAGAGCTCCAGCCAGAGCCGTCTCTCTGCAGGGTTTCCCAAAGTAATTCCATCCAGCAGCAGAAAAGCTCCAGAAATGTATTATGAAACAACAGATGTTTTAATGCCTTGCCAGCACTTATTAGATGGCAATGTATTCACACTGTCAGGGCTGTAAACTTAATAAATTACATTTAATACCGAAATAAATACAGAAACCCACATTCAAAACAGACGCGAAAGTATCCATGACTTATATAGCAGCAAAGTGGCTGGTGTGAGCAATTGTCCAAATCCCACCTGGGTGTGTAGATACACAAAATGAGCATTCCCAGTTAGCTGAGGAGTTCTGGGTTACTCAATTAAGTCAGACGCACCTGCACAAAAAAGAAAAAAAAAAAGCATCCACACAAATAGAGGCACTGTCAGGCTGAGAAAATTGGGTAATGCTATGCAAATAGCTATTCCAAGGAGAACGCTGAGTTGTTAGGTGGGCCAAAGAGCGTTGACTAATGGTTTCCATAGCAAGGCTGGTCCTTTTTTAGCTTCGTTGCCTTGAATGGCATTAATGAAGTGGTCTTAAGGCCAAGGTAATTTTAGGTGATTCTGGTGGATGGCCCAAAGCAGCAACTGTCCAAATAAGGCTTCAGCTGTCAGAAGGAGCTTGTGCTCTGGCGTGGTTTAGACTGACTGGCTTATATAAATGGAGCCTTTTCTTGCTCTAAACTCTTTGTTCCATGGGATAACATTTCCAACACCTTGCTCATGAGCTGAAAGCCTGTTCTACCATTACCCTGCACCTGCATGGTCTCTTATACCAGGTTTTACACCCACCTTTCCTAGAATTATAGGCCACTAGAACTTGAAGGGCCCTCAAGAGGTCACCGAGTCCAGTCCCCTGCCCTCACGACAGGACCAAGCACCACCTAGACCATCCCTGATCGATGTCTATCTAACCTGCTCTTAACTATCTCCAGTGATGGAGATTCCATGAGCTCCCTAGGCAATTTCTTACAGGTTCTGTTGTATCTGTCATGGAGTGAGGGGTCAGGACAGGGGGTCAGGGCGGTTGCCATATGACAGTGGCTATAGGAAATGTAAGTGTGGGGTGGAGTAAATGTGGTTTCAGGTTGAAAGGTTGGGGTGTGTGGGGGGGTGCAGAAGTCAGGGTAGGGGTGGGGTGGGGGTTGCCATTTGGACAGCACCTGTCAGAAACTTAAGTGTGGGGCAGGGTGAAGTGGGTTCAGGGCAGGGAGCTGGGCATGAGGGAGGCTACAGGAACAAGGACACAGGGTTGGGGGGTGTACAGTGGAGAGTGAGAGGCGCTCGGTGTTGGGGCTTTTCCAGCAAGTGACCCTGCCTCTGTTCCCAGGCAAAAGGGAGCTGTGAAGGCAGTGTCTATAGATACAGCAAGGGAATTGGGGGGTGCAGAGGGCTCCCGCACCCCTGGACTCCTGGCCTGGTGCCTGGGGTCCCATTTTTTGTCCCTTGGCTGCCCCACGCCCACACCACTGGGGCTTTGCTTCTGGCCTTGCATGCTTGAGGCTTTGGCAGGGGAGATGGGGGTAAGAGGGCTGTGTTGGAGCCCTGCCCCCAGCTGGCACATTGTTCATGGTGCCCTGCACCTTCCACCTCTCTGCCAAAACCCAAGTGCTGAGAATGGGTGATGCTCCTGCTCATGCAGCTCCTATGCCATTTGGCTACAAGGGCACAGTGTTAACCTGAGGGGGATGATTTAGTTAGGGTTGGTCCTGCTTTGAGCAGGATGTTGATGACCTTCTGAGGTCTCTTCCAACTGTATGATACACCAGAGGGGTTTGCAGGTGTAAGTTTCACGTTTCCCTTTGCAGGGCAGATTGTTACTCTTCCTTCATTGGCAGGTGGCAAGCAAAGCATGCAGTGTTGGGAGTTTTGCATGAATACAGCGATGTGTTTCCTATTAATCTTCCAACCAGCAGCAATGTAGTCGGGATGGGAGGAAATGGGCTACATGAAAGGCTTCTTCATGAGACTCCCTATCAGATCTGGCAGTTCTCGAGGTATGTTAAACTTGAGGCCTTGGGCTGTAAGGGGGCTTGGCTGGGTCCATTTATACTCAGAACACATAGGCCAAAATGTGTTTCTCCGGAGAATATTTGCATAGAGTGGACACTGACCCTGGAAACCACAGCTGACTCTTGCTTGTGGAGGCAAGAGAGAGAGGGTAGAAATTAGAGAAGGGGGAGTGTTTTCTGGGTTTGGATATGGAAAATTTCCACCTCATGTTGCGACATTTGCAAAACAGCTCAAGTGACGAAAAATGGCATTTTTTCCTGGCTCGACCCCTCTATCAAGCCTTCACCTCTGACAGTGCAACCACAGCTCTCAATGAGCAATTAACAATTACTTGGGATAAAAGGTGACATGCGACCCCACCATGGCATCTAAAGAAACCCTACCAAGCAGACTTGACTCAGTGCTGTCATTTCAGACAATGATCTGTGCAGAGATGGATCACATCACAAAGGACCAAAATTAAAGCAGGTGTCACAGCCAAGGAAGCAGCATAAAATGTCATCTTTGCTCATTCTGCTTCCTAGCTGTCAGCAAGGCAGATCTGAGCCTAAGACTGACCAAGCCAATGGGAAGATTCCCATGGACTTTGTGGGTTTCCGAATTGTACTCTGGCACCATTGAGAAAGAGGCTTTCACTTCTAGAGGAAAGGAAGGGTATGTTCCTCAGGCCAGACCTTGCAGTTTTCACTCAGGCAAAAGTTCAACCAGATTGAGATGGTACCTGGAAGCCCTAACTGCTTTGTAGACACCGAAGAGTTAACTCATGACTTAACTACAGAGAGGTAGCTGTGTTAGTCTGTACTCCAACAATCCAAGCAGCTGAAATATAGCACTTTAAAGACTAACAGAATGATTTCTTTGGTGATGAAATTGCATGGGAGAAAGTGGGTCTGTCCCACGAAAGCTCATCATCGAATAAATCATGTTGTTAGTCTTTAAAGTGCTACATTTCTGTTGCTTTGTTTCATGACTTAACTGTCACGCAGGTGTACAGGGTGGAGTGAATAAGAAGAGGTGGGTATTTAATGCCCAACCTGGCGGAATACAGGAGATATTATAAAGATATATGGCAGCTAGCAGAAAAGATAAAAGTCTGAGATGTTTATAATTTATCATTTTTGTGACAGTATCACCCAGAGTCCTCAGATGTGATGAGAGCTTCATTCTGTTATGGGCTATGTCCACATATCATAAAATCAGTGTTTCTCCAAGCTGTTTATAGTCTACGTGGTTATGGTTGGAATATTGTTCCCGTTTTACTGATGGAGAACTGAGACCAAAAGTGATTAAGGGTATGTCTACATAGCCATAGGAGGTGTAGTTCCTAGCTCAGATAGATGTCCACATGGCAGCTCTGACTGAGCCAGCACTCAATCATTAGAAGAGTAGCCATGGTCATGTGAGGGGGTGGGAGATGCTAACCACCACCACCACCACCACCACCCTAAATGTTGTCCTGTCCAAGCTATGATGTTCTCAGGGACATGCAATTTTCACACCCCTCACTGCCATATGTTGACCTAAATGTTAAGGCTGGGCCAGGCCTAAGGGTCTATGGGCTCATAAGAACATAAGAACAGCCATATTGGGTCAGACCAAGGTCCACCTGGTCCAGTGTGGTGGCCAATGCCAGATGCCCCAGGGGAAATGAACAGAACAGAGAATCATCAAGTGATCCCTTCCCTGTTGCCCATTTCCAGCTTCCCATGAACAGAGGCTGGGACACCATTCCTACCCTTCCTGACTAACAGCCACTGATGGGGCAATCCTCTATAAATTTATCTAGCACTTTTCTTGAACACTGTTAAAGTCACAGCCTCCACAACTTCCTCTGGCAAGAAGTTCCACAGGTTTACTGTGAGTGGTGTGAAACTGAAGGTTTGGGGGAATCTATGATTCTCTAAATCTTCACCTTCATGCAACCCACAGTCAACTCTTTGCCAGAGGAGGTTGTGAAGGCCAGGACATTAACAGGGTTCAAAGGTGAATGAAGAATTCCTGTCAGAGCCAGTTGTCATATTTGCAAGACCTTCCTTCACCTGTGTAGAAGGGGACGTTATGCTGACAGTGATTAAGGTGCTCAAACTTTTTTTTGTCTTCTCCCTACGGCTCTTCCATCAGCTCTACTCTTGTTAGTCTGCTGGTGACAGTGCATTTATTGAAATGTGTGCTGATTTTATTGTGTTGCACACAATAACAAGGAAGCTGTTACATTCCGACTGCACAATCCCAGCCAGTCAGACTTCAGGGAGAGTTTGCAATGACAGCACTCAGAATTTTTTTTTTCTGATTGATAAACTAAGCAGATGTGACACGGCAGCCATTGAAAAAAGGGATCCAGGATCCCAATAAGGCACTCTGACAGAACCTTGTATGATTACAAAATGAAGATAGCTTATAACGGGTATAAAAAAGGGAAATCTTTTCTGTGGTACAGGGAACTATAAGCAATGGGTAGAAGTGAGGAGAGAGCAAATGTATGTCATATGTAAGGAAAAATGTGCATACATCAGTCTCTGGAAAGGGTCATTATCACTTAGGCTATATAAATCAATACACATGGGCAATTTAAAAATGTATCAAAATCAAAACTTGAGGCTGATTCCATTTCAAAGGCTTTAAAATGGACATTTTTTATTTCAATGTCTTTTTGTAATCAATTTTTTTACCATTTTTTTTTCATTAAAACCAAGATCAACATTTTAACTCACCGAAACTGCACTAAACGGGGTGGGGTTGGGGTGGGGTGGGATTAAAAAATTGTTTCAGTAATGGTGTGTATACTTTTTTGATACAAATTTTGACTAACAATGCTGCTGGCAAAAAGTCAAACAATTTTTTATATTTTTGAAAATGCCCTTGTTTGACAAAACACGTTTTTGTTACAGATTTTTTGTCCACATGGTTAAAACAGATAGACAAAGGTGTAGATATTGTAGGCTAAAGTTCAGTTCTATGCTGGTTTCTAGGCAAAGCACTTCATAATGTCTTCTCCATAACTTAAATTCATTATTTTACATATTAAGCCTGTTGTCCAGAGATCATTCACTTCTTACTATTGTTGATCAAAAACTAGATTTAAATTTTGAGAAAGACAGACAGACAGAAAGACCAATGTGCATTTTATTTGAAAATTTTCCAAATTTTTTAATGACCATAAATCTTTCATTTTTATTTGCTTTTATGTGTTTGCGCTACACTTTCTCTCTTACCTTATTTTAGTCCATAGGGAGAGGAGATGAAAAGAAAACACAATGAAAAGCGTAAGTCAGGGAAAAACTCAGAGAGGTTCTGTAGAATCTTGTAGAATTTTTAAAATGAAACAATAATTTAATTTAGCTATGTTTTCTGAGAAAATGAAAAAAATCAACCCAACATAGTGCTAGTGGTATCGCTGGCATTAAGGCATCTGTTAAAACAATTTTGACAAAAAATGATGACTTGTTTGAGTACTTACAGGGTGGACACCAGATGTAAACCAGCTTTTAAAGACATAAGAAAAGCCTCAGTGGATGAGACCAATAGTCCATTTAGCCCCTGGTCTTGTCTTCTGACAATGCCTGTTGGCAGATAATTCAAAGTGCATCAACAGAACAGGGCAATTGATCGAGTGCTCCGTCTCGTTTCCAGCATTCCTTCTAATTTTTCCCATCCACGGACAGAATAAATTTTGTTATGTGCACTGAGGCAGGTGCCGATGTGCTCCACCAGTAGAAACACCTGCTCCCCACCGTGAGCAGCTGTGGCCACTCTGCTAATCACCGGTCCCCAAAAGCTCTTTAGTGTAGACAAAGCCAAAACGTACCGTCACTGAACTCTTGTATGGAGAATCTGTTCTCACAAACAAACACGTCCATAACAGATGCCGCTCACAAGCTTAGGTACAGATAATGGCTGAGAGAATTAACACACAGTTCACAGGTGTTCATCACGGGTGAGAAGAATATACTCTTTTGACTGAAGTCCCATTAATCAGTTTAACAGGAATGTAGGCATGTTAATTGACTGTGATGTCACTGTGGGTTAGCAGATGGACCATGGACACAGCTGAGGTTGCCGAACCATTCAAAAATTTTTGGGCAAAGTGGGAGGCATGTTCATTAAATTTGGGGGGTACACCAGGGTCAGAGGCGGGGGAAGAGTTTGGTATGTGTTTTGTCTGCTCGTTCAGCTCCTGCTACTGAGGCAGATTTAGTTAATCACCCGCCACGTAGCTGACAATGGCTCCCCTATGAGAAGAAATATGAGAAATTTCCTCTGGAACAGAGGCAGGAAAGAACAGCTTGGAAAATAGACAGCAATGGGCATAAATTTCATTCCTCTAGCATATCAACAGCTGTAATGCTTCTTGCTGTCACTATGAACTCAGACCTTCAAGTTTAATTTTAGATCTTCATTTGTGCTGGGTCAGTTCATGTATAAATGCAGTGACAAGGCCCTGGCAAATTAACTTATCTACATATACTGCCGGATTAATTATGGCCTAAGGTTTTTACTGATGAAAAGTCAGTTTGAACTGAATTTCTTCACTTGCTGGATGCGAGCTTTTATTATTCCACCTAAAACGATTACTTAAAAAGAACACCCTGAGCTATTTTAAAACTTGCTGGTAGCAGTTAATAAAAAGATAGGTCCATTCTTAATTGTTTACTATCTTTGGGTCCAATCCTGCAGGTTTTTAAACATACAAAACACACATTGAGGTCAACTGGGAATTTTACCTGCATAAAGACTGCAGGGATTGATCCTTTCTTAAGCTTTCTTTGTGAAAATACCGGAGCTTTTGATACCCCACCATTTCAATGCCATGGAAATGACATTTCTCTAGTTGAAATCACTGTGAAAACATGTCTGAAGATGGTTAGGGCCAGATCCTCATCTAGTGTAAATTAGCATGGTGTCATTGGAGTCAGGAGGACTATACCAATCTTCACCTGCAGAAGAGCTGATCAATATTAACTTGCAGAGCACATGATTTGAAATCTGGCCTTTGCTCCCGGTTGAATAAAAAGCAGGTTTCCCTGGCAATTACGGCTGGAGTTGTCATGAAGTTGAAACCTAGGAACTCGTTTCAGTCCTTTGGGCAGCATAATACTACCAGCCTAGACCGCAGCACAGAAGAGCTGGGGTCCCCCATGGGAGGCCTGCTAGCAGGACAAGGAAAGGCCTCTCTAATTTGCCCCAGTGTTCACAAATACTCACCACTTCACTTTCCAACTGAACCTGCAGGGTTAGTTACTCATTTAGCTAACTTGTCGGTTCATTGCTGATGTTGAACCTTGATGGCCAAATCTCCCTAGTTCTGTGGTCCTCAAACTGTTTAACTGGTACCCCAGCTATCTCCCTGACAGTTCCCCTCAGCTCTGAGCCATGACTGGGAGCTGGGGCCAGGAGAGGGCCATGGCCGTTGCTGGGAGTGGAGTCACAGATAAGTGGGGCCGGGTTGGGGGCAAAGCAATGGGTGGGGAGCTGAAGCTGGGGCCAGGGAAAGGGGTTGAGGCTGGGCTGTGACCAGACCCAGGTGGGGAGCTGGGGCCTGGACTGGAAGCTGAAGCCATGGCTGGGGGCAGAATGTGGGCCACAGCTGGAGGTGGAGCCAGAAGCAGAGTGAGGTTGGGATCTAGCCCCAGAGAAGAGTAGGGGTAGAGGGAGTCTAGGTGGTGCTCCCCTTTCTTCCCCCCCATGAGACTGACCCAGACTCCTCTGCACCCTCCCAGGTTCCCTGTGCTCCCTAGGGCGCAGTGCCCCACCATTTGGGGAGCACGTCTCCAATGGGAACTTTGGCCTCGTGGTCTGAAAAGGAATTAAATGCCTCATCTCAGCCTCAAGCCCTTTGGGTTGACTTTCCCTGGCCCATGGCCTTTGTCTCTTTGCACAAGAGGTTTTAAACACTGGTTGGGGTCTCCCTACCTAGTTGAAAACTACTGCCTCTTTCTGGGGCTCCAACATACCATTCAGATAAACATGGTTTCCTCATCTGAGAGTTCTTTCATCTCCTTCTTCCTCAGGAGACACCAGCCTCGGATAACCACCGCACACCCACCAAACCTTCCAACAGACTTTCTCTCTTGACGTTCCTGCTGCACCTTCTCTCAGGTCCCTGTCCAGCCTTTCACTGGAAAGATTGTTAGTGGGGCTTGAACCTTCCTAATGACTCTCTTATGAGGCAAGGACTCTCTTTTTGTACACCTGTCCTGTCTTCCCAGCATGCCTTGCAGTAACTCCCAGGTGCCCCTGTGGACTACAAATCCCAGTGTGCTTCAGTGCAGGAGTAGGCTAGTGCTGGACAAGGATTAACTTAAAAGATAATACAGTCATCCCTCGTTAAATGAGTACTTCACTTATGAGTACTCGCTTTAATGAGGGACACATTTACTTACCATAATTCACTCTACAAGTGAACTCTCCCCACTAATATGAGGCTAATTCCCTCCCCGTGGCTTCACCCTGCCTTAGTCTGACTCTCCCACTGGCCCTGCGGCAGCCTGACCCCCACACCTCTGCCGGCCCCACGGCAGCCTGACCCCCCACTGGCCCCACGGTGCCAACCTGCGGCAGCCTGACGCCTCCCCCCCACCACTGGCCCTGTGGCAGCCTGACCCATGCCCTCTGCCAGCCCCACAGCAGCTCCCCCACCGGTACCGCAGACCGGCCCCGCAGCAGTCTGACCCTTGTGCCAGCTCCATGGCCCCAGCCCGCGGCAGCCTTAACCCACCACCCCCTGCCGGCCCCACAGACTGACTCTGTAGCAGCCTGACCCTCGCCTCCCCTCCCCGCCAGCCTGGTAGACCTAACCCGCTGCAGCCTGATGTGCCCCACCATCCCCTCCAGACCATACACCCAACCTTCAGCAGCCTGAACCCCCCACCCACCTCACGGACCCAGCTGGCCACCAGGTTTTAACCCCCCGCTCCCACTCATGGCCCTAAACTGCCTCCAGCCTTTAAACTCCCTCCCCTCCCCAAACCCAAGGTTCACTTTCTTTCCAAAAGCAGCACCGCCTGCTGCCACTCCTTTGCTGAGCTCTAGGAACCAGTCAGAGACTTTTACGTGTAGTCTGATGAGAATTTCATGTCCCTCTGATGAGTTTTCGCCAATGAGCACAGAGTTGGGAACCAATTGTGCTCGTAGAGCGAGGGATGAGTGCACACATTGTTTTAGTGACGTGGGACTTCAAAGGGCTCATTTTCCAAACCCCAAGCTTTCAGGACAGCTGGAGCACAAAGCAGTACAAATCTACCTCTTCTGTGCCTTCTTGCGTATTCCTAAGAGAATTTTGACCCAAATCTTCTTGGAATCATCGACAAATCAATCATGGGATTGGATGGTGAGATTTTTATGTGGAGAACTTCTCAGAACAGGTGTAGCCCTTCACATAATCACAGAATCATAGGGCTGGAAGGGACCTCAGGAGGTCATCTAGTCCAGCCTCCTGCTTCAAGCAGGATCAACCCCTACTAAGTCATCCCAGCCAGGACCTTGTCCAGCCGGGACTTAAAAACCTCAAGAGATGGAGAATCCACCACCTCTCTAGGCAACGCATTGCAATGCTTCACCACCCGCCTGGTGAAGTAGTTTTTCCTAGTATCTAACCTACACCTTTCCCTCTTCAGCTTGTGACCATTACTCCTTGTTCTGCCCTTGCTATCAGTTGGCAGTTTCCAACCAACTCCCACCTCGCTGAACAAAATATCTAGCTATAATGGTTCACGTTGTGGTTCAACACCCTGAGGGTATCTTCCTGATTAAGCAAAGGCATGTTTCATTCAGCACTTGGCCAAAGGAAAAAAAAAGTCATCGGAAATGATCGAGCCCAGAAAACATAACACAATAGAAGAATGTTTGCGCAAATACTGGAGGTAACATTAATACAGGGCCAATAGTTTGATTGCCAATTTATGCAGCCAGCTGGCAGCTGAAACTTCAGAGAGATGAAACTCCATGTAAATAATTGGCTATTAACACTCAGAACCACTGAAGTGCACCAACACTGGAAAAAAAAAAACGCTGGGATCAAACTTTTCAGAGACCAGGCCCTGGCCATTATTATTATGTATTATTTGTGTTCCCATAGTGAAAGAAGCCTGCCTCATAGACCACATCCCCATTGTATTAGGGACTGTACAAATGAAGAACAAAAACACAGCCCAGGGCCTGCAAACGCTGGGGCATAACCCTCTCTGTATGCAAATCCTGCATCCACATAAGCCAGTGGACACTTGTGCTAAAAGGTGGGCCTCTGCAGGAGCAGTCATCCATGTGGAAATAAGATCATGAAAGGGAGCAATATAGATGGGTGGAATATAGGTGTCTCGGGTCAAGCCCTCATCACATTGCCGTGAATGGGAATCTTGCTTTGCTGTTGACTTCTATGGGACCTGGATTTGGGCCCCAATTCTGAAAGACTCTTATGCAAATACTTAAAGCCTGGCGTAAATTGTCTGGCAGTGTCACCAGCTAGCAAAAGGAAACCAATATGTAAAGCATATTTGTTATTCTTCAAACAAGGCAAAAAAACAAATCAACTGACACCACTGAGCAATAACCAGCCATCCGGCAAGCCCAGACTCCTGGCCTTAGAACAAGCTTTCTCTTCTTTTTATACCTGTCAGCTACGCCTCTGCTACAGCGATCTTTTGAAAGACGTTCTTCTGGAAAATCTCTTCCGAAACCACTTCATTCGAAAGAGCGCGTCCACACATGAAAAAAAAGCAGTTAAAAAATTGATCCACTCTTTCTATAGTGCCCACACAGCTCCTGCTCTTCTGAAACAACTGGCCAGGGAGCAAAAAATCCAGCACCATGAGGACTGCTCTTTCGAAAAATGGGCCCACAGAGCATCAACACACTTTTTTTCAAAGGAATCTTTCGAAAGGAGGTGGTCTTGTGTAAAGGAGGTTGTCATGGGATAAGACAATCCCTTTCGTGGATTGAGAACTGGTTAAAAGACACGAAACAAAGGGTAGGAATAAATGGTACATTTTCTGAATGGAGCAGGGAAAGGAGTGGTGTTCCCCAAGGGTCAGCCCTAGGACCAATCCTATTCAACTTATTCATATATGATCTAGAGAAAGGGGTAAGTAGTGAGGTGGTAAAGCTTGTGGACAGTATGAAACTGTGTTCAAAATAGTCAAGATGAAAGAAGGCTGTGAAGAACTTCAAAAAGATCTCACCACACTGAGTGACTGGGCAACAAAATGGCAAATGAAATTTAATGTGGATAAGTATAGAGTAATGAACATTGAAAAAAATAACCCCAACTAGACACACATTCAATATGATGGGGGCTAATTTAGCGGTAACTAATCAGGAAAGCGATCTTCACGTTATCATGGATAGTTTTCTGAAAACATCCACACAGTGTGCAGCAGCAGTCAAAAAAGCAAAACAGATGTTAGGAATTATTAAAAAGGGATAGAAAATAAGACAAATATTATCTTACTGTCCCTTTATAAAACCATGGTGAACCCACATCTTGAATACTTTATTCCTTTATTCACCCTCTCTACACCAGTCATAATTTTATACACCTCTACTATATCCCCCTCTGTCTCCTCTTTTCTAAATTGGAAAGTCCCAGTCTCTTTAACCTCTCCTCATATGGGACCTGTTCCTTGAATACTGTGTACTGATGTGGTCTCCTCACCTCAAAAAAAGATATTTTGGCATTAGAAAAGGTTCAGAAAAGGGCACCTAAAATGATGAGGGGTTTGGAAGGTTGACAAATCAGAAAAAAAAAAATATCAAGGTGAGCAAAAGCCAAATATGCAAAAAAACACCTATAATGACCCAGAAAATTTGCATCCCAGTTCAAACTACGTGTTAATATCTTGTGGGTCATTATAGGGGCTCTTTTGCATACTTGGCTTAATCTAATTCTTGACTCCCACCTCCCTGCCACTCCACTCTCTGATTTGCTCACCTTGATAATATTTTTTCCAATTTGTCAACCTTGATTACTATTTTCGTTTCTCTGTCCCTTAAACATTGAGTCGGTTCTGATATGGCTATGGTCTGAAGAAGTGGGTCTGTCCCATGAAAGCTCACCTAATCAATTATTTTGTTAGTCTTTAAAGTGCTACTTTACTGCTTTTTTGTTTTGATAAGTTTGGTAATTATTATATGTTTGCCTGCTCTTTTTCCTTATATAAATATCTTTGTCTCCAGATGTTAAAGCCACCACTCGATATATATTCACAACAATTCATTTTTCAATAATTAAGTACAGCTCAGGAAAAAGGCATTTTATGTGCTTCTTTTTTCCTAAATAATCTGTGGTTTTGAAAACCATCTCAGTCACAATACTCAGTCATCATGTGCTGCAAACAGAATTTGAGCGGTAGGATGACAGCTGCTTTGCCACGTTTAAGGTCAGGGCAATTTTACTTCTTACCATGTTATGTTGAACTTAAAATATGGGGTGTATACACCTTTTACAGCTGTATTAACTCTCCAAAATAAGCTAAGAAAGAAAGAGACAAACTTTTCAATCAAGAAATAATTTCAGATTCTGTCTGAGTGGGCAATTTTGTCACGGCTGTCATCACCTTGGATATGACTGCTAATAATACAAGCAGGGACCTAACTGTGTTCGCAGATAATGTGGATTATTTCTTTAAGAGCGAGTTGGATGTCAGGCAGCGAGAAGTACGAGAAACAGAAAAGCAGTCAAGCAGCACTTTAAAGACGAACAAAATAACTTAGCAGGTGGTGAGCTTTCGTGGGATAGACCCACTTCTTCAGACCATAACTAGACCAGAACAGACTCAATATTTAAGGCATAGAGAACCAAAAATATTGAGTCTGTTCTGGTCTGGCTATGGTCTGAAGAAGTGGGTCTACCCATGAAAGCTCACTACCTAATAAATTATTTTGTTCATCTTTAAAGCGCTACTGGACTGCTTTTTTGTTTTGATAGTATTTGTCTAACACGACTATCTCTCTCTTACTATTCTGGAAGAAGTTCTATAGAAGTGCCAGGTGAAATGGTTTTGGTTAATTTGCCAAAACAAAAGCCATTTTGGGTTCACCAAATTAATCACAAATTCAGGTTGAATTCAATGAATAGTTTTGGCAGAATACAAATCAGGGCAAGGTATTCAGGAAAAAAAAATGTTTCATTTTGACATTTTTGAAAGGCAATTCCTAGACTTTTTGTTTCAAAATGACATTTTCATTTGTAAAGTAGCTAGAAGGGACTAAACACACAGGGGATGCCCGAACCCTTTGAAAGGAAAACAAAATGTTTTGGGTTGATCTTTCTTTGGCATGAACTCGGTTTTTGTTTTTGTTTTGGTAGCAAACACTGAGAAATTGTCATTTATGGTCAACTTGGTTTTTTTTTTTGGTTTGCCCACCGATCCAGAAAATTGTTTATTCACTCACTGTTAAGTGAACAGAGCAGGACGACAGTTTGTGGAAAACCATGTTCTCCTTTGTTTGTTTCCTAACTCTCGTGTTTGGATAGTAACAGCAAGGTATCCATATTAGTCTGTACTGCTACAAAACAAAACATCAGAAAAGTATCACTTTAAATACTAACAAAATGATTTATTTGAGGATAAGCTTTTGAGGGTCAGACCCACTTCATCAGATCAATCTCATTTCTCATACAGACTGACTTTTATAAGTACAGAGGACTAAAAAAAAAATGCAGTAAAAACTGACAAAATCAAATAGTATTGAAGGAGGGGGGTGAGGGGTAGGGGATATTATTTGTACTGCCTGAGATAATTACGAGCATCAAAGGAAGGGAAGCAGTCCCTGTAATGAGTGAGGTAATTGATGTCTCTGTTCATACCATGTGTTAATATGTTGAATTTGAATATGAATTTCAACTCACAAATTTCTCACTCAAATCTGTTTTGAAATTCTTTTTGCTCTAGGACGCAAATTCTCAGGTCTTTAACAGAATGGCTCACTCCATTGGAGCGTTCACTGACTGGTTTATGTGTAAGGAGTTTCTTGATATCTGCTCTGGCACAGACAATTAACATGTCCCCGCCCCCTTCTACATTTCTGCTGTTTTGTGCTCTTGTTTGGAGTTAGACGAAAATGACCCTCTCTCTGATTCACTGGTTTCACACAACTGTGATAATAATCACATGTAGCATATAGTCATTTAATGCTAGCATAGAAGAACAGGAAAAGCAAAACAAATACAAATTATTTCCAGGCACATTCAAAGGAACATGATTGTGTTTCGTCCAAAATACGCAAAGTATTTTATAAATCTTTGGCCAGATCCTCAACTGGTATAAAGCAGCATAGTGTCCATGAAGTTAGTGGAATTACATCAGTTTACACCAGTCGAGGATAAAAGCCCCTAGGTCGTTAAAGGTACTTAGATGCCTTAGTCCCATTGAAGCCAACAGAGCTTCATTTTGACATTTTGAGGATCTGGGCCTTATCTCATTGTATACAATCCTGTGAAGTCCTGAATGACCCCATCAGGATCTTTCTATAAAAACTCCTCTCGAATGCCAATATCCTTCTCTTTGAATCTTTTATTATCACCCATGTCTCACATTCATACGACATGTTGCTGAACACACGGGTTTTCAAGACACTCAGCTTCTTTCCTAAGCTAATTGCTTTGCTTTATCGGATCGTATCTGTCACCTTCAAACTCGCTCTCGCTTTCGCTATTCTAGTCGCTATTACCTTCTTACAGCCTCGATCATACATCATGTTGCTCCCCAGATATGTGAACTTCTCTACTTTCTCTAATTTGATCCCATCTACACTGATTATTTCATTCCCCTTGCCTTGAGCAGGAGAAATAAGCTCACGGCCCATTTTATTCCCAAAGCAATTTCTGAATGGAGAAATTTCCCCCCATGAACAGCCTCCTCCACTTTTAACACTGTGCAAAAGCTTTGAATGGGGAATGTTAATGGCTAACAAATGCTAGTGAGAGTAACTCAGTCCTTGCCAGGAAGCTTTGAGCTGTCTCTTCTTCCCACACACCCCCACAATTAAAGAAAATACTAATAAGTGGATTTGCCACCCCAAGGATCATTCGGAATGGCCAGTATGCCATCCTCCTCTGCTCCAGATGTTGGGCTGATAAAAGGGTTATAGGAGATGCTTGGGCATCTTGTCAGGGGCAAGTCCCCCTGACTTGGAGAACAAAGTTGTTTCTAATTTTATTGCACAAGAAAAAAATGAAAACCAGCTGCTTCAGGGCAAAAGAACTCTTTTATTTACATGGGCTGTCAGGGCCTGTTTATTGATCTGAAATTTTTAAAAGTGATTTAATTTAAGATTTTTTTTTTTGTAATTGGGAAGAACAAATTTTATGGGATGTTACAAAACTTTTGCTCCTGCCTGTAATGAGTTCTCAGTTACCACAAAAAACCTGCAAACAAAAACACTGCCTCTGCCACTGGCGCTAGGACTAGTGTCACTGAGGGTCCTGCTGGGGGTCTTACCTTGTCTTGTCTTGTCTTGTCTTGCCTTGAAGTGGTTTCCATTATATAGGAGGTGTACAGTTTGGTTCAATGGATCTCTGCAAGAAGTAATGAATATATTGCTGTAAGGGAAATTTAGGTTAGACATTAAGAAGTCAGAGTAATTAAGCACTGGAACAGAGGGAGGCTATGGAATTTATGACATCGTTGATTCTTAAAACTTGATTACAGTGCATACTAGCCTCCAAAGACACAGACGATGCCACAATAGCTCCTAGATAATGACATTTTTAATAGAATGGGCATGAAATTTGTTCACTGCAACTCAGTAATGTTTAACTTAATGCAGGGGTGTTTATTGGAATTCCATATGGTTTGCTCAGAATATTATCAGTCTGTCAGATTGACATGGGATGTGTGTACGCCTTTGTCCTCCAAGTCTGTTCCAGGTTAAGGCAAAAGCTAACTAAACTCCCACTCAGGGCCTTGCAGCATGAAGAGTGCTTAGAAACAGAAGAAAAAAAAAAGGCTCCACTTCAAATTTTATCAAAAGCCATTAATCAATAAAGGGGATATGTGAAAGATTCCCTCTAAATACAGCCAACCCTCGAGTTATGCATTGATCTTCTCCTGTAGGATGATCCCAAAGGACTATGAGAGTAGTTCACAGTCTCTTCCCCTTCAGCACTCTGTGCCTTCTTCAAGGAGAGATATTCCTGTTGTGGTGGGAGCCTTTGTAATACCCACTAGTGAAGTAGACTGAGACACGTCCCTGTCCCAGCTCATTTCATAGGCCACCATCAAACATCTTAGATGGCGGCACCCTAAGACAGAAACTTGATGTCTGGAAGCATCATGTTTCCTTAGCAATCCTTTAACCCATGTATCAGAAAAAAATGCTCCTTTGTGAGTGGGTGACCCATCTGTGTTTGGAGTGTTTGAAAAGGCAGGTCACCTGGTGGCTGAGGGAAGGCATAGGACTGGGATTCAGTAATCCTCAGTCCAATTCTTGGCTCTGCCACAGATTTCATGTATGACCTTAGCCACATTACTTAGCTTGCCTTAGTGCCTTATGTTCTGTGTGAGTGGTGTGTGCTTTCACACTTTGCCTGCCTTGTGTACTTGTCTATCTAGCTCTTATATAGCATTTTTCATCAGTAGGCTTCCAAGTGGTCAGTATTATAAGCATCATTTACAGAAGGGGAAACTGAGGCATGGGACGGGGGAACAACTTGTCCAAGAACCCTCAGCAATGGAGTAAACAATAAAACTCAGGTCTCTCCTCTCAGACTAGTGCTCAATCCACTAGGACACACTGCTTCCTAGATTGTGAAATCTTCAAAGCAGGACTGTCTTGCACAATGTTGCTACACAGTGCCTAGTGCAACAAACTGATCAACCCAGGCTGGGGCCCGGAATAAAGCCGCAGTAATAACAACTACCCTTCTGTCCCACAGCCACAGACAGAAACAAGAGGCCCACATCTCAGCTATAGTTGGTTTGAACATCCACAAGAGATAAACTAAGATCTTGAAAATCAACACCAGTAGCACAGAGCCAGTCACACTTGGTGACAGGGTGCTAGAAGAAGTTGAGGTCTTCGCATACCTGGGCAGCATCATCGATAAAGAGGGGGCACTGATACTGACATGACAGCGAGAATGGGGAAATCCAGAACAGCTTTTCTTCTCATGAAAAACATCTGGAATTCTAAGCAGCTCAGAATTCAGACTAAGATTAGGTTATTCAACTCCACTGTCAAATCAGTCCTATAGTATGGACCAGAATCTTGGAAAACAACAAAGAAGAATGTCAGAAAAATGCAGATGTTTATCAATAACTGCCTCCATAAAACCCTCTGGATCCACTGATCATACACCATCAGCAACCCCGATCTGCAGCAACTGACTCACCAACTTCCTGCCAAAGAAGAAGAGAAGATGGTGATGGATTGGCCATACTCTTAGAAAACCAACCACCATCAGAAGGCAAGTCTTCAGTGGGAACCAACAAGGAAAAAGGAAAAGAGGGAGCCCAAGAAACACCTGCTGTAGAGACTTAAAGGCAGACACTAAAAAGACGGGACATACCTCAACAGCATTGGAAAACATCTCCCAGGACAGAGGATGCTGGTGAATGGACTTCAATGGCCTATGCTCCAAGATGTAGGAGTGGAAGAGGCTATGACTAAAGTCTAACCCCCATCTTTCAGTAGGCTCCACGGACAAGCAGTTGCCTGGGAGCATTTCTCCAAACTCGGAATTATGGAAGAAGATGAGATAGACCTGGCTTCATTCCATACCCGTCATTCCTTGCTGCTGACTGATTCATGTAATGGGAAACCACTGCTCACCTTCAGGCTCAGGGCTTGCTTAAGTGTTTCTGAATGTGTTTATGATGGGAGGTTGCAGGCTAGGAAGATTTATGAGGCCTGGCAGAGAGCGTGCATGTTTGTGACATGATTAATACAGTCCCCAGTTCTGAATCAACAACAACCTCCAAATATTGGCTCAGAACTTGCCAAGCTAAATGTGCTGCTACTGCTCATCCACGGAACAGTAGCTGCTTTTGTACTACTGTATTTCAGCATCTAACAAGGCATGGCACGACAGCAGGGAAGAGGCACATGCGGAGTAGAACACAAAAATAATTATGGGCCATCTCGTTGGCAAGTGGAGATCTAGGGTGAGGAGTGGCTGAGAGCGTTCTATGAGGAACTTTGATTTAAAGCCCAGCTCTTGTGACCCCCTGTGATGGGATGGACTAAGCCTGATGCCCTCTACATGAGGCCAGAGGCCTTGCCACACGCCATGCCAGTGAGAGGAGCAGACAAGAGGGCCTCCAAGGAGATAGAAGGTCTGCCTCTGCAGCAGCCAATCAGGGTCTAGCTGTCCATATAAAAGAAGCCACTGGACTAGGGCCAGGCATTTCCTCTCAGAAGCTTGGCTCAAGCTGATCTCCATGCTATCTGGGAGACCAGCAGCACTTTGGACAGCTGTGAGTGCGAGTTAAACTTAGAACTGGGCAAGGCCCAGGCCCCATGACCAAAGACTGGCCATAAGCCTGGCCCACAAAGCTGACAGCACTGCGGACAGAGCTAATTAGACCCTAGCCCCAGAATCATGTCAGGTGACCAGGCAAGACCACATGGGGCACCCCTTGGCCACAGAGGGGCACTCACAAGTGCATGACCCTGTTACACGCCCCATATCTCATATTCCCTTTGTGGTTTGGCCAGTCCTCAGGTAAACCTGCTTTCAAGGCTTAAGTCCACCAGGAAACCAGGGGGCAGGCAGGGGTTTGGGACTAAGCAAAAGAGTGAAGGTGACAAAATGGTAGAAGTAAGACATTGCTGCTGCAGGAAGAATGGACATCCTTATTAAGCAGTGGGGAGATTGGACATGGCCTGGCAGTATGACTCAGAAGAGCGGCCATTTGCCAGAAGTGGAACACACTGACATCAACTGAGTTGTTCAAGGTTAAAGTCCATGGCAGAGGAGGGACTAAATTCAGCTAATATATGTCCCTCACCACTGCCATGACCACAAGACTGTTTCACACCTTGTATCACCCTCTTACATCAGAGGTTTTCAATCTTTCCAGATTACTGTAACCCATTCAAGAGCCTGATTTGCCATGCTTACCCTGTTTCCCCTCACTTAAAAGTGACTTGCTTACAAACTAAGCCATTAAAAATATGTCCCAGCACACTATTAATGAAAATTTTCTTATGTTCTCATTTTTATCATAACTTTGTCAAATAAGCCAATTACAATATAAATATTGTACTTACATTACAGTGTATTGTACATAAAGCTGAATAAATAAATTATCTATTATCTATTATCTAGGCTAATCCTGCAAAGACCAGAGTTTGCTCTAGAGATGAGCTCAGCATCTTTCAGTAATGAGTTAGGCAGCGTTTACTTGCATGCTTTTCTTCCACATTACACTTCTTTTGGTTGGAACTACAAGGATAATTACGCACTGAACATGTTATCAGGGTAGTTGAAGAATTCATCTTACTGGAGGTTTTTAAGAACAGGCTAAACAACCATCAGTCAGGGATGATCTAGGTGTACTTAATCCTGTCTCCATAAAGTGAGGAGTGGACTTGGTAACTTCTTGGTGTCCTTTTAGCCCTACATTTGTGAGATTTCTATGCTCTGTGATGTATCTACTCCAAAATAATGAATCATAGAAGGAACAAATAATTCAAAACAGGGCTAGACCTATAACCCATGAGATCATTTTGTTCACCTTTCTACTAATGCAAATAATGTATTTTACTGTATGTCTACACTACAGAGTTATTCCTCCAAAATAAGCTATTCCACAATAATGTGGCCACACTATAGGGAAGCCCCAAAATAAGAAAAACTTATTCGGAAATAGCATGTCCACAAACAATACAGCCTATTTCAGATTAGAGCACTGCTTCCAGGGGCTCTAATCTGAAATACTATATACACAGCAGCTTTATTTTGGAATAAACTATTCTCGAATACTTTATTTCAAAATAGACCCTATTCCCTCTCTACACAATATCTATTTCGGAATATGCATTGTTCCTCATAGAGGCCATGTCTACACTAGCCCAAAACTTCGAAATGGCCATGCAAATGGCCATTTTGACGTTTACTAAGGAAGTGCTGAAATACATATTCAGTGCCTCATTGGCATGCAGGCAGCTGTGGCACTTCAAAATTGACGCAGCTCGCCGCCACTCAGATTGTCCAGATGGGGGTCTTTTTCGAAAGGACCCCAGCTACTTCGAAATCCCCTTATTCCCATCTGCTCATAGGAATAAGGGGACTTCGAAGTAGCCGGAGTCCTTTCGAAAAGGAGCCCCATCTGGATGAGCCACGCGGTGGTGAGCCACGTCAATTTCGGAGTGCCATGACCACCTGCATGCTAATGAGGCTCTGAATATGTATTTCAGCGCTTCATTACTAAACTTCGAAATGGCCATGCAAATGGCCATTTTGAAGTTTTGGGCTACTGTGGACAGAGGGAGAACGAGTTTTGCTAAAGTTGAAATAAACTGTCCGCTATTTTGAAATAGCCATTGCATTGTGTAGACCCTTGCAAAGTTACTTTGGAATAGCACCCGTTATTCAGAAATAACTTTGCTGCGTAGATACATCCCTAGGCTACGTGTACACTACAGCCGTCCTTCTAAATAAGTTCTTTCGGATGACCCCTTCCAATAAAACATCTTTCAAAAGAACCCAGCCACACACAAAAAGTGGATCCAAAACGTGATCCACCACTCTTTCAAAAGACAGGGGCCACACAGACCTGACCACTCTTTCAAAAGAACGGGCCAGGAAATGCCGCCGATGGGGTCACATGGCTGGCAAGCCCTTCCGGGAGCTCCAGCCACATGCTTCCTTAAAGAGTCCCTCCCAAACACCCTCTGCTTGCAAACACTGAAGCCTGCTGGGGTGACCAAAGTAAAGTGGAGCCGGTGCAGGGGCCACAAGCTGTTAGGTCACAGCCATGAATCCACAACAGTTTCTGGGACAATAACACATCCAAGCCCTGGTCAAGCTGCTGGCCACCATCAGTGTGGCCAGCCTCCATCTCGTCCAGTAGGAGAGACCTCCCATAGGGGTCAAGGAGCCCAACCCCCAGTGCCTTAGCCATGCCCTGCCCCCAGGTGATCAGGCATGTCTGGAGCTACCCTACCAGTTGAGACTGGTGGGACTGGATTTGGTGGGCTAGTGGGACAACAGGCAGTGGCTCCAGAACTTGCACATGATGAAGGAGATGTTTCTGGATCTCCACAGTTGTCTCATTCCCCCTCCTCTGATGCCAGAGCACCTGCATGCGGCCCAGCCCACCCATCGAGAGGTGTGTAGCTATCACCGTGCGGAAGCTGGCCACTCCTACAGCTACTGTTCATTTTGATGGTAATTTGGAGTGGGTGAGTCAACCACCAGGGCTGTCTTCATGGAGGTAAGACGTGCTCAACTTGCAGACCAGGCACAGGGAGTGAGCTTCAGCGTAAGGGGGACCCTTGGGCAGCAGGATTGGACATGTGAGGGGTCGGGGCAGGTGGTGTGGGGAGGTCTATCCCTGGGGGACAGTGGCACCCCACTCCGACACAAGCCTGCTGCCAGAGGAATTGCGGGGGAGGAAGATAAGGGGGCCAGGAGTGGGCAGACGAGCCCACCAAGGCCGGGGCACCCATCCACACACTCATGAGTGTGTCCACTCTCTGTCCCTTGCAGGTCATGAGGGCAATCAATATCATCCTGATTGAGAGGGTGGTTCACGTTGGGGACCTGGACGTGGTCATCACCGAGTTCAGTGGCCATGGCTTCTCACACTGCTTCAGAGCCATAGATGGCACCCACATAGCCACCTGTGCCCCAGACCACAGTGCAGCCTGCCATATCCACAGCAGAAGCTACCACTTGGTCGTGCTGCAGGTCCTGGTGGACCATAGGGGGATACTTTATGGACATTTACATGGGCTGATTGGGCCAGGCTCATGAAGTACGGGTGTTCTGCAACTCCAGACTCTGCCAGAGGATGGAGGTGGGAACAAACATTCCCCAGTGGGAGCTTGCGGTTGGGGACATCATTATGCCCTTGTACATGGTGGGAAACACAGCCTGTCCCCTGCAGCCCTGGCTTATGTGGCTGTGTATAGGCCACCCGGACTCCATCCAGGAGCTCTTCAACAGCCATCTTGGCCAGGCATGCGACCCAGTGGAGTGTGCCTTTGGCTGCCTGAAGGCACAGTTCAGGTGGCTCCTCATGTGCTAGGAAGTTGGGCTGACCAATATCCCCCAGGTTGTCTGGGCATGCTGTGCCCTTCACAATCTTGTGGAGGGCAAGGAGGAGAATTTCCTCCTGGGAGGATGGCTGAGGCTGCCCCCAGGTATGAACAACCAGATGTGGCCCCTGACAGCCAAGCCCACTGTGACTGGGAGTGGATCCAGGTGGCCCTCTGGGAGAGGTTCACTGATAGCCCCCAGTAACTCTTCCCTGGGCACCCTCTGCAGGTCTTCTGGCCTGCAGCTCCACCCCATTCCCACCACAACCCCTCCAGCCCATCCACCTCACACTGTCCCCCATACAGACCCTCCCAGCACTCACCACTCCTCCTCAACAATGAGGGACATGGGGGTGCTGAAAAAATAAACTTTACTGAACCATAGAAACCCTTTCAAAAATGAAAACCACACAATAATTATGTACACTGGTGAATGGGGTAACTATATATATTGGAGGTGTGTGGGATGAGGGGCGGGCTGTAAGCTACAGTAGACGTGGGATCCCCTCCCTCCCCGGTTTTGGGATCCCTGTCAGGGCTGCAATGGGGCTGAGATCATGGGGAGGTACTCAGCCTCGGTGGGGGGGTACAGAAGCATGGGGGGATGTGTAGGAGGGTGCCCACTGTGGCTATGAGCCACCAGGCGAAGTCCAGCATGATGGCTGGTTGGGAGGAACTCGGGTGGAAGCAGGGCAGCAGATGCTGCAGGCAGTGGGGTAGGGGGACAGCAGGGGTGGAAAGCTGGGCTTCCTGCTCCCTCGGGATGATCCTGAGGTTGGCCATGAGCTGGCCCAAGCCTCCCACCACCATGCCAAGTCCTCCTCCATCCCCAGCCACCACTCCACCAGGTTGTGCTGGTGGTGGAGGATGGCTGCGTAGGCACAGGTGTCATCTGGACCATGATGGGTCCTCTGGGCACACGCCCACCTGAGCACCAGGCATGAGGATGCTCTGTCCCACCCTGCTCCTGGGCTTCGCAGCCTGATGAGCTGGATGGGGATGACTGGCCCCAGAAGTGAGAAGGAGCTCGCTCAATCCTCGGATGGTGCAGTTGTAAGGATGGAAGGGGAGAGAGAGACAGTACATTAGTCCCGCACCCCAGCCCTGAGGGACGTGCCCCCTGCCCCCTGTGGGCAGCAGCCCCCCTCACCCCCTATCTGATGGTCCAGTGACTGTGGGGGATCCTGCGGTCCCTGCATGGGTGGGGCACACGCCAGGCACAGTCCAGGCCACCCCCCAACCCCTCCCTACATGTGCAGGCCATGGAGCTATCCACGGATGCAGGTGCTGACTGTGACCTGCAGGCAGGTTTGTGAGCCGAGGGCAATGGCCTTCCATGGTATGTCTGAGCTGGGGCTGGCAGCCATATGGCTGGCCCACTTCCAGCCATAGCGGTGTGGTCACCCCTTCACCCCATGGCCTGGGGTGTGCAATGCACCTTGTACTTACCGGAGGGTCCCTCAAAGATGTCTGGAGATGCCCTTCTTGATGTTGCCCTGCTCAATGATCCCAAGGGCATGGCTATCACCAGGGTCCCCTCACTGGACTCAACATCAGAGATGAGCTCTGGCTCCAGTGGGGTGGTCTGTCTGGAAGGGCCCAGCTGGTTCTCTTCCAGCCCTGGTTCCTCCTTGGTCACTTCAGGGAGCTCCTCTGCCACAGTGTACAGATCTAGTAACCCCACCTCAAAAAGGATGTACTGGCACTGGAAAAGACACAGAAAATGGCAACAGACATGACTGGGGGTGTGGAACAGCTTCTAACCAGACCACCCTGCTGGAGCCAAAGACCCCCTCTGACGATGAATCCAGCGAGGGGACCCTGGTGATAGCTGTGGCCTTGGGATCATCGAGCCGGGTAACATCCAGCAGGGTGTCCCCAGACATCTATAAGGCAAGATTGATAAGACTGGGACTTTTCAGCTTGGAAAAGAGATGATTAATGGGCAATATGATGGAGGTCTATAGAATTATAACCGGTGTGGCTAAAGTAAATAAAGGTTTATTTACTCTTAATGAGACAACTATGGATCAGCACATGAAATTACCAGGCATCAGGCTTAAAACAAACAAAAGGAAGTACTTCATCACATAACTCTCAGTCAACCTGTGGAACTCCTTGCCAGATGACGTTGTGAAGGTGAAGACTCTAACAGGGGTCAAAAAAGAACTAGATAAAACCATGGAGGTTAGAACCATAAAAACTTATTAGCCAGCATGGGTCAGGAGGGCGTCCCTAGCCTCTGTTTGTCAGAAGCTGTAAATGGGTGACAGGGGATGGATCACTTGATGATCACCTGTTCGGTTCATTCCATCTGGAGCACTTGGCATTGGCCACTGTCTGAAGACAGGATACTAGCTAGGTCAGTGAGGGGCAACCTATGCTAGTGAGAGGCCCTCTTGAGTTGCCTTCCATTTCAGTAAGCCAAAAGATTGTCCTCCCCAAAAGGGTCTCCTGGGATAGGATAGTTTTGCTAACTGGGCTTGCGTAGCTAGAATTTATGGAATGTGCTGTCTGAACCGTAGCAGAGCTTTGGTCACAGAGGGAGCACAAAATGTTCTCACAATGTTGTGTGCAAACAACACACACCTCGTTTCACATGCATGCCACTTTTGCGATACCAACAGGCAAAAAAAAAAAACACCTATGAGGACAAAAACCAGCAGAATCTGTCAAACTTATGCCTGGGCATCAGTAAACAATGTCATGAGGGCCACACAGACTGCCGATGGGACACACATGGACCTTAGGCTGCAGGCTGCCCACTGCTAAACTAAATGGACCATTGGTCTGACCCAGTCTGGCTGTTCTTATATCCCAGTGTTCACCTGTGTCTACTGTGTTGTTCCCCGCTCTGATTTTTACTATGCTTGCACAGTTGCACATGGTAAAACTCAGACACGCCTGCCTGCAGAAACATAGATGGAGTAACCTTGATATGCTGTCAACAGACAAACATGACCTTTCCCAGACCAGACCATTCACATGTGCTAAAACAAAAAAAATAAACTGTAGCTGGGTCAGGTTGGCCTGACAGTTCCTGTTATGATGGACTCATAAAAGTGAAAGACGGGTTTCATCTCAAAGCGAGGGAAAAAAAAACTAAGCAGATGAAAAGATTTTTTTCTTTTTTTTTAACCCATTTCCAGCATTGCTGGGGGCTTGCAAATAGCCATTGCTTTGATTTTATCATCCTCTTGTTTGTCCTCCACTGTGTTCTTCCCACTCTGCCAGCTCCTTGAAGTCTCTGGTGAAACAGCCAAGGCACCGGCCATGTGTTAAAGATCAGATACATTTTTAAAGATTTGTTTAGAACTATGGTTCTGACAGGGAAATGTAGAGCTCAGCTAGAAACGGGGGTAATTCAGATCCAGATGTTCACCTGATTCGAACACAACTTTGATATTTAAGGTTCAGAAGTTTCCCCTGTCCCCACCCGTGGCTATTTATCAGCTGGAAGCAGAGCAGGATATGTCAAAGGACAACATGCTGTGCTTTTAAGGGTGCACTGGAGAGTTTTAAATACATCTGTAAAAATCTATTTGATCTTTAACTCATGCCTGGTGCCCCAAATTTAGCGGTGAACATGCCTTGCACTACGTATCCATCATCCCCATCTCCTGGCTACTGGCCCCACAGGGTTTTGCAGGACCCAACCCCATCCTGTCTTGCTGCTCCCCTCTGCTGTGTCAGCAGGCAGTGTGAGCACAGCTCAGAGGACTCCAGAGGAGCAGGGGGCAGAAGGTCATACGGGCATCTGGAGCGATGCATTGGTACCACTTGTCTCTGGCCAGCAGCGCCCACTCCTTCTCCTGTCTCCTCCAGCCCATGCTCCTGCTGGTCACAACCACCAGCTCCCCACTCCCATCTGCTGCCCTGAAGCTGCAGCTCAGGCTTCCTCCTTACCCTGCCCCAGGGTTGTCAAAGCTCCCAGACTGGATGGACTGGACACCATTGCAACAAATGGTATTTGGTCATCCAGTTTGGGAAAGTTGGCAACCCCCCACCTTCCGCAGCAGAGGAAGGTCCCATCATGGAGCAGCTGTGCTTAGAATAGGCTCTACCTACCGTGGTGGCTCAAACAATGCAAAGTGACCCTGGTTGAGCTTTTCTTGACACCTTTGGTTGGTAATCTAATGCCCTCTGGGGTCCCTCCTTAATGGCCGTTTTGTCTTGTGGAGTCAGCCTCACTCCTGGCCTCCAGACCCCTTGTTCTGCTCAGCATCCCACAGGTTGCCCAGACCCCTTGTGCTCTCGCTGCAGTTTGCCCCAATGTCCCCAGGCTGAAAGGACCAGGGGAAGCCCCTTCCCCCACCCCAGTCACCTGAAGATAGAGGAGTTCCACAGTCTCCTTGTAGGAACTCTTCACCTCCTCTGCTCTCTCTGGCACCTCCAAAATTCTCTCTCTGCTCTCTGCCTCACCCTCACCTTTTCTGTTCTTCCCCACTCCAACCTCCTCTTCCATTCCTTCCCGTTCTCAGAGGGGCGTGGGAGCCTTTCAAACAGTCTCATGGCAGCCTCAAGTGAGCTCAGCTGGCTCTAACTGATTTGCAGCAGCCCCTCCTGGGCTGCTTCCCCGGGTCAGCTGTTCCTCACTGCCCTGAGGTACCCCTCCTTTGCCTGGTGTTGCCTTTCTCCCTGAGCTAGCCTTCTGGCCTGACCCTGTCACATTTGCTGTCGCTGCCAAGAGCGACTCGATCAGCTCCATCGCCTATTCCTCACTGCCAGTGTAGACTTCTTCCCTTCCCTATGCATGCTAACACGCTGTCTAGTCCTGCTTCAGATGAGTCAAGCAATGGCGCTTCCACCCCTTCTCTAGGGAAACTTTTCCATAATCTAACACAACTCACTGTGCAAAAAGGCTTTTTTTTCCCTTACCATTCAGTCTACATTTTCCTTTGCTTAGTTTCATTCCTCATTATTATGCCCCTCTTATATTTACTGGGTTCACAAAAGAGGCAGCCAAAACCTCTTCGTTTGTCATCATACTAATGTGTAAGGGTTTCCTATGAATTCCTTGCAGTTATGTCAGTGAAAAGGGCTTTTTGCTTTGGGAATGAGATTTTTTTTTTCTTTCTACACACCCAGGAGCGGGTCTGAAATGAGCAAAAGGTTGCCAAATTTACAGCATTTATGAAAAATAGTAACATTTTACACTGCAAAATGGTGACAGATGGGTCTGTATTATGAAGGTGTTGGTCCAAACACATAGGTAAGGGTGAATGCAGTTTGACATCCATCAGGGACAGAGTGTCTGTGTTTTGTAGGAAAAACAGAACTTTCCAAAACTGACCTTGCCAAAAGGTTGACAGTTGGGAGGCCAATCTTCAGAGGAGCAAGATTGATGGCCTGACATTAAATTCTTCTACCTTTATAGTACTTAATCTGCAAATAATGAAATCTTTTACTATATTTTATTTACTTCCTATAGAATTTCCAGTACGTCTGTTAGCTTAGCATAGCATAATTAAAATGAAACATTTATAAACCATCACCAAAACCACAGTTTGGAGTCATGTTTTACTAGGGCTCTTTAGCTAACAAGTGGCTTTTAATTAACCGTTCACATTTTCCACACTGGAAACCCTGGGAATAGTCCCATGTGAAGACACTGAAGACACTTTTTTGAGCAAAGTTCTGATGGAGAGTTATATTGCTTATAGTGATTGCTAACTGGCTGCAGAATAGTGGTGGTATGAAAAGCTATAAAGTTTGCGTGGGATTTGAAAACAACAGCCTGGGCAAGGAGCTTGGGTAAAACATAGATTTAGTTAGTCTGTGACTGAAGTTAGGTCAGGTACCAAGCACAGGCAGAGGTTGACTGTTCTGTACATTCTCTCTGAGGCACATGGTGCTGGCCACTGTTAGAAGACGGCATGTTGGGCAGCTTGAACCGTTGTTCTGATCCAGTGTGTCCATTCTTATGTTTGAGCCCTGGAAGACTGCACTTAGCTTTGTAGCTCAGTTTAGGCAGAGGCCTCCTCTAACTTTGGATGGTTTAACCTGGAACACTGGTTTAAGCAGAGGATTGTTCACTATGAAAGGATTGAGAAGCTCATAACTTCAGTTGGGAGTTATAATATAAAGTTCATATGGAAGTGGTTTATAAGTTATTCTATTGTGTGTGATCTCAGATCATTAGGAACCACACACACACACACACACATACACGCACACACTTTCCCTAATATTTTAAATATTCCTGGTGCTTTTTCAGACTCTTTGTACTTTGTTGTTTCTTAGTCTAACTTGTCACACGCATCCTGGATCTCAGACATGATTGCTATTTATTATCAGAGTGAAGTCGATATCATTCTTGAGGAATAGCATGGTGGCATCAGAGGTAACGAAATAATTTATCAGCATTCTGTCTCCAGTTAATTTGCATACTGTCGTTCTATTGGTTGGAATGCATTGGCGGCATGAGAAGGACTGCACACATCTACAGAAGATTCCACTGAAGAGCAATCCTGAGAAGGGCAACTTTTGGTGAATGGCAACGTACTGCCAGAAACCAATCCCATCCCATGAACAACAATGTTAACGGGACTCAGATACTAATGAACGGTAGATGTGTCGCTTCATAGCAACTTGGTTCGCAGGGAGGTCCTACATGCAATCAATTCCCTGCTTCTGACTAGCTGCTGGGTGGACACTGATGTGCTGATTCTGAAAATCTAACTGCAAAAGAAGTTGAGGCCTCTGTTGGGTCTGACTGTTATTTGGAGATGGACGGTGAGCTTTCTGATGCTGAACTTCTGGTGACAGAAGGAACAACAAAGCACCGAACGCTATAGTTAGAGGGGGACAGTGCCTCTGAAGATGAGTATGAAGAGCTTTACTCACAGGGCAGCCACACACGGCAGATATTTTTTTCACAGGATATGATGGAGTTGAGGCTTTGAGAAAAGTTATGAAGCCCTGCACAATACTAAGGCTATGTCTACATGGTGGGACCTATTTTGGCATATGGTAGTATCCCGAAATAGCTGCCCACATCTAAGAAACATGCCCATTGTCTCAAAACAGTTTGCAAGTTAACGGGCATGCTATTCCGGCATCCCGAGGAGTTATACTTTAGGGCAACAGCCACACTAGTGAGGTTTTGTTTTTTTTTTGACAAAACTGAAATTTTGTTGGGAAAACTTGCCATAGGTCCACACACAAAATGAGTTTTGTTGACAGTCTGTCAACGAAACTCGGCATTTCTGCTGACAATCTTCTGGATCTCCCAGATGAGAAAGGGTGCCTTTGTCGACAGATTCTGTAGAGAAAAAAAGCTGTGTCAAAGCTCTGGGGTGTCCTTCTATCAACAGACAGGGCTTCCAGGACACTGGACAACCATGTCTGCTGCACTTCAGGTTGGCTGTTTTGTTGAGAGAGCAGCTGAGCAGTCCAGATGCTCTGTTGACTGAGCAGATCACTCTTTCGATCCACTTCAGTGTAGGGCCACATTCTGTTGACAGACATTTTGTCGTGAAATCTCTTCCTACAGAAATGTCTGTCGACAGATGGTTCTAGTGTAGCCATAGCCTAAATGTTTTACAGCTTTTCTTCAGTGTATTTAAAAAGATTTCTTTATACACAGCTGTAGAATTGCATTCCACTTTACAGTATTTCTTGGGACTCACAGCAAGCTGAGGTTTCGTAAGTTTCCTCTAAGAAGCATGGTACACTACACAATGTTTCCAGTATTAGTTTGCAGAAAAGAAGACTGAGGGGTGATTTAATAGCAGCCTTCAGCTTCCTGAAGGGGAGCTCTATAAAGGATGGTGATAAACTCTTCTCAGTGGTGTCAGGTAGGAGAACAAGGAGCAATGGTCTGAAGTTACAGAAGGAGAGGAGTAGGCTGGATATGAGGAAAAATTATTTCACCAGGAGGGTGGTGAAGCACTGGAATGCATTGTTGCCTAGAGAGGTGGTGGATTCTCCATCCCTAAAGGTTTTTAAGTCCTGGCTTGACAAGGTCCTGGCTGGGATGATTTAGATGGGGTTGATCCTTCTTTGAAGCAGTGGGCTGTACTAGATAACCTCCTGAGGTCCCTTTCAGCCCTATGATTCTATGATACTGTATGTCATGTTTGATTTTCTTTAGTACTGAAAGTTAATGAACAGCTTCATAAGTACAGTTCTGTACCAAGTATCATTGTTCCACACTTGTTTTTCAAATGATATTTAGGCCATAATGGTCCTTTGTATACTTGAACATGGCTATCATTGTCTCCAGACAGAGATGTGCATGAGGTACAGACACCATCTTGGGCTACATCTACACTAGAGAGTTTTGTTAACAAAACTGATGGAATGTCCACACTAAAAATGTGTTCTGTCAACATACTGCCGGCAGAACTCGGCACTTTTGTCAACAGCCTTCTGCCTCCACCATAAGTCAGAATGCCTTTCTCAACAGAATCTGTTGACAGAAAAGCTGTGTGAATGCCCCGGGGGGCTCTCTGTCAACAGACAGGGCTTCTGGATCACCTGGCAGCCCTGTCTGCTGTGCTTCTGGATGGTTGTTCTGTCAAGCGAGCGGCTGGGCTGTCCAGCTGCTCTCTGTTGACACAGTGCTTCAACAGAGCACTCTGCTTTCGTGTGTGGCTGCAATCTGTCGACAGAAGTTTTGTCAAAAGATTTCTTCCAACAATAACTTCTGTCAACAGATCACTATCGTGTAGACAGCCTTGGGCAACATGATGTCAACTTAACGCTAGATTCCCAGAGCTAAACATTTGGGCTGTGACAGCTAAAAAGAAGCTGTCCTGCTGTTGGGGGCTATAATGACTCATAACTTTTGTTGATTGGGACAAAAAAGAAAGGTAACCTATAACACACTCTTCCCAGTGGATTCCATACTTCCTCTGCTCAAAGGAAGTTCATCCCAAGCATCTGACACTCACAGGGGTCCAGTGACCTCCTACATATGTAACAGTAGCCATCTTGGCTGATACACCAGTGATTGAACGGAAGACCTCCACAAAGGATTAATATGAAATGTTGCAGGTTAGGCGTGTACCAGACTCCTCTCCTCTGTTGATCCATGCAAAAGGGGAGCTGCTTTTCTAAGGGGACAACTAGATCTTAATGGATTGTTCTGATTGTAAGTGGCTGATGTGCTTGGGCAGACATGAGATTACCGTGCAAATCTAGTCCTTTTCTGCTGGTCAATATTTGGGGAAAGGAAGAGTATTTGTTTCCCTTCAGAGCTGTACTTCAGTCTCCCAGTCCACAATGGGAGGCTGTGCGGTCTTCTTCTGCTGGGATCACATTCACAGTGTGACAGTTCCCCTGTGCCATCTCTCTCCCAGTACAGGGAAATGTTTGTTCATTCTTGTTTCTTTGACCGCATTATACTTCTGGTCTATGACGACCGCCCCTTGTATATCATCCCCAGTCTATCTGTATTCTGTACACACTAATTTCTTCCAGGCTTTAAGTCATAAAGTGAGATGCAGCATCTCCAATGTCATTAAAATTGTAAGTAATCATCCAGGAAACAAGTTGTTTAAGTCAGAAATGTTGGCTTTGGATCAACTTTGGGGAAATGATACATCATAGTGCAAATGAAACCCAAATGTGTTTTGGACTCCACACTCCCTACAGCACAGGAACTGGGATTTTCCTCATTATTGACTGGGGCAAAGCGAGCACTAACCACTTTCTCCCTTCCGTTCATCCAATAGATTTTTCAAGGTTGAGCCTATGAATGTTGAAACTTTTAGGGGGAAAAATGCTCCTACAATGTCTTCCTTACTTATCACCTCCAATTCCAGCTCCATGGTGACACTTTGCGATCACTCCATTTCACCCTTGACAGCTGAGGTCTATTTAAAATGATCCAACCCCATCCAGGCTAAATGAAGAAAGAGAAATGGATAAAGGGAAACAAGGCTAGAATGTCTGACAGGCAGTACAAAGGGGAATGCTTTTTTCCCTATTTATGAACATTGAATTTCTCCTTTTTAGCTTATCAGGAGCTCTGGGAAGAGTTGAGGCCATTCTCAAGAGCACATTTCTTTGATAAAAACACCACTCCTTGTGCTATCCATGTGTATTGAACCTGAGACCTCTGGATGGAAAACCACAAGCATCTACCACTTGAGTTGAAGAATTATGAGCCTTACCTTTGCAATGCTCTTATTTTTGTTTAAAGCAGACTTATTTTTATTTTGCTGAAGTGAATTAGGAGCTGGCGTATGCTACATCTCCCCTTTACCACATAGGCTACACAAACTTGACAACATTTTGGGTAGGTCTACATAGCAATGTTATTTAGAAATAATTATGCTAACATCTAAATGACACAACCTCTATCTAGAAATAAATTCGAAATAGCAGTTGACATTTCAAAATTGGTAAACCTTGTTTCATGAGGAACAGCGCCTTTTTCAAAATAGCTGTTTTGAAATAGGTGCCGTTAAGAAGGCAGTGGCTACACTGTCCCTCCCTGTCGGAAGGAGCATGCAAATGTGGCTGATCAGAAATGCAAATGAGGTGCAGATTTAAATGTCTCACACATCATTTGCATACTCACGTGGGATCTCAATTCCAGAAGAGCTGATTTTGAAAGCCAAAACAATAGTGTAGACAGGCTTCATTTGAAAGGAAACCCTGCTTTCAAAACCACCCTTCTTCCTGGAAAAAAATTAGGAATCATCTTTAGTGTAATGGAGAGTGGAACGCTACACCTAAATGGAACTCTACACCTAGTGGCATATTGGGGTGCATTAGGGAAGCTTTTTCAGCAGATCTAGAGAAGTTATTATTTCTCTTTTCTCAGCACTGGTGAGGCCACATGTAGAATAGTGAGTCCAGTTCTGGGTCCCCCCAGTATAGAAAAGATGTGGATGCATTGGAGTGGGTTCAGAGGAGGGCAATGAAAATGATTAAGAGGCAGGAGCACATGACCCATGAGGAGAGACTTATTTAGTTTGTAGAAGAGAAGACTGAGGGGCAATTTGATAGCAGCCTTCAACTTTCTGAAAGGGGCCTCTAACAAGGATGGAGGGAGGCTGTTCTCAGTGGTGACAAATAGCAGAACAAAGAGCAATGGCCTGAAGTTACAGAAGGAGAGGTGAAGGTTGGGTACTAGGAAAAAAGACTATTTTACCAGGAGGGTGGTAAAGCACTGGAATGCGTTGTTGCCTAGAGAGGTGGTGGATTCTCCATCCCTAGTGGTTTCTAAAGTCCCAGGTTGACATTGTCCTGGCTGGGATGACTTAGTTGGGATTCATCCTGCTTTGGGTAGGGGGCTGGACCCGATGACCTCCTGAAGTCCCTTCCAGCCCTAGAATTATATGATTCTATGAATAGCAGTTTACTAACCTTTCCACTGTGTGGGCAATGTACAGCCTACAGGCTGTGTGTGGCCCCCCAGGACATTCTGTTTACTGTTGCCCAGATGCTGGGTTGCCAGAATCTCCTGATTTCCATCCACATTGTTTTTTTTCCTACAGTATTACTAAAATGACATGAACGTAAAGCAAGGACATGTGAATTGAGTGTGTGATGATTGCACACAACACTGATGGTGAGAGCTGTGCACTGCCTTTGCAGCCAGTGAAAACACCGCCATGGTTCAGTTAGCATTCTCTGCAAATTCTAGGTACGCAAACACAAGTAGCAAAACTATCGTATCTCAGGGTACCATCTTAGTTATGACAATTTCGTGGCCCACTGAGAGCAATGCAACACAGATATATAGGGGTGTGTGTCACTGTCCAATGTATTGGTACTTCGAGCACTTGCAAAGAGAAAGAATGAGTTGGCTGAACAGCCTTAGCTGAAAAGCTGTGGGATTTTAGCTCAAACTTTAGAGGCTCCTGCACTAAGCTCCAGAAGTCCCAGACTTGAGTCCATCTTCCAGGCATCTAGACAGACTTATGGGCAGTGCTGGGAAGGAGCCGGTGGTCGTGGTACATGTTGGCACTAATGACATAGGGAAGGGTAGAAGAGATGTTCTGGAGGCCAAATTTAGGTTACTAGGAAAGAGACTGAAATCCAGAACATCTATGGTGGCATTCTCTGAAATGCTTCCAGTTCCACGCGCAGGGCCAGGTAGACAGGCAGAACTTCAGAGTCTCAATGCGTGGGTGAGACTATGGTGTAGGGAAGAGGGGTTTAGATTTATTAGGAACTGGGGACACTTTTGGGGTAGGGGGAGCCTATACAGGAATGATGGGCTCCACCTAAATCAAGGTGGATCCAGACTGCTGGCATTAAACATTAAAAAGGTCGTAGATCAGTTTTTAAACTAAGAGGTGGGGGAAAGCTGATTGGTGCGGGGGAGCACCTGGATCAGACGGAGACTTCTCTTACACGAGGCTCCATAGATAGGGATTCCATAGAAGTTAGTCAGATAGGGAACGTGGGAGATAATATATGGGCAAGATCAGATGTGAAACAATCGCATATAAAAAAATCCAACGCGTCTGTGAAAGGCGGACATATAAATAGTGGTAGTTTTTTAACGTGCTTTTACACAAATGCTAGGAGTCTGTCTAATAAGATGGGTGAACTGGAGTACCTCATATCAAAGGAGGAAGTTGACATAATAGGCATCTCAGAAACATGGTGGAATGAGGACAATCAGTGGGACACTATCATACCGGGATATAAATTATATCAGAAAGACAGAACAGGTCGTGCGGGTGGCGGAGTGGTACTATATGTGAAGGATAATATAGAATCAAATGAAGTAAAAACCCTAAAGGAATCAAAATGTTCCATAGAATCATTATGGATAACAATTCATTCCTCTAATATGAATATGGCATTAGGAATATATTACCGACCACCTAACCAGGACAGTGGTAGTGATGCTGAAATGTTAAGGGAGATTAGAGAGGCTATCAAAATAAAAAACACAGTAATAATAGGAGATTTCAATTATCCCCATATTGATTGGGTGCATGTCACCTCAGGACGGGATTCAGAGATTAAATTTCTCGATGCCTTAAATGACTGCTTCTTGGAGCAGCTAGTACAGGAACCCACAAGGGGAGAGTCAATTCTCTATCTAGTCTTGACTGGAACGCAGGATCTGGTCCAAGAGGTAACTGTTACTGGACCGCTTGGAAATAGTGACCACAATACAATAACTTTTAATATTCCTGTGTTGGGAAGAACACCGCAGTGGTCAAACACTCTGGCATTTAATTTCAAAAAGGGGAATTACACTAAAATGAGGAAGCTAGTTAAACAGAAACTAAAAGGTAGAGTAACTAAACTAAAATCCCTGGAAGCTGCATGGAAACTGTTTAAAGACACCATACTAGAGGCCCAACTTAAATGTATACCCCAAATAAAAAAAACACAGTAAGAGACCTAACAAAGAACCACCATGGCTAAACAGCCATGTTAAAAAGGCAGTGAGAGAGAAAAGGGCAGCTTTTAAAAAGTGGAAGTCAAATCCTAGTGAGGAAAATAGAAAGGAACATAAACACTCCCAAATTAAGTGTCATAATGTAGTAAGAAAAGCCAAAAAAGATTTTGAGGAACAGCTAGCCAAAAATTCAAAAAACGATAGTAAAACGTTTTTTAAATACATTAGATGCAGGAAGCCCGCTAAAAAAGCAGTGGGGCCCTTGGACGATAAAGATATAAAAGGAGCGATCAAGGAAGACAGTGCCATTGCGGAGCGATTAAATGATTTCTTTGCTTCAGTCTTCACGGCTGAGGATGTTACAGAGGTTCCTAAATCTGAGCCAGCCTTTTTAGGTGACAAATCTGAGGAACTCTCTCAGATTGAAGTGACATTAGAGGAGGTTTTGGAGTTAATTGATAAGCTGAATAGTAACAAGTCTCCAGGACCAGACGGTATTCACCCAAGGGTTCTGAAAGAACTCAAATGTGAAATTGCGGAGTTATTAACAGTGGTTTGTAACCTATCCTTTAAATCCACTTTGGTACCAAATGACTGGAAGACGGCCAATATAACGCCAATATTTAAAAAAGGCTCTAGAGGAGACCCTGGCAATTATAGACCGATAAGTTTAACATCAGTACCAGGCAAATTAGTAGAAACACTAGTAAAGAATAAAATTGCAAGGCACATAGAAGAGCACGAATTGTTGGGCAAAAGTCAGCATGGTTTCTGCAGAGGGAATTTGTGTCTAACTAATCTATTAGAATTCTTTGAAGGGGTTAATAAACATGTGGACAAGGGGCACCCAGTGGACATAATATACCTAGATTTCCAGAAAGCCTTTGACACGGTCCCACACCAAAGGCTTTTATGTAAATTAGGCGGTCATGGGATAGGAGGAAAGGTCCTTTCATTGATCGGGAATTGGTTAAAAGACAGAAAACAAAGGGTGGGAATAAATGGTAAATTTTCACAATGGAGGAGGGTAACTAGTGGTGTTCCCCAGGGGTCAGTCCTGGGACCGATCCTGTTCAACTTCTTCATCAATGATCTAGAAAATGAGGTAAGCAGTGAGGTGGCAAAGTTTGCAGATGACACCAAGTTGTTCAGGACAGTCAAAACCAAAACTGATTGTGAAGAACTACAAAAAGATCTCAGCAAACTGAGTGATTGGGCAGCAAAATGGCAAATGAAATTTAATGTGGGTAAGTGTCAGGTAATGCATGTTGGAAAAAATAACCCAAATTACACGTACTACATGATGGGGTCAAATTTAGCTACGACAGATCAGGAAAGGGATCTTGGAGTTATAGTGGATAGTTCTCTGAAGACATCCACGCAGTGTGCAGCGGCAGTTAGTAAAGCAAATAGGATGTTAGGAATTATTAAAAAAGGGATCGATAATAAGACAAAAGATATCATACTTCCCCTATCTAAAACTATGGTACGCCCACATCTTGAGTACTGCATGCAAATGTGGTCTCCTCACCTCAAAAAAGATATATTGGCATTAGAAAAGGTTCAGAAAAGGGCGACTAAGATGATTAGGGGCTTGGAACGGGTCCCATATGGGGAGAGGCTAGAGAGACTGGGACTTTTCAGTTTGGAAAAGAGGCGATTGAGGGGCGATATGATAGAGGTATATAAAATCATGAATGGTGTGGAGAAAGTGAATATAGAAAAATTATTTACCTTTTCCCATAATACAAGAACTAGGGGACACCAAATGAAATTGATGGGTAGTAGGTTCAAAACTAATAAAAGGAAATTTTTCTTCACACAGCGCACAGTCAACCTGTGGAACTCCTTGCCCGAGGAGGCTGTGAAGGCCAGGACTCTATTAGGGTTTAAAAAAGAGCTTGATAAATTTTTGCAGGTTAGGTCCATAAATGGCTATTAGCCAGGGATAAAGTATGGTTCCCTAGCCTTCAGAACAAGGGCAGGAGATGGATGGCAGGAGATAAATCACTTGATCATTGTCTTCTGTTCTCCTTCTCTGGGGCATCTGGCATTGGCCACCGTCGGCAGATGGGATGCTGGGCTGGATGGACCTTTGGTCTGACCCAGTATGGCCATTCTTATGTTCTTATGTTCTTATGTTCTTATGTTCCACAAAAAGGCCCACGTGCTACCCATCTGGACACTAAACTATCATTACTCTCTTCACAATACTTTATTTCGTCAGGCTATGAGGAAGTACAATGGCTATCTGGTTTGCACATCTCAAACACTTCCTTGAGTTCTTTGAATGTGAGCTGGACATACAAGAATTCTTCAAGACATCACTTGCTTCTTGATGGACCTTTCTTGAAATGGTCGGACAAGTTCTGAGCTCCAGGCAAGGCAATTCACCCTCAGTTAAATTATTGAAAGAAGGACCAGACTTTTTAGCCTATCTGGATGCAAAGGGAAGCAGTAGTCTTGGGAAACATGTAAGAAAATAGGCTCTTGTGAGCGTTCCAAGATATTCAGCTAGTTGGGATTAGCTTTGGATGAACATGTGAACTTCTAGGTGTTTATGTAAACTCTGGACCTTTTGAGGTTTAGCTATAACTTCTTTTAACCCTAGGACTCTGCCAAGAACTACTTGCCATAGTGATATTTATTCCGACAGTTGCAAGGGGGTTTTCAATGGGAGTGATGGGAACATACAACGGGGAATATAAACACTCAGACCTGGGAGCTCTGGAATTTGGGGTAATTTTCACAACTGGGGATGCTCAGATACAGGAATTCTGAAAATTTCAGCCCTGAGTTCTTTGCCTCTTTACAGACAAGGAGGCCAGTTAGTACCTGCACCAAGGTGTAAACATACCTGGCCAGCTGGAAGAGAACATCTCTGCAGCTACAATGTGTTCAATAGTAATGAATTTCAGGATCTGTCTGTGCAGCAACAGCTGCTCACTGGCTCACATATAGACACTAACATGAGTCTACCTGTATGTCTTCACTGCTGCTGTTATCCACATAAGCTGGCGTCAAACTAGCTCAGGTAGACTAGCCCATACAGATTTTGTTGACAACCCCTTAGTCACCGATAAGCTTTACCAAATGTAAACTAACAATGTCAGTGACCAATCACAGATATGTAGGCAGGAAGAGATCTCAAGATGGCATCAAGTGACTCCCGGCACTCAGGCCGGATCAAATATTTCTAGACCGTCCCTGGCAAGTGTTCTTTCAATCTGCTCTGAAAGACCTCCGGTGATGGGGATTTCACAATCTCCCTTGAAAGCCAATTCCAGAACTTAGTCTCCTAGAGAGTGAGTTTTTTTTTTCTCTTCCTTTTCCTGATATGTAAAACTGAAATCTCCCTTGTTACAGAATAAGCCCATTGCGTCATGTCCTACCTTCAGTAGACATGGAGAACAATAGATCACTGTCCATTCTATAGCACCTACTCATATATTTGGAGACTGAGGGGAGACCTAATAACAGTTTTGTTTTCTCAAGACTGAGCATGGTCTGTTTTTTTCCTCTTTTAAATCTTTCCTCATCAATTAGATTTCTCTAAACCTATTATTTTTGTTGCTCACCTTTAACCTCTTTCCAAAAGGGGGGCACCGAGAATATGACACACTACTTCAGCTGAGGCCTCATCAACAATGTTCCCTCCAATTTTTTTCCACCGATGGGCAGAATAAATTTTGTTATGTGCACCAAATAATATGTGGATGTGCCCCCCCAGTAGAAACACATGCTGCTGGCTATGAGCACTGTAGGCACTCTGCAAATCTTCTGGGTGGCTGCTGAAGAGGTGGCTCAGCTTCCAGGCAACACTGCTCATCTGTGCTGAGTAACGCAAGATGGGACACTCCTTTAATACTTCCCTGAATCCCATCGACATCTAATTATTGACTTTGTCTTGTTGCCATTTGTGATCCAATATGACTCCCCTGCTCCTCTGAAGATATGCTGCCACCTATGCAGTTATTCTACATTTTGTAGTACTGAATTTTATTTTTCCTTCCTAAGTGTAGTACTTTGCACTTGTCTTTATTTAATTTCATCTTGTGGGTTTCAGACCTATTCTGCAATTTTGATCTTAAAGAGCTTGCAACACTTTCCAGTGTGGTGGTGTTCTGCAGATTTTATAAGCATATCCTCCACTTCATTATTCAAATCATTAATAAAGATATTGAATCTTCCTCGACCCAGGACTAACCCTACAGGACCTCACTACATACATCTTCCCATTTTGACAGTGAAGTACTGATAATTACATTTTGTGTATGATCTTTCAGCCATTTGTGTATCCACCTTATAACAATTTCACCTAGATCACATTTGCCTGTGCGAACGTCCTGTGTGATTGTGACAAAAGCCTTACTAAAAATCAAGAAATCTCAGCTACTGTTTCACCTCCCTCCTCTAGTCTACAGGTTGAACTACTCTTATCCAGCACCCTTGGGACCTGACTGGTGCCAGACAAGAGAATTTGCCGGATGATGGAAGACCAATGTTTTCTGGAACATTACTAACACTTCCACTGCTTACTGGGCTCTTAGAATGCATTTGGGGGTAAATTACAACTAAATAATAGCACAGAACACAGACAGACAGGGTTTGTGGCTGTAAACAAATTTGATGGGACCCCGGGAAACTTGGCCACTCCCATGATAAATTCTCATCCAGCAAACTAAAATCATTTTGGATTACAGATGTTGCCAGATGAGAGTGTTCTGAATTAGAGAGTTCAACCTGTAGTAAATAAAGAAGGGCATTCAGTTTGACAAGGTTTGTTTTTCACAATACACGGTGGCTATTTTTATGACATTGTTATTCTTTAGGTGCTTACAAATTGGTTGTCTAACAGTTTGTTCCAGTAACTTTTCAGGCTGACCAACCTATAATTTTGGGGTCGTTGTTTCCCTTTTTCTTGATAGGTATTATGTTTGCCTTGTTTTAGTGCCCTGGGGTCTCACACTCCCTCCATGAGTTTTCAAAGATAGTTGCTCGTGATTTCAATTTGTCAAAATATCCAAGGATGAGTTTCTTCAGGCCCCACTGACAAGAATACATCTAATTTATCTGCGTATTCTTTGTCCTGATATTTCCTTCTTTGGGCTTGTGTTCCTTCTCCCTTGCCACAAATATTGTGTTGAGTATCTGGTCACCATTAGCCTTTTAGTGAATACTGAAACAAAATGGGCATTCAACCCCTTACCCGCCTTGATATCAATAGCAGTTAGGTTTCCTTCCCACGTAAGTCGAGAGCCTACACTTTCCTGTGTCTTTTGATCTTTATAAACTTAGGGCAGTGGTACGCTACAAGGACATGTTAAGCTGAGCTATGCAAGATGAGTTTTGTTACTAATGGAGAAAAACAGTAAAAACTCTGCTGTCGACTCCCTTTACTCATCTACTGTTGGAATAGTGGAGTTGACAGGAGAGTGGTGGGTGGTCAGTTCAGTAGGTCTTTACTAGATCCACCCTGTCATGGAATGGAGACAAGCCCTTGGAGAGCTTCTTCTTATTGCTGTTTATATCCTTTGCTAGGTGTAGCTCATTTTGCGCCTTTGCCTGTTTGGTTTTGTCCCAGCATGCTCGTGCTACTTTTTGTACTCCTTGGCAAATTTTCCATGTTTCTATTTTGTTGTGAGATTTCTTTTTGATTTTCGTGTAATTAATGACTGTCATTTTTGTTTCAGGAAGAACGGTTCTTTCGAAAAGAGGGTTTCTTTTCAAAGGGACTGTATCTCCATGGCTGTTTTTGCTTCAGAAAAATCTCTTCCAGAAATCGTGTGAGAATATGCAAATGAGGTGCAAAATATGTAAATCCACGTCTCACTTGATTTTCGATCTCGCTCATTTGCATTCCACTTCCAAAAGTGGAATGTAGTGTAGCCGTAGCAGTAGTGTTTGTTTCACAGTAGCGCCTATTTCAAAATAGGTGCTGTTAAGACATGGAATAGCCTGTATTTCAAAATAAGCGCTATTCCATCTCTTAACAGCATCTATTTCAAAATAGGCACCATTCCTCCTTAAATGAGGTTTACCAATTTCAGAATAATGAATCCGCTATTTCAAATTTACTTTGAAATAGCTTGTGCGTAGTGTAGATGAAAGCAAAGTTATTTCAAAATAACATCTGATATCTCAAAATAACCTGGCTGTGTGGCCATAGTCTAAGAGTCCTCGGCTAGTGTCTTTTCTGTTGGACTAGGCTGTTTTGCTTTCGGCCTCAGATTGAGTAATTAAAGACTTTGTCTCCTAGCGAGATTCTTCTGAGCCACTCAGGAAATCTCCCCCTCATCCTTTTCCTGTTTTTAACCATTTTGTTTTCCCTCTTCCCAATCCTTATAATAATGATAACCTGCACGGGGCTGGACTCAATAGACTAGGTCTATTCCATCCCCAGGATTTGATGGCCCGTTCTCACAGGCAGTATATTAGGGGAGGGATAGCTTGGTGGTTAGTGCATTGGCCTTGCAACTGCAGAGTTAAGAGCTCAGTCCTCAAGAGGGCTTTTCAAAGGTCGGGGGTAGGTTAGATTTCAATATCTATCAGGGATGGTGCTTTGTCCTGCTGTGAATGCAGCAGACTGGACTCAACGACCTTTTGAGGTCACTTCCAGCTCTATGCGACATCTTGGCCACCCCTTTTCTTTCCTCCCCGGGTTACTCAGGAGCAGGCAGCACTTATTTGTGTACCTGGGCTCCTGATGGGTTTAATAAGTGGTGACGTTGGATAGCTGGCAATCCCCTTTCTACCCCTGATGTCTAAAGGTCTGTAAAGTGGTTGTGCCTCCACCTGGCTGGCCCCTGTGCACACTTAATGGTGTGCCTTTGGAAACCTCCAAGAAATTTAGTCCAGTTATAGTCTGTGTTTAACTCCCAAACAGCAATTATAAATCGTATCTCTCCAACAGACCGCATTAGAATTAACACACACCTTTACACAACAACCTAATGAAACAGGGCTACACATTAAACATGAATAAAATCAATTAACAATATACACAGAAATAAATGAAACATATACAGTAAAATTCCTTTAATCCAGCACTTCTGGGACCAGACAGGTGCCAGATTATTAAACTTTCTGGACTATTGGACGTCACCATAATGCCACACCCCTGTCAAAGCTCCTGTTGCGGCTAACCAGCCCCATACTCAACTGTGGCTCACCAATTCTGTGCATCCCCAGCTTCTTCTCTACCCCGTGCTCCTGCAGCTTCTTCACCACCCTGCGCTTCTTCAGCTTCACCTCCCCTGAACACCCCAGCTCCAACGCCTGAACTCCCCAGCTCAACTCCACCCCCTGGTCCCCCCCTGCAGGCCTAACCCACCCTGGAATTAACTCCCCTGCCCTCTCCCACAGCCCCAACCTACCCCCTGACCTAGTGAATGTCAAGGTACATGTATCTCGGGGGATGCTGGACCATCAGGATTTCCAAACCATCAGAGGCCAGATTGAAGGAATTTTACTGTAACTAGCACGTGCACTGCCATCCGTTATCCCACCCCAGAGTGTGTACTCTTCAGTTTTCAAAGTTCCAGTTACTTGCTTGCAGTGAAGGCTGCAGTGGATGCGCTGGTCGGCCCTCCAGGTCCGGCTGGTCTTCTCCAGAGAGGTTCCACAGGTCCCACTGGGGTCCATGGGGTATCAGGACCGGCAGAGGCCCAGGCGGCCCAATCCAGGCCTCGGCCTCCCTCAGCTGGTCCTCTGCCTCCCAGGTTGGGAGCCCAGAGCCATCCTCTGGCTCTCCTGGAGGCTCAGCCCCAAACTGAGTCCTCAGCCTGGGCTTTTATAGGCCTGGCCTCACATCCCAATTTCCAGTCAGGTGACTGGGAGGGGCCAGACTCTACACAAAATGGCTGCCCGAAGGGGTCCTCCCCTTCTGGGTAGTGGGGTGAGACACATCCGGCTTAATTTGCTTTAACTGGTCCTGCTAATAACAGGTAACTTCCTTTTAAGGTTGGTTTGTTTGTTTCTGATATGTGCACCGTGGTTTCTGTAATGTCCACTCCAACTCATCTGATGAAGTGGGTTTTAACCACAAAAGCTCACAACCTAATGAATTTGGTAATCTCTAAAATGCCACAGGACTGCTCGTTGTTATGCTCCAGGTACTTGCTTGTGTTGGCATGTGGCTGTTGTTCCACTCAATCCCACGCAGCTTGGTGAGAGTTCTGTGTATCAGGTCAGGCCAGGCAACAAATGGTCCAGCCCCTCTGACCTGGAGCTGGCCTCTGCAGCACTTTAACAGAGACAGATAAAGTTCCTTCTCTGCAGGAAGGACCTGCTCCACAAAGCAGTTCCTGCCCTGAAGTGGTTTATTCAATCACCCTTAACTCTCCAACAACAGGGAGACCGTCATTTTCTTTATCCAGCCTACCCAAAAAGATCCCTTTGCTTCCCAAAGCCTCATGGGAGTTTTTGTCTCTAGGGCCAGATAGCAGCACACAGGATATTCCCAAACAGAGAACAACAAGAAGTCCTGTGACACCTTATAGACTAACAGATATTTTGGAGCATAAGTTTTCATGGGCAAAGACCCACTTCATCATATGCATGAGATATTCCCAGTTACCGTCAGAGGCTCCAGAGGCTCCTTTATACAGAAGGGCCTACACGTATATTTCCATGTTTCAAGCCTAATTCATGCACCGGATCACGTTGGAATGCACATTCTGTGGTTTCGCTACAAATCACCCCCTCTGCAGAGAGCTCATTTATTCTGAAATGGAGACGTTAAACAAGATGTTCGTCCCAGCTTCCTTATTTAAGCCCCCCGGCATCAGGACACAAGGTTGCAATTCCAATGGAAATAATGAAGTGAGATGTTCCGTAATGTGATTTCCCTCTAATGGGATACACTCCTGCTTCCAGCAATTTCCGAGCTGCAGAGCATGGGTGATCCAGAGGCTGCTTTTTGCAGGAGGAGAAGTTTGGTTCAGGGAAGATGTGCACAAATGAAAAGATTTTTTTTTTCCTGCTACCAGGATGTCATCTTTTGTTAAAGGCCAGCAGGAGCCAGCTGAAGTAATTGATTAGCTCTCTTAGGGTCAGATCACAAATCAGTTAAGAGCTAGAGGGAGTGTATGCGATATGAGAAACAACTGGGGACTCCACGTGTGTGATCTTTCACAGTGCACGCTAAGAGCACTGGCACTGGATGTGCTGCTGTGTGAAAGGAGCAGATTTGGAGACGTTCGGATTGGACAGAGGATGGCTTGAAGTTTGGCAGACAGTAAGGCTGCAGCTCTGATTCAATACACACAGTCATTCCTTCCACTTGCCTTGTAGCACCCCGCTGACAAATTCAGAAGAGTTTGGAGTGGGGATGGGAAAACTATCTCAGAAAAAATAAGACCTCCTCCCTGTCTGCCTTTGAACTAAACCTGAACCCAAATTGAACCTTTACTTCAAGTCGGAGAAAGTTTGGATAACTTTCTAAAATAAGCACAGTAGCCAAAAGGCCATGTTAAGCACTCTGCAGATAGAAGCAGCTCTGCATGTCTGGGGGCCCACGTAGGACTGGAAACAGAAGAATTTCACTATGTTGATTTTTATCATTGCCATGCCTAGAGAGCTCAACTAAACTGTGCTTGTTGTGCAAGGTGCTCTACATACAGGCAGGAAGACACATCCCCTACGCCAACAAGCTGAACAGACAGAAGGTAAGAGAAAAGAAGCATTTTGGGGGATAGGAAACTGAGGCACAGAACAGCTAAATAACTGACTCGAAGGACACATCAGGAACATTAATACACAGAAGCTTGTAGGGAAACATTTTAACCTCCCTGGGCATTCAGTAAAGGGTTTAAAAGTAGAATTTTATCACCCGATTACAGAGGGAGACATCTGAACTGGAATTCACGTACAGATTTAATACCATTCACTTAAGTTTGAATACAGATTTAAACTGCTTAATGCATTACAAGGGTAATTTCCACGCCTTTGACGTTCACATCTCCTGCCATGAATGAGACACATCCAGCTTAATTGGCTTCGTTAACTGGTCCTATTAATAACAGGTAACTTCCTTGTGTTTGGTTGTTTGTTTTTCAATCTTTTTTCTGCTATATACACCATGGTGTCTGTAATTTCCACTCCAACTCAGCTGGTGACGTGGGTTTTACCCACGAAAGCTCATGACATAATGAATTTGTTAATCTTGAAGATGCCACAGGACTGCTTGTTGTTTTTGAAGTTTCTCCCATGGCTACTAATATTCCCTGCAAGATGAACACTTGGGTGGCTGCCCAGGAGAGATTCATGTGCCACCCAGCTGTTAGGCAAGGTGCCCACAGCCACCCGCATTGGGCAGCATGTATTTCTACGGGTAGTGCACAGCCACAGTTGCCTTAGTGCACAAAACAACATTTATTCTGCCCATGCTTGGAAAAAATTAGAGCCCCACGGATGGCTTCCCCTCTGAGATGCAAACTCAGACAGGCAGTCCATAGGAGGAGGAATTTAACCCTCACATTCTGAGTCAGAAACCAGCAGGTTAGCCACTAGATTTCCTGGGACAAAGAGGAAAAGTTTTCCGTTGGGCTCAAACAAACACACAAAAGCACTAGCAGACTTGAGACCTTTCTATCCCGGCTTCACAGGCCCGAGAAGTCCACAAAGTTTGTGCTCCAGTGGGAGGACAAGAGGACTGGATTTGTACAATAGTTAATATTTTGGCTGCCTACCCAAAGAAAACTTCCAGAAACTCCCACAAACTCGGATGGGCTTCAGGCTCATGGAGGTCTCACAGCATCCCTCGGGAGGGCTACCCATTCACTGGGAGAGGCTTTGGGCAGCAAACGCAGCGCTGGCGCTCTGTCATCTGCGCAGGATCCTGTTTCAGTAGGAATTGCTGCAGCAGGCGGGTGGAGTTGGAGGACAGAGATCTTTAACAAGCACATTGAGAGGCCTGTGTCATGCCCAGGGAGTCCAAGACTGAGCCCTTGGTGCCACTCCAAGTGAAGTTCCTCTCAAAACCTGACCCTCATTTTTGTTGGTCCCTTGCTCCATGCTACAGCTTACAGCCCCCCACAGGGCAAGTCGAGTCATTGGTTTAACTCCTAATGGCCTTTATGGTACAGATCCAGGCAGCCTTTCTCTTTGTTAGCTGTCCTAGCTGTAGAGATCAGCATAAGCTAAGAGCCCCCAGGTGAAATCCTGTCCCCTTTGAAGACTACGAGGTATTGCCATTGGACAGCCATAGCTATAACGAAGTTCACAAAAGCATTAGATACGGTCATGGTACTGCAGAAAGGGATCAAGGGGGTCATAGAGGATTACAAGCGAAATATAAATGAACATATTTACAAAAAAAGGAAACATGATTCCGGGATGTATTAACAGGAGTGTCATGAGCAAAACACAAGAAGTCGTTTTTCTGCTCTACCCTACACTGATTAGGCCTCACTTGAAGTACTGTGTCCAGTTCTGGTCAACGCATTTCAAGCAAGATGTAGAGAAACTGAAGAAGGTCCAGAGAAGAATAACAAGAATGATTAAAGATCTGGAGAACATGAGCTATCAGGGAAAACTGAAAGAACTGGGCTTGTTTAGTTTGGGAAAGAGAAGACTGAGAGGGGACAGGATAGCGGTTTACAAGTACCTAAAAGAGGGTTACAAGGAGGAATGAGAAAAATTGTTCTCCTTGGCCTCTGAGGATAGGACAAGAAGTAATGGACTTAAACCGCAGCAAGGGAGGTTTAGGTCAGACATTAGGAAAATCTTCCTAACTGTCAGGGTGGTTAAACGCTGGAATAAATTGCCTGGGGAAGTTGTGGAATCTCCATCACTGGAGACATTTAAGAGCAGGTTAGACAGACGCCTGTCAGGGATGATCTTAGACAGTGCTTGGTCCTGCCATGAGGGCAGGGAACTGGACACAATGTCCTTTAGCGGTCCCTTCCCGTACTAGTGTTCTATGATTCTGTGGAGTCATCAGCGACTGTTATCTAAGATGGTTGGAGATGCAGGTGTCCCCTAGACTCTCACCGCTGGACACTGAGAGTGGACGACAGAAGCTGGATCACTCTCTGGTTGCCTGTTCTGTTCATTCCCTCTGAAGCACCTGCCATTGACCCATGTCAGAAGAGAGGGTACTGGCTGGATGGGTATAAGCCAGGGTGGGTGCACCTATGGCATCAGGATTCCACCCCTAAATATCATAAATGACTAGCTCAAGCAGTGTTATCTCTCTCCAGTTGCCACATGGAAACCCCAGAGGCTGGCACAGGGGAGTCCCGGGGAACACACCTGGTCTCCTCCTCCCCACGCTGAAGGAACCTCACTCAGGTTCGAGGCAGGCAGTACCAGTGATGGCCTCTTTCCCCCCATAGCAGGGCCAGAGCTACTGGAGGGAAGGACTCCTCCATTCTCACAAGCAGAAGAGGAGAATGACAGCCGGCCGTTCCTGCCAGGATCCCAGGGACCCTCAGGAGGTGGGTGGCAGAAAGACCCTGTGCAGGGGAGGGGACAGTGGCCTTTCAAGGGGGCTCAAATCTCTGGCTCCCACTGCTAATTCAGCAGCGGGGATGGATGGAGCTCGGGGCCCCTTTGGAATGTCGGTGCTGCTGCTCCGCCCCTCATTGTGGCTGTGGGGGCCCAGTGGTGCTAAGGGTGGCTGCCCTTGTCCACAGCCTATCCAGGGGGCGCGGAACTGGGCCCCCTTCCCACTTTGCCCTGGAGTCCCTGGTGGCTGTTGACGCTGCTGGCCCTGTGGGAAAAGGCATTATCCAGGGAAATAATTACTCCATGAGGCACGCGGGAAGGAGCGCGCTGGTGAAACGCATTGCCGCCTGCAGAACCCGGGAACCTTCTCCACCAGCCGATTTTTGCTCCTGCCCCAACCAACTGCTCTTGCTGCTTCTTTTGGACCAAAAAAGCCAGACTCTGCTCGCCCCAAATCCTGAGTCTCACCCAAATCTAAGCACTCCAGCCAGACAAACCAGCCTCAGGTAGTGGCACCAGACCACTTTTTGGAGGTGGGGGGTATTGAGTTACCCCCCCGACACATCTTTCTCAGCCCCTCTAAGAGTATCCAGCGCTCCTGGACCAGACCGACCAGGTGCCAATTGTGACAATGGCATTCATCCCATACAGTCCGCTGCAGCTGACAGCCCTATTCCCTAGCAGTGCATAGAGGATCCAGAGCTGAAGCCCTGAGCGGAGGCCGGGAGCAGAGCTCTCAGCCAGTGGTGGGGCCGTAGGCAGCAGCGGTGCCTGCAGGGCTGGTGGCCTGGATCCTGGGGCCACCAGCCAGTGGATGCAAGTCTTGAGGGGGTGGGGCAAGTGGGTGACAGAACCCCAAGGGTCTTCAGAGCCCATGATGCTGGTGGGCAGCAGCAAAGCCAATGAGTAAACAGGACGCCGCAGGCCCTGTGGGGCCCCATGGGTACCACCCAGAAGCCAGGGCCCACGGCTGTCAAATCCAGCAGTGGGGCTGTCCCCCAGGCACAGGGAAGCTGGGAGGAAAACATGGGAGTGCACCCTGATGACGCCTGCACACCTCTGACTGCTAGGCTTGTATGACAGCCCCACGGTTGGAAAACAGTCTCCCAGTCTCTCTCTTTCTCCTTTTGACTAGAAAGGCCTGGCCAGTAGGTAGGGGAGCTTAGTGGTTTGTGCATTTGCCTGCAAAGCTATGGTTGTGAGTTTAATCCCTCAGGAAGCCATTTAGCAGCCTGGGGCAAAGAGATCCCTTTAAAAGGGAAAAAAAATCTGTCAGGGATGGTGCTTGCTCCTGCCAGGAGGGTAGGGTAGTGGACTTGATGACCTCCTGAGGTCCCTTCCAGCTCTAAGAAGTGTGTATCCTAGAACACTAGGACTGACCATTAGGACCTTTTTCCTAATGTCCAACCTAAACCTTCCTTGCTGCAGTTTAAGCCCATTGCTTCTTGTTCTATCCTCAGAGGCCAAGAAGAACACGTTTTCTCCCTCCTCCTTATGACACCCTTTTAGATACTTGAAAACCGTGATCATGTTCCCACTCAATCTTCTTTTTTTCCAAACTAAACAAGCCCAATTCTTTCAGCCTTTCTTCATAGGTCACATTCTCTAGACCTTTGATCATTCTTGTTGCTCTTTTCTGGACCCTTTCCAATTTCTCCACATCTTTCTTGAAATGTGGTGCCCAGAACTGGACACAATACTCTAACTGAGGCCTAACCAGTGCAGAGTAGAGCAGAAGAATGACTTCTCGTGTCTTGCTCACAACACACCTGTTAATGCATCCCAGAATCATGTTTGATTTTTTTGCAACAGCATCACACTGTTGACTCATATTTAGCTTGTGGTCCACTATAACCCCTAGATCCCTTTCTGCTGTACTCCTTCCTAGACAGTCGCTTCCCATTTTGTATGTGTGAAACTGATTGTTCCTTCCTAAGTGGAGCACTTTGCATTTGTCTTTATTGAACTCCATCCTGTTTACTTCAGCCCGTTTCTCCAATTTGTCCAGGTAATTTTGAATTTTGACCCTATCCTCCTAAGCAGTTACAACCCCTCCTAGCTTAGTATCACCTGCAAACTTAATAAGTGTGCTTTCTATGCCAATATCTAAATCATTGATGAAGATATTTAACATAACTGGTCCCAAAACAGACCCCTGTGGAACCCCACTTATTATACCTTTCCAGCAGGATTGAAAACTGTTAATAACCATTAGTATCTTCATGTGTAAGTGACATGGGTGGTACCATCTCCCTGGGACAATGGAAAGATGAATATCGGACCCTGCCCAGCCGTGACAACTTCTGGCTGATTTAGGAGCAACTTTGATTAGCTCTAAAGACAGCAGCACCATGGGAAATTCCAGATGGCACAGTGAACTGAAGTTGGAGATCAAGGAGTGTGAATGCATTCTGGAGGCTCGGTGATATCTCTAGAAATTGTGCAGCTCAAACCCCTACACCGTGGCAGAGTCACACAGATATATTGGCTCGCAGCTCCCACAAAAGCCAATGGAAGTTGGATGGCTGAATCCTCTTAAAATCAATGTGAATTTCCTGAAGAGTTCCTCATATTAAAATAAACAGCCGATACCCAGACTTAAGTATTATACGTCTATATTCTTGCTATATATATATATTTATATATTATTTGTATGGCTCTCTTTCTTGGCTAGGCATCTTGCTGGAAAGGGACAGAAGCAAAGTTATTAAGAATCTCTACTCACATTCAGCTACCTCTGTAACACACGGAAACATGCTGTTGTTAAACTGGGAAAAGATATTTCATCAATCTCCTGGAGCCAAACACCGTGACAGGAATATGGAAAAAGAGATCTATTTATTAAATGCTCTTTTCACAGCATTATTTGACCCTTTAAAAAAAAAAAACAGAGGAAAGAAAAATGCTACAATACCTGGGGGAAAAAAAAAAAGCAGCAACTGACTCTTATCGAAAGCACATTTGACTGGAGGCCCTGAGGCATCTATTGTTTAATGAGCTATGCTTGATTTATTGATGATTATGTAGGAAAAAAAATATAATCATTCCAAGCCTGCAAAAGGCTCAGGGGCTCAATTTATTAAGCCTTGATTTCAGGGAGTATCTTTTTTCCCTCCATTCAAAGAGCCCTGTTTGACCAACAGCGCAAAGCACTTTGACAGACAAGTCCCCCACTGCTGAGCTGTATCTTGCTAGTTTTCCATAAGTTAACAGGACACATGAGAGCAAGCCTGCAGCTTTCGTTTATACAGCTGTGTGCAGGAGCATGGAGTTCACTGCCATTGTTTAAAGCCTCCTTTAGCAGTGGCAACAAATCCCCACACCCCAGCGTTCGCTTGGTGCACGTGGGCCTGCGCTCACACACACACTTCCTCCAGTCGTCTTGTCCGAACCAAGACAGGGGTAAAAGGACACAGGTCTGTGTCTGGGAGGAGGATGAGGAAAAAGGCACAGGGCATTGTTCCGGGAGATCAGTCCATTAACTGTGTCTCTGTACTGGGCCAGATGGGGAAACACGCTGGAGGCCAAGCTTGCTGCAAAGGGCTGAGTCTGTATCCCGCATGCTCCTGCTGCCAATGGGTGAGAGGGATGGTCTCCCTCTCCTAGCTCCTCCTATGTAGAAAATCAGGCCTGCTGACAGGAGGGGCAAAGGGGGTAGTTGCCCCACAGCCAGTCTTTCAAGGGGGCCCAGAGCTCTCGATCCCTTTGAAGTGCTGGCCGCTCGGCTCAGCTGGAGGCAGCCCAGTGCCTCAGTCCCAGGTGCATTAAGGGTGAGTGCTCTTGGCCCCTCCCCTTCCACCATTGGCCCCTCCCCTTCCACCATTGGTTCCACCCCCCCGAGAATGCAAAGCCAGGCCCCCCTCCCAATTTGCCCAAGGGCCTGCAGTGGCTGTGGGACCTGCTGTACAAAATGGTCTTCTCTTGTGTGTGCAGGTCCAAGGAAGAAAAAGGACTCTGCAATTTTAATAGCTAGTCAGAGGCATCCTGGTCCCAAACATCTTAGGCTAAGGTTACACAATTGTTTCTGTTTTGGGGTAGATTTGTATCCCAAAATAGAAACCACACGGCCAAACACCAAGCTCAAAATACCAGGGTCTGAGGGTTCCTGGGAAGCTCGAAATAAGCACTTATTTCGAAACCTTGTGCAATGTAGCCTGCACCAGGTTCGAAATAAGAGGCCTTGGAATAAGTTACGCAGTTTGCTCATTTCTTATTATGTTTTATTTATGCATTTATTCCAAGCGAGGGCTACAGTGTAACCCTAGCCTTACAGTCTTACTAGACAACAAAGGGAAAGGGCGGGGAAGGAAACTGAGGAACAGAGGTGGGCAGAGCAGAGACGAGCATCCCAACCCTCAAGGTCTAGCGACTTGGACTCCAGTCCATCATTCTGCTCCTGGAGCTGTTAGAGATGTGCCACTTCAGGCACCCACAAGAGTTCTGTGCACTGCAAAACTCATCTGTAGTGGCCTAAACCAGGGACTTAGGTGCCTAAGTTCTTTTTGAGCATTCAGTCTGAAGAGACTATGGGACTTTCCCAAGGTCATTGGCCCTGCAGGCTGTGTATTTATGCTCTCACAGTGGTTGCTCATGGGAAAAGCACCAGGGGACTTTGCTTGCAGGAGCCACTCTAGAGATTTTGAAAGGGAGGGATTTTAAGCAGCAGCAGCAGGAGTCCACGCTGACTTTTTCACCCATCCTGCTATCACGGCTCTGAATAGGCTCTTAAACTGAGAGAGCTGCAGCCAAAGGCAGTGTGGTCCAGTACCTGGGAAACAGTCAGGATTTAGTGGAGGCATCAGGAGCTTGAATAGTTATAGTATCTATGGAGATACACATCTCATAGAGCTGGAAGGGACCTTTAGAGGTCATGGAGTCTAATCCCTTGTTCTGTTGGTAGAACCCTCCTTTTTTTCCCCTCCTTCAAATCTATTTGTCCCAGATTGCTGAATGGCTTTCTCAAGGATTGAGCTCACCACCCTGGGTTTAGCTGGCCAATGGCCAAACCACTGAGCTATCCCTCCCCTCGCCTAACCTCCCCCTAATCCCAACTTTGTCACTGACAAAACACTGTGGACAATTCTGCCTTGTACGTCATCTCCACCTTCCATGGCAAACCACAGAGGGCTGAAGGCACATCTTGAAAAAGCAATCACTGTGATTCACAAAGCCTGAGTTAGGGCCTTAGTGAATGGGGGAGAGGTAGGTGCCTTCGAATGGGAACTCCCGAAGCCATTTGGCGAAGTATGGTGCCAGCAAATGGGAGATGCCAACCACCAAGGTGTGTGCTGAGCCCCACTCCTCTCTCAGAGAGAAGCATCTAAGACCAGGCTGCAGGGAGGTGACTAGCTCTGCTTGTGATTCCCAGCACCCAATCCTCTTTGGAGTCAGGGCCAGTGTTCACTCTATTTTTTTCCATCCATGAGCAGAATACATTTTGTTGCGTACACCAAAGCATGTACACCACCAATAGAAACACGTGGTGGCCACTGTGGGTGCTCTGCTAATCAGCTGAGCTACACCTGAATCCCTCCTGAGCTTCCAGGGAACAGTACGCTACTACTGACCAATTGCCGACTTTCTCATTTCATCAGCAGAACATCTGAGTCGGAACTGACTTTGGTAGCACCTGTTATGTAGCCTGTTGCAAAACCAAGCCAATATCTAGCTGAGTTGGTGTACCCCCTTGAAGACCTCTGCCTGCACCTAGGGATACACCTACCCTGATTGAGAACTATTCCATTTTATTGCCACTAGCCTTATGTTACAACAGCAGAATCCAGGCCAAAACACAGCTCTACTGCTAACATAGTGGAGGGGTATTGGCCTGTTTCACTGCCAAGGTTTCGAGTGGGTCAGAAAAGCTGGGCTCCAGGGGTTGAAACATGCAGTCATCAGCAGTTGGATGGCTAGGGAAGGAGGGCATGAAAAAAGCCCCTACGACATCCTTGCTGGCTCACAAAGCAGCATTCATATGGAGGTGCTCTGTCTGGGGGCGTTGTCCTGTGCTGAGCATACACCTAGGCTGCATATACACTACGAGAGAAAACCAAATTTATTAATATTGATTTTGTAACTCTGGAATTTATAAATTTGACTTTGACTAGCCTCACCTCCCCACGTGCTCTTCGCAAAGTCAGCTTATTGCTGTCACGCTCAATCAGCAAACTTCGACTGCTGCAGTAATGCATTGTGGGAACCTATCCCACAGTTCCCACGGCCCCGTAGCATTCTGAGTATGCTCGCTGGTATGTGACATCAGAGATCCCCCCGTGGCAGCAAGCTCCAGAGTATCTTAGCCGCCCAGGGCAGACTTCCACCCAGCAGCAGAAAGGCCTTAAAATATTTTTGGTGAGGGGCCAGTTGAAGTAATATCTCCTGAGTACTTAGCCCTAAAAATCTTTCCCGCCCTTGCAGCCCTAACCACAGGCAAGCCAGCACATGGCACTGCCAGGCAGCGTGGTCAGCACTGAATGGCAGGCACATCCTTTTTTTGGGTCAGGGGCTACCCACATGATGGGGCTGAGTGTGGGAAAGACCCTGACTGTGTGGCACCTGTGCGGGATGGAAGGGGGTTCGGGCATAAAGGTAAACCACTCAGAAGAAGTTTCTCTACCTGTTACATAAGCACGACCCCATCACAGCCTTGCTGCCATGTGGTTCAGTCGAACTGTGGCTGGCAAAAGGCAGTGCAAAAAAATATACCAAGTGTAGAGATAGTCCTGTGCTAGGGCTATTTGTAATGGGTAGATGCGCTCACAGCGCTAATAGCAAGGAAAGACAGACATTTCTCAGACTCTCGTACAAACATGAGCCCGCAGCCACAGGCTTCCTGGTCCCGATTTGAAATTCACTCTCTTCCTGTTACCTAATTCTGGTGCACCTGGAGAGGAGGGTCCATACTGGAGCACTGAGGGGATCTGTGGGTTGCCTACGGGACACCTCTGGAAGGTAATAAATTTGATTTTAAGATGTGGCGCTTCCACCCTGGTCTTTAACTGAACTTTTGAATTCAAGCTTGACTCTACACCCAGCAGGTACCGACGATATTGTGGTATTGATATTAGTGTTCCCTAAATCGAGCTAATGGTATTTACAGTGAAGACAGTCATGTGGTAATATCAAGCTAACTGCCTTAAATTCAAATTTATCTCATAGTCTACACACAGTCTCATAGAGGCTAAGGCAATATACATTACAAGGTGCACTGAGTACTCCCCCCAACTTCTTCTGCCCCTCTGCTCTCTGATTTGCTCACCTTGATAATATTTTTCTGATATGTCAACTTTGATAACTATTTTTGGTTCTCTGTGCCTTAAATATTGAGTCTGGTCTGGTCTGGCTATGGTCTGAAGAAGTGGGTCTGTCCCATGAAAGCTCACCACTTAATAAATTATTTTGTTAGTCTTCAAAGTGCTACTGGGCTGCTTTTTTGTTTAGATAGGATGTAGTCTAGCACAGCTTTCTCTCTGTTACTATTCAACATGCAAGGCACTACATTCAGTCATTTGGAATGGAGATCCATCCACTACATGAAAAAAACTCACCCAGATCCAGATAAGTACTAAGCATTGAGAGAGAGAGAGATGTATATGACCTCCCAGACAATTCACCTGGTGGCCCTGAACCAAGCATTGACTGTAGATAATAGCACAGAAATATCCCTCAAGCTAAACAGCTACAGGCATCAACTTTAAGCAGTCACTCAAAAGCCGCTATGTTTGATCTCACCAGTAAAGGGCAAAGAACCACAGTGTGTTAGTGTTTATCTTTTTGCATCTAAAGTACAAAAGAATTGTTTTAATTGTACTCAGGTATCCAGAAGCGTCCCTACAATGTCTCCTTGTTACTTCTGGATATTTGAGTGCTATTAAGCTGTGACATTTTCTGCACTTTTACTCAGGTAGTTTTCCAGAAGGACACATTGACTGTTACTCAATTACATTTTCTGCCAGAGCAGCTGAGCTTTCTCTCAAGTAACCTTGTGGATACTTTTTCCACCACTGCCCTTATGGCCTCAGGCTGGGGTCACACCTACAGTTGCCAACTCTCTTGGACCAGATGTAATTGCTGCAAATGACGTTTGGTCCACCTGGTCCAGGAGAGTTTGCAACCCCATCACAGCTGGAGGTGGCTGCAGAGCCCCAGGCTGGCAGCGGGACTCAGAGCAGCAGCAGAGCTTCCAGGGCTGGTGGCCCAGATCCCAAGGACAGTGGGCTATGAAGCTCACAAGGACAGTGGAACTCCAGGGGGGTTGCAAAGCCACTGGGACTGATGGGACCCTGAAGGAACCACCTGAAGGCCAGGGCCTCTGGTTGCCAGAGCCAGTGGTAGGTCAGCAATGGGGCCAGACTCCAGGTGTGAGGAAGATGGTGCAATAATTTGTGGTGCTGCAGTACCTCCTGCATCCGTAGTTCCCGTGCTTCGGTGTTAATGTATTGCCACTTGTTAAACTGCACCTGTCTTCACCTTCAGACACATTTAAAATCAGCAGAGGTGGAAAAAGTACCCAAAAAGTTACTGGAGTAACAATGCATCTGCTGTGGTGGGGGATGTACTTACGTACAAGTCGCTGATGTCACTTTGGAAGAACTACTTGAGTAAAGCTACAAACAAATGCACACATGCACACACAGAGATCACATCTACATTGTACTCAAGTATCCAGAAGTTCCTTTCACTCTAGTAACTTTTGGGGTACTTTTCCCACCTCTGAAAATCAGACATGAAGCTCAGAGTGAGTTACTGCTGAACGTGGTTTGGGGGTGGCAGAACTAGGCCTCTAGTGACAAGAAAACAGAGAGCGGGAAAATGGAAGGATGGCTGAGGGACCTTCCTGAGAACACATACGTGGTGCTGCTTTCATATCCAACTCCAGTTTTCCTTCTGTCTGTGGAAACTCCAGTCAGGTAAATTGTCAAGATGGAGGTGGGGCAGAAGGAGAATAATTGACAGTCAGAGAAATTGGCTTGACTGAAATCAGAACCAAAACCCAAAATGAACCTAACCAGATTGAAATTGTCGTTTTACTTCTGTGATTTAAATGTTCATGCATGTACACCCCATCCCTGACCTTGCTGGCTGTAATGTAAAGAGGTGGTCCCAGTGTGCTGCGGGATGTTGAAGTGAAAGGGTAATTCCACAGCAGGTGAAACTCCTCTGATGGAAACCTCAAAAGAAAAGATTGATCTGGCTGACCCTGTGAGAGGTAGCTGGAGACTAACGAGGTTTGGAACTTTGGATGAACCACTGTTTTTTGATGGTTGGCCGAACTCATCTGAATGCCTTGGAAGACTAGACGTTTGAGACAACAAAGCCAAGTTGTGGTCCTCAGAAATAGCCTTGGTGAAGTCAGCCCCATTAAAAAGAATGGTCAGTCCCTTGGTTAAGGCGTAGGCTTGGAACTTCAGGTCTATGTTCAGTTGTGAATTCTGCCAAAGGCTTCTTGTGTGCTCTGGGACAAGTAACTTCCTCTCTCTGTCCGCCTCAATTCGCATCTGTAAAATGGGTTTAACACAACTTTGGTTTTCCGGTGTCTGTCTTTGGTACTGGTTCACACTGTGTGTATGTAAACCATTTACCACTTGGAACCCTGATCTCATTTGGGTCAACTGAGTGCTATTGTCAGGCCAGCTGATGGGGTGGAAGGGGCAAAGGGGTGGTTGTCTCAGACTTCTTTGAATTGCTGCTGCTGCATGGTTCTGAGGGAAGCACCATGATCTGAGTGGAGCTAAGGGCTAGCCCAAGGCTTCACCTCTTCCCCCCGGGCCCTATCCCTTTTGGAGTGTGGAGATGGGCCCCCCATCCCACCTTGTTCCAGTTCCTGGAGCGGCCGTCCCACTGGATACAGTTATATAAAAGAAATTAATGAAGGCTGCAGATCTGCCAGTGACCGATAGGGATTTTTACTGATGTAGTTATCCATATAGTAGTCCTCCTCGGGCAGCGGCGGCTCTGCTGGCTTGGCCATGTCCACAGGATGAATGATGGAAGGATCCCAAAAGACATCCTGTATGGCGAGCTAGCCTCTGGCAAAAGAGCTCCTGGACGCCCCCAGTTGCGCTACAAAGATATTTGCAAGAGGGACCTCAAGGAGGTAGACATCGAGCTGGACAGCTGGGAGGAGCTGGCAGACGATCGCAGCAGATGGAGGCAGGAACTACGCAAGGGCCTTCAGAAGGGTGAGATGAGGATCAGACAGCTAGCAGAGGAGAAGCGAGCCAAGAGAAAGCACAGTAAGGACCTGCCAGACACCCATTACCCATGCAACAGATGCAGCAAGGACTGTCACTCTCATGTGGGCCTTCGCAGTCACAGTCAACGCTGCAAATGTTGATCCCAAATTCAACTACGAAGGGCGCGATCCATATTCTACGTAGACTGAAGGATGCCTACTACAGTCATCTGCATGCAGCGCAGCGACTAGCACGGTCACTGTCAACACCATTGCTTTTTATAAGTGACTAGTAATTTGTAATATCTGCATGTTGCTGAGACCCCTTAGAACAGAGTTTCCCAAACTTTCTGGGACCATTTTTTTTGGTACATTTTTTGCAACCAAAAAATATAAATGCATATAAAAAAAAGAATGAAAAATGAATAAATTTTCACTGTTTATTATTTGTTCACAATATTAATAGTACATAATAATAACATAAATCTTGATATAAAATACTTAAGTGCCTATCTTATTGTTATTACCTTAATTCTGTGGGAAAATATGAAATATATCAAATTAATAGGATCATGTGTGATAATTTGTATATTTTCTAAGGACCGTTTTTTTTTTCCCAAGGACTGCTACTGGGCTGCACTTTGTGAAATGCTGCCTTAAAGGATCCTAATTTTCAGAATTTCCTGTTCCCCTTTAAGATCTCAAGTTGGGCACCTAGTAACCAAGTGAGTGACACTTGAGATCACTGGTCATCCTTGAAAATGTACAGCCTCATTTTTAGGGGCACCCACTGTCATTCAGAAGATCTTTCCCCTTCAGTACTAACAAACTGATTATTAAATGTGTCCTAACAGTAGGCCAGCTTCAAACTTTGCATTAGAACTGGGTTCTGCAGTTAGAAACATAGAAACCCTAGAGCAAGGGCAAAGCATTAGCACACACCAACAAAGCCTGCCCTGTGTGAACTGCTCCACAAGTTACAGTCATTACCCATGTTCCCTCTAATTTATTCCAGCCACATGTAGAATAAATTTTGTTATGTACACCATAATGTGTGTGAATGTGCACCACCAGTAGAAACACATGCTTCTGGTTGCTGTTGGCTGTGGGTGCTCTGCTAATCAGCTGGGTGGCATTTGACTCTTTCTCTTGGAGGGTGGTTGTCCACCCAAGGGTTTGGTTGAGAGGGAACAGTGGTAGTTACCTATGGCAATCTGGCAGTCGACAAACTTGTTTCCAATTTGCTTTATGGAACCATGGTGAAGACTCCAGGGAAAGATGCTGGAAGAATATCAGTTCTATTTCAAAGATAATTAGATCTTGTAAGATGAAATACCCTGTCCACCAAACTGAAAATATATTTCTATTACACGGGCAGACGTCTAAGAAGCAGTTTCCACTCTCCTAGACTTCCCAGTCACTTGCAGTGAATCAATGAGCCCTGCACACCAGACCACTGTCACACTGTAGTCTGGAAAGTTTCATTTCAACCCATTTTCCATATGAGCCGTGAAGAGCAGCCTGGTTTGTTACACTGGGTTCTATTAGTCACACCCTGGTATGTAACCTTCTGTAAATAATAATACAACCTTGTGCTGGCATATTCAAAAGAACATCAGCAAGAAGGCTTTCCCTGCACTCATCACTTAGGGCTGGGGAAAACCACATACGAATGGGTGGACAGGTGAAAACTCCAGTGGAAATGGGAAATACCAGTCAGGAAATTATCAGTTCAAGTGCTGAGTACCCATAGCTCCCATCAATGTAACTTGTGTGGTGGCTAAAATGGGGCAAAAGTGCTGGCATTGGTGACCAGGTATGGAGGAATGAGAACTACAGAGTGAACCTCTCTAATCTGGCACTCTTTCATTTGGTGACACCTGTAATCTGGCAGGGTTTTACTTAGCCAGACAACCACATCTCTTGGGTGTGGTCAAATTTCCCATGGTCCCATAAAGTTTGTTTCAAGCCATGAATCCTGGCTACCAGAGTTCTGTCCTGTTATTTAGCTGTAATTTACTCATCAATGTCTTGAAAGAGCCCCATAAGCAGTGGAAGTGATGGTAATGCTGCGAGACAACATTGACCTCCCAAGGTCCGGCAAATTCACTCATTCAGCACCAGTCAACTCCCCAGGGAGCCGGACTAGAGAGGTTCAACCTGTACTACTAAAGAAGGATTGGCTTATGGTTAGGTTGTTAAATTATCCCTGAACAGAAAAGAGCGTACTTCTAACCCCTTATGACCGGACATAAGGACAGAAACATGTCTGTCTGTTTCCCGTCTATAAAACCGGGATGGTGATGATAACAAAACTTTCCAACACCACCTTTTCTGTTTAGTTTTTAAACTCCTTGGAGCAGTGACCTTCTCCTAAACTGCTGAATACATCATGCATAGGGGTCCAGATCTGTTGTGCCCTGTACATGCTATGATAATATAACTCACAATTCCCCAGCTGTTCAGTCGGAACACAAGGTAAAAAACTGAATTTTGATGATTTTGATTCATACTTTTCCCTCTATTATGGGAAATTTAGGTTGAACATTAGGAAAAAAAAAAAAGCACCCTGTCCGGATGGTTCAGCACTGAAATAAATTCTGTGGAATCTCCATCATTGGAGATTTTTACAAGCAGGTTAGGGAAACTCTTGTCACGGATGCGCTAGATGGTACATGGTCCTGCCTTGAGTACAGGGGACAGGACCTGAAAACCTCCTGAGATTCCTTCCAGTTCCATGATGCTGTGCTTCATTGTCACATATCTAGTTATTAAGCACTATTGTAATGAACACAATTAAGGAACATTTGAAAACAGGGTCCCACCCTTGCATGTGAAACCTTCATGTGTCTCTCTCGTCATGTGTATTATGATATATAGACATTAATTACATGCTCACATAGTATTTTTCCACAGGACCCAAAGGCTTCTCCTGAGAAGAAAGCTTCACTATGGTGTCTCCTTTCACTCAAACCACAAAGCCACAGTAGGGTGGAAGGAGCCCCTCTTCCTTCCACAGAACCACACACAAATAGGAGCAATGGGACACCAAGAACTACTTTTACTGTTCCCCCAAAGCAAACCAACTCCACGCAGACTTTCCCTCGGGAGTATTCATATGTCTGTTAATTCCTTGGCTTCATTTGATACCCTTCTAGATCAGGTGAAGGTGGTGAGAGTATGGAATATATTTCCTGTGAGGGAAAAAACCATTAAAAGTTGTATACAGGAATGTATTGTCTTATATGAAAACTCCAGCATTTGGGGTAGGCAGGGTTGTACTCAGAATACAATTCTTTACAGAAAACTCACCTTTTGATCTCCCAGAAAAGAAAAAAATTCATTGCAAAGACAGAACATTTCAAATGTAATATTTTGTTTTGTGGTAAATTTTCCCCTTCCACCCCTTTTCTTTTTTTGGGCAGGGGAGGGATAAAGAGAGAGGACTTAAACCTCTAGTACTCCGAGTGGAGCACAGGTCATCTACAAGTCTCCTCTACTTCACTCTGTCTCAGAACAAAACTTCTAGCTGACCCCAGGAGTACCCCAGTTGTTGTCCTTCAATCTCAGTAGATCTTCTCCACATTGTCTGAGGTCCTTCTGTTTTGCATTCTCCTTATGGGTTCCATGTGAGAGCTTGATGGACTCTGCTGGATGATGATTTTCTGAGAGTGTGGTCTAGCCATTCCTGTTTCTTCTCTTGATTTGAACGTCAAGTGGTTCTTGTCCTGCTCTGTTTCAAACCTCCTCATTTGTGACAAAGTCTTAACATTTGATGTGAAGGAGGACCTCAAGCATCTGTTTATAAATGTCAGTAGCTTGTGATTGCATACAAGGACACACTCTTCCCATTTGGGCTGATGATCTGCAGTTTCATCTTTGCAGAATAAAGAGAGAGGACAAAGGGTATTTTTTGTGGGAGAAAACATGACTTTGTGGGACATAAATTGCCTTGAGCATGTCCCCTTCACCAAATCAGCGATTAGGCAAAATACCAGCAGCATGCTACACACCTGCTTTATGTCCCCACTGAATACTGAATACACGGCGAATTAATACCAACTCATGGGAATACGGGTGTGGAAGGTACCTTGGGATAGCATCAAGTCCCATCCCCTGTGCAGAGGCAGAGCCAAGTAACCCTACGACATCCTTGATGGGTGGTCGTCCAGCCTGTTCATGGACTCATAGAATCGTAGGGCTGAAAGAGACCTCAGGAGATCATCGAGTCCAGCCCACTGCCCTTCCGTTCTTAAAAACCTCCAAAGACTGGGTTTCTGCAACCTCCCTTGGCAGCTTATTCCAGTACTTAATGATCTTTAGAGTTAGCCAGTTTTCTCTAATATCTAACATACAATTCTCTAGCTGCAGGTTAAGCCAATTACTTCTTGTCCCACCTTCACTGGACATGAAGAACAAGCAATCACTCTCCTTTTTACAACAGCCTTTAGATATTTGGAGACTGTTTCTCCTGCCCTCTTCCCATCAGTTTTTCTTTTTTCAAGACTACACATGCCCCTTTCTTTCTTTCTTTCTTTCTTTCTTTCTTTCTTTCTGTTTTTTGTTTTTTGTTTAAACAATAACAAACCCTTTTTCTTCACACAGAACACAGTAGGCATGTAGAACTCCTTGCCAGAGGGTGTTGTGAAGACCAGGACTTTAACAAGGCTTAAAAAAAAAGCTAGATAAATTCATGGGGGTTAGGTCCATTCCTGTCTGTTAGCCAGGATAGATAGTAATGGTGTCCCTGGCCTCTGTTTGTCAGAAGCTGGAAATGGATGACAGGAGAGGGATCACTTGATGATTACCTATTGTGTTTGCTCCCTCTGGGGAACCTGGCATTGGCCACTGTCAGAAGACAGGATGCTGGACTAGATAGACCTTTGGTCTGACCCAGTGTGGCCGTTCTCATGTTCTTATGTTTACGACCTTATGACTCCCTGGCTGTGTCTACACTAGCCTCAAACTTCGAAATGGCCACGCAAATGGCCATTTCGAAGTTTACTAATGAAGCACTGAAATGCATATTCAACACTGCATTAGCATGCGGGCGGCCATGGCACTTCGAAATTGACACGCCTCGCCGCCGCACGGCTCGTCCCGACGGGGCTCCTTTTCGAAAGGACCCCGCCTACTTCGAAGTCCCCTTATTCCCATCAGCTCATGGGAATAAGGGGACTTCGAAGTAGGCGGGGTCCTTTCGAAAAGGAGCCCCGTCGGGATGAGCCACGTGGCGGTGAGGCGCGTCAATTTCGAAGTGCCATGGCCGCCCGCATGCTAATGAAGCGTTGAATATGCATTTCAGCTCTTCATTAGTAAACTTCGAAATGGCCATTTGCATGGCCATTTCGAAGTTTGGGGCTAGTGTAGACGTACCCCTGACAGGATCCATTTTACCCACCCTCTGGGGCCTGAAGGACTGAGCAAAAGGGGTGAAGGTAGGAAGAAAGGTCCACAGTAGGGAAGACACAGGGCCCTTTTGGATTCATAGCGGGAAAAAAAATCTCAGACTAGCCCTGCCACTCATAGCTACAAATCTTTCATTTTTCCTGCCACCAGCCTCCTCCGAACCCTGAGAAATGAGCTGGTTTGTAAAGAATCTATCATCTCTTTTCCAAGGTACAATGGTCAGGATGTGGCTAGCTGGTATCCACTGGGCCAGAGCCCAGGTCAGGAGCTGAGGTGAATTACTAAATCAAGTCAGGAAACGTACCAAGACAGGTATACTGGCAAGAGTCCTTACTAAGCTGTGACAGAAAATGACTACCAAGGTCAAGCTGGACTGGGGTCAAAGGAACCAGACAGGGTGAAAGACAAAGGTTGTGGCAGTAGCAAGTTGAACTCTACACCCCTGCTCAGATGGTTTCCTAGGGGCCAAGGTCCTGTTGAAGTACCTGGTGCGGGATGTCACCAAATTTGGAGGAGTCATGGAGCTCTGCACCCTCATCCTCAGCCAGATGAGACCTTCATTCACCAGGTAGAACAGAACAGGGTGACAGCCTAGAACAGCCTTGTCAGCACAGATACCAGAAGCAGTCAATACAATCCATCTAGAGCGAGGGGGGCACAGAGGGGCCAGAGTCAGGGTGATGGTGTTCCCCACCACTTTCCCAGACATCTGAGACCTCCTCACTCCCTACAGCCCAGTTCAAAACCAAACAGCCGGGTCCCTCTTCTGGTCTTTGTCTTGCTTCCCAAGCAAGAGGTGTCCCCAAGCTGCACCTCCTCACCGTCTCAGGTGACCAAGGGCATGGCCATTGTCAGCACGCAAGCAGCTGTCACACCTGAAACTCCCGTCACCGCTGAGGTACTGGTGCTGACCTAGGGAAAGTGAGGCACACGCAGGGGGTTATTGCTGGAGCATAGAAAACACAGGCAACATAATAAGGAGGATAAAATTCCTTCACTCCCCTCTTCATCCCATTGACCAATCAGGAAGTGGCGAGGTTCAGTCACTGTGCCTGACCCTTCAGAAATTGCTGGGTAGACCTTTCCCAAGCTCCCCAGTGACAAAATGGACATGTCATTTACTAAGGACACCACAGTCCCTGGTTTCTAGAGGTGTGGGTCCCATGACCAGGGCCAGTGGGGAGAAAGAGGTCAGTTGCCCCAGGGCCTGGTGATTCAAAAGGGCTTGGGGATCCCAGCCAGCCCCACTGCTGCTACTGCAGGAGTGACAGTGGCCAGAGTCCTGGGCCCTTTAAATCACGCCAGGCAGCTCTGAGAGCCGACTGACCCAAGCCCCACCCCTTCCACCCAAGCCCACACCCCTTTTGGAAGCACAGGTCTCCCTCCAACTTGCCCAGGGACCACAGCAATAATTTTCCTGTCCTTGCCAGATATTTATATAAATGACCAAAATTCTTCAAGGTCCATATTGTACCCTGCATCCTTGTCTCCCAAGCCACAGATGGTTTCCTGCACTCAGCCATCCGAGCCTTCCCCACTTGAAATAACACAGCACAGAGAAGAGCAATTTTCTGGTTGCATTTCCTTCTGAAACCCCATCCTATCAGCAGCCCAGCTTTCAGAGCTGTGGAAACACTGCAGAGAGGGCTGGTATTTCAAGGACAAGGATGGGGAAGCAGACAAAAAATTATAAAAGTTCCAGAGCCAAACTCATAATGTGGTTTAGCTGGGGCTGGCTTTCAATCAAGTCTCCAAGGCGGCCAAACGTGAAATTATAACTTTAAACAGAACGTCATCCCACTGCGCCACCTTCCCCATTCAAGCAGAGGAATCAAGAAAGCAGCTCTAATAAACTGTGCTTTAGATAAAGCTTGGGTGAAAGCTTAGGTTAGCTGTGTAACTGGCTTCTAGACAGACAAAATGTCCACCTGATTTAAGAGCCATCATAAGAAAAAATTCAAACATGGCAGGTTTGATTCCCCAAAGATGAATTAACAAAAGGGGGTTCCTGTGATAATTTTTACCATCCACCTGGGAACTGTCTCACTAGCACACAGGCCCTACTCATGTGCAAAGATTGCTTGGTTTATTGTGTGTATCTGTTGTGACATAGTGATCAGAAAAATGGGAGTAAGGATTATCTTATGATAATGAACTAAGGGTATGTCTACATAGCAAAGTTATTTCAAAATAGCTTTGCTAGCATCTACACGATACAACTGCTCTTTCAAAATAATGTCAAAATAGCGGTTGGATTCTTTCAAAAGAGGAAGACCTCATTCCATGAGGAAAAGCACCTATTTCAAAACAGAGATGGTGGAGACAGGGAATAGAGGCTATTTTGAAATGAGACACAGTAGGTGCATCTACACTTGCGTTCCTCTTTCAACAGTGATATACAAATGAGGGGAATTGAAAATGCAAATGAGATGCATATTTGCATATTTGGCATCTCATTTGCATATTATTATTTCAAAGGAGCTTCTTTTGAAAGAAGAAAACCAGTATAGATGCTGCTCTTTTGGAAGTAAACCCCATCTTCGAAAGAATCCTTCTTCCCTTTATTTAATGGGAAGAAAGATTCTTTCAAAGATGGGGTTTACTTTCAAAAGAGCTGCATCTACACTGGCTTTCTTCTTTCGAAAGAAGCTCTTTTGAAATTAGAATATGCAAATGAGGTGCCCACTATGCAAATTTACCTCATTTGCATGCCTCTTTCGAAAGAGGGGTTAAAGTGTAGACACACTCAGTATATCCAATGGCTCTATTTCAAAATAGGCTCTTTTGTGTGCAAACACTGTTTCGAAACAGCTGAGTGCTATTTCCAAATGTATTTTGTGGAGCAGCGGTATGTCACTAATTATGCTGCGGTGTAGACATACCCTAAATGATTAGACCCACATTCTAGGTCCTGTGCCTTTACTATTTCAAGGACGTTGACATCACAAGGTGTTAACTAAACTTGGGACCCTGCTGCCTGCACACAGAGTAGTAGACAGTCCCCATCCCAGGGAGCTCATGAACTTAAATCAATGAGAAGTCAGGAGAAATGGAAGCGTTTTCATCCCCACTTTACAGATGAAGAATTTTGCAAATAGGAATTACGTGAGTTGTCCAAGGTCACACAGGAACACTGTGGCAGAGCAAGGACTAAGGTCAAGGTTCTTACCTGAGACTCAGGAGACCTAATTACACTACAATTCTTTGTCTCCTACTATACCGTTCATGGACTTTTTGTGGTCAAATGACTTAATGCCTTTGAGCTTCTGTTTTTTACATGCATAATACAGGGATAACAGATGTTTGAGAAAAGTATCTTAGTGTCTATCAAATTGTAGTACCCAAGGGCACTGAGAGCTCATACTAGGGCGAGTGAAGTCTCTGCAATACAACCTTGGCTAACAGCCAGCTGACCTTTAGCTCATACGGTAGAGCACAGGGCTTTAACCCTTATAATGTCAGGTTTAATCCCTGCTGTTAGCAACTTGGGTGTGTCAGTGTGATGAAATAGTTTAAATATGATTTTTTTTCTAGTCACTGGGATGTTTTACAGATTTGTGGAGAGTGGTCAAAAAGCTGACAGCTAGCACCTTTTCAGTGAAAAACTGAAAACCAGTAACTTTCTCATGAAAGTTTTTATTTGGTCAAAAAAAACCCACTATGTGTTGAAAGTAAGGTTTAGAGGAACTATTTTCAATCAGTCAACTAAACAAACAACTAATACTTGTCTTCTTTACCGGATTGCTGCGAAGCTTTGATCTCAAATGGGCTGGACTGCGGAAAGGAAAAAGTACTACTTAAAATTAAATATAAAAGTAAAATGTTTAATAACTAAGCTTAGCATATTTAATTACAGCAGCTGACATGGTGAACTAGTGAAACCTGAAACTCTACTGAGAGACAGCTAAGTAATTGTTAGTGTCATTTTTTTCAAATGGTAAACTGAGGAAGGGAGCAATTAAGGGACAGTCTCGCACCTGGGACAGAACCAAAATTAGAAATCAGTATCACAAGCCTCCCATTGCCCTGTTCTCAACCTCAGCCTCCCCTTACCTTTAAATGACCAGTTTTCTACCTATAGCAAGTTGTCCATGGAGTGGAAAGGAGAAGAATCCAGACAAAGCAGCTAGCTCTCATGCTAAGGGAAGGTTGATTCAGATTGTCTATTTCTTTTCTTATACATGCCCTTTGTTACAGAGCGTAACAAACAATAATAATTCATTTAAAATCTACATTTACAAAACATCTTTTCATGAAAAGCATTTTGCTAGCCCATACTGGTAGACAAACTACAAACAACAGAGTGCTTTTATCCTTCCATCTGAAATGCAGTCAGTTCTGGGGTGAAGCACAGCGGTGGTTTGACAGAGCAGAACAACACTGTCACAACAGTGTGGAACTGGAAATGGTAAGCACTTGAAGTAAAGGATAGGACAGTTTAGTATGTGGTCCCAGATAAATATTGATGGACCTAACCTCCAGGGATTTATCTAGTTCTTTTTTGAACCCTGTTATAGTCTTGCTCTTCACAACATCCTCTGGCAAGGAGTTCCACAGGTTAACTGTGCTTTGTGTGAAGAAGTCCTGGGTTTGCGGATGCCTGGTGATAATTTGTATCCATTTCTAACTGTTTGCCATTCTCCAGGCAGAATGAAGGGGGCTGATCAGTTATTTATTTCCCACCTTTCCAGAATACATTCCTATTTAAGGGCAAAATCAAGAACTAGAGTCCGGAGCTAGTCTATGTTAGCCTAGCTCCCAGGGACTTCAGTAAAGCAAAGCCAGTTCACACCAGAAGAGGTTCTGCCCTAAAATCTGGAAAGCAGGCCCCAGACAGAGAATGCAGTTTTGCCACTGTCTGAAAAAACTTCAGATCGGGACGTCAAGAAACCCTGTCTCCTTTCCCTGCCTTGGCAGAAACCACAGTGTAAACTCCAACCATACTATGAAATATGGTTCCCATTATCTCAGAACACTGCTTATTATCACACTGAGAATTTTTTTCCCCACATTGACTGATTGCACATCAAATGCGTCTCACACCAGGCAGAACTGACAGATTTTGCCTGAGGAAATCTTCTTTTTCCACTCGAGGGCTGTTCTTTTTTTTTTTTTTTTTGTCTTGCTTTTCCTTTTAATCCACCTAAGAGTATTATAAAACAGGCCACTCTTTATTTCTGCTGATATGCCATCCTCAGAGCTAGCAGCACAAAGCAGTTATCTGGAATCACAGAACAGGGTCACACCTACAAACCAGGCAGTCCAAACCTGATGGGAGGCCCTGGACGACCAAGCAGATAAAAGCCTCCCTTTCTCCCCTCAAAAAACGAAAGATAAAAAGCTTGTCTGGCGTATCAGATGGTCGTTTGAAAGGGGCGTCTGACAAAAATCTGTCTATTAATTGTGTGAGGGAACTATTGCTACTGATTAGAAGTGGTAAGACGGTGAAGTGTTTTGCTGCAGGGAATGTCAACTTTTTGCCAAAAAGGAAAAAAAAAAGAAAGAAGGACACTTTTCTGCTTTTCTGTGAATCCTTTAACCCTCAATTTTCCACCCCAAAATAATGCTTGATGGAAAATTTTCAACCAGGAGGAAAATCGCCCCCCGAGTGTCCCTCTAGCCAGGCTGTGGTTTTTCTACTCCAGTGGTCCATATAGTCCAGTGCTTGCAGCTTCCATGACCCAGCCCTCTGGTTAGGTTTCATTGTGGGGCAGCAAATGCCCAGCTGGACTTCAAATAAGCCATTCCCCTGCCCCATTGGGCTCCTCTTCTGCTCAACTTCCAGGCAGTTTCTAGCCTCTTAGCTACTTTTGAGCCCTATCCTATTCTGCCAGAGAGTGCAGACACCCAGACTGCTTTCCCTTCATCCTTGCTCCGAGGCCTTGCAGAGCTCTTCCATTGTAGGAGAGCACTGTCACCCCAAACTTTTTCCCTAGAGGCCTGTTGTCCATGCAGGTTCTCACTGACTCCCCTATCTGGGGCCATGGTAGGTTCTCCCAGAATCCATCCTGGTTCTTACAGCTTCTATCTTATGGCCTCTTAAAAGAACTTACTTTCATCCTGTAGGTCTGTCCATAGCTAGAACACTCTCAGCAATTTTCATGAAGCCCAGGTGTTCATAAGGCTGTCACCTGATTCCATCATTCCATTCTGCAGAAAAGGACCTGGGCAATAAAAATGGATGAGAAGCTGGATATGCGTCAACAGTGTGTCCTTGTAACCAAGAAGGTTAATGGCATATAGGGCTGCATTATTAGGAGCATTGCCAGCCCATCTAGAGAACTTAACTTAGTTGGGACTGGTTCTGCTTTGAGCAGGGGTGGACTTGACCTCCTGAGGTGTCTTCCAACCCTATGATTCTGTGGTTCATTGTATAAGCTTGTTTCCTTGGCTTCTTGCATTCATGTACAGATGCCTAAGATAACTACCCAATTGCCTTGCTTTCTCAGTGCTAGTCAGGAGTCCTCCCCCGTTGCACCTTCCTCCTTGGCTGGGTCTACACTTGCATCCCTCTTTCAAAAGAGATATGCAAATGAGGTATAAATTTGCATATCCAATGTCTCATTTGCATATTCTTGTTTCGAAATAGCTTCTTCCAAAAGAAGAAGACCAGCGTAAACACTGCTCTTTCAAAAGTAAACCCCATCTCCAAAAGAATCTTTCTTCCCTTTTTTTGTAGGACGAAGGATTCTTTCAAAGATGGGGTTTACTTTCGAAAGAGCAGTGTCTACACTGGTATTCTTCTTTTGAAAGAAGCGCTCTCGAAATAAGAATATGCAAATCAGGTGTCAGATATGCAAATTTGTACCTCATTTGCATTTTTGATTTGCGTCATTTGCACAGCTCTTTCCAAAGAGGAATGCAAGTGTAGACACAGCCCTTGTGTTTCTTCCGGGTATCCCACTTCACCGCTTACCTCAAGACTTAGGTCAGCCTGAGTTAACTGAAGATTTGCAGGCAATCCACAGGATTAAACATGCTACTAAAAGCAAGTCACTGAAAACATTTCTAAACAATCAACCACATATGGTGAAAACACCCCGTGTTCTGCTCCCTGAGAACTTGTCCACAGCAGAATAAAAGTACTGAGGTAATGTGCTCCTATCACAAAATTTAAGCCCAGAAAGAACCACTGTAATTATCTTGTCTGACTTCCTATGTAGCAATGAATAACTTGAAATTCCCCAGCAGGTGCTTTATAGCAGAAAAACACAAATGCCTGCACGGATGATGAAATCCATGCTTTTGGTACTGTGCTCCCTCCATTTCTTTGCCACCATTAAGCTTAGTTTCATTTGGGTGTGATTCAGTTTATCTCAGGACCATTTTGCATATTGCATAACTTCATTTTGATGGATTCTTCTTTTTTCATTCTTGAAAGACCAACTATATTATACGCATTCTCTTGCTAACGAAAACTGACCATGAAGCTGAGTCTTGGAACACAGGGGGCCCATGTGTTGTATTCATATATTGAGAGCCAATGGCTGTCTCTACACATGGTTATGAGCCATCCAGAAGATGATAATGAGGCATGGATGTAAATTTCCTGTGCCTCTTTAGCATATGGGCATGTGATTCAGAGTACAGAAGAAGCTCTTCCAGACTCCAAAATAAACATGAAGACATGAGGCCCACGGGGCTCTTCCGGAAGGAAACCCTCCTCCCGGAAGCCCCTTCTTCCCCAAAATTTTGAGGAAGAAGCGGCTTCCGGAAGGAGGGTTTCCTTCTGGAAGATCCCCATGGGCTGTGCATCTGCGCATGCATTTTGGAGTCTGGAAGAGCTTCTTCTGGACTCTGAATCACGTGCTCATAAACTAATGAGGTGTGGGAAATTTACATCTGCGCCTCATTAGCATCTTCCAGATGGCTCATTATCATGCCGCTTTCGGAAGAAGTGGCATTTGTAGACACAGCCAGTGAGTTTGTGAGAGACAGAAAAAACAGAATAATAGCTGGGTATTTCCCCTGGCCAAGTAAACACAAATTCACTGAAGTAAATAGATTTTCCTACCACAAATCTCTGGCTATGTTCAAAGACAGTAACTCAACTACTGGGGATAAAAGCTCATATAATTTCTATTCCATTCCGTTGTGTTTTCAGTTAATCTTTTGTGTTTGTACAGTACTAACCACAATGAGGCCCTTGAACCAGAGCTAAATTTGTGCCGGGACTTACCAGGACTTGCCAGGGCTCAGCAGTTCATAGCCCCAGCATCTCTGGACTTGCCACCCCAGGTAGGTAAATAAAAACATTGCCAAACCTCTTTCATTACAAATTAAGCCAGCAACGGGCAACCTGGGCTAGTGAGTGGCCTGTAGGAGCGGCCTTCCATCATCTCAGTGGGCCACAAGATTGTGGTAACCAAGACGGTCTCCCGGCATAGGGTAGTTTTGCTAACTGGGCTTGCATGCCTAGAATTTGCAGATGTGCTGATTGAATCGTAGCAGCCATTTGATTGGCTGCATAGGGAGCACACGGCTCTCACAGCTGATATTGTGTCAAATCAGGACGCACCTCACTTCACATGCCTTTTCGGTACGAGCACGTCACTTTAGTAGGCTACACACAGAACCCTGACTGGCCTCATGCAGTCCATGGGTCATAGGTTGCCCACCTGTGAATTAAGCACTGCCTGGAGCATAGGTGCTGCAGTCAGAAACTCATGGAGCACTAGAACTGAAAGGGACCTCAGGAGGTCATTGAGTCCAGCCCCTTGTCCTCATGGCAGAACTAAGCACCATCTATATCATCCCTGAGAAACATTTATCTAACCTGTTCTTAAATAGCTCCAATGATGGAGTTTCTACAGCCTCCCTAGGTAATTTTTGCCTGTAATTAACTACCCTAACCACACTCATACAAGTAATACAAACGAATAATAAGGTGTTAGCTTAATCAACTGGAAGAGTTCTTGAAGGACAAGTGGTGACGATAGGGTCTAGGACTGGATGTTGGTAATAATTTGCAGAAGGTCTATTCCAGCAGCAATTTATGGGTCTGCGCTGATTTAACTGAGCACAGTAGTACATCGGAAGAGGCAAAGCCAAGATCGTGTCAATTCCTTGCCCCTCCCTGTCCAACTCCTACTCACTGAGAAAGGAAGAAATCTGCAAAACCCACATTCCCGATTGTATTCTGACCCAAGGTCCAGGATGGAAAAGAGGGTAAGACCAGCAAGGCGGTTGCAAGAGGAGATAAAAATTTGTCATGCAAATAGAGGCAAAAAAAATCTTTGAACAGGAGCTAAAAGAACCCCATGTGAATAGGAGGTTCTGAGAAGCACAAATTATGATAATTTTGAATATATGATGCCTGCAGTAATACTGTGTTGATTTTGTGATTTGGGCTACAGGGCACCAGATGTTCAAAACAATCATAATTTGTGCTCTCAGAACCTCATAAGAACATAAGAACGGCCATACTGGGTAAGACCAAAGGTCCATCTAGCCCAGTATCCTGTCTGCCAACAGTAGCCAATGCCAGGTGTCCCAGAGGAGGTGAACCAAAGACAATGATCAAGTGATTTGTCTTCACATGGGGGTTCTTTTAGCTTCTGTCCAAAGATTTTTTTTCTTCCATTTGCACGACACATTTTTATCACCTCTTGCAAATGCCTTGCTGGTCTCACCTCTTTAGCCCTCCCGCACATCCATTAATCTTAATTTCATATCGTATTAGGTGTTTCACATGCCCTGACAGGAAGTTCTGTGCATGACGGTCATTCCATTACACTGTATCATGTGGCAGATATGCCGACAGCTGAAGCTGGGAGCAACGTTCAGGAGGGATTGACAGGGGTCGTTCCGTGCATATTGACCTGGTGAATCAGTGGGAGTTCAGATGGGGATTCCCTGAAAGCCACTGAAGCAATAAATAACCTGAAATTATTGTGCTGGGAGAAGGCAGTGGGAGGGGGTTACAAGAGAAGCACTTAGCAAACTTTGACTGATTGTCTCGTGTTCTCTACGAAAAGCTTTCCATTCAAATGTTTGTGCAAGGTCAACTTAATGAGGAAGTGTGTGTTAGGAAACTTGGGGTTGGGACCAGTCTTGGGAATCTTGGACTTGTGCTGGACTGGCAAGCTGAAGGATGCCGGTTTCCCATGCTGGATGATCTTTATTGGCAGAGATGGCTGTGCTGCCCATTTTGCCTGCAAGAGCGGGAGAGCCTTGATCATGACAGCTGTTGCTACACAAGAGGCTTTTCTCAGCAAAACTGGGCTTTTGTCAAGAAAAACCATGGCACATCTACACACAAAATGTGCTTTGTTGACAATTTGTACACAAAACCCAGCACATCCGCCGACAGCATTATACCACTCCCCGTTCAGGCATAACGCCTGTCTCAGGAGTGTTCTGTCAACAAAACAGCCATGTAGATGTCCCGGGGCCCTTCAGTCGACAGAAAGGACTCACAGTTCACTGGGCAACCCTGTTTGCAGAGCTTCCGGGCAACTGTTCTGTTGAGAGATGGCCGGGCAGTTTGACTGCTCTCTGTAGACAGAGCAGGTCGCTCTTTTGATCTGCTTTTAGGTGTAGATGCAATTTGTCGAAAGAAGTTATTCTGGGAAATCCCTTCCGGCAGTTACTTCTGTTGACAGAGGCTTCTCATGTAGATGTAGCCTAGGAGGAAGGATTCATGCAGGGGGAAAGAAAGCTTTGAATGATTCTGAGGAGCTTGTTATTATTTGCCTTACAGTACTAACTAGAGGCTCAACCAAGAGTCAGCTGCTGCACATGCGCATAGCACATGACCCAAAGAGACAGCAAGGAGAACTCAGGGAGAGGGTCCAGAGTTACTCAGAAGATCCATGACAGAGATGAGAAAGAACAAAGACTGCTTAGTGCCAATGCAATGTGCTATCCACCAGAAAGATTGTTCTTTACATGGCTGCAGCTCAATTACCATAACCTTTGCCCGTTTCCTGAAATCAGAATCTCTGAGCTTTGGAGCTGCTTGATTCAGGAGCCCCTCCTTTGCCCCATCCTCCCATGCCATCTACTGACTGCCCTGCTTCTAGGCTTCTGCATACCCTCCTTCCCGTGCCACTTCACCCACTGCAACTCCACCTCTCCTGGCCTTTCGGGAAAGGGTTCTGAAGCCTATCTGTGCACGTGGCAGACTTTGCATTCTTGTGTCCCCTGGACCTGTTCCAGGATTTGATATGCCCCAGACTCTTCTGGATGTCAGAACACACAGAAATTCGGAGTACAGAGGTTCAGCCCAGCCATAAGTCTTTAAACAGAGGAGCTGTGGGAATGCAGGCCAGGCTGGGTAGGAAGATAGCTTAGGAACAAGGGGTAGAGCCAAAGATCTCTGACTTTCTCCCCAGAACCCAAGCAGATGCTACAGATTGGGTGGTGGAACTAACTAGGAGTGTCCAGAGCCTGTCTTCAAAGATTTCTGCTGGTGGAGGAAGGTTTGGAAATAGCAAAGCTCAAGATTCCTGCTGGTGAGGGGAGGGATGTCTAGCCAACCCCAAAGGTAGTTGAAGTCATAGGAGTTTCAGGCCAGAAAGGGCCAATAGACATACTAGTCTGATGTCGTGTATCTCATATCCCAACACCTCCACCCAGAAGCCACACACCAAGCCCAACAACTGACAAACGTTTAAAGCCAACACAAGATGAGAGAATAAGAACATAAGAATTGCAGCACTGGGTGAGATGGTCCATCTAGCCCCGTATCGTGTCTTCTGACAGTGGCCAATGCCAGGTGCCCAAGAGGGAATGAACAGAACAGGTCACCATCAGGTGATCCATCCTCTGTTGCTGATTCCCAGCTTCTGGCAAACAGAAGCTAGGGACACCATCCCTGCCCAGCCTGAGTAACAGCCATTGACAGACCTATCTGCCAGGCTTATTCACTGTTCCCTATCACCACCATGCTTATTTTTGAGTTTAAAGTCTTTTATCCTTTCAGATGGTTTAGGGAAGAACTTTTTCTTCCACTCCGTCATAATCTATCATTGGGTGAGAAAAATCATCTAACCTAACCCCAGAGGAAGGATTTGTTGTGTCTGTACCAACCAAGACAGGGAGCTATCCAGCCTCCTTTTGAAAACCTCCAGCAAAGGGGCTATGTGTCTCTGCTTTAGTTCCCCCCTTGTTCCCTGGACTGAGCATTCATTCCTTTCCTGCTTTTGCACCATGCTTTGCACTTCCCATTCCCATGTCTAGTTCATAGTCACAGGCTGTGCTCACTACGAGAGAACATAGTCGTTTCAGATTGCCAACTTTCTCACTGAACAAGGCCAAACCTGCTTGCGCCGCCCCTTCTCCGAGGCCCCGCCCATGTACACCATCCCCCGGTCGCTCACTCTTCCCCACCCTTGCTCACTCGCTCATTTTCACCCAGCTGAAGAGGGTCCCTTTTGGATCAGGTGTTCAGCTGCAAACTGACAGGTGGCACCATCACTTGGGATTCCCCTGACAAGTATGGTGGTAGATTTTTTTTCGAGACCCATGCTAGACAAATGGTGCTGTGTGTTACACCCCACTTTGGTTAGTAACCTGGATAAACAAGATGGCCCTCACTCTCAGAGGTTAAGGAAAAGTTACGAAAGTGGATGCTTTGGACACCAAACTTCTTGTCCCTCTGATTTCAACAGTCATGCATTCCTGCTTTTCTAATTATAAGGCAAGAGGGAAGACATGGGCAGAAAGAACAGACACAGCCAGGGAGAGATTCTGAGTGGACTTGAAGACAAACAGGAAGACAGCTGACTGCCCAGTAGCAGACTTGAAGAAGGTCCCTGTGTAGCTCGAAACCTTGTCTCTTTCCCCAACAGAAGTTGGTCCAATAAGAGATATTACCTCAACCACCTTGTTTCTCTAATCCCCAGCAGATTAACAGAATTAATCTTCACTGCTGTCAGGTTTCAAATTTTATTTTATGATTCTATATTCATCATGCACACAAACCTTCGTTACTTTATGAGCCAGACAGGGAATGAACAAGCTCATTCAAACTTGACCTCAGTCATAAACCCCTCTGCCGAGACGGCTGTGGGTTAGCAGAAACAGAGCAAAATAAATTATGAAGCTTTAGCACTCTCTCTCTCTCTGTCTCTCTCTCTCACTCATTTGGTTCGTCCCCACCTGTTTAGTCTTCATGGAAATACTGGCTTTTATTCTTTCCTGTCTGGCAGAGACACGTCCCTTTTCTTTTTCTGGCAACTGAAAACTGAACTAATGGTGAAAGTTTAGGGCTCCCAGTAGAAAGAACAGCTATGCGGGCCAAGTGAAGTGGTCTTCCTGTGGAAAACTTGTTTTGGATGGAAGAGGTCAGTCAAAGTGGTGGAAACAATAGACGTTACAGTTGAAACAATAACGTTTCTTGCAGATCTTCTGGGCCAGGGGCTGGCAACCAAAATAGCAAGAAGAGCCATTTTTTTTTCAAATTCGGTAATAAACTCAATAATTCAAGAGCCTCAATACATGTGAATACGTGATGATCTTTTATAAATAATGTCAAACTAGACTGTTTGTAGCCCCTGGTTGAAGAGCAGCGCACACACAATGATTCATAATGTGATGCGTGTTCACTACAGGATGTTCACAAACTTTTGATATATTCTGTTTCCTCACACTTTACATGCGTGTGTTTGTACCACTCTCTTCCTGACTGCCACTCCCGAACCCACTTTAATTGTGCCACTTTACTTCATGTTTAATTTGTTTTCTTTCTTAAAACGTGTGTTGCCCTTCATAGTAAGAATGCCGCAAGCTCCCTTTTCCTTTTCAAAATCTAGACTCTATGTGCAACAGAATCAAAACACAGATCCAGTTTCACACCCCCAATGCACTGCACATATTAAAGGGGGCATTATTCAATGTTTCGAGATCACATGTCATTTGCTATTTAGATATAAGTTGTTAATTGTTGGGCTTTTAGACCTTCTCCATTTATTGAAAATAATCAGGAGTGTTTTGTTTTTTTTTAAATTTGCAATGATAGTAAAACCCCCATATGCGGGATTTTGACTTGTGCTTTACTTGTTTTAACGTGAGTTAAGTGCAAGTCGAAATCCCCTCCCCAGCAAGTCACAATCCCCTCCCCAGCTCCCTGCTCCAGTCCCCAGCTTCCCTAGCTAGGGAAAGCTTGGTGGACAGACAGTCATACTGCCGTGGCTTCTCCTCGGCTTCCCCCAGCTGGGAGAAGCCGCACTACCACAGCTGTCTGCCCATCCAGCTCCCCTGGCTGGGGGAAGCTGGGGAGAAGCTGCGCCTAGCTGTCAGAGTAGCAGGCAGCAGCTTGTTTCCTGGCTGCCCACCACTCTGAGAGCCAGGAAACTGACCCACACTGGTGCGCTCGTGAATTTCCCAGCTCCTGCAAGCCAGGGGACCTGGGAACCAGGTGAGAGCCTTGGTCCTGGCACTCCCTCCCCGCCCTCTGCACGGCTTCTGCAAAATTTGAGTTAGGTGAGAAAGTGCAGGAGTGCAACCCTCGCGTAACTCAGGGGTCTACTGCAAAGCACTGGGAGCCATAAAGAAATCCTTAAAGAGCTACATGCGGCTCCGGAGCCGCAGGTTGCAGAGTCCTGCTCTGAGCCCTATCCCATAAATTTGCTCCTCACCCCATAAAAACAAAACAGGGGAGTGATGTCCAAAAGCTACTTTTGACTTACAAAACACACAGCTTTGGTTTGGTTTTGATGTTTGAAACCATTCTCTTGGGTCATCTTTCACAAGGAGTTCGTACCTCTCTGACTGAATTCAGCACACACTTATGGCGCTCCAGGAAACCCCACTTGATTGACTTCACTTGGCAAAGTGGAAATACTTTTACATTATCCAATCACACGCTTTTAGAAGGTTCTCCTCAGAAATATCCAGGGCTGCCCCAAACAGCATCTTGGGGCCTTCTTGAACGAGACACTAGATCACATCTTCCATGAGAGCATCAAGATCATTGGTAGGATAGTAGCTCAGCCTGCAAAGGCCTTGTGTCAAGGCAGGGGACTAGGAGCAAATTGGTTTGTACAGTATGCAGCTATGTTGCTGCATGATGGGGTTCTGCTAGTCCCTCCAACCCAAGCCTGGGCTGCAGCTGGCCAGGAATTGGGCAGCAGACTTCCAATGACAACGTAGAGTCTGCTGAAAGCATCATTGCAGTTTCAGTTAACACTAATCTTACCTATGGGTCTTCCCTATGCCCCACCATTGTAAGAGAGGCTAGTGGGAAACTCTGCTTCTGAAGGTAACATACTTTAGACAAGAAACCGAATCAAATTCCTGACCCAGGGTCTTCTCTCTAAAAGTAGAAGGATTAAATCTATTTGTCCAGGACATTTCAATGTCGGTCACTGCAGTATCAGAATATGTTCTTACCATTGCAATTCTAAATCTTGCAAACTGTTTGTAGAGCATGCTTCACCCTTAGCATCAAGGAAAGTTTTGTCTGCATCGGGACTTCAGGGGTCAATTCACTTTTTGTCCTGAACTGCTATGTAACACTGCTACAGGTTGTTCAACAGCTGCTATGGACCACCCCACAGGTGGCTACATTTCAGCACTAGATAGTCTGCAAGCTGCTCTGGGAATCATTGAGACGGAAAGTGGAGCATAAATGCACGATATTGCTCTTACACGAGTTTTTGCTGGATCAGCTTGATAGAGGAATCCCTGACCTTTAAGTCATGAAGCATTAGCTGGGGAAATTTGATGGCTTGGGTGTTTAGTCCCTTCACTGGTCTCTGTTGGCCTGTAGACCACTTTACTGAAGGAACGATGTGTTCTCCTTCTTCTGAGATTGTTTGCATAGAAACATGACCAAAAAATAGATCCACTGGGTGGCTTTTTCCTAATTATCAACACCCGTGTTTACTCACCTTCTCCAAGGATTTAAGTCACAGGCAGCTAGGAAAGCAATTTTATCCTGTTATCCCATACCTTATTTTTAGCCACGGTGCTTATTTTCTTTTCTGCAGCCTGTAATATAGTTAATAAAAGGACAGGGAACTAAAGCAAGAAAGCTGTCATATTGATTTGAGTCCAAATCATACTCCATCATGCAATGGCTGTGGAAAAATATAAGTAACTCATCAAGACATCCACTGCTACTGTATTTCAGTCAGTAACAAGCTTCACATAGGCTGTGTCTCTGTAGATTCTGTTCCTACAACAGAAAAGTTGGCCTAAAAGGGACTACAGGTTGAACCTCTATAATCTGTAACTCTCTCATCCAGCAATATCCATAATCTGGCATGATTCTAGTTTGCCAGACAACTAGTCTCATGAAGTTTGTTTCTAGCCACCACTCCTGGCTGTCAGTGTTCTGTGTTGTTATTTAGCTGTAATTTACCCCTACATGTCTTTTAAGAGCCCAGTAGACAGTGGAAGTGCTGGCAATGTACTAGACAATATTGACCTCCAGTGATCCATGAAATTCTCTCATTCAGGCCCAGTCAGGTCCTGAGGTTACTGGATGAGAGAGATTCAACCTATAGTAGTGAGATCAGAGTAGAAGAGTGGTAGCTGAGATCTGGTCACATTATGCTTGGTGCTGCACATACACATAGTAAGATTTCCCTAAAAATTTTACTTAATCTAGGCCAGGGTCCAATGTCGTTAACTCACTCTCAGTTATACTTTTTCCCACTTGTGGTCCCATTGATATCTACGGAGATACATGAGGGTTGAGGTAGCGCTGCTTATGAGAACAACGATTGGACTCTAGCTCCATGTGTGTTAAAAGATGCCAGGCCCCCATTGGAACTGGAATCAGCCACCCCGAAGAGATTCAGATTCCAAGGCCAGAAGGAATGATTGTGATCAGTAGAGTTTGACCTCCCATGTAACACAGCCCATAAAACTTCTCTGAGTTAGTGCCACACTTGTCTAGGGACAGCTGGATGCTGCTTAACAGGGCTAAGAGTTCCACCTTCATGCTTCCCATTGAGTTCTTCTTCTTCTTAAATATTTGAGATGCATGGGGAGGAGTGATTGGCAGTCACTTGTCTGACAACAACCACATTTCAGCTACCACAGCATCTACTGAAAGAATCCCGGATCTTTCCTTTATAATCCTGGAAGACCCCTCCAGGAATGCTGGGCATCCTTTTGGTGCATTGTGGTTCTCCTAGGATGAGCGACAAGAGGCCCATGACTCTGCCATCAAACCTCATGGAGTTTAGATGGTCTGAAACGCATCACTCATGGAGCAGAAAAAAACCTTAGTGGTGCTCAGCACTTTGCAAGATCAGGCCCTTTATTTATGCTCCCAGCTCCTGGGCAAGATGTGCTTGCACCTGATCAGTACCTGGAAGGTTGAAGATACAGTGGCACCGCCGCGCCAATACAAGGACGGATGGCAGACAGAGGCAGGGTGGTTGGGGCTCATGACGAGTGGGGAGTAGTATGGAAAAGGGAAAAAGAAGGCTTGTGTTAATTGGCACTGAGAGCCTGTGATATCAGGGTGATGTCAGTCCAGCAGGTGGTAATTTTTTCCAGCTCAGCTCCAAACCATGTGGGCCTTGTTTTTGTTTACTTTTCCTCTCGGCTCTGAAAAGGCCAGTGAGCGAGTTCTCCATCTAGGCCCTCGTGCGCGCTGCCTGTGAATCACTCAGCCAGGAGCCTCGCTGCCCTCACACCGGCCTGAGGAACGCCTTGCAAAGAGGGAGTGTAAATACACACAGGCAGGGGCCGTGGTGCTTAGCAGAGTTCACAGGCACAGCGGCCGACGCCACAAATTTCTCTTGGAATCATTTGTCTTCTGCTGTCCCTCGTCACTGCAGTTCAATCTGGGATGTTGAAAGCTGACTCTATCCCCTTCTTTCCTCACTCTCCACTTTCTTGGAGGGTGACGCTCATGGCTTCCTCTGACAACTTTACGATGGCCATGCCCCTTCCACTCCTCACTTGGCACCAGCCAGGCAATGCCACATCTGAGATCTTCTCCCTGGCAACATAACCTTAAGATGGAGTAACTGGATATCCTACCTTCTCCCCTAACCTGGTCCTTTCCCTATCAGCACCACCTTCATCCTCCATGTCCCATGGAACTGTGACTTAGTAATTTCTCTTTATCTCCTTGTTCCCTCTTGCCTCAGACCTGCTGCTTCTTTCTCCATAGCCCTTTACAAGCTCCAGGCTTGGCTTTCTGTTGACGTTACAGAGGCTTTAATTCGACCTCCCATCACTTCTCTTCACAATTGAAACCTGCTCCTGATCAGCTTCTATAATATGTGCTTTATCCCCCAGAAGTCCTAGGTGTGTGTCACTAGCAGCATCTAGACCACTTACTGCATGAAAGACTGAACCTCTTTTACACCCTTAGTTCAACAGCAGCTGGTTTTTAGGTCAGACTGGAGAGGTTCCTGCATGAAGCTCCAGAGGCCCCAGGTTCCAGTTTGCTGGTGGGCAAATGCAATTTGGGGCCTGTCCAGGATTTCATCTGTGTCTCTGAAGGCCAGGATTTCAAATGTGTCTTCTCAGCTAGGGGAAGTATTTAACCCACACACCTAGGTGTGATTCACTATCTTGTGTAGCGTCACCTAGACCACTTACATAGAAGCTATGTCTACACTGGAGAGCTTTGGCAAGAAAACCCTGGTTTTGTGGCACATCCACACCTTTGTTGAAAGCCTTCTGCCCCTCCACCATGAAACAGAGTGCCTTTCTAGACAGAATTTTTCAGACAAAAGTTGTGTTGATGCTCTGGTGGGCCCTTGTTGACAGACAGAGCTTCCGAGTCACCAAACAGCCCTGTTTGCTGTCCTTCCAGTTGGCCATTCTGTTAAGAGAACATCTAGGCAGTCTGGCTGCTTTCTGTTGACAGAGTGATCCACTTTCATGTGTGGCCATGAGCTGGCAACAGAATTTTTGTCAGAAGATATCTTCTGACACTAAGTTATGTTGATGTATCACTGTAGCGTAGATATAAGCAGAGCAAGAATAAGTCTCCTCTGGCTCCTGCACTAAGCTTCAGAGGTCCTGGTTTGAGTCCACCTGTGGTTAGCTACATATATAAAATACAGTTCTTGAAATTATCTTCAGCTCCATCCCATTTCTTGAATTCCTCCCCTCACTTCCACTTTCCCACCCTTCTCAGTCTCACTCTGTTAGATCCTGGAAACAAAAACATGCTCACATATCAGGGGACAGAAATAAAGTTATGCAAGGTAACTTTCAGCTAACATCTCCTAACTTTGGAGTAATCGACATTTTTTGCAGACTAAATTAATATGCTTCTAAAATACTTTGTGTAGGCCATTTCCTGGAGTCTCTTTTTCTAAAGGAAATTTCACATCCAATCACACACCTCCGTCACTTAAGATCAAAGGTTAACTACACTGCATGGTAGCAGGAGTAGACTGTTCCCCTGTGTACACTAGGCACTAGGGAAGGATGAATAACCTCCTGATATGCATACAGCAGAAGCTTCATTTTGTAGACAGCATAGCTGAAAGATTAGGTTAGGCCGATCCTTTCCAATCAGAATTATTCAATGGCTAAGATTTGAGTTTTCCTGTCAAAGGCCGTTTACCTCTTCCATTGCTCCCCAGGTGACAGCTGTCCTGTAGCTCAGTCCTGGGGTATGGCCCTCTAGCAATACTTCTTAGCCAGCCAATAAGGGATATCAAAGACTCCAGACAAACAAACAAACAAAATCACAAAAAAAACCCACAAAAAACACAAAGAAACCCTTTCCATTTTCCATAGGAGGCTGGGCCCCTTGCTTATACCAAGGAGGGGAACCTGACTTTCAAATCCCACAAGAAGTCTGTGCTCCCACAGTCCATCATGGCTACAGGCCAATAGTTAGCTCTGGAGGTTTTAATTATAAGAACACACCAGCCCATTTCCTTTCCTCAGAGGGTTTAGACTAACAGGGACTCTGAAGAATCACAAATGCACTGAGTTGCCACTGATTGTGACCACGGGAAATCTTCAACCCCTTCTTAACTGGATGGGGTTATCTGCCCCACAACACTGCCTTGTTAGGGGTCTGAGTTCTATTCATAACTCATATAACCTCTCAATGGGCTGGGGAACTTGCTCAAAGCCATAGACTTATTCACACCACTTAGCAATAGTGATACTTGGATTTATGGCCTCCTGGCTCCCAGCCCATTGCATCTTCCAGCTGACCAAAGGGTATTTTCATGGAGCCAGAGGACTGATTGTTGCCTGTCTTCCACCTGGATGGTCAGTACATCTGAGGTTATGTCTAGATTCCAGGAACCTGTTGACAGAAGGTTTTTCTGTCGACAGATCATGGCCAAACTTCCAAGTGGATCACAAGAGCAATCTGCTCTGTCGACAGAGTAGCCAGACTGTCTAGCTGCTGTCTCAACAAAATAACCAGCTGGAAGCACAGCAGACAGGGCTGCCCGGTGTCCTCTTTGTAGACTGAGGACCCCCCCCTCCCCCGGAATGTCCAGAACTTCTTTCTGTTGACAGATCTCTATCAGCAGAGGTGTTATTCCTCATGGGGAGTGGGATAAAGCTGTTAACAAAAGTGCTGCATTCTCTCAATTTACTGTTGACAGAACACCTTGGGAATCTGGACGTTCCCCGGGTTTTGGTGACAAAATGCCAGTTTTGTCAACAAAACTCTGTCATGTAGACATAGCTTGACTTACTAAACAAGATGGTGCTGGGGGCAGAGAGCTTAGCATAAGCCAGTTGTTAGCTTTACTCAGGAACACAAAGATGACACATGGTGATGTCCAGAAGTTTATAACTAGGCCTAGTGTAAACAGATTTCAAGGGGGCAACAAAATTGAACCCCTCGTTCCCCAGACTTCCCTGCTGAATTTCAAGCTTCTACTAGAAAACATAGAGGTTCTACAGCTCTTCAAAAATGGCTGTCTCAGGCTGATGGACCCAGGTTGTCTGGAGGAGGGAAAGAATCTGTGATGTTAGAGGCTAAAGCCACATGCTCTATCTACCACAGGAGCCAAAAGGCTCTTAGGCAAGTCTGTAGAGCAGAGACTTCCCTCTTCCTTGTCAGTGGTCTCAGTGCCTCAGGTGTTATAGTTGGAAAAATATACAATGGAAGGGGTTGGGCAGCTTAAATGTGGGTGTTTCCACACACCACCTGTACTATATAGGCATTCTTCCATCTGCCACTCGTGTGGAGGTATATGCCAGTCAGGACTTCCTATAACCAAGGAAAGAAGAAGACAAGACAATTCCTGGAAGTTCACTGTTGACTTTGCCATGCAGATCTCACTTACCTAGGAAGCAACGAGGGGCCCTGGGCACCTTATAGACTAACAGAAATGTATGAGCTACTACCATGGGAAAGGGTGCTATAAAACGATCCTGGGTGAATGCTACGGCAATGATAGAGCCAGAAATACATAGATCACTCTCGTGTCTCTCTCATTATTCAGTTTCCCTTGTGCTAGCCTTTAATACACAGGTTTCTGTGGCACATGAAAAGAAACGATATCTGAGTTCATACAGGGTAGCGGCATATTCACCTTCCTGTCCTCGGGGAACAGAAAGGGAGAGAGAGGAAGCTAAGTGAACTAATCACACTATTAATAAAGCAGTTTGCTTGGCTGCGTTTCAGGCCACACATCAAGCCAACAATGCACAGAATGGCCCAAGCAGGCGGATTAGCACAATAAGGATCCCAAAGGCCACAGCTAATTCCTTCACTCCAGGTTTGCTCCTGCACCTGTTGTGCTGGTGCCATGCGTCCCCATTCAGTCAGATATCAGTGGAATAGTGGGATCTAGCAGCAGAGAGGGCAGCAGTAAGGCAGTCCAATCCCCCGGGTGTTTATCAGTTCCCTCTACTTTTAGGCTATCTACGTTGCTGACAGTGGCATGGGTCGCTGAGCCCCTTACGCTTCTTGAGATCACATTCAGCACATTTCAGCACATTCAGCTTGGAAGCAGGGAGCATTCAGGGTGTGCCTACGTAGCAAAGTTGTTTTGGAATAACGGCCACTATTCGGAAATCTCTTTGTGAGCGTCTGTGCAGCAAAACTGCTATTTTGAAATAATTCCAAAATAGCAGGAGGCTTCTTTTGAGTTCGGTGAACCCCATTCTACAAGGAATAGCTCCAATTCCAAATAAATATTTTGGAATAGGGGCTGTATAAACAGGGAGTATGGGCTATTCCAAAATAACATTGCTGTGTAGACATAGTGTTTTGGATTAGAACCCATGGAAGCAGGGCAGCTACCCAAGCACTCAGCTTACAGGGAACATTAGTGTTGATGTTTTCAACTGAGCTGGAGCTTGGGTTCAAAAACCTGACAAAAGGGGAAGGTCATAGAGCCTAGGCCACACTGCCTACAGCCCATGCCCCATGAATCCAAGTCAGTTGACCTGGGCTCTGGGGCTTGGTGCCACACGTTATTCTTTTTAGTCGAGAGTCATCTAAGCACAAGTTCAAGGTATGTGTTATGACCTCAACTAGTCCACCAAAATCCAACCGCTACCAGACAATGGAAATACTCTGTCAGCTCTTGCAGGCCAGGACTGGACTATGCTGTTAAACGTTCCCTGTTCCAACCATTCTAAAAACAGGCCATGGAGATTTATATTAGCCATTTAATTTATGGACCTACCTCAAGTTCTTTCCCTTCACTGAACCCAAAATAGGAGTTAGCGGAGCCACATAAGAGGTTGGGACGTGGCAGCAGATGTCTGTTTGAAGAACATTATGCAGGCAGCTAATTGCTCAAGGAGGGGCCCTTATTAGAACATTCAGCAAACAGGATCTGATGGCTTCTATTTTTCTTTAGCAAATGTTATTTAAACGAGACAATGGGGAGACTTCCCCCACACCCCAAAGGATGAGAGACGAAATTCCTTTCTGTCTCTGTTCTCACGTTTGGGTATGACTCAGATGGTTAAGGTGTCCCCTCCCTGCTTTCAGCTTCGCAGCCACAAATTACTAGGAAAGAAAATAAATTGAATTCTGGAGCAGCAGTCCAGGAGGGAAATCATGCTCAAGCAGAGGGGGGAGGATCTTAACTCAGTGGCATGAGCTCTGGTTTCTTTTCTAACATTTATTTGGCTTTTTGTCTTTCTCATTTCACGTGGTTTTCTTCTTCTGTTTTTTCTCTCTCCTCTGTTACCTGGCATTAATTTTTCCTTTTACGTTGGTGAATCGCTATCCCTTGGATTCTCTTCTTAACAATTTTTTTTTCCATTCTTGCAATTTCTTTACTGCTTCAGAGACCTTTTCCATCCCTGGCTCTGTCCCACCCTCAGCCTCTCTCACCGTGTGTGTGTGTGTTTTTTTTTTTTAATAATGTTTAAAGCATCTTTTCTTCTTCTCTCTCCTGTTTGTTGCTCTTTCTTCCTTTCCTTTCTCCTTCCTTCCTTGCCAAATGCTCACTACGTTTCTGATCCCTTCACAGTTGATAGGCCTTATTCCCAATCCAGATGTTCTGTCCCCTTTACTTTAGCAACTCTAATGAGCTCTGGTCAAATCTGTCAAAACTTTTAATGGAAAAATGTGATTTATTTTTATGATATAGATATAGATATAGATATAGATATAGATATAAGCAGTGCTTTATTGTAAAGAAAAAAAAAAGAGGAAGTAGTTCTTAGCCGGCTCCCCACCCCATCCCTGTTCTGGGGCTGCTGAGGTGCCAGTACTCAGTACTGTCAAGTACCAGCACCAAAAAAGCACTATATAAAAGTATCTGTATCTTGACTGAGGCCATTTTGAGATGGTACCTCTTCTTTTGATTTTTTCTCCATCTTAGCTATGCCTACACATCAGCCTTACTTCACAATAAGCTCTTCTGGAAGAGCTGTTCCAGAATAGCTTATTTTGAAATAGGACAGCTACACACAAAAATGCATTTCAAAATAGCACTCAGCTAATTCAAAACAGTGCGTATATACACAATACAGCCTATTTCAAAATAGAGCTATTGGACACACTGTGGCTTACTTTAAAATAGGCTCTATTTCCTGTTTTAGCAGCACCTATTTTGAAATAGATATTTTTAAATAGGTGCTTTTCTTCATTCAATGAGGTAAATCTATTTCAAAATAAGCCAACCCTATTTCGAAATTATTTTGAAATAGCAGTTGCATTGTGTAGACACGAGGATAATTTAAAATAATGGCTGTTATTTCAAAATAACTTTGCTGTGCAGACATACCCTTAGGCTACGCCTACACTACAGAGTTTAGCGTGTTCTGTCAACAAACTGTTGGGCGAACTTGGCAGTTTTGTCGACAGCCTTCTGCCTCTCTGCCATGAAGCAGGCCTTCTTTCTTCACACAGAAACCCAGTGGCCTAATGGATAAGGCACCAGCCTCCGGAGCTGGGGATTGTGGGTTCAAGTCCCATCTGGGTTGGTTGTGTTCTATTTGTTGAGCAGGTGAGTAAAGTGGGGTATAAATGTACCAGTTGCATATGCAAGGAGGCTAATCAGGAAACTGCAGGGCCTAAAGAATGTGAAGGCATATTGACAATAGGAGGGTGATATGCTGGGCTTGCTGTGGGAAGAGAGCAGTAAGCTGGTGATGGATGATGTGAGGAAAAGTTGAAGTATTCAGTGCTTTTCCATGGGGGAAGGCTAGCTTGGTGGTTTGAACAGTGGCCTGCTAAATCCAGGGTTGTGAATTTAGCCCCCTTGAGGGGGCTACTTAGGGATTGGGACAAATGGATATGCTTGGCCCTCTGCAGGGGACTGGCCTAGAAAGTTGTAAGAGAGTCAGAAGAAGGCTTTGGGTATGTAGAAAGAAATGAAGGAGGTGAGAAACTCCTAGAGTTTGCTTACAGAGCATGAGATGGTGATCTACAACTTGAGATTCCAATAAAAGGACAGTGAATGTGGCAGTTGAATGACAGCAAGTCCAAAAACATGATAGAGGTGATTTTGATAAGGAGACAGTGGATTACAGCAGTGCCAAACTTTCCAAGGAGTGGATATAGACTCATACCACAGTCTAGTGATTGCAAACATCAAGATAAAACTCAAAAGAAAATTTAAGACACAGTTTAAGAGACATGGCAAGGCCATGTGAGGAAGAAACAGGGAATGCATACAGAGTAGCACTTGAAGGGAAGATTAAGAATATCGACACAGAGGAAGACCTACGTAACAGAGTCACAGGGATAGCCATCGCTATAGAAGAGGCAGTTGAGCAGACTGTTCCAGAAAAAGAAAAGATCAATAAGAAGTGGATTACCCAGGAGACACTGAAGTTGGTTCAGGAGAAGAGAGAGCACTGAAGATCAGGGCTACGTCTACACTAGCCCCAAACTTCAAAATGGACACACAAATGGCCATTACGAAGTTTACTAATGAAGCGCTGAAGTGCATATTCAGCACTTCATTAGCAGGCGGGCGGCCGCGGCACTTCGAAATTGACGCACCTCGCCGCAGCGCGGCTCGTCCCAACGGGGCTCCTTTTCAAAAGGACCCCGCCTACTTCAAAGTCCCCTTATTCCCATCAGCTCATGGGGGTCATGAGTTTCTTGTGAGCACCAGGACTGAGAGCACAGCTGTGGAGTTATAGAAAAGTGTTCACTTACAGGTGACATGATTTTGTCTTTTATCTTTTATTTCTCCTGCGAGTTCATTTGCGTGTGTAGTAAGTTTCTGTTTTCACCCACAGACTGGGCATAGCTCAGGCAGCTGATGCCACATGTTATGATAGTGGGGTGGAATATTATGAATATTATGCATTATTTTAGTTTATTGGGACACCAATTGAGATCAGGGCCTTATTGGACTAAGATGCTAGAGAGATCATTTCTGGGGCATTGTATCCCTTTGCCATTCACTTACCTTCTCAGGAACACTCCAGTAAACGTTTTGTATCAAAACAAAAAGCACTCAAGTAGCACTTTAAAGTCTAGCAAAATGGTTTATTAGGTGAGCTTTCGTGGGACAGACCCACTACTCACCTAATAAACCATTTTGCTAGTCTTTAAAGTGCTACTTGACTGCTTTTTGTTTTGATAGTGTATAGACTAGCACGGCTTCCTCTCTGTTACTAAACATTTTGTAGTATCTATACATTTGTAATATGATTGCTGGGAGCACAATTTTTCAATCACATTACTTTTACTTGCTTAATTTTTCAACGTTATCTTTGCATTACTTGATTTTAATACCTATCTATCTAATAGTTGTCATGCCCATATGTTTGCTGGAGCATGTTATTCACCCACATCATGGCTGGACAAAAATTGGCAAGCAACTTCTATCCATGCAAGGGAAAAATAAAGCATAATCTGTTCAAACAAGATTGTAGGATTCTGAGTTTACTGAGGGAAGGCAAATACATTTGAATGAAACTCAAACACAGCAGATGTAAAAGAGATGAAAAATATTCCTCGCACAAAGCACGTTGAAAAACTCAATGCCACAGGAGATCTTTGGGAGCACAAGCTTTGCAGGATCCAGGTGAGGGCTGGAGATTTGTAAGGATAAATAGAAGATCCAGAGTTGGTTTTTTTAAAGCATTTAAGCATCTAGTAATTTTGGAAGGGTTATAAATCATAGAATCATGGAATCCTAGGGCTGGAAGGGACCTCAGGAGGTCATCTAGTCCAGCCCTCTGCCCAAAGCAGGATCAACCCCACTAAATCTTTCCAGCCAGGACTCTGTCAAGCTGGGACTTAAAAACCTCTAGGAATGGAGATTCTACCACCTCTCTAGGCAACGCATTCCAGTGCTTCACCACTCTCCCGGTGAAATAGTTTTTCCTAATGTCCAGTCTTGACCCTCTCCACTGTAACTTGAGACCATTGCTTCTTGTTCTGCCGCCTGTCACCCCTGAGAACAGCCTCTCCTTGTCCTCTTTAGAGCCCCCTTCTGGACAAAATTCAATTTTTAACTATTGAGGATGAAGAAAAATCTTTATCGGAGGGCAGAATATTCCATAGCTGCCTCCTGAGCTGTCTTCTACACCTTCGTCTGAAGAAGATGATACTGACCATTGTTGAATACAGGATACTGAGAGAAGGGGCCAATGATTTGTTCTAATCTGGCAATCCTCATATAGCCCTTGAGTTCAATCTTTCAGCTCCTGACACACTTGTCTTAAGTGCTCCTGGTCACTGTGGCTACAAGTTTTCAGCCAGGTCACTGGGATTATAAAATACAAGTGCCCCACTTTCCTCTTTCCATAAACTGCAGGGCAAATCCACAGTCTTGTGAGGTGACTTATCCACCCCGCCCCGGTTAGTTCATAAAATGCCAGCAGGACTGTTGGCAATTAGGAAAAGGGGTCTCAAGTTTTCTCAACACGAGTGACAATGACAGCCAGAGGAGGAAAGTGGAAAAAGCTCCTTCCAGTCCCTAGCCATAAAAGGTCTCGAATAAATCCTCACTCAGAAAAAAAAAATAACATGACCAAGGCATAACCTTGTAAAAGAGTTTAAAGAGAAATGAAATGTTGGCAATCAGAAGCTTCTATTTAAATGTGTGTACTTTGCACTCACATCAGGAAGTTATATTTTGAAAGACCCCGTGAACCAATTTGCCGAGGTTATTTTTTCTGGTAATAGATGCAAAAAAAAAAATTAGACATTAGCAAGAAGACATTAAGTCGCTCTGTGGTATCTGAGGCGCTCTGGACTATTCCTTTGAGAAGATCCTGACATGTTTTGCGATCTTACTTCATGTCATGAAGGCCAAGATTTTCATTAAAAAAGAGTGCCTAAAATCAAGATCCTTAAAGGACTCCAAGAGCAATGCGAGGTCTGGAAAAGACACCTTATTAGGGAAGCCTAAAGAGCATCGATCTATTTAGTTTATTCAAGATACAGTTAAAATGTGACTTGATCATGTCTCTTTCCTACCTACATGGAGGAGGGATATTTCATAGAGAGCTCTTTCATTTAGCACAGAAAAGCATCACGAGTCTCAGAGTTTGGAAGCAGAAGCTAAAGGCATTATGACTAAAAATACACTGCACATATTTGACAATAAGGGTAATTGGTGCATCAGGGGCTGAGAACAACCATGGGCCCTGGGGCAAGGTTGGGAGGGCAGGTTCATGCTCCAAAAGGGGCAGGGCCTTGAGTGGAAGAGGGGCAGAGGCTTTGGCAGTGAGCCCTTAGTGCCGCCAAGACTGCAGTGTGCCCCTCCCATCTCTCCCAGCTCTCAGAGCTGCATGAAGCGGGATTCCAACAGCTATTTAAAGGAGCCTGGGGCTCCAGTCTCTGCCACTGCCAAAGTAGCAGCAGTGGCAGATGGGAGTTCCACGTTCCTTTGAATTTCTGGGCCCCAGTGCAGTTCTCCTCCTTGTCTTCCCTGTCACCAACCCTGACATGGACTTAATCCATGAAGTCTCATAGCTTGATGTCTTTAAATCAAGACTGGGTGTCTTTCAGAAAGAGAAGCAATAGCTCAAACCAAAGTTATGGGCTTTATGTGTAGATTGTGGCATGAGGTACTGTGGTCTACCATAACCTGGAGGTCAGGCTAGACAATCCTAATGGGTCCTTCTGGCTACAAAAACTATGATTTTAGGTGTCTAAGTAAGCGGCCTGATTTTCCAAAGAGCTGAGCTCCAGAACTGACAGAATAACTGACTTTTTCAATTAAGGAGATGAACACTCTTTCCTCCCTATTATTTTTCATTTTTAATAGATTTCTGCTAAGCAAAAACCTAATATTTTTCTGCTTAAATGAAAGATTTTGCTTATCATTCAAAGTGATGATCTTGTTTTGAAAATGTCATTTGAAATGAAACAACTGGTTTCAACTATTTTTTTTAACCAGTTGAGGTTTTTTTGATATTTCCAACATTTTTGGTTAATTGGAGGAGTTTTTGGTTTTGTTTTGGGATAAAATTATTCACTGCATTCACAAAGAGTTTCAGTGCTTCCAAAAAAATTTGTTTTGGGGGTGCGAATTCACTATTTTAGAGAAAAAAATTGCCCAGCCCTGCTGAACACCTTAAAAAATTGGAAATACAGGTCATTTATTAAGGTGACTAGCTAAGGGTGTAGGACCCTGTCTTTGGCATCTATGTGTGAGAATTTTGGCTTTAGTTCATATTGTTGGTTATAAGATTTCCCTAGAAGACCCACGATCAACATGTTGATATTTTGTGACATCAGCATGTTGATTTCAATAGGAGGTAAGTGTGCTCAAGATAATTAAAAGTTCTGTCACGTTATATAGCTTCCTAGGCCAAGATTTCAGTAAGTGACCTATGATTTCTGAGTGTCCAATGGGAGACATCATAAAGGGATTGATCTTAGAGGACAGATGATCAGCACTTTCTGATATTGAGGGCCCTCAGAAGTGTCTCATGTTTAACACAGAAACCTGGGAGCTTCAAAAACAACTTGTCATTTTGAAATGTTGTGGACTTGGCTATAGGCTTAAACACCTAAAAGTGTTAGGCATTCGGGCTCGAATTCTCAAAATGTAGAATCATAGAACTGGAAAGATCCTTGAGAGTGCAGTACCCTGCACTTTTGGAAGGACCAAGCACCATCTAGGGTCTAGGCCATCCCTTGCTGGGGCTTGTCTAGCCAGTTCTTAAAAATTTCCAGTGATGGAGATTCTACAATGTCCCTTGTCAATTTATTCCAATGCTTAACCAGGCTGACAGGAAGTTTTTCCTAATGTCCAGCCTAAATCTCCCTTGCTGCAATTTCAGCCCATTGCTTCTTGTCCTGTTATCAGAGTTTAAGGAGAATATTCTTTTCTCCTGCCTCCTGGCTACTGCTGGAAGACAGAATACTGAGCTAGATGGACCTTTGGTCTGATCCATTATGGCTGTTCTTATGGTCTCCTTGTAATAGCCTTTTAGATACGTGAAAGCTGATACCTAGTACCCTCTCTGTTTTCCCTTTTCCAGACTCAACAACCCGAATTCTTTCAATCTTCTCTCATACATCATGTTTTCTAGACCCCGAATGATTTTTGTTGCTCTTCTCTGGACCATCTCCAAGTAGATGCCCTAATTCCCACTGAATTCCACAGAAGATAGGTACCTAAATACCATGTTCAGTTGACATGAGTTGGATCCTTGACTTCCTCTGGCACTTTTTTAAAAGAATCCCAGCCCCAGTGTCCGGAACATAAGAACATAAGAATGGCCATACTGGGTCAGACCAAAGGTCCATCCAGCCCAGCATCCCATCTGCCGACGGTGGCCAATGCCAGGTGCTCCAGAGAAGGAGAACAGAAGACAATGATCAAGTGATTTATCTCCTGCCATCCATCTCCTGCCCTTGTTCTGAAGGCTAGGGCACCATACTTTATCCCTGGCCAATAGCCATTTATGGACCTAACCTGCAAAAATTTATCAAGCTCTTTTTTAAACCCTAATAGAGTCCTGGCCTTCACAGCCTCCTCGGGCAAGGAGTTCCACAGGTTGACTGTGCGCTGTGTGAAGAAAAATGTCCTTTTATTAGTTTTGAACCTACTACCCATCAATTTCATTTGGTGTCCCCTAGTTCTTGTATTATGGGAAAAGGTAAATCATTTTTCTATATTCACTTTCTCCACACCATTCATGATTTTATATACCTCTATCATATCGCCCCTCAATCGCCTCTTTTCCAAACTGAAAAGTCCCAGTCTCTCTAGCCTCTCCCCATATGGGACCCGTTCCAAGCCCCTAATCATCTTAGTCGCCCTTTTCTGAACCTTTTCTAATGCCAGTATATCTTTTATGAGGTGAGAAGACCACATCTGCACGCAGTACTCAAGATGTGGGCGTACCATAGTTTTATATAGGGGAAGTATGATATCTTTTGTCTTATTATCGATCCCTTTTTTAATAATTCCTAACATCCTATTTGCTTTACTAACTGCCGCTGCACACTGTGTGGATGTCTTCAGAGAACTATCCACTATAACTCCAAGATCCCTTTCCTGATCTGTCGTAGCTAAATTTGACCCCATCATATAGTACGTGTAATTTGAGTTATTTTTTCCAACATGCATTACCTGACACTTACCCGCATTAAATTTCATTTGCCATTTTGCTGCCCAATCACTCAGTTTGCTGAGATCTTTTTGTAGTTCTTCACTATCTGTTTTGGTTTTGACTGTCCTGAACAACTTGGTGTCATCTGCAAACTTTGCCACCTCACTGCTTACCTCATTTTCTAGATCATTGATGAACAAGTTGAACAGGATCGGTCCCAGGACTGACCCCTGGGGAACACCACTAGTTACCCTCCTCCATTGTGAAAATTTACCATTTATTCCAACCTTTTGTTTTCTGTCTTTTAACCAATTCCCGATCCATGAAAGGATCTTTCCTCCTATCCCATGACCACCTAATTTACATAAAAGCCTTTGGTGTGGGACCATGTCAAAGGCTTTCTGGAAATCTAGGTATATTATGTCCACTGGGTGCCCCTTGTCCGCATGTTTATTAACCCCTTCAAAGAATTCTAATAGATTAGTTAGACACGACTTGCCTCTGCAGAAACCATGCTGACTTTTGCCCAACAATTCGTGCTCTTCTACGTGCCTTGCAATTTTATTCTTTACTAGTGTGACTAATAAAGTCACAGCTAGTGTGGCTGGAGGCCATCAAGCCAGCTACCTTCTTTATCTTTATCCTTTCTTGAAGGATAGCTCACTTAGTTCTGCAAAAGGTCTAAGCAGCACTGACCATTAGTGATCACCCCACAAAAGATGCTCAGTGGAGCTGAACCAGCTTTAAGCAGCAGAGAGGAGCAGCTTGAATGATGCTTATGGCTCTTCAACAGAGGGTCCTCCAGGGAGGAGCCTTTATCCCCATCCCGCCCGCTCACCACTGGGTTGTGGCATCTGAACCCCCTGCTTGGTGAGGTCAGTTCAGTTGAGGCTGACCTCCGCCATCCGACTGGCCAGGCTGAGCACCGTTCTGCTGCCCGATGCGCATAACAACGTTTAATTACCCTGCATTCCAAAGGGGTGTGTAACCCAACATCAGCCAAAACTGGTCACCTTGGAAGGGCGGCTCTGTCTGCTGGTCAGGGTTCCCTCTAGTTTTTTTCCTTTCTCCAACCATGGGTAGAATAAATTTTGTTACGAGCACTATAGCATGTGTGGATGTGCACCACCCAATCAGACATCTGCTGTTTTCCATGGGTGCTCTGCAAAGCAGCTGAGCAGCGCTCATATCTCTATTGGGCAGACTCCCAGGTGCCCAGCTGAAAGGGAATGCTGCTTCTGGGGACTTAGGCAAAGTAGATGTCTTCATGTCAATGCAGTCTGATTCTGAAGCCTCTCTCCCTCCTCTCCTCCCAGCTTATAACCAGCTGCTTCAAACTATGCTTACGCAATACAGTTGTTTAGTTTCCTGAGGGCTATAATGCTCTGCCCTATGTTTGGTGATTGGACTTGGTCTCTGAGTGGTGTAGCATGGTTCAGGCTCCTAGAAGGGCTTCTCCTCTTCCAGGTCAGTGGGTGGCCATCCTGCTCCACTGCAACAAGTCCACCAACAACCCCCAAGTCACTCGTTCGGTGGGGGGATGGGGGACGTTCCCACCTTGTCCAGTGGGTGAGAGGCAAGAGCTTGGGGGAATTAATGCAAGGCTTCCAGAAAAGAGCCCCAGCCCTAGCTCAGGGCAAGGCAGCACACAACAGTTTAGGAGACCCCAGCCCTAGCTCAGGGCCATACACCACGCAACAGACACTCTGCCCATGCCGGCAGAGAGTGGGGAGATTGCCACCTGTCATATGGGTGGCAGGGGGGACGCGGGCCTGTCCACTCCACCGGTCCTGGTCCAGGGTCCCTGGTCACAGCAGCACAGTCTGCTGCATGGGTCAGCGGTGAATCCGGACTGCAACATGCCGACCCGAGGTCCTTTAATGGTCCTCTTCATCCACTGGGCCAGTGCCATTCTCCCTCTCCAGGCATACCTTGCTGTCCAGTTGGGCTTTCAACGATTCAAGGGGTTCACCAACTGGCAGGGGTGCCAGTGCTCCAATCCAGTCCTCTACTGTTTGCAAAGCCCTCTGCCTCAGCTTTACTTGGGGTCCAGGCCGAGGATGAGGTTGCAGCTGCTCCTTGGGGTCTTCCCAAGGTTCCAGAATCAGACAGGGTCCTGGGGGCCCAATCCAGCCTGCTGCTCTCAGCAGGTCCTCAACCCCCCGAGCTGGGAGCACAGAGCTGACCTCTAGCTCCTCTGGAGGCTTGGCTCCAAATGAGGCCTCAGGCTATGGTTTTATAGTCCTGGTCCCACCTCCTCACTTCTGGTCAGGTGACTGGTTGGGGCCAAGCTCAATCCAAAATGGTTTCTGGAAAGGCTCCTCCCCTTCTAGGTCATTGGCGGCTATTCCACCCCGCTACAGTAGGACTGAGTGGCTTGTTAGGCCTGGTCTACACTAGGGATCAAAGTCAATCCCAGATACACAATTCTAGCCATGCTGTTAGCATAGCTAGAAATGCTGTATCAGGATTGACTTTGTTCCCCAGTTTAGATCAGGCCTCTTGAGGCTCATGCCAACATCCCCTGGAGTGCCAGGGTCGATAGCCGAGCCTGGAAAGATTGATTTTGCCACATCTTCACACACGCAGAAAAATTGATCTCTAGAAGATTGATTGTATGTGTCAAACCCCCTATAAGTGCAGACATAGCCTTAGATCCAGGAGTTCAAACAGGATGATCTGATGGTCTGTCCGGGCCTTGAAGTCTGAATTTCCACTAGGGAGGCCTATGGACACTCCCTATTATTACAACCCTGGGTTATTTGGCAAAGGCCAATGGTGAAGAAAAGCACATGCACATATTGAGATCAGTAAGTCTTTGACACTCTCCTTGTAGGTCTACAGGAAGGACTGGAAGGTGATTAAGTGTCTGGCTTCATAGGTGCGGGGAAGATATCCCACATATGAGGGACAGAAAGAAGTGAAGTCTGGAGAAAGGCAGATACAGTGGGGCACTGCAGCTGGTATCACTGGGGGGGGCAAGGAAGAGAGGTAATGTGCTATAAGTTTAGGGTCCTTTTGTAAAGGGGGCTGCTCCATGCAACAGGACTACAGATAGGACCTTGCTGCTTTATTGAATTCCATCACAGGGGAGCGTGATGGAAAAGATCACAATACTAGACAAAACTGCCTCAATGACAGGACCGAACCTTAACAAGGGAAAGACCAAGACAATGAGGATCAACCAGTCCAACACCACCACCGTCACACTGAGAGGGGATGACCTGGAAGATGGGGAGCAGTTCACTTACTTGGGGACTATTATGAACAGAGGCAGTGGATCAAAGCCAGGATAGGGAAAGCAACGGCTTCATTCAAAACTCTTCATCCCTTATGGAGTTTACAAATAATATCTGTGAAGATGGAACTGTGGATCTGCCACACAGATGTGAAGAGTGCGCTCTTGTGTGGATGGGAGACCTGGCGTACTAAAAAGACTTCAAATCACAAGCTACAGACATTCACAAACAGATGCCTGAGGTCCATCCTTCACATCAAATGGCAAAACTTGGCCAGAAACAAGGAGCTTTGGAACAGAGTGAGACAAGAACCACTTGACATTCAAATCAAAAGAAAGTGGGGATTGCGAGGCCACATTCTCAAAAAACCATCATCCAGCATAGTCCATTAAGTTCTTACATAGAAGCCACAAGGAAAATACAAAAGAGGAAGACCTCGGACCATGTGGAGAAGATCTACTGAGATTAAAGGATAACAACTGGGGTGCTCCTGGAGTCAGATTGTAGTTTTGTCTTGAGACTGAGTGAAATGGAGACTTGTAGATGGCCTATGCTCCACTTGGACTACAAGGGTTTAAGTCAAGTAAGTCAAGGAGTGTTTGGACAAGAAGGGAGAATTCCCACCAGCTAAACCAAAAGTATAGAAGGTGTGGAGGGAGCATGGCTCCACCCCATAATACTCTAGACAACCCAGCTCAACCTGTCATGACTTCTTCCATACATGAAGCCCAATGAAGTCAATGTGAAGAGCCTTCTATTGACACCACTAGCTCTGAGTCAGACCTGTGGCCAGATGGGTGGGGCTGCCAAGGCGACTTAAGCAAAGACTCGGTTTTCTTCCTTTTGCTGGGGCATTCAGATGGACCTAAGGGAGTTAGATATCCAGAGTTCTATAGCTAGGTGTCTAGTTATGGTATTTGTCTTGACCTCTATCACTTTAGCATTGGAGCACCTCACTATCCGTATCGGATTTATCTTCAGAAAACCCCAGGGAGGCAGCAAACTGCTATAATAATTATTGTTATGGGTGCCCTGCGCAGATACAGCATTTGTGTCCGTGGCCTCCTTTGTATCTGCAAAAATGAGCTGCACATATCTGCATTGACCTCCACAGACACAAAGCAGATACCTGCAGATTTTCAGGGCTCTAGATAAGAACTTTGTATCCACAGCCATACCTGCAATAATGAGTTGTAGATATCTGCATCTGCAGATGTAGCCGCCTGTGGGTATAAAAGGGATATCCATGGATTTGCAGGGCTCTAATTATTACCACCCCCCCCACTTCCCTTATTGGATGGGGAATTCAGACAAAGATGGGGTAAGTGTCTTGTCCAATGTCTTGTCCATTCTACAGGGAATGTAGAACAGCTGAGAGAATAGAATGCAGCTCTCCCCAAACCTCAGCTTGCTGCTTACCCACTAGTCTGTCCTAAGAGGCTTAGGCACCTTAGAAAATGCCTCCTTCATGCCCTCGTAGACAAATCAGCCCATCTGTGAGGGAGTCTAAGAAGAAGGAAGAAAAAAACTGCCTGTGCTGTGAAGTTTCAAGTGGATTTCTTTCCACTGGCTAGGAGATTTTTCAAAGCGCTCAAATGGATAGCTTGTTAGCCAGATTAATGTTATTACCCTCATTGTTCAGTAAATACTCCGTGTCAGAATTTATGGCCTCGCTGTTCTTTTCACGAAACGCAGTCGGGCTCCCTTCACACACCAGGGTTACGTGAGAGTGACGGGAGCAGCCGGGGGAGGTAAATACGCCTCTCCCTCTTGGTATGTTTCACTGGCTCTGCAGGCCAGATCTGTGACAGCTCTTGGCTCACGTTGCACAGAGGTGAAGAGAAATAAAATGGCAGGCACGTCGTTTTAAGTAAACCACAGAGCCAAATTCATTTGATCTATTTATCGGGGCCTCCAGAGAATGTTCATGTTGGTGAAAGGAGCAGGGACTGACTGAAATTCTCCTTCAGATTCAGAAATTACACAGCAACCCAAATGCCCTCCTGTCATAGGGTAAAGTGATATTCTGATCCTCCTCTGCCCTCCCTACTCATCTCCCCAGGGATCCCTCAATTCCCCACCCCCTCCATTGAACCTTGTAGTCCTGAGGCTTTTAGACACCCCCCTGCTGTTTATAACAGTGTTCCCCACCCTTCCCACCTATGGGGAACCTCCCCTGTAGGACTGCTAACTTCGTAATGTAAAAACTAGACACTTCAGCAGGAGTTCTGGAACGGCTCGTGCCCACCTATTCTCCTCCAAGTCTCCGCCTTCCCCGAGACCACGCCTCTTCTTCAAAGCTCCGCCCCCATTCACTCTTCTGCCTCCACTTCCCCTCAGTGAAAGGTAGGAGGAACTCACTGGAGGATCTGAGTCTGGGAGCTCCAATTGCCTGAGGCAGGTGAGGAGGTGGCTTCTGCTGAATGTGGGCTGGCACGAGTCATGACCCTGAGTGTCCCCCAGTCACAGCAACTGAACTTTGGATCTCAGGTCTGATCAAACACTCTCGGATCCTACTTTTTTAACCAGACTTTCCAGTCGAAAACCAGACACCTGCCACCTTACTCCCCTGCTGTGTTCAGGCTGAAAGATCTGTTATCTTCTGAAGGAAGTAGAGGGTGTCAGGCCTCAGTGAAATGGTTTTATTTCCCTGTGTTACTTCTGAAGGAAATGGATATGGCGTCAGACGCAGATGTGGATGGCATCAGCTCTGCCTCCACATCTCCTTGGCCTCCTGTCTCTGCGCTGCCTGATGGATTTATGGGCTGTCTGCAAGGTGGGCCTGTGCCAGGGTGTCCTTCATGCTGGACTCACAAGTTCGTTTGATGGCTGGAGGAGGTTCCCTCAAGTGGGTTTATGAACCTCAGTGGCCCTAGTGCTGTCATGTTTAGCATGAGCATTTCCAAAAGCTTTTAGTGTGGCTTTAGGGTCATGGAAGGAGCCAGATCAGCGGCCCTGGTGATGGAAGTTCTCTGTAGCTCTTCAGAACAAGTACATCACAGAACGATCTAGTGCTACCATCAGCTCCGTCCACATACTTGGAACTCCAGAGCTCTTTTGCGGTCAGTTTCAAACAGAGTGCCACAAGGCTCGGTTCTGGGGCCGGTGCTATTCAACATCTTTCTTAATGACCTGGATGAGGGACTGGATTGCACCCTCAGCAAGTTTGTGGATGACACAAAACTATGAGGAGAGGTAGATATGTTGGAGGGTAGAGAGAGAATCCAGAGAGACCTGGATAATTTGGAGGACGGGGCCAAAAGAAATCTGATGCAGTTCAACAAGGAGAAGTGCAGAGTCCTGCACCTGGGGTGGAAGAATCCCAAGCATTGTTACAGGCTGGGGACCGAATGGCTTAGCAGCAGTGTGATGGAAAGAGACCTAGGGGTTATGGTGGATGAAAGGCTGGATATGAGTAAACAGTGTGCCCTTGTAGCCAAGAAGGCTAATTGCATATTAGGGTGCATTAGGAGGAACATTTTGAGCAGATCTAGAGAAGTAGTTATTCCCCCCTATTCAGCACTGGTGAGGCCACATCTTGAATGTTGTGTCCGGTTTTGGACCCCCCCAGTATAAAAAGGATGTGGATTTGCTGGAGCAGGTTCAGCGGAGGGCACCAAAAATGATTAAGGGGATGGAGCACAAGACCTATGATGATAGGCTGAGGGATCTGGGCTTGTTTAGTTTACAGAAGAGAAGATTTAGGGTTGATTTAATAGCAGCCTTCAACTTACTGAAGGGGAGCTCTAAAGAGGAGGATGACAAACTGTTCTCAGTGGTGTCAGATGGCAGAACAAGGAGCAATGGTCTGAAGTTGAAGAGGGAGAGGTGTAGGTTGGATATTAAGAAAAACTACTTCACCAGGAGGATGGTGAAGCACTGGAATGTGTTGCCTAGAGAGGTGGTGGATTCTCCATCCCTTGAGATTTTTAAGTCCTGACTTGAGAAGGTCCTGGCTGAGATGACTTTGTGGGGGTTGATCCTGCTTGAAGCAGAGGGCTGGACTAGACGACCTCCTGAGGTCCCTTCCAGCCCTGTGATTCTGTGATTCTATGTGATTCTGTGATTTTGTTACAGATCCAGGAAAAGAGTCAGACTCTGGCCCTGTTGCAGGCTCACATTGTCTATGGGCCATGCACAGACAAGGACTAGTGACACTGTTCCATGCGCTTCCCCCCTTGTTGCTCAGCCATGTGCAGCAGCCAGGTCCTGGAGCAAGAGTTGGAAAAGTCATTCTGTCTTCCTTGTCCAGTCAATTCCTGCTGACACAGATTGCAATGATGTTCGTGACCACATGCATACCTGTCTATGGGGACCACAGGTTTCTCATCACCAAGGAGACATCAGACAGTAACTGTATTTACACATCTGCCACTCCTTTACTAACATGGCTGGGTTTGTAGACATCCCAGGGCCCTGTATCTGGCTATACTTCTCTTTGTACAGGTTTCTGGGGATTTCTTTTTTGAATCAGAGATAGAGTTAAAACAAACCAACCAACCAAAAGAGAAAAAAAACAACCCAGGAGCCTATTTTCTCCTGATTTATTCTCAAAGTCTTACGCAGGGTGCAAATCAGGATTACAATTACCTTTCCCATAGACACAAGAATTCATCTTGCCCCATCTGCTTTTAGTAGGCTGGCAACTTAATTATGTTTATTTTCTTCCCACTCAGTTGTAAGTAGCTACTCCACCCTCTGCCCCTATTTTCAGGAGCAATGGCTCACAGAACATATATTGGAAAAAAAAAAGACATTTCTTATCAATTACTTGCTTCTCTGCTGGGAGATCCCAGCTGTGCTGCTTGTCTAAATGGGTGGGGGGCAGTGCAGGGCGAGACAAACAAGCCCCTCTGCCTTTTTAACTGATACCTTTTGGAGAAACTCGCTTTTTAATCTCCATCTGCACATAAAGCATCCACAACTGTTGGCTGACTGGGAGCTCCGTGTTTTCCTGGGTGTTCCCCTTCTATACCAGCCAATTCTTCCCAACAGCAGGAAGGCAGCCAAGATAAGGAAATATTCCTCACTGCTGCGTTTTATTATTTCAGTGGAAACAAAGGCTCACAGGCTTTGCCTCTTGCAGGCTTTATCTTTCTTGACTCTGGCTTTTGAGACTGGGATTTTGCAGCCTTCCAGCTACCCAATGGCTTGTTTGAGCTTAGCCCATGTAAGGCGTGACAAGATGTTAATTGAAAAAAGTGTGGTGATCCAGATCAAATTTAAAAGTACAGGTTGAGCCTCTCTCATCCAACACCCTCGGGACCTGACTGGTGCCTGATGAGAGAACTTGCCAGACCACAGGAGGTCAATATTGTCTAGCACATTACCAACACCTCCACTGCTTACTGGGCTCTTAGAAGACATTTAGGGGTAAACTACAGCTAAATAACAGCACAGAACACTGAGAGTCAGGACTAGTGGCTTGAAACAAACTTTATGGGACCACAGGAAACTTGGCCGCACCCATGGTTGTCCAGCAAACAAAAATCATGCTGGATTCCAGATGTTGCCAGATGAGAGAGTGCTGGATTAGAGAGGTTCAACCTGTACTTTGCAGGCGCATGGTGTTGCAGCAGTGGAATATAATGGGTTTCATGCCACAGTGCTTCCCAGGGGCCCTTTCCAGCTGAGGCCAGGTCTGCACAAGGGGAGGAAATTGTCATAAAATACACAAATCTAGCTATGTGAATGGCACAGCTGGAGCCAACGTACCTTATATCCATTTTCTGCACCATCCCCACAAAGGGAGGTCAATGAGGGAAACTCTCCTGTCAACTTCCTTTACTTCTTGTGACTACGAGAGACACTGGGGTTGACCAGGGCACCTCCAGCATTCTGTTTAGCTAGACCTGCTAAATCGAACCCTGGAAGATCAACCTTTGGTAAGCACAGACAAGCTCTTAGAAACGCAACCTTATGTCAGTGGGGTTTTCCATAAGTTGTGGTGTAGGATAAGGTGAAAGACAATGGTGACTCAAACCCATGCACTGTTTCCTTCCAGATGCATATTTGCTTCACAAGTATCTCTTGTTAGCATGGCAGAAAAGATCTAAAGAAGGCAGCTCTGAAACTCAATGAAAGAATGTGACTTGCTGTTCTGTTCTTTATAGGTTTTCACAGCAGGTCCATCACTGTAATACCCTGAGCACCTTCTCGCTGGTCACACACTGAGGCAATAGCAGAGCAAGAAAATAAGAACTCAGGTCTCCAAACACCTAACCCCATCTTCTGTCACCTACATACCACATCATACAGCCTCCTGAAGCCACACTCCAGTAGGAATCAGGCCACTGATGCAATGCAGGGAGGGTTATTAGTCCATCACACAAGCCACTCAGTGGTCTTCTCATTTTTCCTGGGGTGGCCCATGTTCCGGGCCTCATCTACAGCCCATTGAGGTCAGTGGGAGACTTTCTGGGAATGTATTGCTACTTGCAAAAGCCCATGCCGATTGCAATATGGAGAATATAAATGAAACCCAAGCGAAACCATCTCCCCTGGGTAGTCCACACAGAGCCTCATGGCTAGGTGGTGTTTGAGAGGCTGTAGCAGGGATCAGCAACCTTTCCTGAGCACAGTGCCGAAATATGATCTTTTGACCTCTATGTACAGTCTGAGTGCAGGTGATACTTTAAAAATTCACTAACAGTCCTACTTACAACAGTTTCATTAGTAAATACATTCAGATGCAGAGCTTTGCCATTTAGGTGGCGGTTGGCAGCATTAGTTGATCTTTTGCTAATCCACCAGCAGCATGGCTTTGGGCAAGCTTCCAGCTGCATGGGGGTGGGGGGAAGAGAGGCGGGGCTGAGCTCCTGCCTCGCCTGCTAATGAAAATTGGCCCAGATGCCACCCTTGGCATCCATGCCGGGGAGCTGCTGACCCATGGGCTATAGAATGGGCCTGTTCTAGAAAGAGAAATAGTTGTGCTTTTGCCTTATAAAAGATAGGGTGAGACCACCTGCAAAGGTTGTGGTTTTGTGCCATTCCACAGAAAACCCCTGGCTCAAATCCCTATCAGATCCCTCCCTTGATGAGACCTCACTCATCTGACCTCAGGGGGGTTATCTTAATGAGTAAAAGCTGCAGCATCGAGCCATTATCCATGAGATCTTATCAGAACCGTGTGCCCGCAGTTAGCACCTAAGAACATAAGAACGGCAATATTAGGTCAGACCAAAGGTCTGTCTGACCCATTATCCTGTCTGCCGCCAGTGGCCAGTGCCAGATGCCCCAGAAGGACTGAATAGAACAGGTGGCCTCTCCCCGTCATCCCTTTCCCACCTCTGACAAACAGAGGCTAGGGGCACCATTCCTATCTATCTTGGCTAATAACCATTGATGGGCCTATTCTCCATGAATTTATCTAGTTCTTTTTAAATTCTGTTAAAGTCCTGGTCTTCACAACATTCTTTGGCAAGGAGTTCTACAGGTTGACTGTGTACTGTGTGAAGAAGCAACTCCCTTTTGTTTATTTTAAGCTAGCTACCTCTTAAATTCATTTGGTGACCCCTAGTTCTTAGGCTCTGGGAACCAGTAAATCACTTTTCCTTGTTCCTTTCCTTTCTCCATACCAGTCAAGATTTTATAGACTTCTATCACTCTCATAGCACCCACAAATCAATATCTCACAGGGTCTTCCAGCCCAGCCACCTCCCTACATTCCAACTTGGTGAGCTGGAGACAGCTTGCATGAGTACTGGAAATGTTGTTCTTATTACCAGCCATATTTGTTATGAGCCACTTTCTGAAGTTATTTAGTCAGTGTTGATCCAATGCCCTGGCTAAGTACATGCAATTCCATGTGCCCTTGGTGATTGGTTCACAAATCTACAGAACCCCCTGATACAACTAAGAGGTTAGGGCAGTGCTCAGCACCAGGGAAGACCTGGTTTCTAGACCCATTTGGGGTGGGTGCGGGAATCTTCTATTCCTCATGAGCATATACAGTCATGAATAGCAGCCACCGACCTGTGCTTCAAGCACAGGCTGGAGGAGATGTCCTTCTTCCTCCATCTTCACTCAGGAAGACCATTCCATTTATCCTCTCCTTCAGGCACCCCTAATTCAGAAGGTCACCTTCTTGAACAGTTTCTCCAGGGTTCTGGTGGGCCTTGCTAGGGTTTTTGCTGCTGAGCACAGGTGTATATGTGGTTTTAGGGCAGTACATTAGAGTGATGGTGCTGCAGCCAGAGAGCTGGGGGTGTTGCTGCCAGAGGGCCAGCAAGGGGTGTCCAGGGACTGGCGGATATTAACCTCACCTGGTCTGGCAAAATCTCTCATTCAGGACCACTGATGTCCCAGGCGTGCTGGACCAGGGAGATGCAACCTATATTCTTGGCTTTTATTTATGAATTTATAGTTACTTCTCCTACATCCAGAGAGGACTCATCCCAGCTCCTGGGTGAATTTTTGACCATGTTTGCAAATGTAACGTAGATATAATCACTACAATCTCCCCCACTTGCTCTTGTCATACAGTCCCACAGGACAAACAGCAGTGACTTTTAATTCTTCAGCCAAAGATCTTCAGGGTCTCACCATCTGACCTCACTGTTCACAATCTTACAGCCACTAGCGTGAGAAAAAGCTTGTCCCTTCTAGCTGGCATGAGTCACACTGCAGTGCCTGGCTGAGAAGGTGGGTGAGGTATCTGATGGTGTGAGGGCACAGGCTTAACTGCAGTTTTCTTTCTCTGGCTAAAGGGTTGTGTTCGTGGGACCATGAGTGCCGGCCAGATTGTCTGCTGCTATCAAACAGCCTCGCTCTACTGAAGTTAGGGGAGCTTTTACTGATTGATACCAGCCGAGGGTATGGCCCCCCTGCATTTCTCCAGTTCATTCTCTGCTCGGGGTTTTGGAGGGTCTGAAGTGACACAGCTTTCTTTGGGGGGTCCAGTCAGCCTGATGGATGAGCTCTGCTTCATCCCACTGTGACAGGGTCAGGCCAGAGGGCAGGCTCACAAGGGGAGAGAGTCGGCTCTAGAAAGCATCAAGAGCACTGGCTAATCAGGTGTTATCATGGACAGAGTGGGAGCAGCCAGGAAGAGGCTGCTGTAAATCAGTCAGGGCCAGCTGGTCCCACTTGAGGGTTCCACCAGGCTTTTAAAAAGCCTTTCCCAGTCTAGGGAGAGTGGAAGTGCTAAGGGTTATTTCACAGCCACCCCACAAGAGGGCATGTATCTATATCAGTAGCTAATATCTCACACTGTATTAATGTAAAACAAAGCAAGCAGTCCTGTAGCACCTTAAAGACTAAACAATTTTATCTATTAGCTAATGAGCTGTAGTGGGAAAGACCCACTTTTTTCAGATTCTGGAACACAACTGAGAGAAAAACTGAGGAATCAGCTAAACATAAAACTACACAGTACATGACTATAAGGTGAGCTGGCAGAGACTGATACAGATACATTCTTTCTTGGGGGTGGTCCTTTTTTTTGAAAGGTCAACTATGGCAACCCTAAGTGGAAGGGGAGATTGGCGAGAGGTGAGGAGAACAGAGCAAATGAGGAAAGAGTAGTGAAGGAGGCTACCAATGGGTTGGCTCCCTGCCCCTGGTGACTTCAGAGTTCAGCCAGAGGTTGGGAGGGACTGGTTACTCAGCTCGGTCAGACCAGGGTGCTTCTATCCACTGACCTTTGAGCCAAGGGAACAAAGCCCCAACCCTGTCAGGGCAAGTGGTCCCCGTAGTGTGGGACTGTGGACTGAACTGAGGTCTGGGACCCAGGAGAGTTACTGCCCTGGCCCCAGCACTTATTCTGGTGTTAGGGAATAGTTGAACACTTACTGAAACTTAGTTGTGGGGTGGGGTTGGTTGGTTCTCTCCCAGTTCCAACAGAAATGTGAAGGGCCACTGAGAAATCAAAAGACAACATACCAGGTCAGTCTGATTGATAGGGCAGGCAAGCCAATGAGGGAGTCACAGTCCTGGTGGTCCTGACCTTCTTGTAAGCAGGAGCTGACTGGGACAGGGTGAGGTTGAGCTAAGGAAAGAGAAGGAGTCTGAGCTGAGCTGGGAGCAGAGCTGACCTAGACAGAGGGGCTGGAGCCGTTCAGAGCCAGATGCAATGAGCAACCATGGAGAGTGAGGCAGAGGACAGGGTGGTCAACCACCCAGGATTGGCCTGGAGTCTCCTTGAACTGACATCAGGCTCCTGGTGACAATCGAAAGCAATTCGGGAAAGTCTGATACAGTAATTTAAAAAAATGACATTACTTCATGTTGTGGGGGGTGGGGAAATCCCCTGGATCAGCTCCTTTCAGAGATGGCAACCTTAGCAGAACCCAGCTCAAAGAGACACCCCTAGCCAAAAGGACCTCCAGGCCTGACTTGGAGGGGGATCATAACCCTGACTGAGGGGGCTGAGGCTGGAGAAAAGGCCCTGCCACCCAGAGCCTGAAGGCATGTAGCCACCACCACCACTGCAGGTGTCTAACCCAGAGCATCCCTGCAGCACAGCTAAGGCCAGAAAAGGAGGCCTGGGATCTATGAGGAACAGACTGTGAGCTGTCCTGTCACTCCAGAGACCCAGTGTGTTTTGTCCCCTGGCTAGAGCAGGGTGAAGAGCTTTCCTTTAACTGTTCCCGTTAGTTTACAATGGATTTCTGTATAATAAATTGTACTTGCTTTGAAGTGTATGCAGCAATCAGTGGGCCAGGACGGTGTCCAGTGTGGAGAGCATACAATGGAATGAAGCCACCCGAGAACTTGTCCTGAGTGACTATGAGGAGATAGGAGGTCGAGCCCTCCAGGAATTTGGGGCCCAGCCTTATCAGGGTTACAAAGACTTGGCCACTCAGGGGAGCAGAAGGGGAGTCCTTGGGGTCAAGGAGGCCTCTCAGTAAAGGAAGTGGGAGTGAGACACCAGACCCTTTCACTAGCCCATTCCACCAAGAAGAGTGTATAAATCTGGAAAGTTCCTCAGAATAGTGAGATGGTTTCCCCATTTACATTTCCACCTTCCTTTTTATTTAAAACATTGTACCGATTTGGGGGGGTAGGAGACAGAGAGGGACAGAGTCCCTTGTGAGAGCTGAAGAAGCTTAGCACCTTGAAAGCAGGACATTTACATGCTAAAATATAGGCGTGAGTTCCTTATTTTAAGCACTGAAATCTGGGCTAAGCTTCTTGCTCTAGACTGGGGTGGCCAACCTACAGCACTTGAGCCACATGTGGCTCTTTGAGCCATTAAATGCGGCTCCTCCTCGGAGCCAAGCACCAGGAGTGCTGTCCACTGCTCTGCATATGTGCCCCAGTGTTTGGTAGGAGAAGCACGTGGCGGCAACTGTGGCAGCCCCAGTGAGTGGCTGGCATCGAGTTAGAGAGTGGAGGAGGAAGGGCTGATGGGGCCTGACTCGCGGGAATGGGGAGGGCATCAAGGAAGAGCAGGTGGAGCTGAGGGTGTCTGGCTCTGGGGGTGGGGTAATGGATTGGGTTATAGCTGGAGGCTGGAGGTGTCTGGCTGTGGAAGATCGGAGCGGGTTGGGTTATACTGAAGGCTGGGGGTGTCTGGTTCTGGAGGAGTGGAAGGGTGCTGAGCTATCTATCTATCTATCTATCATATACAGAGTTAGAGTGCAAAGAACCCCATATTATATATTTCTTTTTAATCTATCTATCTCTATATATGACAGATGGATGATAGACAGGTAAAAATAAATATATGTGGCTCTTTGCTCTCAATCTGTGGCTCTTAGTCCCTAACTGGTTGGCCGTCACTGCCCTAGACCAAACTGTCAGGGGCATAACAGTGAAGTGGCTCGAGCTCCTTCTCCTGCGCAGAAATGAGATGCCTCCTTCTCTAAGCAAGCCTCCAGATGGAACAGCTGAAAGTTTCATGGTTCTGCCATCAGCAGCAAGGATACTACGGAGCACCTCATGAGGAAATGCAGGCATCGGCTGAAGGATCCAAGCCAAACAGAGCTGGAAATGGAATAGTCAACCCTGCAGAACATTGTACAATTAAATTATTTCATTGCGGAAAGGAAAAACCTTCCACTCTTTCACTGACAGGCCACATCTGGCAAGTATTGTACGAAAAATAAAATATAGCTTTTCCCTTTTGGGGGGTTCACAAAACAAATAAAAGAATTCCACTGAATATCTCTGCAGACTCTTGGGCCATTCTTCAAGATCCAGCACCTTCCATGCTTTTCACATCTTCCCTATCATACCCAAAATACCTGGTCAGGTAAATCTCCTTCTCCCTACTTTGAAGGCAAATAAAACCCACTGAGGTCAATAGAAATGACTCTCAGCCTGCATTTCAGGTGCAGGGTCCCAGTAAAAAAAACAAAAACAAAAACAAAAACCAGATTATTATAATTGTTGCCTCCTTGTGAACATTTGATGACTTGGGAGAAATAAGAGAGGGCTTATAAGTTTTTCTTCTCTCTACTGTTAACGAGGCAGGCTCATTCCAGATCATCTGAAGTTTTATTAAATTAAATCTGTAACAAAGACTATCTACTGGAGTTTGGCTAAATGAGGGGGTAGAACGTTAGCACTGTCTCTTGTGCTGTCACTCGCATGAATTGAGAGCCCTGTAAATTCCTTATCCTCTTTCAAATCTCTCCTTAAAGTGCTCCTCTGTTGTAATGCCGACAGAAAAACTCTGAGAGGGTTTAGGCCGCTGGTGTGCTTGGAAACTTATCATGTCCGTGAGTGTTTCCTTGTGTTTCCCAGCTGTCTCTACCAGTGTTCCCTGGAAACTGTCCACTTGTGTGACCACTCAGGAGAGATACAGAGGGTGCCCAGTTAAATAGTAGAGTCCAAAGCTAGTTTTTTGTTCCTACCGGTGGTGCACATTTCCATGTGCCTCAGTGCACATAAAATTTATTCTGCACCTGGATGGAAAAAGGCTAGCGGGAACCTCGGTCTCCACCACTGTTTATTGTCCTATACTTTGGACCAGGGATCCCCTTTTTCTGCAATGCACAGAACCTGGCACAATGGTGTCCCCAGGTCACGAGTGGGATTTAGGTGCTATGGTAATGTAATTCATAATAACCAATAATATCTGCTGTGTGTAATCACAAAGAGAAAGCAATTGCTTAGCTGCTGATCCTGCAGACATACGTTTCCCTTTACGTCATTGCCAGACCCACTGAAGTCAGAGACTAGTCACATTTAAGAGCTGGCTGAATAACAGGGTTTTTTTTTGGGATGGGGGAGAAGAGGAGGGGTTACTGGCAATGCTCAAAATATAGTTTTAGGTGGCACCAAAAACAAATGTTGTGGCCAATAAGAAAAGTTCTGTATCAAATTAAATGCTTTGTTCAGCACTGCATGGGGGCAGAGCGGCCTCCCTCTGAGCCTGAGGTGCAGGATTCCCTTCACGCTCTCTGGTGGGTGGAGCCAAACCAGTTTCTCCCCGCAGAAGCCAGGGGGAGGGACAGGAAATATAAAGGCTGAGTCCTTCACGGGGGCCAGAGCCAGCAAGGGAGGTACACACCTCTATCCTACTGCAGGACTCTGCACCAGGTTGGAAACTGCATCGCAGGGGAACCTGAGAGTGGGGAGGAGCTGCTGGAACTTAGAATCATAGAATCACAGGGCTGGAAGGGATCTCAGGAGGTCATCTGGTCCACTAGCCACTTATCCCAAGTTGACCCAGGATGTGCAGACTACAGAGCCACCCCAATGGACAGTGTGGGAAGTAGCCTAAAGGAACCAGACATTAGTCAGGCGGTGCTGTCACCATATGAGTCCCTGTGTCTTGGCAGGACCACTGCTGACCCAGCGGCCCTTGGGTGAGACTAGGTGGTGTAGGGTGGGCTCAGATCCCGTCACCTGGCCTGCCAGGAACCTCGATCCTCAGGAAGAAGTCTACTCACCCTGGGCCAGAAAGCCTGTGCCTTTTTTATAGCTGGACCCAACAGAAAGCTGCAAGTGCCCAGAATGTGTGCGCTGTGCACCTTGGCCAGGAAGCTAGTCTAAGGACTGCTTAATGGGTTAATGGGTTAAGCCCACCAGGAGGGACAGAGACATGGACTGTGGGTAGTCTGCCCTAGCCAGGAAATGGACTAAGGACTGTTGGATTGCTACTGCTCTACCCTGCCCAGAAGGCCAGGGCCTGACTGTGAGGACAATCTGCCCCAGCTAGGAGGCCTGGGATAAGGACCATGAATTAATTTCTATTTATCGCCTGGTACAGGAGGTTGGTGATCTCTTTCTGAGGCTGAGCTGAGGGGGACTATGACAAACACGAAACATTTTGAATATTCTTCCTGTAGGTAGCTTGTGGTCTTGCTAATAGACGTCAGGCCTCCATAAAAATGGAAGGAAAGGACTTGTCCCTTTCCTTATTTAACATGCCCACCCATTGGTGTGTCATTGGCAAACTTTCTTAGTGAAGTTTTACGTGTTCTTCCAGGTCATTTGTGAAAATGCGAAACAGAGTAGAGCAGACACCCACTCCTTGAAGGATTCCCCTTAAAAAAAAAAACACATGCCAGATGATGGCTCGCACTTCTAATTTCGAGATCTATTAGTTAGCTAGTTTTTAATCTATTTAAAGTATGCTATGTTAATTTTGTGTCCTTCTAAGTTTTTAAATCCAAATACCATGCCTTACCAAGTCATATGCCTTACAGAAGACAAAGTATATTATATCGACCCTATTACCCTCATCAACAATATTTGTAAACTTATAAAAATATCAAATTATTTGAACAAGATGTATTTTAAATAAGTCCATATGTTTCTATTAATTATGTTACTGTCCTCTAATTCTTTATTAATTGATTTCCATATTTTCTGCTTCCTGATCTTGCATTTGGTTGATGTTAGTCAGTTACCCCGTATACTCTTTCTAAAAATTGATACACTATTGGCTTGCTTCTACTCTTCTGGAACTTTCCCAGTGTTCAAAGACTTATTGAAAATCAACATTAAAGGTCCAGTGAGTTTCTACTCAGCTCTTTTAAAATTTTGGACCTGGTGATTTAAAAATGTCTAACTTCAGTGGCTTCTCTTTAACATCCCCCAGGGATACTAGTGTGATGGAAAGAGTGTTATCATCACCAAGTGGTGAGCATGGAGTACACCATCTTCTTTCCCCCAGATACAGATCAGGAAGATTTATTGAATATTTCTGCTTTTTTCTGAATTATTGACAAGTCAACCATTTCCACCTAATAAGGGAACAAACGCATTATCAGGATTCTTTATTTTTTCCTGATATATTTTAAGAATCCTTGTTTTCTTTTGCTCTACTGGTCATAGATTTCTCCTAGAGTTCCCCTGCTCCCCTTATCAATTTTCTACAATTCTTATCTTTTGATTTATGTTCATTACTATCAATTTCCCATCAGTTTATAAAATAGGATGTCACTCCTGTAGACTTACATCCTTTGTGTAGTTCACCAAGGGCACCAATGAAAGCTTACTAATTTCACCTGCTGGCCACTTTGCCTTAACCATGACTTGGAAGGATCTCAAAAGATCAAAGGGTAGTTCAGCCACCACCAAACCTCCAGCCTGGGCTTCTCTGCTGAGATTGCCAATCGTGATACCTATCCAATGGGAAATGGAATGAGACCCCCAGTGCCTTTCTCACAGAACAATGATTGACCTTTCTTAGTGACTGAACATAACTTTTGGGCTACATCTACATGAGAGGCTTTTCCTGGCAAAACTGGGCTTTTGTTGGGAAAAACAGTGGCGCCTCTACACTCAAAATGCACTTTGTCAACTGTTTGTTGACAAAACCCGGCACATCCACTGGCAGTATGAAACCTCTCCCTGTTCATGTATAATGCCTCTCTCGACAGTGCTGTGACAAAACCGCTGCGTGGACACTCTGGGGCCCTTTTGTCAACAGATAGGGCTTCCAGTTCACCCACCAGCCCTCTTTGCAGAGATTCTGGGCAACCGTTCTGTTGAGAGAGGGCCGGGCAGTCTGGCTGCTCTCTGGCAACAGAGCGGATTGCTCTTTCAATTTGCTTTTACATGTAGACACAATCTGTGGACAGAAGTTCTGCTGGCAAATCCTTTCTGACAGTGATGTCTGTCGACAGAGTCTTCTTGTGTAAACATAGCCTTGGTGAGTGTCAAATCAGGAGTTATCTGAGCTGGGGAAATAGCCCTGAGCCATGTGTTCTTCATTACCTTCTCACTTGGTAACAGTGGGTAATTTACAAAAGCTTAGTTTTGATTAAAAATATCTGCATGGGAAGGTTCCTTTTTTAGTACCAATAAGAGCTAAAACCACAAGGTGTTTCCTTCCAAAATGATACAGTCCTGAGTGATCCTTATTTGTTAAAAAATGTGTAAATTCTGAACCGATGCCCGCAGTTCAGTCATATCCTTTGCAGAAATAAAAATGGTCGCCTTGTAAATGTCAATAGTCCATCCCCTCCAAGGTGCCAGTCTGGAGCATGAGTCACCATCACCTTACAAAGCAAACCACGTGCTTGAAATAGTTATCAGAAAGCATTGGGCATGGGGACCAGCTGATGGAAGGACATAGTTCCAGGGCATATCTTCTCAGGACCCCTACACTTGATAGAGTAGAGGTTAGCAAGAGGTGAATGGGACTCTTGTAATTCCAACAGGAGGCTAATCACCTTCGCATTTATGGTTTGTTTAATGGGACTTCTGACATTAACTGCCTCTAGAATCTCATAAAAATAAACCAGAAATCCTTACCGCACCCTTAACCCCGTCTCTGAGCACTCAAGGAAATATAGTAATAGAAAGGACACACATATAAAAAGGAAAGCTTACCTTACAACTGAAAACTGGCTCAGGCCATCTTGGTGTCCTCCTCTTCCCCCCAGTGCTGCATCATTAGCACCAGCACAATTAAAAGGCATCAGCCCAACATGTCATTCAGCAAAGCTGCCCAGAACTGGCCTGAATGGGAATCCAAGTTGCTATTCTCTCGCTTTCCAGGGTTTTGATCCTGCATGGTGTTGATGCCGAGGTGCTGCACATGTGAGTAGAAAGGGATGGGCCAGAGAGGAGGGCTGCACAGCCTCTCTCAGACACTATGGCGGTTGGCAGGAAGACAAGTAGGCAGACAGGCAGATGAGAGTATTACTGTACTCAGTGGCACCTAACAGCAGAATCATAGAATTATAGGGCTGGAAGGGGCCTCAGAAGGTCATTGAGCCCAGACCCCTGCCCCAAACAGGACTAACTACAACTAAATCATCCCAGCCAGGATTTTGTCAAGTCAGGACTCAAAAACCTCTAGGGCTGGAGATTCCACCACCTCTTTTGATAACGCATTCCAGGGCTTCACCACCCTCCTGGGGAAATAATTTTTCCTAACACCCAGCTGTAAACTCTCTGACTGTGACTTGAGACCATTGATCCTCATTTGATCATCTGTCACCACTAAAAACAGTCTGTCTCCATCCTCTTTGGAATCCCCCTTTCAGGAGTTGACCACTGCTATCAAATCCCCACCTCCACCGCTCTCATCTCTTCTATAGATGAAATAAGCTTTAAATCCCTCAGCCTCTCCTCAAAAGTCATGTGCTCCAGCCTCCTAATCTTTTTTTGTTGTCCTCCACTGGTCTCTCTCCAAGGTGTCAGCATTCTTTTTGTAATGGGTTGCACATCGTTGGACACAATATTCCAGATGTGGCCTCACCAGTCTCAAAGGGAATAATCACTTGCCTAGATCTGCTGGCAATGCTCCTACTAATGCAGCCCAATATGCCATCAGCCTTCTTGGCTACAAGGGCACACTGGTCATTCACATCCAGCTTCTCATCCACTGTAATGCCCAGGTCCTTTCCTGCGGACTACTGTGGAGAAAGCAGGACATATGCACAGCTGAACCAGGCAACCACTTCTTTCAGCACTGCTTGGTTGTGGCAGCTCTCTGGGTAAGGGAATAGTATTTGCATGGAAGATCAATGAATTGCAAAGAACATTGACCAAGTAAGGCACTATGCAGCTGTGGTCACATGGTTGCCCGTACCTTCAGTGGGATGATAAGGCTGCTAGTAACGAATACAAACTGAATATCCAGCCTGATTGCCTTAAGCACCTGATGTGTATTAATTTCATTGGGTGATCCCTGGTTCTTGTGGTTTATGAAGGTGTAAATACCACTTCCTTATTTGCTTTCTCCAGCCACTCATGATTTTATCGACCACCTTGTTTCCCCTTATTCTAAAATGAGCACAATCCCAGTTCTTTTAATTTCATAAGAACATAAGAATGGCCATTACTGGATCAGACCAAAGGTCCATCTAGCCCAGCATCCTGTCAGCTGCCAGTGGCCAGTGCCAGCTGCCCAGAAGACAATGATCAAGTGACTTGTCTCCTGCCATCCATCTCCAGCCTCTGACAAACAAAGCCCAGGGACACCATTCCTATCCCCTGGCTAACAACCTTTTATGAACCTTACCTCCATGAATTTATCTAGCTCTTCTTTGACCTCTCTTATAGTCCTAATTTCCTTCTACTCGGAAACTGCTTCAGACACCTAATCATTTTTGTGGCCTTTTGCTGTACTTTTTCCAATTCTACTATATCTTTTCAAGATGAGAGGACTAGAACTTGAAGCAGTATTCGAGGTGTGGACATACCATGATATTATGGCATTTTCCATCTTATTCTCTATTCTTTCCCTAATGGTTCCTAACATGGTTTGCTTTTTCAACTGCTGCTGCACATTAAGCAAATGTTTTTAGAGGACTTTCTGCCATGACTTAGAACCTTTTCTTGAGTAGTGACAGCTAATTTAGACCCAGTTGCTTGGTAAGCATAGCTGAGATTATATTTTCCAGTGTGCATTACTCTTCATTTTAAAATGTTGAATTTCATCTGCCCACTTTTGTGAGATCCCTTTGTAGCTACTCATGGTCAGCTTTGGACTAACTAGCTTGGGTAATTTTATATATAGTCGGCGGATTTTGCCCCCTCACTCTTTACCTCCTTTCCAAAGCACTTATGAAAATGTTGAACGGTATGTAACCCGAGGTTTATAGATTTGCATCACTTGGGCCACATCGACACAGGCAGCTTCTGTCGATAGAGGTCACTGTCGACAGAGAAACCCCCGGCAAAACTCCTGTCGACAAACAGAGTCTACACACAAAAGCAGATCAAAAGAACAATCTGCTCTGTCGACAGAGAACAGCCAGACTGCCCTGCCCTCCCTTGACAGGACGACTGACCGGAAGCTCTGCAAACCAGGCTGCCCAGGGAACCGGAAGCCCTCTCTGTTGACAAAAGGGCCCCAGAGTGTCTAAACAGTTGTTTCGTTGACAGAAGTGTCTACACGAGCACTCTTGAAAAAATACTGTTGACAGAAGCACTGTACCTGATCAGAGAGAGTATAACGCTGCTGGCTGAACAGCTGAATTTTGTCAACAAACTCTCGACAGAGCGCTTCAACAGTGTAGACGCTTGGCAAGTTTTGGTGACGAAAGCCCAGTTTTGTCAACCGAAGCTTCCTGTGTAGACATGGCTTTGAGGTATATTTGTACTTATCTAGTTGTATTCTGGTGATGTGAATGTTGTCGACTAAAGACAGGAAAAGGACTTAGTGGTGATCACTAATCTGCCTGGATACCAGCAAAAGCCCTATACACAAACTCTGAGGTACTGTCCTGTGTGGTGATAGCCCTCAGCCACATTCATATCTTCAGCTCAAATACCATCGAGAGACCCTGACGACATCACAACTATCCTGATGACGTAACACCTACCCAGAAAATAATCTCCCAACTTATCTGAATCTGGTCCATCGGCAAAGGTGCCTGAACTCTTTCTGTGCCATCTGCCAGGCACAGTTGTAGGTCCAGGTCTGAATATCATAGACCATCGGTTCCTGACAGAGGAACCTTACCTGCAATGTAGAGCACCCTTTAATTTCTATCTCTAAAGAAGAAGGGACCTGGGCTTTATGCCTGACAAATGCTAAAACACCCAGCTGCTTCCTTGTTAACCAATAAACATCTGTCAGTTCATTTGGTGAGAGTCTCCTGAAGCAACCTCAGTGAGAAAACCAGCCCCTCCCCACCCCCAGGGTGTGATTAATATGTGTTGAGAAGATGTAAAGGAAATAATCACATATACGCACATATACAATGGCAAAGGAGGAAACAGGCAACTCCCTAAACACAGACACATCTCTTCCCAGCCCAGTCATACCAGGAGAAACACTGGTTGACTGAGGCCAAGGAAAAATGAGTCCAGCCAGAGCCAGTGCCAGTTTCCAACCACAGTTATGCCCATGTAAGTCTACAGCGATGCCAGCGAGGGCCCTGGAGGGACTCCAGCATGAAAGTGGCATCCTGGAGATGACAGGAAGGATGATCTTGTGGTTTAGGCATCAGATGAGGGTGCAGAAGAGCTGGGTTCATTTTCTGGCTCTGTCACGGCTTCCCTGTCTGAGTCACTTTATCTCACTGGGTCTCAGCTTCCCATCTGTAAAATGGGCATGATAGCAGTGTTCTTGCTAACTTTTTCCATCCATTTTCCATCCAAATTTTATGTGCACCAAGGCATGTGTGCATGTGCACCGCCAATAGAAACACACTCTGCTGGCTGTGGGCGCTTTGCTAATCAGCTGGGCAGCACCTGAATCTCTCCTGGTCAGCCACCCAAGTGCTCAGATGACAGAGAACCCTGGGTGACAACCCCTCCTTTGATTGTCTTCTCTGTGAAGGTGGTTTACTCCATACAGCATGGCCTGACTCTGACTAGCTAGAAAACTTCCAGCTCTTTTGAGTCACCCATGGCTGGTTCCACTCAGGTAACAGCAAAGCTCCCTGTGGATGGCCTACCAGTAAAGACCTGACGTGATTCCAATGAAGCCAACAGAGCAGCCCTCTTTCATCTCAAGGTAATTGAGGGCAGATTCTGGTCCTCAGGTCCCACCTTTCAGCAGTGCGAAATGAGGAGACAACCCCATAATAATGGCACATCTTGTAATATAGTACTGCTAAGTATCAGAGGGGTAGCTCTGTTAGTCTGTATCTCCAAAAACAACAAGAAGTCCTGTGGCACCATATAGAATAACAGATATTTTGGAGCATAAGCTCTCATGGGCAAAGACCCACTTTGATCTTGTACTGCTGTTACCCCACTGTCTAGAGGGGAAGTTGAGGCACAGAACGATGAAGTGGCTTGCCTAACACACACAACAAGATCATGACAAAACAGGGAATTGAACTGTAGTGTTCCAAATACACCCAAATCATTGCACCTTCCTTCCTCTTTGCTGTCTCCCTAAAACACTTGCTCTAGTTTGACCACAGGTTCCGGGGACAGATGTAGGATGTAGATTCTCCCTCTTATGTCACCATATATTGGGACATCACATGTGGCTGAGCCACTCAGCCTCTGTCAATTGCAATCCCCCAGCTTAAAAATGTTGCCTGCAGCTTTCGTCTCTCACTGTGATAATTGCCAGAGGTAACCGAGAGATGATGGCAAAAGCCCAAATACATCAGTAACTCCACTTCTGGCTTTAGTTGCTAAGATCAGAGGCACTGTGAGTCACTGAGAGCCTGAATCAGCATCTCCAAAGGCAAAGCTGAACTTGCAACGGTCCCGAACAACACACCTGCCATGGCGGGGTTTGATGTGATTCTAGAGGATAAGGCTCTGCAGACCACCAATGTCACAGGTCCTAGGGGCGTTCCCGTGCAAGGCAGCATATACGTTGCGGATTATCCTAAAGGCTCTTTGGGTCCCAGAAGAAGTCTGCCTCAGAGGTATACCTGGGAATCTGCCCTGCATTGGCCAGTCTTACCTGATGCACGGGTCCAATGGTTCTGAGCCCCAGGGCTTCAGTTCTCCTGCGGGAGCAGAGGCATTGTAGGGCAACAGGTCGGGTGTGCATGCCGAGCAAAGCAAACCAGTGAAACAGAGCATGTACTGGGTTTCAGGCAGCTGCTCAGCTTAGGAGAGCATTGTTTAAGACAACTGAGAGAGGAGAAGAATGGAATGGAACCCCACAGTGAAATGAGACTGAAAAGTCAGTAATAAGCCAGCATCACTACTGTCCTAACTTCAGTTACCTGCGAGGCGCCCATAGAACGCTAAACCACAAAATGGCAAAGAGACCCAGGCGAGTTCTAGCTCAGCAGCTGACGACATAATGCCTCCTGAGAAAGATGGGAGCATGTAAGTATCAACTTAAGACTCCTCTCATTAGCTAATCACCTAGCGCCACTCAGCCATCCACCCAGAAGTAAGAGGATATAAAATTCAGGAATGAGAATGAAGACCTTCCGCACTTGGGCTACATCTACACGACAGGCTGATTTTGAAATAACACAACCACCTGCAAAATGCATTTTGAAGTAGCACCCGGTTATTTCAAAATAGCATTTTTGGGTCCATCTCACTATTTCGAAGTAATGCCAGAAGAGCCCTTTATGGGTTGTTTCGAAATAGCGCTATTCTGTGTCTTAATAGCACCTACAGGCATTATTTCTCATAGAATGAGGTTCACTGGAAGCAGAATAATTAACCCCCTATTTCTATTTTTCTATTTTATTTCAAAATAGCATTTAGACACTGCCAAAGTTATTTCAAAATAACTGTTGCTTATGTAACATCCTAAGATTTCTCTCTTTCTCACCTAAACTCTGAAAGCAGTCCTGTAGCACCTTAAAGACAGAGGCTATGTCTACATCAGAGGGTTTTGCCAACAAAACTGGGGGGGTTTTTTTGGAAAAACCCACAGAGTGTCTACACACAAAATTTGCTTTGTTGACAAACTGTCAACAAAACCTAGCACAGCGTTGTGCCTCTTCACTTTCAGGAAAAATGCGTTCATCAACAGTTTTCTGTCAACAAAAGAACCATGCAGGCACTCTGGGGGCTCTTTGTCAGCAGACAGAGCTTCCAGTTCACCAGGCAGCCCTTTTTGGAAGCTTCCAGTTTGCCCTTCTGCCCAGAGATCAGTTGGGCAGTCTGGCCATTCTCTGTCGACAGAGCTGATTGCTCTTTCAATCCTCTTTTGTGTGTGGACGTGATCTGTCAACAGAAGTTTTGCCAGAAGATCTCTTCCAACAGTAACTTCTGTCAACAGATTGCTTTAGTATATATGTGGCCTGACAATATTATTTGTTAGGTGATAAAATCTTTCAGATGCTACAGGACTGTTTTCTTTGTTTTGTGAAGATACAATTGTACCTGAGAAAATTGGAGACAATTTACCTAAACTCTGTCATTCGCCTTTCAGGATCAACAAAGTCAAAAGATTTAACAAGTTATTCCCTACATATCCAACCAAGCTGATATTTTGAACAACATTTCTTTTTAATTTAATTGGAGAAATGGTCTGAGGTAAAGAGGATGAAGTATAATAAAGACAAATGCAAAGTGCTCCACTTAGGAAGGAACAATCGGTTTCACACACACAGAATGGGAAGTGAACGTCTAGGAAGGAGAATGGCAGAAAGGGATCTAGGGGTTATAGTGGACCGTAAGCTACATATGAGTCAACAGTGTGAGCTGTTGCAAAAAAGCAAACATGATTCTGGGATGCATTAACAGGTGTGTTGTAAACAAGACATGAGAAGTCATTCTTCTGCTCCACTCTGCGCTGGCTAGGCTTCAGTTGAAGTACTGTGCCCAGTTCTGGGCAACTCATTTCAAGAAAGATGTAGAGAAATTGGAAAGGGTCCAGAAAAGAGCAACAAGAATGATCAAAGGTCTACAGAATATGACCTATGAAGTGAAGCTGAAAGAATTGGGCTTGTTTAGTTTGGAAAAAAGAAGATTGAGGGGGGGCACGATAGCAGTTTTCAGGTATCTAAAAGGGTGTCATAAGGAGAAGGGAGAAAACTTGTTCTTCTTGGCCTCTGAGGATAGAACAAGAGGCAACAGGCTTAAACTGCAGCAAGGGAGGTTTAGGTTGGACATTAGGGAAAAAGTTCCTAACTGTCAGGGTGGTCAAACAGTGGAATAAATTGCCAAGGGAGGTTGTGAAATCTACATCTCTGGAGATATTTAAGAAGAGGTTAGATAGGTGTCTATCAGGGAAGGTCTAGGCAGTACTTGGTCCTGCTGTGAGGGCAGGGGGCTAGACTCAATGGCCTCTCAAGGTCCCTTCCACTTCTAGTATTCTATGAGTCTATGCATTTGCATGAAATGGAATACCTGATCACCCCCTCCCCCAAACACGCACACACATCCCATACACTTGAAAAATAGCAAATTACAAGATTCTCTTAATAAAGTCTGACAGAATTTTGTTAAAGGTCTGAGTTTGTGGGGATGGGTCGCAAACGTAAAATATTCCTTTCGATTGGTGGTACAGCCATGGTCCTTTCTACCTGGCATGGGGATTTGACAGCATATTAAGGTCCACTTCCAATCTAAAAGACACCAACATGCTGTTTGCGTTAGGTGAAACAATTTATGACCCTATTTCAACTCGAGTTAGTTGATTGCCAATTGCACTGTTTGAACTGCAAGTCTAGACACTCTACAAATGTTCGTGTCAGGGCACAAACATTTGTGGTTTATTGTACATCTCAGCCACAGCTTTCGTCTAGACAAATCTCTGGAGAACTGGGCTTTTCTCTGCACTTAGGCTGTCCGATGGGGCTGTGGGGGACTATTCAGATCTGGTCTTTTAGAAAATATATCCATGTGTACAGCATCCACATTTTGCCGGTTTGATTTATCCTTCTCCCAACTGGTCTTTGCAAGGCTTGACCAGACAATCACAGACATGCAGCTGAACCCGGCACTCACATACAATTCTACTGAAGTTATAGCAGGACTCTGTCCACACAGCTAGGGTAACAGGATCAGGGACTTACAAGGTAAGATCTTGGGTAGGGGCTGTGCCTCCACATGGGTCGGCAGGAGCGAGGCCCTCATTTACTCTTCTAAAATTGCAAAGAGGATTTGAGTTTTGTGGATCAGAATTTCTGGGGCTTTTGTGAGCTCTACAGATCTACTTCCCAGCAGTGCTGTGGAAGCGTTTGCACTGCCCTGGTAGCAGTTGGTGGACCCTTTGGTTCTGAAGGATTGGATCAGAGAGCTCTTTCCCTCTATAGGGACTGCTTGTCTGCTTGGCCACACAGATGGACCAACCCAGACCAAGCACAGGAGTCAGCCTGTTCACCACAAACCAGACACATCAGGCTAGCACAGGAAGGGACTCATTTCAGTTGACTCTCCAGGGGAAGCAGAGGTTGCCAGAATACTGAAATGTGCCTTCAAATAGGACCATTCATAACACTGGGGCCACTCTCCTGTGGAAAGAGCCAGCAAAGGACACCACTCATGTCCTGGAGACAGAAAGACCAGCAGATAATTAAGTTTCTACCTCTACGAAAAAAAGATGGTGATTTTACCTCTATTGAAGTGGTTTGCAACCAGTGTGCCATGAGAACTGTCCAAATGTCCCAGTGTCCATGAAATGTCATTAATTTCCCTTCGGCCATGGCTCTTTGCAGACCCACTGTTGGGGGAAACTGACAACCCTGCACCAACTGAGGCTCAAGTGGCAAGGCTGCCCCCAGTAGGTGCAGGGTTTGTCAATTTCTCCACACTGTGGCTCTTTGCAGAGCCACCATGGCGGGGGAGAGACACAGATCCCTCAGGACTCCATTCACACCGGGAGGCAGCTGAAATGCTGCTTCCTGGCCCTCACAAGCTGGTGGGGAGCCCGGCTCCACTCTTTGCTGTACCAAGGGGGAAGGAACATAAGAACATAAGAACATAAGAATGGCCATACTGGGTCAGACCAAAGGTCCATCAAGCCCAGCATCCCATCTGCCGACGGTGGCCAATGCCAGGTGCCCCAGAGAAGGAGAACAGAAGACAAGTGATTTATCTCCTGCCATCCATCTCCTGCCCTTGTTATGAAGGCTAGGGCACCATACTTTATCCCTGGCTAATAGCCATTTATGGACCTGACCTGCAAAAATTTATCAAGCTCTTTTTTAAACCCTAATAGAGTCCTGGCCTTCACAGCCTCCTCGGGCAAGGAGTTCCACAGGTTGACTGTGCGCTGTGTGAAGAAAAATTTCCTTTTATTAGTTTTGAACCTACTACCCATCAATTTCATTTGGTGTCCCCTAGTTCTTGTATTATGGGAAAAGGTAAATAATTTTTCTATATTCACTTTCTCCACACCATTCATGATTTTATATACCTCTATCATATCGCCCCTCAATCGCCTCTTTTCCAAACTGAAAAGTCCCAGTCTCTCTAGCCTCTCCCCATATGGGACCCTTTCCAAGCCCCTAATCATCTTAGTCGCCCTTTTCTGAACCTTTTCTAATGCCAATATATCTTTTTTGAGGTGAGGAGACCACATCTGCACGCAGTACTCGAGATGTGGGCGTACCATAGTTTTATATAGGGGAAGTATGATATCTTTTGTCTTATTATCGATCCCTTTTTTAATAATTCCTAACATCCTATTTGCCTTACTAACTGCCGCTGCACACTGCGCGGATGTCTTCAGAGAACTATCCACTATAACTCCAAGATCCCTTTCCTGATCTGTCGTAGCTAAATTTGACCCCATCATGTAGTACGTGTAATTTGGGTTATTTTTTCCAACATGCATTACCTTACACTTACCCACATTAAATTTCATTTGCCATTTTGCTGCCCAATCACTCAGTTTGCTGAGATCTCCTTGTAGTTCTTCACAATCCCTTTTGCTTTTGACTGTCCTGAACAACTTGGTGTCATCTGCAAACTTTGCCACCTCACTGCTTACCTCATTTTCTAGATCATTGATGAACAAGTTGAACAGGATCGGTCCCAGGACTGAGCCCTGGGGAACACCACTAGTTACCCCCCTCCATTGTGAAAATTTACCATTTATTCCAACCCTTTGTTTTCTGTCTTTTAACCAATTTCCGATCCATGAAAGGACCTTTCCTCCTATCCCATGACCACCTAATTTACATAAAAGCCTTTGGTGTGGGACCGTGTCAAAGGCTTTCTGGAAATCTAGGTATATTATGTCCACTGGGTGCCCCTTGTCCGCATGTTTATTAACCCCTTCAAAGAATTCTAATAGATTAGACAGACACGACTTCCCTCTGCAGAAACCATGCTGACTTTTGCCCAACAATTCGTGCTCTTCTATGTGCCTTGCAATTTTACTCTTTACTAGTGTTTCTACTAATTTACCTGGTACTGATGTTAAACTTATCGGTCTATAATTGCCAGGATCTCCTCTAGAGCCTTTTTTAAATATTGGTGTTATATTGGCCGTCTTCCAGTCATTTGGTACCAAAGTGGATTTAAAGGATAGGTTACAAACCACTGTTAATAACTCCGCAATTTCACATTTGAGTTCTTTCAGAACCCTTGGGTGAATGCCATCTGGTCCTGGAGACTTGTTACTATTCAGCTTATCAATTAATTCCAAAACCTCCTCTAATGTCACTTCAATCTGAGTGAGTTCCTCAGATTTGTCGCCTAAAAAGGCTGGCTCAGATTTAGGAACCTCTGTAACATCTTCAGCCGTGAAGACTGAAGCAAAGAAATCATTTAATCGCTCCGCAATGGCACTGTCTTCCTTGATCGCTCCTTTTATATCTTTATCATCCAAGGGCCCCACTGCTTTTTTAGCAGGCTTCCTGCTTCTAATGTATTTAATCCTGCTTCTAATGTATTTAAAGGAAGGGCAGGAGCTTATTGGGGCTGGAACACAGTTTAAATGCCACATCCTGGTTCCAACAGGCTGCTTTCATTGCTTACTCGTTTACTCAACATTCCTAGCAGGGCTTTGAGCGGATTTTGAAAATGTGCCTGCACTCGCTATCGAAGACGGTGTATTCTGTGGTGGATTTGAAACATCAATCCATTCGTTCCTTGTTTTGCTTGTTACATGCAAACCTCTCTAGTAAGACCAGAACCACAGTAAAGGTAAGTAATTTATGAGCAATCAATTCAGCTGAAAAAAAGCGGGTGTGCCGTGGAATTGTTTGTCTCATTGAAGTGTGCCGTGTGACTGAGGAGGTTGGGAGCCGCTGCACTAGGTCTGCCATTTCACAGCCAGGACTTTGCTTGAGTGTGGCGCTCAGCCACTGCTATGTGAGCAAGACGTAGCCTATGTACTTAACTTCTAACAGAAAGCCTAGGGCACACTGCTGTTCCTCTGCAGTCTCCCCTTCTCAGCACTGACCTGTCTACCCCTGCTTAACCAGCAAAACCCCACTATGGAAAGAAATGAAATTGCCATCTAGCACACAGCAACGTGCCTGGCACGCAAACCTTTACAGCGAAATCAGCTGTGGCGCTGTGACCAGCTGCTGTAAATATTCTAACACATGCACACCCCACTGGCATTGTTCAGCACCCTCTTTGAAAACTGATCAAACTGAATCTTCGAAGAGAGGTCACCGTATAATTTGGGCGGCTTGTTACTTGTGGGTTCATTTTGTTGGTAATTACGTAATATGTATGATTTCTAGGAATAAGACCCGGTGGATAAGCCCTGTTTGTTTTGGCTCCATTTCTACAGGGACAAATAGAAGCAGCGTGATTAATTTCCATTCTGTTGCCATGGATATTAATAATAATGAGGTGATTATGACTGCTCTCTAAAGTGGAAAGCAATTCCAAAACGAAACCGGGCGGCGGTTGGACCAGAATCTCAGTTGGCATAAACCAGCATTGCCCTATTGACTTCATACAGAGGCAGTGACTTCAGTGGAGTGGTGCAGATTTACACCAACTGGGAATTTGGTCCAACTGGTTTCTGCAGAAAAGTACTGATTTATACCCCCCATCTGCAGATCTGGCTCAATGACTTCTGTGGAGCTGGGGGTGACTGGCTTAGTTCATGGTCTAGCCCATCGGCATTAATAGAGTTATGCTGCATCTGGTCCAGGACTGCTCAGGAGCTGGATAAATGATCCAAAGTGTTTTTTTTTTCTGTTTTTTTTTTCACCTGCACTAAAGATATGCTTTGCAGAGTGTACCACAGTGGCCCTTTGGAGTGGGAACCTGCCTACCCTGGCATTGTACATAGCCTCATTGACTTCATTGGGCATACAAACAAGAATAAGGTTGTGTGTAGAGTGGCTTGTCAGAACAGCCCCCTAATGTCTTGTTAGTTGCCCCGTTATCACCATCGTAAAAAAAGCAACACCTTTAACTTCTCAAGTAGATACCAAGCAACATCAGTGTTCTCAAAGCACCAGCTCCATCTTGGTGACTAAGCAATTTGCATTCCTGCTGTAGAAGATTCTAAAGTGTCAGAACACTAAGCAATGCTCATTTAAGTGTCCCCATCCCCAGGGGCCAGAAGAAACCTTCCAAGGACTCACCTTTTCCTGGTTGGACCATTCTGCAGACCTCCTTCTTTTGAATCTTGGTGTGGGTGTAGAAGGCTCATGAATGGCCAGTCTCAGCCCAAGGCAGGGGTCCTTCTAATTTTGAATATCCAGTTGCAGAATAAATTTTATCTACACCAAGCCCGGTGAAGATGCGCACCACCAATAGAAACAAACTCTGCCAACTGTGGGTGCTCTGCTAATTAGCTGGGCAGCACCTGAATCTCCCTTGGGTGGCTGCTCAAGCGGTCAGCTTACAGGGAATACTGGACTCACGGCAGTCACCTTGTCATCACTTCATGGCTTGGTGGGATTCCCCATCTGCCTGGGGCCCTGGAATGAGAGAAAGAGGATGAGAGAGGGACTGCTCATATTCTTTACCCAAAGCCACCATCCAGGCTTCCAGGTGGTTTGGTTTGCAGGTTTTCTTCCAAACCAAGGGAAGTTATTTCGCAGCTTGGTTTCTCGCTTCCACTCACCAGCAAATGAGACGTCTCCTTATCCTCTTTGGTTGTGGAGGACAGCAACCCTTAGGACAGAAAGAATAAACAGACCCTTGTAACATCCCCACTGGTCTGCCTGCTGAGCCCCCATTTCGATTACAGGACATACGGCCGGGTGTAACAGTGGACCTCAAATGCTGCTTTGCAGCCAGGATTTGAAACCTGGCTCTGTGGAGGTGCAAAAGGAAGATGAGCCTGTCAGAGCTTGGAGACTTTCCTTCCCTTTTCAAACGGGACCAGGCAGGTCCCTGTGTCTTTACCTGCAATTGTCTATATAGGGGGTGGAACTAGGAGGGTCGCCCAACCCCTTGGCTTGAGGTGGTTGCCATTAGGTACAAGTTTGGGTCAGTGTCTCTCAGCACCCACACTATCCACGTTGTTCCAGAACCCTGAACATGCAATGGCCCAGCTCCCTATGGAAATACATCCTCTGTTTAACAAGCCCCATCCCCATGGACATTCTGAGAACACCTCAACTCCCTTAGGGTATGTCTACACCACAGAGTTACTCCAGAATAGCTTATTCCGGAGTTATTATTCCAAAATAAGCTATTCCTGAATAATGTGTCCACATGACAGGGAAGCCCCCAAATAAACAAAACCTCTTCCAAAGCAGTGTGTCCACACACAGTGGATCCTATTTCAGATTAGAGCCCCTGGAAACACTGCATCCGGGGCTCTACTCCAAAATACTATGGATACACAGCAGTATTATTGCAAAATAAGCTATTCTGGAATAGTTTGCTTCAAAATAGCTCTTATTCCCTCTCTGTACAGCCTGTGGCAGGGTATCCCTGGGTCTGGCCAGGGTCTCATGTCTCTCCCTTCAACTGGAGCGGTTAGGTTGCACTCACCTCCACCAGTCTGGGTGGGCTGGTTAGTCCTTTCACCCTTTTCCATGGCCAGGGCTTCAGTCTGGCTGCGGATGGGGAGCTCAGGCACTGCCTGCCATTCAGGTACCCCCTCTTCCCTTTGGTGTCTTTTATAAGTGATGTTGTCACTCCTTCTCTGTCTCCTCTCCTCTCACCTCAGCTCCTCTGTCTTGTCCACCTCCACTCTTGCCCTCTCCTCTGGCTGGGACTGCTTTTTAAAGCCTGCCCCCACTCCGGCAGTGAGACCAGCTGGTCCTGATTAATTAACTTCAGGCACTTCCTATCTATCGCCTCCTCCTGGGAGCTTAACTGGCTCTTGCTCTTCTTCCCCTAGCCCAGGCATGCTCCTGAGTTGCTTTTCACCCCTCCACCTGAGATCTGCTGGCCTGACCCTGTCACAAGCACCTAGGCCAAAATATCTCATTTGAAATGGGCGCTATTCCTCAGAGAATGAGGTGTACAGAATTTGCAGTAATCCGCCCACTCTTCCCAGAGTATTCCAAAATAATGTTGCTGTGTAGACACGCCCTTGAGATAGAGTCTCTCAGCCAGCACTTTCCATCGACAGAGATCTGCGGCGTAAGCAAGCTCAACGCATCTCACCCCAGGCTCGCCCCTTGGAAAGGAGCACTGGGGAGCGCCACTGTGTTCCTAGATTTCTCTCTACTCCTTTACTTAGACTCTGGAGCAATCAGCCACTGGTTTTCATTGTTGCTGTTGCAGTAGCACCTGGGAGTGGCTCAGGGCCTGGTTGCACATAGAGGGGTTAACTACAGCACCAGAAACAAAAGCCTTACTCCTCCAATCCTCAACGGTCCCTGCCCAGACAGCATGCCAGCTAACGAGGCTTGACAGACAGAAGCAGCATTAGTAGCAGCAGTGCGGAGAGTTGGAACAGAGATCTCCTGTGCACTAGCCTGGATCTTTACACACGACGAACCTGCTCTGTAATTGCTAATAAGCAAAGCTCTTTATATGAGTGGCAGTGGGGTTAGGACTCATCCTTCTCCCTGGGCCAGTAATGCTGCAGGCTCTGGGCAGTGTGGGCAAGGTGTGAATAGCAGCAGGGGTGGGCAGTTTCCAGGTGATCCTGAGTCGCTGGAGCAGGGCAGATGTGAGGTTAGAGGTTTTCCACTTGGAAGGCTTGCCTCTGGGAAAAGGGGCTCAGGACCCAGCCCTGAAAGAAGCTGAGGCTCTGCTTCCAGGCTTCGAATGATTTTCACTGCCATTGATCTCAGAGAGCTGGAAGCGCTCGGCACTTGGCAGGATCTGGCCCACAGCACAGACATGGAGCGGGGGCAGGGAAGCTGGGAAGGGAGGGGTGTTTGTAACAAAGCAGGACCACCCTGCGGAAAAGCCCTCTGGGGTACAAAGAATTACACCCCGGCCTTCGGAGTGGCTGCCTGTTTATGGCCCTAACAGGTTTTATACGGCTTCTCTCTCCATGCACCAGGCAAACAGACTCAGGCACACTCCCCATCTCCCCTATTAATAATTCTCGCCTTGCTATGAGCCAATGGAAATTACCTCTCTTAAAGGGAGAAGCTAGTGGCTTGTTTCAGCTGGAAAAAAAAAAAACAAACAAAACATCTGGACTTTTTATTTCTACACGATGTAGCAAGCACCTCGCTCGCAGACCTGCTTGGGGTTGGGGGCAGGACAAGCTTGTGGTTAGAGGGGAGTTCCCACCCATTTCCTTTCCTTGCCCTTCCCAGGCATGTCAGAGCTGGGAGCCAAGACAAATCCAAAGTCTCAGGAGCCCCAGACAGACAGCACCACTTACCGCCTGCAGTAATTACAGCCATTGGAGGAGGGTGAGGGAGAGGCCAGGGAGTGCTGGCCGGCACAATAAGGACGCTGTGCTGCCCTCTGCTGCCCAAGCAATCCCTGGGTTCCCAGCCTTTCAGAGCGAAGGCGGAGGGGGCCTTGGGTTGGGGGCAGGGTGGTTTGCCAGGGGGTCACTTTGCATTGCTCTCCCCCCGGACTTTTCAGAGGCCTGGAGGCTCCAGTTTGCAGAATATCTCTGCAGACATGATTTCCCCTTTGGTGTTTCAGAAGAAATTCCCCCTGCCTTACACCCCTCTGATGGCTTGGGGTAGCTGATTGATGGGTGGGGAGAATCCACCCCAGGCTCCTTTAGCTTAGGACAGCTGCTGCACTCAGGAACTACAACACCAAGCCACTCTGCTTACCAGGTGGTAATATTGGCAATATGGAGATAACCGTCCTTTCCTCCCTCCTGCCAGCAGTGTGCCTCTGGCTCCATCAATGGCCATGAGTAGAGATCCTCACATGAGAGGTGGAAAGGGTTGTTCTCATCAAGGACAGCAGACACCTGATGAGAAGAACATCCCTCTTTCTTGTCTGTATGCCCCCATCCCCAATCTTTGCACAGCCATCCATGTGTTCACACTCCCACCTGCCCTTTGGGCCCTGTTTTGCACAGGAGAAACTGAGGCAGGGGGCAGGTAAGGGTATGCCACTCCCAGGATCTCCCAGGGGCCTTATCTCAAACTGCCTGGTCTTCATTACTCACATTTGCAATGCACTTTTCTTTCCATTCTGCAAACAGGTACCGTATGGGGAGGCAGCACTGAAGCAAAAGACTTGTCTCCTGGGCTCAGCTGGCCCAGCTCAGCTCACCTGGGCTGTTGGGTCTATCAGTTGGCGCCGTAGCTATTTGGGCTTAGAGACCCTTCCCCCATTGCAGTGCCCTCTGTTTCCAGGCTGACCTTAGAAGTCTACATTGCTACAGGTTGAACCTCTGTCACCCGGTACTCTCAGGACCTGACTGGTGCTGGACAAGAGAATTTGCTGGACCACGGGAGGTCAGTACTGCCTAGAAGCATGACCAACACTTCCACTGCTTACTGAGCTCTGAGAAGACATTTATGGGTAAATAACAGCTCAGAACAGAGCCACGACTGGTGGCTGGAAACAAACTTTATAGGACCACAGGAAACTTGGCCACACCCATGATACACGGTCATCTACCTAACTAAAACCATGCCAGATTATGGATGTTGCCAGATGAGAGAGTTCCGGATTAGAAAGTTTCATCCTGTATTGCTAGCACAGCTGATCCCAGTTCAGAGGTGTTTTGTTTTGTTTTGTTTTTTTCATCACACTCTAGAGCAAATTCACCCTTAGGGGCTCACCGGAAGTTTGTGTAGAAGCGAAGAAGTGAGGCCAGTTCTCTTGAGGTGGCAGGTGACTGCCCTAACCACTGGTCCATCCTGCCTCTGGACACAAGAGGCAGTGAAAAGTGCTGAGACATCCCACGAGCAGTGAGCAAAATCATCAGACTCAAGATAAAATTCACAGGAGGCACTAAAGCTGTGGGCTAGATGGCTGAGAGAGGAGGGGAATGAGCAAAAGCTCTAACAAGTACATCTGATGATCATGCATTGACTCATTTGCATAAGCTCCTCCTCTGTGAAGTGAAATCTACCAAATCTTGCCCACTCTTTCCTCCACCCCCATCCTAGCTTCTCCTTCCTCCATAGTTTGTAATGATCCTCTGTGTCTCTGCTTTCCCCAGATCCTCAAGTTTCCTGAACTCCCCTGGACATCAGCACCTGCCAACTCCACTAACCTTTGGGGGTGAAGGATCAGAGGATCTCCTTCTCCCCACTTCCCAGGTGCTGGGAGCAAGGAACTAACATATTGCTGCTGTGGAGGATGTGCGATCTACCTCCTACTGTAACTGTTCCTCTTGCTGGGCAGTGCCTATGCTGTGTTCCGCCACACAGTCATAGGGGGACTGATGGTAGTGGTGGAGGTGGAAAAGGGGGTTCCTGACAGAAACCGAGCCTCTGGATTGATGTATTATTATTAATTGTAGTAGCATTAATAATAATATTAATAACCGCAATAATGACTTTGGTTTGCAGCAGGGCCCCATGGTGCTACATGGTGTACAAATGTGTGACAAACAGGCAGCAGTCACCCAACCACAACTGAAGTCCACATGTATGATGAAAGGCAACACGGAGATCTCATGGACGGGCCAGGAGATCCCAAGTGAATGGCAACACTCTTGTTAACAAAATAATAAGCAGTGGTCACTGCACAATGGCCTCACCATTGTTGTATGTCTTGAAGGAACAATGGGGGAGGTTGGAAGGTATTCCAAGGAGAACATAAGAACGTAAGAACGGCCATTACTGGGTCAGACCAAAGGTCCATCTAGCTCAGCATCCCGTCTGCCGACAGTGGCCAGTGCCAGGTGCCCCAGAGACGGTGGACTGAAGACAATGATCAAGCGACTTGTCTCCTGCCATCCATCTCCAGCCTCTGACAAACAGAGCCCAGGGGCACCATTCCTACCCCCTGGCTAATAGCCTTTTATGGACTTAACCTCCATGATTTTATCTAGCTCTTCTTTGAACTCTCTTATAGTCCCAGCCTTCACAGCCTCCTCTGGAAAGGAGTTCCACAAGTTGAACATGCACTGTCTGAAAAATAACTTTTTTTATTAATTTTAAACCTTCTACCCATTAATTTCATTTGGTGTCCTCTAGTTCTTATATTATGGGGACAAGTGTGATTGCCAACGATGGCTCCCTTGACAAAGAAATCAATGCCAGAATCCGCCAGGCCAGCCGAGCACTAGGATGTCTGAGAGCGCGAGTGTTGAATCAACACAATATCCAACAGTCCACTAAACTGAAACCATACAAGGCTGTAATCCTGACCAGTCTCTTGTATGGCTGTGAAACCTGGACCTTGTACAGAAAACATATAAAACTGCTGGAGCGCTTCCACACACGCAGCCTGAGGTCACTACTGCACATTTGATGGCAGGACAGAGTTATGAACCTGGAAGTCCTGGACAGAGCAGGAACCACAAGCATCAAAGCCATGATTCTGAAAGCCTAGCTTTGCTGGACAGGGCACGTAATACAAATGGAGGAGTCAAGAATCCCGAAGCAACTCCTCTACTGCGAACTCTCCCAGGGCAAAAGGAATCAAGGTAGGCCTCACAAGAGGTATAAAGACTGCATGAAGGCCAACATTGCTCATGCTGGTTTAAAACCAGATCAGCTACAGCAGCATGCAAAAGACCGAACAGGCTGGCATGCTTTCGTATGACACGTGTATGACAAGTATGAAGAGCAGCGACACGTACGCCTCATTGATGCTCATGAGAGGAAGAAAGCAACAGCAGCAGCCGCACCAACAGAGCCAGGACAATTCCCTTGCCCCCCCGTGAATGCCCAGGCCGTTCAAAGCTTGGACTCCTCAGCCACATGCGAGTCCACAACCGATGAGCCTGTGCAAGCTCAAGACATCATTGTCGGACATGATGGACTATCTATATCTCTCTATATATCTATATATCTATCTATATATATATATTCTGAATATATTCCAAATATATGTATATTCACCCTCTCCACACTGCTCATGATTTTATATACCTCTATCATATCCTCCCTCAGTCTCCTCTTTTCTAAACTGGAAAGTAGCAGTCTGTTTAGCCTTTCCTCATATGGAACCTGTTCCAAACCCCTAATCATTTTAGTTGCTCTTTTCTGAAGATTGTCTAATGCCAAAATATCTTTTTTGAGGTGAGGATAATGGTTATGGCCAGTTATCTCTCAGGACAGGTGCTGAATGCAATGGGGGTTGCACAGGCATTATGGAGGGTACAAGCTGAAAAGAAGAGGCTCACGTGTGAAACTGAGAACCAGGGGTGGGCCTGCAGAATCGTTATTGATATGACAATGCAGAAGAAGACAAGAAAGATCCCAGCTTCATTCTCAGCTGGACTCGATAGTGTCTTCCTCAAAAGAAATCCGTCTTTTCCTGGTCAGATGGGCCTAGCTGCTCTGAAGCGGGGAGGGACAGCTCGGTGGTTAGAGCATGGGCCTTGTAAGCCCAGAGCTATGAGCTCAAACCTTGAGGTGGGGCCTGGGGCAGGTTAGATTAAAAAAAAATCTTCTAGGGTTGGTGAGAGATCCTGCTGTGAGCGCAGGGGGCTGCACTTGATGACCTCTTGAGGTCCATTCCAGTACCGTGATATAGTTGAAGCTGGTGCGAGGAAAGGAATGTAAGATTCCCTCACACTTCAAGCACTTTGAGGTATTTCTCTTCACAAGCAAGTGAGGTTGCCATTCATCATGTATCACTGGTGGCCTTACTGCCCACAGAGGTCATGTGCGTGCTCACTGTGTACCTATCTCCATCCCTATCATGTTGGCTAACACACTGGGGTCCAACCAGCAACCCCCAGAGCAAAAAGTAAAGCGAGAGTTGCTTGAGTGTGGGCTGATGAGCCAGCCTGGTGATTGTGGTAACAGATGCATATCCTCTGTAACCTGAGAGCAACACCCACACACATCAGAGCATTATCTTGTCACTTGGCCACATCTGCAGTCTTCCATGAGAAGACACCATCTGTGGGTTACTCTGCAAACAGGCTCTTCGAACAAATGGTGCTGTAGTCTTAGTCTTAGTCGTCCTGAGCAGAATCAAGCATTCAGTGCAAAAAGCAGTATAGGTTGAATGTCTCTTGTCTGGCAACCTCAGGACCTTACCAGTTCCAAAAGAGAAAATTTGACTGAACAAGGGTCCACATTACCAACACTTCCACCACTTACTGGGCTGAATCAATGACCGACCTCTTGCAGTTTCACTTCTTCAGGATTCCCAGTCCATTTGGGAGCCATGTGTTCTGCCACATCCTGTTTTGGTTTTCTTGATCTCTAATGTGGGCAACAGCTTGGAAGAGTATGAAAGAAAATTTAAGAAAATTTAAGGAGATGGGTGAGATCATATTAAAAGCAACCGCACTTGATCTTTGCCACAAAGGCTGAGAAGTAAATCCATTCATGTTAGCAAAATAACGACCCCCCCATCACTTTGGCCAATACTGACCGTTCCTTCTTTTCATTTTGTTAGACTCCTGTGTGCTGGACTGAGGCAGTGAAATGGAGACGGGGCAGGGTCTTCCCAAACCCAGTGTCAGACACAGTCTCTGCCTCAGTTTCCCTAGTCTCAGTTAAGCCCCTAGATTGACTCACTGGCCAATCAGCTCCCACCAGCAGGTATTTCAGTCTCTTTCTTCATAGGTGTATTTACTTTCAAACACACACCAATATCAATGCAGATAGATAAACCAGCTCATGCTACCTGGCCTCCCCTAAAGTGTCTTTCTTCAGAAGACTTCTGCTGGTCTCAGCAGAAAAGTCCTCTCCACCAAGCCTTTTCCATCACTGATGTGGCAAGAGTCTTACTTCCCTGATCCAAAGGCTTCTGCAGATAGCCTGGCCAACACAGCTGTCTGAGCATTTTTTATCTCCCCCAGAGGTCTGTACTAGGACTAATCCTATTCAACATGTTCATAAACGATCTAGAGAAAAAGGCAATGTGTGATGTGACAGAAGGTGAAGATGACACAAAACTACTCAAGGTAGTTAAGTTCAAAGCAGATTGTGAAGAGCTTTAAAAGAATCCCTCAAAACTAGGTGCCTGGGCAACAAAATGGCATGTGAAATTAAATGTTAAATGCAAAGGCATGCACATTAGAAAATGTAATCCCAGCTGTACGTACAAAATGATGGGGGCTAAATTAGCTGTTACCAGTCGAGAGAGAGCTCAAAGTCATGGCTAGCTCTCTGAAAACCTCCACTCAGTGTGCTGCACAGAGGTAAATGTTAAAATGTTGGGAACATTAAGAAAGGGATAGAAAAAAAAACAGGGAATATATAATTGTCTCTCTCTATATGTATCCATGGTATGGCCACATCTTGAATTATGTGTGCAGATGTGATCATCCTACCTCATAAAAAATATATCTAGGCATTAGGAAAAGTTCAGAAGAAGGCAACAAAAATGACAAGGTGTATAGAACAGCTGAAATATTTGAAATTAATAAAACTGGATATTTTTTGATTTTGGAAAAGAGATTACTAAGGTGGGATATGAATAAGATTAATAAAATCATGACTGGGATAGAAAAAGTGAATAAAGAAGAGTTATTTACTCCTTCCCATAACACAAGGAGTAGAGGTTACCAAATGAAAAATAAATAAATAAATAAACTCCGCCATGAAGCCTCTATGAGCTCCATGCCAGTCCCAAGCTTGGATGAAGGAGGAGGGTTAGTCAGATGTGTGACGATGCACTGACCGTCAAACAACAACATGAATTAAATCTGATGCCAGTACAACTAAATGATAAAAGATTCCAGCTTGGACATCGCCTGGATAAACAACATCCGCAATACCAATCGAGCGATCAGGGTTGGGTCAATAAGTTGGCTACCAAAAGAAAATTACAACTAACATATATGCTATCCATTGGAACATGGAATGTCCGAACACTGTGGGAAACTGGAAAGTTAGAGCTGCTTTGGAAGGAGATGGAGAGATACTGATGTGATATACTTGGACTGGCAGAGATGCATTGGATGGGATCAGGAATGATATGTGGTTGTGAAGTCATTTGGTCAGGAAATGAAATGAAGCATGAAGCAGGAGTTGGATTCCTTCTTAGCAAAACAGCTGGAAGAGCATTATTAGGGTACACACCGGTGAGTGCAGGAATGATGATAACGAGATTCGAAGCAAAACTGTTCAACATCTCAGTCATTCAGGTGTATGCACCCACATCAGACAGTATGGAGGAAGAGATTGAGCTATTCTGTAAAGACTTGACAAAGACGGTGGAGGAGATACCAAGGAAAGATGTGTTGATCATTGGAGGAGATTGGAATATGAAAGTTGGAACAGATAACGAAGTTTGGCAGAGAGTCATGGGAAGGTTTGTATATGGAGAAAGAAATGAATGAGGTGAGAAACTACCAGAGTTCACAACAGAGCATGAGACTGTGATCTGCAACACACGATTCCAACAAAAGGACCATAGGAAGTGGACATGGCGATCAAATGATGGGAAACACAAAAATGATAGATATGATTTTGATATGAAGAAGATGGATAACATCAGTACAGCAGTGCCGAACTTTCCAAGGAGTGGATATAGACTCAGACCACAACCTAGTGATTTCAAACGTCAAGATAAAACTCAAAAGAAAATATAAGACACTGTTTAAGAAAGGAAGGGATGTGGTGAGGCTATGTGATGAAGAAACAGGGAATGCATACAGAGCAGTGCTCAAAGATAAGATTAAGAATATCACTAAAAAGACCTAGATAAGAAAGTCGCGGGCATAGCCATCCCTATAGAAGAGGCAATTGAGCAGACTGTTCCAGAAGAAGAAAAGACCACTAAGAAGTGGACTACCCAGGAGACACTGAAGTTGGTTCAAGAGAAGAGAGTATTGAAGATCAGAAGAGATGTCTCTCAGATGGCAGAACAGCAATATAGGATGAAATGCAATGAGGTAAGGAAAGCAGCCAGAAAGCATAAGGAGAAATGGTTAGAGGAGCAGCAATGTGAAATATAGAGCGGTATTAGGCGAATGTAAGACCAGGGAGGTGTATAAGACAATTAGGAATATTAACAGGAAATGGCAACCGAAGCAGATGGTGGTCAAAAATTAGAACTAAGTGCTCATGAACAGGGAGAAGATTGTGCAGCGATGGATGAGATATTGCACTGACCTATACAGAGCACAGTTGGACTTGAGTGTCTCAGAAAGACTGATTGAAGAACTTAAAGAGATATCTCCAACTGAGCATCGAGACTGAGACCGATATTTCGAAGGATGAAGGAGAAAAAGCCTTGAAATGACTAAAGAACAAGAGCCCTGGAAATCATAATATCACAGGAGAGATGATCAAATACGGCAGAGAAAGCATGATTCAGGAAATACACTGACTATGTAATATAGCATGGAAAGAAGGGAAAGAACCTAAGGAATGGACGGGATCTGTGCTAGTGACAATACTCAAGAAAGGATGTATGTTGGAGTACAAGAATTACAAAACGATTCCCTAACGAGTCATCTAGGCAAGGTGCTGATGATGATACTGACTGAGAGACTAAAATCGCAGATAGAAGAACATATAGTAGATGAACAAGTGGGGTTCAGAAAAGATAAAAATACCGTACAGCAGATATCGGCACTAAGATTGATGGGAAAAAAAGCTCGACGAAAGAACAAGAATGTATACACTTGCTTCGTCAATTTTCAAAAGGCATTTGACAGTATAGATCAGAAAGTGACTTAGGAGGTGGTGGAGTCATACAGAGTGGATAGCAGACTGACACAGTTGTTGAAGGATATCAATGACAATGCGGAGGCAGCAGCAAGAACGTGGGGAGTTGGGAGGTTGGTTTAAAACAAGTAGAGCTATGAGACAAGGAGATCCAATACCACCAAGTATCTTCATTGCACATCTGGAGAGAGCGATGGACAAGATTAAGGAAGAAGTAGGAGGGGTATCTGTGCATGGGAAAAGAATTAACAACTTGAGGTTCGTGGATGATATAGCTATCGTTGAGGAAGATGAGGAGAAGCTAGCAAAAACGGTGCAGGTGCTAAACGAAGAAGGGAAGCAGCATGGGCTGATTATGAACATCGATAAAACAAAAACAATGATATTTGGAGATAAGGAAATAGGAAGGAAGATCAGTGGAGATGGTATTGAACTAGAAAATGTAGAGAAGTTCACATATCTGGGGAGCAACATCATGTATGATCTAGACTGGAAGAGGGAAATAGCGACGAGAATAGCGAAAGCAAGAGCGAGTTTGAAGGGGATGGATAAGATCTGGAAAAGCAAAGCAATTAGCTTAAGAGCAAAGCTGAGCATCTTGAAAATGTGTGTATTCATCAGCATGTTGTATGGATGTGAGACATGGGTGATAACAAAAGATTCGAAAAGAAGAATATTGGCATTTCAAAGGAGTTATTATAGAAAGATTCTGAGAATAGGATGGATGCAAAAGGTCACCAGTGAGGGATTATATAGGAAGATACAGCCGAAAGAGAAGCTGCTGCAGAAGGTTATAAAACAGAAGCTACAACTATTTGGGTAGATTTCCAGGATGAATGACAAATGAAAAATCAAGACCCTGGTATTCAGCATAATGGACGGTTGAAATAAGAGAGGCAGACCCCACAGAGAATGGATAGACGATATAGTAGATTGGTGCGGAGCTAGTCTACAGAAACTAAGCTACTCTGCACTGGATAGGGAAAGATGGAAGGAAATAGTGAGAGAGGCATCAGACACCAACAGGCGCTGAGCCCACGGTTATTGGTGATGGTGATGATGATGAAATGAAAATAAGTATCAGGTTTAAAACAAACTAAACAAAGTACAGGTTCAACCTCTCTAATCCGGAATTCTCTCAGATGGCAAACTCCGTAATCCAGCATGATTTTATTAGCAGGACAACCCATTACCATGGGTGTGGCCAAGTTTCCCAATTGTCCCATAACATTTTTTAAAGCCCCCAGTCCTGGCTCTCAGTGTCCCGTGATGTTATTTAGCTGTAATTTACCCCTAAACATCTTCCAAGAGCCCAGTAAGCAGTGGAAGTGTTGGTCATGTGCTAGAAAAGGTTGACCTCCCGTCATCCGGCAAGTTCTCTCATTCATCTTGTGTCAGAGGGTACCAGACAAGAGAGGTTCAACCTGTACATCTTCACTCCATGAAGAATAAACTTGGGGAACTCTTTGCCAGAGCTTGTTGACAAGTCCAAGACTATAACAGGGTTCAAAAAAGAGCTAGAGAAATTCATGGAGGACAGGTCCATCACTGGCTATCAGCCAGGATGGGCAGGGATGAGCATTCCTAGCTCGTTTGTTAGAAGCTGGAAACAGGTGACAGCAGACGGATCACTCAAAGATTATCTGTTCTATTCATTCCCTCTGGGGTGTCCGACATTGGTCACTGTCAGAAGACAGGACACTGAGCTAGATCGACCTGTGGTCTGACACAGTGTGGCTCTTCTTACGTTCGTAAGTTCTTTGTCCTCTTGAGAGGCAGGTAGGGCTATACCCAACTCTCTTGAAGGAGCCACATCCTCCATGCTGAAGAGTTTCTCTCTCTGTTGGAAGCAGTCCCGACTGCCATGCGTAACCTCACTTAAGTCGTGGCATCATGTCCATCTAAGGGATCCAGCCCACTGTAAGACTAAAATGATGTTTTATCAATCCAGTCCTTCAGCAAGTTACAGACCCCATTGCAGCCTCTTCTGTGGCCATGAGATCTCAAAGGTTTTGTTATTGTATTAAAATAATTTTAGTTACCATTTAACGCAACCCAGTTTATTAATTAAGGAAAAAAACTCCTCTCTGCACAGAGCAGATGAGTCAACACAGCATGTTTGGGAAGCTAGAAGTTGACCATAAAAAGTCTTGAATGGCTCACAAACCAATGAACATTTGCTGCCTTGTTTGGAAAGTCCAGCAAATGACACAGGCAGAGCAGAGTTTAGGAAAAAAAACCAGGAAGGGCACAGGATACAGTCTCGTGCTCCGTCCTCTATCAAAACAGCCCCAAAGAGCTGGAATGTGCTGGCCTATCCCACCAGTTCAAAAGACAATAGATGCAAGGCTATGGCACAGCCCTCTCTGGGAAAAGCTGGCAAACAAGGCATAAGAGTGAAAATTCCGGCATGTCATGCTTTCATAAGGCTGTCCAGAGCTGGTGGTATTTGGCACTGGCCACTCTGTGTGTGTGTGTGTGTGTGTGTGCGCGCACACATACACACTACTTCTGATATGTATCTATGAGAATGGTCTGATTTTTCAATCTTTTAAAAAAGAACCGGGGTGACAGTTAGTGGCAACTCTCCTGCATCAGAGGGAGGAGGAAGCAGTGATTGGTGAGTAATTTGTTAGAGCAGTGCCACCTTCCTTATTAGGACTAGAGTAGCACCTGTGAACCCCAGCCATGTTCCAGCACCTCATGGTGCTAGGTGCTGTACAAATCCAGAACCCAAATAGGTCCCCTGTCTCATGATGCTTAGAGTCTAATCATAATAATCTCCGTCGGGAGGTTGGGGGGGAGGATGGGGGACAGGATGACAGAATTGCCAGGCCCCTGGGCAAGCTGGGGGTGGCCCTGGCTCCTAGCTCCCAGAAGGGGTGTGGCCTTGGCTAGAAGGGGAGGGTTGAGGAATAGCCTTCCCCCACCAGCACTTCACTGCTGCTAAGAGCACAGATGAAGCAGCAGCCAGAAGTCCTGAGCCCTCTTGAACTGCCAGGCCCTGGGTGGTTTCCACCCCTTGGTGCCTCCCCACGCCCCATGAGCAGGTCTGTCCTAGGTCTGATTCTTTTAATCTCTCACAGTGTTTCACAAGGAGGTCAATAGCACTATCTGCATTTTACAGCCAGGAAGCAGGAAAGCACAGACAAGGAAGATGTTTGCCCAAGCAGCATGGGGCAGAGAACTCAGGCTCTGTAGTCCCATCAGAGTGCTCTGTGCATACTGCAGAAGGCAAGAGCTGATGGAAGACTTAGTGCTGGGCTATCATTATGTAAGATCTTCCCTACTGGGTCAGACCAACAGTCCATCTCACCCTGCACACTGTCTCTGACTGCAGTCAGTGCCACCTCATCTTACTCTCCCAGCTTCTGGAGGTTCAGTGTTGCCCTTAGCACAGAGCTCCTTCCCTGAACATCTTTGGTAATAGCGACTGATAGGCAGGGTTCCCTCTGATTTTATGCATTCCCTAAGCAGAATAAATTTTGTTTTATGTACTCAGGCCTGTGCCAATGTGCACCACTAGTAGAAACACATGCTGCTGGTTGTGGCACTTTGCTGATCAGCTGCGTGGCACCTGAATCTCTCTTGGGTGGCTGCCCAAGAGCTCAGCTTACAGGCAACATTGGTGATGGACCTGTCTCCCATGACCCTGTCTACTCTAGCTTTGGCCTTCACAACATCCGACAGCAACAAGTTCCACAAGTTATGTGTGTGTTGAGTGAAAAAGTACTTCCACTTGCTTGGCTTAAACCTGTTGGCTACTGATTTTGTCAGATGAGGCCTGATTTTTGTATTGTGGGAGAAAGTAAATAACATTCCTTGCTTATCTCGCTCCTCGCATGGAAGGTTTTTCCATACCTTTCATTATCTTTGTTGCCCTTCTCTGAGCTTTTCTGTTTCCACCATCTCCTTTCTGAATTGGAGTGACCAGACCTAGAAACAAGGTGTGGGCCAACCATGAAGGGTTAACACAATGAGAAGTCCTGTGGCACCTTATAGAGTAACAAATTTAATGGAGCATAAACTTTTGTGGATAAAGACCCACTTCATCAGATCCATCCGTGTTGCTTATCTCTTCTAATAACACAAGAACTAGGGGTCACCAAATGAAATGAATAGGTAGCAGATTTAAAACAAATACGTCTTCACACAACACACAGTTAACTTGTGGAACTCCTTGCCAGAGGATGCAGTGAAAGCCAAGACGGTAACAGGGTTCAAAAAGGAGCTAGATAAATTCATGGAGGTTAGATTTTTTAACGGCTATTAGCCAGGATGAGCAGGGATGGCATTCATAGCCTCATTGCCAGAAGCCATTCTGTTCATTCCCTGTGGGGCACCTGGGATTGGCCACTTGCAGAAGAGAGGACACTGATCTAGATGAACCTTTGATCTGACTCATTTTGGCTGTTCTTATGGCCAGCTTTCTTCTCCATCTGTGCTGCATAATATTGGTCACGTGACTGAGTACCTAGCCAATGGAATACTCAACAAAGCAAATCCTTAAATAAATAAAACAGTCTTGAGGGGTACAATAGCAATTCTGTAAGAAGATAAGTTCTGAATCTGCATTGTTTGCGAACAATGTGAGTTTAAGTTGCAATGGAGACACAGGAATGGAGCCAGAGGAGATGCTGATTTTGGATTGAAGGGGAAAAAATCAGCCAGCCTTTCCGACCCTTTCCTTTTTGAAACTGACAAAGTGCTACCAAGGTAACAGCCATCCTCACAATAATGTTTCCTTGACTAAACAGTTTGCACTGAGCTGGGTTGAAATAATATGTTTTCTCACCTGCAGGAGTGAAACACTCAAGACAGAATTCTAAGACGGATCTGGTTAAGGTCATAAAATTTTTGTGGTAACATATATATTATTTTTATGCACATGCTTAACACCTTGTATTTTATAAATGTACTGAAGACCCATAAATCATGTACAGTGGAGTGCAACACACTTGGGGTCTCTTTTTAGTGAGGTACCTGATGCATGTACACGTAGTCCCACAGAGACATCTGTCATCATTTGATGTGCGGGGAGTGCTGCTTACTTTTCCTCTCTGTTGGAGCTTATGAGAGTAGTCACTGTGCCTGTGATTGACTGTGCACTGCCTGGGTATTTGTTGGCACTCGAAAGAGCAGAAGAAAAGAAAGGAGAGCTCAGTAGGTATTATCTTGCAGAATGACAGAAGTGCATCTGTTGCGACAGAGCAGAGAGGTAAATTCAGTGACGTGTGCCCCTGGAGGAGGCCGTTATGACATCCAGTCAAAGCCCTAAGCAGGACTTAGTAGTGGCTCTAAACATCTCATGAGAACATGTTTTCTCCAATGAGATTTCACGGCCTGCAGTTTACTGGGTGTGAGACAGGAGTTCCCAGGAGAAATTGTAGGGATTTTATTATCTTGAAGGCCAGACTAGATGGCCTTTCTGGCCTTAAAATCTGTGCCCACATGGAACTTGCTATAAAAGGTTGGCTCAAGCTTCCTTCAGGTCAGATATCCTTACTTCAGCAGTGGCCTGCAAATGACACCTGTAAGGAAATGCAGAGCCTCTCTCTATCGCGGGAAAAGATTGTCCAGTGCTGTAATTAGTGAGATGTGGAATTGCTTCGGATGTCCAGCATTACCATTTATTTATCCCCTGTAATGGGAGAGCAGAGTTCCCTGCAGTATGCTTCAATCCACAATTATCAATGCCTCCTCGGGTGCCATGGCATACACGCCATGGCCATTATGAAGTTCACAGCCACAGCAGAGATGTTCATAGCCCATAGCAGACTTGCCCTCTAACTGTGCACAGTACAGGGTCCGCGATGAACCACTGATCAACTCCAGCTCCATCCAGTGATGTTCAACTGCCCAAGCAAGTTCACCACAAAGCATTGGTACACAGGGTCATTGGGACCGTACTGGGAAAAAGTGTGGTCCATAGAGCTGTAAAGTAATGTGATACCACTTTGAGACTAGACCTTCTCAAGGTTGTCTGACTCTTCCTTGTTTAGCATAGAGCAAAGAATCCTTGGGGAAAAGACAATATTGCCTCTACTTAAGCAGCGCTGAATGTGCTGACAGTAACAATAAATGTATTATTATTATTATTATTATTATTATCTATCCAGACCAGCATGGTCTAGTGGGCAGATCACTAAACTAGGACTCAGCAGAACTTCATTAACTCTATCATATGAGGTACGATACTGGACTAGTCACTTTTGTCTCCTTGTGCTTTTCCTTTCCCCTGCACCCCTTTAGATCATAAGCTCTCTGGGGCAAGAAGTGCTCTCACTATGAGCCTGTACAGCACCAAACACAAAGGGACCTTGTGCAGAGAATTGTGCTTTGCCTTTGCAGGGTGAGCTGGTCACCCCAATCACTTGAAATGTCCTGAGGGCTTTCAGTTGGGCAAAGTGGTGCACTCTTTTTGCTACTCTAGGGAGATCCATAAGTGATAGATTTATAGATAGATAGGCAGATAGAGAGCAGAAGTATGGAGATGGATAGATAGATAGATAGATAGATAGATATTCTGCCTCTGCAAAATGCTGAGGGGCATAACTCGTTTGAACAACAGGCTCAGGACTGGGCTCTTCTGAGGCATGTAGCAGGATCCATGAGATAGCAGAGAACTCAGAGATTGACAAGCTGGGGCAAAGGGCTGTAACTGGGAGTAATGGGGTGCGTGTGAAAGGGTGTTCGCGTGCGAGGGGGGAATTGGTGAAAGCGAGCATGTGAGAGAAATTTGCTGCATGGAAAGAAGCAAAGCATAAATGCAGCTCCTCAGCTGTAGCTGCGCGTAGTGTATGGGCATGTTCCCTTGGATATTGTGTCCCTGCGTATATTGCTCATGGACCAATTTAGCAATGGTCTCAAGTTTTCAGTTCCTGCAAAACAAAACTCTCAAAGATTCCCAAACCCACAAGTGCCGGCGGTGGGTCTGGATGCGGCCAGACTGCGTAATATAAGAGGGTGTTTGTTGGTAGCCTGGGATAAGCCTAGATTGAGCCCTGCCTGACAGCTCAGCGAGCTGCCTGCTTTAGCACAATAAGAAAGTGTGATTCATGATGTATTGATGGTATCGCCAATCCAGCGGGGGACGCCTGATGCCAGTTTGGAATCTCTCGCTCCCAGCCAGCAAAACATTCGTCAGCAGCCTTTCAAAACACAAGAGGAGAAGAAGAAATACAGTCCGAAAAGGCCATGCCAGGAGCTGACGCTCTGGGCTGTGCAAGGGAGGTTGTGGGTAGGCGTTGTGCATGTGCGGATAGACCATGACGTAAAGGGGCAGAAGCGTGCGCCAGGAGACAGGATCCATGCCCACCGCTGCCACCAATTTGATTCCAACTCCCAAACAAACAGCAAGGAAGAGAGCAACGTACATGCACATGGCCTCGTGGGAAACTAGTTGTGAATGGATCAGTAATAACCAGTGTTGTATTGCCCATTTGCTCACCACATTAAGGAACTCAGGGCCTTGATTATCTTAGTCATCCCCTGCTGGAGACAGGCAGACCCAGGATGGTCAGCCTATGTTTTCACTATGGTTTGTATTTGGGTAGCACTTCCAGGCCTCAGCTGGAGCATGGGTCCCTTGCCAATTTGACCTAGTGTAAATGGTGGATTCTTAGTCACTTGCAGGACTTTACATCATGATTTGAGGACTTCAGTAAATCAGGCAGAGGTTAAGGCCTATTGCAGTGGGGAGCACATGAGGTTCGATGGCCAGCAAGTGCAGGAGGTGAGACTAGATGATCATGATAGTCCCTTCTGGCCTTAAAATCTACAAGAACAGGGATTTGTTGGGGCTCGGTCCCGCACATACCCATGGCTAGAAACTCTCCCAGCCTGGAAAAGTTTACAGTCTAAATCTGATCTGGGATTCGGGTTGTTCTATATTTGTCATCATCTTAGTGAAGACCAAGAACATCCCTGGTCTTTCCTATAGACAACTTCCCAACCTTAGGAGGATTCTCACTAGCAAACACAGGCTACCCCGCAATAATACTAATCCTGGAACTTTTCCTTGCAGCAAACCCCATTGTCAACTTTGTCCACCTATCTATGCTGGAGATATCATCACTGGACCTAACCACGTTAATTACAGAATCACAGGCACATTCTCCTGTTCCTCAGCTAACATCATATATGCCACTGTGTGCCAACAATGCCCATACACCATGTATATAAACAAACTGCAAGCACTCTTTGACAAAGAATGACTGGACATAGAACAGACATCAAAAACCTCCAAATACACAAAACTGTCAGCCAGCACTTTAGTGGAGTTGGCCATTCTGTTAAAGTCCTGAGAGTTTATGTTCTAATGGAAAGGGACTTTAACAACCATCTACAGAGGGAATGCTCAGAACTAACATTCATATCCAAATTCAATACATTAACACATGTTTTGAACAGGGACAACAATTACCTGAGCCATTATAAAGACTCTTTTACATACTTTAACCTTCTATCTAACTCTTAATTTCCCCACCCCACACCCCCCCTACTGTCCCTCTTCTCTTCTGATTTGTCAATCTTGATAACAATTTTTCTGATTGGTCAACCTTAATAGCAATTTTTGGACCTTGATGCTTTACATATTGAGTCTGTTCTGGTAAGGCTATGATCTGAAGAAGTGGGTCTGCCCTATGAAAGCTCATCACCTAATAAATTATTTTGTTAGTCTTTAAAGTGCTACATGACTGCATTTTTGTTTTGATAGGACAAGATAATTCATGGAGAATAGGTCCACTAGTATCTATTAGCCAGGATGCCAGGGATAATGTCCCTAACCTGTTTGTCCAAACCTGGAAATGGGTTACCTATTCTGTCCACTCCCTTGGAGACACTGGGTACTGGCTATAGTCTGACCCGGTGTGGCCATTCTGATGGTCTTACTTTCCCTCCCCTCTTTTTTTACTTCCTCTCTCCCATTTTCTCTCTTTTCATCCTTCAATCCATACCTCTGTCTCTCCCCATCCTCAAGTTCTTATTCTCTGTCTTTACTCCCATTCTCTCTCCCAGAGACCTGCTTGCACTGATGTCAATGGCTGTTACTTGTGTATCATTGTGAGAGAACATGTGCTCAAGCTGTTCATATCTCCATGCTGGGGTGGTAAATAGGAAAGAGCTCTGCAGTACTAGCCACCAATGCACAGGCATCTCATGGCTAGGCCCGGACGGTCCAGCCACGGGAGTTTCCAGCTGATCCAGGACGTACAAGCAGAAGGTGTGGCCAGCAGCTACTGTGATGACTTGGTGCAGAGCCCACTGAAGTTGAATCCCATTGAGCTGAGAGGGGTTTCAGCCCTTAGTTCTCAGAGCGAGAGGAGAACTGGGTGATAAGACAGGGGAGGTGTCAGAGAGAGGAGACTGCCATGTCCAGAGTTAGGATGTTACACATTGTTTGAGCCTCTGCTGTATCTTTGACACTGAGGAGGTTGAGAGGTGACTCTTCTGACTCTCTGTCTCCTGTACCACAACCTCCCTGCCTTTCCATCTCATTGGTGTGCACGATCATGCCGGAACCTTCTGCCCTCTTTGTTCTTTCCAAAGACACACATCTCAAAGGCTCTCTTATCTCCCCTTAGAGCCTTCCTCTCTGCAGCCCATTACATGTGGAACCCTTCAAAGCCCCTTTAAAAACAGACTTCTTCCCAAGAGGAAGTCTTCTCTGTTCAGGAGCATGGCCAATCTCTACAGCCCATCCCGTCCTTTGCTGGTGAGCAGTTTATTTAGATTTACCAGTGACGCTTAGGAGGGAGATTCCAGTGTAGTTGTTGCAGTCGCTTCTGTCTCCTTTGTTCTTATACACAGTTACAATGTTAGCGTCGCACATATCCTGTGGAACCTCACCCTCCTTCCAGCACAGGCACAGTAGCTCATGTAGGGGTTCCAGGACTGTGTCTGTGGCACACTTGATTACCTCTGGTGGTATACCATCCTGACCAGGGGCCTTTCCTGCTGCAATGCTGTCGATGGCTCTCTTCAGTTTGTCCACAGTCGGTTCTTGATCCAGTTCGTCCATTACTGGTAGGAGCTCGACGGCATCGAGGGCTGCGTCAACCACAGCGTTCTCACGTGAGTACAGCTCGGAGTAGTGCTCAACCCAGCGCTCCATCTGTTTGGCTTTGTCAGCAAAGACTTCACCAGATTTGGATTTCAGAGGTGCCATCTTGTTCTGGGTGGGTCCTAATGCCTTCTTCATACCCTCGTACATTCCTCTGAGATTACCAAAGTCAGCACAGGTCTGGATGCTGCTGCATAGCTGGAGCCAGTGGTTGTTAGCACAGCGCCTGGCTGTCTGCTGTACTGTTCTTCTGGCCTCTCTAAGTGCTTGCTGGGTACTCTGGCTCAGTGAGTGTTTGTACTCCAGGAGTGCAGCGCGATTCTTTTCAATGACTGGAATCATCTCATCGGAGTTAGCTTCGAACTAGTCGTTCGTGTTTCTAGCTCTTCTTCCAAACACCGACAAGGCTGCGTTGTAAACTGTATCCCTCAGATGTTGCCATTCGGATGTCGCATCGGCGCCCCCAGGGCCACTGCGCAGATTTTCCTGGAGAGTCTCTCTGAACTTTTCAGCTTTCTCCGAGTTTGCCGTCTTTCTGGTGTCAATGCGGGGCCTTCCAGCAGGTTTAGAGCGGTACAGCTTCTTGGGTCTCAGCTTGAGCTTGGAGCAAACTAGTGAGTGATCTGTATCACAGTCAGCACTATGATAGCTGCGTGTCAGAAGGATGTTTTTGAGGTTATTACGCCTAGTGATGACCACATCTAGTTGATGCCAGTGCTTTGAGCGTGGGTGTCTCCACGACACTCTGTGCTGTGGCTTCGTTCGGAAGAATGTGTTTGTGATGCACAGATCGTGGTACGTGCACAGTTCAAGGAGACTCTGTCCATTGTCATTCATTTTTCCCACACTGAAGTGTCCTAAGCAGGAAGGCCATGAGGCCCAATCAGCTCCAACTCTTGCATTGAAGTCACCCAAGATGTACAGTTGTTCAAGAGCAGGTATTTGCGCTACAGCAGCACTATGCATGTCATAGAACTTGTCTTTTACTTCTGGTGTGGCGTACAGGGTTGGAGCATAAGCGCTGATCAGGTGGACAGGACCGGCGCAAGTTTGAAGCGTGATCCGAAGAAGTCTTTCTGATCCGCCCATGACTAAATCCACCATTTGTATTTCTGACAGCAAAGCCAACACAGAGGATGTACCCCGAATCGCAGTGCGGATTCCGTGCAGAGAGGTCTACCGTTGACATGGTCTTCTCTCTAAGGCAGCTGCAGGAGAAGTGCAGGGAGCAGAGAAAGCCACTCTACATAGCCTTCATCAACCTGACCAAGGCCTTTGACTTGGTCAGCAGGAATGCTCTGTTCAAACTGCTCCACAAGATAGGCTGTCCTCCACGGTTACTCAAGATGATCCAGTTGTTCCATGAAGACATGAGAGGAACCATCCAATATGATGGCGCATTATCGGATGCTTTCAGAATCAGGAGCGGCATCAAAAAAGGATGTGTGCTTGCTTCGACGTTGTTCGGGATCTCCTTCACACTCCTCCTGAAGCATGCCTTTGGATCTTCAACAGAGGGCATCTTGCTGCACACAAGATCTGATGGGAAACTGTTTAACCTTGAAAGGCTGAAAGCTAAGACTAAGGTGCGAGAAGTCCTCATCAGAGACATGCTGTTCACAGACGATGCTGCTGTAGTGTCTCACACAGAAGACCAACTTCAAAAACTGCTGGATCCGTTCTCCAAAGCGTGCAAGGACTTTGGGCTTACCATCAACCTAAAGAGGACAAACGTACTCGGTCAGGATGTTGCTGAATCCCCATGAATCAGCATTGACAACTATACATTAGAGGTCGTCCATGAGTTCGTTTACCTCGGGTCCACCATCACTGACACCCTGTCATTGGACACTGAGCTAAATAGGAGGATCAGAAAAGCGGCCACAACTCTGTCCAGACTCAGCAAGAGAGTGTGGAATAACAACAAGCTGTACACTCACATCAAAATGCAAGTCTACAGAGCCTGCATCCTCAGCACCCTCCTTTATGGCAGCGAGACTTGGACCCTGTATGCCCATCAGGAAAAGAAGCTGAATGTCTTCCACTTGCGCTGCCTCAGGCGCATCCTTGGAGTATCATGGAAGGACAGACTGACCAACATCGCCATCCTCAAGCAAGCTGGAATCCCAACCATGCACACCCTCCTCAGGCAGCGTCGACTCCGCTGGCTTGGCCACGTCCACAGGATGAACGATGGAAGGATTCCAAAAGACATCCTGTCTGGTGAGCTAGCCTCTGGCAAAAGACCTCCCGGACGCCCCCAGTTGTGCTACAAAGATGTCTGCAAGAGAGACCTCAGAGAGGTAGACATCGAGCTGGACAACTGGGAAGAACTAGCAGACGACCGCAGCAGATGGAGGCAGGGGTTACACAAGGGCCTTCAGAAGGGCGAGATGAAGATCAGACAGCTAGCAGAGGAGAAGCGAGTGCACAGAAAGCACAATAAGGACTTGCTAGACACCCACTACATCTGCAAGAGATGCAGCAAGGACTGTCACTCTCGTGTGGGTCTTTATAGTCACAATAGACGCTGTAAATGAAGTCCTCAATTGAAACTTTAAAGAGCGTGATCCATAGCCTATGCAGACTGAAGGATGCCTACTACTACTATTTAGATTGGAAGCTCTTTGGGGCAGAGACCTTCCTGGCACTATGGACATACAAAAATGAGATGCATGTGTAACTGCTGACAGGAAGACTCAAATCTGGGACCAGTGAAGCTTAGTGAAGACGCCGCTACAGCTTGAGCTAAAAGCCATCTGGGTCTCAGCTAAGGCTGTAGAGGAAACTCCTGCTTTCTCTCTGCAAATGGTCTAAACGCCACTGCGTAGGCCAGGGAACCACACCCTATAGCCAAATATCTCTATTTGAGTGAAAAGCTGCATGAGGTAAGATCTTTATTGGACTGACTTCTGTCAGCGAGGAGGTAAATTTGAGGATATACGAGGCTGTTCCTTTTAATCGGACTCGACTGATGTTGGTCCAATAAAAGATCTTACCTCATCCACCTTGTCTCTCTAATATCCTGGGACCAACACAGCTACAACAATATGAGATACACAACTTCTGTGTAGGTTCTTACACCACTTCCATTAGCACAGTATGGCGACAGCTACACTGCAGCCCTATATCGATATGAGATATTTCAAAGCAGCTATTTTTGAAATAGCATTTCTGGACACATGAAGCCCATTATGGCTTATTTTGGAACAGTGCTATTCTGTGTGTCAAGGCATTATTCCTTCTACCATGAGCTTTACCAATTTCAAAATAATGCACCCACTATTTATTTCAAAATAGCACATGCAGAATCTAGAGGCTGGCACAGTTATTTTGAAATAATACCTGTTACTTCAAAATAACTCTGGAGTGTAGCTACAGCCTATGTGAGCACCTTCGAGAGTTTAAGAAAACACGTGAAGTACCTCTGCCAGTGAAGGAAAGATTTATCTCCTTCCCACCTCCCCAAGGAGAGTAAATTACATGAAATTTCTTTTTCTGCAAGGATTGAAAATAAACCTGAATGACTTTTGCTTTCAGATCAGCACACATTAAACTGATGTTAATGAAATTGAGCTACAGACTGTGCTTATAAGTCACAGCAATTTCACTTTTCCAGTTTGGATATTTTTATTTCATGCTGACTTCATTTGCAATGTGAAGTTTGACCCAAAATAGATGTTTGAAAAATAGAAAGTCTGATGGTTGGAGCGAAGAATGAGAACTTTGTTAAGGTTCCTTTCCATTCTCTGCTGATAACTGGCTGTTCTCAGCATAAGCCACGTAAGGATAGATGGTGCCTTCTGACCTATTGTTGAACTTAGGGTGGTGTGTCAGTCATAATATTCTAGGACATGCTGTGACTCATGAACACCTTTAGGAAAACAAGTTAGTAATTCCTCAAGGGGAGTTTGTGTAATAATTTACTATGGACTTATCCCAGTACTATGCAGCAGCGCTTCCCTCCCCACACCAGCGCTGATGGAGCTAGCTAATGAGTGGAGCATGGAGCCAACGCTCCATCCACCCCCCAACCACCTGCTCCAAGGAGGCTGTGGGCTGGCACACAGCATCAGCCTGTTCTTATGCATCTGGACCCAAGCTCTGGGAAGCTTGTGTCAGTGTATTAGGGATGGGGAAGGGGTTCTTTCTCTCCCTTTCCACTTTGCCCATGTTTGCTGTCATAAACCCAGTCCAGCTCTTTGTCTACTTGTGATTCAGTTTCATAGAATCATAGAACCCTAGGGATGGAAGGGACCTCAGGAGGTCATGGAGTCCAGCCCCCTGCCTAAAGCAGGACCAACTACAACTAAATCATCCCACCTGGGACTTAGTCAAGCTGGGACTTAAAAACCTCTAGGGATGAGATTCCATCACCTCCCTAGGTAACACATTCCAGTGCTTCACCACCCTCCTGGGCAAACAGTTTTTCCTACTATCCAACCTACACCTTCTCCAACCACAACTTGAGACCCTTGCCCCTTGTGCTGCCATCCATCACTGCTAAGAACAGCCTCTCTCCATCCTCTTTAGAACCAGTCTTCAGCAAGTTGAAGGCTACTATCAATTTGCCCCTCACACTTCTCTTCTGCAAATGAAACAAACCCAAATAACTCAGCTACCCTGCATAGTGTGGAGGGGTAGTTCTGTGGTTAGATCATTGGCCTTATAAACCTGGGATTATAAGATCAATTCTTGAGGGGCCTTTCAAGGGTTTTGGGCAGGTTAGATTAAGGAAAAAATTCACCAGGGATGGTGACAGGTCTTGCTGTCAATACAGGGGAGTGGACCTGATGAGGTCCCTTCCAGCTCTATGAGATACGTATACCTTTATGCTTCTTCTAAAGGTAGGTCATACATTCCAGCCCCTTAATCATTTTGGTTGCCCTCCACTGGGACCCTCTCCGATGCATCTGCATCCTCATCCGCATCCTTTCTATACTGGGTGGGGGAGGGGGGCAGAACTGGCAGCAATACTTCAAGTGTGGCCTTACCAATCAATTGTCCTTCACAGGGCATATATGCCAACCTTGTTCATTTTCATTGTGTTCTTTAAGCTACGTAATCAGAAACCACCCTCTGATTGTATCACACAGCTCAGAGGCCACTTGCAGAACCACATGCGAGCCAACAGCTCAGGCCTGATGCAGCCGCTGCAGTAATGTGCAATGTGAATAGAGAAGCCAGGAACGGGGCAGATTCCAATCTACATTATTTTTATTATTGGCAGCTGATTTGGTTGCACCCGCATCAGCAGTAGTGTCGGGTCACCTCATGCAAATAAAAAGGGTGCTGCTCCAAGGCCATCGTGGTCTAAGTCTGGACAGACAGACAGAAGCCAGGGAAGGTTTTTCGGTAACAAACAACTCAATCCATTGTTGGCAGCATGGCTGTCGTCTAAGAAGGACTTGAAGGTGAACAGGGAGGGGCCCTTGAAGCTGAGTTCAGGGAACCTGTGCCATGGCTAGAGACCACATGGCATGGATGTGGCTGTTCCAGAGACTGTCAAGTGGGAAGACATATTGGTGGATGGAGGGGAAGTGGGGATGCCTCAGGAAACTCAGGGGGTTAGGTCCAACAATGGCCATTAGCCAGGATGGTGCGGGAGGCAACCATTGTTCCCTGTAAGCTAGGCACTTGGGCAACTGCCAGGAGGGATTCAGGTGCTGCCCAGCTCATTAGCAGAGCACCCACATCTGGCACCTTCTATTGGTGGTGCACATCCACACATTCCTCGGTGTACATAAAAAATTTATTCTGCCCATGGCTGGAAGGGAGCACTGAACACAACCTGGTATTCTGGATGACCCCAGCCTCTCATTGCCAGGAGCTGGGAGTTGGTGACAGGGGATGGCTCACTCAGTTGCCCTTTCTGTTCATTCCATCTGCGGTGCCACTGGAAGATAGGATAGCGGGCTAGATGGACCACTGGCCAGACCCCATGTGGCTGTTCCTATGAAGCTGCCATGGTTGCCAAGAGAGTATTAACCCAGGGACTGCACAAGGGACGATGTGGATGGATCAATGTGCCTTTGTAGCCAAGAAGGCTAACAGGATATTGGGCTGCTTTAGTAGGAGCAACTCCAGCAGATCTAGAGAACCAATTATCCCCCCTTATTCAATACTGCTGAGGCCACTTCTGGAATATCGTGTCCAGTTCTGGGCCCCCCACTACAGAAAGGATGTGGACACATTGGTGATGGTCCAGTGGAGAGCAACCAAAATGGTGCGGGGTCTGGAGCACATGATTTATGAGGCAAGGCTGAGGGATTTGGGCTTATTTAGTCTACAGAATAGAAGAGGGGGGGTGGCATTTGATAGCAGCCTTCGACTACCTGAAGGGGGTTTATAATGAATCATAGAATCATAGAACACTAGGACTGGAAGGGACCTCGAGAGGTCATTGAGTCCAGCCCCCTGCCCCAATGGCAGGACCAAGTACTGTCTAAACCATCCCTGAGAGACATCTATCTAACCTGTTCTTAAATATTTCCAGTGATGGAGATTCCACAACCTCCCTTGGCAATTTATTCCACTGCTTGACCACCCTGACAGTACGGAACTTTTTCCTAATGTCCAACCTAAACCTCCCTTGCTCCAGTTTAAGTCCATTGCCTCTTGTTCTGTCCTCAGAGGCCAAGAAGAACAAGTTTTCTCCCTCCTTCTTATGACACCCTTTTAGATACCTGAAATAAAGATGGAGTGAAGCTGTTTCCAGTGGTGACAGATGACAAAAGAAGGAGCAATGATCTCAAGTAACAGTGGGGGAGGTCTAGGTTGGGTACAAAGAAAATCTATGTCACCAGGAGGGTGGTGAAGCCCTGGAATGTGTTACCTAGCGAGATAGTGGAATCTCTACCCCTAGAGGTTTTCAAGTCCCTGATTGACAAAGCTCTGGCTGGAGTGATTTAGTTAGGGATGATCCTGCTTTTGGCAGGGGTCAGGACTGGATGAGCTCCTGAGGTCCCTTCCAGCCTTAGGAGTAGTAGTAGTAGGCATCCTTCAGGCTGCATAGACTATGGATCGTGCCCTTTAAAGTTTTGATTGAGGACTTCATTTACAGCGTCTACTGTGACTATGAAGACCCACACGAGAGTGACAGTCCTGGCTGCATCTCTTGCAGATGTAGTGGGTGTCTGGCAAGTCCTTATTGTGCTTTCTGTGTGCTCGCTTCTCCTCTGCTAGCTGTCTGATCTTCATCTCGCCCTTCTGAAGGCCCTTGTGTAACCCCTGCCTCCATCTGCTGCGGTCGTCTGCTAGTTCTTCCCAGTTGTCCAGCTCGATGTCTACCTCTCTGAGGTCTCTCTTGCAGACATCTTTGTAGCGCAACTGGGGGCATCCGGGAGGACTTTTTCCAGAGGCTAGCTCACCATACAGGATGTCTTTTGGAATCCTTCCATCGTTCATCCTGTGGACGTGGCCAAGCCAGCGGAGTCGACGCTGCCTGAGGAGGGTGTGCATGGTTGGGATTCCAGCTTGCTCGAGGACGACGGTGTTGGTCAGTCTGTCCTTCCATGATATTCCAAGGATGTGCCTGAGGCAGCGCAAGTGGAAGATGTTCAGCCTCTTTTCCTGACGGGCATACAGGATCCAAGTCTCGCTGCCATAAAGGAGGGTGCTGAGGATGCAGGCTCTGTAGACTTGCATTTTGGTGTGAGTGTACAGCTTGTTGTTATTCCACACTCTCTTGCTGAGTCTGGACAGAGTTGTGGCCGCTTTTCTGATCCTCCTATTTAGCTCAGTGTCCAACGACAGGGTGTCAGTGATGGTGGACCCGAGGTAAACGAACTCGTGGATGACCTCTAATGTATAGTTGTCAATGCTGATTGATGGGGATTCAGCAACATCCTGACTGAGTACGTTTGTCTTCTTTAGGCTGATGGTAAGCCCAAAGTCCTTGCACGCTTTGGAGAACTTATCCAGCAGTTTTTGAAGCTGGTCTTCTGTGTGAGACACTACAGCAGCATCGTCTGCGAACAGCATGTCTCTGATGAGGACTTCCCACACCTTAGACTTAGCTTTCAGCCTTGCAAGATTAAATAGTTTCAGCCTTAGCAGTGTATGATGCTAATGATTCCCATCATGCTGTGTGGGTCAAAGAGGGAACCAAGATCCTTGGCAGGGAAGCTGCCTGGATTAAAATTCAGAGGCTGTGTCTACCCTGCAGTGATCTTTCAATATTAGTTCTTCTGGAAGATTTCTTCCAAAAAAAAAAACAAAAAACTTTAAACAGAACATGTCCGCACGCAAAAAAGCATATTGAAAGATCGAGCCACTCTTTCAATAGAGAGCATGCACACAGCCCCCGCTCTTTCAAAAGCACGTGCTGGGGATCGAAACATCTGGTGCTATGCAATCTGCTCTTTCAGAAAAAAAGGTCCCATGGAGTGTCCACACATGCTTTTTCTCCAAAGAAGTTTTTGAAAGAAGGCGTTCTACCTAATCCGGGAGTGGAAGAAGGCTTCCAGCAGAAGAGCTGCATTCTTTCGATTTCAGATCAAAAAAGTGCATTTGTGTGTCTTCACTCCACGTGTTCTTTCAAAAAAGGGCTCAATTTTCCAAAAGAACTTGCTAGTGTAGATGCAGCTAGAATGTGCTGTGAGATGCAAAATATCACAGAGCTTTTGGCCCTAAATTTCTGTTTCTGTAAGGCTGTGCTGCAGGGCCAAATTGCTTAGCATATAGAACCAGGCTTCCAAGAGCAGAGTCAATAAAACTGGCAGCTAATCAGTGCCAGAAATGTCCAGACATAATGGATGGCACCATCACATTGGTGCATTAACTGCACTTGGTTAATAAATAGGTGTTTTCTTAGGACCAAATTCAGGCCTGCTGTCAGCTGGCGCAACATGCCAGTCAGCCAGAGACTGCACTCCAAGAGAGAGTGGTCCAGTGGGATAAAGCATCTGTGTTCTCTTCCTTCTCATGTGACCCTGGAGTCCTCTGTAATTTGGGGCCATCTCTTACTTTGTAGCAGTACAGCACAAAATACTTAGATAACTATTATGGTAACTAGAGGATCCCAGCAGGGTCAGGCCTTGCTGGAATCCTCTAGTTATAATAATTCTAGGGCTGCCCAGGCATAAAGGGATGCAAATTCTCCTCTTGGTGGCAACCCCTCAATTGGCACTTTAACAAGGGGCAGATTCTGACCAGTGAAGTTGAGCCTTGCGGTGGGGAAGGAGGGCTGGGTACTGAGGTTCTGCAGCTGTCCTTGGACTTCAGTGGGACTATACAGAGCTCAAACACCTCCTACAGTCAGGCAGCAGAGAGCAGCTGGATCATGGAGTGGAGCTTCTCTGCGAGAGATCAGAACTCACGTGCAGGGGTGAAGACCCCTGGAGGTCTCCGTCCACAAGAAACAGCAGCCGGAAATGTTTCCATCTTGCTGCTCCCACCTGCTGTATTTTCAGAGATCAAAAGCACCCTGGTAGCCTCGAACTCTCTTCAACCTGCCCATTCTTCCAAAGGAATTATTTTTCCCCTTGCTACACACATCCAGCAGCCGTGATGCTTGCAGCTGTAGCTTGTCCCCAGGCTGGTCCCTTCTTCCCCCTGTCAGTGAGTCAGCTGCAAGCACCTGAATTAAATATTGTGGTTGGTATTTGGCCGTGTTCATTTCCTCTGCTAGGATGTGGAGCAATTGATTACCTCATCACTGAAAAGAAACAGCCCCATGGCCGGATTTACACAAGAAAACCTTTCATAGCGCCTGAAGGGATTACACGGGAATGGGAAAGGGCCAAAGCTGACTTATATTTCCCCTTTTTCTTCCATGTCCCCTTGGGCATCTTGATAAGTGATCGAGAGTAGCCACTGGAAACAGTGATGCCTTCAAAGCTCCCTGCTGAGGACTCGTCTTCTCAAAGTCACTGGTATGATGTGGGATGGAACAAATATCAGTTGTATAAGGCACAGGTCTGGAGTTAGCCCAGTTTGGTCTCAGGGAAGTGAGCAGAGGTCTCTGGAGACTACAGAAAAGGTCAAGTCATGAGGTCGTAGTGCAGCAATCTGAGCTAAGCCTTGTCAAACACCACAGCCCCTCAGCTCCTCCAGTACAAGCACTTTCCTTCTTTTCTCCTTAATATTTTTGGTGTACACATTTAGAGGGGATGGACAGACAGCCTGATGCACTGGAGTCTTGTACCCCATTCAATGTGGTTGTATAATGCCCCTGGCTCAGAATGACCGTGTTTTACCTGAAGGACCAGATGAGGGACAGTGTGGGTGGAACAATGATTCCCATCATACGCCAGGGGTCAAAGAAGGAGCCAAGAGCGAGAACATAAGCTTCTTCTTGATGGATTGATTCTCCGCCACTTTGCTCTTGGTTTCAGAATTCGCAGCAGAGCAGCGCGGGGGTGTCATGCCACCAGTGCGGCTGACAGCACTGCCGCCCGGGGGCCAGGTGGGAGGAGAGTCCAGCTCCCTACCCTGGAAGGGGCGGGACTAAGGGTAAAAAGGGTGTGGCCAAAGGTCGAAGGGGTGGGGCTTAGGGCAGTCAGCCCTGTCTCTCACATGGTCCCTCAGAGCTGCTCATGGAGTGGCACCACAGTGTGGCCAAAACATTTCAAAGGGACCTGGATCTCCTGGGCTCATTTGAAATGCCAGGCCCCAGGGCTAATCTGCCCACCTTCCATCAGCGGGCCTGAATGACGTTAAATTAGGCTGAGACTCTTCATACCCACATCGCCTGGGTGGAAATGACTACACAACGGACCACCTACCTGATTCAGAGCAGGGACTGGAACACGGTGTAAGCCAGAGGCACTGAGACCACTGCCAAGGGGGAGTGAGGTCTCTGCTCTCCAGCCTTACAGGGAACACTGACTCCCAGCTTCCCCACCTCACGGAATGAGAGGGTGCACTTTGCATTGACGTGCTGAATTAAATGAATTTAAAAGGTGCAATATATGAGCTCCACCAGCACTTCCTGTATCAAGAGAAGATGAGGAGCAGGCATTGGTGAGGGAAAAAGCCGAGTAAGTAATTGACTCAAGGCGCCTTATGAAAGCAATCACATTTTATCTGCTCCGTATTAGCGGCACTTCTTGGGACTGGATGTTTCTGAAATTCTTGTTCTGAGATGAGAAAGAAATTTCCAGACAGCTTCCCCACACATTCTTAATTCAGGGCAAATTTCATTGTGTCAGGTTTGCCTGCATATCCTCAAGCCCCTTTGATGCAGCAATAGCAAAGATGAGTGGATGCCACCAGGTTCTTATGTTTTCTCAGCCAAACTCCAGGAGGCTGTTCACAGTAGTGTTGTATGGCAGAACAAGGAACAATGGTCTGAAGTTACAGAGGGAGAGATGTAAGTTGGATATTAGGAAAAACTATTTCACTTGGAGGGTGGTTAAGCACTGGAATGCCTTACTGAGACTAGTGGTGGAATCTCCATCCCTAAAGGTTTTTAAGTCCCACCTTGACAAAGTCCTGTCTGGGATAATTTAGTCGAGGTTGATCCCGATTTAGGCAGAGGGCTGGGCTAGGTGACTTCCAGAAGTCCTTTCCAGCCCTGGGATTCTATGATTGTATGATGCCCCCTGTTAACACACACTAATTTATGCTTACACACTTGTCACATTGCCAGGTCTTATTCACCTTATTGTTTATCTATTTATTCCCTGGTTGTGTGTTGTCTAAAAATCCTAGATTGGGAACTCTTTTGGGGAAGGACTATCTTTGTGCTAGGCACCTGCACAGCACCTAACGCAATAGGACCCTGATTGGGTCCACTAGATGCTAACACAATGCTAACAACAATAAGTATACAAAGCTTAGAGTAATAGATTGAGACCAAGTCCTGGGAAGGGTGACAGCTTTAAGGCTGCAATTGCCCAGTGTAAAAGAGCTGAAGAGAGAAATCCCACTGGAATTCAGTACAGGGAATTCTAACTCCCTAAGGGTGTGTCTACACAGCGAAGTTTTTTCGGCATAATGGCTGCTATTTTGAAATAACTTTGCCAGCACCTACACAATGCAACTGCTATTTTGAAATAGAGGACACCTTATTTTAAATTTGGTAAACCTCCTTCCAATAGTCATAGTGCATATTCCAAAATAGATAGTTCAGAAGGAGGGCTGTGTAGACAGGAAGTAGGAGCTATTTCAAAATAAGCTACTCTGAAATAAGTCTGCAGTGTAGACATATCCTAGGACTCCTTTGAAAACCTGCACCTTATGCCATCCCTGCGGTACTCAATGGGGCTATTCTGACCACTAAAATTGCTCTTAGGTGTAGATGTCAGAAGGGTTAAGAAGGTCTTAGATGGTGAACTCTTCCGGGGCTTGCCTGGTCTTTTTGCATGTCTCTGATTCTATTATTGTAATCCAGTAACAAGTGTGTGTTAGGACGCCCTCTCTAGACTCAGTGCTTAGAAATATGAGGCCCTACAAACCCACTGAGGGAGCTTTAGCTCACACAGTAGCAACTTGTGCTGTTTCAGTTGGGAGGCCTTGGTTTGCACCCTGGTGAGCCAACAAAGATGACAGCTGCCCTTTTTGCCAGCTGGGCACTAATTAATGCAGTATGGGCACTAGGTAATGCAGTATGGGAAGGAGGTGGGCAGCCCTTGGTGGGGAAAGGACGGGTTAAGAGCTACTTAGAAAAGCTAGTGGTACACAAATCCATGGGTCCAGATTTAATGCATCCAAGGGTACTGAGGGAATTGGCAGATGTCATTGCAGAGCCTTTGGCCATTATGTTTGAAAACTTGTGGAGATGAGGAGAGATCCCGGATGAGTGGAAAAGGGCAAACGTAATGCCCGTTATTAAAAAAAGGAAAGAAGGACAATTCAGGTAACTATAGACGGGTCAGTCGTACCTCAGTCCCAGGAAAAATCATGGAGGGTATCCTGAAGGAATTCATTTTGGAACACTTGAAAGAGGGGAAAGTGATCAAGAATAGTAAAGATGGATTCACCAAGGGCAAGTCATGGCTGACTAATCTGATTTGCTTCTAGGATGAAGTAACTGTCTCTGCACACATGAGGAAGTCAATGGATGTGATATACCTTGATTTTAGCAAAGCTTTGTGATGCAGTTTCCTACAACATTCTTGCCCATAAATTAAGGAAGTATGGATTAGATACATGGACTGTAAGAAGGATAGAAAGCTGGCTTGATGGATGGGCCCACCAGGTAGTGGTCAATATCTCAAAGTTTGGTTGGTGGTCAGTTTCAAGTGGAGTGCCCCAAGGATCAGTTCTAGGGCCAGTATTGTTCAACATCTTTATTAATGACCGGGATGAGGGGATGTATGGCACCTCAGCAAATGTGCAAATGACACTAAGATAGGGGGTCAAGTAGATACATTGGAGGGTAGGGATAGGGTCCAGAGGGACCTAGACAAATTGGAGGATTGGGCCAAAAGAAATTTGGTGAGGTTCAACAAGGAGAAGTGCAGAGTCCTGCAGTTGGAACAGAAGAATCCCAAGAGCTGTTACAGACTGGGGACCAAGTGGCTAAGCAGCAATGCAGCAAAAAAGTACCTAGGGATTATGGTGGATGAGAGGCTGAATACGAGTCAACAGTATGTCCTTTTGGCCAAGAAGGTTAATAACATATTAGGGTGCATTAGGAAAAACATTTCCAGCAAATCTAGGGAAGTTATTATTTTTCTCTACTCAGTGCTGGTGAAGCCACATCTAGAGTATGGTGTCCAGTTCCGGGGTCCTCAGTATAGAAATGATGTGGATGCATTGGAAGGGGTTCAGTGGAGGGCAACAAAAACAATTAAGGGGCTGCAGCACATGACCTATGAAGAGAAGCTGAGAGAGTTATGCTTATTTAGTTTGCAGAAGAGAAGACTGAGGGGCAATTTGACAGCAGACTTCAACTTCCTGAAAGGGAGCTCTAAAGAGGATGGAGAGAGGCTGTTCTCAGCAGAGTGGTGAAGCACTGGAATGCGTGGTGGAATCTCCATCCCTGGAGGTTTTCAAGTCCCGGCTTAACATGATCCCAATTGGTATGATTTATTTTGGGATGATCCTGCTTTAGGCAGGGGACTGGACTAGATGACTTCCTGGGGTGCCTTCCAGCCCTAGAATTCTGGGATTCTATGATTTTGTGCCCTTGGATAAGAATGAGCTGCCTAACTCACTTGGGTCTGAAATATCCTACTCTAGACATGGCCTTTGATTTCTCATCCATGCTGGCAAATTCCTCCCAAGCCTGCTGAAACAGCTGTGCACAAATCCAATTCCTCTTTATATACCATCTGTAGTCATTCTGTGATGGTTCCCTGTTGCCTGAATGTTCCTCTCTCTCGTTTAATTCTTTTGACACCCCTTGCCCTTTTCCTGAGATATTGTGTGTGATGGATCCAGCCCAAACCAGCACAGGAAGTGTCTCTTGGGCCTCCCCAGCCAGGCTAAGTTCACCACCCGCCAAATAACACGTGGTCAGCTCCCCCAGGCATGTATAGGGATGGCGCTCTGATGGGAAAATCTCGATCATCCGCTGACACACACGACCCAAGAGCTTTGTCAGATTCAGGAGTGGAAATGCCGTTTTGGCACCCTGGTTGGTAAAAGCAGGTCACGCTGTGCTGGCTATTGCTCAGCCTCAGACAAGGCGTGTTGGAAGTCATAGCTCTATTTGGCTGGAGCCTTGCATGCAGTGTATTGTGGAACAGTGGCCACAAAGGGTATGTCTACACTGTATATCAAGCCTCAGGCTGTGACTTCAGTTTGAGCCCAAGCTCCCCTTCTGTCCACACACGTATCAGTCTAACTCTGGTGACTGGGGCAAAGCCAAGTCCCTCTGGGTGTAGAGGTACACATCTCCTAGAACCAGAAGGGACCGTGGGAGGTCATCTAGTATAGTCCCCACCCCTCTTGCAAGTGACAAGCACCATCCCTGATGTCTATTTGCCCCCATCCCTAAGTGGCCTTCTCAAGGGTTGAGCTCACAACCCTCCATTTGGCAGGATAATGCTCAAACCACAGAACTATCTTCAGTGTAAGCCCAGGGTTAGTAAAACTTGAGTTAGCAGACCCTGGGTTTTCAACATAGGGCTTGAATGTCTAGGCTCATTTGTAGCACCATATTAGGAACTGTTAAACCATCCATCTCAGTCTGGGTTCCTCCTTCTGCACTGGACTATGCAGGCCTGAGTCCGACCACCTCTCTCCCAGACTTCCTAGCATCTGCCCCAAAAGTGGTCATTTTGTTCAAGTTGAAGTGTCAGAAAACGATTGTTCCTCAAACTTGACTGTCCACAAGGCGGAGAAAGCAGGCCCATGGGATTGTGGGATACCTTTCATGGACCTCCAGAGCGCAAGTCCATTGGGGCCACGTCTGTATTGCAAAGCAATAGGAATTGAACCCTGTTTCTATTCAGGCTTGGATTCTTCATCCACAGGCGGTCCTGGAAGTGAGCCCTCAGTAGTGTGAATTGTGTGTTAATGGAAAAGGGTGCAGAGGGGCGTGAGGCTTAGTTTTTCCCTGAGGCTTACATCAGAGTGTAAATACATCCCCTGTGACTCGGGCCCAGGCCCTACAATTTTGCAGCATAGAAACAACTCAAGCCTCGGACCCAAGTCAGAAGGTCTGCACCATGTGACATGGAGATGTTAACAAGTCAGTGAGTCTCAAGTCCAGCCCAGTTGTAAGTCCAGGTTCACAATATGGTGCAGATGCCAAAGTGTGAGCTTGAAAACACAAGCCTGGGTCCCACAGACTTGTCCAAGGAGAAGCACAGAGAAGGACTGCTAGGGAAGGTCTGGGCTTAAATCTACTGGACCATAGACCAACAGTGTCAGTCCCATGAGTTCCATGGAGCTATTCCAGGTTTACAGCAGCTATTCACAGATTCCCGAACTCCAAGACCAGCAGGAACCATGGACCATGTCATCAGGCCACCTGTGCCACACAAGCGTCATCAGCATGAGCACATGGTGTCTGGGCACTTCACAGCTTTGATATATTTGTCCTCACAAGAGCCAGGGAGGCGCAGCCCTGCTGTCCCTGATTTTTAAGTGGCGCCAAGGCACAGGGAGGACAAGTGCCTTTTCTGAGACTGAGAGACATGAACTATGACTCTCATGCTTCGTTCTACCACAGCTTTTGCTCTCCCCTGCAACGGGAGATCCCATGGCAGACATTCCAAGTCAGACACACACGGGCACAGATCCGCTGAAGTCAAAAGGAACGAAGCCTGTTCACATCAGCAGAGAATCTAGCCCTTTAAATCCAATTAAGATTGCCAGGCAGGGACCTGGTCACTTTTCACTTGCTGGGAAAGCCCCAGGCACTATATAGTAAGAAGCTCAGTCCTGCATCTCCTGATCCTCGGAATAATCATTAGCCACACTGAAGTCAAGAGTTTGCCATGTATTTTTAAAGTGCTCTGGGATCCTTCAGGATGAGAGGTTCTATCGAAATGTAAGTTTTCCTGGGCCTCCTTCTTCCTGTACTATCACCAGTTTGACACCAGTGACACCACTAGGTTCACTGGCATTGCTCCCATTTTACATCTATCCCTACAAGCAAGATCAAGACCTTGATCCACCAAATCTGCCCAACTCCGACTACTTCCTGCTCTTCAGACAGGTTCTGATTTAGTGACCGGAAAATAGTTCCGTGCCATCACCACCATGACCTGGGGTGCACAAAGTGGGGGTTCTCGGGCAGGTCTGAACTTTCCAAACTGGGACCGTACAGCGAGATTAGGCTCCGTCCCACCGTAGCTTCCACTGGGCCTCTGCTGCCTCCTGTCCCGTCTGCCTCCCCAGCTGTGCCCCCTCTTCCCCGGCACAGCTGCAGACCAGGGCAGCTGGCCATGTGTGATCTGCTGCCCCTCACGCATCCTGAGCTCACTGCCTGCAGCCATGCTACGCCATCCGGGGAAGCCAGGCAGAGAAAACCAGACGGCTGCCGCTGAGCAGCCGGTGCTCTGCACTGGACGCAGGGAGGGAGGAGAGCGAGCCATGGGTAAGTGAGCTGCACTGCTCTATTCCTGCACTGCTGGTCCCCCCAGCCCAGAGATGGAGCCTTGAACTTTGCAGCCAACTTTGCCTGGGCTTCTCTGGATGCTCCGTGAGGAGATCCTGGTGGTGCAGGTGCAAGTTCTAGGCATGGGGGGAGTGTGGAAGGGGTTGATGGAGGCTGAGGCAGCAGGAGTAGGGGGTGAGCCCCAGTTGTGCCTTGGGGGAGTTTGTGAGGGACCCTGGCCAACCCTTCCCTTACAAAAGGCAGGAGTAGGTCCTTGCCCTATGCTACAGTCAGACAGGGGTCTACCTCTCCCAGGAGACTTGCCTGCAATGTGAGCCCTGCTTAACATGATGGCCATAATGTCCTAACACAGGGATCTGTAAAGAGTGGGGAGGCATGAAATTAAATAAGGAATGGCAGCACTTATGTCCTCCTTCCCCTGCAGCCTCCACTACCTCCTCCAGCCCAACGCAAAAAGTTGACTCACCCCTGCCCTAAGCCACAGCCACCACCCCAGGAAGTTGTGCGTTAGGAGAAGAAGGGGGTCAGAACTCCATTTGGGGTTCGCTACCTAGTTAAACCTGATCGACAGAGATCGCTGAATTGTTTTGTGCAGAAAATTTTCCCATAAAAACACACTTTCATCAAAACCACAATTTCCCAAGGAGAAAATGAATTCTGATGAACAAAAAAACAATCCATTTTGTGCAGAAAAAAGGTCTAGAATAAAAGCTCATTGTCACCTGCAGAGCCGCTTCTGACACAAAGAAATCAAAATGAAAGCGCGTCTTGTCTAGAAAGGTTGATTTGAAATGACAGCTTTTGTTTCAAGAGGATGTGTTGTTTTTCGGCTTTGGAATGGAAACATGGAACCAAAGCAACATTCTTGGTTGCAACTGATCTGGTCATTTCATTTGAAGGTCTGGCTCTGAAACAAACACGATCATTTTTCAAATAAGGCCGATGCAGCCAACAGGTGATATGAAATGTCACACAAAGGTTTGTGGTTTGAAATTTCTCATGGGTAACGTTCATTTTGCAGCCTGCTTTCCTCTAAGAACCATACTTCCTAAATCTCTCACATTTCAGTCCGAACCTGCAGCCTTACTCCACGTTAGCAATTCTAGTGGTAGCCCCATGTAAGGAAGAAGGACCTGGTGATAAAGGACCAAGGTTACTGAGTTATAGCTTACATTCTGAGCTCTTAAAAACACCCTCTGAGAGGTCCTGGATAAGTTATGTAAGCGTTAATGAAGCCTAGTGGACAGAGTGGGGTGGGAGTAGAATTTCTCGACCCCCTGGGCAAGGTGGGGGGACAGCTCCTCTCAGAGAATAGGGGAGGGGCTTTTGGAGAAAGGGATAATGGGAGAGGGCAGCACCTGAGTGCCATCTGGACTGCTCCATGTTCCTCCTCACCCCATAAGCCCTCAGGGTGCCTGGACCATGCCGTGCAGGGTTCCACAGAACGTGAAGGGCCCAGGACTCCGGACACTGCCGCCATAATAGGTGGCAGTGACCACATGTCCTTGGCCCTGCTGAATTGTTGAGCTCCAGGGCTTTTATCCCCCTCTCATCAGCAGGCCTGAGATGGAGAATGTGAGTGGGACTCAGTTCTGGCTGGCTGTCAGGCCTTGGTCAAGTCATTTTACTGCCAGGTGCCTCAGCTTCTCCATCTGTAAAATGGCACTAATGTGTTGGCTTCCTTTGTAAAGCGCTTCGTGCACTGCATGTGAAAATGCTCTGTAAGCCCTAGGTATTAGTCGCATTCCGTGTGCCTCAGTTTCTCTCCTACAAAATGGCAGTAACAAAACTCCCTTTATTTGTAAGACTGAATGTAAGATGGGTTCAAAAATAAAAAGCGCCTAAGAACCTAAATCACACAGACTTCACTTGGGAGTTTGGATCCTAAATCAATTAGTAGTAGTAATTGCATCATGAGAGTGTTGTGAGGAGTGATTCATTGATCATTGCTTGTTGACCACAGCCAAACAGCACTACAGAAACACCGGGGATTTCCTTCATCCCTTTGACCGGAAATGCAAAACATGCCACCAAATCTGTACAGCACCAAGATACCTTCCATTGCATCAGAGCCACCCATTCCTAGGGACAGCAGAGGCAGGAAAACATTTCCTAGGCTCAAAGCTCAGCTCACTCAACTCAGCAGAGGGGAAGGGTAGCTCAGTGGTTAGAGACTTGGACTTGTAAACCGCACATTGTGAGCTCAACTCTTGATGGGGGCTTTTCAAGGGTAAGGTTAAAAAGGAAAACTTCTAGGGATGGTGATAGGTCCTGCTGTGAGTGCAGGGACTGGATTTGATGACCTACTGTGCTACCTTCCAACTCTATGAAATATGTATATTTCCATGTTACTGTTAAGATCATAGCATTTAAGAAATTAGCAGGGTTTCTAACCAATAATAAATAAAATCCTGTTCACTTTGCAAGCTTGCATGTGTTTCTCATCGCCCAAGAGGCATTGAATAGCAGTTTTCACAATGTGGTTTTTCAGTCCAAAGGAAACCACTTTTAATGTACTGTATTAAAGAAAGTGTTTCTCTGACTCAGATTTCTTGTCCATTCTTGTCCGTGCCAGTTGGCATTAGCTGGGTATTAGGAGCAAAAGATGAGCAAAGCTGTTCACATAGAAATGAGAAACGATCTCAAGTGTCGCTCATCATTTGACACAAATACAAACTTAATGTTGCCTGAGATCCAGAAAAAAATTGTTCATTTTCCTTTTACTTCTCAAATCATTTTCTTGCTGCCTATGTGCTCCTAATGGTGGAACGCAAGTGCTCAATTTACAGTGGAGGCAACTGCATTTGTGGCTTTTTTTAAGAGTGTGCTCTTCTATGGATGCGAGACCCGGCATAGTCTTCAAATCACAAGCTACAGACCTTCATAAACAGATGCCTAAGGTACATCATTTACATCAAAAGTCAGAACTTTGTCACAAATGCGGAGCTTTGGAACAGAGCAGACAAGGACCACTTGACATTCAAATCAAGAGAAGAAAGTGGGGATGACTAAGCCACATGCTCAGGAAACCATCATCCAGCACAATCCATCCAGCTCTCACAATTAACCCGCAAAGAAAACACAAAAAGGAAGACCTTGGACAACATGAAGTGGACGAGAGTTGTCGATGGCCTATGCCTCCCCTGCAGTACAAGGGATTAAGTAGAAAAATGTGTTGCCTTTGTTGTCTTCCTGATCTGAGCACAAGCAACAGGTAAGTCCTGAGGTTTGCGCCACTGTTTTTATCTCAGCAGAATTCCCAGATAGAGCTGGTGGGAAGCTTGGAAGAAATTGTTGGTGAAAACAATCATAAATATTTTTCCTTGGAATCTTTGGCCAACAGATTTTTATCTAACATCATAAAAAGATTGAAAAGATGTGTTGATAAACCTTTCTGAGTTTCATCTCACCTCCTAGATAGAAGTTTGAAGGCACTACAATATTCTATGTAGAAGAGTAACTACTGGTTGAACCTCTATTGTCCGAAACCCTGGGGACCTAACCATTGCCAGGCGAGAGAATTTGCCAGACTATGGGCAGCCAATATTGTCTAGCAACTTTATCAACTGCTTACTTGGCTCTTAGAAGTCATTTAATGGTAAATGATAGCTAAATAACAGCACAGAACACTGAGATACAAGAGTGGTGTGATCTTTTTGGGATCACAGGAAACTTGACCACATCATGATAAGTGGTTGTCTGGCTAAGTAAACTCATGCTAGATTATGGATGTTGCCGGACCAGGGAGTGCTGGACTAGAGAGGTACAATCTGTACCACTACAATTCACTCCAGCATCACGTTGTCTGACAATAAAGGAACGAGACAAATCGCTAAATTTGGCATGTTTTGGCAAAAAATAGGTATGATCAAAAATGTTCTAATCCTCTCTAAGGGGTGATTCTCCAGTTTGCATACAAGGTGCAATGTTCCTGTAAGTGAGCATGAGAATGTTCACTGCTTCATTCTGCATCCCTTCCAATTTCTCAAAGTTCAGAACGCTGGCAAAATAGCTTCTGATGCATTAAAAAAGAGAAGTTCTGGCATGTTGTCACATACAAACTCAAAAAAGGGCTGGTTTTGCTTGCAAAATGAATCCAGGTTTTCACCTGCATCTAACGGGGTGAGTCTTTGCCCATGAAAGCTTATGCTCATACATTTCTGCTAGTCTATAAGGTGCCACAGGACCCCTCATTGTTTTTGCAGGTTTTCTTGTGCACCCGACCTGCCGATGGCAATCAGGGAGAGGAGAGGGAGCAGTTTCACAGGCACCTGGTATTTCATGGGCCCAGAGCTCCAGGGCTCTGCAACCCTTCGAAATGCTGCAACAGCTGCTCTGCATGGCTCTAAGGGTGGAGGCCAGGCCCAGCACCACAATTTGAGCAGTGATCAGAGTTAACTGTCCTCGGCCTGGCCTCTTCTGTCCTTGGCCCTGCTCCTTTCAGGGCATGGAGCCAGCCCCCCCACCCTCCCTGGCCCCAACCCCCAGTGGCTATCAGCCTAGCCCTGCTGTTGAGAACTGTATATAAAGAATCATTTTTTTTCGTTTCCCCCTATGAGATTGTAATAACACAGTGTGAAAATCCATGAGGTTGTTATGAACCTCAGATGTCTATGCTGGACCTGGAAGTAAGCTCCCCATCCCAGGTAGACAGAAACACACTAGCTAAGTCAGGATATGTCTACATAGCAAAGTTACTCCAAAATAATGGCTGCTATTTCAAACTAACTTTGTGAACATCTACACAATACAAGCGCTATTTTGAAATAATTTCAAAATAGTAGACAGCTTATTTTGAAATTGTTAAACCTCATCCTGGCTTCATCTACACTTGCATTCCTCTTTTGAAAGAGGCATGCAAATGAGGAAAATCAAAAATGCAAATGAGATGCAGCTTTACATATCTGGAACCTCATTTGCATATTCCTTTTCCAAAAGAACTTCTTTCAAAAGCAGAAAAGCAGCGTAGATGTGGCTGTTTTGAAAATAAACCCCATCTTCAAAAGAATCCTTCTTCCTAAAACAAAAAAAATGGGAAGAAGGGTTCTTTTGAAGATGAGGTTTACTTTGGAAAGAGCTGCACTGCTTTTCTTTTTTTGAAAGAAGAATATGCAAATGAGGTTCCAGATATGTAAATCTGCATCTCGTTTGCATTTTTGATTTTCGTCATTTGCATACCTCTTTCAAAAGAGGAATGCAAGTGTAGATGCCAGATATGTAAATCTGCACCTCGTTTGCATTTTAGATTTCTCACATTTGCGTGCCTCTTTCAAAAGAGGAATGCAAGTGTAGACACAGCCTCCATGAAGAATAGCGCCTATTTAGGAATAGGTATTTCAAAATAGGGGCTGTGTAGACTGAGATTCAGAGTTGTTTTGAAATAAACTATTCCAGAATAGATTTTTTTTTTTCAAAATAAAACTGCTGTGTAGACATCGTATTTCAGATTAGACTCCCCGGAAGCAGTGCTTCTATCATGTGTGGAAACAACTATTTGGTTACATCTACACTAGAGAGCTCTGGCAACAAAACTCGAGGAACGTCTACAGACAAAATGTGTTTTGTTCGACAGCTTGCAGACAAAACTTGGCACATCCGCCAACAGCGTTGTGCCCGTCCACAATGAAGCATAGCACCTTTGTCAATAGTTTCTGTTGACAAAGAGCTGTGTAGACGATTCGGGGGCACTCTGCCTCTAGACAAGGCTTCTGGCTCACCTGGCAGCCCTGTTTGCTGTGCTTCTGGCTGGCTGTTCTGTCGAGAGAGCAGTCTGGGCAGTCTGGTTGCTTTCTGTCGAGAGAGCAGACTCCTCTTTGGATCCCCTTATGTGGCTATGATTACTCCACAGGGCTCTGTCAACAGAAGTTAGTGTCAGAAGAGATTTCCCAACAAAACTTCTGTCCACAGAGTGCAGTCACACACAAAGAATCAGAACAAAAAGCAGTCAAGTAGCACTTTAAAGATTAGCAAAATGGTTTATTAGGTGAGCTTTCGTGGGACAGACCCAGAGAGCTCTCTGCTCTGTCAACAGTTGGACTTCCCGACTTCTCTCTCGACCAAACTGGCATCCAGAAACACAGCAGACAGGGCTGCCCATTGTTCTGGATGCCCCGTCTGTCGAGAGAAGGCCCCCGCAGAGCATCCACTCAGGTTGTTTTGTTGACAGAAGCATTTTGCCTCAAAGCTTTGAGAGAGCATCCTCCCAGCAATAGGGCTTCATTTTGTCGAGATACTGTCAACAAATCCCATTTTGTGTGTGTGTGTGCACACTCCACAAGTTTTGTTGACAACACCGGGGTTTTGCCACCAAAACTTGCTAGTGCAACCATAGCCTGTGTATGGATGTGATCTGTGCACAGAAGTTTTGCCAGAAGATGTCTTCCAACAACAACTCCTGACGACAGATTGCTGTAGGGTAGACATAGCCTTTCAGAATAAGTTCTGCTTACTTTGGGGCTTCCCTGTAGTGTTGATGTATTGTTCAGGAATAGTTTATTTTGGAATTATAATCCCAGAATCAATTATTCCAGAACAACTTTGTTGTGTATACATATAAGAGTGATAAAAATAGCAGTATGGACGGTGCAGAATGGGTGGCGCACGCTAGCCACATAAGCCCTCAAGTGGGCTTGTATCACAAAGCCAGCGTGATACTACAGCATCTAGGTCAGCTCGAGCAGAGCTGGTGCATTGATCTACCTGCGTGGGGAGGACGCTCCTCACTGCACTAGAGACACACCTTCAGTGACCTCTGCCAGGGTCAAGGCCTCAGTGTAAACTCCTAGGAAGAGGAAGTCTTTGCCATTCACAATATAAATAGCTACAGCACACAAGGGAAGACCCATGAACACTGTTTTACCAACGGGGAATGAAGGCATGGAGAAATTCCCAGAGTCACTGAGAGAGTCGGTGGTAGAACCAGGTAATTCAAGTTCTGGCCCTTTCCTAGGCCTGCTTCAGAAACCCCTGGATACCGCCTGTCTACAACACATACAATTCTGTGGCATGTTCAGTTTTGTCTCTTGCTTTCCTTTGTTCTGTCCTGCACACTAGCAGCAGGAAAGGGGAAGGTGAACAGTTTGTCCCAGGGCTTCAACTGGCTGGAAGCAGGGTCCAGTGAGCTAGATTAGCAGGTGTCTCTGCAACACTCAGAAAATGTGATTTCAGCATGCCCTATATGACAGGGACAGGCCAGAGGACTGCAGAAGAATGGTGAAGGGGACACATATTAGCTCCAGATTGAATAAGTCCCTGTTCTCAGAATAAAGCAGCAAGGGCTGATCCAGAACCGGTAGGATATTGGTAGAAGCAACTGGGGCAATTAGGCCAAATAAAACACCTCAGGCCATTTAGGAAGCTAGGCCACACGCTCAGAAAACCATCCTCCAGCATAGTTCATCAAGCTCTCAAATGGAACTCGCAAGGAAAATGCAAAAGAGGAAGACCTTGGACAATGTGGAGAAGTTCTGTTGAGATGGAAGCTCTGGCTACACTATAGTTGTTATTTTGAAATAAAATGTATCCTGAAAAAGCGACTCCATGGCTAAACACCACGCTGAAAATAGCAGCGCTATTTCAGTCATGGTATTTGGGGTCTAGTACCCCTGTCATACACTTATTTCAAACTTTGGTGCTGTATGGATGGCACCAAGTTCGAAATAAGTTAACTTGAAGTACATCATGCAATTTGCATTGAGCAAATTGAGTAAGTTATTTAGAGTTACGGCTACAGTGTAGCCATAGCATGAGGACTAACAGCAGGGGTACTCCTGAGGTCAGCTAGAAATTTTGTCCCAAGACAGAATGAAGTGGAGACTTGTAGATGACCTCTGCTCCACCCTGAGTACCAGGGTTTTGAAAAAGAAGACTCAGGGGAGCCAGTTTGAGCAGAACAGGTGGAGCCAATAAAGAACCAGCTCAGACTGGCTATACAAAAGCTCCTCTTCTGCTGGCTCAATGATGTGTGAGGACTGGAGGAGAAAAGGAGCTGTGGAGATTCTGAGAGGGATAAGCACAAGCAGATACCCCAGGGAAGAGCCTGTGGTAAAGAGGGTGCTGGGGGAGTGGCCCAGGAATCATTATTGTCAAGTAGCTGAAACTTGAGACATTATTGGCAGCTGCTATTACAGGGTCCTTGGGCTGGAGCCTGAAGTACAGGGCAGATCTGGGCTCCCACTATTATCCCCTTCTCTATGCAGCACAGGAGAAGGGCTGATCTGGTATAGGGGTTTGTCTTGCCTGAATCACTTGAAGGGACAGTAGAGACTAAGGCATTCAGTCTTTTTCCCCTGTGCTGGCCAATGATGAGAGTAGCTCTATTCCCCTCTATTCGGCACTGGGGAGGCCACATCTTGAATACTGTGTGCAGTTTTGCCCCCCACCCAGTATAAAAAGGTTGTGGATTTGCTGGAGCAGGTTCAGCAGAGGGCAACAAAAATGTTTAAGGGTCTGCAGCAAAGACCTATGAGGAGAGGCTGACGGATTTGGGCTTGTTTAGTTTACAGAAGAGAAGACTGAGGGGTGATTTAATAGCAGCCTTCAACTTCCTGAAGGGGAGCTCTAAAGAGGAGGGTGAAAAAATGTTCTAAGTGGTGCCAGATGGCAGAACAAGGAGTAATGGTCTGAAGTTGAAGAGTGGGAGGTGTAGGTTGGATATTAAGAAAATCTACTTCTCCAGGAGGATGGTGAAGCACTGGAATGCATTGCCTAGAGAGGTGGTGGATTCTCCATCCTTCGAGGTTTTTAAGTCCCGGCTGGACAAGGTCCTGGCTGGGATGACTTAGTGGGGGTTGATCAAGCTTGAAGCAGGGGCTGGACTAGATGACCTCCTGAGATCCCTTCCAGCCCGATGATTCTGCGATAGCTCTCCAACACAGCCAGCTCATGTCTACCCTGAGGGCTACTGTGGACCTCTCAGGCAAATAATCTGACAAAAAGCACAGGATGCATCATTCCGGAGGATGGGCTTTGTTCCATTGAGCTAGCTCTGAAAATAGTACTCAAGCTGTGGCAACATAAGACTGTACCCATGGTCAGGGCTGTGCTTGTTCTGGGTGGCTTGCCTGAGTGACTGAGACCGAGGTAATTCATGTGTAACCCCAGACGCACTGAGACTGCTGGCAAGGGAGAGTGAAGTCCTGGCTCTACAGCCTTAGCTGAGCAGCAGCTGGCTTTCAGCTCCTGTGGTAGAGCACAGGGCTTTAGTGCCTAAGGTCACAGGTGTGTTCCCTCCTGCTGATGACCCAGGTATGCCAACATGTGCTTCAGAAACAGCTTCCCTAGCTGCACCCTAGAATGCAAGAGATTGGGGTTTTAATTATGGATCTGCTGTGTGACCCTAGGCAAGTTATTTCACCCCTCCCTTCCTTCCCCTCTTTTAGCTCTTTAAACTGCAAGGTCTTTGGGGCAGGATCTGCTTTGCACTGTGCATCTGTGTGGCAGCTAGTGTGATAGAGCCCTGGTGTTGGTTGAAGCTGGCTCTAGAACTGACCCTTGGGGCCTCCATTTGAAACTGACTGCCACCCCGCCATTGATCACTACTCACTGATCCTGACAATCTAGCCAGCTCTCTATCCACCTTACAATCCATACTTCCTTAACTTGCTGGAAATGTACAGCACCGAGCACAATAAAGCCCCGATGTTGGTTGAAGCTCCTGTCATGCCAATGTGCTCCTGTCAAACTGAACAAATGCTGTTGACATCAATGGGGCAGTAATGCTTTACACCATGTCAGGACTTGGTCCTCCATCTGCACAAAGCAACCCCACGTACAGCGTCAAGGTAACTGCCCACAGGCAAACTTGAACCTGGGACCTCTGGAGCTTAGTGCAGGAGCCTCTACAATTTAAATGAAAAGCCAGCTGGGTCACAACTTAGGTTCAAGAAGACACTCATTCTTTCCCTATGAAGTGGTCTAGGTACCACTCCATGGGACAGTGAACCACGTATAGGTGTGTGGGTGATATCAATACTGGGTCAGTGCCCAACTACTGATGGAAGATCATCAGATCCAATATTTACAACAATCGCAAGTGGAGAGAAGTGGTTGAATCCATAAGCCAGTATATCCCTTACACTAACAAACAAAATACTCCTGGAGGTGTTATTGTACGAGCACCTGACCCATATGTGGCTATTGCCACCTTGGTAAGATTGGCCACTGAGTCTGCCATTGGGGGGTGTGTGGTTTGTGTGAATAATGGAGTGTTGGCAAAGTGAGGTGGTGATTAACGAACCTGGGTGCAGCTTCAAAGTCAATGACTGGTCATAGAGACAGGCAGAGAAAAGGCAATAGGAACAGGGAAAAATGCAAGGAGGAAGGAATTAGTGGGTTGTCTCTGGCCTATATTTTGTCAGCGATCAGATGAGGGGGTAAGAACAATCTCCTGCTCTTAGACTCTGTGCATTTCTGACAGGCAGAAAGGGAGGCAAAGGTTAAGATCATTTAGCGACACTTTGCTGATATGTTCACACGTGACAGTGCTTATTCAACACATAGCTTGTGCTCTGTTTTCTTAGTATAATAATGAGTTTGCTTCCAGAGCAAGAACGCATGGCCTAGTAGAGAGCGTGAGCACAGGTGTGGGATGCAAGAGACCGAGATTCAGTTCCTGGTTGGTTTACTTGGTGATGTTAGAAAAGTCACTGGAAACTTTCTGTGCCTCACTTTCTCCATGAGAATGTAAGAACAGCCATACCGTGTCAGACCAGGAGCCCAATGTCCTGTCTTCCAGCAGAGGCCAATGCTAGATACCCCAGAGGGAGTGAACAGAAAACGTAATTATGAAAGTGATCCCTCTCCTGACATCCAGTACCAGCCTCTGACAAACAAGGGCGGCGTGACACCATCCCTACCCATCCTGGCTAATATCCAGTGATGGACCTACCCTCCATGAATTTATTGAGTTCTTTTTTGAACCTTGTTAAAGTCTCGGTCATCACGACATCCTCTGGTGAGGAGTTCCACAGGCCCACCATGCACTGTGTGAAGAAAAACAAAAAGTCTTGTGGCACCTTACAGACTAGCAGATATTTTGGAGCATAAGCTTTCACTCCAAAATATCTGTTAGTCTATAAGGTGCCACAAGACTTTTTGCTGTTCTCAAAGCTACAGGCTAACACGGCTACCTCTCTGATACTTGTGTGAAGAAAAACGTCCTTTGTTTGTTGTAAACCTGTCGACCAGGTGACCTCTCATTCTTTTGCTATGGGAACAAATAAATAACTTTTCCTTATTCACTTTTTCCACGCCTGTCAAGATTTTGTAGACCTCTATCATGTCCCTGCCTAGTCTCCTCTTTTCTAAGATGAAAAGTCCCAGTCTTTTTATTCGCTCTTCATCAGGCACCCGTTCCAAATCCCTAATCATTTTGTTCCCCTTTTCTGAACCTTTTCCAATGCCGATAATATCTTTTTTGAGATGAGGCAACCACATTTGTGCGCAGTATTCAAAATGTGGGCGTATCATGGATTTATACAGAGGGGATAAGATAACCTCTGTCTTATTATCTTTCCCATTTTTAATGATTCCTAGCATTCTGTTTGCCTTTTTGACTGCTGCAGCACACTGAGTGGATGTTTTCAGAGAGCTATCCACGATGACTCCAAGATCTCGCTCTTGAGTGGTTATAGATAAAACAGTCTCCATATTTCCCCAGGGTTAATGATGCTGGCCCTCTGTGGAAAAGACTTTGACAGGCGTGGGTGGAAACAGTTAAACATTATTGTGGATGTCCTCGAGGCTCTGATACCCTGGATATTGGGTACCCTGCACTGAAAGGTAACTGCGGCGTTAGGGCAGAGGTGGTGAGAGAAATTTTGTTTTAATTGTTGTTCTTTTAATTTCCATGTTTTCAATTTTTATGAAAAACTGAAACTCCATCCATTTTTTTCAGTGTTCAAAATGGTTATTTTCTGTTTGCAGATTTAAAAAAAAGATCTTCAAAAATAACTACTAAAATATTTTCCATTCTAGGTGGGAATATTTTGAGGGGAAATTTTTCTCCAGCATGGGAAAAAAATCCATTGAACATTTCTGAGTGAATTAAAATGTTATTTTTTAATTAAAAAGGCAAAACTATTTCTACCTGTTCTACTTAATAATCCTCTAGGGCCATTTGAATGTTTTCTCTAATCCATTTAATAAGAGACATGTTCAGATTGTTACCTTAGTATCTCAGGACTTTTTAATCATCCTGCACAATATGTTCTGTCAAAACATTACTGATTCAGCATAGTATATGTCACTGCCATTTAAATTACAGGGAAATCTCCATTATCTGTTGGTAGCATAGTACTTATGACCCACAGGGTGCATCTACACTAGCCGACTACTTCGAAGTAGCTGACACCACGTCGAAATAGTACGCATCGCGTCTACACGTGCCATGAGCTATTTCGATATTGAAATCGACATTAGGCAGTGAAACGTCGAAATCGCTATTCCTATCCGAAGATGGGACTAGCACCCTACTTCGACGTTCATCATTGAAGTAGGGCGTGTGTAGACTATCTGCATCCTGCTATGTCGAAATAGCGGGGTCCTCCATGGCAGCCATCAGCTGAGGGGTTGAGAGACACTCTGTCCAGTCCCTGCGGGGCTCTATGGTCGCTGTGTGCAGCAGCCCTTAGCCCAGGCTTCTGGCTGCTGCTGCTGCTGCAGCTCAGGATCCATGCTGCGTGCACGGGGTCTGCAACCGGTTGCCAGCTCTGTGAATCCTGTGCTGTGCAGGGCGAGTATATCTGGGAGGGGCCTTTTAAGGGAGGGGTTTGGGGCTTTTCTGACCCCTTATTTCGATGGGGAGCGCTTGTGTGTGTGGACGCTCCACATTTCCTTCTGGGGCATCTCCTTTTGATGTTCTCCGTCACTACTTCGACATTGAATGTCAATGGCACCAGCCCTGGAGGATGTGTAGATGATATGCGTCGAAGTAGCCTACTTCAATGTTCTTATATCGAAATAGGCTACTTTGACGTAGTGTGCTAGTGTAGGCATAGCCACAGGAAAAAACACCCTGATTTTGGCAGTGGTAAACACATACAGTAGTCAGTTTGTTCTAGTAGTAAATACAAAAGAAGAATCTGTTGTGTGTCAGGGAAATTGCTGGTTAGGACTGATCCTTTCAGCCAAACATGCTTCCTTAGAGCCATATTTTGCCATCCTTAGAGTAAATAGCACATTACGCTGCTGGTGAAGTGTCATGTCCAATATTACCCAGTATGCCAGTGGTGGAGCTCAGAATAGTAGCCAGAATGCCAGAGCAATGCGTCATTCTTGGACTCTACTGCTGTTTTCCTTATTACAGAATCATAGTGTTAGAAGAGATCTCAGGAGGTCAACAAGTCCAGCTATTTCGATGTTGTGGGACGCGCAACGACTACACGGTCCCTACTTCGACGTTCAACTTCAAAGTAGGGCGCTATTCCCATCCCCTCATGGGGTTAGCGGCTTCGACATCTCACCGCCTAACGTCGATGTTAACATCGAAATAGCGCCCAACACGTGTAGCCATGACGGGCGCTATTTCGAAGTTAGTGCCACTACTTTGAAGTAGCGTGCACATGTAGACACGGCTCAGAGGAGCAGCAAGGAGCTAGCACCAGGCTGCCTCTGAGACACATATCACCTCTTGGACGCCCAAGGAAGGGAGCTGTAGAAAGAAGCTCTGAGGGCCAAAAACTTTTTGATTCATTTACCTTATGTTTACAGACTTGGGCTGTGTCTTCACTGTCCGGAAGATGGACCCAGTCAGGGCCAATCTTCTGGGGTTTGATTTCGTGCACCTACTGGGGATGTGCAAAATCAAACTATCGGGGTTGGCAGTTGACTCCTGTACTCCTCAATCTCTCGGGAAATAAGCGAGGTCGTTGGGAAACCTTCTCCCATCAACCTCCCTCCATGAGGATGGCCCAGTAAGTCGATTGGAGATATGTCGATTCCAGCTACTCAATGGCCATGGCAGGAACTGCAAATCTAGGATCGACTTTAAGGTCTAGTGCAAACCTGGACTTTGCCTTTTTCTTTTGTTGATTAGATCTAAGCCACTCCAGCCTGGCCTGGAAGTGGGAGTTTGCACAAGTTGGTGTTCATCACAAGGATCCCTCATAAGAAACTCTTACGTTTTGTCCAGTATGTCTTTTCTTTCAGACACACGTATGCAGGCACATGCAGGCTCTGAGATATTTGTACGCACATGGGACCGAATTTTGAGAAACCCTCAGGGGACCACCTTCTAATTGCTCCTCACACGAAACTGGGGCCAGGTTTTCCATGTTTAACTCCCATTCCAGCACCAAAAATTGGAATTAATATTAAAAAACCCTCAGCACCCGACATCCTTGCCTGCTGCTGTAAGAGAGGCCACACTGCTTTCATCATTTGTGCTCAGAGGCGTAGCTGTTCTAGTCTGTAGATTCAGCCACTAATGTGATATATGCTGTCAAGTGCCAGCAATGCCCCTCTGCCATGGACATTGGACAAACTGGACAGTCCCTGTGCCAAAGGATGAATGGACATAAATCCAACATCAGGAATTGGGTGTAGGTGTATGTGCTAGCTCAGAGGGGGAGCTCAGTGATTAGAGTATTGTAGATTGTAGATTCAGGGTTGTGAATTTAATGCTTCAGGAGGCCTTCCAAGGGTCTGGGGCAGGTTATATTTAAAAAAAGGAATCAGGAATGGTGATAGGTCCTGAGAGTGCAGGGGACTGGGCTTGATGACCTCTTAAGGTCCCTTCCAGCTCTTCAAGATGTGTATATCTCCATATTTCAAATATTTGTTCCAAATACACAAACCTAAAAGGGAACACTTTAACCTGTCTGGACCATCAATAATGGACCTTAAATTGGTCATTCTGTTGGACAGGGATTTTACCACAAGATTGCAAAGGGAGCTATGGGAAGTGGAATTCCTTTGCAAGTTTGACACCTTTAACCTGGGGGTGAAGAGATAACTCAATTTTCTCATGCATTAACAAGGACAATTTCCCCACCTTTGATACTGTCAGGAATGGCTGTCATTCCACTTCATTTAATGTACTTCTTCCACAGGTTCTACTAATGGCATGTGACTCCTTCCCCTCCTTTCCCCTTTTCTTCTTCTTCCTCCCGTTACTTGCTATATAAACCCTGGATTCTTATTTTTGCTCCAGAGCTGATGAAATGGATCTCACCCACAGAAGCTTGTTAATGAATCAATAAAATTGTTTGTGCTGTGAGAAGACTTATACCAGAAAACCACACCCCCAACAGTCTAGCCTCCACACCAGATCCTGTCCGGTATTTAGCATCCAGAGGCTGCACTGTTTTCCTAATGCTTCTTTTACTGCTGACATAAAATGTGCAGCATGTTGTATGGATGTGAGACATGGGTGGTAACGAAAGATTTGAAAAGAAGAATATTGGCGTTCAAAAGGAGTTGTTATAGAAAGATTCTGAGAATAGGATGGTTGCAGAAGGTCACCAATGAGGAATTATATCGGAAGGTACAGCTGAAAGAGAACCTGCTGCAGAAGGTTATAAAACAGAAGCTACAACTATTTGGACATATTTGCAGAATGAACGACAAACGAAAAATCAAGACCCTAGTATTCAGCATAAAAGATGGTTCAAATAAGAGAGGCAGACCCCACAGAGAATGGGTAGATGATGTAGTAGATTGGTGCAGAGCTAGTCTACAGAAACTAAGCCACTCCGCACTGGATAGAGAAAGATGGAAGGAAATAGTGAGAGAGGCATCAGACACCAACGGGCGCTGAGCCCACGGTTATTGGTGATGATGATATCTGAGGTCATGGCCCAGCACCTTCCTGGGATTTCATGGGAGCTCAGATCAAAGTCTTGACTAAATTTAGTTTGATGACCTGGAAAATTATTCAGTCATAGCATCAGGAGTGGATTCTCCCCAGCTGCCTGAGTTGCTATGCTCACACATTTGTGCTTTCTAGAGACACAACAGGCGTGGTTCTCTCCTGCCCTGCACCTCGCATCCTCATGGGCACCTTGGCGGGGTGCCTGGAGATCAATTAGCCTCTCACCCCCTATGAAGCCATGGGAAGAGGTCTGAGGTAGCAGAAAATCAGACCCAGGGCACTGGCATTTTCCTACTTGAAATATATTCCCATACCGTTTGGAACATCATTTCCCAGCACTCACTGGGGTGGGGGGTACCATGCCTCTGACTACAGTTACCTCAGTATTGTAACCACTGGTGAGGGTGCATTGGATGGGTGTAGCATCAGGCCATAGGTACAAGCCAGCTATGTGCTGCAGTGAAAGGCTCTTATTGGAGGGGAGGCAAAGTGGAAATGCTATGGCAGGACCACGCTTGCCCACCCCCTCCAGCTTTCCACCAGAGCCTTTCCCCACCTCTGTGGTGGTGAAAGGCTCGCGAGGTGAGGAAGCAGCAAGACACTACCCTGCTAAAAAGATCAGGGTACATGAGGGGGCATGGCCTGGGGACAGGGAGCCATGTAGGACAGGGTATGTGGGGTGAAGGGCAGCTTTGTAGGGCAGGGTACATGGGGGGGTCTCAGCTTGGGGGCAGGGAGCCATGTAGGCCAAAGTATGTGGAGTGGAAGGCAGCCGTGTTGGGCAGGGTACATGGGGGGCACAGCTTGGGGGCAGGGAACTATGTAGCGCAGATGATGTGGCGTGGAAGGCAGCCGTGTTGGACGGTACATGGGGGGCACAGCTTGGGGGCAGAGAGCCATGCGGGGCAGTGTTGGGCAGGGTACGTGGGGGGCACAGCTTGGGGGCAGAGAGCCATGCGGGGCAGGGTACGTGGGAGGCAATGTTTTGCAGGGCAGGAGCTATGAAGGACATGGCACATGGGGGTACTAGGTGAGGCGGCAGGGAGCCATACAGGGCACATACTCCAAGGTTCTGGCACGTTCTGTGCCTCAGTGTCTGCTCTACCATTTACAGCCATGCCGGGAGGGGCGGCTGACGTGCAGTGTGTGTCCCATACAGCCCACCACAAGGAGCGTGCATTGAAGCTAAACCCTGTGTGACATGAGGCCGGGCTGGGCTTTGATGTCACTTGTCGTTTCTGTCTATGCAGGGTGTGCTAACGGGCCCAGTTTGTCCTGGCAGTCCGGTGCCTCTGCCTCTTAGCTCATTGCTCAGCACGGCTGATTCAGGACCGATGCGTCTCAGGGTCCATCTGCTGCAGCCGGGCAGTGTGATTACAGCATGTGTAGACGTACCTGAGCTAGCATTGATCTACCTAGCAACAGCAGGGAAACCAAGACCAGATGGACAGCAGCAGAGCTCCACTCACCCAGGACCCAGGCTTAAGTCCAGCCTGTGCTGGCACAGCTTCATTGCTTTGGCTACGGATGTGTCTACTTGAGGCACAATCACACCTCCTCGTTGCAGTGTAGCTCATTGTGGAATTAGCTAGATTCTGCTTTAAATACTCTACCAATTGAAGCCCCCAGCTGTGACACCTCCTGCTGGATGCACCCAGAATTAGCTCTGTCCCCCAGCAGGTCGCCCCCTTCTGGCTAGTGTCTCACCCATTGTTACCCTCTGCTCTGGCTCAGGACCCACATCACCCTCTTCGGGGCACTGCCCTCTGGCATTGCGCACTATTCCGCTCTCGTGGGTGACAGCAGTCCTGAGTTTCACACCTGCTATCGTGGCCAACTGCAGGGGCAAGCTCCAGCCTGCACTGGCCACCCCCCATGCTGGCCAGGTACAGTGCAAGCGCAGACTCAGTCCTTCCGCTACTCTGGGTCCTGGCACGGGGTCCTGCTGGTGGCAGCTTTGTCCTGCCCTCTGTCACTCCCCAGCAATGAGCCTCAGGAACTATGGCTGGGAATTCAAATAGGAGTGAAATGCCTCTTCTAACTGAAATCCAGACTTAATTCCTTTTGTAAATTCCAGGCTATTAGCATGGTGAGAGATAGAGACCAGCATCAATCAGCATCTTACAAACTATTAGCCCTAGGGTCAGCAACCCTCAACACACGTGCCCAGAGTGGCACACAAACCTATTTTCATTGGCAAGTAAGGTGGATGCCCATCCTGGACCCTCCTCCCCCATACAGTCAGGAGGTTGGTCAAAGCCACGCCGCCTATGAATTAGCAAAAGACCAGCTAATGCTACCAACCGCCACCTAAATGGTAAAGCTCTGCATCTTCATTTATTTATTAATGAAGCTGTTGTAAGTAGGACCACTAGTGACTTATGATCCATAGTCTACGTAGACTGAAGGATGCCTACTACTACTACTACTACTAGTGACTTTAAAAAGTATCACTGGCACTTGGACCGTACTTAGAGGTCAAAAGATCCAATTCTGGCACTGCGCCTCTCCGCGAATTTGCAGAACGAGCCTGAAAGAGGAAAGCAAACCACAGAGAAGGAACTGTGGTTTCTTTAGCTACAAAGATCTGTGGCTGTTAGTGCTTGGAGAAAGCTGGATTTGCCTCCAGCCCAGGAAGAACTCAGTCCTTAGCAAGTTATACTGTTCGATGCCCTGGGGGAGAAGGGAACAATAGCCCAGGGCAGGAAGTTCAGGATCATTACCCTCTTTAACAGGGTACTCATAGCCTGTGAGTCACAGCCAGAAGCCAGGAGCCTGCACCAATGGAGTCTCTGTTTGTTAACTGGGTCTCAGCTTGTCATGCTGGTGACCCACGCAACCATGCTTTCTGACAGTCAACAGTAAGCTCTGTTTTAGGACACTGTTTCCACATCAGCTGTTCTAGCGGGGAGCAAGGGACACACACATGACCCTATTCGTGGTGGCTACGTCTACACTAGAGAGCTCTGTTGACGAAACCGGGGTTTTGTTAACAAAACTTGTGGACCATCTACACACAAAATGCGTTCTGTCAACAGCCTGTTGACAAAACTCGGCACTCCCACCAACAGCATTCTGCCTCTCCGCGATGAGGAAGAACACCTTTGTTGACAGTTTCTGTCAACAAAAAAAATGTGTGGACACTCCGAGGGGCTGTCTGTCGACAGTCAGGGCTTCCAGTTCACCACTCAGCTCTGTTTGCCGAGCGTCCCGTTGGCCATTCTGTCAAGAGAGCAGACAGGCAGACAGGCAGTCTGACCGCTGGTCTTTGCCCACGAAAGCTTATGCTCCAAAATATCTTAGTTTATAAGGTGCCACAGGTCTTCTCCTTGTTCTAATGGCTGAGAGAGCAAAGGATTCCTGCCAGGCCACCGTCCAGCCTTTCCCAATGTAGTTACATTAAACTTCTCCCCTGGAAACTGAAATCGAAGGCAATAACAACATGTGTATTTGGGTTGCATAGCTACTGCACTTGGGAGATTGACAGTGTCGGCTCAGGGGGTGCGGCAGACTGTGTGTCCATTGTTTAGAATGTAAACACTGAAGAAATGCCTGACCTTTTTGGAGCATGCACAAAATAGAGGGAGGCCTGAAGCCCATGCTGAGAAATGAGCACACGAGCCTGATCGTACGTTGGGGTCTGTTTATTATAACACAGCCACTTACATGGTTAGGCTGGGCTTTGGGTCAGCCTCTCCCTAATACACCATTCTGATTTCCAAGGGGCTATAACTCAGCCGTTAAAAGTTACTCTATTTATTTTTAATTATATGCTCCGTTCATTTTGTATTAAGAAAATTCGGACGGGGGAAACCTGTAAAAGTTTAAGGTTCATGGTCAGTTCAAATGAGCTCATTGTGTGTCTGCATACCAGGAGTGGAAATCTCTCAAAACGTGGTTCTGATTATTATGATAGTTCTGAGACAGCCAATGTGCAAGGCCCTGCATAAACACAGGGCGAAACACGCAGCTATGGGAACAACTGATTGCTCACTTCAATGGCAGTGCCCAAAAGTCTGGGGCAAAATTGCTTTGCACGAAACTACAGTTGCAGGGATTTTCAGGAAATAGAAGTGCGTTCCAGAACAAGGATTTGAACCTGCAGTTTATGAGTTTACTGTAGAACTGCTGAGCTGTTGGGCACTGGATGGGGATAAATTAACGCAGCAGCACCACCTCCAGCATATTTGTGACTAGGCAAGAAGTCTCAAAATGTTTCAGCATAACTAAACTGACTCAAACTCCACTATTCAAGCTGAAAAATTCAGGCAGCTGCAGAGAGAGACAGTTCCTACCAGATGAAATTCCAACCTACCTAAGAATGACGGTTGATTGGGGTGAGAAAATGAAATATAGTCAGCCCCATTTTGTAGATGTGCAGTTGAGGGTCAGAAACACCAAAGTTAAGCTTTTGAAAAGTGGCCAAATGCTTTAGAAGCTTAAGTTCCGTCTTCAAAAGAGCCTAAGTTACTTTGTCACTAAGGTCCCATTGAAAGCCCATACGTTCCTAAGTGGCACTGATGCTGCTGAAAATGGGAATTAAACTCCTAAATCCCCTGGGATTTTTTTTTTAAAAAAGGTTACCTTCGTGATTTTTCCCAAGGTGATGCTGAACATTTGTGACAGAAACAAGCCTTGAACCCACATGTCCAAAAACCATCCTGCCATTTTTCCAAATACAAGAGCTGTCACTTATAAAAGGTAAACAAAGCAGTCCTATTTATTAAGTGATGAGCTTTCATGGGTCTTTCTCACAAAAGCTCATCACCTAATAAATAATATGGTTAGTCTTTAAGGTGCTACAGGACTGCTTGCTTTGTTTTGCAAAATACAGACTAACATAGCTCAGACTATTCATGAAAAGTAGTGCTTTTTGCAGATCGTTGGCCTGGAGATACCACAGACATGTTTTTGGTATATTCGGCCATCTGGGAGTGCTAAGCTGATTTTGCTGAGCCCGATGATCTGGGAGAAGTTGAGTTTCAGGAAAGACCAGGCACAGATAAGTATACTAAAATTAACACATTGGTCTCGAAGAAAGTTTGGGACTGTTACCAAACATCAGGATGACCCAAAGGTCATTCCACCACCTTGCAGGTAATCAGAATCCATTCAGTCAGCTCCATGGGTTGAATATTTAGGCTTCCCAGAGTCTGAAGCAAAGGGAGAGGCCTTGGGATTGAACAACATCAGGAGTCATTGGGGGTAGAGGTGAGCTGCAGAAGGGACTGCAAGAGTGCCAAGGCCAATTAACAATCATGAGTAGAGCTAGGAGTTTGTCACTTCAATAAAAGTCATGAACAGATTGTGGGTAACAAACCAAACTTCACAGAAACTGAGGGTCAGAGGCAAACAGCACCAGCCTCAACCTACCCAAAGCTGGGGTGATGGTGGTGCTGAGCTGTGAGCCAAGGACATACAGCCCTGGCTCTGCCCTCACTGCTGAAGCCAAAGCCATAAAGGTCCAGTAAAGTCATGAAATCTGCAACTTCTCTGAGCTCTGTGACTAAATCACATTCATAGGGGAGAAGGACTGGAGGAGTAAGACAAACTTGCATGGCATTTGTGTGTGTACACTTGGGTGTAACCATGTCCATGAAGATGTTAGCAAGTTGTGTGACAAAGGGAGGGGCTGATAGTTGTCTGGGTGTGGGAATCTTTTTATGGTGGAGTGGTCTCGGGTGATGACAGAAGGAGTATGTGTGGGTCTGTAAGTCCTTAGTAGGTTTTTCATGAAGAGAAGCTTAATTCTCTTTGAAAAGGGACAGCTTGTTTTACGGTCTCCCATTGCACAATTGTACCTGCAAAAAGTTACACCTTTCCCAAAGAAGAATTGTTTCAATTCAGGAACCCAGTGTTACTCAATAGACTTCCTGCTGAAGGATAAGTGGAATTTCAAAGCACCACGACTCTTTTCTCATTCATTTCTCCCCTGGATTTCCACTTCCCTGCCACAAAACCCCAACTTTCCAGTGGCACATGCAAATCCAGCCTGATATTGTTTTCTTCAGAACCCACAAGTGCTCTTCAACCAGCCAAAACTCTCTCCAAATAAAGTTGCTCACTCAATGCAGCCCCAACCCAATCCATTGCCTGAATGCAAAATCGAGCAGGCTGGCAGGTTTTATTAGATTTTTGTTTGGAAAGAAAGAAAGAAAGAAAGAAAGAAAGAAAGAAGGGCTCTCCATGGGGACAGTGCTGTTAAAATATTTCACGTTAGCTTGACTGCAAAGTCTTGCTGTGTCTTTGAAATTTTCCTGTCTGTCACTCACCCTCCTAATGGGAGCTCACTTGACCTACTGCAGTTTATGGGTAGAACTTTAAGCCACTGCACATCGCCTGCAGGCATTCATTATTTATGTATTAACTCCTTGGCATGTGTCCCGATTTCTCATTCCCCCGCCCCACAACTCTGTCGTGGGAGGAGAGGTTACATTACAGCACCTTGCTTGCTGTCTCAGCTCTGCAGGCTGGGGACTTTTTTCATCTAGAACAAACTGGTTGGCTCTGATTCTGCCCCCACTATCCAAATCTTGTCTCTCTGGTATCCATAGTGGTGTAGCAGGGGTCCCACTGCTCTGTTTCCACACACCTCTCCCAGAGAGGAAGAATTCTGCAGAATCAATCGGCTGGAGATGACCTTGGGAAAAGGTTTAATTGCAACCTGTGGCCATTATGCAAAAACAACACACAAACACATGCACACACAAGATTGCTCACTAACCACCCCTACCCATGGCTGCACAAATTAGATTGATCTGAACATGAGCAAGGACTGACATTTTCAATTTGTCTGGATTATTCAGCCCTGTAAAGAAGCCACGGTACTGAGAGATGCAAATTCTATTACACCATGTTCTTATTCATGCCCTCCTTGGCTTACTCAAGCTAAAAGCCTAGAATTTCAGATGGGACGGGTGAACTTTGGATGTCCAGTGTGAAATATGGTTGTTTCCGGTCTTTCTGAGCACCTGGAACAAAAATGCTTCCTGTTCTCAATATTATTAGCAGAGCTTTATTTGTGATTTATTCAGCACTTCAGGTAGGCAATGACACTTTAAAATGAGGTAGTGCCTGTCTAGGAGATCTTATACTGTAAGATCTCATGGGTAGATCCCTGATCGTGGGGCAAACTGGGAGACAGTTTAGCAGCTGAACCAACCCAGAGCAGTTGCCAAATCTGATCATGTCCCCTCCCATACTAGATTATGCCCTGTGTGTGTATCTTATCTCACAAAGATGTAGGGAAATCTCCAGCCAAGGCAGCCAGGAGGAAAGATTTGGCTCCTGAAATTCTGCATCCCTTTTAGAAAGAAAGCAAAAGGAAAGCTACACACAGAGTGTGACCTTGACTGAAGACTTACTGGGACAACAAAAACAATCTCAGAGCATCTGCATCCCTTAGCGATACAGGTTGAACCTCTTTATTCCAGCACTCTCAGATCTAGCAGCCTCTGTGGTTCAGCATGATTTTACTTAGCCAGACAATAATTTATCATAGATGAGGCCAAGTTTCCCATTTTCTCATAAAGTTTGTTTCCAGACACCAGTCCTGGCTCTCGGTGTTCAGTGTTGTTATTTATTTGTAATTTTCCCCTGTCTTCTCAGAGCCCAGTAAACAGTGGAAGTGTTGGTAATGCTGCTAGACAATAATAATTTCCCATGGCTCAGAAAATTCTCTTGTTCTGCACCGGTAAGGTCCTGAGGATGCCAGACTAGAGAGTTTCTACCTGAATTTCCTTGAATCACCCCTGTACTCTAGTAACAGAGATAAAGCTAGTCTATATACTATCAAAACAAAAAAGCAGTCATGTAGCACTTTAAAGACTAACAAAATAATTTATTAGGTGATGAGCTTTCGTAGGATAGACCCACTTCTTCAGGCTTGAAGAAAGATGTATCATGATAGCCAGGAGATTTATTGCAGGGGGAAAGCTAGCAAGACATCAGTCTACACATCAGTCACTGTGGGCTAAATCTGCACGATTGGGTTTTAAGATTCGCTTTGTGTACAAGGGCTTTGAAATATCAGCCAGAACAGACTTATCTTCCTCTTCAACACAGATATTCACACATTACTGGAAGAGAGGTGGCTGCCCATATAACCCCCTAAGCCCAATGGTTAGAGCGGTCTCTGAAATGGAGAATATCCCAGAGTCACCTCCTACTCTACATGAGGCAGAAAGAGAATTAAACCTCAGTCTCCCACTTCCATATGAACATCCCAACCACTAGTCTAAAGGACTTATGTGAGAAATGTCCCCCACTTTGTGAATCTAGCTCATTGTTACCTATCATTTAAATGAAACAAAAACTAATGGTTCACTTTGTGTCAAATTAAATGTTTTGTCTGACACAAAAATGAGGTCAGTGGTTGGGGGTGGTTGTTGACTTCTTTGATTGACCAACCTTTTAAGAATGACATTTTCTTGATATTTCAGACTGTTCATTCAACCAAAAAATCACTTTACCCACTCTAGAAACGTGTCTGGAATGAACATCCTGATATGCCATTGCTGAGCTTTCAGTATGAGCATGACTGAACTCAGAATTCAGACACCTCCATCTTTGATGCCCAAGAAAGGTGTCCATTGCCCCTTATGCACCTGGCAGCATCTCTGACTTCACTGAAAAAACAGAAAGGTAGAAACATGGGCTACGAATTTCCAAATTATCCATCACCTTCATTATTTGTTATGTCTGACTTCACACACCTCAAAGAAGCCTGATTTTTAGAAGGTGCTGAACACCCAGGCTTTTTGAAAATCAGTCCTTTCTAAAGGGTCCCAACTTGATCCTGTGAAGACCTTGAGCAATGAGTCTTATAGTTAAAACAAAAAACAAAAAAAACAAAACAAAAAAAAACAGTGGACTAAAGGAAGGAGTCACTGTTTTCAGAGCCCTTCCTTTTGTTCAGCATTCATTCCTTCTCCTGGATTTCTGCATGGAATGCAGACCACCGTCACGGAAGCAGAACATAAAACACCGTAAAGGGACACCCCTCAGAAGGAAGCAGGTAGAGTCCAATGTGGATGTTGTGTTGGGGGCCATGCTCCAAGGCAAGGCTGATTTAAAGTTAGCACCGCCCTAGTTTCCTCTTGTTAATTCTTGATTCTTATAATAATAAGAAAAAGAAAGAAAGAAAGAAAGAAACTTGTGGTGAAAGGGGAAAAACAGTCTGGCGCTAACTCTAAGCAATTTGCACCTTGTGCCCAGACCGTAACTCTCTGCCTTCAGAGCTTCCACACCCTGTGATTTACGTTTGACAGTCCCAAAGTGGTTTGGAAATGGCACGGCACTGAGGCCTTGTGGTGAGGCGAACTGATGTGAGAGAAAACAAAAATGAGTTAATTTATGGGAGAGCTCCTTTGCGCTGCAACTCTGGGCCAGCACAGCTGTCTTCTACTGGAAAAGTTTCGCCAGAATCCCCTATTCTCTTTCCTGCTCTCCATCTCTCTCTCACCCTTTTCTCCATTCTCACTCCTTATTCTTTCTTTTGAACCTTTTCACAGATGAATGAAGAGGGATTCAGTACAATTATATTTCTGTGTTTCTATGTCTATGATTAGCTTGGTTAAGAACAATAACTTTCTAGCTTTGCTAAGTTCTCTTCACTTTTACTCCTCCTGAAGATAAAATGTCCCTTAGCCTAGGAAAACATGCTGAGATTTTGAAAATGAAGAGTGATATTGAGTGCCCCTAAAGGGGCCTGATTTTCAGGAAGTTCAGGTCCATCTCAGAAAATCATTCCCTTTATTAAGTTAAAACAGCTACCAAAAATACTGACTAGTGTCAGAGGGCTAGCAAAGTTAGTTTGTATCTTCAAAAACAACAAGAACTCCTGAAACATGCTATAGAGTAACAGATATTTTAGAGCATAAGCTTTCCTGGGCAAAGACCCACTACTGAAGCACACCGAGTTTGAAAATCTTGATAAAGGTCAGACAGTGGGAATTTAAATCAGGAAATGTGGTTTATACATGTTCGTAGTAGCAAATTACCTATCATGCATATCAACCAAGATGAACCAGTGGTACATTTGCAACACAGGGTAGGTCTACATAGCAAAGTTATTTTGAAATAACTGTTCTAGGTTGCATTCACAATAGCAAGGTCTTTTCAGAAGATCAGGCTCTCTCTTGAAAGAACCTGTGGAGCAGCCACACACAAAATGCTCCCATTTGATCCCAAATCAAAAGAATGCAGCTCATCTTCCAGAAGCCCTCTTCTGCTCCCAGATCAGGAAGAGTGCCACCTTTCGAAAGCTTCTGTGGGCCCTTTTTGCAAAAGAGCTGTCCTCCTGGCACCGGATTTTTTTATCCCTGGCTCATTCTTTTGAAAGAGCGGGAGGCTGTGTGGATGCTCTCTTTCGAAAGACCAGACCAATCGTTGATCTGCTTTTTTGAGTGTGGATGCAGTCCTTCGAAAGAAGATCTTCCAGAAGAGATGTTCCAGAAGACCATCTTGCAAAAGATTGCTGTAGTGTAGACGTGACCCTGGCATCTCCTAGCGGTTGGCTTATTTCAAAATTGGTAAACCTCATTCTACGAGAGATACCACCAATTTCAAAATATCTATTGTGAAATAGGGGGCGTGTAGACAGGGAATAGAGCATATTTGAAATAAACCATTGTGCATCCAATGGCTCTATTTCGAAATAGGCTCTATGTGTGCAGATGCTGCAGTTCAAAATAGCTACATGATATTTTGAAATGCATTTTTGTGCAGCAACGTTATTTCAAAACAAGTTATTCCAGAATAGGTCTTCTGGAATGTTTCCTGTCAAAATAAGGCTGCTGGGAAGACATACCCACAGGCGGAAGGTTGTCCATGGATGTACACTGATGTAGCTCCTTTGTCTTCACTGGAGATTTGCTGATTTTCACCATCTCAGGATTTGGCCCTTGTCTCTCTTTATTTCTGTGGCTGCTTTTTAGGGACCACCTTGCTGGTGGGGAAGGGGAAGAAACAGAATATAGGCAAAAAAAAAAAAGGCTGGCTCCGGTTACATGATTGGCAGCCCTTTAGAAGCTGCAATGCATCCAGCAAGAGGGCTTTATGGATGTAACTGTGTAGACAGTGAATAGGGGCTATTTCAAATAAACTATTCTGGAACAGATTATTTTGAAATAAAGCTGCTGTGTAGGTATAGTATTTTGGAGTAGAGCCCCTGGAAGAGGCTCAATTGTGTGTAGACACACTATTTCAGAATAAATTTTGCTTATTTCGGGGCTTCCCTGTAGTGTAGATTCATTATTCTGAAATATCTTATGTTGGAATAATAACTCCAGCATAAACTATTCCAGAATAACTCTGTAGTGTAGACATATCCCAGGAATGCAAGAGGAGCAGGAAATAACTACTCTGTGTCTTTGACACGTGCTGGTTATTTTGAAATATTTTTCCAAAATAGTGGGTGTTCTGTTTCAGAATCCTTCTAGTCCTCATTGGAGGAGGAGTAAAGGACACCTTGAAATAGTGCAACGTTTTGACATTTGGCTCTGTTTAGACCTCACCAAATGCCAAAATAGCCTATTTTGAATTCACTTGAAATAAGCTACACAGTTTGTATAGTGCAAATCATGTAGCTTATTTTGAGTTTAGACTGTTGTGTACGCATAGCGTCTGTGCCCAGAGCAGAACTGGGAGAATTGAATTAAACCAGGGAGCCAGACCTGGAGTATCTCGTGAGAGCCATGCTTAGGGAAGAACTAAACCTTGGAAAAAGAGATACGTGAATAGAACAGGGGATGTTCAGTCAGACACAATCCAGGTATTTTCTTTGCCTCTGTGGTTTGTTGGACTTCTCTGTGCTGAGTCTATGTAACCTTTCTCCCTTGCCCAAACCCTCTCCCCAACTTTAACTTTTAAACTGAATCCCAGGGAAGCAATTGCCTGTATGTTAAATTTGCTTTTTCGAGTTGCTCTGTAACACTTAGCAACCAAGTCATGTTTTACCAAGCACATTTTCTTTGTTTTGTTAATCAAAATCACCTTTTTAAAGACCATGATCTCATTCCTGTGTCCTAGAAGGCAGGATGATCTGTGTACATTTGCCCACGACTTCAAAGTTGGCTATTAAGAAAATTACTAAGCTGTTTTAAGCTCTCTCCAGAGAGACGGGTAAAGGGCTTGAGGATACCCAACAGGAGAAGAAGTTCCCAAAATGCTTCTTCCTGGAGTCTCTAAAGGGGGCGGGGTGCATTTGGATGGTGGCCATGGTACTGTCCTGGCTCCAGGAATCTGTGACCTGGAGGGAGTTGTTGAAGAGAAACCTTTAGTAGCAGGGTATTTTAAAGTCTTTTACGAACCCCGACCTTCTGTACATGAAGTGCCAGAGTGGAGAACAGCCTTGAAACTGAGACACAGAAAGGGGAAGTGGCACGCCCAGTGTCACCCAGCCAGTTAGCAGTAGAGGGGAACCCAGGTCTCCTGAGTCCCACTCCAAGGCTGTAGCCACCTGTTCATCTAGGCTTTCCAGCCCAAATTTATGTGATAGCTAGCAGCATTATGGCCTGGGCCAGAGCATGAGGCTTACAAACCTGGAAGATGCAGGATTTTTACTTATCAGTGCCATAGCCTCTGTGGATCTGACAGAGATTGGGGCAGTAAGCTGTGGATGACACTTCCACCATGTACGCACAGGATTTTTTCACTGATTAAAAGGAATGTTCGGTATGGTTGAGTATTTGCACCAAACAAGTGTAATGGCATGGGATGTTACTTGATGGGCGTTTCCCCCAAATCCCACATAGGATCCTGACATAGAGGCAATTAAAGAAGCCCCCTGCAGGATCTCACAGACATAATTATTCTTTACCTTACCAACATCAGAAAATAGAGGCTGGGTCTCTGACTATTAGACTGTCACCAATGCCACTTTCAATGTGACTTTCATTTTTCTTCTTTCAAAACTCAGGAGAAACCATGGTGCATTCTTGGCACTGCTTGTGTAAGCCACACACTTCCTACGTGGGGTTCACTGCCCCTTGACCACTTAGACCCTCTACAGCCTTAGCTGAGTGGCAGATAGCTTTTAGCTCAAAATGTAAAGGCTCCTACATAAGCTCCAGGGGTCCCAGGTTCTGTTACAAACAGGGGCTTGCCCAGGATTTCAGCTGGGTTTCTGAAGCTTGGGGCATGCTTCCTCTGCTAGGGAAAGTATGTAATTCCCCCAACTACTAGGTATGGGTCACTAGCCCCTGTAGTGCCACTTAGCCCATTTACAAAGAGAATGTGTCTCCTTTACAGACTGCTGAGATCCCCGTGGCTTTTAACTCAAACCATAGAGCCTCCTGCACTAAGCTCCAGAGCTCCCAGGTTCAAGCCCACCGGTTTGTGGTTACAGTGAAGCCAAGACCACTTACAGAGAAAAAGAACGAGTCTCCTCTACAGACTTTGCTAAGAGCCTGCTGATTCTTAGCTCGTTCAGTGGAGGCACACGCCCTAGGTTCGGTTCTGCCTTTGGGTGTTCCCCATGTGGTGTGCATGTAGGTTCACAGCTGCATGAGAGTAGACCTCTGTAAGCAGCAAGAGGGGCTGTGTGTGTGTCTAGCATGCAGCGATGAAGAAAAAAGCGTGTCTGGCTGTGTGAGAAAGGGGAGACAGCAGAGGCTCTGGTGGAGCTGTACTGGTTTAAACCAGATGCCGGCCTGACAGCAAGGGAACAGCACTGGATTACATCTGTGAGAGTCTGGCGCTTTATTTTTAACATCCTCAGCCGGCTGTCGGGGCAGGGGCAGAAGCTGTTGGCTGTCATTGCCGAAGAGTGAAAGGTGTGACGGTGCTAATGAGTAGCACCCCTTCCGGGAGAGCCACCCGGCTGAGTCTACCTTAAAGCCTCCCTTCCACCCTACTCTCTCTCTCTGGCTGTCTGGAACCAGGCACCACCCCCTGGCTCCTATCAAAGAGAGGATGTTAGCTAAGGCTGGGACTGGGCGTAAAGCCTCAGAGATAGCGCCACTATCGCCTCTTGTTGTGGGTGCGAAGAGGCAGTATCAGAGAGGAGAGCGATAAATAGCTCTTCAGTGAGTGACAGTGCAGAGGCAGAGATTGTCCGCGTTGACATGCTGATAACACACTCCCCTGTCCCTCAGGGAGCAGCCTGTTCCGCGGAGGTGGAACCCAGAAAGAAACAGGCTCCCCTGGAACGACCGCTCCCAGCTACAGCTGTTATTTTGGTGTGCAGCTAAAATAGCTTGAAGTCGCTGGGGGTTAAGTCTCTTGTTTCCATGTGCAGGACTTAAGGCCGAGCGCTTGAGCCAGCTGAAAGCCGATGGGGAAAACACTGTAGGAGACAATCCTCTGCGACGCATATCAAGTCCAGACGACAGACTAGAGGAGAAATTGCAATTGGCCTTTTCTGGTTCTCTACAAATCAGTGCCATAGAGCCCTGTGAATTACTACGATAGATCCCTATTAGAATCATAGAATCGTAGGGCTGGAAGGGACCTCAGGAAGTTATCTAGTCCAGCCCCCTGCCCAAAGCAGGACCAACCCCAACTAAATCATCCCAGGCAGGGCTTTGTCAAGCTGGGATTTCAAAACCTCTGGGGATGGCGATTCCACCACCTCTCTTTTGGCAATAGGTCTTTCCAAGTTCTCTGTGTGTTCTCTGTCCAGCTGATTCTTTCCAGACTGGATGGTGTTTGAGTTCAGCTCTAGTCCAATCACACGTGAAGGGGCTCTGTGCAGGAATTCACATGTGAAAGGCTGTGGCTTGTGTAAAGCACTGAACATTCACCGGGCCATCCAGCAATGGGGTCCGTTTCAAGTAGAATAGCTCCATAGAAGCAGAAGGTGGAGAAAAGTTGGCTTAGCTCACACAGTACAACTTAAACTGTGTCTACACTAGCACTTTTGTTGTGGTGTCTCTCTCTCCCACACACACACACACATCTAAAATAATATGAACAGCTCTGTGTTGGTGAGAGACATGGGCTCTCCTGCCTCCCTACCTACCACCACTTGTTGTGGATGTTTTAATTATGCCTGCAGGGAGGCCTTGTAATGGTGCAACTGTAACGCTACAGTTGTGATGCTGTTACGTCTGTAGCGTAGATGCAGTCTCTGGGTGAGATTGTTCCCTTCTGTACATTGCTAAAGCCAGCAGCACTCCACAGCCATACTTGTTGGATGGTGTTGATTTCAGTATAACCACACAAGTATAAATCTAGCAACTATGATGGGGTCAGTCAGGCTCACAGAGTTTTATTCAGTCAAGATCCTCAGTGATGTATCTTCAACTGATTTTCCTGGGAAATTCTTCATATCCCTCACTGTATGCAGCCCACATTCTTCTGATCTTTTATCCCCTTGTCTCATCCCATTGCCTCCAGTCATACCTGTAAGTTTCACAGTAAATGGCCCTTCAATTTCCTTAATGCTAACACACTTCACACGATTACAGATGATCACTGTTTCCCTTCTCCCTTATTTTTTTTTCACCAGACCAGGCTGCATTGTTCCCTTTTCACGTCTTTCTCTAAAAGCTGCCAGATTTTCATCTTCTCTGGGCATTAAATCTTTGCATAATGCTTGGAATTGAACTTGATTGCAGGTCCATATACAGGCATAGAGGCCATGACCCAACTCAAGAATTTTTCTCTTAAGGAGCCCTTGGAGAAGTATTGATAGCTCCACAGCTTCATAAGAAGGACTTCTCACCCCAGGCCTTTGTTCACACAGTCCCAAATTTCTTGGACCCATCTACAGTGTGAATAACCATTCATTGTCATCATCAATAGCTGTTGGCTCAGCGCCCATTGGTGTCTGATGCCTCTCTCGCTATTCCTTTCCATCTTTCCCTGTCCAGTGCAGAGTGGCCTAGTTTCTGTAGACTAGTGCCTCACCAATCGACTATATTGTCTACCCATTCTCTGTGGGGTCTGCCTCTTCTATTCGAACCGTCCATTATGCTGAATACCAGGGTCTTCATTTTTTGTCCATTGTTCATTCTGCAAATATACTCAAACATCTGTAGCTTTTGTTTTATAACCTTTTTGAGAAGGTTCTTTTTTGTCTGTATCTTTCTATATAATTCCTCGTTGGTGACCTTCTTCATCCATCCTATTCTCAGAATCTTTCTATAACAGCTCCTTTTGATCGCCAGTACTCTTCTTTCTGAATCTTTCGTTATCACCCATGTCTCACATCCGTACAACATGCTGCTGAATACATACGTTTTCAAGATGCTCATCTTCGTTCGTCAGTTAATTGCTTTGCTTTTCCAGATCTTATCCATCAGCTTCAAACTTGCTCTTGCTTTCACTATTCTAGTCGCTATTTCCTTCTTACAGTCTAGGTCATTGCAAACCCACATCTAATTTCCTATTCACCATTACTCCTACCTATAGAATCCTAGGGCTGGATGAGACCTCAGGAGGTCATCGAGTCCAGCCCCCTGCCCAAAGCAGGACCAAAGCTAATTAAATCATCCCAGCCAGTTCTTTGTCAAGCCAGGACTTAAAAACCTCAAGGGATGGAGATCCCACCACCTTTCTAGGCAACGCATTCCAGTGCTGCATCACCCTTTTAGTGAAATAGTCTTTCCTAATATCCAACCTACACCTCCCCCACTGCAACTTGAGATCACTGCTCCTTGTTTTTCCATCCGCAACGACCGAAAAGAGCCTCTCTTCATTCTCTTTAGAACCCCACCCCCCACTTCAGGAAGTTGAAGGCTGCTATCAAATTGCCCCTCACTCTTCTCTTCTGCTGACTAAATAAGCCCAAATCCCTCAACCTCTCCTTGTAGGTCATGTGCTCCAGCCCCTTAATAATTTTTGTTGCTCTCTGCTGGACCCTCTCCAATGCATCCACTTCCTTTCTATACTGGCGGAGGGTGGAGGGCAGAATTGGACACAATACTCCAGATGTGGCCTCACCAGTGCTGAATAGAGGGGAATAATCACTTCTATAGATCTTCTGGAAATATCTTTCAGTCTAACAGCTTCTCAATGTTGGGTTTACTTAACCCCAGAGTTTTATATACCAAAGCCAGAAGGGACCATTGTGGTCACCTAATCTGACCTCTTGTTTACCATAGGACAGAGAACCATGCTGAGTAATTCCTAGAGCAGATGGTTTAGAAAAGCCTCCAGTCTTGTGGTAAAACTTACCAGTGATGGAGAATCCACTGTAACCCATGGTAAGTTGTTCCAATGGTTAATTACTTTGTGAAAACTTTATTCCTTGTTTCCAGTCTGAATTTTCTAGCTTCCCTTCCAGACCTTGCCATCTGTTATACCCAGATATACCAGCTGGTGTTCTTCCAAATGCAATTTTGTTTGGTTATTTTGGACCAACATGCTTACTTAGTTGCAGGGTAATGCCTACACTGCCACAGCATGTCTGAGTACCTATGTCTACAAACTCAGAGACATGCTACAGAATTTAAAATAGATATGTAGACATTGAGCTTGGCCTGGAGCTCAGGGTTTCATAACAACATGAGATTGGGCACACTGCTCCGGTGTTCAGTTTTCCTACACTGGCCAATGCTGCGTGTCCCCAGAGGAATGAACAGAATGAGTAATCATCAAGGGATCCCTCTCCATCACCCATTTCCAGCCTCTGACAATCAGAACTTAGGGGCACCACCCTTACCCACGCTGGCTAATAAGTATTGATGGACCTATCCTCCATGAATTTATCTAGCTCTTGTTTGAACTCTGTTAAAGTCCTGGTCTTCACCACTTCCTCTGGCAAGGAGTTCCACAGGTAGACTGTGCATTGCATGAGGAAATACTTCCTTTTGTTTGTGTTAAACCTGCTACCTATTAAATTCATTTGGTGACCCCTAGTCTTTGTGTTTTGAGAACAAGTAAATAAATTGTCCTTATTCCTTTTTTCCACACCAGTCATGATTTTATAGACCTCCATCCTATCACCCATAGTCTCCTCTTTTCTAAGAGAAAAAGTCCCAGTCTTTTTACTTTCTCCTCATATGGCAGCCATTCCAAACCCTTCATCATTTTTGTTGCCCCTGTCTGAACTATTTTCCAAAGCCTAGATATCTTTTTTTTTCAGATGTGGTGATCACATCTGCAAACAGTATTCAGCTGTGGGTGTACCATGGATTTATACAGAAGCGATGAGATATTCTCTCAAGAGGCAGGAAGATGGTCTCTACTCTTATGCCTATGGCAGGAGGCCAACTTCAGTTTTAAAACCAGAGACAGAGATGGAGTCTGTGGATCCTGGCTCTAAAACTCACTTCTGCTTTGCAGTGCAGATGTACATGATGGCCACATCTACACTAGAGGCATCTAACAGTAATATCTGTCAACCGAGTGCATCAACACACAAAAGCAGAACGAGAGAACAATCCACTCTGTAGACAGAGACCAGTCAGACTGCCCTGCCCTCTGTTGATGGGATGGCTGACTGGAAGCTCTGCAAACAGGGCTGCCCAGGTCCAGCTCTGCAAACTGGAAGCCCTCTCTGGCTGGGTCTACACTAGAGAGTTTGTTGACAGAAGGGGACGTAACTCAGGGAGCATCCACACTCTTAAAGCATTCTGTCAACAGATTCTCGACAGAACTCTGCATTTGCCTCGACAGTATTATCCCTCACAATTTTGAGGCATAGCAATCTCTCGGCAGAGTATTGTCGACAGAAAAAATTCAGGCATAATGGTCTGGCGACGGAGGGGCTTTTTGCCGGCAGGGGCACGTCCATACAGCCTCTTTACTGCCAGCACCCCACTCCGCCGAGACCGAGCTAATGAGCTGCAGGACTATGCTAATAAGCGGCCATTTGCAATTTTGAAGCTGCTCATTAGCATGGATCTGCCAGGAAAGCTGTGCTGTGTAGAGCCAGCCTTTGAGGGATAACACTGTGGAGACAAATGCAGAGTTCTGTTGAGACCCTAGACAAAAGGCCCCTTCTGTCAACAAAAGTCTCCAGTGTAGACACAGCCTAAGAGTCTGACAGGAAGTCAAAGGGAGTCTTTTAGTTGGATTCAGTATTTGGGTATCAGACCTAAAAGGTTCATATTATTGTTATTATTATTATTATTACTATTATGGCAGGTGCTTACAGTTCTTCTGTTGGAAGTTGCCTGAAAATGTCATTAATGTGTTTCACTAATGAAGTTATTAAATCCGAATGGGTCTAATGCTGAGCTTTGTATTATCCCAATGGATACATTGCCCCTGGAATCAGATGGGAATACTTTACCCATCTCTCAAGGATTTTCAATATTTTACAAAACTTTCCCCTGACAATGAGAACAAAAAAGCAGTCCAGTAGCACTTTAAAGACTAACAAAATAATTTATTAGATGATGAGCTTTTGTGGGACAGACCCACTTCTTCAGATCATAGCCAGACCAGAACACACTCAATATTTAAACAAGATTTAAACTCAATATTTAAAAGTTGGTTCTCTGTGTCTTAAATATTGAGTCTGTTCTGGTATGGCTATGATCTGAAGAAGTGGGTCTGTCCCACAAAAGCTCATCACCTAATAAATTATTTTGTTAGTCTTTAAAGTGCTACTGGACTGCTTTTTTGTTTTCATAGTATATAGACTAGCACTGCTTTCTCTCTGTTACTATTTCCCCTGACAGTTCAGGGTGAAAAGTCAAATCTCAAATTAAAAATTCTCTCCTATCCCCTGCCAAGCACCTCCATTTCAAAGTGGGTTATTTGAAAACTAGTAACCATTTTGTTCTCATTTTGACTTTTGAAAATATTTTTAATATAAATTTACTTAAATTTCAAAATAAAGTCATTTTGAATTGCAAAAGTGAACCTTTGGGTTGGAAAAATATCAACATGGGACAATCTGTTTAATTGTTCTTTTTCCCAAAATGGGGAATTTTTCAAAAGCAGCCCTTTCTTGTGAACAATTTCAGCTTTTCCAAAACTAGCGTTGCCTACAAAAGAGGTTTAGCTGAAAAATTCTGGCCCAGCTTGAATCTCAATGTGTTTAATCTTTTTTAATGGTTGCTTAGCTGGTCTGCAGTGTACCTGACCACAGTCCAATCTAATCCCAGACGAATTAAACCTTCAGGCAACATTTCATGAAACAATAATAAAATCTTTTGTTAAAATGCAGGTTCATTACATTTTCTTTATTCCTTTTACCAAGTCATAGTGTAATTCTAGTAGAACACTCAAGTTTCTTTGGAAAGATACAAGGCCAGGATCCCAGATGGCATAAATTGATATAACTCCATTATGTCAACCGACATTACCTAAGGACCTCATCCTTTTTTTTACCTTAAGGGTTGTCATGTTACTGGCAGGCATGTTGCTTGTGCAGATGCTGAGTCTCTCCTGTTAGTGTTCTTGCTTGAATCTCTGGTCAAGGTCAACCCTCCAGAGTTGATTTTCGTGCATCTGGTAGAAATAGAAAATAAAACATAGAACTGGAAGGGACCTCGGGTGGTCAATGAGTCCAGTCCCCTGCCCTCTTGGCAGAACCAAGCAACATCCTGGACACATTTTTTGTTTAAATCTATTTGCCCCAGATCCCTAAATGGCCTCCTCAAGGATTGGGATCACAACCCTGGGTTTAGCAGGCCAATGCTCAAACCACTGAGCTATCCCTCCCGGCTCTGAAATCAACCTGTATGGGATCAGCACTTGACCTCTGTACTGCTTACTATTGCAAGAAGTATGGGGGGGCTGATGGGAGAAATGCTTCCATCGAAAAGACAGACAAATAAGTCGATTTCTGATAAGTCACATCTAACTACGCAATTGCCCTAGAAGCTAGAATTGCATATCTGAAATCAACTTTCAGCTCTAGTGTAGACCTACCCTTTGCCTACAATGAGACCTGATCCTATGCAGGAATTCTTGAATGGTTAAATATCTGAAAGCCTGGAGATATATGTCAATGGCTGTGGTTCTGTAGGTTTTCCAATTGGTGAATGCTTTCAAAAAGAAAGGCCTTCTCTCCAGTGATCATCCCGATTCCCCACTTCCACACTTTCAGAAAGTTGTGGACCAGCACAAAGTGTCTGTGACTATGAATCATTTGTGCAACAGAGTGAGAAACAAGTAGAAATAGGAGTAGCCTGAATTTTTAACACAGAAAGATATTTTTCACCCAAAAATGTCAATATTACTGACATTTTTGGTTTTGCATGATGTTTCCTGCAACACTATTCTCAATTTTTATAATTTTTAAAAATTATGTTCAGTGTCTTTTTTGTTATCAAAAGCACAGTTTTCTGTTAAAAAAAAAGAGAGAGAGAGTTTTCGGTAGCAACCCTTTGTCCCCTCTCCCCAGTCATGATGTGAAGCACAAAATGGCTAAAAATATTGCAGTTTTGGTAAAAAACAATATGAAAATGTAATCACAAATGTGAAAAGGATACCACTGGACCCTGCAAAGTGGAAACAACGTTGGCAATTTGAAGTTATCCATCAAATAGTTTTCTCATTTTTCAATAATTTGCAATGATTGGACACTTTGGGCTAAATTTTGTTCTCTTCAAGGGATACTAGCAGTATGAAAAAGGCAAATTCTTTATGCCATGACATAAGAGAGAGACTGGATTTACACATTGGGTCAACAAGTTAAATTCAATTACAGATGTAAACACACTGCAATCAATGAAATTAGAGCAGGGTAGAGGTGAATTTGGCCTAGTGTATATTCTTCTGCGAGAGAAATGCAGGCAGTACATTTGCAAGTATAGAGATATGTTTTAAAACTCAATTGCAGTGTAGCCTAGAGGTTGGCTTCATAAGGAATTTTCTGTGTTTTTTGGCAGCCATCAGCACCAAGCTTAACCTGATCTTTACCACATAATTTCAATCCAAGAAATGTGCTTATACAACTTTCCCAGCCATGCAGCTCTTAAACCCAAACTCACTATACTGAAGGATGGATGCATTCCATTTTCTGAGTGTCTGCATCTGATGAATTTGATGGAGCGGAGGCCTCTAGGATCCCCACCATACATCTCTCTTTTCCACAAGTGAATTAGCAGCAGGAGAACCAAAGGCCAAAATAACTGGATTCATAAGAGTTGCCTTGGATTAATTAGAGCTAAATATGTACCTCACAGACCCACCGCAGAGTTAAGCTCGAGAAAAAAAAGTCGGTGAAACCCTCCTCTTTTATGCTAGTTTGTGGTGCTCAAAACATATTTATGCGCTATCGTAATTTCGAAAAATAAAATCGGTTTTGGAACAAAACACAGTAACAGATTATTTAAATACGGCTACGTATTGCTCCCTCTGGTTTTAAGGTTCTGAATGGAAGCCACAAAAACAAAGACATTTGGAAAATGATTCCACCCTAACTCACTGAGGACTTTATCCCATGCTCATTGAAGTCATTGGGAGTATTTGCATTGATTGCCGTGGGCATTGGTTCAGGTGTTAGGTCATCATGCCTAGGTATTTACTTCATAGGGTTTGAAAGATTATCCAGGGGGCATGAGCTGTGGTCCCTTGTGCACTGAAGAGGATGAAATGACAGCCTTATCTTTGAATCTCCTGGCTTTTTTTAGGTTAAAACCGAAGCCTAAACACTACTTCTATTATTTTAGAACTTCATTTCTAGGAATGGAGAATTCAGTTGAAGTGAGACCAGAAGGACCACCCTGACCCGTCATCCACAAATCCAGCCAAACTGATTCAGAGGTTCTAAATAAAAGCTTAGTTACTTTTGATGTTGAGTATTTATGTTTAATTTATTTTCCTTCTCTAAAAGAGACGGATTTAAAAAAAAAAAGATGGGGATTAGCTCAGATTCGAACAGCCTAGTTCCCAAACTATGAGCATCTATGCTCGCAACAATACTCTTCTCGCTTCACTTCTTTCAATCTCCTTTCCTGAGATCTGCATGTACATTGCCACCACATCTGACCTCAGCAGCTACATCTGTGGAATTTCCAAGTGTAGCAAATGCAGCAATAAAGGGCAAAACCTTTGTAGAATGAGTCTTGGTTCTTATTGCCCTACCAAAATCAATGGAAACAGAGCCAGCCCAGCAGGGCCGGGCCAATGGGTGGTCAGTGCCGTAGTCAATAGGAGCACTGGGCTCTGAAGGTGCATGGCCCAAGGCAGAAGTGGAAAAAGTACCCCAAAAATTACTGGCGTAAAAGTGCAGCTGCTTTCACGTCAAGATACTTGAGTACAATCGAGATGTGACATGTATGTGTTTTGTGCATGTACCTTTTCTCAAGTTTTCCAGGTAGACACAGGTGACTTGTACTTAAGTACATCCTCCCCTGCCCTCCACCCACAGGTGTACTTTTACTCCAGTAACTTTTGGGGTACATTTTCCACCTCTGGTCCAAGGCAATCACCTTGCTCACCTTGTCCTGAGGCTGGGCCTGAGTGGGAATGTTGATATTGACTTCAGTGTATGGACAATCAAATGTTTTGCTGAGACAATTGAACTGATGGGGAAATTTGCTCAACAGTGTATGCTGAATTATGAGGAAAAGTGTCAGAAAATTATTTGATAGCTATGACCCAGGCAGCTAGAGAGCTGGTCAAATCATGCACTTAATCACAGGCAAATACGATTTCAGAAATGAAAAGTATATCAATATTCACAATGATTATTACTGGCGACCGCTTAGTCAATGAGCTTTAATATGCAGTCATTTATCATCACCTAGGCCTAAGTTACCACACAACAGAAATCCCACAGTGATCAGTTCAATATATTGCAAAGCTAAATTTGGAGTTTTAACTGCTTTATCAATAATTACTATTTTTTCTACCAAAATGAAAAGCTTCAAAACTGTCAGACTGTTTCATTGTGGTATTTTTGAATGAAAATGCCAGTGTTTTGGTTCTGTTTTGAAATTTAAAATAACTTTACAAATATGATTGAAACAAAATATTTTGATTGACCCAAATTCTATTTTCTTTCTTTCTTTCTTCAGTCTGCAAAAATGTTTGAAATTTAGAATTGTTTTCTCCCTTTTGGGATGGAGTGAGATTTCAAAATCTCAGAAATCTTCACAGGATAGAAAACACATTTACCGCTCAGCTTTAACAACTACTTCATAAAATGGTGATAATATACCTACCAAGTATTTTATAGGAATATAAATATACCTAGTATACATCTCTCTCTCTCTCTCTCTCTCTCTCTCTCTCTCTCTGTATTAATTTTAAACTAATATCAAATGTGTTTATGTACAATGTAGACCTCCCTGATATGGCACTATTGGCATCTGGGCTGTACCAAACAAGGGAGTTTGCTGGACCAAGGTAGATCAAGTCCAGCCGCTGCCCCGACCACTGGACCTCCAATGTTGCCAGAACAAAGAGTCCCGGAGCAGAAAATTTCAGCCTGTATTATATATCACCCCAGTGCTGTGAATCAATGTAATATCTTTCCATTTCTCACATAGATATGTACTCTCAATCCTAACTGGGCATCAAGGTTGTTAGGAGTTTGTTGTTGCTTTTGTTGTTGTGCACGTCTGGGAATGGGACAGCAATGTCATGCAACTGAAATACTGGATAATAACGGTAATATAAACTCTCCAAGTGTCATATCTTCTGCATCTGGGAACATTTGATGTCCCCATATACTCTGATCTGACATTTTGATTAGCACCCAGAATTACTTTCCACTTCTCTGTTTCAGAGTATGGTTTGAACCTCTCTAGTCCGTCACCCTTGGGACCTTTCCAGTGCCAAAGCAGTTAGTTTGCTGTACCATAGAAGGCAAATATCGTCCAACAGCATTACCAACACTTTTGCTGTTTACTGGACTCTTAGACGATATTTAGGGGTACAGGTAAATAACAGCACAGAACATTGAGAGCCAGGACTGGTGGCTGAAAACAAATTTCATGGGACCACGGGAAACATGTCCACACCTGTGATAAGTGGATATCTAACGAACTAAAACCATGAAGGACCTTGGATGTTGCCGGACCAGGGAGTGCCAGAATAGAGAGGTTCTGCCAAGAGGGCAGGGGACTGGACTCAATGACATCCCAAGGTCCCTTCCAGCTCTATTAGACGTGATGTGTATCTCCATACCCGGAGGTCAATGACCTATATTTGCTGTAGAGCAATACAGAATCATAGAATGCTCGGAGTTGAAGGGCCCTTGAGAGCTCATCAAGTCCAGTCCCCTGCCCTCATGGCAGGACCAAGTACTGTCTAGACCATCCCTGATAGACACTTATCTAACCTGTTCTTAAATATCTCCAGAGATGGAGATTCCACAACCTCCCGAGGCAATTTATTCCACTGTTTGACCACCCTGACAGCTAGGAACTCTTTCCTGATGTCCAACCCAAACCTCCCTTGCTGCAGTTTAAGCCCATTGTGTCTTGTTCTATCCTCAGAGGCCAAGAAGAACACATTTTCTCCCTCCTCCTTATGACTCCCTTTTAGAGACCTGAAAACCGCTATCATGTCCCCCCTTAACCTTCTTTTTTCCAAACTAAACAAGCCCAGTTCTTTCAGCCTTTCTTCATAGGTCATGTTCTCTAGCCCTTTGATCATTCAATAGACCATTTGATATGGTCACCCGAGGGAGGGAGGGTGCAGGTGCGGGTGCGGGTGCAGGCGTGGGCTGTGGGTGGTGGAGCTGGGTGAGAGGGGGGTGTAAGAGAGAGGAGGGGGTGCAGGAGCAGGCAGGGGGTGTGGGACTAGGTGAGAGGAAAGGTGTGGTAGGGGTGGGGTCTGGGAGGGAGGGGGCAATAGTAGTGTGCAAATGAGGAGTCTGGGCAAGAAAGGGTTCAGGAAGAGGTGTGGGATGTGGCCATCAAAGGGTGAAGGGCTTGGGGTGCAGGGTAGGGAGCTGGGGGGGTCACCGCAGCTTCTATTTTGGCAGTGGATGTTGCCGGAGCTCCAGGCTCTTTTGAAGTGCTGCAGCTGCACCACTGCACGTGGCCGTGAGGCAATGGCCGGGGGCTCGACACAGAATGCCCCAGGCCCCGCCCCTTCCATCTTGGCCACGCCCCTTCAATTACTGGCCCTGCTCTTTCCCAGAGTGCAGAGGTGGCCCCCTCCCATTTTGCTGTGGGGTCTGCGGTGGCTCTTGGCCTGCAGGGAATAGTAGATCCCTTACAGTTCTCGCAATGGAGTGGAAAAGCCCGCTGAGATGTGGGAACGCAGCAGTTCAGTCTCTCCTCCAGCTGAGAAGAAGCGAATTTCCACAGGGCTGCACCCGCCCCCCTCGAGGGGTGCTCTGACCCAGGGGCTATCGAGCTATTCTCACTCTCTTGGGCCCCAGGAATATGTAACAGAAGTGGAACAATTTGAAGAGCTGAGATGGAGGGAGAAGGCTTTAAATCCCAGTGCTGACAAGAGGCTACTGGGAAATGGTCTATCCACTTCGCCTGACAGAGGGGAGACTGAAACCAGCTCCCATACAACTGGGCTAAGTGCTCTAACCACTAGACTAGGTTGCCAGGGAGCTCTTGCCCTTCTTCCCCAGCCACTTTGTGTGGCATTAGATGGCCCTTAACAATTTCTACCCAGCGAGGCCCCAGATGAGAGTTAGCCCAAGGAACACCTATTTCAGCCAAGGTTGTGTGATCACTGGCAGAAAGACGCCACTTCCTATGGCCCAGATTTCCCTCTATTTCTCTGAGAGAGAAGCAGGAGTTAGGACACAGCCATCCCACCAGCATTGTCCACGGGTTAGCTTAGGCTCCTCCCTGCTAATGGCCTGAGTTTTGTAGCTCACATCCTAAACTGAGCATCTATTGAACTAACAGGTGACTGGGTTAAGTATAGATTTTTCATTCTAACAGAGTGAGGCATAACACAGTCCAGTGTCTGGCAGGTGATGCTAGACATATTCAGAGTAAATCTTTTAGTGGCGAAAGTAAGGCTAAGTCGCCTGCTGCATCTTGCTCCTTGTTTCTTTGTACCTCAGTTTCCCGTCTCTAAAATGGAGACAATTAGCACTTTCCTATCTTACAGAGACATTGCTAGGATGAAAAGCTGGTGAGGTACTGTGGTATTATGGTGAGGGGTGGGATACGAACAAGATCAATACAGCCCCAAGCTCAAAAATAGCTTGGGTCAGTGTTAAGTAGCCCAACAGGACAGGAAAGTTGCCCTGAGAGGAGGATTTTGTCAATTAAGTATACCTCTGGTGAAACAAGTTTAACACTAAAAACAACAAGAAGTCCTGTGGCACCTTATAGACTAACAGATATTTTGGAGCATAAGCTTTCGTGGGCAAAGACCCTCTTCATTGAAGTGGGTCTTTGCCCATGAAAGCTTATGCTTCAAAATATCCGTTAGTCTATAAGGTGCCACAGGACTTCTTGTTGTTTATGAAGATACAGACTAACACAGCTACCTCTCTGATACTTGTCACCTTGCAAGTTTAACACAATCAACCTAGGTCTGAATAAGGATCTTAACCGGTTAATGCATTACAAGGGCAATTTCCACTCCTTTGATATTTGAAATTCTACAACACCTGCTGTGATTGAGACACACCCAGCTTAATTTGCTTCATGAACTGGTTCTACTAATGATGGGTAACTTGCTTTTTTTGCCAATATCTACGCCCGAGATTCTATAATCTCCACTCCAACTCATCTGATTAAATCAATTTTTTCCCATGAAAGCTCATGACCGAGTAAATTTGTTGGCCTTTAAGGTGCCACAGTACCTGCTTTTTGTTTACAAATATGGAAGGTCATGATCAGTGTCTGTTGTGAGGCTCTCAAAGCTATCATAAGGATGCAGATAGGAATGGGATGAATGTTTTGTGAAGTACAAAGGGGCAAAATGGCTACGTGGGATGAATCTGAAAAGGAAAATTCTAGCCAAATAACAGAAAGCTCTTTTTGACATGGAGATCCATTAGGCTGCCAAAAAGTTTCCCAAAGGAAGTAGGCTAGATTCATTGCTTTAGATGGTGAGTTGTCTTATGCAATGATTTATGACCAACACTGGACAAAGCAATGGGAAATACATTGTAGGGCATAATCTTATGCTGGCAGATAAAGGAGTGAGCAAGTCTTTTCCGTCTCTGAAGTTTATGATTCTGTGTACATGTATTCACTACAGACTTAGATCAAAGAACTTTTCATAGTCAGTTAAGAGCAGTTATTAGAACACGACAAGATGAAATCCTATTCACACAACATAAAAGCAGCCATTAATAGTATCCAACAAAGTTCCACACCCAGGGCAGACAGCCTACGGCTTATCCGACGACAGCTAAACTTACAATGGGCGTTAGGATACTTGTGGGAAATGTGAATCTCGGGATATTTTGATAGTTTATGTGCTGTTCAATTCATTCATGATTCATCCTCCCTGCACGCTTCTTCATTGCCAGAGGCCATTGTCTTACCTTTGTGACATGCCAGTCCAGCACTATAGTAACAGTGATGATGTCACAAAGGGAGAATTAGCACAATTCATCAGAATAAGTGCAAAGAAGAGATGAATAATGAGTGCAAGGCCTGACTTAGAGACCAATTAACAAGAACTTTCTGGACAAGAAAAAAATACTTGAAAGGCGAATGGAGTTGATATTTAAACACTACGTTTTCATTACACGTGGATGGCAAAAGTTCATATTTGAGTAATAAAATTATAAGTGCCGGAGTGAGAACATCTGGAGGACCATGAAAGCTTTTTTTCCAGGCAAATGAGCCAATAATTATGATTTTGTTTTTAAGGTTGATGGAGACAAGCCTGTGAGCAGGAATATTGGAATACAGTGGGGCCCAGGGGCCCAACAGAAGTTCAGCATCAGATATACTGCTATCCAAAGGGGGTATCACACTAAGGCCTTCATAGTGTTCTGTCTTTCACATTCGGACAGCCCGCCAACCACAACTGCTGCCTTCAGAGGGAAAGTTGCTAATTCTTCTTTGTCAGGACTCAGCTCCACCAAAGTGTGTGGGCATAAACATTCACAGCGTTCCCATTAGGCTGAGGGCTTGGTCATCCACCTAAGAAAGAATCAGGTGACACCCAGCTGACAGCAGAGCACTGCCAGCAGCAGGTGGTTCAACTGGTGGTGCACATCCCCACATGCATCAGTCCTCAAACCAACATTTATTCCACACATGAATGGAAAAAAATTAGAGGGAATACTGATCATGTGATTAATTGCTTTTCAGTGGGCACTGCTGAAGCCAGCTACAATCATTCAGCTGGCAAAAGATCACCCTCTTTTCATCCTCAGCCTGTATTCTGCTCTCCGTTCCACCAGCATAAATCCAGAGAAACCATTAGCTTCCATAGGGTTACTCTGAATTTATAGCCATGTAGCAATGAACAAGAATTTATCTCTTTGCCTCTTCCTTTTTCCTGGGCGTTTCTGATATGAAGGTCTGGAAGCCTGTGGACCACCCTAACCGGGCCTTAAATGCAAAACAAAAAAGCCATCCTGTAGCACTTTAAACACTAATAAAATAATGTATTAGGTAATGAGCTTTCGTGAGACAGATCCACTTCCTCAGATCAGGAGAATTCTGGTCAATGAAAACTGAGGCCAACAGAATTTAACAGAAAGATTGGGAAAAAAAAAGAAAGAAAGAAAAAACTGATGAATCAGCTACCTAGAAGAGAAGGTGGGGGAAAGGGGGAAGCAATTTACTGAGTGGGCTGCCTGGGATCACTACAAATATCAAAGATGGGGAAACTGTCCTTGTAATGTCTAAGGTAATTGATATCTTTGTTGAGAGCGAGGTTATCAAACTTGAGAATCAACTCCAATTCACTCATGCATCTGATGCAGTGGGTCTTCACCCACAAAAGTTATGCTCCAAAACATCTGTTAGTCTATAAGGTGCCACAGGATTTCTTGTTGTTTCCAAGTCAGATGTCTCCCTTTGTAAGCTGGTGTTAAACTCTCTGGCTACATCTACACTAGCACACTACGTCGAAGTAGCCTATTTCGAAGTAAGAACATTGAAATAGGCTACTTCGACGCGTATCGTCTACACGTCCTCCAGGGCTGGTGCCATCGACGTTCAACATTGAAGTAAGCGACGGGGAACGTCGAAAGGAGCCGCCCCAGAAGGAAATGCATAGCGTCCATAGACACAAGCGCTCCCCGTCAAAATAAGGGGCCAGCAAAGCCCCAAGCCGCTCCCTTAAAAGGCCCCTCCCAGACACACTCGGCCTGCACAGCACGAGATCCACAGAGCCAACAACCAGTTGCAGAGCCCATGCACACAGCATGGACCCCCAGCTGCAGCAGCAGCAGTAGCCAGAAGCCCTGGGCTAAGGGCTGCTGCATGCGGAGACCATAGAGAGGACAGAGAGTCTCTCAACCCCTCAGCTGATGGCCACCATGGAGGACCCCGCTATTTCAACGTAATGGGACGCGGATCGTCTACTCATGCCCTACTTCAACGTTGAACTTCGAAGTAGGGTGCTATTCCCATCTTCACATAGGAATAGCGATTTCAACGTCTTGCCGCCTAACTTCGATTTCAACATCGAAATAGCTCACGGCACATGTAGATGTGAAGCATGCTATCTCAACGTTGTGCCAGCTACTTTGAAGTAGCCGGCTAGTGTAGACACACCCTCTTTGTTGTCAGATGCATATTTTCAGCTCTTTAACTATATGGCCCACTCCCTTGAAATGCTCACGGACATATTTATGAACAACAAGAAGTCTTGAGGCACCTTATAGACTGACAGATGTTTTGGAACATAAGCTTTCGTGGGCGAAGACCCGCTTCATCAGATGCGTGAGTTGGGGAGGGTGGTTTCAGAGGAGTATTTAAAGGGTGGGATCCCAGTAAAAGGGACGGCCAGAGCTGACAAGGTCTATTAAGCAAGGTGGAAATGGCCCAGTATCAATAGTACTTATCAAAAGAGGAAAAAACAAGTTAGATCAGACAGAGGGATGTGAGCCTTTTTCAGAGTCTAATGGGGAGCTATTAACACCCAGGGCAGAGAAGCTGGTTTTGTAAGCTGCAAGTCCCTCCCAGTCTCTGTTTACTCCTTGGTTAATGGAGTTAAATTTGCAAATGAATTGCAGCTCAGAGCTTTCTCTCGCCATTTGATTTTTGAAATTTCTTTGTTTCAGAACTGTCACCCATAAATCTGCCACTGAGTGTCCAGGGAGACTGAAGTGTTCAACAAGGGATACCTGTCACCACGAAGGACAGATTTATGCTAATGTCTGATTTGTGTCCATTGATTTTTTGGCAAATGATTGTCCAGTCTGTCCAATATACAGAGCAGAGGGGCGTTCCTGGAAACACTCTCTGTGGGCACATATGCTAATTTACAGACTCTGGTTCTCTCTTTCATTATGGATCCGTGTCTCCTTCCACCGGAACATGGTTTCCCAAACAGCGGGGCGTGCCCCCCGGGTGGGGTGTGCCAGCATTCCAGGAGGCGCATGAGGCAACCCTCCCCCCATTATTTCCCCCTATGCAAAGAAAAAGCCGGCCTTCACTTCCGGCTCTCAGCCCCTGCCATTTTATGTGGGCAGCCCGGCAGAGCTGCTATAAAAAGCAGGCAACTGGCAAAGACCCACATGGAGCTAGCTGCCTCCTGCAAAGGTGACTGTGGGTTGGGGATGGGAGGACGGTAGGGTTAGATGGAGGGGGCTTAGGTGGGAGGGCTCGGGCAGCTGGCATGGGCAGCTCTGATGGCTAGGACAGGGTTCCGGCAGCTGGTCATCTGGGGCTGCACCAGGCACCCACAAGGGACCAAGAAAAACAATTAGTGTTTATTTTTAATTACAAATTGAATTTTTTGTTAAAATAGAGTTGGATGGTGGTAAAGAAGCGGTGGGGGGCGTGAGGGTTTCTCAGAAATCAAAATTGGGGTGTAATGTTGAAAAGTTTGAGAACCGCTGCACTGGAAGGACATGGTCATTGTCCTTAGCAGGCTTCTACAGGATGGAAAGTCACCTGCTGGTCTGGTGGGTGGCGATTCTCCCTTGCTAAAGCCTAGGCGGCTCCTCCCATAAGGTATCAGGCCACAGATGGGGGCATGACATTGGTAATGCCCTAGGGCCCAATGATTCAAAGGGTCCAGGGGTTCCCTGTGCCACTGATGCTACTGCAAGGCTGAGGTCAGGATGACACAGACAGTGCTGGGGACTGGATGCCTCTGGCCCCACCCCTTCCACCCAAGGCCACACCCCTTCTGGGGCATATCGCTGGTGCTCCCCACATCTTTCCGGGGGCCTCTGGAAGCTTTTGGCCTCCCTGTATGGCAATACCTATACCAGTATATGCATTTTCATACCAGCCTAGCTGCATTTACCCTTGAGGGGTCATATGGGTTTAATTATAGGGTTAAAATGACAAAACTTGTTTATAGATAAAGTCTGTGTGTTAAAAACCCACAAAATTAGTGGCTTTCCTAGGCAGAGTCTAGTTTAAAACCTGCACATATAGGTTCTCCTCATGGTTTTCCTCTCCACCCCTTCTTCTTTCTCCCGCATCCCCCAGCTATTGCTTTTCTTTGCTTCTATTTTACACAGAGACAATCTAATTTTTTTCCAATGCATTTGCAGAGGTGGGGTTTAAAATGGAATTTTCTCCATTTGAAATGTTGTTTTCAATTAAGATACTCACGTTTTGGTCAAAACTCCCAGATCAAAAAGCTTTGGGGGTTTATGGTTTGTTTATCTGGAAAAATGGAACATTTTTTTGGGGGGAGAAAAAAAATCTTTTCCTAACCAACTTCAAACTGCAGCCTTGGAGTTGCTTATGCTTTCTAGCTAGAGGGCCTTTACAGGTCAGGTTTGCACAGGAGTATAGATGGTGCCCAGTCAGCTGCCTGCTGTGCTGTCAGAATGTCTATGGTTGCTACCATCAGTTTATTTCCCTTCCCACAGAAAGACAATTCCTGCAACACTGCCAGCATGGCTCAATTTCCAGCTGCCCAGGGAGCTTCTTCTCAGGTCCCTGTTAAGGACACAAGAACGGTCACACTGGGTCAGACCAAAGGTCCATCTAGCTCAATGTCCTGTCTTCTGACAGTTGCCAATTCCTGATCATAGAATCACAGAATCACAGGGCTGGAAGGGACCTCAGGAGGTCATCGAGCCCAGCCCCCTGCTTCAAGCAGGATCAATCCCCACTAAGTCATCCCAGCCAGGACCTTGTCCAGCCGGGACTTAAAAACCTCTAGGGATAGAGAATCCACCACCTCTCTAGGCAACGCATTCCACTGCTTCACTGCCCTCCTGGGGAAGTAGTTTTTCCTAATGTCTAACCTACACCTCTCCCTCTTCGACTTCAGACCATGTCCCAGAGGGAGCGAACAGAAGAAGGCATCGAGTGATCCCTCTCCTGTCATCATCCCTTGCTGGAGGAGCACACGTTCCTTTCCCATGCTGGAAGGGCAACACACAATGTCAATTGTTACATGCAGACAGGGCCACCCTGTCCATAGGACGAGGTGGGGTGGCCAGACCAGGCCCCAGGCTTTTGGGGGCCTGCCAGCAGCCACCCCTGCCATCCTGGAGCTGAGCAGGGTGTGGCAGCAGCAGCTCCCACTCCGCTGAACCCTGTTTCTCTGCAGCAGTGGGAAGAGGACTCCGAGCCCTGCACCCTGCCGCCCATGGAGAAGTGGGGCTGGGTGGGCTCAGAGGGCTTGGTGGTGTGGAGCACAGCAGGCAGCTGTTTGCACTGTGTGGTGAGAGTGTGGCGGTGGGGAGAGGTGACCCCTGCTGCTGCCAATGCCAGTGCTGTGCCCTACCCCAGGTAATCCCAGCCCTGTTAGTCAGGGAGCGGCTAAGGGGGTAAGAAGGTAGGTGGGGAGGGATGGGGCCTGTGGCATGGGTGGAGGAATTGCCCAGAGAGGTAGGGGCAAGGCCTGCAGTATGGAGGTATTGCCCTGGTCCCCATTCCTGGGGCACTGTGAGGGATTTCTTCACTCCCCTCCCCGTCCATCGGGATGGCCTTGCCTGAGGGAAGTGAAAACTGTGCATTGTGCTCCCGTGAGAGTGATAGCTCATTGGTAACCGCATCAGTCTTGTGACCCGTCTCTTATGAGCTCGATCCTTGACAGGGCCTTTAGGGGTCTGGAGATGGTTAGGTTTAAAAAAGATAAAGTTTCAGGGAGGGTGATAGGTCCAACTGTGCATGCAGGGGACTGGAGTCGATGACTTTTTAAAATACTGGCATACTCTCAGGGAACCACTCCCTGCACCAGCTCTTCAGATCTTTTGCAGGAGGCAAATGACATATGTTAGCTCTAGTCTTGGCATTCTGATGGCAGGTTTACATGGCAAAATTATTGCGAAAGAACTGTCCTAGCACCTGCATAATGCAAGTGCTGTTTCAAAATAAGTTCAAAAGAGCAGTTGGCTTATTTCAAAATTGGTACAACTCGTTCCATGGGTGTCTAGGTCATTCTAGACCCTATCATTCTCTCCAATGTGTCTACCTGACCCCATACTTTAGAGTCATATGCAAAATTTGCTGAGGGTGCAATCCATCCCCTTGTTCAGGTCATTAATAAAGATGTTCATAGAATCATAGAATCCTAGGGCTGGAACGCACCTCAGGAGGTCATCAAGTCCAGCCTCCTGCCCAAAACAGGATCAACCCTAACTCAGTCATCCCAGGCAGGATCTTGTTAAGCCGGGAATTAAAAACCTCTAGGGATGCAGATTCCACCACCAGCCACCAATTACAGAGAGCAACACATTCCAGTGCTTCACCACCCTCCTGGCGAAGTAGTTTTTCCTAATATCCAACCTACACCTCTCCTTCTGTAACTTCAGACCATTGCTCCTTATTCTGCCATCTGACACCACTGAGAACAGTTTCTCACTATCATCTTTGAGCTCCCCTTCAGGAAGTTGAAGGCTACTACTAAATTACTCTTCCGTCTTCTCTTCTGTAAACTAAATAAGCTCAAATCCCTCAGCCTCTCCTCATAGGTCTTGTGCTCCAGTGTCTCAATCATTTTTGTTGCACTCCACTGAACCTGCTGCAGCACATCCACACCCACATCCTTTTTATGCTTGGCGGCGGGGGGGGTGGGCGCAAAACTGGAAACAATATTCCAGATGTGGCCTCACCAGTGCTGAACAGAGGGGAACAACCACTTCTCTAGATCTGCTTTAAATGCTCCTCCTAATGCACCCTAATATGCTGTTAGCCTTCTTGACTACAAGGGCACACTGTTTACTCATATCCAGCTTTTCATCCACCATAACCCCTAGGCCCCTTTCCACTGTACTGCTGCTTAGCCAGTCGGTTGCCAGCCTATAACAATGCTTGGGGTTCTTCCATCCCAAGTGCAGGACTCTACACTTTTCCTTTTTAAACCACATCAAATTTATTTGCGGCCAATCCTCTAATTTATCCAGGTCACTCTGCTTCCAATCTCTACCCTCCAATGTATCTGTCTCTCCTCCTAGCTTTGTGTTGTCCGCAAACTTGCTGAGAGTGCAATTCAGTCCCTCACCCAGGTCACTAATAAAGATGTTGAACAACACCAGCTCCAGAACTGAGCCTTGTGGCAGTCTGCTTAAAATCAGCTGATCCAGATATTGAGCCATTGACCACTACCCATTGGGCCCGAATGTCAAGCCAGCTTTCTATCCATCTTATTGTCGATGGATCCAATCCATCCTTCCTTAACTTATGGGAAAGAATGTTGTGGGAGACCATATCAAAAGCTTTGCTGAAGTCAAGGTATATCATATCCACTGTCCACAGAGCCTGTTACCTCATCATAGCAGCTATTCAGATTCATCAGGCAGGACTTGCCCTTGGTGAATCCGTGTTGGCTACTTTTGATCACTTTCACCTCTTCCAAGTGCTTCAAAATGGATTCCTTGAGGATCCCCTCCATTATTTTCCCAAGGATTGAGGTGAGGCTGATCGGTCTATAGCTCCCTAGATTATCCTTCTTTCCATTTTTAAAGATGAGCACTATGTTTGTCTTTTTCCAGTCATCTGGGATCTCTCCCAATCTCCAAGGGTCTTCAAAGATAATAGCCAAAGGCTCAGCAATGACATCTGCCAATTCCCTCAGTACCCTTGGGTGCATTAAATCCAGATCCATGGGTTTGTGTACATCTAATTTTTCTAGGTAGCTTATAACTCATTCCTTCCCCACAGATGGCTTCCCTCCACCTTTCCATACTGCATTATCCAGCATTGTAGCATTGACTTTGTCCGTTTAGATGGAGGCAAAATAAGCATTGAGTATTTCAGCTTTTCTTACATCATCTGTCACTAGGTTACCTCCTCATCCAGTAACAGCCCCACACCTTCTTTGATAACCCGCTTATTGTTAACATGCTTGTAGCAACCCTTCTTGTTACCCTTCACGTCCCTTGCCAGCTGCAGTTCCATTTGTACTTTCACTTTCCTGATTACTCCCTGGCATTCTCCAGCCATATGTTTATACTCCTCCTTAGTCAACTGTCCACGCTTCCATTTCTTGTACGCATCCTTTCTGAGTTTAAGCTGACTAAGGATTTCCCTGTTAAGCCAAGCTGGTTGCCTACCATATTTGAATTTCTTACTGTGCAACAGGATGGTTTGTTCCTGTGCCTTCAGTAAGACTTCCCTAAAATACTGCCAGTTCTCTTGAACTCTTTTTTCTTTCATCTTCATTTTATCTTCAACACATTTTGTGTGTGGACGTTCCACCAGTTTGGTCAATGAAACTGTGGTTTTGTTGGCAAAACTCACTCGTGTAAAGATAGCCCCAGTGTTTTCCTTTCCGGTTGGATAAATATTTTCTTCCAGTTAAGTAACCTTTCTGTGACTCATGTTATTTCTGCCCTTTTATTCCTCCTGGTCTCTGGTTTGTCTACACTGCAATGGAAGCCCTGGGTTCAAATTCTGTACACACAAATTGCACAGACTCAGGACTCAGACTCAGGACCTACGTGGAAGAAGGGCCAAGCCTGAGTTAAGCTGGGAACAAAGGGTCGAAGCCCTATTGCTTTGCAGGATAGACACCACCTGACTGGACTCGTGCTCTGGGAATCAGTCAAATGTATCCAATAATCCCATGGGCTGACTGTCTTCTGGACAGTCTGATGGATAGTCAAGTTTCCTACCCTGCAACACAAACAAAGGACAGAGCAGCCATGTGTTGGCAGGGTGTTACTAAGTCAGGGATATGCCCACAAAATGCAGTGTAGAGGCTCGACAAGTCCTAACCTGGCGTTACAAATGAGTGTAGACTCTCCACTTCTAGGTTGGCAAACCCAGGGTCTTCTAACTTGAGTTCTAGTAACTCTGGGCTTACAGCGCAGTATAGACAGCCCCTGCAAGTCAAACGATAGCCCATTGGAGAAGGAGATTGTAGATGCTAATGAATGAAGGACATTTTAGGCTCTTAGGGCTCAATCTTCCTCCAAATGAAGTCAATAGGAACTTTAGCTGAGCTGGATCATGTAGGCACAGTGCTGGAAATAATAGTGTCATTGCTTCTATGCCTGTCTCAAGCTGAAGTGTACACGTGGTAAGTGCATAGCTAAGAAGCATTTGTGTGCCTTGCTTAACATTCCTGTCAGTCAGTGTTGACCTGCTAATGACTGTCCTTGTTGAAAACAGTAGGACAAATTGACAAAAGCGTCTGGCAGCTCAAACTATTAACTTTCCGAAGGACAAAGCAATTAGAATGCAAATTAGACACACTTAAATAAAAGAAAACAACAAAAATGCTCAATTGCCAAATGTGATGGAAGGCAATGAAATGAAGTTATGAGACAACCCCTCTCCATGTGTTACAGGTCTGTGTCCCAAGACCCCCTGAATGAGGGTACTTTTGGCTTTCTTATCAACTCCTTCCAGCTTCTGGGCAGTTGGAAGGTGATTCATACCAAATCAAGCCAGTGTAAAGGTCAAATCCAAGTGGCGATAGGCTGACAAGATCTGTTTCTTAACAGAGTTCTTAACTGGAGCCCATTCTTGAGTAGAGTTGCCAGCTGGAAACAAAGCATTCTCTTGGGGCTGAGATTCCTGAAAGAAGAGCTTGCCCTGCATGTCATTGGTAACCACCTCTGTTCTCAGAGTGGTGCACATGTCAATAAAATAAGTTACACCTAGACATACCCATACTATCCTTTCCTGAGTTATCTTCCATTCAGAAGCAGATCTTCAAAGCTCTGGAATTCTGTGGCTGTCCTGTAGAGAAGTTCTACTGGTGATGGAAGAAATGTCAGCTTTATTGAAACTCCATAACTAGGAATGTAGAGTCCCGGTTCAAATCCCACTGACATCAATGCAGGAATGAATCCATTAACGTCAATGGTCTTTGGAGTGTGACCTGTCTACCATACTTGTCAGCATTCTATCTGGGTACTCCATGACCTTCTACAGTACTTATACAATTACAATAAATGCTGAAATATGTTTCACTTATCTATCTATGCATCTATCTATCTCCTTTCACTTTCAAAATAAGTAAGTAGTAACTGAGTTATCTTCACAATGCTGTGTAAGACACGTATATAAGCATTACCAGCTCCATTATGTCAATGGGGAAAGTGAGGCAGAAAAGTTGAGTTTTGTCCAATTTATCAGGTAAATCTCACTTGAAGACCCACCTCTGTCATGCACCTGCAGGTAATCCTAGTTTATAATAATTGCAAACACGTAGATAGACACAGATATCCATAGCGATACAATTTTTATGCATTTGCTGAATTACTGAATAGTTGTGATTGTTGTATGCAGTGCTGTTATAGCCGTGTTGGTCTCAGGTTATTCCAGAGACAACAAGGTGGGTGAGGTCATATCTCTCATGGGATGATTTCTGTTGGTGAAAGAAGCATGCTTTCAAGCTTACCCAGAGCTCTTCCTCAGATGTTTGACAGGTTGTCTCACCAACAGAGGTGGGTCCAGTCAAGAGATATTATCTCACCCATCCTGTCTCTCTAAAGTCTGCAAGGCACCTTGAGATCAACAGGTGAAAAGCGCCATATAGATACCAGGTGTCCTTATTGCTATTAATAATAACAGTAGAACTCCAGAAGCAAAGACACTCACAGGCGGTAGGACGCGAGAGCCTTTTGGCTAAAACTTTCTTGATTAGCAGCCCGGAAGTGACGTAGACAGGCGATGAAAACTGTGCCTCTCTTATATTTCCCTGCAGCAGCAGGGGAATTCCATTGCAATTATATCTTGCTCGGTTGCTGCTAAACCTGAGGCCAGCGGTGTGATTCAACGGCTGTGAATTCTGCTGCATGAGACAGGGCTCGCCAACGTTAAATCTACCCTCACACAGTAGCCTGTGGCAACTAGAGCAAAGCCACAGCCTGGTTAGCACAGTGGCCAGAACAGAGTGTACTAGAACCAGGATGAGCAAAGGAGTGCTGCAATGAGCAAGTGGGCCATCATCATCAGTGCATGGGCTTCAATAACAGCTTGAAGTTCGCCTCTGGGTCAGTGCAGCTGTGAGCTGCTTCTAAGGCCTGGTTCGAAACCACAGCAGAAAGACTCCCAGGGACTTCAGTGAGCTTTGATTAGACCCCTCATGCTGAAGATATAAAACAACAATCTAGAGCCGTGCAAAATTCATGTTCGCCATTTGCAGAGGTTCTTACTCCGTCTGTCTAACCTATTAGACTCTTTGTCAGGAACTGCAGCTTCACAAAACAAAAAGCAAACAAACAAACAAACAAACAAAACCCCCACCACCACCACAACAAAAACCAGGCAGTCCTCTAGCCCCTGAACAACTTGCCATTTTATTTATGAAGTAATGGGATTTCGTGGGTGAGATCCACTTAATCAGATCTGAAGCAAAAATAAAAAAGGAAAGCACATTGCTTAATGCATAAAATTGTTGGCCTTTAAGGTGCTACTGGGGTGTTTGTTTATTATGTATTTATTTATTTATTTTTGTGACGCTACAGAATAACGCAACTACCGCTCTGCTAACACAGCTACCACCCCACATCCCTCCCTGCTATATAAACCCTGGCTGGCCCTGCTTTGCTGTTGGCTCTGCCAGGTGGGTGCTGTCACTTCCCGGGGGGGCAGTGAGTATGGATGGGGACCAGAACACAGGAGAGTGGGTCTCTGGGGCTCAGTGGAGCGGGGCTGGATGGGGAGGTGTTTATGTTGTGGGTGAGAGGCTGTGGGGAGTGGGAGAGGTCTGTGTGTGTTGGGGCTCTGGTTGGGGGTTCTGCAGAAGAGGAGGACTGGGGGGAGGTACGGGATGGTGTGCAGTTGTGGTGGTGGGTTCTTTGGTCAAGGGGGCAGTGCAGATGCTGTACCTAGAGGCGTATAAGATATAAACCTGGCCCAGTCTCAGGCACAAATACGTTACCCCTCTGCACCCCAAACCTTGACTCAAATTCTCTTCTGACTTAGCCTGCTGTGAATTGGGTGTATTTCTGGTGATGATCCCACTGGGTTACCCACCCCTAGGGCATGGTGAGTGGAGAACAGCAAGGCTGCCCTGGGGAGGCGTGGGGCCTGGGGCAACCCCGCAAGCTGCAGGCTCCACCCCCACCCTCCCCCCTTACCTCCTTTTGGACCAGCATAGGGCTGGCCAGGGTTTACCGTGTTCCAGGCACGGCAGCGACAGCAGGGAGGGTCGCCTCTCCTCCCCAGTCTACTCACCACACGGTATGAGAAGCAGCCTTCTGGCCTGCCGAGCCCCCTTCGCCACAGGAGGCAGGGAGAGGAAATCACTCCGTAGCATTACAATGCAGTTACCCTAGCATAAGTAGAACGAGCATCTGGCTTCTTCTTTCATATCCACACCACAGCAGAGGGCACCAGCTAAAGGCCCCATCAGAAGTTCAGAGTTCTGTGGCTATCTTTCTTCTTCTGCAAGGTTTTGGCTACGCAGCAAACTTATTCTGGAATAACAGTGGTCAGTTTGAAATGACTATCCCAGGCGAAGGGTACATTATTGTTTCTATTTTGGGATACACTTACATCCTGACATAGAAACTGCGTGACCAACACCTTGCTCGAAACAGCAGGGCTATTTTAAGGATGGTGTTTTGTTTCTCATGACAATTGTCATCTGAGAGGTACCAGGAAACTTGAAATAAGCACTTATTTTGAACCCCAATGCAATGTAGCCTGCTTCAGATTCAAAATATGATTCCTCAAAATAAGTTACGCAACCTATCAGCTGATAGAAATGAGGGGATTTCGATGTTGCTGGGGTCCTTTCGAAAAGGCCCCCGGTGTAGATGAGCCAAGGGTTAGTGAACCATGGTACTTTCAGACTGGCGCGGCCGGCGGCATGCTAATGAGGTGCTGAATACGCATTTCTGCACCTCATTAGTATTCTTCATTTTGGCCATTAGCATGGCCATTTCGAAGTTTATAGTAAGTGTAGACGTAGCCATTGTGTCCAACGGTTGTATTTTGAAATAAGCTCTATGGGTGTAGATGCTGTATTTTGAAATAGCTAAGTGCTATATTGAAATGCATTTTTGTGTGTAGCTGTGGTATTTTGAAATAAGCTGTTTGAAGAGATCTTCTGGAATAGCTTATTTCTAAATAAGGCTGCTGTGTAGACATACCCTGTGGCTAGGTTACACTGGAGCCCTATCTCAAAATAACTTAAGCAATTTGCACAACACAAACTGCATAAGTTATTTCAAGGGAACTTATTTTGAACTTGGTGCCAGTACACGGCACCAAAGTTTGAAATAAGTGCCTATTTCAAACTTCCTGATATCCTTCTCACAATGAGGGGTAGTGGGAAACAAATACTGTGCTCAAAATAGCCCTGCCATATTTTGCATCCTGAAATAGAAACCTCAGTGTAGCCCTTGGCCAAAGAGATCAAATCCCTGCCTTAATTTGGACCACCCAGGTGACTTTACCCACTTTTGAGTCCTGGAAATTTACTGTGTTACTCATAGCATCACGCCTGAGGTACGTCTGGTACACACGCCTGCACACACACCGGCAATGGCCTCACAAGGGATGAAGTCACAGCATAAGCCAGCCTCAGAACCTTAGTCTGGCTGTGTTTCCATACAACGTAATGCTAATATTTACAAGACGTATGCATTCCAGAGGCTGGCCTGCCTCTCTCCGTGAGCTCCACACTCCGACTTGCATTTCACACGGTTGGAGGCGTGACATTACCCAGTGGTTCAGCTCCCTGATTGATGGTGTCTGGTAACTTCTCCTACATACTGAAATCAAAATCATTATGGTGTTGGGACCTGGAAGGAGCCTTGGGTTTGTCTTGACCTGGAAAAAACATTCTGGCAATCAATCACTTGATGTCCTTTCTGCCCTGAGTTGCACCCCGCCCCCGCCACCCCCTTCAGTTTATCCAAAGGCTGAGTTATTTCAATACTGCAGATGAATTTAGTGCTCCCAAGGGGTGTTGTTCTGACAGATGGACAACTGTCCTGGGCTGGTGATATTCACCTCAGTGCTGACAGACTACACAAGGCTTCACGCACAGCTTATGCCCTGTGTAATGTGTACTAGTCATCAATGCCTGGAACGAAACCTCAGTTCACTGGAGTCCAATCACACTCTGCTGCCTGGACTAAAAGATGTGCCTCTCTTAGGCTACATCTAAACTTGTCAGGAGATCGACTCAATCCGGGTCGATCTTTTGGGGTTCCATCTTGTGCACCTAGTGGGGACAAATGCAATTGACGTATCAGGGCTCGACAGTTGACCCCTGTACTCCTCGTTACCATGAGGAGTCAGGGTGGTCAATGGTAGAGTGTCTCCCGTTCACCTCCCTTATTGAGGATGGCCAGATAAGATGATCCTGGATAAGTCAATTCCAGCTACAGAGACTTTAACAATCTGCACCCCACCATCAACTTATGCCGTGACCACTCCACACAAGAGATACATTTCCTGGACATACAGTACAAATCACTGATGGCCAGATGAATACCACCGTCTTCCGGAAACCCACTGACCACTACACTTACCTACTTGCTTCTAGCTTCCATCCTGCATGCATGACATGACCCATTTTTTGCAGTCAAGCCCTGAGATACAATTGCATCTGCTCTGATCCCTGCTGAGAGTGACTGAAAACTATAAGATCTCCACCAAACATTCATAAATGTTAACTACCCACCGGGAGAAGTAAAAAAAAAATAAACAATCTACAGGGCCAGACAAATACCCAGAAACCAAGTACTCCAAGATAGGCCCAAAAAAAACAGTAACAGAACACCACTTATCATTACCTACAGCCTCCAACTCAAACCACTGCAACACATCATTAAAAACCTACAACTTATTCTAAATCATCAAAACAAAAAGTAGTCAAGTAGCACTTTAAAGACTAGCAAAATAGTTTATTAGGTGAGCTTTCATGGGACAGACCCACTTCTTCAGACCAATAATAATAAACTATTATAACAATATTATATTGTTATAAATAGTATTAATATTATATTAATACCATATATTAATAATAATATTACATTAATAATATAAATATTACAATATTATATTGCAATAAACTATTATAACAATAATAAAAACAATAATAAACTATTTTGTTAGTCTTTAAAGTGCTACTTGACTGCTTTTTGTTTTGATAGTGTATAGACTAGCATGGCGCCCTCTCTGTTACGCTTCTAAATTATGATGCCACACTCCAGAAGGGCCTAGGTGACAGGCCTGTCCTTAGACACTCCCAACCTTATGAGGATTCTCACTAGCACCCACAGACTATACCACAATAATAATAATCCTGGAACTTTTCCTTGCAACAAGCCCCATTGCCAACTTTCTCCACTTGTCTATTCTGGAGATACCATCACTGGATACTGGATCTATTCTGGAGATACCGTCACCTAGACACGTTAATTACAGAATCATTGGCACATTCTCCTGTTCCTCATCTAACATCATATATGCCCCCCTGTGCCAACAATGCCCACACACCATGTACATAGGATAAACTGCAAACACTCTTCGACAAAGAATGAATGGACATAGAACAGACATCAAAAATCTCCAAACACCCAAACCTGTGAGCCAGCACGATAATGGAGTGGGCCATTCTGTTCAAGACCTGAAAGTTTGTGTTCTACTGAAAAGAGACCTAAACAACTGTCTGCAGAGGGAATGCTCAGAATGAACATACATATTCAAATTTGACACATTAACACGTGGTTTGAAGAGGGACAGCAGTTACCTGACCCATTATAAAGACTCTTTTACAGTCTTTGAGGTTTTATCTAACTCAAAACTCCCCCTCCCACTATCTCACAGTCTCTCTGCTCTTCTGATTTGCCAACGTTGATATAAATTTCTCTCATTTGTCAACCTTAACAACAGTTTTTGGACCTCTGTGCTTATATACTGAGTCTGTTCGGATATGGCTATGGTCTGAAGAAGTGGGGCTGTCCCACGAAAGCTCATCACTGAATACATTATTTTGTTAGTCTTTGAAGTGCTACATGGCTGCTTTTTTGTTTTGGTATCTGGAATTGAGTACGTAGGATTGACTTTCAGGCCTAGTGTAGACCTACCCTGCATCAAAGCTATAGCAGGCTCGTCAACCTCTACCGCCACTAGAGGGGGACAGAGGCCACACCGAGCAAGCATTAGCGTTTTAAGCAGCGGGGTCGCCAGCTACTGCAGGCCATGGGGCAAGGTAGCAGGAGGTCCCAGCTCCTATCTGCAGATGCAGTGGGGCCAAGGGAGGAAGGGACAGGGCCTAGGACAGGCAGCCCTTAGCACTGCTCAGACCATGGCATTGGGCCATCGCCCTTTGACTTTGATGCTACTGCCCCATGTATCCCTCCGTTGTTGGTGGGTGTGGTTTTAAGTGTTATTAAAGTTGTGTTTAGAGTCCAGGTCAGAATTATACACACCCACATGTCCTGAAACGCAGCCTTCTCTGTGGGGGGAGTCCAGCAGCTGTTTAACAGCACAAACTGATTGTCTCCAATTAGCTTTTTATCTTAGCTCAGTCAGTAAAGAAGAAGATATTTAGCTCTCAAAAGGGCATGCCTGTGCTTGATTTCAGATCCCTACAGAAACCTGCCACCAGTGCTTTCTTGCGCTGGTACTTGCAGGTACTGAGTACTGGCACCTCAGCAGCGAGGAGAGGGTGGGGAGACAGCTGGGTGATGACTCTTCTTCTTCTTGTTTTTTTTTTTTTTTAAAAGTACTGCACCCAACTCTTCCTGTCTTAAAATACAGGGGTAGAATTCCTCTGTGCTGATGAACAGCTTCTTCATTACTGGCACATCCAGCAATCAGTCATAGTTTCTAAGGCCAGGAAGGGCTATTGTGATAATCCAATCTGACCTTCTGTGTATAACAATCCAGAGAGCTGTCCCTAAAGTAATTCCTAGAGGAGATCTTTTAGGAAAAATAAATAGCAAGTCACTCTTGATTTAAACATATTCAGTAATGCAAAACCTGGCTTATCCGTGGCAAATTGTTCCAGGGGCTAATTATTTTCACAATTTCCATCTTATTTCCAGCCTGAATTTGTTTATCTTTGACTTCCAGCTATGGGATTGTGTTAGACTTTCCTCTGATACATCAAAGTGCCTTTTATTATATGTTTGTCCTCTGTGTAGATACTTATCAGATGTAATCAAGTCATTGCTTAATCTTGTCTTTGTCAGGCTCAATAGATTGAGCTCCTTGTGTCTACCACGAAAGAGCAGGTTTTCCAGCCCTTTCATCATTCACGCGGCTCTTCTCTGAACTCTCTTAAATTTACCAACTTTCTTCTTGAATTGTGGGCACCGGAACTGGACATGGGATTCCAGCTGCAGTCACACCGGTGAGCAATAATCTCCTTAAACCTCTACAAGATTCCCCTCTGCAAAACGAGTGCCTTTAACAGGGTTCAGGAAATATCTAGATAAATTCATGGAGCATAGGTCCATCAATATTTATTAGTCAGGATGGGTAGGAATGGTGTCCCTAGCCTCGGTTTTTCAGAGGCTGCAGATGGATTGCAGGAGTGGAGTCACTTGATGATGACCTGCTCTGTTCACACCTTCTGGGGCATCTGGCATTGGCCACATTTGGAAGACAAGATACTGGTCTAGAAGAACCTTTGTTCTGACCCACCATAGCCATTCTTGTATTGTTATGACTGCTTACTTGTTTCTTAAAAATGGAAAAGCTTCAATGGGAGAGATGGAAAAAGCCCACACCAAAATGTCCTCATCCAAGGAAACTTTCTTGAGAGGTAGGAAACCCGGTTCCATCCATCTTCCCACTCTGAGGCAAAAAGGAGAGAGATGAAGCCCTGACTCCCATTCCAGCATGGTGGCTTGCCTGCTGATGTGAAGGTGAGACGGTTGCATTGCCTTAGCTGCCTTTGGCAGCTTGAGAATCTCGTCTTCCTTTGCATTTATCAAACTGCCAAAATTCAAGGTAACAATGGCTAATTGAGTCAAAGCATTTCATTCCTGTAATTTTGAAAGGTCTGCATGTTTTTGTGTGCGTCTAATGAAAGCCTACAAAGCTTATGCTCCAGTATATACATTAGTCTCTAAGGTGCCACAGGATTTCTCATAGTTTTTGCGTGTTTTGGATTCTGGCAAAACTTTGGGCAACTCAACACAAATTCACAGTTTCAGGTCAACTAAAACTGCACGTTATGGTGAATGGACTAATCAGGACCCCATTGTGCCAGGTAATCTCCGATGTGAAACAATTGCCATCTTTTGATCTAAATAGACCACAGAGACAAAGGGATGGAGGAAAACAAACTGTAAAGCCTGTTCTGTTCTATGTAAGTTCTTATACTGTGGTCATCTGTTATTGGAATTCCTTCTGGTAGCACATTATGCAACATATATGGCCTCTGTCATGTGTGGTTTCTTCTCTCATCTTCTCCCGCAAAGGAAGAAGTGTGTGAAGCATTTTGGATTAATAGGGGTTTTTTAATATAAATTCACTGGTCGATACAAGTTTACATTACAGAAGTCAAGGTCAAAGAAATGCACCTTGCCTTGGCACCAAACAGTGGTGTGGTATATGATGGTTGATAGTACTTGGTGGAGTTCTTTCCAGGTTCAGACCAGCCCAGGAAAAAGTTCTATCCCCCACGCTGATAAGGTTAATCACTGTTCTTGAGAGTTCCATTGAAACTTGCCCAGGGTCACACAACAGAGCAGGTGCAGAGGTAGAAACAGAAAACAGGTAACACACCCAAAAACTATGTTAAAAGAACCTGCAGGTTGCAGTGTCAAGTCCTGGCAGCCATGGGCTGGAATGGGCTTAGTCACTCTGGAGGGATAGCACATGCATGGTTTGATCACATGTACAAGCGTACGGGGTTGGAGTACGCTCAGTGTGGACAGACTGTTCTGAGACTTTAGCTCCAGAGCTTGAACAAGTCCCCACTGTGCTTGTGCAAAGTGCAATTTTTCAGAAGCCCAGCACGTGGCCCTATTTGGGCAGACAACAGCAAAAAGTGCACCCCAGCACTGGGCTAGCTCTACACCACAAATTTTGCCACCATAGTTGTGTAGGTCAGGGACATGATGAGGTGAGCTCTTGAATGGATGCCTCAGTGCTGGCAAAAGCCCCTCTTGTAGGCTCAGTTACACTAGCTAAATAAGGGTTTTACTGGCATAGCTTGTTTCATTAGTAGGGGTTAAAATGAACTACCCCAGCAAAAACATAGTGTGCGGGAAGAAGTTGAGTCCTCACAGTGTACTGGCATAGGTACACCAGTAAAGCACTCCAAAGCTACGTCTACACGTGAAGCCTACATCGAAGTAGCTTATTTCGATGTAGCGACATCGAAATAGTCTATTTCAATGAATAACGTCTACACGTCCTCCAGGGCTGGCAACGTCGACGTTGAACGTCGACGTTGGGCAGCACCACATCGAAATAGGCACTGCGAGGGAACATCTACACGCCAAAGTAGCACACATCGAAATAAGGGTGCCAGGCACAGCTGCAGACAGGGTCACAGGGCGGACTCAACAGCAAGCCGCTCCCTTACAGGGCCCCTCCCAGACACAGTTGCACTAAACACACAAGATACACAGAGCCGACAACTGGTTGCAGACCCTCTGCATGCAGCATGGATCCCCAGCTGCAGCAGCAACAGCCAGAAGCCCTGGGCTAAGGGCTGCTGCACACAGTGACCATAGAGCCCCGCAGGGGCTGGAGAGAGACCGTCTCTCAACCCCTCAGCTGATGACCACCATGGCGGACCCCGCTATTTCGATGTTGTGGGACGCGGATCATCTACATGTGCCCTACTTCGATGTTCAACTTCGAAGTAGGGCGCTATTCCCATCGCCTCATGGGTTTAGCGGTTTCGACGTCTCGCCGCCTAACGTTGATGTTAACATCGAAATAGCGCCCAATACGTGTAGCCGAGATGGGCGCTATTTCGAAGTTAGTGCCGCTACTTCGAAGTAGCGTGCACATGTAGACATGGCTCAAGAGTGGAGATGCCCATAAGGTCTACTCCACTGCCAAATTCCAACACATGAGGGTATTAGAGTTTCTCAATGAAAGTGTAAAAATATTTTAAACCTGGCAAAATTACCGTTTTCCCTTCAACTTCTTTCTCGGAAACAAATGCATTGTTTTATCTGAAACTTTACAAAAATACACAGACTGTGGCATATTTCATTCCAAGTGATTAAAGTTTAACTTATAAATAACTGAAAGCAGGGGCTTTTCATGGTACGTGACCAGCAACCTTAATAAGAGGCTGTGCTATAAACTTCATCTGTACGATACCACTCACTCAGGGCTTGTCTACGCTAAGCATAAGATCGACCCAGTCAGGGATGATCTTCCGGAGTTCAGTTTTGTGCATCTGGTGAAGACACAGCAAAATTGATCTTTGTGGGGTTGGCTGTTGATCCCTGTAACTCCACTCTACCGCATGGAGTATGGGAGGTCAACGTGAGAGTATAAAAGCTAGGTCTTCACCAGGGAAATAAGATGATCCCAGTACGTTGATTCGAGTTACATAAATGCTGTAGCTAGAATTGTGTATCTGAAATCGATTTATTTCACTAATATAGACCTAGCCTCAGGCTATGTCTACAAGGTGATTCCTATTTCGGGATACAAAAGCCACAGCTTTTCAGCATGCTTGAAATAGAGGGGCCATTTCGAGTGCAGTATTCGTGTTCCTGTACCCTTCTTCATATGAGAGGTAACAGAACTTTTAGAACACCTGCTGATTCCAAATTTTGGTACTGTCTGGATGGCATCAAGTGCGGAATAAGGAATTTCAAAATAATGTACACAATTTACATATCCCAAATTGAGTAAATTATTTCAAAACCAACTTGCTGTGTAGACTTGACCTCAAAAAGGCACTGAGGCAAAATTCATCAGGATTTGTAAAGCTTACTGTGAGTCTCTGATGGAGTGTGGTTTTGGGTGCTATTACTATTTTTTATCTCAGTGTAAGAGCCAGAACATATGCCATAAAGATAGATTATCTGCAGAAAATTTAGGTTAAAAAAATCTCTAAAACATAAACAAGGGACCCGCCAATGGCGACTTAAAAACAGGAGTAAGGGGCTATTTCTTCCTTTTTCACCCTTCCGCTGAAGCTGCAGAAGTGAATGGACTCTTCAGCTACTTTTTAATCAGTGTTCCCCTATTGAAGTCAGCGAGTCAGATCCCCAGCAGGGGAGGAATCAGAATAGTTCTCTTGAAGTCAGCTGAGGTAAAACAGACTAGTTCTGTGGAAGTGACTAGAACTTTGCCAGTGGATGCCAGGCGAGGCTTTGGCCCAGAGAGTTTTCTTCCAGAAATGTGGCCAGATGTCTGCTGTGTGTTTGGGCTGCATTGCGTGATCCTGTCAGGGACAGCCTCATGGGAGAAGCTCTGATACCGCACAGGGGCCATTCCCATGACAGTTTCCTTTTCTTGCGGGCCCTAAAGTAACTGAAAACCCTGGGACTGAATCCTCAGCTGCAAATTGCCATTTCTCTGCTGACTGCAATAGAGATATGCTCATTTACGCCAACTGAGGATCTGGCCAGGGTCCTCTCTGGAGAATTTGCCAGCTGGAGGCTTAATAGAAGTCTTGTATCTAATTTTATTTATCCCAAAGCATAAACCAGCCCATAGCTGCATGAGCACTTTAGGTACTCTCTTTGCAAAGATTAAATATATTGTTTTAATATACATTTTAAACCTGCTGGTAATTTAAAAAAATAAATGATGGTAAGTGGAAATCCATTTTGCTATGACAGAGTAATATACTGTGTATGTATATTTTTACTGTACTGGTGTTCCATGAGGGAAGAAAGTGCCAATAAAAGGGATTATAAAGCAACATGCATTTCCAATTAGGACATGCAATAGTGCTCAATAAGAGGTTCCCAGAAGTCTCGTGGATGGTGCATAACCAGGGGCAAGATCTAGGCAGGCATGAGGCATTTGGGGATGTTAAGATATCTTCTCAGTGCCTTTCATGAGCTCTCTGTGTTGCAGGTCATGACACAGAAGGCAGAACAAGAGTATGAGGTGACTTAGCTTCCCGACAGATGGGCAGGCTGCGGGCAGGGAACAGGCAGGGTCTTCACTGTGCCCAAACAGATCACCGTTGAGTGAGAGTAGCAGGGCATGTAAAGGGCTGAATTCCAGGACGTCCCGTCTCAAGCTCATATGAAGCTCTGGATGGTGTTATGACTCCCTGAGGGATGTCTGCATTGCAGTGTAGATCCAGGTTTCTAATTCAGCCTCCAGTTTAACCCCCTTTTGCCGACACACAAATCCCGCCAACCCAGGCATCAACCCAGGTCCCAAGGTGGCAGATGCTTCCTCAGGATCCAGGATTCAAGTCCAGCTGATTTGTAGTCTAGATACATCATGGCTGGGCTCACACTCTGAGCATCCACCAAAGTATCCCACAATCCCACAGGCTCACTTTCTTTGTCCTCTAGACAGTCCAGTTTGGTGGGCAGTCATGTGTTCCCACAGTACTCCATGAAAAAATGGCTTGAGTAGCCATATTGGGGGAGGGCAGTAGGACCAGGGAGCCAACAGAGGCCTCTTGGAGCTGTCTGGAATGCGCCACATTGGCTACGTCTACACATGTATGCTACATTGAAATAGGCTATTTCGATGAATAACATCTACACGTCCTCCAGGGCTGGTGCCGTCGACATTCAACGTCGACGTTGGGCAGCACCACATAGAAGTAGGCGCTGTGGGGGAGCGTCTACACGCCAAAGTAGCACACATCGAAATAAGGGTGCCAGGAACAGATGCAGACAGGGTCACAGGGCGGACTAGAGCTTCCGGGGCAACAGCTAGCTGCTCCCTTAAAGGGCCCCTCCCAGACACACTCAGCCTGCACAGCACACGGTCTGCAGAGCCATAGGCACGCACACCTCAGCGACACAGTTATGGACCCCCAGCAGCAGCAGCAGCAGCATCAGCCAGAGGTCCACCCAGCTGCCCCTGCAGGAGCAGTGCTCGCCCTGCTCAATGCCATGCAGGAGGCAGCTGATCACATTCTAGCCACAGAAGAGGAGCTGCCCCCAGGGGAGGAGGAAGCAACCTCAGACCCTGCAGCCCCCGGCCCCCCCCGCCCCCCCGCCGCACACGCCGCCGGCTGTGGAGCTACCCCACGAGCACCGACTTGTGGGAGCGGCTGGTGCTCGGCGAGTGGGACAACGACCGCTGGCTCCAGAACTTTCGTATGAGCTGGCAGACGTTCCAGGAGCTCTGCCAGTGGCTCACCCCCGCACTGAAGCACCAGGACACCGCCATGCGTCGTGCCCTCAGCATGGAGAATCGGGTCAGCATCGCTGTCTGGCAGCTGGCCACTCCAGACAGCTACCGATCCGTGGGGCAGCAGTTTGGCGTCGGCAAGGCCACCGTCAGGGCTGTCCTCATGGAGGTTAGAGGACCCACGGGGAGGGGGAGGCAGTCCTGGCAGGGGAGGGGGGCCCTGGCAGGGGAGGGCCAGACACACCTTGCACACCCCTCATTGGTGCTCTCCCATGTCCTTCCCCTCCAGGTCGTCCGCGCCATCAATTCCCTGCTCCTCCACAGGCTCCTGCGGCTTGGGGACCCGGATGCTGCCATTGCGGGCTTTGCCACCTTGGGCTTCCCCAGTTGCTTCGGGGCTCTGGATGGGACCCATATCCCCATCCGTGCCCCGGAGCACAGTGGAGGACGCTTCTTAAACAGGAAGGGCTACCATTCTGTGGTTCTCCAGGCCTTGGTGGACAGCCGGGGCCGCTCCTTGGACATATATGTTGGCTGGCCTGGCAGCACCCACGACGCCCGGGTATTCCGGAAGTCGGGCCTGTGCCGCCGGCTGGAGGCGGGGACCTACATCCCCCAGCGGGAGATCCCTGTGGGGGACACCACTATGCCCCTCTGCGTCATCGCAGACGCGGCATACCCACTCCGGCCCTGGCTCATGCACCCTTACACGGGCCATCTGTCAGCCAGCCATGAGCGCTTCAACATGCGCATTAACCACATGTGCCAGGTGGTTGAGCGCACATTTGGCTACCTCAAAGAGCGCTGGAGGTGTCTCCTCACCTGCCTTGATGCGGGTCCCACCAACATCCCCCAGATTGTGGGCGCGTACAGCACACTCCACAACCTGGTCGAGAGCAAGGGGGAGGCATTCTTTCAGGGCTGGGCTGTGGAGGCTGGCAGGGCTGACATGCAGCCACCCGCTGCCCCCAGTTGCCAGGTGGATCCCAAAGGGATCCGGGTCCGGGAGGCCCTGCAGGCCCATTTTGACGAGGCCGCGAGGTGAACGCTGGCAGGCACCCCACTGCACTCCCCACATCCTCCACAACACTCCCTGCCCCTATGCCCACACCACAGAGCACCCAAGAGCACCCCCCCGACTTTTCTTGTAAATAAAAATAGACGTTGTTGGTGAAACCAGAAAACATAGAACTCTTATTATTATTATTATATTATTTACAACCAATATAAATAAATATTATATATATTATATGATGATAAGCAAAAAAAAGGGGAAGACAAGGGAGGGGAGAACTATTTACATGGGGGGGGCAGGTATCCTAAAATAACAGGGGCTAATACAAAGTGTACACAAAACACAAGTAAAAGGGGATATGTACAAAGGGGGGGGCACATCCTGGGCCCCACACCCCCTAATGTCCAGCCCTGGGGGTGGGCGGCCACGACCCGTGCCTCGGCCTCAGCCCTGGCCGGGGCTGGCTGGGGGCCGGGTGGACCGGTAAATATGGCCGGCGGGTGTCAGCTGGCCCCAGGTCCCCCTCGGCAGAGGGCCCCTCAGTGGCAGACGGCGGTGCGATGGCAGATGGAGCAGCGGGTGGAGCAGGCAGGGCGGGCAGAGCAGCGGCCGGCGCGGCATGGGGGGCCAGGTAGTCGGCTATGCGCTCAAAAGTGCGCATAAAGGCCCCCCCCGTCTCCTGGCGCCAGGCCAGCACCTGCTTCTGCAGATAGAGGCGCCGCTCCTCCACCCGCAGGTGCTGCTCCAAGACCTCCAGCTGCCACCGGAGGATCGCCAACACATGGGGGTCCGTCGCTGTCCATGGGTGGTGCTGGGTCTGCCGTCGTCCCTGCCCTGGGGCTGGCCGGTGCTCCGCCGAGGGGCTGGCCTGGAGTGATGGCCCCGATGGGCTCTCCGGGACCACTGACACCTCGCTGGCGCTCTCCGGTCCCTCCGATGGTGCAGCTGTGGAACACAGGAGGGGAAGAAGAGTGGAGACAGCCGTTAGTGTGGGCCCCGAGCTGTGGCCCTTTTCCCCCCACCCCTCTGCTGCTGGTTCCCCATCCCCGTCCCCGGGAGATGCTGCTGCTGTTGATAGGTGTCCCACCCCATCCCCCGGGGGACCCTAGGTTCCGCTCCCCCCATCCCCAGGGATGGGGCATGGCACTGTCGTGCTGGGGGAGCAGGGGCTGATGCAGTCTTCTGAGGGACATGCCACTGCTGTCCTTGGGGCCATGGTCATCTGGGCATGTGGAGGGCCCTGTCATGCCTGTTGCCCCCGACCCTCAACCCCAGGGGTGTGCACCGGGGGGGTACATACCTGATGGTCCGCTCCCACGGTCGGGGGACACCCTCTGGGCGGACGCCCTGCTGGAGCTCCGGGACGGGATGGCGATCCGGAGTCCCCCATCGCTGGAGGAGGATCCCCCCTCCTCCTCCTCTTCTGGTGTCCTAGGGATGGGCTCCTGGGGGGGTCCCTGGGGTGTGGGGCTTGCCTCCGGGGCGGACTCTGCCTCCTGGGCCTGCTGGGGCTCCTCGGCTGAGGTATCAAGAGTGGCCGGAGGGGAGGAGGTGTGCCGGGGGCCCAGGATTTCCCTGAGCTCCCTGTAAAAGGGCCAAGTGACGGGGGCGGCCCCAGATCGGCTGGCCCCATCCCGGGCCGGGGCGTATCCCTGCCACAGCTCCTTAACCTTACTCCTGACGTGGTCAGGAGTGCAGGCAGGGTGACCCCGGGCGGCCAGGCCCTCGGCCAGCCGAGCGAACACATCCGCGTTCTGCCTCTTGCTCCCCATTACCTGGAGCACCTCCTCCTCGCTCCAGAGCCCCAGCAGGTCCCAAAGCTGAGCCTCCGTCCAGGAGGGGCCCCGCTGCCGCTTCCCGGGCTGGCTGCCAGCCTGAGATCCCTGGCTCCCCTTGGGGGGGTGCCCTGGGGTCGCTTGAGGGGCTGGCGGGCGGCCATCGCAGCGGGGGGCGGTGTCTCTGGGCTGCTGCGAGATGTGCAGGCCGGCCGTGTGGCTTTGCTGCCGCCTGCACGCTCTCTCAGCTTCCTGCACAGGAAGGCAGGGGGCGGGGACCTTTAAGGGGCCGCTGCACGCGGCAACCATCGAGCTCAGGGGCTGGAGAGAACGTCTCTCAACCCCTCAGCTGATGGCCGCCATGGCGGACCCCGCTATTTCAATGTTGCGGGACGCGCATCGGCTACATGTGCCCTACTTCGACGTTGAACGTCGAAGTAGGGCGCTGTTCCCATCTCCTGATGGGGATAGCGACTTCGATGTCTCGCCGCCTTACGTCGATGTCAACTTCGAAATAGCGCTCACCACGTGTAGTCGTGGAGGGCGCTATTTCAAAGTTGGGGCGGCTACTTCGAAGTAGCCGGCACGTGTAGACGCGGCTATTGTGAGCTCCAGAAGCAATTTAAAGGGCCGGGGCTCTGTCCCCTGCCGCTGCTCCAGTAGCAAGAACAGTGGCTGAAGCCTCAGCAGTTTTGAATCACTGGCCCCCAGGGCAATTGACACCTTTGTCTCCCCTCTTCCATCAGCAGGATCTCTGGATTGTGGGTAGTTGGACTCAGCCCCACATAATGCAGTTTAGGGATCACAGCTTGTGATCCAGCCTTCGGCAATTCTTCGCCGAAGGTTACAAATGAGTGCAGTGTCTCAAGCCATAGATTAACAAAGCCAGGTGCTGAGATCTCAGATTCTACTAACCCTGGGCTTACATTGCCATGTAGACAGGCCCTGAGTTTCATTTTAGTCCCTGCTCCATGTTTCTGTCATGCAACCCTTACTCCAGGCAGATAGGATATATTGCTAAATAAGCCCCTATATTGTGTATATGTCGAGAGGGACAGACACATATATAATAATAGTGTTTTGTGTGGACAGCCAGCATGCAACCTCTGTTACAAACTCCCTGAAAATACACACACACACACACACACACACACACACACAATCATCCCTAATAAGCACCAGCCTCAGATGTTCTCTTTTCCTTCTCTCTTTCGTCTGGGAGTGGCAATCTGTCCTCAGTCACTGTCTGGGACACGACTTGACAGTTTACCTCAGGAACGGGCCTGAGGTTCCCCAGATGTGTCTAGTGAAGTAACTGTTTTCCTGGCGATGACAGAACTCTGGCAAGATGCCTGATGAAAATACTAAGGTGGGATTCTGGGTTTGTTTCTTTTAAAGAGGGGGAAAGCCACGCAGCAGCAGCCGCTCAGGCAAGAAACCTCTGGCTTCTTTCTGGATGGCAGGAGCACTGCCGTCTGCAGCAAAGAGGATGAGAGGTCTTAATGGAATGACAGCTTGTCTCCTACACAAGCCATCCATTGGAGGTTGTTCCTTTGGCCCAGCCATATTTTCTCGCTCTTCAGATACTGTATTCCTATATCATGTGCAGGAACCCATGCTCACGATTAACGTGCTTGTCTTTAACACTGGCAACATATAGCTCAGTGCTCATATTAGGCTCTGGAATGAGATCAGTCCCTAGTGACTCTCGGTATAGCAAAATAATCCCAGTTTAATTCAACTTTTATCCTTCCTCTTTCCCCTGGCTCCATATTTCCTGAGCTGCCACATTTTAAGCACTCATCTGCTGCACAAATCGACCCTTGTGAAAAGGAAAGTCCCCCTCTTAAGTGAGGCACAGAAGGCTGAGTGATATGTTGCTGGTATTTCTTCCCCCTGCTTTTGGGGGGTAGTGCAGATGTTCTCAGCGTACTGTGAACCGAGGACACAATTTTCAAAACCACCTAAATGGCTAAAGTGAACTGTGTCTGGTTGCCTTAAGATGCAGCTAGGGTCATTGTAAGATTTTCAAATGCACCTATGCATTTCACTGCCTTTGCAGAAAACTTCTTTTTGAGCGAGGGCTTTTCTGAGCCCAGTATAGCCACCGCTTTCATATCAGGCATTCTATCATTCAGAACTCTCAAATAACCGGCATTTTAACCATAAGTAAATTTTACTTATGTTTTCCACAAGTCCAGTAAGTAGGGTGAAAGCAAATACAAATAAATGCAGCAAATACAAGCTTATTGTACAGTGTACAATCCTGTTGTTGCATTGCTAAGTCTAACTCTCTATTATCCAGAATATTTGAATATCCGGCAAACTCCTAGTCCCAGGGCTGCCGGACATGAAAGAGTTTACTGCATGTGGCCTTTGCAAGGCGAAGGATGGTCCACTGATTACCATGTTCATCTGGACTGTGGGAGATAATCCCTATGAACGTGGGCAAATCACTCATTTTCTGGGCCTTCATTCTCCATTTGTGAAATGGGGGGAATCCCACAGGCCAACCTTCTACCCACGTCCTGAGGGGAAGGTGCAGGATGAAATTTAAGGTGCTTACCTCTGAGGAGAGAGGAGAGAAGTAAACAAATGATTTGGCTTCTTGAATATGATGCCGGGAGGGAGGAACAGACTGTCCTGTTTAGAAGCAGACTGTTAGAAGCAGTCTTGGGACTAATTTATTAAGTCATGAGCTTTTGTGGGAAACTCACACACACAAACACACATATAATCATCACTAATAAGCACCAGCCTCAGACTTTGTCTTTTCCTTCTCTCTTTCACCTGGGAGTGGCAGTCTGTCCTCAGCTGCTGTCTGGGACATGACATAACAGTTTACCTCAGGACCAGGCCTGAATTTACCCAGGTGTGTATAGCTAACTACCCAAATAAATTTATTTAAAAAACAAATATCAATAAACGTGTCTTGCTGCTCCTGCGGGTTACTGCCTCTCAGGACCTACCGGACTGCTTGTTATTTGTGAAGTGACAGACTAATACCACTCCCCCTCTGAGACTTCTGTCCTGTTTGAGGTGCTTTTTGAATTTTGAAATTTCAATTTGCAATTTTTTTAATACTGGGGCAGAGATGGAGGAGGTCTTTTATGTTTTGAATAATTAGCCCCCATCCTTTTATGCCACCTTTAGTTTCTCTTCACATCATACACTAGCAGGAGTTACTGCGAGTCCTTCAAACCCCAGGGGAAGAACATCAGTAGAAGCAGCAGCAACATTTCCTTTATGCACACCTGAATCCAGCTGTCAAACTGCCAGCAAAACTGCTGTGTGTTTTCACCCCTCTCTATGGGCTTCTCACATACAGAACTGACTCTAACTACTAGGCAATGCCTCTCTGGGTTCTGCTCATTGTGAAAAGCAAACACTAAGGCCCAGATTCAGGAAGGTGCTTAAGCACTTACCTAATTCAAAGCATGTGAATAGTCCCATTGATATTATCTCTGTCATCTGACGCTAAAACCTGTTGAAGCCCTACATGTGTTTAAAATGAGGCCCATGCTTAAGTATCTCACTTAGATGGGATCACAAACTTGGTCCAATCCATCTAATGCTTCATGAATAGCTTATTTATTTCTGCTTTCATCCCATTCTCTCTTTTCCCTTTCATTATCTTTACATAAAATCGCTCATTGTATGATGAGCCAATGAAGCAGCTGTTCTGGTTAAGAGTCAGATCCTGAACTAACTGAAGACGCTCTATTGATACATAGATTATAAACCTGGAAGGGACTATTAGAATGATGCAGTCTACTGTCCTGTCAGAGACAAGCCAGAGAATCTCACTTGCAACAAACATTATGTTAGAATCCCAGAATCCTGGTGTAGGAAGAGACCTCAGGAGGTCATTGAATCCAGCTCCCTGCCCAAAGCAGGACCAACCCTACCTAAGTCATACCAGCCAGGACTTTGTTAAGCTGGGACTTAAAAACCTCTAGGGATGAAGATTCTGCTACCTCACTAGGTAACACATTCCAGTAGTTTCTACCCTCCTGGTGAAATAGGTTTTCTTAATATCTAACCCAGACCTCACCCTCTGTAACTTGAGACAATTGCTCCTTGTTCTGCCATCCCTCCCTGCTGAGAACAGCCTCTCTCCATCCTCCTTAGAAACTCCCTTCAGGAAGTTGAAGGCTGCCATCAAATTGCCCCTCACTCTTCTCTTCTGCAAACTAAAGAAGCCCAAATCCACCAGCCTCTCCTTTTAGGTCATGTGCTCTAGCCCCTAATCATTTGGTTGCCCTCTGCTGGACCCTCTCCAAAGCATCCACACCCTTTTTATACTGGGAGGACCAGAACTGGACACATTACTCCAGCTGTGGCCTCACCAGTGCCGAATAAGAGGGAATAATAACTTATCTAGATCCGCTCGAAATGCTCCTCCTAATGTACCCCAATATGCCATTAGCCTTCTTGGCTACAGGGGTACACATTCTGCAAGTGAGCTGGATCATAGATGTTGGAAAGACATCCCAAGTCATTGGAAGTTTTGCTTTTGATGTCAGTGGAAATAGAATCATACTATAGGTTCATACCAGGTAACTGGTAGGGTAGGTCAAAGGTAGGTGAGCATGGCCTCATTGGTGACACATGGAACAAGGAGGCAGCTATGCCAGCTTCTATTCATTCTTCTGTCTTGCTGAGTAACCTTGGGCAAATTGTTGGCCACTCTGACTCAGTTTCCCCAACATTAAAGTTAGAATGGTATAAATAATGACCTTCCTTTATAAATGATACCAAAGCAATGTACATGTAATGCAGACACCAGCATACTTCAGTGGAATTTTGCTCCAGCTGCGTAACGCCTAAGTTCTATTACCAGATATAATGTATATAGCAAAAACAACTCCATTTGGTTGTCTTTGCCTTGAAAGAAACTCAACTGGAAAGGTAGGAGGTGCTGAGAATGACACTTGCATTGGACAGAGTCTACTTACTCCAATCTGAGCCATATAACTCTGGATTTAGTCCTCCTTTCTCTGTTGGGAACACATAGCTTTATCGTTGAGTCACGGGGAGGGAAACATTTGTTGACTAGCTATAAATCAGCCATTATTGAACACAAAGAGGCCCCTTCAGCAGCCCTTAGCTGTAATGCTGTAATTGGAGTGGAGCATATAGGGGAAGATTAAGCGCTCGGAGAGGGGAGCATAAAACTATATGAAACACATAGGATGGCAATGAAAATTTAAAATAAAAAAACACCCTGCAGACTATGCACATGATAATTCAAAGCAAATGGGAGTCTATTTCCCCAGGTTAGACAACTGCAGCTTGTTTGCTAGCTGTACGACATTAACCAGTGATCCTGAACTGGGCTGGTCAAAAACACTTCTTGAATGATGTATGTGCCAGCCAGCCGGGGTTGTTTCTTAAAAACTTATTATTATTTAAAATATGTTTTTGCTCTTTTCCCTATGTGGAAGAACAATGACTATGTGCCTGAGACATATCTCATAGCATCTATTAGATGTGTTTGACAGACAGCACACATCATAACAACTGACTGGATGGGATGTGGCCATGCCCTTAAAGATGCTTGAACTTAGAAGGCAGATACTAGGAATGTGTGGCTAAGTGGCGGTTTATCTCTAAAGTCTTACATATGGGGGAGTATGGGTAATTGCCCACAGGCAGGCTTGCACCTGGGGCCACTGGAGTTTGCCACATGAGCCCCTAAAAGTTGTGTGAAAAGGGTGGCTTGACGCTCAAACCATAGAAGCCCATACATGAAGCTCCAGGGAGCCCACATTCAAGTCTGTCTGTGGGCAGTTAAAAGTGGGGGCTTGTCCTGTACTCTAACTGGGTCTCAGAAGCTGGCTGGGGCCGGGCGGTGATGCTTCAGGTGGCAGGAGCAAGCAATCAAGTGTAAGAGAAGGTCAGTTCCTTTCCTGCTGCCTACTTACCCCAGGAGGGAGAAAGGGAGTGTTACTTAGTGGATACAGAACTAGACTAGCATTTGGAAAACCTGTTTTTAATTCCCAGCTCTGCCACTGGCTTGCTTAGTGATCCTGAGCAAATCAAGTCACCTCATTATGCCTCAGCTACCCCTTTTTCTGTAAAAATTAGGCATAAAGACACCAACCTCCTCTGAAAAGTTGAAAAGGAGTGATATGAAAGCTCAGAATTATTATCCCCCCCCGCTAGCATCAGCCAGTTACTAATCACATATCCGAACTATCCAACCCTGGCTTTGCTCAGCCACCTGTACTGGTATGTTGGTCCCTCCCCACTCACGCAATCAAGATATTCCAGGAGGAGCAGATTCATTGGGTTTGCTGGGTGAAACAGGATACATGACCTGGAATCTCATCAAGCCACGACTTTACAGTAAACCAAGTCATGGAAACCTTATCGGCGGGTTCTAATTCCAGTTTTGATACTGACTCCTGCAGACCATGAGTATGTTGTGCCCGGGGAATTCTCCAGGGGTTAAGGTGGATGCTTTCAGAGAGGGAAATGTTGTCTGTCTTGAATATGATATATGTTTTCCCAGGGCAGGTGGGATGCCCAAAGGGCTTTGAAAATTTACCCTCAGCCTTGCCTGCTCCTGCAGGCTACTGCATTTTCAGCAAGTGCAAATCTAGTGGGAATGTGACACAATATACAGGGATCTGCACAAGAAAGGCTACAGGACAGTGGGCTTGACTCTCTGGTATGCTAAGGCTTCATTTCATCACTCTGGAAATATAAAGAGGCCATAAATTGGTGAGAAATGCCTCCCCTGGGGATATCCCTGTACGGGGGTTCTCCCCAGAGGGGGTAGAGTTGCAGTCATAATTCTACATGCATGATATAGAGACCGTATTGCAGGAGAGTATGATCACACTGCACTGTGTTATGGCAATTTTCTGCTTGCCAGGGCCCACAGGGATCCATGAGAAACTGAACAAACTTGAGCAGCCCTGAGGTGGCTCTAACTTAAAACAGTCACCAGACTGGACTCTGCACAGCCCCAGAGTACAGGAGGAGGCTTATGGCTAATTTAACTCCCTGTGCCCCATTTCTGTCTCATATACTGGAATTGAGTAACTGAGAAAATTGGCCCCCATATTTCAATTGTCCTGTGGCTAAATGTGATCTCTGTGGCTTTTGAAGCTGGGGATGCTGGATGAGAAGGAAAGTTTACTTGTGTGTCATATAGAAGGCATGAGTAGCGTGACTGGCCCTGCCACAGAGCAGTCACTAGACTGGAGATTCCATTTGCTTTAAATTATGGAGAAATCATCAGCGGTACATACTATATTGCAGTCGAAATCCTGCTTTTCTATCATCGATCGGCCGATGCTGCTGTATGCTAGCCTGAAAGGGAAAGGAAGTGACTTCTATCTTGGCTTTATTTATCTGAATAATTTCAGGGCAGCTCATGGGCATTCACTATTGCCAGTTCTCACATTTGCTGTATTTTTTAAATCTCCAGCTCCTGGAGTCATGTGAATGTGAGAGAATCTCAGCTAATGGTAAAAAAGAAAAAAAAAAGAGGGAGAGTACAAAATGCCATTTAAAGGTTGCAAAATCAGATAGATAAATCATAGAATCCTAAGTCTAGGAGGGACCTCAGGAGGTCATCGAGTCCAGCCCCCTGCTTCCAGCAGGATCAACCCCAGCTAAGTCATCCCAGCCAGGAGTTTATGAAGCTGGGACTTAAAAACCTCTAGGGATGGAGATTCCACTGCCTCTATAGGCAACACATTCCAGTGCTTCAACACCCTCCGAGTGAAAGAGTTTTTCCTACTATCCAGCCTAGACCTCCCTCACTACAACTTGAGACCATTTCTTCTCATTCTTCTATCTGTCACTACTGAGAACAGCTTCTCTCCAGCCTTTTTAGTACCTCGCTTCGGGAAGTTGAAAGTTGCTGTCAAATCCCTCCTCACTCTTCTCTTCTGCAAACTAAAGAAGCCCAAATCCCTCAGCCTCTCCTCATAGGCCATGTGCTGCAGCCACCTTATCATTTTATTTATCATCTTGTAATATTGTGATTTTTAGGTTACATTTGGTGATTTCTGAGGTCTTAGGCCCTGACTGCTGAACACTTCAGGTTAGCAATATGCAATTGACCAGATGAGATACTGGTTGAAACTCTCTTGTCCAGCACAGTTGGGACCTGGCTGGTGCTGGATGAGAGAATTTGCCAGACGACGGGAGGTCAATATTTTCTAACACATTAGAAACACTTCCACTGCTTACTCAACTCTTAGATGACATTTAGGGGTAACTTACAACTAAACAGCCCAGAGCACTGAGGCAGGACTGGTGGCTATAAACACGGGAAACTTGACCACGCGCACGGTAAATGGTCACTCGGTTAACTAAAATCATGCCGGATTACAGATTTTTCTGGCTGAGAGAGTTCCAGAATAGAGAGGTTCAGCCTGTCCTAGAAATCTCTAGCCACCTTATGTTTGAAAGCCATCATTCCATGTAGGCACTGAGCCTGCTACCAAAAATCTGCCAGAAGACAAACCCAGAAATGGTATTTGTACTCCTGAATGTGAAGCAGCACTAGCATGACTTAAATAAGCAAGGCCATATCGAAAATGTGAGCCAGTTGGTGATCCTGCAGATTTCTCCAGGAAGAAGGAGTTTGGGATTTCAGAAAAACACTGTTATTTATCAATCAGAGCAAGGACATCATGGAGACAAAACAGTCTGTAAGTCACAGAATTCTAATACGCTGCTCTGTGTCCCTGTCCCTTACTCACCTACTTCCTGCAAGCCACTTGCAGGTGGCACAAAAACGCACAGTACCACAATAGCATCTCATTGTTTTCCAGACTATTGTGCAATTGGGGAGGAGTTGCATCTTGATTGGATTCCACTTCTGGAAGTGACTTTTAACATGCTGAGTCAGTGCAGGCCCTGAGAGGTCACCTCAGGATTCACTTGTGCTGAAAGCCAACCTTGGACTGGATGGAAGTAAGCATCATTATCGGGAGATTCTCTTCTTGTGTCTATCTGCTCAGATGGAAACCACATGATGCCGTCCCCTGATTTAAACTGTGCCTGTATAAGTTAGTCATGTACTGGATACTTGAAGATTCCCATGGTTACCATAACGGGTTCTGCCCACATCTAAACTGATGGTCATTATTTATTGAATTAGTTTGCCTGGCATTTTTTTTTTCCTTTCAAAGGCCTATGCCAGAAGTTTTAGAATTTATGCAAACACTGGAGTAAAACAGATGCGAGCCCTGGTAAAAGGCAAAGCATAAAGGAGAAAACGGAAACCAGAACAAGGAACAAGACAAACCAAGTGAATCCAACTATAACTTTTTTCTTTTCCTTTGAATATCAGCGTGTTTCCCTACTGGATATTTCCACTGACTTCCAGCCTAATTTGGAAGGGTTTCTTGGGATCTGCTTCAAAGAGAACAGAGCGTTTTAAAAAAATGACATTCAAATAGGATGGCTTGAGGCACAGCCCAAGTCAATAGTCCTGGCCCGGAGGCTGTGCCAGTTCTGAACTCTGCTCAACTGTCCTCCCTATTGTTTGTTCTGTTTAGATACCTCACACATTAATTCCACAACTGGATCATGTGTGTCAGCATCCCCCACACCGTACCCCACCCTGTCTGGTGCCATCCCATCCCCCTGGATTGCTCCAATCTCCCTCATATTATTGTCAGGAGACCAACAAAAACACCAAACACTTTCATGCTTGCTGAGCCTCGACTGGGACACTTCCAAAGCAAAAGAAGCCATGAGGGACGGCGGGTGAGACAGAAGGAAAGTGGTCTTTTGAGCGTTCTTTTCTTGGAAAGGGGAATGGAGGTGGGAAGGACCAAGGGATCAATGAAGTCAGGGAGAAGATAGTGGCAGTAAATGAACAAATAGTCACAAGAGCTCAACCCCAAATAAGGTTTCCTGGAGTCCATGCATACAGACACACACACACTTAAAGGCTGCAGAAACAAAACCTAATGGAAACCTTAATTTATAGAGTGTACATCTGTTCTTTTGCTTGCTTTTTACACCTGGCAAAATGACACTGTGTATCCACCCAATGAGAAGGAGGCAGGAACCCACCAAACAACACCACTCCAGGATCAATTAGAGCAATGAGGAAGATGTTCAGCTAAACACGAGACAATCAGAAAGAGAGGACCCATGGAAAATGATCAGCTGTCAGGAGGATAAGTAAAGCATCAAAGTTCCCTGACCGGGAACTCAGGTGAATAAATTCCCCGTCTCCCACGCAGAGACCTCGTGTAATGTCCCCGTTGCCAAACCTGGGAAAACAAGGCAAAATTTGGTGTTTTTTTTTTCTTCAACCTCACTTGGCTTGTGAGTAAATGTGAGTTGGCTCCTTTTTTGTTTTGTATGGTGGTCACCCCAGGAACATAGGTACAAACATTCCCTACTCCAGCCACATGTTCCTTCTCATCCTGATCTCCTCTTTGGATCTGAGGCAGTAGATCAATTTCCATGCAAATCCAATCCTTGGCGTCTTCACTGAGATTACCAACAGCCATTTGCTCCAGATGGGCTTGATTGGGTTTACACCAGTGTAAAGGAAATTGAGATCTGGGCCACAGGGTTTTAAGTATCCTCCGTTGTGATGGTAGGGCTTGCAGTATGGATATATGTTTATAGGAGAAAGACTTCCACTTATTTCATGCAGCCCAATGAATGTCTGTTAGTTAGGAATGACCTTCAGGTACTACTGCATGGAATGGATCCAATATGGTTTTGGATATTAGGAAAAACTATTTGTAAAGAGTAGGAAAAACTATTTCACTAGGAGGATGGTCAAGCTGTGTAATGCGTTGCCTAGAGAGGTGGTGGAATCACCATCTCTTGAGATTTCTAAGCCCCCAGTTTGACAAAGTCCTGGCTGGGATGACTTAGTGGGGGTTGATCCTGCTTTGGTGCAGGGGCTGGACTTGATGACCTCCTGAGGTCCCTTCCAGCCCTAGGGATCTATAACTCTATGATTCTGAGCCAGTGCTAGATCTTCCGGACAGTCCAGCAAATGGACTCCATTTATGCTGACAGTCTGTTCGTTTCAGATGTTCAACCAACAGCCTTGATGAAAAAACCCCAAAAACAAACAAACAAGAAAAAAAAAACCCACGGTTGCTTGGTTTCAAAACTGAGTCACCTGTTGAGAACTGTACTTTGTTCTATTAGACAGAAAACGGTGCCACTGCCTTTAGCCAGAGTGACTTATCTATGGAGATGTCATGCACTGGGATGAGCCTTTGGACAGACTGTTTCTCATTTTTGAAAGGTAGTGGTCTCACCTCAGAAAGGGAAGACACAAGAGATCTAGAAAGACAAGAGCAGAAGATGGGAGGGAAAAGGCAGGAAGGTCAGGTCATCTCCCATCTCCCTTGGGAGGCCTTTGGTGCCCAGAGTAGAAATTGATGTAACAGCCTGTTGTGATTGATCCATGAGTTTTACTGCAAATAGCACCTGGAGGGGCAATGTGTTTTCAGAGATGTGGTTTTACAATCTTTGGCAACCCACTAATGAAACAGTTTTTAAGGAAATTTTAAACTAAGGTCCTGTAAATTCAGTAACTGGCAGTATGGACCTGGGATTGGCAAATGGCTGTTAAGTGGCTTCATTAATACAGTAGTGTCTCAATTTACGAAAGGGCTGTGCTCTCACGCACCCTCACATAACCTGAATTTTGCGCATTTCAAGGGTTTACTGTACTGGAATGGTTCTTTAACTGGGTCAATGTTCTGCTAACAGGTCTGGCAGGCTTTTTCACTCTGAAGTCGAGCTTTATCTGGAGAAAGCAAAGCCAGAGAACAGGGCTAGGAGAGGCAAAGGGTAAACAGTAGTGTCCCCAAAAACTGAGTATCCTATGCAGCTGTGTATTCTGCATTTGGGTAAGGATGGATCTGTGTAGCAGCACCTGTAGCAACCTGCCTATGCCTCACACCAGGCCAGCAGTCAGTTCATGAGAGCTCCCACCTCTTACACTACTTTGCCACTACTGGGCACATTTCCAAGTGTTTGGAACTGTCAAAGCTGTTCCCAGCTCTGGCACTTGGAGTGCAAAAGGTGGGGGACCACAAGACCCCTTGACAATGCCTTGCCTCTATACAAGATAAAGCATACTTGGTTGCTAGATGTTACACAGCAGCTTAAAAAAAAGGAGATGAAAGCACAGAGAATTACTTCCTTGGGATTCAATTTAAAAGTTACGGTGTACATGAAGGTACGTCAGCCAGTGTCAGACATGGTGCACTAAACCCAAACCCAATAGAAAAGGAAAAAGAAAATGATTGTTTCTGACTAAAACTTTTCCTTTACATATCTGTATGCCTGATCTCCTTGTGGCCTGGATATTTACTGAACTTCTTAAGCCTGCTCAGTCTTAAACATCTCTGTGTCTCTCTTTGATCACACAAAAGACCCTCTCAGCAAGTAACTGTTTCAATTCAAAAATGCCCCTCTCTCTTCCCCTTGGCTCAGCTGGCTGCTTGCCAACAGAGAGCCCACTTTCTCTGGGTCTAACCCTTTACAGGCATTCATTCATGCCAGGAACTGAGCTAGTAAAATTTTTCAGTATTTTTGATTTTTTGTTGAAATATTATGTTTCTGCAATGGGCTAAGGTTGCAGGTTCAAACGTGCATAGAGAATCAATACTTGAAAAATGTATCTGTGACTTTTAGGGCATTTTTTTTCTACTGCTTCCAACCAAAGATTACTATAAAAGTCTTCAAGAGCCAAAACCCCAGACAGAAAGCAAATTACAGCGTATATACAACTTTTCCTGCTTTCTACTATGTATCTAACCCTCCGCAGATGGGCTGAATGGCTTTAGTCTAATGTCTGATGGTTTCATTTGCAAGGATAGCCCTCTTCTGTCTGTAGGAATTGCAGGCAATTTCCACTTGGACATGCTAGTTCCCCGTGGAAAACCAGTCTGGTTACTGTACCTCGCCAAGGCAAATGTTTGCAAGGGTTTTCTTTAACCAGGGTTTGTGGAAAACCTCGTTCTTGGGAAAAAAAAACCCGACTACAACAACTTCCTGGTTGTTGGTCAATTCACTGTCTTGGAATGAGCCACTTCACCCACCACTGGGATAGGGTAGCAGAGCACATGAGACATTTGAGGTCATCCCAAAGGAAACGTTACGTGATGTGCTGGTAATTTTAGGTTTGCTCTACATTGTGTGCTACACGTTAGATCGGGGTCAGTAACTCCCAGCACTGATGCAAAAAGTGGCATTTGGGCCAATTTGCATGGGCATGCAAGGCAGAAGCTCAGCCCCACCCTTCCTCCCACACGTAGCTGGGAGCTTGCTCAAAGGTGTGCTGCCTGTGGATTAAGACAAGACCATCTGCGGCTACTAATCACCACCTAACCAGTAAAGCACTGCATCTTCATTTATTTATTAATACAGCTGTTGTAAGCAGGACTGTTAGGCTACATCCACACGAGCACAAATCTTCGAAATGGCCGTGCAAATTTTGAAGATTACTAATGAAGCGCCAAAATGCATGTTCAATGCCTCATTAGCATGCTGCCGGCCGTGGCTCTTTGAAGTTGATGCATTTTGCTGCCGCGCGGCTCGTCCAGACAAGGGGTCCTTCTCGAAAGGACCCCGCCAACTTTGAAATCCCCTTATTCCTATCTGCTGATTTCGAAGGTGGCAGGGTCCTTTCAAAAAGGACTCCAGTCTGGACCAGCCACGTGGCAGCGAAAAGCAGCAATTTCGAAAAGCCGTGGCCGGCGGCATGCTAATGAGCCACTGAATATGTATTTCAATGCCTATTAGTAATCTTTGAAATGACCATTTGCATGTCCCTTTCAAAGATTTGTGCTAGTGTAGACACGGCCTTAGTGACTTTACCAAGTATCACCGGCACTCGGACTGTACATAGAGATCAAAAGACCAAATTTCAGTACGCTGCTTTGGAAAGGTTGCTGACCCCTACCTTAGAGCTTCAGTGGTCAGCGCTTTTGAAGTGAGCCATGGTTCGTTTTTTGAGGAACTGCTGTGTATTTTTCTCACTTTCATACACCAGATTGGAATCTGCCATTAAGACCTTGTCTCAGCATGAGCAGCAACTAAGTGAGGACATAGAGGTTAAAAACAAAAAAAAGTGGATGTATTCCTTATAGCTCTGCATAATGTCCAAACCAATATGATAGCAAGCATGGTGTCTTGAACATGAACATAGAAATGCCATCTGGTTTAGCTCAGCAAGTGAAAGCTGACCATACATGGGTTTTTTTAGGTCTGGGAACTCAAGTGGGAAATTTCCCCAAAATCAGACTTTTGTGGCATTGCAAGTATCCAACCAAGACGGAGGATACTGACACATCAGTTTTTTCCACTTCAGTTCTTCTTCTAAATCCAATCTCAGTAAAAACTGAAGCTGGTCAGAACCTCACCACTGAATCATTTTGTGCTGCAAGAAATGAGATGTGTCCGGGGAGGAGGGATGAAATGCAGACATTTTTTTAATAATTTTTCCCATTCTTGATCAGTTTGAATCAAAAGCAGGAAATGAAGGACACAACAATGAATTCAAACATTTAATGAATTTATGGGTAAGCTCTTCAATATACAAGTTGAATCTCTCTCGTCTAGCACCCTCGTGACCTGACACGTTGAATGAGAGAAACTGCCAGACCACAGGAGGTCAATATTGTCTAGCAGCGTTGCTAACATTTCCACCGCTTATTGGGTTCTTAGAAGACATTTGAGGTAAACGATAGCCAAATACCAGCACTGACCACTGAAAACTAAAACTGGTGGCTGTAAATAAACTTTATGGAACTGCAGGAAACTTGACCACAGCCATGATAAATGGTCGTCTGGCTGATTAAAATAATGCCAGATTATGGATGTTGCTGGACAGGAGAGTTCCAGATTAGAGAGGTTCAACCTGTAGTTCCACTGAAGGTCTTGCTTCCTTCTTACCTCTCCTTAAAACAATGCTTCTGTTATAGTTCTAATAAGAAATTAACCAACTAGCTAGTGCCAGGAAGGGAATCAGTTGAGAATAAATAACCCAACTTTTTGGCAATGCAATTCTTTCTATCACAAAATGTGGTTTTGTGAAAATCAGTATTTTCTTCAGGAAAATGTTGATTTTGAGAATTCTTTTTCATTTGCTAGCCAGAAAAATTGACATGAAAGCAAAATGTGATTTTGGCAAGCCATTTTATAATGCAAAATGTCATTCCAGCATGTTGAGACATTATGCTGCAATTAAAAATGTCTGAAAGTTCTACTTCGGTTTCTCTGATTTTGAATCATTTAGGGTTTTTTTTTTTATTTTCCAAAAAATGTTTTAGTAGTTGGGATTTTTATTGGGATTCCAATTGGAAAAATAATTTTACATTGTTAAAATTTTTAACAAAAGAAAAAAAGTCCATTTTCTGAACAGCCCTAGGCATTTCTGGTAGGGCACCTCTAATTATGGTTGATTTTCACTTCCTGCTAAGAGACCTGTTATCAGTTACTTATAATTTTCCATACTTGGTTTTTGCCTCAGCCTGATCCTTTTGTTTAGTTTTATGCTAATTTTCAATCAAAAACAGTTCAGTTGTTTCCAAGACTGTGTTTGGGGAGAAATACATAGTTTTGCCCAGGTTAAAAATATTTCTTACTATAGTTTCACTGGCAAAATTGACTACCACCAGGCTTTGGAGCAGGACCCAGAAATTTACCTGGGGCAGCAGGCATTTGAAGAAGGGCTGTGACTTTTACTACCTTTGTGGAAATCTGCCCAAATTTGGCCGAGTTATTAATAGGGGATAAAATTACAGCTTGTGCATGCTCAGTAGAGGCCTCTCCAATTTTAGCAGCTAAAATCTGTGATTTCCCCCCTCGAGCTCCTAGCGCTGACCACATGGCACTTGCTCCACTGATGCCTCCAACCCAGGGCTCTGGGGGCAGCTGGGTTTTTCCAATTACAGCTGCTCTTATCTGCCAGGCATGGAAACTATGATCTCAGAGATGCTTTCCTTTGCCCCAGTGTTGCAGCATGGAGGAGGAAGCTACCTGAATTGAAGGCAGAGGGGACAAACGGTGGACCACCAGGGAGAGAAAGGAGGATATTGGGACAAGGAGTCGGGGGAGACCAGGATTGCCGGGGAGGGAAGTGACTGGAATGGACTTGGCAAAGAGACTAGGATGGGGAGATGGGCGTGAAAGGCAAGAGACAGGGCTGCCAACAGAACTACCCGGCCCCTAGACAATGGGGGGCTCTGGTTCCAGGCTTCAAGAAGGGGTGGGGCCTCAGGCAGCTGGGGTGGGGCCTAAGGTGGCAGAGGTGGGCGATCATGTAGACAGGGTGGGGTTGGGGACTAGCCTCCCAAGTCAGCCCTTTAGCCAGTGCTGCTTGGGCCTCCAGCAGGGATTTATGGGACTCAAGGCCCCCATCTCTGCCGAGGTAGCAGTGGCAGTGGTCAGGAACTCCAGCCCCTTTAAATTGCTGGACCCTGGGCCACCTGCCCTTTTGCCCCCCGCTGTCAGCAAGTCTGGTAGAGGAACTTCCCTTCTTCAGTGACCCCAATGAGATCTGCAGTAGGGCCGAATCCCTGGTCCCAGAGGCTGCCCTGCATAAAGGGGCTGGGGCGCCAATAAGTTGTGTCCATCGCTGACAAGTCTGCAGGTATCTTGGCCTGGTACCACGTTAGCAATTGCACTTGAGGGACAGTGGAAAAAATGGATGAAAATCTACTCGGTCACTTGAGATTAGGGGAGCTGTGATGATTTCCCTTGGCTAACTCCTAGCCCTGTGCTTTACAGCAGACCTGACGGGTTTGAAATATATGTTATGGTTCCCACGACCTCCAGATAACCCAGAAGGAGGCGTCACCGTGTCAAGGCATGCACAGATAGGAACGCATGTGAGTTCAGAAGAAAATAGGCCAGACGCTCAAGGAGCCCCTTGGCAGTCCCCTCCCTCCCTTGTTCCTAAGTCTGTCTGGAAAGGAGTGAGGGCATTCCCAAGCAGACAGCACTGACGGGCATGCCAAGAACAAACAGGAAGGCTAGGAAAATTGTCTAGAAAATCATGCATATTGCTGATGAGTAGTGTATGTTTGTACTGATTTACACAGATGAAACCTGCATCAGCACCAGTCCCCATTTACACAACCCTGCTCTCGCTCAGCAAAGCGCTTACCCACTTGCTTAAGTTAGTGCTTAATTTGAAACACACGTCTAAATAACCTTAAAATCCCTGGGACGTGAGCTGGTTCTGTGTGTACATGCCACACTGAACGGAGACAGTTAGCTGGACTCAGGCAGGAGTGGTGTAGTTTCGTGGGTGGGTCAGGGGCCTATCACCTATGAGCTCTGGGTTCACACTGTTGACCTACCACATAGGAATACCTTTGGCTAAGACTTGCTTTCTCAGCTGCCTGTGTGTCAGACCTACAGGTTGGAACTCTATGGTCTGGCAACATCTATAATCTGGCATGATTTTAGTTTGCCAGGCTACCACTTATCACGGGTGTAGCTAAGTTTCCTGTGATCCCATAAAGTTTGTTTCCAGCCACAAGTTCTGTCCCTTGGTGTTCTGTGCTGTAACTTGACTCTAATTTACCCCAAATGTCTTCTAAAAGCCCAGCAATCAGTGGAAGTGTTGGTAATGTGCTAGACAATATGGACTTCCTGTGGTCGAGCAAATTCTCTCATCTGGCACCGGTCAGGTCCTGAAGGAGCTGGATGAGAGAGGTACAACCTGTACCAGCCATTACATACCTCACTGGGATGTTATAAGGATGACTGTATTAAATATGAGGTGCTCAGAACCTGTAGTACTGGGGACTGGATAAGTGACTAATGGTAAATGTGTAAAATGCAGGCAGCCCTGGAGTTTTAATCACAGTTCTGCACCTTTCAGGGCTGAAGAATATAAAGAAGGCCTTTTACTGTCTCTCCCAAGCACACTGCTGCATTTGCCATGTTAAAGTCACATGATTCCTTCAGCGTGCAAATCTTCTTCACCTGAGTTTGCTTTAAGCATTGCGTCTTCTTGTCTTATTCAGTTTGTAGCATTAATAATAATATTAATGTCCTAAATTGCACACTGCAGGGGTTGGGATCATTACACTGGCAACAACCAAATTGTCTGTCAGACAGTATAATGGAAAAGTTCTGAGGTCGTGCTCTTTATGCCTAGGGTCCTGGGAGATGAGTTTTCTTAGGTATGAGAGGGAAATACTTTTTTTTAAAATAAAACAGGGAACTTAAAGGCCGTGTCTATACTACAAAAATAACTTCAAAGTTGCTTACTTTGAAGTACAACTTTGAAGTAAGCAACTTTGAAGTTGAGTGTCTACACACACCCTACTTCCAAGTTAAACTTCAAAGTAGGTCACTACTCCATTCCCAGGAATGGAGTAAGGACTTCGAAGTTGGGCTCCTGACTTTGAAGTTAACATTGAAGGAAGGGAAAATGTGTGTAGACTCTCTGCTGGTTACTTCAATGTAGTTTCTAACTTCAAAGTTATTTTTGAAGTTAGTTCCTAGTGTAGATGCACCCAAAGTAATTCTGAATGAAGGTTGGAAAGATGAAAGAGGAGGGAGAATTCTGGAAAAGCAGAACTTTTGGGGAAGTTGGATTTTTTTTTCTGAACAAGAATTGGGCAGTCATAGAAACATGGAACTGGAAGAAATCTCAAGAAATTTTCTAGTCCAGTCACCTGGTAGTGGAGCATGTTTCCCATGAGGTCAACATTGTGGCAATTCTCATGATATTATTGTGAACCTCCTCACGATACCTGATTTGCTTTTTATAGGCCTAACTTCTGGAGTCAGGTCACTGGGTGATAATCTCAGCTTTCACTGGAAAAAGCACATGTCTAGCCATTGTGTTTGTAGAGGGAAAATAGAACACATGAATCCTTAGGGGTTTGAAAACCAAAAGGAAAATAAAAATAATCCAACGTTCATTATTATATTTTAGAAATTATCTCCGGATTTTTCAGGATGAATCATGATTTTTGAATGCCTGAGGGTTTGAAAACCAGAATCAATCATATTAGACGTTTACTGTTTTCAAAGTACCAAAAAAAAACCCCAGCTAATTTAATCTAATTAAATATCACATATTCTTCGGTAGGTGACTAAGGGCGATAAGATAGAGGTTTATAAAAGAGAAAGTAAATAAGGAAGTGTTATTTACTCCTTCAGATAACACAAGAAATTAAATGAAATCAATAGGTAGAAGACTAAAAATAAACAAAAGGAAGTATTTTTTTCACACAATGAAGAGTTAACTGGTAGAACTCCTTGCCACAGTATGTTGTGAAGTCTAAGATTGCGAGAGGGTTGAAAAAAGAGCTAGCTAAATTTCTGGAGGATAGGTCATGGAATCATAGGCCTAGAAGGGACCTCAGGAGGTCATCGACTCCAACCCCCCACTTCCAGCAGAATCAACCCCAGCTAAGTCATCCCAGCCAGGGCCTTGATAAGCCAGGACTTAAAAACCTCTAGACAACGCTTCACCACCCTCCCGGTGAAGTAGTTTTTCCTAAGATCGAACCTTCTTCTCTTCTTCTGTAACTTCAGACCAATGCTCTTCGTTCTTCCATCTGTCTTCACTGAGAACAGTTTCTCTCCATGCTCTTTAGAGCTCCCCTTCAGGAAGTTGAAGGTTGCTATTAAATCATTCCTCACTCTGGAAACTAAACAAGCCCAATTTCTTCAGCCTCTCCTCATAGGTCATGTTCTCCAGCCCTTTAATAATTTGCATTGACCTCTGCTGAACCTGCTCCAGCACATCCACATCCTTTCTATGCTGTGGGCCCAAAACTGGACACAATGTTCCAGATGTGGCCTCACCAGTGCTGAATAGTGGGTAAAAACAACTTCTCTAGATCTGCTTGAAATGCTCCTGCTAATGCACCTCAATATGCCATTAGCTTTGTTGGCTACAAGGGCACACTGTTTACTCATATCCAGCTTTTCATCCACCATAATCCCTAGGTCCCTTTCCATTGTACTGCTGCTTAGCCAGTCAGTCCCCAGCCGACAAAAACGCTTGGGATTCTTCTGTCCCAAGTGCAGGACTCTACACTTCTCCTTGTTGAACCATGTCAGATTTCTTTTGGCCCAATCCTTCAATTTATCCAGGTCACTCTGGATCCTCTCTCTACCCTCCAACCTATCGACCTTTCCCCTAGCTTGGTGTCATCCACAGACCTGCTGAGGGTGCAGTCCAGTTCCTCATCCAGGTCATTAATAAAGATGTTGAACAACACCAGCCCCAGAACCAAGTTTCGGTCATTCCACTTGAAACCGAATACCATCCAGATATTGAGCCATTGACCACTATCTATTGGGCCCAACCATCAAGCCAGCATTCTATCCATCTTACTGTCCATGTATCCAATTCATACTTCCTTAACTTATGGGCAAGAATGCTGTGATAGACTGTATCAAAAGCTTTGCTGAAGTCAAGGTACATTAGATCCACTGACTTCCCCATGTCCACAGAGCCAGTTACCTTGTCATAGAAGCTAATCAGATTGGTCAGGCATGACTTGCCCTTGGTGAATCTTGGGCCGATCTTGGAGTAGTTGGTCTCTGGGTATGCGTCTGGCCCTGTCAATTTGTTTTTTTACTTCTCCTGATGGGTAATTCAGGTTTATGAATATTAGGTAAAGTTCTTGTAGTTTTTGGTCTCTGTCAGTTGGATCAGAGCAAATGTGATTGTACCTAAGAGCTTGACTGTAAACAATGGATCTAGTCATGTGTGTCCAAGATCGGCCCAAAAAAGCCAAGAACAGAACACCACTGGTCATCACCTACAGCCCCCAACTCAGACCACTGCAACGAATTATTAAAGACCTACAACCTTTTCTTAATCAGGATGCTACACTCCAGAAGGCCCTGGGTGACATGCCTGTTCTCTCCTACAGACAACCTCCCAACCTCATGAGGATCCTTACTAACAGCCTCAGCCTATACCCCAGGAACACCAGTCCTGGAACCTTTCCCTGCAACAAAGCCCACTGCCAGCTTTGTCCACATATCTTCTCTGGAAATACCATCACTGGACCTAACCAGGTTACTCACAGAATCACGGGCAATTTCTCATGCTCCTCTACTAACATCATATATGCTATCATGTGCCAACAATGCCCAGATGCTTTGTATATCGTACAGACTTCTAACTCCCTTAGACAAAGGGTCAACGGGCACAAAACAGACATCAAAACACACCAGATCCACAAACCAGTTAGTCAACATTTTAATGGAATGGGGCATTCTGTCAATGACCTCAAGGTATGTGTGTTCCTGAAGAGAAATTATCGCACCGTTTTAGAGAGAGACGTGGACGAGCTGACTTTTATATTCAAATTTGGCACATTAACACATGGTTTAAATCATGATGGGAACTTTCTGAGTCACTATAGGGGCTGGTCTGCATACTTACCTCAATCTAATTCTTGATCTTCCCCCTCACCCCTCCACTCTCTGATTTGCTCACCTTGATTATCTTTTTCTGATTTGTCCTCCTTGCTTACTGTTTTTGGTTCTCTGTGTCTTAAATATTGAGTCTGTTCTGGTCTGGCTATGGTCTGAAGAAGTGGGTCTGTCCCACGAAAGCTGACCTAATAAACTATTTTGCTAGTCTTTAAAGTGCTACTTGACTGCTTTTTGTTTTAATATTGTATAGACTAGCACGGCTTCCTCTCTGTTACTATTGATTACTTCAGCTTTTCTTACATTATCTGTCACTCGGTTACCTCTCTCATCCAGTAACAGCCCAACATCTTCCCATAACCCTCTTATTGTTAATATGCCTGTAGAAACCTTTCTTGTTACCCTTCACATCCCTTGCCAGCAACAGTTCCATTTGTGTTTTCCTGATTACTGCTCGGCATTGTCCAGCCATGTATTTATACTCTTCCTTCGTCAACCGTCCACTCTTCCACTTCTTATACGCATCCTTTTTGAGTTGAAGCTGACCAAGGATTTCCCTGGTAAGCCAATCTGGTTGCCTACTATATTTGCATTTCTTAGTATGCTGTGGGATGGTTTGCTCCTGTGACTTCAACAAGACTTCTTTAAAATACTGCCAATTCCCCTGAGCTCTTTTCCCCTTCATCTTCATTTCCTAGAGGGATCCTGCCCATCTGTTCTCTCAGGGAGTCAAAGTCTGCTCTGCTGGAATCAAGGGTCTGTATTTTACTACTCACCTTTCTTCCTTCTGTTCGGATCCTGAAATCTACCATCTCTTGATTGCTGCATCCCAGGTTGCCACCCACTTCTATTTTTCTTACTAGTTCTTCCCTGTTTATGAGCAAGAGATGAAGTTAAACACGGCCCCTGGTCGGTTCTTTCAGCATTTGTACCAAGAAGTTATTCCCTATGTTCTCCAAAAACTTCCTGGATTGTCTGTGTGCTGCTGTGTTGGTCGCCCAACAAATGTCCGGATGATTAAAGTCTCCCATGAGAACCAGGGCCTGTGATTTGAAGCTTCTCTTAGGTGTCCGACAAAATCCTCATCTACTTCATCTCCCTGATCTGGCGGTCTATAGCAGACACCAACCACAACATCACCTCTGTTGCTTCCACCTCTAAGCTTAACCCAAACACACTCTGCGGGCTTTTCTGCCTCCTTATACTGGACTTTGAGCAATCATACTGCTCCCTCACATAGAGCACAACTCCTCTTCCTTTTCTCCCCTGTCTGTCCTTCTTAAATAGTTTATACCCTTCCATGACTGTGTTCCAGGTATGCAAATCATCCCACCAAGTCTCCGTTATTCCAACCACCTCTTACTTCTTTGACTGTGCCAGGGTCTCTAATTCGTCCTGTTTGTTTTCCAGGCTTCTGGCATTTGTGTACAAGCACCTTAGAGAAGCGGCTGATTGGTCCACTTTCTCCTCTTCACCCAGAAATCCTACTTTTTTGTTCCCTACTCCTTCCCCACTTCCCTCAGGGCTTGTGTCACCATCCCCCAACAAACCCAGTTTAAAGCCCTTCTCACTAGGTCTGCAAGCATGCCCACAAAAATACTCTTTCTTCTTTTCGTTAGGTGGATCCCATCTCTTCCATCAATGGCTATTTACCTGTGTGGCAAAGATGATCCTAGGATTAGCCATTAAGTCCCTCATTTGGGATTCTGCTGAGAATGGGTGAGTTTCCAGTGACCCTCACCAGTTTCTGTGCCTGCACCCTTGCCAGCCCATTGCACACATTTCATTGAGTTTCCTCACCAACCTTTGTTTATCTATTTGTCTGTGGCCAGCATTTCAACGTTGACTAAATATGTGCTGACGTCTGAAAACTGGATGAAAGATTCCATTGGCACTGTGAAATCTGCAATATGTGCTGTGGCCAATATGTTCTCAAGGCAGGGAGTGTGGTCTAGTGGTTAGATTCAGCGTCCGTGGCTCAGGCAAGCAAGTTTATGTTCCTTTCTCTTCTGCAGACCTCGTGCCATACATGTGGACTTCTCTGTGTTATTCTCAGATGCTTCTGGTTAAAGACTACAGAGAATAATTTGAGTCTATTATTTCTAAACCATGTGAACCTACTTTTATTCATATTTGCTGGGAGCTTGGAGATGCTCAGATAAAAGTAATGAAAAGGATATTCCTTGGGTTTACAGCTTTTATGAGCAACCTGTTTGTAAGGTATAATAAGTGGAGCTGGTAGCAGCGCCTGTTAATATGGATGCTTGACACTTAACCCAATATAAAACCCTCTGGTGGGTTATCATTTTACCAAATGATAAGTGTTCTGGCTGAAACGATCTTAGCCACATGTCCGCCTTGGCCTGGATATTTTTTGGAAAACTTCAGTGAACACGGTCCAGCCATTTCCAAGAACATGGCTAGGGAAGAATACACAATGTTGCTTATGTTAAAAACACCAGTGCTCGTCTCAGACGGATGGAGTGAGGATAAATTAATATTTGGGAAACACTCAGAGGCTGTAGTGAAAAGCATCCTGGAAAAGGTGTGGAGAAAATTAATCATCCTGTCTTCAGAACAGGATCTGAATAGTGTGTAATGAGTCAGGTCTAAGACTGGCCACTGAACAATAAAAGGGAAAGAAAATATTAAATAGCTGCTCTTTCACGGAGCACTGACCATCCTGTGCACTGAACAAGGCAGAGGTCCTATGGAAGTCTCATATGCAGGTGGTGCAAAGGCCCCATATGCCTGGTTTCTCTCTCTTCCTCCCTGCTGTGCAGGGGGAGCCTGCAGGGCACAATGGGGGAATCCAAGGCACCCTGGGAACTGTAGTTCCTTGTCCAGACCCCTGCCTAGACAGCTGGCCTTGGAGTAAGGAAGGGACTACATTTCCTAGTATGTCTTTGGCCACTAGCAATAGGAAACTAACAATGAACATGGCTTAGGGACAGTCTACGCTAGAACTGAAAGTCAATTATAGATAACGCAATCTTAGCTATGGCAATTGCGTAGCTGGAATCGACACATCTACGATCAATTTATCTGGACGTCCTCGCTGAGGGAGGTCAAGGGGAGAAACTCTCCCATCAACCTCCTTTAATCCTTGTGAGAATGAGGAGTGCAGGGGTCGACAGTCAACCCCTGATAGCTTGATTTCATTCATCCCCAGCAGAGCCGTGTCTACACGTGCACGCTACTTCGAAGTAGCGGCACTAACTTTGAAATAGCGCCCGTCACGGCTACACGTGTTGGGCGCTATTTCGATGTTAACATCGACGTTAGGCGGCGAGACGTCGAAGCTGCTAACCCCATGAGGGGATAGGAATAGCGCCCTACTTCAACATTCAACGCCGAAGTAGGGACCGTGTAGTCGTTGCGCGTCCCGCAACTTCGAAATAGTGGGATCCGCCATGGCAGCCATCAGCTGAGGGGTTGAGAGACGCTCTCTCTCCAGCCTCTGCTGGGCTCTATGGTCACCGTGTGCAGCAGTCCTTAGCCCAGGGCTTCTGGCTGCTGCTGCTGCAGCTGGGGATCCATGCTGCATGCACAGGGTCTGCAACCAGTTGTCGGCTCTGTGGATCTTGTGTTGTTTAGTGCAACTGTGTCTGGGAGGGGCCCTTTAAGGGAGCGGCTTGCTGTTGAGTCCGCCCTGTGACCCTGTCTGCAGCTGTGCCTGGCACCCTTATTTCGATGTGTGCTACTTTGGCGTGTAGACGTTCCCTCGCAGTGCCTATTTCGATGTGGTGCTGCGCAACGTCGATGTTCAACATCGACGTTGCCAGCCCTGGAGGACGTGTAGACATTATTCATCGAAATAGCCTATTTCGATGTCGCCACATCGAAATAGGCTACTTCGATGTAGGCTTCACGTGTAGACGTAGCCCAGGTGAGCTAAATCAAACCCTGGAACATCAATCCTGACGGGCTTGGTTTCCTGGCTAGAGTAGATGTATACTTAGACCCTGCTGTGAGCTTACTGTTATGAGGAAAAGTTCCCTGTTATCTAAAATCTATTTAATTCCTCCTATATATAGTCTTAACTGAACAACTCTGACAACAAAGACTGGAATATTTTGGAATATTGTTTTTTACTTATGATAGAGCAAGATCACAGAAGGTAATTTCCATAAAACCTTTATTAGATTGAACCTCTGTAATCTGGGAATCTCTCATCTGGCAAATTCTGCAATCTGGCATTTTGTTTAGCCAGACAACAATTTATCAAGGATGTGGCCAAATTTCCTGTTGTCCCATACAGTTCGTTTTCAACCACTGTCCTAGCTTTCAGCGTTCTGTTCCATTACTTAGCTGTAATTTAATACTAAATGTCTTCTCAGAGCCCAGTAAGCAGTGGAAGTGCTGGTCATGTGCTAGGCAATATTGATTTCCCATCATCTGGCAAATTCTCTTGTCTGGTATTAGTCAGGTTCTGAGGACGCCAGATGAGAGAGGTTTAACTTGTATATAAATTTTTAGTATGCTATAACAAAATCATTTTACCAATCACTGTTTCCACTCATTTTTTTTTCATTAACCTCTCTTAGGCATACCATTGCATGACTATTTTGAGTTTCTTTTTATTTAAAAATATTGCAGTCCACATTCACAAAGAAACTACTCCCCTCACAGAAATTCCTGCATGCATGTCTATAAAGGGAACATATAAGCAAGCAAAAGGCATGATGTGATGCACATGGACAATGAAAGGTAGACAGGCAGTTTTAATTCTGGCATTTCCTATCTTTTTGAGTGTTTGATACCAATCTCATAAAGTAGCATTTTATGGGTATGTGTGTTGTGGAGAACTATAACTGTGGTGGGGCACAAAGCTTTATGTAGCCTGTACTCTTCTCTTGTTTTCTTGTCATTCAACATGCCTAAGAGCCAATTAGTCTTTGGTATCAGAGGGGTAGCTGGGTTAGTCTGTATCTGCAAAAATAATGAGAGTCCTGTGTGACCTTATGGACTAACAGTTTTATTGGAGCATAAGCTTCCGTGGGCAAAGACCCACTTCATCAGATGCTTGTTTGTGCTCCCAAAAATCTATTAGTCTATAGGCTCTTGTCTACATGAGCAGCTTTTCCCAGCAAAACTGGGCTTTTGCCAGGAGAAACCATGGAGCGTCTACACGTGAAACGTACTTTGTTGACAGTTTGTCAACAAAACCCAGTACATCCACTGGCAACATTACACCTCTCCCTGTTCAGGTATAAGAGAATCACAGAATCACAGGGCTGGAAGTGACCTCAGGAGGTCATCTAGGCCAGCCCCCTGCTTCAAGCAGGATCAACCCCCACTAAGTCATCCCAGCCAGGACCTTGTCCAGCCGGGACTTAAAAACCTCAAGGGATGGAGACTCCACCACCTCTCTAGGCAACGCATTCCCATGCTTCACCACCCGCCTGGTGAAGTAGTTTTTCCTAATATCTAACCTACCTTTTCCCTCTTCAAGTTCTGACCATTACTCCTTGTTCTGCCATCTGACACCACTGAGAACAGTTTCTCACCCTCCTTTTTAGAGCTCCCCTTCAGGAAGTTGAAGGTTGCTATTAAATCACCTCTAAGTCTTCTCTTCTGTAAACTAAACAAGCCCAAATTCCTCAGCCTATACTCATAGGTCTTGTGCTCCAGAACCTTAATCATTTTTGTTGCCCTTCACTGAACCTGCTCCAGCAAATCCATATCCTTTTTATACTGGGGGGCCCAAAACTGGACACAATATTCCAGATGTGGCCTCACCAGTGCCGAATAAAGAGGAATAACTACTTCTCTAGATCTGCTCGAAATGCTCCTCCTAATGCACCCTAGTATGCTGTTAGCTTTCTTGGCTACAAGGGCACACTGTTTACTCATATCCAGCCTTTCATCCACCATAATCCCTAGGTCTCTTTCTATTGTACTGCTGCTGAGCCAGTTGGTTCCCAGCCTGTAACAATGTTTGGGATTCTTCCGCCCCAGCTGCAGGACTCTTCACTATAACGCCTCTCTTAAAAGTCTTCTCTTGACAAAACAGCGGTGTAGACGCTCCAGGGCCCTGTTCTCAACAGACAAGGCTTCCTGTTCACCAGGCAGCCCTGTTTCCAGATCTTCTGGTCAGGCGTTCTGTTGAGAGAGGGCCGGGAAGTCTAGCTACTCTCTGTCGACAGAGTGGATCGCTCTTTCGATCTGCTTTTAGACACAGAGGCAACCTGTCAACAGAAGTTTTGCTGGGAAGTCCTTTCCAACAGTGACTTCTGATGACCGAAGCTTCTTGAGTAGATGTGGCCTAAGTCCCTGCATGAGGTGACTGGAGGTTGGGTGCAGAATGGAAAAAGAATGCCAAAGGTCACTGAGGCTATATCTGCGCAGCAGCATTATTTCAAAATAATCCATGCCAGAAAAGCTATTCTGAAGTAGCTTATTTTGAAATAAGACAACTACACGCAAGGGCAGTGGCAACACTGGCCCCTCCTTTTGGGAATGTGGCACTTCGGAATATGCTAATGAGGTGCTACTATGAATATGCAGCACCTCATTATCATAAAGGAGGCTGTGTGTGCTTCGAAACTGATGGTTTTCCCCTTTTGTCTATCTTGTCTCAGATTGCAATCTCTTTAGGTGTACAGTATGTATCTATTATTATAACATGTAGCAACCCCAGTTGGTGCATATGGGTGCTGCTGAAATGCAAATAATGACTATAGTTATAATGACGGAATAAAAGAGAATAAAAGAGAAATGGGAACATTGGAAGATTTCATAAGACAGGTGCTTTCGCTGATATTTTCCAATCAGATTTATTCAAACGATATAACTCTTTAGAGTTAACTCTAGTAACTCCTGGTCAGTCGCAATGAATGACTTTCTTTCTATATCAGAGAGGTAGCCGTGCTAGTCTGTATCTTCGAGAACAAGAATTCTTGTGACACCTTAAAGACTAACAGATATTTTGGAGCGTAAGTTTTCATGGGTAAAGACCTGCTTCGTCAGATGAAGTGGGTCTTTACCCACCAAAGCTTATGCTCCAAAATATCTGTTAGTCTATAAGGTTTCACAGTACTTCTCATTCTTCTTTCTATAGCCACCCTTGTTGCTTCTTATGAATATTCAGGCCTCTTGGTTCCACCATGAATCCCCATTTTACACAGGAGGTAGAAGAAGGGGTGGTGACTTCTCCAAGGCCATGTGCAATCTGGGAGAATGTGTAGCAGAGCTTGGATTTGGACACAGCATCTTCTAAGGCATAACCCACTACCCTATTCACTAAGCCACAGTGCCTCCACTGCTAGGAACAGAGAACGCAAAGCCTATGTATGGCTATTATCTGAACCACAAACTTCATTCCAGAAAGTCTCAGCTAATTGCAGTCAGAAGACTTCGAATGATCTTTCGGCACAAGTCGCCTTGAGCCATCCGAACTCATGAGATCTGGTGCAACTTACGGTTGATTGGGTTTTCTTTTCTTTCTTTTTGTTTTCATTTCTTCAGAAGTACCTCCTCACTTACAAACCCGTCATTTTCTTGCCCTGCCAAGACCAGGCAGTGGTTTGTCTGTGAAGCCCATCTGACCCCACTCTGTGTTCCCGAGGCCCCATCCTGCGAACACTTAAGTACGCTAGTGAGGTTACACATGTGCAGTCCCATTGAAAGCCTACGCTTCAGTGCTCTCAGTACCAGGCCCTATGGCTTTAATCAACTGAGATCAAATCTTTCCAGGAACAAAAAGGAAAAGCATTCAAATAAAATATGTGCTTTCCTTCCAGGGCAAAAACAACTGGGCTAGATTCTTCCATGGGCTTTTCTGTGCTGGAGTTCAAGCTAGCTGATCATATCCAGCCTTCAGAGCTGGGACAATAAACAAATAATAATCAACCAAGTCAGAATAAAAAGAAAAGGAAAATAAAATCAAAGGGTCCCCCCCCATCTGGTGATTAAAGGAGCAGCCATGGAGGGATTCCCATTTTATTCATTGGAAGCAGAAGTTCAGATGAAGACTAATTAAACCCCAAAAGGAGCCCATCCATTACAGACAGCATCATCAGATGGCCATGCTCTGGAAATTGGTAAGGCAACTCTGCTTGGCTTTCTCTGAGTTGGGGCTTTGACTCTTCAGCCGATATGCTTTGCATTCTGGTGTTTATGGTGTCTTTCATCCGTCAGTCTTGTTTTTGTTTGTTTGTTTGTTTTGGGGGTTTTTTTGGGTGGGGGACTGTGGGGAGGAAAAGCACATTCCACTCACTTCTGCGGAGTTGCACCTGAAGGCCCTGATCTTGCTCCCACCGAAAGCCATAGCAGAATTCCCCAGTTTCATTTACCTCACATTACTTTGAGAATCACAGGGTCAGTTCTCACCACTGTGGGTTAAGCCAGCTCTCTGCCTCTTGCAGATTTAAGTCCATCTGATGAATAATGCCTAAGTGCACAGAAGAGTTTGTGGCTTGATCCTAGAGGAGGAAAGTGAATGGGGGAAAATAAATTTGTCTAAAAATGTGTTAGAGCAAGAAACGAACACCAGATGCCGGAGCTACACCCAAAGAGCTGCAGGTCATGTCGCTACCCCATTTCATAGAATGAGAGAATCAGAAGAGCCCTTTGGAGGTCATCAAGTCCAACCCTTCACGAACAGCAGGACCAATCCCAACTAAATCATCCCAACCAAGGCTTTGTCAAGGCGGGACTTAAAAACCTCTAGGGATGGAGATTCCACCACCTCTCTTGGTAACGCATTCCAGTGCTTCACCACCCTCCTGGGGAAACAGTTTTTCCTAACATCCAATTTGAACTCTGACACTGCAACTTGAGACCATTGTTCCTTGTTCTGTCATCTGTCACCATGGAGAACAGCCTCTTTCCATCCTCTTTTGAACCCACCTTTAGGGAGTTGAAGGCTACTATCAAATGTCCAACCCCCCATCTCTTCTGCAGACTGAATAATCCCAAATCCCACAGCCTTTCATATATTTTCTGTATCTTTTTCAGTTCATCTGTTGGTATTTCTTAGAAAATTATTCACCATAGAATTTGGTAGGATGTTTCCAAAACTTCTTTAACTCAGCAGCTCTTAGAGCAACTTCTACCCACCCCCGTTAAGCTGCAGTGGCGCCCCATTTGCTTCCGGACAGTAGGAACCAGACGATAACGGTCAATTGGTGCATGGGTGCCCTTGAAAGCACAAGGAACGTCAAACCCACCCAAGGGCTGAGTTCTCTAACAGCAATTGCTGGACTCAAGTTGATACAGAGCCTTGAGAGGGGACAGTTATTTGGTTTCAAAGCCCTGACCTAACTCATGAGTCTGGGGCAAGGTAATAAAGTTCCCTTGGTAGACAACTGTCCCATATGCTTCAGGTTAGATAAATATCTAACAGGGATAATCTAGATGGTACTTGGTTCTGAACTTGATGACGTCTCGAGGTTCTGTCCAGTTCCAGGGTTCTATGATTCTATGCTAGGTTCTTATTACAGGGACAACTGTTGCCCCCAAGGGACCCTCTGATGTAAAAGAGGGAGAGGAAGGGCAGAAAGTAGTGAAATGACTCCTTCCCCTTCCACAGCCACCTGATTGCTCCACGGGCTTTTCACACCAGCCAGTGGCGCAGATCACGTACATCTGCACAGACTACATGCATGAACGACAAAATGAATATTTCCCCCTCTCATAAATTATTTAGGGCATCCTGGGGAAATGAAGCTTCTGGGGTTTTGTTCCACAACCTGCCACTGACTCACTAAGTGACGCTGGGGGAGCAAATGCACCACCCTGTGCCTCAGTTGACCCATGTGTAAATGGCAATACTTTCCTCCCTTCCAGGGCACGGGGAGGTTTGATTCCTGTCTGTGTTGAAATTGTAAAGCGTGGCACAAATGCTTGGCCTGAGTCCTTCGGCCATCACTCATAAAGCAATTTTCTTGTCAGAGATGTGCATGCTTACCGGCACATTTCACAGGTCTCAGGCTGGTGTAAATGGTATCACTGCAGCCTTCTGGGGAATCATGTTGGGATATGTCTGCTGAGGAGGGAGGTCGGTGTATCAGCCGTTCCTCAGTAAGTTTTCAGGAGCGGGTCAAGGCAAACAGCTTAGGAAAGCCATTGGCAACTAGAATGTCTTGGGGAGCTTACACTGCATTCTGATCAACATGCAACCCTAAAAGTAAAGCTTGAACCATTTAACAGGACTGAGGCCTGGCAATTAAAAGGGCCCCAGGCTTCTGTCTTTTGCCACAACTAGTAGCCCTGGGCCATTTAAATTGATACTGCAGTCCCAAGTAACGTGCCCTGGGTGGTGCTGAAGGTCTGGATGGGGAAGGCCCCCAACCCACTGCTTCCACCTGAGGCCCGGCCTCTTCTGGGGATGCAAAGCTGCCGCTCCCTGCCCACATCTTGTCCAGTGGTCACCAAGTCTTTCAGCTGCCCTGATAGGACTAAAACCAATAGTTTTATAGGCTGCACACAGCTTCTCTCTCTCTCTCTCTCTCTCTCTCTCTCTCTCTCCCTCTCCCTCTCTCTCTCTCTCCAATGTGCCAATCTACCTGTGAGAGGTGGTGGCAGTATGGATTAATAAATGGAAAACCCAGAGAGGGTCATTTCCTAACTCTGCCATTTGTCTGCTGAGTGACCATTGGTAAATAACTTCGTCACATCATGCCTCAGTTTTTCCATCTGTAAAATGGGGCTAATGACAGGCCTCATTTGTGAAGAGCTTTATGCTGATGAAAACTGCAAAATAAAAGTGAGGTATTTTTATCTCCCCCCCAGCCCCGCCCCAGCATAGCCATCTATCTAACATTATGTGCTTTAATCCAACTGGGATTTCTTGCAGACATCTCCTATAAAATAAAGTCAGAAAGTACATAGCCTGAGCTCTTCTGTAATAAATAATGTCTGCATTTTTGTAGGGTTCCGGGACTGTTTATATGAAAAAGAGTGTGGCATAAATAGATTCACCAGAGTGCTCATGAAAATTATCCTGAGTATGAAGAAGTCTTCGAGAAAGCTGGTGATTTTAAGACCAGGCCAGGGCACTAATGGAGTGTGGATGGTGATTTCTGCTTGAAATACATGCTCAGTGACAGAGATTTGCTTTGAGTCACCCAGAACATCAGAGTTGTTTAGCACAGGTTCCCTGAGACACCGGTTTTCCCCAACAATACCTACTCAATCTGAAAAACCTATGCCATGGCTGAGATCAGGGCTGGCTGTGAGCATACATGCTGGCTGGTTACGCTTTCAGGGCAGCCGGAGAAGGGCCTCTAACATGATCACTGGAGGCAACAAAGAGGTAAATAGATTCCTGGACCTCTGCTCTGGGAGCCAGTTTCAGTTGTCAAGGGAGACAGAGAAACAGCTGTGTGAGATCAGTGCAAGGGCAATGGCCCTGAAACCACGGCCTGAGGGCAGCGGTACAGCCGGATGGGGAAGCGTTTGTGGTTTGTCACTTTGGGCGCTTCTGATACCAGAGTGTAAATAATGGTCTCTTTCTTTTCGCTGCTAGTGGGATGGCTGATTTCCCAGTCAGAGGCTCAGCTCATGTGAATCAGACTTGCACCCACCTGAATGCAGCTCTGCACCAGCTGAGGATCTGGCCCCATGGGCTCCAACACTGCCTTATGCCAGCTAAGGATCTAGTCCATCATTCCCTCCCACGGTGCATCGGGGGCATCTGCCCTTTAATGCACGGTTCTCACTGCTAGGTCACTTTCCACTGGAGGGAACCAAGGTCCAGGTCCCTCAGAAGCAGCAATCCCATCAGAGCTGGAAAAGGCTGAGGACAGAAGCAGTTGTCACTCACCCTCCCAGGCAGTTGAGGAATTATGTGGTGCTGAGAGAGAAGGCAGCATCTCTAGGGCATCCGATTGGCACAGTCCTAGTGAACCTTTGCTTTACAGGGAAAGATTGGCCAATGGTGTTGCACTGGGGCTCAGGAGAGCTGAACACTGGTCTTCTCTCTGCCACAGACTCCCTCTGAGGCCTTGGGCAAGTCACACAGCCCTAGAGCCACAAAGAAATTTAGACTCCTAACCAGTGTTCTGTCTAATTCTTTCCCATCTGTGGATAGAACAAATTGTATTATGTGCACCAAGGCCTGTGCACTACCAATAGAAACACATGCTTCTCACTGAGGGTAGCTGTGAGTGCTCTGCTAATCAGTTGGGTGGCACCTGAAATTCTCTGGGGCAGCCACTCTAGTGCTCAGCTTACCAGGAAAACTGCTGCTAATTCCCACTGAAAGGCGTAGTTAGAAGAATTCACTGCTGTGGTGCCCTCACAGGTCTCTGGCTCTGCTGATGGTGATAACCAGAAGGCTGTAGCCTGCGTGTTCAGTGGTGTGGGTCCAATGATCACCACAGACCCTGAGAGGCCCCCCAAAGACCACAGATCAGATGGGGCTTGAAGGGACCAGGCCAGGTTCATTGTTAAGTGAAGTACAGTAACAGTTGTCAGTCGATTCTACTGAACCACCGTGCATACGTACTTGCCCCGGGGGGGATTTCCACTGCCCCCTAGGTCAGACAAAGATCACCTCCCCACAAGGCTGATAGATGGAGATACAATTCTCATAGAGCTGGAAGGGACTGCTGGAGGTCATCAAGTCCTGTCCCCTGTCCTCTCGGCAGGACCAAGCACCATCCTTTTTTCTTTCCCCCCCTCTTATTTGCTCTCATTCATATATGGCCTCCTCAAGGATTGAGCTCACAAGCCTGGGTTTAGCACACTAATGCTTAAGCCACTGAACTATCCCTCTCTTCCCCTATTATACTACGCTATATACAGATACCATATTATACACAGATACAAACAAAGCACACCTCACTGCTGATGTCTCAGGTAGCCACCCTGTGACATTGTCAGGTCACCAGCCATCACTCTGTACCTCGTGGTTTGATTAGATCATCTCCTATCCATCATGCTGTCATTTTAGACCCTTTCCTGAACCTGGGTCTGTATCTGTAACGAGTTGGAGATATGCCTATCTATCTCATTGAACTGGAAGGGACCTTTGGAGGTCATTAAGTCCAGTCCCCTACACTCACCTATCACCATCCCTAACAGATTTTGTTTTAAATGTGTGTTACCCGTGTTTTGTTCATCGTTAGCTAGGCCTCAGGCCTCACATGTGTACTATGTGGCAAAGGCATAGGCCTTCATCTTACTACAAAGATATCAGAGGGGTAGCCACATTTGTCTGTATCTGCAAAAACAACAAGTTCAGGGGCACCTTTTTTTCCCTAATTTGAGATGTACATCTCCTAAAAATGGAAGGGGTCTTGGGTGGTCATCTAGTCCAGCCCCCTGACCTTTTGGCAGGACCAAGCACTACTGCTGACATCTATTTGCCCCACTCCCTAAATGATCTCCTGAAGGATTGGACTCACAACTCTGGGTTTAGCAGACCAGTGCTCAAACCACTGAGCTATCCTCCCACCACTGTAGGCACCTTAATTCCGCCAGCCCAGAAGCCCAAAGGCATGTAGGCTTCTAAATTCTGTACCTTTTGCAAAAACAACGAGAAGTCCTGTGGCACCTTATAGACTAATTTGGAGATTTTTTGGAGTTATAAGCTTTCATGGGCAAAGACCTGCTTTGTCAGAAGCATCTGACGAAGAGGGACTTTGCCCACAAAAGCTTAGGCTCCAAAAAATCTGTTAGTCTATAAGGTGCCACAGGACTTCTCGTTGTTTTTGCAAAAGGTACAGAATTTAGAAGCCTACATGCCTTTGGGCTTCTGGACTGGTGGAATTTAGGTGCCTAAATACCCCTGTGACTCATCCGTAAAGCAGGGATAACAGCTTCTGTACCTCCTCCAAAATTCACTCACATCTGGGGTGGTTGTGATGCTCTGCTAAGGTGTCAAGCACTCTGGAAATCTCTGTTAAGAAACACACAGCTGTTTTGTTTTGGTTTTTTTCCCCCATCTATCCTCGCTACCCCAGTGACACTCTACTCCGGAGGCTGAATCCCCCATTCACCCAAAAGGCGACGTTAGCATTAGGACAGGGAAGGACAGTCCGCTTGCCAGCACCTGAGTGCACTCTCCTGAACATTCACTATGTGACATCTCCAACACCTACTGCAGAGCCCGGAGAGGCCTGGCCCTGCCTGAGGTGGAAGCAAGGTCAGCTGCTGTTCCAGGGGATAACACAAAGCCCTGTAGTGAAAACTTGGTGGGAAGAAGGTGGGATTCATTTGGACAGATTTACCTCCAACCTGGGACCCTTCCTCAGAGCCATTTTGAGCCAGGCGGTGGCCCATTTGGGACTCCCAGACTCTAGTCAATTCATATAATTTCTGTAAAAAAATCCATTCACCTTTGGCCAAGTGCCGGGTTCATTTTTCGATGATTGTTTTTCATTAGCGCTTGTAAATTTGCCCTGGCCTCTTTGCTCACACCTGCCAAACAAACGACTCATGAAAAGAGGTAGGTCAGTTGTCTGCGTGTGTATTGTTTTGAAGCCAGTTCGAAGGCTTGGCTGCCTGGGCTTTTCCTTAACTCCGTCCGGGAGCCTCTGAGAAAAGGCAGGAAGATAGGAGCTCTTGTGAAGGGAAGCAGCCCTGCTGATACACCCAAACCTACAGGGTGCTGCAATGGAAAACATTGCTGTGCAAACTGTCAGCACCCGAGGCTGACGATAAAGACGCAGACAGGAGTTTGGAGTTCTGCAGTGGGAGGCAGAGGAAGCACCTTATATGCAGCGTACAGCACTGCCCTGACACTTAACTCTTCCACTGCTTGCTGAGGACAGGCACCCTCTGTAAGCCCGTCAGTGTTACGCAGGTGCATGAGTCACAGCCGTGCTGTTTTGCCAGCCTAAAACTGTGGGCAGAGCAAGTCCCTGTGACTAGCCCTTGTGTGTGTGTTGGGCGGGGATGCTCCCTGAGCTATACACCCACCTGTCTCCGAGCCCCCAAGGTAGAGAGAGTGGCTGAAGTGTATGTTCTACTCAGGAATTCTCCTCTTCCTGAGGGCCTGGTAGGGGATGAGGGAAGCACAAGGCAAATCAGAACAGCCCTGAGGCTGCTCTAGCTTAGACCAGTAGTTGGTCTAGCTCCCCAAAGGATCTAGGTAGTTTAAACTTGCCGTAAGCCTTCACCTTTGAGCCAATCACAGGACTGGGGTAACTGAGAATTAACCCCCTTTGTGGGGGGTTTGCCTGGAGCCTTCATCATAGTCCCAAAGCATAATACCCTGAGCTGCTCATGTAACCCACTGGCGAGGGAGAGATACAAGTTCTTCTCTGTGCTGAACCATAGAGAAGATGAATCTCTTACAGCCCCACCTAAGGAGGCTGGGCTGTTTTGCTAACCCTGTAGCTGCTCGTCCCTTTGAAGTTCTGGAGGTCCCCATTTGAGTCCCTGGTTTGTTGGCCAGGTGGAGACCATCACGTGGAATAAATTGCCAAGGGAGGTTGCGGAATCTCCATCTCCGGAGATATTTAAGAGCAGATTAGATAGATGTCTATCAGGGATGGTTTAGACAGTATTTGGTCCTGCCATTGGGGCAGGGGGCTGGACTCGATGGCCTCTCGAGCTCCCTTCCAGTTCTGGTATTCTATGATTCTATGATTCCTCGGGGTTCCACTGTCCCCATGTGCAGAAGAAGCAGATTAGAGGTGGAGGGCAAATTCTGCACCAGCATGGCCTTCTTCCCAGACCATCGCCAGAGGAGGAGGAGGAGGAGGGTTTACCTCTCACTGGCAAAGCCACCCAAGCTCTGGGTCGATTCTGGGGCCTCCCAGATGGCTCTCAAATCCCTAAGTGGAGCTTCAGTACCTCAGTCTGCAGTGCATCGGGGACAGACCCTAAAGGGGTGTGGGAGGGCTGGGTTTAACACAGAGAAGACGCTACAGTGAAGTATGTTTGGTTTTACTGCTGGTGGTTGGGGGTTGATATTCTCCTCCTGCCCTTTTGTCCCCTGTCCTCAGACCAGTGCTGGGAGGGTTTTCTGAGGGACAAAGAGGGGAAGGGAAGTGCCATGGAGAGAAATGATCAAGCCTTTCACACGAGACACTCTCCTCCTTGAGCAACCCTCAGGGGGCTGTGTGAGACCTTCAGGCACAACAACACCAAAACAAGCCAGAGGTTTGTGGGAGGAAAGATTTTGGGTTGCGGCACAGGAGTCAGACCAGACTTGCTGGCTTCCCGTACATTTGACTCTGAGAACGACATCTCCAGAGCAATCTGGGATCATTGGAAGGGTTTCCAGCTCCAGCAATGGCAACACCCTCTCCTCTCCCCATCCTCCTCCCTCTGCCTTCCCAAACAACAGGGCTCTGATCATCTTCTCATCTCCCACACACTGATCTGAGGTGAGCTGAGGAACTCCTCTACCTTTCTGAGACAGAGGATAATCAGGCCCCAAAGAGACACTTCTGGGCAAAGCAGGGACCTCTCTGAATGTCCCTGTAAACCAGAAGAGAGGTCACCAGATTGAAACCTGTCACAGGCGACATCTAAGCGAGGGGAGAAAGTCAACCTTAGATATGCAACTCCAGCTAAAAGAATAGGTTAGCTGGAGTCAAGGTACTTTAAGTCAACTTTCCATGCTGTCCCCACAGTGGAAGGTCAATGGGACAAATTCTACCATTGACCTCCCTCACTCCTCTCAACTGCAAGGAATACTGGACTGGACAGGGATGCCCTGAATGTTTGATTTAGTGCATCCCTACTAGACATGCTAAATCAAACCCTAGAAGTTCGATCTCTGGAGTGTAGATATTCCTGAAGCACAGACTTGGCTACAATGTGTATCTGGAAATGTAGCAACTATTAAGCTGTGATTATGGCTGGGGATACCCTGGTGGTATGATGGCATTTGGCAGGGAGCTCTCCATCCCTAAATCAGTTTGTGAAGAGTTTGTGGAAGGAATCACATCCACCTGAATTAGGACTTCTACACTGGGGGAGGAGATAGGATTTATGTCCTAGAATAGCCACAAAAAATACAACACAGCAGTTAAAACTAATCTACCCTGGATTCCCCTTCAACAAGCCTGCACCTGGCAGTAAAAAACTAAACCAAACCAAAACAAAAACGTTACCTATCAGCAGCAACTCTTGGGCAAGGGTCCAGAATCAGACCTCAGTCATGCCTCTGTGGAGTAGCAATGATTCTGCTGATGTCAGTGGAGTGACCCCAGTGTAAATCTGGCTGGAAGGCATTTGGTACATCTGCATTTAATATTATTTGATTAAGAAGGCTGCGCAATAGCGTAGTATTCACGGAGTTTATATTTCCTAATAAAGTGACTCTGGAGGAGATCAGATGGGGTGGTAGTAGAGAAGGAAATGGACTTATCTGGAATGGTTGGTGGGGCGTTCACGGTCTTTTTGCTGGTGAACCCCGTGCACAATTCTGGGTGATATTTTTTGGCACAGATTCTATTTTAAACTCACCTTTGCTGTGACATCTACATACATCTAAACATGCAGCAGCTGTTTTTTCTTCCATGAGGGCTGTGTGAGTAACAGACTTGGTGTTTCACTGCGAGGTCAAAAAAATTGAAAAAAGTAGTTCTGTGTCAAGCTCAAAACAAGATTTTTCAAAATGTTCAGCAAATCACAAAGTAAAAGATCATCATAGGAATAAGTTTCAGGTCAAATGATCATTTAATATGACCATGTGGCGAATGGGGAGATGGGGTAACACCATTTTTTGGATTCAGATTCTTCATTCAGTTAGCTAAAGTCTTTTCTCAGGAGTTGTTCACTCTTTAAAGCTTACCCTAATTGCTTTGCCTCTAAGGGTGAAAGTCACAGAAAGTGAGTCCTGAGATGCCCCAGGAATGCTGGGGAAATAGGAAGAGAGTTTCCAGAATGGCAGAGTGTGGAAATAGAGTGTGGGATGTTGAACTGGAAGGAGAGGCCCTTTGGCCACGTATACCGTGAATGGCTTTTTCCAGCAAAACTGGGCTTTTGTCAGAAAATCCTGCAGAGCCTGTAGCCACAAAATCTGCTTTGCCGATAGCTGGCCAACAAAACATAGCATAGCTGCCGGCAGCGTTATGCCTCTCCCTGTTCAGGTATAATGCTTCTCTTGACAGTGTTCTATGGACAAAACATCAATGTAGATGCTCTGGGGCCCTTTTGTCGACAGAGAGGGCTTCTAGTTCACCAGGCGGCCCTGCTTGCAGAGCTTCCAGTCAGCTGTCCTGTCCAGAGCGTGCTGGGAAGTCTGGCTGCTCTCTGTCGACAGAGCAGCTTAGTTTTTACATCTGCTTTTGTGTGTAGACTTGATCTGTTGACAGATTTCTCCTGACAGTGACATCTGTCGACAGAGGCTTCCCATGTAGACGTGGCCTTCCTGTCCCAAAGGTATGGACAGAGGAGACCCTGGGAGCTGCGAAAGTCATCAAGAACCTGCCTTGGAGAATTCGATGACATCCATGCTTAGGGAAGAACTGGGTCTTGAAATACAGACATGCTAAGTAGAACAGGGACTGTTGAGTCAGGGGATTTTGACGTTTGCAGGGTCCTTTCGAAAAGACATGGCCCTAGTGAGCAGGATGTTCTGTGTGCGTATGGCTAAGACTGCACAGCCAAAGTAGTAAGTGAAATTAAAGTTCCGTCTAAATGGGTGGCGTGCATTCTGAAAGGATCACTTTCAAATCACATGCAGCCACCATTATGCCAAATGGTAGGCATCCTTCAGTCTGCATAGACTATGGATCACGCCCTTTAAAGTTTCAATTGAGGACTTCATTTACAGCGTCTACCTTGCCTATGAAGACCCACACAGGAGTCACATTCCTTGCTGCATCTCTTGCAGATGTAGTGGGTGTCTGGCAAGTCCTTATTGTGCTTTCTGTGCACTCGCTTCACCTCTGCTAGCTGTCTGATCTTCATCTCGCCCTTCTGAAGGCCCTTGTGTAACCCCTGCCTCCATCTGCTGCGGTCGTCTGCTAGTTCCTCCCAGTTGTCCAGCTCAATCTCTACCTCTCCGAGGTCTCTCTTGCAGACATCTTTGTAGCGCAACTGGGGGCATCCGGGAGGTCTTTTGCCAGAGGCTAGCTCACCAGACAGGATGTCTTTTGGAATCCTTTCATCATTCATCCTGTGGATGTGGCCAAGCCAGCGGAGCCAACACCGCCTGAGGAGGGTGTGCATGGCTGGGGTTCCAGCTTGCTCGAGGACGGCTGTGTTGGTCACTCTGTCCTTCCATGATATTCCAAGGATGCGCCTGAGGCAGCGCAAGTGGAAGACGTTCAGCCTCTTTTCCTGGCTGGCATACAGGGTCCAAGTCTCGCTGCCATAAAGGAGGGTGCTGAGGACGCAGGCTCTGTAGACTTGCATTTTGGTGTGAGTGTACAGCTTGTTGTTATTCCACACTCTCTTGCTGAGTCTAGACAGAGTTGTGGCTGCTTTTAATATGCCAAAGAGTCGCTGCATATTCATGTCAGTGTCTCATTAGCATCTTCTGAACTGCCTCATTAACATACCCCCTCCAAAAGGAGGGGACATGTGTAGACATAGCCCTGGTGAAACAGCTTTTCCTAATATCCAACCTATTACCTTCCTGTCTGTAACTTGAGACCATGGCTCCTTGCTCTGGCATCTGTCACTACTGAGAACAGCCTCTTTAGAGCCCCCTTCAGGAAGTTGAAGGCTCATATCATATCGTCCCATTCTTCTCTTCTGCAAACTAAATAAGCCAAAATCTCTCAGCCTCTCATCGTAGGTCATGTGCTGCAGCCCCTTAATCATTTTCTTTGCTCTCTGCTGGTCCCACTCCACTGCATCCACATCCTTTCTATAGTGGGACCCCAGAACTGGATGCAATACTCCAGATATGGCCTCACTAGTGCCCAATAAAGGGGAATAACAACTTCTCTAAATCTGCTGGAAATGCTCTGCTAATGCACCCCAATATGCCGTTAGCCTTCTTGCCCACAAGGATGTAGCCTGCAGCTCTCAAAGTGCTCTGCAGTATTTAAAGGCATCGATTCTCACAATACCCCTGTGAAGGACAGCAGCGCTCTTACTCCCCTCCCAGAGATGCGGAGCTAATACGCAGGCGGGTTAAGTGACATGCCAAAGAGCTTTAAACTGAACCCAGATTTCAACCAGAGCCTTATCACAAGATCACTATTTAGTCCTTCACTGAGGCAGCTGAATATGTTTAAGCAGGAGTCATTCCTTTGATAACAGTGCAACTAGTCCCAGGCATACAACTGCTCACATGCTTAAGTATTTGCAGAATCAGGGCCTTACATTGCTCAAATCTCTCCTTACGCACAGAGAGAAGCCATTTTCTTCTGAGCTTTGCTGCAGCCTGTTACTGAAGAGCGAGAGAGACACACACATACTGTGTTCTCTCCTGGAGACCAGTATTAAGACTACTACCCCGCAGCCTGTATCTTGACTGCTCTATTACATGGTAGGAAGTAAAGAGCTCCCCACTGCACGACTAAGGTACTCTAGCAGCGTACAAAGAAATTATGAGCACACAAACATCCGCAGATCTTATTCTCGCTCTTGCACACACACTCATCCACGTGCAATTGCACCCCTTCTCATCAGTGTGAACACACACATACACATAAGCCATATGAGATATATTCTATGCTTTCCCACCTCCTCGTCTCATTGCTAGTCTTTGATTAAACCTGATTGCTCTCGGCTATACTGCTGTGTCTTGTAATTGTTATAAGAAAAAAAAATAACAAACAAAAGTTGTTAGGCCGAAGGAAATGTAAAGAGATTAGGCCTCTTCTCCTGGGACACTTTGCATCAACCCATTCATTCCCTTTCTTCTGATTGACACATTTTCTGGCAAGGAAACCAACCACTTGGCTGCCACTTGGAGCTTGAAAGTGATTAGAAATTACTATGGCTGCTGTTATAAATGGGAAGGTCTGCAGAAAGAAATTCTGTTTTGTTGACATGGCAACAGTGACCCAACCAACCTGAAAGGGAATTAGGGACTTGTCCAACAATTTGGAAGGGCTGTGGTGTGTTTTTTGCAGAAGAAGAAGAAGGACTATACTACTACTAGTATTAGCAGCAGCAGCAGCAGCAGCAGTAGTAGTAGACAGGAACGGCTTATGAAAAAAGGAACATCATGCATCCAAACTCTATAGGTGGTAAGTTGGTAAGAGAAAGCTATGCCAAGATCAGGAAACCTCCAGCCAGAACAGATGTGGGTTTATAGAGGCAAAATGAGCCTTTAAAAACGGGTTTAGGGAATTTTCAATTCAATAGCCTGTTGATATAAATGTGAAGACATGAAAATGGGCATTTAATGGGATCTGAGCTTTTAAAACCGAAAGAACTGATGAAGTGGCATTTTTATGGGGCCCAGCCTGAAGTTCACTTAATACAAAAACAACGGCTCTCTCGAGCGTCAGACCTGATTTCCTCACTTCGGGAGCGTTGGCAGGTTGTGAGAGAAAGCCCCAAAGGAGAGCAATTCAGAATGATGACATCATGAACGCCAATATTGTTCCCTCAAGGTATCGGTTTATATTGTATCTAGACCACCCAGATATTTCACTCTCATCAAATGGCTCATTTCACATTGAAGAATTGAGAATAATAAAGACGTATAAGGCCAGATTCCCAGTTGATGAGAACTGGCATTGACTTCGATGGCGCTAAACCAATATATGACAACTGAAAATCTGGCCCGTAGCTGTCAAGCTTGCTTGCATATACACACGTGTGCACTCACATACCTAGATCAGAAAAATATGGCTTGTGTCTCTGTATCTGTCTATCTACAAACACACTCAGTAGTACAGGTTGAACGTCTCTCATCCAGCACTGTTGGGATCTGATTGGTGCTGGATAAAAGAATTTGCCAGACCATGGGAGGTCAATATTGTCTGTCAGCATCACCAACATTTCCACTGCTTACTGGGCTCTTAGAACACATTTAGGGGTAAATTACAGCTAAATAACAGCACAGAACACTGATCTCCTCATTACTGTGGAAGCCAGGCACCGCTTGTCCCCAGCTTCTCCCAGCTGAGGGAGCCAGGGGCTGGAGCGGGGAGCTGGGGAGGGGATTTTTAAGTGTGCTTAACTCACATTAATGCAACTTAAGTGCAAGTCAAAATTGTGCATATTGAGGATTTACTGCATAACTAACTCATCTAACACATACATGGTGTCTTAAAGGGACTATGCCCAGCTCCAGAATGTGAGCCACATGTCCAGCTGAGAAAGGAGGTTGACCCTTAAACATGGGGCAAAACCTTGACTCTGTGGAAATCAATGACAAAACTCCATAGATTTCAACTGTGAACCACTCTAGGCCTATTTCAGATCTCATTGACATCAAGGGATCTTTCCATTCGCCAAAAGGCTCCAGACCAGACCCAGGCGTCATACACACAAATCAATTGACATATTATTTGTGAAAGCTCTTCCCTCTTTATCTACCCCTCTTCCCTTAAATGCTGAAGAGAATTACCTTGAAAAAATCTTCCATCAAATCTTTCCTGGCAGGTCATAAATTGAGCACTATTTACACAGATGCCTGGAGTGGCTTGTTTGGGGTCAACAGGGGCCTTCTGCCAATAACACAAGTTTAGGACTGACTGTTTACTCAGGGAGAATTTTGCAGGTTTATTAACAATCTGGTTAAATATGCAGCAAGATTATGCATATTTGGGTAACGACATTATTTACCCAACACATCACAGTAGTTCTTTCAGAACCTTTTCACTCCATCAGGGCTTTGCCTATCAGAAGAACCCATCGGGGACACACACACACGCACACACAAACACACATACACACACACAGAGGCATCTATTCTTTGCCTACTTCCTCTGCTCAGAGGAAGCTTGTCTGGAACATCTGAAGCTGACAGAGGCTCAAGTCTTGGCAAGCTCTGCTTGAGGGCCACTCTCCCTTGTTGGCTATCGCATGGAGCACTGAATGGGGGGACCCCCAAAATGAAAAGCAGGAATGGACACAGCTTTCAGCAAAGAACCAAACCTCTGCAACCGGGACTGGCTCAGCACAGAGTGGGCTCTGTGACACACTCCTGCACCACAATGTGTTCCTCCTGAATCTCTCAAAGGAAGCTTAAACAGTGCCCTGGTGTTGAACTGGCCTGTGTCTAAGATGCTGGATTGAGCTTGGGGAGATCAGTTTTCAACTTCAGCGTCTGCCATGGATGGCCTGAGCCACTTGGCTGACGTAGGCCTCGTTCCCGCATCTGGGCAGTAAGGGTTGATGCTCCTGTCTTGTCCATGCTGGCAGTAAGCTCATTGGCGCATGGAGTGCTTCTCATCTGTGTGTGTTTGTGTTTAGAACGCCTTCCACCATGGGCCCTGATCTCCGTAAATGGCAAAAGCCCCAGTCCTGCCTTGTTGGAGTCGCTGTCAGTTTTGATTTGGGAGAAGAATCAAATCAAAACTCTTAGGCTTGGGTGCCCAAAGTTTGCTCTTCTCTCAAGGCCTGCTCCCAGGGTAGTTTAGAGCAGCCTCAGGGATGTTCTAAATTGTGACAAATCCCCCATGGAGCCAATACCCCAGAGCTAGATCACTAAGAGCACTGTGGCATGGCTTTTCTGCCCAACCTCCTAACTGTCCCTTGTTATGGGGCTTGGAAAGACGGGTGAAACATTGAGCCTATGACCCTAGAGACTCTGCTGTGGCTAAGAAATCCTCAGCTGCCCGGACAGAGCAGCCAGTGTAAGGTCCCTTTTGTAGCCCTGGAACTGTGCAAAAAAGTCATCCTGGGATCCAGGGCCTGGTCCTACTAATGGAAATACAGGGCCCTATCAACCATTGGTATGCATGGGAGTTTTTTCATCCACTTTAGTGGGCTTTGCATGAGGCGCAAAAGAGAGAAAATCCTCCTTGACTATCACAGTGTGAGCTGGCTTTCTGCAATATCGGCACTTCCCTCTCTCTTCCCCCCCACCATTATAAATAGCAACGAGTGTCACTGCTGTGCCCCCTTCTGACTCCCCCTTGTGCTTTCTGAAGCCAGCAGACTGATTTTAGGTCTGCTTCTTTGAGTAAACAAGGCCTCCTCCTCATTGGATGGTTCCAGCGGCCTTTGCCCTGTCCCACTGTGAACTGCAGCAGGAAATTCTCCTGAGCTATCTGCAAGCTAATTAAGGGAACAGCCCGGAGACCCCATAACCTCCCAGAGGGCCTGCAGCATTGTTCTGGCCTCCATCAACACACATGACAAGGTTCCTGCGGCAGAAGGTTGAAGTGGCTTCTTCAGTCAGCAAAGTTCCGAGAGGAGATACTGTATTTTACAGACACGGCCCGAGATTAGCTGTGTATAATAAATGTGCCTTTGTCATGACAAGCTAAAGCCCTCTGTCTTAAGGGAGTGTGTGCTTCCTGGCAGCTCTCGCTTCAGGGCTAATGACCATCATCTGCCATCACGTACGTGCTAGGCAGACAACAGCTCTGGGTGGTGTGCAACTTTAATTAAAGGGCCATCGCCTTATGCATTTTATTTAATTTAGATATGCCCAATAGCAACCCATTGAGTTATTCTTCCCATTACAGCAGCAAAAGCCTGCTCTGCGCAAGTAGGTCCTTTTTCAGCGAGAAATGGCACAACGGCAACACGGTACGGTCCACTCCAAGCCTTTAAAAATCGCAAATACACCTCAAAAATCAGATTTTAAAAAATAATATTTTGGGGGTTCTTTTTATTTTGTTACTGCGCTTGGAGACTTTGGGCTGATGGAGGTCAGCTTTCAGGGCTTTTCTCCACACTCACAAGCTTTTTTTTTCTTTTTAATGCAAACTGAAAATGTTCCCATTGTACACATGAATCCAGTAGCAGAAACCTTAAAAAAACCAGCAGGAGAACCACAATCGAATTCCAAGAGTTGGCTACATGTGTAACACAACTGAGGACTAGAACCTGTTATTTATTGCAGCCTGTTCTGACCTGTCCATACAGCCCGGCTTTACCCTCTTGTTTCTGCACCCTCACCCGACCTATTAACACACTGACAACAGCTATCCCTCTCAAGGTTCTGGAGCTGCTTTCGTGATACCTGAGGTAGGTAGGATACTATTTTTATCGCACTTAGGGTGTGTCTACTCTGCGAAGTTATTTCGGAATAAGGGCTGCTATTCCAAAATAACTTTGTGAGCATCTACACAGCAAAACAACTATTTCGAAAGAATTTCAAAATACTGGATGGCTTGTTTTGAATTCTGTAAACCTCATTCTATGGGGAATGGTGCCTATTGTGGAATAGACATTTCAGAATAGGAGCCGTGTGGACAGGGAATAGGGACTGTTTTGAAATAAGCTGTTCCAGAACAGCTTATTCTGAAATAATGCTGCTGTGTAGACACAGAACACTGGTTGCAAGTGCCTATCTTTTATGTGCTTCTAGGGGTTCTAATCTTAAATAGTCTCTGTTGTGAGTGGACACATTATTTTGATAAGTCTTGCTTATTTTTGGGCTTCCCTGTAGTGTGGACACATTATTCCAGAATAGCCTATTTTGGAATAACAACTTGGGAATAAGCTATTCCAGAATAACTGCAGTGTAGACATACACTTACACGGCTGCCCAGATGTACCGTCTAATGTGCCTAAGGGTCCATGTGTCCATTCAGCCTGACTACTATGTAGACCTATTGCCATCAGGAAAAAATAATCTGCTCCAGAAAATGGGTGAGTTCTTTCATTCTGGATGGCAGCCAAGGAGATCCTCAATGGTTGTGGCCCATAGTACTGTGAGATCAGAAACAGAGCTGTTGTAATGAACCATTTCAGAGTTGGAAGCCTGGATCATGGGCACCACAGCAGAGATTGCTGCCACTTGGGTTAAACAAGAAACTTTGCTAGCTGGCAGCAAATCTCCCACAAGCGAGAGAGCCAACACACAGTTTGCCATTTGGAGACCTTGAACAGGGTGCATCAAGGTGAAGAAATCTATATGCTGGTTGTATTATGGATAAACATAATACTTAGGACTCATTGCTTAGACCCTAGTACAATTCTAGACCTCCAGCCTCACTCCAGTATTTCTTCCTCACAAGGATCTGTCCATTGGTGTCTCTAGGTACCTACCTTGGTCCAAAGTGATAGAAGAGGAACCACTTTGGGGCTATGTACACTCCTTTCCTCTTTCCAGCTCCCTGAATGCTTTCCAAAGAAACTGAGATACAGACTATCTGAAAGAAGCAGCTCTTACAAAATAGCATTGCAATTTTCCCACAAGTTGAAGGCAGAAGGTGTGCTCAGCTCAACATAGCTTTAGAACAACAAGCAAAGAAGGATGCTGGATCCACTTATAATTTGTCAGTCGTTTTCCTGGTGAGCATGTTGGAGGATTGACTCCTGTGACCCAAACTAATTGTTTCACCCTTTTTTAGATTATTTTTTGGTTTGACTCTGGTTATGCATTTGTCCAATCACCTAAAACAGGTTCAAAATCCATGCTTCTCCCAAATCCAGCTGAGTGTCCTCACCACTGGGCTATTAGCTTCCTGAGGTGAGGGTCTCTTGCCATTTCTGGTGGACATTTAATGCAGAAGGGGGAAAAAATAGATCATGAAAATGTTTATGGAATGGGAAAACCATTGTCTGCCTAAATCTAGCTGGGGTCATAGGAGCATGTTGACACTGCGACGAAAAGCCTACAGCAACAAATCTCAGAGTCCACATCAACTGACAGATGCACATGGGCCTCAGACCGAGCTATATTAGCAGTGAACATGTTCAAACGATGGCTACGTCCCAGTCTGAAAATTCAGAAAGCAGAAAGGGTCCCATTGCCTGGAAATGCCCAACATCTATGAATCATTGGAAATATCTAAGAATAGGTAGGGTAAATATCTAATAGGGATGATCTAGGTGGTGCGTGTTCCTGCCATGAGTACAGGGGACTGAACTTGACCTCCTGAGGTCCCTTCCAGTTCTAATATTCTATGATTCTATGAATCTGGGTCAATTGACCCAGTCTCTGAGACCCAGTGGGTTTTCCCTTGCAGTGTAGATGTCTCCTAAGTCACTTTGAAAGTCATTCAGGCAGTCTAAGGCCAGAGGGGACCACTTTGATCACATAGTCTGATCTTCTGCATAATACAGGCCAAAGAAGTGCCCTGGGTTATTTCCTGAATGAACTAGTGCATATATTTTAGGAGAACATCCCATCATGATTTCAGAATTTCCAGTGAGGGAGAATCCACCACAATCCTTCCTAAGTTGTTCCAATGATTAATTACTCTCAATGTTGAAAATTTGTGCCTTATTTCTAGCCTGAATCTCTCTGGCTTCAAGTTCCAGCCATTGCAAATGTTAGACCTTTGTCTGCTGTCATGAAGACCGATCTGTTGTCAAAGTTCTGTTTCCTATGTAAGTACTGGTAGATTGGGAGCAACTCAGCCTGAACTTCCATTTGTTAAGCTAAATAGATTCAAACCCTAAAATCTTTCACTGTAAGACATTGACATACTTCTCCATTCAATGTTTCAGTCTGGATCACTTGTCCCCTGAACCCCTGTTCCTGGGGTTATTTGTTTGCATTTTCTGCCCCTATAATCCATTCATATCTGGTGAAGTTGACTCTGTCCTGTCCTGAGGGGCCTTTCATTGATATCAGATAGGCTTATGTTTTACACCACTGATAAAATGCACAATGTTTTCCTTCCAGCACCATACGTGGGGGAGGAGATTACAAGGGGTGTGAGTGCACCCTTCATATAATTGGTTTCTTTCCCTTCCTCCCTGCTGTGCTGTGCAGAGGGAGCCTGCAGGGCATGATGGGGGAACCCAAGGCACTCTGGGAGCTGTAGTTCCTCGGCAGATCCTTGCTTAGGGAGCTGGCCCTATAGCTGGGAAAGATACTACACTTCCCAGCATGCCCTTGGCCACTAGAAACACCTAAGAGAAGGAGACGAGGGAATATTGTTTTTCACTCACTTAAGGTCATTTCAATAAAACCTTTATTACTGTATAAATTTTTAGTATGTTATAACAAAATCACTTTACCAATCACTGTTTCCACTCAATTTTTTCATTAACCTCTTATGCACAATCATGGCACAAATATTTTGAACTCCTTAATTTAAAAAAAAAAAATATGGTCCACATTTACAAAAAAGCTTGCAGGCCTGCTTGCATGCATGCACACACCCCATAAATTCCTGCATACGGGCTTGCCTTCATCCCTTCATCAGCCACACTGCTTTCAGCAGAGGGCTGGACTCAATGACCTCCTGAGGCCCCTTCTAGCCCCAGGATTCTAGGATTCTACAATAATATAAAGGTTTCCATCTAAACCAAGTTTGGCTGCTTCTGATGCTAGATCTTTTCAGCACTCGTGCACTCTGCTGAACACAGGATTTCAGCCAGGACAGGATAAGAAAGCTGCAGCTCACTAAGGGACACAGAATCACAGAATCACAGGGCTGGAATGGACCTCAGGAGGTCATTGAGTCCAGCCCCCTGCTTCAAGCAGGATCAACCCCAACTAAGTCATCCCAGCCAGGACCTTGTCCAGCCAGGACTTAAAAACCTCAAGGGATGGAGAATCCACCACCTGTCCAGGCAACACATTGCAGTGCTTCACCACCCTCCTGGGGAAGTAGTTTCTCCTAATATCTAACCTACACCTCTCCCTCTTCAGCTTCAGACCATTGCTCCTTGTTCTGCCATCTGACATCACTAAGAACAGTTTCTCACCCTCCTCTTTAGAGCTCCCCTTCAGGAAGTTGAAGGCTGCTAGTAAATCACCATTAAATCATAAGTGACTCCATCTCCCTGATTCACCCCAGTGCCTGAACCTACCAAAGGGCTTTTTCCTCAGGCTGAATTACTCCAAAGCACTTGCAAACCACAGCTTTGCCTACCGTGAGGTGGCGCGTCCATGCTTGTGGACCGCTTCAGCTTTGCTTAGTGTGAGTCTGAGGTCGCGCCCTCTCACGCATCTGGAAAAATCAGTTCTAATATCCAGGAGCCCACCACGGCAATAAAGAGCGGTAATCAACTATTCTAAGACAGTGGGAGGGGGATGGGGGAGATCTGTTTAGGACAGATGAAGAGAGGAAAGTACAGCAGGCTGTGGTCTAAATTCACAAAATTATTACGTAGCCACAGCAATAAACTGGAGAATGCTGCCTAGGCTGCGTCATAAAACCGGAGAGCAACTGCCGTCCTGCTGTGCAACATCACAAGCACTTGCCCCTTGCAAAGGCCTTTCCTTCTCATTCAGGCTGAGAGCAAAGCCAGATGGGTGCTGTTTTGGTTGAATCCTCCTCTTGCAAGTGTAATATTTTCCAGAATGCATTTTTTTTTTTTTTACGTTTAAGTAGGCAAGGACAAACAACACAATTTCCCGTCTATCTAATGAAATCCATCTGCCTGGGCACTGCGTTCCTATAGGAACTCAGCGTCAGCTCATTTCACCATGGCTATACATCGAGATGTGGAATGGAGTTTAGCCTCTCTGAAGTTAGGCCAGGGTGTGGGCTTGTAGAAGGTTTTTTTCAGCTCTCCCACCCCTCCTTGGTTTACTTTTTCAAGGGAATCACTTCTGTAGAGCTTATAAATACATTTTAGTCATCCTTGGTGAAACTTGTTCTGAGTCATGGGCAGGGTTCCTGCTAAATTTTTTCCACTCATAGGCAGAATAAATTTTGTTATGTGCACCAAGGCATTGTGGATGTGCACCACCAAAAGAAACACAGGCAGTGGGTGCCTGTGGGCACTTTGCTGATCAACTGGGAGGCACCTGAATCTCTCCTGGGCAGCCATCCAAGGGCTCAGCTTACCTGGAACACTGGTGATGGGAAGCCATGATGCTCTTTCATGCCTTTAGAACTAATGCCTTCCACACAAGGTACACAGAGTATTTTGCTAAGCATGACTCCCTTGGAAGGGGTGGAGGTTCCTCCACCTCTTTCCAGGTAAAAGAGAAGTGGTGAAACCTCCATCCCTGGAGGTTTTTGTGTCCTGCCTTGGCAAAGCCCTGGCTGGGATGATTTAGTTGGGGTTGATTCTGCTTTGGGCAAGAGGCTGGACTTGAGGACCTCCTGAGGTCCCTTCCAGCTCTAGGAGTCTATGAAGTGTTATATATCTTGCTCCAGCTCCCATCTTTCTCCCAAACGGGTCTAGAGTCATTTTTATTGTGGTTCAAATTTTGGAGCCACTATCTGATCCTGCTCCCTCCAATTTCAGCCAGTACTCCATGGACTACAGCTCACATGCGGCACCGTAAAAAGCGTTGTGTGATCAAGGGTCAATCCTTTAATTTAGAATTTCATTTCCAGGTCCTCAGCTGGTTTAATTCAACTCTCTGGACCTTAGTGGAGTGGTTCCCTGCTGAGCACCCCTCCTTGGCCACCAGGCTCTGTTCCCCCTGGCACTGCAGGCTATGTTGGTTGCCACTGCTGCTAGCTCCACTCTGGCTGGCCTCACCAAGTCCGCTGCCACCACCCACCTCTGCTCCCACTGCAGCACAGGCTCAGCTGCCCCGGCCCCACAGATGGCCTGACTGCCTGAAGCTTCAGCTGGCCCTTCCACTGCTGCTGCCGTCCTCACAGACCTAGTGGGCTCCGCTGTCCCCGACACTCCTGCCTGCCAGACCACTGAACTAGCCACTGGCACCCTCTGTTGCTGTGGATCTCTGGTCCAGCAACATCCACAATCTGTCAGATCAGAGAGTCCTGGACCAGAGGGGTACAACCTGTATACAAATAACAAGGATAAAGTGATGCATGGACCTAACTAAGGCTCAGACTAAAGAATCGTGATTCCCACTCTCCTTAGTCTAACCATCCTATTTTCCACTGGAAAAAAAAAAAAGTAGATAGACCACACTCTTTACATTAGTGCTTGAAGCGGCACCTCATGAGTTAAATATTTTTCCAATGTCACCAAGGCTTAACTACAAGCCTCCAGCACAAAATGTAGGCTGCGTCATAGATAGCTGTCTGAATATCTGGAGTGCTAATTCCCAAGCTGAGCCCAGAGAGAGTAGCATTTGCAAGTTATCTTGATGAGGGAAGCTCATGCTTACACATGTGTTAGATTCTTGGCCTCTTTAAGAGAGAGAAGGCAGAGTGCACCTCAAAAGCACCAGGTTGAAAATGTTTTACAGCCAAAACAGAGAGTATCAGATCTGTGTAGAAAGTGCAAATACATTTGCTGTAGCGTATGGAGAGCAGAGATGTGGATGGGCTGGACAGAGTCCAGAGGAAAGCATAGTAAAAGGTTAAGAAAACCTGACCTATGAGGAAAGGTCAAGAAAACCAAGTATGTTTAGTTTTGAGAAAAGAAAATGGATGGGAACCAATAACAAGCATGAAAAACGCTAAAGGCTGGAGTGATGGGCTGTATCTGCAGGAAAGGAGATCTTGGCTTGCTAGTTGGACAAGCTTTCTAAGTCTAAATAGGGTAGTTAAGCTCAGGAACAGGCTTCTAAGAGAGGTTGTAGAATTGCTGTCATGGTTTTTAAGGAGAGGTTGGAAACAAATCTGTCAGGGATAGTCTAAGACAGCTAAGGAATGTTTATGCTTCCAGAGCTGCGTCTACACTTGCACGCTACTTCGAAGTAGCGGCACCAACTTCGAAATAGCACCCGTCGCGTCTACACGCGTCGGGCGCTATTTCGAAGTTAACTTCGACGTTAGGCGGCGAGACGTCGAAGTCGCTAACCTCATGAGGAGATAGGAATAGCGCCCTACTTCGACGTTCAACGTCGAAGTAGGGACCGTGTAGACGATCCGCGTCCCGCAACGTCGAAATTGCTGGGTCCTCCATGGCGGCCATCAGCTGGGGGGTTGAGAGATGCTCTCTCTCCAGCCCCTGCGGGGCTCTATGGTCACCGTGGGCAGCAGCCCTTAGCCCAGGGCTTCTGGCTGCTTCTGCGGCAGCTGGGGATCTATGCTGCAGGCACAGGGTCTGCAACCAGTTGTCAGCTCTGTGTATCTTGTGTTGTTTAGTGCAACTGTGTCTGGGAGGGGCCCTTTAAGGGAGCGGCTGGCTGTTGAGTCCGCCCTGTGACCCTGTCTGCAGCTGTGCCTGACATCCCTATTTCCATGTGTGCTACTTTGACGTGTAGACGTTCCCTCGCTGCGCCTATTTCGATGTTGGGCTGAGAAACGTCGAAGTTGAACATTGACGTTGCCGGCCCTGGAGGACGTGTAGACGTTATTCATCGAAATAGACTATTTCGATGTCGCAACATCGAAATAAGCTATTTCAATGTTGGCTGCACGTGTAGACGTAGCCCAGGAGGGTCAATCTTCCAGGGTTTGATTTAGCACATCAAGTAGGGACACACTAACTCAAGCATTCAGGACATCCCCATCAACCCCAGTACACCTTGCAACTGTGAGGAGTAAAGAAAGTTATTGGGAGAGCTTCTCCCATTGACCTCCCACTGTGGGGACAATGGAGAAAGTTGATCTAAGATACCTTGACTCCAGCTACTCTATTCTCACATCTCTATAGCTCGGTGTCTTAGATTGGTGTTCTCCCGGATGGTAGACCTCTGTGGTTTCCAGGCTGGGTTCTGCAGACCCTTTGGGGTTTGCAGACTATGTCTAAGATTTCCTCAGGCATCTGTATCTTCATTTGAAATTTGTTAGGGTCTAAAAATTTTTAAAAAAATTGAAACCCATGGGCCTCAGTCCTGCTGCAGTACCGGGGACCCGACTTGATGACTTCTCATGGTTCCTTCCAGCTCTACAAATCTATGAAAAACGATACCCTGCATTTCCAATTCCCCCTCATTTCACACTGCATCAGTCTCTGGTTCAGAGCCAGATCTGCCCAGTTTATGATGTCCGAGAATTGATTTGCATTAAGTTCTGCATTTCCCTCATTAAACATGACTAAAAAGTAAGGCGCAGCCACAAGACCACACACGTTGGCATTCAGGCCCTATGGGCACTGTGCACAGCTGGCAAGGCGACATAAATTACAGTTTGCTCCCATCTAGTGGGTGGAAGTAGAAATTGCATGTAGGTGGGAATGGTGTAAAACTGTTTTTTCAAGGAGTTTTTGGAAATATTTAATTGTGAGGGGGTTAATAAAGGCTGTATGATTTTGTTTCCATCTGTAAAGACATGTTATGGATCATTGCATTTTCTGTTAACACTTAATCTGTGTATTTATCACAGGGGAGTTTTCTAATCCACTACAGCTGTAATTCTGGCATGAAACCCAGAGGTAACAAACAGGAATGGGTGAAAGAATTAGACTCATTAGACATTGTGTCATTAAAGGGCTACTACATTTAAAAAGCTGCAATGAATAACGATCTCTCTGTCAGAGAACCTTAGAAGAAGAAGAATTCTTTTTCCAACTTTACCATGGACCTGCTATGTGACCTTGGGTCCATTTCTTTGTTTTTTGTCTATTGAAATCATAAGTTCCTGAGGGCTGACACTGTCTCTTACCATAACTTTGTACAGTGCCTGACACCTATGATGTTTTGATCTCAGTTTCAACTTCCAGATGTTGATATAATACCAATAATAATGATTGTGCTGACTCATATTTAATATCTATCGAGCTACAAGTTCTCATTTAATGGTTGCTGCTAATGACACAGGTAAACATCATAAGGACCATCACTTAATACTATGAAGAAACGATATAAGTCTTCGTGGGCTTTTGCCCGGTGCACTTCAGAGAGGAATTTAATGAAAACTCTTTCGAAGATGTAATTCTACTCTTTGTTTATTTCTTCAGAGCATGGAATCCTCACCAGAACTTTTAGGATGTAATTCAGACCAAAGTGCTCTTCATGATTAAACATTGCATAAAGTAGATGTGATGTAAACAGAGAATATATATTTTTTTAATTTTTTTCCTGAAATATAGCAAACAAGATTTTGGCTGATTAAGCTAAACCATTCTTCTGAAACTTATTTGCTTTTCAAAAGTTCCTTATAAGGGGAAGATTCAAATCTGCTTCAATTAAATGTCAATTGTTAAACCCACGGGGAAATCAGAGATCAATTCCCTCTTCTGCCACAGATTTACCAAGTCAGTTGGGGCTGGTCTCCTGGTCCATTGGCACTTCATTTCCCTATCTGTAAATTGGGAAAATAACGACAAATTATCTTATAGGAATATTCTGAGGATAAATAGATGAAAGGCAATATGGTGATGAGGGCCACGTAATAATTTTATGAGAACATAAGAATGTCCACTCTGTGTCAGACCAAAGTCCATCTAGCTCAGTGTCCTGTCTTCTGATAATGACCAATTCCAGATGCCCCAGAGGGGGTGAACAGAACAGGTAATCATCAAGTGATCCCTCTCCTGTCATCCACTTCCTGTCTCTGATAACACTGGCTAGAGACCTTATCTCCACCCATCCTGGCTAATAGCACTGATAGACCTATCCTCCATGAATTCATCTAGTTCTTTTTTGAACCCTCTCAATGCCCTGCTCTTCATAACATCCGCTGGCAAGGAGTTCCAACAGGTTGTCTGTGCACTGAATGAAGAAATACTTCCTTTGTTTGCTTTACACTTGCTACCAATTAATTTCATCGGGTGACCCCTAGTTCTTATGTTATGGGAACAAGTAAATAACTTTTCCTTATTCACTTTCTCCACACAAGTCATGATTTTATAGACCTCTATCCTATCCCCTCTTAGTCTCCTCTTTCCTAAGCCTGAAAAGCCCCAGTCTTTATAATATCTCTTCATAAGTAAAATAGGCTCATAAAAAATCAGATCTCTCCCCTAGCATAGACCTGCCCTCAACAGTTGGCCTAAATACTCAGGGCTAGACCTGAGGCCAATTCCCACTCCTCTGCCCTGCACCCCAAAATGTCAGACCCAGCCTTTTAAAGGCTAGTTGTAATGTTGGGTTCCAGATCCATCCTCGTCTATGTTGTTGGGATCCAGGTCTGTAACAACACTGCAATCACAATGTATTATGTGGCAGGTATTACTGAGCAATGCTGAGCATGGCTGCAATCAGCCCTCACCCTTTTCTCATTGCCCTAAGGCAAACCAGTGTGAACAGACAGCATCTTGGATCCATCAGTAGGAAAGGAGGAGGCCAAGAATTCTGGGAGTTGCCAGAACTGTAAAAGTTGAAGGACCACTCCCAAGCTGTCCTCTTGCCAGAAGCTGGGGGTCTGCCATAGGACTATCAGGTACCTCCGGGAAGCGAAGAGAGCTGAGGTAGGGGAGTAAATATGGTTTAAAGCCACCTTTACGACCCCTCACACCTCACCCTGAGGCAGGGTGGGAGGTGGCGAAGACGTTGATCTTTCAGCAATGTCTCTTTTTGCCCCGTGTTCACCCTCACGTACCTCCTGCCCCTCTCCCCTGGGAGCAGAAAACAAGGCAAAGTCGAGCTCACAGTGCCCGTGTAATGAAAGACAAGGATTCCCCACCAGTGAGGTAATCCCGCTGGAGTGCCACAAATTGTTATACCTGCACTGGAGAAGAGTCTATAGATTCCAAAAACCCGGTCCCAGCCCCAGCAGCCTTATAGTCTAAACGAGAGGCCCAGCAATGGAGGAGGGGGAGAAAAGATGGCCCAGCATTTCAAAGGGGCCTTTAGCAGCGGCGGTGGCTGGAACTCTGGGTTTCTTTGAAATGTCAGACAGCAAAGTGGTGCTACTGCACACCTGGTTCGGGGCAGGGCTCTGAGGCCGCTCGATAAACTGACCTGAATCAATTTGTTTCAATTCTGCACATTAACTCTTTGAGTTCAGGATGACTGGACCTGATAGAAAAAAAAATAATGATTAGCAAAATCGTTTTTTCCCATGGAAAATTTTATGTTTACATAAGCTTCATTTTCCATAGCTCAGCTTTAGTAGGGCTTTTGACACTGTCTTATACGACCTCATTCACAGGCTCGGGAATGCCAACGAGACGAGGGGTTCTGAAGACAAATTCTTTGGTGGCAAGATATGCATGTACGTAGTCCTCACAAAGACAGTCAGAAGAGCAGTAAAATCTCCGAATTTGAACCCGCCCTTTTGCCCAGCATCCTGCCAGGCCTCTGGAAACAATCCCTGGTTTTCAATGAACAGATGGCAGATAGACCAGAGCCAGTGCTCCAGATGCACCAAATGCTGTAACATTCTCATTTCCTTTTGCAAGGCAACAAAAACCCTCTGTAAAAATCAACCTTTATATTTCCACACTGAAGCCATACACTGCACACATAGCCAGGGATGTGTCACCAGACACGGGGGGTATGAGGTCTCTTTCCCTTTATAAAACAAAGATGGTTCATCCCACTATGAACGTTTTAATAGGGGCCAGAAGAGAAGCTGAGATATATGTACCAGATTATGGTTTTCTACTCCATGTCCATCTGATGAAGTAGTTTTACCTGAAAAAGCTCATGAGCTAATAAATGTTAGTCTCTCAGGTGTCACTGAACTGCTTCTTATGCATTCACGAAGGGAGTAAGTGATGTAATTTGACCTACAAAGAAACTCCTGGTCTGAATCACACCTTGGTCCAGCTAACCCAGTATCCTGTCTCCAACAGTGATCCACAGATGCAAGAACCCTGAAGCAATTAGCTCTGGGATAATCTTCTCTCCAACAGAAAATTTCTTCCTGATTCTTAATAGTTCTTTGTTGGTTAGATTTTTTTTAGTGTCAATTATTATAATTCAGGATAGTCTCATTAGCCACAGAAATATCCAATCCCTTTCGGCATCCTGCTGTGCAATTTTTCTTTGCTGATGTCTCATTTGAATTAAAAAGATGAGCGCTATTTCAAATTCATAGAGCATATGGTAAATAGACTAACAGCTGGCTACTGATAGGTCTCAGAACGTACTTCAATTTAGCAGAGAAAAGTATGAGCCCGTGGCTGGGAATGGAAACTAGACAATTTCAGAACAGAAATAAGATGAACATTTTGAATGGTGAGAGTAATTGACCACTGGAACTGTCATAGTCAGTGTTCCTTTGAATTTTTCTATCTGTGTGTGGAATAAATTTTGTTATGTGTACCCAGACATGTGCGGATGTGCACCACGAATAGAAACATATGGTGTCCACTGTGGGTGGCTGTGGGCACTCAGTTAATCAACTGGGCGACACCTGAATCTCTCCTGGGGGGCCACCTAAGCACTCAGTTTACAGGGATTACTGGTCATGGTGGTTTCTCCCAACACTGACCTTTCGAATCAAGATTACATTTGTTTGAAAAGATCTGCTGTAAGAATTGTTTTGGGGATGTTCTCGGCCTGGTTTTATACAGGATGTCAGACGAGATGATCATACTGGTTCCTTCTGGTCGACCACTCTTTGAATCACAGAGCAGTAAGTTTTTGTGCATGCTGTGATTAAATATTTCTTTTTACTTGTTTTAAAGTTGCCACCCCTCAATGGCGTCGAATGTCCCTTTGTTCTTATGCCATCAGCAAAGGTGAATAAAAGTTCTCCATCTGATTTTTCAGCGTCCTTCATTGTTTTGTGTACTGTTGGGCCTCCCTTCTCTAAGAGCTGGTCTGCACTTCTGTGTATGCAGCCTCAAATACATGAATGGGATAGCTGAAGTCAAGGTGCTTAGCTCTACATCTTGCAGTGTCTTTACTGTGGTGTCTTAACTGGAGACACTCTCCTGTCAACCCCCTTGTGCTTCTCATTGAGGTGGAGTATCGGAGTCAATGGGAGAATGATCGGCAGTCGATTTATGGCATATATATGCGTAACGATAAACCGACCCCAGCTGCAACCACTGCTGCCCCAACAATCTGGCCTGCAGTGAAGAAGAATAAACAATTTTTTTTCATTTTTTTAAGTCATCTGTGAGTGTTTTCCATAACCTTCATCAACAGAAGTAGCACATGCAAAATCTTTCATTTTAGGGACACCAACTAGTTGAAGGTATTGACAGTGAAATGTAGTTTTTTCACCTCCTTTCACTGCCAGATCACCCATTGCAGTCCAGCCTAGGGCTGTGGGAATGAGCAGTATCACTACCTGCTGAGCTACTGTTTCATTCCAGTTTTTTATTGATCACAACTAGCCCTGTTACAGCAAAGAGGCCAGGGAAATTGACCTGCCTTCTCACCTTTTGACACTATCTTTCCAGGTTAGGATTGAAATCCATTCAGAAGAATGACTAAGCAAAAGGCACATTAAAATACAGGTTTTCCAAAACTGCTCAATAATTTAAGCACTTTTTAGCACTAAAACACTTATTTTGGAAATAATACAGCCTATCACTTATTACCACTGTCTCGGATGCATTATAAAAATGTCATAAAGCCAAGAAAGAGTCTCAAGGTGGTTTTTAGCTCTCTGTCCCTTTTTCATGAGCCCCATGAGGATTTCATTCTGTGAAGTCAAATGACAGCATCCATACCTGCGTACCACCATAGCTATGTTAATCCCTTGGGGCAGAGACAGCCTACACCAATGAAATTTTTTCCTAATAAAGCTGAGCACTTGGGTGCCCAAGAGAGATTCAGGTGCTGCCCAGCTGATGGGCAGAGCACCCACAGACAGAAAAATAGGTTTCAGTCATTGGTGCACATCCACATAAGCCTTGGTGCACATAATAAAATTTATTCTGCCCACGGACAGAAAATCTAGAGAAAAATGCCAGTGAAAGGGATTTTCCATTGCTGCAGCAACACCATCATCCCTAGCAACAATAGATGGGGTGACATCAATATTTCATCAATATATTTCTGTCTACACCAAGGAATCAGTTGGCACAGCTACAGTCCTCAGAGGGGGAAGTTTTTACACCCCCGACTGGTGCAGCTATGTTTACCTAAAGTTTCATTGTAGATCAGGCCTAAGTTACTCCTTTTGGGAGATCGTAGTTGTAGTATGGCGGATTTATTGCCTTTGTGTCCTCATGGGTCTTTGGCTCCGTTGATGATAACCAGAAGGCTTCTTGTGTACGTGCTCAATTATATGGGAACAATAATCTCAGCAGACCCTGTGAGGTTCCCCAAAGACCACCCACAAGATAAGAATCGAAGGCACCCAGACAAGGTTTATTACCAAACAAGGCACACATAACAGTTGTCAAGTATGGTATACTGTACTGATACACTCCAAAGATGTACCTGCAGCAATGGACTGACATAGCCAGTGGGAATTCCACTATCCCCAGGTCAGACAAAGATGGTCCCCCAAGACATCACGTTATACACAGGTACATTATATACTGCTGATGCTTCAGGTTACCACCCTCTGACATTGTCAGGTTACCACCTTCTGCCTTTTTTTTAAGGTACCTCCCATCTCCCTATACCTCGTGGTTTGCTTAGATCATCTTTATCCATCAAGCTGTCATTTTAGAGCATTTCCTGAGCCTGGGTCTGTATCTGTAAGGAGTAGGTATCAAGGTCTTCTTTAACAAGCTGGTGAGACCTTGTGATTTCAACTTATACCAATTATTGTTCTTCACCTGGCCCAATTACCAATTAGCATTTTGTACTCTAAGTCCTGTCTGTGCCAAGTTGTGTTGGCACAGGCCTGCCTCTTGCTCACAGCTTACCTTTTCTTTGAGCCATGTTTTGTCCATTGTTGCTAAGCCTCAGGGCCTAACACCAGGCCTGTGCTGTATGGGCTGAGGCCTTCCATCTTACTGCAGGAGTTAGCAGGGGAAAGCTGGTAGAAGCATTAAAAAGAAACAAGACTAATTAGAGGGACAAGGTGGGTGAGGTGATCTATTTTTTGGTCCTGGAACAGACACGGCAACAACTACACTGCACAAAACCAACTAATCAGTTGCAATTCCGCGTGTTTCAGAGGACTGGTGCTGTGAATGGTGTGTCTTTCACATCTGCTTTTGTGGTTCATTTTTGGCCCAAGTCACTAGGTCTGGACAGTGCTACCCAAAGTTGGTTACTAATGAGAGGATATCCCTATCCCAAATGCACCAGAAATGCAAGGAGTTAAGAGAGGTCGATAGGTCAACCTTCTTCAGCGAGGATGGCCGGGTAAGTTGATTACAGATGCGTTGATTCTAGCTAAGCAATTTCCACAGCAAGAATTGTGTATCTGCAATTGACTTACTTTCCCTAGTGAGGACATAGCCTAAGCTTCCTCTTCCATCCTTCTGAAAGTAGGTGCCTTGTGGGTCACGGAGGAGAAAGAGGGGATGGGTATGTCTATAATTGTGGAGGGCGGGGCCATCAAAATATCAATCCAGTCTCCACTTCCTGTGATTGGACATTAGAAAAAAATGCCTAAATGTCGGGATGGGAAGCACTGGAATAAGTTGCCTTGGGTGGTTTTAGAATCTCCATCATTGGAGATATTTAAGAGCAAGCTAGAGAAACATCTGACGGGGTTGATCTAGAATGACGGGGCTTGGCCCTGCTGCGAGTGCAGGGGACTGGATTCATAGGGCTGGAAGGAACCTCTGGAGATCATCTGGTCCAGCCCCCTGCTTCAAGCAGGATCAGCCCCACCAAAGTTATCCCAGCCAGGGCTTTGTCAAGCCGGGACTTGAAAACCTTGAGGAATGGAGAATCCATCGCCTCTCTAGGCAACGCGTTCCAGTGCTTCACCGCCCTTGCAGTGGAGCAGTTTTTCCTAATATCCAACCTACCCTTCTCCTTCTGTAACTTCAGATCATTGTTCCTTGTTCTGCCATCTGACACCACTGAGAACAGTTTCTCACCATCCTCTTTAGAGCTCCCCTTCAGGAAGTTGAAGGCTGCTATTAAATCACCCCTCAGTTTTCTCTTCTGTAAACTAAACAAGCCCTAATCCCTCAGCCTCTCATCATAGGTCTTGTGCTCCAGCCCCTTAATCATTTTTGTTGCCCTCCACTGAACCTGCTCCAGCACATCCACGTCCTTTCTATACTGGGGTAAGACCTCTTGAGGCCCCTTCCAGTTCTAGTGTTCTATGATGGAGTAGAAGGGACTACAGTTGGCATGATAGGACATTATGAAGGTGACATTTTCCTATATAGTCTTATTTAAAAACATAATGGACCAGGTCCATGGCTGGTAAAAATTAGTATGACTAATGTAAGGCATCTGAGCGGGCTGAGGGCACCAGCTGATGAGCTGGCCCAGCATCCATGAGTATCTTTCTATAAAGGCTCAGACACAGGAGGCTTCTCATCGCTTGTTTTAAAGCTGGGTGTCACCCGCACGAAAGGAAAATGTCTTGCCAATAGGCCACCGGTACACACGCACAAGAGCAGGGCAATAAAATGTGACAGCGAGGGATGTGATGACAGCTCCCCATCTATAATTTATACCTCCCAGGCTGCACTTGTGCAGCTGTTTTATATTTAAGGTTGTGGTGTGTGTTCAAACTTGACAGGTTAGAAATATTGGAGCACTGTGTCATTTCCCTCTTTGAGGGCTGTACCGAGAGAATTACCATGGCCCTGTAAGGTGGGGGCTCCATTAGGGTGGCAGAAGGTTCTCCTGTTAGAGTCAGGTAAAGGCACAGGAAGTCTATACCCTTGTGAAGACCAGGATTTTAACAGGGTTTAAAAAGAACTAGATATATTCATGGAGGTGAGGTCCATCAGTGGCTATCAGCCAGGATGGGTAGGAATGGCGTCTCCAACCTCTGTTTGTCAAAGGCTAGAAATGAACAACAGCAGAGGGATCACTCGGTGCGTGTCTGTTCTGTTCGCTCCCAGTAGGGAATTTGGCATTGACCGTTGTTAGAAGGCTTTGGACACTGGGCTTATGGACCTTTGGTTTGACCTATTATGACTGTTTTTATGTTCTTATTCTCTTGCCAATACCCCCCAGCTCCCAGTGTCATGCAGGGGATGGGAAACTCAGCTTTCATTTTTAAAAATGTTTTTCACCATCACAGGTGCAAAGAAAAGCCTGAGGGTTCACACCAGCCATCTGACCGAGTCTGCAGACAGCCTGGCTACGTCTACGCTAGCATTCTTCTTTCGAAAGAGGCATGCAAATGAGGAAAATTGAAAACGCAAATGAGGTGCAGACTGACCTATCGGGCACTTCATGTGCATATTCTTCTTTCAAAAGAGCTTCCTTTGAAAGAAGAAAAACAGTGTAGAAGTGGCTCTTTTGAAAGTAATCCCCATCTTCACGAAGAAACCTTTTTCTGAAACAAAAAGTAGGAAGAATGGTTCTTTCAAAGATGGGGATTACTTTTGAAAGCGCTGCATCTACACTGTTTTTCTTCCTTCAAAAGAAGCTCTTTCGAAAGAAGAATATGCAAATGAAGTGTCCGATATGTAAATCTGTGCCTCATTTGCATTTTCAATTTCCCTCATTTGCATGCCTCTTTCGAAAGAGGAATGCTAGCGTAGACACAGCCCCTGAGATGATAGGCCAAGAAACTTGGATCTCTCCATCTGCACGGTACTGACACTCCAGGGAAGGGTAGGAGAGCATAAGGGCCCTGCATGGAACACACTAGTGTCTCAGATTGCTTTAATTTGACCCTAACTTAGTGTACAGTAAACATCTAAAATGTTGTCAGTGGGGCTTTAATATAGGTCCTTGATTCCTGCGGTACAGCTCCCCAGCATTTAAGCTAAAGGACTAATATTGCCAGCCAGTAGCAGTAGTAGGCTGTTATCATTAGGGAGACAGTACTGGCTGAAAAGACACACACTTTGCCTTCTGAATCCTTCTCCCCCCAGCCCCCACATCACACGGTCCAGCTCTATAGCACGACAGCAAGCTGATAGCAGATACGAATGGGGCAGTCGATACAAAATAGGGTCCATGTGAAGGACACCCCCTTTGCCAGAGCTAGAAAGCGGTGACTATTAAAAACAAAAGAAAAATAATGAAATGGGGACCATCATCAATGGTCAACAAGTTGCACTTTCCTCCCTCTACCTCCCCCATACCCTCTGCACTCATTCATTCACAGGGGATTGGGACGTTTTAATTATTTGCTATGAAGCAGCTGAATCTTTACGCTCTTTCTCCTACCTTTGCCATTGTGTACTGTTCTGTTTCCTGCCATGTGAACACACAGCCTCTCCCATGATGCTGGGTCCATCTTGGCCCAGGCTCCTTCACACTCCCCTAAGGCATGTTCTGCACAAGTTGTTGGGCCGGTGACTCACAGTTTCAGGGGGTTGTTTACAGGACAAAGCCATAGGGCTGCACTTTCTAGAACTATACATCCAAGTCTCTGCAGGGTCAGGTTAGCGCTTCATCCTCCCACATGAAATAAAGGTAGCTCTGTGCAGCTTACTGTGTGAACGTCTTCCATATGAGACCTTTCAAACCCAAATTGTGCCTGCTCTTCCAGGATAGGTGAAAAGTCCCAGGGTGTTTTTCACACAAGGGAGGCTGGAGTGTTTCAAAAAGCTCATCCTTTCTCCAGTGGTTGCTCACTGCACCCTTACCACCCCCCAGACGCAGCTGCATTTGAGTGGTATTGAGTGCCTGAAATGCTCGAGCTGCCTTGGGACCCTTGGGCTTGATCCATATTCCAAGTTATGAGGTTTGCATCAGGGCCCAAGCAGATCACATATTTTAGTGACAGCTTCTCACTGCCATTAGCAATCCACGGTCTGTGCTGGTTGCAATACGAAGCCTGTTTCATGTTATCCGTTTCCAAATGGATTAAACTAGAAACCTGGGGAAATTTCCTGCACCCTGGACAATCTCCCACATGAGGGAAACATGCTGAAAATGAGCACCGTCTGTAATAATAGCCTGTCTACTATGTTTTCCAGGCACATTGGCCCAAGATTTCAAATGTCGATAACCCTCAAGCTCTGGAGAGCTGAAATTCCTTCGCTGGGGCGGAGAGTCCTTTTTTATCAGACAACACTGAAGCAGAATAAATTGCTTGCTGACACGTATCAATAGCTTCTGCCAAATTATACATGATTTAAGGCAACTAATGGACTATGTGATGATAGCTGAAAGCAGACATATCCCAAAAGATGTATTACTTACCACCTGCTTGGACCAGATGCATGAAAATTATTCAGTACAATTCAGGACAGCTTTGCACTTCTAAAATTAAGACAAGGACTTTCAGTTCAGTTTTCTGTAGTAGTTTCCATTACACAAAGTTCTCACATTATGGTTAAATTAACAATAATAATAATAACAACAACAATATTACAGAATTCTGTAGTGATCATCCAAAATGAGAACTGGGTTGTAAATGAAAACCTAGTTCAGTGAGAAACTTAAAAATGTTCACTTTGAAATTTGAAGAAGGGAAGAACAGCTTTCCTTGTTATGGAGATCTTTTTGTAACTTTACTGCACTGAATTGGTTTTCTGCAAATCACCATAAAAATTATTACTGAAATTTATCATGTAGAAACACCTGGATTTTGGCAAAAGATCATGCTTGTAAATGTACTGATCATATTTTTAATTGGGCTTTCTGAACAATTACAAGTAATATTTTTATTTTTAAATGCTAGTGATTGGGGGGTTTTTTGGTAAAACAAAAAGGAAGATAATGTTGAAGTTTTTTTTTAAAGTGTTGAAAAGAGACTATTTGTTTGTTTTTGTTAAAAGAAAATTGCAGTCACTTGCACCTAAAACCCTGGAGCATTGTTGCTGCAAGAAGGCATGTTTTGAACTAATATTAGTGTACTATCATTATAATGGTAGCAATTCTAATTCAGTTGCACTTATAGGCCTCTTCTGAGACTTTAGTTCTAGTCCCAGCTCTGTTACTAGCCTGTGCAGTGACACTGAGTGTGTCATTTCGCCTTGTTGTGTCTCATTTTTCCAATCTGTAAAATGGGGATAGTGGTACTCACCTCCTTTATAAAACACTTTGAGATCCGCTGATGAAAATTGCATAACAGCTGGGTATTATTATGGCTATGTTCTACACTGTACAAGCAAATTGGAAGAGACAGTTTATGCCCCAAAATGTGTGCGGTCCAAACAGACAAGCTTGGCAACAAGGTGAGAGGAAATCATACTCATATGCATATTTTACTGTTGGGAAATGGCTGAACAGATGGATTGAGTGACTTGCTGAAGGTCTCTCAGGAAACATGTAGCAAAGCCAAGAAATGAACCTGGATCTCCAGAGGCCTAGCCCATGCCTGCAACACACAATCAGTCTTCGTCTTTGCTGCCACTTATGCTTATACTTGGAATGAAGACATTGCCAATATCTACAATGGAAAGATTGCAATCACCAGTCCACAGATAGGTGGCTATTTTATTCTTTTCCTCTCCTAGACTACGAGCAGTGATCTGCAGTGTTAAAACAGAAAACTGGGAGCCAGGATACCTGGGTTTTATTTCTCTTTCTGACCGGGAACAAAAAAAGTATCTTCTGTCCCAAGTTACTGGGGTTGGAGCCAGAAACAGTCTCACCATGATCCCTGAGACTCTCCCCAACCCCCATTGTGACTGAAGATCATAGAATCTTGGAACACTAGAACTGGAAGGAACCTTGAGAGGTCATCACGCCCAGTCCCCTGCCCTCACGCAGGACCAAGCATTATCTCGATCATCCCTGACAAGTGTTTGTCTAACCTGCTCTCAGATGTCTCCAGTGATGGAGATTCCACAACCACCCTATGCAGTTTATTCCAGTGCTTAATCACCCTGACAGTTAGGAAGATGGGAAAGACCAAAGCTGATGACACATGGGCTATGTCTACACGTGCAGCCAACATCGAAATAGCTTATTTCGATGTTGCGACATCGAAATAGTCTATTTCGATGAATAACGTCTACACGTCCTCCAGGGCCGGCAACGTCGATGTTCAACTTCGACGTTGCTCAGCCCAACATCGAAATAGGCACAGCGAGGGAACATCTACACGTCAAAGTAGCACACATGGAAATAGGGATGCCAGGCACAGCTGCAGACAGGGTCACAGGGCGGACTCAACAGCCAGCCGCTCCCTTAAAGGGCCCCTCCCAGACACAGTTGCACTAAACAACACAAGATACACAGAGCTGACAACTGGTTGCAGACCCTGTGCCTGCAGCATAGATCCCCAGCTGCCGCAGAAGCAGCCAGAAGCCCTGGGCTAAGGGCTGCTGCCCACGGTGACCATAGAGCCCCGCAGGGGCTGGAGAGAGAGCATCTCTCAACCCCCCAGCTGATGGCCGCCATGGAGGACCCAGCAATTTCAACGTTGTGGGACGCGGATCGTCTACACGGTCCCTACTTCGACGTTGAACGTCGAAGTAGGGCGCTATTCCTATCTCCTCATGAGGTTAGCGACTTCGACGTCTCGCCACCTAACGTCGAAGTTAACTTTGAAATAGCGCCCGACGCGTGTAGACGCGACGGGCGCTATTTCGAAGTTGGTGCCGCTACTTCGAAGTAGCGTGCACGTGTAGACGCAGCTATGGAGAGCACAATAGGAGACATTGACGTGGGTGTAAACATAAATGTCCCTTTCTAGGGATGCTAACTAAAGGCAGGGGGACACATGACTGTCCCACAAGTCTCCCCTGCCCAGTGATCCCACAGACTTTCCCCAGTTCCCATGGGGAGGTGATGCTCTCGCATGAAAGCAGATGCCATGTATTTTCAAGAAGACACACAGAAGGAAGAGCACCAAACACCCCTGGCATGTGTGCTGCTGCAAACATCTAAAGCATCTGCTAAGGCAGCAGGATACTTCTACATGTTGAAAGACCCATGCAAAATGTCATTGTGAAATACCATTGTACCACTGAAGGTAACACAGTTAAACTGGAGTAAATAGCAGCTGTGGCTGATGAATCACCAAGGGGACAGTTTGCATGGCCAACAGACATTTTTCCTGACAGAAAAACTCTCTCTTATTACTAAGCGCCTTTCTTTGGGACACCATGCGGGGTATCCTAGAAATGATAGCAATGTGGAAGAAGGGGGGCAATAACTCACAACACTTAAGTAGTCGTTGCTCTCCAATCCGAAGCCCGTATGTGTCTTCCAACATGCATGATGGAAGAAGGTCCAATTCCAGCTTAGCCCAGGTGGTCTCTGCAAATGTAGGCCACTTCAGAAGGGAGATCACCCCAAGGCTGAAGCACAGAGTAGCGCAAGTGACAACGGAGACAGCAGCGCAATCGAGAAAAAAAAAGGAGCTGCCAATATTCGATTTCAGCCAGGGGTTTTTCTCTGACCCGAAGAAAGTTGTCCGTAACATTACTGCAGTACAGTGAGGGGCAACCTAGGCTGGTGAGTGGGCTGCATGAGTGGTCATCCTTCAGCTCAGTGGGCCTCAAGATTGTCATAACCAAGGTGGTCTCCTGGGAGAGGGTAGTTTTGCTAGCTGCTCTTGCATGCCTAGAATGTGCGCAGTGTGCTGGCTGAACTTCAGGAAATCTGTACTCCAGATATTGTCCAATGCAAAATGGGGAGCTGACCCCACAAGACTCCAAGCAACAAGCCTCACTCCGACTGCATCTACACTACTAACGTACTTCATAGTAAGCTGCTACCAAAGTAGCCGGCAGAGTGTCTACACACACTTTCCCTTACCTCCAAGTCACTACTCCATTCCCAGGAATAGAGCAGCTAGCGGCTTACTTAGAAGTTTGACTTCAAAGTTAAGTGTGTGGAGATGCTTTGCACTTGTTACTTTGAAGTAAGGAGCCTGCAAAAGAGGTGGCCCTCCCTGGAGGACGGAGACGCTCTGACCAGCCAAGGAAGGGCTCTATAGTCCCTGAGAGCCACCTTAAAGGCAACAGCTCCCTGGCAACCCAGGCAAGAAGCTGGGACTGTGCCACAAGCAGGGGCAGCACGAGCTTGCCCTTGGACTGCCCCTGTTTGAAGCACCAGCCAACCACTGCACCCCCTGGACACCATGGCAGAACGCCAGGACCCTGCTGCCCTCCTGGGGGACCCAGGATGACGAATCCGATGGCTCACAGTGCCCAGGCAAAGGCCGTGCCAGGAGGGGAACCTAGTGGACCGAGGACAAGCTGAAGCACCTTCTCGCTCTGTGGGGGGAGGAGGAGGAGGTCCTTCATCAAACCGGCACCTGCCATAGAAACGTGGAGGCCTTTGACCGGCTGGCCAGTGGCCTCACTGTGTGCGGATAAAAGTCAAAAAACTGCAACAGACCTACATCAAGTCCTGTCATGCCGCCAGCCAGTCGGGAGCACAGCCCATCCACTGCCTCCACTACAGGAGCTGCACAGGCTCCTGGGACCGAGGGAGGCGGCCGCCCCAGAATATGGGGTGGACTCCACCGGTCCCCCCGCCACCGTGGACAGTGAGGACAAGGCAGACCCCTCCGGCACCAGCAGCCCCCTGCGCAGGGAGCAGCCAACCAAGACCAAGGGTGATGACAAGGGATCCAGCAATGGGATCCGATCATCACCCTCCCCTCTGGGACACCCAGCAGAGCCTCCTCCAGCTGAGCCTCACCTGAGCCCTGGGAGGTCGCAGCTGGTATTACGGGACAAGCGAGATGTCTCCAGGGATGGGGATGCCCCCCTCCGCCAAAACAGCCCCACAGCCCATGTGCCTGGGGACGGGGGAGGGAACGCAGGCCAACCCCCACCAAGCAGGAACCTCTGGGCGCCTGGGATCCCACAGGGCTCACGGCGTGGCAGGGGAGCGGGGTGGGGTCAGCAGAGTGGGGTCCCCTCCCCCCCCAGGGTTGGGACCCAGCACTAATGGGCCATCCCCCTGTCCCCTTCTGTCTCCACGGATCCATCGTTGGAAAGGTGCCGCAGCACCCCAGAGCAGGCTGCAGCCACAGGGGACCAGGAGGCTGCCCCACCACCCTGGCCTGTGTCCCCCTGTGGCCATGGCAGAGCCTCCTGCAGACAGCACTGGAGGGACGAGGAGGTGGCTGCCAACCAGGCGGTTGTGCAGGAGATGACCAGGGTGCTCCTGGACTGGCTAGCAACGGAGCAGGAAGTGTGGTGCAGCTGGCCATCAGCCTAGATGCCATGGCCCAGGGCTTGGCTGCCTGCCTTGCTCAACCAACAGCCCCTTCACCAGCAGCTCCCCCCGCACCCCTCCGAGCCGCCCCTCCAGCAGCCTCCCACCTCCTGGTGGATCTGTCACCGTCTGCCCACCTGGAGATGGCTTGGTGGCTTGGTGGCTGCTGGCCGAGGCGGGAGCACCTGGCCCAGCTCCAGTGCCCCCCCCACACCCCTGTGGAGGCCAAGCCCGCAGGACCCCCCACCCCAGCCCTACTGCCCTGTGGTGAGCAGGACATCTGTGGCTGACATAGCTCCTCGTCCCCCACAACCCTGAGCAACTGAGCCTTCCCCTACCTACCCCGCTCCCGGTTCAGTCTCCCCACCTAGATCCCCACCTCCCTCCTGTGGACCGTTCCCCCGTGCACTCTAAACAGTTTCACACGTTGCATCGTGATGTCCCCAAACAGGAGCTCCCACAGGGGGACATATTTGACGTCTTACATTCGGTGTCCCAGCCATGAATTCTGGTACACGCGGGCATCATGGCGCACGTGGCCAGGAAATGGCGCCTCGCATCCGCCAGGGACTGGAGTACTACCGAGTGGTACCCCTTCCTGTTAATGTAGGTGCCCTGCTGTGGTACACAGCTTGGAGCCCGCATCACCGCGTGCATCCCATCCAGCGCTCTGAAACAACTGGGGAAGCCCACGTTCACGAATCCAGTGAGGGTAGCATCCAGGTCCCACAGGGTCACGACTCATGACAGGAGCACTCTGTTGATAGCTTGGACAACCTGCTGGTGGGGAAGAAAGACACGTCCATGAACACCTGACCAGGAGCCCCTAGACCCCTGCCCAGTAGCTCTCTCCCCAGGGTGGGTCCGTGGTGGGGAACGGACTTACATCAATCATCACCACTCTGATGGTGGCCTTGCAGATGCCGAATTGGTGGCCGACAGACCGGATGTGGTCGGGGTGGCCAGCTTCCACAGAGCAATGGCCGCCCTCTTCTGCACCAGGAGTGCTGGCCGCATCCATGTGCCCTAGTGCTGGAGGACTGGGGGTGAGTCAGTGGCAAAGGTCTTCAGATGTCTGGCAGGTCATTCTAAAGTTCCTCAGCCACCACTCATTGTCCCAGTCCTCCAGCACCAGCCACTCCCACCACTCGCTGGTGGTGGCGAAGGCCCACGGGTGCTGGGTTGGGGGGGGGTCTGGGGGAGGGTCAGCAGTGCCATGGCCAGGGCCTGCAGGCTGGGTCCCATATGGGTGATCTGGATGTGCCACTGAAAGGTCAGGGACACCAGCATGGCCAGCAGGCTGGCCAGGGTGGAGAGGACCTTGGCCTGGGGGAGGATGGGAGTAGGTATGTGGCTTGGCTGTTCTCCCCAGCACATGCTCTGCTGCTGTCCGAAGCCTGGCATCCTTGAGCATGTGCAGAGTGGGGGTGTCGGGAGGGACCTTTTAAGGGGTCTGCTAGCTGCGAGCCCAGAAGGGCTTGTCGGCCATGCAACCCCATGCCTGCATCATATCCTGGCCCCTTACTTTGAAGTAAGGGCTAATTAGCTGCGTCTACACGTGCACGCTACTTCGAAGTAGTGGCACCAACTTCGAAATAGCTCCCGTCGCGTCTACACACGTCGGGCGCTATTTCGAAGTTAACTTCGACGTTAGGCAGAGAGACGTCAAAGTCGCTACGTCTACACGTGCACCCAACGTCGAAATAGATTATTTCGATGTTGCGACATCGAAATAGTCTATTTCGATGAATAACGTCTACACGTCCTCCAGGGCTGGCAACGTCGATGTTCAACTTCGACGTTGCTCAGCCCAACATCGAAGTAGGCACAGCGAGGGAACGTCTACACGGCAAAGTAGCACACATCGAAATAAGGGAGCCAGGCACAGCTGCAGACAGGGTCACGGGGCGGACTCAACAGCAAGTCGCTCCCTTAAAGGGCCCCTCCCAGACACACTTTCATTAAACAGTGCAAAATACACAGAGCCAACAACTAGTTGCAGACCCTGTATATGCAGCACGGACCCCCAGCTGCAGCAGCAGCAGCCAGAAGCCCTGGGCTAAGGGCTGCTGCCCACGGTGACCACAGAGCCCCGCAAGGGCTGGAGAGAGAGTATCTCTCAACCCCCCAGCTGATGGCCGCCATGGAGGACCCCGCTATTTCGATGTTGCGGGACGCGGATCGTCTACACGTCCCTACTTCGATGTTGAACGTTGAAGTAGGGCGCTATTCCCATCCGCTCATGGGGTTAGCGACTTCGACGTCTCGCCGCCTAAAGTCGATTTCAACTTCGAAATAGCGCCCAACACGTGTAGACGTGACGGGCGCTATTTCGAAGTTACTGCCGCTACTTCGAAGTAGCATGCACGTGTAGACGCAGGCGAGGAGATAGGAATAGCGCCCTACTTCGACGTTCAACGTCGAAGTAGGGACAGTGTAGACGATCCGCGTCCCGCAACGTCGAAATTGCTGGGTCCTCCATGGCGGCCATCAGCTGGGGGGTTGAGAGATGCTCTCTCTCCAGCCCCTGCGGGGCTCTATGGTCACCGTGAGCAGCAGCCCTTAGCCCAGGGCTTCTGGCTGCTTCTGCGGCAGCTGGGGATCTATGCTGCAGGCACAGGGTCTGCAACCAGTTGTCAGCTCTGTGTATCTTGTGTTGTTTAGTGCAACTGTGTCTGGGAGGGGCCCTTTAAGGGAGCGGCTTGCTGTTGAGTCCGCCCTGTGACCCTGTCTGCAGCTGTGCCTGACATCCCTATTTCGATGTGTGCTACTTTGACGTGTAGACGTTCCCTCGCTGCGCCTATTTCGATGTTGGGCTGAGCAACGTCGAAGTTGAACATCGACGTTGCCACCCTGGAGGACGTGTAGACGTTATTCATCGAAATAAGCTATTTCGATGTTGGCTGCACGTGTAGACGTAGCCATTGTGTGTAGACTCTTAACTTCAAAGTAGGGGGAAGCCTACTTCAAAGTAAGAGAGGGTGCATTATGTGTGTAGATGCGCTGCTTCGAAGTTGCTGACTTCGCAGTATGACTTTGAAGTAAGCAACTTCGAAGTTATTTTGTAGGGTAGATACAGCCTCTGTAACAAGCAGTCCTGTGGCACCTTAGGGACTAACAAATTTATTAGGTCATGAACTTTTGTGGGTAAAACCCACTTTGTCAGGGGGAAAAACAGAATCCAAAACCTTTGACATTCGCAGGAATGAGACACATCTAATTTGATTTGCTTTATTAATTGATCCTACTAGTAACAGTACCTTCCTCCCTGCCTGAGCATTATAAAACCTGGATTCCCGTTTCCATCTGAGGAAGTGGGTTTTACCCACCAAAGCTCATGACCTAATAAAGTTGTCACTCTCTAAGTTGCCACAAGGCTGCTTGTTATTTGTGAAGCTACAGACTAACACAGCTGCCCCTCTGAGACTCATCCTTCATTCCTCCACTGTGTAGGACTATGTCTCAATATGACTGTACTTGAGCCAGGCACGTAAAATTGCTGCTGAAGGATCCTCACAGGGACTTTTGAGACTGACTCCCAAGCAGTCCCTGTCCAACTTCCCAGGGATTGCATTACCATCAGGGAGGCAAGACGCCTCTAAAGGAAAAGGATGGAGACAAGATGGCCCAAGACATCTGACGGAACACTCTCTTTCATGCGGTGGGTCACACGAGATGATAATACTGATCTCTTCTAGCCTTCAGGTATCTGATTTCCTGGAAGGGAAGTCCCTTGGAATGGCCAGCTTTTCACTGGTCTGTCCCTGAGTTAAATCCAGATGGCGCATGGCCCAAAGTCACCACCTGCGAGCTGTGGAGGGGATTCAGGGGGCAAACAATGGACTCCCAAATAGGAGGGTGACATGAAGACGTCCCATTTGTCATTGAGTGACCACCAAAAAGGTGACTTTCCAGCTCTTAGAAACCTACTTGAGCTAATGCTGATCAGAGCTAGTTCACAACAGAAGTGTAACTGTGAAGGCACAAGTGACTGGTAGGGCTAACCACCTGTCGTCTGACATGGGACAATCCTCAGAGAGGAGAGCCCTCCTTGCCACTCATATTGTCCCAGCTACACTTTAGGCTGATTTATCCATCACCTCACCTCTTTACTGAAGACCATCGCTAATTTGCATTCTGCTCATCCACAGCCTCCTTAATCTCTGTACAGACAATAAGTGGTTTCTCCATCCTTACAAGTAGGTACTAGAGTGAGGGCTTGTGAGATACATGACAGACTATCAGCTGGCCCTCTACCAGCTGTTGTCAGGACTAATGAAAAGAAAGGTATCCTTGCAGGGTACAGGAGCAGCCCCTTGCTCTTTGCACTGCATATCTCTGCCTTCTTCCTGATTTGCAAATTTCAGCAACATGCAATGGGTCTCATGATCAGAGCTGTGTGATAGAAAGGGGTTACTGTGTGTGTCCGTACATACTTATATGCATGTTGTATGTACATAATATGAGGGAGAGAGAGATAAATTCAGGAAGTAGTATTGATTACAACAAAGTATATAGGCCTGTAGATCCCAACATATCTCACTACTAGCTTATGAACCAACCCCTTTCCCCTACCCTTGGGTGCACAGTTGTGCCTTGGGAAAAACAAGCTTAAGCATTTCCCACAGATCTAGAAAATGTATTATTCCCCCTTATTCGGCACTGGTGAAGCCACATCTGGAGTATTGAGTCCAGTTCTAGTCCCCCAGTATAGAAAGGATGTGAATATATTGGAGCGGGTCCAGTGGAGGGCAGCATAAATGATGAGGGGGCTGGAGCATATGACCTATGAGGACAGGCTGAGGTATTTGGGCTTATTTAGCTTGCAGAAAAGAAGAGTGAGGGACAATTTGATAGCAGCCTTCAACTTCCTGAAGTGGGTCTTTAAAGAGGATGGAGAGGGGCTGTTCTCAGTAGTGACAGATGGCAGAACAAGGAGCAATGGTCTCAAGTTAAAGAGGGTTGGGTGGGAGGTCTAGGCTGGATATTAGGAAAAACTATTTCCCCAGGAGGGTGGTGAAGCTCTGGAATGTGTTACCTACAGCAGTGGTGGAATCTCCATCCCTAGAGATTTTTAAGTCCCGGCTTGATAAAGTCCTGGCTGGGATCATTTAGTTGGTGTTGGTCCTACTTTGGGCAGGGGGCTGGACTTGATGACCTCTTGAGGTCTCTTCCAGCCCTAGAAATCTATAATTCTGTGATTCAGATCCTGCTAGAACCAGACTATAATTCATTTTCTTGCCTCCTCTGACCCTAAGATGAAGGCAGGTTTGGCTTCTTTTCCCAAACTTTGCCATGAGCAACGCCAAGGGGTTGGAGCCATTTGGCCTTTTACCTCATGAATTTGGACTGTGTGTTACAAGATAAAGTGCGCACAGACCTCTGTAGTGTATTTGAGTACACAGCAGCCAATTCCCTTCTGATTCTGTGCTTCCCCATTCAGGAGCCAGGTGTTTGCTGTGCATGTGTCATAGAGTCCTGGCTCCTGTTTCTCACCAGAATGTTTTATTGAAGTTGATAGAGCCATACAGGACCATGGTTCCTAACAAATGGACCTGGCTGCTGGAAGACAGACGGACAGACTCTGTATCCAGCAGTGGAATGGAAATAGTCAGAAACTTTTCACTGGCTTTTTATTTGTATTTGAAAGTGCCATTGTCACCAAAATTGAAACTTTTTCAAAAACGTATTACTTTCAATAACATTTTGTTTAGGGGGACAAAAAGCCTCCAAGGAAATGTTTGGTAATGTCCAAACTTCCCCTTTTGGCATTCACAGAGTGGAACACTTATTTTTTTCATTTCATATCAACTTTTCCCTAAGCAGCTCCTCTATGGTGAACTCTCCCAGGGCAAAAGGAATCCAGGTAGGCCTCGCAAGAGGTATAAAGACTGCGTGAAGGTCAACATTGCTCATGTTGGTTTAAAACCAGATCAGCTAGAGCAGCATGCAAAAACTGAACAGGCTGGCATGCTCTCGTACGACACATGTATGACAACTTTGAAGAGCAGCGATGTGCACGCCTCATTGATGCTCGTGAGAGGAAGAAAGCAACAGCAGCTGCCGCACCAACAGAGCCAGGACAATTCCCTTGCCCCCACCGTGAACACCCATGCCTTTCAAAGCTTGGACTCCTCAGCCACATGGCAGTCCACAGTCGATGAGCCTGTGCAAGCTCAAGATGTTATTGTCAGACACAATGGACTACCTACACATACACATCAGCTTTTCAATTAACATTAATTTCTAGGGATTTAAAAAAAAAGCATTGCGGTCAACATTCAAAAAGAAATGTTTCAATATTGAATGGAACCAAGAAACATTTTGTTCAACCTGAAATGAAGGATTTTTGGTTTGGGAATTTGATTTCACAGTAACAGATTTCATGTGAAATCTTTTGGTTCTTTCTCCCTTTTGGAACAGATTTTTTTTAATTGTAGAATTTCCTGAGAAATGTTAAATTGGATTCCCACCCAAGTCAAGATGGGAGGACTCATGAACTCATAAAATATTTACGATGGCTAAGCTATCGTAAGATATTTAAGAGAGGGTTAGACAGACATCTCTCAGGGATGGTCTAGACAGTCCTTGATCCTGCCATGAGCGCAGGGGACTGGACTTGATGACCTCTCGAGGTACCTTCCAGTTCTATGACTCTATGGAATTAACATGGAGGCATGGGTCTTCTCCAATTCTTACTGAAGCCAGTAGAAATCTCTTTGTTAACTTCAGTAGGATGTGAATATGACCCACAGTAGTTCATGTGGAGTGTGGCATGGGAAGATGATATAATAGACAGTACTTTGGTGTCTGCCTCACATACAGTGGATGGAAAGTGGAAGGACAATACATTAATTTCCTATATGGAACATTCTTGTTCTTCAGCTTTAGGTCTGTGGTGAAGCTGAAGGTATCTTTAAAAAACACAGAAAGTGTGAGCCACAAATTGCTTAGAAAAAGAGAGACAGAGGAAGAGACAGAGAGAGAGAGAGAAAGTATGAGTTCTTCCAGACAGGTCTCTAAACTTATCTATCTATCTATCTATCCTTCTGAAAGAGAAGAATCATCCCTCTCCTCTCCTGGTCAGGATATAGCCTGTACTGTAGGGTGAATTTTATAGAATGGCAATAAGATACTGTAAATTACACCTCCCTTCCCAAAGCCTCAGGAATCTATCCATCCAGTGCATTATTCCCCTGTACCCCAATTGTCATCAGTTTTTGTAGATTATTCTCTCCTTGGGGCTGGAGTGGTCTTTGTGGTCTGTGTTTGTACAGCACCCAGCACAATGAGATCCTAATCCTTGACTGGAGCTGCTAGGAACTATGGTGATACTAGGGACATTTATTTTGCTTACATTTAATGTTTTTTGTTTGCCTTAGCACAGCTCCAGGTACTCATTGGCAGAACCTCCCCGACTCTGACCCTGCCGTTGCAAGCCTGCACACCAAGCCATATTATTGCTGCAATTCCAGGTTGAACCTCTCCAATTAGGAGCCCTCGGGACCAACCGGTGCCGGACAAGAGAATTTGCCGAACCACAAGAGGTCAATATTGTCTAGAGAATTATCAACACTCCCATGGCTCACTGGGCTGTTAGAAGACATTTAGGGGTAAATTACAGCTAAAGGGCAGCACAGAGCCCTGAGAGCTGGGACAGGTGGCTGGAAACAAACTTTATGGAAACTTGGTCACACCCATGATAAGTGATCATCTATCTGGCTAATCAAAATCATGCTGGATTATGGATGTTGCTGGACAAGATAGTGCTGGATTAGAGAAGTTCAGTCTGTACAATGGGGCCCACACCAGTCACATTTTGTACTTGTGGTGTTAAACCCGACCTTGGAAAGGGCTTGTCTTTAAGCACTGCCTGCCTGCAAGGTGGGCTCGTGCGCATTCTTGATTATGTGGCTAGCGAGAAGTCAGTAGAGGCTACTCGTGGAAGAAATGGAAATAAGGCTTCAGAAGAGGGGGCCAGAGCAACCCTTTTAATTTATACTCGAGCACACTTAAAACTCAAGACACGCATGGGGCCAGATCCTCAGCTTATAGAAATTGGTTTAGCATTGAAATCAATGGAGCTACACCAGTTTACACCAGTTGAGGCCCCAGCCTGTACAACAGCCGCTGCAATGACGGGTCCCTTATTCGCTGTGACTTAGTAGGAGTAGCTGGTGCTACAGTCAGACTCTATATAAATCCACAACAGCTATGGGGGAGCTGGTTGCGAGACACTCCTGAGGAACGAAAGGGCTGATTTAACCAGGGAGTCTCCTGTGATTCAGGACAGCTGTTGCCTAAAACTCATCCAAGAGCTACTCCAGAACTCACGGAAGCCATTGGAAAGCCCCTGTTTGCTGGAAATAGCTCAGGCACTGGGAAAGCTGCTCTTGTGTTCATGAATGCCAGAATGAATCAATGCAAATGAGTGTTCTTTTAAATGTGTGCCCAGCCTGCAGTAACTGTTCAGAATAAGGGTCTTATGCTCTGCAATTCCCTTCCCTTTCACAGCTGCAGATTATGATTATTAATCATTAGTTGTGTTGCAGCAATTTTCAGACAGTCCAGGCATGGACTGCGCTAGGTGCAGCACAAACACAGAATAAAGAGGAAGTCTGTGTCCTTGAGGCTCTAAATGAATTCCCTATTGCACCACAGAAGCAACCACCGCTTTGGAAAGAGTACATTTGCAAGCTAGTTCCAGCAGATGGGAAAATTGAACTCTAGCCAAAACACAGCACATGCTTCTGACCATTTGCCTACAGCACAGAGAAGAACAGCTTTCGGAAGCCCCGGGGCAACAAACTTTCCAGTCAAAGTGACCGTCCGTTGTGTTTTGTTTGGCATTTCCTGTGGTACGAGGCAAACCACCCTAATGGGGTCAGAGATCACTTGCTACTCATCCATTGTAATAGGGAGAACCTCCCTTCTCGCCATTTCATCAGACTGTTCCTCTTCAGTGGGTCCGGCCGTTTGTCATGTTTCATAGTTATGCTTCCTATTCTGCAGGTAGAATACACCTCCTCATTAACATTTGCCTGTGAGCCAATACATGGGACATGACATTGAGTTAGAAACACTGCCTCCCTAAGTCCATTCTACCCTAATCTACAGGCAGGGTGCCTCTACACTTGCATTCCTCTTTCGAAAGAGGCAAGCAAATGAGGTAAATTGAAAATGCAAAATGAGGCACAGGTTTACATGTCAGGCACTTCATTTGCACATTCTTCTTCCGAGAGAGCTTCTTTTGAAAGAAGAAAAACAGTGTAGATGCAGCGCTTTCAAAAGTAATCCCCATCTTTCAACAAACCCCATCTTCGAAAGAATCCTTCTTTCCACAAAAAAGAGAAGGATTCTTTTGAAGATGGGGTTTACTTTCTAAAGAGCAGCATCTACACTGACTTTCTTCTTTCGAAAGAGGAATATGCAAGTGAGGTGCCAGATATGTAAATCTGCACTTTATTTGCATTTTCGATTTCCCTCATTTGCATGCCTCTTTCGAAAGAGGAATGCAAGTGTAGACGGACCCGCGGTATAGTGATCCAGAATTCAGAATAGCTGGAGCACAAAATATTCCACCCATACCCCATCCTTCTGCTTCCATCATCCTCCAGCAGCTGTGGTATATGGCCACCCAAACCACACTGGTTTCACCACTGCAAAGTCACCACGAGCTCTGTCCTTACCTTTTACAACCCTTTACTCCAGCAGCTCAGCATAAAGGAGACTCAGACAGAGAAAGAATTGGCCTCAGAGTGCCTAGAAATGATCAGGCCTGTGCATTAGAAGGGCAAAAGATATTACTTATTATCCGTGGAGCGGTTTACCTACTTGGGGAGTATTATGGGTAGAGACAGAAGAACAGACACGGGTGTCAGTGCTAGGATAGGGAAAGCAACAGCTGCATTCAAGACTGTCCATCCCACATGGAGTTCACAAATAATAGCCGTGAAGATGAAACTGCAGCTCTTCAACACAAGTGTGAAGAGTGTGCTCTTGTATGGATGTGAGACCTGACTTACTAAAAAGTCTTCACGTCACAAGCTACAGACCATCATAAACAGATGTCTGAGGTCCATCCTTCATGTCAAAAGGCAACACTTGGTCACAAACTAGGAGCTTTGGAACAGAGCAGGACAGGAACCACAGGAGAAGAAGATGGGGATGGTGAGGCCACACTCTCAGAAAACCATCAACCAGCAGAGTCCTCCAGGTTCTCACTTAGAACCCACAAGGAAGAAGCAAAAGAGGAAGACCTCAAACAACACAGAGAAGATCTACTGAGACTCAAGGACAAGAACTGGGGTACCCCTGGGGCCAGCGAGAAGTTTTGTCCTGAGACAGAGTGAAGTGGAGGAGACTTATGGAGGACCTTTGGTCCATGCAGAGTACAAGGGTTTAAGTCAAATAAGGCTCCATGGCAACTGTGCTGGGTGCGGCCCAGACCTATGGGAAAAGACAGTCCCTGCCCCAAACAACCTTAGGTGAAGTTGACACGTAGCAGGAGGATGACGTAAACATGCAGGTGTGGGTGAAAGGATGGGGTGAGAAAGTAAGGCAAGGCTGCTTTGTACTAGAAGACAAAAGACAATTCGATTGTGAGGGTGGATTCAGGCTCACACGTCCTGGGCCTGTGTCTCACAGCTGTCCTAATGAACCCATACCACAATATACAGACTGTCTGGTGGGGCTCAGGGCCGTGAGCTGAGTCCATGCAGCAAAACGACAGGTCTTGGACCCGAGTGACAGGGGAACATGGGATCTGAGACACCCAACTAGCAGGGACCTAACCCCGTGTGCAGACCCATGGATGTGTGTGGAAAGCAAAGGGGGGCAACTGCCCCAGGGCCCAGAGATTCAAAAGGGGGCAGGGCTCCCAGTTGCCACCGTGGCTCCTGTGGACAGCCCTGGTCCCTTTTAATGACTGCTGGAGTCTGAGGCAGCCTGCTCTGGGGGGTGCTGATGGCTGACTGTCTTTGCCCTCCCACTCCCCCCGCTTCTTCCTGAGGCCCTGCCCCTTCCAGGAGCGCAGAGCTGCCCTTCTCCCCTCCCCACCCCCAACACCTTCAGGCAGGGGCCCAGTGAGTACCTCAGCTCCCCTGCCCATGTCTATGTGTGCGCTGACCTGAGTCAGTCTGAGCTGAGCATGGCTAGAAAGGGCTTTGGCACAGCGTGAGTCAGGGCCCAGTCCTCATGGCCTGTGCAGACATACTTTCTGTGACTCAGTTTCCCACCCTCGGCAGTGCCAAGAACTGCACTGCCAAATATCACGGGGTGGGGAGCGGCTCAGATTCTACAATGACCGGGCCAGAGAAGCACCAACATCAGCCAGCCACATGCACCGTTGTTCAGCAGCTATAGCTCCCACAGAGGGATGTGACAGATTTGACAGGCTGCACATCTGCGCATTGAAGGATTCAGTGGCCTGTTTTACAAAAGCATGTCCTCCAGATAGGCCCCATAACAATAAATACAAAGAAGAACTCCTGCTTTGCACATGGATAGGCCCTTCAGTTAGCTGATCTCCAAACACTTTTCGAACAGCACCCCAATAGCAGTGTGAGACAGGATGACCATTTTACAGCTGGGGAAACCAAGGCATGGCTCAGTTAAGTGACTTGCCCAAGGTTATTCAGGGAGGAAGTGGCGGAACTTCCTGGGGACACATGGCAGGAGAAATAGGAGACTGTGGTGCTACTTCCTGGCCCAGAACATCAGCACATTCTTCTCTGTGGGGCTGTCAAGGTTGGAGAGTGGTAGAGGCAGAGGGGTGTACAAAGAAATTTGGGGACAGAAGGGACTAACAGGAGGGGAAGATGCAGCATTTTTGGAAGACAGCTGGGGTGGAGAGGAAAAGGATTGGTGAAAGGCATGAGAGAGTCTGTAAGAATGGACCAAGAGGAGGAAGCAAGGAAGAAAACACCTGGAAAGGAAGAAAAGCCACATGACAGAGAAAAAGTGGCTTGTGACTAGTTGACAGGCCTCACAATCGAGAGAGCAGAGTAGCTTCCTGGTTCTGCCACTGGCCTGTGTGATCATGTCACCTCAGTTTGCTCCTCTGCAAAATGGGGGTAAAACTACAGGCCAAGAGTCTAGTGAAAGTTCCTGGCTGGAAACAGCAGCATGAATTGACTACTAGTAGCTGAGGGAAGGAAGGAGAAAAGCTGACTCAGAAAGTGTGGCCCCATTTTATGGGCTCACAGCTGCCACGAGGGGCTTGGCAGGAGAGGGGAAGTATTTTCCCCTTGGCTTAGATACATAAACAGATGCCTGAGGTCCATCCTTCACATCAAATGACAAGACTTCATCACAAAGGAAGAGCTTTGAAACAGACCAGGACAAGAACCAATTGACATTCAAATCAAGAGAAGAAAGTGGGGACGGCTAGGCCACACTTTCAGAAAACCATCATCCAGTAGAGTCCGTCAAGCTTTCACATGGAACCTGCAAAGAAAACACAAAAGGGGAAGACCTCAGAAAATGTGGAGAAGATCTACAACTGCAGGAAAACAACTGAGGTACTCCTGGGGTCGCTAGAAGTAGTGTCTCGAGACAGAGTGAAGTGGAGGAGACTTGTAGATGACCTATGCTCCACCCGAGTACAAGGGCGTAAGTCAAGTAAGTTAGAATCCTAGAATCCCAGGGCTGGAAGGGACCTCCGGAGGTCATAGAGTCCAGCTCCCTGCCCAAAGTAGGAAACAGGCTTCCCATGGAGTTTTCTCTGGATTTCTAAAGGTTTTTCTACCTCAGTTGGTGGGTTTGTTGTTTTTTTTATTGGCAGCACCAAGAGTTTGAGAGAGCCCCCAAATCACTGCCTTTCCCCAAACAAACCTTGACGTCACAAGCGAGAGACAAAGGCAACCCTGCTTTCTGAGGCAAGGGAAGCAACTCGCTCCCCATCCATCCTTCCCAATTTGCGCTCCAGGTGACGGACGCCAGCAAACCCTCTCCCACGTAAGTCAGCCACATCTCCCTTTGCTGGGACCTGGCTTGACCAATCTCCGCCCTAACCTGCACCAACAGGGGGAAACCAAGCCACCTCCTTCAAAGCCACAGCTCCCTCCTGTGCCAAAAACACAGATCCGCCCCGGTTCCTCCCACCTCAGTGGTTCTTTTAATTTTCATCACAGACACATTCGGGGGTTGGGGAGGCATCTCAAAGCAAAGGTTTTTACAACTTAAGCCTAGGGTGACCCCCTGTCCTGCCCCTCATTGGGGAGCAATAATTGTTGACAGGGCTGGGAAAAATGTTCTCGTGAACTCAAACAGGCCGGACGGAGCAGCAGCCACTGCCAGAGGTTACTGAGAAATGTTCAGCATCGGAGTCAACATATGAAATTTCCATCGGGTGTATATTAATTAAAAACGGGGCTCTGGGTGGTCAGGTTTCCCTGCTCCCTTTTCATCCATACTGACCTTGAAGGCAGATAACAGTAACATTTTCCTGCCGCTTCTTCTAATTGGCATTTCCTTTATTTTTTTTTCCATCCAAGGGTAGAATAAATTTTGTTCTGTGCACCAATACAAGTTCAGATGTTCACCACCAACGAAAACACATGCTGCTTATTGTGGGTGGCTCCGGGTGCTCTGCTAATCAGTTGGGCAGCAGCTGCATCTTTCCTGGGCAGCTGCCCCAGAGCTCAGCTTACAGGGATCACTGCTTCTAAGGCTACTTTTGTACATATTTGGGATTTAACAATAAACTGGTGTTCATCATGGGAATGCCGGGCTTTATGGAAGCTGTCACCTCCATTTTCTTATATCCTCCCCTTTCCCCTCTCCCCCGCACCCCAGCTTGCAAGCCCCTAGATGCACCGGTCGACCTTTGCTCACCTGATTACTCAGGGCTGTAACTGCTCACCAGTGTAAGGGATTCACTGGCTCCGTGACCTTCCCTGGTGGTTCTGAACAAACCCATATGAAATTTGCGAGTGCTCTATTTTTTTTCTGCAAGTCCAGATTGGATGCTAAGATGGATGGGTTCTCCTGTTGCTTACTACATGGCTGGCGGGGGCTCAGCGGCCTCACTGCTCAGTGTGGAATAAGACCACACACGGACCACAGTCGATCCTGATGATGTGGCTTGCTCAGAATCCACCGATTCCATCCCTTGCAAGCCCTTTGGATTGGGCCGTTAAGCTGGTGCAGGAGGAGAGAATTTGCTGAACCACAGGAGGTCAACGTTGTCTGCCAGCATTACCAACACTTCCACTGCTTCCTGGGATTACTAGAGCTTTAACCTGTACCATCAGACAAGCATGAAACAATCCAGTCCTTTCACAGTGCCAGCCTATAGTGTCCCTCTCAATAGCATCCAGTGGCAGTGAATACCTTTCCACGACTGCACAGCACTGTTGTAGCTGTGTTGATCCTAAGATGCTAGAGAGACAAGATGGGTGAGACGGTGTCTTTTATTGGACCAGTAAAAGATTTTACTTCAGCCACCTTTTCTCCATAACACAGGTTGAAACTTTCTAATCTGGAATCTCTCGCCTGGCAACATACGTAACCCAGCCTGATATTCGTTAGCCGGACGACCACTTATCGTGGGCTTAGCCACATTTCCCGCAGTCCCATAAAGTTTGCTGCCAGCCACCAGCCCTGGCTCTCAGTGTTCTGTGCTGTTATGTAGCTGGAACTTACCCTAAATGTCTCCTAAGAGCCCAGTAAGCAGAGGAAGTGTTGGTAATGTGCCAGACAATATCGACCTCCTGTGGGGCAGAAAATTCTCCCCTCTGGCACAAGTCAGGTCCTGAGGGTGCTGGATAATAGATGCCCAACCTGCATCATGACTCTATGGTGCATTAAGGATGTGGCACTATGTCAAAGAAGCAAATGATTCTAAGGGTCTGAACATGATTTGGGGACAATTCCTTCATTGGTTAATTTGCTCCCTTAAAAACGGGAGTTAGGCTCAAAATCCCTTTGAGGACCTAGCACTGTTGTACACTTTGAAATGTTGATTAGTAACAGAGAGGGAGCCATGCTCATCTATATACTATCAAAACGAAAAAGCATTAAAGTAGCACTTTAAAGACTAGCAAAATAATTTATTAGGTGAGCTTTCGTGGGACAGACCCATTTCTTCAGATCATAGCCATCCCAGAACAGACTCAATATTTAAATATTGAAGTGGGTCTGTCCCACGAAAGCTCACCTAATAAATTATTTTGTTAGTCTTTAAAGTGCTACTTTACTACTTTGAAATGTCCTGTGGATGTGTGCCACTGCCCTCTGTTGGATGCAAATGAAACTGTTCTACTGTGTTTCATATGATCTGTACTACTATTCACTGGGAAAGATTCTCCTATAACTGAGAAACGGGAGGCTGTGTTTTTAAAGGATTTGTGGTCCATCTGCAGGAAGTTCTGAATGGCTGGGTGTTCCACACCAGGACAACCTGGAAATCTCCATTTAGCTCTCGACTTCTTACTCTTCATGTTTTTCATCCCAAAGTGCTATAGAAATGTAGGGCTGAGTTCTTTAATCTGAGCTTGAAATTAATCAGCCTCTGGGTGACAAGGGACCCCTAAGACACTGGTTCAGCAAAACTCAAAAGTGCAACTTGGCCACCTTATCAAGATTCCAAAGGAGGCAACCTGAGGGAATGAAAGAACTGGAGGGGCACCACGTTACTGTCTGTTCCAGGAAAAGTGTTCAATGGGATTCTCTTGGAGGGAATGAAGACAGAAATTGATAACTCAGGGAAGAACAAGCCGGCTTGTGAAGTGCAGGGATCTGGGGCAAATAGATTAAAAAAAAAAAAAAAGTTGGTGTTTGGTCCTGCCAAGGGGGCAAGGGGACTGGACTTGATAAACTCCCCAGCTCCCTTCCTGTTCTACGGGATGTGTGTATGTGTGTATTCTGTACCGACCAAACAGCAGCTGTCACAGGGATCATAGAACAGTCGTTCGAGTGGACCTTGCCCCTGTACATAACCTTCATAGACCTTGAAAAAGCCTTTGACAGCGTTGATAGAGACACTTCGTGGAAACTGCTGCGACCCCATGGCATCTCATCTGAAATTACTAACTTGATTCATTCTATGGCTGCCAAGTTATTCACAGTGGTGTCTTGACAGAATCCTTCGCCAGACTGACGGGAGTGTGACAAGGGTGCCTATTGTCACCTTTCCAGTTCTTGATCTCAAAAGACTGGATTATGAACAGGACGACAAATGGCCATCAACGAGGCCTTCAGTGGACACTTTTCAAAGCCTGTGAGCAGCACCTGTGAAACTCAGTGGTCCGACTCATGAGCTTAGTTTTAAGCCTGTGCTTAGAAATTTCTCTGAACGGAGATGGCATAGTTCATATGTGTAACATTAAACTTGTGCGTAAGTGCCATGCAGAATCAAGCTCTCAGCGAACACTGTTCAGTGTTTTACATGCGTTACCCTATGCAGCTGAGATTGCAGTGCCGTGTACAGAGGCTGTACTCGTGACATAGAATTAACACAAGCTGGAATCTGCCTGGGATCCTGGCTCTAAGATCTTCTACTCTTGCACAAACCCCTGTTAGCTCTCGAGTGCCAAACGTCCCATGTTCCCTCTGATCTCTTGCCGGATGGGCCCTCCTTCCCTTGCACTGAAACAATGGGGATCTGACTCAGAGGGAAGGTTGCCATGTTTTGACTCATCCCCTCAGCTTAGAGGTGCTCCTGGGAAGACTCTCATGCAAGGGCTCACCCTACCTGACCCTGCTGCACTTGGGAGAGCCAGGAGGCACAGCAAAAAGGTCTACAGTTAGCAAGCAACGCACCTCCCTGGGAGAGGGAAAGCAGAGGGCGGCCCAGAAGGAATTCACTTCAGAACAGCTTCTTGCCCTGGCCAAAGCAGCTGGCTGCACTGGCAGTGCCGTATACACCTAGCAGGTGTCTCATGGACTGTCAGTCACTTATTTTATCAGTTGATTCCTTTTTTCATTTCCCTGTCTAGTCGCAGGGCTCCAGAAAAGTCGCTGTGCCGGAATCAATCAACCTAGCTCCTGGATGTCTTTCAAGACTTATTCATTCCCTTAGCAATAACAGGGTGCTGCTTTACATCCTGAGCTAAAGCCCTCTGATGTCAACAGGAGTCTTTCCACCAGCCTCACTGGGTTTGGGAATAGACCATCACAGCACCGTTGGTCTGGAGAGCTCAAAGTGCTTTGCAGGCAAAGATGAATTAAGGATAACAATAAGAACTGTTTGTATTGTGGTATCCCTGAGGAGGGCCCACCAGAGCCCAGGACACTGTTGCACTGGTGTAACCACCCAGAGGCTGACTTAAACCTGAGAGTACTGAAGCCTAGTGCATGAGCCTCTACAGGGGTGTCTTTCAACCAGCATGGCATGGCATGCAGACGTGAGGTGAGAACTGTCCACATGTACCATGAAATGTCATCAGTTTCCCCTCAAAAGGCTGCCTGAGGGCACAGGGTTAGTCAACTTCTACACCTCCCTTCATTGGCTTTTTGCAGAGGGGACATGCTGACCCTGCTGGGAACCCTAGGCAATTTAAACCACACTGAAATGCCGCTTCCTGGCCTGAATGAGCTGGCGGGGAACCCACCCCCTCTCCCTGCTGTGGCAAGCGGGAGGGAGGGCAGGAGCCTCTTGGAGCTGGGATGTGGTTTAAATGACATGTTCTGGCTCCAGTGGGCTGGTGGGGAAGGGAGGGGTGCTTGCCTGCAATGGTTACTCTTTCACTCAACATCCCTAGCATGGTGTTGAGCAGCTTTTGAAAATCTGTCTGTTCTCCCTGTCTAAGACGGTGTATTCTGTGGTGGATTTGAAATGTTAATGCATCCGTTCCTTGTTTAGCTTGTTGTCTGCACTAACAACAAGTATCAGAGGGGGAGGCGAGTTAGTTTTTATCTGCAAAAACAATAAGAAGTCCTGTGGCACCTTGTATATTAACAGATTTTTTGGAGCATAAACTTTCGTGGGCAAAGACTTGCTTCATCTTTGCCCACGAAAGCTTATGCTCCAAAGTATCTGTCAGTATATGAGGTGCCACAGGACTTCTTTTTGTTTTTGTATGCATTAGTATGTTGTAAATCTCTCTAGTAAGACTGTAACCACAGCAAGCCTGCATCTACACTTGCATTCCTCTTTTGAAGAGGCATGCAAATGAGGGAAATCAAAAATGCAAATGAGGTGCAGATTTACCTATCTGGTGCCTCATTTGCATAGTCTTCTTTCGAAAGAGCTTCTTTTGAAAGAAGAAAAGCAGGGTAGGTGCTGCTTTTTTGAAAGTAAACCCCATCTTCAAAAGAACCCTTCTTCCCAGAAAAAAAAGGGAAGAAAATTGCTTTCAAAGATGGGGTTTACTTTTGAAAGAGCTGCGTCTGCACCACTTTTCTTCTTTCAAAAGAAGCTCTTTCGGAAGAAGAATATGCAAACGAGGCACCAGATTCGTAAATCTGCACATCATTTGCATTTTTGATTTCCCTCATTTGCATGCCTCTTTCAAAGAGTAACGCAAGTGTAGACGCAGCCTAAATGTAAGTATATGTGATGTTTATGAGCAAACGATTCAGCTGAAAAAAGCAGGTGTGCTGTGGAATTGTTTATCTTATTCAAGTGTGCCGTGTTACTGAACAGGTTGGGAACCACTGCTCTATAGTTTGAGCTAAAAGCCAGCTGGCTCTCAGCTAAGGCTGTAAGACTCATTCTTTCTCTCCGTAAGTGCTCTATGTGCTACTACATGGGATAACGAACCACACCCCCATTTGTGGGTTACACTACGTACTGGACAAAGCACAAAAAAGTCCTTGCCCCCAAACATTTCGAACCTAGGGGTATGATGCCAATATTGCAATCAGAGTGTGACTAGCTGAATTGGCTTAGGGACAGGAACAGTAAAGCCACCATAGCCTGGACTTTCAGGACAAGAGAGCTTTACCAGCTCTTTGCTGCTGTCCAATAAGATATAAATTAAAACTAGCTCTGGCAAGTCTATTCACACACATACACAGGCTAGACATAGCCCTAGTGCTTTCATTTATAACCTCCTGCACTCAGCAGGGCTTAGATCACCTTCTTCCATTGTACAGCTCCAAGCACATGGCTGATTTGTAAATACACAGTACAGTAACAAATCTAAGAACTGCCTTGAGTGGCAGATAAGACAATTATCGACCCTGAAAGACGGCTTGGAGAGACAATATGCCTTATCTCCACCGTCATGCAGAGAGTGAGATCAGCACAGAGGAGAAATGTACCCGAGAGTCCTCATTGTCCCCGGTGTTGCAGTTCCAACCGCCTAGCTGCAACTCATGGACTATTTAAATCAAATTCTTCATAAACCAAATTAAGTTCAAAATGCCTCAAAGACCCACTGAAATTACTATTAATCAGCCTCCTTAGTGGGTTGAGGCATTGCTAATACAATGGGCCGTGAGCACATAAAGCCGGCTGCTAGTGGGAATGGAGCCCAGGTTTTGCAGCACCAGAAAATACATGGTTGTAACCCCTTGAGCTGCAGGTGCAATGCTACAGCCAGCCGCAGGCAGTACTGACAGAGGGGCAGCAAATGCCCGGTGAGCATGAAAAACATTTGTCACAACACATCTTCAAATTGCACCAATTTTGCAAACTCAAAGTCAGGCAAATTTCAGCTAAATCTTTTACAAGTAATATTTTAGTCGGTACATTGTTTTCCTTCTGTTCCAGCCCTAAACTGTTTTGCAGCCCAGTTGGCATGTTTCGCCCCAGAGGTGGTTGCATTTCAGGGATAGATCAAGTGATCCCTGACTACATCAGTGTGTCAGGCTTCAAGAGCAGCTCGATGTCCTACTCCCGGGGTGAAAGATGTAATGCACTGAAGTGCAAATCACACTGGACTACTGAAATTTCTGGCAGGCATATCTCATAGCTGAGGTATGTTTTCATAGGAGGAATTTAACTGTAACAGTGGGTGTAACGCCCAAGGTGCAGAGACGTGCTTAAGCCATGCCATGCTTTTCGCTCCTGTTGCAGCATCATAAACCTAGACCTAAGGGAACCTAACCCTTGTAAAGACTGATTTGTAGCTCAGTCCAGAACCAAATGCAAATATTTATTCACAGGGTGTTAGAGCAGGCTTGCAGCTTGCACTATGCCCAGATTTCTCTTCATTCACTACCTTGGTGTGAGAGCCTCAGCTCCACCTTTTCGAAGTTTTATGGTAAATTCACGTCCTACCCCCTCTGTGAGGACATCTTTGCTGAGATGCTTCTCTGACAACCAGCCACTAAGAAATGAATGGTGACCGACACAACTCATTGCAATAAGGTGTCTCATGATCATTAGGGTATGAATCACAGTGTGATGCTGCTGCAAAAAAAAGCAAACATGACTCTGGGATGCATTAACAGGAGTGTTGTGAGCAAGACACAAGAAATCATTCTTTGCAGGACACAAGAAATCATTCGTCTGCTCTAATCAGTGCTGATTAGACCTTAATTGGAGTATTGTGTCCAGTTCCAGGCACCACATTTCAAGAAAGATGTGGAGAAACTGGAGAAGTTCCAGAGAAAAGCAACAAGAATGAATAAAGGTTTAGAAACATGAGCTATGCAGAGAAGACTGAAAGAATTGGGCTTGTTTAGATTAGAAAAGAGAGTGAGAGGGGACACAATAGTGGTTCTCCAGTACCTAAAAGAGGGTTGCAAGGAGAAGGGAGAGAAAATTGTTCTCCTAGGCCTCTGAGGATATTACAAGGAGCAATGGACTTAAACTGCAGCGATGGAGGTTTTGGTTGGACATTAGGAACAACTTCCTAACTGTCAGAGTGGTCAAACACTGGAATAAATTTCCTAAAGAGGCAGTGGAACCTCCATCACTGGAGATATTTAAGAGCAGCAGGCTAGACAGACATCTATAAGAGATGATCTAGAGACCCTAGATGATGCTTGGTCCTACCATGAGTTCAGGGGACTGGACCTGATGACCTCTCAAGGTCCCTTCCCGTTCCAGTGTTCTAAAATTCTGTGATTTTATAACTACCAGCATGGACCACAGCAGGCTTTTTGACCCCTGAAAGCATGCCCAGCTCCAGTCTGAGCAAAGGATAGACCAGTCACAGAGGGGAAAACATGGCCCACGTTGCACAGTGGGTTTACAGATGAACAAAAGAAATCTGATGAGGCTCAACGAGGAGAAGTGCAGAGTCCTGCACCTGAGACGGAAGAATCCCAAGCATTGTTACAGGCTGGGGACTGACTGGCTCAGCAGCAGTACGATGGAAAGGGAGCTAGAGGTTATGGTGGATGAAAGGCTGGATATGAGTAAACAGTGTGCCCTTGTGGCCAGGAAGGCTAACGGCATACTGGGGTGCATTAGGAGGAACATTTTGAGCAGATCTAGAGAAGCAGTTATTCCTCTCTATTCGGCACTGGTGAGGCCACATCTGGAATATTGTGTCCAGTTTTAGGCCCCCCAGTATCAAAAGGATGTGGATTTGATGGAGCAGGTTCAGCGGAATAGGCAACAAAAATGATTAAGAGGCTGGAGCACAAAACCTATGAGGATGGGCTGAGGGTTTTGGGCTTGTTTAGTTTACAGAAGAGAAGACTTAGGGGTGATTTAATAGCAGCCTTCAACTTCCTGAAGGGGAGCTCTAAAGAGGAGGGTGAGAAACTGTTCTCAGTGGTGTCAGATGGCAGAACAAGGAGCAATGGTCTGAAGTTAAAGAGGGAGAGGTGTAGGTTAGATATTAGGAAAAACTACTTCACCAGGCGGGTGGTGAAGCATTGGAATACGTTGCCTAGAGAGGTGGTGGAATCTCCATCCCTCAAAGTTTTTAAGTCCCGGCTGGACAAGGTCCTGGCTGGGATGACTTAGTGGGGGTTGATCCTGCTTGAAGCAGGGGGCTGGACTAGATGACCTCCTCAGGTCCCTTCCAGCCCTAGGATTGTGTAAATAATTGAACCTAAGGTTGCTAACTTTCCTGACCAAATTCCATTTGCAGCAATGGAGTCTGGTCCCTCCAGTCTGGGAAGGCTGGCAAACGTAAGCACCTCTCTTCCTGATGGTACAGACTGAAAAAGCAAGTCTCATCCTCCCTCGGCCCTGGGCCCATGGGTGTGTGGGTGCCATATATTTCACAATAATTTTACAAGCACCACACAGGTCTTCGGTTGTTAGGATTTTCGACCAAGAACCCCTGTGGAACTGCGAAGAAGGAGCATCCTTTGCAGGAGAGAAGAATTTGGAAGAGGCACCCAGAAGTCGGTCTGCATGGACATGACTGGAGCTAGCCATTGTTGTAACATTTCTATAAAAAGCCAGTATGGTTTTGGAGTCCGCTGCTGCTATTAACCAGTCCATGGTGTAAGAAACAGTGCAGATAAGGGCCTAGCTATAACAATGTCTCAGACTGATAGCTCGTTTGGACAGGGACTCTTTTTGTTCTGTCTTTGTGCAGCATCTAGCGTCCTGAAAGAGTTGAACACTAGCACCCTGAAAGAGTCAAACATGACCAGCATTGAAGCTGTTATCATTCACCAATAACTTCTTTGGACTGGTCCTATCATCTGGAAGTCTGATCAGTGCCTCCCAAAACAGATTCTGTTCCCTGAGTTGGAGGAAGGACAGAGGAGCATTGGGGGCCAGCAGAAGTGTATAAGGACCTGCTGAAGGCACACGTGAAAAAGTGCAGCATTGATTTCAACATTTGCAACAACTTGCCCATGACTGTCCCCAGTGGAGAGTGGTAATCTGTGAAGCCATGGCACAATTTCAGAGGTCCCACCGCAGTGCAGATGAGGAGAGGCGGAGAAGGAGAAGAGAGCATCAAAAACTGCCCCGCGCCCCTCCAATAGCTACCAACACCTACTTCTTCTGTGATAAGACCTGCAGCTCCAGAATCAGGCAGAACAGCCATCAATGGACTCACAAATAGGCATGTGACATGAAGACGTCTTACTTGTTATTGATTGACCTCCAAGAAGTACAATGCCTAGCATGGCAGGTTCATGACCTGCAAATAGGGCTTCTAGGACCTACTGCAACACACATAATACACAATGATAACACCCAGAGCAGATCAAAAACTGAGGCAACGATTTTGAGAAAAAATAAAATTTTCACATTATTTTTTGCAATGTTCAAAACATAACCATTTTCCATGTTCCGTTACCCAGGCTGTCTTATTGTTTATGGGATATTTTAATCAAAATGACAATCAAAATCTTTTTCATTGTTTTTTTTTTCCTCATTCAGTTGAGGAAATTAGGCGCTGAAATCCCTTTGGGGATCTGCCCTTTATGTTTTCTGGGCTTCCCTTCTCCCTCTGTAAAAGATAATATCAGGAAGACAATATTTCTCTTTCTCTCCCCCTCCCTTTCTCTTGTCTGTTTTAAATTGTAGGCTCCACCACTGTCTCTGTATAGTACCATCAGAGCCAGATATTAAGTGGGGACAATAGTAATACAAACAATAGTAAAGCGACCCAGCACTCTGCTCTTTTTCTTTCCCATGGCAACATCATTTCTTACTGACGCTGCATTTGTCCTCCTGCCATCTAACAGCTCTGGTATTTTATCGGCATCCCTGACAGCTCCTTCTGCTTAGCCCGACAACATGGATACTGAGAAATGGGTGAGGGAAAAGCTCCTGCTGGCCATCTCTCCACCACTCGCCACTGGGGACAGTCATGGGCAAGTTCTCCCAAGTGTTGAAATCAATGCTGCACTTTTTCATGTGTGCCTTCAGCAGGTCCCTATACCACTTCTGCTGGCCCCCAATGCTCCTCTGTCCTTTCCCCAACACAGGGAACAGAATCTGTTTTGGGAGGCACTGATCAGACGTCCAAATGATATGACCAGTCCAAAGAAGTTATCGGTGAATGATAACAGAAGAGAGTTCCCCATGGCAACAGGTTGGCATTTGAGCCAGCCTTCCAAGGTCATTTTAGGCAGGTAACATCTCCCTGATGCTCTGCCACTTTCACAGAGCTATACCCCCAGACTGGCAGGGAAATTTGTCCGAACACACACAGCCAGGAGACCCACTCCTCCTTCGACTCTGACATCCCACGTAGACATCCAATCCTGTGGCAAAAGGAAAAGGGCTCAGCAGCATGTCTCTTTATCCTGTGAGTCCTCCAGACCTGTGGCTGCCTTCTTACCTGAGAGAACTGGCTGCAGATACTGGGAAGGTGGGCTAGAGCACCTCCTACTGGTGAAAATACATCACTTCCAGAGCTTAACCTCCAGGACAGTATCTAAAATCTGAAAGACCCAGGGTGTGCCTACGCAGCAGTCAGGCATCTATAGCTGCCAAAGTAGCACGGGGAAGCAGCTGGAGGTCTGTGCCCCTTTGAAATGGCACAGCTGTGCATGGCTGTGAGGGAGTGGGGGGTACCAGCACAGGCTGACTGCCCTTGGCCCCACCCCTTTCACTTTTGGCCCCGCCCATTCTACTCTTGGCCACACCCATTCAGCTCTTGGTCGCACCCATTCCAGGCTGCAGAGCTGGGTCCCCTCCCACCTTACCCCACAGCCCACAGCACCTACCAGTGCTGCTGCTTGTGGTGTCCAGCTGCCCCCAGCCCCTCACCTGGGGCTCAACCCCTCACTGCCATGGCCCCACACTCAGGGGCCCTGGCCCCACACCAGGCATTTTGCTCCCAGCCCTGCACACAGGGTCCCATCCTTGTCCTCCTTTAACCTGTCCTTCTTTCCCACCCACCTGCCCAGAGCCAGAGCCACAGCCCCGCTCCTGAGCCCAGCTCTGGAGGGTGGAGGGGGATAAACGTGTTTAAGAGGAGGGGGTGGGGAAGGATTATTGAAGTGCTATTTCTTGCATTGTGGGTATTTGAGCTCAGGTTACAGCCTAAACTTTGGCACCTTCCTGCCTCCCAGGGTCTCTGCTTGAGTTTGAATGTTTACACAGAAATTTTACCGCCCCTATCAGGAGCCCCAGCCAACAGACACAGGCCAGCTGTGGGTCCACTTCAGGTCCATCATGCTAACCCCCCGCCCCAAATTCCTTTATTAAAAGTTATGCTGCAATAGTTTTGTTGGGCTGAATTCCAGATTTTAGATCAGTGTTTAGCAGAGGGAGAATAAAAGCTCTATGACCAACAAACTAACACCAATATTAACATCAGGTGACAGTGCCACATTGCCTGCTTGGGTGTTTAACAAATTATTAAAAAGTTCTCATCACCCACAGCTGAAAGACAGCCACCTCTGGAGTGGAACACAACAGCTGGTAAGCAGCTGTGCATAACAGCCATGGGAGGAAATGCAACCTAAGGGCCAGTTAAAATCAGAGGGCAGTGATGCAGGAATTCTTGTGCTTACTATAGTTTCGCTGGGTTTAGTTTTTTCTAGAAATAATATCAAAAGCTAACACTGAATTCCTTAATTAACAGGTTTACTTTACCACTGTTGTTATTATTACTTACTATTATAAAAATACTCAAGATAATTAGGTCCACAGCGGACAACACAGAGTTACAATGGAATCTCGCTCAGCTGGACGACTGGACCACAAAATGACAGATGAAATTCAGTGTTGTTAAATGCAATGTAATATAAATTGGAAAACATAATCCCAACTATAGATAAAAAGTGATGAGGTCTAAACTGGCCATTATCACTCAAAAAGGAAATCTTGGAGTCATTGTGGATAGTTCTCTAAAAACAACTGGGCAATGTACTTCAGCAGTCAAAAAGCCAACAATGGTAGGGACCATTAAGAAAGGGAGGGAAAATACAGTAAATGCCAAAATGCTGCCACAACATAAATCCACGGTATGCCCACATCTTGAATACTGAGTGCCAATCTGTTCACACATATCTTAAAAAAGATATGAAGAGAAAGAGAAGCGGACGAATTGGCATTTATATTCAAATTCGGAACATTAACACGTGGTTTAAATCGGGATGTGAACTTTCTGAGTCACTATAGGGGCTCATCTGCATACTTGGCTCAATCTAATTCTTGATCTTCCCCCCCACCCCTCCACTCTCTGATTTGCTCACCTTGATTATCTTTTTCTGATTTGTCCTCCTTGCTTCCTGTTTTTGGTTCTCTGTGTCTTAAATATTGAGTCTGTTCTGGTCTGGCTCTGGTCTGAAGAAGTGGGTCTGTCCCACGAAAGCTCACCTAATGAACTATTTTGCCAGTCTTTAAAGTGCTACTTGACTGCTTTTTGTTTTAAAAAAGATATACTAGGATTGGAAAAAAGAAAAAGAAAACAAAAATTATTGCCGTCCATAGAGGTAAAGTCCTGGCTGGGATGATTTAGTTAGGGCTGGTTCTGCTTTAGTCAGGGGCATGGACTTGATGAACACCTGAGGTCTCTTCCAGCGCTAAGATTGTGTGATTCTATGATCCTATGATTACAGGTATGGAAAAGCTTCTCTGTGAGGAGAGATCAATGCAACCACGAATGTCCACCTTAGACAAAGATGTCTGAAGGGGCGTATCACAGAGGTCTATACAATCATGAATAGTGAGAGGAAAAAAGGGAATCAGAAAACCTTATTTACTCCCTCTCATAACAAGAACTGGGAGTTACGCAATGAAAGTGACAGGCAGTAGGTATAAAAGAAACAAAAGGTTTTACTGCATAATACAAAACACAGTCAGCCAGAGGAACTCATTGCCTGGGGGTGTTGTGAAGACCACAAGGGTAACTGGGTTCAGAGAAGAATTAGATAAGCAGAGGGAGGGCAGGTCCGTCAATAGCTATTAGCCAACATGGGTGGGGAGGCCGCCTCATGATCTGCATATCTCTGGCCACCAGAAGCTGGGACTGAACAACGGGGGATGGATCAGTTGATGCTTGCCAAGTTCTCTTCATTGCCCTGAAGAACCTGACACTGGCCACTGGCAGAAGACAGGACACTGGGCAAGATGGACCATTGGTCTGACACAATATGGCCGTTCTTCCGTTCTTGTTACAGATACACCTAGAAACTCAAAGCTCAGTCAGGTCCTCATCGCACTAGACATGGTGCAGACAGCTAATCAGAGCCCTTCCCTGCCTTGAAAAGCCAACAGCTTGGAAAGACAAGACTGAGAAAGATTGTAGAGGTGAAATGACTCTCACTAGCCGTGTCTACACATGCACGCTACTTCGAAGTACTACACGCGTTGGGCGTTATTTCGAAGTTAACTTCGACGTTAGGCGGCGAGACGTCGAAGTCGCTAACCCCATGAGGGGATAGGAATAGCGCCCTAGTTTGACGTTCAACGTCGAAGTAGGGACCGTGTAGTCGTTGCGCGTCCCGCTACGTCGAAATTGCCGGGTCCTCCATGGCGGCCATCAGCTGAGGGGTTGAGAGACGCTCTCTCCAGCCCCTCAGCTCAATGGTGGCCGCATGGAGCAGCCCCTTAAAGGTCCCCTCCCCCTCCCTTCCTGTGCAGGAAGCTGAGGGAACGTGCAGGCGGCAGCCCAGACATGCGGCCAGCCTGCACGTTCCTCAGCCACCCACCCAGCTGCGATGGCTGCCCGGCAGCCACCCCAGCGCCCCCAGGGGACCCCCCCCCAAGGGGAGCCAGGGCAGCCAGCTCAGCCAGGCGGGCAGCCAGGCTGGCAAGTGGCAGCGGGGCCCCTCCTGGACGGAGGCCGAGCTGCGGGACCTGCTGGGGCTCTGGAGCGAGGAGGAGGTGCTCCAGGTAATGGGGAGCAAGAGGCGGAATGCAGATGCATTCGCTCGGCTGGCCGACGGCCTGGCTGCCCGGGGTCACCCTGCCCGCACTCCGGACCACGTCAGGAGTAAGGTGAAGGAGCTGCGGCAGGGTTACTCCCGAGCCCGGGATGCAGCCAGCCGATCTGGGGCTGCCCCTGTCACTTGCCCCTTTTACAGGGAGCTCAGAGACATCCTGGGCCCCCGGCACACCTCCTCCCCTCCGGCCACCCTTGATACTTCGGCCAACGAGCCCCAGCAGGCCCTGCAGCTGGAGTCCGCCCCGGAGGTAAGCCCCGCACCCCGGGGGCCCCCCCCGGAGCCCACCGCCGGGACATCGCGGCAGGAGGAGGAGGCGGGGGGGCTCCTCCTCCGCAGAATCCGGGCTGCAGATCCTCCTCCTGCCATCCCCTCACAGCAGTGCATCAGCCCCTGCCCCCCCTCCACCCCGCACGACAGTGCCATGCACCATCCCCGGGGCAGGGGGGAGCGGAACCTCGAGGGGCCCCTGGGAGGAGGGGGTGGGACACCCAGCAGCAGCAGCAGCAGCAACAGGAGCAGCAGCAGCATGTGATGGAGTGGGGGGAGTGCAACAGGGAGACTCAAGCTACATATGAGCAACAAGAGCCGAATAGCTCCCAGGGGCAAAGGATGATCCTGGCGCTACAGCTGGCAGGTGACACCTCTGCCCTGAACAAAGAGGAAGGAGGAGCCGAGCTGGCTTGGAACTGGGGGGGGAGGGCGGGGCCCACAGGTAGAGGCTAGGGGAAGGGAGAGCTGGAAGGCAGCCAGCCTGAGGAGGGGGAAAGCTGCATCCCAGAGGGGCACCCCTTGGGGTCTTCTCCCCAGGACAGGTTGGAAGGACTGTCTCTTCCAACAGCTGGTGCTGTCACTCCTGGGAGAAACTGGGCATCTGTGGCCTAAGAAACCTCTCCTGCTGTCAGACCCTGCAGAGTGAAGTGAGAGTCGCTCCCACCAGGGGACGGGGTGTAGTGCAGGGGGACCCCTGAACCCCATCCATCACAGCTGCATCTCCCGGGGATGGGGAACCTGCAGCACAGGGCTGGGGGGACAAAGGCCACGGCTCGGGGCCCACACTAACGCCTGTCTCCATTTTCTTCCCCCCCTCCTCTCCTGTGCGGTCCTCCTCCGGGACCATCGCTCCAGGCCAGCCCCTCGGCCGAGGACCGACCAGCCCCACGGCAGGCTAGACGGCGGACCCCGCGCCACCAACAGCCGATGGCGACGGACCCCCAGCTGCCATCCACCGTCGGCAGCTGGAGGTCGCAGAGCAGCACCTGCAGCTGCAGGAGCGGGTGCTGGCCTGGCGCCAAGAGGCATAGGGGGCCTACATGGAGACTTTCAACTGCCTGGTGGACTACCTGGCCCCCCATGCCGCGCCGGCTGCCGCAGCGCCCGCCGTGCCTGCTCCACCAGCCGCACCACCAGCTGCTCCGCCCGTCGCCGTCCCTTCCGCCGTCGCCCCGCCACCCACCGCCAAGGGCCGGAGCGCCAAGGGACCCCTGGAGCCAGCTGAGACTCGCCGGGCATATCTTCCAGTCCGGCCCGCCCCCACCCAGCCCCAGACAGGGCTGCGGCCGCGGCGGGGCTCCCGGCCGCCCACTCCCAGTGCCGGACTGTAGGGGTGAGGGGCCCGGGACGTGGCCCCCCCCCTTGTATATAGTTTGAAATTATTATTTTGTGCCCCCCATTTGCCCCATCCCCCCTATGTAAATAGTTCTCCCCTTTATCCTCCCTGGTTTTCTTTTTATTAATGAGGACACTTTTTTCTTACTATTGTTTTATTTGTACATATTACTTTGGTTCCACATGTTGTATATAGTTTGTTCTTGTTTTATATATTTATAGTTAAAAAAAAAAGGTCTCAAAGAAAAAGCAGTTTAAGTTCAGCCACAAGTGCGTGCTGTCATTTGTCCAGGAAAAGTGGGAGGGGGGTGCGATTGGGTGCTCCATGGTGTGGGCGTTGGGGCAGGAGCATGGTGGAGGAAGGGGCGGGCAGTGGGGGGCCTGGCAGAGTTCACCCCGCGGCCTCATCATCGAAGTGGGCCTGCAGGGCCTCCTGGACCCGGGTCCCTTCGGGGTCCACCTGCCGACTGGGGGCAGCGGGTGGCTGCACGTCGGCCCTGCCGGCCTCCACAGCCCAGCCCTGGAAAAAGGCCTCCCCCTTGCTCTCCACCAAATTGTGCAGGGCGCAGCAAGCACCCACAATCAGGGGGATGTTGTTGGAGCCTGCATCCAGGCGGGTCAGGAGACATCTCCAGCGTCCTTTCAGGCGGCCAAATGAGCGCTCCACCACCTGGCGCGCATGGTTCAGGCGCTCGTTGAAGCACACCTGGCTAGCGGAGAGATGGCCCGTGTACAGGTGCATGAGCCAGGGCCGGAGGGGGTATGCCGCATCTGCGATGACGCAGAGGGGCATGGTGGTGTCCCCCAGAGGGATCTCCCGCTGGGGGATGTAGGTCCCCGCCTCCAGCCGGCGGCACAGGCCCGAGTTCCGGAAAACCCGGGCGTCATGGGTGCTGCCAGGCCAGCCCACATAAATGTCCTGGAAACGTCCCCAGCTGTCCACCAAGGCCTGGAGGACCACAGAATGGTAGCCCTTGCGATTGAGGTATCGTCCTCCACTGTGATGTGGGGCGCGGATGGGGATGTGAGTCCCATCCAGAGCCCCGAAGCAGTTGGGGAAGCCCAGGGTGGCAAAGGCTGCGATGGTGGCATCTGGGTCCCCCAGCCTCACGAGCCTGTGCAGGAGCATGGCGTTGATGGCCTGCACATCCTGCAGAGAAAGCACATGAGACAGCCCCAATGAGGGGTGAGCAGGGTGTGTGTGGCCCTGCCCTGCCCTCCCCCGCCCTGCCCTCCCCTCCCCTCCCCTCCCCTGCCCTCCTCTGCCCAGGCCCCCCTCCCCTGCCCTGCCCTCCCCCCGTGGGTTCTCTTACCTCCATGAGGACAGCCCCGACGGTGGCCTTGCCGACACCAAACTGGTGTCCCACGGATCGGTAGCTGTAGGGAGTGGCCAGCTTCCAGACAGCGATGCCGACCCGTTTCTGCACTGTGAGGGCACGCCGCATGGCGGTGTCCTGGTGCCTGAGTGCGGCGGTGAGCCACTGGCACAGCTCCATAAATGTCTGCTGGCTCATTCTGAAGTTCGTGAGCCAGCGGTCGTCGTCCCACTCCCCAAGCACCAGCCGCTCCCACCAGTCGGTGCTGGTGGGGTAGCTCCACAGCCGCCGGCGCATGAGGCTGGGGGAGGGGCGGGGTGCTGCAGGGTTGGGGGTTGAGCCCTGCTGCCCTGGGGGCAGCTCCTCCTCCGGTGTAGCAAGGAGGTGCTCAGCTGCCTCCCTCATGGCATAGAGCCAGGGCAAGCCCTGCTCCTGCCGGGAGGGCTGGGTGGACCTCTGGCTGCTGCTGCTGCTGCTGCTGCTGCTGGGGGTCCATGACTGCGTTCCCCGGGGTCTGTGTGCCTATGGCTCCTCAGACCGCGTGCTGTGCAGGCTGAGTGTGTCTGGGAGGGGCCCTTTAAGGGAGCGGCTAGCTGTTGCCCCGGAAGCGCTAGTCCGCCCTGTGACCCTGTCTGCAGCTGTGCCTGGCATCCCTATTTCAATGTGTGCTACTTTGGCATGTAGACGTTCCCTCGCTGCGCCTATTTCGATGTTGGGCTGCGCAACGTCGAAGTTGAACATCGACGTTGCCAGCCCTGGAGGGCGTGTAGACGTTATTCATCGAAATAGCCTATTTTGATGTCGCTACGTCGAAATAAGCTATTTCGATGTAGGCTTCACGTGTAGACGTAGCCACTGAGTCACATGGCACATCAGTGGCAGAGCTGAGTCTACTGAGTCCCCATTAATTCATGGATCCTGACCATTACCTCAGGATGTCACCATGGGGTTACAGATCGGGAAAGATTCCCTGGCCAGCTGAGGTTATCTCCACACACTTCCAATCTGCTCTGCTAAAGAGGTAGGTTTGTTCTTGTTCTCTGGGAAGATCCATGGGTTCCCTGTTTGAGCCCCAAGTCTGAACTAAAGGGCGAGACAAGCTCTTTAGCGGTCAGATCCTCACTGGACATACATCAGAGCAGCTCCACTGACCTTACTGGAGGCACTGCAGTACTCAACAGTTTGGGGTCTTCCTTGTGAGCTGCATTAGTAATGAGGCCCTTCCAGTGGGACTGTCCCTCATGCTTCCAGAGCAGATGTCTCCAGCCCTGAAATCCATTGTTTCTTGCAAGCATCCAGCTCCTGGCTGGCTATATAAGGCCAGCATAGATGTGCCACTGCTCGCTGCCTGATATAAGAAGAGCAAAACACTTTGCAGTTGCCCGCCATAGCTATTCGTGAAAGTGAATCCAGTGGACCTTCTGATTAAAGGCCAGGGAAGCCTCAGATTTCCAGCCCAGAGCTTGCAACCCAGAGAAGCATTTTTATCTTTTGAAGATCCCTCCCTGTCTGGCAGCTTTTTTACTTAATCCCTGCAAACATCTGCGTTTCAGCCCAAAGGAGAGAGAGGGATTGTTTGGAGTCATTCTGGGGTGCAACATAACAGAATGCAAATGAGCAAAAGCAAAAAAGGTAGGTAGACATTTGAGACTGTGAAATAACATCACAAGAGTGGCTTCTATTCCTGGTTGTTACCTGCTGTGAGTGAGGAAGAAAGGTTCTTTAAAAAACCTTTTTTTTTTTCTGAAGGAACCCCATCTGCACAGTTGTTTTTGTTTCTGGCAAAGTCTCATGATCACGTGAGGATATGCAAATGAGGCACAAGATTTGTAAATCTGCACTTTATCTGCATTTTCAATCTCATGCATTTGCATTCCGCTTCCAGAAGGGGAATGTAGCATAGATGTGGCCCCTGTCTATACAGCTCCTATTTTAAAATACCCCTTTCAAAATAGGCACCATTCCTCATGCAATGAGGTTTACCAGTTATAAAATAAGCAGTTGCGTTGTGTTGATGCTTGCAAAGTAATTTCAGAATAATTTCCGTGATTTTGAAATGACTTTGCTGTGTAGACACAGCCTCTGTGTGCTGCAAGTGAGGAGCCTTACCTGCACAGAATCATACAATAATAGAACCATAAAGGACTAGATAACCTCTTGAGATCCATTCCCTGCAGTCATGACTGGGACTAAGTATTACGTCAACCATTTCCGACAGGCATTTGCTGCTCTTAAAAGTCTCCCATGAGGGAGGTCCCATGAACTCCCAAGGCAATTTTATTTCAGTGCTTACTCACCCTGAGAGTTAGGAAGTTTTTCCTAACATCCAAATTAAACCTCCCTTGCTGTAATTTAAGCCCTTCATTCCTCATCCTGTCCTCAGAGGTTAAGGAGAATCATTTTTTTTCTCCCTCCTACTTATAACAACCCATTATGTACTTAAAAACTGTTTTGCTGTCTTCTCTTCTCCAGACTAAGTAAATCCATCATTTTCCAGTCTTCTCGAAAGGATCATGTTTTCTAGACCTTCATTCATAGTTGTTACTCTTCTCTGCACTTTTACAAATATGTTCCATATTTCCTGAAATGTGGCACCTAGAAATGGACTCAATACTTCATAAAGTGCTCAAGATGTATAGATGAAAACTATTGAACTTCACAGCATCCATACATGAATACATTTCTGTCGGTGCGTTAGGATAAACTCATCTTAAAGCCAGAAAGGACCATCACTATCATCTAGACCAGTGTTTCTTAACCTTTTTGAGACCACAGAACAACAGCACACCAAACAATATTTTTAGCAGAACACCAGTGAAAATGTTTTTCAAAAAATTGTTCTCAGATCAGAAACACACACACACACACACACACACACACACACACACCCAACATATACAGCAAAATGAACTAATTTAATCAGGTAGCATAGCAATGAAAAGCAGACATGGCATCTGGTTTTAATAACAAAATATATACCTGCGCTGCATATCATTAACAGGTTCTGCTGTCTATTAATGACAACAATATTTCCTTCAAACTTCAGTTAGTGTCCCTTCAGGATGGTCTCATCATTGACTTGGTACTGCTATACATTTAGGTTATGTCTACACTAGCACACTATGTCAAGGTAACCTATTTCGATGTAAGAACATCGAAATAGGCTACTTTGAAAGGTATCGTCTACACGTCCTCCAGGGCTGGTGCCATCGATGTTCAACGTCACAGTGGCCATGGGAAACATTGAAAGGAGCCACTCCAGAAGGAAAAGTGGAGCATCCACACACACAAGCGCTCCCAGTCGAAATAAGGGGCCAGCAAAGCCCCAAGAGGCTCCCTTAAAGGGCCTCTCCCAGACACGCTCAGCTTGCACAGCACGAGATCCACAGAGCCGACAATCGGTTGCAGACCCCATGCATGCAGCATGGACCCCCAGCTGCAGCAACAGCAGCAACAGCAGCCAGAAGCCCTGGGCTACAGGCTGCTGCACGAGGTGACCATAGAGCCCCACAGGGGCTGGACAGAGCGTTTCTCAACCCCTCAGCTGATTGCCACCATGGAGGACCCCGCTATTTTGACGTAGCAGGACGCGGATCGTCTACACATGCCCTACTTTGACGTTGAATGTCAAAGTAGGGCGCTATTCCCATCTTTGGATAGGAATAGTGATTTCCACGTATCACCGCCTAACATCGATTTCAACATGGAAACAGCTCACGGCACGTGTAGACGCGATGCATACTATTTCGGTGTTGTTCCAGCTACTTCGAAGTAGCCGGCTAGTGTAGAAGTTTGTGTTCTTCCAGGTGAAGGCACTATAGAATAATACTTAATATTTATATAATATATTTTATCTTTTCATCTCAAGAACTTTCCAGGGGAAGGAACAGGAGAAACTACATATTGTAATGTGGCAACAGACCTATTGTCATTTCCTCTGCTTCTGAGTGATGTGCAGTGTGGCACAGGAGGGACCAGGATTTATCACCAAATTTGGTCCACTGGATGGATAATTAGCTTCTCCAACCCAGGCCAGGTGCATCAAAAAACCAGAATTTATAAACGAAAAATAAGCTGGGCCAGAACATCTGTCTCCTCCCAACAATGAATTTCCAACCACACAGAGAATGTGATGCGAACACAAAACTAAGACCCCTACTTCCTTCGCTGAATTTGAGCATCATTCTCTGCACAGCAGATCCAGTGAGACCTGGCTGATAGGCAGGATGCAAGGCATCGCACTGACAACAGGGGACTGACTGGTGGGTGGCGGATGCTGTATTCATTAGGAGTGCGGGACCCTGAAGGCTTGGGGCCCAAGCCAACCACCTTGCTCACCTTGCCATAACGTTGGGCCTGACTTTCTGGCTCTGACTCTTGACTTCCTAACTCCTTCTCTGAGCACTAGGCCAAGCTCCTGTTCCTACATGCTAGGCTGGACTGTTTTATCCCAGTCATAACACTGGGAGTGTAACTGATCATTGAAACATCTCCATGCTACAAATGGGTAAACTGAGGCACGGGGTTCAAGATCATGACATTCTTAAGTCAGGCATGGAACAAAGATGCCCAAGTTCCCAGCTCAAACCGTTATACCCACTTCGTCTTCCCCTTCAGGCCAAACATTTTCTATTCAACTTCTTTCAGTTAAAAAAAAAAAAAAAAGACGCTTTGTTTCCAAATGCACATTTGCCCAATACATTTTTGTTTAATTAAAAGTTTGTTTCAATACAAAAATAAAAAAAAACACCTTTGGTTAAAAAAAACATGGAAAATTGTCCCTCAAACTGTACTAATTGGTAAAGAAAAATTATGCCAATTAAAAATCGAACCATGGAAAATGCCAGCTTGACTTAAGCCATTTAAAATAGGCTGGCAAACACCATTGGGACTATTCTATGAAGCACAATCCTGGAATGGCAGGGGATAGATGTGGTGATAAATCCTCTTGGTCTCTAATTTCCATCAGCCCATTTCTGCCTTGAACAACAATTGTACGTAATGCAAACACTGGGCTTTTCAATCACAGGTCTTGAAGTACAGTATCTTGCATTAACGGATCAACATTATTCTACAGGTTGAACCTCTCTAGTCCGGCACCCTCGGGACCTGACTGGTGCCACATGAGAGAATTTGCCAGACCACGGGAGGTCAATATTGTTTAGCACATTACCAACACTTCCACTGCTTGCTGGGTTCTGAGAAGACATGTAGGGGTAAATTAGAGCTACATAACTGCACAGAACACTGAGAGCCGTGGCTGGAAACAAACTTAATGGGGTCATGGGAAACTTGGCCACACCCATGATAAGTGGTCTTTCAGAGAACTAAAATCATTCTGGATTGCGGATGTTGAGGGATGAGAGTTCTGGATGAGAGAGGTTCAACCTGTATTATACAGATGAAGACATCCTAGCACTGAGAAATTATAAATTAAATTTTCAAGGCATCTACTGCTTTTGGGTTGATCTATTTTGGGTGCATTATGGGAAAAAACATTTTTAGAGCACCCAAAATTACAATGAAGTCTAAGGGAGTTTGGGGTTCTTGACTTGAGAAATATGGAGGCTGATTTCTAGCCAGGCTGCACGCTCACACATGTGGCACACAAAGTTAGTGAAGGCATCTGAAGATGTTGGACTAAGTGCTTCAGTTACCACTGTATCATTTCCCTCCCCCACCCAGTTGGAAAATTGTTCTTAGAAGGATACACACATGTTCTGGGCAAGCTTACTTCTTCATTTAAAAGTTCTGGGGTTTGAATGAACAAAACATTTTCATTTAAATTCCCAGTGAAACCAAAAGTTTGTTTTAGTTTTGGAGAGCTGACTTTGTTTCCTGTTTGAAGGAGGAAGGAGTGAAGCCACTCACCCATGTCACAGCAGAGCTAAGGTTTCAACCTATGTCTTCTATACCCTGCTCTAGGCCCTTAAACACAAAACCGTGCTCCTTCCATGCCTCAGAACCCCACTGCTAGACCTTTGGCTTCAGATCTCCATAAACTCAACTTGTAAAGGCGGGATTAGCTGGCTGTTCTCATGGCCTTGTGCTCAGCTGCCCAGCCACAGAGGGCTTGTCTCAGTGTCTCTAGGTGGGTGTTAATCCTCCTGCAGCCTCCCGTAAGCTCTGAACGCTTTGTTTGTTTAAACTTCCATTGCATTGGGTGACCTTCCTGTGTATCTGCAGAGAAGGGGACAATATTATCTCTTGCCTCTGGCCCAGCTCTACAAGCTCCTCTGCAGCGAGATCCTGTCACGCGCTCACAGAATGTTTAGCAAGACAATTTGTCCTCTTCTTGATTGATCACCCTCACCTCTCGACTTCAGTGAAAGCAGATTCTAAGAGCAAGAAGATAAATGCCTTCCCCCTTGGAGGGAACAAATTGTCTTCGCCTGTAGGCTCTGCCCAGCCACTTGTCCTCCAATGATCATTTGTCACCTTTGTTTCTGCTTTGCTTGTTAGTCTGAGCTAGACCTGAGGATGACTGGAGCTGTGTGCTGGTTTCCCTAAGAACTGTGTTTATTATCTGTGGAGGGAGCTGCACAGTTTCCACACTTCAGACCTGATTCTGCAAACATGTGCCACCAAATGTATTTACATTACAGCAGCGCCTCAAGGCCCTGATGAAAATCATGTCCCCGTTGTGCTAGGTACTGTACATATACATAATAAGAGAGACTCCCCTTGCCTGGGTGATTTTACAACCCCAATAGACAGAATAAATGAAGGAAATATTATTATCCCTACTTTACAGATGGGCCACTGATATGCAGGGAGACCAAAGGTCTGATTTGGCTCCTACTGACTTCAATGTGTGTTACATGAGGTCTAATGTAATTTGCAGAAGGTCACAGAGGACATCAGTGGCAAAGTTGAAAGTGGTACATGGCTCTCTTAAGCTCTCATCTAGGGCAATAGGCCTGATCCACACTTAACAGTTGGATGGGCATAAGTCTTTGGATTAGGCGGTGAATAGTTTACCGAAATGATTACATCAGTATAATTACCCCTAGCACAGAATCATAGAACACTTGAACTGGAAGGGACCTCAAGATATAAATATCTCCAATGTTGGAGGTTCTACAACCTCCCTGGGTAATTTATTCCAGTAATTAACCACCCTGGCAGTTGGAAAATTTTTCCTAATGTCCAACCTAAACCTGCCTTGCTGCATTTGAAGCCCATTGCTTCTTCTCCTCTCTTCAGAGGTCAAGTAGGATAATTTTTCTTCCTCCTCCTTGTAACACCCTTTTAGATTCTGAAGAGCTGCTATCATGTCCCCTCTGAGCTTTTCGTTTCCACACTAAACAAGCCCAATTCTTCTAATCTTTTCTTACAGGTCATATTTTCTAGCATATAGCATGCCAGGCAGGAGTCAGTTCCTGATAAATAATGGAGACAAAGTTGGAATTCAAGCTGAGCGTAAGCCTGGTTGTGGTTTACCATGAGATTTCCAAAGCTTTTTCTATGTCGGTTTGACTCAACCACTATAGCAATTTGAACAACGGCTGATAGTCCTTTGCCACATAGCTTCGGTAGTGCAACGAGATCCAGTCCTTAAACTGAGCAGGCTATTTGTTTGGTTTAGTACCAGGTTCCCTACAAACATGCAGTGCGCAATGAGTCAGAGGTGGCTTCATTCTGTCCTCACTCTGGTCCTAATGTGAATAATTCTCCTTGCCGAGCCTTTCCTCTAGAGGGGTGGCTGGATTTCCAAGTCTAACTGCGGCCCCATCTTTGGCTACGTCTACACTACACAGATCTTTCAAAAGAAGCCCTTCGGTAAGATCTCTTCTGAAAGAACTTCTCTCGAAAGAGCTCGTCCATACACAAACAAGTGGATAAAAGAATTATCTGCTCTTTCGAAAGAACAGGCCAGGGATCAAAAAATCAGGCTCCATGAGGACTGCTCTTTACACAAACAGGGCCTGTGGAGCATCTACACACCTTTTCTTTTGAAAGAAGCTTTCGAAAGGGGGCACATTTCCTGGAACAGGAAAGGAAGAGTGATTTTGAAAGGAGTGCCGCATTCTTTCAATTTACTTTCAAAAGAATGCTTTTTGTGTGTAGATGGTCTGCTTGATCTTTCAAAAGATCCCCCTTTTCTTTTGAAAACTCTTGCGAAAGAACTTGCTGGTGTCAATACAGCCTTTATGTGTAAGACAGTTTCTGACTTAGAAGTTGTTCACTCATAATCCCACAGATGCCAGCTTCGCCCCATTGGCTCCTCAGACAAGCACATAGACCACATGTTTGAATCTGTGGCTCCTCTCACACTGAGCAGGATTACTAATGCAACAACACATCAGCACTAGGGTAAAACTAACCGGTCTCATGATGGTCTAAACCCAGCTCACGTTCCCTATTACAGTGGGTGAACAACACTTGACGCATTCTGCTTCACGGTGATAGGAAAAGCCGTCAATAAAGGGTTAAAAAGCCATATGACTACAAACACTTGGCCACCAAAGCTGTGTCTACACGTGCACGCTACTTCGAAGTAGTGGCACCAACTTCGAAATAGCGCCCGTCGCGTCTACACGCGTCAGGCGCTATTTCGAAGTTAACTTCGACGTTAGGCGGCGAGACGTCGAAGTCGCTAACCTCATGAGGAGATAGGAATAGCGCCCTACTTCGACGTTCAACGTCGAAGTAGGGACCGTGTAGACGATCCGCGTCCCGCAACGTCGAAATTGCTGGGTCCTCCATGGCGGCCATCAGCTGGGGGGTTGAGAGATGCTCTCTCTCCAGTCCCTGCGGGGCTCTATGGTCACCGTGGGCAGCAGCCCTTAGCCCAGGGCTTCTGGCTGCTTCTGCGGCAGCTGGGGATCTATGCTGCAGGCACAGGGTCTGCAACCAGTTGTCAGCTCTGTGTATCTTGTGTTGTTTAGTGCAACTGTGTCTGGGAGGGGCCCTTTAAGGGAGCGGCTGGCTGTTGAGTCCGCCCTGTGACCCTGTCTGCAGCTGTTCCTGGCACCCTTATTTCGATGTGTGCTACTTTGGCGTGTAGACGTACCCTCGCAGCGTCTATTTCGATGTGGTGCCGTGCAACGTCGAAGTTGAACATCGATGTTGCCAGCCCTGGAGGACGTGTAGACGTTAATTTCGATGTCACTACATCGAAATAAGCTATTTCGATGTTGGCTTCACGTGTAGACGTAGCCCAAGAGCCAAAAATCCCATGATAACTTTTCTGACACCTCCTGCTTTGAACCCCAAAAGTCAGAAGGATCCTGGCCCCCTGGTTTCAGGAAGCATTTCTTCACACAACACAGTGAAACCTGTGGAACTCCTTGCCAGAGGATGCTATGAAGACCAAGATTATAACAGGGCTCAAAATAGAACTGTATAGATTTATGGAGGCTTGGTCCATGAGTGACTTTTATCCAGGATGGGCAGGGATGGTGTCCCTACCCTGGTTGCCAGAAACTGGGAATGAGTGACAGGTAGTGGATCAGAAGACAGGACTAAGGGTTAGATGTACCTTTGGGCTCACCTAGAATGGCCATTCTTGTGTCTTCTTACTGAAAATCAAGATAAGTGAGCTTTTGTCTTCCTCTCTATAGAAGGGAAGTGTCATATTTGCCTTGTGCTGCTCTGTGCCTAGCAGAATGGGCCCCTGATCATAGTGACGTTACATGAATTCACACTTGCATGTGAAAGTGGTGTACGCCTTGCCCTGGGCGTATTGTCTCCATCCCTACAATGTTGCTACGAACTGCACTGAAACATACTGCAGATCCTCGTCACAATGCCAACAACTGTGAGACAAAGACCTCCCATGAAGCCTATTGGATTTGTCTGTGAATAACATAGAAGCCCTTGGCATTGTTAACAACCATGTCAGGCTCCAAGCACATGGAATAACTGTTACTGGAAAGCGATTTCAGGGAGGAAGTTTGTCTCCCAGGATTTCAACTTTTACAAATTGCAAAATCAGATCCAAAGGAGGCAGAAAGCAGGTCAAGCTGCTGAATAATAGAGTTCATCTGTTTACCTGGTTGGAGAAGTATTTAGCAGCCAATGACCCGAAGCCTGTGGGAAAAGCAGAGCAAGATAGAGGGACTTACTAGTTAGTATTTATTTGCTCCTGATCTGCTTAGGCAGACAACAATTTTCCCACCAGTGAGGTATCCTTCATATATGCTGAAAGCATTGTTTGGCAGCCCTGGAAACACATCCCATAGTACAGGGCATGACCATTCAAATTCCTCTCCCACTGCCTTGGCCATATCTGACAACCTTGTTCCGGAAGGAGGATGAGGAGGCAATTAAATCTCAATGGGTGCATCTACACTAGCCAGCTACTTTGAAGTAGCTGGCACCACGATGAAATAGCAAGCGTCGCGTCTACACATGCCGTGTGCTATTTCGACGTTGAAATTAACGTTAGGCGGTGAGATGTCAAAATCGCTATTCCCATCCAAAGATGGGAATAGCACCCTACTTCGATGTTCAACGTCAAAGTAGGGCATGTGTAGACGAGCCGCGTCCCGCTACTTCGAAATAGCGGGGTCCTCCATGGCAGCCATCAGCTGAGGGGTTGAGAGACGCTCTGTCCAGCCCCTGTGGGTCTCTATGGTCACCGCATGCAGCAGCACTTAGCCCAGGGCTTCTGGCTGCTGCTGCTGCAGCTGGGGGTCCATGCTGCATGCACAGGGTCTGAAACCGGTTGTTGGCTCTGTGGATCTCGTGCTGTGCAGGGCAAGTGTGTCTGAGAGGGGCCCTTTAAAGGAGTGGCTTGGGGCTTTGCTGACCCCTTATTTCAACAGGGAGAGCTTGCGTGTGTGGATGCTCCACATTTCGTTCCGGAGAGGTTCCTTTCGATGTTCCCCATCACTACTTCGATGTGGAATATTGATGGCACCAGCCCTGGAGGACGTGTAGATGATACACATCGAAGTAGCCTATTTCAATGCCCTTACGTCGAAATAGGCTACTTCGACATAGTGTGCTAGTGTAGACGTAGCCAATATGTGGTTAGTCACAAGTAGGGCCACTTTCTCAGCTGATCTTTAGCAGCATTCCTCCAGAGCAACAAGAAGTCCTGTGACATCTTATAGACCAACAGATGTTTTGGAGCATAAGCTGTCGTGGGCAAAGACCCACTTTGTCACCTGCAGCGTTTCTTAAACTGCGTTCTGCGGAACGCTGGTGTTCCATGAGCAGCTTGCTGGTGTGCCGCAGAGACATAGCAAATAGGAATGATGTGGAGTGCATGTATATACTTTCTGTATTTAAAACTAGATACAATGTTACTCCTTCACCGGTGTGATTAAATTATTTAAGTTTGGTTTTGCTGGAGGTGTTGCTGTTTGTCTGGTTTTGGTTTTTTGGGGTTTTTTTGGTCTACCAACAATTGTTTTTTGAAGAAAATGTTCATAGGTTCTCCACATTAACAATATTATTGCTTAAGAAACACTGCGTTAGCAGTTGGTGGAGCTCTGCTAAGTTATTACAGCTGCTTGTCTATCTTAGGGGTTAATTCGCATTACTAACCATTGAGACCTGGAAAAACAACGAGGAGTCCTGTAGCACCATAAAGAGTCAGGCTGTATTTACACTGATCCGAACTACCCTCAGCAGTATGCAAATGGGCAGGCTCAAAAATGCAAATAGTGCTCGTTTGCATATTTGCTTGCCAGTAGAGCCTGCTGCCAACAGAAAAAAACAGCGTAAACATGGTTCTGCCAGTGAAACCCCGCCCCCCGCCCTTTGTTGTCAGCCTCTTATGCCTGGAAAAAATCAGGCATAGGAGACTCCGACAAAGGCAGGGTGTAGCTGGCAGAACCACATCTACACTGCTTTTTTCCTGCTGGAAGCAGCCTCTGCTGGCAAGTGAATATGCAAATGAGCACCATTTGCATTTTTGAGACTGCTCATTTGCATACTGCTGCTGGCAGTTTGGGTCAGAGTAACTGTAGCCTCAGACATTTATTATGTCATAAGCTTTCATTGGCTTCAGCTTACCTCGTCAGAGGCAAGACCTGGAAGTGAACTCCTTCATGAGACTTCCAACCCAGGTCCAAAAAGACCTGTGTCACCCTAGCCCATTAGGACTCTGATCTTGGGGCAGAAGACGTACATTGTTTGACCATCTTTTGTCCCTAACCTGTAAATCTGGTAGTTTATCAGCAGCAGGGTGAGATGATAAGCTAGAGAGAACATAAAGACAGCAGGAGCTAGTTTAAGTCAGTGAGATCCCTTTGATGGTGGGACAGTTTCTCATAAGAAGGAGCTGCTGTGGTAGTCATATCACTAGAGACATTGAAAACTGAACTAGAGAAGTCTGTGTGGGACATCATCCTGGTTAGATAGCAGTTCCTAGCACAGGGGTTGCCTTGCAATTAAGGTGCTAGTTTGGGACTCAGCATTTCTGGCTTTTCCTTCAAGTTTTGTTGATAGTTCCCTGTGTGAAGGTGGGGATACGTCATCACAATGTGCCTCAGTTTCCCAACATCACAAGGGGGAAAGTGTTTCACTCCCCCCACACTTACGGACCCTAAGAGGACTGGGACAGAATCTGGTCTTTGTTCATACTCCAGAGACTCAAAGCTCCTGGGAGTCGGAAGCAAGATTTCCCCCCAGCCTCCCCCAGCCCCACAGCAATCTGGTTAGTTGCAAAGAAAAGGGTGCTGGACCAGACCTCTGACAATAGCATCCTTCTGCCCACATTCAGGATACTGCTGAGGAGCCAGAGGAGTTTTCCCACAAAGCTCAGCAGTGCCCTGAATTTGGCCGATGTTGGAAGATGGAATTGTCAGGACTAGACGGACTTTTGGTCTGACCCAACATGGTTCTTCTGATATTTTTACATGGGACCCAAATGTATCTGCTGCCTGCTGTAACCCCCAAGACCCTGCGGGCCTCCCAGCACCAAGAGAGAGCCCAGGACTCCTAACCTGACTCTTTCGTTCTCTCTCCACAGTGTTAGTAACTAACTAAGAACATACATTAAAATTCTAAGGCTAACCAGTGTCGCTTAAGTGATTTGCCACAAGATGTGATGTATCTCAGTATTAGAGCCGAGTGGGTTTAATTGTTATCTAATTTTCTTTCTTTTATATAGGAAATAGATTAGATACGATGCTCCTGTCAGCTAATTGCTAAGCTAGCCATCAAATAACCAGTGTTTTCAAGTGCCTTAGAAGCACCTGGAAAGTGGTGATGCAGGATGGGCTGGGGGGCGGGGTGCAGACAGGCCCATTCTCCCACCCCCACCCTCCACTTAATTGGTTGGCTTGTACTGAGCATGCTCAAGAACACTGCTGAAGCTGCTGTCTTCAGCTTGCCCCCACTCATGCCCTCACATCCCTGCCCCGACCCCCGCTCCCAAATTATGGCAGGAACAGGTCAGCCAGCCCAAGCAAAATCTGACACGTCACCCCATGTCTTGTAGCGCATGATGTGAACTTATGTAACTGTGGTACAACTATGGCAACGTGAGGTGAGTGGGGATTTTATTCCCCTGCTTAGGTTGCTTTTCCCTAGGCACAGCATCAACTCATAGCGGAAAGGACATTTCTGGGTGGGGACGTCTCACACATAGACAATCCTGTGGCACCTTATAGACTAACAGATATTTTGGATCATATGCTTTAATGGGCAAAGACCTGCTTCGTCAGATGTATGAGTGGGGGTTCCAGAGAAGGGGCTAAATTTACAGGCTCATAAAGTCCCAGTCAAGAGGGGGGCCAGAGTTGACTAAGTCAGTTCAGTCACGGAGAATGTGGCCCATTATCAGCAGCCCCCCCTTTCATGAGGCTATGAATTTACACCCTACTCTGGAACCCCCACTCACGCATCTGATGAAGTGGGTCTTTGCCCACGGAAGCTTATGCTCCAAAATATCTGTTAGTCTATAAGGTGCTGCAAAACTTCTTGTTGTTTCTGAAGATACAGACTAACTTGGCTACCCCTCTGATACATAGACAACAGAAGTTCCTGGCCCTTGCTGCCCGGCGACCCCCTTGGTTCCCCAGAAAGAGGACAAAGAAGCGGGGAGGGGCCTGGCTGGTAGGAACTGAAACTGGGAAGTTAAGTGGGGCAGTCTTGTCTGGCTCAGGAGGGCTAAATGAGGACCAGGGCCCAGGTTTGGGACCTCTGCTTTGGGCCCTCTCACCCCAAAAATGGATTGCACTGACTGTTTCTGGGCTGACAAGTCTGTACTACACTGTCTCTGACGTCCAATAAACCTTCTGATCAACCTGCTGCCTGAGAGTCACGTCTGAATGTGAAGGGGGATGCAGGGCCTGGTGAACCTCCCCCCCCTCCGCCCCCACACTCTGTGACACCACCCAACATTATTAACCCATATATATGTAGCAAAGGAGACACTAAAGGCACCCTACGGCCGCTCGTTTGGACAATAGTGATCGCTAGTTTGGCTCCCGAACCTCCACAGTCTGAGTATCACCGGTTTAGAGTGACTGCAGTGAAGCAGTTCAATCGCCCACCCTCTTTTGATAGCCTGTTGCCCCTCACCTTGGGCGTGTCAGCCCACAGAAGCAGAACCCTTCCTCCCCCCGCCCCTCAGAAGTCAATTTGTCTCCGCATTAAGAATGGAGCATGCAGATTGGGAAAGAGCTGTACCATAATCACACACACCGAATTCTTAAACTGTACAGATTCTTCTAACTAGTGTGATAGGCCTGGACCAAGAAGGGCTGTCAATGCACAGGGCATTGTTGCAGAGAGGAAGGAGAAGAGGTCTTGTATCATCAAATGACCCTTTCAAAATATATGCTGGGCTGGGACTAAATGCCAAAAAGTTAGGCAACCTCAGGAATTCCTCGGGTGTCGTGAGACGCAAAGAGGAAATGGACGAGATATTAGGAGAGAGGTTGATTTCTTTTTTTTTTTTTGGTCCAAGTTGACCTGACAGCCGTCAAGCCATGGCATTTACAAGCCTGTTTTCAATGAGGATCCATCAACAGACAGCAGACACCTTGGCACTTTGCCCTTCATGTACCACTCCCATGACAAATGTTTATGGCTTTTGGAAGGCTCCCAGTAACAAGTAGTCCAGCAGAAGGGGAGGGAGAGAGAATGCAGAGCTGGGGGTTACACAATTGGAGGAAATGCTTTGGAGATAGCCATGCTCCCCTGAAGTTATCTCCTTACCTAATAAAATGAATCTCCCTGAGGCCCACATGCAATAAGATCCTGCTTCTGCTGGCACTTTTACAGTCCTTGGAAACCAGGGTGTCAGCTAAACTGATTCTTAATAGAAGGCCCTGTCCTGCCTTCTTGCTAACTTGAATAGTCTTTACTCGTGTGGTAGTGTTATGTTCACAGCATGCACACACAGCGGTTGAAAATGTCAGGCACTCTAGTTGAAATGCAGCATGACCTTATTTGGTAGACTTCAGAAGAATAACACTGGGTAACAAAAACAGAAAGAAACAAAGCAGGCTGCTCCCTTATGCAGGGAAGCACAACTCAGCCTAACTTGTTCCAGGCTGGTTTCTTCCAGAACCCTCCAGAATCTGTCAGCTGGACCAGAAAGCCACTCACCTCTGACACACTCATGCACTTTTAAAGTGAAAGATTAAGTTCAACACAGTCCTCAGTGCAGCACAAGTAGCCCTGCTGAACCCAATAGGGGCTAAATATTCCCACAGAAGTGAACTACTTTCAAGATTGGGCCAGTATCTAAACCAGCCACTATGGTGCATTTGTCTGTCATTACCCATCTATTGCCTCTTCATTTGAAGTTGCATTGTGAGCTCTTTGGGGCAGCAGCCACCTTTCTGTCCTGGATTTTTATGGTGTGTTGTGCAGCAGAGTCCTGGTTCATGACTGGGGCCCCTAAAGGCTATGAGTAATGCAAATAATGATCTGGGATGAAGCTGTGTCAGAATCATTGGGGTGTTTATACATTGCCTTAATATCTACTGCAGGGGTGGCCAACTGGGGGCTCTCAGGCAGCATGCAGCTCTCTGTGCCAATAAATTCAGCTCCTCCTCAGAGGCTTGTGCAAGGAATGCCCTCCACTGCTCTGTACGCACGTCCTGCTGCATGGTGGGAGCAATGTGCAATGTCAGCTCTGGGTTGGCAGCAGCTCCAGTGAGTTACCAGCATCGAGTTAGAGTGGGGGGCTGGGAGTGCCTGACTCTGGGGGAGGGGAAGGCCATTGGCCACGTAGCCTTTATTTATTTTTATGTGCAGGATACGTGGCTCTTTGCACTCTGTCTGTAGCTCTTTGTCTCCAACTAGTTGGCCACCCCTGACCTACTGAATGAATTCAAAACAACTGTGTGCTCTAAGACCTATAGTGCACATAGCTACTGGAAAGCCTCCTTTAACCCAGGTGATATGAGTGTTTGCTTTGCAAGCAAGAGGAACTAAGTCCTCTATGGATTACCAGCATGAAGTTGTGAGCAAGTGTAAGGACAGCCATGAAGGTCTTCGGTAGCTATAAATTTGTTACAATTATGTAAATATAGCTTAACTATAGTTTTGAAGGGCTCTCTCATAATGCAGGTTTGGGCATATCCATGTTAGCTGGAAAAATCAAGTGCCAGACCGCTTTAGATTTCATGAGGCTCAAGCTGAATTAAATCAAAATAAAAAATAAAGAACGGGGGACGGGGCCTAAATCGAAACCAGACAGTCTCTGGGAGAATCTGACTCACTTCTGGCTTAATAGCCCCTTGTGATCTCATGGTTTACCCCAGAGCTTTTGCACGTTGGAAATCGGCTCTGCAGCTCTCTGAGGCTGTGTAAATTACAGTCATGTGGCAAGTGAAATGCAGACTTGAGTCTTAGCTGAAATTGTATCATGGTACCACATCTGCATGGTCTGGTGCCCGGGCAGGCAGGTTGCATATGTAAAAGCAAGGGGGGTGATTAAACGCCTTGTTCATCGGAGTAGCACAAAAAACAGGCTTTCCAGTCTCTCGTCCTTAGCGGGAGTGAGTCAGCATAGTGCCAGAGACTCTGATGAACTGGGATGCTGAGAGTTCCCTCTTGCGGCCCTTATTACACATGCCCAGTTTAAAACCCAGAAGACCTGGTTGATGCTGGTTTCTCTTGGTGTCAGTAAAGCAGCATCATAAGTGTGGCATTCTTAGAGGTTTTCAACAGCAGATTATACAAACTGCTGTGTGGGGTGGTTTTAGTTTACTGCTCCCTGCCTCTGTAAGAAAAGATGAACCAGATAACCTCTGGAGGTTCCTGCCATACCCACACATCTATGAAGTTCCCAAAGTGGCTTCATCAGCCCGGTAGGTGGGGCATTTAGGGATGCTATCTAGGTTTCTGTGAATAGCAGGGATTTCCAGGCTGGCTTATCTCCATCTCCAAGTGTACTGTAAGCAAAAGCTTCCGATATGCCAGAGGAGTGTCCCTTTTGTGTGCTCCTTTGAGCACCTCCGCCTTTTCCTCCCTCTTCATGATCAAGGTCTAGGGTGATGCTAACAGCCCTATCTCAGGAAACAGTCTCACTTTTCCTTTTCCTTCCCGTCTTGTGAAAGCAGCGCTGCTTGAAATGAAAAATAGAAAGATGGAAAGACTTAGTGTCCTCCCCTTTCCACTAAGGCTTGGGGGCATGCTTAAAATACAACATAGGGCAATGCAGCATTGGAAAACAGCATTCATATGGATTCTCTTCCAGGACTCTCTAAGACATTGATGCAGGCCAGGCATTTGCTGCCCTCTGCTGGAGGACCCACTGCCTCCACACTGTCTACCCTAAGAAATGTCTTGTTGGAAAGGTAGAATAGTAAGTAGACTTTTCTAGAGAACCTTCCCTTGATCAGTTGCAGGCAAAGCCAGCAAGAGTTGGTTCTCCAATGCCTGGAAGGGCCAGGTGCAGTTGGAAGCCAATCAAGGTCCATCTGGCCAGATTAAAAAAGGATAGTTTGCATCTAACAGGGGCCCCTTGCCCTCACCAAATCATTTGGCCTGGTCGGCAGTCCAGCGTAGACGTAGACTTGGGTCTCTGTGATGGTGTTTGTTGTGTGGATTTTAATGTTCAAATGCAACAAGAAGTCTTGTGGCACCTTATAGACTAACAGACATTTTGGAGCATAAGCTTTCATGGGCAAAGACCCGCTTCATCAGACTTCTTGTTGTTCTCGAAGCTACAGACTAACACAGCTACCTCTCTGATAATGTTCAAATGGCTATTTTGAGCCTGGGATTGTTTTCGTCAAAGCCCAAGGCAAAGCCTCTCCATAGGGCATCAGGGTCGGGAAAATATATCTGAATGGTTAAAGAGCTAACAGAACAGATACATTGGGTCAGACCAAAGGTCCACCTAGCCCAGTATCCTGTCTTCCTACCTGGGCCAATGCCAGGTGCCCCAGAGAGAATGAACAGAACCCATGATTATCAGGTGATCTATCCCCTGTCACCCATTCCCAGCTTCTGACCAGCAAAGTCTAGAGACACCATCCATGCTAATAGCCACTAATGGGCCTCTCTATCCTCCATGATTTTATCTGGTTCTGGTTACCTGTGAGTTTCTACCCTAAACATTTGCCTCTGTATCTTGTGAAATCTTCAGGTCAGAAATGCTCCTATCCTGACCTGGGTCTCCAGTAAAGTTCTCTGTATTTCTTAAGTGGGTCAGTCAACTTCCAGATGATGAAGGAACCCCAGGGCCAAACAAAGGATGAAGGAACCCCAGGGCCCTCTTTATACCTTTCATCTGTGAAGGGAATTCAATTGCTATCTTTGTGTAAAAGTATTCTCCAAGATGGAGACTGTCCCTTGTGTGAAATCACCTGTCCCTGTCCTTTATTGGCAATTAGCCGTTGCCTACTCTCTGACCAAGATAGTTAAGGTCCTGGCTGGGATAACTTAGTGGGGGTTGATCCTGCTTGAAGCAGGAGGCTGGACTAGATGACCTCCTGAGGTCCCTTCCAGCCCTAGGATTCTATGATTCTAAGACCCAAGCAGATTGTGAAGAACTTCAAAAAGGTCTCACAAAACTGAATGATTGGGCAACAAAATGACAAATGAAATGTAATGTGGATAAATGTAAAGTAATGCACATTGGAAAAAATAACCTAAACCATACATACAGTATGATGGGAGCTAATTTAGGTACATCTAATCAGGAAAGAGATCTTGGAGTCATTGTGGATGGTTCTCTGAAAACATCCATGCAGCTTGAAGCGGCAGTCAAAAAAGCAAACAGGATGTTAGGAATCATTAAAAAAGAGGTAGAGAATAAGCTGGAGAATATCTTATTGCCCTTATATAAAACTATGGTACGCCCACATCTTGGATACTGCATATAGATGTGGCCACCTCATCTCAAAAAAGATATATTGGCACTGGAAAAGGTTCAGAAAATGGCAACTAAAAGGATTAGGTGTTTGAAACGGGTCCAATATGTAGAGAGATTAAAGAGACTGGGACTTTTCATCTTAGAAAAGGGGAGACTGAGGGGGGATATGATAGAGGTATATAAAATTATGAGTGGTGTGGAGAAAGTGAACAAGGAAAATTATGTACTTGCTCCCATAATATAAGAATTAGAGGACAACAAACAAAACTAATGGGCATCAAGTTTAAAACAAATAAATGGAAATTCTTCTTCACTCGGCGCACAGTCAACCTGTGGAACTCCTTGCCAAAGGAGTCTGTGAAGGCCAGGACTATTACAGGGTTTAAAAAAGAGCGAGATAAATTCATGGAGGTTAGGTCCATTAATGGCTATTAGCCAGGCTGGGTGAGGAATGGTGTCCCTCACCTTCATTTGTCAGAGGCTGGAGATGGATGGCAGGGGAGAGATTGTTACCTGTTCAGTTCACTCCCTCTGGGACACCTGGAACTGGCCACTGTCAGCACACAGGATAATGGGCTGGATGGGCCTTTGATCTGCCCCAGGGTGGACATTCTTATGTTCTTATATTCTTAGAGCTATTGGATGCACTTGAGCTTATTTCAAAATACTCCCTATTCCCTGTCTGAACAGCCTCTTTTGAAATGTCTATTTCGAAATAGGGGCTATTCCTCCTGGAATGAGCTTTCCCAATTTTGACGTAAGCAGCCCACTATTTTGAAATGATTTCCAAATAGGGTTACACTCGCAAAGTTATTTTGAAATTGTGACCCTTATTTCAAAATAACTTCGCTGGGTAGGTCTACCCAGACACAAATATTTGGGACAGAGATATGGAGACAACATGTACAATTTCAACCACAAAAATGATAGGTGCACAAACATAGGATTTACAGATCCGGCAAGTTATAACACTGAAAACGGTAGGTTACAAGACACATTTTGTTGAAAGCATTCTGGAGTTATGCCTAAGTTACGCATATTTACATTCCTGACCAATTTGCCAGGCAGCATGGGGGAGGGTCCATCACACTGTAGATTGTGTGAAGAAATATTTTCTTTTATTTCTTTTAAACCTGCCGCATATTAGTCTCCATGGTGATGCCTATTTCTGGTGTTATGTGAAGGAGTAAATAACTTTTTATTTATTTACAGTCTCCACGCTGTGATTTTATAAAGATAACAGGCTGAGATGGGGCTGCACCAACCAGCCTCCTGCACCTGAGATCAGGACCCCGCTGCACCTTAGGTGCTGTCCCGTCTAACCTGAGAAGATGGACAAAGGCAGTGCTGATATTCCCATTAGACAAATGGAGAACGGACAAACTAACAGAGAACTGATATGTAGAGAAGATCAGTGTCTTGCTCAAGGTAACCAGAATGTCAGTGGCAGGAATACGATGCTCTGGAAGCCCACCTGACATTTTAACCCAGATTGTCCTTCCTCACAGCAGAGGGAGAGAGGGATTCGAAGGCACAGGGAAGGGATCACTCTCTTTGTCGTTAGTGGCACAGGTAAAGAGCCCCTCTGCTGGTGAGAAGACTTAAACTCAAAACCAGATCCCCTGCACCCTAAAGAAATTCATGAAGGCCACTCCCCCATCTTTCTCTCACCAGCCATCACAAAGCATGGCCTGGAAGCGGGTCAGTGGCTCACCTCAAGATGTTTCTTGCAATTCAGTAGTCATGGGGTGCACACGGACTGAGGCAGATCTTGGTTTCAATCCCAGCTCTGCATCAAAAGTTCTGACCCTGTGCTAGCTGCCTGGGCCAGGAGCATGTTGGGTCCCAACTCCACTCTAAGTGCACTTGGTGGCCCATGTGCCAGAGCTGAGGTGGGGGAAGGGGGTGGATGCAGTGACATGGTGGGTGCAGGCCAGCACAGTTGGCCAGCTGCCCCCCCCCGCCCCCCCGCCAGGCACAGAAAGGGAGGTCCTTGTTGCTGAGCAGCAGTGCAGTGTATGGAGCTTCCTTCCCATTTGCCCAAGGAAGAGCCCAATGTTATTGACCACTAGCCCACCATGACATGGCGCCTAAGGAGCTAGTCACAAGCTCCGTCCATCTGCTCTCAGCACCTTCCAGGCACCTTGCAGCACTGGGCCCTAGGGAAGTCACGCCACATGGGTCCTGTTTTGAGCATTAAGTGGAGCCTGCACCCTTACTCTCTTGAGGTTCACTCCAGAGGCATAAGAACGGTTGGCTCTTCCCCTCGCAGGCTCTCATCAACAAGGTGTCATAGGCGACCAGCTTTTTCCACCTGTGCCCATCCCGTTCTGACAGGCTGCAGCCATGACACTATGGGAAACAGAGTCCAGATGCCTCCTCCTTGTTCAGGAAAAATAAACACCTCAGAGTCTGGCTCTTCTCAAGGGCTGCGAGTGAGCCGATTCCACTGTGTGTGAATTTGACTCATGTCCTGTTTTCCTGCAAGGGGAAAAGAGACACCTGGTGACTGGCAGATGCCAACAAATTGCATCTTCTGGGTGAGGAACTGAGAGAGGAGGGGTTTGTCGGATTCCTTGGCTCCGGTCGCCTGTCCAGCTGCCAGCAAAAACAACTGCCTGATCTATCAGTGAACTTGGCAGAGGCTGAGGAGTTCACAACTCATTACAGACACGCCAGAGGGAGAGAGAGATTTTCTTGCTCTCTCACCACCCCGGCTGGCAGAGACAGGTGCGCCGGAGCCACGTGTCTCACCTAGATAATGTGTCGTTGTCCCTGGCAGGAGCGAGAATGTGACACCTTGCAAATTCCTTGGGTGACACTCGCTGGCTTTCAGAGTAAAACAACGCCACCGAATTGCGTTCTTGTCCCTTGTCAAACCACCCATCAAACGCTTCTGGAGTCGATTGGAACGCCCATGTGTGGAGCTGGAGGGCAGGCAGGATTCTTGGGATGGCTATTATTAAAACCGGCCCTGCCGTGTGACTCGAAGCAAGCATTCTCCGGACGTTCTGAGTAATAGGAGACTTTTAGTGGCAGCTAATTAGCAGAACCCTAACAGTCTGGTTGCAGGGAGCTTGGCTGAAAATAAATGAATGAGAAAAAGGGAAATTAAAGCTATTGGGGAGGTAGCATGGGACAATTCCAGGAATAAATCTAAGAATAGTGGAGTGGAACTAATGAGCAGTGGTTAGCATGCTGCTTGCTGATTTATTCTGTCCGTTGGACCATCCTCAAGTCAAACACAAAGGAAAGTGATAGCAAAGGAGAAAATCTAGAGAACAGCGGACAAGGAATTCAGAGATGCCTCTGAGGGTTTGTCTGTACTAAGGGGAAGGTTGGCCGGTTTAGGGCTGGTCTTCCAGAATTCAATTTCGCGCCCCTGGTAGGGATGCACAAAGTCAAACTATCTGGGGTCGGCAGCCGACCCCTGTGCGCCTCGTTATTGTGAGGCGTACGGGAGGTTGACAGGAGAGTGTTGTCGGAGAGGTAGGTCGAATGAGAATAAATCGATTCTAGCCATGCAATTGCTGTAGCTAGAAGTGCACCTGTGTGATTGACTTACCTGCAGGCTACAGGCCAAGCCCGAGCAGCTGACCTCTGGAGGAGTAACACAACACCTGCTTTCAAACTGGCTGAAACAGAGGGGGAAAGCAGCTGCGAGAGAAAAACAAACCACCCCGTTGGGCCTCTAGGCGAGTACAGTGTAACATGAAGAACGTAATGGTCTGGCGCTTAGAAAACTAAGTTCAGTTCTTGGCTCAGACGCCGTGTTCCTGCTTGTCCTCAGGCGAGCCACTCAATCTGTCTCGTGTCTTGGTTCCCCAGCTAGGCTCAGGCACTGACTGTGCACCAGATCAGGTGCTCGGCATCCACTGGCAGCCAGCGCCCCCGTCATCGTCAGCATCCCCACCCAGTGTTGGCCCCGACAACCAGCTCCTCCCCACCCTCCCAGGGCCTCCTGCCTGCTGCAGTCAGGAGCGTCTGGTAGGCCGGGTGGAGGACTGGGGAGGGAGAGCTCACTGGGGAGGGGGCAGAAATAAAGGGGAAGGGGCTTGGATTGGAGGAGGACTTGAGACTGAGCCAGGCCTGCCAACAGGACAGGATAAGGGGCAATTGCCCAGAGATACAAAAGGGCTCAGAGCTCCCAGCCCTTTAAAGTGTTGCTGGGGAGCTGCCTGGTATGTTACAGGCAGCGCTGAGAGCTGGGCTGGGCTGGGCTGCAATCCAAGTGGTGCTGAGGGCTGCTGCCTCAGCCCCACCCCGTCCCTTCCACCACAGATCCTGCGCCTTCCAGGCACATGGACCAGGTCCCCCACTTGGCCAGGGGACTGGCAAGGCTGTCAGCCCCACTGGGCAGAGCAGTGGGTTGAGCACGCCTCGGGGCCCAGGGGATGCCAGTGCTTGTGCATCTAGGCCAGTGGCTTATCCCTTGACAATGGTCAGAATCGGGGATCCCTGTAAGCTGAGCACTTGGCATTCGCCCAGGAGAGATTCAGGCGCAGACCAGCTGATTAGCAGAGCGCTCAGAGCCACCCACAGCTCGTAGCATGTGTTTCTATGCATAGTTCACATCCACACCTGCCTGGGCGCATATAAAAATTTATTCCACCCATGGGTGGAAAAAAATAAGTAGAAGAACACTCTTAATTGGCCAGAACCTGCTGTTTGCAGGAAGCCACGAGAGAACCTCCACAGTGAGCATTTGTTCTTTCCCTCAAGGGAAATTCCCAGCCTCCTTTTAATTAGAGGTGGGATAAATCCTGAAGCAAAAAGATTTCTGCCCCTCCCTGATCTCTAGTTTGGCTTTAATCCCTACAGTTATAGCTGTGGAAAAGTCTTGCTCTCAGTAGAAATGTCTGCATCCTTTTTTGCAGATAAATAAGTGTGAATCCTCTTTTTGTATCCTGAAGGCAGCCTGGGGAATGCACTGCCACAAGACATCACTGCAACAGGATTCAGAATGAGAGAATCTTAAGGCTAAGCCCAGAATTCTTTACTCCCTTTTTACACAGGGCCAGCTCCTGAAACCTTTACTCATTTTTTACCCTGTGCTCCTTTCTTACCCCTGGACTAAACAGTGCAAATTATATTTGGGACAGTAAACCAGTAGCAATCACGGCATTTGTAGGCTGAAAATCAGTTGGTCTTTCCCAGGTGCTCTAACGTCAGTGGATTATGATCAGGAGAGAAAGCACCTGACTCGTGGAGAGGTGTCAGATGCTGTTAATCGATGTTTGAGCCATACAGGATGCTAGCCTGTGAAAGCAATTTGTGGGTTTCTGTCCTTTGGTTCAAGGTGTAGTATGTTCCTCTTTTCACTCTTGAGGTTCTTTATTCAATTCCCAAGTTCCAACCGAGAGGGATGTGATGGAGCTCAGGGATCCCCAAACTCCATACCCTAGCCGCAGGCAGGAGTGACTCACTCAGCAGGAGAACAGCGGGTTTATTAGCGACAGGGCACAACGTCATACAGAAGAGTCAGTACAGCAGGCAGAGACAACCAGTCCAATTCATGTTGGGGAGAGGAGACCCCAAGGGGCCCCCAGGGCCGGGGCATTGCCCCCTCATCCTGTGTCTCTCTGTCTCCCAGCCCAGACTAACTGCTTTCCAACTCCCAGTCCCAATTCAAACCCCTCAGGCTCCACCTCATCCTTTGTCTGCTGTACAGAGTTGTCACCTGGTCACCTTGATTACCCTCAGCAGGAGCCCTACACCCACACCTTCTGTGAGACATACACATATCTCCCACTACATCACAAGGGATCAGTGTCATGTTAGCCCAGCAGACAAAGCACCCACTTCCATCCTCCTCTAACATGGTTATGAGAGAATAAACTGGAAAAACATCCTCAGAAAATCTGTTAGTGGTGCCCCAGCTGAACAACCCAAATCAATGGTGATAGTACAGGACTGAAAAGAACCCAGCTTGACTCTCAGCTCCCAGGGTCAGTTTATGGCACCATCTGGAAAAGAAACAATTTTTTTGGCTTTAAAAGTGAGCAAATGTTATCCGAAAGTCACTGAGGAAGAGTAAATATGGAACCTGCAGTGCTTGGAAAGAGACACTTGGACAGCATGGATAGATTAATGGGCAACATGGATCTACAGTAGTTTACTGAGATCATGTGTGGTCCCACCAACCTTTCTCAGTTTATAGCAGATTTGTCTACTTCTTGTTCCTAGGAAGAGGGACTCCTTGGGACAAAGGAAGGGTGACTGCAGGAGGCTTCAGTTACTCTCTGCGTTAGAGTGTCAAGTTGATGTTTAAGTTGTCTTGTCGGGAGTACATTACACCCACAGTGCAACAAGCACAGCCAAGCAGTCAAATTCCTGGGTCAAGTTTATGGGGGTGGGGTGTTGGCCTAAGACACCCTTAATGGAAACAGTTTGGAAAGACAGACTGCTGAACTCTCTTTTATGTTCAAATTCGACACATTAACTTGTGGTTTGAACCAGGATGGGAATTTTCTAGGACATTACAGGGGTTCTTATGCGTGCTTGGCTTTATCTAATTCTTGACTCTCCCCCCGACCCCTTCTGCCCCGCTACTCTCTGATTTGCTCACCTTGATAATATTTTTCTGATTTGTCAACCTTGATTACTATTTTTGGTTCTCTGTGCCTTAAATATTGAGTCTGGTCTGGTCTGGCTCTGGTCTGAAGAAGTGGGTCTGTCCCATGAAAGCTCATCACCTAATACATTACTTTGTTTGTCTTTAAAGTGCTACTGGACTGCTCTTTTGTTCTGATAGTATGTAGACTAACTTGGCTATCTCTCTGTTACTATCCTTAATGCCTTGTGTCTCTTCATCTCCAGAAGAGGCCACTCACCTCCCTCCTGCTGTGATATTCTGGCAGCTCAGATCATCCAAACCACTTCAGCTGGCAGAGGCCTCGGGGTGGGTGGGTGACAGGGCTGGGTTACTGAATAACTGCTGAGCTCCAAAACTTTGCAGCCATGGACTATAAGTGAAGATACAACTTTTCAGCACAAAGCATAGCCCCTCAACTCATAGGCAGGATTAGACCGTATTTTCAGAGTCACCAACCACCTAGCAACCAATGTTCCCACTAATCTTTTCCATTCTGTGTTGATTTTTTTCATCTATGTGCAGAATAAATTTTATATGTGCCCAGGCATGTGCGGATGTGCACCACCAATAGAAAAAAACCAGCTGTTGGCGCTCTTCTAATCCTCTGGGCACTGTTTGCATCTCTCCTGAGAGGCTTCACAGTGCTCAGCTTACAGGGAACACTCTCAGGAATGCCCATTAACTTCAGACACAAGCCACAGTTTCACAGCTCCTCTGGAAATCAGGTTTGCTTTGCTCAGGTGCCTAAATACAGAGTCAGGGCTGGAAGCATCCAAGGTGGGAACTACTGGCTTGAAAAGGCTCCATTAACAATAACTTTTGCTCAGTTCTATTTCAGAAGAATTGCTTTTCCAGCTATGGGTGAAAGAGTCTTATGTTCCAGGGCCTAGAAATTAGATAGAGCCTCTTTATGCAACTGGACAAAGACAATGAACTGAACTGATCATCAGTTTCCAGATCTGTAAAAACAGGGTGAAAATAGTAGCTACCTTCCCATGTGAGGGGCTTGGAAAACTTTAGATGGGAGGAATTCTCTACTGGGATGTACATCCACGGACAACTTACAGGGAATAATTCTGGAATGGAAAGATGCTGAATGGGATATGCCCGAACACCTGCAGAACTTTACAGAAGTCTTCCCACTGAGTTTTGGAGCCAAGCTTCTGTCTCATCCTGGTAACCTGAGCACTTTTGACTGTAAGTAGGTAAGGCCTCACTTCTTCCACCAGCAGTGTGTGGTTCCCCAGTGCCTGACTGACTTACCTCTGGGAGCAATTGAATCTGGGATTAGTGTTCTCTGTAAGATGAGTGCTTGGGTGGCCACTTGAGAGAGATTCAGGTGCCAGCCAGCTAATAAGCAGAGTGCTCACAGCCAGCTGTATGTGTTTCTATTGTTGGTTCACATCCCCATAGGCCTTGGCCGCACATAACAAAAATTATTCTGTCCATGGATGGAAAAAGAAGGAACCTGCTTGGGACATGGGGATCTTAACCCATAAACTATTACCACCAAAGCTAGAAGACCTTCAGGTCTAGAATCCAAGAACTGGAAGGGACCTGGAGATGTCCCATTCCCTGCACTGGGAGGGAATTTTTGCCTGCCCCCAGTAACATGGTGAAGCCACCTTAGCTTTGCAGTATGGAACAGCCCTTAGGTAAGGCTGTAGCAAGCTTATCGGTTTCTACCTAGTGCTCTTGTAATCACCCACAGGCAGACTTGAACGGGCAACCTCTGGAGTTTCTGCCACTGGTGCTCAGCAAAAGCCACAGAGGAGACTTGATTTTTCTTTCTGTAAGTGGTCTAGGTGCCACCTCATGGCCAAGTGAACCACACAGGTGTGTGGGTTACACTAGCTCCCACCCCCCACAGGCCTGGCTCAGATCTACCTCATTCCCTGCCCTACTAGGGACTCACACCTCTCCCTCCCATGGATGCTGCAAAACTAGGGCTGGAAAGTGTCTTATCTTTAGCTGCAGGGCCCGGTATGCAGCTGCTTCCCTTCCACCTGGGCAAAGGCTCTGCTTTCTTTTCCTCCTCTGTATGTCCCCTCTGACACAGGCTCCCCTCAGCAAGCTGCACAGCAGCCCCTGGCCAGGAATGTCCTCCCGACGGGGGCTTTAAAATAAAACAGGCCAGGCAAAAATGTGATGACTTGTCAAACCTGCGGGCTGCAAGGTGTTTAAGGCATGAATTTCCTCCTAATGAAGCCTCGCGGAGGGAATATTGCGTTCGGCCTTGAGTGCTGGTGATGATGTATCCCAAATTTATGGCTGTCCCCTAGCGTTTTCCGGAGCGAAGAGGGAGGTAGGAAAATAGCAGCACAAGGTAGGGCTTGTAAAATTGCTGCCCTTCGGGCTCCTGCCTGGCCCCGAGCCATATCTGTCAAGAGTTTTCACAGCACTCAGGTGCAGCCCTGCTGGGTGTGAATACTGATTAGATGGGACTGGTGCCAGTTTCCTCTGGAGGGAAAGGTCCATGGCTGTCCAAGGGGTGGAGTGAGTGTGCGGGGGAAAGGGGGAGTTCAGAGTGTGGGGGTGGAGTCATGTTTGGAAAGGTCCCAGCAGAGCAAGTTCATCCAGGTTCCCTGAGTTTTCCCATAGGGTCCCCTTGTGTCCTCTGCTGCTTGAACCCAGCTGCTTCCCACCAGGGCCTGAGCTCTCTTGCTGAGGATGCTGGAATTGGTGGGGAAGGGCCAATGGATTTGCCAGCTTTGCAACGCATTCCGGTGCTTCACCACCCTCCTGGGGAAGTAGTTTTTCCTAATATCCAACCTACACCTCTCCCTTTTCAACTTCAGACCATTGCTCCTTGTTCTGCCATCTGACACCACTTGGCACACAAAAGTTATGGTCTGAAGCTCCGTGGGAAGGGAGGACTTAGGGTGATTAGTTTGCAAAAGGGCATGGCCCTTAGGCATGTTCTGAGTGCAGTCCCATCAGCTAAACTGCCTGCTTATTTTAGCATACAACATCCAATGGCTGGCATGCACAAGGCAAACCACATCTTTAACTGGTGTGAATTTGCAGAGCTCATTGAGTCTTTGCTCCTGGCAGAATCTTCATGGCCTGGAAAGAGCTGTAGAAATATGTCATTTTGGAAAAAAAAAAGAAAAAGAAAAAAAGCTCTTGCAGTTCCTCTCAGCCAGAAGCATCATGAATAGCTCTGAAAATTACTTATTAGAGCATGTCTTTCCTAGAACGCTTGTAACTACACAGAGGGAGAACCCCAATGGAAACTTCAGTGTAGACATGTTATACCAATATGAAATGGAGCTTCAAAACAGTTCTGATACAGACCTCATTGCCTGACTGACGCCTATCTAACCTGGAGTTTTTCACTCAAGTAGCTGTTCATGATAGTCAGAGAAAATATGGACAGACCCCTATCCTACTGGGACGCGCATTTCCATCAAAAAAGAAACACTTTGCAAAACTGGGAATTTTTCATCAGGATTCCCTTTGGGAAGACAATGGGAGGGAAATAATAGCAACTATATCAACACATCTTTTCTACATCATAACAAAGGTTTCTTTTTTAATTCTGAAATTACTTTGTTTCATTATTTTTTTGAAAAATCACCTTATGTTGCCCAGTGCTTGTTTTGTGCCAGTTACTTGCCGGTACTGAGTACCGGCACCTTGACAGCCCCAGCCATGGAATTTGTGGCGGGAGAGAAAGTCGGATGAGTATTGGATCCTCTTTTTTATTTCTATTTTTTACAAAAAAGACAATAGTGTTCCCTATAAGCTAAACCAAGCATTTTAAGTGTCCCCCTGAAGGAGAGCTCTAAAGAGGATGGTGAGAAACAGTTCTCTATGGTGACAGATGGCAGAACAAGGAGCAATGGCTTCAAGTTACAGTGGGGGTTGTCTCGGTTGGATAGTAGGAAAAACTAATTCAGCAGGAGGGTGGTGAAGCACTGGAATGTGTTACCATAGAGGTGGTGGAATCTCCATCCCTAGAGGTTTATGAGTCACAGCTTGACATAGTCCTGGCTGGGAAGATTTAGTTGGGGTTGGTCCTGATTTAGGTAGGGGGCTGGACTAGATGACCTCCTGAGGCCTCTTCCAGCCCTAGGATTCTATACTTTACTGTGGAGACCCTGGGCGAGGGGACTTACCTTCCTTTGCAGAAGGCAGCAAACATGGTTTCGAAAGGAGTAAATGGCGGATTTTCTCTAACTTGAAGTGTTCACATCACAATTAGAGGAAGTCAGTAACTCAGTCTAAATATCCATTTATTACCACTGTGTAGATGCAGACTGTAAGTCTATGGGAGCGGTGAGCAACCTCCGGCTCCGGGACCCCTTCTCTGCCCCCGTCTCCCACACACCTCTCAAGTACTGAGGCACCGGAGCCCCACACGGCCTACTCCTCCCTGTCCTTCCCAGAATGTTCACAGGGCTGCAAATCACCCCATGCAAGCCCCATCCCTGCTCCGCCCGCCCCCTTCCTCCCAGAGCCGTGAACCAGCTGTTTGCAGCTGTTCAGGATGTGGGAAGGGGAGCAGAAGGAGGGATGGAGCAAAAATCAGGCAATTTGTGGCACTCTAAAACTGCTGGGAGGGATGCAGAGAGCAGGTAGCATGAGGCTTTGGTGCCCCAGTGGGCCACAGGCTGCTGCAGCCCATTGAGACGAAGGAGGTCAACTCATGCAACCTGCTCTCTGTTCTTGGTTGCCCGTCGCTGGTTTATGAGCTGTGTGATGCTTTGGGTTGTCTGTCTAGAATGTGAGTTTTCCAGGGCAGGAACTCCTCTTACTTTGGGAATGTACAGCACCTGGTACAATGGGGCTCCAGTTAGATCAGGGCATCTAGGGGCTACCCATAATAGTAATCTTTGTGGGAACAGGAGTAGAGAAGAGAGCTGCAGCCTTTAACAGCAATTTCTACTTTGGGGGTGGAAGGAAAACTTCCCAGAGGTGTGAACCCCACTTTTTGAATCATGTGCTACCACATTTCTCCATTCCTGACTCAATATTTCCCAGTTGCCCCAATTTTGAGCTTTCACACCTTCCCGTGAAATTCATAAGACACCAGTTCTTGCCCAGAGTATTTCCTGCCTGGGGATCTCTCTCCAGTTGTGTGGCAAGGCAGGGGAGTTCTTATGACAAACAAGGGCTGACGGGAGAACTTTAGAAATAAATCTGAGGCAGCGATTTAGCTTTACTGGCATCACGACCATTTGGCTCGGCACGCAGCTCTGGATGCATGGGGTGGAGACGCACATGTGTGTATACTAAAAATAAGGTGTGGCAGAAAAATAGTTACCTCATCAAAGGCACCTTTTGGCAATGATTCCTGTGTAAATCTGTCAGGTTTATATCTTTCCTAACCCAACCCAAACCAAAATCCCCTGTTTGCTAAAACTTGCCATTATATGGGCTGCGTCCTAGTGCACTGGGATCTCAGAAAATGGCTTCACTGGCCACCTTGTAATTACTTAGGTTGCTGTGGTAGCTAGCTATACTATGTTTACCCTTGTATTAAGGGTAACAGAACGGCCTTAATAAGAACTTCACATCTTGCTCGTGAAGAGTAGATGGTTTTCTGCTCAGATACCTCATATTAGACCTTGGCTACATCTACACGTGCCCCAAACTTCAAAATGGCCACGCAAATGGCCATTTCGAAGTTTACTAATGAAGTGCTGAAATGCATATTCAGCGCTTCATTAGCATGTGGGCGGCCGTGGCACTTCGAAATTGACGCGCCTCGCCACCATGCGTCTTGTCCAGACGGGGCTCCTTTTCGAAAGGACCCCGCCTACTTCGAAGTCCCCTTATTCCCATCATCTCATGGGAATAAGGGGACTTCGAAGTAGGCGGGGTCCTTTCGAAAAGGAGCCCCGTCTGGAGGAGCTGCATGGCGGCGAGGCGTATTAATTTTGAAGTGCTGCGACCGCCCGCAAGCTAATGAAGCGCTGAATATGCATTTCAGCACTTCATTAGTAAACTTCGAAATGGCCATTTGCGTGGCCATTTTGAAGTTTGGGGCACGTGTAGACACGGCCCTTGAGACAGAGGTTGTAAACTCACTTTTTGAAGGAACAAGAAGTCCTGTGGCACCTTGTAGATGAACAGATATTTTGGAGCATAAGCTTTCATGCACAAGGACCCGTTTGTCTTTGGAGGAAACGGTATGGTGGGATGAGGTTGTAAATCTCTACCCAAAAAGGCTTAATCGCACTGCCTTTGTCTCTCTCTGGAGGCTTTTTGGTAGTGTTGTGAATAGTTTAGCCTAGTACAGATTGAACTTCTCTTGACTGGTGCCAGATGAAAGAAATTGCTGGACCCCAGGAGGTCAGTATTGTCTATCAGCATTACCAACACTTCCACAGCTGGCAGGGTTCTTAGAAGATATTTAAGGGTAAAATACAGCTAAATAACAGCACAGAACGCACAGGACTGGTGTCTGTAAACAAATTTTATGGGACTGTAGGAATCTTGGACACTGCCACGGTAAGCGGTCATCCAGCTAATTAAAATCATGCCGGATTATGGATGTTGCCTGACAAGAGCATTCTGGATTAGAGAGGTTTGACCTGTAGCATGCATGCTTGGATGCCATTCAGTTGTTTTGGGTGTTAATCCCATCCCTGACCTGCTGTAGGACCTTAACTAAGTCTTTTCTCCTCTTTGTCCCACAGCTGTTAAATGGGGCTGATGCGACTGATTTACTCTATAAAGCATTTTTCTTCATATCTGCAACTGACAAGCACAAAACAGTAGAGTGATAGCATCCCAAAGCCAGGCAGAAGCCATAGGAAATGAAGTAGAGGCAAGTTTGGAATTTGCAGCAAAGTCTCCTTTATTCTGCTCCCATGGCGAAGTGTCCAGAAAGCGACCTGCGAAGAGATCTGAGCTCCTCTCTGGAGTGACAATGCTCACTGGCGAGTCTTATCTATTCGTTAGATCAAGGGCGTGGGAGTCAGGATTCAGATTCAGAATTCCCATCCGAAGATGGGAAGAGCACCCTACTTCAACGTTCGAAGTAGGGCGTGTGTAGACGATCCGCAGCCCGCTACGTCGAAATAGCGGGGTCCTCCATGGTGGCCGTCAGCTGAGGGGTTGAGAGACTTTCTGTCCAGCCCCTGTGGGGCTCTATGGTCACCAAGTGCAGCAGCCCTTAGCCCAGGGCTTCAGGCTGCTGCTGCAGCTGGGGGTCCATGCTGCGTGCATGGGGTCTGTAACTGGTTGTCAGCACTGTGGATCTCACGCTGTGCAGGGTGAGTGTGTCTGAGAGGGGCCCTTTAAAGGAGCGGCTTGGGGCTTTGCTGGCCCCTAATTTTGACGGGGAGCGCTTGTGCGTGTGGACGCTCCACATATCCTTCCGGGGCAGCTCCTTTCGACGTTCATTGTTGCTACTTCGACGTTGAACATCCCTTGCTGCAGTTTAAGCCCATCGCTTCTTATCCTATCCTCAGAGGCCAAGAAGAACAAGTTTTCTCCCTCCTCCTTAGGACACCTTCTGAGGCACTCACATGAGAAGCCCTGTAGAACTGCAAAATCTGACTTTGCGCTTTCCTTCATGTGCCGCTCTCCTGCAGTAGACTGACCTCAGTGACGCCCTGTGGCCATGAGTTGTGCACTGTGCAAGCATGATCATTATTAGCAACATAAGCATCTTCTGGTTCTCGGTTTCCATAGCTAAGAGCAGTGCGCTGCAGCTGGTGTGCCGTGGCACTTAGCGCGTCTCAGAGCCATGCACCAGGAGCGCCTTCCGCTGCTCAGCCCACAGGCTCCACCGCTTGGTGGGAGAAGCTTGCGGCAGCAGGTCTGGCGAGTCATCGGCACTGAACAAGGGTGGGCGATGAGAGATGGGTTAGAGAGGGGGAGGCTGGGGGTGCCTGGTTCTGGGGGAGGGGGAGGGAGATTGGGTGACAGAGAATGGGGAAGGGGGTGCCTGGCTCAGAAGAAGGGGCAGGGATTCTGTTGGGGGGGGCTGAGGGTGTCTGGCTTGGGGGGGAAGGGAAGGGGATTGTGTTAGAGCCGGGGGGGGGGGGGCTGGAGGTGCCTGGCTTGGTAGGAGGGGAGGAGATTGTGTTAGAGATGGGGGGGTTGGGGGTGCCTGGCTTGGGAGCAGTGGGAGGGGACTTGGTTATATATATTGGGTGTGCAGTGAAATTACAAGGAGCAAGAAGTCTACCAGGAAGCAATAAAAGTTGCTGAGCACTGGCTAGGCGAACCCACTGCTCAGCTGTGGCCTGGTCTACAGGGCACATTATTCCCTACCACAGGAGTGCAAACTTTAGTGTGCACCCACGTGTCACACACTCACCAGCTTGTGCGGATGTCGCTGACATGCACTAATGCCCCCTCGGGGGGGGTTACTGCACACCAGTCAGGTCCGCTCTGCCCAGCTAATGAGAGACAGGCGACAATTTACACCCTTCCATCCCGGGGGGGTGGGGGGGGATTGTGTAATTTTACAATGGTTCCAAAAGCAACAGTCACAGGATTCTGCCAGGACTAACCCCCGGCGGTGCAGACTGCCGCACCTTGCAGAGGAGTCCGGCAGGTCGTGCACTCTGTACTGCAAACAGCATTAGCAACAGAAGGGTCAGGATTCAGCCCCTGGAGCCCGGCACACTATGAAGCACTGTACCAACTGGGAAGGCCCTGGAATCTGTCACCAAGTTCACTTCTTCGACGAAAATCACGCCAGCGGTTCGGCTGCTGCACCTTTATTTATTTTCCGAGCATCTCATCTTTCCCGTCCCCCGTCCACCCAGCCTCTGCCATATATCAAACCGCTCCTGTCAGAGAGGAAAGGCAGCCAAGCCTCTTGTCTGTCTAGGCAACCTTCTCCCTCCCACCCACCTGGAGGCCCTTAGAGCTTGGAGGGATTCCATCCTGTCAGTGGTGGCGGCTGATGCAGGCATGGGCCTGATTCATGTTCAGTCTGGAGTCCCCACAGGGGTGGACAGATCCCCTGTCAGGCATTAGGCAGCCACGTGGCCCACCTCCATGAGGACGTAATTGGTCAACCCAGCCGGGGACCTAAGCAGCGGGTGTAGCTCTTCTCACCCAGCACATGCCGTTACTACTTAAATTACAGCAGCATGCGGAGGCCACATCATGGCATGTGCCGTCTGTACCCTGAGGAAGGGATTGTCCCTACTTTCAATACACAAGACCACTTCACCCCATTCCCCTCGCATCTCCCCCTTTGGCCCCGGGCTTTCGGTAAAAAACAGCACACAGGCAGGACAGAAATCCTCCCGAGGGGATGAGAAGCTGTGTTGTTGAGCTCTGGTCACGTGAGCTGAAGGAAACCAACACGCCTCGTGTGGTCCTTATTCTCTTTGCTCTGGCCACACAGTGAAGTTATGTGGAAATAACAGCAGTTACAGAGCATCTACACTACGCACACGTTATTTTGAAATAAATTCAAAATGGCAGGTGTGCTGTTCAAATTTCTTAAACCTCCTTGCAGGAGGAATAACACAGAAAGAGCTAGTTTGAAATAAGCCATAACAGCGTCTAATGGCACTATTTCGAAATAGGTACTATGCATCCGGACATATTATTTTGAAATAGCTGGATGTTATTTCACAATACATTCTTGGCTGTGTCGACACTAGCAGTCCTCTTTCGAAAGGGGTATGCAAACGAAGGAAACTGGGTATGCAAATGAGCCACATATTTACATATCTGGTGCCTCATTTGCATATTCTTCTTCCAAAAGAAGAAAAGCAGTATAAACATGGCTCTTTTCACAGAATCACAGGGCTGGAAGGGACCTCAGGAGGTTATCTAGTCCAGCCCCCTGCTTCAAGCAGGATCAACCCCCCACTAAGTCATCCCAGCCAGGACCTTGTCCAGCTGAGTATTCATTTCAGCGCCTCATTAGTGTTCTTCGATTTGGCTAATAGCACGGCCATTTTGAAATGTTGGCCAAGTGTGGCCACAGCCTTTAGGAGCTCAGCTGCTGGCCTGTCTGCAGTATTGTCAACCCCAAACACTGAAAAATCACAGAACTGACATTAAAAAATTATATTTGCACTTCCAGGCTTTCTTCCGCAAACCTGAAGACTAAAAGCTTTTTTAAAAAAAAATGGAAGTGCAGACTCTTCTCTCCAGGAGCTGCAGTTTCAAAAAAAACAATTAACTGGATGCATGCTAAAATCAGAAGGGGCTGAAGCATTCCCTCAAACTCCCATGACTTGAGACCTGGGATCCATTTTACCCTGAGAGGTGAACAAAGGGCCTTTAACAACAGCAACATAACAGAGAGCCAGTGTTCCCTGTAAGCTGAGCACTTGGGCAGCCACCCCAGAGAGAATCAGATGCTGCCCAGCTGATTGGCAGAGCACCCACAGCCACCCACAGGGGGCGATCTGTGTTTCTAGGGGTGGTGCACATCCACACATATGTCGGTGCACATAATAAAATTTATTGCACCCATGGATGGGAAAAAATATAGCGGAAACACTGGAGAGACTCTCACTCTGCTTTGTGTCATTCCCAAAAAAAAAGTGGTGTGGGTGTGGGTGTGGGTTTCTGTGCGTGTGTACATGGTCTCTCTTGCTTCTGTACTTGAACATAATTTCTTTGCATAGAGTCATAGATTTCAAGGCCAGGAGGGACCACCGTCATCATCTAGTCTGACCTCCAGCATACCACAAGCCAGAAAACGCCCCTGCGGTTATTCCCATAGCAGTTCTCTTAAGAAAGAAAATCCAATTTTGAGTTTAAAACTCGTCAGTGATGAAGAATCTGTAATAAGTTGGTCTGATGGTTAACCACTCTCATTTTTCAAACACAGGCCTTATTTCCACTTGGAATTTGTCTGGCTTCAACTTCCAGCCATTAGATGGTGTGAGAGCTTTCTCTTCTAAACTAAAGAGCCCACTCTCAGATCTCTGTTCACCTGTTGGCAATCATAGATGTGATCTTCACACCTTAATCGTCTCTTTGTTAAGCTAAATAATCTCTTTTGACAAGTAGAGAGAGAGCCGTGTTAGTCTGTAGCTATGAGAACAACAAGAAGTCCTGTGGCACCTTATAGACTAACAGATATTTTGGAGCATAAGCTTTCGTGGGCAAAAAGCAGGTCTTTTGAGTCTATCTCCATAGGGCTGGTTTTCTAACCCTTTAATCATTCTCTCAGTTCTTCTCTGATTCCTCTCCTAGGCTACGTCTACATGTGCACCCAACTTCGAAATAGGCTATTTCGATGAATAACGTCTACACGTCCTCCAGGGCTGGCAACGTCGATGTTCAACTTCGACGTTGCTCAGCCCAACATCGAAATAGGCACAGCGAGGGAACGTCTACACGCCAAAGTAGCACACATCGAAATAAGGGAGCCAGGCACAGCTGCAGACAGGGTCACGGGGCGGACTCAACAGCAAGTCGCTCCCTTAAAGGGCCCCTCCCAGACACGCTTTCATTAAACAGTGCAAGATACACAGAGCCAATAACTAGTTGCAGACCCTGTATATGCAGCACGGACCCCCAGCTGCAGCAGCAGCAGCCAGAAGCCCTGGGCTAAGGGCTGCTGCCCACGGTGACCACAGAGCCCCGCAAGGGCTGGAGAGAGAGTATCTCTCAACCCCCCAGCTGATGGCCGCCATGGAGGACCCCGCTCTTTCGATGTTGCGGGACGCGGATCGTCTACACGTCCCTACTTCGATGTTGAACGTCGAAGTAGGGCGCTATTCCCATCCCCTCATGGGGTTAGCGACTTCGACGTCTCGCCGCCTAACGTCGATTTCAACTTCGAAATAGCGCCCAACACGTGTAGACGTGACGGGCACTATTTCGAAGTTACTGCCGCTACTTCGAAGTAGCGTGCACGTGTAGACGCAGCTCTAGTGAGCAGCATCCTTCTTGGGAAATGTTTAGGGGTTTGGAACAGCTGCCATATGAGGAAAGATTAAAAAGACTGGGACTTTTCAGCTTAGCAAAGAGGAAGCTAAGCAGGGTTATGACAGAGGTTTATAAAATCATAATTGGTGTGTTGAAAGTAAAGGGAAAAATAATTTACTTGTTCCCATAACACAAGAAGTATGGGTCACCAACTTAATAGGTAGCAGGTTTAAAACATAGTGGACCACAAAGTGAGTATGAGTCAACTGAGTGACACTGTTGCAAAAAAAACAAATGTGATTCTGGGATGCATTAACAGGAGTTTAGTGAGCAAGACGAAGGAATTTTTCTGCTTTGTTCTGCACTGATTAGGCCTCAGTTGGAACATGCTGTCCTGTTCTGGGCACCACATTTTAGGAAAGATGTGAAGAAATTGGAGAGGGTCCAGTGGAGAGGAACTAAAATATTTAAAGGTCTAGAAAATATGACCCAAGAGGGAAGATGAAAAGAACTGGGTTTGTTTTGTTTGGAAAAGAGGAGGTTGAGAGGGGACATGAGAGCAACTTTCAAATACCTAAAAGGGTGTTAGAAGGCAGAGGGAGAAAAATTATTCTCCTTATCCTCCAATGATATGATAAGAACAATGGGCTTAAATTGCAGCAAGGGAGGTTTGGGTTGGACATTAGGAAAATGTTCCTAACTATCTGCATGGTTAAACACTGGAATAAATTGCCTAGGGAGGTTGTGGCTTCTCCATCACGGGAGATATTTAACAACAGGTTGGATAAATATCTAACAGGGATGATAAAGATGGTGCTTGGTCCTGCCATGAGGGCAGGTGACTGGACTTGATAACTACTTGAGGTCTTCCAGTTCTAGTATTCTGATTCTATAAACAAAACAAAGTCTTTCTTCTCGCGCTGCACAGTTAATCTGTGGTAGTTCTTGCCAGAGGATGTTATGAAGACCAGGACTTAACAGGGCTCAAACCAGAGCTAGATAAATTCATGGAGGACAGATCCATCAATGACTATTAGCCAGGATGGGCAGAGTTGGTACCCCTAAGAGTTGGTGCCAAAAGCTGGGAATGGATGACAGGGGAAGGATCATTTGATGATGACCCATTTTGTTCACTCCCTCTGGAACGCCTGCCACTGGCCACTGTCGGAAGACAGGATCCTGGGCTAGATGGACCTTGCGTCTGACCAAATATGGCCATTCTTATATATGTAAGATTCCCATTCCCATTCTCTCAGGATCACATTTATTTTTTGGCCACAGTGTCCCACTCAGAGTTTAAAACAGTGTCTTTTGGCTGCTCCTGCAGTGTGCACTTGGATTTGATGAGCAGACATAGCACACTTTATATGGTCATTTCCTCTTCCTCTCCTCTTGCTCTGTCCAGCTCCCATCAAAGCTGCTAGTTCGGGCATCTCGTGCAGGGCCCTTTGAACTAGTTCCACACACTTCAAAAAGAGACTGTGTTTCCTGTTTGTGCAGCCCAGCCAGCTCCATAATCCTTTTATCCAGGCGCTCTTGTGCCAATGCCTCCCTGGGTTCCTGTTTGATCTCTTCTTGGGTCATTCTTTCCCACATTCCCTCCCCACCTTGAGCACTATGAAGGCATTTGCTTTGCATTAGAGCTGGCTGAGATAAAGCTTACCCTGGAGTGGGCTTGGTTGATTTCCCAAGTTTGTCCTTCCCCCTCTTGCTGTGACATGGAGTTAAATCACTTCATCTCTCTGTCTGAGTTTGCTGTGCCGGCAAATGGAGACCGCAATAGTTCACCTATCTCAGAGACCACGAGATGCTGATGTCATCCACCTTGTCCAAGCACCGAGTGCCTTCCCTGGAGAAGAGCTGTGGCCGTAGCCTTCCATTCTACAAAGCAACTTGGAGATTGGGGACCCAACCTGAAACTGACCTGAGCTTTTTCAAAAGAGCTGAGCTTCTGAAACCCCCCAACCTACCGGCTGTGGTTCATGTGCCCTTGGGGTGGTGTGGTTCTGCCATGGAAAAGAAGACTTAGACCACTCACAAAGAAAGAATGAATCCCGGCTCTAGTTTTAGTTAACAGGCAGCTGGCTTTTAGCTCAAACTGTAGAGCAGTGGTCAGCAACCTTTCCTAGGTGGAGTGCAGAAATTTAACCTTATACCTCTATGTATGTTCCAAGGGCCGGTGATACTTTTTGAAGTCACTAAGGCTGCGTCTACACAATGTGCGCTATTTCAGGATACAAAGGTATCCCAAAATAGCTGCCTGTGTCTACGCTTGTTGTCTCTAAACAGTTTTTGAGATAATGGGTGTGCTATTCCAGCATCCCTGTACACTTCATGGCAGAAGGAGAACAGGGATCCCTCAAAACAGGGCTTTATTTCAGCATGCGGCACTGTTTAAACAGAGCGACGTCCTGAAATAGCCTATTTCAAAATCGGCTTGGCAGAAACAATGCAATTTGCACACCTTTTGTTGATGTTGGAGCGGTGTCTAGATATAGCCCAATAGTTCTATTTACAACAGCTTCGTTAGTGAACAAATTAAGATGCAGAGCTTTATTGTTGAAGTGGAGGTTGGTACCACCAGGTGATCTTTTGATAAACCATGGGCAGCATGGCTTTGAGCAAGCTCCCGGCTGCATGGGGGAGGCGGGGTGGCGCTGAGCTCCTGTCTCATGAATCGGATGCAAATCGGTTCACATGCTACCCTTGGCATCCGGGCCAGAGGTTGCTGACTCCTGCTGTAGAGGCTCCTACACTCAGCTCCTGAGGTCTCAGATGTGAGTGCTGGTCAGTGGTGACACTTCCAGACTTGAAGAATCAGGCCCTAGTTTTGTCTGAGGTGGAATATATGAGAACTGAGGTGCCCCAAATCATTAGCCACCAGGAATGGTGGAATGGCCCTGACACTGAGTGTCCACCAACCTCTGAATTGTGGCCATGGGCTTCCTCCTTCCCTGAACCTCCACCCTCACACTGCTCCTGCCCCGACTCGCGCCTCATTGTAGTGTGTCCACAATGATGCTCCAGGGTTGTCCCACTGTAGCTTTTTAGGTGTATATATAGCTTTATTCTTTCCATTATGGTAGCATCTAAAGGTCCTAGTCAGGAAGTCAAGATCCTATTTTGCAAGGTGCTGTACACGCACCTAAAATAAGACAGCCAGCACCTCATGGAGCTTCTATATGTGATACCTGGGACACGGCTCAACCAGATAGCTGGGAACCTCCCTGACAGAATCAAAATGCTTCCTCCACAAAGCTCCTATTAGTAAAACTGAAACACAAATGAGCTGAATTCTTTATCTTTGGCATATCTCTTTCTGTCTCATAAATGGACTGAAAATGCAACCCAGCCACAGACGGTTGCAGAGCAACCTGCACTCCCGGTGACATCATTTCCTATCCTTCCACAACTGGGTTGAGTTCCAGGCTCTTCTGCACACCCTCCAGATACGCAAATGGGAAAGAAAAAGGTGTCAATTTATTTTGCAACCTGCCCTCCACCCTGCTCGCTGCCGCTGCTAGGGCCTAACAGCAAATTAGCTACTTGCTGCCAAAGGCAAACATACATCACCCTGTGACAGCTCCTTCTGCTTCTACCAGTGACCTTTCGAAAAGAACTAGTCCAGCGCAAACAAACGGAGATAAGGGATCGTTCTGGATGGAGCATTTTTATTTGCTTTAGGTGTGATTTTATAACGCCATCACTTAGCTTCGTCAGCAACTTCTGCAAGCCAGTAGGAAGCAGTTGCTTTCTGTATGCAGCTCACACTGTAATAAGAAGTGATTTAACTCTTTGGCTGCTGTGAGAGGCACAGGCGTGGACTAGTCCATAAGTTGTGTCTGCTCAGGCAATGCAATAGAAGGGTTAGAATAGAATCTGAGGGCTGAAAGGGACCTCAGGAAGTCATCGAGTCCAGCCCCCTGCCCAAAGTGGGATCAACCTCCACTAAGTCAGCCCAGCCAGGGCTTTGTCAAGCTGGGATTTAAAAACCTCTCGGGATGCAGATTCCACCACCTCTCTAGGTAACACATTCCAGTGCTTCACCACCCTCCTGGGGAAATAGTTTTTCCCACTATCCAGCTTAGCTCTTGCCCACTGCAACTTGAGACCATTGCTTCTTGTTCTGCCTTCCCTCACTACTGACAGCAGCCTCTCTCCATCCTTTTTGGAGCCCCCCTTCTGGATGTTGAAGGCTGCTATCAAATCACCCCTCACTCTTCTCCCTGCTGGTCCTATCTTGGTTATATGGCCAAATCTAGCCATGGCATAAGAAGGTGCAACTTCGTCAAAAGTGCTGTTGCCTTTTGTATGCCAGACTAGCATTTGGCCCGTCGGGTATTTGTGTGTCCCCTCTGATTCTGCTGAGCTCAACATTTTGTCATAATGCTTATTGCTCTTGTGATGTCACTGAGATCTGGACCCCGTTGTACTGGGTGACATATGGATGTGCTACCCCTGACACAGCTACTGACGTAAAGTACTTGTATCCTGACAATCTTTGATGTGTGATTTGGTGTGATTTAGTGAACAGAGCCCTGGACTGGGACTAAGGAGATCTGGCCTCGCCAGTGGCTTGCCTGGTAACCATAGGTGAGTCTTTGAATCTTTCTGTGCCTATTTCTCCATCTGTAAAAAGAAGAGAATGATGCTGATCTCTCTCTGATGGGTTTTGAGAGTGACTGATGGGAAGGGCATTATGAGCACCTCCATTTTACTGATGGAGAATGGATGCACAGACCACTTAAGTGATTGCCCAAGGTCACACAGTGAGGCTGTGACAGAACCAGGACCTTTTTGTCTTAGTCTCAGCTCAGGTGCCCTTAAACAGAACTCTCCTCCGAGTAACCACCTCCTACTGGTTCCACCGGCTGATCCATAAGGGAGCCCCCCCACACTCCAAGAGAGAAGCATGGAGGTCCAATATAAGAAGCTTATGGCTTCAACGTGCTCACCTCACAGGAGTATTCGTCACAGCCTCCGCAGGAAGCCTAACCCTTCACTGGCTGTGCCCTGCAGAATGAAGGAGGGGCTCCAAGGCAGGGCCCGTTCACAGTAGTTTTCAGCAGATCCATTTCATATCATAGAACTGGAAGGGACCTCAAGAGGTCATCAAGTCCAGCACCCTGGCCTCATAGCAGGGCCTAGCACCATACCTGAGAGGGCTTTTAAAAACAGATAAATAACAACAGCAACAAACCTGCTCCAGGCTCTTGAAGGAGCCCCTCAGGAATCAAGCTTGCAACCCTAGATTTCCAAGGCCAATACGCTAATCACTGAGCTACCTATTGTCACCCATTGGGCCTCAAAGCAAAGTAATTTGTGTGTTTCACCTGCTCAGAGGGCTACTCTGGGAGACGGACCTTCACCGGGGCGTTTAATTAATTACTGCTGTACAACCAGCTCTATGGAACCAGCTCCCTGTTAGACACATTCAGCAAACACACAGGCCCCAAACCCATGTGAGACCAGCTTTCCCTGAAAGCTGATCACTTGAGCAGCCACCCAGGAGAGATTCAGGTACCACCCAGTTGGTTGCCAGAGCACCGAAAGCCGGCAGCCTGTGTTTCTATGGTGGTGCACATCTGCACATGCTGTGATGCACAGAACAAAATTTATTATTCCCCATGAGTAGAAAAAAATTGAGGGAACACTGTGTATGATGCTGGAGACAATCCCCCAGCTGTGGAAATCCTGGCTCTGGAGTGCCAAGATCCCAACTTTTAAAACTGGAACACACCGGATATATACACATGTACTAAAGTGACCCGGGAATTCTGCTATCTAATCCTCCCTAGCTTATGAGCAACATGAAAGCATCACCTGCTGCTAACATCAGTGGCTTGTAATTTAGGACCCAGGGTTCAAGTACAATTTTCCTGCATGGCCTTGGGCAAATTACATAATCTCTTCCTGCTGCGTTCCCAACCTCTGGTTTGCACATTGTGTTCCTTTCGCCCATCTTTGCTTATTCAGTCTCTAAACTCTCCCTTTTGCCTTATAGGCCATGTACAACACCCAGCACGATGGAGTTCCAGTCTCCGTGGAGGCCTGTTAAAGTTACTGCGAAGAACAGCTGAATAACCTGGGGCCAGTGAATACGGAATCCCTAATCTGCAGCGTGTGGACTTCCAATGTCATCGTGTGCCAATGTGATGTCCCCAGATGAAGACACAACCTTTGTGATCATAGAATCCTAGGACTGGAAGAGACCTCAGGAGGTCATTGAGGCCAGCTCCCTCCCCAAAGCTGGGTCAACCCCAGCTAATCATCCCAGCCAAATTGGGACTTAAAAACCCCTCAGGGTGGGATGTCACAGCAGCTTGTTGCTCATCTTCAGTTCCACAGAACACATGCAGGCAGGCAGACACCAGGGTTCTTTCTATTGTTTTCCATCCACAACCGGAATAATTTTTTGTGCACTAAGGCATATGGGGAAGTGCACCACCCATATAAACCCACGCTGCCGGCTGTGAGTGCTGTGGGCACCACTCAAGCAACCAGCTTGCAGGGAACACCGGCAGAGACCCTTAGAGAGGCAATGGCTGGGTGGACATCATGGTGGGTCCACCCCATCATTGACCATCACCCAGGCTGTAAAACAAAGCACTGGGGAACTGCTTCTTCTCTTTGCACACATAACCAGTGGGGTGTAGGCTTGGGGAGAGCATGCTCGATCTCAGCTCTTGTCCATACCTTTTCAGTGAGGGCTGCAGTGCTCATGTTCCGTATAACCAGCGCAGCCACATATTATATATTTATTTTTATCTATCAATGGATCGATAGATAAATATATCATACGTGGCACTTTGCACTCTATCTGTGGATCTTCATCCCTAACTGGTTGGCCACCCCGGCCTTATGCTCATTCCTATATCAATGATAATCTGTCTCTTCTGATGGGAGGTAATGACATGGCACAGGAAGTACGAGTGCAGAAAGGGCAGCAGCACCTCTATATTTTCCACCTAGCTTCCCTATTCCCAGTGGCCGGCTCCACCACCAGATCCATGTTCCAGGCTCTGAGCAGTGCCTCCAGGGTCCCACCATCCTCTCTGGGTTCAGCATCACCCAGAGTCCCACTGCCTGCCAGCCCTGGGATCCAGGCCACTGGCTCTGGAGGTTCCGCTGCCACTCAGGTCCAGCTGCCGGCAAGAAGCTCTTCAGCCACCTCCAGCTGTGGTTAAGTGGCCAACTCTTCCACAACAATCAGACTGGATCCCACCTGTCCGTTTTGTCCGGGAAAGTTGGCAGCCTTAGGTATATCCCCATCCCTGGGCAGTGAAGGTGAGAACAGGTTTAGGGGGGGACGAATCAGCACCCTCACACCCTAAAAATAGTTCCTCTTGCGTGGCCTTAGCTAGACTGCAGTATCCAGTTTGGGAAAGTCCACTCCAAGAAAGTTAGGGACAAATCAAAAAGTCCAGATGAGAGTCCTAAAACTTAGAGACTCGGAAAACATAACCTATATGGGCTGATTGAAAAAGCTGGGGCTGGCAAGTCATGTTCCTAACAGGAAAAGTCTAAGAAGGAACACAGTGGCAATTTTCAAATATGACAAGGGCTGTTGGCAATTGTTGTCCGTTTCTACTGCAGGTAGGACATGAAGCAATGGGTGTGGGCTGCAGCAAGATTGAGGTTAGGTAGCAGGGAGAACTTTCTACCTAAAAGGACAATTAAGCATTGGGTCAGGTCTCCAGGGAGTAGAATCCCCATCACTAGAGGTTTGTAAGAGCAAATTAGAGAAACATCTGGCAGGGATGATCTAGAGGTATTTAAATCCAGGGCACAGGTGGATGGACCAGGTTACCTTTTGAAGTCCCTTCCACTCATATCATTCCCTGATTATTAGGTAGTTTAGTGGGCCAGATCCTCAGCATAGTATTGCTGATGTGTAATCTCTATGATTCTTGCCCTCCAAGCTTTCCAGGAAGTGCCAAGTGAGGCCAAGTCATTCCAGTGACTCAGTCATTATCTCAAAGCTACTGCATGCATGTGAAACCTGGACAACACACAAGCATCATTTGAAAGCACATGAACAATATCAGCAATGCTGCTGCCTCAGAAAATCCTAAATATCCCTTGGGAGGACAGGAGCATGAACATTAGCATCCTGGAAGAGTAGACCATGACCAGCACTGAAGCCATTATCATTCACCAACTCTGTTGAACTGGTCATGTGGTGTGGATGTCTGAGCAGCCCCTCTCAAAACAGATTCCGTTCCCCGAGTTGAAGGGAGAATGGAGGAGCATTGGGGGCCAGAGGAAGTGATGTAAGGACGTGCTGAAGGCACACGTGAAAAGTTACAGCCTTGATGCTGACACTTGGGAGAACCTTGCCCAAGACCATCCCGAATGTAGAACAGTAATCCACAAGGGGTGGCACAATCTGAGACGTCCTGCTGCAGTGCAGACAAGGAGATGGGGAGAAGAAGAAAAGAGCATCAAAAACTGCCCTGCACCTTTCAAACAGCTACCAACACCTGCTCTTTCTGTGTTAAAACCCTGTTGCTCCAGAATCGGGCTGCTCAGCCATCACAAATAGGAAAATGACAAGAAGACGTCCTACTCATTATCAAGTGACCACCTAAAGGAGAGACGTTATCCCAAACATTCAGACCAACTTCTAAAATGCCCCACGAGCCCCTCCTGTTGCTCACTTTAGAGGGGGGAAAAGTGGCCTTTATGATGTTTTTGCAAACATTATTAGACTGTCAAAGAGAGGTGTTGGGCAAGGCTGCTGAAGAAGGGGATTCGACAAGTGTGTTTATTTTAAAGGGCAACACAATTCAACCCATTTAAAGCACGGCAGAATGGCAAATGCTTCTGGGACTCAGCCAGGAGAATAACAGTATTGTAAGGCTTTCGAAAGTATAATTAAGGCAGGAGATGATTGACTGAAGACAAATAGAACACTCTGAATGCAATTAAAGAAACCAGCAGCTCCCTCCCATTCCTGATCTGGTTTGTGTTCGGAGGCGCACTGAGCTCACATTCTTACCAGTTCATTCACTGTGCAACCAGCAAAGATCCAGTGCAGCCAGAAATAAAGTCCCCTGTTTTCCTGGGGCTTGTGGCATAGTAGTTTTTATTCATCTTGCTAGTTACAATATCTAATCATTCCTCAAGGCAGAGATCAAATAGTGGATTCACCAGGCATGGGAGAGATCTCAGTACCCTGAGACTACTTAGCCCACTGTTAGACATGATCTGGCTTAAAGGCCTTGCACAGGCATTGACCCATATGGGTGATAACACCACATGTGCTGGCAAATGCCATGGCAGGCAGAACTCTTTTGTTGTGTCACAATGAAGGCGTCTGCAAAACGTGCATCAGTGATGGGTGCACTCAGCCTCCATGGAAGTTCACATCTGCATCCAGGTCCACATTCTGCTGTGGACAATGATATAGTTATAAGAGAGTAGAAAAAGGCTTTGTGCTGGGTAGTATTAGCATATGCACGAGCCCCCTCTTATGCAGCAGAACAGAACTGCTGAGTCTGCTTAATAAGCTCTGATAACATCAGAGGATGCGTGGCACCTTCGTTAGTGTGGCTGGCTGCTGGCTTCTGGAAGAAGAATCTGAGATCTTTCCTACCACTGGTCCATATACCATGCAGCACAGTGAGACACCTGAGCTAATAACAGATGAGTTACAATGCTCTCCTAGGCTCATCCTTTGTTTGAATCTTCTGGGAAACAAGTAATTTATGACCCAACTTTCTTGTTAAAGTGCTCAGCAGATGTTACCCAAGAAACCGATCCAATGCCTTTTGATGTCAATGAAAAGGCCCCAGCAGCTCATACATAAAAGCATAAGAACTGCCACACTGGGTCAGACTACAAGCCCATCTAGCCCAGTAGCCTGTCTTCTGACAGAGGCCAGTGCCTGATGCCCCAGAGGGCGTGAACCGGACAGGTAATCATCAGGCGATCCCTCTCCTCTAATCCATTTCCAGCCTCTGACAAACAGACGAGGGACAAAAGAGCAGTCCACTAGCACTTTAAAGACTAGCAAAATAATTTATTCGGTGAGCTTTCGTGGGACAGACCCACTTCTTCAGACCATAGCCAGACCAGAACAGACTCAATAGTTAAGGCACAGAGAACCAAAAACAGTAATCAAAGAGGACAAATCAGAAAAAAATGGTTAAGGTGAGCAAATCGGAGAGTAGAGGGGCAGAAGTGGGGGGGAAAGGTCAAGAATTAGATTAAGCCAAGTATGCAAACGTGCCCCTATAGTGACCCACAACAGTCCCATCCTGGTTCAAACCACGTGTTAATGTGCCAAATTTGAATATAAAAGACAGCTCGGCTGCCTCCCTTTGAATAGTGGTGGTAAAATATTTCTTCAGTAACACGCAAACTCTTAAGTCATTAACAGAATGGCCCACTCCATTAAAATGTTGACTAACCAGTTTGTGGATCTGGAGTCTTTTTTTGTCTGTTTTGTGCCCATTAACTCTTTGTCTACGGGAGTTAGAAGTCTGTCCGATGTACAAAGCATGTGGGCATTGATGGCACATGATGGCATATATGATGTTAGTAGAGGAACATGAGAATGTGCCTGTGATCCCTATCCTTCTTGTCTAATAGCCATTGACAGACCTCACATCCATGAATTTACCTAGCTCTTTTTTGAACCCTGTTGAAGACCTAGTCTTCACAACCTATGTGCTCTGGCAAGAAGTTCTGCAGGCCTACCACGTATTACATGAAGAAAAAGTTCCTTAAGTTCGTTTTAAACCTGCTACCCATTAATTTCCTTTGGTGACCCCTAGTTCATCTGTTATGGGAACAAGTAAATAACCTTTCCTTATTCACTTTTTCCACACCTGTCATGATTTTATAGACCTCTATCAGCTCCCCCCTTAGTCTTCCTTTTCCTAAGCTGAAAAGTCCCAGTCTTTTCAATCTTCATACGACGCATTCCAAACCCCTCCTTGGTTTTGTTGCCCTTTTCTGAACTTTCCCCAATGCCAAGATAGCTTTCTTGAGATGAGATGACACCTCTGTATGCAATAGTCAAGATGTGGCTTTAAACAAGGGGCAATAAGATATTCTCTGTATTATTCTCTATCCCATTTTTAGACAGTGTTTTAGCTCAAAGGGAGTGTGGCTCAAAGCCAAACTAAACAAGTCACCTTAACCTTCTAGAAAAGGCAAATAAACTGGCATGGCCTCATAGGGTGCAGTGCCACAAGCTGAGAACAGGTGTTCTACTCCAGTGTCTACTGCCCCCTGACCACTCCCCACCATCGCATTCATTTTTTCCATTTAGACCATGGTTTCCCAAACTGGAGGGTGTGCCCCGCTGGAAGGGCATAAAGAAATTCCAGGGGGGGGTTGCAAAGCAACCCAGCTCCCCCTCCCCACTAGTCCCCACACCTGAAGAAAGAGCCAGTGTTTGTTTCCGCCTCTCAGCCCCTGCCATTTTATGTGGCGACCCAGTGCAGCTGCTGTAAAAAGCGGGCAGCCAGAGAAGACCCACTTGGAGCTGGCTGTGTCCTGCAAAGGGGAGTGAGTAGGCTGGGGAGAGGAGGAGGAGGAGGATGGGGTTAGATGAGGGGTTGGGGGTGCCTGGCTTTGGGGGATGGAAGGGGGCTCAGAAAGTGAGGCTCGCAAAGCTTGGGCGGCTGGCTCCACCATCACGGGGTTTGGGAGGCTCAGACTGGCAGGCAGGAGGCTGGCCACAGCACTGCAGGGCCCCAGCAGCAGGTGGGCTGGCAGGCGGGTGGCTGACCCCAGCAGCGTCGGGCTCAGTCAGCTCAGAGAGGCAATTCTGGCAGTGCAGTGCTCGGGCAGTCAGACAGCTGGCACAGGGCTCAGGAAGCTGGCACTGCACCAGGCACCTGCAAAGAGCCAAGAAAAACTATTTGCAATTATTTTTAATTTTAAATGACATTTTTATATCAAGTTTTTGTGTTTATTTAAAATTACAAATTGATATTTTTGTTAAAAGGGGGTCGGATGATGGTGAAGAAGAGGCAGGGGGCATGAGGGTTTCTCAAAAATCAACAGGGGGGCATGATGCCAAAAAGTTGAAGAACCCCTGATTTAGACTGTCCTTTGCTGTGTGATAGGGCCTTACCTTGCACTGCACGGCTCCCTGTTACTCTAGTGCAAATCACGACCCTCCCGAAAGATTCCAGCTCTTCTGCTGCTGCCTGGCACACCCTTTCCATGCAACAAAATCAACGGAAAGATTGAGGACAGTTGCTGTGTTTCTGGGGGACGCCCAAGCTTTGTATTTCTATTGGCTCGGTGGGGCTTTGGTTATAGGTAGCATGACACGCTGCCATCTAGACACATTGGAAGACTGGGCCAAATGAAGTGCAAGAAGGACAAGTTCAGAGTCGTGCATTTAGGACAGAAGAATCCCATACACTGCTACAGGCTGGGGACTGACTAGTTAAGAGGCCATTCAGCAGAAAAGGCCATGGAGATTACAGTGAAAGAGAAGAGAGATATGAGTCAATGGTGCAGCCTTGGTGCCAAGAAGTCTAACGGCATATTGGGCTGCATTAGTAGGAGCATTGCCAGCAGATTGAGGAGAGTGATTATTCCCCTCTATTTGGCACTGGTGAAGCCACATCTGGAGTATTGCATCCAGTTCTGGGCTCCCCAGCATAAAAAGGATGTAGGCAAATTGGAGACAGTCCAGCAGAGAGCAGTGAAAATGATGACAGGTCTGGGGCACGCAACTTTGGAGGAGAGGCTGAGGGATTTGGGCTTATTTAGTCTGCAGAAAAGAGTGAGGGGTGATCTGGTAGCAGCCTTCAACCACCAGAAGTGGAGTTGCAAAGAGGATGGAGAGAAACTGTTCTCAATGGTTGCAGGTGACACAACAAGGAGCAATGGTCTCAAGTTGCAGCGGGAGAGGTCTAGGTTAGATATCAGCTATTTTGAAATAGAGCGTCCACACACAACGGAGCCTATTTCTGATTTGAGCCCTTGGACATACTCTAGCTTTTTTCAAAATGGCCCCTATTCTCTGTCGACACAGCCCCTCTTCTGGAATATCTATTTCAAAATAGGCACTATTCCTCCTAGAGTGCGGTTTACAGAATTTGAAATAAGCCGTCCGCTGTTTTCAAATTATTTCAAAATAATGGTTGTGCTGTGTAGAGGCTCACAACGTGACTTCCAACCCTCATCTACTTTGATTCTCTGATTCCACCTTGTTGACATGCAACGAGATCGAAATCTTAGCTGAAGGGAGGTGAGCGGAGGCAGGGTGGGAGGTTTTTGCAGGGTCTGTGCTCCCTGCCAGTTCCCCCCTTCCCTGGAGGGCTGGGAGTTTCCAGCTCCTGGCAGGTGGAGGGGAGAGCCAGGCTAATGCTGCTAATTAGTTCTAAAGATCCCAAAGGGATATTCACTGTGAGTGGGAAAAGTTCACATTTACAGCACTGGAGCTTTTGGGAGAATCGGAGATTGACAAGCACATGGGAAAGCAAATACTTTCGACTCCTCTGTGGCTCTTCCCCCAAGCACAGGAGAGAAGGGGGAACAATTGAGCGTGTGTGTATGTGCACAGGGCAGTCTGCTAGCAGAGACCCCAGCGAAACTCTGTGCTTCAGGCTTCTGGATCGAGTACAGGAGCCATGTCTGCCCTGCAAGCAGCGTGCTCCTATGCCTGCACAGCTGGGCTTAGGTGACACTCCCCCTCGGATCCCTCTATTTTTTTTTCCATTCATGGGCAGAATCAATTTTGTTCAGTGCGCCAAGGCACCCCTGGATGAGTACCACCAATAGAAACACACAGGCTGCCCACTGTGGGTGGCTGTGGGAGCTCTGCTAATCAGCCGAGCAGCACCTGAATCTCTCTTGGACAGCTGCCCAAGTGCTCAGCTTACAGAGAAAGCTGACCCCGTTTCAGGGCCCCTGCAGGGCTGCCAGGGGCTCGGCCACCTGAGCATTATCGGAGCACCTGGTGGGGAAGAATCTTGAGCAGAGTCTAGAAAGACCTACTTGGGGAACAAACATTTGGTAAAGCAGAGAAAGGGCTGGCCCGAGCCGAGGGCTGGCAGTGGAAGTTAGACAAGTTCCGATGAGAAGACAGGGTTGTACTTTGGACACTGCTGGTAATGAAGCCTTTAGAACAATTTGCCGTGGGTCAGGGTCAACTCTGTGTCAATTTGAAAATCAAGATTGGAGGATTTCCTACAAGATCTGCTCTAGGAATTGGACATATGCAAGAGTCAGACTAGATTAGGGATGGACAGCCAAGGCCGCATAGGGGGCCCTCCATCACCGTAGGGGGCTTCAGCAGCCTGCCACCCACTAGTGTTCCCCCTTAGTCCTACATAGCCCCTGGCTACCCACCTCCATGCGGCTATTGTGCAATGGGGCACTGGAGCCCTGGATTTCTTCACTCCTCCCCCTCCCGCCATGCTCAGAGCGCCACCAGTCACCTGATTCATGCTCTGTCCCCGCTCTTCCCCCTCCCTTCCAGAGCTGGAACACAGCGAACAGCTGATTCGCGGCATTCCAGCTCTGGGAGAGAGGAGCAAGGACAGATTACGAATCATGTGATTCACAGCTCCTCTGAAAATGCTGGGGGGGAGGGGCAAGAAGTGTGGGGCACCAGTGCACGAAAGGTGTCTGGGGGCAGAGGGCAGACAGGGGGTCTGCAGGCCTCAGGTGGAGCCCCAGTGGGCTGCATGGCCACCTACCATTTTTCAGGCAACCCCTTTTCAGGAAGATGAGCAGATGGGAACCATCAAACCCTCGAGCCCATTACCACATGTGCCTCAGCTCAGAAATCCCAACCCACGCAGCCCCAAGCATTCGTTTTTGAAATCAGGGAGCTTTTCCTTTGAGTGGGGCAAGGCACAACATACTAAATGAATTAGCTAATGCTTTTCCTGGTATGATCTACAGCTCCCTTTTAGTTCCCACTTCACCCTACAGAAACTGAACCTGGGGGGTAGGGGAAGGAGGGGCAGATTGTCCGTCTGGCTTCGTAATCTTGGCAAGAGCTGCCCTGGAAAAAAGATTTTGGAAGACCTGTAGCTGCACTTAATTAACATCAGTGGGGTTTTACCTTGGCAGGAGCTGATGCAGGCAGGCAGATGGGATATAGTAGCTTTCAAGTACCTAAATGGGTGGTTCAAAGAAGAGGGAGAAAAATTAATCTCCTTAGCGTCTGATGATAGCACAAGGAGCAATGGGTTTAAATTGCAGCAAGGGAGGCTTAGGCTGGACAGTAGGAAAAACATCCGAGCTCTCAAGGTGCTTAAGCACTGCAGTAAATTGCCTAGGGAGGTTATGGAATCTCCACCATTGGAAATATTCAACAGTAAGTTAGATAAACACCTGTCAGGGATGCCTGGTCCTGCCTTGAGTACAAGGGACCGGACTTAATGACCTCCCAAGGTCCCTTCCAGTTCTATTATTCTGTGATTTATGGTCTATGATTTCTACCTGCTGTGCAATGGGTCTGGTGTGTTCTCCTGGCTGGGGTTGGGGAGAATGTATTAAAGACGTTCTGCCCTTCAAAAGCATAACTAAAATCACTGGAGGGCCAGATCAAATCAGGAGAGCTATGATTTTGATGGCACTATCCACGTTAACTTCAGCCAGGTATCTGCTCCATGGTGTTTAACTACAGGGAGGTTATGTGATTGGTCAGTGGACCAAGGGACAGGGACCTATGTTCCCTCTAATTTTTTCTAGCCGGGTGCAGAATAAATGTTATGTGCACCGAGGCATGGGCAGATGTGCGCCACCAGTAGAAACACAGGCTGCCAGCTGTGGGCGGTAATGGGCACTCTGCTAATCAGCTGGGCAGCACCCGAATCTCGGCTGGATGGTCACCCATGAGCTCATCGTGCAGGGATCATTGCTGGACATCCAGCAGTCCACTGGAATTTTCACACAACCTAGCTCTTCGCCAACATGTGCTTCAAAATGATCCTCATTATTAAGCCAGACACACAGGGGAGCCGGCGTGAGATTAAACTTCCTGGCCTGGCCTTTGTCACGTGATCAGTGTTAGGGTGACATGGGTTGCTCTTCTGTCACATGAAAGAGGTCTATTGTCTCCACTGGGCTTTTGTTACAGGTGTTTTTGTTTGTTTGTTTGTTTGTTTGTTTAAGTTGTACCCCAGAATTAGTGCTACGGACCCAGAGTAAAACTCAGTTCTATGCCCCATAGTTACCAGCACGCTGGCTATTTTGGGAGGGTCTAAATTCTATAAGCAAAAGATGGGGCATAACCTACACAGAAAATGACCACCCGCCTGTCGTCCAGTAACAGAGAGGCACCAGATCTTGCCTCTTTCAAAGGGTTGCACCTGGCACTGAAAATGGGTTTGCACCAGCCGCCAATCTTCTTGTCTTCTCCAGGGGCTGAAGAGGGTGAAATTCCCTGGTGGTGTCATAGAGATGGTCACTCAAGATGATCCCTATGGGCCTTCCAACTCTGGTGTGCGCTAGTCCGCAGGTGACTGTGGCCGATGGGTGTTTTTCTCTGCAGCTCAAAGTTGGTCTGCCCAGCGCAAAGGACACAAGGGTTGACTCAGTGCAGCAGATGGTGTTACACAGCTATTGCGGTGGCGGTGACTCATTCCGCCAAGCGCCACAAAGGAGGAGCAGAGCCTGTGTGGTTTTGTGTTGCACTTTCTCCCTTAGGGGAAAGCCTGGACTGCAGACGTGTGTGCACTTATTGTGCACACACACAAACCCCATTGTGCCTCCCAAGCCAACACAGCCTGACTCAAGCATATTTCCATCCATTCACCAGGGGAGTTAGGCCAGCCGGCCAATCAAGGCGCCTGAGACTGCAGTTTCTAGCACAGGATCCCAGGGAAAGTTCTACAACTGCCCCTTCCTTTCCATCCTCCTGATTGGTTGCCTGGAACCTAAGAGGTCCCCAGGGGCGACCTGTATCCCACACATACAAACTGATGCTCCAACGCCACAGCCTTTAATTTCTTGTGGTCAACCGTTCTCCCCTGCCACTTCTGTGGAGGAAGCATTCCATTTCCTCCTGCGGGCTTCCACCTCCTGAATTAGCACTTGAGCTCTTCCTGTACAGAAGGGTTTTTGTTCTGCAGCCTCTCAGGGAAAGCTTGGGTGGCCGTTTCCAGCTCTCCCACTCCCGCTTTTGGTCCTGACTTACAGGGGCTTCTATGTGGCTAGCCTGACCTACAGCCCCCCACCAAAGCCACCCCAGTGCCTGCAGAGGCCAGGGACAAACCTGGGGGAAATTTCTCAGCTGCGGCTGTTTCCAGAGCAAGACACGGAGTAGGGGAGTAGGAGAGATCATTGCATGAGATGAGCAGCATACACTGCCTGGTGTACTGGGGAACGGCTTTGTGGGAGGCCAGAGGACATGGCTTCTGAGCTCTACGGCCTCTGTGTGTTGGCAGCTGCAAACCTGCGGAAGGGGGCCCTCTTGTGTGACAGGACGGCTTCCTCCACGGCTGGGCTGTCAGTGAGTAGCCAGCCATGCCTGAGCCATGGTTCCTTTCTTGCAGGGAGGGCTAGCACTAAGGCAGGTGTGGCCAACCCCCAGCTCTCGAGCCACAGGCAGCTCTTTGAGACATTCCACACCCGAGAGCATCGCCTGCTGCTCTGTGCAAGTGCCCCGCCGCTGGGTGGGAGAAATGCCTCGCGGCAGCAGTGCTGGGGGAGATGGCGGCACCAGTGAGTCTCCGGCATTGAGTTAGAGTGGGGGAGGGGCTTGAGGTGCCTGGCTCTGGGGGAGGGGTGGGGGAATGGGTTGCAGCGGGGGGCTGGTGATGCTTGGCTCTGGGGGGGAGTGGGAGGGCATTGAGCCATGTATTATCTATCTATCTATCTGCATACACCTCCGCTCGCTCTCTCTCTCTCTTCCCATGCACCTCCACTATCTATCTATCTATCTATCTATTCCCATGCACCTCCGCTCTCTCTCTCTCTCTCTCTCTCTTCTCTTGCATTTCCACTAGTAGCATCCTTCAGTCCACGTAGACTACGTATCTATCTATCTATCTAATCTGCATACACCTCCGTTCTCTCTCTCTGTCTCTCTCTCTCTCTATTCCCATGCACCTCCACTATCTATCTATCTATTTAAATAGATAGATAGATAGATAGTAGCAGTAGGCATCCTTCAGTCTGCATAGACTATGGATCGCGCCCTTTATAGTTTCAATTGAGGACTTCATTTACATTTACACAGATATATAGATAGATAGATAGATAGGGACTTAGGGACTAAAAGTCACATATTATCTATCTATCTATCTATCTATCTATCTATCTATTCCCATGCACCTCCACTATCTAGATAGATACATAGATAGATAGATAGATAGATAATATGTAGCTTTTAGTCCCTAAGTAGCTGGCGATCCCTGCACTAAGTGCTGTTGTTTTTTGTAGCAGTTTCTGAAAGGACAACACAATCAGAGCAAAACGGGAAGCTGCTCTGCCTTTTGAATAGACCAGAGAAGAAGTGAGAGTTGGAGGCTATTGTCTTACCCAACAACCAGTAAAATCTAGACACACCATCATGAGAGCTAAGGTAAATTCCAGCAGGAGCTGCCTTTGTGGGGAAAGCATTGCCGGAAATGCCATGCTCTGTCCCCCAGAATTCTTGTGTGATCTTGGGCAAGTCAGTCCAGCTCTGTGACTCCAGTTTGCCCACCTGTAAAATGGGAGTAAATGTTCCTGTATTTAGATGATAAACTCTCTGGGACAGGGGCTGGCTCTTAGGTGCCACACACACACACTAGCACAAAGAGACCCCAGACATGACTCACTATTGCCTACACAAGGCATCTGCTGATTTCAATGAGACCAGAACCTGCCTGTGTCAGGAGCAGACTAGGTCACTAAAACAGAGCCTACATTTAAAGCTACCTGAAAAATGGCAAATAAAATTGTTGGAAGCATCCTGTGACAGTTTCTCCGTCTTCCCCCACCCCACTGCAAACTCCAGAAGGTACAAAAATTCTTGTACCTCCACTAAACTCAGTGGATTTAGATTCATGCTGCAGGAGCAGAATGCCTTCGTATGCTACTGCTGAAAGAAGTGCACACTTCAATTCCTCATCAGATCAAATGCAAACATGTAAACCTGCTGGGACAGATCCATGGTCAGGCCTATGCTTGTCCAGGTTGAACCTCTCTAATCTGGCACTCTCTCCTCCAGAAACTTCCATAATCCAACATGATTTTTGTTAGCCGGATGACCACTGATCGTGGGTGTAGCCAAGTTTCCCGAGGGCCATAAAGTTTGTTTACAGCCGCTACTCATGGCTGTCAACGTTCTGTGCTGGTATTTAACTGTAATTTACTCCTAAATATCTTCTAAGAGCCTAGTAAACAGTGAAAATGTTGGTAATGCAGCTAGACAATATTGACCTCCCGTAGTCCGGCAAATACTCTCATCCAGCACCAGTCAGGTCCCAAGGGTGCCAGATGAGAGAGGTTCAACCTGTAGGAGCAGAACCTCAGAACTCCCAGGAGGGGACATTTGCAGGGGCACAGAAATGAGCTCAGAAGGAGATTTTCTTTCCAGTCTATAATAGGAGTGAAGCAGATGCGAGTGGAAGATGGTGAGATGTCCCTCTAACGAATGGGTCACTTAAGTCTTGTTTGATGGCCATTCACAGCCTGCAGACTGATAAAGCTTCAGCCCTCGCTGTTACAAGTAATCTCAGAGAAGACTGGGATTTGTGGATTAGGAGGACCATGGATCGGGGCCTTGTTTTGTCTTCACCTGCTCATTCTTGGACAGAAGTCAGATAAGAGAGGGAACCCTCTGCTAGGCTTATGCCTTTGGCGGTGATGAAGCATTACAAGCGTTCTGTATAGTGCACTGGAGACAGGAGCTGTTTTCCATGTGTGTGGAGTGGAGATCCTTTGACGATATATGGACTGGGAGGAAGATCGAGCATGCAGAGTAACACTCACTGCAGTGGCTGGGTTTGCGAAGGTGCAGCTGAGCACAGAATCAAGCTCTACAGAGAGAAATGGAGCATGGTTATTGCAAAACCTTTCAAACACCAGAATGCTTTCTGCAGAAAGTTCACTGCCCTTCTCTTCAGAAGATGGCTTCAGCCATCTTCGCAGCTTACATGCTATAAGGAGCAATGAAAGACTCACTTGACTTCAACTCTTGTACTCCACATGGAGCATAGGTCATCTACAAGCCTCCTCCACTTCACTCTATCTCGGGACAAAACTTCTAGCTGACCCCAGGAGTAGCCCAGTTGTTGTCCATCAGTCTCAGTAGATCTTCTCCATGTTGTTCAAGGTCTTCCTCTTTTGTGTTTTCCTTGTGGGTTCCAGAGCTTAATGGACTCTGCTGGATGATGGTTTTCTGAGAGTGTGGCCTAGCCATCCCCACTTTCCTCTCTTGATTTCAATGTCAGTTGGTTCTTGTCCTGCTCTGTTCCAAAGCTTCTCATTTGTGACAAGGTCTTACCATCTGATGCAAAGGATGGACCTGGGCACCTGTTTATGAATGTCTGTAGCTTGTGATTTGAAGGCTTTTTAATACGCCACATCCATACAAGAGCACACTCCACATTTGATCCTCAGTTTCGAATACATGAGCAAACAGATCAGGCTGATGAGGAAAAGAGGAGCGGGGAGAATTTCTGAACCCCATGGAAATAAAATATTCTCACTGAACATGTACAAAATAAAACACAGGGTGCAGGAGTGGGGCCAAGGGGAGATCCGGGGCCACTAGAGCTGTGTGGATTTCCCCTGCGGAGGATACAGCACTTGATAGCGCATAATACTTACTCGGGTTTTAAAATTCCCCAGGAAGCACTTTCCCATTGGGTAAAAATAAAAAGGGGAGATTTGGTTGCAATCACACTTTTCCGTGGGAAGAGACCTATGTCTGTGGAATTTCCCATCAGGAAAGTGAAACAGCCAGGTGCAGGCTGGCCTGATTCAAACCTACAGGCAGGGGGCAGAGTGCATTATGGGAAAAGAAGTCTGGCCTCTTGTGAAGAAAATGGCACCTGGAATACTAACTCCCATGAAGCATTGCATCAGTTCAGACAGGCATGGAAGACACTTTTGACCAATCCTAAATGCTTCTGTAACCCACTTACCTCTTGTGGGTGGTGTATTGGCCCATCTAGTGGTACCAAGCCCATATGCAGAGAGAATAATGAAGCTGCTTTTTAGCTCATGTTCTTGAGGGTGATGGCCAGGTCCCAGGTTCCACTCCCCCTGCAGATGATGGGCAGCTGCCAGTGTTAGGGTTGGTCCACACAGCAGGGTCATTTTGAAATAACTATCCCAGTGTCAGTGTAACATAAAAAATTATTTCAAAAGAGCATTTGGCTTATTTTGAAAACAGGTAAACCTCATTCTAGTGCCAATTTCAAAACAGCTATTTCAACATAGGTGCTGTAAAGACAGGGGCTGTGGCTATTTGGTTTTAGGAAGAAGGAGCTTTTGAAGTCCAGGGGGTCCTTTCAAAAGGCCCCCATCTACAGGGGCGGTGTGGCACTTTCAAATTGCGACACCATTATGCTGATGAGGAGCTGCATATTCATGTCAGCGCCACGTTAGCATCTTCTGAAATCCCTCATTATCATGCCCCTTCTGAAAGGGAGCGGTAGCATGCTCACAGCCAGGGGGGTAGCACCTATTTCAAAATAAGCCATAATCCATCCAACGGCTCACTTCCAAAACAGGCTGTATGTGTAGGCGCTGTATTTCGAATTAGCTAAGTGCTATTTCAAAATGCATTATTTTGTGTAGAGAGCAGCGTTATTTCAGAAGAGCTATTCCTGAATAGCTCGTTTTGGAATAAGACATAACTTACATTTCCAAATACATTTTTTTCAGAACTCTTTGTTCTGTGAAACGTTCTGACTTTTAGACTTTTCTCAAACTCCTAATTTTCAGTCAGATCTTTAATTTATGCCACCTGAGGATCTGGTCTTTTTTTTTGTTTGTTTGCTTTTAAAGTAATGGGACTAATACATTCACCCATTCAATTCAGACATCCTATACATTCAATAAAAGCAATGTCTGAGCTGTGTCCCAAATACTCAGATTTAACCTTGGCCAAATAAAGGACCCACACCAGGGTCAGTTGAGGTAGATCATATTGCATATCAGACAATGTTAGCATCCACAAGATTTTGCATGAGTCAGGTTGGACATGGGAGAACAGCACAGGCATATCAGCAGGAACAGAAGGTCACTGAAGCTCTGGTGTCTTTGTGTTGCAGAGACTAAACAGTGAACAGTTTATCTCCTCGAGACTTGTTGACATAGAAGTTTACTTCTGTACTCGATGGGGTGTTGTAAAGACGTTACAGGTAGTGAAGTGCTTGTGAGGCCTAATGATGAAAAGAGCAATGCAAAAGCTTTTACTGCTGTCAGCTGATGGAGATGCTCCTTTAACTGGGGTGGGCTCTGTTTTGCAGCTGAAGGTAGGTTTTGTTCCTGGTATAATTCATCACTGGAAAGGGAGTTTAGCTAGTTGTTAGCACAAGGACATGGGAGTCAGGATTACTGACGTCTAGTTGCTTTGCTAATGATTCACTGCATGACCTGGCCGGTTGCAAAGGGCTTGCCTCTGTGAACATGCTCAGGTCAAGCAGGGATGTAAATCAGACCCCATGCTAACCTCTTATGCATTAAGGCTATGTCTATGATTCAAGCTGGGGGCAGTCCTGCTAATGTGGGGGCCAAAGGGGGCAGCTGTCCTGGGCCCTTTTGAAACTCTGTGGCAGTGTGGTTTGGGGCAGCACCATAGTCTGAGTGATGCTCAGGTCTAACTGTCCTAATCCCTGCCCCTTCCACTCCCGACCCCGCCTCTTCCACCCTTGGCCCCACCCCTTCCAAGGGCAAGAAGCCAGGCCCCTCTCCCACCTTGCTCCAGGGCCCATGGTGGATGTCCATCCCACAGGCTGGGGGTAAGTCCCAGCCAAGTAGACATACTTCAGCTAGTTCTGAGCAAGCTAGTCGCTAAAATAATGGTTCAGCCGTGGTAGCAGGGGGCATTGTGGTGGGGCCAGCTGCTCCAAGGACAAACCCACCTTAACCCCACTGGAATGTGCTCAGGAGAGGTAGTCCGATGCTCAGAGTAAGTGGTTGTGCCCTGGTGTGCAGCTCTGGCAGGAGTTGCTTGAGCTGCAGCAAAAGCCAGCTGGGAAGCTATTTAAAGAGCTGGCAGGGACCTGGGTTGCAATAGGACGGTGCCTGTAAGAAATTGAGATTGTTAGTTACTTCCACCCCTGCTGACACTGCTATTTTTAGCGTGCCAGCCTGGCGAAAGCTTGTGCAGGGGATTCGCACTCCGAGCTCTACGTCAACTCGGCCTCAATGGCCGCATGGATCCTGGAGCACGTCAGCACGGTAGCTCGGCAACACAGCAGATTTTGCCCTGTGCCATAAGAGGTACAGGATAGAATTGCAAAATGTCCATACATTGCCCTGGCTCTGTGTTCATCTCCACTGTCCCCAGCTGGAAAAATGGGCACAACTAAATTTGTTAATTCAATGACTTTACCACTTTGCAGGAATGCTGGAATATTTATAGAAGTGGTTTCCCTGCAGGAGGAAGGCAAGACTGTTACAGACAAGACCCAGTCCCACCACTTTCTCTGTAAGGGCAGGAATTATCCCCAATGTCTTTGCTGAAAGCTACTCACCCCAACAATGATTCCAAAGCTGGATAAACTTCCTGGCTGTCAGCGATTCCACAGCCTCATGGCCAGCCAGTAGGAGTAAAACCCCAAATTTCAGGACCAAAACTCATAATCTCCTGCCTCTTGAGCTCAAGAAGTTCCTTGTGTTAGTTTTAAAAGGTAGCAGGGTTAAAATTAACAAAAGGAAAATTTTCTTCACACAGCTCATGGTGGGCCTATGGAACTCCCTGCCAGAGAAGGTTGTGAAGCCCAGGACTTTTACAGCGTTCAAAAAAAGAGCTAGATAAATTCATAGAGGTTTGGTCCATCAGTGGCTACTAGCCAGGATCAGTAGGGATGGTGTGTCTAGTCTCTGTTTGTCAGAGGATGGAAAAGGATGTCAGGAGACAGATTACTTTTGTGAGTACCTGTTCTGTTCACTCCCTCTAGGGCATCTGGCAATGGCCTCTGTCAGAAGCCAGGACACTGGGCTAGATGGACCTTTGGTCTGACCCAGTGTGGCCATTCTTATGTTTTGTTCCTCATACGGCTTTTGCACCAGTCACAGTCTGGGAACAAAATAACTCACACATTTGCAGGAGGAGGGGGAGGTCTGATACTCCATCCAGGGTGCATCTACACTAGCTGGCTGCTTCGAAGTAGTTGGCACAACATTGAAATAGTATGTGTCATGTCTACACACACCGTGAGCTATTTCAACTGTGGAAGTATAACATTGTATAAGTATAACGTTGTATAAGGGGACATGCTGGATACATTGTATATGAGAGGGCATGCCAAAACATGTTACAAAGCATCTGAGGGAGCACACGTAGGGACAGTTAGCTTTTGAATGGAGAAGCAATTAAGATGGAGCCAGCACGTCTAAGAAGCAGGCATCAGAATGGAAGGTGTGAAGGGCAATTAGTTAAGTTAACTGGAAGCGGTTAAAGGAGATTGTTAAGGGTGGCAGGTAATTGAAGATACGTGACTGGTCTCAGGGATCTCGAAGGGTGGTGACTAAAATCTTTTTCTTCTTTTGTCTGTAACTTCTCTGTAACTTGTTCTCCAAAAAACTGTATAAATTAAGAGACACAAGCCCCACTCGGGGGGGCTCACTTCTAAATGTATTAGCAGAGCGGCTTTGCTAATAAAACAGAGTGGTCTGATAAATTGTGAGTCTGAGTCAAACTTTGACACAACGTTGAAATCGATGTTAGGTGGCAAGACGTCGAAATCGCTATTCCTATCCAAAGATGGGAATCGCGCCCTACTTCGACATTCAACGTCCAAGTAGGGCATGTGTAGACGATCCGCATCCCACTACGTTGAAATAGCGGGGTCCTCCATGGTGGCCATCAGCTGCGGGGTTGAAAGACGCTCTGTCCAGCCCCTGTGGAGCTCTATAGTTGCCGCATGCAGCAGCCCTTAGCCCAGGGCTTCTGGCTGCTGCTGCTGCTGCTGCTTCTGGGGGTCCATGCTGCATGCAGAGGGTCTGCAACCGTTTGTCGGCTCTGTGGACCTTGTGCTGTGCAGGATGAGTGTGTCTGGGGGGGCCCTTTAAGGGAGCGGCTTGGGGCTTTGCTGGCCCCTTCTTTCGACGAGGAGCGCTTGTGTGTGTGGATGCTCCACATTTCCTTCCGGGGCGGCACCTTTCGATGTTCTCCATCACTACTTTCGATGGCACCAGCCCCGGAGGATGTGTAGATGATATGCGTCGAAGTAGCCTATTTCAATGCTCTTACGTCGAAATAGGCTACTTCGATGTAGTGTGCTAGTGTAGACGTAGCCCCAGTGGGGGGCAGTGGGTCATATGACTTCAAAGCTTACTGAACCGTGTGCTGGCCAGCTGATGTTATCCTATCCAGAAGTGACTGCATTTCAATGGCAGGTGAAACACTGGGATCCTTCAGGGAAAGAGACGCCATGTGCATGTCAAATATACTTACTAACATTTCTCATTGCAGAATGGCTCCTTTTTTCCAGACTGGGCTCCAGAGGATGAGGTTAATTTTAAGTGAAGGTTGCAATAAAAAAGTAATTGCCCTACAAAACCTCAGGCACTTGAACTCAGGTAGTGCTCTCTGATTCTGTTTGTTCACCTTACAGTATTTATGTAGCTGTATGAAGTACGCCTGGGGTAGGAGCTTCTTCTGGCAAGTCCTGTAAATGTGTCAAGCCAAAATCTAAATTCTGAATTCTGCCAATGGAAAGTTAAAATCAAGCATTTGGCCACACACCCAGGGGTGCGGTTCATTGTCTCATTCAGTGGCACCTCAACCACTCACAGAGTGAAGGAATGAGTTTCTTCTACAGCCTTAACTGAGAGGCAGCTGCCTTTCGGCTCAAACTGTAGATCCTCCTGCCCTAAGGTCACTGCTAGTCGGCATACTCCTTGCAGCAGTGAAATGGAATTATCCAGGTCCCCTGGTCAGTTCAAAACAGATGCGTAACTCAGGCCCTAGCTATCAAAGTAGCAGAGAGGTGTCTGAGTTCGTCTGTATCTTCAAAAACAACAAGAAGTCCTGGGGCAGCTTATAGACTAACAGATATTTTGGTAAAACAAAGCAGCAGAAATGTAGCACTTTAAAAACTAACAAAATGATTTATTCGGTGATGAGCTTTTGTGGGGCAGACCCACTTCTTCAGATATTTTGGAGCACAGGCATTTGTGGGCAAAGACCCGCTTCGTCAGATGCATCTGAGCTTTCTGATGAGGCAGGTCTTTGCCTATGAAAGCTCATGCTCCAAAATATCTGTTAGTCTATAAGGTGCTACAGAACTAGCTATCAAAGTTACTTATAGGACCTGTCACCTCAGTGTCTCACAACTCTTTAATATATTTACCCTGGTGGTGACCCTGGGAGGTAGGGAAATGTTCTCCCTGCTTTGCAAGAAGGGAAACTGAGGCATAGAAACTCCAGCCTGGATCCTGAAAGGCTTCCAGGCAACTAACTTGTACTGGTCCTGCAGGGAGTCCATGACAGAGCAGAGACTTGAATCAGAGTGCAGTGGGATACTCCTTTCTCCCAGTGCTAGGGCCGTGAGAGAGCCAAGCCAGCTACAAGCCTTTGTGTTTTCCCCTGTGCTAAGCAAACGTGCAACTGACCTCTTGCAACATGTTTGTGGGGTACCAGAGGAGCACAACGAGGCTATTTCAGGGCCAGGATCTATACCCAAAGTCTGTCCCGTGAACAACCAGCCGAGACTTTCCTCAGGGCCCCGTCACGCTGTGCAGCAGAAATACTTGGGATGGGGTCCCTGTGTGGAGGAGAGCTCCTCAAGGGATTGGTCTCTTACTGCTTTGTCTCCCCCACCCCCGTGAGTGGTGAGCCTGCCTGACAACCATCTGGGCTCCTGGCCGGGAGTCACCCAGGGAAATCTCCCAGCCAGATTCTCCCTCTGGCACCCCAGCCCCTCCATCCCCCCAACCCTCTGCCCCATCTCCTGCCCATTTCCTCCACGTAACCCAAACCCTCTGCCCACCTCCCTGCTGCACCTGTTTCTCCTCCCAAGCCTACACCCCAATCCCCTGTCCTAGGTCACAACCCAAACCCCTGCCCACCAGTTCCCTTCCGCAGGTAACAACCTCCTCCTTCAGCCAAACTCCCTCCCAGACCTTTACCCCAAGCTCCCTTCTCTCCCAGGCTCCATACCATCTCCTTTAATATCATGGCAGGGCATGTTCCTTGATCACTTTCCCAATTCTCAATGTGCCCCCCCAAAAAAAAAATTCCTGCCCACCCCTGTCATGAAGAGTCTGTGGCAGGGTGCAAGATTTAAACACATTTCCTGAGTTCCAATCCACTGTGTTAACACAAGGGCCAGACATCAATGGAAATAACAATGCTGCCTGGGAATGGTGAGGTATATTATCCCCCTATATCCTACCATCTGGCCCAGTTCCTAATGCCTTCCATGGGAATAATGAGCCTAAATCCCAGAGTGATGCTGTTCAGCCCTGAACTTTGCAGAAACGTGCCTGTCCTGAAGAGGCAGTTTTAAGTGAAAAGTGAATGGACTAGTGGCAAGAGTCCAATCTGCCGGGTCCGTGGCAGTCAGAAGATGACTGTACTCAAGTCTGCAAAGCCCAATAAAGTCGATGAACAAACTCCGTTATTGGGTTGGGGGATTTATTTGCTTTTTCCCCCAACTCCAGGAGAATCATGCCACCCACACAGATTTTATATGCAACATGTAGCTGGCAGGGCTTCCAGGATGGGGACAAATCTGGGAAAACACACAGGCTTTGCTTTAGCTCATTCCCTCAAACGTTGCAACTATGTGACACCCTTGGACCACCCAGCCTGGGAAGGAAAGCTTTTTTAAAAGAACAGAACAGGGGCTGCTTGTTTTGTTTGGGTTTTGTTTTCCATATCAGAGATGGGTCTTGAAAGTTCAGGGAAGTCAAGAATTATATTGATGACAGTGATCTTATGTTTATAAGGCATCTTTCATTCTGAAGGCCCTAAGGCTACAGCTACACTATAGTTGCTATTTCAGAATACAAGTGTATCCCCATATAGTAATGCCGTGGCTAAACACTGCAAATTTGAGCATGGTATTCCAGTTCTGGCACCCCTCATCATACGAGGGGTAGTGGAAACTTAGGAATAGCCACATATTTCAAATTTGTTTGCCAAGTGGACAGCACCAAGTTCAAAATAAGTTAACTCAAAATAAATTCAGTAAAATTATTTTGAAAGAGCTGCAAGAATCTATGTAATGCAACTGCTATGTTGAGCTAACTCTAAAATAGTGGTTGGTTTATTTCAAAATTGGTAAACCTCATTCCACCCAAAATACACCTACTGGCCGTGTCTACACTAGCCAAAAACTTCGAAATGGCCATGCAAATGGCCATTTCGAAGTTTACTAATGAAGCGCTGAAATACATATTCAGCGCCTCATTAGCACGCGGGCAGTCGCGGCACTTCGAAATTGACGTGGCTCGCTGCCGCACAGCTCGTCCAGACGGGGCTCCTTTTCGAAAGGACCCCGGCTACTTTGAAGTTCCCTTATTCCTGTGAGCAGATGGGAATAAGGCTACTTCGAAGTAGGCAGGGTCCTTTCGAAAAGGAGCCCCGTCGGGACAAGCCGCGCAGCGGAGAGCTGCGTCAATTTCGAAGTGCCGCGACCGCCCGCATGCTAATGAGGCGCTGAATATGTATTTCAGCGCTTCATTAGTAAACTTCAAAATGGCCATTTGCATGGCTATTTCGAACTTTTTGGCTAGTGTAGACGTAGCCAGTACTGTGTTTCAAAAAAGATGTTTTGGTATTCCTATTTTGTTTTAGGAAGAAGGGTTCTTTCGATGATGGGATTTATTTTCAAAAGAGCCCCGACTATGCTGCTTTTTTTCATTCAAAAGAAACTCTTTTGAAAACAGATTATGCAAATGAGGTGTCAGATATGTAAATCAGTACCTCATTTACATTTTTGATTTCCTTCATTTGCATGCCTCCTTTGAAAGAGGAATGCAAGTGTAGACACAGCTAGTATTGTCTCCATTGTGTATGGCCATACTATTTCAGAATACGGTTTGCTTATTTGGGGCCTCCCCTGTGGCATGGATGCATTATTCTGGAATAGCTTACTTTGGAATAATAACTCTGAAATAAGATATTCTGGAATAATACTGTAGTGCAAACGCCATAAGGCCTTGTGTGTTCTTAACAAACTAACATCCAGTCTAGGGGGTAAAGCGATGTTTATTTCTTACACTGCTCTGATGGGTTGCAGTGAGAGGACATTCAAGCATCTAGATAGTGAGGTTAAACTGGGGCTTGATCCATCCAAATAAATGGGCCATCTCTGGCATTATGCAGAGAACAAGTGGCTGAACTCAGTCTCCTACAATCAGTAAGAATGAGGAGTCCTGGAGCACCTTAAAGACTAATGGATTTCTTCGGGTATCAGCTATCATAGGTAAAACCAACTTCATCAGGTGAACTTTAATGGAAATCCCAAAGCAGGTATATATGTGTAACGCTTCTGCTGAAAGGAGTCAGCAGCAGCCAGGGCTGGGTTCAACATCTAGGGGTTCCTCCTCTTCATCCATCTCACACAGAACTGGCTTGAGCCCCCACCCAATAGCCTGGGACACTCACACACACAGTCTGAGTGTAGAAAAGAAAATTTTAATGAAAGAGTCAGAAAATTCGTGTGGCATAGGCTTGGGAAAATACCACACCCAGAGTTTGTGACCAGTCCTCAAGTAACTGTCCCACCTCAAATGGATTAAGCAGTGTCCTTGGCCTCTCAGGCTCACCAGTCCAATACTATAACCAGCAAATCCACACAGACAACCTTTCTTCGTAACCCCCTTTCAAATGCCCCACTTGCAACTCAGTCCAGTCTGTTCAGGCCCTGACACATCACCCAGATGCATTCCCTCACTGAACCTGAGGCAACGCCCCCCTTATGCTGGTCCAGCAATCTTCTTGCTCCCTGCCAGCTGCCCCACTGGCCGTCTGCACCTGCCTTCCATCTGCTGTTCCTCCTACTGGCTGGCCGCTGGTCTCCTGTGCTGCCTTATGGGTTTTGCTGTAAGCAAAACCCTGTGACTCCAGCTCTCAGCAATTTCAGCTCATAGGGGTATTCAGCTCTGGACCTAGCTATAGCATCCACCAATGTGGAGTCTACCTTTGAACACTGGGGTGGGGGAAAGAACTAATCAAACCAGTCTTAACTGCTATATAACCAAACGGCTTCTAGCCAACTGATTCAACTACTATACCTCACCCATTTCACCTTCACACTGCTTTGAGGGGGGGGAGCCCTCTGCAATCCATATCTTACACATTAGCGGTGACTGCTCTGTACCCCCACAAAACTTCCAGCATTGTCGAGACTCTACAATTCTTACATTGGGTGATAGCAAAAAGTTCATTGCTTTGCCTGCTCCCATCAGGCTTCGTTTACACGGCATTACATATGCACACCTTTGGATTTTCATGCAAATGATCTCTGCAGGACACATTCCCCAACTCTTCAGCAGTATTGAGCTCCTGCTGGTACATTCCTTACATATGTAACATAATTTCTGCAAAAGAAAGAAGTTACTATCCATTGTAAATTAGGGTGTTAAGTCAATATGACTGTGGTCATTCAGTGTAGCTGATGAGGAGGTATGAATGTCCATCAAGAGGCAACTTCAATAGGAGGGTGGTGAAGAAATGGAAGGTTACCTAGATAGCTGGTGGAATCTCCATCCCTAGAGGTTTTAAGTCCGAGCTTGACAAAGTCTTGGCTAGAATGATTTAGTTGGGATTGGTCCTGCTTTAGGTAGGCAGCTGGACTTGGTGACATCCTGAGGTCCCTTCCTGCCCTAGGATTCTCTGATTTAACAGGGCCCTCCAGCCCCAAAAATGACATCTTGCAAAAATATCTTCAGGCCACTTGGAAAAATCATGCAGGAATAAACTCTGTCTTGTGATTTTGGGTAGATTTTGGTGTTGGCTTTGGCCAAAGGGGAAATAGGAACTGTCTTCTTCCTGAGAACTTCTCTCCCTGTCTCAGATCAGAACAAACAAGTGCAGTGGGGCCCAAAACGGATGAAGAAAGGGTACAGTATGCTTTTTTCAAACACTCAGCTACAACCTGAAGGCTAGATGAAAGCTAGGGTCGTGTTCTGTCTCGCTAAGGTGGAGTGGCAGCTCCATCATAGTTTCAGGTTGTGACTACACCTACGGTAGTCTATGTGGAGGATATACGCCTGGCTGTTAGCACTTCTTCCCACTGCCTCCCCACGGCACGAGGGGCCCTCCTTTCCTTCCATGGGCTGGGGCAACCCACAGCCCACGGGGGTTTCACCTGCCACCTCCCCGCCTCCTCTTGCCTCGCATGCACTGGGTCACAGGAGCCCTGCACTTATTTGCTCCTCCATCTCCTTCCCCCAGCACTTTCGGAGCATGCAGGTCACCTGATCCTCTCTCTTCCCCCACTCCCTTGCAGAGCTGGAATGCTGCAAACAGCTGATTGGTGGCGTTCCAGCTCTAAGAGCCATGGGGAGCAGTGGGGACAGTGTGTAAATCAGGCGATTCACATGCTCTGAAGGTGCTGGGAGGGAGGTGGAGGAGCAAAGAAGTGTGGGGCCCAGTGTGGGAAAGGCATGTGGGGGAGGGGCGCAGCCTGGGGTCCCAGGGCCCAGGTGGAGCCTCAAAGGCTGGTGGCCCACCACTGAGCTCCACCCTGCAGTGTGGAAGCAGCTCACTTTTCTCCACAGCATGTCACATGTTGTTACATGTGCCCTACAGCATTTTTATTTCTCTAAACATCTCAGTCAAGCAGCCAAACAAAACTTTCATAACTTTATAACTTTTATAAACTTTTGGGCATTACCTGGACTTTGGATGGAAAAAGAGTGCACAATGAGGTTAAAAATCACCCTTTTTTTTTTTTAATAATTGCTCACTGGCTGGCCTCTCTCATGCCTTCCTCTCCCTTCACACCCTTTCCGTAACACTCTGCTATCTGGCCTCTGTCCACACTAATGCACCTCATGTGCTGATTCTTATAATACCAGAGCCTACATAGGTAGCGTCGTTTATAAAGCATTTTAAAAGCTTGCAGACATAATGTCAAAGGTGTGCCTCTTAGTTCCCTGCTGCTAAGGTTTGTCTGGATGGGGTATAATTTGAGACTACATTACTGTCACTATAAGTTACTTTCTGTAATTGAGTCCAGGTTTGTCTTTCAGCGCTAAAAATAGAAGTAAAGCAACAAATGGATTGTTTGCCTTGAAATTGCACTGTTAAGAAGTGTGATAATCAGTTCCAGAAAGGAGGGAGCAATTATGGGTGATTCTGATCTGGGACTGGCCCAGGGCTAATGACAATGAAGTGGGACCTGGCTCTATGACATAGCTGATTGAGAGCTAATGGGAATGAAATTCTTTTATCTATGAAGTCAGTTATCATCATTTCGAGAACAGCCCAGCGCTTAGGTGACTAAGTTCCCAAAAAACTCCTGACTTTGCTTACTTTATCTAAAACCTCCAGGTGTGCTTTATAAGCTTCTTAATAGATTTGCAGCCTCCAATTCAGGAGTCTAACTTTCACATTTGATGCCGTCTGCTGTCTGGACAGCCCCGAGGGACTCCTTGTTAAAATAACTCTGAAGCAGTAAAACCATATGTGCAGCTTTATGGTCCATGGAAGGAATTATAATAATTTAAGCAAGAAGTCTTGCTTCATGATGGCACGATAAGCTTCTGGGATCAGGGGGCCCTTATTTCAGAGGAAACCTCCTGCCCAGAGACAGCTGAATTTGGCTAACTATGAGCCGGCTGCTCCTCTGGTGTCAATGAATATTGTGACTTGGACAGAGCTGAGAACCAATTTAGGGGAAATCTGGTACCTCCCCCTTCCCCAGCCCAGCCATTGATTGTTGCTCAGCAACTGGCTAGAAACATCTCCCAAGACTTGTCATCCAGCCACTGCCCTTGTCACCTGACAAAATGGGTCTTTGCCCATGAAAGTTTATGCTCTATTAGTCTATAAAGTGCCACAGGACTTTTTGATGTTCTTGAAGATAAAGACTATCACGGCTACCTCTCTGATACCTGTCACCAACGAAATTCAAGCTTCTCCGCACCCAAATGTTAAGAGCACAAGCTGGAAACAGGAGGCAGCATTCAGTCACTTTATAGAGACCACATATGGCCCCAACCCAGGAATCTGGACCCTTGGACTGAAGATGTTATTACCCAGTAATGGGAAGCAATGAAAACAAAGGAGGTGAGGGGTAAAAAGCGCCAATGTCACCCTGGAGGTTTAACTTCTCAATCAGTGGCATGTAATATATGGCCCATGGGCTAAATGTGACTTGCCAAACATTTGGATCTGGTTTGCGGCCCACTGGGACCCTCAGGCAGACTCCCTTCCTGCCACCGCCCTAGGTGGCCACTGGGGCCATGCGCCTCTAGGCACTGTGGGAACCTCGCAATGCAGGGAGGACTTTGTATGTTGCCCTCTGTCCCCAGTTCAATCATTGCAGCTTCTAGACCCTGCACCCCAATCCCCTGCCCAATGTCACAGCCCCTTCCTTTACCCAAACTCCCTCTCAGACCTCACACCCTCTACTGCATCCCCAGTACACTACCCCAAGCTCCCTTCTGCACCCAGCCTCCCACCCAGACCCACACCCTCTCCAGTGAAAAGTGCAGCCCTTGACCACTTACCAAAAAGTATTGCCCCCCCGCCCCCGCTCTAAATGACAGCATAAGGCAATGCAGTCTAAAGCCTTGTCTACATTTCCCCTGGCCATCAACCTTGGTTATGCAACCTCAGCTACGTGAATAATGTAGCTGAAGTCAGCATACCTAGGTCTGATTTCTGTGTTGTCACTGCAGTAGGTCAACAGCTGAAGCTCTCCCCTTGATTTCACTTTCTCTTTTCATTCTGGTGGAGTAGCAGAGTCGATGGAAGAGCTATTGGCAGTCAATTTATCATGCCTCTACTAGACACACTAAATCAACCCCTGTTAGATTGATTGCTGCCTGTTGATCCAGCTCATGTGAAGACATGCCCTAAGTAGGGTGGTGGATACCAAAGATGATCTAGGTTCTAATCTTAACAATGCTATTGGGTTCGCAGTTTAGCTGCTTTTCTCCCTGTTTCCTTGTCTGCAAAATGTAAAAATTGATATTAATCTACTTCTGCTCATGGGTGAAATTTACTTAATACTGAGAAGGATGTGTGAGTAAGTGGTGCTTACAAGCTATCAACTGTAAAGTTGTCTTAGGAGGTGTGTATTAAACAGGAGTATGGATGCTACTCAGAATACATACTTGCTGTGTGACTGTAGCTAAGCCACTTTGTCCCTCTTTTGTTTATCTATGAGATGAGAGTTACAGAACAACCTGGTAAAGCACTTCTCAGTCCTTAGACAGAGCCGTTCTAAAGAAGCAAAGTAGCCAGAGAACTCACAGGTCTTTCTTTGGTTGAAGAGTGACTGTCTAGCCATCGCCACGCCGGCTGTGTGAGCCGCTTGCTTGGTTCACTTCCGCTGTCATTACCTTATATTTGCCACATCCCTGCGAGTGCCTGGGGTCATGAGCAATAGGATGTGACGTCACCCAGTGAGCCAGTCCAGAAAGCCTGTTGGTCTCCTTTGGTTTGCAGTAACATATAGGAGCCCCAGTTTTTGACTGTAGCCCGGCTGTGCTAGGCACTGTATGAACACAATGAAAATGATGCTGTCTCAGACTACTTTAATTCTAAATATCGTTGCTGCTCTGCACCACCATAGTTTCAAGAAACAGTTCAGCCTTCGGTCTCATGTCTAGTCCAGGGGTCAGCAAACCCCAGCAAGGGTGCCAAGAGAGGCAAGCGAACCAATTTTCATCGGCACACTAGGTGAGAGCTCAGCCCTGCCCTCCTCCCCCAGGCAGCCGGGAATGTCCTGCAGTGAACATGTATAACATTACAAATCATCGTGTTTGTGCTGTTTTTAAAATAGGGCTTACAAAAAGTAGGGTTTGATGTTATTTATTAAGAACCGTCTCATATTCACGCACACTGCGGCTCTTGAATTATTAAGTTTTTTACTGAATATGAAAAAAATGACTCTTCTTGCTATTCTGGTTGCCGACCCCTGCTTCAGCATACCTACCTCTCCCTCTATCTTACCTCTCCCCTGTTCTTTTCACCCGCATGACACCCTGCATCCAAAGAGCTCAATCATGAGCAAATATAGCCTGGCCAAACAGCCTTGTGAGGCGGGAAAATATCCCAGCCACCTGCCATATGTGAGAAAACCAATGCACAGAGTTGAAGCGACTTGCCAAATCTCCGGCAGAGTCAGGAATTAAACCCTGACGTCCAGTCCTGTACTTTCACCACTACACCATGCCACCCGTATGTCTGCCTGAATATTAGCAGGTTGATCCTAAAAGGTGCTGAGCGTTAGAATAAAATAGGTTACAGGGACAGATCATTAACAGATGTAAATCAGCACAGCTCATTACTTCAATGGGGCTAAACCCCTTCAGATAATCTGACAAGTGAGGTTTTGATTAATAATTTACAGCCTGCAAAATGTCTATATTTAGCAATTCTCCCATAAGGAGCCACCGAGGCTTAATCAGTAAGCTCTGCCTGTCCCGAAAGCAGCCCAGAGTTGGCTGATTCCATATCAGAGCCAGCCAGTGTATTAATCCCAGAGGTTCAATGTTTGTTTAAGATAAAATGTCCTCCCCAGAGATACGCAGACTAGTGCTCCTTTCTCTGCTGAGGGCATAAGAACCAATCAGAAAGCCTCCTTCTCGTGACTTTGCTTAGAGGTGGGATAAATGGAGGAAATGGCAAACAGATTGAAAACGAGGGGGAAAAATCCAAGAAATATTGATGTGGAAAGTAAGTGATGAGTGTGGGGTGGGGAGGAGACAATGCAATTCAGCAAGACGACCTTTGGGCTTAAGCCATTTCAAGCCCTTCTCATCAGAAAGCACTAAACTGGCCATGTGTCCAAGTGTCTGCTTATAAACCCCTAGTGGTACCAATTGAAATGGATTTATTTCGGGTTTTTACAGCAGTGCCTGGAGGCTCATCCTGCACCCAGCTAAGCACCGAACAAGCACAATGGTAGAGACAGCCTCAGGCCGGAAGAGCTCTTATGCCAAATAAAAGCAGGCAGAAGAAATACTGCTTCCATTTTACAGATGGGGAAGCTGAGGCACAAAGAGGCGAAGGGACTTGCCCAAGGTCCCTCCAGTGGAGCACAGACTGAATCCAGATCTCCCATAGCCCAGGCAACTGTCCTAACCAGCGGACTATCCTTCACCCAATTAAAGGATTTTCCCAGGGTCACAGAGGGGGTATGATAAAGCCTGGAACTTAACCTAGACATCCTCTCTTTCCCACTCTGATGCCCCATACACAGGATCATATTTCCCTTGGCGTCATTGTTAGAAAGTTTCTTCAGCTGAGAACAGATTCAACTGATTCATTTTCTCTCTCTCTCTCTCTCTCTCTCTCTCTCTCTCTCACACACACACACACACCCTGAAAAAAGATGCACCAATGCTTCCAGTGTGGTGGCGTTGTGGTGCTTCTGGCTGGACACACACACCATGGTTGGAATTTCAAGATAAGGCCCCCAGCTCTGAGAAAAGTGAAGACCTATGGTTCACATGGGGTTATCCCTCCACAGCCAGTTCTGTATCAGCTGTAAAGCAATTCCTCCTTCTCCTCCCACAGGCGTTCTCAGTAGCTTGTGTTGATGGCCTCCAAGTTGTAGGACACAACCCTCCCTCTGTGGGGAGGTACTTGACCCCACTCACTTGTTGAATGTTTTGAGGTTACGAGGAACCCAAGCTGGCCCATAAGTACATCCAGTCACGCTGAAATTATCACTTGAGTCAGTACGTGTTTGTGCAGCTGATTTGAAGGAGGAAATTGCTCTGGCTGTTTAGACTAGAATGGGATATTTCTTCAAGGGCTGCTGATATTTCCTGTTACTACAAAGGCCAATGTCAGGTGAAGAAGCCAGTGCAAAATCTACACAGTCGTATGTGACTCTGTACTGAGGACATTAGTGTTGCCTTCTCCTTTCTCATTTAATAAGCTGGCTGCGTGGTCCATGGAGATGAAAAAGGAATAATCACACCAAGGGATCTCCAGGAACCCACCTGGAAGCTATATTGGGTGGACCCACCAAGACCACAGTGGCCAGAAAGGCTACATCTGTTGATGCCCCTGAATGTTTAGGGGCAGTTCAACTTGAAAATTAGCTCCAAAGGTCCATCTAGTCCAATGTCCTGTCTTCCAGCAGTGGCCAAAGCCAGATGCCCCAGAGGGAGTGAACAGAACAGGTAATCATCAAGTGATCCCTCCACTTTTGCCCATTCTCAGCTTCTGACAAAGGCTACTGCTACTACTACTTAACCTTGTACTCCGCGTGGAGCATAGGTCACCTACAAGTCTCCTCCACTTCACTCTATTTTGGGACAAAACTTCTAGCTGGCTCCAGTTGCCATCCTTCAATCTCAATAGACCTTCTCCACATTATCCGAGGTCGTCTTCTTTTGTGTTTTCCTTGCAGGTTCTGTGTGAGAGCTTAACTGACTATGCTGGATGATGCTTTTCTGAGAAAACAAAAAAGCAGCCCAGTAGCACTTTAAAGACTAACAAAATAATGTATTAGGTGATGAGCTTTCATGGGGCAGACCCACTTCTTCAGACCATAGCCAGACCACAACAGACTCAATATTTAAGGCATGGAGAATGAAAAATAGTAATCAAGGTTGACAAATCAGAACAATTATTAGGTGAGCAAATCAGAGAGTACTGGGGCAGAAGCGTGGTGGGGGGAGTCAAAAATTAGATAAAGCAAAGTATCTAAAAGAGCCCCTATAATGAGCTAGAAAATTGTCGTCCCGTTTCAACCCACAAGTTAATATGTCGAATTTGAATATAACAGAGAGTTCAGCAGCCTCTCTTTGCAAATGGCTGTGAAAATTCCTTTCCAGTAAAACACAGACTTTCAGGTCATTAACAGAACTTTCCTGAGAGTGTGGCCTGGCCATCCCCTCTTTCTTCTATTGATTTGAATGTCAACTGGTTCTTGTCCTGCTCTGTTCCAAGGCTCCTCATTTGTGACAAAGTCTTGCCATTTGATGTGAAGGATGGACCTCAGGCATCTGTTTATGAATGTCTGTAGCTTGTGATTGGAAGACTTTTTAGTACACCAGGTCTCACATTCATACAAGAGCATGCTCTTTACACTTGTGTGGAAGAACTGCAGCTTCATCTTCACACATATTATTTGTAAACTCCATATAGGATGGAGAGTCTTGAATGCAGCTGTTGCTTTCCCTTTCCTGGCACTGATATCCTTATCTGTTCCTCCATCTCTGCCCATAATAGTCCGCAATTAGGTGAACTGCTACACATCTTCCAGTTCATCCCCCTCCCAATGTGATGGTGGTGTGGTTGGACTGGTTGATCCTCATTGTCTTGGTCTTTCCCTGGTTAATGCTCAGGCCAGTCATTAAGGCAGTTCTGTCTAGTGTTGTGACCTTTTCTTTCATGTTTTCATGTCAGTGTAAAAGGAGAGTATATTGTGAGCAAAATCAGTGTCCTCTAGCTGTTTGAAAAGTGTCCACTGAATGCGTTGTTGATGGACATCTGGGCTACGTCTACACGTGAAGCCTACATCGAAATAGCTTATTTCGATGTAGCAACATCGAAATAGGCTATTTCGATGAGTAACGTCTACACGTCCTCCAGGGCTGGCAACGTTGATGTTCAACTTCGATGTTGCGCAGCACCACATCGAAATAGGCGCTGTGAGGGAACGTCTACACGCCAAAGTAGCACACATCGAAATAAGGGTGCCAGGCACAGCTGCAGACAGGGTCACAGGGTGGACTCAACAGCAAGCCGCTCCCTTAAAGGGCCCCTCCCAGACACAGTTGCACTAAACAACACAAGATACACAGAGCCGACAACTGGTTGCAGACCCTGTGCCTGCAGCATGGATCCCCAGCTGCCGCAGCAGCAGCCAGAAGCCCTGGGCTAAGGGCTGCTGCCCACGGTGACCATAGAGCCCCACAGGGGCTGGAGAGAGAGCGTCTCTCAACCCCTCAGCTGATGGCCACCATGGCGGACCCCGCTATTTTGAAGTTGCGGGACGTGCAATGACTACACGGTCCCTACTTCGACGTTGAACGTCGAAGTAACGTGCTATCCCCATCTCCTGATGAGGATAGCGACTTCGACGTCTCACCGCCTAACGTCAAAGTTAACTTCGAAATAGCGCCCAACACGTGTAGCCGTGACGGGCGCTATTTCGAAGTTAGTGCCGCTACTTCGAAGTAGCGTGCACATGTAGACATGGCTCTGTTGTCCTGTTCATAATCCACTCCATTGTGATCAAGAACAGGAAAGGTGACAATAAGCAGCCATATCACTTTCCCAACAGTATGCTGAAGGATTCTGTCAAGACACCACTGTGAACAACTTGGCATGTCGAGGGATCAAATTTTGAATGAATCGAGTTAAGAATTTGGGATAGGATGCCATAGTGTTGCAGCAGTTTCCACAACATGTCTCTATCAATGCCATCTAAACCTTTTTTGAAATCTATGAAGGTTATGTACAGGGGGGAGTTTCACTTGAGTGACTGTTGTATGATCTCTCTAAGTTGCTATTTGTTCAGTACAAGATCTCTCACTTTGGAAGCTGGCCTGTTTTTCCCTGAGCTGTCTATCAATTTCTGTCTTCATTCTCTCTGAGAAAATCCTATTGAACACTTTTATTGGAATTAAACAAAAGCAAGGGGCACCTTTTCTACCCATCCCAGCTAATAGGTATTCATGGACCTATTCTCCATGAATTTATGTAGTTCTGTTTTGAACCCTTTTAAAGTCCTGGTCTTCAGAACATCCTCTCGCAAGGAGTTCCACAGATTGACTGTAGCATAAGAATTCCAGTGGTCCATCTAATTACGTATTCTTCAACTAAACAGAGGCCAAGGCTTGATGCTTCAGAGGAAAGTATCAAGGCTCCATAGTTACCTGTCATGCAATATAACATGGGTTTTGGGCCAGATGATGCACATTCGCGCTGGAGAGGGCAAAGTTTTTGGAGGTGGAAAGTCCTTCTATGTGCACAGCTTTATCCATTCCTGCTGGAAGCCTGTTTTATAGCCCACAGGTCCCTGGACATCAACAAACTCACGATGATATTGCAGGAATGTAGGGTGGGAGCTGAATCTTTCTCGGGGGTCGATGTGAGACTTTTGGCATGACCTCACATAGATACTTTCAACCACCACATAAACATGGTTCACCTTCCTGTCCAAGCTCATGGTGCACATCTGTGCCCTGAATTCTCCAGTAAAACCACAGAGCACACATCCACCCAGAATCACAGGGCTGGAAGGGACCTCAGGAAGTCATCTAGTCCAGCCCCCTGCTTCAAGCAGGATCAACCCCCACTAAGTCATCCCAGCCAGGACCTTGTCCAGCTGGGACTTAAAAACCTCAAGGGATGGAGAATCCATCACCTCCCTAGGCAACACATTCCAATGCTTCACCAGCAGCCTGGTGAAGTAGTTTTTCCCAGTATCTAACCTACACCTCTCCCTCTTCAACTTCTGACCATTATTCCTTGTTCTGCCATCTGACACCACTGAGAACAGTTTCTCACCCTCCTTTTTAGAGCTCCCCTTCAGCTGCTATTAAATCACCTCTAAGTCTTCTCTTCTGTAAACTAAACAAACCCAAATCCCTCAGCCTATCCTCATAGGTCTTGTGCTCCAGACCCTTAATCATTTTTGTTGCCCTTCCCTGAACCTGCTCCAGCAAATCCACATCCATTTTATACTGGGGTGCCCAAAACTGGACACAATATTCCAGATGTGGCCTCACCAGTGCCGCATAAAAAGGAATAACTACTTCTCTAGATCTGTTCGAAATTCTCCTCTTAATGCACCCTAGTATGCCGTTAGCCTTCTTGGCTACAAGGGCACACTGTTTACTCATATCCAAACTTTCATCCACCATAACCCCTAGGTCCCTTTCCATCGTACTGCTGCTGAGCCAGTCGGTCCCCAGCCTGTAACAATGTTTGGGATTCTTCCGCCCCAGGTGCAGGACTCTACACTTCTCTCTATTGAACCGCATCAGATTTCTTTTGGCCCAGTCCTCCAATTTATCAAGGTACCTCTGGATTCTCTCTCTACCCTCCAATGTATCTACCGCTCCCCCTAGTTTTGTGTCATCCGCAAACTTGCTGAGGGTGCAATCCATCCAGGTAATTAATAAAGATGTTGAACAACACCAGCCCCAGAACCGAGCCTTGCAGCACTCCGCTTGAAACGGACCGCCATCCAGATATTGAGCCATTGACCACTACCCGTTGGGCCCGACCATGAAGCCAGCTTTCTATCCATCTTATAGTCCAAGGATCCAATCCATATTTCCTTAACTTATGGACAAGAATGTTGTGGGAGACTGTATCAAAAGCCTTGCTGAAGTCAAGGTATATCACATCCACTGACTTCCCCATGTCCACAGAGCTTGTTACCTCGTCATGGAAGCTAATCAGATTGGTCAGGCAGGACTTGCCCCTGGTGAATCCATGTTGGCTACTTTTGATCACTTTCCCCTCTTCCAAGTGCTCCAAAATGGATTCTTTGAGGATTCCCTCCATTATTTTCCCAGGGATTGAGGTAAGGCTGACGGGTCTATAGTTGCCTGGATTGTCCATCTTTCCTTTTTTAAAGATGGGCACTACGTTTGCCTTCTTCCAGTCATCTGGAATCTCCCCCGATCTCCATGAGTCTTCAAGGATAATGGCCAAAGGTTCGGCAGTGACCTCTGCCAATTCCCTCAGTACCCTGGGGTGCATTAAATCCAGACCCATGGACTTGTGCACATCAAGTTTTTCTAGATAGCCAGAACTTGTTCCTTCCCCACAGATGGCTGCCCTCCACCTTCCCATACTGCCTCTTCTAAGACCGTCATGGGGAAGTTGACTTTGTCCGTGAAGACTGAGGCAAAAAAAGCATTGAGTACTTCAGCTTTACCTGCATCATCTGTCACTAGGTTACCTCCCTCATCCAGTAATGGCCACACACCTTCTCTGATAACCTGTTTATTGCTCACATGCCTGTGGAAACCCTTCTTGTTACTCTTCACATCCCTTGCCAGCTGCAGCTCCAATTGTGCTTTTGCTTTCCTGATTACTGCCTGGCATTCTCCAGCCATATGTTTATACTCCTCCTTAGTCAACTGTCCTCGTTTCCATTTCTTGTATGCATCCTTTTTGAATTTAAGCTGACTAAGGATTTCCCTGTTAAGCCAAGCTGGTTGCCTACCATGTTTGCATTTCTTACTATGCAGCGGGATTGTTTGTTCCTTTGCCTTCAGCAAGACTTCTTTAAAATGCTTTCAGTTCTCTTTAACTCTTTTCCCCTTCATCTTCGTTTCCCAAGGGATTCTGCTCATCCGGTCTCTTAGGGAGTCAAAGTATGCTCTTCTGAAATCAAGGGTCTGTATGTTACTGCTCACCCTTCTTCCTTTCGTTCGGATCCGGAAATCTACGATCTCACCCCTACCAAAACAAAGGACAATTCTCCCCTGGGACAGAGGATCAGAGAGCACTTGTCCCATGTGACAGAAAAATATTATTCATCAATGTTGATAAATGAAAAGTAATGCATACAATAGAACTGTAAGAGACATGCACTCAAGTTGCACGTGACCTGGGTTAACGTGACTCTGAGTGAGGGGACACTGGCACCTGACTCCGGGTTGCCTGCTACTCTGGGGACCAGGAAACTGACCAGCACAGAAATACTGGTCAGTTTCCTGCCTCCCCTGCAGGGCAGGCAGCCCAGAGCCAGGCCCCAGTTCCCTGTCACTCAGAGGAGTGGAGAAACTGACCAGCGCTGCTGTGCTTGTCAATTTCCCAGCTTCTGTCAGGGGCAGCAGCAAAGGGTCAGGTTGACTCTGGGCTTCCACCCCTGACAGGAGCAGGGAAACTGACCAGTGCTGCTGTGGTGGTCAGTTTCCCGGCTCCCCAAGTTATGCAAACTTTGACATATATGGGGTTGTGCAAGAACGCAACCTCCATGTAAACCAGGGGTTTACTGTACTGTACTCCACATAACCCCAACTGTATGTATGAAATGAAGAGGACTCAGTTAGCTGTTACCACTCAAGAGAGAGATCTTGGAGTCATCGTGGATAGTTCTCTGAAAATATCCACTCAGCGTGTTGCCTCAGGGGAAAAAAAGGGCAAACAGAATGTTAGGAACCATTAAGAAAGGGATAGAGAGTAAGACAGAGAATATTTTATTGCCTCTGTATAAATCCATGGTACAGTCACATTTTGAATATGGCATGCAGATATGGTCACCTCATTTCAAAAAAGATATCTTGGCCTGGAAGGAAGTTCAGAAAAGGGCAACAAGAATTAGAGGTATGTAATAGCTGCCATATAAGGAGAGATTAGTAAAACTGGGATTTTGCAGCTTAGAAAAAAGATGACTAAGGGGGAATATGGTAGAGGTCTGTAAGGTCAAGACTGGTGTGGAAAAGCTGACTAAAAAAGAGTTATTTACTCTTTGCCACAACACAAGAACGAGGGGTCACCAAATGAAATTAATGGCAGCAGGTTTGAAACCAACAAGAAGTATTTCTTCCCACAGTCAACCTGTGGAACTCCTTGCCAGAGGATGTCATAAAGTCCAAGACTATAACATGGTTAAAAAAGTAGATAAATTCATGGAGATTAAGTCCATCAATGGATACTAGCCATGGTGATCAGGAACAGAATCCCTAGCCTCTGTTTGACATAAGCTGGCAATGGGCAGCCAGGGTTAGATAACCTGATGGCTACCTGTTCTGTTCATTCCTCTAGGGCACCTGGCATTGGCCACTGTCCAAAGATAGAATACAGGGCCAGAAAGATCTTTGCTCCTACTTGGTATGACTGTTCTTATGTAGATTTTAGTCACCTTACTGCACTATTAGAGTATGCTCAGATATTGCAAAGATGACAGCAAGGTAAGAACCTATGTAGATCAGCTGATGAAGGAACTGAATTCCCTTTTTCTATTGGTAGCTAATTGGAATTGTGTATCCAAATCCTTTAGGTGGTTTTTAAGGTCTCCACCTAAAATTCTTATTATTCCCTCCCCACCATATGGATACTGATCCAGATGGCACCAGGCTGTTTCAATCTGCTAATCAGTATCTGCTCCAGTATCTGCAATTCTGCATCCAAGTTCTGTTCATTCTCCCTATTCCTGAAACAGGAAAAAAAAAATCAAGATTGATTTCTGTTGTCAGCAAAGGGTCTATTCCTATCTCCTATCAGAGAATCCTTAGAGGGTACAAATGTAATTAAAGGAATAACAATGATAAATTCATCATCATTTGATGGCTTCACATTGATCATGGATGACTCTCTAATCGAGAAGCTGCAGTTGAGTTCAAGCATAAGTTATTGGACTCCATAGAGTTCATGTATGTGGCAGGAAAGAGTAATTCCCTTCCCTGCAGAAATTATTGGGTGAATGCAAGAGGCCAGGTTAGATGATGTCTCTGGAATGAGCTGGCCTTAGAAGCTATGAGACACATTAGAATTGTTTGCATTAATGGCCTTCTCCAAAAAAGTAAATGGGAAGACTCCCCCTGACTGCAGAAAGGGTCTGGATCAAGCGCTTACTGAACCTCTTTTGTCAGCAGCTCACACCAGTGTTGTTGTTATTGGAACAATAACAGCCGGAGATCTCATCTGATACCTAGGGTCCCATTGTGCTAGGCCCTGTACATACATCCAGTGAGAGATTTCCCTCCCCAAAGCACTTATGATCTAAACATACAAGATAAACATTGGTTTCAATGGAAGGTAAGACCAGCACAAAGAGGTGAAGTGACTCCCTGAAGGTGAGGGGAGTTAGCTGAGCACACCCAGGCCAATACTCTACCTAAATCACCTGCTACTGTCTGTCATAAGATATTTGCCCATGTCCTCATATTGCCCCTATAATATACCACCCAAAACATAAATAATGCTACCCAACACTCTGTGAGGGAGAGCTCTGCTACTATCTCCATTGCACAGATGGGGAAACTGAGGCAAAGAAGGATTAAGGCCCAAATTTGCAAGGGTATTTAGGCTTTGGAGGAGGGCACTAAAATTGAGGAGCCTGAATTAAATCAAAGAATACAGGTCCAGCATCACAGAAGAAGTCTATGGCTGAGCTGGGAATTGAATTTGACATCATTAGTTCACATCCAATGACTTAACTACTAGACCAGGCATTCTAATAATTATGGGCATCTCTATTGTACAGATAGCGAAAGTGAGGTACGAAAAAGTTCAGTGACTTTCGAGAGACCACAGGAGAAACAGCAGAAGCAGGAACCAAAGCTATCTGGTCCCGATGTCCCTAGGTCCTTCATGGAAAAAATGGAAAGACAATGTGGGGAATGAAGTGACATGGCTGGGAAAATTAATAAATGAAAATGGGATAAATGTCTGGCATCAGCTGTAGGGAAGGAAACTCCAAGGTGACACCAGGTACTAAGGAGATGGTGGGAAGCCAAACATTTAATGAAGACCAATGTTACAAGTGTGTTCATGGCATCCTTCCCTTGTGACTTTTCCATGACCGTGAACATGGGTGTTCCCGCAGCAGCAAGTGAAAATATTTAGTCTGCTGCAGCAGGGAATGTTTGGGAAGGAGATAGGAAGCCCTGCATTCCTCTAACCTCACAGTCAGGTCCACCCCACATTCTCTGGTCTCTTGCCAGTGCTCAGCCTGCTTCATTCTGGGATTTTTGTTTTTTGTTTTTTTTTGCTAATTTCCCTGTCTTTCATTTCTCACCAGAGCAGAATGACAGATGACTGTGATCCTGATCTCAGTGAGATAGGTAACAATAGAAGGCAGAGGTACGAGCTGTCTCTGAAAAGAGGTCAAAGAGTTCTGGAAAGGGATATAAATCCTCAGCACCTGATAATTCACTACCTTGCAGGGTCATTTATGCCTCTCCAGACCCTCTCCTTTTTCTGTTTAGATTATAAGATCTGGCAGCTCAAAAACTCTCTTACTAGGTATTGGCACACAGAATAATAGACCCCTGATCTTGCTTTTGGCTTTTAAGCATTGCTGTAATACAAATAATGAATAACTCATGTGCAAAGTAGGATGTTACCAGTGCCCTTTTCAGGGGGAAAAAAAAAGTCCGTACTGAGCCAGCTCTCTGCTCCTCACTCTCAGCCAATCCCATGGCTGGGGCTTCTGAAGTGCCAACACTCAGTACCAGCAAGTACTGGCACAAAAAAAGCACTGGGTGTTACCATTCTGATCTGGTAGCACATGGCAAGTGCTGCACAGGTAAATAGTAACACACATTACAAGGTGGTAGAGAACTGGCAAGTTTCAGGATTAGGGAAATGGGGATCTCTAGGGTGAGATCTTAGCCCTCCTGAAGTCAGAGAAGTTTTGCTATTGGCTTCATTGGGGCTAGAATTTCATCCCTAGTTTACAGAGTACTGGGATGTTTAACTAAGTAAAAGACAGAAAATCTTTTACCCTGTTCCTTGGTGTATGATACGGATCATTCCCCTTTTGACAACTCTTTGCATATTTTGCGTGGCAGGGCCAGGATGGGGGGTCCCTCAAAGGGAGCCCAAACAAATAGAAGGGCCTGTGGGACAATCACAGGCAGCTGGGTGGGAGATGGCTCAGCTTAAGTGGGGGCCAGCTGACTCCATGACTGGGCTAATAAGAGGTCTTTGAAAACCCTGTGCAGTGGTAAGGCTGGGGAGGGGGTGTGAGATGTGAGTGGGGTAATAGGAGAGCAAGTTTGAGAGGAGCAGGAACACCAGAGACTGCAGAGGGAGAGTGGGAGCTTCAGTGGAGTGAGAGTGAGGACCTGTGACTGCTATGGCTTGGAGAAGGTACCAAGGGGAATTGTCTGGGGAAGTGGCCCAGGGAGGACAGCTGCTGTGGCACAGACTATGGGAGTCAGCTCCTCTCACTAGCAGCCACATGTGGTCCCTGGGTGGGACCTGGCATGAGAGGGAATGAGCTGGGTTCCCCCCAGACCACCTCTTGCCCCAGTGAGGGTATCTGGGCCCTTGAGTGGGCCCACTGGCCTGAACAGAGGCCAGAGACTCAGGAATAGGGCTGACTGTCACATTTGGAAGAGAGAGGTTTTTTTCTAGAGTTGAGTGAGACTTGGGTTGTCTGTTCTGTAGGCATTTCCACTGTTTCAAAAAAGTTATGTGCTGAAACAGACATATTTTCCCATAAAATGACCACTGGGGGAAGGGGAGAACTTGATAAAAATGTTTTGTGGCAGTTTGGATGTTCTCAAATGGTATGCACTCTAACTTTTAATAGAGGGAAATGAAAAGTTGCCTTCAAAAGGGAAAACTGAAATGTTCTGATATGAGAAGGCTGTAACACCTTTGGCCTTGTGAGAACACCTTGCTCTACTTTTCTGAAGAAAACATTTTGCTTTGGCCCAAATGGCATTTTCAGATGGAAAAATGTTGGGGTGGAAATTTTCTAACCAGCTCTGTTGGGCCTGTGTCCAGCAGCTGTCTCTCCCTAAAGACCACTCCATTCCTTTGATACACCCTTTTGATGGCCAACCTATTCTCCAGCTCTCCTCCTGAGACCCTGGGAGCTCTTCAATCCACTGAGGCCAATGGTTTGAGAATTTAACTACTGATTTTGGGTGCCCAGCCTCAGATATATTCAGGGGCCCTGGCCTCAGGAGGCAAGTGCTGAGCACTGTCTAAAAAATGAGCCTTTTTAAGGCATTTCAGTCTGGGTCCTTAAAATCTCTGGTCTCCTCAGAAAATCTTGCCCTATGGATTTTCTAGTTTCTGGACATCTGGATGATTTTCCATGGTGTTTCCTTGAGGAAAACAGACTAAAAGGGTTGGGGTTTGCTGATGGCCAATAAATGGATGCCAACAGGCCAAAATCTGGAATCCCTGCATCAGCAAAACTCCCTCTTCATTCAGTGGTAATGCCTGCTGAATGTAAGGACTCAGGGCCCAATTCTCCTCTCCTTTAGCATCATAAGGCTGGAAGAGACCTCAGGAGGTCATAAAGTCCAAATGTCTGCTCAGAGCAGAACCAACCCCAATTAAATTGCCCCAGCCAGGACTTTGTCAAGATGGGACTTAAACCTCTATTGTTGGAGATTCCACCAAGTCTGTAGGTAACACATTCCAGTGCTTTGCCAGCCTCCTGGTGAAATAGCTTTTCCTAATATCCAACCTAGACCCCTCAGTGCAACTTGAGAACATTGCACCTCATTCTGTCATCTGTCACCACTGAGAACAGCCTCTCTCCATCCTCTTTGTAATTCGCCTTCAGGTAGTTGAAGGCTGCAATCAAATCCTTCCTGGCTCTTTTCTTCTAGGCACTAAATAAGCCTAATTCCCTCAGTCTCCTCATAAGCCATGTGCTCCAGCCCCCTAATTTACATTGCCCTCTGCTGAAGTCTCTCCAATGTGCCCATATGCTTTTCGTAAAGGGTAGCCCAGAACCTTTTGTAACAGGAGGAAGAACCCTTACCCTGGTGTAAATCAAGAGTAGCTTCATGGTACTGAATGGCATTGGGCTAGAAATTTGAGAATTAAGCCATTTGTTTCCCTCCTCACTGCAACCTCCCATTCCAGCCACAAACCTGTTGAATAGTAACAGAGGAAGCCGTGCTAGTCTATACACTAGCAAAACAAAAAGCAGCCAAGTAGCACTTTAAAGACTAGCAAAATGGTAAGTTAGCGCTGATGGAATCCGTGTTGCCTTATTTGCTCTTCTGTGGTTAGGGGAGGGAATTCCCAGGAAAGCAGCAGTCACTGGGGCTGGGGGGGAGGAGCTGAAAGAAGGCAGAGGTCCATGCAGAATGCTGTGGAATTGCCAAGTTTGAGTCTATCTCCTAGGATTCACTGGTTCTCAGTCCCCATCTCTGGCTTCTTCCACAGGGAGGGGCAAGCTCCATACCTCAGACAGAAGAATATGCAGAATGCTCTGGCCACACCCTAGAGAGACCCATGGGGACACATTAAGGCACAGGAAAGTTAAGGGACTTGCCCAAGGTCACACAGGAAGCTGCCATAGTCAGAAATCAATCTTCCCACTCCCCCTCCTGTTCCTTAACCACAAAGCCGAGTTTCTGCTGTCACCTGTTCTACACAATGCACAGTGGCTGAGGTTGGCCCATGTTTGAATGGATAGCTGGTTTTTGTTTCCCCTGCAACATCCATTGGCTATAAATGGCAAAAGTGAACTAATGGGTTTAATGCCCATTTTATCATTCTCAGCTGATAGCTCCTGCTGGTAGGAGCTAGGCAAGTCACACGTTGAACTTACATTTAATATAATAGCTGTTTTACAGGCCCTTTTTAGCTTTGCTGCAGAGAACAAATGGAAACACATCCACCTCTCATTTCCTCTTTCCCATGAACTGTCAGTCTCATCTGGTTTGGCATTTGGATTGAATAATGTATGTTAGTCACAGTTTAATGCTGCTACTGTTTGTTTTACAGCTGTGGATGTGTATGCACAGTACAGCATCCTGGACAGTAATTCAGTCACAGGAGCACAGTGCTAATCAGCAAGGGGCCTGAACCTGCACTTCTGTAGCAATTAATCTTCAGCTCAAACCAACTTCATAAGCTTGTGCAGCTGAGGGAGGAATCATTCATGGTTCAGGTGGTTTCAGGAGACCCACACTCAACTCCTGAGTCTATCCAAGATTATTTACATTATTCAAGTCACTAATAACTCCTACTGCAATCAAAGCACCATTTTGCTAGGTGCTGTACAAATACCTAAGAGATCATCCCAACAAGTTTGCATCTAAATAGACAGAATAGATAAAGGGTGGAAGAAGCAATTTGTTAGTCTTGCCATTATGCAGATGGACAGCAAGTCACAAATAGAAGAAACTACTTCATTTCTGGCCTTCAGTTGTATGAGTGACCCACAAGATTAAGTGACTTGAGTAAGGCCACTCAGGAATTCTGTGGCAGAGGAAACCAAAGTCATATTTGAGTCCTGCACTGGTACTGGGGGACAACCAATTTTCCCGTTGCTACCATTTGTAACTTTCACTGTGATCCTGAGCAAGTGTAACTGTCCACAGGTAAATTAGAAGCTGGAATCTCTGAAGCTGAGTGCCAGTATCTCTACAGCTTGAGCTGAAGACCAAATGGCTCTTAGCTTAGGCGACAGAGGAGGCTTGTTCTTTCTCTTTGACATGTTCTAGGTGCCACTACATGGGACAGTGAACCATGCATAGGTGCATGGGTTACACATGCCATTTGACCTTCCTGCACCACATCTGCAGAATGGGGATATGGTAGTTTTTGTCAGCCTTTACCATGAGCTCTGTGCTACTGGTATGTGAATAACATTCATATTTGGGGTTCATACTGAATCTTGTCAACAGAATGTGTCTCTTTAACCAATCAGGTAGGTCAGGCATATGTTTTAAAGTCCTTTGAGCGATACTGATGGAAAATGCAAGATAAGAGCTAAGTTTTATTATCCCTGTTGTAGGGGGGTGGTATGGTAGATAGTCTAAGACTTAACTTTGAGTCAGAATGTTTCACTGATTTGTTTTTATTATAGATGCAATGTGATTTTTTTTTTTTGCATTGCTAGTACTAAAAGGTTGTCATCAAATCACCAGCTACAGACATTCATAAACAGATGCCTGAGGTCTCGCCTTCACATCAAATGGCAAGACCTCACAAATGAGGAGCTTTGGAACACAGCAGGTCAAGAACCAACTGAGTCAAATCAAGAGAGGAAAGTGGGGATGGCTAGGCCACACTCTTAAAGCATCATCCAGTATAGCCTGTCCAGCTCTCATATGGAAAATACAAGAGGAAGACAAAAAAGCAGTCAAGTAGCACTTTAAAGACTAACAAAATAACTTATTAGGTGAGCTTTCATGGGACAGACCCACTTCTTCAGACCATAGCCAGACCAGAACAGACTCAATATTTAAGACAAATCAGAAAAAAATTATCAAGGTGAACAAATCAGAGCAGGGGGTGGGGTCAAGAATTAGATTAAGACAAGTATGCAAAAGAGCCCCTATAGTGTTCCAGAAAACTTGCATTCCAGTTCAAATCCCTCCTCTGGTTTGCTCACAATTGTTTCTTCTGACTCGTCCACCTTGATTACTATTTTTGGTTCTCTGGGCCTTAAATGCTGAGTCTGTTCTGGCATGGCTATAATCTGAAGAAGTGGGTCTCTCCCACAAAAGCTCATCATCTTAATACATTACTTTGTTAATCTTTAAAGTGCTACTTGACTGCTCTTTGGTTTTGATAATGTATGTAGACTAGCACGACTCCCTCTCTGTTACTAATCAACAAGCGGAAGACCTTGGACAACATGGAAAGTCTGAGACTGCAGGCCAAGTCTTGGGTACTCCTGGAGTCAGCTACAAGTTTTGTCCCTAGATGGAGTGAAGTGGAGGAGACTGGTACTCCAGATGGAGCATAGGTCATCTACAAGGGTTAAGTAGTAGCAGTAGTGGTGGTACTGAAACCTCTTTCTCTGAGGTACTGAGGCCAAACACCAGTCTGCTTGTGAGACCCCACAAGTGAAATGAAATAAGTGCCCAGGGAAAGTGACCAGTCTCAATGTACTGTCCAAAGCAGAAATGACAAAAGACCCAGATCGTAAAAACCCTCTGTCACTGTTGATCGACAGTGTTATTTTAGTAACTTGGACACAACTTTGATGTTTCTCTTCCTAAAACTCAGCCTAATGTCTCCTTTAAATGTTCTCTGCTGGATCTTCAGCTGATGTCATTTGGCATTACCCCATTTATCCTCAGCTGCACTGATTTACACCAGCAAGGATCTGGCCCCACTGACATCAGCTGCAGGTTTTGGCTGGCTAGGGTAAAAAAATCAGCCACCTGAACTGCAGAAGCAGCTTGCTCCAATGTGTATTCTGACTTGAAAACCTTCTTTTTACAAAGTTGTTAGTTCTAAAATGGGGGCAAATCAAGGGTGATGGGTCCTGGTTTATTTTATTGAGGAAAATGCTGGTAAGACACACTGCAGCATTTGTGGCTTTGCGCAGCTGGAAGTCATATGTTGCTGCTGCTGCTGCTTCACTTCAGTGTGCTTTAGTAGGAAAGTGGATTTGAAAACTTCACTACTTTTCTCTCAAGGCTGTGTGGGTGCTGGCGGAGGGTCTTCTGTGAAAGGTACACAGCAAGCCTGGCTCTTCATTCTCCTGCTTTTCACGTCAAAACACCATCTATCCAGCTTTGTTTAGAATCAATCAGCTACAGCTTATTAGCTGTATGCTCCACTAACTGCAGGAGATCTCCAACTAAGTTCAGAGCCCTATTGTTCCAGGCATTTACTTCAGAGGAGCGCAGTATGGACAACTTTTTTCACTAAAAATGCAGAATTGGGGAATTTGACATGAATGACTTCAGCTCTGGGCCAGTAGCAGCCCCCTTATCACTTTCACCTCTGTAGCTAGGGCATTCAGGCAGGAGAACTAGGTTCATCTCTCTGCTTGGCACCAGCCCCATAACACTGTACGCTCTTCTGCTTTACTGACACTTCAGGTTTGTTTTGCCCTTAACTCATTCTTCAAATTGCTTTGTGAATTGGCCATTGCTCTAAACAATCAGTTATTCACACAGGCTTACTGCTCATACATGTGGCAAAATCCCATCCCCCTCTCAAAGGGCATACATCCTAAAGCGGGGCTTAACTTTTTTCCATTTGCAGACACTTAAATTTTGAATGGAGGTGCAGACTCCTGAAATCTTAGACACAATCTGTGGATTCCCAGGGGTAAACCCTTGACCTTAGACAGAGGGAAAGAGAAGCACAGGCGGAGTTTCCGAAGGTTGTAAAGGCAAGGAGAACCAATAGCTCCTAATTTTTAACTGACTAGCTCCCCACTGTCTTCATACAGTAAGCTAGTGCCCCGGAAGTAAAAGGGGTTCGTGGGACAACTGGTGGACGGAGACAAGCAGCAAGCGTAAAAAAGAGCTTTATTAATAATAGCTTAATCAATGTTAGGAGGGGGATTACAGGGGAATACCTAGCGCTCTCTAGCCATCTATCCTAATACGATGGCAGGAGATGGACAGCGGAAAGCCTGAACTGGCGGGGTGGTTACCCAACCGCAGATGGCAAGCAGAGCTCACACCAACATCTAGCCGAAAGGGTCCGGACTCTTTCAGCTGGAGGAACAACGATTCGAGCTGGCTGATGGGCTTGTCAAGGTGCACGTCTCCAATTTGGGAGGGGGAGTTAACTTTTTATTGGGGTTTGGACATGGAAGCAACCCCTGGGCCAATGGCAGTGCGTTGTGCCCTTTAGGAGCTTTTAATGCTTGGTGGCGGGGGGGGTCTCACTTCTACATATGTGGCTGAGCCCTTAGCTCCCTGTGGGGTGGGGGGTGTCAATTCATGCTGGATTCTGACTGGGTAGCAAAACCTTGATCATGCACAGGGTGCACACAGGCCACGGCTTGCAGTGCTGTCGTGGTCAGGCCACAAATGGCTGTGCCTGTTATCCACCCCTTTGCTTACGTGGACAACCCTTTGATGCGGTGTTGCCAAAGGTGGCACCTATAAGAGGCTGCAGCTCAAGTGAAGGACTGAGCAATGTGCGGAGGAGAGTTATCAGCTGTCTTACCTGATGGTGTTTTCAGCACAAGAGACAGACTACTACGAGGGCGCCGCTCACCGAGCATACTAGGATGATAAGCATGAGTAACCAGGGCCAGATCCAGGGAGAAGAGTTGTGCTGGGAGACAGAGCACACAGCATTACACCACCTACAGAGGATGGAGATGGCCAAGTGGTCTTGGATCTGCTCGCCAGGGCCTGTGCTATTGATATATTGGCTGACCCCATGGTGTGGGAATTAGAGGAAGAAGCATTGGCCAGTTGGGCACAAAAGGAAGGAGGGTTGGAAGCAACGGGGGACAGTGGAGAAGTACAATTAGCAGGGGAAGAAGTGGAAAAACTGCCTAAGGACATGACGGAAGGGGGCGTAGGAGACTGGGCCATAATTTCCTTACCTTGGGTAGGCAACACGATATACTGGGCACTGTCTCCTTCCTGCGTACAGCTGGGGCCTCTAGGATTATATTGACCACCTCAGTGATAGGGAATGAAGCCCCACAACCGCCTAGTTGCACAGCAACAACTACAGGTGCCCCCTACCAGTCGAGGATGAGGCAGCGACGTATCCACGGCCACAATTCCACTTCCTGCCAAGCGGCTGGTTGCTGCCACCCCTTGGTGTGCACGCTACACTGGGCAGGCAAGTCCGTTTCCTGGGGCTAATAGGTATAACCAACCCATTGTTGGTGCCGAGGCTGGGTAGGCCTGCGGAAAAAACTCAGTGCCATCTAGGTGACTAGCCAAGTGGCTGGGAAAGCTGACAAAACAGGGGCTGGGGGGCAGACCGCTTCATAAATGTTGGGGACATCATGGCCTACAATGGTAATGGGGACTAACCAGTTAGTCATCAAGCCCCTAGTGGTACCTTATCCTGTAGAAACCACCCGAGAATTGATGGCCCCCCTGATAACAGAGGGACCCCCTTCCTCCAGCCCCAGGCCACGGGTTCGATTTACAGAAGGTTCTGCTGACCTGGCTGGGGGAAAATGGAAAGGGCAGGCGGCTGCTATTCACACCTCTGACAGTCGCACTGTCACCCAGCAGGGTGAGGGCAGCGCCCAAACCATGGAGCTCTTGCCTGTATGCCTGGCATTCCAAAATCAGGCACTGGTGGTTCACACCGATTCATGGGCCATCTACGCAGGTTGTACATGTTGGCTCCCCACTTGGCAGGCTCGAGACTCTACCACCAGGCTGGGGGACATGTGAGGTCACCCCCTGTGGAAGGAAATTTGGGATTATACCCAGACTATCCCCTGGCAGGTTGGACATTTGGACGCCCATAGCCAGTGTACCACTCTGGAAGCCCAGTGGAATCACAGGGCAGACTAAGCGGCCATGCCACTCCTTTTATGGAGGCTCACACATAGGCCTTGGGTCACTGGCTCCATGAACAGGAAGGCCACCCAGCTGCACAGCCACTCATCTACTTAGCAGCAGAACGCCAAATCCATTTGCCCAGGGAAATAGCGCAGGGCATAGTCCGAAGTTGCCCCATCTGTGCCCGGGTGGGATCGGCAGTTGCAGGGCAGCCCGCGACCCCCGCATGGCACACTAGGCAAATCGACTATGTCAGGCCCTTGATCCCCACACCCTGGCGAAACCGCTACCTCCTAGTCATGGCTAATGTCTGTACCACTCTCACCGGGGGCAGCAGTTTTGTCTGCTCTCAAGTCCTGGTTTGCCACCTTTCCCCTTCCCAGCCACATCAAGTCACACAGCGGCTCACACTTTCAAAATCGGGAGGTGCTCCAGTGGGCCAAGGAGTGTGACATGAAGCCTGTTGCTAGGGGGTGCTGTGGTCATGGGGATATTTTCCTGAGGTAAAACTGAGTTCTTGCTTGCAGGCCCAGCCTTAGAGCAAGGAGAGCAAGATGGTAACCTTGGGCCCCATGCCTTCAGGTCCCCACATTATAATTAACTATAGCATTCACCACCCACTAGATAGGCCCCACTGCCAGCTTACCACCTGGGGCCCTGCCCATGGGCTGGGCTTTCCTGGGCCAGCTCTGGTTGCTTGTGTTGATTTAAGATCCCACAGCACTTTCTGTAAGCATGAGGGACATGAACAATTAACCTGGATAAATTCCAACTTGGATGGTTCCATTCCCAAGCATTGTTATAGGCTGGGAACCAGCTGGCTAAGCAGCAGTACAGTGGAAAGGGACCTAGGGGTTATGGTGGATGAAAGGCTGGATATGAGTAAACAGTGTGCCCTTGTAGTCAAGAAGGTTAATGGCATATGAGGGTGCATTAGGAGGAATATTTCGAGAAGATCTAGAGAAGTGGTTGTTCCCATCTATTTGGCACTGGTGAGGACACATCTGGAATATTGTGTCCAGTTTTGGGGCCCCCGTATAAAAAGGATGTAGATTTGCTGGAGCAGGTTCAGTGGAGGGCAACAAAAATGTTTAAGGGGCTGAAGCACATGACCTATGAGGATAGTCTGAGGGATTTGGGTTTGTTTAGTTTACAGAAGAGAAGACTTAGGGGAGATTTCATAGCAGCCTTCAACCTCCTGAAAGGCAGATCTAAAGAGGATGGTGAGAAACTGTTCTCAGTGGTGTCAGATGGCAGAACAAGGATTAATGGTCTGAAGTTGAAGAAGGAGAGGTGTAGGTTGGATATTAGGAAACACTACTTCACCAGAAGGGTGGTGAAGCACTGGAATGTGTTGCCTAGAGAGGTGGTGGATTCTCCATCCCTAGAGGTTTGTAAGTCCCAGCTTGACAAGGTCCTGGCTGGGATGACTTAGTGGGGGTTGATTCTGCTTGAAGCAGGGGCCTGGACTAGATGACCTCCTAAGGTCCCTTCCAGCCCTCTGATTCTGTGATTCTATGATTCTTCTCCTTAAATTCATTCTGCACTTTCAATTGACTAGAATAGTTTTCACTTCCTGCAGTCACGGATTATACAGGGCTGATGGCTGGCTCACTCTCTGCTAGCCCATCATAGTGGGATCTAAAAATGGTGATTCTAGATTGCAGGCTCCCAGGGACCATCTTTTTACTCAGTGTTTGTACAGCCCCTAGCACAGTGGGGCTGTGGTGCATTACACCTACTGCAAGAGGCTCTGGAAATAATGATACTATGTTAAAGAGCTTCCACATTTCACTCCAAGGTGCCTGGATTTCACCAATGCACACGTGAAACCCATTTGTAGTTAGTAGAGCAAGTAAGCTGAGAAAACATCTTGGGATCCTATGGAATTACAGATTATATAAACCAAGCAGTCCTGTAGCACATCAAAGACTAACAACTTTATTTATTAGGTAATGAGATTTCATGGGTAAGAGCCACTTTATCCGATTTGGAGCAGACAATCTGATGAACTCGGTTTTACCCATGAAAGATAATATGCTCCAGATCTGATGAAGTGGGACTTACCCACGAAAGCTCATTACCTAATAAATTAAATTGTTTGTCTTTAAGGTGCTGCACGACTGCTTGGGGTTTCTGAAGCTACAGACTAACACGGCGACCCTCTGAGATTATACAAATATCCAACTTCTTTTTCTTATTATTTTCACATGACTCTGCTGTTGGGATTTTCTCCAAGGCCCTCTCCACCTTGCCCAATTTGGGGAGACAATTTCATCCCATTCCCCAGAACCCAAGAAATCTGTTCAAGTACAAAGGCATCATTAAGGTTTCTTGTTGGCATACGCTCATACTACACTTGAGTGGATTGGGTTCAAGTGTCATGGGTGGGTACAGGGTATACCACACATCCAACATACATAATTGTGCCTCATCTTATCTCTACACAACACTATTGGTTAATACATCAGATAATTAACTTTATTATGGGCCTACTCATTTTGGTAAGCAATCCACAAGCTCCAAAGTATGTTAGTGAGAAATGATGCATCTGTGAGGTGATCACTCATTATTCGTCTATTTCTTTATCTGCTAACCTCATGTCGTTTGCCAGGCCCCATGTGAGTTGATGCTTTGTCCATTGTTAACATCTCTGTCCTTACTTCTTCTCCTTCTTCTTGCAACATTCAGGCTAGACTTAGAAACACTGCCTGAGATTTAAACATCAGGCATTTCTGAGGTTGGCTGCAGCATCCCCCCAAGGCTTAATCACAGCAGCATTTTGCGACTGCTTTATCCTTGACAATTCATCTGTGGCAATTAAGCTCAAACTTACTATTGATTGATAGGCCCCTGTGATTTCATTTGCCTGTGGCATGCAAATAATGCTGTTTTATCAGCTTGTTCCTCTTAGAGTGTTTAGTTAGAATATTTCATAAACCAAATTTACATAAACCTCACACTGTAGAGCATTTTTGTGGGAAAGTGCTAATGACCCTGTCAGAATCTCCTGCACATTAGAAATGGGCTAGTTTGCGTCATTCTGCTATTTTAACTTGGTAAGGGTTGTGAAAAATGCCAGGTATGTGACGTCTGCAACCTCCCTTAGTCACCAGAGACGCAGTTTGGAGTAAGTCTTGATTGCTTTATGGTTCCAGATGAAATCCCTGATAATGTCTGTGGGGGGGCGGGGGGTGGGATGGGTTGTGTTTTGCTTTGAAATTTGTTGTCCATTGGAATCTAAAGCTCACCTGCCAACCTCATGTCTCTGCTTAAACTGGTCTTAAGAAAGTGGGAAGAGGGGACTGGCTTAGGCCTAATGAGACCCCAGTTCAATTTCTTTGTGCCCTCCTAATGGCTCAGAGACTAATGCACCCACCTGAGGAATGGGAGCTGCAGGTTTGAGTGCCTGTCCCAAGGAATGGCTTTGATCCCAGCTCTCCCTTCCCATGGCTGAATGCTCTCCTGAGCACCATGTTTCAGGGAAGATGTAGACAAACTGGAGACAGTTCAAAGAGCAACAAAATCAATTAAACATCTAGAAAACATAACCTATGAGGGAATATTGAAATAAATGGGTTAGTTTAGTGTGAAAAGAGAGGGGTCATGATAACAGCTTTCAAATACCGAAAAAGTTGTTACAAAGAGGAGTGAAAAATTATTCTCCTTAACCTCTGAAGGTGGGAGGGTGGGAGCAATGGGCTTAAATTGCAGCAAGGGAGGTTTCGGTTTGACATTAGGAAAAACTTCCAAACTGTTGGGGATGGTTAAGAACTGGAGGAGGTTGTGGAATCTCCACTATTGGAGATTTTTAAAAGCAAGTTAGACATACGCCTATCATATATGGTCTAGGTGGTGCTTGGTCCTACCATGAGGGTGGGGGTTTGGACTTGGTGAATTCTTGAGATTCCTTCCAGTTCTTGTATTCTACAATTCTGTGAAACAATCCCAATTATGGGTTACCATTTTGGACTGAATCCGGGACTTTTAGAACCAAGAACGTAGACTTTGGCAGCATGAACTAAAAGAGGAATCTCACAAGCTGCTACATGGGGCCACAAAAAACTCAGACAAAACATTACATTTATTTTAAAATAATCTTCGCATAAGGAACGGATCATGTGCACTGCTAACTAACTTTCTCCAGATCTGAAGAAGTGGATCTGTCCCATGAAAGCTCATCACCTAATAAATCATTTTGTTAGTCTGTAAAATGCTACCCGACTGCTGTTTTGTTTCGTAACTTTCTCCAGGAAATCTCACCCACTCAGACATACAAGGGGACAAATTGAAAGCTGGCATAATTCCACTTCATTCCATTGACTTCAATGGAGCTCTGATGAGTTACGCCATAGAATTAAAAATCCTAGGGCTGGAAGGGACCTCAGGGTGTCATCAAGTTCAACCTCTTGCTCAAAGCAGGACCAATCCCAACTAAATCAGCCCAGTCAGGGCTTTGTGAAGCTGGGACTTGAAAACATCTAGGGATGGAGATTCCACCACCATCTGAGGATCTGGCCCAAGCTGACCTGTAAACCTGCTTGACAGCTCCAGTCCTTTTCAGATTAGCTTTTCTATACTGAGAATAAAATGCCGAAGGACTTTGATTGCCCTGGTGACATTCATGCCTCTCCAAGTTGATCGTTCTCCTCTATCCCCATAATCTAACTTTCCTGCATTGTTCTTATGGCCTCATGCTGTGATTGTAAAATACTGACAGCGAATGTGGTATCCATGTGGCAAATCAAATCCTGCAGGATACGTGATCTGTGAGTTGGCCTGGAGCCACCCGGCTGTCAGGAGAAATAATATTTGTTCGAAGGATGTGATTAAAAAGGATGAGATCGCCTGAAGTGCCAGACGCATGAGCTGGTTTTTAATAGCGTGAACACTTCTCCCTCTCCCAGCGTGTCTTATTCTGTGTCTGCCCTGCAGATGGGAACCACATTCCTCCCTGCGTATTGATTTGTTCTGCTCCGTCACGTTGGCATAAAGCCAGAGGCCTTAAGTTGCTGCATTGGCTCACAGCCCTCATCCCCCAACAGTCAGGCTTCCTTTTGGGATCATGGAGTGAATGCGATGCTCTCCGGCCTGTGGAAAGTTGGGGGGGGGGTTGGGTCTGATTTTAATGGGATCTTGCACTTGAACACAGTCAAGTTCAAGGCTATACGATCCGGAACATGCCTGCTCTTGTCTGATCGTGGAAGCAGGTTTGGTCCTGGTTAGTCTTTGTATGGGAGACCTACCAGGTGCTGTAGGCTTTCAGGTTATGCTTCTCAACAGGTGCTCTTCTCCATTGCAGCCTTTTTAATCATAGACAACTGCTGGCTGGCCTACCCAGGAATGGAGGGGGGACATTTGTTACTGCCCAGGAGCAAACATAATCTTCACAAATAACAAGCATTCCTGTGGCACCTGAGAGACTAACAAATGTATTAGGCCATGAGCTTTCATGGGTGAGGCCCACTTAATCAAGTGAGTTGGAATGGCAATTACAGAATATTTTGCTGCTATGTATACCCTGTATTCTCGAAATTTCCAGCCCAATTCGTCTCATAAAGTAGGTTTTACTCATGAAAGCTCAAGATCTGGTACATGTGCTAGTCTCTATGGTGCCATAGGACTGCTTGGTATTTGATCATCTTCACAGTGTATGGAATTGCCCTGATGCAGATTCATCACAACCAGGAGTCCAGAGTGTCCCCCCATCCTTTGTAGGGGGAAGCCAGAATTCTGGTACTTATTCTTCACAACAAGTCTTAACTGAAAGGATAACACAAGTTATTCCTCTCACAATAACCTACAGAATGAGTTACAGCGGCCACACTGGGAAATAACACTCAAGCTGGGGCATCTACACTGGTGTTGTAGAGTAATACAGATTGAACCTCTCTAATGCAGAACTCTATCGTCCAGCAGCATCCATAATTAATTAGCCAGGCGATCTCCTATCATGGGTGTGGCCAGGTTTCCTGTGGTCTCATAAAGTTTGTTTACAGCCACCAGTCCTGACTCTCAATGTTCTGTGCTGCTATGTAGCTGTAATTTAGCCTTAAATGTCTTCTAAGAGCCCAATAAGCAGTGGAAGTGTTGGTCATGTGCTAGACAACATTGACCTCCTGTGGTCCAGGAAATTCTCTTCTGGCACAGGTCAGGTCCCGGGGGCACCAGACTAGAGATGGTTAACCTGTAGTAAAATACCCATAAAAATAATAAAGGCCTCTGCAAGAGCACCTTTCACCATTAGATCTTAAAGAGCTCTGCAAAGGACAGCAGTATCATTAACACTGCTCTGGGTCCATTAGAAGAACTTCTGCAGGGCCTGTACCATGGTTCTGAGCTCCTGCAGTAAGGGGAGCTGATCTGTGGAATCTTTCCCAATGAATTGTGGGGAAACTTCTCTGTCTTCACGGAGCACTCAGGGGGCCTTGCAGAAAGGCACTGGAGGACGGGTGATGTTCTGGTGATGTTAAGCTTGCAGCCATGCTGCAGAGAGGTCATGCAAACAGCTGACAAGTTATGCTCACAGCAGCTCTAGTCCATCAACTCTCTTTGGTGAGGCAGATTGAATGAGATACACCACCACACTCAAGGCAAGGGCTTTACTGTTTGGAAGGCACTCTGAAATGGACCAAATTCAAGTTAACTCAGCAATAAAGGCAAATTCCAGAGGGAGAGGTGCCTGGGGAGTGAGTCATGGTGACACTAGACAAGCCAAAAAGGGATCACTTCTAGCTTCAACCTTTGTTCGCATTGATTGGCAGCAGGGGATAGCGCTGGTTGCTGGGGGAGCAAATGTAACATCCTCCGAAAGGGTATAATGCTGTGAATCTGCCTGCCTTTCTCTAGTGTCCGCCAGCAAGATGCACTCAACAGAGTCATAGAATCCTACGGCTGAAAGAGACCTCAAGAGGTCATGGAGTCCAGCCCCCTGCCCGAACAGGACCTACCCCAACTAAATCATCCCAGTCAGGGCTTTGTCAAGCCAGGACTTAAAAACCTCTAGGGGAGGAGATTCCACCACCTCTCTAGGTAACACATTTGGGTGCTTTACCACCATCCTGAGGAAATGATTTTTCCTAATATCCAACCTACACCTCTCCCATTGTAACTTCAGACCATTGTTCCTTGCTCTGTCAGCTGTTTCTTTTGAAAACAGCCTCTCTCCATTCTCTTCGTTAGCCCCCTTTGGGAAGTTGAAGGTTGCTATCAAACCCTCCCTCATTCTCCTCTTCTGGAGACTAAATAAGCCCAAATCCCTCTGCTGCTCCTCATAAGTTATGTGCTCCAGTCCCTTAATAAGTTTGCCACCCTCTGCTGGACTCTCTTCTATGCATCCACATCCTTTCTACACTGCAGGACCCTCAATTGGACACAGTATTCCAGATGTGGCCTCACCAGTGTCAAATAAAGGTGAACAATCACTCCCCTAGATCTGCTGGCAATGCTCCTTACTAATGCAGTCCAATATGCCCTTAGCCTTCTTGGCCCCTGTATTCAGTGGCAGGAGATGGAGGGGAGACGCACTTGCTGGCTCAATACAATATATTTAAGGGTGTTTGTTAAAATACTTTGCTCTTATAAAATAGAGGTTTTGCCTGGGAACCAGGAGGAATTGACAGTCTCTTGGGGTCCAGTTAAAAAAACACCCATATCAAAACTGATTATTGTTATGATTTGTATCGAGGCAGCCCCTAGAAACCAGCTGAGTCCAGAGAGTCCCCATGCCATGTGGCAGGTGCTGAATATATATATAATAGTTGTAGCACAGAAGAATCAGTCTCTGCCCCAGGTAGCTCATAGACTAAATAGATAAGACAAAACAATGTTTATTAACCCCATTTTACAGACGGGCAACTGAGGCACAGGGAATTAAGGATGAAATTCTCAGAAGTGGTCACTTGTTCAAGGGTAAGCAGACCCAGGTCAAGACGGAAGTTGCTGGATGGCCAAGGAATTACATCCAGAACTCCTGAGCCTCTCATCTGGGGCCTTGCCTTCTGTGATTTATAATTCCTGTTTCTCCTGGATGCGTCAGTTTCCTCTCCCAAGTTGTCTCTGGCTTGCTGTGAGTACCTACAGTGATCCTGTCTGTGAGGTTTCATGTTCCTCTGCTTAGGATGGTCCTTGCTGTCTTCTCCCCTGATTCCAGGGGGAGGACCAAAGCGAGCTAATTTTTCAGCAGAGGAGGAGCCAGATGGGGCCATGGGCTACTGGTGGCTCCATCTTCAATGATACCTATTAACTGGAAAAGGCACCACCACACATTTAAAGGTTGTCAGGGCTTTGTCACCCTCCCTGAACCCCACCCTCCAGTGATGAGCACGTGCAAGTTTGTCCTGCTGAGGTGTGAAAGACAATGGTCTCGGGCCAATCGTTGCACTTGCAGAGAAGGAAGGTGGAAACGGGCTATTGAAAGCAGAAGTCGAATGGTTTAGGAGGGCATTGGGCTGTGCTCCAGTGAGGTTTTCACCTGGACCACAGAGCTGCTGGGTGAAGCATGACCATCAGCAGTGCCTGTGGCTAGGTGCCTTGGGCTCCTTCCTGGGGGTGTTCAGATACTATGGAAATGAGCAGAAATATGCAACCCTAATGTAGACTATTTTGACTAACAAAATGCCTGACCCCCACAGTTCCGTGTGCCCTCTGCAGCTGCATCCTGTCTTTCTTTGTTGACTCCTTCTTTGGTGGAATGTCAATTCAACTCTCTGCAGAGAGCTTGGAAAGCCTGGGTTGATGGATGAGTAAACTGAGGCACAGTGAAGGGACGTGACTTACCCCAGCTGTCAGCTCAAGTGCAAATGGAATGAGGAAAGGACCCTGGTCTTGTGACTCAGCTGCTGTAGCCATTAGACAGTGCTGCCTCCCAAAATGAGGATGTGCTTCCAGTAATGTCAGTCCCAAAATTTCTTATGTGCTTTATAACTGAGACATCTGAAACTGCAACAATCATAACAGGCTCCTGCTAGTTTGACTTTCAGCCAGTTATGCTTATGCCTGGATTGTAATTTGGGAAACTGAGTCACAAATTCACCCAGCTTAGGTTTAACCAATGTTTGCCTTATGCATTTGCAGAAATAAATATTGTCATTTATAAAATCTAACCATATATTTATGATAGACAGCAAACAGGTGAGCCAGAACAGGTAGGGGCCCAACTTACCTGGGGCCAGGGTACCAGGAACCTCTTCTGTACTTCATCATGCTCATCTCAGCTGTTGATCCCAGGTATGGTCCTTCAGTCTTTTTCCTTCAGTTTCTGGTCCAATATTTTTCTCAGTTGGGCCCCACCTTCATCTGGGTTTTTAGCTATGGCCACATTACATATTTGTTAGCTTTTCCATGAGAAGATCCTATAAGACATAATCAAAAGCCTTACTAAAGTCACGATATACCACATCTACCACTACCCTGCTAGCCACAAGGCTTATTACCCTGTCAAGGATGGCTGTTTAGTTGGTTTGTCACAATTTGTTCTTGACAAATCCACGCTGATACTATCACTTTATTAGCTTCTAGGTGCCTGCAAATTGAATACTTAATTATTTCCTCGGTTATCTTTCTATGTACTGAAGTTATGCAGACTGGTCTGCAATTCCCAGGTCATCCTTGTTCCCCTTTTTGTAGATGGGCAATATATTTGCCCTCTTCAGACCCCTGGAATCTCACCCATCTTCCATGACTTTTCAAAGGTAATTGCTAATGGCTCAGGTATCTTTTCAGTCAGCTCTCTGGGTATTCTAGGGTGTATTTCATGAGGCCTGAGTGACTTCAAAACACCTAACTAGTCTAAGTAAATTTGAATTTATTCCTTATCTATTTTAGCCTCTGAGAATGCCTCTTTTTCACTGGCATTTCATGGAAGTTATTTGTCCAATTGCTACCAAACTTTTGGGGAAAATCAAACAAAAGCATCTTTTAGCCCTTCTGCCATTTCCATATTTTCTGTTACTGCTTTCCTTCCCTCACAGAATAGTGGACCTACCCTGTCCTTGGTCTTTTTCTTGCTTCTCATAGAAGATAGAATAGAATAACAGAACTGGAAGGGATCTTGAGAGGTCATTGAGTCCAGTTCCCTGTGTCACAGCAGGACAAAGAGCCATCCGTATTTGTAGATTGTTTTCTTGTTACCCATTATGTCTCTAGCTAGTTCACTTTTGTTTGTGCTTTGGCCTTTCTAATTTTGTCCCTACATGTTTGTGTTAATATTTTTATATTTACTCTTTATCTAACTTCCACTTTTTGTGCACATCTTTTTTGAGTTTCAGATCCCTGAAGATCTCCTGGCTCATCTAGCGGGATCTCTTGCCAAACTTTTTATCTTCCCTATGCAGTGGAGTTAGTTTTCTCTTCTACCCTCAATAATGTGTCTTTGAAAACCCGCTAACTTATTTGAACTGTTTCCCCCTGACATTTGCTTTCCACTGTCGGGCCCACTGATGTGGGGCAAAGAGGGCAACGGTCCCCAGGCCAGACATTTCAAAGAGACCTGGAGATTGGGGCCCGTTTGAATTGCCGCAGCAGTGCAGCTGTGAGTGTCTGTGTGGGGATCAGTGCTGTGGTCTGGGTGGCATTGAGGGTGGAATGCCCTAGGCCCCGCCCCTTCCTCCATTGGCCCCGCCCCTTCTGGGATGCGGGGCTCCACCCCCTGCCATCTTGCCCTGAGGTTGACTCTGCTGCCCGTGAATTTTACCCAGCATCTCCTTGACTTTGTTAACATCTGCCTTCTTGAAACCCATTTTCTTTATGGTGCTGTTTCCCCCATCCCCGCACCATTCCTTAGAATCATAGACTCTACCATTTTGCAATCACTTTCACCCAAGCTGCCTGCCACTTTCAAATTCCCAACCAGCTCCTCCCTGTTTGCCAGAATCAACTCTAGAGCAGCCTCTCCCCTCGTGGGGTTCTAGATCTTCTGAAATCACATGTGAAAGGGCAAAACAATGTTCTCAGGGTCACCTGGGCCCTCCCCGTGCTGACTGTAACCAAGCATGTCCCCATTCAGGTCACCTGATGGAACAAGGGTAAACACTGGAATCCAGCTGGTACACACAGAACAAAGGGGTCCTTGATGACCTCTGATGACAATCTCTTCTGTAAGAGCAATAAGCTACTGAGCCTACTGAGTTCAATGCACCTCACAGGTGTTTGAGGTGAAGTGACTTGCTGAATGCTGCATGGAAGGTCAACACCAGGAACAGTGGCCTGGCCTCCTGCTGTCCAGTCTAGGCCCTTGGGAAAGAGTCCCACGGACACATCCAGCCTTGATACTGCGTTAGGTGTCACTGCCGTCTCCCTTCTGGGGCTTCCCAGCACTCACATTTTGGAAGGAAAACAGCTTTGCAAGCAACTTATTCCCAGAGCGTGTCAGCTTGCTCTGCAGGTCTGGCAAGGAGGTGTTTGGGGCCAGGAATTCCGGCTTCTCTCCTGCAGCCAGTAGGCAGAGTGAGGCTGATGGAAATCACAATCAGACATCCAGCAGAGCACTCGAAATTAACCCTCAATGAACTCCGCTTCTGCATTTCCATGAAACCTCTCAGGCCCTGGAAATTCAGCCTCATGCTCGAGCTTGACAGCTTCTTTCCATTTCTTCATGTGCGGCAGCGCTTCCTGTCAGCCCAGCCCATCTTAGCAGGTTCTTTTATGAGAGTCAGCCCTTCCTGAGGCCTTCAAAGACAGGTTACCTGCTTGGTGAGATGTCACTACTCCTTCTGCCAGGAAATGTGCTGCCGTGCCTGTGTTGGGAGTAGTGCCTACCAAAAACCTATCCCTGTGCACTGGAGCAATAGCAGCAGCTGGTAGGCAAAAGGAAAGCAGCTCCAGATCATCTAACATGCACAGGCTGCACCTCTCTACTCCATCGCTCTCTGGTCCGGCAGCATCCGTAATCCGGAATGATTTTAGTTAGTTGGATGACCACTTATCATGGGTGTGCCCAGGTTTCCCACAGTCCCTTAAAGTTTGTTTCCAGACTCCAGTCCAGGGTCTCAGCGTTCCGTGCTGTTATTTATCTGCAATTTACCCCAAATGGCTTCTAAGAGGCCAGTAAGCAGAGGAAGTGTTGGTAATGCAGCTGAACACAATTGACCTCCTGCGGTCAGGCAAATTCTCTCATTCAGCACCAGTCCCAGGGGTTCCAGACTAGAGAGGTTCAACCTGCAGTATGAATATGTAACATGACACGACACGTGTCTCGGTTAAGATGACAGGTTAGGTAGCCCACAGCTGATTTTCCACGGTCCTGAACTTTGTGAGGACTAGACTTTGGCCCAGTTTAGCCTTGTCTCCAAGAAAGTGACTGCAGCAATACAGCTCACTTTTTGCCTCTGTGCCGCTGGAATCCTAAAGCATAGGCTATGTCTACACTGCAGACCTTACAGTGGTGTCATTGTGTCACTGCAGCTGCACTCTGTAAGATGACGAGGTGGGAGAAGACAGGAGGGGCAACTACCTAGGGGCCTGAGATTCAGAAAGGGCTTGGAGCCCTAGGCCTCCAGGTGCTGTCCTGCCTGGCCACTGGTGGTGAGGGTGGCCTGGCCCCCTTGGCTGCCGAGGGTAGACTCTCTGGCTCCAGGGGGAGGATGGGACTCTCCCGGCCCTAGGACGGCACAGCTGTAAGGGTGGAACAAGAGAGAGGGGGAGGGAACATCAGCCCCACAGCCCAGCCCTGAGTGCCTTGCCCCACACCGTCTGTGGACAGGTGTCCCCACCCACAGGCTGATGGACGGGGATGTCCTGGGCACAGTGGCTCATGTGCCCTGCATGGCAGGCCCTTCTGCACACAGCCCCCACCATGCCTTGGGGATGGGGATGACCATTGGCGTTCCCCGGTGTCCCCCAGGGAATGAGCTAGTGGGCAACAGGAGGTATGTGGCCTCAGAGGGGCTCTGCCTGGGTCATGGCTAAGACAGCCGCAGCCTGGCCTTTCCCAGCCCCTGCCACATGCGTGCAGCCCATGGCACTGTCCACAAGCGCGGGTTCTGAGTGTCATGTGTGGGTGTGCCGGGGCTGCACTTCTCCCTGTCCCCCATGGGGTTGTCCTGCCTCAGGCTGTGGCAGGGCCAGCCCCAACCCCCCACAGCTGGTGTGAGGCACCGGGCACTTACCTGAGGGTTCCAGGGGGATGTCTGTGGATGCCCAGCTGGACGCCACCTGGCTGAATGAGCCCATCAGGATTACAATGATGAGGGTCCCATCAGACAACTTACTGTCATCCAAGGGGCCCTCGGTCTCCGGTCCCAGGTGACCTCGATCCACGCAGGGTCCTGGTGGCCCCGGCTCCTCCTCAGTCATGACCGCAGGGGGCTCTTCAGCCACCATTTTGAAGAAAGGGCTTGGGGGGAGCTGTCCAGGCCCATGAGGAGCACATGGAGCTCCCTGTAAAACAGCCAGGTGGCTGTCCCTGCCTCCGAGTGCCTTGTGGTGTCCTGAGCCCTCACTTGTCCCTGCTGCAGCTTCTTCTCCTTGGAGCACACTTGCTCCAAGGTATATGCAGGGTGGCCTTGGGGACTGAGGCTGGTGGCCAGCCAGCCATAGATGGGGGCATTTCTCTGTGTGCCAGTGTCACGCAGAAGACATCTTCCTCCTGCCAGAGACCCAGGAGGTCCTTGATATCTGGCTCTGCCCAGGAGGGTGTCCTCCGCCTGGTGACTGGGGTGGCCTACTGGGAACCCTCTGCAGGTTCTGTGGGGGGCTGGGGGTCACCTGGGGGCTTGCTGGTGACCATAGTGTGAGGCTGGCTGCAGGGGGTAGCCACGAGGGCATGGAGCTTCTGGCTCATGCCTTTGTTGCCAGCATGCTCTCAGCTCCCTGCCATGGGGTTTCTGGGTCCCGGCAGCTTCAAACACAGGAGCATAGACCTCTGGGAGTGCTGGCCAGGGTGTCTCCATGACCCAGCTGGCTAGCACCATGGTGAATGCCTCTTTCGAAAGAGGGACCCATGTAGCGTCTACACATGGCGTCTTTTGAAGGCGTTCTTGCAGGAGTGAAAGATGGGTTCCGGAAGAGAAGCCGCTTTCTCTTGATTTCAGATTGAATGAGTATATTTTGGCTGTGGACGTTCTGCATATTCTTTCAGAAAAGGGCCTGCATGTCTGACACAATTTGCTAGAGTAGAAGTGGCCGAAGAGTGCTATGGACTTGCCAGTCTTCAAGTGGGGAGATCCGTGAGTTTGTAGGCCTGTTCACCTGACATCAGTCCCAGGGGAAATTATAAAAGAGAAGATATAGAATTCAGTCAATAAAGAATTGCAGAATGGGACTACAATTTGTGCCAGTGATCATGGTTTTATGGAAAAAAAAGTCTTGTCTTTTTTTGGTGAGATTACAAGTTTGGTTAGATGGTTGTCTTGGTACGAATAACTGGTCAATTAGCTGTATGCAGTAGTAACAGAACACATATTAAGTAGTTTACAATCTTGCTCACTGACAGATCTTAGACAATATTTATCAATGGGGAATCAGCCTGGAATGGGTGTTTCTAGTGGGGTCTCACAGGAATCAAGGGTAAGCCAGTCCGTATTTTTCTCAGTGAGCAGGAAGCAAATATGAAAGCCCTGCAAAGGTGGCTGACTCATGAGGGTTAGTAACCCTGAAGACAGGCCAATCATGCATAGGAATCCAGATTGTTTGTTGAGCCGGGTCCATTCAAACACATTATATTACAGCCCGATGCAAGGTCACACATCTAGGTACAAAGAAAATAGACCTAGGGATAATAGCCTGGAAAGCAGTGATTTTGAAAGGAATTTTGGGGGCAAAGTGGGCCAACAAGTCCACATGAACTCCCAGGATGGTGTTGTGACAAAAAGTACTAGTGTGATCCTTGGATGTATAAACAGTGGAGTGATAAATACAGGCTGGGAGCTGATATTCACATCTGCACTAGGCTTGGTCTATATTGGGCAAGTGAGTCAATTGCAGATATGCAGTTCTAGCTATGACATTGCGTAGCTAGAATCTACTTATCTGCAATCAACTTACCTGGCGGTCCACACAAAGGGAGGCCAATGGGAAAGTTTGTCCCATCAACCTCCCTTATTGTTCGAGATATTGAGGAGTACAGGGGTTGACTGCCAACCCCAGACAGTTCAATTTTGTATGTCTTTATCAGAATCGCAAAATCAAAGTCTGGAAGTTCAACCTTGAATGAGTCGGTCTTCCCTCTAGTATAGACAAGCCCTAAGACATTGCTAAGAGTGACACCAGACTGTTGTATCCAGTTCTAGTGCCCATATTTTTGAAAAGATGGTGAAAAACTGGAGAGAGCAGCAAAGCTCCATGGCCAGTAAATGTGAGGGCTGGAGAAAATACCTTACAGTGAGAGACTTAACAAGCTCTGTCGGCTTAGCTTTGCAAAAAGAAGATTGAGAGGTGACTTGGCTATCATGTATAAGTACCATCAAATGTTGATGATACTGGTACCAAAGGGCTCTTCAAGTTAGTAGAGAAAGACAATGGCTAGAAGTTACAGCCAGACAAAGGCGAATAGCCACTCTGGGCCCCAATGAAAAGCAGAAGGAGGGCCCAGCTCCATACCCCCAGAAGGGGCATGGCCAATAATGAAAGGGTGGGGCCTAGGGCAGACAACCTTTAGCGCAACTCATACTGCAATGATGGGGCCCTCCTCCCTCAGAGAGTAGTGGGGTAGGTGCTGCTGAGGTGTTTCAAAGGAGCCCCAGGGCAATTACCTACTTCTCCCCCTGCCCCACATCAGCAGACCTACAGACAAATGCAAATTAGAAAGAAAGACCATATTTTTTCACAGTGATGGTGCTTAAACACTGGATGAAACTACCAAGGGAAGTGGTGGATTCTCTACCATTTGATAGCATCAAACCAAGAACGGATGCCTTTCTGGACGAAGTGGTTCAGTCAAGCACAGGGGCTACTGAGTGAACTTCTCTGTCTTCTGTTATTTTGGAAAGTAGTTGTTAATGGTGCTCAATCCCGCTGGAAAAGCATAACAAGTGGGGTTCCACAGGGGTCTGTTTTGGGACCAGTTCTGTTCAATATCTTCATTAATGATTTGGATAATGGCATAGAAAGTACGCTTATTAAGTTTGCAGATGATACCAAGCTGGGAGGGGTTGCAACTACCTTGGAGCATAGGGTCATAATTCAGAATGATCTAGATAAATTGGAGAAATGATCTGAAGTAAACAGGATGAAGTTTAATAAAGATAAATGTAAGGTGCTGCACTTAGGAAGGAATAATCTGTTTCACACATACAGAATGGGAAAAGACTGTCTAGGAAGCAGTACAGCAGAAAGGGATCTAGGGGTTCTAGTAGATCACAAGTTAAATATGAGTCAACAGTGTGATGCTGTTGCAAAAAAAGCAAACATGATTCTGGGATGCATTAGCAGGTGTGTTGTGAACAAGACACGAGAAATCATTCTTCCGCTCTACTCTGCGCTGGTTAGGCCTCAGCTGGAATATTGTGTCCAGTTCTGGGCACCCCAATTCAAGAAAGATGTGGAGAAATTAGAGAAGGTCCAGGGAAGAGCAACTAGAATGATAAAAGGTCTGGAGAACATGACTTATGAAGAAAGGCTGAAAGAATTGGGCTTGTTTAGCTTGGAAAAGAGAAGATTGAGGGGGGACATGATAGCGGTTTTCAGATATCTTAAAGGGTGTCATAAGGAGGAGGGAGAAAACTTGTTCTTCTTGGCCTCTGAGGAGAGAACAAGAGGCAATGGACTTAAGCTGAAGCAAGGGAAGTTTAGGCTGGACATTAGGAAAAAGTTCCTAACTGTCAGGGTAGTCAAGTACTGGAATAAGTTGCCAAGGGAGGTTGTGGAATCTCCCTCGCTGGAGATATTTAAGAACACATTAGATAGATGTCTATCAGGGATGGTGTAGATAGTGGTCGGTCCTGCCGTCGGGGCAGGGGACTGGACTCGATGGCCTCTCGAGGCCCCTTCCAGTCCTAGTGTTCTATGGTTCTATGGAGCTCAGACTCGATGATCCAACAGTCCCTTTTGACCTTAGAATCTAGCAGCCTGTGTTTCAGAAGTAAGTGCCCACTTACCTCAAATTCATTTTGAAAATAATTCCATTGTGTGACTTCTAAGGCGTCTCATTTCTGCTTCCATATGGAGTAGTGATTTTTGTGCCATGATTTCATCGTGTTCCATTCAAAACCCGCTTTTTCTTTTCCTCATAATTCTTCGCTGACACGCCTTTTTAAAACAGTAATTAAAACCCTCCTCCCATGTCTATTTGTCTTTCAAATATTTCTTCCTCGCATGCCGACAGACGTGTGTATCTGTCCCTCTCTCTTCAAAGACAGATGGTCTTATGCAATTCAGTTGGCTTTGTTTGATCAATTGTGTTTATTAAATTTGAGCAGGGTTCCAATTTTCCTCCAGGCACATGGTAGTGGTGTGAAGAAATAAAATCTTTTTTTTATTAACTACTGCCACTCTAAAATATATACACAGTCAGTAAAAGAAAATTGGAAGGATACGTTACTATCTGTCACCTCAGAATATCTGTGGTGAACAGTGCGGTCTAGTAATCCGACTAAGAGATCAAAAATCACGATTCCCCACTCCTGTCACAAGTTTACTGCTGATTAGCTGTTTGATTGCAGATTTCTCAGACACTAACATAGGCGTGCTTGGCTAATTTTATTATAATTAGCATTACCACAGCACCTCAGTCCCAGATCCCCTTACTGTGCTAGGTACTTTACAAACACAGAGCAGAAAGACTGCCCTGCCTCAACCACCAGGACAGCAACAAATCCCCAAAGTCTAAATGAAACTCTCCAAAAAATGTTTTCTGTCCACTCTGGGCTCCACCAGCCAAATTAACCCCACTCACTATTACACCAGGGTGACCTACTTTCCCCATATAACTCCCAAAAATTCGTACACGCCTCTACCCTTTCCTATAAATACAATTACGAGGGTGACCATATCTCCCCTAGCCAAATATGGGACATAGGGAATGACCCCCATCCCGGCCAAAATGGGATGGGTGGCCACCCTATCTGGGGTGCCGGGAACAGGGCTGCTGCCCCACCAGCAAAGCTCCTGGCTTTCCTGTGCTCCAAGTGGCAACCTGCAATGCCGCACAGGTCCAGCTCCTGGCTCCCCCAGCTGAGGGAAGCTGGGCGGCTCTGGTTCTAACCCCACTGTGGCCACGGTTCACTGCTCCCCTCAAACCCCTCCATGGCTGTAGCCTTGGCTCCAGCTGCAGTGACCCAGCTCCAACCTCTGCAGCTCTGCTCAACGCCCCCACGGCTCCAGCCCCAGCTTCCCCTGGCCCTGGCTCCAGCAGCCCCACTCCAACCCCTCCCCCACCTGGGTTCCTGCTCCATCCTCCATGGCCTGCCTCACACCCCATGGCTCCCGCTGAGTTCCAGCCCCTGCTGGGGGAAGCCGGGCAGCAGCGGAGCCACCATGTAGTTTGGCTCCCAGCTCCCCCAGTGGGAGGAGCTGGGTGGCAGTGGCCTGGGTCCAGCTCCCGGCTCTCCCAGGTAGGGGGAAGCCAGTGAGCCCTGTGAAATAGAGGGCAATTAGCCCCCTTGCAAAATAAGTTGGGATGCCAGAATGACTCCTGGAATATGGGGCTGTCCCACCAAAAACGGGACGGATGGTCACTTGCAGTTACACAAAACCTGTAAACCCAGTTCCTAAGATTAGATGATTAAAAATATTAAACCCCCCCAGTTTTACACTCTTTGTGACTTAGCACTGAGACATATGCAAATTAAACCTGACCCGAAGTAGGACACGCCCTCAGCTTTCTATTTGTTCCTACCGGAGGTTCCAGAGTATTTATTACGCAAATTACAACGGGTGGCACATAGAAAGCACCCTTGTTATTCCCCTTTTGCCTACAGGGGAACCCAGGGTGTTTTTATTCCCAGCAAGGCTGCGCTTACACAGCTGCTCCACTTCAGCACAAGAGAAGAAGCAATTCAGTGCTCACAGTTTTGCCTAAGAGAAGGGCACTAGATGGGTACAACTGCGAGAAGGGAGAGAAAGCAGGCAGCTGTCCCAGAAGCCATGAATTCAAAAGGTCACAGGGCTCCCAGCCACCATGGCTTCTACTGCCCCTTCATAGTCCTCACCCCTTCCAGGGACTTGGAGCTGCCGCCATATACACCTTGCCAAGGGGGCCTGGGAACTCTGTCACCCCCCACCCTCATGCAACTTTTGCTTATTCCCCACACCTTTCTCTTTTATGCCAGCTCATGATTTTTCCCTGGCCACACACACCTCCTGGAAAGTGGTCTCAAGCTTTTTGAATAAAATGTGTTTTAAACAGAAATGTGCCTTTTTTGCAAAAACACTGCCAACATTGTGTACATTTTTTCTTAGGGGACAAAAAAAACCATGACATCTTTGCTGGAGAATTTCATCAAAAATGCTACAAATGGCTAAGAGATGTTTTTGTTGGGTGAAAATGAGTCAGATTTCAAAAGTTACTAACCATTTTGGTTGTGTTTTTGAGGCTTTGCTTGTGCTTGTGATAAAAATTCCAATTTTTTAAAATTAAAAATGAAAATTACCTGAATCTGAAGTTTCAATAGTCTGCAAACTTCAGAAGCTGATTCAGAGCCGCTGAAGCTCTACCATCATTGACGTCAGTAGAGCTCCACTGGTTTCTGCCAGTTAGGGATGGCCTCATTGACTTCAGTGGAGCTAAGCCACTTTACCGCAGCTGATGATCTGACCCCATCGACATCAACACAACTGCACCGATTTACACCAACAGGGATCAGATTTCATGGGCTTCAGAGGAGCTATACCAACTTACAGCAGTGAGAGACCCGACCCATGGTTGTAAAGGCTTCTGAAGCTAACAGAGTTTTGGTCTCTGGCAGTGTTTCCCTCTATTTTTATCCCTTCCATGGGTGGAATAAATTTTATGAGCACCAAGGCATGTGCAGGCATGTACCACCAATAGAAACACATTCTGCCGGCTGTGGACGCTCTGCTAATCAGCTGGGGGAGCCCCTGAATCTCTCCTGGATGGCCGCCCCAGGACTCCGCTTATAGGGAATATCATTCTCTGGCACGATGAAATATGGAAGACCATCAAAATGAGAAGGGAGGTAAAACAAAGGTCCCCAAACTCTGTGCTGGCACAATAGCATTATAATTATTTCCCGCCAGAACCCCACGCAGTAGAGACAACGCCATGTTGCTCCACAAAATGGTGTCCTCCACATATTGTGACCTCAGACTTGAAGCGCATGGAGGTCACGCTGCAGAGCATCCCATTCTGTAGGGGGAGATGGAGTCCTCCCTGCATTGTCTTCTCACACACAACACACAAGTGGGGTAGTGAGAGATGGAACCATCCACAAACTTGGGATTGTGCAACTCCATCTGCTGAGGGCCTGGGATGTGACCCACACTTTGGGAGCTGCTGAGATAAAACCTAGCTTCATCCTATGCTCAGTCAGGATCTGCCATTCTCAACTGCCCGCCCCTTGGGCTTTAAAGAAATGTTCAGGGTCAGACCACACAGGCCAAGGGATATTGCAAGAGAGAAAGCAGCATCTCCTGAGGGACGCATGCCAGGAATTCCTTCGACTTTCATTTGTGAACGTAAACCACTGGCAGCAAACTTGTTTCTAGCAATAACAGCTATGTCATGTTTCCTGGAACAGAGGCAGCATGGAGTAGTGTAGGAAAGGGAAAATAAACACCATCTCAGATTCTGACTCATCGGGCATAAATTTACACACACACAAATACACACACACATGCACACACAAAAAAAAACAGCATGGAGGAAGTTTTGTACAGTGTCCAGGCAGCCTTCATCCCCCTTGAGTTATGTCACAGTTTGATGTGTGTGCTTTAGGCTGACGATTTCATTCTTCTTTGGTAAATCAGCAAGACTGAGGCCATGTCTACATTAGACACAGAAGTTGACTGAAGGCATGCAATTTTTGTCTCCTGAGAGGTCCATTTCACAAACGCATGAGATCAAACCCCGGAAGATTGACCCTGAGCAGGTCAATCTTCTGCGGTAGTGTAGATAAGCCCTGAATAGCCTGGCGAGAACAGAGAAACAATCAGCCTAACAAACCCAGGTCTTCCTTGAATATCTGAGAGTAGGCCTGTTGAATGAATGGGCAATTCACTCAGTCCTCTCAGGTTTGAAATCCTATTTGTAGCAGGCCTTTTATTTGTTACCATTGGTTGCCTACGTGGAAAGATAGTCAGTGAAGTCCTGGCCTGTGCAAATAGCTGTTAAATCACTCACTGATTACCATGAGGGCAGTTTGTGCACCTTTGGTCCCCACCTGGCACCTAGCTCTCACCTGTGCTTCCAAGAAGCTGCAGCATGCAGCTGCCACACCCTGCTAAATCGCTTCAACAGGTGGGTTAAAGCAGGTGAGGGTACCCGGCACGTTTGAAACCTGCAGTGAGATAGGGAATGGCCTTTCCCAGCATGCAAAGTCGGCCCCAGCTGATTGGACGGATGAGATCAACAGCAAGATCCAATGACCAGGAAGGCGGTTCTGCAATGTTCTGTGGAGAGCAAAGGGCATGACAAGGCACCAGAGACGGCACGGCCATCCACTGCAGCCTAGGAAGTCCCAGCCGTGATGAATTTTTGTACCTCTGGAACCGGGCTTCTGAGGTCAAGAGAGTGGAACTGTCCCTGTGCAATGGCTCTTCCACTTTAAACATTCTCCCGCACAGGTTTTTTGCACATTCTCATCTTGTAGACGTCATCGTCGGACACGACTGACTACCTACAACAAAGATTACCATGAGGCTAGAATGTCAGCCAGCAAATCATTAGCAAAATGCTATGGGCCAGAAGCTGAGCTGCAGAGCTTCACCAATGTCCATGGAGCTATGGGGCTGTACACCAGATGAGGGTCTGGTCCCACATGAACCCTAGTACCAACTCACCAGAAAAAATTCCACCTACTACGTGATTAACACTCTCATCAGCTCTAGGTGTTCTGAAAGGTTCTGTGCTCCAAGAACCAACTGTATCCTGAATAGTTTGTAAACTCCACGCTAGGCGGAGACTGAGGAAGCATGATCTCTAGCCATACCAGGTTGGTACAGACCAATGTGGTGTTTAGATGATGAAAAGTTTAATCCATGTGGTGTTTATACACGTTTGTCACTTGGAGAACAGTTCCGTGTGAGCTTGAGTAGCGTTTCAGGTGTGGTAGGGGGACTCTCATGGTGGCTAGCCTGGTTATTATCTCTAGTGCAGGCCAGGGGTATGATTCTATGTACAGAAGCTTCGTCAATTTAAAACTAAAGAGCCTGATTCACCACGGTGCTTCTCTAACCGTACGTCGATGTAACTCCACTGAAGACAGGAAACTTATACCAGAGCAAAGACAGAGAAACTCCTTGGTGAACAAGCCCCAAGGTTCCCTGACTTACAAGAACATCTGGGGCGGGCTGTACTTAAATGCTAACCTAGAAATTCACAGCAGAAGTTCTAACGTGGTTGACACCAAGGCTTAACATTTGCAAATTGAATCTTGGGGCCTTCGCCCAGCGACTGAAAAATCACATCCCCAGAAAGCTTGTGGGTAGAAGCAGAAACCTCTCTGGATGGAGGAAACTGCCCTTGTGCTGTTGGCATTGGACATCTTCGGAGGAAACGTCAGCTTGCTGACCGAGTCACAGCAGCTGATTTTTATCTCTTCAGCAAGCCTTGTCCTTCAAGGGTTGATAGCTACACACTTCATAGGGACAGATTGCTAGCCTCTGACAGGCAACAATGGTGCCTTTGAAAGTATCCTTAACACACCAAACATGGAGTATTTACCTCCATTACATTGCCAGTCATCTCCTATTGCCTTTCAGCAGCAAAACCTTATCTCTGTTTGCCAAGGCAGCAACCCAGAGCCCTGGGGGCTCACCCGCCTTTCATGTCTACATAAAAGGAGCCACCAAGAGATTCCAGCACAGGTTACATTATGTAGCTTGAGGGAGGAAAAGGGTAAAACCTTTGGCTTTGTCGATCAGTGGTTCTGTAGCGGGTCAGAGGGCACACGCTAGATAACGATGCTTTTGTCACTTCTTACAGAGGGGTTTCAGAGTACCTCTGCCATGCTCCCTCTTTCTGCCTCTATTTCTCAGCCCCCTTTTATTCTTTCCCCTCCTGTCGTTCACTAGGTTGTGTACCAGTAGCACCCAGCAGTAACAATCCAGAGCACAGCCCCGTTGTGTTAGGTGCAATACAAACATGTCTTTAGCTGCGGGGGGGGCGGGGTCTGAAAGTTTCCGTTAAAACAGTTTGACAAAACATTGGGGGTAGGGTCTCATTCCGCCCACCCCCAAGAAGTGCCTGCTTCCTGCAGAACACCCCAGAGCCCCAAACAAAGGCTCTTGACTTAGAGATGTTCTCACAAAGGCCTAGGCAAAGCCAGTCATAGGGGAGGGGGAACAAAAGGGTCTCCTGCCCTGGATCCCTGGGGTATTTAAAACACTGCCAAAGCGTCACACAGTGCACACCACAGGCTCTAGGGGCTGGAGGCACACACCGCAGGCTGGGCGGTGTTGAGGGCTGGCTGTCCTCAGCCATGGCCCTTTTGCGCAAGGCTCTGCCCTTTCTGCCTCAGGCTCCACCCTTTCCAGAATGCAAAGCCAACCCTTCCCTCACCTTGCCCAGGGGCCACGCAAGCTGTCGACTTCCTCGGCTGGTGGGCAGGAGTTCTCAACTTTCGTTGCCCCACAACCACCCTCTGACAATGCAAAATAGGATCCCAGGAGCAGGGACAAAAGCCTGAGCCCCGCTGCCGCAAAGCACAACAAAGCCAAACTCCAAGGCCTTCAGAACCAGGCAGGAGGCCTGGCACCTGAGTCTTGCTACCCACAGCTGAAGCCATTGGGCTTGGAATCAGGCCACGGTGGTGGGACTCTGTTTTGGGCTGCGACACCAGGGCCCAATAAATCTAATGCCAGAGCTGGTAGCCCCATTAAAACAGGTTCACAACTCTCTTTGGGGTCCCAGTAAGCTGGGCGCTGGTTTGAGCCACTTAGGGGAGATTCCAATGCCACTCAGTTGATTAGCAAAGCCCCAGGGGTGCACCTTTGCACATGCTTCAGTGCAACATGGGAACGTGGGAGGGAACATGGGCCCTGACGCACAGTTTGAGCACCGACGCCCTAGGGGTGAGGTGCCACCAACTTCTCAGCCATGAAAAACACTTCATGGCCTGTGAAGTCTGGCCATTGCAGGAAAGGACAGAGGTCAGTTTTGGGAAGCCCCAGTGCTCCAGGCTCCAACTACTCGTCCCAGCTGACCTGAGGAGGGATGGGGCTTTCTCTTTCCCTGCATGGCCACTCTCATGGTCAGATCAGGTGCTCTATCAGGGACCTCCCCCAGCAGCAAGAAACTCTGTAGCCACACTACCTTCAGAGCTGGATTCTGAAGGTAGACGTCAAAGATCATTCTACATCTGGAGGATGTTGCCAGAGGTGGAGAGGGGGTCTGATCTCTCCCTGTGAGTGGCCGAGCTGTGGGAGAGGAAGTCCTGTCCCTGCCCAGCCTGGCTGGGACTAGCAGGTGGGTTCCCCAACTGGAGTGCTCTCATCAACCTGGAGAAGATCAGAGCCACCTCTCCCTCCATGAAGCTAAAAGATAGATTGGACCTGGAAAAAGTTCACGAACATAAGAATGGCCATACTGGGTCAGACCAGAGGTCCATCTAGCCCAATATTCTTTACTATAGTTTCAATTAATTTTCCTGGTCCTGATGTTAGACTTGCCAGTCTGTAATTACCAGGATCACCTCTAGAGCCCTTTTTAAATATTGACATCACAGAGGGTAAGGAAAGGGCAAGAAATATTATTAGGGAGATAGAACGACTGCAGAATGAGGAGAGTGTAATAAGACTGAGACTTTTCAGCTTGGAAATGAGATGACTAAGTGGGAATATAGTAGAAGTCTATAAAACCATGACTGGTGTGGAGAAAGTAGATAAGGAAGCTGGGAGTGGGTGACAGGGTGTGGATCACTGAGTGACTACCTGTTCTGTTTCCTCCCTCTGGGGCACTTGGCACTAGCTATTTGAAAGACAGGATACTGGCTTATATGAATCTTTGGTCTGACCCAGTGTGGTCATTCTTAACACTCTAAGAGCTGCAGAAAGCTGCACGGTTATGAGGGTGGTACTCCTATAACCCCCTACAACAGCTTTGTGACCTCCCATGACCTTCCATTGGGTCAGGACCCCCACAGTTACATCACTGGGACATTTCAGGCATAAACACTGAAAATACGAAATTTACTGATTTGAACACACACACACACAAACTGTGCATAAAACTGATCAAATTGGACTATGAATTTGTTAAGGTTCTAGCCACAGGTACTAGTATTTGCATGCCTTCATGTCTCAGCTGTCCCCTGTGGGCCAGGGTCGCTGACTTGCCAGCTGAGTTATCTCCCCCATCATGCACCATGGCAGGGTCACCTGCTTCTCCCATCAGAAGGGACATTGTGGTCCACGCTGAGACATGTAGTCCAATAAGGCTACGTCTATATAGCAGCATTATGTTGAAATAATCCACTCCAGAATAGCTGTTCAGAAATAGCTTATTTTGAAATCACGCAGCCACACACAAGAATGTATTTCAAAATAGCAACCAGCTACTTCGAAATAGCCATGCCCGGACACCCAGCCCCTGTTTCAAAATAGTGTCATCGGATACCATTATGATTTATTTTGAAATAGTGCTATTCCATGCCATAACAGCACCGATTTTGACCTATTTAAACCCAATTCTAAACAGCATATATCAAAATAGGCATTATTCCTCCTGCAATGAGGCTTATGTTTATCAAATTCAAAATAACGTGCCCTCTCTTTCAAATTTATTTCAAAATAGCTTGTGCATAGTTTAGACTCTAGCAAAGTTATTTTGAAATAATGGCTGTTATTCCAAAATAGCTTTGCTGCATAGACTTAGCCCAAGACAGCATGATCTGTAGAGGGGACAGGGGGAACGAGGCACCTGAACTACACATCCCATGAGACACAGCAGTGGTATTTACAAACTCAACTATTGCTGTTTTCAGTTAAAATATTTCAGGGTTTAAGTTTGTTTTACCAAAAAGCCAAATTGTTCCAGGAGGAAAGCCTAACCAACAGCCATTCTTGTTCTTTTCCAGCTGCACTGTTGGGTTTTCTTGTCTCTTTGAGTTGCAGGAATTTGCCCTCTGGGTTTTACACTTAGTTTGAGTGCGCTGTTGAGCAGAGATAGCGGCTGGGATTGCAGTGGAAGGTGTAAATCCGGAGGTGAAGAAAGGGAAACCATGTCTGCAGATGGGACACCACCAGCCTTCAGTGAATGACAATGACTGATGGGGGGTGGTGGGGAAAGGGGCAACTGCCCCAGGGTCTGATGAGTCAAAAAGACTCAGGGCTCCAGCCACTATTGACAACACAGTAACAGTACCATCTGGTCCCTAAACCCTTTAAATTGCCAACAAGCTCTGGGCACTCAGGGCTGGCTGGTGGGGCAGGGAGTGTGATGTGGTCTGGATGGCTTTGAGGGCAGCCTGTCCCAGCCCTGCCCCTCCTAGGAGCATGGAGCTGCTCCCCCCCTTATCTAGGGGCCTGGCCGTTCTGTTACCCTGCTGACCCATCATCTGATCTTAATCTTTCCTCAGCGGCCCCATCTTCTTTTCTTCCCCGGCCGCATTCCACTGGCCTCCTCCAAGCAGGCCAGGGAAAAGCACATTCAGACCTGAAGCCTGGAAAGGACAGGCGGGTGGTGCAGCACTGGAATGCGTTGCCAAGAGAGGTGGTGGATTCTCCATCCCTTGAGGTTTTTAAGTCCTGGCTGGACAAGGTCCTGGCTGGGATGACTTGGTAGGGGTTGATCCTACTTGAAGCAGGGGGCTGGACTAGATGACCTCCTGAGGTCCCTTCCAGCCCTGTGATTCTGTGATTCTGTGAGAAAGCCTAATGATGACTCAGCATTTGGGGACATTTCTCCTTCTCCCCCCACAAGCTCCTCCACAAATCCATGGACATCCCTGCCATGTGCAAGAGGCCCCAGTCAGAGAGGGCTTCTCCAGGGCTCAGGTTGTCAGTGGAGCTGGGAAACAGACTGTCTACAGCTCTCCTCATCAGCTATCCGCTCACGCCAGCATCTGGCTCTATAAGTCACTTGGAGCTAGACAGCTCCTGGGTGCTTTTGCAAACCACATTGTCTATTTAGCTGCCTAATGGTCTATGCTAGGCAGGTAAGTTAATTGCAGATACACAATTCCAGCTACGGCAGTTGCGTAGCAAGAATTGACATATCTGCAATCAACTTACCTGGCTGTCTACACAGAGTGAGGTTGATCGGAGAAATTCTCCCATCCGCCTTACTTACTCTCCGCGATATGGAGGAGTACAGGGGTCGACAGTCAACCTGAGATAGCTCAATTTCGCGCGTCTCTATCAGGCACACAAAATCAAACGCCGAAAAATCCACCCTGACCGGGTTGACCTTCCGTGTAATCTAGACATAACCTCAGTCTGGAGTTAGGAACCTAACTTTGGACAGTCTAATATTTCAACATCTGTCCATCATTCGGAACCATTCACGATTCACCCTCCAAATCGCACGACTAGCTACTGCTTAATTAGCTGCTTTCCTTTCCCATTATCATGTCTTTCTTCCATGTCAGCCTATCAAGCTGTCCCTTAGCATGGATTCAAGGAACAGCATAACAGGCAGATGACTTCAATGCAAAGCAGCCTTCTGTATTCAGCAAAAGTCTGGTGCTTCATGATTCACTCACCCAGATTTACAGTACTAAAGCCCAATGCTCAGTTGTTTCAGAACAAGAGTTCCACTGTTCAGCATCCTCGGTAACTCTTTGGTTGTTTGTTCATAAGGTTTTTTCCAGGGAAGGAGGGGCAGGAGGAAAGGCTCTGTTTTTTGTTTGCAGAAGTTTTTGATTGGTAATTTGCTGCTGGCTAACTAGGTTTAGGGTTTTGGTTTTGCTTAGAAACGGTTTAAAAGTTTCAGCAAATAGTTGTTTGGACTGGCGAGGCCCATCCCAGAAAACAAACAGAAATGCAGAGTACATGTTATAGAGAGAGGCCTCAGATAGACCAGGGTCCAGGTTGTTGTTGCTGTTATCAGCCAACTGTAGAGTTAGAAGGAACCACAAGAGTAATCCATTTTAGCCCACTGCCAAGATGTGGGATTCATCGTATCTAAATTAGCGGTGGGCAACTTATGGCCCTTGGGTCACATGCAGCCCAGTGGGGCTCCACCTGTACCCCTGTCCCACAAGCATCTCTTGACTACTCGGGCACTGGAGCTCTGCACTTACCTGATCCTTCACTTCCCTCCCAACACTTCAGGAGCACCACAAATCCACTGATTCCCCCTCCAGCCCTGACCCGCCCACTCCATCCTAGAGCTAGAACACCACAAATCAGGTGCCCATCACTGGATTTCATGAGGCCCATTGAGCTGAAGGAGGGCCACTCATGCAGCCCTCTCACTAGTCTTGGTTGCCCACCACTGGTCTAAGCTCACCAAGGATGGGGAGTGCCCAGCCACTTTTTGAAAACCTCCAGCAGAAGAATTTCCACAACTTCCCTACACAGTTATTATTTTCATTACATGAGTAACAAAGTTCCTCTGTCTTATGACCAGGGTGTGGGTGGTCATGTCTTGTGGTTGGAGCAGCGGCCATGCACAGAAAGGAAAGTCAGAGCCAGAATCAGGAACCAGGAGTGAGAGCCAAGGGTTGGAGATGAATCTGGAATCATAAGTCGGGAGTCCCAGAGTAAGCCAAGAGGCAGGTCCATCACTACCACGGTCAGGAAAGTCCATCCCATTTCATGGATGCATCCTGGGCCTCCTCCTGGGTACAGCTAGGGCACCTGGACCAATCCAGGGACATGGTGGATGCTGTCAGGCCAGCCTTTTGAAGCGGTACTTCCCATGGTGTTTATCTGCATGATAGAGCACATGGTGTTATCATGGCTACCAGGCAGGTATGGTAGTCCCAGGTTTTAGTCCCTGTGGAACACCACATCCTGTGCTCGGTAATGTACAAACACATAGCAAGCCTTGAAGACAATACTGTCCAAATAGGCAAGAGAGACAAAGCGTGGGAGAAGAAATATTATTAATTCCTTCTTACTGAGGGGACAGTGAGACACACAGAGATGAAGGCCCTAATTCTGTGTGACCTGAACCATAAGAATCCTGCTGAAGTCAGGCTTTCAGTTAGGGTACATCCAAGTGTTGAACATGGGGCATGAGACCCATCTCAAGGAGACATACTGACACGAGATCACCACCACCACACCAGCACACAAATCTAGGTGCCCTCTGAAAGCCCCCTCTGGGACAGAACAGTGAGAGAGAAGCCCTGGGTTGAAAATATGACAGGCTAAGAGGAAAAGTCTGGAATAAATTGCCTAGGGTGGTTGTAGACTCTCCTTCACTGGTGATATTTAAGAGCAGGGGTTAAATATCGAACAGGGATGATCTAGATGATGCTTGGTCTTGCCATGAGGACAGGGGGACTGGGCGTGATGGTCTTGAGGTCCCTTCCAGTTCCAATATTCTGTGATTCTATGATAAGGCAGAAAGAGAGCAGATATGAAGACAAACACAGTAGGGGAGTCAAGGCAGAGGTAAATTATGGTTAGCTCTAAACAAGTGTGTTGATCTAGGCAGCAAGTCTCAGAACCTAGGTTGGGGTCCAGGGCTTGTGGGACTTTGGCTACTGCACTACAAACAACTGGCTTACTCTTGTGGCTTGGGCTCAAACCACATGGTCTGTACAGCTATGGGAGTGTGGTAGCCCAGGCTCCCATCTTCCAAGACTTGCTGCTCTGGGTTCTGAAGTTACATTGGCAATCTGCAGCCCTGCTGCAGACTGAACCTCCATTCCAAGCTCAAGGCCTCACCCTTGTGACTCAAGTCTGGGTCTTTAGAATAAGAAAGGAGGGGAGACATGCCAGGAGCCACTTCTTCATGTCCTGACTTGCCCTGAAAGGGACTATTTGCCCCAGTTTTCTATCTGACATTGGCCAATCCCACCAGCTGAACATCTTGGGGAGAAACAACCTTAAAATGCTAAGGCTGTGGGAAGGCATGTAAATCAAAGCTAGTATTGCTTTTCTGACCTGAATGGCAGCCCATAACTCCCACATAAAATCTGTTTATTTTGGAAAGCATATATCTGTCAAGAATGCAACTGTATACGGGAAGAGATTGGAAAGGGAGCCAATCTGTTTTGATTTGAGACCATGGAATCCTCATCAGCCAAGAGAGGACTCACACATTTTTCAGGCGAGGCCAAGTGCTGATGTCCATGAGAGTTCTGCTGGAGGGAGGAAGGCTGGTTCCCATTGGCAGTGACAAGACTCCTCAGAAGGGCCAGCCTTTTCACTTCCGTCAACTGGGACAGCCGGTGCTATCGTTGCTTGACTTCAGGGCAGATGATGATTGCCAGGGTCAACCACGATGAAGCCAGACAGCAGCTGGTTTGAGGAGTTCAGAAAAGCTGGGCTCCTGTGCTCAAGCTTTTGCCACCTCCATCGAAACAGTGTAACCCACACGCAGAAGTGTGGGTCACTGTCTTCTGTAGTGGCACCTAGATCACTTGCAGAGAGAAAGGATGACTCTCCTCTGCAGCCTTAGCTGAGAGGCACCAGGCTTTTAGCTCAAACTGTAGAGGCTCCTGCACTAAGCTCCAGAGGTCCCAGGTTCAAGTTTGCCTATGGGTGGTCATAAATGGATCAGAATGAATAGCCGCTATTCAGGTGCACAGGCCCTGAACCACCATCTATGGAGCTCTGCCAAGACAATGAGCCTGATTGCGCTTTCAGCTGCATCAGCGTAAATCAGCCCAGGGATTCCAGGCGGCTCAGTGAGTTACCCGTCCTGGGACAAGTAACGTTGAAAAGCACTATCCCTCCCTCCTTTAACAGGACACGGATCTCACCAGCAGGACCAGCCATTAGAGGGGGAGACAGTCCCGTGTCCTAAACCAGAGATGGGCAACCTGGGCCAGTGAGCGATCTGCAGGAGTGACCTTCCTTCATCTCAGTGGACTAGAAGATTGTTCTCACCAACACAATCTCCTGGGAGCAGACAGTTTTGCTAACTGCACCTGTGGGCCTCAAATTTGCAGGGTGTGTCAACTGAACCATGGCAGTGCTTGGAGTGGCTGAAGAGGGATATTGTGTGCAGTCAGCCTGCACCGTACATCACTTTTGTAATGCTGGCAGGTAAAGAAAAGCACCGATGGAAACCAGTGGAATGTGGCAACCCGGCTAACAGGAAACAAAATGTGGGCCATGCAGAAACACCGCACCAGTGTATCGAAAGCACTGCAGCCCCACAGGTTCAGGTGGTCGGACTCTCCCAGCCTCCAGGTGCTAAATGGAAGAGAACACAGCTCTGAAGTGCGCCCCTATGCGAACGCATAATATCCCCATTTTACAACTGAGGCACAGAGACACTATGTGATGTTCCCAGGTCATAACCAGGAGCCTGGATTCTTGTCTCCTGATGGCAAGTCCTGTGTTTTAACCCATGGGATCCCAGGTAGTTCCAGGAGAGACCAAGGCACTGCTGTCTCTTAGGCTGGTGCATTATTCCTTTCTTCTCCCTGTTCAGAGGTGCTGTGACTTTATTCTACATCACCCACAACTTTTTGCCTTATTCTTCTGCTAGATTAGCAGGTACGCTAGTGATTAGAACAGGGATGTACCTGTCGGGACCACTTGGGTTGAAATCTCACTGTATGCTGTTAAACAAGTCACTTTCTCTCGCTCGCTCTATGCCTCAGTTTCCCTTTCGTAACTGGCTAGGGTGTATCTACTACGTGTCACTGTACTGGGAAGAATCAGAGTTACTCAGCTATGTGTCATAGGCCCAGTACTGCTAACAGATCCCCTTCTTCTGTTCAAGTGTCAGAAGCACATGCTTTCAGAGCATGAAGGTCCTGTTATTGCAAGTTCCAAACTGCGGCGGTGTGCGGCACAGTTTTAAGAAAGCTACTGACTTGTTACCATCCTTGCCTGCCACGTGGGGGTTAATCCTGTAATGGCTGCAACAATGTCTTCACTCCCCAGAAGGTCAAGCCGAGGAGACGCCAGCAGGACTCCACCAACGGAAGAGCCCCCAGTTTCAGAAGGGGGAAGGTTTGCCCTTGGGAGTCTATGGACCTTCCCTGGGATAAAAATTAGATACGGGAGGCAGTGAACTCCCACACTGTAAAGCAGCAAAGGCTTAAAGCCAGTGCCGTAAATCCACCAAATTGGACGCTGGTGACATTATAGCCCCGTTTTGTTAGTTTTTCCAGCTGAGCTGCCGACCACAGCTAATGATTTATACTCGGTGGTCCTGGCGAGAGGGGCAGAAGGGACCCAGAGGGGAGTGGCCCACGATATAATAATTCCTGAGCAACTCACTTCTTCAGGAGGGAGAAAGAGAGGAGTTTGTCCCAGCTGCCAGGGAGACAATCTCATTGGGGGAGCTGGGGGTGGAGGTGAAGGGGGTCGAGAGGTATGCATCCAAGCCAACGTCTGACAAGGAAAACCAGACAGTAGGAAGGGCCAGATGGGACCCGGGAGGCTGTCAGTCTAAGTAAGTACTTGAGCAGATGGAACAACTCCAGCATTGACACGTAGGGCAGTGCTGCTACAGGGTGACCGGACCTGTACGTGGTGGAGCGGGTGGACAGGGAGGGAGAAGCAACTTACTTGACTTAACACCTTGTGCTCTGGGGTGGGGCATAGGTCATCAATAAGTCTCCTCCACTTCACTCCGTCTCAGGACAAAACTTCTAGCTGACCCCAAGAGTACCCCAGTTGTTGTCCTTCAATCTCAGTAAATCCTCTCCACATTATTCGAGGTCTTCCTCTTTTGCAATTTCCTTGTAGGTTCCATGTGAGAGCTTGGCGGACTCTGCTGGATGATGGTTTTCTGCGAGTGTGGCCTCGCCATCCCCACTTTCTTCTCTTGATTCGAATGTCAAGCGGTTCTTGTCCTGCGCTGTTCCAAAGCTCAGATGGCTCAAAGCCCCCTTCACTTGGAGACATCTGCCCCCAACAGAGTGGTACCTCACTACTGCTGCCCACTGTGCCAGCCAGAGGGCAAAGAAGCCAGGTGGACTTCAGCAGAGAATTCACTTGTATTTAGCCTCCTTTGGATCATAGCAGGTGGCTACACAACAAAGCTTCTCAGGGTGCATCTATACTGAAGAGAAAGCCCCACAGCAGCAAGTCACAGAACACAGATCACCTGATTTGGGCCTGTGGGGTCCACGTTCCAGGCTAAAGATAGCAGTATAGATGTCTAGGTTTGAGCTAGAGCCCCAGCTCAGAGGCCTATCCTGTGTATCCCTCCCTTCCTCCCGCCCCTGCCCAATGGGCATGATTTCAGCCTGAATGGGAACATGTGCACTGCTATTTTCACCCTATAGCATGAGTCTGAGTCAATTTCTTTTTTTAAAAAAAGGGCTCCAGGGAGATCCTAGACATTGCAGACCAGGAAGCCTGGCTTCAGCACCAGGCAAACTCGCTGAAATGATGGTAAAGAATAAAATTGCCCAACACATAGATGAACAGAACGTATTCAGAAAGAGTGAACAAGATTTCTGTAAAGGGAAATCATACCTCACTAATCTATTAGAGTTCTTTGGGAGGGTTAGCAAACGCGGACGAGGAGGATCCAGTAGATATTGTGCACTTATATTTCCAGAAAGCCTTTAACAAGGTCCCATCTCAAAGGCTCTTAAGCAAAGTCAGCTATCATGGGGTAAGAGGGAAAGTCCTCTCATGGATAGATATCTCATTAGGTAGATATCTGTTGGGGATGGTCTAGACAGTACTTGGTCCTGCAATGAGAGCAGGGGCCTGGACACAATGACCTCTTGAGGTCCCTTCCAGTTCTAGTATTCCATGATTCTATGATTTGAACAACTGGTTGAAAGATGTGCAGGGGAAGGTAGGAATAAATGGTAAGTTTTCAGAATCAAGAGTGGTAACTAGTGGTGTCCCTGGAAGTATCTGTACTGGGACCAATCCTATTTAACCTAGTCATAAATGATCTGGAAAACAGGGTAAACAGTGACAAGGCAAAATTTCCAAATGATACAAAAACTACCCAAAATAGTTAAGTCCAAAGCAGATTGCAAAGAGCTACAAAAGGATCTTACAAAATTGGGTGATTAGGCTACAAAAGAGCAGATAAAATTCAATGTTGATAAATGAAAAGTAATGCACTTTGGAAAAATATAATCCTAACTACACATGTATAAAACAATGGCTACGTCTACACGAGCCCCAAACTTCGAAATGGCCACGCAAATGGCCATTTCGAAGTTTATTAATGAAGCGCTGAAATGCACATTCAGCGCTTCATTAGCATGCGGGCGGCCGCGACACTTCGAAATTGACGCGCCTCGCCATCGCACGTCTCGTCCCCATGGGGCTCCTTTTCGAAAGGACCCCACCTACTTCAAAGTCCCCTTATTCCCATCAGCTCATGAGGCGGGGTCCTTTCGAAAAGGAGCCCCATGGGGACGAGATGCACGGCGGCGAGGCGCGTCAATTTCGAAGTGCTGCGGCCGCCCGCATGCTAATGAAGCGCTGAATGTGCATTTCAGCGCTTCATTAATAAACTTCGAAATGGCCATTTGCGTGGCCATTTCGAAGTTTGGGGCTCGTGTAGACATGGCCAATGAGTTCTAAATAAATTGTTACCACCCAAAAAAGAGATCTTGGAGGTACTGTGTATAGTTCTTTGAAAACATCCATTCAATGTTCAGCAGCAGTCAAAACTTATAGCTGGCTCTATATAAGTTCACTGTACAATTGTACATCCACATCTTGAATACACTGTGCTGATGTGGTTGTCCCATCTCAAATAAAATATACTGGAATTGGAAATGGTTTGGAAATATCAAAAATATGGAATGGTTACCATATGAGGAGAAATTTTTAACCTAAAAAAGAAACAAATACAGGGGTTTAAAAAATCCATGACTGGTGTGGAGAAAATAAACAAGGAAGTGATGTTTATTTCTCATAATGCAAGGTCTAGGGGTCACCAAATAAAATAATAGGTTTAAAACAAACAAAGGGAAAAATTTCTTCACACAACACCCAGTCAACCTGTGGAACTCCTTGCCAGAGGATGTTGCCAAGACTATAACAGGCTTCAAAAGAGAACTAGATAAATTCATGGAAGAGAGGTCAACCAAGGGCTATTAGCCAGAAAGGGCAGGTAGGGTGTTCCTAGCCCCTGGTTGTCAGAACCTGGGAATGGGAAACATGGTATGCATCACTTGGTGATTCCCTGTTCTGGTCATTCCCTCCATGGCATCTGGCATTAACCACTGTTGCAAGAGAGAATACTGGGCTTGATGGACCTTTGATCTGACCTACTGTGGCTATTATGTTCTGACTTACTAGCCTGGGTCTTTTTCACAATGTAGCCATAACCTCAGGCACGGTCTGGGAGGTGTTTAGTAGCCTAGATTTGTCTTGGAGCTCACTCATTTGGGGAGGCTCAGTTGAGTTTAACTCTATGCATTTTACCACCCATGCGACCAGAGGCTAGTTTCATATATAAACAAATGAGACAATTAGTCCTCCAAGAGCTGTCCCATAATGCACCAGCCACTACAAATGTAGCCTTTCTGGGGAAGGTGTGTTGTGCAGTGGGTAGGTCCACTGACTTCAGAGGGTATGTCCACATTGGAACCACAGGCAACTAAGTTAGACATCCCCCAGCAGCAGGCCTCTTACTGTCCTAAGCTTAAGCCCTACAGTGACTGGCAACTGGCAATGGGAACAGGACTGTGTAATGTGGAACCTTTCAGTCATGGACTGGCGCAGAGGCGGTGGGTGTATGTATCAGTTGTTCAATTTCAAGGACTGAGGTGATGAAACGGTCTACCTGCTGCATCCATGACTGAGCAGCCCTATGTAGGGTCTTTGCTGCTCACCCCACACGGGGACAGGGCTAGAAAAAGTGCCCTAAACATAGTATGAGGAAAGGTGGAAAAGAATAGCAAAACTGTCTGATGCCCCTCCAACAGCTACCAGCACCTGTCCCTTCTGGGATAAGACCTGTAGCTCCAGAATCAGGCTGAGGGGCCTGAGGTCCATTCTTCATTATTTTCCTACATGCTGCCCACTAGATCCCAAAACACATAAAGCCAACAGCTGGCCACCACCTTTCTCCTTCCTGTGAATCCCAGACATGATGCTCCCGGCTCTACTCACAAACCAACCTCTCAACCGCAGTAAAGTTTTTTCTGCTCAGGGTCCCATCTCCCTCTTGAGCAGGAGAACACTTGGGGGAAGGCAGGCAGTGACTTAGAGCCACTCCGTTGACTTTGAGTAGCTTCTTCACAACATGCATATGGGAGATAAAGTTGAGGGGGACTCGTTCCTGGTTTGACTGGGGCCACAACAGACATCCAGCCATGCACATTGTTTTCCATGTTAGTCATTCTTTGGTTCCTTCCCAAAGATGCCGCCTTTGTCATTGGCTGGCAATTCCCTTGCTCTGTCTCTCCCCATTCCGTTTGCAGCCTCAGGTTTAAACGGAGGATACCCTTGGGCCTGGAAAGAAGAGGCATGAGGAGGGTGACTTCCTCTGCTCTGCTGCTGGTTTTCAAATTTAAATATCTGAGCCACTTTCAGAACAAATTATCTTTGGCAAGATCCTGTCCCTCTTGCACTTATTTGAAAAAAAAATCCATCTACTGACAGACCTGAATTCAGATTAGCCTCTTTGGCCATAAATTCGTAATATTTTGGAAGGGATGTTATATTTCATGCTGCAGGGTTCAAGCCTATATTTATCTACTAAGGTAGGTCTTCAATGCAGAGTGAACTTGGGTGACATAAGGGACCTGGGTGACCTAGCTCCTCTGCAGAACCCTAGTGGATGGGCCGTGTCCTCACTGGATCTAGGCTGTCTTGTACGCGTTGCTAGGTTTCTTTCTTCTGCAATAAGCCAAGCCTCTCTATGATTCTTTTCCAGTGAATTATGGGAGAACTTGTCTCTCCTTGTGGGCAGACAAGGGGAATTGTGGGAAGACAACTGGAGGACTATTTGCGATTTTGTTTGCATTCATGCTGCAAAGTGGATTGGTTTCCAGATCAAGTGAAGACAGAAGTGGGTTTTAGCCTTGAGCCTCATATAAGCCAGTTAATCTGGGCCGAAACCCCTACTAAATGGGGGAGTGCTTGTGTGGTGAGGGGAAAGGGCTCATAAACAGCACCTGGGCAAAAGCCCAGGCTGCCTTTCTAGTAAAGACGCTTAAAAACCCTCAGATAGAAAATGTACGACTCAGCCAGCAGCCTGTCTATAAAGCATTTGATGCTAGCCATCACCAAGGCAATAAAGAAAAGCTCAAGGTAGGATCTTACCCAATTGTTATGCAGTACATACAGAGCCATCCCATCCAGAGCCGGTTACAAAAAAAGTCACACACCTATTCACCCCAAATCTATTTTCTGATGCAATTCATCACTGCAATCATTCAGTCAAAACTTTGCATTTCTTAACATTTCAACCAGCTGATTAGAAAACAGGCTATTTTTTTGGTGAAAAATGTATAAAAAGAATTTTTGTCAAAATGTGAATTTGGAAAATTGCAGCTACTTCTAGATTCTACACTTTTTTTGTCCCAGTCTAACGTCTGACCTACAAAGCCATCTTTTATTCCCATGTGACTGTTTATATTGCATCAGGGTTCAGAACCACCACCATGGGTGCCAAGACTGGAATGTGAGCCAATGTTCATTGCCATGTGAGGCAGGAGCTCAGACCCGTTCATCCTCCCCTGTGCAGCCAGGAGCTTGATCAAGCCAGGTCACCTGTGGATTAACAAAAGACCAGCTAATGCTACCAACCACTGCCTAAATGGTAGAGCTTTGCATCTGACAAAGCAAGTCTTTGCCCATGAGCGCTTATGCTCCAAAAATGTGTTAGGACTTCTTGTTGTTTTTGCAGATACAGAGTAACTCAGCAATCCTCCGATACATCTCAATGTATTTATTTATTTATTAATGAAGCTGTTGTAAGTAGGACTGAAAGTGACTTTAAAAAGTATTGCTGCTCCTTGGACCATACATAGAGGTCAAAAGATCAAATTTCAGCACTCCGTCTTAAAAAGGCTGCTGACCCCTGAATTGCATGATCTCATTTTAGTCAGTAAACATACTCTGTCCAAAGCAAGCCAGCCACAAGATCCTGGGCTCATAGTCATAGAATCATAGAATTCTATCGCTGGAAGGGACCTCAGGAGGTCATCTAGTCCAGCCCCCTGCCTAAAGCAGGATCAACCCCATTTAAATCATGCCAGCCATGACTATGTCAAGCCGGGGCTTAAAAACCTCTTAGAATGGAGATTCCACCACCTCTCTTGGCAACACATTCCAGTGCTTCACCAGCCTTGTGGTGAAATGGTTTTTCTTTATATCCAACCTACACCTCTCCCTCTGTAACTTCAGACCATTGCTCCTTGTTCTGCCATCTGTCACCACTGAGAACAGTCTCTCTCCATCCTCTTTAGAGCCCCTTTTCAGGAAGTTGAAGGTTGCTATCAAATCACCTCTCAGTCTTCTCTTCTGTAAACTAAACAAGCCCAAATCTCTCAGCCTCTCCTCAGAGGTCATGTGCTCCAGACCCCTAATACTTTTTGTTGCCCTCTGCTGAACCTCTCCAATGCATCTACATCCGTTCTGTACTAGGGGGGCAAGAACTGGATGCAATACTCCAGATGAGGCCTCACCAGAGCTGAGTACAGGGGAATAATAACTTCTCTAAGGGCTTGTCTACACTTGCCCCCAACTTTAAAAGGGGCATGTTAATCAGGATGATGGGTGATTACTAATGAAGTGCTGTGGTGAATATGCAGCACTTCATTAGGCTAATTCTCCCCTGCATCAATTTCATACGGTCAAACTTCAAAGCATGGCTCCACGCATGCCGGCAGGCACTGCAAAGTGCATTTATTCCCCAAAATTTTGAGGAGTAAAAGCTCTTTGAAGTAGTGCAGGCACTTCGCAGTGCCCGCAGCTACATGCATGCCAGCACTTTGCAGTTTGAAGTTGCCGCAGGAGAGAATTAGCCTAAGGAAGTGCTGCGTATTCACAGCAGCACTTCATTAGGAATCTCCCTTCACCCTGATTAACATTCCCCATTCGAAGTTGGAGGCAAATGTAGACTCAGCCAAGATCTACTGGAAATGCTTCTCCTAATGCACCCGAATATGCCATCCAGCCTTTCATCCATTGTAATCCCCAGGTCCTTTCCTTCTGCACTGCTACTTAGCCAGATGGTGCCCAGCATGTAACAATGCTTGGGATTCTCCTGTCCCAAGTGTAGGACTCCGCACTTCCCCTTGTTGAACCTCATCAAATTTCTGTTGGCCTAATCCTCCAATTTTTCTAGGTCACTCTGGACCCTATCCCTACCCTCCAATGTATCTACCTGACTCCCTAGTTTAGCGTCATCTGCAGATTTGCTGAGGCTGCAATCCATCCCCTCATCCAGGTCATTAATAAAGATGTTGAACAGTACTGGCCCTAGAACTGATCCTTGAGACACTCCACTTGAAACTGACTGTAAACCATACACTGAGTCATTGAACACTACCTGTTGGGCCTGTCTGTCAAGCCAGTTTTCTATCCATGTATCCAATCCATACTTCCTTAACTTATGGGCAAGAATATTGTGGGATACTGTTTCCAAAGCTTTGGTAAAGTCAAGGTATATGACATCCATTGACTTCCCCATGTCCACAGAGCTAATTAGCTCATCATAGAAGCTAATCAGATTGGTCAGGCACGCCTTGCCCTTGGTGAATCCATGTTGACTACTCTTGATCACTTTCCCCTCTCCCAAGTTCTCCAAAATGGATTCCTTGTGGATACCCTCCATGATTTTTCTGGGGACCGAAGTAAGGCTGACTGGTCTATAGTTCCTTGGATTGTCCTTCTTTCCTTTCTTAATGATGGGCACTACATTTGCCTTTTTCCAATCACCCAAGACATCACCCAAGCTCCATGAGTTTTCAAAGATAATGGCCAAAGGCTCTGCAATGACATCTGCCAATTCCCTCAGTACCCTTGGATGCATTAAATCTGGACCCATGGATTTGTGTGCATCTAGCTTTTCTAAATAGCTCTTAACCTGTCCTTTCCCCACCGAGGGCTGCCCACCTCCTTCCCTTACTGCATTGCCCAGTCCTGTAGTCAGGGAGCTGACCTTGTCTGTGAGGACTGAGGCAAAAAAAATTGTGAGTACTTCAGCCTTTCCCACATCATCTGTCACCAGATTACCTCCCTCACCCATTAACGGCCCCACATGCTCCCTGATAACCCTCTTATTGTTAACATAACTGTAGAAGCCCCTCTTGTTGCCCATCACATTCCTCACTAGCTGCAGTTCCAAATGTGCTTTTGCTTTCCTGATCACCCACCCCACCGCATTCTGCAGCTATATGTTTATACTCTTCCTCACTCATCTGTCCAAGTTTCCACTTCTTATACGCATCCTTTTTGAGTTTAAGCTCTCCAAGGTTTTCCCCTGTAAGCCAAGCTAGTTGCCTACCATATTTGCTTTTCTTAGTGCACATCGGGATGGTTTGTTCCTGTGCCTTCCATAAGAACTTTTTAAAATACTGCTATTTCTCCTGACCTCCTTTCCCCGTCATATTAGCTTCCCAGGGGATCTTGCCCATCAGTTCTCTCAGGGAGTCAAAGTCTGCTCTTCTGAAACCAAGGGTCTGTATTTTACTGCTCCCCTTTCTTCCTTTTGTCAGAATCCTGAAATCTACCATCTCCTGATTGCTGCAGCCCAGGTTTCCACCCACTTCTATTTCTCCTACTCTTTCTTCCCTGTTTGTGAGCAACAGGTCAAGCTGCGCATGGCCCTGGTCAGTTCCTTCAGCACTTGTACCAAGAAGTTATCCCCAACATTCTCCAAAAACTTCCTGGATTGTCTGTGTGCTGCTGTTTTGGTCTCCCAACAAATGTCTGGGTGATTAAAGTCTCCCATGAGAACCAGCACCTGTGATTTGGAAGTTTCTCTTAGTTGTCTGAAGAACTTCTCATCTACTTCATCTCCCTGATCAGGTGGCCTGTAGCAGACACCAACCACTACATCGCCTCTGTTGCTTCAGCTTCTAAGCTTAACCCAAAGACACTCAACTGTCTCTACTCCCTCCATAAATGGAAGGTCTGAGCAATCATACTGCTCTCTCCCACAAATCCCAACTCCTCCTCCTTTTCTCCCCTGCCTGTCCTTCCTGAACAGTTTATACCCTTCCGTGACAGTGCTTCAGTTACGTGAGTCATCCCAACAAGTCTTGTTTACAGTCAAGCCCTTAGGTACAATCACATTTGCTCTGAGCCGACTGACAGAGACCAAAAACTACAAGATCTGTACCAAATATTCATACACCTGAATTACCCACCTGGAGAAATAAAAAAACAAATCGACAGGGCCAGACAAATACCCAGAGACCAGTTACTCCAAGATCGGCCCAAAAAAGCCAAGAATGGAACACCACTGTCATCACCTACAGCCCCCAACTCAAACCACTGCAACGCATTATTAAAGACCTACAACCTATCCTTAATCAGGACGGCACACTCCAGAAGGCCCTAGGTGACAGGCCTGTTCTCTCCTACAGAAAACCTCCCAACCTTATGAGGATTCTCACCAATAGCCACAATCTATACCACAGGAACACCTGTCCGGGATTTTTCCTTGCAACAAAGCCCGGTGCCAGCTTTGTCCACATATCTTTTCTGGAGATACCATCACTGGGCCTAAGCAGGTTATTCATAGAATCATGGGCACATTCCCATGTTCCTCAACTAACATCATATATGCCATCATGTGCCAACAATGCCCAGATGTTTTGTATATTGGACAGACTTCAAACTGTCTTAGACAAAGAGTTAATAGGCACATAGCAGACATAAAAACACTCCTGAGCCACAAACTTGCTAGCTGGCATTTTAATGGAGCGGGCCACTCTGTTAATGACTTAAGAGTTTGCGTGTTACTGAAGAGGAATTTTCACAACACTCTTCAAAGGGAGGCTGCTGAACTCTCTTTTATATTCAAATTCAACACAGTAACACGTGGTTTGAACCAAGATTGGAATTTTCTGGGTCACTGTAGGGGCTTGTTTTCATACTTGGCTTAATCCAATTCTTGGCTCCTCCCCTTCTACCCCTCTACTCTCTGATCTGCTCACCTTGATCATTTTTTTCTGATTTGTCCACCTTGATTACTGTTTTTGGTTCTCTGTGCCTTAACTATTGAGTCTGTTCTGGTCTGGCTATGGTCTGAAGAAGTGGGTCTGTCCCACGAAAGCTCATCACCTAATAAATTATTTTGTTAGTCTTTAAAGTGCTACTTGACTGCTTTTTTGTTTTCATAGTATATAGACTAGTACGGCTTTCTCTCTGTTACTATTCAACAAGCCTCTCTTATTTCAATCACCTCATACTTCTTTGACTGTGCAAGGGCCTCCAGTTCCTCCTGTTTGTTTCCCAGGCTTCTTGCATTTGTATGCAAACACTTTAGATAATAAGCTAACTGGCCCACTTTCTCCTTTCAAAGGTGTGGTCCTCCTTTTGTTGTTCCTTCTCCCTTCCCCACTTCCCTCAGGGGAAGTCATGGAGGAAGACTAGTCATGGAGCAAGACTCATGGACATTTGGGTCCTGATCCAAAATTCTTCCATGCCTGTAATAGTCACTGTGCACAGATACAGTGAAATGCATAAGCAGATTAGAGACTTCAATAGCAGTTACCAAATTTGTACATTCAATTGTAATAATTGTTCATGGAACTCCGGGAGCCTGCATCTATCCAAAGAGGTTTTAAAAGCAACCTTTTCTCTGCCTGCATGTGCTTAGAGAACACCCAAAATCAGGAAAAATAGGGCTAAAATTAAAAATAAGCCTTCTCTTTTTTGTCCAAATGTTGAAATTGGTAAATATGGAATTAAAATGGAGTCAAAATGGTTTGGTTTGGGATTTTTTTCCCCCACCAAAATTCAAAATTTCATTTTTTTTTTCAAAATTCAGAGGTTTCAACCAGCTCTTGTTGTCAGGTTTTGGGAACATGAGTGAGTGAGTCTGATGTGACTTTGTATTACCAGGGTGTCAAACTCGTTCAAAGAACTGGGCTAAATTATGTTTCTAAGGGCTGGGGTGTACACTGAGAATTACAGCTCGCAGCAGAAACCCACTGATATAAGCAGAAAATCTGAGCAGAGATCCCTGAGATAATGTTAACCTTTATGTAATAATTAAACACACAGTTATTATTGCAGAGCTTAACTATTGTTAAAGTTAGAAATCTTTTGCTAACATCTAACCAAAATCCCCTTTGCTATAGATTAAACCTTTGGTTCAGGCTGCCTGCAAACTCAGGTGGACACCACTGCATGCTTAGAAGGTTTTTTCTGTATCCATGAAGGCCAAAAATTTATTTCAGACAAAAACTGAAAGCAAAAGAGAACAGGAAGAAAGCAAGCTTACATTGTTGAGAATCTGGCTATATCACATGGGCTATATTTGACACCCCAAGCTAATGGCTGGACGCCCCAGGAACACTAAAGGACCCATTAATAGTGCTTTCCAAATGACTTATCCTGAAGTGCAAATAGAAGAAAATCCCCTAAAGACTAGGGTCTGAGACTCAGTTAGCTCAGACCAGGGTGCAATTTATACTGTAATTGTGGCTGCTGCCTAGAGAACATAAGAACAGCTACACTGAGTCAGACCAAATGTCCACCTAGCTCAGTATCCTGTCTTCCAACGTAGGCCAATGCCAGATGCCCCAGAGAGAGTGAACAGAACAGGAAAGCATCATGCGATCCCTCTCCTGTCATCCATTCCCAGCTTCTGACAAACAGAGGCTAGGGACACCATTCCTACCTATCCCAGCTAATAGCCATTGATGGACCTAACCACCCTGAATTTGTCTAGTTCTTTCATGAACCCTGTTAAAGTCCTCGTCTTCACAACACCCTCTGTCAAGGAGAATGCAGCTTAGTTAAAATCCCTCTCTGCTCTTAATCTAATACTTCCCCAGATCTGGGCTAGCAAGTCCAGCTAATTAAAGGACCTGTGTGCCCACTAATATGTGCAGATCATTAATCCCATCACACTTTAATCTGATGCTTCTCAGTAGACCTGGTTGGAAGAGAGGTAATCGTGTTAGTATCTTCCCAAAACAAAACAGGCAATTCTGTAGCACCTTAAAGTGCTACAGATGGGGATGTTCCAGATAGCGTTTGGTCCTGCCAAGAGGGCAGGGAACTGGATTCGCTGACCTCTTGAGGTCCCTTCCAGTTCTAGAGTTCTATGATTCTATGAAAGACTAACTATTTGTTATTAGGTGACAAGTATCAGAGAGGTCACCGTGTTAGTCTGTAGCTTCGAGAACAACAAGTCTAGTGGCACCTTATAGACTGACAGATATTTTGGAGCATGAGCTTTTGTGGGCAAAGACCCGCTTCATCAGATACATCTGTTAGTCTATAAGGTGCCACAAGACTTCTTGTCGTTATTAGGCGATGAGCTTTCACGGGACAGACCCGCTTCTTCAGCTGTTAATGATAAACGGGCTGAATGTTATTTTGAGGTTATCATGTCTTCCTTCCCCTGCATGCAATCTCCAGCCGTGTCCTAGCCTGTAGCTCCTTTCTCAGGTCCACTATTTCTAATGGCAGCCGCGGTGGATGGCGGCTCAGCAGCGGACATGTTCACCTCTGCATGGGGTGCATGTACGTAAGCCCCCTGCTGTGCAGTAAGTGAACGCACCCAGCCTGGCTGGGCCTTAACATCTCTCCAGGGAAGGCACAGTAATACCTGTTACAAAGATCCTGCCGCTCCCACTGGGTTCTCTCTGATTACACACGACCTGACCTGCTGCCCGTTTCCCTCCCAGGCGCTTGGGTGGCCAACAAATCATTAGGAAACAGTGACCTCTGCTGGACATCCTTAGTGTTGCCACACCAGCCTGTGTGATCAAAAAGGTGACACCAGCCATTGTCTGGCTGAATTTGCCTCCTGGGTCCTTTGGGCAACAGATCCTCCGTTCCGCCGCTCTGAAAATATTTTTAGGGACACTTTCCTGAAAGCACTAAGGGCTCGGGAGCAGGAAAAGGCCTGAAGGATGGGTAGGAGGTGTTGAGAGGCACCTGTTATTCAGGTATCAGAGAGGTAGCCCTGCTAGTCTGCGTCTTTGAGAACAACAAGAAGTCCTGAGGCACCTTATAGACTATCAGGTATTGTAGAGCAGAATCTTCCGTGGGCAAAGACCCGCTTCGTCTCGAAGGTGCCACAGGACCTGTTCTTCACGTTCTTCAAAACCCGCGGAGCCGCCAGTGTTCCAGGCCGTGGTCCGTCAACGATAAGCCGACAGAACGAAGCACTTTTGTTGACCGCTGTGCCCGCCTGCCAGGAGGAGTAATGCCTCTGTGGACTAATCAGGCAACAAAACGCCAGTCTGGGCATTTCAGGGAGGCGTCTGTGGACAGAATGGCCTCTGGGGTGCTGCACAGGTGCCCTGGGAGACACCCTGTTCTCAGCAAGCAGGTGTCTATGGTTCCTACCTCCGGCCCTTCACAAAGACACAGGGAGCCCGGAAAACCCTGTGCAAGGAAGCTGAGAGCATGAAAGCAGCAGAGCAGCAGGTTGCTGTGTCCAAGGCCCTCACAGCCACGCCCTTGCTGAAAACACTCGCCATGACTGAACAGCAGGGAGCTGCCATGGGAGCTGCCTCAGGGGTCCCAGAATCCTTCCTGGGGCTCCCCGGGGTGGCCCCATCCTGGACTGGCCCAGAGATCAAAGCCTTTCTGGACTTGTGGGTGGAGCAAGAGACCTTCCAAGACCCTCATGCCAGGTGCTGCAAAGGGGAAACCTATGGCTGCATGGTCCCAGGGCTGGCTGAACAGGGCCACCCCTGCCACACCCTTGTACAGGTGCTCGTCAAAGAGAAGGCACTCTGCCAGGGATATGTGCGGGCCTAGGACACTGCCCAATGCTCAGGGGCAGGACCATCCTCCTGGCCCTGCTACAGGGAGCTCAACACCACCATGGGGGGACACATCACCCCCAAGACATGGTGCTTAAGGCCCTCCCACTGCAGTGGCAGCCCCTGCAGGATGAAGCCGGGGATGAGGAGGAGGCACCCCATCCCCATCCCCAACTGGAGCCCAATTCAGAGGCCAGCAGCCTCATCCTGGTGCTGGGCCCAGTCTCCACCAGCTAGGCTACGTCCAGGGCAGCTTCAGAGCTGGGCGAGGGTCCCTCCGGTGAGTACCTCGTGTGTCACAATTCCAGGCTGTGGGAGGCAGGCGCAGACAGGGCGTGCTGTGAGCATCACTCAGCTGGCTCTGGCGTGACCTTGCACTGTAGTGCCGGCACATGGAGCCATGTCAGTGGGAGTGCGCACCACTCAGACCTAGCAGACAGCCCCACAGGAATGGGTGGCAGCCTACTGCCAGGCTCACAGCAGGCTGGATGAGCCTCAGGCCCCGGTGGGGGTCCTCCTAGCACCTGCCATGGCTGGAAGCAGGCTGGCCACACGGGCGCCAGCCTGAACTCAGACATACCAAGCAGTGTGGTACCCAGCCCGTGGGAAAGACCACAGGCAAGAGGCAGCACCCCTCCTGCAGGAAGTGCTGTGAGCTGCAGGTGTGTGCGTAGGCTCTGGCGAGGGCCAGGCTGTTCCCAGCTCACCCACCACCCATGAGGGTAGCCACCCAGTTTGGTAGCTATCAGGGGTGACAAGCTTCCAGAGGGCGACGGCGACCCACTTCTCCCTGGGGATGGCGGGCTGCAGCTGGGTGCCTGTCTCTGGAGTGCAGGGACGAGCGAGGCAGAGAGCTCCAGCAAGGTGGCCTTCTGCATGCAGAAGTTCTGCAGCCACTGCTGGTCATCCCACCGCCCCATGACCAGCCAGTCCCACCGGTCCAAACTGGTACAGTGTTTCCAGAGCTGCCTGTGCACCGGGGAGTGGGGGCAGGTGTGAACATCCTGCAGCCATGGCAAGTCCTCACAGGTGGTCTCCGATACACCCTCTGTGAGGAAGAAGAGGAAGGCTGGGCCTGGACATCCCCCTTTTCCTGGGAGGGTGGGGGAGGCCACAGCATTCAGCATGGTCTCAGAGGCGATTCAGAGCCCCCACGCAGCAGGTCCCACGGGGCAGGCCGTACATGGTTCTGCTCCTGGAATAATCCCATCCCTTTGCCCAGCAGGTGTTGGTCGGTGCTCCTGGTGGTGGGCACAGCTTTATGGGCTGTGCTGCATGAATGACTCACCATCTCTTCTCCTTGTCTTCCTTACTGCTGCACCTGCACCGACCGAGGGCCAAGTTACCCCCACCACCCCACCAGGCCGAGCCACTCCCACCTATCTGCCAATCCCCAACTGCAGCTCATGGCAGGGGACAAATGTGCCCACCTCCATCCTCTGGCGTAGGCTGGAGTTGCGGTACGCGTGGGTGTCCATGAAGTGTCCGCCATGGTCGACCAGGGCCTGCAGCACCAGGAAGAAGTAGCCCTTGTGGTTGATGTGCTTGGCTGCGCTATGCTCTGGTGTGTGGATCACGATGTGGGTCCCACTGATGGCCCCAAAACAGTTCAGGAACCCCAGGGCTGTGAATCCGGCCATGACATGGTTGGGATGCCCCAGATGAATGACTCTCCCCAGCAGGATTGTGTTGATGGCTGTCATAACCTGCAAAGGGAGGTGACTGGACCACACACCAGAGACTGAGGGAGGAGTCCCTGGGCTTTTGGGGGGTCCCAGTCTGCCTTTCATCCCCTTGCTCCTGAGCTTTCCAGGAGCCCCCCTATGAGACTGCCTTCCCAGCAACAGGGCTTTGCATGGGTGGGATGGTTTGGTCTCCCCGGGACAAGGCTTGTCCCCCGCGACCCCATCCCCACACCTCACTCCCCCAACCCAGCCTCTCGGGGGCCCCCCTTTGGCAAGACACCCCCTGTGCAAGGACAGAATGAGGAGGGCCCCAATGGTGGACTCCCCCGTGCTGAACTGGCTGCTCACCAGTCGGTAGCTGTCATGGGTGGTGAGCTTCTAGAGGGCAACAGCAACCCGCTCCTCCCCTGGGATGGCAGGCTGCAGCCAGATGCCTGTCTCCGGAGGACAGGGGCAAGCCAGGCACAGAGCTGCAGGAAGGTGGCCTTCTACATGCGGACGTTCTGCAGCCACTGCTGGTCATCCCACCGCCCCATGACCAGCCGGTTCCACCAGTCTGAACTGGCGCGGTGCCTCCAGAGCTGGCGGTTCACCGGAGGCTGGAGCAGGTGTGAACGTCCTGCAGCCATGGCGAGGTCCTTGGAGGTGGTCTCTGACTTGCCCGTTCTGAGGAAGAAGAGGGCGGCTGTCCGGAAGTCTAGCATGTGCTGCAGCATGTTGGTGCGGGGCCACGGCAAGGCCCCCAGGGGTCGGTCCAGCAGCAAAGGTTCCAGGGAGCAGCTGTGTCATCCACCAAGTCATGACACCCTGTGCCGGCTGTGCTATCTCTTGAGGAGTTAGACACACCCACAACAGAGGCAGCGAATGGGTGTCTGGGGGCATCCCTTTAAGGGAGCATCTCACCTGGGTTCTCACCCGGGTTCCTGTGACCCTGGTTGATGGAGCCCTATGGGCCCATTTTGTGGATAGAGCAGCTGGGCAGTCCAGCCACTCTCTGTGGACAGAGTGGAGTGAGTGCTCTTTCGAGCCGCCTCATGGTTTGGACATGATCTATCAACAGACGTACCAGAGCGGTAGCTGTGTTAGTCTGTATCTTCAAAAACAACCAGAAGTCCTGTGGCACCTTATAGACTACCAGAAATTTTGGGGCATAAGATTTTGTGGGCAAAGACCCGCTTCATCTCATGCATCTGATGAAGAGGGCCTTTGCCCACAAAAGCTTATGGTCCAAAATTTCTGGTAGTCTATAAGGTGCCACAGGACTTCTTGTTGCTTGTCATCAGAAGTTTTGTCTCAAAATATCTTCTGACACAAGCTTCTGCCGAGAAATCCCTGTAATCTAGACATAGCCTCAGGTTCCTGAGATTGGCACTGTGGTGTTAACATTACCAGCCTAGATGTTCCGATGTTCCCCCTTGGGCTCGGACCCAAGTTCTGTAACCTGACGAGATGGGGGTATGTCTGAGCCCTAACTCCAGCCCACTGTTTTAGCTGTTTAAAACTGCTGTTTTAGCTCTGTAGCATGAGTCCTGAGAGTCTGAGTCAGTTGACCATGAGATGTCAAATAATCCACTTTGCAAAAAGGGTTGTGTGTGGACGCAAGGTGCTTTAAGGTGAGCAAACTGATGTTTGAGCAATCTACCATCCCGATGTTGACAGGGCAAAGCGATCAGCTGTATAGTGACACAATTGTCCTCCTGTGTGTTTTTAAAGAGTCTGGCGTGATGAAATCCTGATCTGAATTAAAGCTGTTAGTTACTCTGATTATATAAACAATAAACAATAGTGAATGAATTTAATAGTCTGTGTTTATGTTTAAACATAATGCCTACGTCTACACTTGCACTTCTCTTTCAAAAGAGGAATGCAAATGAGGCAAATCAAAATGCAAATGAGGCACTGATTTACATAGCTTGTGTTTCATTTGCATAATCTCTTTTCAGAAGAGATTCTTTCAAAAGAAAAAAAAGCAGTGTTGATGGGGCTTCTTTGAAAATAAACCTCATCTTCGAAAGAGCCCTTCTTCCTCTTTTGTTTCAGGAAGAAGGGTTTTTTTGAAAACAGGGTTTATTTTCGAAAGAACCCCTTCTACACTGCTTTTTTCTCTCGAAAGAATCTCTTCTGAAAAGAGATTATGCAAATAATAATTGGAGATACACATCTCCTGGAACTGGAAGGGACCTTGGGAGGTCATTTAGTCCAGTCCCCTGCCCTCTTGGCAGGACCAAGCACCATCCCTGACATCTATTTGCCCCAGTCCCTAAATGGCCTCTTTGAGGATTGAACTCACCACCCCAGGTTTAGCAGGCCAATGCTCAAACCACTGAGCTTTAAATGAAGCATGAGATATGTTAATCAGTGCCTCCTTTGCACTTTCAATTTCCCTCGTTTGCATTTCTCTCTCGAAAAAGGAATACAAGTGTAGATGTAGCCAATAAGGCTGCCACCTACTGAGCCATCCATCATGGCCACAGTTTGCTTTGCAGTAGGCTTCCTCTGTTCTACCTCTTGAGGACCTTGTTACACACCATCCCAGCCCTTCTTATGTATCATATTGCCCTTTGCTTGGGGCTAGTTTACAGACAGCACAAAGTCCTTTATTGCAATGCAAAGGTTCCTAGTTACCTCTGATTTTTCTGACATCCACACCGAGCCTTTCTGCCACCACAGCACTACTGCCTTTTCCCTGCAAGCCCTGGCTTCCTTCCCTCACCAGTGTGTCCCCTGTTCTGAGGAAGAGGGTGGTTTATATACTGCTTAACTCCAGAGAGCTCCTCCTTATTGGCTGGAAGAGCAAGGATCTGCGCCCACCTTGTACTATCTTAAAGGGCCAATATATCCACATAACACTATCCATAAAAATGCCCAGTCCCTATTTGAACGTTACTAACTTTTCAATATCAAAGAATTCATGTTGCAATGAGTTCCACCATCTAATTATGCATTGTATGGGGAAAAAAGGATTTCTTTTTATTGGTTTTTCATTTTCCACCTTTTAATGTATGCCATGGATCAAAACCCTGTTATCCAAGGAGCTGTACAGTCAAAGAATGAAGACCCAGATCCTCAAGTGTCTGTAGGTGCCAAGGGGTTCTCGTCCAAAAAGACAGCCCTGCCCCAAAGAGCTTACAGACTTGATTGGATGCTCCCTGGTTCTCTTGATTTCAGTGGAAATTCCAGCGATTTGAATGGACAGTTCACAGAATCACAGAATCACAGGGCTGGAAGGGACCTCAGGAGGTCATCTAGTCCAGCCCCCTGCTTCAAGCAGGATCAACTCCCACTAAGTCATCCCAGCCAGGACCTTTTCCATCCAGGACTTAAAAACCTCAAGGGATGGAGAATCCACCACCTCTCTAGGCAACGCATTCCAGTGCTTCACCACCCGCCTGGTAAAGTAGTTTTTCCTAATATCTAACCTACACCTCTCCCTCTTCAACTTCTGACCATTACTCCTTGTTCTGCCATCTGACACCACTGAGAACAGTTTCTCACCCTCCTTTTTAGAGCTCCCCTTCAGGAAGTTGAAGGCTGCTATTAAATCACCTCTAAGTCTTCTCTCCTGTAAACTAAACAAGCCCAAATCCCTCAGCCTCTCCTCATATGTCTTGTGCTCCAGACCCTTAACAGTTGCTTCAGTTACAAAGCCCAGTGAAGTAAAAAGCCAGAGACAAGATGCCAGAATTAGATCCTGAGCAAAGAGAAAGATCCTGAATTTGGACAGTCCAGTGTGCCATTAACCCAGCTCACCAAAGTCAGTAGCAGCTGGTGAAGGTAAGATAGGGGATGCCAGCACAGAGGGACTGTGAGGAGATGATGTGAAACTAACAGGTAGGTGTTCAGCAGGAGAGCCAACCCAGGCCCAGTGCCTCTTTCCAGGCCAGTGCTCTTGATGTTAAAATCCTGGGATGTGATTAAAACAGTATTGTTATTAGAACAAGATGCAGAGACACCACAATCTAAACACAGAGCAGCTCACCAGGAAATCTCAGTGAGTCAAAGCGTATGTCTACACCACAGTTACTCCGGAATAGCTTATTCCGGAGTTATTATTCCAAAATAAGCTATTTGGCTGTGTATACACTACACTGCCCCTCCCTTTTGGAAGGGGCATTTTAAGGCAGTGGCAGTGTATCGAAATGCTAATGAGGCACTGATATGAATATTCAGCACTTCATTTGCACAATGGCAGCCACTCACCATGTCGAAAGAGCTGCTTTCAAAATGCAAAATAGCTGTGTAGTCCATGGAGTTCCTTTGAAAGGAAGCCCCACTTTCAAAAGCACCCCTCTTCCTAATTTTTTCAGGAAGAAAGCTGATTTCGAAAGCAGGACTTCCTTTCGGAGGAACACCATCTACACGGCTATTTTACATTTCAAAAGCACACTGTTTGCTTCTGGGGGTCCTTTTTTAATATTTACTCTTTGCCAGAAACATCCAGAAAACAAACAGGAATCCAGTTCTGCTTCCGAGCCACAAGAACATCACGATTCTGCAAGAAAGCTGAGAGTCCCCTGAGGCCCTGAGTCTAAAGCCGATCTCAACCACTCCTCATCTTTCCCTTGCTGGATGGCTGCCCTGGCATGTCACTGCTATTATGGTTTCCACCCCTGCAGGTAGGACGTGATTCTTGAAAACCAACTGCCTACAAGTCATTTGCTTCAACCAGGCCACACAGACTGACTTTGTAGGACACTCTTCCTGGCACTGAATACACAGTCATTAGCCATAATGAAATCCAAACCAATTACTAGCTCATCCACTACTTGGAAAACCAGATGGCTCATTCCAGTTCCAGATGTGCAATTTTCAATCTCGGTTTTGGGATAGGAGCATGTTTCCCCGTCACTGTCTACGTCTGACACCAATCAGATACTTCAGTTTTAGGTCCACTAGTCTCTAGAACTTTTAGCAAGTTTGGTCTAGTAATGGTTACGTCTCAGCCAATGTTGTCCACTGCTTCTGTGCCATTCGTAGATCCTCTTACGTACTTAGGGTATGTCTACACTCCGGAGAAGATTGGCCTGGTAGCGACGGGTGAAATCTAACAATCTGGACAAAGCAAAAAAATGCTGCCCTGTAGCACTTTAAGGACTACCAAAATAATTTATTAGGTGAGGGGCTTTCGTGGGGCTTACCCACTTCTTCAGATCTGGAGATAGCGGTGAAAGGGAACTGGCATGACAAATAATAACAGACAGAAAGAAAACAGCAAAAAAATGAAATGAAAACTAACAAATCAGCTGGTGGGGAGGTGACGGATAGTGAAGAAATTACTTACGGCAAGTGTCTATTAAGTTGAGTGACTTACCTGAGATCACTATGAATATCAAAGATGGGGAAGCTGTCTTTGTTGTATCAGAGAGATTGCCGTGTTAATTTGTATCTTCGAAAACAAGAAGAAGTCCTGTGGCACCTTATAGACTAACAGATATTTTGGAGCATAAGCTTTCATGGGCAAAGACCCACTTCGTCAGATGACGAAGAGGGTCTTTGCCCACAAAAGTTGTGCTCCAAAATATTTGTTAGTCTATAAGGTGCCACAGGACTTCTTGTTGTCTTTGTAGTGTGTAAGGTAATCGCTATCTCTATTAAGGCCAACATGCAAAGTGTTGAATTTGAGAATAAATTCCAAATTTATCAGCGGTTGACCTCTGTACTCCTTGATATCGTGAGGAGTAAGGGAAGTTGACAGGAGAATTTCTCCCGTCGACCTCCCTCTGCGTAGACAGCCAGGTAAGTCAATTGCAGATGAGTAGATTCCAGCTACGCATTTGCCCAAGCTAGAGTTGCGTATCTGCAATCGACTTATCTGCCTAGTGTAGACCAAGTGTTAGTAGCCAGACTCTCTGAGTGACGTTAAACAGCCCAGAACTACACAAAAACCCTGCATCTGATCTTTGTATGGCCACACTTTTGCCCTTTGGCCTGGTGTCTCTGTTTCCCAAACTGAGTGAGGAGGTTTACACAGACATTTGTGATTCTCATTTCTGGCCTGTCTTATATTTATCACAACCCTTTCTGTGGCCAGTTTTGCATGGAACCAGCATTTATGTGCTCTGCTTCCCTTAATTGTTGCATTTTTGCCAGTTTCCCTCATTTTACAACCCAGATGTATTAATAGAATAACATACGGAGACACACTTCTCACAGAACTGGAAGGGACCTCAGGAAGTCATCAAGTCCAGTCCCCTGCCCTTTTGGCAGGGCCAAGTACCATCCCTCTCCTTTGTTATTTAAAAAAAAATATTCAACCCAGATCCCTAAATGTTGCCCCCCAACGATTGGGCTGAGAGCCCCTAGTTTAGCAGGTCACTGCACAAGCTACTGATTTAGCCCTACTCTATGCTGCTTAGTGGTAGGAAGCTGGCACCTGGCTCCAGGACAGGGCTATGCGTTGAATAAACCCAATCTACGCTGCTTGTTTTTTTTTCTGTTTTTGTTTTTTGTTTTTTTGTTTTTTTGTTTTTTGTAAACAGCACTTCTGGAATAGCGAGTGGCTACCATTAAGCAAATGAGGCACACAATATGTAACTCGGCATCTCACTGGCATTTCCAATTGGCCAAATTTGCATTCCCCTTCCTGTTGATCTTCTCATTGTTCAATACCATCATGAACCAGACTGGAATCCCTTCTTTCATCTACTATATATTTTACAGAGTTTTTCTGTTTGATCAAGAACTCCTCCTAAATGGTAAGAGCGAGGCCCACAAAATTAGCTATACAGCTTCGTCTCATTCTAACTTAAAGCAGCATCAGGTCTGGTTGTGCCAGGAACAGGCAATGTATCTGAAATGGGATTGCTTCTCATTCAACCAAACAGAAAAGAAACAATTGCTACATCAAATACAGTTCTCCACACTGCTATAACTGAGTGAATGTTGAAAGAAACTAAACCAAGAGAAGCCAGAAAAATAAGATGAACCTGCAATGGGATTTCTTTGCAATAAACATTACAGGAAAGACATGAAATGGAAAAATTATAGTGCGCTGTTTTGGCTCAGCTAAATCTGTGCTTAAGTTTTAAAAACTAGAAGAAAATGTTTTGGGAAACCAAATTTACTATAACTCTCTTTCGTTAAAGCATAGTGAACAATAAGTGTTTCTAGGGATGAAGAAATAAAATAGAGGTGATGGAATTCCCATTTTTAAAAAAGTCACAAAATATTAAACAGAAAGAATTTAATCTCTCTTTAAAAAAACTCAAAATAAAATTAACTTGATAAAAATCACACTGCATTTCTGAAAAATACAAATAATTTAAATTTAAAATTGGTAAATTCAAATAATTTAAATTTGAAATATTTAAATAAAGCATGTACATTTTCCTTTTGCTTTCCTAAATCCAAAAACACTTTATAGAGTTTAGGACCCAAGCAGTGCCTGATAAATCTGCTGGCAATATATACTAGACACAAGGCTGTCCAGTAGGGTCTCAACATTCGCGAGGGCTCTGTGTTCAGAACTTTCATGGATGTTGATTTTCGCAAATGTGGGGGGAAAGCGGCTCGGAGCCCGGGGGGGTGAGGCCACTCGTGAATAATTGAATTTGTGAATGTGGCACTCATGAATGGCAAGCCCCTACGGTATTTACAGGGATCATGAGACTCAGCTGCCAGCTTCCTCCTTAATGGCTCCTGATTCGTCTGGTGGACTAGTGCAAGGAATGATTCAGGTTCCAGGGTAAATTCCACAGCTTCTCTTAAGGTCTTTGGCCTCCTTTCACAGACCTTGATCTGCAAGCCTGGCTGAATGTCTGTGAATTGGTCCATTGCTGGTGAATCCTGGAAATTCAGACTGCCAGGACAGTGATTTTTTTGGTGGCTGAATGCATCAAGGACACAAGTCTACACAGATCCTCTTCCAGTTCAGTTTGGCGTTTTAGTTTCTCTCTTCTGCTAGCCCTCAGCTGTTCCAGGGGCAACCCTGGTTGATGTTCGACTCCAAACTGCATGTCAAGGTCTTGTACCTAGAGTTAAATTCTGCAGCAGCATCAGAGTTGGGCCACTCAAGTTGCTGTCCCGCTTGAACCTCCCTCCATTCCTCTGGTCATCATCCCAGACAGTCATTAGGGCTACGATAGTAAATGGTGTCAACTAAACCTTCCAGAGTGTTCCATCATAGCTAGGACCACCCAGCCTCTGCCTTCTAGGCCTCTACAGGTTAGTAGAAAAGTGCTGTAAATGTCTTGTCTTATCCAAGCTACTCTGCCTGGCCCAATCCACATCCACTGAACTTGGAATTAAGGAGAGCCCTGTTCTGTTCCTGATGTGTGCTCTCAGCTGAGCCGCACCTTCTCCCTCAGTTTTCCCATCTCTAAAATGGGGCCAAAGATACTGGTTTTCTTTTGTGAGTGCTTTGAGGTCACTGAATGAAAAGATGTAAACTCCACAGCTGGGAGCTTTCAGCGTTCATTGTTGTGCCATCCTGGGTTGTTTCAGGGGGTAGCCATGTTCTTCTCAGCAGGGCAGAGAAGAATGACAAACTCCACCATTACCTCTCCCCTGAGTCAGCCTGTCTTCCCTACCAAGCCATTTTATTTGGAAATTGTGACGGCTCCTGGCAAACAATATTTACAACTGATTTATTTATTTTATTTATATGCCGGCTCACGGGAAATGCCCTGACTTTACCATGAAGGTTTAACAAACGGTTTCTATTCAAAACAGAGAGCCTAGCGATTCCCTTTTAGATTTTTTTTTTGAGTGGGTAGAAAATTTATTATTTCTTAGAGGTAAGGTATTAAATGCCATGGCAAAGTATCAGGAGTAATTGGTCAAAATGGGAACAGGGTTTTTTTCTGTACCCTAAAGCACAAATGAAACAAAAATGCACTTTATAGCCATATTTGTCTGTATGTGTTTATATATTTCTCTTCCATTTGCCAGGGCAGTGATTTTTGGTTTCAAGGCACTGAAAGTAGTAACAATGTGGATGATAGAACCTTTTGTGTTGGGCCTTGTTTTCCTTCCAGTCACGGCTTGAAGGGCTTAATTTTAACTAGGCTCCTATAATCCTTTAATGGGGCTTGTTGAAAATAAGACCTGATGTTGCCAGACACCACTCAAAAAGAAGCTGCTTAGTGCCAGATGTGTCTGGCACCGGAGAAGCTGGAAACTGGCTTATTTCTCCTCCTGCTTTTTATTTGACTCCATGCCAGCAGGAGTGTGGGTTTCTCAGGGGGTCAGAGAGCAGCTCGTGCTTGTGACAACACAGAGAAGGTCAGACTTCAGAAGAAGATGCTGTCCTCCTGCTGTCACAGGGGGACGTTGGCCCGTTAGGATGGAGCAGAGCCAGTCCACATCATCTGAGCCAGAGGAGGCTTTGAAAGCAGGCACCTGGGCCTGGTGAAGAGAGGTGTCGGGTGAGTCAGAACTGGGAAGCTGCAGGGAGCAAGACTGACGGAGTCTCTTGGGAGAGCAGAGGGAGAGGTGAAGGGGATTGACTGGGTGAACTGGTTTTAGTGGGCTGGCTGACGCTGTGGAAGTGAAATTGCCGCTAAGAGAACATAGGGCTTCCGTGAGTCGGCGAGAAGCCCACCTTAGACCTCTGTGTTGTGAGGGTACAAGAGCCCATCTTAGGATTCTTGACGTCCCCACCTCACTGCCAGACCATGTGAGTTTCCTTCCACGGCGCATTGTGATGGTCAAGCACAGGATGTACCGCCCCAGGGAGCCACAGAACAGAACGTTGTGGCCTTCTGATTGGCCCAGGCTCACTGCTGAGCCCAAGAATTTGGCCTGGAAGTTGTCTAGGTGATTGTGAAGACACTTGGCTTGTGTGACTCCACACCTCACCTTGCTTACCCCAGCCTGGCCTCTGAGCACCTGTCTCTCACCCTGACTCATGCTGGCTTAGCTCAGCTTCAGCCGTTATTGTGATTGCCGCTCCATGGCCACTGCTGACTTTTGGCCCATGACCTAGCTGTGACAACCACGCCAGACAATCTATGGCCTGGTCTCTTACACTTGTCATCTGCAGCGTGGTTTACTTCATTGGCTCAGAGATGGCTTGTGGTTGCAGGCTTGGCAACTCCCATGATTTCATTGCACATCTCGTGTTTTTCTTAAAAAAAACCTCAGAGTCAGGTGTGGCTTTTGCTTGACAAAAGGGAACGTCTCGCTCATGGTTGTGGAGAAAAAGCATCAGACTCATGGCAGCTCAGAAACCAGGAGGCAAATCAAAGAACCCCAAACTTGTGGCTGCGCTTGAAAAAAAATCATCATTTAAAAAAACCGTCATTATTTTGTGGGCGTGATTGTTGAACACATAGCGTTGGGGCTAACTGTTAAACTGCTAACATGGCCCTCAAAGCAGCTGGGGTAGTTCCTGGTTCTGGTGCAGATTTCCTGTGTAAGTGTGGGCAAAATAACTTGATCCTTTGTGCCTCAGTTGCTCATCTGCCGAATGAGCTCTTTTGTCTACAGCAGAACAGCTGGGAGAGCTAATCTGAATTAAGTAAAGGTGGGCATTTGAAGTGGTTTAGTTAAACTTCATTAAACCTGAGTGAATGCTCAGTTGGCTCTGCTAGGGAACATACCCACTCCTAAGTGGCTGCCCTTTGTAAGTGGCAGGATGCCAGGTGCTTGTGCATTATTGAAATGCTGCTAGATACGGAGGATTGCTCCTCAAGCGGGTAGAGAGATGCTCCATGTATGTGCTCCTGTCTGTTTCAAGCCTGGATGTTGATGATTATAATCAGAAGAAATGGGCAGCGTCCACGAATAAATCAGTTTACTACAGATTCTTGCTCCAACCCACATAATCACTTGCTTCTCTCTCACTGCTTGCTAACCCCCTGCCTTCCTCTGGGTAACTTTCTGTCCTTTGCCCAGCACAGCCTGCTTCGCCATCCTTATTGCCTCCTGCCACCCCGGGCTTCAGCCTTTCTGGAGCTTTCCAGTCTTCCCTGTAAGCTCACAGCTTGAGCAGTCACCCAGGAGAGATCCAGGGACAGCCCAGCCAATTAGCACAGCACTCACAGCTGTCAGCAGGAGTTTCTGTGAAGGGTGCGCATCTGCACATGCCTCAGTGCATGTAACGATATTTATTCTGCACATGGGTGGAACGAAGGAGAGGGAACCCTGCTCATGGCCCTTCACCTCCCGCTTTCTGGTTTCTCACCATTCAACCCTCCGTTTCAGTACCCTATTGCATGCTTTGTCCATGCACTGGACTTCATCAGCAAGCATAATGTTGCCCCAGTCCTACTGCTCACCCCAGCACTTAACACAGTCTCTCTCTCTCTCTCTCCTGCTGCCTCTCAGCTGTAGAGTGTCTGGCTGCCCTACTCATGCAGAAGCTTGTGTTATAATAGAGCATGGGACATGATAATAATGTGAGGACTATCATTCAGTCTCATGTGTTCCAGGGGCAGGAAGACATTGTGTTCTCTGATACACAATAGGCCAGATGTATTCAGGAGCAGTGCACTGAGGTGGTACTAGGAATCATAGAATCACAGGGCTGGAAGGGACCTCAGGATGTCATCTAGTCCAGCCCCCTACTTCAAGCAGGATCGACCCCAACTAAGTCATCCCAGCCAGGACCTTGTCAAGTCGGGACTTAAAATTCTCTAGGGATGGAGAATCACCACCTCTCTAGGCAACATATTCCAGTGCTTCACCGCCCTCCTGGTGAAGTAGTTTTTCCTAACATCCAACCTACACCTCTCCTTCTGTAACTTGGGACCATTGCTCCTTGTTCTCCTATCTGACACCACTAAAAACAGTTTCTCACCCTCCTCTTTAGAGCTCCCCTTCAGGAAGTTGAAGGCTGCTATTAACTCACCCCTCAGTCTCCTCTGTAAACTAAACAAGCCCAAATCCCTCAGCCTATCCTCATAGGTCTTGTGCTCCAGCCCCTTAATCATTTTTGTTGCCCTTTGCTGAACCTGCTCCAGCAAATCCACATCCTTTTTGTACTGGGGAGCCCAAAACTGGACACAATATTCAAGATGTGGCCTCACCAGTGCCGAACAGAGGGGAAGAATCACTTCTCTAGATCTGCTCAAAATGCTCCTCCTAGTGCACCCTAGTATGCCATTAGCTTTTTTGGCTACAAGGGCACAGTGTTTACTCATATCCAGCCTTTCATCCACCATAACCCCTAGGTCCCTTTCCACTGTACTGCTGCTTAACCAGTCAGTCCCCATCTCTCCAGGGGCCTGACTGGGGTGTCTTGCTCCCCAGCTCAGGGTCAAACCGAAGGCCAGGTTTGAGGTCAGGAAGGAATTTTTCCCCCAGCTTGGTCTAGGTGAGACCTGGAAATATCGTGCCTTAGTCTACCACAAGGGTCAGCAACTTTCCCGAAGCACAGGGCCAAAATTTGACCTTTTGATCTCTATGTACGGTCCAAGTGCACCTGAGACTTTTTAAAGTCACTAATTGTCCTACTTAAAACAGCTTCATTAATAAATAAATGAAGCTGCAGAGCTTTACCAGTTAGGTGGCGGTTGGCAGCATGAGCTGGTCCTTTGTTAATCCACAGGCGACATGGCTTTGAGCCAGCTCCCGGCTGCAGAGGGGAGAAGGAGCAGGGCTGAGCTCTCGCCTCGCATGCCAACGAAAATCAGCTCATGTGCCACTCGGTGCACGTGCTGGTGGTTGCCGTCCCCTGGTCTACAGCTTAGAGGGTGGATCACTTGTTAGGTTCGGCCTGTGACTAGCTAATCTAATCACTTCCCTGCAATTGCAGAGGTCCTGGGTATTGGTGTAACTCAGTCTCGACTGTCCTTTGCCTCTGGACCAACTGTTTGTCCCCTGCAGAGGCTCATACAAAAGTCTTTGAGCTCCATATCAGGGAAACTGGGTGACATTAAATAGCCTCGTATATACAGGAGGTCAGACGAGGTCATCAGATGCTCCCAGCTGATCCTGGCCGCTGAAATCAACAGGATGGTCTTTGGCAAGTGTGTGTGTATCATAGCTGACTAGTGAGTCACTAAATAGATTCCTAGGCAATGGTGGATCCTGTACGGGGAACAGGGCAGGGAGGTAAGGGCCTGATTCTGCCATGTGCAGCCACTTGCAGAATTGCAAAGGGAGGGCGCTGAGTTGGCAGAGTGTTGTTCCCCTGCAGCGTGTCATGCCAAAGTGTGGGCCAATGGAAAATCTGCCCCTGAGACTAATAAGGCAGGTGACGGAAGAGCCACCATGACAGAGAGAAGGATGAGGCTGACAGGAGAGCCTGTACATCAGCCAGGCTCCAACGCCTGCTGTAATACTTTAGAGCAGCCTTGGCACTGCTCTAAACTACGCTAGGGACCAGGTTGGTAGAACAACTGTCCCTAGGAACAAAATAGCAACAACCAGCTCCTTTGCACTCACTCCAGCTGCATCCAATGAGCTAAAGAGCACCGAAATCTGGCCTGGTTCTACAGCTGGCGTGCTTCCTGCAGGATACGAGTAGCCAAGGTCACCGCATGGTTGGAGTGAGGTTACGAATTATTCCCAAACTCCATTGTGAGGTTCTGCCTCAATCAGGCAAACTTCCAGCTGGAGTTAGTGGGAATTTCCCAACACTCAGACCTTGGAGTTTGGTACCTTATAAAAACTCACCACTGAAGTTGACCACGAGTGTGATCCCCAGAGGGCTGACAGCAATTCGCACAAGCAAGGCAGCATTCATTTCCAAGCGAGGATCTTGCTTCTGCTCTTAGTCTTAGAGCTGGAAGGGACCACAAGAGGTGATTGAGTTCAGCCCCCTACCTTCACGACAGGACCTATTGCCATCCCTATCAGGCTTTTAAAAAAAACTAGCCTGCCCCAGACCCTTGAAAGCCCCTTCAAGGATTGAAGCCACAACCCTGAGTTTACAGGGTTATTACTCTAACCACTAAGCTATCCTGCCCCTCTTAGACATGGAGCCCTCTAGTTCACCTGAAGAACACCAGCTGGAAAGCTCTGTTTATGTAAGCACATGTTGGCCACAGCCCCTTCTGGTCGAGCAGCTGGTGTGCACAGGGTTGGCATTCTGATAGCCAGTGATATGAGGCCGGAAGGCTATTTGAGATGCAGGGGAAGCACTCGTATGTTGAGTGGAAAGATTAATACCTGAATGAGAGCAAAGCAAATAATTTCAGACCCCGGACTCTGCGCTTCACCCCAGCCAGTGTGTGCAAAAGGAAGTTAGCACTGGTAGATAGATACTCTTATTTGCTCATCGCCAGTCATGAAAGCACCCTGTGAGAGGCAGTGAAGTGGAAACACCTTTGAATTGGATGGAGGAGAGGAAATTGGATGCAGCTCTCAGGAAGCAACAGCATTTGTAAGGGTCGCATGCAACCCTCAAAAGGGGCTCATTCCCCGCTAGAAGTGCTAACGTTTCTGCATGGGTTCCAGCGGCCTGGATTTGTTGTTCAAATATCAGAGGGGTAGCTGTGTTAGTCTGTATCACAAAAAAAGCGGGGGAGTCCTGTGGCACCTTATAGACTAACAGATTATTCTGGTGCGTAAGCTTCGGTGGACAAAGACCCATCAGCTGCACGTCATGTCACGCAGCTGACGAAGTGGGTCTTTGCCCACGAAAGCTTATGCACCAAAAAAAATCTGATAGTCTCTCAGCTGCCACAGGACTTCTCATTTTGATTAATTTTTCGATCATCGTGGTCAACTGCCTTGGGTGCCCTGAGCGGTACGCTCAGAAATGAGGACAACCAGCTCCATTATGACACACAAATTCCGTGTCAGAAGGGCAGGATCCAACCAGGGGTTCTCTTCTGGGCTTTATTATGTGCAGCTCAGGCCACGCCCAGAACACTTGGCTCAGCCAGTCGGGCCCTCTGTGTTTTCCAGCCTCTCCCAGACCCCAGGTACAGGGCCCAGGGCAACCCTTCACTGCAGGCCTTGCACCTGCTGCACCTATCCCCAAACCCTGCCACTGACCCCCCCGACCTCCCGTCTTTGCCCAAAGCCACCTACACGGAGCAAAGTGAGCTGGGGCCTTACCTCCCTCCCCCTACTAACCACAGAGGCAGGAGTTGGAGCAACCCAGCAGCTTGTTCCACTGCGCCCCGTCCAACCGCCCTCTACCACAGCAGGAGGAAGTGGAGCTAGGAGAGGGCTATGGAGCAGGACACAGCGGAGCCAAGCCAGCTGCTTAATCACTCTGGCTCCCACCACCCAGGTGAGAGAAGGGCGACCCCTGCGGCCGCCCCACTCCAGGACCCAACCCACAGGTCATCCCCCGAAGCACCCTGGGCACCATCCATAGCACATTTGAGACGGCCACTGCAGAGCTCCCCAAAGCCCAGAGCCTGGGGCAGCCGCCCCAAACCATCCTACGGCCTTCCAACCTCAATCCTTTCTGCAGTGTGGAAGAATGGTCCACAGGCAGAAAAAAAATCAGAAGGAAAAGCATTTTCCAGGGCAATTTGTGGCCACTCTTGAGGGTCTGTCCTCCTCTGGGGTGTTTTGTTCAAGGCACATCCCGTCAGTGGCCGTTTTGTCTCCACTGGAAAAGTTGAGTCGATTTAACCGCAATTTCAAAACAACCTGGTTACTTTGAAGTGAACCACTAATGTAGAGCTATCTCATTGGGTTTGGCTCTTCTTAAACTGGTTTAGCTTACACGTGTAAATAAGCAAAAGCACCGGTTAATCTGATTTAAGTGGGTCTACGCTAGGCGTGTGCACAAGGTTAGCGACACTTATTTTGAAATCAGTGCAACATTTCCCTGCTCTTCAAATAACCCTGCTCCTCAAGCTGGCCAAGCTGCTTCCATTGCCACTTTGAATGGTCACCTCGCTGGCATTTTGGTCTTGGGCAAAACGTTTACGCCCATGCTAGGTTCTGCTATGGCAGTGCCGTGTTTGATCCTGTACGCTGGGTCTGAACCAGCTTCCATGTGCCTGACTGAGAAATGACCCACAAGAGCAGGACAAAGCCTCAACGACGTCACTTGGGTGTAACGCGCAGAGTCAAAAAGCATCTGTGAAATCTACAGCCACTCCCTCCCTCCCTTCATCACTGCATCTTTGCCTCTGAATTCAGCCACGTGCTTGCTCTTTCCAGACACACCTGTCCAGTCGAGTGGGAATAACAACAGACGTCTGCCCCCGGGAGCGAGCTGAGGGCACCTCGGAAAAACAAACAAGTGCTAGCGGGAAAGGAAAGTGTGAGGCTGACGAGATAAGGGAAGGAGGCAAACACACGCCCGCACATGGCGCAGGGAGCACCAGAACTCCACGGCATCCTAGAGCACAAACTGTGGCTCAAGCATAAGGCTCTGGCTTCTGGGTACAGCTCTGATATCTGCGCTTACACTCTGGGCCAGGGATGGGCAACCAGTACGAGCGGCCCTCCTTCACCTCAGTGGGCCGCAGCATCCCATGGGCCTCTGGGGTTCTGCCTAGAAACATAGAATCCTAGGGCTGGAAGGGACCTCCAGAGGTCATCGAGTCCAGCCCCTGCCCAAAGCAGGATCAACCCCAACGAAATCATCCCAGCCACGGCTTTGTCAAGCTGGGACTTAAAAGTCTCTAGGGATGGAGATTCCACCACCTCTCTAGGTAACGCATTCCAGTGCTTCACCACCCTCCTGGGGAAGTAGTTTTTCCTAATATCCACCCTAGACCTACCCCACTGCAACTAGAGACCGTTGCTCCTTATTCAGTCATCTGCCACCACTGAGAACAGCCTCTCTCCATCCTCTTTGTAATCCACCTTCAGGAAGTTGAAGGCTGCTATCAAATCCCCCCTCACTCTTCTCTTTGTGGACTAAACAAGCCCAAATCCCTCAGCCTCTCCTCATAGGTCATGCGCTCCAGCCCCCTTGTCATTTTGGTTGCCCTCCGCTGGACTCTCACCAATGTATCTGCATCCCTTTTGTAATGGGGGAGGGGTGCAGAATTGGACACAATCTGCCAGATGTGGCCTTACCAGAGTTGAATAAACACCCCCCCATCACCTGGCATCTTGCAGTCCCCCCTTCCACCCCCCCACCCTTGCCCACACACCTCTCACACATGAGGACACAAGAGCCCCAAACTTACCTGCACCTTTCCCTCCGTCCCAGACCTGGATCAGCCATGAACAGCTGATTGCCAGCATTCCAGCTCTGGGAGGGAAGCAGGGAGGGGGAGACAGAGGACCTGAGGCGGTCTGGCAGCCTGATGCATGAGAGGTGCGAGGGGAAGAGCGGCAGCCACGGGTCCGTGGGCCACAGATGGAGCCCGGTGGGCCACATGTGGCCTGAGGGCCACAAGTTACTCACCACTGCACCGGGCCTTTTCAAACCTGCTAGTGGCTGAATAGTCCACGAAAGAGGGTGGGGGTTTACAGCCCCTTGCTCTGCCAGGGCACGTGTCCGCAGCACGGAAACCCCATAGCACTGTGCCTCAGAGCTCAGATAAACTGACTCAGCTTTGTGGAGCCAAAACCAGCCATGTAGACATTCCAACGTGCCTGGAACCCAGGCTCTGACAGCCTCCCTGCTTTGCCGGGTTTCAGAGCATAGGCTCCAGCCTCAGGGAGGGTGTTCGCATGACTACGTTAGGCCCCTTGACCCAGCCCCTGATATGCAGCAGCAGGTAATTGTTCCCAGCAGCACCACACCTGTGGTGGACGTTTATATTTCAGGTGCTGAAGAGCCCAGGTTCAAACCCTACTAATGGCCCAAGCTCAGTTGCTTAATAACTTTGCCTACTTGAAATTTCATCCTATTTCCTTTCCTAAGTTGAATATAACATAACAGCTGCTTTCCTGCCCCCCTGAGGTGAATGCATTTTGGTGGGGAAGGAGGAAGAGATGCCTTTGTGAAGGTTTTGAAAATTCTTCTAGTGCAGGTTGAACCTGTTTAATCCAGCACCGTTGGGACCTAACCGGTGCTGGACAAGAGAATTTGCTGACCCGCAGGAGGTCAGTACTGTCTAGCAGCATTGCCAACACTTCCACTGCTTTGTGGGCTCTTAGGCTGCATCTATACTATGAGATAAATTCCAATTTAAGGCAGTTAGCTCAATATGACCATGTGACTGTCTTCACCATAGGTGCCATTAGCTCGATTTAGGGAGCACTAATCTCGAGATTACAAGGTCGCTGTTACCTGGCAGGTGTAGCGTCAAGCTCCAACTCAGGAGTTCGATCAAAGGGCAGTGTGGAAGCGCCATGCCCTAAAATCGAATTTGTTAGCCTCCACTGGTGCCCCCTATCTATCCCACAAAGCTGGGCATGGTGCACCTGGCTCCCAGCTCCCTGCTACTAGTGAGAGCTGGGAAACTGACCAGGCTGCTGCATGCCTGTGGAAGGCGCCAGGCACCCTGGGGCTGGGTGGCTTGAGCTGACACAGGGCCAGGCACCCTGCTGCCAGGCTGCTCAAGAAGCTGCAGGGTCAGGCACCCCATTGCTGGGCTGTTCAAGCTGGTACAGGGCCAGGCACCCCGCCACTGGAAGGCTTGATCTAGTGTGGGGCCAGGCACCTCACCGCTGGGCTGCTCAAGCTGCCGCAGGGTCAGGCATCCTGGGGCCGGGCTTCTCCAGGCATGCACAGGGCCAGGCACCCCACTGCCAGGCTGCTGGAGCCATGCACAGGGCCGGATGCCCATGGGCAGGCACCGACCCTACAGGTGTCCTTGGCCACCTGCAGCCAGGCACCCCCAGCCAGTGGGCTCCAGCAGCTTTTGCACCAGAGCCGGTGAGTGGGCAGTGTTTGGTTTCTTTTTTTGAAGAGGGTTTTTTTCTGGGCGGGGGGGTGTTTTGGGGGGGTTGTTTTCAGGAGGTTGTTTTGTGGGGATGGAATTTAGGCTGGGACTGAGGCTGAGGGAGCCTGTGGGGAGGGGGAATAAATCCTGACATTTAAGGGACTATGGGGAAGAACAGACAGCCCTATTAGTCCATAAATGGAGGGTTTACTGTACTAGCAGGAACCGGAAAATTGACCAGAACTGCTGCGCTGTCAGTTTCCCTGGTCCCCCAGGCTGCTGGACCCAGAAACTGACAGCAGGGCTGCTCCTGGCTCAGAATGCGGGGCTGAGGGAACTGTGGGATAGGTTCCCACAATGCACTGCTGCAACAGTCGATGTTGGGCGATTTCAGCATGGAAGCAACGTGTCGAATTTGTTGGGCGTCTGTGGGATGAGAGGATACTCTAAATCAAATGTAGAAAAAACAGCATTATAAAATTGATTTTAATACATTCTAATTTATTTTGTAGTGTAGACGCAGACTTAGAAAACACAGAAGGGTAAATTACAGCTAAAGGACAGCACAGAACACTGAGAGCCAGGACTGGTGGCTGGAAACAAACTTTAAGACCACGGGAAACTTGGCCACATCCCTGATAACTGGCCGTCCGGCTAACTAAAACCACGCCGGATTACGGATATTGCTGGACAAAAAAGTTCTGGATTAGAGAGGTGCAACCTGTAATAAAAAAGGCATTGGGAGCTGAGCCCTGAAGTCCTCTCCCAGCACAGAGACTAGTAATCCTTCTCGTGAATATTAGGATAACCCATGACACACGCATCTTAAGAATCCGGGCCCCAGGTAGCCCCAGGATGCCGTAAGCGCTGAATTCCCTTCCAGCCGGGGGCTGCTTGACTCACCCCTCTGCCCTAAGACCATCCTTCACTCCACCTGGCCCCAGTCCCTGGCCCCTGCTCTGCCCCACCCCCACCCTGCCTCTTCCCCAAGTGTGTCCCATCCCCACTCCTCCCAGTTTGCCAGAGCTTCCTGAGTACTGGGAATCAGCCATTCCTGCTAGTGCTGGGAGGGCAGGAAGCTTGTCAATGGGGCCCTGACCCATGGGGGGGGAGGGCCAGAAGGGAGATGGGGTGCCAGGGAGTGCTCTCCTGCACCCACTAATTTGCCTTCTTGGCTGCTCCGCCTCGGAGTGCCCACGGAGTTAGAGTGTGTGCAGGATGCTAAATGCCGCACGAGCAGGCTGCAAACGCCCAGGTGGCTGCAGACGGACCCCAGATGATTCAGCTAATGAACCCGGCCGTCTGTGGGGCTGAAGACTCCAGCAGGCCCATTTTTAAACCCAGCAGCAGGACTGGGTCTTCGGTGGGACAATCAGCCATGCCCTTTCCATGGCCCTGCCTCCTCCCCAGGACTCCTCCCCTTCTCCCTTCTCTTTGTTTTGGACGCCACGGCTGGGCTGTGCTAAAAGCCACACTGGAAGCCCAGACTGCTGTGGGGAGCCCTGGACCACAAGCAGCCTCTGGTCCATGTCCCAACCCTTCAGAGCATACTGTCACTCCCGTCTGCTCTCAGCTCCCTGTCACCTTGTTCCTGTCCCTGTTCCAGGTCCCCTACGCTTTGCTTCCAGTTCTTGGCTCATGCTGCCAGCTCCTCCTTTGGCTGATAACCCAGTTCTGACACCCAGCTCCAGCCTCTTGGCTCTGTCTTGCTGCTTGGACTTGGCATTCAGCTTCCAACCCTGCCTCTTACCCTAGGCCCCTCCTTTCTGGTGTCTGGTCTCAGGTTCCTCCCTAGATTTGGTAACTTGGTTCCTGATTCGGGTTCTGGCCTCGAGGCCTGGTCACCTCTGGGTCAGCTTCTCACCCTAACCACTAGGCCAGGCCATCCACACCTGGTCCTTAAGAACCAGCCCCGGTTCAGTAACAGTCCAGGGGAGTTTGCATGAGTTATGACTAATGGAAATCCCCAGGCTACATTCTATCACCCTTATTCACATGATTAGCATCTGCCTCTGCCATCAGTCCTGAGCTACATCTACACGCTCCCTCCCTTTTGGAAGGGGCATGCAAATATGGCCAATCAAAAATGCAAATGAGGTGTAGATTTACATGTTTCATGCCTAATTTGCATACTCTTACAGTCGGGTGCCAGAAGTGCTGCTTTCAGGGGAAAAACAGCTGTGTAGACGGGGATTCTTCAGGGAAAACTAACTGTTTTCAAAAGATCCCTTCTCCCTATTTTGCTTCAGGAAGAATGGATCTTTCAAAAAAAATTTTTTCCCCGAAAACAGCACTTCTAGAACAGCAAGTGGCCTTTATTATGCAAATGGAGTAATCAATATGCAAATCAGTGGCTCTTTTGCATTTTTGATTGGCTGCATTTGCATGCTTCTTCCGAAAGGGAGGGGCAGGGTAGACGCAGCCCTGCTGAAGAAAACTCAGAAAGGAAGTGCATAAATATTCTTCAGCACGGACATGAATGACAGAATCTGTCCCTAAAAGTATGTCTACACAGCAGCCTTACTCCAAAATAAAATATTCCAGAATGGCTTGTTTTAAAATAGCTTATTCGAAAGAACACTGCTGCACACAACCCGCCTTTCAAACCAGCATCATCTAGACACAACAGAGCCCGCTTTGAGCCAGAGCCACTGGACATACTACAGCTTATTTGGAAATTGGTCTGAACAGCTCCTATTTCAAAACATAGTAGTAGTAGTAGTAGGCATCCTTCAGTCTGCATAGACTATGGATCGCGCCCTTTATAGTTACAATTGAGGACTTCATTTACAGCGTCTACTGTGACTATGAAGACCCACACGAGAGTGACAGTCCTTGCTGCATCTCTTGCGGATGTAGTGGGTGTCTGGCAAGTCCCTATTGTGCTTTCTGTGCGCTCGCTTCTCCTCTGCTAGCTGTCTGATCTGCATCTCACCCTTCTGAAGGCCCTTGTGTAACCCCTGCCTCCATCTGCTGCGGTCATCTGCTAGTTCCTCCCAGTTGTCCAGCTCGATCTCTACCTCTCTGAGGTCTCTCTTGCAGACATCTTTGTAGCGCAACTGGGGGCGTCTGGGAGGTCTTTTGCCAGAGGCTAGCTCACCAGACAGGATGTCTTTTGGAATCCTTCCATCATTCATCCTGTGGAGCCGATGCTGCCTGAGGAGGGTGTGCATGGTTGGGATTCCAGCTTGCTTGAGAACGGCGGTGTTGGTCACTCTGTCCTTCCAAGATATTCCAAGGATGCGCCTGAGGCAGCGCAAGTGGAAGATGTTCAGCCTCTTTTCCTGGCGAGCATACAGGGTCCAAGTCTCGCTGCCATAAAGGAGGGTGCTGAGGATGCAGGCTCTGTACATTTCCATTTTGGTGTGAGTGTACAGCTTGTTGTTATTCCACACTCTCTTGCTGAGTCTGGACAGAGTTGTGGCCGCTTTTCCGATCCTCCTATTTAGCTCAGTGTCCAACATCAGGGTGTCAGTGATGGTGGACCCAAGGTAAAGGAACTCGTGCACGACCTCTAACGCATAGTTGTCAATGCTGATTGATGGGGATTCAGCAACAACAGCGATTTCAAAATAGGCGCTAGTCCTCATGAAATGAGGTTTACCAATTTAAAAAAAAAAAGACGGCCGCTACCTCAAATTGATTTTGGCAATAGCGGTTACATTGTGTACATGCCAGGATAGTCATTTCAAAATCATGGCTGTTATTTCACAATAACTTTGCTGCGTAAACCTAGCCTAAGGAAGGACTTCAGATGTGGGTTCACATAATTTGGAAGCGGCTGGTGCTTAATAACTAGGAAAGACTAAGACTTTTGGTAATCACCATGCCTGAATATATATTATGAGCACTTAAGAGCACCCATACTGGGTCAGACCAAAGGTCCATCCAGCATAGTATCCTGTCTGCCGATGGTGGCCAATACCAGGTGCTACATAAGAACGGCCATACTGGGTCAGACCAAAGGTCCATCGAGCCCAGCATCCCATCTGCCGGAAGGGACCATGAAAGGTCACCAAATCCAGTCTCCTCCACTCACAGCAGGACATATCACCATCCCGAGAAACTTTTCTTTTTAACCTCACCCTCAAAAGGCCCCTACACAAGGGTTAAACTCACAACCCTGGATTTACAGGGCCAATGCACTAACCCCCAGCTCTCCCTTGGTCAACAGGCAAGGCCCCTCTTCAAGGGGGCTGGAACCAGGGACCTCCTAGAGCTGGGAACACAGGGGCAGGAACGTTCCCCACCACTTTTACATCTAAAGGGTCTCTTCACGGCAGGGCCAAGCTGGCCTAACAGCCTGCAAAGGCTCTGCTATCATCCACATTGGTGTTTCCATCCTTACTTGGAAATCAGGACCGTCAGGGTGAGAAAGCTCAATGACAGCAAATTTGGCAAGTCCTGCCGTTTGGACAAGGGAGTGAACTTGGCATCCTGACCTGTCTGGAAATGGAGCTATTTATATAGAGGGGGAAGGCTGCTTTCTAGTCTTCCTTAAAGTGATTGCGCTAATTAATAGAGTATGTGCCAGAATAATAAGGCCCCTATTAAGAAAGGCAGAATGAGAAAAGCTTTGTTAACGCTTTCATTAAAGACAAAATAGTCATTCCTAGAATGCAGCCTTGAGTCAAAGGAGTGACTAGTAAGTTTTTTCATTCATACACATATGGGACTTGCTCAGACTTCTAAATACACAGTGGTTGATCTCTGGAGCTAAGCTGATTGTCTATCTAGTGCTGTAAGCTGTCTAACAGCGGCCAATGCAAAGTTCCTCAGAGGAATAAACAGAACAGCAAATGCTTGAGAGAGGGATAGCTCAGTGGTTTGATCATTAGCCTACTAAACCCAGGGTTATGAACTCAAATCTTAAGGGGTCCCTCTGGAGCAAAATAGACCATTTCTTAAAAAAAGTCAGGGGATGATGCTTGGCCCTGTGAACAGGGCAGGGGACTGGACTTGATGACCTCCTGAGGTCCCTTCCAGATCTATTAGATGTATAACACTATGTATGTATTCCCTCATTCTCTATTTCTAGAAGCTAGGGGCACCATCTCTGCCCATGTTGTGTTATAGCCTCCTTGGTGAACCTAGCTTCCTCAGATTCATCAAGCAATTCTTTCTAACCCTGTTACAATCTTGGCCATCACAGTATACTCTCAAACAGGAAGAATGGTCTTGGAGGCAAGGCACTGGACTGGGACTCAGGAGATCTGCCATCTGCTGCTGACACGGCTGCAACTTTCTTGTGTGGTGTTGGACAAGTAAGCTCATTTTTATTTGTGTTACCTTAGTGTCTTGGTGACTGAGCCACGGACCAGGATCCCATCGTGTTAGGTGCTGTGCAAACGCAGAACAAAAAGAGCTTCATCTTCTGGGCTTCAGTTGCCCATCTGTAAAATGGAGGTCACAACTCTGCCATATCTCTTGAGACCTTGAGGATATGTCTACACTACAGAGTTATTCTGGAATAGCTTATTCCAGAGTTATTATTCCAAAATAAGCTATTCCAGAATAACACATCTACACTACAGGGAAGCACCAAAATAAGCAAAACTTATTCCAAAATAGTGTGCCCACACACAATAGAGCCTATTTCGGATTAAATCCAAAAACCTATGTCTGTACAGCAGCTTTATTTCAAAATGAATTGTTCTGGAATAGTTTATTTCAAAATACCTCCTATTCCTGTCTCCACAGTTTCTATTTTGAAATAGGTGCTATTCCTCATGGAACGAGGCTTACCAATTTCAAAATAAGGGGGTACGTTGTGCAGACACTCACAAAGTTATTTCAAAATAACTTTGTTGTGTAGACACACCCTCAGTTCTTTGGGAACAGGGAGGATTTGTATATACTAGTGACAATACCTCATGTAACAACCCACAGGCAGACGAGAACCTGGAATCGCTAGAACTTAGGGCAGGAGTCTAAAGGCCAGCTAGCTCTCAGCTAAGGCTGCAGAAGAGACTTGGTTTGTCTCTGTGTCAGTGGTCTCAGTGCCACTACATGGGACAGGGAACCACACCCAGGAGGTGTGTGGGTTGCCCTCACCCAGGCTGTGGCCACACTAGTCCCTCCTTTTGGAGGGGCAGTGGTAATGTGTCACTTAGGAATATGCTAATGAGGTGCTCCAGGAATATGCAACACCTCATTAGCATAACGGCAGCTGAGCGCACTTCGAACCTGCCAGTTTCGATACGCAGTTGCCCATGTAGCCAGGGGCCTTTCAAAAAGACCCCCTGATTTCAAAAGCCTTTTCTCCCAAAAACCAGATTGGAAGAAGGGGCTGTGGAAATCAGGGGGCTCATTTCAAAAGGCCCCCAGCTACACAGGAGGCTGCATTTCGAAACCAGCAGTTTTGAAGGGTGTGCGGCCACCATGATGCTAATGAGGCGCTGCACACTCATATGTGGGTAAGAGGAGCTGCTGAGAAGACCTCTTTGTTGCAAGGTGCTCTCCTCACTTGCTCGCTCTCCAGCCCATGGCTTTTCACAAACACGTCTCACACTTGGCTTCCCCACTGCCAAAGAAGAACAAGCACCGCTTTACTGCACCCAGCCTCAAATATAACCAGAGCAGGGCATTAATCACAAACAGGCATCATGGAATGAATGTTCTCCTTTGCAGATGCATCCCTGTGAGGCTGGCATGGGTGGCCACAGGCCAGAAGAGAGCTAACTAGGGAAAAAGCCCTTTTTTTCCCCGCCCCCCACCCACAAATGGGACCCCAAGCCACAACTGAGCAATGAAGCAATTACCTTCCAGGAGCTGAAATTTGGACTCATGCAAAGGACTCTAAAAAAGATGATGTTTTTTTCCCAAGTTCTGCCAAAATCCCATACTAACCCTCTTTATTCTTTCCTGCCGGCAGTGGAGTGGAAAGATGGTGAAGGGTTGAAAAGCAGAAAACGATTCAAATGGGATTCTGGGGAACAGAGCAGTGGGATGCAATAGAGATCACTATGACATGGGGAAATTTCCTGATGCTATACAAAACCATCTCTACTGTCAGCATTATGGGGCTCCACATGGAAACATGGTCAGCCCCTTTCGCTTTGCTTCAGTAATAGTTACAAACATAGGGCAGGTCTACACTAGGCCTTAAAGTTAATCCTAGATACCCAATTTCAGCTACAGCAATTGTGTAGCTGGAATCAACGTATCTACAGTCAACTTAGCTGGCTGTCCTCACTGAGGGAGGTTGATGGGAGAAACTCTTCCATCGAGCTCCCTTACTCCTCGGCTGTATCTACGTGCGTCAGATCTTTCAGAAGAACACTGGCTTCTTCTGGAAGATCTGGGAAGTGTCCACACTTGCAAGGCGCTCTTCTGGAAGGAATGAGGAAGAACACACCCCTAACACTGGTTCTGTAAAAGGAATAGCACCTTCTTCTGGAAGAAAGCACGTGTGGACGCTCATGGACCATTTCTTCTGGAAGTAGCGGTCCAGCATGGCGGCTCCCGGCCAGAGCCTGGAGACAGTCTATCAAGCCTCGGGGGGCTTTATGGTGCTTGGATCCAGGAGCAGTTAAAGCTGCAAGGACCTAGAAACCCCAGACCAGGAAGCAGGGGCTGTGGAGGCTGGCAGCACAAGCTGGGTTACAGCACCCAGACCACTGTCATCCCAGAACTGATGGCCAGCAGCCAGCTTCCCCACGCCTCCCAGGGCAGCCCTGGAGGGTCAAACAATGGAAGGGGAGCAGCCCCGGAAGAGGAGGACCCCAGCCTGGATGGAGCCAGAGCCGGGAGACCTGCTTGCACTCTGGCATGAGGAAGATGTGCTGAGGGACACGTTGGAGCACCAGAGAAATGCCCCCGCCTGCGCCCACCCGGCCACAGCCCTGGCTGCTCGTGGCCACCCTGCCCGGCCCGCAGACCAGGTCCAGTGCAAGATAGAAGAATTATACCAGGGATATGCGTGGGCCAGGGAAAGCAGCCGCCGCTCCGGTGCCAGCCCTGCCAGGTGTCTCTACTACTGGGAGGTTCAGGACATCCTTGCGGGGAATGACACCTCCCCACCTCGTGGACGTGGCAGCCATGGACACCCCTGCTGTGCCAGAGGGGGAGGACAGGGGTCCTCTGAAAAGGCCGGGGAGGAGGGTGATCTCACCAGCCAGCCCCAGGGACCCTCAAAGAACTCCTCCCCGCACGGTACCTGGTCATAGCTGTGGCCTCAGGGCCGAGCAGCCAGGTGACTCCAGCCAGGCATCACTGGACCTATATGTGGTCTCCCCAGGTAAGCGCATGACACAGTCTCCCGGTGGGGGCACATGCAGGCCCCCTACCACACCCCCCAACGCCCCCCATCAGAGTGCACCCCAGGGCTGCAGGCAAGCTGCAGGGCACCCCGCACCCCCCCCTCCAGGAGCCCCTGCACATGCAGGTCTTTGCAGGGGGGAACCTGGGGTGCACAGCTGCACCCAGCCTACCACTCCCCGGGCAGGGAGTCCCCTGTGCCCAACCACACCGCTCTTGCCTGGTGCCACATTGCCGGGTGGGGCCCTTCACAGGTGGCAGCTTCCCCAAGGTGAGGGGCTGTCCAGGCCATCGTGCCGAGCCATGGGCTTGTGCTACGTGGGCATCCCTTGGGCCTGGCCTGCGGGAGGTGTCTGGAAGGCCAGGGGACTGCCACATGGGGCTTCGCTGGGGCCCTAATACCCCTTCCCCCACTTGTCTTACAGCAGCTCCATTCCAGGGAAGGGAGAGGCACTGAAGGAGCCCAGGGCCCACCAGCAGCATCCAGGCTGGAGGTGCAGGAAGTCCCCCCGTTAGGCCAGGGCCTTTGCGAGAGGCTGCAGCCCAGCAAGTGCAGAGGGTCTGTCGCCAGAACCCAGCGGAGGAGGCAGCGGCGTATGCGGCCGCCCTCTGCCACCAAAATGATGGGGCAGAGAGGCACCAGGCCCTGGAGGTGGAGGACCTTCAGTGGCACCAGGACACATGGGGGGAGATGGTGGGGCTGCTCTGTCAGGTTTGCGGAGCCCTCATGGAGCTCCCCTCCGCCAACCCTCCTCCTGCCACCCTTCCTCCCTCTGCCCCTCCTCCCCCCACTGTTCCCGCCACCTTCCTTCTGCCCCCTCCACCTCCCCACTGACCCTGAGGCCCTAACCAGCCCTGCCCCGAGGCCCTAGCTGCCCTCCTTCCCCGGGGGCTTCCTGCAGCAGCCCTGAGAGACCTGTGGTGGGCACTGGGGGAACCCAAGCTCCATAAAGCCCACCACGGCCGCTTCAAGGTCCCTGAGGTGCACAAGCCCCTGCACGAGCACGTCATTGTGAGCCCTCATGACCAGCAGGGGACAGAGAGTGTGCATGCTCGCGGGTGTGCCCAGGGGTACCTGGGCTGGTCCCTAGCCATCCCTCCATCCCTATGACCCACCCCCCCAGCAGGGTGCCCCTCAGGGAGAGGGACTGTGTATGGGTGAAGCATTGGGGTCCCTTGTGGCCAGCCCCCTGGCCCCTGGGTCCAGGCCCCCACCAGGTCCCCGTTACCTGACTCCCCTCTCCCTGAGCCGGGCTGGGGCCTGGCACATGGCTTACCTCCAGTATGACAGCCCCAACAGTGGACTTGCTCACCCTGAATTGCTGTACCATGGAGCAGTAGCTATCCAGGGTGGCCAACTTCCAGGTGGTGATGGCTAAGCACTTCTCCACTGGGAAGGCTGGTCGCATCCCCACGTCCTGGCAGTGCAGCAAGGGGAGCCAGCCAGGCACAGATCTTGCAGAACATGCCCTTCGCCATGTGCATATTCCACTGCCACCGTTCGTCGTCCCCCTGCACCGTCACCACCCAGTCCCACCAGTCGCTGCTGGCAGCATGGGTCCAGACATGGTGGATGGGCTCTCAGGGGCCCTGCAGGGGCAGGGCTGGGTCAGGACCTTGGAGCTCATGCTGTGTTCATGCAGCAGGCTGCGGAAGGTGGCCAGGAGGCTCTCCAGCACCCTGGTCAGGGCGAGCCTGTGCTGCTGCATGACCTCAGGGTCCATGGCCGGCACGTGGGCTGTTGCAGGAGCAGCAAGACAGCGAGCTGTGCTGAAACCAGCACAACAAGCCTCAGCAGCTAGTGCAGGGAAGGGGCTGCTGGGGAGGGCAGCCTTTAACAGACTGCATGGCCGGTGTCCCGGAGGTGCTCTCCAACCTTCCTGCCCTGATCGTCTGGAAGAGTGTCCGCGCATGTGTGGACGTGATGTCCCGGAAGACCGGGCAGCTCTTTTGCATGCCTCTTTGCCTGTAGCTGCTCTCTTCCGGAAGAGGATCTTCTGGAAGATCTGACACACGTAGACACAGCCCTCATGAGAACGAGGAGTACCAGGGTTGACCGACAAGCCGTGGTGGTTCCTTCTCGCATGTCGCCATTAGGCACATTAAATCCAGTCCTAGAAGATCGCCCCTGATTGGGTCAATCTCCTGGAAAGTGTACATGTACGCTTAGACCTGGATCAAAATCTTTGGCTCTCAGCAGCGCTTTGATGTGGGTGGAGTCAGGCTTCAGAACTGAAGTCTAACTCCATGGCAAAGCACAAGTAAGATAGCGATACTGGAACTGCCATACCAGCTCAGAACAAAGGCCTACAGCAGAAAGGGATCTAGGGGTTATAGTGGACCACAAGATAAATATGAGTCAACAGTGTGATGCTGTTGCAAAAAAAGAAAACTTGATTCTGCGCTGCATTAACAGGTGTGTTGTGAACAACACATGAGAAGTCATTCTTTGGCTCTACTCTGCGCTGGTTAGGCCTCATCTGGAGTATTGTGTCCAGTTCTGGGTGATACATTTCAAGAAAGACATGGAGAAATTAGAGAGGGTCCAGAAAAGAGCGACAAGAATGATTAAAGGTCTAGAGAATGTGACCTATGAAGAAAGGCTGAAAGAATTGGGCTTGTTTAGTTTGGAAAAGAGAAGACTGGGGGGGACACGACAGCAGTTTCCAGGTATCTAAAAGGGTGTCATAAGGAGGAGGGAGAAAACTTGTTCTTTTTGGCCTCTGAGGATACAACAAGAGGCAATGGACTTAAACTGCTTAGCAACAGAGGTTTAGGTTGGACATTAGGAAAAAGTTCCTACCTATCAGGGTGGTCAAGGGAGGTTGTGGAATCTCCATCGCTGGCGATATTTAACAACAGGTTAGATAGATCTCTATCAGGGATGGTTTAGATTGTACTTGGTCCTGCCATTAGGGCAGGGGGCTGGACTCGATGGCCTCTCGAGGTCCCTTCCAGTCCTAGTATTCTATGGTTCTATGATTCTATCCAGAGGAGACCCCTGTCTACTAGGATTGTCACCAGTGTTCCCTATAAGCTTGTGCAGCCACTCAGAAGACATTCAAATGCCACACAACTGGGTAGCAGACTGCCCAAAGTGGGGGTGGGGGGTAGTTTGTTTCTATTGGTGGTGCACATTTGCACATGCCTCAGTGCACAAAAAAATAGTCCTCATACGGATGAACAAAAATCTACACTTGGATGGAAAACATTAGACTGAACATTGGCTGCTCGTATCAAATTCTTTAGGAAAAATAAAGATGCAAGAAACAGCCTGGGAGATTAATTAAACTGTCAAATGTTCATAGAGAGGATTTCTCCCCAACCCCAGCCTGCTGGTCGTTGGTTTACGCTCTGAAGCTTGATGGCTTTCGTCTTGTATACATTTTAAATATACAAACTGTAGATGCTCCCATCCCCCACAGAACTCACTAACCCTTTAAAAAGTTGAACCACGCTCTTGGTCTTGGCAATATCTTGTGGCAGCGAGTTCCACAGGTTAAACACGCACTGTGCAGACAATAAAACAATTTAGAAAATAACCAGGCAGGGCACTCAGGATTCTCATGGGAGGGTGGTGGGGGCAGTTCTCCTACATCTTGGTGTAGAAGAGGGAAATCAGTCTATGCCTGATGCTACATCAGGGGTCCAATTGCACATGGACCACCTGCTATGGGATTTAGTGGCCTTTCTTACCTTCAAAGAGATGTTTGCTTCATGTTGCTTATAGGATATTATAGCAGGATGATCCATGGTTGGCCTTGCATGAATTTCAGGGCCTCCTTTACTGGATTTAGCCTACCCTGAAAAAACGTACAGCCTTATGGACTCTCATAATCAACAGCTCCCTGTTTCTCCTTTACTGCAACTCATGCCGGGGCAGGACAACAAGAAAGGCAAACTAATGTGACTGTTTTTCAAGTGGATTGGATGCATGGCTACTAAGGTGAGGGGGAGCAGTTACTTCCAGAGGCATTGTGGGAGATTTTGCAGAAATATATAGTAGACAGAGAGCAACTGCACTGGAGGAAAAAGAGGATGGAGAGAGGCTGTTCTCAGTGGTGACAGATGACAGAGCAAGGAGCAAGGGTCTGAAGTTGCAGTGGGGGAGGTCTAGGTTGGATATTAGGAAAAACTATTTCCCCAGGAGGGTGGTGAAGCACTGGAATTTGTTACCTAAAGAGGTGGTGGAATCTCCATCCCTAGAGGTTTTTAAGTCCAGGTGTGACAAAGCCTTGGCTGGGATGATTTAGTTGGGGTTGATCCTGCTTTGGGCAGGGGGTTGGACTCAATGACCTCCTGAGGTCCCTTCCCGCCCTAGGATTCTATAACTGTATTTAAATATTGTAGTTAGCGTAGCCATCTCCATGGAACCTGGTTGCAGGAGGGAAGAGTTTCGAGGAGACATCAGAAGACGGTCTGTGAGCACAATGATACTAACTGTATTTCAGGAACATGGAGTCTCCTCCTGGTGTTACCCAGCACACAGTATATGGAAACATGGTAGCAGAGGTCAGCCTAGTGAGACCAGCAGCAAGGAAAAACCTGCAATTAACAAACCAACAAAGAAGCAACTAAAAATGAACCAAAGAGGCAACATGGAGGGGCCCCTGTAAACTCCTCCTGGCCACCGGCCCTGGCATCCAGGCTCCCCGCCTGCTGCCAGCCATCCGGCCTGTCTCTCTCTCAGTGTGGCTGTTCCCCTAGCCCAGTACTGCTCCCAGCCCTGGCCCTGGCCCTGGCTGCTGGCCCAGCCCCGTTCCCAGCCTCCAGCTCCCTCAGCCGAGCTCCCAGCCGCTGGCCCTTCTGCAGCCAGACTCCCAGCCAGCCCGCGCTCCCAGGCACTGGTGCTTTCTGGTCCATCAACATCTGTGGTCCTGCCACATCAGAAAGTTCCAGACCAGAGAGTTTCAACTATATCTCATTATAACACTGTGGCCACTGGTTCTGCACAGCAGCTATGTACCTATTGCATTGTTATATGGTCAGTATAGCCTGTGTATTCCCTGGGTTCTTTAGTTTTATCATAATTTCTTGCATCATTTTATTATATGAGTTTTAATGGTAACTCTATTGTGTTTTAATGTGTTATGTATCCTCTTGTGCTTTGTTTGATAGATTAGATGAGAACTACTTATTTCTTTTCAACATACAGGGCTTTTTTTCTGTTGGAACGCAAAGGAACTGCATTCCAGCACCATTGTTCCCTCGGCCAGGGATCCCATAGTGGGAGCTGCTGGAAGGGCTCCCAGCTGCAGGGCTGTGGGGTCCCGCCTGCCTCCCGGCCAGGGTTCCAGCAGTTAGTGCTGCTGGCAGGGCTCTGTGCCCCAGCCAACTCCCAGCTGCAGGGTCCCCTCCCTGCCAGGGATCCTGGGGCTGAGGCTGCCGGTGGGACTTGCGTTCCGGCACCTTTTTTTGCTAGAAATAAAGCACTGTCAACAAATATTAATTTGTTTTCAAAGAATTTCTCCTTGCGTGCCCACCCTTGAGCAGAAGGCTGTGTCCTGCCAAGGTTTAACAAGGATAGCTTGCTCTTCAGAGTCCTCTGTAGGTCTGAAACAAGCCCCATGGTAACATCCTGGCAATTCATTTAGGGGAGGACACAACCTCATTACAGACATGGACAAGTAAATAGCATAATCATAGTCAAACCATTATTGGAGGGCCCACGGTCCAAAATTGGGGGATTATCACACCCCAGATTAACACTCAAAATTGTCACAATGCAAAGTGGACTGGATGCATCAAATATCAATTCTACTTAGTAGCAGGGAGATCGCCGTGATAGTCTATGCACTATCAAAACAAAAAAGCAGTCCAGTAGCACTTTAAAGACTAACAAACTAATTTATTAGGTGGTGAACTTTTGTGGGACAGACCCACTTTTTCAGACAATCCTGTTTAGTTACAGGAGAAGAAAAAAGACCCCTTTTGTATGCCAACTACTAGTGCAAAACTACTGGGAAATTTCAACATTTTGAGATTTGTTTTCATGCAGAATCAGAACAAAAAGTTTCAACGTCGAAAACTGTCACAGAATGGAAAACTATAACAAAATCATTTTAGAATACAGACCCAGCGGTAAGACCTCTTTGACTGGACTGACCTCTGCTGGTGAAGAAGATGTGCATTCATGCTTACACAAAATTCTCCGGAAAACTTTTCTCTTCTACCAAGAGATGTTGGGCCAATAAAAGATAAAATACTGATATTTTCCAGTGAGGGCAAACACATCAGAACTCCATTTTTTGTTTGGAAATGTTAATTTGGAACGACAAATTTCACTTAGAATCAAGATTTCAACTTCAGAAATGACCACGCTGCGTTTAGTCAACACGGCAATTTGAAGGCAAGTCTTTCGTTTCGATTTCCCCAACACAACGAAAACAAAGAAAGAAAAAAAATCAAAAACTCTTCTCAAACATCTCCCAAGGAAAATTTCAGTTTTGATGAAATCCCATTTTCCAGTGTGTGACCAGGAATGCTTTTGCCCAGCCATACCAACCCCCTTCAGCTTGTGATGATCCCAGGCCGGCGTGCAGTCTTCTGTGACACCTTTCCCACCCATTCTGATTGCGGTGCAAACATTTAATTGTGATGTAGACGTTTGGGCTCATGCCAGAGCTCTGGGATGCTCCCACCCTGCAGATTCTCGAGCTGCGGCACCAGCTGGAGCTCAGACATCTATATTGCAATTAAACAGCCTGCAGCATAAGCCAGCTAACGCCGGCCAGCCACTGGCTTTAACTGCAGCATAGAGATAGTGAGCACAATGTTCTATGCAGTTGTACAAGCCTGTCCTACAGCTTCATTGCTATATGAACGAGCTAGATGAAAGCCAGCATGGGTGTGTCTACAGGTGCTGCAGGGCAGGTCGGCACTTAAAATCCTGCTCAATGCAGCACCTGAGTGAAGCTCCTCTTACACTGATGGTAGAGAGCTCAACCTGCTGGCTACATGGTGGTTAAGGTCATCATAACTATGTTGCTTAGGGGTGTGAGTTTTTCACACTCCTGAAGGGAGCTCGACACTACAGGGAGAGGTCGATGTAAGCTATGCAATTTGAGTTACATTAGGAGTGTAACTCAAATTGATTGGGCTTAAATCTACGTACTGCAGGTCCACACTGCACTGAATCAACCGAATACATTTTCCCATCAACTACCCTTTCTCATCCTCATGGAGAGCTGGACTCGACAGGAGAGAGATCGGCAGTCGATTTAGCGGGGCTTTGGTAGACATGCTAAATCAACCCCCGGTGGATCGATCACTGCAGCACAGATCCAATCAATGGCCAAGATGTACCTTTAGAGACGTACAGACAACAGGAAGTCCTGTGGCACCTTATAGACTAACAGATATTTTGAAGCATAAGCTTTCGTGGGCAAAGACCCGCTTCGTCTGATGAAAGCTTATTCTCCAAAACATCCATTATTCTACAAGGTGCCACAGGACTTCTTGTTGTTTTTGAAGATACAGACTAACTCAGCTCCCTCTCTGATACTTCTCACCTGAGAGATGTAGTTATATTGACATAGGTCTGTAGTGCAGGCCTGGCCTGAGTCCTACCTGGACTCCAATCCCTTAGCTATCTGTTTTACACAGCATTGCTCCATTAACATGAGCTGGGTGACTCCAGATATACGCCAGCATGAGAGAGAATGTCAGTCCGTAAACACAAAACCAAGGTTATCACCCTTCTCGTTACACACTTTAAAGCGGGGCTACCAGCAGTGGGCATGCCACACTGCTACTGATCCAAGTACGCCACAGAATGGCCTACCTGATTATCACATCATAAAAGAGCGCTTAGCCTGACTTCAGAGGGGTGGCCACCTCCTAAATCACTCCTGTGTTGGGAGCCCAGGCCCATTTGGATTTGCTTAATCTAAAGAACAAGCAAACCGAGCAGTAGCAATGCTGCACAACTAGGCTGTGAAAGAGGCAAACAGGAGTCTGCTAAGTATTGGCTCCCCTTGCTACTTACCCTGGGCTTGTTGTCAAAGCTCTGACTGTGCTCATCTGGATTCTTAGATCTGCAGTTCCCCTGGAGACGGAGCTAAGCCCTAAAAGGTGTTGCTTCTGGCAAACACATCACTTTGCTGAAGATTTACTCAATGCTGAGGACAAGGGCATAGATATTCTACAGGGAAATAAATAGTCCAAGAACTTTATTTTTATTGACTCACCTATACTCCCTGCTATAAGTTTGTCACCTCTGCACAGTGACCTAGAGAGTGAGATCTCATTCCCACTGGAGACAACCCTGATGCTGCAGCAATATCCCTGACATGCCTGATTAGGTTGCATCCAGTGTTTGCTCTCGTGGCAAGCAAAAGGTGGTCTCAGAGTAACCCTCTGAGTCTTAAATGACCCAGGTGCCCCTGAGAGCATTATGTGCACTGGAGGAAACACAGCTAGAATCTAGAGGCAGTAAACCATCTTCATTTTGCACAGGCTGATAAGCAGCTGTCAGCTAGAACCATTGTATTACAGAAGAGCCGAGAAGCCAGGATTGAAATCAGTGCTCCATTTTGCTAGGGGCTATACAGACCCATAGTAACATGCAGACCATGTCGTGAAGAGCTATAATCTAAACAGACAAGAATCAGGAAGCATCATCATCATCTTACAGGTGGAACGGATCTGCCTCACTTCTACATGGGCTGATAGGACTCAGCCTCGGTCACACAGCAACTGAAGTGAAATCTGCCGAGTTGCAGGGTAAGCTACACTGCAGCTGCACAGCTTCTAGGCTGGTGTGTACACACCATCTACGTGGCCAGAAGGAGGTTTTCCAGTGATGTCAGCAATCCACCTCTCCAAGAGACAGTAGCTAGGTCAACAGAAGAATCCTTTCATGGGCCAGTTGTGTCTCCAGTGCAGACTGAACAAACTACGGTGCTCAGAGTGTATGTTTTTCATAGCCCTGAGTGACGTACCTACGGTGACATAAGTTTTAGGTGCAGACCAGCCTCCGTGCAATGTGTTAGCTCCAAGACCATCCTTCTGAGAGCTGTGGTGAAGGAGGAAGTGTAATGCCAAGCGGTGGAATTGAGCCGCGGACCAATGGAGTTTAGTACATGAGCCTCTACAGCTTGAGCTAAAAGCTAGATTACCTCTTAGCTAAGGCTGTAGAGGAGACTCAATCTCTTTCTCTGTAAGTGGTCTTAGCGTCACTACAAGGGACAGCAAACCACATCCAGTAGCATGGGGGTTACACGAACACCACTCAGACCTGGTCTTCACTTAAAAATTAGCATGGTCTGGCTTTGCTGCTCAGGCCTGTGACAAATTTTGTTCCCCAAGTGCCATATTTAAGTGATACTAACCCTCAAGCGTCGAGGTCCCATCAGAGCAACAGTGAGTAAAGGCACCTCGGGCCGTGAACTGCAGCCCATTTCTACCTGAACTGTCAAAATCTGCTGACCCCACCCAGCCTGAAGCCATTATTTCTGTGTCCCCAGGCTTGCACTTTTTTCCACTTGCTCTTCCATTTATTATTTGTCAATTCCAAGTATAGCAAGTTCCCAGAGTGAGAAAATTGACTTTGGAGTTAGTTTTGGCTTCCCTCACTGTTTGGAACGAGTCCTTTGTGCTTTGTTACAGCAGATGCCTACGGGTTATTATTTTGGAGAGCCATTAGCTGAAAGACTCTGCGTATGGCGCGGGAAGGGAGCAAACCCTTCTGAACTGCATCATTTCAACATCGCCATAAAACCCAATAGCGGAGAAACACCTGGCTAATGAACACTGAGCTAGAGAAAGGGGGTGGATCTGGGATTCTCCCCCCCCCCTCATTGGGCTGTGACTGTTTTCAACATGTGCAAATCCTAGACTGAAAAATATTACTCTGCACACTCGCAGTGAAGTGTCTCAGGCTGACCTGGTGTAAACCAGCAGTGGTGGGAGAGGGTGAAAGTTGTCTGAACATATATCTAAATATAGGCTCACAGGGCACTAACTGAGCTCAGGGCCCCATGGTGAAAGGCGTTGTACAGCTGCATAGGTTACGTCGCTGCTGAAGCTGCTATTGTAAATGACACACAGTATAGCTATGTTAACTGTACTCTGCCTGGCTTGCTGAGACCAGACAGAATGAGGCTGCTATCTGGATTTCACTCAGCTGAAAAATGAGTAGGTACACATGGGGCACCAGGGAGGCTTGAACATCACGAATTTAGATCTTCATTTTACAGGTGGGGAACGGAGAGGCAAGGAGCTGGAGTAATCTGCCTCTGTCATAGACAGAGTCAGTGGCAGAACCGGGAACTGAATGCATATTTCCCTGGTCCTGATCCAGTGTGCGGATACAAGTTGAACCTCTCTTTGCCAGCACCCTTGGGACCGAATGCATTTGCTGGACCACAGGAAGCCAATATTGTCTGGCAGCATTACCAACACTTCCACTGCTTACTCAGCTCTAAGGAGACATTTAGGGGTAAATTACAGCTAAATAACAGCACAGAACACAGAGCCAGGACTGGTGGCTGGAAACAAACTTTTTGGGACCACGGGAAACTTGACCACACCCATGATTAAAATTATGTTCGTTAACTAAAATCATGCTTGATTATGGATCTAGAGAGGTTCAACCTGTATCATGTAAATAATGTGACTATTTTGGATGAAAATGCTTTGCTGTTGGAAGTAAAAAGTTTATTATTGCCAACTTTTTTTCTGGATGGAAAATTGCCTTTTCAAACAAAACAAAGGTTTGTGTGTGGGAAAAGTTGTAATTTTGATTGAAATATTTCACTTTTCAGGAAGATTTTTGTTTTAATTTGGTAGGAAAAATGTTAAAGTAAGAGACAATGCTCCTTCACTCATATGCGTGTACTCTCACACACTGAAATATTTTTAGAAAATGAGATCCTTTTCATTTTAAAAACCAAAAAGTTCAAGGAAAATGAGGAATAAAATGAAAAGAAAAAGAAACTTTAATTTCTGCCAGGGTTCTCGTGAAATGTACATATTTTCTTTCAGCCAATTCTATGTCAAATTTAGAGAAGACACCAGCAAGAAAACTCTAGCAACTCTGTTTTTCCCTGTGCTCTCATGATATATATGAAGTCAAAGATAGTCTTAAACAGGAGCCAGTTATTATACCTTGGCTACATCTACACATGCCCCAAACTTCGAAATAGCCACTCAAATGGCCATTTCGAAGTTTACTAATGAAGCGCGGAAATGGATATTCAGCGCTTCATTAGCATGCGGGCGGCAGCGGCGCTTCGAAATTGATGCTCCTTGCCGCCGCGCGGCGCGTCCAGACAGGGCTCCTTTTCGAAAGGACCGTGCCTACTTCGAAGTCCCCAAAGTACTTCAAAGTAGGCGGGGTCCTTTTGAAAAGGAGCCCTGTCTGGATGCACCGCGCGGTGGCAAGGAGCGTCAATTTCGAAGCGCCGCTGCCGCCCGCATGCTAATGAAGCACTGAATATGCATTTCTGCGCTTCATTATTAAACTTTGAAATGGCCATTTGAGTGGCTATTTCGAAGTTTGGGGCACGTGTAGACACGGCCCTTCAGCCCCAAGCAATCAGGCTTCCACTCTGCTCGAGCACCAGATTTGTCTCTCTTTTTTACCAGGAGTCACACCCATTCTGCAACTCTTCACACAACAGGCAGGTTGAATAACGTACCTCGTGGTTAACTAACCTACTGGAGATAACCATATCATATCTAAAATGATATAATTTTTCCAGAAAAGACAGGGCCTACCAGTGATCTGCCGACAGAAGTCTCTGTGGCCGTGGCTACACTAGCATCCTCCTTTGGAAAGGGGGATGCTAATGAGCCACTTCAGCAGATGCTAATGAGATGCTGTCATGCATATGCAGTGCCTCATTAGCATAAATGTGGCCGCATTTGGTTTTGGGAAGAAGGGGCTTTCGAAATCCGGGAGGTCCTTTCGAAAGGCCCCCGTCTACCCCAGCGGTGCGTGTTTTGAAAGCAGCACTTTCAAAACACACGCAGAGGTCATCACGCTAATGAGGTGCTGCATATGCATGATGGCGCCTCATTAGCATCTGCTGAAGTGGCTCATTAGCATCCCCGTTTCGGAAGCGGGGTGCGAGTGTAGCCATGGCCTGTCAGAAAAGATTTCCCAACAAAACTTCTGTTGACAGAGTGCGGCCACCGCAAAAGAGCGCTCCGATCTGTCGACACAGTGGCCAGGCTGCCCGGAAGCTCTCTCAACAAAACAGGCACCCGGAAGCACAGGAGACAGGACTGCCCGCCGCCATGGATGCCCTGTCTCTTGAAACAAGGCCCCCCTCACAGAGTCCCACACAGCTTTTTTGTCGACAGAACCTGTCCACAGCAGCTTCGTGCCTCATGGCACAGAGGCAGAACTCTACTGGAGAAAGTGGTGAATTTTGTCACCGAACTGTCAACAAAACGCATTTTGCATGTGGACATTGCTCCAGTTCCATTGACAAAACTCACTAGTTTAACCACAGCCCTCTTGTTAATACATCCCACAAGTGTGTGTGTGTGTGTGTGTGTGTGTGTGTGTGTGTTTTGCAAGTGTGACACTGTTGATTCATATTTAGCTAAGGGGAGGGATTTTCGTAGTGTGAAACAAAGGCTGGGTTGCGCCCTTTCCTCCTTAACACACACAAAGAAGAACAGGATGTGGAAGCAGACCCTGAAACATACCAGTCCAGAATCAGTGTGACAGATTGACCAAGGCTGACGCTCTTCCCCTCCAGTGGCTGGAATATTGATCTGCTGCTGCTTGCAGGGTAACGCAGCTGTTCCACAAATGGCCAAACACAGCATGGGGAAGAGAGGGAGATGCAAAAAGAAGAGGCCGGCTTGCTAAATGACCGCTTCACAGCAGCGTTTACACCCACGTCTCATAGAACTGGAAGGGACATCTGGAAGTCATTGACTCCCTTCCCCTGCCCTCTTGGCAGGACCAAGCATCATATTTTTAAAATCTATTAGCCCCAGATCGCTAGATGGCCCCCTCAAGGATTGAACTCAGAGCCCTGGGTTTAGCAGGCCTAGGCTCGAACCATGTCGCTTGGCTCTGACTTAAAGGGTTAAACCCAGAAAAGCAGTCCCTGCACGATGCGCCTCCTGCAGGGGGACGTGGTAGCCAGAGAAGAGGCTGCACCTGTGGGAAGAAGGGCTACGGTGTGCTGCGTGATGTTGCTTTATCACAGGTACGCACATAAACCCCACCCTCACCAGATGCGGAGCCCTGCTGCCATGCTCACAGCAGCTGGAAGCAGTGAGCACCTTACACGAAAAAGCCTTTGGCGAGTGTTAGCTGTGCACTCGTGCAGCAGATCACGACAGATGACATCACGGTCCTCTGGAAACAAAGGGCAGCTGTAACTCAGAACAGCTGTACGCTGCACACACAAGCAAGCTGGATTTAAGGTTGCACGCTCTCAGAAGTGCATTGCTTCCACGTGCTCTTCCAGAAGGTAAGAGTTTAATGCCCAGCTCACAACGCAGCCAAACCAACGTTACTCTGCCCCCTTTAGATTCCTGACCTCCCAGAGATCACAAAACCCGCTCCCTTCCACTTCTGCCAACCGACCTCAAGTGATGTCCACCGCAGTCGTCCTCTTTGAATCACAGAAGGCCCATGGGAGTGCCAGTTGGGAGTTGTGATGGGCACAGAAGGAAGAGCAGGCTGGGTGAGGGAGATGGAGTACGCTGTTCCACTCCCAGTTCTTTCTGCCATCCCAGTAGGGGCAGAGTTGAAGTTATATGGCTTAAGCCTGTTGCGTCTCACTCCAGGGCAACAAAACATACACGTGCAGGCTGCATATTTTATTTTTGATGGAAAACGGGTTTTTGAAATTTAACAAAAGTATCAGGCTGTGTCTGCACTAGAAGCGTATGTCGACAGAAGAATAGCGATGGAATATCTGTCGACAGATTGCTGCTACACACAACTTGCTCTGTCGACAGAGAACTGCCAGGCTGCACTGCTCTCTGGGGACAGAAAGAGGCATGGCAGCTCTGCAGAGAGGGCTGCCTGGCAACAGGAAGTCCCTTCTGTTGACAGAAGTGTCAACACCGCACTTCTGTCGACTGTACTCGGTCCAGAGATCGTTATGCCTCACATTTTTGAGGGATGATACTGTCGAGGAAAACGCAGAGCTCTGCCGAGGCTTTGTCGGCGGAATGCTTTAAGTGTGGAGATGCTCCCTGAGACAGAAGGCCCCTTCTGTCGACAAACCTCTGTAGTGCAGGCCCAGCCTTAGTGTCTACTTTCCAGGAATAATAAATAAATAAATAAATAAATAAAATCATCAAGCAAATATTCAAAATATTTTGGCTGAAAATCGAAAAATGTTGATTTTGAAACGGTGCTGTCAGTGTCACACAGGTATCTCCTACCCAGTGTTTCCTGTAAGCTTCACACTTGTGTGACCACTCAGGAGAGATTCATATGCTGCCCAGCTCACTGCAGAGTGCCCACGGTAGGATTTGGTTCTACAAGTGGTGCGCATACCTCAGTGCGTACAAAAATATTCTGCACGTGGATGGAAAAGATTAGGGACCATTGCTCCGAACCTCATTCTCCTGGCCAGAATGGGCTTCCTGGCTAGCCTGCATATGCCATGAGGCCCCCCAACCTGGCCATGGACTCCCAGGATGTCAGGGCAGATCACGGTGTATTAAGGGAGATGTAGTTTGAACTGGTAGTCCAGTCTGTAGAAGAGAATGGGAATACAAAGCAACTGACCTATAATTCCCTTCCAGCTTTGCAGCAGATTTTCTGGATCAACATCTCTTTTGATTTTCAGTGAAATATTTTTTATTTTTGAACTTTCACTGAAAAATTTAAAAAGCAGTAATAATAAAACGAAAATGCTCCACAGTAAGAAATACACCACACTTTCAATACCATATACACACAAGCATATGTCGCTTGAGGGTTACCTGTTCATTCCGTCTGAAGCACCTGAGATTACCCATTGTCATCAAACAGGATTCTGTATTAGGTGGACATTTAGTTTAACCCAGGATGGCCATTCTTATCTTCTTATATCAGCTGCTTAACTCTATGTTACTTATTTTGACATAACTGATGGCTTTTACCTGTTTCCTTCCAAAATGACATGAGTTGCCTGTTACTTTTACTGAGACTTGCTTCATTATAAAGTTTCCTGCGATTAGGTTGAACTACACAGTCGTTTGCAATCTCGCTCCATTCAGCCAAGCCATCAGCAGTGTTTTCCTGGCTCATGTTAACACTTGTCACGGAACACTTCCAATCATTTCATGGGGTTTTAATATTTCAGTAAATCCACAGGCTAGGGCTATGCCATTCAAAGCATCTTACTTCACACCCGCTGTAGGCTACACTGTACTGGGGATCGAAATAAGTGCTTCCTGGTACCCCTCGTACAATAAGGGTGCTTAGGAATGAAACACCATGCTCGAAATAGCCCTGTCTATTTCAAGCACTGTGTTTGGCTGCATGGTTTCTATTTTGGTATACAACAAATGTATCCTGAAATAGAAACAATAGTTTAGCCTTAGCCATAAGCTGTGTCTACATTTGCATTTCTCTTTCGAAACAGGCATGCAAATGAAGGAAATAAAAATGCAAATGAGGCAATGATTTACATATCTGGTGCCTCATTTGCATATTCTCCTTTCAAAAGAGCTTCTTTCAAAAGAAAGAAAACAGTGTAGATGGGGCTTTTTCAAAAATAAACTCCATCTTTGAAAGAAACTGACTTCCTTCGTTCGCATTCCTTTTTCACAAGAGGCATGCATGTGTAAAAACAGCTATAGAGTTCTAAAATGCTTCCTGGGTATGTTTACACAGCAGCCTTATTCTAAAATAGCTTATTTTAAAATAAGGCTGCTACACTCAAAAATATATTTCAAAATAGCACTTAGCTAGTTTGAAATTGAGGCTCTACACGCAAAGCCTATTTCTAAATTGGCTGTACTATGGCTTGTTTCGAAATAGACTCTGTTCCACATATTCACAGCATCTATTTTGAAATAGCTATTTCAAAATAGGCACTAATCCTCCTGAAATGAGGTTTACCAATTTCAAAATAAGTCATCTTGTGTGGATGCTAGATGAATGCTGACAGACCTGGGTTGCTGGCCTCAAGGATAGAGCCTGCGAGCATAGGGTCTAAAGCCCTGCGCTCTACCACCTGAGCTAAAGGCCAGCTGGCCCTCAGCCCAGGCTGTACAGCAGAGACTTCACGCACCCCAGATGAGGTCTCAGTGCCTCTGGGTACTACACTAGCACAGTTATTTCAAAATAACTTTGCTGTGTAGACCTACCCCCTCTTACTTGAAAACAGGAGCAGAAAGGTATAATGGTCTTGTACTAGACTTGGGAATTAATGAGGGTGTATTATATGAGCCAATATATTAATTTTCCAAATTCTTCCTCTGCTCCCCAACATACCACGGTGTCAATCTTCTGAGTGCCTGAGCTTCCACTGACCCTTGTTCATGTGACTGAAGCTGGGAGGATCAGTCATTTTCATGTCAGACCTGAATATCTTCAAATGTTATGAAAGGGCCTGACACCGCTGTCCTTGTATATGTATGGTGTTAATAAATACAGAGCCTTTCTAGTTTGCACAGCACCCAGCACAAGAGGACCGCACTTGGCAAGGCCTTTGCTGCCACTATAATATAAATCCCTAGTTGCTAAGAATAACAACTGGCCACCCAGAGATCGGACCCTAAACATCTGAAGCTACATTAACCATAGGTGTCACTTTTTGATCTTTCCTCTCTTGAACTTTCATTGTCTTCTCTGTCAGTTTTTTCCCTTGTTCTGCCACATGTGGATATAAAATGTTGGGAGACAGCTAGTACTGAAAGTATCGTCTAGGGCAGTGGTTCCCAACCTGGGGTCTGTGAGGGTACTGCAGGGGGTCTGTGAGAAAAATAAAAGATAAATAGAAATGATCATAGAAAATAAGTTTTAAATAAATTGCAAAGTTGCAATCCATTATCATTTTAAAATTAAATATCTTCCATTAATGTTATTAATTGCTGTCCCAAAATCTACGTTGTGGATTCCTTGTTCATTGCATGAAGTGTACATAGAGGCTGTAATTGGGGCCTGCAAATGGTTTGGTGAATGATTGGGAGTCTGCACAAGTGAGAAGGTTACGAACCACTGGTCTAGCGTATATGACAACTAGCCTCACTACACGTTAAAAGCTAAAGTCAAAATCCCGTTATAAGAAAAGCAATTATAATCCCAGGGGAACCACATACCAAACAGCCAAAAACACCTCCTTAGGTATGCAAAGAATATCATCACAGAGAACCACGTCTGTTATTAACATTTGAGTACACATTTTTTCCACCTGGAATGGGCAGAAAGTCAAAACCCCTTTGTCTTCCACACAGCACTCAAGATACACATTTACAGACCACTGTAAATTATATGACGTGACTTTCAGTCATGACCCTTATCGATGGCATTTCAAAACTGCCCCTTTGCTGATACTAGAAAGGCAACCAGGGAGGGGGGTTCAACAGCAAGCCAGCCAGAGCTCTGGTATGATCTAATTTCCTGAGCAAGAATCCGTTTAAAAGCAGATGAGAAGATTGCTTATCAAACACAGTTGATATAGGTAGAGAAGAGCTACAAGCAAAGAGGTGGGGTGGAGGTGGGGCAGAAGAGGAGCAGAGGTGGGGTCTGGGTGGAGAGAGGGTTTTCCTAGCCTTGGAATGTCCCAGGTCTGGAATCCAAATCTAGGAGCTCCCAGATGGCAGCTGCAACTTAGCCTCCACCCAAAGTCTCCTGAAAGTTAGTAGGCTGGGGAGTTAGTACCTAAACCAAGGGACCACCCATTACAGTCCTGACTGGAGGATCAACTGGCTCCACTGGTAGGTTCCACTGTGCTATTTAAACCAGAAGAGGCATAGAAAAGTTTGTCTGAGAAACAAGGTGTGTGGGGGGGGAGTGTTTTGGCTGCTGCACTGGGCCCTGCCTTGTGCATCCCACCCTGTTCCTGTTCCTTTCCTGCATCACCCCTGTCTTTGCTTCTGTTCCCACCATGCTTGATCCTCACCTCTCCTACAGTTATTGCCCTTATCCCTCACCACCAATGACCAGTGACTAGTCCCAGCTTTGGCTTTTCACCCTGACTCTGGCATTTGGTATCTGACCTTAGCTCTGACCTATTCCTGGTTCCAACTCTGGTTCGACCCCGGGCCCTAGTAATTAGCAGTTGATCTCTCATGCTGACCCATGGCTTTGTTCCCCAACCTGGATGGCTACTATGCCTGTTTGCCCTGACTCCTACTCTGACCACTAGGCCTGACCACCTAGGTCTTGGTCCATGAATCTGGAGTCACTCCTTTATGTGGTTTGGGACTTTGATCTGCAGATAACAAGAAGAGGTAGACCAACAATGGCTCTTACCTCAGGGTGATGCATAACAGGAAGGGGTAGCCTGCATTCCCCTATCCTCAGGGATTTGCTAGGAACCCCATATAACGTTGAGAGGCTTATTGTTTAAATTAGTCCTTTCTTCCAAAATACTTTGGCTACATCTTCACTACAGAAAACTTAAGGACAAAAGAATGGTCATGCTGGGTCATATCAATGGTCCATGTAGCTCAGTGTCCTATTTTCCAACAGTGGCCAATGCCACATGCCACACAGGCAATGAACAGAAGAGGGAATCATTGAGTGATCCATACTGTTGACCGCTGCCAGCTTTTGTCAAAAAAGATGCTTGGGACATCAGAGCATGGTAGTGCATTCTTGCTCATCCTGGCTACAAAGTAATGATGGACCTATCTTCCATGAATTTATCTAGTTCTTTCTTAAGCCCTGTTAAAATCCTGGTTTTCACAACATCTTCTGGCAAGGAGTTCCACAGGTTGACTGTGCATTGTGTGAAATACAGCCCTTTGTTTTAAACCCGCTGCCTGTTAATGTCATTGAGTGACCCCTAGTTCTTACGATATGTGAAGGAGTCAGTGACATTTTCTTATTTGCATTCTCCATGCCAGTCAAGATTTTATAGGCCAAGTTATATATAATTCCACAAGAATAAACTTCCTGTTGTTAATAAAATCAACACCAAAGATACTTAAACAATTTAATAAGGCAATAAAATTGTCAAGGCCTTTGGTGTGACTGGTATCAGAGAGGTAGCCATGTTAGTCTGTATCCACAAAAACAACAAGAAGTCCTGTGGCACCTTATAGACTAGCAGATTTTTTTTGGAGCATAAGCTTTCATGGGCAAAGATGTGAGGAGTAAGGGAGGTCATCGAGAAGAGCTCTCCTGTTGACATTCTTCAGTAGGGATGGCCAAGTAAACTGATCGCAGATACATCTATGCTAGCTGCACAATTGCGGTAACTAGAATTAAATATCCGTATTTGACTTACTTTGCCTTGTGTAGATATAGCCTAAGTCTCCCTCTGCTTATACCACTCTCTCTCTTCCAAAGCTGCCTTTAGGCAAATCTATACATAACCCAAAATCTAACACCCTCACTTTGTGGCTTCCCAAAAGTCAAAACTCACTCAGACGCTAAGGAAAGGGAACTGGAAGATTATGGGCAACATCCATGGACACATGCCACGACACAAAGGAATTCTATCACTGCTCTCCACTCTTGAGAGCTTCTTCTGTTCCTGTGAATTTTTTCTGGTAAATAAATTAGATAAGCTAACACACAACTCTTGGTATTTTTGTCAATTAACAGTGTTCACACGGATGCCTTTCAACACAAACCCTTCTCTTGGGAGACGGTTTTGCACTGAGTCAATCAATACATGAGAATCTTAAGTGCCAGAGATTCGGAAGTCTTTGCAAAGTGAGTGAAATGTCATTCAGGGACCATATATTTTGATTTCCTTGCCTTATGTAGACTGGTGCCGAAAAGTTGCATGAAGTTTGAGGAAAGAAGAAATGAAAAATAAACTCAGGATGGTTATTAAATGGAGGAACGACCTTGCGGTTAAGGCATTAAGTTGGGAGCCAGGAAATCTGGGTTAAGTTCCTGGCTCTGGTGTTGGCTTATATGAGCTTGGATAAGTTAGTTCAACTTCCTGTCTCTCAGCTCGTCATCTGTAAAATAGTGATTACTATTGTTTATATTGCATTTGCACTCAGAGACATCAGCTGATATCGAAGCTCCATTACACCAGGTACTTTGAGAACATAATAAGAGAGTTTCTGTCCCATATAGAATCTAAAACAGAATCTATCCCTGTCTTCCTGATGGAGAACTGGGCATCAGCAAGTTCTTGTGGAAGATTGCACCAGGCATCTGTGGCAAAGCTAGGAAACAAAATCACATCTCTAGAACCTCAGGCAGTTACTTTAAGTGCAAGGCTACCCTCCTTTCCCAGAAGCTAATACTTTCCTACCTCATTGGGGTGTTTGTGAAGCTTGGAGTTGAGATCATTGGGTGGGAGGTATAATATGTATGCCAAGGATAGTATAAGTCAGATCCTGAAATCATAAGCAATAAGCAACAGATGACTAAGCCATTTAGGATTTAGCTATCTTTCCAACCATTGCATGCATTGTGATACCCATACCTTTCCTCAAACAGTCAGAGGAGGCAATAAACACCACTCTTCAACAAAAACTACCTGGTTGACTACACATTCCCAGGTATAGAAATAAAAAAACCTCCCCACCCCCGAACCTAGTGAATACTGGGATTTAAAATAGCACCATATAGTGACTTTATGGGATCAATTACTTGTGGCACATGTAGCCAGATGTGCCGCCCAATTCTGTTTGTTTTGCAAATGCGGTCAGCACCAACAGATGTCAGGTGCTAGATACATCTACATATGTAGGAAAATAGAGAACTGAGTTGATACCCTGGGTTGCCCATGACTACAGCAGAACTTACTATCAATAAACATCCTCTAGAAAAGTAGGGATGATAAGAGCAAAGAGATGCCTGAAGAGATACCCAATCATCCTGTCCTTTATTTCCTTTCTTCCTCCTTCCATCGATTCTGTGTCTGAGGAAGATTCTAGATCAGAAATGGCATCTAACCCATGAAATTCCTGATGTGCCATGGCCATTGGGGTTGGCTTACATGCTTTTAACAAAAGGAGACTAGGGAGGCTGAAGTAAGAATTATTTCTTAGACCTCCTGTGACTCACAGAATTCCTTATTTCCTATCACAGAGCCACAATACCACCAAAGATCTGGTGGTTCTTTGCCAGCCAGGAAGTAAAGAATTATGGACAAAAATACAACACACAGGCCGTTTCTACACATGCCACTGCTAATAAATGTCCCAAAATATGCTAATGAGGCATGGATGTAAATTTCTGGTGTGTCGTTAGCATAGGGTCACATGATTTGGAATCCAGAAGAAGCTCTTCTGGACTACAAAACAGAGTGTAGAACCGCGGCCCCTGGGGGATCTTCTGGAAGGAAGTTCTGGGAATTTACATCCTGGGAATTTACATCCATGCCTTATTAGCATATTTCGGGCTGTTTATTAGCAAGCCATGAAAGTGGCATGTGTAGAAACAGCCACAGGGTCTGATTCTCACTCACACTAACAGCATTTTTAAGCGTAACTGTTCATCTCATTCTATGCAAGTACTTGAACATACTTTGTCTACTCCAATAATCTGAGGAAGTGGGTTTTACTCACAAAAGCTTATCACCAAATAAATTTGTTAGTCTTTAAGGTGCTGTAGGACTGCTTTTTATTTGTGAACATACTTCAGTGCTTAGTAGAAAGCTTGAATTTATTTAATCGTCTTTGAACTGGACTTTTCTTCTCAAGGCTAAAACATGATAGGGTACGGGAAAAGTATCCTTTCAGCAGGATCAGTTCCAATGGTCACACCCAGACTGTATGTCTTTGTCACCTGGAAAGCTTCTAGTCAGATAACATGCTGATTAACAAGAAATGAAAGAACCAAAACAGATTCCAAGGCCAAAAGGGACCACTGTGATCATCTGAGGTATGTCTTCACTCGACCCAGTCAGGGTCGGCCTTCCAAGACTCGATTTCGCAAGCTTAGTGGGGATGCACAAAATCAAACTATCGGGGATCACCAGTCGACTCTGTACTCCTCAGTCTTGCAAGGAGTAAGATGGGAAAGTTTCTTCTGTCAGCCTCCCTCAGTGAGGATGGCTAGGTAAATCAGTTGTAGATAAGTTGATTTCAGCTACACAGTAGCCATAGTTGGAATTGCATATCTACAATCGACTTTAAGGTCTAGTGTAGCCCTGGCATTTAGTCTGACCTCTGGGCGTTAGGACTTCCCTGAATTAATTCCTAGTTGAGCTGGAGCAAATCTCTTAGAAAACACCTAATCTTCATTTGAAAATTGCCACTCCTGACGAATGCACTGCAATCCTTGGTCATTTATTCCCATGGTTAATTACTGCCCCTCCCCACATGCCCTTGTTAAAAGTTTGCACCTTATGTTCAGTCTGAATTTGCCTACCTTTTGAAGTCAGTCTGGAGTAGACCAAGAAGAAGATCACAGCTGGCTAACATGGAGGTTAGCAGATTTTTTTTGTTGAGCCCGAGCGTGTTTCTTCTAGAGATAACATTAGCTCCTCAGTCTGGAGACAGATTCCAAGCCTTGGTGACACTGACACACATTGGATGAAGGGCGAGTTGCACAGATTGACACTTTCAAATGTGGGGGGTCAAAATTAGGCAGCTATACATGGGGTCCTGATTGTCAGAGCTGTAGGTCTGCTGAAGACGTTATCTGCTGGAGCTGGCAGTGAGTTGAGTCTTTGTCACTCAGGGTTTTTCAGCCATAGTTCTTGATTCTGGTTCCTGTTGTCTTTCTAGGAGACACACTCTGGAGCATCAAAACTTATGTGCTATGTCCAGTAATTACTTGAGGAATTCTGAGTTATACTGGAGGTCAGCTTTGAGGATCAAAGTGGTCCCTCCTAGCCTTTAAATCAATGAGTCTGTAACAAAGCAGAACATTTATTTAGACTATTATGAATTTAGATGCACTAGCAGTGAGAATCTGTGGGTCTTGAACCTGGGTGTACAGGTTATTTCTGCATCTATTCCACTACCTGCTGGCACCACCTCCATGGACCTGATTGGAGGAACTGTAGTACAGTTCTGATTGGCTGAGTACAAAATGTAAGCCAGGAGACGGATCCTGCTTACTGCCATGACAGACTCTGGCATCTGCTACCTGATCCCTAAGCCTCATCCCTGGTTCTTGCCTGCAACCCGGCCCCATTCCAACCCCTCATAACTCTGCCATGCTGCTTTCTGACTGCCCCAACCCTAGCTTCATTGACTTCCAACTCAGCAGTGAGCTTCAGCTTCTGTTTTGGGCTGACCCTGGTTCCTGACCTGCCGGTTGACTTCTGGTTCCTTAACATTGTGCTGATCACCAGGCCAGACAGAGAACCCACTTCTAGGCTCCCAAAGAGCCTAAGAACAGCCATACTGGGTCAGACCAAAGGTCCATCTAGTCCAGTATCCTGTCTGCCGACAGTAGCCAATGTCTGGTGCCCCAGAGGAGGTGAACCGAAGACAATGATCAAGCAATTTGTCTCCTGCCATCCATCTCCCGCCTTTGACAAAAGGCTAGGGGCACCATACCTTACCCCTTGCTAATAGCCATCTATGGACCTAACCTCCAAATATTTATCGAGCTCTTTTTTAAACTCTGTTAGAGTCCTGGCCTGTTAGAGTCCTCTGTTAGAGGCTGACTCCCTTCAATCTCTCTGGGCCTCGGTTACACCATCTGTAGAAAGGACACCACACATTGGAAAAGTGCTTTGAGATGTGGAGCTGAAAGCTGCTATACTCCTATTCATATGGCAGTAATCCCTAGAATCATCCATCAAGGAACAGGCCTAAGCTCCATACATGCACCACACAAGAAATACAACGTCCATTTGTACATTTAAGAAATTACAAGTTTGTGGTTTGGTTTTGTTGTGTTTTTAACTAGGCCTCAGAGGCAGCCTAGTGGATTCAGCTCTTAAGGAGTATTAGGGCCTGAAAGTTATTTTAGTTAACACTGCTCCTTTTCTCCTGCCTCTGGCACATGGGGAGCTGGCAAGGCTGTCAGCACTCAACGGACGTGCTGTAATGGAAGGGAGACCTTGGCATGACTACTTACCCGCAATTACCTTCCCTGTCTCTATCTGTGACTTCACGGCTGTAAACAACGCTCACCGCCATATAAAGCATTAAATTAAAAACACATGCAACATGGAACAAATAAGAACATTTCCGAGTAGGCTTTTTTCCTCCTCCTCTCTCTCAAAACCATAACTCAACAGGGCTCATGGATTTAAGATCAACTCTGCTTCCTCACTACAGGAAATGCCCCCTCATCCCCAGATGTTTTTATCTATTACTCAAACCTCCTAGTAATGGCTTTGTGTCAAGAGCCAGCAGGGAAGTGGATCTCTGAAAGGCTGCGAGTTGGGGAAGACCAATTCGAGCAGCTCAGCTCTGTCCTCTGAACCTGTGAAAGGGTCATTTAACAGGCATTTGGCAACCCCAGGTATAGACTATCAGTTTCTGCATTTACTGTGTTCATCAACAGGGCCGTTGTTTAAAATTTGTTTTAAAAATATTTCATCAGCGTGTTGCTGAAGATTACAGAAAATCACGTTTCTAGAAATAATCATGTCCTCCTCTTCCCCCAGGAGCTATCGTCGGGCAGAGGGGCACCAGTTTAATAGTACGGCATAGGGCCTCTGTAAATCCTAAGAATGTCTCTGAATGTAGTAACAGAGAGATAGCAGTGCTAGTCTCTATACTATCAAAACACAAAACCAGTCCAGCAGCCCTTTAAAGACTAACAAAATAATTTATTAAGTGATGAGCTTTCATGGGTCTGTCCCACAAAAGCTCATCTCTGAATGCAGGACTCCCAGCCAGTGTCAGAGCTCAAGGCTAGAAGGGACCAATGCACCATCTAGTCAGTTTTCTGCATCACCCAGCCACCCACTTAACAACTGCACACTGAACCCCACTAAGCTTAATGATAGCAGAGTTCTGAGGTCTTTCAAGTTGACTCAGCTATTTCCTCTGGTAGGCCCTCATACCACAACACTGAGCAATCACCCAATGGGGAGAGGACACATGGTGAGTATTTAGGTGCCACAGTCATTTGGAAGCTAATCGAACATGGTTTAAAATTAAGCCCCACAACAGAAAGCACATTCGACTTTTACACCATTAAGCAAACATTGCACCACTTAAAACAGGCAGCAGGGTTAGCTGGAGTCTGAACTCAGGTGCTTGGTCCTTCATTGGCACCCTGGCCTAACCACAGTTGGATTCGTGCTCATGCGAAGGCTAACTGGGCTCCGAGAAAACATCTACCAGCCTTGTTGGTGATTGGCTTGTGAGTAACACTCCTATCAAGAGACGAGTCTGATGGATGAAACCCAGCAGATATGTGGAACTGACAGTTTCTACCTTCTACCCACATCATCAAGGGAATGTTGAAGCAGCCCTGCCTGAGCAGAAAAAACACATACCAGAAACAAAACCACAGTACAGGTTGAACCTCTCTCATCTGGCACCCTTGGGACCTGACTGGAGCTGGATGAGAGCTTTTGCCAGACAATGGGAGGTCAAGGTTTTCTAGCACACTACCAACACTTCCACTGCTTACTGGGCTCTTAGAAAACATTTAGGGGTAAATTACAGCTAAATAACAGCAAAGAGCACAGAATCAGGACTCGTGGCAGGAAAAAAACTTTATTGGACCACGGGAAACCTGGCCACACCCATGATAAGTGGTTGTCTGGCTAACTAAAATCATTTCAGATTATAGATTTTGCTACCTGAGAGAGTGCCAAATTAGAGAGGTTGAACCTGTTCTCAGGTCTAGAGAGCTAGGATAGGATAATTCACAAACCCGAGCAGCTGAATTCATGACTAGGCCAAGTTACAAAATTACTTTCCTTCACCAAGCCGAGGTTTGATATAATCCACACACAGTGGAAAGCAAGTGATGCTACTGCCATGTTTTGCTGTATTAAAAATGAATCAGGACAGTGACTTCAGCCAGTTTCTTTCATAGCCAATGTTACCCTAAGCAGCCTTAGCAGCTGTGGGCAGACTTACTACATTTCCTTTGATGGAGAACAACGTGGTGTTCTCAGAATATGTGGCTCTGGAGTCACAGCAAGCTGTTGTCAGGCTCTCGTTAATTAACTGCTTGCAAAACTCCTTGCAAGCCTCAGATGAGAAGCATAAAGTGCTGTGCTTATTACTGGAACATTTCATTGATTCCACAGGAGCAAAACTAGTTTCCACATGAAAGCCGCAGGCTGTGGCTAAATCCAGAAATCACTCCTTGTGCCCATGAACCTGAAAGCTGATTATTTATGCATCGTGCATTTGTGTCATATTCGCTGGGTGGTTAAAACACCCAGCTGAAATGATATTACTTTGTTAGACTAGAATCCTTATTGTTAGATTATTTTCTATTTATGTTTGGGATTCAGGTTCTATTGTGCTAGACATTGTACACACTTGATAAAAGTGTCTTGCTCAAATATCTTAGTCTTTACCTATAAGGAACAACTTTTAAAAATAAATTTTAGACTGTGTAAAAAGATTATTTTACTGAAGAATCAAAACAATGCATATATTGGATACATTGGCCACTGCATCTTCTTTAATGTGACTTTTGTATTTGCAATCAACACTTATTTTTGTAAAAAAAAAAAAAAAAATCAGTTCAGGTCGAACCTCTCCAACCCGGAACACTCTTGTCTGGCAACATCCATTATCCAGCATGATTTTAGTTAGCCAGATGACCGCTTATCATGGGTGCGGCCAAGTTTCTTGTGGTCCCATAAAGTTTATTTCCAGCCACCAGTCCTGGCTCTCACTGTCCTGTGCTGTTATTTAGCTGCAATTTACCCCTAAATGTCTTCTCAAAGCCCAGGAAGCTGTGGAAGGGTTGGTAATGCTGCTAGACAACATTGACCTCTCGTGGTCAGGCAAAGTCTTTCATTCACCACTGGTTATGTCCCGAGGGTGCTGGTAGAGAGACGTTCAACTTTATGTCCAACATACAAGCCCTCTCTCATGGCTGGCAATGACAGAAACTTGAGATGCTCTTTTCTTGCAAAAGTTGTAGAACCTGATCAGTAAAAACACATGCCAGGTAACTGCTCAAATGATTGAAAATTTGAGTACTGAGGCAGTTTTCCCATTCAAGTAAGTTCTGGGCATTAGCAGAGCCTGCTTGTGAGACACAATATTAGAATATGGAGAATTCAGGTTCCCACCTACAAATCCTTTGAACAGTCAGAAAGTGACGGAAAGTGAGCTCAATATGGATTCTGGTTCACTGTCAGGTATTTGAGGTTCCTTAGGTATGAGGAAGAGACGTACACTAGAGTGAAGTCCTGTGGGTGTCCCAACAAGCTTAAGTATTGCTTAAGGTACTACTAAACAGGTAGGAACTAGAGAGTTCCCAGCTGTGGTCTTCTAAAGACTACAGTGACACACAGAGTATTTGCAGGGAACCAGCAGAGGGCTGCAGCATAGATGGAAGGGTGGTACGCAAGTGTATAATGTAAGAGTGTGATTGCCTCATGTAGAAAAAAGTCAGCACATTTATTGCTCTAAAGCGACCTAAATATACCTCAGTCATTTTTCCATGTAAGCAATCGCTGCACTTGCCACAGCGATGTTACGTAATTGCAAACAAACTGGCAGATGGCCGCAATTGGGTGAGCACTGAAGGCCTCAATGGGACATGCACTCTTGTGCTCCACACCAAAAATACTGTCTCCCCCGCCCTCCCCATAGAGGAAAAAACCGTGGGGAAGCAAATGAAGAGAGAGGGGACAAAACCCACTATTTCAAGATTTTTTTTTAATAAGAGTAAAGGACAAATTACAAACTCAAAGTGAATTCCAGATAGATGGAATTCAGCTAGACAGAATGCACAGAACTAATTTTTTTTTTTTTTTTTTACAATACTAGCAGCTTTTAGGTACACGTTAGACCAAGGCAAACCAGCGCATACAGAGAGAACTGGATTAAATGCCATAGCTGAAGCTAAAACACAGCAACAAGACGACAAAAGAATGGCAAACGCAGTCCAGTTAAGTGCAAATGGTATTTGCTTTTGGCAATTTTATTGGATTAATTAACACTAGGAATCAACTCTACCTCGGCACCAGGTTCGAATTTCTTCGCAGCCAAATGTGCATTTTGTGCAGTGACTTTCGAAACAAGTTTCATAAAAATAAATTATCTTGCATACATTTGCTCATCACATTTAGACAACAGTTACCTGGGATATTTAAAACTAAGAAACAGATGCGCTAGATGGTATAATTTACTGTGAAGTACTTATGTACGTATTTCTTACACCTAAACATTGCTCCATTCAGGAGCACTGAACAAGACACGAATACATGCCTATATCAACTCAGATAGTGGATAAGGGACTTGTAGTGCATAAATGCAAGTCACTCAGAAATTAACCAGCTATTGCTTTAGAGAGATCTACGCTCTACTGTGTTCAGGACTTACTCTCTAGGCCATTTCCCTATACAGCAAACCCTCGATTTAATAGATTAATGCGGGAAGGGGTGTCTGTTAATGCCGAAAGTCCATTATAGCCGAATGGTTTTACCGTATGATGATGCACTGACCTTCCCAGCCCATCACTCACTTCTGTCCTCTGCCTCCCGCCCCACTCTTCCCCTCTCATCTCCATCTTCACCTCCCCATTACCAGGAGAGGAGCTGAATGCCAGCCTGGCTCCTTCCACCTCCTGCAGCTCTCAGCACTGAGGCTCCTCCAGCCCCAGGCTCCGACATGCCCGCGCGAAGGTAGAGTGTGACCGTCCCCAGCCAGCCAGCAGGCAGCAGCCTCCGACACTATGGCTGCTGTTCAGCACCACTGCAGGCAGTGGCGGCTGGGTGCTGACACACTCCACGCACACCGGGCTGGGGGGAGCAGAGCTCCTGCGCCCCACCACAGCCCCCGGCTCCTGACTCCTCTGGCGCTGGTGGCCCCAGCCGCTCTGGCAGCTCCTCCAGCCCCAGCAGCGGTTCTGGTGAGTTTCTGGCATTGATTGGAGGAGGCAGGTGGGCTGGCAGACAGCATCTGTTAAATGGAGGGTTCACTGTATTACTTCTACTAGAATCCATGTTACTTTGAAATGGGGCAATTCCATGGCAATCATCAGTGGGTTTCCCACTTAACAACTTAAGCATTTAAAAAGGTCTCATTGGTAAAGTTCCATGCTGAAAATTCACCATCAGCTTATCATAAAACACATGAAGTGACAAGGTTACAATAGTTTTCTTTTAAAACAAAGTAATTAATGGGCTGTAGTGGAAAAAAGGGAAGCGGCAAGAGGAAATGAATCCCCTCCAAGTTCTCTGCTACATGCTACTTACCAGCAGACCCACTGCCCACTGGGGAAGTGGGCAGCTGTCCTGGGGCCCAGTGATTTAAAAAAGGCCAGCGGCTCCTGGTTGCTGCTACAGTCCTTTAAATCACCGCCAGGGCCTTGGATGGTGTGCGGCAATGCTGACTGGCTGGCGTCTAAGCCCGCCTCTTCTGCCTGATGCCTAATGGTTTTGAGGGCCCAGGGTTTGGCGTAGGCTGTCAGCCGCCCTGCATACAGGCGATTTGGAACCTGTTATAGGCAATGGCTTTTATGGTTGGAGAAAAAAGGGCACATTCAGTTGTGTTTAACTGAAATAAATGACATTTAGATTGTGAATTATGACTCAAATCAATGATAATAAAATCAGTAATATAGTTTAGATACATTATTTATGACTACTGCCTTTTATTTTTGAAAGCAATGCAGTAATAACACAAGACCCATTTGACAAGAAGTCTGGTCCTCACACATCCCAGTTATTTCAAAGAAAAAAAACACATCATGAAAGGAGGTGCTCCACCATGTTAGCGTCCATAAATACCTAGAGACACACAGAATATTTACAACATTGATCAGGGGAGGCTCAACCAATAGGTGTGAAGCAGAACCACCAGGCTCTATAGGGTCCCCATGGAGCTCTCAAGAGCTATGCTTACACAGTGGGCACTATTTCGGGATACAGCGCTATCCTGAAATAGATGCCCATGTCTAAGGAACGTGCCAGCTGTCTCGAGAAAGTTTTTGAGATAACGGATATGCTATTCTGGCATCCCTGTACACCTCACTGCAGGAGGAGTACAGGGATGCCTCAAATAGCGGTTTATTTTGGCTTGTGGTGCCATTTAGACAGTGCCATGTGCCAAAATAGCCTATTTTGAGGCTAGGGAGCCGTGTAAATATAGCCATAGAGTCTGTATCTGAGCAGTGAGACAGGAACACAAATCATGAGTGTGTTCCTTGGAAAATAAAGGAACGCTAAGCAATTTATGGATCCAGACCTCCCGGCATCCAAGAAAGATGATGGAAATGATGTGTCATATCACAGAGGATCTGTGCAAGCCATGATTGGATTTCTAGAGAGCTAAAACTGCGTAAGGACATCAGCCAGCCACAAAGCGTCTTATTCAGAAAAGCTCTTTTTTCAGAAGTGATGCTCTTTATGAACACAAGGTACTCCAAGTGATTTCAGAATAGACTAGTGCACTTCAGGCAATTCTACCAAAACAATTATCGTGTAATGCTGTACTATTATGTCTAAGCACTGGTCATTTAGTGTAAGAGACAAAACAGTTGCAAGTACACATCAAAGTATTAAGAATTCCTGTTTGGAAAATTTAAGTGTCTACTTAAAATAAGTGTCAAAACAAAGTGAACTACTTATGTAGCAATACACTTATCCTTTGGCAACACTCAACTGAACCTCCCACCGAGTGTAAAATTTCATTAATTCTCACGCACGTTGTCTGTTTTACTTACCTGCCAAAGATTTCATAGACCAGAGCTGTGGCAAGGTTTTCCATTATTAAGACTTCATTGTTTTAGAACCTTTATTAGTATGTGGTTACACTTGTACAATAAGGGAACACAGTTTTTATCCTTCATAATTAGGCTTGTTCACTCAATCACTAATTCATGAAATTCACCACCTTGTAATGGTGTTAAGCGTGAACTGGCCGTCTTCTACTTCACCTTCATTTTTGGAGAGAACTTGCAAGATTTTTGGAGTGTAATTACCTGGTACAGACACTGAAATCATGGCCTTCTCATCGTCATGCATTTGTTGCAGAAAAGTTACCTTTCAAAAGCAGTCTATTCAAATAATGCCACAGTATTTAGTATTTAAGGACTTACTATGGCAGGGATTTCACAGTCATTGTTTCCCAATGATTAACGAGCTAGACCCTCTTTAAATTTTCAAATGCCTTTAGAAGTTATCCCAGTGTGGAAATGTTTCCACAACTCCTTTCCTCTACCCTCCCCATCTCCCCCAAGTTCTGCAGTAACATTCAAGATGGCTCCTTTACAATCGAGGTCTACAAATAGTCTGATAAATATAGAATTGCACAATCCCTCGTTACCAAACACACTTGTGCACATGGGTGCTACGTTAGTTTCTTCATTCTACGATTCTGCTTGTCAATATTCAAGGTTGCCCGGTCTACAGAAGTGGTGATGACGTCAAGAACTTCATCCTGTCTCTCCAGTTCGGTGTCTGTTTCCAAGGCGAGGCTCTTGAGCTTCTTCAGTATCTGTCAGAAGACGAGATCAAGAGCACTGAGTGAATGACTGTGTCAGGGCTGCCTCCCCTCTCCGAGACGCCGAGTGCAGAAAGTGGGGGGCCCCCAAAAACCTTAAAAATACCTCACTTATAAAGGCTCTGCTTAAAAAAGCTCCCCAAGGTCACAGATCCCTGACCCTGGAGTGGGTAATGCTGCTGCCACCACCAAGTGAAAATGACCCCCTTAAAACCCAGGAAGACACACTTGAATCTCTCTCTTCGGGGTAAACCCAAGCTTCCCCCTTTCCTTAGCAGATAGTTTGGAAACAAAAAACTGTAATCTGAGAGCTGACTCTTTTGGCCTAGGTTTATACATATACACCCCTCTAGGACACAGGAATCAAATCCTTACCTCAAAAAAAAAGCTACTAACAAAATAAAAGATGAAAAATACCAAAGCAAATAAGTATACTTGGTTGCTAGATGTAATCCAAGCAACTAAAAATTATTGTTATTAGAGCACAGAGAACTACTTCCCTGGGATTCAGCTTAGAGGTTACAGAGTACCAGGGGAAAAAAATCATCAACAAACCTAAGAAATCCCACACCAAATCCAAAAAGTAACCTGATCGCGTCTAACTAAGCACTTGCTTTCTCCTTAATATCTATGCTCTGTTTATGATGTGGCCAGGATATTTACTGGATTCTTCAGCATTTTTGGTCTCGCCGTGCTCCAGTCACAGAATAACAGAGACCCCTTAGCCTGCAGTTGTTCCCATTCAAAAAGATGCCTCTCTCCTCATTGGCTTACCTGGCTGCACCCCCCATCCCTGGGTTTAACCCTTTACAGACATTCACTCACAACACACTTGGACAGATGTAAAGAGTAACTGTAATGTGCAAGTTATGAATCATCGGTTCCTACTTCCGCACATCCAGCAACCTGATAGGGCTAAGATTTCCACCATTTAATATTACAGGGTCCCCAGAAAGGGATAAGTGCTTTGTGGGGCAAGCAGAGAAAATCTGTACCAATAATCTAATTTTAGACACGATGTAGGTAGGGCAAGAGCAGCAGAACGGACCGAATGAGTAAACGTGAGGGTTACAGCAGTCAGGTTACACAGTTTCTCAGTACAGGTATTTGTGCTTCTAGCTGCATCAGTTATAACTAACTCACTACTTGTGAACACTACAGCAGTAGAGAGTCTCAGGAACAATCTGAATGAAGACAGGTACTGGCTTAGCAGCTCAGAACTGAGAAGACTTTTCACTTGTGCAAAAGGTCCCTATGCGGTTGCAGAAGAAGTGACCCAGAAAAAAGGACCCCAGCAATGGCAGCTACATCTCCTAGTGTTACAAATAACGCACACTTCACACTACACTTAACAAATTACCACTCCCATATGGAATCCTAAGCAAATGCCTGGAAAGAATGCATGGCAACCAGCGTGGGATACTTTCCTATGCAGTGTCTGGAGAAGCCCATGAGCATTGTTTCAGTTAAGAAAGAAGCCCCTGAGGTGTGTGTGAAAAAGGCAGGTCCACACACATTTTTAAGGCCAGAAAAGCCTGGCTCCCAGCTCCCTCCCACTACTGCGCTGGTCAGTTTCCTGGCTTCCAAAGTGGTGGGGAGCCTGGAACCAAGTGGCAGCCTGGCTCCCTCCCCTCCGCTTGCAGGGGCCAGGAAAAAACCTGGTTCCCAGATCCCCATCACACTGGGAAACTAACCAGTGCAGCAGTGTTGATCAGTTTCCTGGTTCCCACAAGTAGTGGGGAGCCAGCCTGCCGCCTCGTTCCCGGCTCTTCCCGACTTGCGCGAAATTTGATTTATGTATGGTTGCCCAGGAAGGCAACCTATGGGTAACTTGGGGGTCTACTGTACCCGTGAACACACAAAGTGTCAATGGCAGCAGAAGGACTCAGTTTCTAGTCGAGGGGAATTGAGACATGTGGTTTTCATCTCCATGATAGAAGGCAGGTTTTCAAGATCTCCCTCTTAGCCATCTCTCAGGTAAGATAGCTAAGTCTTGTCAGAAAATCTGCCAGTGCCTACAGATAGTTTTAATCAGCTGATTAGTCTGAACCACGGAGGCTTATAAAAGGTGCAGCAATGGGAGGAAAGAGGTGGCAAGGTTTTCATTGTCTTTAGGGCATACTGCAACAGGAGTGCCTGGACAGCACAGCAAGAGATTGCAACGGAAGTTCAGTTTCCGCTTTTCACCATTTGGATCTCTATTTGGGGGTTAACCATAAGTGACCCCAGACATTAGAGCTGGTAAAGGCCTAGTAAATTGCTATAGATGATCTTAATGGACTTTTCTGGCCTTAAAAATGTGTGTGGACCTGCCTTTTCTACACTCACCTCGGAGGTTTCTCCCTTATCTGAAACAATGCTCATGGGCTTTTCCACACACTGTGCAGGAAAGTATCACACCACGTTTGCTGTGCAGTCTTTCTGGATGATTGCTTAGGGTTCCATGTGGGAGCAGTAACTTGTACAACGTAGTGTGAAGCAGCATTATTTGTAATGCTAGTAGATGTACCTGGTGTTGCTCCGGTCCTTTTGCTGTTCCCCGCCCCCCCCGCCCCCGAGTTCTGTTCTCTGGGGTTGGAGGGTGGTGGGGGAAGGGGCAGGCAGCATGGACTGAGTCAGTTTCCCAGCTCCCAGGGAGCCGAGAGCCAGGCTGCTGCCTGCTTCCTGGCTCCCTGCCAATCGTAATTTTGATTTGTGTTAATGCAAGGAAGGCTTAAGTCGAAATCGTGTATGTTGGGAGTCTACTGTATTTATTCACTCAATCATAATGGGAGCTGTGTAAACATCTCTCTCTTCTATTTAGGTCCATTTACTCTGCTCATCCCCATTGCAGCAGAATCCCTAGATGAGACCCTCCTGTTGATGATTCTGCAATTGATCCTTGTTTAATACAGCACTGAGCACTAAAGGGAAAAAACCTACCAATGTGGTTTCTGTAGTAACAAGAATAGCAAAGAGGAGGAGGCACGTTCTCTCTTCTACTTTCTGGCACCACTTTTATTCAGGGATCTCAAAGCTCTCTGCAAATATTAATTCATGAATCCTCTCAAAACCTCCATGGAGGTTCCATAGATAAGGGACAGGGAGGTCACTTCACCTTTCTCTGGGATCAAAGGCAGCAGCTGTCTAGTGGTCAGCAGCTACACAACACATCAGCTTGGGACAGGAAATGAAGATTACCACATCTAACTGAAACTGGAGGAGACACATCTAATTGAAACTGGATATCAGCTGGAGTTTTATGGACAACTTTACTCTTGCATGGCTACTACAGCTCACTTTGTAAATCACAAACAAGCAGTCCTGTGGCACCTAAGAGACTAACAAATTTATTAGGCCATGAGGTTTCACGAGCAAAGCCCACTTCTTCAGATGAAAAGGCACAGATATAAATCATAAGTCACCAGAAAATTAGTTTTACACCTAGTTGGAAAGATGGCCTCACCGGCAGTACATTATCCCCAACTCCATGCTGGGGCACAGGTTTAATGCAAAATTAGATGGAGGAACTCCTCTACTGAATCACCACCAGCACCTCCTGCAGGAACCAGGAATTCAAACAAAGATTCTTATTAATTGTTAAGTGTCAGTAAGCTCAAGTATTGACCTCGTCTGACCCAGTTTAGCTTGTGAAATCCACTGAGATCATGGTGCCCATCAGTGCGGCTGCTGATATGCCAATCAGAGGCTCAAACACTTTTACAAATTAAAAGAAGGTGGCACAAGAGGAGCCAGAAAGGAAAGAGAGGGACTTTCCACTCCTCAGGAGGCCAGGATAACTTGCAGAATAAACTGTGCAAAAGCAAACAGGGACTGTAAGAATATCTGACCTGTTATTAGTTTTAAACCAGGTTTTGATATGCTTTAGATTAATTAAAATGCACTTCAAATTAAAAAAAAATCAATTCCAAAGGGAAACAGCTGAAGTGGATCTCCTTGCAAATTCAATACTATATACATTAGGCCTCAATAAGGATCGTAACTGGTTAACCCTCCACAGAGGCAACTTGTCTGGGATGAGCATTCACATGACCACAACCCCCATGATTGATCACCCTAATTTACAATGGACATAACTTATTTGCAGGGATTTTCTTCTATACATACCGGCCTTTTAACCTCCTCTTCATTTCACATGATGAAGAAAGTTTTACCGATGTAAACTTATGTCCTAAAAAATCAGTTAATCTCTAGGGAGCTACAGGATTCCTTGTTACAGCAACGAAGGGTCCTGTGGCACCTTATAGACTAACAGAAAAGTTTTGAGCATGAGCTTTCGTGAGCACAGACTCACTTCATCAGATGCTGGTCTTGGAAATCTGCAGGGCCAGGTATAAATAAGCCAGAGCAAGGGTGGGGATAACAAGGTTCTCTCAGTCAGCAAGGGTGAGGCTTACTACCAGCAGTTGATCTGGAGGTGTGAACACCAAGGAAGAGGAAGCTGCTTCTGTATTTAGCCAGCCATTCTCAGTCTCTGTGTAAGCCTGAGTTGAGGGAGTTGAATTTGAAGATGAATTGTAGCTCAGAAATTTCTCTTTGGAGTCTGGTCCTGAAATTTCTTTGCTGTAGGATAGCTACTTTTAAGTCTGCTACTGTGTGGCTTGGGAGATTGAAGTGCTCTCCTACGGGTTTTTGTATATTGCCATTTCTGTTATCTGATTTGCGTGCGTTTATTCTTTTACGTAGAGACTGTCCAGTTTGTCCGATGTATATAGCAGAGGGGCATTGCTGGCACATGATGGCATAAATTATATTGGCAGATGGGCAGCTGAATGAACCCACAATGGTGTGGCTGATCTGGTTAGGTCCTGTAATTGTGTTGCTGGTGTAGATATGTGGGCAGAGCTGGCACCGAGGTTTGTTGCATGGATGGGTCCCTGAGTTAGAGTGACTGTGGTGCGGTGTATAGTTGCTGGTTAGGATTTGCTTCAGGTTGACAGGTTGTCTGTGGGCAAGGACTGGTCTGCCTCCCAAGGCCTGTAAAAGTGGGGGGATCATTGTCCAGGATGGGTTGTAAATCCCTGACAATGCGCTGTAGAGGTTTTAGCTGAGGACTGTAGGTGATGGCTAGTGGTGTTCTGTTGGTTTCTCTCCTGGGCTTGTCCTGTAGTAAGAGGCTTCGTGGCACACGTCTGGCTCTGTTGATCCGTTTTTTCACTTCCTCAGGTGGGTACTGCAGTTTCAAGAATGCTTGGTAGAGATCCTGTAGGTGTTTGTCTCTGTTGGAGGAGTTGGAGCAAATGCGGTTATATCTTAGTGCTTGGCTGTAGACAATGGATCGTGTGGTGTGTCTGGGATGGAAGCTGGAGGCATGAAGGTAAACGTAGCGGTCAGTGGGTTTACGGTACAGGGTGGTATTGATGTGGCCATCGTGTATTAGCACCGTGGTGTCCAGGAAGTGGATCTCCCGTGTGGACTGTTCCAGGCTGAGGCTGATGCTGGGGTGAAAGTTGTTGAAGTCCCAGTGGAATTCCTCCAGAGTCTCCTTCCCATGGGTCCAGATGATGAAGATGTCATCAATGTAGCGTAAGTAGAGACGGGGTGTTAGTGGACGAGAGCTAAGGAAGCGCTGTTCCAGGTCAGCCATGAAAATATTGGCATATTGAGGGGCCATGCGGGTACCCATAGCTGTACCGCTGATTTGAAGGTATATATCGTCGCCAAATCTGAAATAGTTGTGTGTGAGGATAAAGTTACAGAGCTCAGCCATCAGATGTGCTGTAGCATCATCAGGGATACTGTTCCGGACAGCATTTATTCCATCTTTGTGTGGGATGTTAGTACAGAGAGCCTCTACATCCATGGATTCCTTGTTGTTTTTACAGATACAGAGTAAAACATCTATCCCTCTGGGGCTTCAACTTAAAATACCGAATAGGGTACAATAGTTGAGAACAGAAGGCTTTTAAAATGAAAATTCATTCAGCTACACTTCTCCTTTCATTTTACCTGCTCACAAGGGTCTGATGTACTTTCTGATAGACAGAACAAAAAAATTGCAAGTGTCTCATTTTCAGCCCTAATTTCCTTTGTTTTCACACTGTGCATCTGGTAACAATTTGCTTAACCCTTTGCCTGCTAGTCACATTGCAGACAAGTTGTGTGTGGACACATTTTTCTTTGAAAGGCAGTCTGACAGTTAAAATGATGCATCTAATGCTGCCCACAAAAAGACAGTTGGAAAGATTACTAGAGTCAGCAGTCTGGCCAATGCTGAAAAAATGGTTGCTATTTTGGTGGAGCAAAATGATGACAAGATGTCTAGTCATCAATGTACAATTTCTGCCAAGCACTAAAAGACCGGCTGCCTTCTGTGCCAAAACCTCATTTGGGCTGTGAATCAAGAGATGAAATCCCGCCTTTCTATTTACAACATGCTACTATGTAGAAGATGCAATACTGAGGCCTGAAGTTATGAGACATCTTTCCTGGCCTCTTGCATTGAGAACTGATCAGTAAGATCAGCAGCCTCACAAGTAACCTCCTGCCTTTCCAGCTCCAGCAGTCCAAGGAAGGGTGGCTTTGTGTCTAGGTCACTGGTTTCAACTCCGAAAAATCCGATTCAACCCCCACCCATGCCACAGATTTCCTGCTGGGGGCTTTGGGAAAATCACTTCATCTGTCTGTGCCTTAGCCCTCCTACGGTAAAATGAGGGCGATACTTCACTGCCTCCAACTTTAACTGACTTACAGTGTAAGCTTGGCAAGGCGGGACTGTCACTTTCTAGGTGTCTGTGTTGCACCTCTCATAACTATGCTATTTGTATTAGGGTAGTTCATACAGCCTGAGCCCATGGTGGGAGGCACAATACACAAATAAAATAACTGTCCTGTCTTTGAGGGCTCACAACAGGGCCCTGGTCTCAGTCCAGACCATACAAACACCATGACTCGAACTGTGGTAACCTGACGTGAGGACAGATAGTGGACAAATTTGGACAAGTTCCACCTTACAGAATCCACCAGTAAAAATAAGATAAATGTGGCAGATGTGATAAGATGTCAGCTGGCTGATCTGATCTTGGTTTCCCTGAATACCTCAGGGAATCCACTCCACAGGCTCTGTGCCACAAAGGGGTAAGGCCAGGATCTGTTTGTGTAAATGCATGGTCCCCAATCCAGCTGTAGCCCATACACTCAGCTCATGCTCAGATAAATCTGAATCCCGGTGTATCCAAACCAGAGCTGTGGGAACAGAAAGGCTCAGGTATGTGGCTTGCCAGTATACGGTGGCTCATATGAAGGTTGCTTTTATGGGGATCATGTGCATCTTTTTGGGCAGTTGCAGACTGGGGCCCTGGGCATGTAATTGTACATGGTATGTATATCACTGGGCATAAGTCACACCTGCACTCAAGCAGTATAACACTTAAAACCAGAGGTTCACACCTCAAATACTCTCTTCTGGGACTTCCAGGAGAGAACATAAGAATGGCCATTACTGAGTCAGACCAAAGGCCCACCTAGCCCAGCATTCTGTCTGCCGACAGCGGCCAGTGCCAGATGCCCCAGAGGGGGTGGACCGAAGATAATGATCAAGTGAATTCTCTCCTGCCATCCATCTCCAACCTCTAACAAACAGAGGCAAGGGACACCATTCCTACCCTCAGCTAAGAGCCTTTTATGGACCTAACTTCCATGAATTTATCTAGCTCTTCTTCGAACTCTCTTATAGTCCTAGCCTTCACAGCCTCCTCTGGCAAGGAGTTCCACAGGTTAAGTGTGTGCTGTGTGAAAAAGAACTTCCTTTTATTAGTTTTAAACCTGCCACCTATTAATTTCATTTGGAGTCCTCTAGTTCTTAAGAGAGGTGAATGCCTCCTATGGCACAAAAATTAAATGCACAACTGCTAAAACAGGCACACTCAACAGCACAGCAGGTGTTTTCTGTCTGCAACAGCTGAGAACACCCAACAGATCAGTTCTAGAAGATGTGTTGTACCTGTTATTTGTTTCATCAAGACTTAAGGAAAATAAAGCTCACAAATAGAGCTCACAAATAAACAGACAAATAGAGCTACTCCAGCATTCTGATGCTGTGAAGAACTCAGCCCTGTTTCTTTGGAGTCATAACAGTTACATTTTCCCAAGATGAAGTGTGAACGCAAGACAAAGGTCAGTAAATGCAGACACACATATGAGAGTGAAGTGACCATGCTAAAATAGCACTATCACTCACCAGAGAGGCACAGAGAAGCCACTGGCAAGATACACAATGAAATCCATGGATGTTTCACAAATGCTACGGAAATCAAGCTACTATATGGTATATGCAAACTGCAGATGTAGTAAACACAAGAGTAATAGCTCCTTGGCAGGAAAGGTTTAACAGAAAGGAAATTAGAAAGCACAGAATTTATGTAGCCAAACCAAATCTAGTGAACAAAATCCCACTCCCCCTTCTGAACCACAGGCCTTAAGCTAATATTACCATATCCCTTCCCACACCCAATGACATTATGTCAGCCATGGTCAGCCAGTAGACGGGGACTCAGCCACAGACCACAGGAACTCAGAATTCTTTCTGCAAATCTATAGCCCAGCTAATGGAACGCTGCCCACATGACCACAAAATACTGTGCTTTTGACATGAATGCCTCATAATAAAGACCTGGCCAGTTCTTTCACTTAAGCACCCAATCGCAATTCCAGACTATTCAGAGCTTCCGGCTCTAATGAAAAGTACTTAATATTCAGTTGTATCAGCAACCCAAAGAACTGAGTAGTTTTGCAAAAGAACTTCAACTATGAATGTTTCTCCCTAGGTCTACCCACTCGCTCAGATATTCTCATGTCTGTCAATTATCCGTTCGCCTCAGATCTCTCCGATCCTAACATGTTCTGTTGGGGTTACCCACTGCACAAAAGCTCTATAAAGCCCTCCACAGTCCCTAACAGCTGTCTCAAACCAGCTTGTCCTATTATGTTCACATTACTGAAGTCAAATTTGTGGCCAGTGTTATCTTCATGCAATGAGATTAATGATAAGGGATCAAGCCGTTTTACAGCCAATTGATGTTCATGTATATGGGTGGTTAACATTCTTCCCCTTTGTTTAACATAGTGCTTGGAACAATTTAGGCATTGAATCTTCTAAAACACATTAGTTTTGCACATATACTCAATCACATCTTTTGGTTTAGATAAAACATTCTTTAACTTATTCGTCAGCCTGTCTGCTGTTTTAATTCCAAAGGGCTCTAATACCCTCAATGCCATTTCCAAGATGTTTCTAATGTATGGTAATACTATCCTTTTGACCGGAGATTCCATAATTAGAGGGTTTTGATTTTTGTACAGACACCTTCTAATAAAACTCACAAACTGGTGGTCATTTAGATCCGGTGTTTGAATCAAAGGAGAGTAGAAAAAGAACAGCCAATGAGGGTGTGATTAGGTGCAAATTGGTCGTAAATTGAAGATACGTGTAATCCGTTAGGGTCTAATTACGGATAAGGTCTATGTGAAAGGACTATATGAGGAACGGTTTGAAGATGTCTCATTAGGCACTGATGATGTTATTCCATTTAGTAACAAAACGTTTGCACTTAAAGTTGTTAGGCTCTGTGAACATTTTTAAAGATAAAAATGGAACTTCCTGAGCTACCTGTTTTTATTTTTATTTTAAAGAGATATACTTTGTACATCTGTCTTCAGTAGTAGCCATCCACCCCATCAAACTCTCCTAGGTTCTCTATGTCCACATCCACATACCTCTTTCCTTTCTAATCTATTCCATCACAATCCTTCTCAACAAAGAAGGACGAGGTCCACTTAAGCCTCACCGGGCTGCATGACTCTGCTCTGGAGTGGCAATGAGACATGGTGCCTGGAGAATTTCTGGGAGCAGCAACAACACAAGCAGAGCCCCTCCATGCATACAAGACAAATATATATATAAGGAGATACACATCTCAGAGAACTGGAAGGGACCTTGGGAGGTCCTCAAGTCCACTTCCCTGCCCTCTTGGCAGGACCAAGCACCATCCCTGAGGGATTTTTTTTTTAATTTATTTGACCCAGATGCCTAAATGGCCTCCTAAAATATTGAACTCACAACCCTTGGTTTAACAGGCTAATGCTCAAACTGTTGAGCTATCCCTCCCCGACTCCAGCTCCAGCAACAACCTCTCAATGCAGCGCAGTACTTGGCTTTATACCAGCTCCATCTATCCCAGCACAGATCTAACCAGCAGTCTCCAGCCTAATTAGCTGATTGGGCCCATCTGGCCTAATGCAGCTCCTTGCTGGGCTAGTGTGAGGAGCATAGCTCCCCAGAGGGGAACAATAATATATTGCCATAATTTACATTTCCCCTTCTTCCCTCACCTTCTCGCCAAAGCAGACAGATCTAGAAATTTCTGTTGAGTTTAAGGCACAAAGTCACGGTGACACACCCATTTTTGTCCAAAAAGGTGTATTATGGAATTTACCGTTGTGTGAGAGAAGCAGGTGGAGTGCAAAGATTTCTCTAGTGTTATTTTGTATACCTAGAATTGCTAATTCAGCCTGATGGACTTGAAACCCTTTGCAGCAAATGCATCCAATCTGTCTGAGCTGGCAACCCTATGGGTAACCTGAATTACTGGGGGCCCAATCTGGAGCAACTAAAGGGACCAGATTTTCAGAAAGCATGTGCTCAGGATTTTCTGAAAATGCAGACCCTTTCCAGGCCTTTCAATTTGCGTACTGAAAAATGAAGGCCCCTATAATCAGTCACTTAGGAAGATCTTAGCTGGGTTTACTAGGAATAGCAGAATTGCCCCTTGGAGCCAGTGGGGCTCTGGTGAACTTTGAAATGACTAGTGAGACTTAGCTTTTTGTTTCTTAAAAAAAGATCATTAGCTGGTTTCCCCATAAATAAAACCTTTCAACTATTTGGATTTCTGTTAAGCTTGACCTTAGTTCTGAAGCCCCTGCACTGGTTTAAGTGAATTTTGATCAGGACAGTATTTTTTGAAGATTTTCATTTTTAATCACTCTTAAAATTACAGCTGTGTACTCGCAAACTCCAGATCAATTTAATTAAAAACAGGGTTTTGTGTTTGGAATTACATGAGAGAGGGAGAATGAACAACTACAAGACACACTAGATGCAGCAGAACAGGTGGCTATGTCGCATGACGTGATCACTGAACCACAAAAGCATCATTAATGAGAGAGAGAAAAAGGACATTGCCAAGAACATCCCGAATATATTCTTTTGGAAATATTTTAATGCGTCACAACTGGTTGAAAGTCACCCCTAGATGTTACTGCAATACAAATAAATGATCATTCAAAACAAAAGGTGATGGTGTGTTTAGAGAGCCATAAAACAGGGAACCAGAAAGAACAAATGGGAATAACATGAGCTGGAAAACCCATAGTCAAACACTGAATTTTCAGTATAAAGTGGAGGTGGCATTAGCTTGTGTCTTTTCAATGTATCAAAATCCCAAAGCTACTTTCACTCTGAGGGTAAATCCTTGCTGTCACAAAACAAGGCAATAAACAACAGAAAAACACATCCCTCACCCACCTTCCCAAAAAATGTGGTTGGTAAGCACTCATTGGTTGGAGATAGATATCTATACAAAAAATTGTGTCTGTGTGTGCATTCACTGTTCCAGAGAAAGGGAGCATAAGACGACCTGGACTGTAGTAAATGAAGGGGTCCGTGGATAAGACCTATAGATGAACCTTGTTCCCCTTCGCAGCAAGTACATTTTGGGGAAAGACACAATGAAAGGGCTTTAGTGTGTGCTGCTTTAAGCTGGGCTCATTTTGACAGTACCTGTTTAAGTTCTTGTGTTTCTGACTCGGACACGATCTGTTCTTGCTTTTGCAGCTGAGCCTGGCCATGGCTGCCTCCTCCGGATGAGGGTCCAGGTTGTACCACGCTTTCTACAAGGCCGGTGGCTGGAAAGAGATATCCACAGTCATTCAGTGACATCTGCTGGTACTGGTGGAGAACGCAGGAGGGAAGACCAAGTTAAGTGCTTTATGCTTTGGGCTGTGGTGGTTTCTGTTGGGGTACAAGGGGAACAAACAACCTCTCAGTTATTAACACACACTTCCCCCAAAACAAAAACCTTCATCTACAGAACACATCAGAGAACATGTCACTTTACTCTGAGAAGCAGTTTGTGTAATTATAACTAGTCTGCAGATTGGAGCAACTGGAAGGACTGCTGTGCCCCAGACAGGGAAACTGGGACTAACCGTTAAAAGATTAATTTTGGACCCCAAGCAGCCACCTGAACGAGGGAGTACTTCTGAAGCACGATGTTAGGCCAAACTTAGGCTTTTTTTCTGCTTCACCTTCACCCGTTAGTCAATGCAATTTGCAGAACACAGCCCGCCCTGGAGAACACCTGTGAATCATGTCAGCTAGCCTCCGAACAAAAGGGCAATACTGACGGTAAAAACGCACACAGAGCTAATCAGTGCAGCAGCACGGATTTGACTTCTGAGGCAGCATGCCACCTGTCCTTTATTTAAAGCACTGGCTCCTATTGCAATATCTGATACCTCTTGTTCCAGAGAAGTGCTACAATTAAAGGCCATTATTTGTAATGCAGATTATCTCAGATGTTTAGCACCAACCGTATTTACGTATCAAGACACTCCAAACATCCCAGAAGCGGTCCTTCTTAGGGGGGCACTGAACTTCGAAGGAAGCTGCCATTGCCTGCTATCGCACAGCCTGACCTAACACGGCACAACGATAACAGCTGCTAGAGACATCAGGACAGAAAGTAAATAAGTCGGAAGCTGGAGCTTTCTCTGGATCCAACGAACTGGTGCCAAGCTGGCTGGCTGCCTGACAACACATACGCTACTACTTTGGATAGCGTTACTTCTTAATGAAAAAGGAGACAAAAGCTAAACTAAAAATACAAAACCCTAAATCCCTCACAAGTAATTACTGCAAACTCATAATCCCCTCGAATTATTTGGTTATCAGCCTGTCTGTTACTGGAATCAGTCAAGCTTTAATACAAGCAAGTCATTCACCATACTAGCGCTACTCTATCCAACTTCCTCTTTTTTGCTTTGAGCCACTGAGTATCAGTATTTTAAAAAATACTAATGGTAATACACTAATACTTCAGTCTTGTCTAAAGGAACATGGAAAAAATAATCTGCCTGTGTTTAGAGAAAATTCTCTGTCTCTGTCTCCAACTGAAAGCCATTTCAAACTAGTTAATGGATTAGCAAATTCATAATCAACATTCATTCACTAGTTATTTCACTGGGAAATATAGCCAGCCCTGTTTATTTTGGGAGAAAAGACACACAGGAGAGGATGTGATAAAGGCACATAAAATAATGAATGGGATACAGGAGGGAGATTGGGTATATTTAATTTACATAACAAAATGCAGATTCAATTGAATTGAAAGGTAAAGCTTATTTAAAGCTTATGAATGGAAAAAAGTTTTCTTCACACAAAACACAGTAGGCTCAGGGAACTCTTTGCCACAAGGTATTAAGAGTTAAAAGCTTAGCAGGCCTCAAAAAAAAAGTATCAGACATGTTTATGAATAACAAGGAAAACTGAGCACAATGGTAAGAATTACAAATTCAGGGGCTTTGGAAAGGATGTAAAATTCTCATGCTGCAAGATGTAAAGCAACCTCTGACTATTGGGGAAAGGCGACTCCATAACTTGGCACTGCAGAATTTTTTGCACAGTTCACTGTAGAAGCTGGTCAGGTCTTGTAGTAGTGGTCTTGCCTAGTCTGATACAACTTATCTTAACCTAAAGCACAAGAACTCAATAACTGTAGGCTGTCGAACACCCAGTATGCATTTGTCCAATAGGCTATAACTAGTAAGTAAATCCAAGGTAGGACAATTGCTTTCAAGCAAACTAGTACATACAGAATGTTTCACCAAGATTTTACCTGAATCACAGCCAAAACTATAAAGAAAATACACATTCTTAATACATGTATATATCTGAATGAATGTGAAGCATGTAACATTATAACTTTCTAATTATGGAATTATATTCATGTGGCATATTAAAATGGCAGTACCCTATACAAAAAGCTGCACATCTCTAGAACAGCCAAAACCATGGGAATGACAGGAATTAGTATCTGCTGTTACGGAAAGTCTCAACTGCAAAGACATCTGTTCAAAAGATTATCTGTGTATTTTAGTTCATGAATTAAAATTCAGCATTCATTTTTTTCTTTAGATTAGAAAAATACCATGTTTCTGCCAGAGGTATTGGGGGGAGGGAGGGAAAAAACACAGGTTAAAATGCATTCAATGACTGCCATCTTGTGGCAACAATAGGCCAGTGGTACTGGATCTGCAGAATGAACAAACAAGAGAAAGAAGTTTTGGTGGAATCACAGACGTCATGATTTCCACCAACTCCAGTTTCTTCTATTAGCGTTTCCAACTTAAACAGTAAAAATGCAGGTGGGGATAGGACAGCAGCCTCCTCAGATCACTGACTCGGACGCAAACAGAGTACAGCAGTGAGAAACGATGCAAAAATAAGGCTTTACAACCAATTATTTTATGTAACGAGCATTAAGTCTATTAGGAGCTGCACAGCAATTTGCCTAGATAAAACTCAGTGCTTGGAAATCAGCAGGCTGTTTTTCCACTAAATTGTTGTGCTTGCATTTTAGGCCAAATGCTTAAGAGTTATTTCCTTAAAACTTAACAAGCTTTTCCAAACTCCAGTTCTTGAAAACTGGTCATCAAGAGAACATTTTGTCCCTGCTGAAATCCAATTTTAGATTGGTGAATAGAAAGCATGTTGATTTCATCTAGTCATTTGCCATGTCAGCTTTCTATTGCATGTCAATTTTTAAACCACAGGGAATGTAGCTTTTTAACAGGTTTGTTCCTCAGTCCATGGCCCATTCAAAAAGAATCCATCCATATCTCAGTACCAGTTTAATTTTGCCTCAACTCACCAAATCCAAGGCCTTCCAGTTTAGAAGGGTATTACTGAATTCCCTACTAGATGTCAAGGAAACACCAGCTCTTGATTTGGGGTTACAGAAAATTGTGCTTGCGGGATATGGGTGAAAAGGGAGTTGGGAACAGTGATGGTGAACTTCATTCTGGTTGTTACAGAAATGTTTTTAATCTTGCGGCATGTCCTTAAAATGGCTATACTAGGGATTCATCCACTCGCCTGTAGAACCAGTAGGCTCTTGTGAACAAATATCATTTTAAAAACAAATTATCTTGTACAGGAAAGTAATAGGCTTAAGTGTAGAGTAATTGGACTCTATTGCTTCTTGGTCTGCTGTAATTTTAATTATCATCATCATGTTTATTGAAGTTGGTGTTTAACACCCTGGTTATTTTAAATCATCTTGGGCCAGAAGTTAGCAGTTTTATACAGGCTGTGATTAACTCAATGACCAATTCAGTGTGGAGTTACTTCCAGTCATCATTAGTCAAAAGGAAAACAGCTATGACACATGACTCAAGCGTGCAGGGGGTGGGGAAGTGGCTCTCAAAAGCCCACAGTCAAAAGACAAGCACAAAGTCCAAGAGGGTAAGAGAGCAAAGAGGTACTTAAAATGGAGACAAGTAGCTGAAGGAAACTGAAATCAACACTAATCCTTTTCCAAAGCAATGAATGTAGGTAACAGCTTCACCAAGTGCTCAGCTCTTTCTGAAAATCTGGCTCCTTTAAGATGTTTCAGGTTGAGCTCCAAGGGGAAGGGAAATGGGGATCAAGGGAGCCATAGTTACTGATTGTTCTGGATAACATAGGCTGTACAACCAAACACTGGCAAAATTACATTCAAGCTAGTATATAACTGCTTATCTCATCTCTCCATTCCCATGCCTTGCTCTCATGTGTAATTACCTGTCACTAGTGAGGATAAGCTAACATTTCTCTCTTACTACCAAAGGTTTCCTTTTACCATTTGTGTGGTCTCCTCACCATTAGATTCTTAAGACAGGGAAGAGGATTTGCACTGTTAAACACACCCAGTTTTCTTCCAAACTATTGAAGAACAGTTCTTACCAACAAACCAGCTTTGTGACTCATCATTTCTGTCATTTACCTGCTTGCCAAATGGAATTGCCCAGATCGGTCTGCGGAGATTTCCTTGTACTGACAAAGCCCAATGCATCTTCCAAAAACTGTATTTTCTTGCTAAACTGCATCTCCAAGACTGGGATTGCTTCTGGCATCTTTGCTGACAACAGCCGATAAGAGGTGTCTGGCTTCCCAATAAACCTCTGACGGACGCTGATCTCATATGGCGTGTGAACTTTGATATCGTCTATATCTTTCAATTCAAACCGATGAATGACCTGAGAATTGGAGTCACTTATTTCCAGGCCAGAAACCAGAAGTGTGAGTTTTCCTGGCATGGCTGTAGAGTTTGTTCTGTGGGTGATGATAACGGGAATTCTGATTATTACCCCTTCCTGGTTCTTTGACCCTGAAATTGTGGCTGTTTCCTTTGGCTTTGCTTCCAATGACCCTTTCCAGAGTTTGCCACTGAATGGCCACCAAGAAGGCGATTCAAGTTCTGTCAACAACCTAATGGGAATGAGACAATATGAAAAAGAATGAAAACCAAACACAAAGTCCCCACTATCTTCCGATCTCAGAACAAATGACCTTTCTTAAGAAATAACCACCCAAAAGCGAACTCTTCATTCCCATAAATAATAGTGATAATAACAACAACACCAGTTTGCATTTCTGAAGCATATTGCATCCAGAGATCTCAAAGCACTTGAGAAAAAACCCTAGCATCTCATTGGTAAAGCTTAGAAAATAAGTGACTCATTGAAGCAAGTCCAGGTTGGAGCTGGGAATCAAACCAGTAATCAAGACCCCTATTTTCACCATGAACGTGTGCCAGATGTTCAAATTTATTATCTGTTACCTGGGCACTGAAGAGACTCACTGCAGCGTGCACACAACTGGAACTTACGGGGGTTAGGAAGTGTGGGGATATGAGGGCTGGTATCACTGGGGAATGTTCTGTCAGTGTCAGAAGCAATATCACACACAAGATTTTGGGGGCCTGCAGCAAAATATTAAACTTAGGGAGTCCTCTAGACTCCCAAAGAGTTACCACTAAGGTGAGGCCCAAAAGGGAGGAGCACGAGCTTGGAGAGCAAACCCATACCACATTCACTCTGCTGGGGCTGGCTCCACATGTTGCAACCTGGTTCACAGGATCGCAGAACCACTTGTGCTTGGCCTAACACCACCCATGGCAGAGGGTCACCAGGCCGAATCTGAGTGGTGTTGCCAGCCTGTGATGCCAGCTGGATGGGCATCCTTGCTTATGGGGGGCCAAGTGCATCCACTCCCTAAATAAATCCTCAAAACTGGTATTTTTACATTCAAGCTGTTTTCTGTTGGATATTACTTAATAAAAGAGGCTTAGGTTATTAACACGAATTTCACCGTCCAGCATCATTAGAAATGAAGCAGATAAAGATAAGACACCCTCACCCAAAAATGCCAGATACAGTGTATTTACTTCTCTTAAAGCTCATTTAGAAATGCTGGCACAATAAAGCACTACACAAGTTTTACTGGTTTATAGGCATTTGCTGGAAATATGTTTGGCTTAATCATGTTTGCCTTTTCCATGCTCTACAAAGTTAGTATCCGATGCAGTGATGCATCATGTTGGCAATGTCTTGAAAATAACGAATTATATGAGTATTAAAGCTGTTCTATACACAATTTTGAGATGTCAAGATCCTGTTTAGTTTGGCTGCAAACACAGAACTTAATCTCAAAAGGAAGCTATAACCAAACATTCTTTGTTCACTAGCCATCAAAGTTCTGTACCAAGTTCAAACAGGCCTGCTAGAAGAAATCCATCTAATTTGAAAGATAAAAAATTAAGAAATCCAGAAAAAAAATCAAATTGGGAACAAGCCATTGAATTTATAATAAAAGAGGAAAGAAGAATAAATTGCTTCAACAGCCTACTCCCAACTGCAATCTGAACACCAGATATTTATGTCGACAGCAAGCAACACGAGTAATGACTCTGGAAGATAGGTTTTGGACAGAGAAGGCTGAATATCCTTATGTATATTTGTGGGGGTGGGGGGGCGCAATAAAACTCCATAACAGGGCTAACCCTCAACAGCACCATCACAAACTTCTTGGCAAGACAGCCATAAGCCTACTCATGTGTTCTAGGTTTCTGCAACAAATGTATGGAGATGTACCTATAAAACAGTACTGGAGGGGATGGACCTTGAGAGATTATCAAATCCAATCTCTTACCCTCATAGCAGGACCCATTACCATTGCTGGCAGATTTTTTTTTTAAATATGTGCTCCAGATGTCTCAATGGCCCCCTTGAGGGCTGAACTCACAACTGTGGGTTTAGCAAGCCAATGCTCAAACCACTGAGCTATTCTTCTCCCAAATGCAAGCTATTTTGACCATTCTGTATGATTTCTTTGCTAGATTGCAGAGTTTGCCATTTTGCTAACTGAGCAAATAAAAATATTACACGGCCATAGCCTCCCCTGTGTACAGAGTATTCATTCTAATTATTCTGGGTCTAATTTTGCGGTGAACCTTTTCTAAACTTCAGAACATTAATTTGCATATTCTAATCAACAGATCAGATAGCACCTGAGGCCAAGTATTGAAAAAATTTCATTATAGGATTAAAAAAAATACATTATGGGAAGTAAAAAAACCAGGGCTAGAAGAGAAAGTAGTCTTATGTATAAAACATTTGCTACTGCAAGCTAGTGCAGTGATTGTGGGCTCTGGGACATATAATTGTTGGCTTATGACAAAAATACACAAAATAGCATTTGGCAGGTAACTAACAAGGTTCTACAAAACCACGCTTCCCAAGACTTTATAGAAAGGAAATCATACTATACAAAAATCAATTAGCTATGAGGGCAAGGGGAGTAAAAAAGATTCCAGTACAAAAATATACCTAAGACTGTATTATATCAGTGTAAGCCATGCTTTATATGCACAGTCAAAAGGAATTGTCTTCTACACGAGTAACTTATTCTACTTCCATTCTATCAATTTCAGGTTTTAATAAGGCACGTAATATCATGGTATTTAATGGAGAGTCATTTGTTTGTTTTTTAAATTCAGTGAAGACACTAAGATGAAATTCCCCCCGCCCTGGCACGGGAGACCAGTGCAAGAGCTAAGGTAAGCCCTAAAAATTGGGAATGACATTAAAGGCTTATGTAGGGCATTAGTGGTGCAAACGGCTTTGTGTTCTGGTCCTTTGCACAGAGGGGAATTTCAACCTAACCACATAATACTTCAAGTGCATATGTTGAGCTGTTGGCTGGCTTTTCTTTCCAGCAAAAGACACTGGTGCAGATGGTCAAGAACTTTTGTAGGAAACTCAGGTGAGCCATTTGCTATGTTGACTCATCTCCAAAGTAGTCTACACTGGACATTAATTACGACATCAGACACTGATTACTGATCTCTTATGAGGGCACCATCCCATAAACGATGTTGCTCATGCAACCTATTCACCAAGTTGGCAAAAATATTTTAGGGATTAATGAAGAACATACATTAAGGACTCCTTCTGCACAACAATAACATGGGAGAGATTACCTATATAGAGATTTTACACATACTCATGTACACGCAACAGCAAGTTGCGAAAGAAAGCAAAAGGCTGAAGAGTTTACTGGACTATATCTTGGATCTATGTCAATGAAAGCAGGACTTTGGCACAATGGTTACATTAGTGATGTCACTAGAAAAGTTACAGAAATTATACATACATACAAACAGCATTCAACAAACTGTATCTGAAGTGATAAATATTGATTATCTAGAACTTAAATATAGTTACACCTGGGAAACGCTCACTAGATAAAATACTTTCAATCTAGATGAGAGCAGGGAAGGGCGAGTTGGAGTGAAGTACATGGGAATCTTAGCTGAGGAGCAAAAAGGCTTTGCTTAGTCCTCTCCACGTTGAAGGAAGAGGCAAACTGTATGAGCTCACACTGTGTAAGTCCCTATGCAGCACAAGACAACATAATTTTACGTTTAGACTCCAGTGGGGGTGCGTGCCTGCGGAGCCAGGAATTGCCCTGTCTATAGCCTTCCTATGCAGGGGTTGGTCAGAATGCCTGCATCCCACTGCAGCAGATATATACATGGTGGTGAAAGTGAAGGCTCTGCAGCTTGTCACAGCTTGCATTGCACCCTGGGGGGCACCTGCCCCACTGAGCTGCTCTCATTGGGAGTCAGCAATTCAGCATTTCTAAAATCATGCCACTTATTTATGCTTAAATATGGATTTAGGCATATAACTTGTATGAAAGGTTTGTCTTAAACATTCTAACCAGAAGCACTGCGCACTCAGCCAGAGATCTGAAAAAAGAATCAATACAAGCTTTCTGTGCCGTGTAAGTAAAGTACCTCCTACAGATACAATTTAGATGACATTTTGATCAATGTGGCACAAGACAAAATAGAGCCCAGCAGCTCATTCTTCCACAACTGTACTGATTCTGCTCGCATCTAATAGACGTGAGTGTTTGTGACGAAATGCAAGTGGCTGCACGATTCAGTTACACCAGCAGAAGACAGGGATGACATTTCTAGAGTCATTTTTCTCCCATCCAAAAATCCCAGGCTGTGCGCTCAGTACTGTGCAGGAAGGACACTTCTCACCTTTAGCTGCAGAGCTCGCATATCCCCTCTACAGTGAACAGATCCATCTAGTAGTATATTATCTCTCTCTGCCTCACGCACACTAGAGCAAAGGGCATGTCACAAAAATCAGTAGGCCATCTGACATATGGTACACTCCCTAATTAGCCCAAAAATGAAGAGTAAAACATTGTATCTTAATAAAAGGTGCAGGAAAGGGAGCAACATCAGGACAGAATGCAAAGAGCTTGCAGTCAGGTTTCAGGCATACACAATATGAACCATCAATTACTGTTCTGCAACTGTACCTGTCTGCTACATCCATATCAGAGTCAATCTTGTTCAGCCCTTTCATGACATTATCAAACTGTTCACCCTGATAGTGAAGCACCTTTGCCGTATCCTCCAGACGTTTCTGGGATGCAGAGAGTAAGCCAGTCAGTTCTTTCCCTTTGGTGGTCTGCAGAGAATCTGCCTGCGCTCCAGCCTCTGGATGCGGCAGCAGCTGCTCCCTCCAGAAGTGCTCAAGGATGTTGAAGACCACATTTCTATTGGGCTGGAGGGAACTGAACCAATGCTTGGCATTCTTCTCCAGAACTGTGAGGGAGCTGAATATTAAACTGGAGGACTCCTTTTTGATCTCACTGATGCTGGAAAGATGGAAGTTGACAAGAAGTTCTCCTGTCTTGCCAGCTGTAAATCTGACTGCTGTAGGGGTCAGTGACAGTCTGCCAGAGACCCATCGTCTTTCATGGTCTAAGTAATAGGAACAGGGCCACGCATGGATGCATATGTCCTCATTCATTAGCTTGCTGGTAGGATCCTTTTCTACACAGATGACAGAGCGGTCACCTTCAAAATGAGGAAAGAAAAAACAAGTAAACATGGCAGAAAAATAGACATTCTTGTAACATAAGGTGCACAGACCCAACATGTTCCCACAGGCATCATGCTTGTGGGTAACTGATCTCAGGCACCAGCCAGTTTTTAATGCTGTCTGTCACTAAATCATCTCTGGCAAGCAGGTGATCAAGATTTGGTTGCTGAGACCTTCAGGGGGTGCAATTTGCCACCTCTTCTCATTCATCTCCAATTTTCCCTTGAAAAGACTCCTTTAAAACCAAAGCATTTTAAAACAAAAAAGCAGTCAAGTACCACTTTAAAGACTAACAAAATAATTTATTAGGTGAGCTTTCGTGGGACAGTCCCAGACTAGCACGGCTGCCTCTCTGTTACAAAGCATTTTAGTATTATTCCCTCTGGAAGCAACTCCAGTCTGCCCCTGCCTCTCCTTCCCATTCCCAAATGATCTCATTTCACCAAAGTAATTTTATACTGTATGTTTATGATATTTGAATCATTGGCATATGGTTGCATTTTGATAATCTAGTGCTCTGGCTGCCTGTGCTGAGGTGGTGAGGGACGTGCTTTATGAATACATGTATGAGCACACTTTATTTAATATAGGTCAAAAATATCAAAACAGAGTAGTTATTGGAAAAATTCCACCTTTACAAAAACAGTCCAGACTTTCATGTGTATGTCCCTCTCCATACACACATCAATGAATATATTACTGTAAATAACACATGCCACATTGGCTGCCCATTGTGCCGTCCAGAGGCTTTCAAAAGGTCAGAGAAGCAGAAATAATTTCTAATACACTAAGCACAAAAGACAACTTGTTTGATTTACCAAAAGAAACCAACGCAGCCCATAAACATTATATAATTCTTCACATAGCATGAACACTGTATAGCTCTCAAAACACGTCCTGGGCACGTATAAGCAAGTGGCTCTATGGGTCTGCTCCTATCATAATACATGTGCTGGATAAGGTCCAAATTCATGCCATGCCTGGATTTTACTTTGTCAGTTGACTTAAACAACCCAAGCTCAACTGTTCCCATGACAACTCCTGAGTCCCAGGTTAGCCTCAGAGGGACACTGAGCCTAACCTTTTATAAAAACAGTTTGAATGAATAGGTTCCACTTTCTCTGACTGTCAGGAAGAGTCACTTAAACAGCTCAGCATCTTTATACAAGGTCCTTGAACCTGACATCCATTATACAACACACATGCTTGTTACAACTATGAAAAGAAATTACCTGTCCATGATCACATCCACGTCTGTCAGATTTTTCTCCAAGTTTGGACGGTAAATAACTGTCAGACACTGACTTTTTCCAGAGATTTTATGTTTTCCATGAAATCAGAGGTGATCATGAGAATAACACAGCTTTTATTATGCCTACAATTTATTCTATGCAAAAATTGTAATTAAAAAAAACACTTAAATTTACCCTGCTGGAATGCAAAAGCCAAGCACACAGCAGCACTGAAAGGATGCTAGTCTGGCCCTCAATGAGCTCAAGACTGGGGAATTTGAAGGGTGAGGTGGGAAGAGGTATATCTGTTATAATGCAATAGAACATAGTTGCTGCAGCAGCTTTGCCTTCTGAACACCCATTAGGACTCAAGCCAGGCAACATTAAGGGGCTGAAGTATTGAAAGAGGCTGTATGGAGGAGATGCTGGGAGACCCAACCATACTCCATTCTGTGTGTTGTGTAACAATAGTCCATTCCAAAATGTTCTAACTGCTGAATTTAGGCCTACAGTAATAACAGGCCACCTCTGGGTCCAGGGACTGCTCAAACTCCATTAGCAGTTTACGTTTTCACTACATGACTCTGTAGTATGAATATGAAAAAATTCATGGGGCTATGTGTAAGCTCATACATTCATATACACCCTTCACACTGACATTGCTACTTGTGGCTCTACCCGTAGTTAACTCATCCTATTAGTCACAGTTATATCAACAGATCTATTTGCACAAAAACTAGTAACGGGGCAAGATTCTGACACACTCAACTTTGGCTCCTTGTTCCACAAGTAACCGCTCTGAAACCAATGTGAGTAAGAACATCAGAATCCAGCCCACAGCAGATGTTTGCAAGATGTATGTTTGAATAATAACTGTTTATCCTAGGACAGTGTTTCCCAAATTTAAAACAGTTGCGTACCCTTTTTGGGACTTTGGCCTCACTGGTGTACCCCTCTCCCAGGGCCATCACAGTGTTTATCTAGTGAGTTTTAGTAACTTATTTTCTGCCATGCACCTCTTGAAATCCTTTCGAGTACCACCAGTGGTACGTGGACCACACTTTGGAAAACGCTGTCCTAGAAGAATTACAACCCTACATACATCACTGTAACTCCTTTACAACTTCCAAGTCAGCTACCGTTGGGGCTGAGGACAAAATAAACAAGAAAATCCTGTAAATAGGTAGTTAACCAGCAGGCCTTGGACCCCACTTGCTGCACTCTCTGAGGCCAAAGACAACTGTGGTCTGGCCACAGTCCCTCTGTTGCATCCAGAGAGGCTCGGCCTCAGGACCCATACCTGCTGTGGACTGGCCTCAGAGTTTCCCTGACATGGCAGGGCCCTGAATGACCTTGGCCACCCTCCTATCAGGGCAGCCCAGAACCCATCCTCCCTGCAGTTACCACCCAGAAACACACATCCGCTCCACTCCAAACCCCCTTTCGCCCTACCGTGGTGGGTGCAGCCTGGACCCAGAGCCCTCCAGCCCTGTATCCTCCCTGTGGCAGCCTGACCTCATGCTCTCACCCATAGCCCTGCATCTCACCCTCTGCCCCATCTCCACCACAGAGTCCACACCTTGATTGAGAGTCCTTGCACCTCAGACCAAGCCTTTGCACCCCTAACACTTTGTCTCATCCCTGAGCATCTTATCCCCAGAGCCTGAACGCCCAGACAGAGCCCTCACACTGCTGCATCCCTACCCTCTGCCTCAAGCCTGAACCCCTTAACATGCTCAGAATCCCTTGTCCCCATTCACACCACATGAATTTTGTTTTGTGTACCAATATGAAGGCGCTGTGTGGAAGTGGCAGGTCATCGGAGCATACCTAGCAGTCCTCTTCAGAATCTCCACCTACCTGCTCAATTTCTTCTAATTAAACCGGTCTTTCCTCAAGCACCAAAATTCAAGGTTAAACAAAAAACTATTTCTACTAGTTTTCTTTGCAATTATACAATCTTTCAACTACATTAGGAGTTAAATAGTCTTTTGTGGGCCAGCCTGGGAACCTAACTACCATTTATAACATTGTTTCTATGGGAAAATGTGTTCCAAGTGCCAAACAACTGACTTACAAATGAACTTTTGGAACATAACCCATTTGTAAGTTGGGGACTTCCTGTATTATGATATTAATAAAAGATATAACCTCAACCACTTTGTGTCTCCAATATCCTGGGACCAACATGGCTGCGACACCAGGGCACAGAACAGTCATATTGTCAGTACACTGACCAGAAGCTAAACCGGATAAACACAATATACGGTACTCTCAAACTTCCAAGCATCTAAATGTAGTCCAAAAACAAGCCAAGTCTACACGTCAGTCGGAAGGACTGACAGAAAGAGCTCTCCAAGCAACCTTAACAGATATGTCTGAGTACATGGAGAAGGCAGTGGCATATCTATATCCCAGACTTAGTTTAGGACTAAGCTTACATCAGTTTATTTCCCTTACTCATTTACTTACAGCCATTTCTGTGGCACCATGAACTCTGAGCACCCCAAAATACTAATACATTTCTCACACTACCTCTCTTAAGTAAAAGGCTATCAGCCAGATTTTAAAAAAGATGAAATTGGGGCGAGGAGTCATTAAGAGATTTCCTCAAGATCACATAGGAAACTGGTGGCAGAACCACAAAACTAATCAAGGTTTTCCAACACCAAGCCCTGTGCTCTATTCACTAGAATAAGCTGCTTCTCAGATGTCAGGCCCTGCTTGTAATAATGCACTCTCCTACTGTCTAGTAGCACATTCTGTATACCGGAGAACAAGGATACTTTTGAATAAAGCAATTCACTCTAAACTTTTACCAGACTTCAGACTGGATATGAGCCACTTCTCAGGTTTGGGAAAAATCCATAAGAATATCGATCGTTTCAATGTTAACATCCAATAGCTTCCCATTCAAACTTTTTTTCCCATATCCTATACGTGAACTAAAATCTCCGATGCAACCATGTCACCATAATTGGAATAATAAATATTACATCAAGTTACGTACCTCTGTCAGCAGATTCAGGATTCTCAGGCAGCCTCAGGCTTGCTATCCTTGTAGGTCTGTCCTTTTGCATTGAAAATAATAATTTTTGTTTGTTTTCTCTTTCTGCTTCTTAATGCCCAAGCAAAAATAAATGAACAGCTGAAAGGGCAAAAGCCTATTACATCTGATACTAAAAAGAAAAAAACCTAAAGAAAAACAATAAAGACACCAGCAAAAATGTAACTTTTGCTAGAAAGCAAACACCTGATCGACCTCCTCTCTCTCCAGAAGAAGAATACAATCAACTATGGGGATTTACATATGCCATGTACACTTAGGTCATGTGAGTTTTGACTCACTTGAGGGTTATGCATACTTCACCTTGTTAGTCAGTTACATTCTGTGTCTGAGGACAGAATGCATGAGCAAGGATCTGTTACTAATTGTGACTTCAGAAACTAATTGCATACGCTTAATAATCATCTTACAGTAGTTATAAGAGCAGGCTTTTTTCTCCTCAGAGAATCTCAAGTGCTTTAGAAATTTAAATGGTATATAAACTAGTCAGTCAGGAATAATTTTATTCTACAATGAAGCCATCAAAGGCACAGAATGTGGCAACTATTTAATAGCACAAAATATCACTCAATAATTGACACCAAGACCTCAAGAAGCCTGATTACCACAGGGGGAAAGACCTGCCCTCCCTTCCGAACCCTGCCTCTCTGTCTCCTACTGGAGAAAAGAGAGCAGGGGACAGAATTAAACATGTATTAAACATTCTGTTCCAGCCATAAACTATTCCTAATGGTGGCTATACCAGTGGTGAGTTGTGATTACTTTTTCTGAACAGCTAAGAATCACCAGACATGCCACCTGAAGCAGTCAAAACAGAGATATTGGCACTGGGGGGAACAGGAAAAATGGAGCCCGGACAGGATCACAGCAACCCAGAACTCTGCAGCAGAGAATCACATACACACCTCCCTCACAACACACTCCCTCTCTCTCTGGCTGTTTCTACACATGCCACTTGTTCCAAAAGCAGGACGCTAATGAACAGACTGGAAAATGCTAATGAGGCATGGATGTAAATTTCCAGGGCCTCATTAGCATGCGGTCACATGATTTGGAGTCCAGAAGAAGCTCTTCTGGACTCCAAAACAGCATGTAGAAATGTAGACCGTGGGGGATCTCCCGGAAGCTTCTTCCGGACTCTGAATCATGTGACCATATGCTAAATAGGCCTCAGAAATTTATATCCACTCCTCATTAGCATTTTTCAGGACACTTATTAGCGTGCCGCTTTTGGAACAAGTGGCATGTGTAGAAATGGCCCCTGAGTTCAATTTAGAATAAGTCCCCCGCTATACCTTTAATTTCATTCTACTACTCCTAGTTACTGCCCTGTCTATCACACCAAATTCCACTCTACCTTCATATTTAACCCTTTAGATATCTATACTTTATCACATATCTCTCCCCAGTCCTTTAATCGCTACTTAACCAAGTCAACGTTTCATCCTTTCAATCTTTCCTGGCCTCTTAATTAGTTTTACTCTTCTTCTCTGAACTCCTTCCCATTTTTGTCAGTTTTTTTCTAGTGGCGTGGCACCAAGAACTTCTTCCACATTCAGTTCCAAAAGAGATGCGTGATTGAAGGGGTAGGATACTGTACAGGGAGCGGACAGACCTGGATGCCATTTCTGGCTGTGTCACCAACATCACTATGTAGAGTTAGGGTTATACCTTAACCTCTCTCTGATTCATTTTCTACTGAGTTGATGTGTATTAGGAGATTCTCCCTCTTTTTCAAAATCCACTGACATCACCACCTGAAAAGCATTATGTAAATGGCAAACATGACTATTTTTCCCCAGTCTGTGACATCATGCTTCTACACATGCTGTTACATCACATTGCCAACTGCTGCAGTTTATCATGTGCTTGAAATGTGCCTTCCTCATGCCAGCCCCAACACTAAACCTTCCTACTCCTCTTTCTCCCACTGAATGTCTTTCTGGGGAATCCCCACCCCCACAGACTTATCTGATTTTCCTAATATAACTGATCTTTAGTTACCCATTTCAAACATCTCTTGGTACAGCAGTTTTGTTTATGGTGTCAGTCATGTTTGATGTTCCTGCCCAGGTGATTATCATGGTTGTATTCTGAAATGCTGGACTCTGTCACCCCAAGCACAGCACTGTCCCTGGGGGCCCACCACATGCAGGGTTCCCCACTTCCTACAGCAGCTCCCACCCCCCTGCCTAGAAGCCACCTGCCATCCTCCCCCTGAGACCTACCCTGCAATCCCCACACCTAGAGAAACCCCACAGCCCCCACCTATGGGACCCTCAAGCCAAAGGGACTCCTACAGCCCCCGCTTGGGGGGGGGGCACAAGCCTAGGGGCACCCCACATTCCCCTGCCTAGAGGACTCCCACAGCCCCCTGCCAAGGAGAACTCCATAGGCCCCCGCCTAGGGGACTCCGACAGCCCCCATCTAGGGGACCCCCAAACATAGGGGCAACCGACTAGGAGGAGACCACAGCCCCCGCCTAGGGGACCCCAAGCCAAGGGGCACCCCACAGCCCCCGCCTAGGGGACCCCCAAGCCTAACGCCACGCCGCCCCCCAGTGCCCCCGCCGGAACACGTCTGCTGCCCTCTAACGGAGCGGGCGGGGGGCGCACACCCAACGGGCAGGAATGACTCACCTCCCGCAAGGGAAGGGGTAGCGCCAAGTCCCGCCGTTTCTACCTTCCGCGCCTGCGCCCGCCGCGCTGTTCCATTGGCCTGCTCGCCGCCCCCCTCCCCTCACTTTCTCTCCCCCCGGGAACGCGCTTCCCCGCGCACCGGGTTCCGGCCACCCGAACAGCCGCTCGCCAGGAGCATGCGCAGTCCGGCTCCGCCCCCGCCCATCTTCGCGGAGCAGTCAGGCGGCCGGGCGGCGGCGAGCGCAGGGTGCGTGACCGGCTGTCGCGCGGTTCCCGCCTTCCCTGGGGCCCTCGTCCCTCCCCACCCCCCACCTGCTGGGACCGCGGGCCGCTGGGAAGGGAGTCCCCGCAAGGGGGGTGGTGAGGGGATGGAGCGCGGGGCGTCCCCCGTGAGGGGCTGTTGGGCCCTGGGAGGAGGGGCCTCAGGGAAGCTGATGGGGGGGCGGGTCCCCGCTGTGGGGGAGAGACCCAAGACGGAGAGTGGGAGGAGTCCGGGATGGGGCGGGGGTGCCCCGCTATGGGGGTGGGGGGATGAGGAGCCCAGGAGGGGGGGTGGGGCGGGGCAGCCCCGCTATGGGGGGGGGGATGAGGAGCCCAGGAGGGGGGGTGGGGCGGGGGAGCCCCGCTATGGGGGGGGGGATGAGGAGCCCAGGGGGGGTGGGGCGGGGGAGCCCCGCTATGGGGGGGATGAGGAGCCCAGGAGGGGGGGTGGGGAGCCCCGCTATGAGGGGGATGAGGAGCCCAGGAGGGGGGGGGAGCCCCGCTATGAGGGGGATGAGGAGCCCAGGAGGGGGGGTGGGGAGCCCCGCTATGAGGGGGATGAGGAGCCCAGGAGGGGGGGTGGGGAGCCCCGCTATGAGGGGGATGAGGAGCCAAGGAGGGGGTGTGGGGAGCCCCGCTATGGGGGGATGAGGAGCCAAGGAGAGAGTGTGGGGCGCTCCGCTGTGGGGGGATGAGGAGCCCAGGAGGGGGGGTGGGGTGCCCCGCGATGAGGAGCCAAGCAGGGGGTGTGGGGTGTGCCGCTATGAGGGGGATGAGGGGCCCAGGACATGGAGTACTCTGCTGTGGGGGGATGAGGGAGTGAGGATGGGGCAGGGGGAGTTCCCTGCTGTGTGGGGAGGGCTAAGTAGCTGAGTGGGCCGGGGGGGGGGTGTCACGCTATGGTGGGGGATGAGGGGCCCTGGATGGGGTACGTAGAGTTCCCTTGCTGTGGGGGGCGCTGATTGGGCTGGGATAGGGAGAATTCCCCACTGTGGGGTGGGGGGCTGAGGGGCCCGGGATGGGGTGGAGAATGTCCTGCTATGGGGAGGGCTGAGGGGCCTGGGATGGGGCACGGGGATTTTCCCACTATGTGGGGAGGGCTGAATAGCTGAGTGGTCTGGGATGGGAGTGGGGGGAAGGTTGATGGTCAGGTTTCTCACCTCACAATAGCAGGGAGCTCAGCCCCTTCGCTCTTCATAGCATAAAGCTTGGGCCTCCACCCCCTTCCCATAGCAGGAGAGCTCCCCCCGCTCCCTTCCAGGGCCCCTCACCAATCACACCTATCATGGGGATCCCAGAACCCTCCAGCTCTCTGATCGCAGGACCCCAGTTCCCCTTCTCTCCTGGGGGCTGTGCCTACATGTGAGTTTCAGTCTCTTGGGTTTCCATTTAGATGTTCTGGGAAGGTTCCTTCCCTGCCCAACCACCTGCCTCAGTTTTCCCCAGGCACTGCTACTGTCACTCCCTGTTACTTCTCAGCTACCTCATTATTTTTTAATGATTAGGAGCTGCCTGTCTGTATGCTGCAGCCAGAACAGTGCAGGGAGTATGAAATAAATACAGGAGCCCAGCTCCATTCCTGCAGGGTCTAACCTTTTAATATTATCCTGCTTAATGATTTCTACAGTGGCTGGTAGTCTTAAAAGTGGATGCTTTGTTTGTTTATTTTTTGTTTGCCAAAAAGCTTTTCTCTTTATTCACTGAGCTGGGGTGAAATCCCACTGAAATGAACGTGTCTGCTGTTTATTTCTAGAGACAAGCAAGTGGCTGTTCTCTGCTGCAACCCATGGAGAAGGCTAAGCAAAAGCATGGAAATAATTTAATATGAACTCATAATTTGATTATCTGCCTTTGACATGAAAGAGGTCTACAAGGAGTGTAGGCTTTGGTTACTGTGCTTTGTAATGTAGTTATCAGATCAAGATGGCCATAAACACTTATGAGCATTAAAGGACATTCTTATCCTATTTGGTGAAACACAAATGAGAAGAACAAGGCTTTTTGTGCAAGATTTTTTCTGTATTTTGGAGCTGGATGTTTTTTTAACTGTGAGTTAATTTTCATAGTTTTGAAAGATCCCTTCAGATTAATGTACAGCTGTTTATTTTAGCGTAACTTAATACTGTCTGATCAGCACCTTCTTGACTGAGTGCCAGGAAATTATATAGTCTGAATGGACAGAGCAGCATTTGCCTGTTCAACTGCATTCTTTCGTGATTATAGCAGTGCATCTCATGTTGCAGTCTGCCTGCCCCAGGGACATGTTGACTATATTGAAAAGGTAGAATCATTCAGCTACTCCGATTTTTTCAGGGACTACCTGATTCCCAACCACCCCTGTATTTTCTCAGCTAAATTCACTGAGGGCTGGGGCAGCAGAAGGAATTGGGTGACCCAGGATGGGAAGCCTAACTTTGATTATCTACTGCAGCATTTTGGTAAGTGATTTAAGTTTTTAATATGTCATCTATTATGAGTCATAAAAGTCAGAGTTTTTTAAGAATTGTTTCTCTGGCCAATGACAGATATGCTGTAAGCCTTAAAAGGTTATCAAAAAGTAAAAATATGGTCCACCTAGCTCAGTATCCAATCTTCTGATGGGCCAGTGCCAGAGTCTTCAGAGGGGAATGAACAGAACAAGAGAATTAGTGAGGGATCCAACCTCTGTCATCCTAACATCTGGAAGTCAAAGGTTTAGGGATACTCAGAATATGCATTCCTGACCATCTTGACTAACAGCCATTGATAGATACATTAATGGAGGATAGGTCCAATTCCTTTCTGTGAATTTTCACAGCTTCTCCTGGCAATGAGTTCCACAGGTTGGTCCTTTTAAATGAAGAAGTACTTCCTTATGCTCCCTTCAGACTTCCTACCTGTTACTTTAATTGGCTGACCCCTGGTTCTTTTACTATGTAAAGAGATAAATAGTAGTTCCCTATTCGCAGTTTTCTACCCTTGTTTATACTTTCCTCTTCTCCCCAAGCTTTAATTTTGTCTTAAAAACAAACTGGAAATCATTTAGGATCCTACCATGCAAACTTACACTCCTTAACTTTACACATGTGAGTAATCCCAGGCATGTGCTCAAATACTTGTAGACTCTATATGGATGTGTGGGCAAGGAAGAAGGTTTGGCTACTGTAAAATATCTAAGAGTCTCTTAATGTTGTGAGCAATTCTGATTTTTGGCTATCGCCTGTATCCCATTCCCAGTGCGGCTGGCTTTGATGCAGTTTGTAGCAATGTCATTACTACATGCCTCATTCAGTTAACACTTTCATAAATCATATTTTGAGCTCGCCTAATTTTAGCAGAGACAGCAGGAAAGTGAGACCAGCTACAGACCATACCTTCATGTGTTTGTACAGTACTTAGCACAACAAGACCTGGTTATTAGATGCCTACATAAAATAAATATGTAAGATTATCGTTTTGGCCCCAATGGGCTGAAAAAGTTTATATTTCAGGGAAGGCTGTAGTACCTGTTGCCAACTGTGATGCCAAGGAATACAATTCTAATCCAAAGGAACAGATCCCCCTCAAGGAGTACATAAGTTATTGGAAGGAACACATTAAAAAAAACTACCAGTCACCCCGGGGCTGCCTTTATCTCAAAGACTGGCACTTGTGCAGGTAAGAGAGCACTTTGGAATCCTTAGCATGCCGTAAGACAGCAGCAAATTCATTAAACAGTAACACTGGCCTCTTGCTACCTGATTACTTGACTAAAGGCAGCTGCCCACTGAAATACCTTTTTTTTTCGCTGTACTGATCAAAATTTGTCCCACATCAGACATCTTAAACATTTTCATAAAGTTTACTGCATCTTAATAGGGAGACTTTCTCTGGGACACCTCTTTTCTCACTCACAATGCTTCTTGTGATCAGACAGTATCCTGCTGGCAATAACCTGGATAATCTGTTTGCTCTTACTTTGGCCTTTGGTTTGTAAGGAAAGAAACCTTGCCACTTTTAATTGTCTAATGCAATAAGCGCTTTTTCTTTTTTAAATTAAATCACGAGGATATTTTGCTCTTCATTTAATTTTCCTTTGCTATCTGTTCTGTTCCTATCTCCCCATGCATAAGTTTCCTTGCTCCTTCTTTGCTTCATGCATGCAGTCAGTGCATCCTCCCCTTTTCCTACCCAGCCTTCTAGTGCACCTCTCCCTCTGCTCTTGCTTCCTGTCTGCTTGAATGGCTGCTGCTCATGGCTCGGAGCTCTGCTGGTAATTCAAGTTTGCTACGCCTGAATTCTCATTCTCCCTTTGTATGGCAGCGACTTCCCAAAGAGGCATTGAGGCAGGGCCCTCTTTGCATATGTCTGTTTTTACAGACATCTAGATGTTATTTTTGCCACAAAGAGTCTGGATGCCTGTAGAAGGAACTGGAAGTGCAGCAGCATCTTAATATTGGCCGAATCTCCACGGGTCAGTTGAAGAACTACTGCCAAATGCCATGGAAAAGCGTACAGTCAATCCAGCTTTGGCTTTTTTGGAATCTGTTAAACCAAGTGGGATGAATGACTAATTGTGCAGATTTCTTATTGGAGTGGATATTTGTTTACTAAGAGAAATTTAGTTACCTCTCACAACTTACTTGTGAGGTAGAAAAACATTTCTATTCATGTGCTGCACCAAGGGTGAGCTTGACAAGGGAGACTTAAGCATAACAGCCCCTTTTAGATGTCTAAATCCAACATTTAGATTTTGGTATTCACAAAATCACTTCTCAGCTGCAGGTGCCTGAGGACTTTGGTCACCTCTGTTCCTGTAGGTCCAACCTTGTTGAGCATTTCCTACTGTCTGGCTTAAGTGGTTCCTGCTCAGCAGCTGACTTCTGAAGATCCCTTTTGTAGGGTGCCTGACTTCTCAGACATTGTACTGGCACCTGATGCCAGGTTGTGAATTTCATCCAGCTGCCCAAATGTTAAGTGTTGTGGGGCATTGTAAATCTCACTCCAAGAGAGTTACGTCACTTGTAGCAGATGACATAGTAAGGTAGGAATGGCCTGGATGTGACAGCGCTGCAGTCACGTGCCCAGTCTCTGCTGCTGAGTTTTGGATAAACAGAGATGATGAATCATTGTTTCTTTTCCCTGCAACCTAAATGTGAGACTTTATCTTTTTAGGGCTTTCCCAGAGCAAGATGTTTATACAACCCCCGTCTATTTCACCTCTGACTGGCTCAATGAATACTGGGATACCATAGGCCTGGATGATTACCGATTTGTTTACATGGGACCTAAGGGTTCATGGTAAAGTGACTTTAAAAAAAAATCCAATGCATTGTTTTAAATGGTTATTACTGTGGTAAGCTGTCACTCAGGATCAGGGTCTTGCTGTGGTGAGTGCCACACAAGTATAACCTAAGGCAGCCCTTTCCCTCCATGGAACATGGAATCTAACGAAAGACAAGAGGTGACATATAGAAATAGAACACAGCCGGGGATGAGAGAGAGAAAAGGCCGCATTGGGGACACTAAAATTGCCCATATTAGTTTGCGTATAGTTAATGTAGCAGTGGGACACCGTGTGACAGCACCATTCTGTCCAACATCTCTCACAATGATTGTAATCATATAACCTACAGACAGCAGGGAAAAGGGAGCAGTGTGGCCAATGCAGGGCTCCATCCTGCATCCTTAATAGGAAGAATGAGGGGGTAGGTTTGTCCAAGTATGGGCTGTAAAATCTGATCTGTAATTTGCAACCAGGTCCAGCAGGGGGGCATAGAGGTTAGAACTAGTCACCTGCATTAGGTTCTCCAGCTCTGAGTATCCAGAAAAGAAAACAAGAGAGAAAACTCAGGTATATTACTTAGATTGTACTTGTGTTTATGTATTACTTAATGCAGCGTGGGGGCTGTTTTGTGACTGGGAGTTTTAGGCATACAGCAATACAAATAATTGAGTAGTCACAGAGACATAGCCATGTTCATCTGTATCTTCACAAAACAAAAAAGAAGCCGCCATGTAGCCCTTTAAAGACTAATAGAATAATTTGTTAGGTGATGAGCTTTTGTGGGATAGACCCACTAGTCTTTAAAGGGCCATGTGATGACTTTTTTCGTTTGACAAATAATAGAACTCACAATCATTCTAATAAAAGCACAGTGTATAAGCATCTCAGATACTCCTTCATTTAAAGTACTGAAGGAATTCTCCAAACCTGCAGTGCCAGCTGCCGTTTCTTAAGGATGCTGATTAGTTAAGCCCTTTACAGATGGACACCACAGAGGCCCACAGCACTAAAGGTTTTTAAGCTCATAACTTCCACTGAAAACAGAGGGAGTCTAAATACCTTTGTGGAGCTGAGCCTGAATCTAAAATGTTGCCGTTCATAAGTGATAAAGAATCCCTTTCAGTCTTTGCTTCAGCCCAAAGTGCAGCCTCTGCTGTCTTTGAAGTCTCAGGGGCAAGCTGTGTTAGTTGGTATCTGCAAAAAGAATGAGGAGTTCTGATGCTAAAGTGCCTAAAAACTAACAGATTTATTTGGGCATAAGCTTTCATGGGTTTCGTGCCCAAATAACTCTGTTAAGTCTTTAAGCTGCCCCAAGATTACTCATTGATTTTTGTCTTTGATGTGTGAGATTCACACTGAAGACTAATATTGTGGCAGAGACAAAACAGGTGTTGGAATGGGGAGATGTTCACACCAATGTATTAACAGGGTGCCTTCTTGACCCTCTAACACAAGGCAAGTGAAAACAGATTGACATAGCCATATTCTTGCTTCAGCTATGTCTGCACAGTTCAGAGTGATTTGTGTGGATATATCGGAAGCCAGAAAATACCCCCTAGTCTTAATTTTAATTGTTTTGTCCTTGTTTGTAGTGCATTTATCTTTTGCACCAAACATGCTTAAATCTTTGACTTGGCCCACAGGACTCCATTTCACGCCGACGTCTTCCGCTCCTATAGCTGGTCTGCCAATATCTGCGGGAAAAAGAAATGGCTGCTCTTTCCCCCCAAACAGGAGGAGTATCTTAGAGATCGCCATGGTCACCTGCCCTTTGACATAACTGCACCTGATCTTCAGAACAGCAGCATTTACCCACGCTATGCCCAAAGCTGCCCACCCATTGAAATCATCCAGGAAGCAGGAGAAATAATCTTCATCCCTAGTGGATGGCACCATCAGGTGTACAACCTGGTAAGATAATAGACAGCTAAGGTTTATGTCAGTTAACTTCCTGAAAACTGTCTGAAGAGTTTCCCTAGCTAGCCAGAGCTGCTTCTGTGAAGGTAACAGTCAAGATCCATGTGAAATACACTCTTAGAACAATGGCAGTGTATGATCCCACGTATTAAGCATCAGTGCTGTACCCGAAGCAGCCATTCTTCTGAAAAGTGACTGGTGTAACACCAATCCAAGGGATTCCGTTTCTAGGTGCAGCTACAAAATCATCAGTATGTTTAATTATTAGAAGCAAGAGAAACACTCAACACAGTCCTGTTAAGTGATAGATTATTCCTTACATCTCTATTAGGCTGTGTCTACACTAGCCCAAAACTTGGAAATGGCCGTGCAAATGGCCATTTTGAAGTTTACTAATGAAGCACTGAAATACATATTCAGCGCCTCATTAGAATGCTGGCAGCCGCGGCACTTCGGAATTGACGCAGCTCACTGCCACTTGGCTCGACCAGACGGGGCTCCTTTTCAAAAGGACCCCGCCTACTTCAAAGTCCCCTTATTCCCATCTGCTCAAAGGAATAAGGGGACTTCGAAGTAGGTGGGGTCCTTTCAAAAAGGAGCGCTGTTGGGACGAGCAGCACGGCGGTGAGCCGCTTCAATTTCGAAGTGCCACAGCCGCCTGCATGCTAATGAAGCGCTGAACATGGCCATTTGCATGGCCATTTGCATGGCCATTTCGAAGTTTTTGGCTAGTGTAGACATGGCCATGGTGAGCCCACTACTGAATGAGGTGGGAAAGTAAACAGAAAATGCAGCAATGGCCAAAGTGTTAAATACTATTTTTGTCTCAGGTTCCACCTAAAGGATTAGCAGTGCTCAGACTACTAACACAGTTTCTAGGAGTTATTAACAGAGCAAAAGGTTTTGAGTAAGCAATAAACTTCTGTTGAGTCTTTAGATAATTCTAAAACAAGAAAGAGACCAATTTACAATTTCTCATTGGTTTCCAACTCTAATCAGTTAGAGTGCATTTCTCAGCTTGGTTGTTGCTGGGAAGGAGCTCCCAAGATGGACCTAGGAGGCCCACTTGAGTTTTGCAAAACCTTGCCCTTTGGATTTTGCAAAATGAAGGTGTAGGAGGTCTCTCAGATCCCTCTTCTTATGATTCCACATTACCAAAAGTTTAGCAGTTCTCTTAAAAACATAATTCTAATTTTTGCTCATTTTTAGAAATCACAGCTACAGCAGAGGCAAACCCGGTAAAATATGAGGTGTGATGAGGAAAAGCCAGGCAGCAAAAAGAGATAAAGGCCAAGATCTTTAAAGGTATTTAGGTATTGATTTCAGTAGAAGTTAGAAGCCAAAATACCTTTGCGGATCTGTATCAAAGTTTATAAAAAGAAGTTTAGGGCTTCAAGAAACCAAGCCTTCAGCCCTTCCTCAGATCCCTTGTGCCCGTATGGATCCAATTGCAAGAGAGAGACCCAGGAAGATTGTTTTGAGTGGAATCCTGAAATAAATGGAGTTTTTGTTTATAGAGGGGGAAAGTAACAGGATATCTGTGTGACGTTTGGTTTTAAGTGTTTTTCATAACTGGATGCTTGGTGTGCATCACAATCTCTGATGTCACGAGATATTCAGCCCTCTCCCATAGGCATTAGAAGCAGTTTAATCGCTTCTATGCTATGTGCATGATTTTTATGTCTGTTCTGAACAAGATAAAATAATGTCCCAAATGATCAGTCTCTGTAGAAACAAGGTTGAAGTTACACCACAGGACTAATCCTGTCCAATTTTTACACATAGCAAAAGGTGCTGCTTCTTACCACTTGATCATTTAGAATGTGAAGTAAAACACACAATTCTCATCTCTATCCTGCACTGGCAGGGAAAGGTGTAGATGGCATAGGCGGATCTCAAACATCCAGCTCTGCCATATACAGTGTGTTCATCAATATCAGCTCTTCAGCTAATTAAAGCCTGTATGTTGAAAAGGGGCATTATAGCAAGGGACAGCACTGGTTGTAGATGTGGGCACAATTGCCAGATATCAGAGAGAAGGGCTGAGTGTGGGGGAGGCAGCATTTTATGAGCCAGGGAGTTAAAAGGTGTTTGGTGGGGGACACTGAAGATGGTTTAGGCCTTTCCATTCATTGAGGAGGAGGGATTTCCACCTGTTGAGTCCAGTTTTGTGACGATCAGGAGGCGGTCAGAGACCTCACACTACATGCTCTCTTAGGCTAAGGTGAATAACTATTTTAGACTCGATGGTTTCTTCCAGGAGGATACTATTTCCATCAATCACAACTGGGTGAATGGCTGCAATGTTGCTATCATGTGGAGCTTTCTGCAGGATGAATTAGCTGCTGTGCAACGGGAAATCAGTGAATGGAGAGACACTATGGAGGACTGGCACCTGCAATGCCAGGTAAAGCACCCAGTCAGTGAAGTGACGTGAGCCCTGCTTTTCTGGGACTGTTATAGCTCCTGTGTGTGGTGCATTTGAGAGATACTGGACACCAAACTGATTGGTGTTCAGAGGCCATGCTCTACTGCAAGCTGGAAAATGAACAGTCCTGTTAAGTGATAGATTATTCCTTACATCTCTATTAGGCTGTGTCTACACTAGCCCAAAACTTGGAAATGGCCATGCAAATGGCCATTTTGAAGTTTACTAATGAAGCGCTGAAATACATGTTCAGCGCCTCATTAGAATGCCGGCAGCCACGGCACTTCGGAATTGACGCGACTCACTGCCACGCGGCTCATCCAGATGGGGCTCCTTTTCAAAAGGAACCCACCAACTTCAAAATCCCCTTATTCCTAACAACACATAGGAATAAGGGCATTTTGCAGTTGGTGGGGTCTTTTTGAAAAGGAGCCCCATCTGGACGAGCTGTGCGGCTGCGAGCCATGTCAATTTCGAAGTGACGCGGCTGCTGGCATTCTAATGAGGCGCTGAATATGTATTTCAGCGCTTCATTAGTAAACTTCAAAATGGCCATTTGCATGGTCATTTCCAAGTTTTGGGCTAGTGTAGACGTAGCCTTAGTGCTTTAAATTTGAAGTGTGGTCATGGCACGAGCGCTGGGAGAGAACTCTCCCAGCATTCTGCGTAAATCACCTCCACAAGGGGAGTAGCTGACATTGCTGGGAGTGTGGTTCCCTGTGCTCTAGTCTGGTTCACGCAAGCACTTAAAAGCACTGTAACTTGCTGTGCTTGGGGATGGGTGTTTTCACGTACATGAGCTGGAAAGTTTCAGCACTGTAAAGTGCCAGTGTAGAACTGACCTCATTGTATATGCTACTGCTTGTACTTATTTGCTGCCCCAGGCAGGTGTAGAATATGTGACTAAAGAAAGTTGGTTAGTTAATTTGCACCCACTAATTCAATTTCTAGACCTTGTGGTACCATTTAGGTTAGCTGTGTGTTTCATAGGAGATGCTGGGTATAGTAGTTCCCTGCGTGAGATCTCTCTCCGCTGGAACTAGTAAAATCTGTGCTCTTGAGCTAGGGAAACCACAGCCAGTAGAACTGGTCAAATAACTGGAAACTCTGGGGATCCTGAGAAATGTTTTATTGGGCTTAGTGAGATTTCCTGTCAATATATTTTACTTCAATCAGGCATCAGGATTCACCCATTGAGAAGCTTTCAGCTATTTACTGGCTTGATAAAACAGCTTCCTTTAGCTCTATTAGGATGTGCCCACACAGCAGAAGAGCTATTCCAGAATATCTTATTTCAAAATAAGTCTGCTACGCACAAAATATATTTTGAAATGGCACCTAGCTGTTTCAAAATACAGTATCTACACACATAGAGCCTATTTTGAAAAAGAGTTTTTGGACACAATATGGCTTATTTTGAAATATGCGCTATTCCTTGTACAGTGAGGTTTACCTATTTCAAAATAAGCCAACTGCTATTTCGAAATTATTTCAAAAGAGCAGTTGCAGTGTGTAGACGCTGGGATAGTTTTTTTCAAAATAACTTTGCTGTGTAGACATACACTTACTAGTGCAGTCAGTAAAGAGTCAAAGTTTAATGAATTTTGTTCCTCCCCTCAGGTAATCATGAAATCTTGCACAGGCATAGACTATAAGGAGTTCTACAACTTCCTTAAGGTAATTGCAGAAAACAGGATTTCTGTCTTAAACCATGTTCTAGATGAAGAAGCATCAGCAAAGAACACTCACAGAGCTGCTACCTCTGCTTTGGGCATGCTGCATGCAGTGTTTGATTTAAAGAGGACTGTGCAAGTGTTAACATCCTTAAATGCTAATGAGGATTTCAAGAAACTGAACCCCAAATCACTATCCCCACCTCCTGAGGCATTACTGCACCATTTGAAAGCAGCTATAGACACAGCACTGTTATAATTCTATATTTATTCAAGTATTTGTAAAATGTACCTATTACAACTGGACTGCATGTAGACAAATCATGAAGTCACCATATTTTCCTCCGTTAGATTTTAAGCACAATGAGCCTTAAATGTGGATGAAAGACGAAGGGGATACAGAATCAAGAGGAAAAAAGCATGTTAGGGAATGGAGTGCATGACATTAAAATGTCCTCTTGCACTGAAACCATTCTAAAAAGGGAAGAAGGTTTCAGCAGAGTCAGATTCATTCTATGTAGTAGAATGCAAGCAGCTAAGCTGACCATAACAGGAAGAAGTTACAGTCATAAGAATCAGCCACAAAGGAATTTGAGCCATTTGAGTTGTCTGGAACTGAAAAAAGGAACTTTTGATATGTACCCTCTCAGTCCTACATACCAAAGCATGTGTATTACAACAAGTTCACCTCTGTGTGCAGTGGTCACCTGGAATCAGAGTGAATTAAGTTTTAGAAAGGCAAAATGTATGTAGTCTTCAGCAAAGTGGTAATGAAAGGCAGAGTATTAATACATTAAGAGCAGCACTGTGTGGTTACAGAGCACAACCTGTGAGCTTAGATTGCAAAGGAAGTGGCTTTGCCAGTATTTTCAGTAAAACTATTAAAAAACACTCCCATTGCCCTTAGGGGTTTGCACTGAGTCTCCTTCTAAACCATGGGTGTGGAAAGTTTAATTCTAACCAATGGTGCTTCCATTAAGCTTAGAGTTGAAACTTCGAAGGGACAGGTTTTTAAGCACTGAGCTGAACTGTTGCTGTTTTTAATATTGCACATTAAAATATTTAAAAGTAACAGCTGATATGTCATTCTTGTAAGGTAAAAAAAAATTAGCCTTCAGAATCAGTATGTTAAACTTGTCTTGCACATGTACTTAATAATAGGCATTTTGGACTATCAACAGGGAACTGTGTTCACTAATACCATCATTTGTGGAAGAATCTGACTTTTCTTCTGAGAAAGGAAAGAGGAGTGGAAATTGCATGGGCTCAAGAAGGATTTCTGGGACCCTCTCTTAGGACTGGAAAGTTGCCACTTTTGAGTAATTATGAAACTCAAACAACACACACCTGGCACTGAATGAGTTTCACTTTGTCAAGCAGCCAAGGCAACTGTTTGTGTTCATTATCTCCTGGAGTGGGCGGCAGATTCATGGGGGCGGAAGGGGATCTCAGTCATAGTGGCGGAATTCCATTGGCTTCAGTGAAGTCATGCCTGATTTTCATTAGTGGAAGAGCAAATTTTGATCCATTATGCTCGCAGTCCTACAGCATACCAGCTGCTACCAAGCATTTCCCACTCCTATTGAGTGTGGTGGAAGGAGAGCACCCAGAATCCAAGGCATGTCTAACCCAGGTACCTGGGAAAATAATGTTTCAGTGAGAGTACTGATCCTTGCTTGATCTTACAGCTTTAACCTTTGGCTGTGGTGTTCTATTCCAAAGAAGTTCTTCTACTATGCTCACAGTTGTCCAAGCATCTTCCCAGTAAGCATTAAGCAACATGCCTAAACCCAGCTAGATTCATTGGTGGTGGGTTGTGTGTGTAGATCATATTACTATGAGGATTTTCTTACACTTGTTTGTAGGACTTTAAGCATTCCAGGAAATTCTGTTTCAATAGAATTTGCACAACTGGCATGTGGCTAGAAGGCACAATAGGAGACTTCCTTGTTGAAAATTTGAACTAGTCCTTTGATTTGTCAAACAGGCATCCTGGATCTTTCTTCTAACCACAAATTCACTCTGTTTTCTCTGCTGGTGGTTGCCACTGTGCTGCTTTCTGAGCATGTCCAGACAGGGATCAAGCCTTGATTTTTAGTTAGGCATTAGCTCCTTGCCAGCAGCACTCTGAGTAACCCATGGTAAATAGTCTCAGAAGGATAGCCGTGTTAGTAGTTCATCTGTGGCTTCACACACACACAAAAAAAGCAGCAGTCACATCACACCTTAAAGACTAACAATTCTGTTTTTAGGTACTGAGCTTCTGTGGGTAAGACTCACTTCATCAGATTCTGGAGCTGAAATGAGCAAATGGTAAATATGAAACAGGAAGTGGGGAAGAAAGGAGGGAGAAGGAAAAACAGAGATAAAGAGGAAAAAAGGGGGGAATATCTATCATTAAGAGGACCTCTGGGTCGAATAAGTTAAGTGGGACAGTTCCCTTTCCTGCGACATCAAAAGTGGGGAAAATGGCTGTGTAATGCATAATCTCCATTATTTTACATACTGTGGTGTTTCCTCCTGTATCTTCAGCGGTACCTCATCTTTATGGTGGAACAGCCCAGGTTTGCTGTTCACACTCCTACAAACTGGCATGTACAAGGAGAAGCCAGTTCTTCTCTAGGTCACCGAATTGGCTGAACATCTCAGCTGAACACTTCATTTCAATGAAATTGCATTTTCTGCTGGCTCCTGGAATGTGTCAATTTCAGCAACATTTGATGTGAAAAAAGTCCAAGTGAGCAGTTTTAGTATGGTCAAAATATTCATACAGTCATAGAACCAGAAGGAACCTTGAGAGAGGAACTTCCAGTCGCTGCACTAATGACAGAACCAAGCACCATCTAGACTATCCCTGATGGGTTTGTCTAACCTCTTATATATCTCCAATGATGGGGAGTCCACAACCTCCTGAGGAAATTTATTCTAGTGCTTAAGTACCCTGACAGGAAGCTTTTCTGGCTGTCCAACCCAAACCTCCCTTGCTGCAGTTTAAATCCTTTGCTTTTTGTCCTATCAGAGGTTAAGGAGAATATTTTTTCTCCCTCCTCCTTAAAACTTTTTAGGTACTTAAACTGTTATATCCACGCTCAGTCTTCTCTTTTCCAGACTAAACAGTCATCCCTCATAGGTCATGTTTTCTAGACCTTTGGTCTTTTTTGTTGCTCTTCAATTTATCTACATCTTTCCTGAAATATGGCACCCATAAATGGGTACAGTACTCCATGCTGATTAGGCCTGCACTAGAGTAGGCTGTGTCTACACCACAGTGATCTGTTGACACAAGTTACTGTTGGAAGATATCTCTCAATAAAACTTCTGTCGACAGATCATGGCCACACATGAAAGCTGATTGCTCAGTCGATCTGCTTTGTCGACAGAGAGCGGTCATGTTGCTCGGCCATTCTCTTTACAGAATGGCCAACTGGAAGCACAGCAGACAGCGCTGCCAGGTGACCTAGAAGCCCTTTCTGTCGACAGAGGGCCCCTCGGACCAGCCACGTACCTTTTTTTTCTTGACAGATTCCATTGAGAAAGGTGTTATGCCTCATGGTGGGGGGATAGGGGGCAGAATTCTGTTGACAAAGGCTGGGTCTACACGGCATGGTTTTCTGGGCAGGTCCATGCTAATGAGCAGCCTCAAAATTGCAAATGACTGCTCATTAGCATGGTCTGGTGGCTCGTTAGCATAGCCATGCAGGAGCTTGATCTCGGGAGAGGGGGATGCCAGCAATAAAGAGGCCATGTGGACATACCCCTGCTGGCAAAAAGCCCCTCTGTTGCCAGACCCTTATGCCTGAATTTGGTGACAGAGGGGCTTTTTGCTGGCAGAGGCACACAGCCTTTTTACTGCCAGCACCCACCTCTGCTGAGACTGAGCTCTAGTGCAGCTATGCTAATGAGCTGCTGGACCATGCTAATGAGCAGCCATTTGCAATTTTGAGGCTGCTCATTAGGATGGACCTGCTGGGAAAGCCATGCCATGTAGACCCAGCCAAAAGTGCCAAGTTCTGTAGACATTATGTCAACAGGCCACATTTTTAGTGTGGACACTCCACAGGTTTGACAAAACCCTCTGGACAGACGTAGCTGTAGTGGAGAAGAATACTTACATTTTCTTTTATAACACTCCTGTTAATAACTATGACATACAGGGTGCATCTACTCTAGGAACTAACTTCTAAGTAGCCAGCAGCACGTCTACACTCATTTTCCCTTACTTAGTCCATTCCCAGGAATGGTGTAGTGCCCTACTTTGACGTTTAACTTCAAAGTAGGGTGTGTGTAGACGCTCAACTTCAAAGTTGCTTACTTTGAAGGTGTACTTTGAAGTAAGCAACTTCAAAGTTACTTTTGTAGTGTAGATAGAACCACGGTGTTTTATATTTTTGGTTTTGTGGACTTTAATGGTCCCAGATCTAAATAATTTTGGAATTTTTGACTCCTGGAAAACAGACCTTGCTCTGAGTGAAGATTAAATGTCAGAATTTTCAATAGGATAGATGTGGTTTTCAACTAGCTTTAGTCCTACCCACAGCTGATTGACACGAACAACAGGCCACTGGCGCTAAGGGTCCATTTCTAGGTGAAATGGAGGCTCATTCTCTGTTTGGGATGAATGGGGTGCCCACACATAGCATCAAGCATGGGCACTTTTAATTGATCCTGCTCCTTTTATGTGATGGGAACTAAATGGGGACCCCTCTAATTCACCTTTATTTGTATCTTCCTGGAGGGATGCCTTCATTTTTTTTTCCTCCACAATTACATCTGGGAGGTAGAGCATCAAAGTCAGGGAAACAGGGTACACTTGTCACTGGTTTGCTGTGAACAGCCACAACCTCATTTGTACCCACATTTCTCTAGCATTAAACATGTAATGCTTCATGTTTTATGCAGCACAGTGACATCATGGGGTGATCATATTAGCATTTCTACTGCCTGATGTTGAATGAGCTAACTCAGTGCCAGGATAGTTTTCTCCTTATCTACCAAATTATGGAATGGTGGTGATGGGCTGCAAGGAAGACTGTTTTTAGGCTGCACCCTGGAAACCTTTAGTCTGCAAACTGAGTCCTCCCTGGGCCTGCTCCAGCCTGTGAATGAAGTCAGGGATCCCATTTGTTGGTAATACAAGATGAACTCTGATCAGAAAATCAGCCAAACAAATAGCAGCAGCATCAAAACAGAGCATAGATGGGCTGAGAAAACCTTTAAATAATTTATTGGAGGCTTTCCTTTTAAAAAATGTAACCAGTTTGTTTAAATATAAAACCCCTGTACAAAACACAGCCCCAAATCAATGTATTAACACCTGCATCCAGTGTACTGTTTAAAACATAATTGTGATAGTTACAGTCTATAGCTTTTTGTAGTTACAATATCAGAGATGACCATCTCAACAAATCAAGTTAAAGCCCACCATTTAATGATTCTAAAGCATGTAACTTTTGTTCTCATATGGTGCTCAGACACCCATATTTAGTGTATTTCAGTTTGAGTGCATTTCTGTACAGTTTGCCTTTTTAATTAATAAAAATCATAGAAATAATGGGTTAGATTCTGTCCCGAGTTACACCCCAGTGAGTCAGCAGGGTGCCTTGTCAGCACAACATGACATCTTTAGAAGTAGATCATGGCTTTTCCTCAGGATCCTTCATGCTGAATCCTATTTGTTTGTAATTAATCACCTTGCAGCATGTCAGAGGTCTTTCACTGCAGGGCAGTTCTGTTTCCCCTTGTGCCACGTAAACCAGCTAGCCCAAATCTGCACAAGGTGTGGACATTTACAGAGTAATTTCATCCCTGAGGTTCAATGATTCAGCGTGGTGTAAAAATATTTCTCATTTACAGTTGAAATACTATAAAAATCAAAATTATTCAATAGCAGCCATATAATGAAGCTGTGATGGGAGGGAGGGGATTTAGATGCGCATTTAACAACAATAGGGGGAGGGAGATCCTTTACTCCACTATACAACATCCTTTTCCCCCAAAAACCTCTACCCAGAGATGGAAAAGTGTTCTATCTCTGAGCAGCTGATTCCATCAGACAGGACCATGCAGGCAAAACAGATTCATTCCATTGAGGTTTTAAAGTTTTTCATACAAACCCTCTGTAGGCTATTTTTTAGCCTTGCAAAATAAATGGCAGGAACAGAACTAGGAGGAAGCTAAATGAAATCGTGGAGCAGAGACAGACTTGTATGAGGCAGAAACACAGGACTATCTCTAAGCAGAGAAATTTTTGGCAAAAGGCCACACAATGGCTTATTTCGAAAGGTGGAAGGTCAGAGTGTTGTGCAGAAGGCAAGCTGCAAATTGAACCTTTAAGATCAGTATCCAATAGTGTGGAATGTACATAGGCTGTATGTGTATGGACGGTATGACAGATTTTGCTTTATTCACATGTCAGGAGGAGTGCAGGGCCACATTTTGTCAGGACTAAGGTTGGAGGTTAAGGCGGATGAATCTTGCTCCTTGCAGACAGCAAGCATCGCCACAAATCCAGACACGAGCTGTTGTGTGCTTCAAAGAGAGACTTGAGTCTAGAATAAGCCAACATTCTTCCCATTGGAAAGTGAACTAGAACAGCAGTGACTCATTGCCCTCTTCGTCTACTGCCAGTGTTTGGTCAAAGTGCATGATTGGGATCTCCTCTGGATTGTGAAGGTCAAGGGTCACGTGACACCTGCCAGCTCTCCCTTTGATGCAGCCTCATATCTTTCTGAATGTGTTCGTAACATGACTGGAGAAGAAGAGACAGAATCAGTAAGGAGAAGCATGTCCCCATCTGACAGCATTCTTGTGGACTAACATCTCCCTGCAGCCAACAGATGAGAACTGGATACTACAAAGCAGCACCTTGAACATATTCACTCTGGAGGTGGTCAACAGAGCAAGGTGGAAGAATTGGTTTAATCATCAACAGTTACACACCACATTCTTGAACAGTTTGTGATCCATCGATACCACTGGTTGCAACCACTGTTCCCATGTTCTATCCCACTCACCCTGACCTGGAGGCTGATCAGTCAATACTCTAGTTGCAGACCGGCCTCATGGGACTTTTCCCAAGGTGTGAGGCAGTGCTTTCTGACCTCAGTTTTGAAAGAGTCATTTTACCCTCATGCATGGGAGCTGGAACCCCCTTAAATATGATCAAATAGGCGGTGGCCAGCAGTCCACAGTATAGCCACTCACAATTTCTTTGGTCGACAGAATCCTAAAGAAGTTGTTGACTCTTTAAGAAAGGCTTGCCTGCTATATTGTAACTTGGTTACAAATTCTGGAAACTGTGCGGAATAAAAGACTATGAAGTGGAGAGGAGGGGACAACAGAAGTTTATAAAACCATGGCTGGTATGGAGAAAGCAGATCAGGAAGTTCTGTTTACTCCATCTCATAAGAATGAGGAGTGACTGAATGAAGTTAATAGCTGGCAGGTTTAACACAATGAATGTACTTCTCCACACAACATACAGTCAACCTGTGGAACACCTTCCCAGAGGAAGTTGTGAAGGCCAAGACCACAACAAGCTTCAGAAAAGAACTCCTGTATATAAATTCATAGGAGTCCATCAATGGCTACTACCTAGAATAGACAGGGATGGTCTCCCAAGACTGTCTGTCAGAAGCTGGGAATAGGTGACATTTGATCAAGCGATGATTACCTGATCACTTGATAATTAGCTGCTCTGTTCACTCCTTCTGGGGCATCTGCCACTGGCCGCTGTCAGAAGACAGGATCCAGAGCTACATGGACCTTTGGTCTGACCCACTCTGGCCATTCCTATGTTCTTCCTTACCTCCAATGCTGTTAGCAGAAAGTCATACATCCCTCCTTCATTGGTAGGGTCCATCAAATCTCTGATCAGATGTATCTCAGCTCCTAGGTGTTGTATTCTAGAAAACAAAAGAAATGGCCATTCTTCTAAAGAACCTCAGACACAAATACATTGGAATGAGACTGCATCTTCCCTACAGGACAGCGATGATGCAGTAAACAGGGCCAGGTGCAAGAACCGTGCTAAGAGCCCATTTCTAATTCCAAGAGCCAACGTGCTCTGTGCCCTTGAGCTAGTGTTTTTTTTTTTTTGGTAGTGCAAATCCCCTGATCTTTAGGGCGTTCAGCATTTAAGAACAATGAAGCCCTTAACATGGGCCTCAGTTTCCCTATCTGTATTTGAAACAAAGGTTATGATGAGCATTTCGCCTGGGGTGGCCTTGTAAAATGTAGGATCCCATGTTTCCCATCCCTAAATCTAAAGGGCAGAATCAGATTCCCAAAGCTTCTTGTTTTCTCTTGGGTGGCACATGGCACAACAGGAGCCTGTAACATAACCAAAAACGGCGGAGGCCTGCAAGGAGTGGAGAGAGAGTTAACATGGAAAGCTCACAGAAAAGTTCAGCTCCCTTCTTACTGACTCTGCCTGGGCTCACTAGGACAGCACAGACAATGTCTTTTACAGGAAATTAATCATTTGAGACCTATTTCTGTGCCAGTGAAGCTTCATAGTGAAGCATTTCAGTGACACTTCCCAGCGACTCAGAATCCCTCACAGCTATGAATTAGACACCAACATCCCGCAGTACAGTCAACAGCCATTGCGGACCTTGGGAAAAAGCAGGAGGAGGCCCAGCTCCATACCCAGGAAGGGGTGGGGCCAATAGTGGAAGGGGCGGGGCCTAGGGCAATCAACCCTCAGCATCACCCAGATCATGGCATTGGCCTACCCCCTCACAGCTGGAGCAGCACTGCCATGGCATTTCAAAGGGTCAACACAGGCAGCTACCCCCTTGTCCACCCACCTGCAGTGGCAGCCCTGGACACCCCAGCAAGGAAGGAAGTAGGTCTCTATTACAGACTAGGCCTGTCGGACTGTCCAAATAGCCATGTAGGATCTCAGCTCAGTTCTCCTCATCCCGAGCCTGGGGCCACAACTACAGCATCCTTCTTTGGGAGCTTCTGTATTACTGATGGCTGCTACTGAAGGCACAGGCTGTGAGAGTGAGGAGTGGGGCATTTTCCATCTGCAGTGTGGTTTGGGGATTTAGAGGCATGCAGAGACACACTGTAATTACAGGTGGTCAAAGGCTTTTGTTTGTCAAAGTTTCCACCCCCACGTGAAATATTTCCATTTGAGACGACTGCCAATGCCTTAAGAGAGTTGTAGTTCAAATGTTCTCCTCTATCGGTCAGGCTGGCATTCTCTTTTGGCTGTTCATCATGAAAAATGCAGTCTGGCCAGGGAGCATCATAGAACACTAGGACTGGAAGGGACCTTGACAAGTCATTGAGTCCAGTCCCCTGCCCTCATGGCAGGGACAAGTACTGTCTAGACCATCCCTGATAGACACCTACCTAACCTGTTCTTAAATATCTCCAGAGATGGAGTTTCCACAACCTTCCTAGGCAATTTAGTCCAGCGTTTGACCACCCTGACAGTTAGGAACTTTTTCCTAATGTCCAACCTAAACCTCCCTTGCTTCAGTTTAAGCTACAGCTCCCATGAGGCACTACATCTCGAAATCCAAGTTTCAGAGGTCGGGCCAAAATCCTTCATTTTTCATGGAAAATTTCTACAGGTGGAACATCTCTAGCTGGCACCCTCAGGACCTCACCAGTGCTGAACAAGAGAATTTGCCAAACCACGGGAGGTCAATATTGTCTAGCAGTATTAACTCCCACTTCCTCTGCTTATTGGGCTCTTAGAAGCCATTTAGGAGTAAATGATAGTGAAAGAACAGCACAGGACACAGTGTCAGGACTGGTGGCTGGAAACAAACTTTGAGACCCCTGGAAACAAACTTTATGAGACCACGGGAAACTCAGTCACACCCATGATGGATGAGCATCCAGCTAACTAAAATCATGCTGGATTACATCTGTTGCCAGACACGAGTGTGCTGGACTAGAGAGGTTCAACCTGTATTTGGGTTCCCATCCCGCCCCAATCTGCATCAAAAACAAACTTGGCAAAATACTTCATTTAATTAAACCCCCAAAGTTTTCAACCCTTTTCAGCCAGCCCTGCTGCTAATGGAATGTATACACAGGACACTCTGCTTTATATTAGAAGTAGGCAACTCGAAACTCTCTCTTACCTAGCCCGTGACACCACATACATCAACAGCGGCAACAGGTCATCCATCGGGAGTTTATAGTCCATTTCCACAACTCGTGACACGGTGCTCTCTATCTCCTCGTATGTCTTCTGCAGGATCTCCAGCTTCTCTCGGGGGTCCACGGTTGTGCTGCCAATATAAAGATACATGCGCCATTGCTACCCAGCTAAGAGGTGAGAAATGGCATTCCTGGGATCCCTCAAAAGCAGAGGGAAGAGGGTCTCAGTCTTTGAAGGGGGAAGACCAAGTGTGTTAATGAAGACAAGGCTTAAGAGAGCTATCAAGCCTCATGCTTCAGGATATGAAGGATGGCCAGGATGAGGTGGGGAGCTCTCTACACTGTAGCATTTCACCAGTAGAGCTTGTTTTCTCAATAGGGTGACCACATTGCCCTGTGGCAAATAGAGGACACTGGCCTCCGGGGTTGGGGGGGAAGGGGGGACTGCTGTCCCATGTCAGGGCTTCTCTGCAATGGTGGCTGCTGCTTCAGGATGAGGCACCAGGGATGGGGGCTCTGCAGCATCCAATAGGAGGCACCAAGGATGAAGGAGAGTGGAGGATGGGGGCTCCAGAACTCCCTGACAGGAGGGTGTTCCAAAACCTCCTCCAAAACAGGGAGGAGCCAGTGAATGAAGCAGCAGCTGCCCCCCTGATGTGTGGGAGGCTGGGGAACGAGGCAGCTGACCCGTAAGGGGGATCCCTAGCAGCAGGAGCCACCTACCCTAAGTGTGGGGCACCAGGGAACGAGGCATCTCCCCAGTGTGGAGTTCACCAGCAGTGGGGACTGCCACCCTGGGGTGCCAGAGAATGGGGCAGCTGCCCCACAGAGGAGCTTCCCTGCAGCAGGAGCTGCTGCCACAAGGTGCAAAGCTCTGGGGAACAGGGCAGCCACCCCATGGAGGAGCTCCCTGGCAGGAGAAGCTGCCACCACAGGACACAGGGTGCCAGGGAACAGCAGCCCTGCGAAATACAGGACAATTTGCCTATTTGCCTAGAGAGGTGGTGGATTCTCCAGCCCTCAGGTCCCAACTTGACAAGGTCCTGGCTGGGATGACTTAGTGGGGGTTGATCCTGCTTGAAGCAGGGGGCTGGACTAGATGACCTCCTGAGGTCCCTTCCAGCCCTAGGATTCTGTTTTTCTAAAAAGGTTGGGATGCCTGTGAGACAGCTTAAGTAAGCGACTGTCCCGGGGAAAATGGACCAGATGGCCACCCTTTTCCTCAAGCTCTCAGTCCCTCACCTGGAGTCTTTGGGGATGTTTTTCAGGAAGACTCTACCCAGGCCTAGCACAGACTGAACTAAGGGATCTTAACCACTCCATCATCCATCTCTGCTTAGACATCAGTAAGAAATCCTGGCAGGCCACTTACATCAGCTTTTGCAGACATTCCGTAGCTGACAGGAAGCACTTGTCTTTGACAAGAGAATGTCTCTGAAAGGGAGATAAATGTTTGTGCTAGTAGCTGGACAGTTGTCGCTGTGTTGATTCCACAGTATTAGAGACACAAGGTGGGGAAGGTTCTCTCTGACTGGACCAACCTCTGCTGGGATGAGAGAAAAGCTTTCGAGCCACAGTGTGTCTCTCTCACCAACAAAGCTTGGTCCAAAATGGTATTCACTCCTCCATTCGTGGTTGGTATAATCATTTAAAGACATTGGCCAAAGATATTAGCTTGTCCAGTAATTTGGGAAGCCTTAGGTGGTCTTTGAAACCCCTTGATTCAGCAAAGCGCACGTTATACAGTAATTTCTATAGATGGTCTTTCCTCTAGGGATGTTAAAGAGCAAGTAATCTGGTAACCAAGTAACTGCCCAAATTTCTGTCAGTTGCTTAGTTAACTGCCCTCCCTCCCATCCTGCTGCTCTGCATTTAAAAGGCTGAGCTGGGAAGCAGGTTGGCTCAGCTTCTGTCCTGGCTGAGGGGACCGGCTCTTTCCTCGCTGAGCTCCTTCCCCCTCCCCCGCCACTCTGCATTTAAACTTTACATGCAGAGAGGGAAGGGAGGGGGAGAGGATCCAATCCCCTCTGCAGGAACAGAAGCTGAGTCAGCCTGAGTGCTGGCTGAGGCTTTTAAATGCAGAGCAGCAGGAGAAACTGCCTGATCCCAGGGCAAGCAGGGACAGCGGCTGAGCCAGCCCCTCGGTATTTATTTGGGGCCGGGGCTGCAGATGCTTATTGGTTAGTTGTGCAACCAGACAGATACTCTGTGACCTCCCTACTTTCCTCCCAGAGGGCTTCAGCAGCAGCAGCAGCAGCAGCAGCAGCAATCTGTTCACTGACGAAATGCAGCCGCCCGGGCCGCAGAGCAGTGCATCAGCAGCAGAACCCTGCATGGCCTGACCTTCTCAGGTTAGAGTCATCTGACTAGCTCCTCCTGCCTGTAGGGTTGGTGCAGTGACGGCTGAGTTCCCTGCTCCCAACAGGCACTGCTCATCCGCGGCGCTGTGCTCACAGAGCACATGCTGTGGGTGGGGGACACTGATTTGTCTCTGCAGCACACGGTGCCGGACGACTACAAATGGCAGGAGAGGTGCATGCGGCCACCAGCTTGATCCCAATGGCCAGGAGCCAGCTGGAGACTGACCACGTTCACAGGAGTCCCCACCAGGCTGACTCCTAAAGAGGAGGCGGTGGCACTGATAGGTTTGGGTCAGGCGAGTTCTTTCGAGCCATCTCAGGCCATCTGAGCTCAGCCCAGGCGTGTGTTCAAACCTGATTTTTAAATTTGCCCTGAGCAGAACTCTGGAATGGAATGCTGATGTTTTGCGTCGTGCAGCAACATGGCGCACCTGCTTGGGACGGGAAGGAAGTTAGTACCTACCACTGTGGACTCTAGAAACTGCCATAATACAGACAAGTGAACTCCTGCAACAGCGTGGCAGTGCCCTGTGCTTTTAAGATAGAAATCCCACCGATAATACTGGACGTCTTTTGTCCATATCTTGTCTATTGTCCCCATTTTTTTCCTGCATCCAGCCTCTATTGTATCCAGTGCTCTGGTGTCCATGATCGGTTATTGATGTGAGATTTATTCAGACCTAAGGCCCAGCTCTTCAGCTGCTGTCATTCTGCATGGCTCCATTCTTTTAAAGTGGTTTCACTCTAGTCAATAGAGCTGCCCCAGTTTTCTCTGAGATACTATTCCAGCCTTGCTACCTACCTGATTGGTCGTTAACGTGAGATCTTTGAGAGGCCACAGGTGCCTGAAAGAGAGAGCAGCTGTGATGTACAGACCTATTTTCAAGTCCATTCCCATGTTACACTCTCGATGCTCAGGCACTCATTCACCCTGAGCTAGAGAAACGCTTGGTGGAACCACCACCACCACGAGTTCTGATTCTCTACTCTAGCACCATCCTAGAACCAGGAACTGTTGAATTAACTGAACCAAAAGGAATGACCCCAATTTAAGAACTAGTGGAGAATCAGGCCTGTGTCACAGTGTGTTGGTTCTTTCAACTCTGAGTCACCATTCACCATATGCCCCTCTGAGACCCTTCTGACTTGAAGTAAAACCATTCGCTTGGTAAAGCAACTGGAAGACTCTGGCTGGACAGAGACACATCCAGGAATGAGGGGAACAAGATCTGCATGGAAAATGTAAGTCCTGGCCCTTCAATAACACTCCTGACATGCAGGAATGCAATCTACGTTGCTGGTACAGTGTCAAAGTATTAACACTGCCACACAGGAAAAGTTTAAGTACTAGAACTAATCGTGGGTCTATCACTGAATTTTTGCTTCCCACACCCAACAGAACTTTTCCCTGCTGTGCCCCAGCAGTTTTGGGGATCTGTTTGGTGCTGTGTTACTCACTTCTGTACGTCCAGGAACTCTAGCAGCTTAACATCAGGGAATAAGCTCAGATCCACAATCCCCTGGCAGTAGAGGTCATCTTCCTTTTCATGGTAGAGCATGTACAGCATGAACAGCTCCGGGTAGAAACAGGGCAAGATGAGAGGCAGAATCACTCCATATGCATTCAAGTCACTGAGGTAGAGAGGAAAGCCAAGATGAGTCCTACCGATGGTTGATACCCGCCTGTTAAAGGTTCTGTTAACACAGGATGTAAGATAAGGCTCAACATATGCCATCTTAAGGATGTCTCCATCTCTCCCCTGCCCACCTTTCCAGAGTTCAGTACTGTAAGGGGATATGCTTGTGGCCAGTTCAGAATACAACATTCATAGCAGTTAAGATCAAGAGTAATCAGGTTGTGGGACATGGGCGATGGAGACTCAGGATGAAATTGTTCAACCCTTTTGCCCCGCACAGAACAATGGTCAACAGGGTGACTGTCAGTTCGTGGCTTTACTTCCTCATGTGCGTCATAGATGCGTCTCCTGAGCTCACAGCCAACATCAGAACTAATTGGGGGACTGGTCCCAAGATGGAAATAAGTGAAAATTTGTTGGAATAGATCTCCATCTCCAACCAGCCACAACAGCTATTTGACTGCACCACAGCAGCCATAGGAAACAAGATTGTCTCCAGGCCTAACATTTCTGTAGAAGATGTAACCCAAATATGATCCAATTAAACTCAAATGGACCACCTTTTCGCTCCATCTTTTGTCTCCACATGTGGTTGGCCTTTCTGCTCCAATGCCAGATGAAGTAAACCTCTGCAAGGCAAGTTAGAAGACGACTTAGATGCTTGTTTTCAATGTTAGCTCAGTTATTTATTGATAAGCACTAGCCAAATCCTCTCCCTCTTTCCTTCCCCAAATGGCAGCTATAACAGTACCAGTACAAAGAAGACGAACAGCTTACTTAGCACACTCAAATGAAAGAATACTTTGTTGAAGGTGGAATAACTTGTTCTGGGTGACCATTTTAGATCTCTGGACTGGGGGCTTTCAACCTTTGCATAGAAACCCCTGCTGGGACAGAGTTTAGTACCTGAAGATGACAAGTAGGCCTACTTGTCAGCTCACAACAGATTACTTGAATTACATTGCTAGAATGAATTTCCGTATCACCTGCATCCATAAGGAATCCTCCTGGGATTAAGTCTCTAGAAGAGACAACATAATGTAAGAACGGCCACACTGGGTCAACTGTCCATTGAACCCAGTATCCTATCTTCCAACAGCGGCCAAAGTTAGGTGCTTCCCAGGGAATGAACAGAACAAAGCAATTAAGTGATCCATCCCGTATTGTCCACTCCTGGCTTCCGGCAAACAGGCGCTAGGAAACTCAAAACATGGTGTTGCATCCCTGCCCTTCCTGGCTCATCAGCATTGAGGGACCTATCCTCCATGAATTTGTCTAGGTTTTTGTTTTTTTTTTTTAAACTGGTACAGTCGTGGTTTTCACAACATGCCCTGGCAAGGAGTTCCACAGGTTGTCTGTGCCTTGTATGAAGAAAAAACTTCCTTGTGTTTGTTTTAAACCCTAGCAATTTCATTTGTTGACTTCTAGTTCTCACTGAAAACGAGTAAACACCACACCAGTCAGGACTATATAGACCTCCATCACATCACTCCTCATCTCTTTTCCAAGTTGAGAAGTCTCAGTCTTTTCCATCTCGTCTCAGACAGAAGCCATTTGATACCCCTCATCATTTCAGTTGCCCTTCTCTGTGCCTTTTCCAAGGCACATTAATGTCTAAGGTGATCCCATTTGTAGGGCTGCCACAGTGTTTCCACTCTCACAGATCCGCAATAGCTTTGTGTCTCTAGACAGCGTATCGGATCAAGAAAGATGCCTGAAAACATCTTGTTCTGGAGAACTTCTCAGTTCATCTGTGAGCACAAGAGGTCAGTTGGAAAAATAGACGTATCTAAAGTGCAGCTGTCCTCTGCAAGTCAGCTAAACATGGGACTCTGTCTCAGTATTTCCTAAACCAAATCTGTTCTAGTTAGTTAGGCTGTGTCAGATTGCCGAAAAATGCAAAAATACACAAATGCATTGCACAATTTGCTTATCTCTTGCTGACAGTTCTGTTGGGAAAGCCTCTCCCAACATTTGGTCGTTCTACACAGGGCCAAATGTTGGGAAAACCCCCTCTGCTGAGACATCCCTTCATCCTTGTGGAACAGGGAGGATAGAGATGTCAGCAAAATGCCTATGATGTGGCAGACTTCTGCCAGGACACCTCCAGTCTCCTGACAAAAGCCTGCAGTGTAGAGACAGCCTTAGAGATTTAGTTGGTTCCCAGCTTTGGAGCCAGCTGGGTTCTTCCTCTCACACATCACCAGTAAGGAAGGTGTGAAGACAAATGTAGGCCATACAGCCATTTTGTTTAGTGGGTTCATACAACCCTCAACAGCCTGCTGATGCACCAGGAGGAACAGAATCCAACCCCTTCTGTAGATTGTATTGCTTTTGCCGATGACACAGGAGTAAAAATCACCCCCTTTTGGAAGGTATCAATGTGTGTAGATACAGGGAACAGATCTGTTGATTCAGACAGATCTTTTAATTTTTCTATAGCCACTCTTCAAAGTAGCACTTCCTTCAGCTATAGTTCAGGAGACTCCAAGGGGGCAGGTTACCCCACATCTGCGTACTAAGGCATTTCTCACCATTTCCTCTGAATTGTCTGCTGCTGGCCGTTGCCTGAGATAAGAAATGGTCTAGATCAGTAGCTCCCAATCTTTTCATTACTGTGGACCCACAATCACCCCCTAAAACCATTCTTGGACCCCCAACCACCACCCAAAAGGTTTGCAGACCCCCATCAAAGCCAATTCTCTTTTTTTTTTTTAATAATTTTATTTCTTTTATTTTTCCTCACAGACCCCCTGAAATACCCAGGTTGGGAACCACTGGTCTAGATGGACAATGGATCTGATTCAGCATGGCACATGTTATCTTCCCAGAATTCCTGTGGCACCTTATAGACTAAGATATTTTAGAGCACAAGCATTTGTGGGCAAAGCAAGTCTTTGCCCATGAAAGCTTATGCTCCAAAATATCTGTTAGGTTCTAAGGTGCCACAGGACTTCTTGTTGTTTTTGAAGATACTGACTAACATGGCTACCTCTCTCATACTTCCTAGAATTGTATCTGGAGTAAAGGCGAGTAAGCTTAGCTAGGCATTACAGCAATAAAGGTCATACGCATCAACACTTCAAGACAGACTCCTCTGAAGGCTATCTGATAGAAAGAGACTGGACTGGCCCAAAGTACATGAGTAAAACTGACTACCTAGCAAGTGTTCCTTGCCAGAATATGGAAGCCAATTACACATGGGACTTACTGGTAAAACTCCCATATTTTCTTGGCATAGTACTTGACTTCCTCTTGGGCCATGTTCAGCAGGTGCTTGTTTGCCCCAATCCCAGAGTAGGTTGCCTGAAAAGCTAATGTCAGGGCATTCAGCAGCTTTCCTAGTGGGTGCAGGGAAGACTTAAAAGCCTGCAAGACAATGAGGAAAGTTTGGCGTTTGTTAAGAAATGAACTGCAAAGATGAGTCTTCCCTTTAGACTGGCAGGAGAGGGATGTTCAAATCCAAGCCACAGATTAACCAGAGAGACAATCTAGCCTACGGAAAATGGTCTGGTGGCCCTTGGTCTATACCCAGGCACATCCCAAGGGGGGACAGCCTCCTGGCAGATAGCGAACCACCCAGCTCCATCTCCAGGTGGCCTCTGCCTAAAGCCGGCCTGGCTGGATTCTATTTAGATCCATCTCTTAGTGGAAAATGCTGCTATTCTCTTGACTGAATCCGCTCACACTGAAGTTGATGCCTGTAGACACTACAGCCATACAAACAGCATTTTGCCATTAGCCTTCAGTGGCAAGCAAGGTCAGGCTCCCTGCAGAGGCTGACAAGGGCTGGAAGAGATTCAACTCCCACAGGGCTGGTCCTTCCATGGTTTTCACAACAGCAAAAGATTTGTACTGCCCCTGCTTGTGCTGTGCAGTTAGACATGAAGTTTCAGCCTCCAAAGCAATCCAGTCTGCCCATGAAAGCTTATGCTCTAATACATCTGTTAGTCTACAGGGTGCCACAGGACTTTATTGTTTTCACGGATACAGACTAACATGGCTACTCCCCAATATTTGAAAACAGTCCAGCTAAGCCTCTTCTCTGCCACCACCAGACCTCCCAAGACTCCCAAAAGAGAACCCTGGATGTTACTGGCTGTGGATTGGTCAGAACTGCTGGCCCTCCCCAGTTAGCACAGTCAACTCTCCGACTGCAGGGGACTCAGCCACCAGTGAGCGAATTCCTCTTGAAGCGGGAGGAAAAGCTGCCAAGTAATTGTAAGCCGCCTGAATGTGTCTGTCCCTGATACGGCAGCCACAGGATCTAATTGTCACTTCATTCCTCTGGTCCCATCCCCATCCCAGCCCTTCTATTTAGGGCTCTGACCAGGGTTGCACCTAATGTTTTGCATCCATGGGCAGAATAAATTTTGCTACCAAGGCCTGTGTGGATGTGCACCACCCATAGAAACACATCCTGTTGGCTGTGGGTGCTCTGCTGATCAGCTGGGCAGCAGATGAATCCCTCCTGGGTGGCCACCCAAATGCTCAGCCCTCAGGAAACATAGGCTTTGCCATATATTATGCAAGCTGAGGCCCAGTTCAGTATAGGGCCAGTAGGGCTCTGCCTGCATGGAGCCTTTTGCAGGGCTGGAGGTCTCATTTGGGCATTCCACTGAACAGCAGCTGTGTTTGTATTTTGAAAGGAGCCCTGTGCATTTCTGGGAGCTCCAGGACCCTGGGCCCCACAGTGCATTCTGAGTGGTACCTTTTGTAAATAACACTGGAGCGACTCCCCATCCTGATGCTGAACTAGTTCTTCAAGGACATCTTCTATCTTCCCGGAGACATCCTCAGGCCCCCTGCCAGGTGCGAAACAATTGCCAAGGTGATGGAGGAGTTGTTTTTTGCACCCCTTGGGCCTAACTGCTGTACCTTGTGCTTTGCAGAGCCACCCGCTACCTGAGTCGTGAGCGCTCTGCACAGAAGGAACAGACTCCTGAGGCAGACAAGAGTCAGCCTCTCCCTTGCATTTATGGCCTATCCACAACTTTCGCCTCAGACTGCTGTATTTACACGGAGTTACTTTCCCCCCTCTTCTGCTTCCTGTGATGTAAAGTTTATTGGCTAAACCATTCCTGAGAGGGAGGGGCAGAACTTAAACCAACCAATGAGGCACTGGGATCCCTTCAAATTGCAGATCAAACGGGGTATAAGGCACTTGATTAGCTGAATACCTCCAAGTCTCTCCTACCGTGAGCACCAAGGTGTGCAGTGAACTCTGGCATTGAGTAGTTATCAGCTGCATTGTAAGCACCTTTAATTCTCAGGTTCTGGTCTCAGGCCTCAGCCAGACAATGCCACCCACAGACAGACTTGCCGGGGTGGTCAGACAACCTGAGATCAAGCCGTGAACCCCAAAGCTGAACATTCTAGCCCCCCAGGTTCACCCCCTCTGCGGCCAGACAAGCCTGTTTTCACCTTTGGCAGAAGAGGTACTCCTGAGACTTCCGCAGCTCCTTGCTGGTCTGTACGTGGAAGCCCGTGAAGGACTCTTCCATTTCTTCCTTGCAGCCAGAGCGGATGAATTCCAGAAACTGGTCACAGATCCCCTGCCATCTCTTCTCCACTGGGAATTCATCAAGACCCAACTGACTGCACAAGACAGACAATGTTAGGTCTTCCTCCCACCTCTTCCTACACTCCCATTGACCGTGCCCTTCTAATCATCTCACGAACACATTTTTCCCAGCCACCAACACAAGCCCTGGGGCAGAGAGATTTAGGAGCATCCTAGGGGATGTAACGAGGCGCAACAGGAAAAAGTTTGGCAGTGGTCAGCTTAGACTTATTCTGCTGGCAGTGAGATTCATTTGACCAGAGGGTCCCAAAGTGTGACACGTGGACTACTGGTGGTCCAGAGTGGACAAGTCCTGTGTTATGGGCTCTCCTTCCTGCTTACAGCTGCTTCTGCAAACACAGAGGCTCTTTTCAGTAACAACAACAATAAGTCCTGTGACACCTTATAGACTAACAGATATTATGGAGCATAAGCTTTTGTGGGCAAAGACCCACTTCATCAGATGCATGAGTAGAGGGGAGAGCGAATCATGTTTCAGAGGAGAATTTAAAGAGGGAGTCTTAGTCAAGGGGAGGGCCAGAGTAGACAAGGTCTATTCAGTCACGAAGGATGTGGCCCACCTGCACATCTACTAATATAATATATACCATCATGTGCCAGCAATGCCCCACTGCAGTTTACATTGGCCAAACTGGACAGTCTCTACGTAAAAGAATAAATGGACATAAATCAGACATCAGGAACGGTAACATACAGAAACCTGTAGAACACTTCAATCTCCCTGGATACTCAGTAACAGATTTAAAAGCAGCTGTCCTACAACAAAAAAGCTTCAAAAGTAAACTGCCAAGAGAAATTTCAGAGCTGCAATTCATTTGCAGATTTACCTCCATCAACCAGGGATTGAACAGAGAGTGGCTGGCCCATTACAAAAGCAGTTCCTCCACTCTTGATGTTCATACCTCCACATTAGCTCCTGATAATGGGTCACATCCCCCCTGACTGAACTGACTTGATTCCTCCTCTCTTGGGTCGAGTCTACACTTGGGCAAATCTTTGAAATGGCTGTGCTAATGGCCAAATCAGAGAATACTTTTCAGCACCTTATTAGCATGCTGCCGGACATGGCACTTCGAAATTGCCTTGTTTCGCTCATGCACAGTTCATCTACATGGGGCTCTGTTCCAAAAGGACCCCCACGTAGATGAGCTGCATGCGAGTGAAATGTGGCACTTTCAAAGTGCCGCAGCTGGCAGCATGCTCATGAGGCACTGAATGTTCATTTCAGTACCACGTTAGTATCCTCTGATTTGGCCATTAGCATAGCCATTTTGAAGTTTTCCCTTTGTGTAGACTTAGCCTTGATATTCACAACCTCACATTAATTGCTGATAATGGGCCATATCCTCTGTGACTGAATAGAGCTTTTCAACTCTGGCCCTCCGCTTGACTGAGACTCCCTCTTTAAATCCTCCTCTGAAACACTCCCCCCAGCCCCACTCCTGCATCAGACGAAGGAGGTCTTTGCCCACAAAAGCTTGTGCTCCAAAATATCTGTTAGTCTAAGATGCCACAGGACTTCTTGTTGTTTTTGAAGATACAGACTAACTCAGCCACTCTCTGATACTTTTCAGTAAAGACTCCAGAAGCAGCTGGTATCAGAACCAGCCCAGCTACCTCTGCTGATAACTGCTGCTACATGAGCAGAGGAAAGAGGATCAACTGTCAGGCAACAAAGGTGCCAGCCACAAGTTGTGAGGAAGCATCCTGGGGAGAAGGAAATGATGTAACCAGGTTGCCTATCCAGGAATTTATCTCGGGGAAAACTGGCAGCATTCATCTGCTGCCTTAACGGATGTATCAAGAGCTGGGACTGACCCAGAACTTCTCTGCTGCAATGCGCACCACCCAGCTCACTCCCACTTGCATTGCAATGACTATCTCCAATGGAGAAGGAGGCTGTGGACGTTTCACACCCCTCTCCAGAGGGCTCTGCTACTGGGGACCTTGCAACAGATACTGTGCTGGAGGGATCTGGTCACTGGGTTCAAGTCAGAATTACTGTTGCCTGCTTCCTTCATAGGAAAATAGTCACCGTGCAAGAAGATCCAACCTACTCACCATGCTTCCTAATTCAAGCTGTCCATGCCCCGCTAAACAATTCACATGGTGTCACTCTATCCTTGTATCGCTGTCCATTCTAATACCCTGTTCCTACCTCATCTGTCAGTACACTGCAAACATGAGAAGGGGGCAGGTAGTAAGCCAAATATTTAACCCTCACTTTTCCCTCTTTTTGTGAAGCAGAAATGTCGGATTGGAAAAGGATCTCGAGACCTGAGCTGCCTCATGGCCCCACACGGTGGCAAGACCAGGGTATGTAGGACATCTCTGCCAGGTTTTTAATGTGTTCTTAGAAACCTTCAGTGCGAGCTCTTAACTCTTCTAGGTGGCAAGGTCTTCTTAGCGGGCTAGATGGATGGAAACGGCACCTCCAAAAACCCCCATGAGGCTTTGAGGAAAGGCTGCCCTTGTGCTTATGGCTCTGAATTGAACTCAAAACTCCTGGCTCTTCCCTCAGGCTCAACAGTGGCTTTAAGAAAGTCAGTTCATCTGCACATCTGTAAAATGAGGGAGTTTTCTTTCTCCTTTAGCCACCCTTGTTTATGTAGACTCTGCTCTGTGGGATGGGGCTGCGTTGTTGCTTGGACGTACAGTACCTAATGCTGCGAGGATACGGGAGGTGCTAGTGGAATACGACTCACAGCCCATGGAGTTATTTCCTGTCACTCACACTTTGGTTATTGAGTCATCCCGCTGGTCGCTGGAAGTGTTCAGAATTCCTTGCGTCTGGAGCCCGTGGCCAGATTTGTTACTGAACGTGCCCTCCAGAGTGAAGCCATTGGAAAAGGTCAGCTTTCCCTGAAAGCACAAAATAAAGGCTTATTCTACCATGCTCTCAGTGAGCGGGAGGTTGGAGAAGGGTCCAGTCCCACCCTTGTGAAACCCACAAGCAGGAAGTCTGTTTAAGAAGGTGATTTCCACCAAAAGGGCCATATGTTGACTCATGCATCTGATGAAGCGGGTCTTTGCCCATGAAAGCTTATGCTCCAAAATATCTGTTAATCTATAAGGTGTCACAGGACTTCTTGTTTTTATATGTTGGAAGGAAGACAGGAGAGCTCAGGACCCAAGAGTCAGAAGTCCATTCAACTTGAGTGACATTGTCCATACCAATTGGACTCAGGGTGTGGAAAACCTGTCTGAAATACAAAGTAAGGGACTAATATGACGAGTAGAAATCTAATGTTCGTCATTGCTTCTGTGCCACAAAGGTCTTGGCCTAAGCTTAAAGAGATGGCTCCATCTCTAAGCCAGGGTGAATGCAAAGTTTGGAAGCCTAATTTCTGTTTAGTGCCTCCCCTTTCCTGTAAGGCACCAGCAGGCTTGGCATCATTGGTGCAGAGGTGAGTAGAAGGAGATGCCCATATAAAATGCACCTGGAAAGCTTAAGAATGTAAGACTGGCCATACTGGAACAGACCAAAGGTCCATTTATCCCAGTATCTGGTCTTCTGACAGTGGCCAATGCCAGAGGGAGTGATCAGAACAGGTAATCATCAAGTGATCCCTCTCCCGTCGCCCTTTCCCAGCTGTGACAAACAGTAGCTAGGGACACCATTCCCACCTATCCTGGCTAATAGCCATTTAAATATCTATCCTCCATGAATGTATGTAACTCTTACTAAACCCTGCTGAAGTCCTGGCCTTTTCTACATCCTCTGGCAAAGAGTTCCACAGGTTGACTGTCCTTTGTGTGAAGAAATATTTCCTTCTGATTGTTTTGAACTTCCTACCTATTAATTACATTTGGTGACCCCTGGTTCTTATTTTATGGAAACAAGAATATAACTTTTCCTTATTTGTTTTCTCAACACCAGTCATGATTTTATAGAGCTCTATCATATCCCACTTTATTAACCTCTTTTCTAGGCTACAGAGTCCCAGTCTTTGTAATCTCACCTCCTACGACAGCCATTCCAAGAAAGCTTGCAAGAGAAGGGTCCCTTCTGAGTACTTGTTACTACTAAGGCAAGCCCTGTTCTGAGAAACTAGGCCCCTAGGGTGGCAGATGGGAAGTTCTATGGTGGCCTGATTGCAGCTAGGAGGTTTAATGAGTTTAGAAATTAAACAGTTCAATGTAGCCATCCTGCTTAGCTTGTGAGCCAAAGGTCAAGGCCTGAAGAGGTCTCTCGTCAGTCGTGGTGGTAGATGTGCCCAAGTGCTTTAGCTGAACTTAAGAAAACTCAGCCCTGACACCCTAGTCGTAAGATGCTTAAGCCCCATCAACTTCTTGTAGGCCAGCTGCTAGCCAACACAACAATCCATGTATTGCTGAGCACCACTGTCAAAACAAAAAAGCAGTAAAGTAGCACTTTAAAGACTAACAAAATAATTTATTAGGTGACCACTGTATGGATGGTAAATAAACGTGATACAACCCTTGCTTGACCTAGTAACAAGCTGGAGGCTTCGCAAGTTAAAGGACTGTAGGATAATCACGTTCACTGTGTATTTGTTTGTGCTCAGCAGCAAAATGCTTCAATATATTGATTGAAATGGTCATCCTCGTGTTTTGCAATTAAACCACCCAAGCAAATGGGGCAGCTCACAACTCTGAGCTATTGTTTCAGGCTAGTGTGGACTCAGGTACCAAAGCGGTGTTGTTTTTGCACTGTTTTCTTCTGTAGGGATCTCTAAACCACTAAGAGGCTAAAAGCTTTTTAGAAAGCAGATAGAGCTTGTATCCTGGAAAGCAATGTTTGCACCTGATTCTGCACCTACAGAATCACAGAAAGCATGGGCCTCGCTAACTCTTTGCTGCAAAGTTTCTAGTGTTTCTTATTCAGCTTTAAAAAACAAAAATCAAAAAGGAACAGTAACTATTTACAAGAACAATGGCATGAAATCTGAGGGATAAGAATGCCAGCTTTCTTGAAAGTTAGCATTAATACAGCTGGCGCAAGCAGAGGCAAACGACTTACCTTGCCAACAAAGGTCAGATCCCTAGTGAAGTTGCCTTCATAAACGGAGTCATCTTCTAAGAGGAGAATCCCAGACCCCTTGAGATGTAAGAACAGACAGAGTGCAAAGCAGTGAATGACACACATTGGCTCCACTAAGTTATTGCATTTTACCCAATGCAGGCCATTTATGGAGTGTAGCTGCAGAGATCATTTTGTAAAATCCAGCATGGATGGCCAGCTATAGTAGGACAATCCTACTGGGTAGGTGCTGCATGGGAAAGGAGGTTCCTTGCAAGGAAATCAATGTAATAAGCGTCTTTTGTACAGGAGGACTAGTTAAAGTACATTAGGAGGAGCACTGCGAGCAGATCTAGAGAAGTGGTTGTTCCTCTCTATTTGGCACTGGTGTCCAGTTTTGGGCCCCCAGAATAAAAAGGATGTGGATTTGCTGGAGCTGGTTCAGCCAAGGGCAACAAAAATGATTAAGTGGCTGGAGCACATGACCTATGAGGAGAAGCTGAGGGATTTGGGCTTATTTAGTTTATAGAAGAGAAGACTGAGGGGTGATTTAATAGCAGCCTTCAGCTTCCTGAAGGGGAGCTCTAACGAGGATGGAGAGAAACTGTTCTCAGTGGTGTCAGACAGCAGAACAAGGAGCAAAGGTCTGAAGTTACAGAGGGAGACGTGTAGGTTGTATATTTGGAAAAAACTACTTCACCAGGAGGGTGGTGAAGCACTGGAATGCGTTGCCTAGAGAGGTGGTGAATTCTCCATCCCTTGAGGTTTTTAAGTCCCCGCCCTGGAAAGGTCCTTGCTGGGATGACTTAGTTGGGGTTGATCCTACTTGAAGCAAGGGGCTGGACTACATGACCTCCTGAGGTCCCTTCCAGCTCTATGATTCTATGAAAGACTGATTTCATGTCCCAAGCATCTGACTTAAGCAGCTGGTGGTACAGCAGGAGCCAAAGAACTGCCATATATATCAAGCCAGTAGTTCTTCTAGTGCAATATCCCACCTCTGATTGTAGCCAATCAAGTAGCAAGTCTGATTCTGCTACATACCCCAGTACCCATTAATGAGTGGTGTCAGCATCTACAGACATCAACGGTCACAGTATTCACACATCAGAGAAAGCCAGAAGAAACTCTCGAGGGGCTAAACATAGAACACAGTGCTCAGGGGAAGTTGTTTCCTAATTTCTATCACTATTTATTAGGACCTAGAGCAGAAAAAAAATGACATTGAATATTTTGAGCTGGTTGGACTCTGCCAGCACAACGATTCTTCTCTGGGGAAAAGGCTCTATTTGCAAAGACTTTTGTGGGCAAAGTGACAACAGCTCCTTGGCTACCCAGATGATATGCTCTTGTCAATTTCACTTCTTGCTTCTTCCAGGTCATCACTCAGGAACAAGTTCCCTTTGGGTTCTAAGGGGAAAGGACCATGTTTTTGACCTGATCCTGATTCAGGGTTAAATAGTGGCATGTTAAGAGATTTCCATTTTCTATCCTTCCTAGTGTCTAGTGAAATTTAGTTTTCATGAGCCATGCAAGTGGATAATTCTTTTATTAATGTTACTAAATATTTGGCCTCAATGATCAACCTTGTGGTAACAACTTCCATGGGTTTCCTGTTACTTTGCCTGCACCCTGAGGAGTTTATGGGTCAGTTTGTTACAAACCGGAACAGCAACTAGAATAATACAGTCCAAACTCACAGTTGGGTCCCATAGGCACTGTGCCATAACACAGATATGCAAGTTTCCTTCCAATTTCATAGAGTACCTCTTGTTCTAGATCACGAGTAAGTGGTGATACCCCATATGGTACAGTTCAGGTGCGGGAGACCTAAGGGAGGTGGTGAAAAATTGAACACCTAGGCTGCAGGAGGTTATGGGGAAATCTCATCACATGAAGGGTTCTGGGCTTCCCCTCAAGTTAAGAGATGAGCTTGTAGTAATAAACTAATGCTCAAGTGATACTCCCGCCTATGCACCTGGAAGATTCTTACTTTGATACGAGTGTTCTCATCTTTCCAACACCAATAAGGGGTCCCATGTCCATGGAAAGTTATTTACTCACCACCATTTTATCTGCATGAAATGTTCTTTGGTAGCACGCGCCTGACTGGGTGACCACGATGCCCTGTCCGTGCCGGTGGTCGTCTTGCCATATCCCCATGTACCTCTCCCCTCTAGAACAGAGACAGGAGGCTGCCATACACTGCCACTGGACAACTTTGCACAAGACCATTGAGAACTAAGACAAAGAGACAGCTTCACCCCAGGTGAAAGAAACTGCTTACATCTGCCTGGTGCGAGAGCCTGAGCCTTACACCATAGGCAGCTTCTGAACGACTGCCTGGGTGTGCACCCCAGCTTGCAAAAGTGTGTGAATTAGGGACAGATTTAGCAAGATGGGAAAGGCAAGCTGGGAGGTTCTGGTGACACTACCCAGAGTGGTGCCACTGATCAGGGCTCTGCAACTCATATAGGCAAGGATGTCAGACCTTTTCTACATTTGATGTTACACTGATGGCTGATCTTTGGGCTAATCACATGGATGAAAGCCTTCTACTGCAGATGTAAAATCCCATTTAGCGAGTTAACTGGTTAAACTTAACATTGAGCCGGTTACCCAATTAATCGTGGGGTGGGGAGGCTGCTCCAGCCTGGTTGAGCCAGAGTGGCCCCCTCCACTGTGGGCAGGGACTGATTTGGCCAGGCTGGAGTGCCCCCCACCCCCAAGTCCTGACAGGCCCCAAGGGGCTGGAGCAACACCTGTCCCATGGCCTCCCTTTAGGGGGAGGCTTACCAGTTAACCGTTAGCACCCCTACTTCCTACCTGTAGTACAGTGGGGCTTCCCACTCTTCCAAGCTTCTACTTGACAGCAGAAAAGTAAGACTAAACTGTAGCCAAGATAAGGACTGAGCTTTCACAAGGACATAGATTTCCTGTGATGCAGCCAAAGGGGTTGTCTGTCTCCCATGGTTCTTCCCTTGTAACATATGGTTCAATGGAGAATGGGGCAAAAGCAAGGGTTATCTGTGGGTCAAGGGCATTGGTCATTATTTTGATATCCCCTCCGGCTCAACCGTGCCGAGCCCTAGACAACGTAGAGTTTTTTTAGAGTGCCCTGGAACCAAAAGAGATGACCTGCTTTAAGACTTACGCATGGTAGGAGGCAGCAGGGACCCACTTTAACCTGAAGGAAGTGCGATTGGACAGTAATCACAGTCTAGACCAGGGGTTGGCAACCAAAGGAGCAAGAGACATTTTTTTCTAATTCAGTAAAAAAACTCCATAATTCAAGAGCCTCAGTGCACGTGAGTACAAGATGGTCCTTAATAAATAGTGTCCAACTGTACTTTTTGTAACCTCAATTTTAAGAACACTACATATATTATTAAAAGGGGAGTTATCCAGTGTTTTGAGGTCACATACCGTTGTCTTTTTGAGATATGAGTTGTTCATTGTTGGGCTTTTAGATGTTCTCTGAAATATCAAAAATAATCAGGAGGGTTTTTTTGTTTTTAAACTTTGCAGTTATAGCATCGGGAGCCACAAAGAAGTCCTTAGAGAGCTGCATGTGGCTGCAGAACTGCAGGTTGTAGACCCCTCATCTAGACATGGAATTTTGGCCTCAGTACATTATTCCAAGGCAATCCTGTGGGTCATCTGAAATTTGATGGAACCATTTATCTGCTGGAAAGAGCAGCTCCATCAATATCTAATCACCATGCAAACTTGTGTCAATTTTCATTTTGGAAGTACAGAGAAGGAGATGGTTGGAACTCTATGGTCCATATGAGAATTTTCAGATAAAGTGTATCAGAATTTTGGCTTTAAAAAAAGTGTTTGGGAAACTTTAGTTTCCCAATAGAAATAAAGTAAAAAAATCAGAACATAGCATTCTGATTGAGCCAAAATTATGTTTTGGTGGTTTATTTTTCTGGCATGGAGAATTTCAAAAAGGGTGGGGGGGCTTGTTCCAAATTGGAATGAATCATCAATAACTGTGGGGTCAGCACCCGTTGGTGTCTGATGCCTCTCTCACTATTTCCTTCCATCTTTAAATTTGAATGAATCCCAGTTCTAAAATCCTTTGGGAAACAATATCCAATCTTCTACACAGCTCTAAGATTGTCACAAACTTTGCCCCATCTCAAATTCAAGTTGCATGTGCTTCAGACCGAGGAAGGCTGAAAACCCAGCATGAATGTGAATGTTTGTTGAGCTCCCTTCCTGAACATTACCTGTCCTTGTCATCCCAGACTCCATACCCATTCTTCTTGTCGTTATCCCACTGTCCTGTGTACTTAAATGGATGCTCTCCTGCAGGGTTTTCCAGGATGCCAAATCCTTGACGCAGATTATCACTGAAGTAGCCTTTGTAAACCATCTCATTGCCATACCTGGAGAGAGATTGGATAGCGCCATCTTTACGACAGTCCAACAGGATCTACCTATTTCTCTTGGTGTTACTGTGCCACCAGGAACCTGAAGTCCTCTGGCACTAAGGACAGGCAACATTGCTGCAAGCTTCACCAACAGCATGCTTCAACCCAGTCCTACAAGATACCATTTACAGGGACAAGGCTAGATGGTCTTGGACAACCAGAATCCCCAATCTAAGCTTTGAACTTGGACCCTCCTCTAAGCCAAAGACTAGTTCAGTCCTTGACTTCTTTGGAGACCACCACCAAGGGTGCCAATGTTTGTTACACCACTAGGAACTGGTATTGAACTCACCTTTGCTCACACAGGATCTCAGCCAAGGCAGATGACAGCTACTGGGTCACTCCTGCCCTCAGCTGGATTGGTGCTACCATAAAACCTTGGTAAACTTCTTAATGTTTTGTTTTTACCCAGGCTTCAGGGAATAGGCCAGCCTCTGGTCCTAATTCCACTAGGTTTCCCTCTACCTCTAGAAAGGCAGCAGTTCTGAGAGTCATGGGGCTTTTGAGAAGCTTAAATGAGGTTATGCTCCAAACATGAGAGGCATGAAGCAAGTGTTATATCGGAGTTCCCCTTCTATGGCCTATTTGTTATATAAAACCATTAATTTTTGAACATAGCTAGAGAACTATTGTATATGCCTCAGTCTGGTCCACAATTCAGGTATTTTCTGCAGAACATTAGGTACCTAAACAGCCAGCATTAAAAGAAGAGTCCTATGATTCTGAGCTTTTGCACCCAGTGGCACACTCCCTTATATTGATCGACTCCCCGTTCCCCAGAAGGGGACAAGCACTTGAAGCTTCAGATGCTGGCAAACCCAGAATGCTTTTGGCCAGCTGAGCCACTTGCTATGTGGGGAAGCTTCTTGCTGACTCCCGGAAACATCTTGCACTCTGAAGCAGGGGTTGGTTGCCCCATTCATCCTCCACAACTGGAAGGGTTCAAAGTCATTACAGGACACACAGCTAAGTCACATGGAGTGGGAGTCTGGATTCAGTGGTATTTATGGGTCTGTATGAAATTAACTGTACCAGGATAGGAATAGCTTATTTTCTGTGGCGGGGGAGCGATAGCTCAGTGGTTTGAGCATTGGCCTGCTAAACCTGGGGCTGTGAGTGCAATCCTTGAGGCCATTTAGGGATTTGGGCAAATAGATGTCAGGGATGGTGCTTGGTCCTGCCAAGAGGGCAGGGGACTGGATTAGATGACCTCCCAAGGTCCCTTCCAGTTCTAGGAGATGTGTATCTCCAATTATACCTATTACAGAAGCACCAAGGGGTCCACAGCAAGGATTAGGGCTCCGCTGTTCTAGGAATTGTACACGCAAGAGAAGATGGCCCAGTCCTACTTAGTTAACTTGGGCTGGAAGCTGATTGAGTGGGTTTGTAAGTAACCCCTTGAGAAAGGTCCTGTTTTGGAGCCCTGTGTTAGCTGAACAAGAGGGTGTTGCAGTGCAGAATAGGAGCATTTCTATCGCATGGCTGTGGTCAGTCTGGGTTCTACCCAGCTCCTCTATAGTTTAGACACAACCAACCATGTAGTTCAATATGTTAGGGCCACCATTTTCCTAATGCTACTCTGTGAGAAATAATTATTGTTACCCTCTATTCCAGCCAGACTTGTCAGGATTCCTGGACCATAGCTGGCCTGGAAAGCAGAACCAAGAGCACACTGCACGGACAATGGCCCTGTTCGCTTAGCTCTTTAACGGAACAACGATGGCCCTTCCCTCCTAAGGTGCAGGCATCTCTAACTCCTCCAGACCCCAAAAGGGACAGAAGAAAGCTAGGTGCATCGTTATCCTCAATATTTCAGTGATGCCCACACAGCCCAGGTTAGGAACAAGGCACAGGACAGACAGAGGACGAGACACCAAGATTGTTAAAGGAGGTATCTGGGTGAAACCCCAAAATGCTGGTTCTGCCATGGTGCACAGAGGCTGCAGTTTCCCTGGGCACTATCACCTATATTACAGCTCACAGGCTGGGAAACCCAGACTAGGGCCCTGTGATCCTCCTAAACCCTGGAGATTTTAGGCCTGTGAATCAGGCAGCCACCCCAGCCTGCCTCTCTGGCCCCATGCTGCTGCAGAACAAGGCCACACGGAGCTGGGCAGCAGGAACAGTAGATTCCCCATTCTGCTGCGTTTGGCTCTTCTGTGACCAAGAAGGGAGCCGCCACTCACCAAGCAGCTGGGAATTTGCATCCCCCTCCTCCCGCAAATGCAGTGCTCGGAGCATTACTTACTCACAGATTCCATAGCCTCGCATTTTCCCTTCACACCAGTGGCATTTGTAGCAGTCGTACTTGTCTTCGGAGGCCAGCGGGATCAGGCAGATTCCAAACCTAGAGGACAGACAAGAGTGCAGGGTGGAGTACGGGGCACAGATGGGGCAGAACAAACCCATGAGGAGAATTTTAACCAGGGGGCCCCGTTCATCATTCCTAAACAATCAGCACACACGGAGTCAGAGCCGTCCCTCTTGGTGTCAGCAGATGAGCTGGGTCCAGAGTGAGGATTGAACAAGAAGCAATGGACTTCAACTGCAGCAAGGGAGGTTTAGGTTGGACATTAGGAAAAAGTTCCTCACTGTCAGGGTGGTCAAACACTGGACTAAATTGCCTTGGGAGGTTGTGGACTCTCCATCTCTGGAGATATTTAATAACAGGTTAGACAGATGTCTATCAGGGATGGTCTAGACAGTACTTGGTCCTGCCATGAGGACAGGGGGCCAGACTTGATGACCTCCCAAGGTCCCTTCCAGCCCTAGTATCATGCTTCTCTCCTGGCTCCACTTTGTGTGTGTGAGAGGTTGGGGGATGAGCCTGCTGCCCCCAGCAGGAATGAAGCGACAGTCTGTGGTATTACCCCACTCCAGAATCAGCTCCGTGCATTTACAGCAAAAGAGTCCATTTGATCCGCCCTCCTCCCCCAGCCCCAGCAGAGGTAATGGTACGAGAATGTGCTTTTGCTGGTCAGATCGAGGATGAAATTGTGCAGTGACCCCCTACCCAGGGAAGTCAACAGCCTCACCAGGCCTCTGGGCAGAGAAGAGGGGACTCTGTGCTCTTCAAAGTCCTCTCTTGTTCTAACGCTTGGGAATTCAATCCAAGGCCACCTGCGCCAAAGGAGCGTGCCCATTAGCTACTCATGAGAACGGCCACACTGGGTCAGAGCAAAGGTCTGTCTAGCCCAATGTCCTGTCCTCCAACAGAGGCCAATGCCTGAGGGAATGAAGAGAACAGGAAGTCAAAGTGATCTCTCGCCTGTCATCCAATTACTCACTGTAGTTGGCTCTCATTCTCTTGCACACCAGCTAGCTAATGCCCCTGTAAGAGTACAACTGCGCCTTCATTGCACCTGGAGAGCCCTGAGCAGCAGAAAGAACGTGGCAGAGTTCAGGAACTCAAAAACACTGGTGGGAAGGGCTGCTGCCCTACCTTCTGCCTGGACTAGCAACTCCTCTCAAATCCTGCTGTTCAGCCATCACTAGCTAGACCTAGAGACTAAGACACCTGCACAGAGGGTTGGATGCAAGGCATGAAAATTGTTCCCTTGGCCCTGTGGATTGTGGTGACAGCTCCATGTTTCCCTCCATAGAGGCTGGGCAAGAAAAACCACCTGCTTTCGGGTTCCAGTACCGCTGCTCCTTCCACAGCCAGCTCCCCTCTACGTGGGTTGATAAGCAAGGGGCGCCCGTTCCACATGGCTTACCCGTGTTCCAGGCCCTCTTTGAAATCTCCAGCGTGGTTCCGGCCATCAGGCCACTTCAGCGTCCCCCTGAAAGTCAGAGCAAGAGTCACAATGGGAAGCGGCATGGGAACAGCTGCAAATTTTCCCAACTATGCTTGAGAATGAAGCACATATGATAGCCCAACTTCTAGGCACACCCCACCCCACAGTACAAATGCATGGAGGAATTGTCCTACCCATACCGAGCGTGGGGCCACACAGCACAATTACTTTGAAATAACTATCCCAGCATCTATGCAACTCAGCTGCTATTTTGAAATACTTTCAAACTAGCACTTGGCTTATTTTGAAATTGGTAAGCCTCATTCCAAGAGGAATAGCGCCTATTTTGAAATAGGTACGGTTATAACAGGGATTAGCGCTTATTTCAGACTAAGCCCTAATGCGTCCGACGGCTCTATGTCAAAACAGGCTTTATACATGTATGTTGAAGGAACTAAGTGCTATCTCAAAACTCATTTTTGTGTTTAGCAGTGTTATTTTGAAACAAACTCTTCAGGAATAGCTTCTTTCGAAATAAGGCTGGGGTGCAGACCTAATCTCAGGCCATTGCCACACTAACCCCCTCCTTTTGGAAGGGGTATGGTAATGAGGGATTTCAGCAGATGCTAATGAGGCACTGGCATGAATATGCAGTGCTTCATTAGCATAATGGCAGCTGTGCACGATTCAAAAGTTCCTCTTTCGGAGCACACACACTGCCCGTGTAGATAGGGTCCTTTCCGAAAGGACCCCAGCTACACAGGTGGCGTGCGTTTAGAAAGCAGCACTTTCAAATTGCATGCAGCTGCCATTATGCTAATGAGGTGCTGCATATTCATGGAAGCGCCTCATTAGCATCTTCCAAAATCCCTTATTACCATGCCCCTTCTGAAAGGAGCAGGCTAGTGTGGCACCAGCCCCAGAGAATTAACACTGAGGCATTATAACAGCCACTGGTTCTTTCTGCTTTGGCTGTTCTTATTTGATTCCAAGCAGAGATACACAGATAAGGAAGGGGGTCAAATAAAATTAAGGGGTTGTCTCTTTGGGACGTTGCAAATCTGACCCCCAGCAGTTATGACAAAACTGGTCTTCTGTTATTGTAACCCTTGGTTTCCAAGATATTGTTAGCATGGGGCAGAAGCGAAAGGTTTGGCCAACATATTTATAAAATGGACACTTGTCTGGGAAAAACATTACGATTGGATCAAAAAAAAAAAAAAAACAAAACACACACAACGCTGCAAAATATTTTAAAAAGCTTTTGCAAAATCATTTGCATCAAAATTTGGGCACGTCAAAAGCATTTCAACCTGTTCTAAGTACCGGCCATGGAACCAGATTTATTTCACAGTTCCCATGTGGGCACCTTCCCCTTACAAGGAGTTCCTAAGACTTTGGTGCCTGGCCAAGGCCCCCTAACCCCAATAGGCCCATAATGCGTACACAAAGCCCTTTGAGATTTGTCCACCATATAAATTAACAGCCCACAGTAGATTACTGAGCACTGGGCTGGGACTCAGGAGATCTGGGTTCTGCTACTGGCCTGTGACATGACCTTGGCCAAGTCACTCCATGGTTTATGCCTCAGTTTCTCAAACTGTAAAATGGGAGTAAAAATACAGCCCCTGGTGAAATGTTTTGCAGGCTGAACAGCTCCTAGGATCCCAGGAGCCCATCATACTAGGTTCTGTACAAAGCACAGAACAAAGAGTCCCCAACCCAAGGAGCTGACAACAGATAGAGACAGACAGGGTTTCAGCCCTCTGGGAGGTGGGAGGATCCTACAGACCAGGCTCCATGCAGAGCACAAATGCCTACACTGCAGTTACACAGCAAGCTGGCATGGGCCAGCAGCACATGCCCTCAGCGTCTGTGCCGAAGCGATTCGTTGGTAACACTGAGATAACACTTCTCTTCTGGTGAGACTGAAGGTGCTCTGTCTGACCACGTACAAGCACCAGAAGGGGTCCTGCTCTCAGCTCGGTGCTACTGACACAAGTATCCTGTTAGGTGCAATTGAAGGGGAAACCATCTGCTCTTCCAAAGGTGCCTCATGAACCCAGGCAGAAATTCTCCCTCAGGGATGATTCAGTAATATCCAGGTGTCAGTTTTAACATAGAATCACCCAGCACCTCACTTCATCCACCCTCCTCTGTCACCAACAGTAGTATAGCCTCCATTTTCCAGTTCAACCTTCACTGCATGTGCCAGACAAGGGCTCCTTCTGGCCTGAGAAGCTGTGAATTGCTAGAAGGGCCATGCCTACTACAGGTGGACACAAAATCAGGCCAGTATCTGGAGCTCTTAACAAAATAAGTGCCTTGGAAGAGGAGAAGACATTATCAGCCATTAGCAATTCTCCTCACCGGCCACACCAGGGTGGGCCAGCTCTGGCCAGCACTTAGATTATTTTCTCTATTTGTCAGCAAACCACTCACCTTGACAAGTTCCGCTGAACATTCAAGGCTGTAGCAGCCATCTGTGACTTTATAACAGTGACCTTTTTGATGGGGGAGACTAGGGGAGCAACTTACAAGAGGAAAAACAGGTTGAAACAGCTTTTGCAATCAGGCAGAGCAGGAGCAGCTGCAGAAGAGGCTGCCTTAAATCAATTAAGTGGGCAGCTGCTCCCACTTGAGGCTGCCTTTTAAGAGGGCATGGGGGGAGGGAGGGGGGAAAGAGAGCGAGAGTGGGTGGTTGTGGTTCAGATAAGCAAGGAGGGTATTAGAGAGTGGTGCAGACATTTGATATTAACACCAGAGACAGCAAAGATGATAAGCAGCTCCTGCAGGCTCAGCCAAAGGCTGAGAGGACTAGGTACAGAGCCTGATCAAACTGGGGCTTTTTACCTGTTGCCTTTTGGGCCTTGGAACTAAGGCTCATACCCCAGCAAAGGCAACCAGGTCCAATACTGCAGGACTGTGGCCTGAGCAGAGGACCAGGGACAGAAAATACATGGACTGGGTCTCATCATGTTATACGAGGTTTAAGCACAGCCCCACATAGAGTTTTCCACCAGCCTTGGCCACATCTTTGTTCAACGCACAGCCCTTTATAGCCCAAGCCAGGATCGCTGCTCGTGCCTAGCCAAGAGGGCCAGAAAAAGCCACTCAGCAGGACTGACTGGCACAGCCAGACTGTTATATTGTTTGGAGTTGCCAAGTTTAGGAAGTAATCACTTGAACACAGAGAGCTGCTTTCCTGCTTCTTCCGTCTCACACTAGAATCAACCACTAGTGACGGATGGCAGAACAAGGAGTAAAGGTCTCATGTTACAGTGGGAGAGGTGTAGGCTGGATATTAGGAAAAGCTATTTCACCAGGAGGGTGGTGAAGCACTGGAATGCGTTACCTAGAGAGGTGGTGGAATCTCCATCCCTAGAGGTTTTTAAGTCCCGGCTTGACAAAGTCCTGGCTGGGATGATTTAGTTGGGGTTGATCCTGCTTTAGGCAGGGGGCTGGACTTGATGACCTCCTGAGGTCCCTTCCAGGCCTAGGTTTCTATGATTCTATGAAAACCAACTGGGCTAAGCCCTTAATGCTCTATCTCAGTGACTATGACAACAATCAGATCTATCGCTACAACAACCCAATACACAACACAGATGGAGGGCAGCGGATGTGTCGCTGGCCTGGTCCCAACCAGTCACACTTCAGAAGAGTGATAGGGAGCTTCAAAGTTTACACCCAAAATGGGAAGTGCAAACGGAGGTCCTTACTTGCCATGTGGTTTCCCCCAGAGCCATTCACCTTCGTACACTGCATTCTTGAAGCTGCCCTCCGCTCGGAACGTATGCTTGAAGAAGCGATGGGCGGGGGGCTCACTTCCCTCCCCAGCCTTGCCCCACAGAGGGAAATCTCTCTTCCCATGCAGTGCCTGGCGCACGGCTTGGTCCAGCTTCCACTGCCAGACTGCCTGAGGGCACAAAGGGACCAGAGGATTGAGGCTGGAGGTGGTAAGGGGAAACGGAAAGAACATCTGGCTCATGACCAGCTACATTTCAGGGAAACAGGTGAGCGGCCACCGCCAGGACCTAAATCACTCCTATCTCCCTGGCACGAGATAACCACGTCGGATCACTGCTCCAACAGGAGAAAACCCCTGACAGCTACTCAGTCAGGAGCTCACTTTACAAGTTGAAGGCCTTTCAGCAGAAGGTTCAAGGACCCCACTGGACCAGCCCAATCTGGATTCAGGCAGACCCATGGCCACCTACTACTTCTAATCAGGACATGAGCCAGGAGTGGGTGTCCCAAGGCAGCTTAGGTAGCACCGAAGTGTTTGATACCAAAACGCAAACATGGTTTGGGGCATTTAAAGCTCCAGTTTTGTCTCCTCCTTCCAACAGGCCAGGCAGCCCTGGGGTCCTGCGGAATGAATGAACAGAGCATGTTTCTCGCTTTCACTCACCCTTATCTGAGGCTTTTTGGCAGAGAGGAGGAACTCTTCTTCAGGTGTGACGATACGGAGCGTATGCCTGCTGGCCCAAAGGCAACATTAGGAAGGTGGGGTGAAGGGAGGGTTCTCTCTACAGCAGGGGTGGGCAACCTGAGTCCTGCAGGCTGCATACAGCTCACAGGGGCTCCTCCTACAGCCTGTGGACCTCCTGGTTGTCCCCCTCTTCCCACCGACACCCATCACACACTGGGGCATGACAGCCCCACTCTTCCTAGTACTCCCCCTCCCTCCCAGCACTTTTGGAGCATGTGAATCACTTGAACCACCGTCCACCCCTGATGCACCCCCTCCTTCACAGAGCTGGAAGAGCTGTGAATCAGTGTTTGCGCTAGCCCAGCTCTAGGAGGGAAAGGAGCAGAGATGGACCACAAAGGAGGTCATTTGTGGGGCCCTGAAAGTGTTGGGAGGGTAAGGGGGGATCAGGTTAAGTGCAGGGCTCTGGTGCGCCTGTGCGCACAAGGTGGTGGGTGGAGGAGGTACGGGGCCACGGGGGTAACCCCTGTGGGCTGCTGAGGTGCAGGAGGGCCATTCGTGCAGCCCGCTCACAATTCATGGTTGCCCTTTGCTGCTCTAAGGGCAGCTGGCAGCAAGACCATTGGTTTATGTGCCTAAAAAACCCTCATGCTTCAGGGCATCTGCTGGCCACGTGCAGAGGTCAGAAAGGGATTTCCCCCTCCCCCTCACCCATGTGTACTCTGGGAGGTTCAGCTCCTTCATCCAAAGCACCAGATACAGCCACAGCTGGACATGGGACCTGGGATGGGATGGGCCAGGGCTCTAATATGGAACCAAGTGTTTTCTCTACACTGCTTAACCGGCTGGTTCTTGCTCTCAGGGAGTAAGTGATCACTATATATGGGGCTGGGAAGCAATGGTCCCCCAGGTCAGATCGGCAGTGACTTGGAGGTTGCTTTGTATCTCTCTGCAGCAAGCGATGGCAGCGTGTCACTGGCTGGGATGATCCCTGTGTCTCTCACTCAGTTCTACTAATGTAGGGGCCTCAGGTAGTGGTGCACCTCGGTGTCTCCTATTCTCTGCCTGTGGCATCTGAGGGTCCAGACTCCTGTGGGCTGTGACGCTTTGGTCTCCATCCGGTTGTTGGGTTTGGTGGGAGGATGATGGGTGGCATTGGCGGCAGACAGGAGGTCACACAATAATCTGATACGTTCTTCTAGCCTTCAGCTCTGTGAGCTTATTCAAGAATCAGACACGGCAACCAAGTAATTGTCACTTGGATTCATGGACCAGGAGGGACCATTTTGACCATCTAGTGAAGGGTGGGCAATAATTTTTGGTGGGGGCCACTCCAAGAAGTAGGAAAGTGGTCCAGGGCTGCACACTTCCATAATATGAACGTTGGCTACAGAAGGGAGCTTGGGGCAGAGGTCTGGGGTGCAGGGTCCAGGAGGGGGTTGTGACCTGGGGCAGAGGTTTGGGGTGAAATTTGGTCATCAACTATTCTTAAAATATCCATACAACCAGAGCTACACATGGAAATTGTCTGCAAGCAGATCATGCATATCCCATAGCCAATGCCAACTCAAGCTCACTAAGGCTGGGGAGACTGGTCCCAGAGTGAATGATGGGAAGTATGCAGTGATGAACCTGTTTTCAGAGTAAAAGTATTTGACTTACTTCTCTGGGGCTGATTTTTCAGTGCAGGATCCATCTACCCACACGAGCTTCAGGTCAAAACTCTGGAAGTTGTTCCCCTAAAGAAGCAGAGCAAAAGATGCGCAGCTTGAGAAGAGATGATATTACAGACCCAGATATTAGCACTGAGCTAACAGATGTTTAAACAGGGAATGGGTTTTTGACAATAGAGCTGGATGAAATTGTCTGGCTGATCCCCCCCACCCACTGACCCCACAAGAAAAAGCAAGGCAAATTTGGTAACCCTAAAACACTGAGAATATTTGTTTTGACACAAGATTTTGAAAGTCTGCATGCTTTGTTTCAGCAGTTCCTAAGCCAACTGTTTTGATTTCCCAGTTTTAAATGTAACAAGAGGTTGCTGTGTTAGTCTATACTCCAACCAAACAAAGCAGCAGAAATATAGCTAACAAATGATTTATTCGGTGATGAGCTTTCGTGGGACAGACCCACTTCACGGATCTGATGAAGTGGCTCTGTCCCATGAAAGCTCATAACCGAATAAATCATTCTGTTAGTCTTTAAAGTGCTACATTTCTGCTGCTTTGTTCAGTTTTAAATAGACCGTTGTAACACTTGCTTCACATTTTAAAAATTCAAAACCCTTTAAATCCATAAAAATTCAAACAGTATGCTTCACTCTGACCAACTTTTTTTCCCATGCTAGGATTGCCAGGAACCCCGCACCTCCACCCACAAAACGTTGTTCACACAGCTGTGGTAGCATTTGTCCCATCTCAATATGATTCCAAGCTGCCCCTACATTTCTACCCGCACTGATGTGCGGAGAAGGAAGCCCAGGAAACGCAGAGAGAGGAAATGAATTTAAAAATTACAGTAGTTCTGGCTCAAAGTTTGTTCCACTACTTAAAATTTTCCAGAGACTTTGCTTTGCTTTGGAACATCTCTTTCCCATTCAGAGGCTGTTCAGTCCTAGATCCTGCAATCATACAACCCTAGGCATATGCAGTGGCAGAATGACACTTTAGACCAGGGTCAGCAACCTTTCCGAAGCAGGGCTGTAATGTGACCTTCCGGCCTCTATGCACAGTCCAAGTATGGTTAGAGCCTTTTTTTAAAGTCGCTAACAGTCCTACTCATAACAACTTCATTAGTAAATAAATGAAGGTGCAGAGCTTTATCCTTTCGGTGGTGGCTGGTAGCATTAGCTGGTCTCTAGTTATTCCACAGGCAGCCTGGCTTTGAGCAAGCTCCCAGCTGCCTGGAGGAGCAGGGGCAGGGCTGAGCTCCTGCCTTGCGTGCCAACGAAAAATCAGTTCATGTGCAGTTCTTGGCACCTGTGCTGGGGATGCTGACCCCTGCTTTAGACGAATCTCTTCAGTTCAGGGGCCTCTCTGATGCAGAACAGAAAGCCAAGTACATATCTAACCACGGACGTTAAGTAGCATGGGCTTGTTATGATGGCACAAGTGTGTTAAGGGAAAAAAATATATGCTAGCGCTCTCCTTTTCCCACCCTCCCCAGCTTTCTTCTCTTGATCTACGCTGGGAGTCAAAATATATCTGGAGCTGGAGCATTTCAAACTGCAGCCACAGTACCTGAACTGACATGGTGTTACTTTCAGCAGCTTTGGGCCTTGCGTGAGGACTGCGGTGGCTATTTATCCTTCTCCCAGGACCCACTCACCTGGATCAGCACTAGGATGTCATCAAAGAGCAGAACCCTGTCAGTTCGGCCCACATTGGCCAAGACTGGGAGGTTTTTGCTGTCTTCCAGCAGCCTGCGCTCAGGAACGCAGAGTGAGTCCTGCCGGGATAACCGAGGAAGTATGTAAGAGACAAAGAGCTCGAGGACTTCCAAAGAGAAGCATCAACAGGTTTAAGTACAGGGAATATCACTCTAATCATTGACCCTCAGTGGCTGCTTCTACGCTCGCCCCCTCCTGTCGGACATGGCATGGTAATGAGGCAATTCAAAGCAGGCTAATGAGGTGCTAATGTGCGTATTCAGCACTTCATTAGCATAATGGTGATTACGCGAATTTCGCAGTGCAGACTTCAACGTGCAGATTGACTGAGTAGACGGGGGCAGCTTGGAAATAAGCGCCCCACTCTGACATTCCCTTACGCCTATCTAGTTTTATGGGAGTAGGCGAATGTCACAGTGGGGCGCTTATTTCGAAGCTCCCCCCACCCCCCGTCGACACTGTCAATCTGCAAGCCTATGTCTGCACTTTGTAATTCCAGTGGCTGCCATTATGTTAATGAGGAGCTGAATAGGCACGTTAGCACCTCATCAGCCTGCTTCGAATGGCCTCATTACCATGCCACCTCCATGGAGAACCAGCCAGAAAGATTAGCTGACTGCCAGTGTTAGACAGGTACTGGGAGCAGAGCAGCAAAAGCAGCCAAACACGGGAGTTTCCCCAAACTAAAGCTTCATCCATGCAAGGTTTCCAGAGATGGAGAACCCTTGGAAAACCTCCAATGCCACACAATGGAAGCAGGAGACCTAGACAAGTCTTCACTGGGAGTTTACATTGGTCTTTATCCCCAAGAACATTTGGATTCCATACCCCTGAATGGGGCCTGGTTCTAGAAGGTCTGAACCAGTCTCGCAGCCGGAGAGAAGACAACCATGTAGGAGGAACACAAACTTGGCCTCTCCAGGAAGAGGGACGGGTAGAAGGAAGCAGGTACCACAGGAAGCTTCCCAAACTCCTGCCTAGTTTTGGAACAGACCTGAAGACGTTGCAGTGGAGGTGTTTGGATCAATGTTCTCTCCCTTCTGGTGAGGGCAAGTACGTGTTGGAAGTGCCTTTGAAGATGGCTAAGAAGGCTAATGGCATATTGGGGTGCATTAGGAGGAACATTGTGAGAAGATCGAGAGAAGTGGTTATTCCCCTCTATTCGGCAGTGGTGAGGCCACATCTGGAATATTGCATCCAGTTTTGGCCCACCAATATAAAAAGTATGTGGATGTGCTGGAGCAGATTCAGTAGAGGGCAACAAAAATGATTAAGGGGCCAGAGCACATGACCTAGGAGGAAAGGCTGAGGGATTTAGGCTTATTTAGTTTACAGGAGATTGAGGGGTGATTTAATAGCAGCCTTCAGCTTCCTGAAGGGGAGCTGTAAAGAGGATGGAGAGAAACTGTTCTCAGTGGTGACATATGGCAGAACAAGGAGCAACGGTCTGAAGTTGCAATGGGGGGGCATCTAGGTTGGATATTCGGAAAAACTACTTCACTAGGAGGGTGGTGAAGCTCTTGAACGTGTCACCTAGAGAGGTGGTGGATTCTCCACGCCAGGAAGTTTTCAAGTTCCGACCTGACAAGGTCCTGGCTGGGATGATTTAGTGGGGGTTGATGCTGCTTGAAGCAGGGGGCTGGACTAGATGACCTCCTGAGGTCCCTTCCAGCCCTGTGATTCTATGAGTTACAGCCAGAGCCTACTGCTGCTCCCAGGTACAGTAGCATGGGGCCAAGGAGCCTTTGAGAAACCCTCTTGTAAGCCCCAGAGTGGAGTGAGCAGACAGTTGACCACCCCCAGCTAGAGGATTAGGGAGGCCATGTGTATTGTATAGACCTCAAGATGCCAGCAGGAGCTTGGCCACCCTTTATTTGCACCGTTTACGGAGTAAAGATGCCAAAGCAATAGCAGGCAGCAGGCCCTGCTCAGAGGTCAGTGTGCTGTCCACACCTGGGCAGAACACAGACCTCCTAGCAAGGGAGGGCAGAGGGGAAGTGTACAGGTTGAAAAGGGGGCATTTTGAGATTGGACTGGATAAATTGTGTGGGGGTCAGAGGCAGGAGCGGGGGATGTTACACAGCTGGAGGGAGACTAAGAGATTTGGCTAATCAATTAAGACAACCTGACCCCTCAGTATTTGGGTGGTTTCCTGTCTTTGGGGAAGGGGATGTTGTCTTAGTAAGTGAATCAGTTATGGAACTAAACCTGTGAATGTAAGACCTGTGACTGAGGGCTGAGCTCTCCAGAACGGCAGAGGAGCGCTGGAATGGCCACCCCTTTGGTGAAGGGGGTGCAATAAAGGATTCACTTCATGCAGTTGTGAGTTCTGGAACTTCATTCCAGTTCTCAGTGCCTTAGATGCTCCAGAAAGCCTTAACTACACCATCAATATGAGCACAAAGGATCCCAGACTAGAGGGCTGTTTTTGACTCACTGTGAGTTTGTGTCCCAAAGACTTCCACAGGGCTTTGGTCAGGCAGGCTTCATCCAGGACTTGGCTGATGAAAGACTGTAGCTTGGCGTATTGCTTGGCAGCATTGGTGACGAGTTGTCTCTCAGGGCTCTGTCCACAAGGCACCTTTAGGAACGGTTCAGCTAGAGCTGTACCAGATCTCTCCTTCTCTTCCAACGCCATCCCCCTCCCGCCCACCCCCTGTAGGATCTCCAAAGCAGCTCTGAGTTCATTCGGCTGACCCTTCACACTAGCTTGTGAAGTGCTGATTTAGGAGATGCTTCTGGAGGAGTTCTCTGGCCTGTGGTATGAGGAGGTCAGACTAGATGATTGCAGACATCCCATCTGAGTTTGGAACTAGTACTCTAGTATATAATGGCGGTTCTCAGCCAAGGGTATGTGGACCTCTTCAATAGGGTACATTAACTCAGTGTTTCTCAAACTTTTTTATGAATAAAAAAATTGGACTTATTTTATGTTCATCTCATTTTTGATTTATCAGTTTCACAATCATAGGCAAAATGGCAAGTTTATTGCCTCAAGGCAATTTCTTCCAACCAACCAGTTACGATTCAGTTGTTTAATGTGCTGTAATGGCAGAAAAAAATTTAGTGTGTCCAAAAATTGTAGGAACTGCAGTAACATCACTTTTTTTATTAATTTTATTTTTAAGGGGTACTTTATAAAAAAGGTTGAGGAACACTGGTATGTAACTCCACAGAATTCCTCACCATACACATTTTGAAAGTATTATGACCTCCCCCTCCCTGCCACCATCTGCATCTGAGTTTGGCATCATCGGCAATATTGAAAAAAAGTCTTTAATGGATTTTTTATTGTTTGGTCAAGGGGATGTGATATGCTTGTGTTTGCAGACACTTGGTTGCTTTTTTAAGAGAGAGTCCTTAAAAGGAGTTTTAAAAACCAAACTCTATATTTAGGCTGAGTGAGGTTACGAAAGTCAAGAAAGCTTGTTGGTTGAGGAGAAATAGAAATAAATCAATGGCGTAGGTGTAGAGGAGAAAAGGAAGGGAAAGCACCAAGGAAGAGGAGTTTGTTGTATAAAGAACAGTTTTGTTGAGCTTAAAAGGGAACACAAGGCTAAATAAATAAAAGAGGAGGTTGTGAAAGTAAAGAAAGTTTGTGGGTGAAGGAGAGAATTTAATTTAGCTTTATTCATTTTTCAAACCTCTCTCTCCTTCACTCACAAGTTTTCTTTGCTTTTATTGCCTCCTCTTTTATTTAATTGTCCATTTCATTAGTTGTTCTTTAGGCCCAGCAAAACTATTCTTTTTTACAACAAACTCCCCTCTCTTGGTGCTTTCCCTTCCTTTTATTCTCTAAACTCGCCCCATCTACTTATTTCACTGTCTTTCCCCTTAATCAACAAGCTTTCTTTGTTTTCACAGCCTCCCTCTTTATTCAGCCTAAGCAAAACTTTGGGGTTTTAAAGCTCCTTTCCTTTAAAAAAACAGCCGACTGTGGCCGAACACAGACACCCCACACTCCCCTGTCCAAACACTGGAAAATCCATTAAAAACTTTTTCAGAATGGCTGAGGGTGCCAAACTCAGACACAGCTGGGAATGGGGATGTGGGGATCACTTTCAAAATGTGTATGGTGATGAGTACTATTGAGTTATACACTACTTACCTGTGTACTGGGAGGCAGTATGTCAAGTAGTTAACGCACATTACAGCATAAAGCCTCTAGGATCCAGTCCCATGTCTGTCTTCTCTGCTTATTAGGTGAACTTAATCCAGTCCCTGCATCCCTGTATACCTGTCTGTATTATAACAATACTGTAAGGGCCTCGCATTCATGAACTTAATGTTTGCCAATCCAATTATTCATGAGTGGCTCTGGGATGGAGAGCACCCACGCCCCTTCCCAGGGCCCCAGGCAGGAGCGTCGGTAGCTGATGCTTCCTGGAGGTCCAGGGCCAGGAGCGCCAGTGGATGCGGCCGCTTCCCCGGGGCTCCGAGCCCCCCGCCCCGTTCACAAAAGTCAACATTTGCAAGGGTTCTGAACACGAAACCCTTGTGAACGTTGCGATCCTACTGTATATAAAGACATATATATCTCACAAAGCTGGAAGGGACCTTGAGAGATTAGTGAGTCCGGTTCCCTGCCCTCTCAGCACGACCAAGCACCCTCCCTGACAGATTTTTTTAAAATCTATTTGGCCCAGATCCCTAAATGAGATCTTTCAGGATTGGACTTATATGCCTACCTTTACAAGGCCAATGCTTTACCCGGCAAGCTACACCTCTCCTCTGCACTGCACTGATCTACACCAAGTTAGCAATCAGGCTGGGCAAGGGGTGGCTTTTCCTATGCATTGGCAATTGCAAAATAAAATAAAGTTCAAGATCAGGTAAAACCAAAACTGAAACTGAAATTTTTGGTGCCTCAGAAACCAACGTGATAATGTTCAGTCAGGTCAAAACAAATGGGACATTTTCAAAATGTTTTGATTTTTTTTTCTGGTTCAGCTGAAAATGATTTGGGAAACAACTTTTGCAGGCTGATCACAAGGGCATTTTTTTGATGAACAGACTATTAGCATGTCATAGAATCAGAGAACCACTGAATACTAGGACTGGAAGGGACCTCGAGAGGCCATCAAGTCCAGCCCCCTGCCCCAATGGCAGGACCAAGTACTGTCTAAACCATCCCTGATAGACATCTATCTAATGTCGCGCTGGGAGAAACTTTTGGCAGTGCCTTATGATTTTATAGTAAGAGTTTTAGGACATGTAGGTTAAGGAATCTGCACAAAACCAGCCCCCTGCCACCCTATCTGCCTGTTCCGTACATTTTCCATAGCGCATATGGTGGTTACAGCGCTCACAATATTCCAGAGCTCTGAGTATGGAAAAGCGAGGGCCCGTATGCATACTCTAGTACCTTGCCAATGGCCTCGCCGAGCCTGGTGAGGATGAGGTTATACTGCTGCACATGATCCTGGAGAGGTTTATGAAGCACCGTATACAGGGCCACTGGTACAGATGTTTCAGAGGTGAAGTCTGCCAGGAACTGCTTCAGGGTTGTCTTGTGCGTCTTCCAGAATTCACTGCAAGGTTTCCGATCAACAAGACACCACTTCGTTCCCGGTCATGCGTCTCCCACACTCAGTCTGTGACCTGCTTTTCTTAATGTGGCAGCTGTTCTCCACCACCCACCAGCTCAGCTGGACATACAGTCATACCCCGGCCTGCCAAGAGGGGGAAGTAGGAGGGCACAAAGCAGGCAGTTTTCCTGGGGGTTGTCCCAGTCATTCAAAAGGACCTTACTGGAGAGGTTTGCAACACAGCCGTACCTACAACAAGCTAAACCAGAAGCAAATGCACTAATGTTTCCAAACCACCACAGACTGTGCCGGCTTAGACAGGGATCACAGACACAACACCGGGCTGGGAATGTTGAGTAAATGCGTAACCGCTGAAAATTTTCGCGGTTACTCAGTTACTCGCAGGTGGAGGGAGGTGGCTCCACAGAGCAGGTTCACCTCCCCGCCACCCCACTGGAGCTGGGATGCAGCATTTAAACCACATCCCAGCTACAACAGGCTCCCGCCCCGCCCCTTTCCACAGCAGGGAGTGGGGATGGGCTCCCCACCAGCTTGTTCGGGCAGGGAAGCAGCATTTCAGCTGCCTCCCAGTGCGGATGGGTCCCTGTCGGGTTGGCATTTCCCCTCCTGGTGGCTCTGCAAAGCCTGTCCAAATACGGGAGAGGGAGATATGGGGGGAGGGGCAGCTCCTCCAAGCTGCACCAAGCCCCGGGGAAGCAGCAGCCTCTAGTCCCCGCCCTGGGAGCCTTGGAGATGCGGGGGCTGCAGGCGTTCCCTGCCCAGAGCCCCAGGGAAGCAGTGACCGCGGGCGCTCCTGCTCCCATCCCCAGCTCCTGAGGGCCTAAATACAGGACGTTCGTCCCTTTTAAAAATAAGTAGGGACACATTTTTGGTGTCCCAAATATGGGACCGTCCCGCTCAATACGGAAGGGATGGTCAGCCTAGCAAAGAGACACCATGGGAGTGGGGGTGGGATTGACAAGCCCCACACAAACTGGGACTCAGGCAGCCTTGCCGTTTGAGCCCCAGCTGGCACAGGGTCATCAATTTCAAACTCCCCCCCCCCCCATCCCATCAGTGACTCTGAAAGAGGGGAAATTGACAAAATTTCACGGCACACTTGGACAGTTTTCATGGCACACCGGTGTGCCACGGCACAGCAGTTGTAAACCACTGTCCTAGAGTGATGAGGCTCTGTCTAGTCCAGGGGTGGGGAGATACGGCTTGCAGGGTGGATGCAGCCCACCAAGCCACCTAATCTGGCCCCCATGGCTGCGGAGAGGGGAGAGCTTCTGCTGCAAAATCTCCCAGAGGCAGTGCAGAACCATGTCACAGCTCCCATTGCCTGGTTTCTAGCTGCTGGCTGGCAGGGAAGCCAGCCTGAGGGTGCTGCTGGCCAGATTCTGCTCAAGTAAGTCCCTCCCAGCCACTGCCTGCTTCTGGCACCGTACTCCAAGGCCCTCCCAGACCCTGTACCACCTCCTACATCCCTCCCCCGGCCAGAATCCTCTCCTGCACACCTACCCGCTCCCAGACCCTGCACCTCCTCCCCGCTGCCCCAGGTCACAATGCCCTTCCAGATCCTCCCTCCATAGAAAAGTGCAGCCCTGGACCTCTGACCAAACTCTGAGAGGGGCCCTCTATCAAAAATTATAGCCCACCCCAGCCCAGCCTATCACTCTAGTGCTTCCAGCTCCCACGGGCCAGGTGACTCCCGGAGCTGCTTGAAGACTCTCTCCCTTAACTTTCCCTTGTGCAAACGGGGTTGTTTCCTCAGGCTGTACAGGACAATGGAGGGCCAGAAGACACTCACCTTTTATTCTTGGGCACCTGGTCAAAGCTCTGGACAACAACGCAGTTAGCAAAGGTGATAAAGTACCTGGAGGAAAAGAGAAGGAGAGACCAAGTTTCGGTTTAGTAGCAGGTTTAATAGGTTCTGAGAGAATCTTGGGGCTCCTTTGAAAGCTTATTGTGTCTGTTGCTTCTTTTGAAGGGTGTCAGTGGTGGAGACTAAGCCTCCGGACTATTCCCTGCATGCGGTGTGTGTGTGTCCCCTACACGAAGCTCTCCGATGCCTTGTCTGACTTCCCTTGGGGAGTATAAAGGGACAACATCCTCCCAGTGATTAAAGTGGGTCTCAAGGGACTTTCTTGATTCTCAGGCAACGACAGCCCTGGAGGGATGGTCTGCAAGGACCGAAACCAAGATCTGTGTTCTAAACCTCTGGACTTCTACTTTGGTATGAACATGTCTGTCTCCAACCATTGTGGACACACACACGTGTGTCAAAGTCAGCTCACTTGGCGTAGTAAGCACAGAACCTGGCAGGATGGGGACCAGGATGTGTAGGAGGTTCACTCTGCTAACCCGAGCCCCTGCACCCAGGTGGAGCCAGGTCTACACAGGGAACAAGGTGTGATCCTCATCATTGTGAATTCTGAGGAACAGCAGAGCAACAATTCCTGGATTTTGACAAGGAGTTTATTCCACACCAGACCCCAATCCTGAAAACACTTCTGCACAGGACACGTCTCCTTGACTACTGGAGTTTAGCAGATTCTAATGCTTGTAACATGGCTTTTTTTCCACTTGGTGTCCCAGTGAGGTCTGTGGCTCCCCCTTCTACCTTGGAATCTACACATAAATCCACCCACCCCAACCACAAACACAAACTGTTTGCACATGATTTAGATCGCCACTATCCTCCCCTTTAAGCCCCACTTATTGGGGTACACTGGAAGGCAGGTATTAATCTTAAACTTCTTGGGAGAAAAATCACCGGCACAGCTAGAGAAAGAATAACTACTCCATAGAGCAAGATTTCATCCTGATCCTCTAATCTATAGTTTTGTTCTGGTAATCTGTACAGAATCCTAGAATCCTACGCTTGGAAGCGATCTTAGGAGGTCATCAAGTCCAACCACCTGCCCAAAGCGGGACAAACCCCAACTAAATCATCCCAGCCAGGGCTTGTCAAGCTGGGTTTAAAAACCTTTAGGGATGGAGATTCCACCACCTCTCTAGGTAACGCATTCCAGTGCTTCACCACCCGCCTGGGGAAACAGTTTTTCTTCATATGCAATCTAGACCTTCCCTACTGCAACTTGAGACCATTGCTCCTCATCACTACTGAAAACAGCCTCTCTCCATCCCCTTTAGAGCACCCCTTCAGGAAATCGAAGGCTGCTATCAAATCCCCCTCTCACTCTTCTGCAAACTAAATAAGCCCATATCCCTCAGTCTCTCCTCATAGGTCACGTGCTCCAGCCCCCGCATCATTATGGTTGCCCTCTGATGGACCCTCTCCAATGCATCCACATCCTCTCTATACTGGGGGACCCAGAACTGGACGCAGTGCTCCGATGTGGCCTCACCAGTGCCAAATAAACCACATGACAGACTCTTTCTACTTACTGGATGTAGACGCTGAGAAATAAGTCTGCCCCCCCCAGGATGTAAAGGTCTTGGAGGCAGAGGGACTCGGAGACACTGAAGGTCTGTTTCAGCGTCCGGTGGTTTTCTTCAGTCAGGTTCCAGAGGGCGTGGAAGTGGTCGTTCAATAGCAGCAATAGTTTCAAGTTATCCTTTCCTTTCTGCTCACCAGGCTCTTTGAAAGAGACCAAGAAGAGACGATACTACTGAGCCACAGAGCATAGGAATGGAAGGAACCTCCAGAAGTCTGCTAGCTCTGCCCTGCACTCTCATGAGACTACAAGTAATCTCATGAGAGATGCACCATGAGGGCATGACTTTGGTATTGTATTTCCTCAGTGGCCCCCTGTACAGTGCCTCCAAGATAGGCTACAGAGAGAAGGGCTCATGGCTAGCTCATGTACACACACACACACCCCATCACATCCTCAGCTGCCTGCCTCTATTCTCCCACTGGTAACAACCTGAATCAGCTCCAGTAAGAGCAAGGGAACAACGCTCGGTCTTGGAGAAGAGGTGATACACACCTTTGGTAGCAGGTAGAGGATATGGTAGGGGCCCCCTTGCACTGGGTTAAGTACAGGTTGAACCTCTCTCATCCAGCACCCTTGGGACCTGAGTGGTGCTGAACTAGAGAATTTGCTGGCCCACAGGAGGTCAATATTGCCTAGCACTTCCATGGCTTCCTGACATTTAGGGATAAATTACAGCAAAATAACAGCACAGAATGCTGAGAGCCAGTATTGGTGGCTGCAAACAAACTTGATGGGACCACAGGAAACTTGGCCACACCCATGGTAAGTGGTTGTCTGGCTAGTTAAAATTATGCTGGATTTTCAATGTTGCTTGACGAAAGAGTTCTGGATTAGGGAGGTTCAACCTGGACAGCGTGAACAGCAAGGTATGGCTAAGGCAAGCAGAGCGTAGACACCAGAATACGTACTCTCAACAGCTGCCTGCTCATGCAAGCCTGTAGTGTTCTCTGTAAGCTGAGCACTTGGGCAGCCCCCCAGGCGAGATTCAGGTGCCACCCAGATGATTCACAGAGTGCCCACATCAGGCAGTGTGTTTCTATGGGCGGTGCACATCCGCACATGCCTCGGTGCACATAACAAAATTTATTTCGCCCCCGGATGGCAAAACTTAGAGGGAGCCCTGCAAGCCTCTGCAGGGAATGGCACCTTTCTTGTTGCCTGCCCTCACCAGAGCCTGTGGCAGACACATGATATGTAGCTACCCAGCATGGACGCACTTTGCAGTTCACTGTGGCACACAGCTGCTTATCGCTCTGCACCATTGTGGGTAGAGTATCATGCACAACGAGCCCTAGGGCAGGGATTAAGCTGAACTGGTTTGAGATCCCTCTTCCCTAGGTGAAAACACCTTCCAATGCCCCTTCCCCAGTCAGTTCTGGGCACTCAGACACCTGTTGTCACTGAAACCCGAGAGCAGCCTCTGTTCCATGCTGGGAAGCAGAAACTGACAAGCAGGTGGCCACAGTCTCCTCTGTGGACTTACCCGCCTGGAGCAGAGGCTTGAGAATGACAGTGTCGATACGCGCGAGACACGCCAAGAAGGTTTCTTCTTTCCGTAGCAGCAGCTCCGTCGCTTCAGTGGCACACATGGCCTGGGTGCAAGCAAAATTAAGCTGTTCACTGGAGAGAACCCTATAATGAGTATCACCGCAGGGCCTGCAGGGCCACAAATTGCATCCTCCTTGTGCACGCCCAGGGAGAGACCAAAAGAACTAGACAAGGGCAGCGGGAGGGGACCTGAAGGCACAGAGTGGTGAGGTGACTTGCCCAAGGTCATACAGCAAGGCCTGTGGCAGAGCTTGGAACACAGCAGTTTCCTTCCTCCAAACACTAATTCTTAGACTGCTGTTCTAGTCAATGGACAAGGCTGCCTCTTTCCAGGACCTCAACCAGCAGCAGAGCTTTCACAAAAAGCCTTGAGCTGTTGTAACACTAAATTGAGCCTGCAAGTGCCAGTTGAGTGTTCCTCCAGGAAGTCCATTTATGCCTAATGAAAACGCGGCAAACAAATGGTCGATGCAAACTTCCCCCACCGATAGCCTTGTGCCAATGAGCCTCAACTCACCTCCGCCGGCAGCAAAATGCCTGGTTTGCTGCCACCACACCACCCACCACATCCCCTGCTCTGACCACATCCACCCCTATTCAAGGGAGCAGTCTGATTGCCTCGGCTGCCTTTGGATAGTCCAGCCACATCTAACCCCCCTGCTGTACAGAGGAAAAGTGCAGTACATGACGGAAGTGCTTGTGTAATAAAGCTTGCGCTCCCATGAACAGGCCAGCCAGTGAATTCCTATTGCTTCCTCTTTAGAAAGAGGGACAAAAGTATAAAATCAAGTGGTCCTAGCTAACATTGTGAAGAACCACAACGGAAGGAACCCAAGCAGTGAAGAAAGGCAAACGGATGGTGAATGTGGTTTGGAGGTACCACACATATAAACATGGCCCTGGAACTAAGATTGCAAACAACACATTTCTTGAGGTGCTCTGTGATAGCTGTAAGAACAACGAGAAGTCCTGTGGCACCTTATAGACTAACAGATATTTTGGAACATAAGTTTCCATGGGCAGAGACATGCTTTGTCAGATGCATGAGCAGGGTGGTGATTTCAGAGGGGTATTTAAAGAGTGGGGTCCCAGTAAAAGGGAGGGCCAGAGCTGACAAGGTCTATTCAGTCAAGGTGGAAATGGCCCATTATCAGTAGTATGTATCAAAAGAGGAAAAAGCAACTCAGATCAGATGGGGGGAATGGCCCATTGTCAGAGTATAATGTAGAGATGTTAACACCCAGGGCCGAGAAGCTGCTTTCGTAAGGGGCCAGCCACTCCCAGTCTCTGTTTAACCGTTGGTTGATGTAGTCAAATTTGCAAATAAATTGCAGCTCAGAGATTTCTCTCTCACTCACTTTCCTAAACAAAAGGGTTATGAAACCCAGTAACTATGGAGATTATGCACCCAGGGTGAATGACCTAACAAGCTAGTTCTTGCAAGAACATCAGTAGTTCAAGTGGGACAGGAAATGTCTATGCATGATAATAAAATCAAGACTAGAAAGGAATCTTCACCTTTCTCACCTTTACTTTGTTCCAAGTTCCAAATGGCCCAACTGCTGGGGATGAATGAACCAAAAAGCAGAAGTGAAACAGGTCACAAAGACAGCAAGAAGACTGCGGTCATTGAAACAATTTTGATGTTAGGCACATTTATTCTACTTCCTGGAATACACCACCTCCATGAATTAGGGAAATACGATAATTCCCATTTTACAGATTGGCAAACAGAGAACCTAAGAGAAGGCACAGAGAACCTAAGAGGCAGATATCTAAAGGTACTTGGACACTTCAAAAGCAGGGTCCATCTTTAATTCCCAGCTAAGTGCAACTGTAAATCCCACGAGACACCCGCCATTATCTTTAGGGTCTTCGACACCTTTGAAAAAACCTGGTGTTCACTGACATGGCCAAGAACACAGCCAGTTTTGGTAGAGCACAGCCTTGAACTTAGAGCTCTAAAGCCCAAGCAAGCAACCCAGCCATTGAATCAAAGCACCTGAGTGGTTGTAGAATGAAGAGATTTCCTTAATCAGGGTTAGCATGCCAGCCAGGAGGTGCATAACAGTTTATTCTGCCTTCTAGTTGGGTATGGCTGAAGTAAGCAGTCAGAGATCTACTAGATCCACAGAAAACAGGAAGCTTTACTGGGCTGAAATGGACCATTGCAAAACTGGTGGAAATTTCAGGTTTTTGGTTAAATGGTGCCATTTTGGACAGCTTTTTGTTCTGCACCACTTCCCACACGAAGTTCCCTCCGCTTTCAAATCCCAGACATGCTTCTGATCTATGTTGTTTGCTTCAGAAATACCTTCTTCTGAACCATCAGAGAAAAGGCCACTAGAGGCAGAATGAAGAAGTTTTTAAATCCTGGTACTGCCCCAAAATTCTACACCACACGCTGTATTCAGAAGAGAGCTCCAAAGAAACACTACATTGCTAACAGCTTTTGTAATCAGTTTTTGCTTTCATGAGAACATAAGAATGGCTGTACTGAGTCAGCACAAAGGTCCGTCTAGCCCAGTATCTTGTCTTCTTGACAGCAACAATGCCAGGTGCCCCAGAGGAATGAACAGAACAGATAATCATCAAGTGATCCATCCCCTGTTGCCCTGTCCCAGCTTTTAAGAAACAGAGGCTAGAGACATCATCCTTACACATCCTGGCTAATAGCCATTGATGGATCTAACCTCCATGATCTCATCTAGCTCTTTTTTTGAACCTTGTTATAGTCTTGACCTTCACATCGTCTTCAGGCAAGGAGTTCCACAGGTTAACGGTGCCTTGTGAGAAGAAGTACTTCTTTTTGTTTGTTTTAAACCTGCTACCTATTAATTTCATTTGGTGGCACTAATTCTTGTGCGTTATGGGAACAAGTAAGTACCGCTTCTTTACTCAGTTTCTCCACACCGCTCCTGATTTTCTCATAGCCTCTTTTCTGAGCTGAAAGTCCCAGTCTTTCACTGGAAGGCTCCCAAGTAGCTCTAGGTCTCAAAATTAGTCATGGGTTGATGCCACTTACATAGTAGATATTTCAAGTAGCTTTCGATGCAACATACAGGATATGAGAGCTTGCTATAAAACATGATCTAATGAGGTACATGGGGTAAGGACAGAATTTCACCTGGAGTCCCCAACTCTGTTGGCTCAAGTGGTTTCCCCAGTTATTTAAATAGTGTGTGTACATGGGCGAGGCCAACCACGGGTCCCTGTGTGGGTGCGCTCATGGGAGAGCTAAAAGCAAACTGCAACGTTGCAGTAACTTAGGAGGACTGAACGTCACCAGAGAGCTCCAGCAGTTACACGGCCCCTCTGGGCAGAAGGCTCCCAAGACTCAGTTGTTATCTCCTGGAAGTTTTGTTGAATCCATAATGCTAAAGCAGGCCTGGCATGCCCACCCTGCAGAAGTGTGCACCCGTATTAATTCTGCGCCAATGCTGTGCCAGCCACGGACCACGACATTCCACATCAGAGCTGACAACTTCCCTGCATGTCTGACAGGCGGTGCACATTACCGTGTTCATCTGCATATAACCACGAGCCCTGGCATTAAAAGCTGTGTTGATTTAGCACCGGCTAAAGGAGTCAAACTGGCCACCTTAAAGAAGGAAACCCTCTGCTGATCTGCAGGAGAGCAATAGGGCAAGGTTCCCCTTCGCTGCCTTGTCAGCATGCTTCGAGCCGAGCTTCAGAGGACGGGCCCTGGAAAATGTCCTCTAGGGCAGTGTTCCATGGATGGGTGCCAGTCCCTGAGATCTCCCTGGCAGAGTTTAGGAAGGCAGTGAGCCCGCCCCAGTATAACAAAGGTTAAGGAGCACTGCTCTACTGTGTTGGTGTATTTCAGTTTCTGTGGCCCACAAAGCTGTCACCAAGTAGCTCAAAGCTCGGTGGTAAGTGAGACCTAGAATCCATATCCAAGTCCTCCCTTTAAACTCTCCTCACAAGAGCCAAACATCCATCGGATGGGAGCTGCCTTTAATCCCAGCTAAACAGACGGACGGTCTTTGGTAATCTTCTCCTTTGGGATTTGCACTGCCCCCCCTCTCCCATCCCAGGTTGGGGACTGGCAGCATAGCCAAGTGGTTAGAGCAGTGGGTTACGACTGAGGCAATCCTGCATTCAAACCCCTCCTCACCCAGGGGTCTATCTTTCCCCCCACCACCCACCAAGATGAAGTATAACAGCTATGCTCAAAAACACCTTACAAGAAACAGGACCCTTGGAATGCCTTTAAGACAGAACAAAGTTTCAGACCCAGTAGGAGTAGGGTCATACACATGTATAGAGGCGAGGTGACCCCTCCAGTGGCAGAGATTAGAATTAGGCTGGGCAAACCAGCCAAATAAAATGGTGGCGTGACAGGTGACAATATGATCAGGAAAGGCCTGGTATAGGGGCAGACTAATCTTTCAATGGCCTCACAAATCCATTCTTCCATTTCCTAGATGAGAACATCATGGTTTCATAGCTTTCTTCGGATAAAACTGCTCGTGAAAAAACTTGGTGTTTGCGGTTACACATACGCACCTCTGGCTAAGCCTATGGGAGGCCATACCATCTTTTTGTTGAATATTTCAAGGTACTAACTTATTCAAACACTGAGCTTTGGATTGGTCAAATGCCCAAAGTCAGAGCAGAACCCAAGTCCAACTTGCAGCCCTGTGTCCCACTTCATTTATTTCAAGAAAAGGCCCCTTGCGGTGAGGCATGACTCAATGCCTCCCACAGAAGAGGGCGGGTGAGATCACGGGGGGGCGGGTTACGACATAGATTCCAGAGGAGAGGGTAATGGAAACTTTAATATGGCCTATTAATGCCCGGCAGGAGATGCTGGGTTAAAGCCTAGGCTTGCCTTTCACTCAAGTCCATAACTCACTCAGTTGGCAGTGAAGATGCAGGCTAAATGCTGAAATAAGATGAACTCAGCAGGACCGGGTAAGTATTATTATGGACCCAATGTTAGTTAAGGAGGACTAAAGATCAGGTTGCCAACAGTTTTCATGATCTTGACCTATTGAGTTTCGTATACCTAAGGTATAGCTCAGCAACCGTCAGCGCGGGTGCCAAGGGTGGCAGGCGAGCCAACTTCTATTTGCATGTGAGGCAGGAGCTCAGCCCCACCCTCCTCCTCCATGCAGCCGGGAGCTTGCTCAAAGCCTGTGGCTTAACAAAAGCCCAGCTAGTGCTACCACCCACCTACCACCTAACCAGTAAAGCTCTGACTCTTCATTTATTTATTAATGGAGCTGTTGTAAGTAGGACTATTTATGACTTTAAAAAGTATGACTATAAGACTGTAAGAGGTCACTATAGGACCATGAGAGAGTTCAGAGACGAGCTAGATAAATTCATGGAGGTTAGGGCCATAAAAGGTTCTTAGCTAAGGGGTGGGAATGGTGTCCCTGGCCTCTGTTTGTCAGACACTGGAGATGGATGGCAGGAGACAAATCACTTGATCATTGTCTTTGTCCTCCCCCTCTGGGGCACCTGGCGCTGGCTACTGTCAGCAGACAGGATGCTGGGCTAGATGCACCTTTGGTCTGACCCAGAAATGGTCATTCTTATGTTCACCAGCACGTGGACCGTACAGAGCGGTCAAAAGGACGAATTTCAGCGCTGCGCCTCGGAAAGGTTGCTGACCCCTGGTGCGGACGCCAGTGAGTTTAGCATTGCCCAGAACTGCTCCCAAGAATGGGCAGTACTTTCTGCAGCATCAGAAGCAGTTTCATTTGAAGTCTGGTGCATCAAACCCAGGGGAGAAGTTGGGTTTTCAGATTTCTCGCCCCAACCCCCCATCAGGGAGGGGACAAGAAGAAGCCCAAGACCACTGGTTATTATTGGATCTGACAAAAAGAGTTTTGCAAAACCCAGGTGTTTTCTGTGGCAGCATTCGTGTTATTTGGACAGGCTTCTAAAAACAACCTTGGGAGGCAAAATGATGCCCACGCACTGAGCTACCGCCACCCCCTTTAATACAGGAGTGAAATCCTGGGCCCACTGATGAAGCTCCAGCAGTCTTAAAAGGGAGGAATCCTGGGCCCTGGAGTTTAACGAGGAAGTTACAGATCTCAGAGCTGGGGGAGAAGGTCAAGTGGAATAAGTCAGCAGGACCACAGGGTGCTTAGTCAGTGGTTTCATTCCCAGAGCTCTGCACATGTCATTGACGTGCATGGAGGAAACACAACCTGTCCAAGCTGGCAGCTCTCACTTCGCACAGTGAAGAAAGCCTGAGGTGTCTAATTATGGAGTTAGCGGGTGAAACCCTTCCAGGCAGCATCCAACTCCAGTACACAACTTCTGTGGATTCACTACGGAGCCCGCACACCCAAGTGTGGGTCACAGTTCTATGGAGCAGCACCTAGACCACTTACAGAGAGAAACTGAGTCTCCTCTACAGCATTAGCTGAGAGTTAGGAGGTTTATAGCTCCAACTGTAGAGGTGCCTGCACTAAGCGCCACCTGTTTCAGGTTCAAGTTCACTTGTTGGGGGTTACAACTGCATGGAACATGGATGCTCTCCACGAGCTGGGATGTTGTGGGCAGATTGGAGGAGGGGGAACCAGAATTGCCAAGGGACTGCAGGTAGGAGGGTCAAGATGGTATTTCAAAAACAGGGGACTGTTTTCTTAGCACTCCGTGAGGTACCCATCCGGCTGAGGAGCCAATACTACAGCAGGTGGCGGGTACTGGCCATGAAGCAGGTGAGGACGCCTTATGCTCCCTGCAGTGGTCAGGTTGTTTTGGCTTCCTGGACCCTGGTTCCCCACCCATCTTGCTCCCCCCTCTGCAGGGGAAGGGACCGGGAAGCACTGAAAGGCCCCTGGTCAGGAGGGGTAGAAAGAGATGGATGTGTGATTAGTAGCCCTCTCTTATGCAGGGACCCCTCCTGACTCTGGTCCTAGAGCACACCCTGGTCTGCTTTGCCTGTGTAACTGCCCACAGGCAGACTCAAACGTCAGACCTCTGGAGCTTAGAGCACAAGCCTTTACAGTCTGAGCGAAAAGTCTGGGGTCTCTCAGCTAAGGCTGTGGCAGAGACTCAGGGTCCCTCTGTGTAAGTGGTCTGGGTGCCATTACACAGGCCTGGGACCTACACCCCCTAGGTGTCAGGTATCGGATGGGTAGTCATGTCAGATTGTATCCACAACAACAAGGAGAAATCCCGTGGCATTTTATAGACAAACAGATTTATTGGAGCACAAGCTTTCGTGGCAAAGACCTGCTTCACCCAATGCTCTTAAACATCGCCAGGGATGGAAAATAGCTGTTCCTGGTATCTAACCTAGACCTCCTGCAAACTGAGACCTTGTTCCGCATTCTGCCCTCTATCAGGATGGAGAAGCAGCCCCCCAGGAACCAAGCTTCAGGTAGTTAAAGGATATTGTCAAATTCCTTAGAAGGCTCAAACCAGGTAGGACTTGGACCCATACAGCCCAGCTTCAGATGCTGATGCTTTAACCCTGAGGCCCCCAGCCCTGTGACGGAGGCTTTGCTTACTCCACGACCAGCCTGTGGGGCTTGCTCAGGCTCTCTGACATGCAGTGAGGGAGTGGGGTAGGCACTTCTACCCAGCAGAAACGGGGGGCAGTTCCTCTGATGGCTTATGCCTTACAGGGCACATCTGGGCTTCCAGCTTCAGCCGGAGGGGGACTGACACCCCAAACCCTGTCAGGTGCCTCCCACGGGGCTGAAGCCCCAGCAGACAAGCCCTGGCTCTCGAATATCCAAGGACTGTCAACACATGACCCCCACAACCCCAGAGCATTGCGAGACCCAGCACAAAAATCTGCACCTGGCAAAGCGGGTCTTTGCCCACGAAAGCTTAAGCTCCAGTTAATCCCTAAGGTGCCACAGGACCCGGGCAGGTGAAACCCAGGCACCGAGGGGTCAGTCAAGGAGGGGCTCTTTCTAGCAGTGGGGGGGGGGTGAGTGCTCCTTGGGTGTTGTCTTTCCTCCCCCCTTGTAGACTCCACACCACCCTCCGCAGCAGAGGCGCACAGCAGCTGCTGGGTGGCTGCAGCAGAGACTGGGGAGAGAGGTGGGCAGGGAGGGTGGTCCTGACAGGTGAGACCACGTGCACAAGCCCTGTCTGTTCCCCGAGCTGGCCAGAGCCTCTTCCTGACTCCAGCACAGCCCTACCAGGTCTCTGAGCCCACACACTCCAGTAACCTTCCTGCCCCCCTCCCCCCCATAGCTTGGGGACCTCTGTACTGCATGTACATTGGTTCAGTCATTCGTGAGCTCCGTTCTGCATTACCACCTTGCCCAGCCGTTGTATCCGTGGAAGGCAAGGAAATAACCCGCCTTTGCGTCCGCACCCGCACCCTGCACTTTATTTTTTACTATGTTGAAAGAGAGAATAAAAGGCACCTGGTTTGGATGTCGTACAGGGCAGGCAATTTGCCGTTTAAATGAGGGGCACTCCTTGTAATACAAGACGGCTGGCAACCCAAGCAGCAGCCCATGGGCGCACGGAACCAGGGCCCAGCCTTTGTGCTGAGCAGCAGAAGGAATGGATTCCCGTCCCACCCTCTTCGAGCCAGGCCCACTCCCGACTTGGCCCCTTTACTGCCCTCCCGGGGTAGCCTTTGAAAACAACCCTGCTCTTGAAGACTGGAGAGAGACAGATCCAGTGGCCCTAACCTACAGCAATTAAGTTTGGGCCATGTCCTTCCACAAACAATGTACTTTGGATCAGGCCCGAAATGACTTTTCTCCAGAGAACATGGCCTGAGGCTTAGAGAGAATAAGAGACCACCATGCCCAGGCCAGGGAAACCAGTTCAGAGCAGGTCAGCATGTTCTGCCAGGACAGCTTGTGGAGAACTAAACTCCGGGAGACCAGTCTGGCTGTCCGCAGTCGCTTGGCCACACCCCCCTGCCCCTCACACCACATCTTGCCTTCCCTGATGTCCTTAAAATGGATCCAGGTAAGGTAGGTGCCAACCTTCTGGGCAGCGAATGCCAGATTACTGGACAGGTGCCAGCCATCTGCGGGGCTGTGATCTCTGCCACACCCTGGAATCCACCAGCAGGGGCAGGGGAGAACTACCCAGGCCCTCTCCAGCTCCCCTAGCTGCCCTCTTCTGCAGCTCCAGCTCATACTCAGCTCTTACTCTTACTATTGCAGACTGGGTCAAAACGTGGCTCTCGACCTGCATGCTGCTCTTTCACAGTTAAAGCGCTGGCCACACAGCCCAGCCTAGAATCACAGAACTGGAAGGGATGTCCGGAGGTCATCCAGTCCAGTCCCCTAACCTCATGGAAAGGCCAAGCATCCCCTAGGACCATTACTGACAGAGGTCTATCTAACCTGCTCTTAAACACCTCCAGGGATGAAGACATCCAACCTACAGCCCCCACAACTCCAAATCAAGACCATTACTCTTCATTCTGCCCTCTATGAGGCCCAAGAACCTCCCTCTTTGGAGCCAAGCTTCAGGTTGTTAAAGGCTGCTATCAAATCCCCTCAAAAACAACCCAGGTGAGACTTGAACCCACAATCCCCAGCTCCGGAGGCTGATGCCTTATCCATTAGGCCACTGGGTCTGTAGTACAGTCTTAATTTCCTCCACTACAAGCCTGAGGAAGGAGCTCAGTCTGACAGAGAGTGGGGTAACAACTTCTACCCAGTAGAAGTTGGGGGAGGCCCTCAGGGCTTATGCCTCACAGGGCACACCTGGGCTTGAGACTTCAGCAGCAGGAGGGCTGACACCCCAGACTCTGTCAGGTGCCTTCCACAAGGCTGAAGCCCCAACAGACAAGCCCTGGCTCTCAAATATCTAAGGACTGTTAATCAATTTGGTCACCCCCACAGCTCCAAAGCATTGCGAAAGCTGGCACAAAAATGTCCATGAACCAGTAACCTGGCATCTGTCACCTTTACACCCGTGTGCTTCAAAACCATTCTCATAGTCACCCTCACGACACTTCTCTGAGGCCGGGCCTGTTTTACGGACAGCAAATGCAGGCCTCCAGAATAAGCAGCCTGCCCACGGTCCTGCAGGAAGCCTGCATCCTGCGCTTCAGCCCAAGTCCTAAGCAAGTGTGTTCAGCTGCGGGCAGCCTGTCCTCTGTGATAGGTCAGAGCTGTCCACTTATCACTGATATTGGCCCCTGAGTACAGGACTGTCAGTGCTGGTCCCTGTCTCCTCCAGAGGAGGATGAGGCGACTCACTATTTAGACAGGAACTCATCAGGTGTCTGCCCAGAGCCTAGCACAACAGGCCACTTCATGGCTTGAGGAGGCCGCCAAGAGGTCCTGGACTACAAATAAAGTCAGTGCCACCTCACGAAACATACCAGTGCTTTGAGAGGCGTTTCCGGCTGCTGTTGTTCACCGACAGGAGACCTGCCTTCTGCAACTCTCCAGCAGGGCTTCCAATCCCTGCAGGCTCATTCGGGACCGCCCATGATGAAACTTGCTGGAGAATGACAGCAATTGTGCCATTTGCAGCGTACCCAGCACCCTCCCCAGAGCCTCTCCAGTGTGACTAATAAGCCTGGTATGTGTTTTTGCTCCGCCAGGGAGGCTCCACGCCTGAGCTGAACACAGGGTTCAGAATCTGGCTCTGCCAAGTTCATAATCCCAGGTTAAATCGGTGCCTCCAGCGGGTCTGTCGCGTTGGCTACAGAACCAAGTTCCAACACAAACAAGCTCCGGTCCCTCTGCCTGGAAAAGGTGGCTCCCAATAGATTCTTTCTGCCCCTGTCACCTGGCTCCTAAGAGATCTCAGGCTCCTACTTTACCCTTGTGACATTGCTGAGGTATCTCAGTTCTCTCCAGGTGCTTCTGTAAATTACATTCCCCAGTAACGCCAATATCCACCCAGCTGTCCAATCCTTGCCCTGCCCTCCCCTTGCTCAGAAAGCAGAATGCCCATACACCCAGCCTGTGGCAGACACGCTCAGGAAACGCCCTGGTCTCTACCACCCCAGGCATAATTAAAGGGCTCCCCATGCTCAAAAAGATTTCTACTGCATATCCCCGTGTCTGTTTCACCCCTCCAGATCTGCCTTAAAAACCCCCTCCTGCAATATGGTCCTCTCAGGACAAGAGAGGCCAGCTTCCACGCACACCGGTGGAGAAAAGAACTTACTTTACAGAAGATGTACAATCATGTTTTCCTAGGGCTGCTGCAGCTTCAGTTCCTCTGGGCTTCTGAGCGCTGATTTACTAAGGAGTCACAGCTCACCACACCCACAGCTCCCTTCCTCCCTCCCACAGCAAGTTGCCTATTTTGCTGACAAAGTTCGAGGCCTGTGAACCGGGCAAGAGACACAGGGCCAGAGGCAGAATGACAAAACCCAAATCAATGCAAGCGGGGCATCCGCTGCTCTTTGCCTTTGTTCTCTCGTTGCTTGGAAACAAAAGCCCTGTCTCCCCAGCACAATGGGTCAATTACTGTTATATGTATGGGCATGTAAAATAGGCCTGTGATTTAAAAATCGGGGGACGAATTCCTCTCCTCTATGTTACACCCTCAGCCTTGCCACCTTGAATGGCTCCAAACTATGTAGGGCCCCTTCTTTGGGTGGATTTCTGGGCTTTCCACCGTCTTTTGCATCATTTACCTCGCTCAGCAGTTTTCACACTTGCCTGGCTTCATAAGGACTGCAGGAGAGTCAGCTCAAAGCACTGGAAAATAGTACCTATTTGACACACACTGTGCCCCTAGCACTGCATTTAGTGTGTAGTAAGGTACGTAACAGATGTGCCCTGAGTATCCCACAGTGTGGCACACAAGCACCTTCGTGCTGCCTGTCACAGTGTGCAGCAATCAAAGGGGGTTTTTTAAACCACACCTCCCCTCCCACCTACCAGAGCCCTGGGCCTAAGAGGCCTTTGGATTTTCTAGTCGATTTCCAACAGCATGTTCAGGCTGCAAGCCCGCCTCAGGAGTGCTGCGAAGCAAAACCCCAGGCTCTGACCCCCCAGACGCTTCGATTCACTGGCTGGCCTCCCCAGCTGTAGGATTTCAAGGGACTGTACAGCCACTGGAACTTATTAACACAGGAGATTCAGGGACAGGGCTTTTTCTTTTTTTGTGCTGGTACTATGTACCGGCACCTCGACTGCACCAGTCATGGGATTGGCTTGGGGTGGGAGAGGCGGGGCCCGGCCGAGTACTAGAGCCTCCTTTTTTCTTTTTTAAAAAAAAAAACAAAAAACTGTTCTGATCAGCGCATACCTGATACATAAAAGAGAGTGGAGACAGAGAGCGATTGTTCTATTGGCTTGACTTACCCCAGCTTCCCCGGAACTCCATGTTTTTTTCCTCAGGGCCCAGGCACTATAATTCACCGTCCATTTCTGCAAGGGTGACGTGCAGAGCCTGGGTGTGCAGAAAGCTTTTCCATATAAGGCCTGTGTGTTTATACACCCTGCAGAGAACAATCTTATAAGGCAAGATGGGTCCCTTTTCCTTTCCAATCTACTACAGGTTGAATCTCTCTCGTCCCACAACATCCATAATCCGGCACAATTTTAGTTAGCCAGCTGACCACTTATGAGTGTGCCCAAGTTTCCTCTGGTCCCATACAGTTTGTTTCCAGCCACCAGTCCTGGCTGTCAGTGTTCTGTACTGTTCTTTAGCTGTAATTTAGCCCTAAAGGTCTTCTCAGAGCTCAGGAAGCAGTTGGAGTGTTGATAATGTTGCTAGCCAATATTGACCTTCCATGGCGTGGCAAGTTCTCTTGTTCAGCACCAGAGGATACCGGACTGCAGAGGTTCAACTGGTACGTTCTCAACGATAGCCTCAAATTTAGCCCATAAACTTAAGGCGAGCTGAAGGGGTTTATGATTAAATGCCCAGTTCCATGCCAAAGATTCTAGGTCTTAGTCTTGTCTCTGTCATGCGTTTCCTGTTAAGTGACTTGACCAAGGTTACACTTGTGCCTCAGTTTCCCCCATCTGTAAAATGGGGAGAACAGTTCTTACTAAAAGGTGTGTGAAAAGATTTCATTCCAAGGGGCAATGAGACAGTAAGGCATTGTGGGTAGCATGGCTCTTTTGAAAGGTGAATGTGCTTCTTTTGGCCTTCTCAGGAAGTGCAAGGATGGAGCACTGGAAGCTAATTTTGCCTTGGACCAACTGCTAGAAACTGCTTTTCAAATATGCAGTTGACATACTTGGTGGGGCTTAAGGGGAAGTCACATTCCCTGGTGGTATCCCACCCAGCAGAAGTCATCTTTCTGTGCAGGTGATTGATTTATTTACAGCTTATTTGCATTCCATATTTGGGCTTATTTTGTGCAGGCACCACATCAACATATCTCTCTCAGGTAGGGCTGGGCAAAGATCTGAACTTCCAATGGCACAGCCACCTGGTACTTTTAATGAGAGACTCTCACTATTCTTCGCACAAGCATGGCCCATCCCACCCCGTCCACAGGGGTCCTAGTCTCCATGTCTGTAACAGCAGATGCTAGGAGGACACTGTTTCTCCAGAGCTTCAAGAACTCTGGAATCATCAAGTGCACTAACAAACACATGTGGCCAACCAACTCCTGCATCCTTGTTTGAATTCAGAGACAAACACGACACAACACCAGTTCGCCTGTGGGCCCACACTTCCCAGAACGGCCTTGCTACAGCTGACTTCTGACTTCGCATGGGCAAAGCAAAACTGCGTAACCCTGTCACGGGAGAAGCTGGGGAGCTGGAATCCATAAATATGAAGACCCCCTCCCCCCATGCCTTTCTCCCCTACCTTTATCCCGAGGGCTACGTCTACACGTGCACCCAACTTCGAAATAGCTTATTTCGATGTTGCGACATCGAAATAGGCTATTTCGATGAATAACGTCTACACGTCCTCCAGGGCTGGCAACGTCGATGTTCAACTTCGACGTTGCTCAGCCCAACATCGAAATAGGCACAGCGAGGGAACGTCTACACGGCAAAGTAGCACACATCGAAATAAGGGAGCCAGGCACAGCTGCAGACAGGGTCACGGGGCGGACTCAACAGCAAGTCGCTCCCTTAAAGGGCCCCTCCCAGACACACTTTCATTAAACAGTGCAAGATACACAGAGCCAACAACTAGTTGCAGACCCTGTATATGCAGCATGGATCCCCAGCTGCAGCAGCAGCAGCCAGAAGCCCTGGGCTAAGGGCTGCTGCCCATGGTGACCACAGAGCCCCGCAAGGGCTGGAGAGAGAGTATCTCTCAACCCCCCAGCTGATGGCCGCCATGGAGGACCCCGCTATTTCGATGTTGCGGGACGCGGATCGTCTACACGTCCCTACTTCGATGTTGAACGTCGAAGTAGGGCGCTATTCCCATCCGCTCATGGGGTTAGCGACTTCGACGTCTCGCCGCCTAACGTCGATTTCAACTTCGAAATAGCGCCCAACACGTGTAGACGTGACGGGCGCTATTTCGAAGTTACTGCCGCTACTTCGAAGTAGCGTGCACGTGTAGACGCAGCCCTGAAAGGGTGATAAGGGGCACTTCCCCCAAGGTGTCTCTTGAAATGTTATGCTAAAGAATCTGTTCCACCATGTATTTAGCTGCCACGCTCTGGAGAGGTCTGCTCTGCAATAAGACCCCTAGAATAGCAGAATCTTAGGGCTGGAAGGGACCTCCAGAGGTCATCGAGTCCAGCCCCTGCCCAAAGCAGGATCAATCCTACTAAATCATCCCAGCTGGGACTTTGTCAAGTTGGGACTTAAAAACCTCTAGGGATGGAGATTCTACCACCTCTGTCGGCAACGCATTCCAGTGCTTCACCACCCGCCTGGGGAAATAGGTTTTCCTAATATCCACCCTAGACCTTCCCCACTGTGTCTTGAGACCATCGCTCTTTGTTCTGCCATCTGCCACTACTGAGAACAGCCTCTCTCCCCTCTCTTTAAAATCCCCCTTCAGGAAGTTGAAGGCTGCTATCAAATTGCCCCTCAGTCTTCTCTTCTGTAAACTAAATAAGCCCCAATCCCTCAGCCTCTCCTCACAAGTCATGTGCTCCAGCCCCCGAATCATTTTCACTGCCCTCCACTGGACCCTGTCCAATGCATCCACATCCTTTCTATGCGGGGAGGCCCAGAACTGGATGCAATACTCCAGACGTGGCCTCACCAATGCCGAACAGAGGAGGATAAAAACTTCTCTAGATCAGCTGGAAATGCTTCTTCTAATGCACCCCAAAATGCTGTTAGTCTTCTTGGCTACAAAGGCACCTTGTTGTCTCATATCCAGCCTCTTATCCATTGTAATCCCCAGGTCCTTTTCTGCTGCACTGCTACTTAGCCAGTCCGTCCCCAGTAACAGTGCTTGGGATTCTTCCCTCCCACGTGCAGGACTCTGCACTTCTCCTTGCTCAACCTCGTCAGATATCTTTTGGCCCAAACCTCCAATACATCTAGGTAACTCTGGACCCTTTCCCAACCCTCCAACGTATCAACCTCCCTGCCTGGAGCTGGGCAGGCTTGAGGGCTGTGTCATTGCAGTGTAGACAAAGACATTTGGGAGGAGCTGCAGCCAGAGCTCTGGGACTCACTCAGCTCATGGGACTCTAGAGCCCAGGTTGCACCCTGAGCCTGAGTGCTTCCACCACAAACAGCCCCTTCGCCCAAGTCAGCCGGTGCAGGCTGGCCATGGGCGCCTAACGGCCGCCTAGCCATATCCTCAGAGGAAGAGCTCTCTGTAGCTTGAAAGCTTCTTCTTCTCCCTACCAGAAATGAGCCCAATAAGAAGATATTCCCTCCCGCCTCTGGTGCCTCTAATATCTGGGACAGCGGCACCAGACCGGGAGGGTCAGCGGGCAGGCCACGGAGTTCACACTTCTTGAAAGTGGCTTGGCCTCTCCATTTTTCACCACTGTGACCCTCCCATTCCCTTCCCCTCCTCTCACCCCCAAGGCCCAACTCATCTGGCGGATGGCGTCCCGGCAGTCGTGGAACCACATGTACCGTCCACCTGCCTGGGGTGCAGGGGACCTGACAGCAGTTCTCAGCCCACATCCCTGACTCCCCACCCATGGCAGATGGAGGGTCTGCACCACAGCTCCCCACAGCTGCCCACACGGCTCTTGACAAAGCCGGGCGGTGGCTCCATCTGAGGCCCTGCCCCTTGGCTGGAAACAGGTCAGAGTAGCAGTAGCGTGGGCAGCTGTGGGGAACCAGGGTCCCCCCTCTTGCCTTGGACAGGGAGCCTGGGGGACAGGGATGTGGATGGGGGATGCACTCAGGCCCCTCCTTCTGCACAGGGCAGGGAGAAGGGGGCTCCAGGCCATGAGGATGTGGCCCTGCCACCTCTGATCTGGGACCACCAGCGACGTGAATACAGGTTGGACCTCCCTGGTTCTGCACCCTTGGCACCTGGCTTGTCCCCAGCGAGGGAATTTGCCAGGTCACAGGAGATGTCCTGCTTGTAGCCCCCAGACCACTGCTCCTCCCCACCGCCAGCTCTGATTCCACCTGACCAGGCCCCGACCGCCACCCTGGTTGGGCTGCCCAACACCGGCACGGGGGAGGCTGGCTCCACCCTAGCTGGGCTGCTGGCTGCCAGCCCCCACCTGGAGCCCAACCCCACAGATGTCACTTCAGCATTGACCCTGGACTCTCTGGTCCTGGAACACCCATGTTTCTGCCGGCCGGGAGAGAGCCGGATTTAGAAGGCGCAGCCTTTACTTCATTGTGATGCTCCAAAACAGAAAGAAAACGCGCCCCGCAAAAAAAAAAAATTCAGCAGAATACAGAATTTTCAGCAAAATTCCTGAGCAGCTCATGCATGAAGTTGAAATCTAAGCCAGAAATAGCTCCCCGGCTCCCTGCCTTGACCCTCTCCTGTCCTTCAGCCACAAGAACACCCTTCCTGGATGACTGGCCAGGGCAAAGAGTCACCACCATGACACCATCAACTCCTAAGAACCTCCCACTCATTCTCAGAAGTCCCTTTACTCCCACCGTCCCCCTCTGCCTTCCTCTGACCTGCTGAATTCCTCTACCACTCACACCCCACATACTGCTCTGCCCAGCACCAGGCCATGCTCACAGGGCCATTGCACCGGCCTGTCCTCCAACGCCTTCAGCCACTCTTGGATTTAATTAGACTCTTTACCCCCGAGTCTTTGTGTACTCATATACCCGGGTCCGGTAGTACGCAGGTGTAACGAGCAGTGCCCTTGTCTATGCCCTACTCTGGCTTCTGCCACTAGCCACCGTGGCAAAATCCCTAAATCTCTCAGCCTCTTTTTCCCCCTCCCGGCTTCTCTAGCTAGTTTCCTTTCAGTGTCTGCCCCCCGTGAATCCTCAGGTACAATCTCTACTCTCGGCACCATCAAATCCAAGTAGCTGCCAACCTCCTCTCCTTGCACAGCAGGATGGAAGTGCAGGAGATCAGGGAGCCACCTTGTTCCATGGCTGTTTCCCTGATGGCCTCAGGAGCAGCACAGTTGCATGTGACATCCCCTGACTATCAAAGGGCGTTGCAGGTACCCAGCCGTGTTTCTCGTAAGCTGAGAGCTTGGGCAGGCAGCCAGGAGAGAGTCAAGTGCTTCCCAGCTGATTAGCAGAGTCCCAACAGCTGACAGCCTGCGCGTCTACTGGTGGTGCGCATCCACACATGGCTCAGCAGACATAACAAAATTCATTCTGCACATGAATGGGTAAAAATGAGAGGGAACATTGCCGTCAGCGTGAGAAAGCATCATTTGTACCTGCTGGGTCTCCCAGCCTTCTGAAGCACAAGGCCTAGTAGGCTTTGCTGCCCCCTCAGGAAGGCTGGAGGCAGAGGCTGGTGTGTTAGTCCGTAAAGCATCCCCCTGTGGTGTCCGGCATCTTATCCACTGAGCACAGAATTACCGGGCTTGCCGTTCCCCACACAACAGGCCTCCCCCCGCCTCCATCCACGCATGGAGCCCTGCTTCAAATGCAGAACTCAGACCTGTTGGGGGAGAAAGCAAGGGGAAGCTTATTCATCAAAAAGCAGCTGCATAGGGTAGCCGACTAACACTGGCAGCAAAGGGAAGGTTTGTAGAACACAATCACAACCTAGGCTAGGGTCCAACCTCAGCTAACAATCCACACACCTGTTGAATAAAGTACTGCTTGACCCCCAAGTCCTTCTTTGTGGTACTTTTCAGCCAGGATGGCCAAGCCCCTGTTGTCCTGAGGCCAAACCCACTCATAGCCTGCTTCTGCCTGCAGGGTTCCCAGGCCTCTTTCCCCTTCCCCACAAGCTATACCAGCTCAGAAATTTGGTTTCCTCCCTTCCAAAGTCCGGCTGTTTATCTCTTGCTATTAGCTTTCCTGCTGAAGTTCCCAGGAGCCTATGCTAACAGACTGCTATTGTAGGAGACACTATACACAACATTCCACTGAGGAGGGGAGGGTCTCCCACCTCCTGTCTGGAGAGGGATGCCTCTCCATACAATCCATTTACCTACGAGGCCTTCGGAACCTAATTTCCCACCCACGTCTTTGAAACTTTCCACTCATCCATTTTGCTGACCAATGTGCTGAAAAACCTAAAGGACACTCTTGGGTGAAGTAAAACAAACGTGAGCCTCCCCTTCCCCAGGGATGCCTGTAACTCAGTGGTGGTCTGCACAGGGTCCATAGGGGATCTATGTATTTCCCTTTTTGCTTATCACTGCCCACACAGGGTTGCCAGATTCTTCCAGGTTTTGTCCGGGTGGTTTTTTTTTCCTGCCCGTATTACTGAAGTGACATGCCGGAAAAGCAAGTGCATGTGAGCTGTGTGCTGACTGCACATCACATTGATTGGGAGAGCTGTGTGCACCCTGTCCGTCTTACAGAGGGAATAATGAGTCTCCCCCATAGCCTTAGCTGAGAGCCAGCTGGCTTTTAGCTAGGAACTCATGCACTAAGCTCCAGAGGTCCCAGATTGGGCGCTGCCTGTCCATGGTATACAAGCACAGTTAGCAAAACTACCCAATCCAAGGATAGTGTATGGTTACACTATAATATTGCAGTTTACTGTGAGGAAAGAGGGACACACATGAAGCCCACTCACGAGCTTAGGTCGTTCCTCACTGCTGTAACACATAGGGCTCCCTGTGTCTTTAGCCAGCTGGCATGAAGAGGTCTTCTACAGCTCTGGAAGTAAAGGATGGTCTCTGAGCTCTGGCAGCAGGCAGAGGAACGTCTCATCTGAGTGGCACTACATGGTTATGGTTCCAGAAACAGACATCACCGGCCAGAGCTGAAGGGAGCTGTAAGGCAACTAGCCTGATTTGCATCAATTCAGGATGTGGCTCTACTCCCCGAGAAGGGTTTTCTGTAATGATGGAATTAATTTCCCTCTCCCCAGCTCCTCACCCTTGTCGGGGCTTTGTTAAAGAAGTCGTTTACAGCTGAAGTTCCTCTCTTCTGGAGGACTGTTGCAACACATTCTGCTCTGTCCTGGGGGTGGTGTCAAGGCAGTTGATGTGGAAGTTCTGAGTCAGCACCAGAGGAATGGACAAGATCTGGGCTAGTGACAATACCCAAGAAAGGAAGTACATTGGAGTGCAAGAACTACAGAACAATTGCCCTAACGAGTCATCTAGGCAACGTGCTGATGATGATACTGACTGAGAGACTAAGATCGCAGATAGAACATCTAGCAGATGAGCAAGCACGGTTCAGAAAAGACAGAAGTACCACACAGCAGATATTGGCACTAAGACTGATAGCGGAGAAAGCTCGACAAAAGAACAAAAACGTGTATGCTTGCTTCATTGATTTTCAAAAGACATTTCACAGTATAGATCAGAAAGTGACTTGGGTGGTGTTGGAGTCATATGGAGTGGATAGCAGACTGATATGGTTGTTGAAAGATGTCAATGATAATGAGGAGGCAGCGGTGAGAACACGCGGGGAGTTGGGAAGTTGGTTTAAAACAAGTAGAGGTACGAGACAAGGAGATCCAATATCGCCAATATCTTCATTGCACATCTGGAGAGAGCGATGGACAAGATCAAGGAGGAGGTAGAAGGGATATCTGTACATGAGAAAAGAATTAACAACTTGAGGTTCACGGATGATATAGTTATTGAGGAAGATGAGGAGAAGCTAGCGAAAACGGTGCGGGTGTTAAACGAAGAAGGGAAGTGTTACGGACTGATTATGAACATCGATAAAACAAAAACAATGGTATTTGGAGATAAGGAAATAGGAAGGAAGATCAGTGTTGATGGTATTGAACTAGAAAATGTAGAGAAGTTCACATATCTGAGGAGCAACATAACGTATGGTCTAGACTGTAAGAAGGAAATAGCAACTAGAATAGCGAAAGCAAGAGCGAGTTTGAAGGGGATGGATAAAATCTGGAGAAACAAAGCAATTAGCTTAAGAACAAAGCCGGGGGTCTTGAAAACGTGTGTATTCAGCAGCATGTTGTATGGATATGAGACATGGGTGATAATGGAAGATTTGAAAAGAAGAATATTGACGTTCGAAAGGAGTTGTTATAGAAAGATTCTGAGAATAGGATGGATGCAGAAGGTCACCAATGAGGAATTATATGGGAAGATACAGCTGAAAGAGAACCTGCTGCAGAAGGTTATAAAACGGAAGCTACAGCTATTTGGACGTATTTTCAGAATGAACAATGAACGAAAAATCAAGACCCTGGTATTCGGCATAATGGATGGTTTGAACAGGAGAGGCAGACCCCACAGAGAATGGATAGATGATGTAGTAGCTTGGTGCGGAGCTAGTCTACAGAAACTAAGCCACTCTGCAGTGGATAGGGAAAGGTGAAAGGAAAGAGTGAGAGAGGCGTCCGACACCAACGGGCGCTGAGCCCACGGTTATTGATGATGATGATGAGGATGACCAGAGGAATAGTCTGCAGACAACTCAGGGACAGTGCCCACTCCAGGTACAGGCCAGAACTATCTGTTATTGGAGTTTAGGCTTGTGGGCAAGTTCTTGGTTTCAGGCTTGACCTTTGCTTAAAGACAATGAATCAGTGCTTCAGTTGAAGGCACCGCTGAAGCCTGGAGATATGCAGAACCAGCCTCTGCAGCTCACAAGGTCAATTTGACCCATTCACAAAGTTTCAGATCAGGTCACGAAACTAAAACGCCTTCTCCCCTTACTTCCTCGAAATGATCGTTCCCCTTTAGCAGAAATAGCACAGCATCATCGACCCTTCCCATCAGACCACTTCTGAAGCATATGGGGGAGGGACTGTGTTAGTCAGCTAAATCCAAGTATTTGGGAGGAGAAGGAGAAAAAGGTCATCCCCATGTCAGATTAGGAACCTGCCTGGGTAGCATGACCTGTGCCAGCTCAGTGTGACTCTTCTTGTCCCCCTTGACAGCAAGGTCAGAGATGCAAACTAATGCACATTGGGGTAAAAATCCACGCGATGAGCAATGTTCCCTCTTGACCAGTATTGTGTCTTCTGACAGGGGCCAATGCCCCAGAAAGAGTGAACAAAACAGGAAATCATCAACTGATCCTTCCCCTATAACCCACTCCCTTCCCCTGACAAGTAGAGGCTACGGGCACCATTCCCACCCATCCTGGCTAATAGCCATTAATGGACCTAACGACCATGAACGTATCTAGTTCTTTTTGAACCCTACTGTAGACTTGGTCTTCACAACATCCTCCGGCAAGGAGTTCCCCAGGTTGACAATGCGCTGCCTGAAGAAAAACTTCCTTTTGATTATTTTAAACCTGCCGCTTATTAATTTCATTTGGTGACCCCACGTTCTTGTATTATGGGAAGGAATAAATAACTCTTTGCTCACTTTTACTACACCAGTGAGGGTTTTATATGTCTTAAAGCCTCTGATCCAGTACCAGCTCTGCCCCCAGAAAGACTTTGCAGGTGAAGGCTCATTCCTTGGTTTTTGCCCTTGGCCCATTGAGTCTGATTCCAGCCTTACAAGTTAGCTAGCTCCCTTTACCGTCTGGGAAAGAAGCTATTTCAATAGGAGTAGGACAAGCTACACAGTGAAAATACATAAATTGTAAATACATATCAGATAAAAATGTTATCCCTAATTTGACCATCTGCTTCAAAACAATGGAACCCACAGAACAATGATACCAACTTCCTTCAACATGTTCAACCACTGTAAAAACTGAATAATTATAAATGGAGATACATCTACCTTGTAGAACTGGAGAGGACCTTCAGATGTTATTGAGTCCAGTCCCCTGCTCTCACAGTAGGACCTACCAATATCTCTGGTAACTTTTTTTAAAAAACTCTTTGTGCCACATCCCTAAATGGCCCCTCAAGAATTGAATGAACAGCCCTGGAATTATAGAAGCCAATGCTCAAATCACTGAGCTATCTCTCCCACTGAGAACAGCACACAGGTGACGCGAGAAACCAAACTGCCATTAACATTGCGAAATTCAGGATATACGAAGGCAGCTAATTGCATTTCAGTTTCATTTATTCCAGATGTGGCGATATACCTCAACCACAGACTGCAATTTGGGCTCAATTACTGTTCAACAAATATCTGAATTCCTCCAAGTTACAGAGACATTTCTTTACAAAAACAGGACATCTGCAAATAAGCACTGTTCAGTTTTGGAGCGAAAAGCCAAGACCCAGCATGGTAGTAAAACATTAGTAAAACATTAATGAAATCCAGTACTACCACACATAAAAACTTAAAGGTCATCCTACACAGTGGCACAGAAAATTGCTAAAAAATAATCAAATCATATATGGCTGCTGAGATTTTGATTGTGCCATTTGTTTTTGAAGGGAACTGCACTCAATGACTTCCCAAGGTCCCTTCCAGTTCTGCAATGTGCAATAACTAGGATCAGCTTATCTGGCCATCCTCACAGATGTGAGAGTTTCTCCCATCAACCTCCCTTATGCCTCCCCATAAGAAGGCCTCCCAGGGCAACTGCCAAGCCCTGGCAGGGCAGTTTAAAGGGTGAGGGAGAGCTCAGTAGTTTGAATATTAGCTTGCTAAACTCAGGGTTGTGCGCTCAATCCTTGAGGGTGCCACCTGGGGCAATTAAATTTCTTTTTTTTTAAAAAAGGAGGGAGAGGGAGTTTGGTCCTGCCAAGAGGAGAGGGGACTGGGTTCAATGACTTCCTGAGGTCCCTTCCAGCTCTGTGAGATGTGTATCTCTACAACAACAAAGGGAGCACGGGGAGAGAAGGAGGCCAAGGCACTGTCAAATGACATTGTCACTGACTGTTTCTCCAGGTATTGATTAGCTGCATGGCAATGATTTTACTATCCAAGTAAGTGAATCCACAGACATTTCAAAAGTGTCTCATTGTTTTGCGTCAATCTGGAATGTTGCAGAACGAGGAAATAAAAGATTTTTTGTTTTGCAAAGAACATAAGACTATTTCGGTCAGATGACCACGGTCAGATTAATTCTAAGATTTCTGCAGAAATCAGCGGGACTAATTGCGCCGGGCTTTGCAGGGATGGAGCAGCAGCAATAACCGGAAAGCAGTCTGGTGTTGTGCAGAGAATAATAATAATAATAATAATTAATAAAAGCCATTGCACCTTGTGCTATTTGGACACACAGTTTTACACCAGTAAATGCTTCCTGCAAAATATGGCGAACCAGGTCTAGGCTATATACTAAATAGATGGGTAACACATTAATTTTATTACGTCCAGAGCAACCAATTCCGGGTGTTTTGCAGCACAGCACCATTCCTTCTTCCTGCATACAGGGGTGAGATGGCTATCTCAAGGCTGAATTCATGTCTGTATATGTAATCTCAAAGACGAGTTATGTACCTCCTTCCTGATAATGAAACTGAATTTGCAAAGTGCTGACAGATAACACCTGGCTGGCAAAACTGGGTTACCTTGCAGACATATTCAGCGAAATGAATAAGCAGCAAGAGGCAACACTAACTGGACTGTCCAGCATGAAGGAATTGAGACGTTGAAAAGAAAACTACAACTCCGGAAAGTTCACGCCTTTGGGAGCACAAATGGTATGTCTGTGCTCTTAAATTCCTTCATTAAAGAACAAAGCCTTGACTTTAACGTAATTCAGCTTCAGTTAGCAGCACATCTGTCTGGTCTGCTTAACAAATTGCCTATTGTGAGTTTTGGAAAGCAAGTATTACTAGTATCAGAGAGGTAGCCGTGTTAGTCTGTAGCTTCGAGAACAACAAGAAGTCCTGTGGCTCCAAAATATCTGTTAGTCTATAAGGTGCCACAAGACTTCTTCTTGTTCTCCAAGTATTACAAGTTGCTACACACTGGTGGCCTACAAACCCCTTCAGCGAGAACACAGAAGCTGGACTTCCATTGGATGTTCCATCACAATTGTTAGAAGAACTCACGGACATTTGGTTTGACAGCTCCCTCCAAGCCAGGCTCAAGGAAACGCTGGTGGAGACATTTGGGTGTGACTATTCCATGAATACATCACCGCTTCTTTTGCAGCACAGAAAGCTTTGATTCCCTTGAGTACCACTTCCTTATGCAAAGGTGGATTTTCAACCATGACGTCAATGAAAACTAAGTTTTGAACCAGGAAGAACATTGACCGTGACATGTACATGTACTTGTCAAAGGTACTCCCACACCTTGACAGAATGGTTGATCAGCACCAACAAGTTCTACTCTGAGTAAACTCAAAATAGAAGTTTTTGTTCCTTTTTTGGCCTTTTAAAATACCGTGTGTATATATTCGAACGATTAGAGGTCTGGAGAACATGAGCTATGAGGAAAGATTGAAAGAGTTGGGCTTGTTTAGTTTAGAAAAGAGAAGATTTAGAGGGGATAGTGTTTTTTACAAGAATCTAAAAGAGGAGGAGGAGGAGAAAAGGAGGAGGGAGAAAAATTTTCTCCTTGGCCTTTGAGGATAGGACAAGGAGCAATGGGCTTAAATTGCAGCAAGGGAGATTGAGGTTGGACATTAGGAAAAAACTTCCTAACTGTCAGGGTGGTTAAACACTGGAATAAATTGCCTAGGGAGGCTGTGGAATCTCCATCCCTGGAGATATTTAAGAGCAAGTTAGATAGACACCTGTCAGGGACTGTCTAGATGGTACTTGGTCCTACCATGAGGGGAAGGGACCGGACTTTATGAGTGCTCAAGGTCGCTTCCAGTTCTAGTGTTCTATGATTCTATTTAACCATATAACAATCCATCAAGCACAGCTTTTAAACTATGGCATACGCAAAAAAAAATGTTGTTGTGATGTAGGTGGACCTGGGAGTTTTTGTAGATTTTTTTTTTGAGGGGGGGAAGAAAGGGGTCAAAGAAAAAGGTTGAGAACCCCCATCTAAGAATGCAAAGATAATATCTGAACTGCCTTCCTGTCACTTAAGGCCAGAGGGACCCTTTAAACTATCTCTTCTGACCATAACAGAGACCTAAGAACCTTACCCAGTAATTCTTGCTTCAACCAAGTTCATTGTTTCTGGTTGAATTATGCTACTCCTTTCCCAGATACATTAACCTCTTTCATATCTGGCATTCTATTATCTGGAGTTCTCAGATAACTGGCATTTTAACCATAAGTCAATTTTAGTTACATTTTCCATAAGTACAGTAGAGTGAAAGTAAATACAAATAAAGGCAGCAAATACAGTATACATTTACAGTGTACAATACTACTGTTGTTTGTAAATAAAGTACTCTGCATACATTTTTGTTGGTTTCTTAGTATCTAATTTTGTTTTTCTTTAGTGTAATGAATTGGTAGGTACACTTCTCTGTTATCCAGAATATTTGAATATCTGGCAAACTTCTGGTCCCAGGGTTGCTCGATATGAAAGGGTTTACTGTGAAAAGAAGTCCTGTAACACTTTGGAGACTATTTTATATATGCATAGAGATACACATCTCATAGAGCTGGAAGGGAGCTCAGGAGGTCATTGAATGTGGTCTGTTGCTCGCTCAGCAGGCCCAAGTGCCATCCCTGCTTTTTTTGTTTTAATTTATTTGTCCCAGGCTCCTAAATGGCCCCCTCAAGGGCTGAGCTCAGAACTCTGGGTTTAGGAGGCCAATGTTCAACCCACCAAGCTATCCCTGCCCCACCCCACCAGGTGATGAGCTAGGTAAAACTCACTTCAGAATCCAAGGTTTATCTAGCAGGGATGAAAGGGTGTGGAAAGAAAGAAGAATAAATAAATAAGTAAATAAATAAACCCCTCCCTGCTATATAAACCCTGGATTCTGTTTTTTCTACTCCATTCGTCTGATGAAGTGGGCTTTACCCATAAAAGCTCATGACCTAATCAATTTAGTCTTTAGGGTGTTACAGGACAATGACTGAGAGCTGGGCCACGTCACCCTGGGATAAGTCAATGCTACGTGCATCCATCTGCTCCTGTCCTCCTGCCGGTTTCCACGCCTTTTGTCAGGCAGAACTCAGTAAGTCGCCGACTTGTGCAGGAGCAGATGGCTAGTTATTGGTATGTGTTGAAGGTAGGATAGATGGACTAGTCAGTACATAAGAAACTAGACCAGGGCTTAGGAGATGTGGGATCTGTTCCTGGCTTGGCCCCTGACTTTCCTCTATGACCACTGTGCCTCAGTTTCCCCTCTCACCCCTGCCCCACATCTGCCAACTGGACACAGTGGTTTCCTATTCCCCTGGACCTGTGGCAATAGCAGGCATAGTGACTGGGAGATGCTGCATTTTCATGACACAGTCATATAAGGAACAAGGAAGGCACTGCAAGCCAAGGTGATTTTGAACATGAAATATCAGAGAGGTAGCCGAGTTAGTCTGTATCTTCAAAACCAAGAAGTCCTGTGGCACCTTATAGACTACCAGATATCTTGGAGCATAAGCTTTCATGGGCAAAGACCCACTTCATCCGATGCATCTAACGAAGCAGGTCTTTGCCCACGAAAGCGTATGCTCCAAAACACCTGTTCATGTATAAGGTGCCGCAGGACTTCTTCCTGTTTTTGAATTTGGTAGGACGCTCTCATTTTTCATTTGGCAAATCAAGGCCGCAGCCAGGCTGACAGAGCAGGTTCTATCCCTGACTCCCTGCACTTTCACCTGCCCAGAAAGACAGCAAGCTGAACTCAGAACAACCATCAGCACCACTCGCTCACACGGCGGTATAGAAACCTTTGGAGTGACCCAAACCCTCCATCCTGGGCCAAGCCACTTTGTTTCCCAAAACACCCCCTGAATCTCAGCCTTGCTCAATTTTCTCCTAACCAAGAGTCATGCTGGCTGAAACAGAGCAATACACATTCCTTACCATGCTGCAGGTTGTCAGCTTGACCACAAAGCTCCATGTGAGCAGAGGGAGAAGCTGCCGACGGCAGAAGCAGCCTTGGCTCTTGAGCGACTTTATTTACTAGCTTTACAAAAAAAAAAAAAAAAAACCTACAACCAAGGAAGTCACAGGCCTATCCCAAAGTGCACTGCAAAACATTCCTTGCTAACATAGAAACCGCAGCTGGCAGGCTGCCAGAGCCTGGCTGGACTCCACATTAATATTTAAACAAGCAACTTGACCCGGGAGCTGCTTTTAGGGAACTTAAAAGGGAAGCATATTTATAGGACACAGAAAGTTAGGGGGTTCTATATAAAGAGACAGGGAAGCGTTTCTGAACCCCCAGTTCCTGCTGAGGTGTTATCATATTGCTGTGGATCGTTAGAGAAGGAAACAGTCTCTGCAATAGGCATAGCTTGGATGGATTGTAATTAACAACACTATGTACGATCTCTCTCCATCTCCAGTAGGCACACTCCAGGCTGAATCCGTCACAGAGACATAGCCTGCCTTTGTCTCTTTTGCTGACTTTTAATTCAGGGTTTGCCACTTCTTTGGCCTGCCTAGGGTTGTGGTCACACTGCATGTTTGTTATGACAACTTTTTTGACGTCCCAAAGTCGAAATAAGCAAAATCGAAAGATCGCATTCCCGCAGCCACAGCATTGCGAAACAGAATGTTCACATCCACAGCCGCGGTTCACAGCCACAGCACTGCAAAAGGAGCCCTCACGTAAGCCGCTAATTGCTGTGCTTGGGTCACACACATTTGTTTTCGACCTTGAAGGGGGGGCAGGGATCGCTGAAAATCATTCGCAGAGCTGGAGTTGTTATTTTGAGGAGAAAGCCCTTTGTTCTCAACTTTCCATGCATGGCAGTTTGAAAGCGCAACATATTTTCTGGAAAAAAAGTTTGTTTATTTGTTTATTTTGTTTTTTCTGACCCACCTGCCCCACAAGCGTAGACAAGCCCTCGTTGGCCTCTGCATCCAGTACCTGATCCTTATGCCTTCATTCTCATGGCATCCAGGATAGAGAAAGAAAGCAATGCTGGTACCCCTTCCACTCTGATGGGAAATAGAAGCACAAACAGGTTTGCTTCACCTGCCCATTTAGCCAGGCTGGGCAGAATTTATTATTTCAGTGAATATCATTGTTTGAAAAAAATTCTTCAGATCATCTACTGTTCCAAAATTTCACAGTTGCAAGATATGAAGAGGAGGGAACCCCCAAAGTTGACCTATGAGGAGAGGCTGAGGGATTTGGGCTTATTTATTTTGCAGAAGAGAAGGCTGAGGTGTGATTTAATAGCAGCCTTCAACTTCCTGAAGGGGAGCTCTAAAAAGGAGGGTGAGAAACTGTTCTCAGTGGTGTCAGATGGCAGAACAAGGAGCAATGGTCTGAAGTTACAGAAGGAGAGCAGCAGGTTGGATGTTAGGAAAAACTATTTCTCCAGGAGGGTGGTGAAGCACTGGAATGCGTTACCTAGAGAAGTGGTAGATTCTTCATCCCTAGAGGTTTTTAAGTTCCGGCTTGACAAAGTCCTGGCTGGGATGATTTAGCTTGAAGCTGGGGGCTGGACTAGATGACCTCCTAAGGTCCCTTCCAGCCCTGTGATTCTTTGAAAGTTGCAGCCATGAAAAAAGACTGAAATATGCTTTTTTGTGGCGTTTGACCCCAAAAGTACACATTGCTTCCCCAAATGGCGATCGTGGCTGGTCTTCCTTGTAAGCTGAGCACTTGGATGGCCGACTGGGAGAGGTTCAGCTACTGCCCAGCTTATTATCAGAGTTCCCACAATCAGCTGCATGTGTTTCTATTGGTGGTGCACTTCAGCAGATGTCTCAGTGCACATACAATTTATTCTGCACATGGATGGAAAGAATTAGAGGGAGCATTGGTCCTGGTCAAAAAGGGCCTTCTGAAGCTGAGAGACTACAGTGTTGCCATCTTTACTTCTGCACTGTCTCCAGACTAACACAGCTACCCCTCTGATACAGTGGAACTGACATTTGTCAATAGCAATAGGATCGTTCCAAAACAATCCGCAGCAAGGGAGGGACTTGATTCTGGACCCAAGTTCCTCATTTTCTGTTGATAGCATCTCAGTCACTGCTTAATCCTTATGCGAGAGGATGGGCGGTGTTACATGACTCGGGAAAACAATCCCCCTGAATTAACCTGGTAGAATGTGCTTTATCATCAGCCTTTTGCATCCTGCTGTTTTGGAATTTCTTTTGGAAGCTTTGAATGGAAAATGCTGATTCCATTGCTGTCGCTGGAAAACACGGTTACTGGGAACATCGTGGGTCCAGGAGGAAATTTCTCAACAAAAGGGAGATGGAACGGGGGAGGGAACTTATGAACATGTGGGGTTCCCAGCCCACATCTGTCCCTGCTCACAGCAGAATTTCTCACCTCCTGTCACTGAGTCAGGAGGTGAAGGGGGTTCCAGACACTGGAAAAAGCCTGGGTGACTGGGCTATTAACCATTGTAAGGTGCAGCCTTTCCCCTCTCCTCCTCTGTTAAAAGTTTTGAAAGGTCTTATTGTTTCTGCTTTAGAACAAAGCCAAATGTATCAGGAAATGTCATTGTTGTTTTCCTGCCAGTCTTAATTTTAACAATTTACTGTTAACAAACAGTGGCGTCGGTTTCATCTGACTAATGGCTTGGGCAATGTACTAACTCAGCAAGTTTCCCCTGCTAAAATCAGCAGCTGCTCGGCTTCCTGCAGTACCCAGGAGATCCCTGGAGATCAAAAGTCCAAGTCTTCTCTTGAATCATAAGGATCACCTACGCGGGGAAGTTTCCCAGCTGAATTATACTGCTGTAATTTTACTGGCATGCAGTCCCCTGTGCCTCTTTATTTTCAGTCCATTCCATGTGATGAAGCGGGTTTTGCCCAGAAAAGCTTATGCTCTCATAAATCTGATAGTCTCAAAGCTTCTGCAGGACTCCTCATTATTTTTATGGATACGGACTAACACAGCTACCCCTCTGAGATTTACCGGAATTATTGTCTTTTTCCAGCTTAGTTCCAACCCCTTTTGTCAGGGCACCAACTTGAGATCATATAAGACCTGATAGCATGTGGTTGTAAAGTCTTTGGGGTCGAAAGAAGCTATATAAATGCAACACATTCAAAACTCCTCCCTGGAACAATTGACTCTGCCAGTATTAACTAGCTACAGGTTGAACCTCTCTAATCTGGAACTGCCTCAACTGTCAGGATCCATAAACCGGCATGATTGTAGTTAGCTGAACGACCACTTATCATGGGTGTGGCCAAGTTTCCTGTAGTCCCATAAAGTTTGTTTACAGCTGCCTGTCCTGGCTCTCAGTGTTCTGTGCTGTTATTTAGCTGGATTTAACGCTACATGTCTTCTAAGAGCCCAGTAAACAGTGGAAGTGTTGGTGATGTGCTAGACATTATCAACCACCCATGGTCTGGAAAATTTTCTTGTTCAGCCCCCCGTCAGGTCCTGAAGATTCCAGACAAGAGAGGTTCAACCTTTACAATCCTGATTACACACAGCTTGGCTTGCTGACCTTCTGGGTAGGAAAGAGGCAGATCTATCGGTCAGTCCAGGAGAAAACAAGACAAGGGAGCAGGAATCAGTCATCAGCTGTACAGAAACAGGAGGCTAATAGGTAAATAGTTTTCCTCTCTGGAGAGTGGGATCTGATCTCCGGTCACCACCGTGCTGGCCACATCAGAACAGAGAGCACCACCACCCCTCAGCCCAAAGCATCCTGTAAGTGACACCGATTTGATTAATTAATGACTCCTCAGGGCTGGCTCTGCGGCTGCTGGTCTGGAAAGCCAGGCTGCCTGGAGAGCAGGCAGCGGCTTCTGGCAGATGCAGAGGGTGCTGTTGGCTATCAATCACCCCTCCTGCTTGGGCTCCAGTACAGCGAGCCAGCCAGAGACGCGCACAGAGGAAATAAGATGGCGTGGGATCAGCATCGCCTCTGCTGGCAAAGGGGCTCTGCCTTCCTGCTGTCTTACTCCAAAGCTGCTATGAGCCAGTTAATAGAGGTAAGAAAGAAACCTTCTCCACTTGGATGGGGTGTGGGAGGCGGGGACCAGAGGGTATCTGGTGGTGAAGTCTGGAGGTTGCACTGTTCTTGTTTTCTTTGCGTGTTACCCAGGGAGGACCAAGGTGGAGAATTTAAGGTAGCTCAGTGGAGTTAGAGCTTGTTGCATCTGGCAGGCCTGTGTCAGAGGAATGGCACTTGTGGACTCCTGTCCATTTAAGGTGGTGAGGAGTCAGTTAAAGGCAGGCAGGCAGGAGTTACCAGCAGCTTTGCCATGGTTAATGGCTGTGGCAGACGGTCTTGGTTATGTCCTACTTCCCTTAGTCCCACTTGTGCACCCAAAGTTATGCTGCTAAGAGAATTTTTCCAGACTCATCTTTCTCTCCTGGCTTCCTCTCCTTCTCCCTCCCCTCAGTCCCCTGCACAATTTCACTCTCCCTACATCCCTCTGCACTGGTCCCAGCCAACCCCTCCTTCTAGCCCTTCCCTCTGTGCCAGTCACTCTACTCTAGAATTGTCCCTCCTCCTTCTCTTGGGCCCTCTGAACCCTTCACAATTCATTGCCCATGTCATTTGCGTCTCTGCGCTGCGTGTGTGTGTGTGTGTGTGTGTGTGTGTGTAATGTCCCCACCCCAGCGCCTCTCAAGCTCTGACAACAGCCTTTGGCTCTCTGATACCCCTGCTGCTTGGACACCCTTCTGCATTCAGCTCTGGTAGCTCTCGGCAACTCCTGTGGACCAGATATTCCCCTGGGCAGACAACCCTCTGAGCTCCCCGTGGAAAACTCCTCCTCCTCCTATTGATCTGAAGAAGTGGGTCTGTCCCACGAAAGCTCATCCCCTCATAAAGCATTTTGTTAGTCTTGAAAGTGCTACATTTCTGCTGGTTCGTCTTGTTGGAAGACAGACTAACATTCCTCACTAACGCTCCCCACCCCAGTCCAAGTGGAGGAGGTCTCTCTCTTACCTCTATTATTACCTCTTGGTCACTGCTCCTCCTCCTCTGTGTCACCGGAAAAACAGCTGGAGAAGGAGAAGCACAGGCTGGGGAGAGGCCATGGCTCATCACTACAAAGGGAAATCAGAGTCCATCACTTACCATTATCTGGGAACAGAGTGTCCTCCTGCACGAAAGGACAACCCAGAAATGAGGGCTGTAGTAAGACGAGGGCCTGAACCATAAGCCTGTCCGTGCAGGGACGTGATTAAAAAGGATATTGAAGTAAAAATCAAGATTAAGCAGGTTAGCAGGAACTCACCCATTAACACTCTCAGGAGTTAAGTGCAGCGTGCAAGGGTGCTCCTGCAATTGGTCTGGCAGGCGGACAATAGCAGCAGACCCTGGGGGGACAAATTCAGATTTTGCAAGAGGAGGTAAGCGCCCCCTCTCCCATCTCAGGGTAGGCTACACAGCAGAGTGATTTCGAAATTACAGACTTTATTTTGAAATAACTACCCTAAGCTAGAATACTTCAAAATAAACGTGAAATAGCAGTTGGCTTCTTTTGAAATTGGTGACCCTCATTCTTCGAGGAATAGCGCCTATTTCAAAGCTGCTGTTTCGAATTTCTGAAAGCCCAGCTTTGCTGGACAAGGTACATCATACGAATGGAGGCGGCAAGAATCCCTAAGCAACTCCTCTACGGGGAACTCTCCCAGGGCAAAAGAAATCAAGGCAGGCCTCGCAAGAGGTATAAAGACTGTGTGAAGGCCAACATTGCTCGTGCTGGTTTAAAACCAGATCAGCTAGAGCAGCATGCAAAAGACCAAACAGGCTGGTGTGCTCTCATATGACACGTGTATGACAACTTTGAAGAGCAGTGATGCGTGAGCCTCATTGATGCTCATGAGAGGAAGAAAGCAACAGCAGCAGCCGCACCAACAGAGCCAGGACAATTCCCTTGACCCCACTGTGAACACCCAGGCTGTTCAATGCCTGGACTCCTCAGCCACATGCGAGTCCACAACTGATGAGCCTGTGCAAGCTCAAGGCGTCATTGTAGGACACGATGGACTACCTATGATAAGATTTTGAATTAGTGGCCGTGTAGACAGGGAATAGCGCCTACATCAAAATAAGCCATAGTGCGTCAAAATAAGCTATAGTGCGTATTTCAAAATTGGCTTTATGTCTGTGGCCATATTCGCCCCTCCTTTCGGAAGGGCTATGGTAATATGGCACGTTGGAGTATGCTAATGAGGTGCTGTCATGAATATGCAACACCTCATTAGCATAATGGCAGACTCACCATAGCCCTTCCGAAAGGAGGAGCTAGTGTGGCCACGGCCTATGGGTGTAGATGCTGCAATTTGAAATAGTGAAGTGCTCTTTCAAAATGCGTTTTTCTGTGTGGCAGTGTTACTTCGAAATAAGCCTTAGCCTCATTCTCCCATTGCTAAAGGTTGCTTTATTACTGGTGGGTGCAAAACAGGCCAACCCCTAAGTGCTGTTACTGTAAATGACTCACTGGGCCTTTAATGGTGCAATATAGTCTTTTTAAATACTAGACCTGGAAGGGACCCCACGAGGTCATCAAGTCCAGTCCCCTGCTCTCATGGCAGGACCAAGTACCATCTAGACCATCCCTGACAGAAATGCAAAGAGAAGGGACTTAGCACCCTTAATTCATGCTGAACTGAGCTGTGCTAACACACACAGAAGAGATGATGAAGCAGCAAAACATTTCAGTGAATTTGAACAAGGTCCTTGTAAAAACAGTAGAAGGATGGTCCAGTGGTTAGTGAGCAGCTTTGGGGTTTTAGAGACCTCAGTTCAAGTTCATCCTCACTAATGAAAAGTCACTTAGCTTTTCTAGGGCAGAGCCCCTTGTCTTGTGGGGGAAACAGCACAGCCCTGCTCCCATGGATGTCGCAAGCAGTTGAAAAGCCCTCAGATACTATAATAGAGGGGGGCAGACAGACACTGCACTGGACAGAAAGACTGTCTTACAGCACACAAGAGAGGGAACCGGTATCACTTTGGTGGATGAAAGGCTGGATATGAGTAAACAGTGTGCCCTTGTAGCCAAGAAGGCTAACGGCATACTAGGGTGCATTAGGAGGAGAATTTCAAGCAGATCTAGAGTAGTTATTCCCCTCTATTTGGCACTGGTGAGGCCACATCTTGAATATTGTATCTGGTTTTGGGCCCTCCAGTATAAAAAGGATGCAGATTTGCTGGAGCAGGTTCAGTGGGGGGCAACAAAAATGATTAAGGGGCTGGAGCACATGACCTATGAGGAGAGGCTGAGGGATTTGGGCTTATTTAGTTTACAGAAGAGAAGACTGAGAGGTTATTTGATTGCAGCCTTCAACTTCCTGAAGGGGAGCTCTAAAGAGGAGGGTGAGAAGCTGTTCTCAGTCGTGTCAGATGGCAGAACAAGGAGCAATGGTCTGAAGTTGAAGAGGGAGAGGTGTTGGTTAGATATAAGGAGAAACTACTTTACCAGCAAGGCGGTGAAGCACTGGAATACGTTGCCTAGAAAGATGGTGGATTCTCCATCCCTCGAGGTTTTAAGTCCTGGCTTGACAAGGTCCTGGCTGGGATGACTTAGTGGGGGCTGATCCTGCTTGAAGCAGAGGACTGGACTAGATGACCTCCTGAGGTCCCTTCCAGCCCTAGGATTCTGTGAAATGACTGAGAGTAACAGATCTTTTCCTAGAGCCAGGAGAGGCGCTAGTCCAGCTGCAAGGAGTCAGCGTCCATTACGCCCAACCTATTGAAACCCCCTTGTGCAGCTAGTCCTCATCCCTAACCTCCTGCCACCAAGGCTGCACCAGTGACCGTCAGCTGAGAACTCCAGCAGCAAGAGGGCAGCAGCCCACGCCCCGGTGCTTTGCCTTCCGGAGAAGAGAGCAGCGGGCATGGCCGAGATGGCATGCTTACCTCAGAATTGGGCAGGGCAGGCACCTCTCACAATCACCTCAGGTTTCTGAGCCTCCTCTCAGACATCATCATCAATGGAGTTAGTTCACATTTGTACCAGGCCCGTGGCTGCTCCGGGGCATTGTAGGACCACGGGTACCTCTGGAAAAGTGAATACCGGGACAGAAGAATTATCGAACTTGATTCAGAGAAACACGGAGAAGTCTCTGTCCTTACCAGACCTTCTTATTGCTACAAACTGAGCCTGCCCAAAAGCCACTAGCATCAGCCTGAGTTTCCCTGGTGTCACATTTTGCCAGCTGTCACATCGCTGATTTGCACGTTCACCCTCTGCATCCCACCCCAGCTCTTTTCCCACCCTGTTATACTTCTTACCCGGCCTTCCTCTTCTGCTAAGGTCTCTCCGACTTGCTCTGAGGGCTGGTCTTCTTACCCATCGAAGAAGCACAGTGAAAACAGCAAATGGCCCGAGAAATAGATGTCCTGCCTCCGCACCATTTTGTGGATGTGTCCCACCATTTTAGGGAAAAGTTCGGCTCTATTGGCCCAATGACTGGCTCGAAGAGTTTGGACAGCAGGTTTAGCTCAATCCTAATGGAAAGAAACCACAAGAAAGACCTAATTAAAACACCCTGAGCTGGGTGGAGGTGCTGAGTCTCACCAGAGAGAGAGAAGGTTTGCCACCCGCTTGGCATTCAAGGTACGGCACAGTCAGTTCAGCCCCACTTAAAGTGTCTACTTGGGGTGGGTTTGAGGAGCATCGTGGCATTCTTGTGTGAACTCTTGCAAATTTAAAATCACATCCCCAGATCCAATGGGATTTAGGCTCCTCCATCTCCATTTTAGGCCTCACAATCCAAAAATTCCCTTCTCAGCTGCTGCTAATTCTGTAGAAGCTTAAACTCACTCAGCACCTACATTTTTGCTGTGAAAGGTTCCCCTCAGCTTAAGGGGCTCTCTCTGCCCATGCAAACTTCTGCCTGGCTCACCATGAAGCCCCAGCACAAACCAGGGAAGTGGCATTCCTTGGCCTACTTTTCACGGGGAGAGGGGAGGAGAGAAGACTGGACCAGGAAACCACCGTCTCTCAACACAGCGCTCGAACCACTCAACAATGGAGTGAGTCTCATGCTGTGTCTGACTCACTTCCTGTTGAATTAGTTAATTAAAGGGCTTGGACAAGAAAGAACAATAGCTGGCAGGAGAACCCTAGAAGCAGCTCAGCTGCAGGTGGAATGAGGTTGGGGAAGGGAAGTTGAACACATGCTGATTGCTGTAACTCTGCATGCTCCGCTCATCAGCTGGGCGGGCCAGAGAGAAGTGCATGGTTGGATGGATCTGGCCCCCAGGGCAGATTTTGCCCAACCCTGCTCTTAAGGCTGTTAGAGCCAGGAAGTCACACCTCTCCTGAACAATCACCTCCATTAAAAACTCTAACACAGACTCACTGGCAAGCTCGAAGAGCAGCAGAGAACAGGGAAGAGTTTACTCCATAACCAAGTGAACTTATTGTGATGGAGTGGGGGGAGTGCAAATGCGAGACTCAGGCTGGATGTGAGAGACAAGCAGAATAGCTCCCAGTGGCTAAGGATGACCCTGGGGCTACAACTGGCAGGTAACACCTCTGCCCTGAACAAAGAGGGGGGAGGAGCCGAGCTGGTTTTTTGTATCAGGGGCAGCAGTTAGAGGCTGGGGGAAGAGAGAGCTGAAAGGCAGCCAGCCTGAGGAGGGGTAAAGCTACACCCCAGAGGGGCACCCCTAGGGGTCTTCTCCCCAGGACGGATTGGAAAGACTGACTCTGACAGCTGTACTGATGCTTCTGTGAGAAACTGGGCATCTGTTGCCTAATAAACCTCCTGTTGTACCTGCTGAGTTAGAGTCACTCCTGCCAGAGGACGGGGTGCAGTGCAGGGGGACCCCTGAACCCCATCACACTTACCAACTCAAGGGTTTGCTTTTGACTTTTTTAGAGATGGAGCCAAGGCCTGGAAATCTGGATTTCAGATTGTCCAAATTATTTTGTCTCTGGAAGAGCTGGGAGGAAAGTTTTGTGATAATAAAGAACATCAGATGAAGATTTGGGTTCAACTCCTACAGCTACCAAAAACTTCCTGTGTGATCTTGGTCAAGTCACTTAATTGTTTTGTATCTCAGTTTCTTCACCTGCAAGTTAGACATAACAATGCTTCTTTTCTTGCATTTGTTGCCTGCCTTGTCTGTATAATTTGTGAGGTCTTTCAGGAAGGATCTGTCCCTCACTGTCTGTGTACAGCACCTGGCACAGTAGGGCGCTCATATACCAGCTGGCTGCTTTTGGTTCTAGAGAAAGACTTGTAGTATATTGTCTGGTTATGAAGACAGTGACAGAGCAGCAGCTACATAGAAGCAAGGTCATATTTTTAAATTTTGGCTCCAGAACGAGGTTGGGATGCCAGACGTCCTACAATCTCCATGATGCTCCGATTTGGTGGTGTTGTCTACGCTCAGCCCAGAATTGCACTGAGACCTTGAAAGACTTTCAGATGGAACTGCTTCGGCAAAATTAGCTTCCCCAATTCCAAACAGCCAACCCTCGATTGAACAGACCCCGATTTAACACGCTTCAGAACGAGCGGGCACTTCCGACAGTGTCCCTGCCAAACAAATGCTGATGACTGACCAGAGCCACCGCGGGAGCAGGAGGAGCCATGGCCGTGGCTGGGAGGGAGTTAGCGAGTGAAAGACCGTGTTTTGGGTCACGTTGTGCACAGTGGTGGCAGCAGTGGGGGGTGAGGTTTGCCGAGTGACTGTGGCAGTCTCCTGCACGCCACCTGCCACTCAGCTCCAAGGTGCCTCCAGTCCTGCAAATTCAGATTTAGCGGACTTTCAGCATTAACAGACAGTGCATAAAAGGGGCGGGATAGCTCAGGGGTTTGGGCTTTGGCCGCCTAAACTGAGGGCTGTGAGCTCAGGGCTTGAGCTGGCTGCCCAGGTGTCTGGGGTGAATAGATTTTAAGAGGCGGGGAAAAAAACTGGGAGGGATAGTGGTTGATCCTGCCAAGAGGACAGGGGACTGGATTCAGTGACCTCCCAAGGTCCCTTCCAGCTCCATGAGAGGTGTATCTCCCTATTTCCCCCTGTATTAGTCCATTAAATTGAGGGTTTACTGTGTTCTCATAGCACATTTATGAACAGCTGATATGAGAGCACTGCCTGGGATTGCAGGGACTGGACTGAGTGATCTTGGAGGCCCCTTCTTAGCCGTCCTTGAGCCAGTCTAAGCACAGGGGCACTACAAAGCCCCCTCCCCAGCACAGAAAGCAAGAGTCTCCACAGCTGAGGAGCAGCATTGCCTGTAAGCTGAACACTTGGGCAGTTACCCAGAAGAGATTCAGGTGCCACCCAGCTGATTAGCACAGCACCCACAGCCAGCAGTGTGTTTGTTTTTATTGATGGTGCACATCTGCACCTGCCTCTGTGCACATAACAAAACTTATTCTGCCCCGGATGGAAAAAATTAAAGGGAACATTCCTGAGGAGTTTTCTTTCGTCTCCATTATCTAACACTGCAAATAAAGCCTCTGCCCCCCTGCAGGGAGAACCTTTCCCACTTGGGAACTATGGCTTCTCCACTCTGGCTTTTGTCCATTTTAAACAAATCAAAAATTAACCAGAGCATTTTGTTTGTATTTTTTTACTTGGAGGGAACAGTGTCAAATAGTCCTGACCTAAAATGTGAAGGGCCTGTAAATGATTTACCGCTCTCCACTCTGGTAAGCAGGTTCCAGTCCAGAAAGTTAGATTCCACTCCAACTCCTGAGGAATCATACCTGTCCCTCAGGAGTCCTAGAGACCACACAAGGGGCTGGAGGACCATAAGGTCACCCTGCTTCTTCTCCAACCTCCTGCAGAAAGGGCAGATCTGAGCAGGCCCATAGTACTATACCTACAGCACAGAGCTGGAAGGGCCCTTCAGATGTCATTGAGGGCAGCTGCCAGCCCTCACTCATAGCTCAGTGGCTTGAGCAGCAGCCTGTTAAATCCAGGGTTGTGAATTCAGCCCTGCAAAGGACTATTTAGAGGCCTGAGGCAAATTGCTTTAAAAGCAAAGAAAGCGGAGGATGCTTGCCTCTGCTAGGAGCCCAGAGGATTAAACTCCCTGAGGTCCTGTCCAGCTCTATGACAGCTGTATCTCCATCTATTGACACTCTATTTTTTTAAATCTGTTTACCCCAGATTCCTCAAGAGCAGCGCACCCAAGGATGAGGCTCACAACCCTGGGTGTAGCAGCTCAATGCGCAAACCACTGAGCTATCCCTCCCCCCTGCTTTGCCAAGGGGAGTTCAGTTTCTTTCTCAGCCTGAGAGAGGCTGAAATGGACATCGGAGGATATTTTGGATCCCAAATCCAGAACCCAGACGCAAGTTTGTTCCGCCCCCTGTGCCCCACCTTCCCTGCTGTGCCCCGTAGAGGTGCAACACAGAATTGGACCCTTACAGTACCTGTCCCCAGCAAACCCAAAACAAAGGTCAGCCCAAGCCAGACCATCCCTGAGGCTATTTCTAGCCACGTCGAGCCCTGGGCTCTGGCGCTCGCTGCTCCGTTTTTGTACAGTTTGAATTTGCTGGGCAGTTGTACCGTAAGGTCCTGGTGAGCGTTTCCCTGCGCTGTGGAACTAAGGCCTGCAGTAACTGCAGGGCCTGTGACGTTCTGTGTGCGGTGTTGTTTGGCAGCTGCCGGAGGGGCCTAGGAGTCAGGATTCCTGAGCTCTGCTCCCAGGGAGCTGCTAAGCCAGGCTGTGAGCTCAAGAACTTCACTTAGCTGCCCGTGCCTCAGTTTCTCTACTTTGAGTAGGAAGCAGGAGTGCAGGAAGCTTCCTAGAAGGTTGCGGGGGCGGCACTGACACCCAGATGTGGCTTCACTTCCTACTCCACCACTCCCCTGAGCAAGGCTGTCTCTAGGGCAGTGCAGGTCCTGGGCCAACTGCGCCCCCCCAGCCCCATTGTCCCAGGTGCAAGGCCATGAGCAACCTCCCTGCAGCAGGTCCCACCTTGATTCTGCTTCACCCCACCCCATCTCTGCTCCATACTTTTCCCTAGCCCAGCCCCAGCTCAGCCCACGCCCCTCCCCCACTCGGCCCCTTGCACCTTCCCCCGAGCAACGTGAGCCAGGGGATTATCGGAGCTTAGCATGGTGCAGCAGCAGGGGTTAGGGGCCCCTCCCCACATTCTCTGCTCCACCCCACCCCGCCGTCCTCTCCTGGCCCACTGTGCACTGCTTCTGTAGGTGCCAGGCACCTGAAATCCTGCTGAGTCCCTCCTGCACATAGGACAGTTGAGGCGGTCATAGCAGGGTCCCCAAAAGCTTGGGGTCTGGGGCAGTCACCGAGAACCATTCTACGGACAGGACAGCTCTGCTCCAATGGTCCTGCACTTCAATCCATCTCCAGGGCCCTGCCTTCTCTATGCCTCTTCCGGCAGAGGCTCCAGCTGACACCCTGTCCATCTCCTCCCTTTGTTACTTGCCCTTAAGGTAGGTAAAGTGAGGGGACAGGGCTTCCTGCCTGAAGGATTTGGGCTTATTTAGGTTGCAGAAGAGAAGAGTGAGGGGCAATTTGGTAGCAGCCTTCAGCTTCCTGAAGGGAAGCTCTGAAGAGGATGGAGAGAGGCTGTTCTCAGTAGTGGCAGATGGCAGAACAAGAAGCAATGGTCTCAAGTTACAGAAGGAGAGGTCTAGGTTGGATTTTAGGAAAACCTATTTCCCCAGGAGGGTGGTGAAGCACTGGAATATGTTACCTAGAGAGGTGCTGGAATGTCCATCCCCAGAGGTTTTAAGTCCCAGCTTTACAAAGTCCTGGCTGGGATGATTCAGTTGGGGTTGATACTGCTTTGGGTACACGGCCAGATGTGATGACCTCCAGGGGTCTCTTCGAGCCCTAGGATTCTGTTCTATGTGTCTGTGATTCCCGGTCACCCTGGTTCAGACAATGCTTGCTTACTTGACGTGGTGGCCAAAGTTCCCACTAATGTTTTCCATCCATAGGCTGATTTATTTTTCCATCCATGGGCAGAACAGTTGTTTTCTGTGTGCACACAGGCAGACTAGAATCCGAGACCTTGGCAGCTTAATGAAGGTGCCTCGCCAGTTTCAGCTAAAAGCCAGGTGCTGCTCAGTTTAGGCTGCGGAAGATATTTGCTCTTTTGCTGTGAAGTGGTCTAGGTGCCACTACATGGGCCGGTGAACCACACGTAGGGGGTGCGGGTTACACCCCGAGGCATATGTGAATGCACACCCCCAGTAGAAACAAAATCCCAGCTGTGGGCTCACTGCTAATTGGCTGGATGGTATTGAGCAACCACACAAGTGCCCAGATTCCAGGGAATGCTGGTGGTGGCCATAAAGTGCTTTAAGATCATCAGATAAGAAGCTTAAGGGAATGCAGAGCTCAGATGCCAGAGTATTTGGTTCCTGATCCCCTCAGGCCTCTTTGAGAACCGTACAATCAAAGAAATGTAAGCCTGGAAGGGACTTTGATAAGTCATCTCGTCCAGTCTCTTGCATTCTGTCAGTATTAAGGGCAATCTAGACCATCCTGACAGAAGTTTGTCTAACTTGTCCTTAAAAAGCACCAAGGATGGAGTTTTCACAACTTTCTTAGGTTATTTATCCCAGTGCTTATCTACCCTAACAGGAAATTTTACCTCACGTCTAACCTAGATCTTTCTTGCTGTCTTGAAACTCATCACTTCTTGGTCTGCCCTCACTAACTGAGAAGATCAATTTAGCACCATCCTTTCGGTGACAACCTTGACATTCTAGAAAGGCACTGCCATGTCCCCCTCAGTCGCCTCTTCTTCGTACTAAACAAACCCAGGTTTTTTCTGTCTTCCCTCGTCGTAGGTTCTGTTTTGTAAACCTTGAATCATTTTTCTTGCTCTCCTCTGGACTTTCATGCATTTGTTCACATCTTTCATAGAACTGGACACCATATTGCTACCAAGGCCTTAATTATGGCTGAATAGGGTGGAAGAATTTCTTCTCAGGCCTTTCTTGCAGCACTTCTGCTAATACATCCCAGAATGAGGTTTGCTTTTTTTGCTGCTGTATTCCATTGGTGACTCATTTAGTTTGTGACCCACTATGCCAATCTTTTCCTGCAGATAGTTCCCATTTCATGTGTGTGCCATCGAGTATTCCTTGCTAACTGCAGAACTTTGCATTGGTCCTTCTTGAGTTTTATTCCATTTATTTCAGACCCTTTCTCCACTTTGTCAAGATCATTTCGACCTCTAATTCTGTTCTCCAAGCCCTGGTAGCTCGTCCCAGCTTGGCATCCTCTGCAAACTCTGGTGCCATTCTGTAGATCTCTGTGCTTCTGATTATAATGCGAGATCCCATGTGCCTGGTTAGCAGTAGGTGCTGCAACTCAGAGCTCTAGATTTTAATGTAGGAGTGTCTACTGTCTGAGGTAAAAGACCCACCTTTGTTAACTAAGGCTGGAACAGATGCAGCTATATCTCGATGGCCTCAGAGCACCACAGCCAGATGAAATGGCTTATGTTATGGTATCCTAGAGCTTCCAGCCTCCAAACACTTTTGCGAGGCATGGTAAGGATCACTCCTAGTTAAATTCCTGTGGAATGAGACACAAGTCAGAAAAGGCCCTTTATTTCTGGTTTCTATTGCTTTTTACAGAAAAATTCCCAGGTTTTACCAACACTATTTCTTAGCATTTATTGCTTGGCCTCCAAATTTTGGACCCCCGAATGACACAAAAATACAGCTTATGCTGAAGAAAATCCAATCAATCCTATGCATTAGGTGGGTGCGTTTCTTTTCTGTCGTCTCAAACCTGAACTTTAAACCCTATTATTTAGAGTCCTGTGTGACTACAAATGTCTGACTGCAGATGCAGATATTCATGGAGAGCCATAAGTATCTGCTGATCCACAGAGGTCTACTTCCACAAGCCACTGTGGCCAACAGTGAGGAGTGTGGTCCCATCATTCCTAGGCCGTGTCTACATTAGCACATTCTTTTGAAATCATTTTTGAAAGAAGGGCTCTTCCGAAATATCCAGCTGACTGTCCACACACATCTACACTTCCTTCGGAAGTGGCATGCTAATACATGGAGCAAAAGATGCTAATGAGGCGCAGATGCAAATTCCCCACACCTCATTAGCATAACGTCACGTGATTTGGAGTCGGGAAGACTGTTCTTCCGGACTCCAAAACGCCGTGTAGAAGCGTGGCCCCTGGGGGGGCTTCCAGAAGGAAGTCCTTCTTCTGGAGGCCCTGAAGTGTCCTTTCGAAATTAAATCGAAAGAGTGTGGCGCTCCTTTCGAAAGTGCTCTTCCACTCCCATTTCACAAAGAGCATCTTCTTTCAAATGAAAATGTCTGTAGATGCTCCACGAACCCTTTTATTATGGAGCCTGACTTTTTTATCCTGTTCCGTTCTTTCAAAAGAGTGGGAGGGGGCGTGGACACTGCCTTTTGAAAAAGCAAACCACTCTTTTGAGTGCAGATGCACTCTTTCGAGAGAAGTTCTCTCGGAAGAAATCTTCCAGAAGGCCTTCTTTTCAAAGATCACTGTAGTGTAGACGTAGTCCTACTGGTATCTCCTTCTGGCCATTCGCCACTACCACCCCCACGCCCTCCAGCAGTGGGTATGTCGCACTCCAGACAGGATACACTGAAACTAAACATTTGCATCCATGGTAGATACTTGTACTCCGTCAGGACTCTACCTATATTTATCTAGTAAGCTGCTAATGTAATCTTTTGCACTGATTTTCACCCGCTTTAATACAAAAAATGCAATAAACACAAATACATTCCCGGTAAATTTTAAATTGTTTAAAAACAGGACACAGTGGATGGAGTGACTTTTCAACGGTCACACAGACAGTCTACAGCAGAGAGAGGAACAAACTCATGCTGGGTGGATGCACACAGCAGTGCCGCTACCTGGGCCATGCATTCACCCGGGAATTCTTGCTATTTATGTCCCAGGAACATTGAAGCTTCTTAAATTCTCTCTTGCTGCTGTAGGTGGTGTGAGACTCACTTGAAAGAAGCCCAGGATTTCCCCAACTGACCCCCTGGGATGTGTGTATTATAGGTCCCCCAATGCAGTGGTTCTCCACCAGAAGGATGTGTAGAATAACCAGATCTCTAATTTGTGAAAAACAGATCCTGAGAGCCGGAACCTCTCCCAGCCCAGGCTCTATGTCTTCCATGCTAAGCCTGACTCCCCTTCTCTACGCCCTGCAACATGCTGCATTCTCTATTACCTTCCCTCTGCCAGGTGAATAGGGGTCTAGTGGGAGGACAGTGTGAAAAAGATATCTGAGGGCAAGCCACGCTCTGGGGCTGAAGGGGTGACAGGGGCAGGATAGGGCAGGGAGACTTGTGCTCAGGGGTGGTGGAGGGACATGAGCAGGATGGAAGGTGGCATTTTCAGGGGGCAGAAAGGAAGCTGAGAAAGGGGCCTGGGCTGAGTCTGGCAGCTAGTCCCACTCCTCACATGGCACATGTGTTGGGATCCCTCCCTCGGTACCTCTCTTAGCTAAAGCTGTGCGGTCCTGAGTGCTCCTCTGGCTCCCACAGCAGCTGTTATTCCCACCTCCCCAGTGGCAGAATGGAAAACAAGTGTGGATGGTTACCCAGAATCATACAATCCTAGGGCTGGAAGGGACCTCAGGAGGTCATCACGTCCAGCCCCCTGCCCAAAGCAGGATCAACCCCAACTAAATCATCCCAGCCAGGACTTTGTCAAGCTGGGACTTAAAAACCTCTAGGGATGGAGATCCCACCACTTCTCTAGGTAACACATTCCAGTGCTTCACCCACCCTCCTGGGGAAATAGTTGTTCCTGATATCCAACCGATACCTGTCCCACTGTAACTTGAGACTGTTGCTCCTCTTTCTGTCATTGTCATGACTGAGCACAGCCTCTCTCCACCCTCTTTGTAATCCTCCTTCAGGTGGTTGAAGGATGCTCTCAAATAGATGAAATAAGCCTAAATCCCGCAGCTTCACCTCAGAAGTCACGTGGTACAGCCCCATAACACGACTACCCCTCTGATACGTGTAATGCCCAGGTCCTTCAGATAATTGGACTTTTGGTGTCCAGTCAGTAGGGTTGACTAAACGCTGTCAGATCCCCTTTTCAACCAGATTTTCTGGTCAAAACCTGACAACCCAGGGGGTTTGCAGATGTCTTGTTGGCGGTACGTCAATGCATCTGCATTCTTGTCTACTTTTACAACAGACTACATAATAAGCCGTAGCGAAGTCAGTACAAACTAAAATTTCATACAGGCGATGACGTGGTTATACTGCATTCTGTACTACAATAGCAATTCTCAACTTGGGGTGGCAACCTTCAGATGGGACATGAGATGGGTTTAGAGGGGTTTCCAAGGTAGGGCCAGTATTAAAGGGTGACAAGCAGGGGTCCCCCGAAGCGAAGATACATGCTGAAGCCAAAGCCTGACCCCCGCTACCAGTGTTCCCTGTAAGCTGAGCACTTGGGCAGCCACCCAGGAGACAGTCAGGTGCTGCCAGATGATAAGCAGAGTGCCCACAGCCACCTGCCATGTTTCTATAAGTGGTGCACATCCACATGTCTTGGAGCACGCAATGTTTATTCCGCCCATGGATGGAAAAAATATTAGCAGGAAAACTTCCCTCCACCCAGAGCTGAACTCATGCCTCTGAAAGGAGTACAGTAGTCTGCAAAGGTTGACAACTACCGCCATGGGGTGTTCAGTCCACAGAGAATCTGAGGCTATTGCAGCCCTAGCCAGGGAAACTCAGCAGAAGCTGGAGCAACTCGGGTCTTTTATTGAGCTCTAGAGCTCCTTGGTTCAGTCTCTGATGGTCAGACAAGATGGTGGCTGCCACAAAGCAAAGAGAGGGGATGGGAAGGTCACATGCAGCCAAGCCTGAGTACCAGGTGTGGCCCTGAGGAGACGGATGCAGCAAGAAATATTATCCCCTGCGTATGGGGTCTAATGGGAGCCCGGCGTGAGAGTGTGATGGGAATTGTTCTGAGATGGTCATCGGCATCAGGAAAGGACTGAGCTCTGCTTTCTGTCACCCAAGAGAGATGTAATTGAGAGCTGCTCCAACCTGCATTCTCCCCATCAGCGTCCGTGCAGCTGCGGTAGGACTGTAGTTTCATGCGTGGAGTAGGACGGAGCACTATGCAGGATCAAACTCTGCACACTTCAGAGCTCCCCAGCCACTTCGGCGTGGATTGAAAGGTGCTGCTGGTTCAGATCTGGCCTTAACCTGAAATTTAAGCCAACAGAACCGCTTCTTTAAGAACCACCCCAAAGTGCTCAGCAAGTTTGGAACCTACTCGTCGCAGAGTAGGGTTAAGCTGCTTGAGGGCTGAGTGACACAGAAAACCTACTTTGCTTTAGTTGCATCATTCCAGGGTATAAAAAATCCACACCCCATGCAATGTAGCTATGCCCACCTAACCCCTGCTAACAACCAGTCCTGGGGCACTTTAGAGAGGAACAAATTTAACCCTGGTTTAGACAGTACTAAGGTGGCGGAAGAATTCTTCTGTTTGTAACACTGACAGACCTGGGCTGCTGGCACCAGGGTTTGAATCTGCAATAAGAGGGTCTAAAGCCCTGCACTCTACCACATGAGCTAAAGGCCAGCTGGCTCTCAGCCAAGGCTGTACAGCAGAGACTTCACTCACCCAAGTATGCGATCTCAGTGCCTCTGGGTACTACATGTTGACCTAGTGGCCACCTCTCAGGATCTGGTTCACATTACAGACCTATCTCAGTAGATCTACGTTGCTCAGGGTGTGAAAAATGCACAGCCTTCAGTTGTACCAACCGCCACCCCGTGGAAACGGCGCTATGTTAGCAGAAGAATTTCTCTTGCTGTTCCAGCATCTGTTGCCTGGGAGGTGGATTAACTGCAGAGGCTGGGGAGCCCCTGCACACCCTGGTATTAAGGTCTCCATGCTACAGATATGCTACAGCTGCAAGGTTTTGAGAGCAGACATAGTCTGTGTAAACAGATCAGCTTTGCTAGCAGTAGTGCAGTCATAGCTCCTAAAACGCCACTTAATTACCAGCAAGTGCCCCAGCAGCTCCGGGTGTAAGTGCATGCAGGCAGACTCAAACCGGGGAGCTCTGTGGCAGAGAGTTTACAGTCTGAGCTAAAAAGCCAGATCCCGCTCGGCTAACTCCCTTGAGGAGACTTGTTCTTTTCTCTGTGTAAGTGAGATAGGTGCCTCTACATGGGCCAGAGAACCACCCCTCACTTGCTGGGTTAGGTTCCCAGAATTTAGTTTAAATCAAATTTTGGTGGTAGCTGTTGCTTTTAACCATCTTCCCATTTGGTTGGGGTGGCTGGTAAAGGGAGGCAGGTGTGGCCACCAGCCCTGTGACCTGCCCAGCCTGGGGATGGGCCAGGACAACCCCCTACTGCCTCAGGCCAGGCATCTCCCCACCCCTGCTCTGCCCCATCCTCTCCCCACCCTGCCCCACATCTTGCCCCTTCCCCATGCAATGGGGCTGAGGGGGACTGGCGGGGCTGGGGGTTGGTGCCAGCACCAGGAGCCCACCCCTCCACACGCTCACCAGCAGTGGCAGGCGAAAGCACCAAGACAACCTCAGCTTGCTTTGCTGCCCAGCTGCATTGCTCTGCTTCCTGCTGGTGACTGTGGGGTGGTCCCACACTTCCCCCCGGTGACATGGCTGGAGGAGTGCAATGAGCAACAGACCCGCACCTGATACTCCCCCCTCCCCAGTTACTAGCTGGCCCCTTACCTCTTCCACCCACCACATATGGGAGGACCTGCACTCTCTGGTTCCTCCTGCCTCCACCCCCACATGCTGTGCATTGCCTATGATTTTGGTTTTTGCAAACCAAATATAGAGACATTGCTCTTGTTCGGGAGAACCCAGACTCTGGCTTTTCTGCAGAGTATCTATACAGCCTGGATCGCCATAGTATCCAAGTTTTCACAGTCTCTGGTGTGTTTGGAAGGGGTTGGGAATTTTTGAATGGAAGGGATTTTTTTTTGTTCAATAGAAACTGGTTTGAAACAGAAACTGGAAAGAGTCAATTTTCATGAATTTCTTGGTTCACAATCTTTTTGGGAAAAAGTTTCCAACTTGTTGCAATAGCACCTTTGTTGACTTTTTCAAAATGAAAAATTCTGGTTTTCTGGTACAAAATCACTCTTTTTTTTTTTTTAAACATTTGAGCTAAATAGAGGAAATACATGGTCAGAAACAAGTCACAATCCATTGAAAAACAATCAAACATTTCAAATGAGCCAATCCATTTTTCCCCTCTAAGTTTTGGGGTCACACAAAGATTTTTTTTTAAACTTTCGGTCCACATTCAAGGTAGGAAAAATTTTCAAGCTCCTGAATATTTTCACAAGATGATGAAGTCATTTCCTAGAGAGGCCCAACATTTACTCTCAGCACACTTGAGAGGTAGGGAAATGTTATCATCTTCATCTTGGGACAAGAGACCCTAGCTAATATTCAGCAAGCTATATCGGGAATCTATGGTAGAGCTGAACCATGGACTGATGTCATCTGAATGCTGGTGAGATAGTAATGGCTAGGACTCTGTTTTATGCTGTGTGACCCTTATGGCTTTCACTGCTGCTAGCTAGGGCTGTTGAGTGATTAACTAATTAATCACTATTAAAAATATAGTAGCAATCAATCATGCAGTTAAGCAACAATAGAATACCTTTTACTTAAATATTTTGGATGTTTTCTACATTTTCTCAAATGTGTTTATTTCATTACTAAACAGAAAAGTGTAAAACACTCACTTCACATTAAACAAAATCAACAGTATTTTTTAATTCACCTAAGCACTGTAATGCAATCTCTTTATCACGAATATTGAGAGTACAAATGTAGAATCATGTACAAAAGTTAACTGCATTCAAACATAAACCAATGGAAAGCTTTAGACCTGATAAGTCCACTCAGACCTACTGCTTTTTCAGCCAATGACTCAGCCGAACAAGTTTACGTTTGTGAGAGCTCAGGCTGCCTGCTTCTTGTTTACAATGTCACTTGAAAGCGAGAACAGGCATAAAAGATTCATTTGTCCCTTAAGGCTTCAACTAGCATTTCAGCTGCCATGCATCCATGCTGATGACAAGTTCCCCTTGATAATGATCCCAAGCGCTGCAGACCGACACACTTGTACAAGGCAGAATTATAGTAGTCTTCCCCTGGTGTCCATTAAGGAGCTCCAGTAGAGAGAATCGATGGCCTTCTTGACTCCTTGCTTAAGTCACCGGCAGACCTGCTGTAAAGCATACTCACACTTATCTCAGAGCACAAATTATGGATGAGCTGATGCCTGCAGTGAACCATCATTCTGCTACCACCCTGGCTGCAGCCATGTGATCTGTACCTGAGCCATGTGGCAGTCTAAGCATGGACTAGAGGCTGAATTACATCTAGGCCCCAGTACCAGGGAGTTGTGAATTACAGGGCTAGAATTCCATCCAGCAGCATCACCAGTAAATCACTCTGGGAAAGGTGAAGGCAGCGCCATCGCACGATGGAATTTTGCTGACCTCTCTGGGGTCATTTTCTCCCCTCCCCTCCTCCTACACTTGCCATACGCTAAAGTCTCAGGGACACCAGTCACCTAAAAAGAATTGTTATGTTACTAGAAACAACATAAGGACTCAGGATCTAACTGCTCCTAAGATCTAGCTGTAGAAGTTATAACACTGAACTAAAGAGGAGGCCGCATCCGGAGTACTGTGTCCACTTCTGGGCCCCCAGTTATAGGAAGGATGTGGATACACTGGAGAGGTTCCAGCGGAGGGCGACCAAAATAATTAGGGCGCTGGAGCATATGACATATGAAGAAAGGTTGAGGGAATAGGGACTGTTTAGTCTGCAGAAGAGAAGACTGAAGAGGGACTTGATAACAGCCTTCAACTTACTGAAGGGAGGTTGCAAAGAGGCTGGAGAGAGGCTGTTCACAGTGGTCACAGATGGCAGAACACGGAACAATGGTCTCAAGTTGAAGTTGAGAAGGTCCAGGTTGAACATTAGGAAAAACTTTTTCACTAGGAGGGGGGTGAAGCACTGGAATGTTCTACCCAGGGAAGTAGTGGAGTCTCCGTCTCTGCAGGTGTTTAAGTCTCACCTCAACAAAGCCCTGGCGGGGCTGATCTGATGGGTTTGGTCCTGCTTAGGTCTGGGGGCTGGACTTGATGGCATTTTTAGGTCTCTTCCAGCTCCATTGTTCTATGATTCTATGATTCTATGAAACCAGCAATACTGCACCCTTTCCTTCTCATAATATCTGCTTGGGAGAGGATAGAACATCACAGCCTCTAAGGGAGGAAGGTTGGTACCACTGGAGTCCAGTGAAGCAGGAGAATAAGCAGCTTGCAAACACATAATCAAAGCCATGACAACCTAAATATAAGACAAGAGAGGACTGTGGCTGACATCGCTGGCAGCATGGAGGCAGGAGCTGATGTCTTTAACAGGTCCCTCCTGTTTGAAGAGCCTACCCTACCTCCTTCCCCATCCCTCCCAGGCAGCTCTTTAAACAGCAGCTGCATGCTGACGTGGGGCTCCTGTACCCCTGCTTGCTCCCCTGGCCCATGCCTTTGTCATAGTCATGTATTTTCCTACCCACCCTCAGAGATCTGACACAAGAGCTACGTCTACACTACAGTGGTCTGTCGACAGAAGTTACTGTCAGACGATATCTTCCGACAAAACTTCTATTGACAGATTGCACCAAGACAGCAAAGTGGATTAAAAGAGTGATCTGCTCTGTCTCCAGAGAGTGGCTGGACTGCCCGGCTGCTCTCTCAACAGAACAGCTGACTGGAAGCAAAGCAGTCAGGGCTGCCAGGTAACCAAAAGCTCTGTCTGTCAACAGAAAGCCCCCTGGAGTATCCACACAGCCTTTTTGTCAACAGATTCTGCCAAGAAAGGCATTCTGCCTCAAGCAGGGGAGAAGGAAGGCTGTCAATAAAGTGCCGTGTTCTGTCGATTAGCTGTTGACACAATGCATTTTTAGTGTGGACACTCCACGAGTTTTGTCGACAAAACTCTCTAGCGTAGAGGTAGCTAAGGGGTTCTCATTTTCTTTTTAAATTAAAGGTGTGATTCTTGCATCATCACATGACTCCAGGAGCTGGGACTTTACAAAAAACCCCTCTACATGATACCACCAGGCTTTCTGTATAATTGTTAGAGCTGGTGGCATGTTTAATGAACCCCAGTGCCATGCCTCAGGACTTTGCTGTAAGGTGTTCTCACTTATTGGGCCGCACAGCCCCACAGGCACAGCCTGTTGGTGTCAATGCTGTGGAGAAGTGACCTGTCTCTCATCAGCCAGGGAAGGCTTTGTGCTGTGTTATGGTGCAGTGCATTAACCACTCTCCTTCCTCCTCTAGGCCACCACCGAACCCCCCAAAAAGAAACCGGACCCTGTCACTTCAGAGACCGTGGTGTTCTGGGGGCTACGCCTCTGGCAGGTGATTGGAATCTTTGCCATCTTTATCCTGGGAGTCAGTAAGTCACAATTCTCTGCCCTCCGCTCCTGGGCTAGGGGCCCCATCCTTCACCCACCAGAGCTTCTTTGCAGTGATGTGAAGTGTCCACTTGCAACAGGTGCTTGGTCTGTTTTTTCAAAGGCACCATTTCCCAAGGAATTAGGGTTCCACGGTATGTGCTTGTGTGTTCTTAAAATCATAGAATCCCAGGGCTGGAAGGGACCTCAGGGGATCATCTACTCCAGCCCCCTGCTTCAAGCAGGATCAACCCCATCTAAGTCATCCAAGCCAGGACCTTGTCAAGCCAGGACTTAAAAACCTCCAGGGATGGACAATCCACCACCTCTCTAGGCAACGCATTCCAGTGCTTCACCACCCTCTTGGGAAAGCAGTTTTTTTCCTACTATCCAACCTACTGCTCTCCTTCTGTAAGTTCAGACCATTGCTCCTTTTTCTGCTATCTGACACCACTGAGAACAGTTTCTCACCGTTCTCTTTTGAGCTCCCCTTCAGGAAGCTGAAGGCTGCTATTAAATCACCTCTCAGTCTTCTCTTCTGTAAGCTAAACAAGCCCAGATCTCTCAGCCTCTCCTCATAGGTCATGTGCTCCAGCCCCTTAATCATTTTTTCGCACTCCGCTGAACCAGCTCCAGCACATCCACATCCTTTTTATACTGGGGGGCCCAAAACTGGATACAGTACTCCAGATGTGGCCTCAACAGTGCCAAATAGAGGGGAACAACCACTTGTCTAGATCTGCTCGCAATGCTCCTCCTCATGCATCCCAATATGCTGTTAGCCTTCTTGGCTACAAGGGCACAGTGTTTACTCATATCCAGCCTTTCATCCACCATAACCCCTAAGTCCCTTTCCGCTGTACTGCTGCTTAGCCAGGGGTCAACAGTTTAAAGCAGTTATTTCACAGTTGCTAAGTTGTCTTAAAAAGGAACAACCCACGGCACCTTCTGAATGGCCAGGAGAAGCTTTCATCTGGTGAATATGATTTCCATCTGGATTGTCATTAAAATATTAACAAAACCAACATTCATTTCAAAAACAAACTGCAATTCTATAGAACAGACAATATTTTATCGACATTTGTTTGCCCATGTAGAAAGGCTTCTGATTCATCAGAGGAAAATGCGTTGACCTATTTAAAACAAAAATCTATTATTTTTTCTCTTCAGCACCCCACATGCAAAAAAAGAGGGCGATGGACACAAAATATTCTTTTTACTTACCATATTATGTTGTATGTTGTATGTTGTATGTTGTATGTTGTATGTATGTTATGTTGGCTATGTTACCATAGTGTTGGTTGTGTCAACGCTAGTGAGTTTTTTTGAAAAAGCTGGGGTTCTTTTGAAAAATCCCACAGAGTGTCTACACACAAAATTTGATCTCTCCATATTAAATCGGAAGAATGTGGCTCTTTTTCCACAGGCCCCCTTCCACTCCCAGTTGAGGAAGAGCACCTTTTTCCAAAAGAGTCTTTCAGCAAAAATGGGTGTAGATAGCCCAGGGACCCTTTTTTCACAGAATCATAGAATCATAGAACAATAGAACTGGAAGAGACCTAAAAAAGCCATTGAGTCCAGCCCCCTACTCTAAGCAGGACCAAACCCATCAGATCAACCCCGCCAGGGCTTTGTCGAGCTGAGACTTAAACACCTGCAGGGATGGAGACTCCACTACTCCCCTGGGTAGACCATTCCAATGCTTCACCCCCCTCCTAGTGAAAAAGTTTTTCCTAAAGTTCAACCTGGACCTTCCCAACCGCAACTTGAGACCATTGCTCTGTGTTCTGCCATCTGTGACCACTGTGAACAGCCTCTCTCCAGCCTCTTTGCAGCCTCCCTTCAGTAAATTGAAGGCTGTTATCAAGTACCCCCTCAGTCTTCTCTTCTGCAGACTAAACAGTCCCAGTTCCCTCAACCTTTCTTCATATGTCATATGCTCCAGCCCCCTAATTATTTTGCTCGCCCTCCACTGGACCCTCTCCAGCGCATCCACATCCTTCCTATAATTGGGGGCCCAGAACTGGACACAGTACTCCAGATGCAGCCTCACCAAAGCTGAATAAAGAACGAGCCATTCTCCATGTCACCAGATTTTTCAATCTGTGGCATTTCCCGGCCCATTCTTTCAAGGGTGGCTGGGGTGTGGTCGCTATTGAAAGAACGGATCGCTTTTTCAATCAGTTTTTTTGTGTGCAGTTGCGATCTTTTGAAAGAAGTATTTTTGGAAGAGATCTTTTGAAAGAACTTATTTTGAAGGACCACTGTAGTGTGGACAGAGCCAGTGGAGGCAGAAGTCTTAGGTAAACATAGGTCAAAAGAAGTTCTTTCAACATTATGTCCAGTTTTCTATGTACAGGGCGAAACCTATGAAAAAGGAAGAGAAAAAGAAAAAGGAAAAGGACAAAGGGAAGGAGAGGTGGGCAAACAGTGGAATCCATGAGAATTATTCTTTTAAAGTCATCTCTTGCTACCTCTTTCATAACTCCCTTGTATTTGCATTGAAAAAAGTTCATTTACTAAAACCAGATGCATTTGTTTATTTTTGTACCAAATCTGAGGGCTTCGTGGACAAGGCAGGGATGGGTACAAAGAGGCTGGATGCCAGTTATTCCTTGAGGAGTTGCCCTTTATGGCCTCTGCCACATTCGCCTTCATCTGCACACTTGGCCATAGTGTGACAAGTGTGAGACAAGTGTCCCTCCTGGTTGTGGCATTGGGGATAGGGGAATGAGCAACCTGCACTGTGAGCTTTCCTCAGTGGGGACCAGCCTGCAGTGTCCTGGAACAGCACCCTGATGGGGGAGCGGAGGGGTTCAAGGTAGGGGTTGCGGTATCTGTGGCTAGGGCAGAGTGGGAGGACAAGATCACTGTTTAGGAGAGGGAGGGGGCTGAAGCTTGGGGACTGAAAGGAAAGCTCCCAGTGTGAGTTACTCACTTCCCTATCCCCAGCAACACAAGCTGGAGGGACTCTTGTCTGACAGTGGTCACCCCAGGGACAAGGTTCAGGCATCCATCCAGGCATGATAACAATGTCTCCCCCGGCAGTTAAGCTGTCCTAGAAGATGTGCCATGTTGTCCCCCAGCCGTCACTCTCTGGCTACTTGTTCTCTTGCTTGTAGTCAGTTTCCTGATTCATTTGCAGCCAGCTAGGTGGGGTTTCTTTTATCTTCTCCTTGTGTCACCGTTTGTACCCGGGGATAATGGCGTTTATGGGCCCACTCTGTGTTGCACCCACCTGGCCAGCATATCCCAATTCTTCTCTATCCATCTGGGAATATCAGCTACGGGTTGAAACTCTCTCATTCAGCAACATCCCTTGTCCAGCAGGACCACAAACATTACTGGACCAGACAGCACCTGAGCAAGGGAGTTCTGGGAGCTGAGCTGCAGGGGAGCCCTCCTGTTAGTCTTTGGAATACGGGAACTTTGAAGTGCCCACGGCTACACTGTCTAACTTCGAAGTTTGCACGGCAGGAATTATGCTAGTGAGGTGATGCATATGCAGCACGGCACCTCATTGCTCTTCTCCGATGGGGCTCATTTACATACCCCTTTCAAAGGAGGAGGCTAGTGTAGACGAGCCCTGTAAGGTACTACAGGACTGCTAGGGGGTTTTGTTTGTTTGTTCCTGTTTAGCAGGTGACAGCTTTTAAGGTCCTGGTTTCTGGCCTGTGATCCTCCCTGTTACCAGGAGATGGCAGGATTGTATTACAAACGCATTTCAGTAGGGGAGCCCGAGGAGATGGATTTCAACAACGTAGCTTGGTTAAATTCCCAGGACCAGTGAAAATGAACATGTAACTTCCTTCTTCCTCAGGCATCGCTTTGCTATCAATTTATATCAGCCTCAAGGCTGTCCTGAGATAGGCTCATTCATGGTAAAATGTTGAACGTTCCCGTTTCAGGGTTTCAGCCAAGCTCTAACTCCTGCACAGCAGGATGAGTGCTAATGTGAGACACAGTGTTGGTGTTACTGTGTTGGTCCCATGATATTTGAGACGCAAAGGCGAGGAAGCAATATTTTAGATTGGCCAGACTTCTGTTGGAGAGAGGGAGAGAAAGAGAAAGAGAGAGCACCTTTCAAATGTAACCTTCATGCCAGGCAGGGCCACCCCTTGCAGGGTATGGAACCTGGGGCAAGTCCCCTCACGGTGCGACGGGGCGGGGCCTGTGTCATCCCTTCCCCTTGCAGGCCCCGCCCTTCTCTGACTCCACCCCCATTCGTCCTCTGCTTCACCCCTTATCTCAAGTCCTTCCCCTCCTCTGCCCCATTTCCCCCTCTTCCCTGTGACATAAGCCAGGGTAATACTGTGACCTGGGCAGGAGCAAGGTTCACCCCTGGACCCCCACCCTCACCATGGCAATGGGAGTTGGAGCAACCCAGCAGGCTGCTTTATTTCACCCCAGTGTGCCACTCTCCCAGCCCGCTGCACCCCGCTTCTCTGCTGAAGGACCCCCCCCCCAATGCACAGGGACTGTCTTAGGGACAGGATAGCTCTGCTGACAGGTGGACCTGGCACCGATCAGGGCCTGATTCAATTGCTAGGGGTTCCTTTCCATCTATACACTGGCCCAACCCAGTACGCTGACAACACACCACCCTCTGGGCAACTCTGAGTAAGCACAGAGTCTGAGCGGTTAATGAAAGCAGGGAAGCAACCCGACATTAATTAGGGAAAACGCCACAAGCAGGGCTCCTAGTCATAGAACTGCCAGCAGGGCCTTCCACCTGCTGTCCTCGAGTTCTGCAGCCAGAACTTCCTTTGCCATAACCCTCACCTTCCCTCCTTACAGTGCTTGGCCTTGGTCTGTGAGGAGCCAGGATTCAGAGGTGCCTCTGCCCGCGTTCACCCCCCACCAGGGAAGAAGGCACCTGGCTTCCTTCATCGTCTGAGCACTTGTTCTGACTGCCCTGCCATCACTGTTCCTCTCTGCCAGTGTTCCCCAGGCCATGAACCTTTAGCTCATGTGGTAGAGAGCAGTGCTTTAGACCCTCTGCTCACAGGTTCTAGTCTTGGGACCAGCAACCTGGGTCTGTCAGCATTGCAAGTGGTGCATTGGCTGGGAATCATAGAAGAGCAGGACTGGAAGGGACCTTGAGAGGCCAACAAGTCCAGCCCCTTGCTCTCATGGCAGGACCAAGTACTTTCTAGACCACCCCTGAAAGCCATCCATCTAACCTCTTCTTAAATATCTCCAGTGATGGAGATTCTACCACCTCCCTCGGCAATTCGTTCCGGTGTTTGATCACCCTGACAGTTAGGAACTTTTTCCTAATGTCCAACCTGAACCTCACCTGCTGCAATTTAAGTCCATTGCCTCTTGTTCTTTCCTCAGAGGCAAGGAAGAACAAGTTCCCTCCCTCTGCCTTATGACATCCTTTTAGATACCTGAAAACTGCTATCATGTCCCCCCTCAATCTTCTCTTTTCCAAACTAAACAAGCCCAATTCTTTCAGCCTTTCTTCATAGGTCATGTTCTCTAGACCTTTGATCATTCTCGTTGCTCTCCTCTGGACCCTCTCCAGTTTCTCCACATCCTTCCTGAACTGCGGTGCCCAGAACTGGACACAATACTCCAGCTGAGGCCTAACCAGCGCAGAGTAGAGCGGGAGAATGACTTCTCGTGTCTTGTTCACAACATACCTGTTAATGCATCCTAGAATCACGTTTGCTTTTTTTGCAACAGCATCACACTGTTGACTCATATTTAGCTTGTGGTCCACTATAACCCCTAGATCCCTTTCTGCTGTACTCATTCCTAGGCAGTCCTTTCCCATTCTGTATGTGTGACACTGATTGTTCCTTCCTAAGTGGAGCACTTTGCATTTGTCCTTATTAAACTTCATCCTGTTTACCTCAGCCCATTTCTCCAGTTTAACCAGATCCTTTCAAATTATGACCCTATCCTCCAAAGAAGTTGCAACCCCTCCCAGCTTGGTATCATCTGCAAACTTAATAAGTGTACTTTCTATGTCAATATCTAAATCGTTAATGAAGATATTGAACAGAACCGGTCCTAAAACAGACCCCTGCGGAGCCCCACTAGTTATACTTTTCCAGCAGGATTGAAAACCATTAATAACTACTCTCTGGGTACGGTTATCCAGCCAGTTGTTCACCCACCTTATAGTAGCCCCATCTAAGTTGTATTTGAGTAGTTTATTGATAAGTATATTATGTGAGACCATGTCAAATGCTTTACTGAAGTCTAGGTATACCACATCCACTGCTTCTCCCTTATCCACAAGGCTCGTTATTCTATCAAAGAAAGCTATTAGATTGGTTTGACATGATCTGTTTTTAACAAAACCATGCTGGCTGTTCCCTATCACCTTACCACCTTCCAAATGCTTGCAGATGATTTCTTTAATTACCTGCTCCATTATCTTTCCTGGCACAGAAGTTAAGCTGACTGGCCTGTAGTTTCCCGGGTTATTCTTGTTCTCATTTTTATAAATGGGTACTATATTTGCCCTTTTCCAGTCTTCTGGAATCTCTCCCGTCTCCCACAATTTACCAAAAATGATTGCTAAAGGCTCAGATACCTCTTCTATCAGCTCCTTGAGGATTCTAGGATGCATTTCATCAGGCCCTGGTGATTTGCAGACATCTAATTTTTCTAAGTGAGTTTTAATTTGTTCTTTTCTTATTTCAGTTTCTAAACCCACCCCTTTTTCACTAGCATTCTGTATGTCAGGCATTCCTTCAGATTTCTCAGTGAAGACCGAAACAAAGAAATCATTGAACATCTCTGCCATTTCCAAATTCCCTGTTACTGTTTCTCCCTCCTCACTGACCAATGGCCCTACCCTCTCCTTGGTCTTCCTCTTGTTACCAATGTATTTGTAAAAAGCCTTCTTGTTTCCCTTTATGCTTGTAGCTAGTTTGAGCTCATTTTGTGCCTTAGCCGAAGAACTGCTGGAAGGTCTCAGAAGCTTTGAGACACACTTCCTCAGCCCAGGGAAGCATGTAGTACCCAGAAGCACTGAGACCTCATCTGGGGTAAGTGAAGTCTCTGCTCTACAGCCTCAGCTGCAAGCAAGCTAACCCTTAGCTCATGTGGTAGAGTACAGGGCTTTAGACCCTCTGCTTGCAGGTTCTAGCGGTGGGGCTAGCAACCCAGGTCTGTCAGTGTGACACGACTATCCAACCTAGACATCCCCCTCTGTAACTTGAGACAATTGTTCCTTGTTCTATCATTCTTCACTACTGAGAACAGCCTCTCTCCATCCTCATTAGAGCCTCCATTCAGGAAGTAGAAGGCTGGTTAAAACAAACAAACAAAAGGAAGTATTTCTTCAAGCATCACATAGTTAACCTGTGGCGCTCCTTGCCAGAGGAAGTTGTCAACACCAGGACTTTAACAGGGTTCAAAAAAGGGCTAGCTAAATTAATGACAGATAGGCCCATGAATTGCTATTAGCCGGGAAGGATAGGAATGGTGTCCCTAGCCTCTGTCAGAAGCTGGGAACGGGTTATGTGGGGGGAATCACTTGATGATTCCTTGTTCTGTTCATTCCCTCTGGGACATCTGGCATTGCCCACTCTTGGAAGACAGAGTACTGGTCTAGCTGGACCTTTGGTGTGACCCAGGATGGCCATTGTTATGGATATGTAACTGGTTAAAAGACAGGAAACACTGTGAATAATTGGTCAGTTTTCACAATGGGGAGAGGTGAATAGAAAGGCTCCCTCAAGGAGCTCTGCTGTCAGTGTACGGTCTAGAAAAGGGGTTAAATGGTGAAAAGGCAAAATTTGTGGAGCTACAAAATTACTCAAGCTCATTAAGTTCCAAACTGATTATGAAGGATTACAAAGGGTGCTCACAAAATTGTGCAACTGGACAAAAATATATATTCTGAACTATATATTCAGAACGGTGGAGTCCGAATTCGCTGTTTTCACTCAAGAAGGAAATCTTGGAGTTACCATGGATGGTTCGCTGAAAAAACACCGTCTGTGCAGCAGCACTCGAAACCACTGACAGAATTTTAGAAACCCCAAGGAACAGATGAAACAGAAAATATTCTCATGCTACTATATAAATCCATTCATATTCTGAAGCTGCACCAGGAATTATGCATGCTGTTCTGGTAGCCCCATTTCAGAAAAGATATATTAGAATTGGAAAAGAGGCAGTGAAAGGCAACGTAAATGATCAGGGGAATGGACCTGCTTCCATATGAGGGGACATTAAAAAGACTGGGCTTGTTCAGATTAAAAGAGAGGTGACGAAAGTGAAGTATGATAAAAGTCTCCAAATCATGAGTCGTATGGAGAAAGTGAATAGGGAAGAGTTATTCACTCCTTCCCGTAACACGAGAACCAGGAGTCACCTAAAGAAATTAATAGGCAGAAGGTTTAAACTAGTTATAAGGAAGGACGTCTTCACACAGCGTGCAACCTGTGGGGCACGTTACAATGGGATGTTATGAAGGCCAAAAGAGTAACTGCTTTCAAAGAGGAATTAGATACGTTGATGGAGGAGGGGTCCATTAATGGCTATTCCCCCAGATGGATGAGAATGTAATCCCATGCCCCGGGTGCCCGTAGGCCTCTGATAGCCAGCTGCTGGACGTGGATGACCAGGGATGGAGCACTGAATATTGCCCTGTTCCATTCATTCCCTCTGGGGCACCTGGCATTGGCCACTGTTGGAAGACAGGATGGTGGGCTTGAAGGACCATTTTTGACCCAAAATGGCCGTTCCTCTGCCTATGGGACACTTAGTACTCTGGAGTGAGAAGAGGGTGTGGTCCCCGGGGGAAGATGGGAGTGAGAGCAACAGCTGGGAGAGGCTTGAGGTGAGCTGACATGAAGAAGAGGGGGGCAGAAGAAGAAGCCCATGATATGAAGCAGAAGCAAAGACTCCTCATAACGTAGGAGGAGCCACCGTCACAGTTCACCATACTGAAGGAAGAAGGGGCTAAGTGAGTTATGCAACCCAGGCAAAACTGAGTATTGGGATTTTGGCTGAATGAGGGGTGGGGTGGGTAATGCCCTCAAGAGGCACCCTATTGCCAGACCCTGCCCTGTCTCCATGGCTATTTACTGGGGGCAGCTTTGATTTCTCAGCTACCAGTGTTGGCAAACTCAGACCCGTCAGTGGCAGCCACCCGAACTTGAATAGTCTAAATCACCATGGCAGTAGGCCCAGTCCAAATCCTGCTACTATGGGAACAACGTTCTAAGTAGTGCCTCATCTACTGCATGGTGGGGGAGAGCTCACAGGGCTGACTCAGAAGGGCACCGTGGAGGGTATTGGGGCTCAACACAGTAGCTATATGCAGGAGTGAATCTCAGCACCACAGTGCAGTACCAGCCACAAAAGTCTTTCGTATCAGGATATCAGCCCTTGAAGCTGTGGTTGGGAACCACGGTAATAAGATACAGTGCTGTTTGGATCTCTCTTCTGGACCAGCTCAATTGGGAGACATTACACTGAAGTTCCTGTGGTCGCACCAGTGTAAAGATAGTGAGAGATTAAGATGGGACTCGTGTATTATAACCAAACACAGATGTTCACAGGAATCTGCTATTATTTAACAGATACTAACAAAGCTCTTACAGCTAAAGCACATGCACAGTTAATTCAGTTCCAGGATGCTCCATGTGAAGCGTTACAGGTTTAATTTACCTCCTTGCTGCTGCCATTGAAGTATAAATGCCAGGCAGGAGATTCACACCATTAAATAAGCATTCTTTTTTGGAAGGTTAAAAATGGGCAGGGCAGATGTTTCCGCCAATACGCAAAATTTCATTGAGCCATGAAGAACAGAGAATGACTTAAGGATGCTTTATCCGGTACTTGATAATGGAGATGTTCTATGTTTAAGTGCTGAAGGAGCAGCAGCAGCAGAAAACGTCCCTGCTTAGTTAAAGTACATAACAGCCAGAAATGCTCAATTGACAGCACTACAGGCTGGAGGTCCACCATGGGGATATAAGCTCAATTACATCTTGTACTATGATATCGCGTGCTAGTGGCAATGCTCAGAGGCATTAGCAGAAGAACATGGGAATTTCTGCCTGTGCACTACCCAGGGTTTGCTTCCATTCTCCATTTGCTCAAGCCATCGAGGAATTTGGGTTTTTATTTGATCAGAGCACAGTTCTCTTCTGATTGACCCACAGGTGCTGCTCAGCAGGAAGACGTAACCTATGTAGGATTGTGACCAGCAGCACAAGATCTACGTACCGCTTAAGACCCATTAAATAGGTGTGGAAGAAAACACGGCCTTCACGTTGTGTTTATCTCAGATTTGCCAGAGGCACCTTTACTGAAGGAGATAAAGCAGCTGCGGGGAGATTCTTCACTAACCAACACAGACAGACTGCGCAGTCAAGAGAGGCCCTGCTCAGGAAGAAAGCTACACAGCTTTTATAGTTGGCATACAGCTCAGATCTCTCAGTCCCAAATAAGGAGACAATACCAAATTAGGAAAGCAAGGTCATGAATAGAAAAGAAGAGCATATTTCATGCAATAACTGGATTGTTCCAGTTTTCTCAGAACAAAGAACAGCAAGCATCCTCCTGAGAGCTAATTTACACCAGATGAAGATCTTATCCTAGGTGATGGGTGTGACTGGATCTAGGTCTGATTCCGATCTTCCCCAGGCTGGTGGGCATTTGGATCCAGGATTTTTTGCCCCATCTCAATTTTATAGTGTCAGTTATTTGCAACTTATAAAAATAGTTTAAGTTTCAAGCATGCTGATTGCTTTGAAATGAGGTGCTCCTTTGTTTTCAGCTCTGGCGCTTATGTGCCTGTTAGTCAGAAGATCATAGTTAAAGCCCACGTCACAAGGGCTATGTCTACACTAGCCCCTTCTTTTCAAAAGGGGCATGGTAATGAGCGAGGCTGGAAGATGCTAATGAGGTGCTTCTATGAATATGCAGCACTTCATTAGCATAATGGCAGATGCAGCCATTTGAAAGTGCCACTTTCAAATCATGCACCGCTCATGTAGACGGGGGCCTTTCAAAAGCCCCCCCCCCCATTTGAAAGCCCCTTATTCCCATTTGGTTTTAGGAATAAGGGGCTTTCGAAGACTGGGGGGGGTCCTTTCAAATTTCTACATCCACTATTATGCTAATGAGGCACTGCATATTCATGGCAGCGCCTCATTAGCATCTTCTGACCTCACTCATTACCATGCCCCTTTCGAAAAGAAGGGCTAATGTAGATGCAGCCTAGATGGTAAAATCTCCATCCCTAGAAGTCCCAGCTTGACAAAGTTCTGTCTGGGATGACTTAGCTGGGGTTGATCCTGCTTTGGGCAGGGGGCTGGACGTGATGACCTCCTGAGGTCCCTTCCAGCCCTCGGATTCCATGATTCTATGATCAGGTTGCAGCATTTGTGCCCCAGTACAGCACATTATACTATCATTGCAACATCACAACTCCTTTCTCAACAGTGGACTCTTATCTCCTTGGGATGTAGAAGAAACCAATGAAGTAGTAAACACACTGCCAAAATATTGCATGTGTGTTAGGAGAGATAAAACAAAGTTACATGCAAATAAAGTAACTGCTGTTTCCTATTTGCTTCAGCTTCCTAGGACAGCTGTGTCATCCCCAGCAGGAAACACTGTCCTGTTTTGCACTGTTCTTTTATTCACAGGCTTCTAAACCAGAAGGAACCATCATGATGATCTAATCTCACTTTCTGCATAAAAGGCCATATAGAATTTCAGCAACACAATAGTATCATGTATTTAAATAATATTTAAAATTTGTCTGATCCATCATTGACTTGGATTCTAGATCCAACTCTCCTTTTTAATCAGCTAATATACCTATATATACACACACACACACATATATATATATGTATGTATTGCAACTTTCCTGTAGATTTCAAACTACAATGCTAAAATCAGTACGGTTCTTTCCCCAGTTAAGAGCATACAATTAACAACACAGTGGAGACATATGAATGCTGTCACCTGATTAGGGAGCTGGAGCACGTGACCTATGAGGAGAGGCTGAAGAATTTGGGCTTATTTAGTTTGCAGAAGAGAAAAATGAGGGGTGATTTGATAGCAGCCTTCAACTTCCTGAAGGAGGGCGCTGACAAGGAAGGAGAGAGGCTATTCCAAGTAGTGACAGATGTCAGAACAAGGAACAATGGTCTCAAGTTACAGTGGGGGAGGTCTAGGTTGGATATTAGGAAAAACTATTTCCCCAGGAGGGTGGTGAAGCGCTGGAATGCATTACCTAGAGAGGTGGTGGAATCTCTGGAGGGCTTTAAGTCTCCGCTTGACAAGGTCCTGGCTGGGATGACTTAGTTGGGGTTGATCCTACTTTGGGCAGGGGGCTGGACTTGATGACCTCCTGAGGTCTCTTCCAGCCCTAGGATTCTATGATTAGAGTAACTTGCACATACACATTTTGACTAAAAATAGTTGAGATTTTACCTATGAAAAATTTACCTGATATATAAATACAGTTCTGTCCCAAAGCTGGAGTTTTCCCAGGAAAAGTCCATTCTGATAAAAAGAAATATTTCCCACTGGGAATGTACAACTGAAAATTCTTTTTTCATCTGAATTAAAGTGATCTTTGTTTCTCCTTTGGTGTAAAAAATACCGAATGCCACTAAACTAAAGGAATCCATTTGATTTCCAAAACACCAATTCAAAACGAAAATTATCATGTCAAGTCAGTTTGAAACCTCCCATAGAAAAACCCAACATTTTTTCAGCTGAATGTTAGAGTAAAACACTTTTTATTCCAAGAATCTCGCAGGAAATGTTTTGGTTCCCTGATTTGTTCTGGCCTCAGTTGAGCTTCATGCTGAATGCTGAACAGACTACGTTAGGCAGCCGTGCCCTGAAATGTTTGCAATATGAAAGGATAATTAGGACAAAGGGCAGAAGAAAGGCTGTTGTATTATCTAAAACTGCGCACAGAGAGACAGCAGGTGGGGATCAAATAAACAAAGTCTGTCCCAAAACTTCACCCAAACACAGGAAACGCACCAGCATAACATAACTCACTGCTCACATCATGATCTACATCATCACAGTCCGGCTTAACCCAGGAGGCATTTATTAAACAATGACAAAATATAGACATAATCAGGCTACCACAAAGCTTGGCTGCATCTACACTACAGCAAACTTTCGAAAGAGATTGTCCCAGAAGATCTCTTCTGAAAAAAACTTCTTTTGAATGAGCACATCCACACACAAAAAAGTAGATAAAAAACCCGATCTGAGCTTTCGATAGCATCCCAAAAAGCCCCCTCTCTTTTGAAAGAAGGAGCCGGGGATCAAAAAATCCAGCGCCATGAGGACTGCTCTTTCGAAAAAAGGGCTCCCCAGGTGTCTACACATGTTTTTTTCTGAAAGCAACAGGAAAAAAAAAAAGCAACAAGAAGTCTTGTGGCACCTTATAGACTAACACTATTTTGCAACATAAGCTTTTGTGGGCAAAGACCCACTTCACCTTACCTACCACTCATGCATCTGACAAAGCAGGTCTTTGCCCACGAAAGCTTATGCTCCAAAATATCCGTTAGTCTATAAGGTGCTACGGGTCTTTTTGTTGCTTTTGAAGATACAGACTAACTCGGCAAGCCCTCTGATTTTTGGAAAAAGGTGCCCTTACTCATCTGGGAGAGGAAGAGAGCTACTGGAAAATTGCTGCCTTCTTTCGATTTCAGATTGAAAGAGCACATTTTGGGTGTGGATTCTCTACAGTTTCTTTCGGAAAAGGCCAGTTTTTTTTTTTTTTAAAAAAAAGAGCATGCTTGAGTAGACGCAGACTTGGAGTGCCGGCTTTTGTTTCCTAAGGTCCACACCTCCTGTCTGGAACTCAGGATGCCACCAAGAGACATCTAGTGGCTTGATAATATACTGCAAAAAAAGGACTGAGGCAGGTTTCACCAACCCAGAATCAGGACTACCACAATGCCCTCACTGTGCTTTACAAAAGAACAAATATTGTCTCTGCTTTGTACTGCAGACACACATTGACGATGGTCACACAGTGAGCCAGTACCAGCCTGGGAACAAAGCAGAAATTGCCTGACTCCCAGAGCGTCTGCTTTGACTGTTTGTGTCCTCGCCTTGCTTAGAAACGAGCATGGCCATTTGAGTGCAAGTCATTCTTTAAACTAATTCTGTGTAACAACTATCATTTTGGATACCACCAGGGATTGAAGTTGACTACGTGCTAAGGGTCTTAGGAGGCCAGCTAAGCATTTAAGCCTCTGACACTTGAATTAAAACACAAAAGCTGTGTCTACACTACAAAATTTTGTCAACAGAAGGGGCCTTCTGTTGACAAAACTCGGGAACGTTCACACTACACGTGTTCTGTCTAGAATCTGTCGACAGAACACAACCTTTTACCCGGCAGAGTTCTGTCTTGAAAGTTTGAGGCATAGCACCTCTGTAGAAAGATTCTGTCCACAGAAAAATAGTGTACATGATCCAGGGGGCCCTCTGTTGACAGAGAGAGCTTCCGGTTCCCTGGGCAGCTCTGTTTGAAGAGCTTCCAGTTGGCTGTTCTGTCAACAGACAGCAGGGCAGTCTGGCCTCTCTCTGTCGACCGAGGGTGTCGACGGGGGAGCCCCTATTAGGTGTGGATGTGTTCTCTTGGGAAATGTCTGTCAACGGTGACTTCAGTCAATGGAACTCTGTCGTGTAGACGCCGCTTAAGCCTGTTTGCGCCACGTGCTCAGTGGATCAGCCACTCAAAGTGCTTCTCAGAGCAGGGTCATCAAGAACACCAGGCCTCTCAGAGCACAAACTGTTCCAAAAGGTGGAGGAGGTGAGCCCATCACCCCTCCTTTATGCTTGCATCAGTCTCCAAAGCTGGGTGGTAGGAACAGGCTGTACCACTCCCTCAGCATGTCTACACAGCAATCACAAGGCATCAGCCCAGCAGGTGTGGACCTACTTGAGCTAGCTTTCAAGGTTACTCACTAAAAAGAGCAGGGAGGTTTCTGCTTCAGGCTATGTCGAGATTTCAGGGATTTGTCGATGGAAGTTTTTATCAGAAGAGCTCTTCTGACAAAACGTCTATCTACAAATCATGGCCAAACTGCAGAGCCGATCGCCAGAGCGATCTGCTCTGCTGATAGAGAGTGGCTGGACTGCCTGGCCGGTGTCTCCACAAAACGGCCAGCCGGAAGTACAGCAGGCAGGACTGCCCGGTGTCCTGGAAGCCCTGTCTGTCAACAGAGGGGCCCCCATAATGTCCAGACTGGATTTCTGTCAACAGATCTCTGTCGACAAAGGTGTATTCCTTGTGGGGAGAGGCATACGACTGTCGACAAAAGTGCAGCATTGTGTTGATTTACTGTGGACAGAAGGCCTTCAGCGTTTGGATGCTCCCCAGGGTTTTGTCAACAAAATGGCAAATATGCCAACAAAACCCTCTAGTCCAGACATTGCCTGACAGGTTAGCTACCTAAGGTATGTGCTTGTGTAACCCACACACCTTGGTGTGGCTCAGTGTCCAGGTAGTAGCAGCTAGATCACTTATAGGCTACATCTACACTAGGGGAAAACTTCAAAATAGCCATGATCATGGCTAAATCGGAGAATACTAAAGTGCTGAAATGAATATTCAGTGCCTCATTAGCATGCTGCTGACTGCAGCACTCCGAAAGTGCCGCATTTCGCTCGCATGTGGCTCGTCTACATGGGGGTTCCTTTTCAGTTGGACCCTGCAAACATCAGAATCCCCTTATTCCTATCAGCTGATTTGAGTTGTCCTCCTATCAGCTGATGGGAATAAGGGGATTTTGACGTTTGCAGGGTCCTTTCGAAAAGGACCCCCCGTGTAGATGAGCCGCGCACGCATGAAACGCAGCACCTTTGCAGTGCTGCAGCTGGCAGTATGTTAATGAGGCACTGAATATTCATTTCAGTGCCTCATTAGTATTCTCTGATTTGGCCATTAGTATGGCTATTTTGAAGTTTTCCCCTTGTGCAGCTGTAGCCATAGAGAGAAAGAATGAATTAACCTCCTCTACAGCCTAACCTGAGTACAAGCTCTTTTAGCTCAAACTGTAGAGGCTCCTGCACTGAGCTTCAGAAGTCCCAGGTACAAGTCTGGCTGGGGGCGGTTATGCTTGGGCAGTTAGCCTAGGCTACAGCAGCTCCACTGGTAGAATTATTCTGACTAGCCAAAGCCTCACTAGTTTGTGAATGACATCTCTGGATTTCAGCGCCGACATATGCTAAGGGATAACTGTAGGTGTAAGCTGTGGTGTTTTTGCCTGTCTGACACATTCTGGACTTTCAGGGCATGCATACTTCCCAGGATGTGGGTCAATCTTCCAGGAGTTTGATTTCATCTGTCTGGTAAAGACATGTGAAATTGATCTCTTTGGGATCTGCAGTTGACTCCCTGTACTCCTGCTCTTGTGAGAAGTAAGGGAGGTTGACAGGAGAAACACACCCGTTGGCCGACCTCCCTCAGTGAGGACAGACTTCACAGTCAGAATCATAGAACGCTAGGACTGGAAGGGACCTTGAGAGGTCATCGAGTCCAGCCCCCTGCCCTCATGGCAGGACCAAGTACTCTCTAGACCATCCCTGATAGACATCTATCTAACCTGTTCTCAAATATCACCAGCGATGGAGATTCCACAACCTCCCTTGGCAATTTATTCCAGTGTTTCACCACCCTGACAGTTAGGAACTTTTTCCTAATGTCCAACCTAAACCTCCCTTGCTGCAGTTTAAGCCAATTACTTCTTGTTCTATCCTCACAGGCCAAGAAGAACAAGTTTTCTCCCTCCTCCTTATGACACCCTTTTACATACCTGAAAACCGCTGTCATATCCCCCCTTAATCTTCTTTTTTCCAAACTAAACAAGCCCAATTCTTTCAGCCTTTCTTCATGTCACATTATCTAGACCTTTGATCATTCTTGTTGCTCTTTTCTGGACCCTTTCCAATTTCTCCACATCTTTCTTGAAATGTGGCACCCAGAACTGGACACAATACTCCAACTGAGGCCTAACCAGCGCAGAGTAGAGTGGAAGAATGACTTCTCTGTCTTGTTCACAACGTACCTGTTAATGTATCCCAGAATCATGTTTGCCTTTTTTGTAACAGCATCACACTGTTGACATATTTAACTTGTGGTCCACTATCACCCCAGATCCCTTTCTGCCCTACTCCTTCCTAGACAGTCACTTCCCATTCTGTATGTGTGAAACTGATTGTTCCTTCCCAAGTGGAGCACTTTGCATTTGTCTTTATTAAACTTCATCCTGTTTACTCCGGATCATTTTGAATTTTGACCCTATCCTCCAAAGCAGTTGCAACCCCTCCTAGCTTGGTATCAGCTGCAAACTTAATAAGCGTACTGTCTATACCAATATCTAAATCGTTGATGAAGACATTGAACAGAACCGGTCCCAAAACAGACCCCTGCAGAACCCCACTTGTTATACCTTTCTGGCAGGATTGAGAACCATTAATAATAGTCAACTGCAAATACATTGATTCTAGGTATGCGATTGACATAATGAGAAACAACTACTCTCCAGGATGAGAAATGAGAGCCCAGATGCCTGGGCACTCCAATGGGTTGTAGAAGAGCAGTGGCCAGCTCCCTACTCTGTCCTTCTTCGTGCATGACTTCCAAAAAGGAAAATGTAGTGTCATCATATAGAAAGGGGAAGAAGGAGATTTCAGGGGAGCTACAGACCAGTTAGCCTCACCTCAGTGCCAGTTAAAAATAAAGAGCAGGTTATCAAAGAATCCAATTTGAAATATTTGGAGGAGACAAAGATGATCGGAACAGTTAACATGGATTCACCAAGGACAAGTCATGCCTGAACAACATAATTACCTTCTCTGATGAGATAACTGGCTCTGCGGGTATGGGGAAAGTGGTGGATGTGATATATGTGAACTTCAGAAAAGTATTTCATATGGTCTCCCACAATATTCTTGCCAGTGAGTTAGAGTATGGCTTGGGTAAATGGACTGTAAGGCACATAGAAAGCTGGACCGATCATTGGGCACCACAGGTTGTGATGAATGGCTTAGTGGCCAGTTGGTGTTTGATATCAAGCGGAGTACTCCAGGGATTGGTCCTGGGGGCAATTTTATTCAATGTCTTCATTAATCATCTGGAAAACCAGACAGATTGAACCTCTGCAAGTTCATGGAGGACAATCAGCTAAGGGAGAGGTAGATACGTTGGAGGGTAGGGCTAGGGTCCAGAGTGACCGAGATAAATTGGAGGATTGAGTCAAAAGAAATCTGATGAAGTTTAACAACGACAAGTGCAGAGTCCCGCACTTAAGATGAAAGAATCCCAAACAATGCTGCAGGATGGGGACCTACTGGCCAAGCTGCAGTTCTGCAGTAAAGGACCTGGAGATCACAGTGGACAAGAAGCTGGATATAAGTCAACAGTGTGGCCTTGTTGCCAAGCTGGCTTTGGACATAACGAGATGCTTTAGTAGGGGCATTTTGAGCGGATATAGGGAAGTGATTATTCCTTCCTATTTGGCGCTGATGAGAGTATTGCATCCAGTTATGGACCCTTCACTACAGAGACAATGTGGACAAATTGGAGAGAGTCCAGCAGAGGACAATGAAAATGATTAGGTGGCTGGAGCATATGACCTACAAGGAAAAGCTGAAGGATGTGGGCTTATTTAGTCTGCAGAAGAGAAGAGTGAGGGGGCATTTGATACCAGCCTTCAATTACCTGTAAGGGGGTTCCAAAGAGGATAGAGAGAGGCTGTTCTCAGGAGTGACAGACAACTAAACTAGAAGCAATGGTCTCAAGTTGCAGTGGGGAAGGTCTAGATTGGATTTTAGGAAAAGTGATTTCACTAGGAGGGTGCTGAAGTAGTGGAATGGCTTACTTAGGCTGGAGGTGCAATCTCCATCCTTAATGGTTTTTAAGGCCAGACGTGATAAAGTGCTGGCTGGAACAATTTAATTAGGGTTGGTCCTGCTTTGAGCAGGGGCTGGGCCTGGATGGCCTCCTGAGGTTTCTTTCAATCATAAAAGAGCCTCTTGGGATTTTTAGAAAACTCAGTTTCTACCTTTTTCCCTCTGTAAAAACCAGTCTCTCCCTTATGAACTATTGTGAGGTGCTCCCATGCTGTGGCATTGGGGTGGACAGCCCCTGGGAGTGTACACATCTTTGTGTGAATGCAGTGAACAAGGCACCCAGGTGTTTCAGCAAGCTCTTCAAATAAGATCACTGCCATTAGCTTGCTTAAATAAATTTGCATTAATTGACAGCAGTATTAGCAATGGAATGACTTCTTTAATAGACTTGGTGCAACAAAAATTACTTTGCTAAGCGTTAATTAAATGCTCCATTAATTGTCTATAGCTTGGAGGAGGAACCCTGATGAGTATTTAGGTCATTTCTAGTTAATTAAGGGAACTGCTTGGTTTTCGTTGATATGCTAGATACTAAATTATAACCAGTTATAACCAGTGCTGTGGAGCAGGGAATCTTCATTCACATGCAATCTTTTCACTTACTAGTAAATCTGGAGTAAGCCGGCTGCAGCTGAAAGGATAAGACGACAATAGTGCCCGATAATTTAAGGGTGGGCTTTATCACAGTCTATAAGTACTTACATGTGGAACAAATAGGGCTTTTCTATCTGGTGGACAAAGATCTAATTATCCAACGGGTGGAATTTGGAGCCTGACAAATTCGGATAGGAAATTTTACAGGTATAAATTTTTAACAATGAAGGTATTTAACCATTCTTACTCGCTAAGTGTGGGGTCATTTTTAAATTGATTGGATTCTTTTTTTTATAAAAGATCTGCTGTTGTTTCTAAAACAAAATAGGAAAAAGGGTTCTTCTGAATATGGGGTTTATTTTTGAAAGAGCCCCATCTACACTGCTTTCTTTCTTTCAAACGAATGTCTTCTGAAAAGAGATTATGCAAATGAAGCAGAAGATATGTAAATCAGTGCCTCATTTTCATTTTCAATTTCCCTCATTTGCATTCCTCTTTCAAGAGGGTCTTTGCCCACGAAAACTTTTGCTCCAAAATATCTGTTAGTTTTTAAGGTGCCACAGGTCTTCTTGTTGAAATTGAAGCTGGACACCCATACCAAATGACCCAAACACTGTTCTTGAGGGGACTCTCAGCCCCTCCTAGGAGCTGTCTTATAGGAAAAATATGTAATTGTTTCTTGCTAAAGCGTCATCAAGTTCCAGAAGTACCATTAATGGCTCTCACTTAGCATAGCGCCACTGGTAATACATGTTTACTCTTCACATTCCTAACTTCAGATATAAAAATAACACACCCACAGAAATGGAATATGCACACTCAGCTGATTATAACTTTTCTAATGATATGTTGCAGGAAGTATTTTGAATAAAACATTTTCCAGTTCTATCATATTCATAAGCATAGTCCTCTAAAGCAGATGTCTGAAACCTGTAGCTCTTTAAAGACTTTTTTGTGGCTACCGACACTATAATTGCAAAGTTAAAAAAAAGAAAAATCCCTCCTGATTATTTTCGATAAACTATGAACAGCTAAAAGCCCAAAAGTGAACAATTCATATCTAAACAGCAAACAATGTGTTCTCAAATCGTTGGATAACTCCCACTAGTATCATCCAGAGAGAGAGAAGATTTGGTAGTGAAAGTCAGGAAGACAGTGGTACAAACACACATATAGGGTGCATCTACACTTGCGTTTCTCTTTCGAAAGAGGTATGCAAATGAGGTAAATTGAAAATACAATTAAGCCCTAATTTGCATTTTGGTACCTCATTTGCATATTCTAATTTCGAAAGCTCTTCTTTCGAAAGAAGAATGCCAGTGTAGATGCTGCTCTTTCAAAAGTAAACTCATCTTCAAAAGAATCCATTTTCCCTTTATTTAATGGGAAGAAGGATTCTTTCGAAGATGGGATTTACTTTTGAAAGAGCAGTGTCTACTCTGGCTTTATTATTTCAAAAGAAATTCTTTCAAAATTAAAATATGCAAATGAGGTGCCAAATATGCAGATTTATGCCTCATTTGCATTTGATTTACCTCATTTGTGTGCCTCTTTTGAAAGAGGAATGCAAGTGTAGATGTACCCATACAGCAGTGTCTACGCTGGTTTTCTTCTTTCGAAACAGGCTATTTTGAAATAAGAATATGAAAATGAGGTGTCAGATTTGGAATTTTTTACCTCTTTTGCATTTGATTTACCTCATTTGCATGCCTCTTTCGAAAGACTAATGCAAGTGTACACACAGCCACAAAGTGTGAGGAAATAGAATATATAAAAAGTTTGTGAACATCCTACAGTAAATATGCACAGTTGGGTCTCAACATTCGTGACCTTAAGGTTTGTAAAATCAATTATTCGCGAGTGGCCGCTTCCCCGGGGTCCCAAGCAGGAGTGCCTGGAGCTGCAGCTTCCCAGGGCCCCAGGGTAGGGAACATTGGCAGCCGCTGCTTCCCTAGGGCCCCAGCGTGAGGAGCACCAGCAGCCACTGCCTCGCTGGGGCGCCAGGTGGGAGCGGCTGCCATATTTGCAAAATTCAACATTTGCGAGGCTCCTCAACACGGAACCCTCACAAAGGTCGAGACCCTGCTGTATCTCATTACAAATCTTTGTGTGCGCTGCATTCTTAAAACAGGGGTTACACAAAGTAGGGCTTGAAGTTATGTATTAAGGACCGTCTCATATTCCCATGCACTGCGGCTCTTGAATTATTGAGTTTTTTACTGAATTAGAAAAAAAGTGGCTCTTCTTGCTCTTTTGGTGGCCGACCCCTGCCCAGCAGAATATAGGCTACGTCTACACGTGAAGCCTACTTCGAAGTAGCCTATTTCGATGAATAACGTCTACACATCCTCCAGAGCTGGCAACGTCGATGTTCAACATCGACGTTGCGCAGCACCACATCGAAATAGGCGCAGCGAGGGAACGTCTACACGCCACAGTAGCACACATCGAAATAAGGGTGCCAGGCACAGCTGCAGACAGGGTCACAGGGCGGACTCAACAGCAAGTCGCTCCCTTAAAGGGCCCCTCCCAGACACACTTGCACTAAACAGCACAAGATACACAGAGCCGACAACGAGTTGCAGACCCTGTGCATGCAGCATGAATCCCCCGCTGCAGCAGCAGCAGCCAGAAGCCCTGGGCTAAGGGCTGCTGCACACGGTGACCATAGAGCCCTGCATGGGCTGGAGAGACAGCGTCTCTCAACCCCCCAGCTGATGGCCGCCATGGAGGACCCCACAATTTCGATGTTGCGGGATGCGCAACGACTACACGGTCCCTACTTCGACGTTGAACGTCGAAGTAGGGCGCTATTCCCATCCCCTCATGGGGTTAGCGGCTTCGACGTCTCGCCGCCTAACGTCGATGTTAACATCGAAATAGCGCCCAACACGTGTAGCCGTGACGGGCGCTATTTCGAAGTTCGTGCCGCTACTTCGAAGTAGCGTGCACGTGTAGACACAGCTATAGAGTGCAGCCATCACCATCAGTGTAGGAGCTTCCTCTCTCCAGCAGGGGGCGCTAGAAGCTAGCGCTCAACCAGCAGGTGGGACTTGGCTACCAATGGGTGCTGGGCTGATGGTGCGCGCCAGCCGAGAGCTACAGGATCAGTGTAGGGAACCAGGCAGGGCCTTTTTTGTTCCTACCCTGCTACTGCCTCCGCCCTCACTTATCCCTGAGCAGCAACTTGCCTATGGCCCTGCCTACCCTACAGAACTTTCCACCCCTCAGAGCTCAGCCCTGTGCAGCCTGGTTACCCTGCTCCAGGAGAAGAGTTAACCTCAGCCCTGGGGCAGGGCTGAGGCTGAAAGAACCAGCAGCTGAGGCAATTAACTGCCAATTAGGGCTGCAGCAAATTAGGGCCCAGCTGGGGCTTTATGAATAGAGGGCTCCTTGAGAGGAGACTCTTGTTCCAGCAGTGGAGCATGTGGGACGCTGGCTGCCAGGGAAGCTATAGCAGCTTCCTAAGACTGAGTAGGGCTGGGGAAAGGCCGGCAGAGCTGTGGTGTTGTCCCACTTGCAGGCAGCAGGGCCCGGGGCAAGGCCTAAGGATACAAGGACTGCAGGGAGGCAGCTAGGGCAGTAGGAAACAGCAGGTCCACCCCCTTGCCAATGGTGTGTGGCCATTTCAGATGGTAGTTTGCCCCTAAGGAAGGGGCTAGATGGTGACTGGTAGTGGGTCTCTGAGGCAAGGGGGGTATGGGGGGTGTGGTGTTCCCTGGGAGGGGAGGACCCCCAGGGGGAGGGGCTATGGGGCACTGCACCAGGGCAGTAGCCTGAGTGGGGGGAATGTGGTTGCTGACTTAGACAGGGGAGAACAAGCAGGTCACAGCAGGTGAGACGCTGGCCAGAAGAGGGTGCTCCAGGGGCTGAACAGCTAATCCCTGGGGTAAGCAGCAGGAGGTGCTGTAGTAGTGAGGCCACACCTGTTTACACCCCACCCCCCAGGTGATTTGTTTCCACCCCCCACCGCAGGGCTTCTGCACTCTCCCCATAGCACGTTACCAGGGTGAGGCAGAGTGCTGTCCTCTCCCAGCCAGCTGCTGGCCATGCTGCCTGCCTGGGATGGGACGGTACTGAAAGGCAGCAGTGTGGGAACCAGAGGAGGAAAGTCTCTGGGATCACCTCTTCCCTTCCGGCTCTGCCCCTAGCTGGCATTTTAGAGGGGGGCAGGACACCAGGTACGCTCTTCCCACATGCCACCCTCAAACAGGCCCCTGTAGCCCTGCAACTCAGCCTCGCTAACCTTTGCACAACCCGCGAGTGTTACCGCCAAGCAGAATCTGTCCCCCTGGCTGCCCCTCCCCATACGTGCACACATTGTTTCTCGGGCCCACAAGAAGGCTGGCAAAAAATGTCCCCCCCAGTGAACCAAATCCCATCATCCTTTGCTGTTGCGATGGCATGTGGACCTTGGGATGGGAGATGATGCTATTTCAGCCATGTGCAGGCTGCAGAACCACAAGGGACTGAGAACAGTGGAGCTGAGGAGAGCTTTCTGCCCATGCTGAAAAATCACTGTGGATTCATGAGCTGCGTCTACACGTGCACGCTACTTCGAAGTAGCGGCACTAACTTCGAAATAGCGCCCGTCACGTCTACACGCGTCGGGCGCTATTTCGAAGTTGAAATCGACGTTAGGCGGCGAGACGTCGAAGTCGCTAACCCCATGAGGGGATGGGAATAGCGCCCTACTTCGACGTTCAACATCGAAGTAGGGACGTGTAGACGATCCGCGTCCCGCAACATCGAAATAGCGGGGTCCTCCATGGCGGCCATCAGCTGGGGGGTTGAGAGATACTCTCTCTCCAGCCCTTGCGGGGCTCTGTGGTCACCGTGGGCAGCAGCCCTTAGCCCAGGGCTTCTGGCTGCTGCTGCTGCAGCTGGGGGTCCGTGCTGCATATACAGGGTCTGCAACTAGTTGTTGGCTCTGTGTATCTTGCACTGTTTAATGAAAGTGTGTCTGGGAGGGGCTCTTTAAGGGAGCGACTTGCTGTTGAGTCCGCCCTGTGACCCTGTCTGCAGCTGTGCCTGGCTCCCTTATTTCGATGTGTGCTACTTTGGCGTGTAGACGTTCCCTCGCTGTGCCTATTTCGATGTTGGGCTGAGCAACGTCAAAGTTGAACATCGACGTTGCCAGCCCTGGAGGACGTGTAGACGTTATTCATCGAAATAGCCTATTTCGATGTCGCAACATCGAAATAAGCTATTTCGAAGTTGGGTGCACGTGTAGACGTAGCCATGGGGTGGCTGGTGCGGGGCAGGGAGTCCAGCTGGCCAGTCCCCGGAGTTCTTGTGAACCTTCCTAGAGAGGCTCAGTGTTGAGACATAGTCTGTCCAAGCATCCACAGTGAAGGAAACAGAGATTCCCAAGTGAAATCTTAAGTGGGCCATTATGCTATTTCTCATCCTCCTGAAACTGCAGAAGGTCACCGATGAGGAATTATATAGGAAGATGCAGCCGAAAGCGAACCTGCTGCAGAAGGTATAAAACAGAAGCTACAACTATTTGGACATATTTGCAGAATGAACGACGAATGAAAAATCAAGACCCTGGTATTCGGCGTAATGGATGGTTCGAATAGGAGAGGCAGACCCCACAGAGAATGGATGGATGATGTAGTAGATTGGTGCGGAGCTAGTCTACAGAAACTAAGCCACTCCGCACTGGACAGAGTAAGAGGGAAGGAAATAGTGACAGAGGCACCAGACACCAATGGGCGCTGAGCCCACGGTTATTGATGATGATGGTGATGATGATGATGATAATGAACTGTTAGAGGTCTGTCCGTCGCATGCTGTACAGCTGGGGTGGGGAATCCTTGGCCCGTGGTTTGTATCTGGCCAGCGGGCACCCCTGGGTCAGGGGAAGAAACGACTCCATGTGCTGCCACTGCTCCCTGGCCCCTGATTGGGGGGGAACGCCAGCAGAGCGCTACTAGGAGAGTCTTTTCCTCTTCCGCTCTGATTGGCTACCATTTCAGCCAATCAGAGCAGCGAGAGGAGGTGCCTGGGAGCTGTCGGGGAGCTACACCAGGTAATCAGCCCAGACCCAGCGCTTCAGCCCATCCCTGCACCTCCACCCTCAGGCGTCTCCCACACACCTCTTCTCACCACAACCCCACAGCCTGCTCCTACACTCCTCTCCCACCCAGATCCCCATCCCCAGCCCACTCATGCACCCCATCTCAGCCAGATTGCCCACCCCCAGCCTGCTCCTGAACCCTAGTACCCTCCCAGGCCCCCAGCCCATTTCTGCATGCCCCCCCTCACCCCCGCATGCCAAGCCAGCTTCCTGTCAGCCCCCACCCACTCTGATCCCCATCCCAGAGCCTAGGGAGGCCCATAAAATCTACTCGAGGATCTGGGGTTGCTGTACAAGGGGGAATGCTGGCTCGCTCTTTGTTTGTTTTGCAGTCTATGTCTTTTGCAGGCTATGTCATGGATGGCGTTCTTTGGGCGGGGTTCTTCTCACTTGTGTGGCCCCTGACTGATTTTTCCATGGCTCAGTGACCTGTGACCCCAAAAAGCTTCCCTAGCCCTGCTCTGCAGAGTAAATGCCCCAGAAGTGTTTACAGGCCAGGAGACATGATACGAGGAGGATGAGCCCAACAAGGTGCAGGTTGTGGAGAGGGGGGTAAAGGAGGGTGGTGAAGCACTGGAGTGTGTTGCCTACAGAGGTGGTGGAATCTCCATCCCAAGAGGTTTTTAAGTCCCGACTTGACAAGGCCCTGGCTGGGATGACTTAGTGGGGGTTGATCCTGCTTGAAGCAGGGGGCTGGACTAGATGACCTCCTGAGGTCCCTTCCAGCCCTAGGGTTCTCTGATTCTCTGATTTATGTGCGTGCCCTTCTCAACTAACTACCACACACTGCATTTTCCAGCTGCCCTGTAGATGAGGGAAGTTTGAGAAGAGGCTTGGAGGAGGATGGGGCAACTTCAGAGATTTTGACTGGGAGCTTTTCCCCACAGAGAGTGGGCAGCTAGTTTGTTGGCCGTGAATTTCATAGCTTATAAAGGCAGAAGGGCTGCAGTGACCATCTTCTCTGTCCTGCATAACATCCCCCAAATTAATTCCTGTTTGTACTAGCTTTCAGGAGAAAAAAAAAATCCCATCTTAATTTAAATATCAGTTTCCACTCTTTCAGCTGCTCATTATTTTTGTGGAGTCATATTCAGGTCCTCCCACAATTGGTAGACCTACCTGACCATCAATCCTTCCCCTTTGAAGTTTTTGTCTTGTTAGAAATGACAAAACAATTTTAAGATTCAGGAAGCTGCAAATAGCGTGTGAGAAGTCCATTAACTTGCATGTCCCGATCTTCCAGGCGGCAATAAAGGAAGTCATTTTTGCACCTTTGTTGTAAGACATGCTTTCCAGGGCCTATGTTTAAATCCATATGTAATAAAGGGAGAAAAAGTAGCTTGTTTCTGTGTTGTAAAAATTACAGTTCTCATTTCCAGCCTTCCAACAGTGAAAAGTGATTTAGTGCTGTGATGGTTGGCGAGCTGAGCATCGAAAGGAAACATCAAAGGCAGGATCAGAGGTTCAGAGCTGATATTTAATTTAAAAGAGCCCTGGGCTTTTTTTTTTTCCCCTGGCACCCCAGAAGAGGTGGCTGCATTCAGCTCCGTTCGTCGGAGGACTGGATGGGGTGGTGTTCAGAACCCAACCAACAAAGAAGCCAGCAGCATGCTGTAGCACAGATGAGGCTGAGGTTTATACAGTACAGAGAAGGAGGAATGTTTGTTGTTTACAACAGTGACTCTCAGCCAGGGAGTCTAGGTCTCAAAGCAGGTTTTGAGGGGGGCTGCTAAGCCGGGCCAGTATTAGACACTCCGGAGCACTGGGCAGAAAGCTGAAACCCCACCACATAGGGCTGAAGTCCAGAGCCATGAGCAATATTCCCTCTATTTTTTTCCATTCGTAGGTGGAATAAATTTTATGTGCACTGAGAATTGTGCGGATGTGCACTGCCAGGAGAAACACAGGCTGCTGGCTGTGGGTGCTCTGCTAATCAGCTGAATGGCATCAGAATCTCTCCTGGACAATTACCCATCTTGAGCTCTCCCACTTGGGCTGAAATTGAGGCCTGTAGCTTGATGGGAGCCTCTGTGGCATGGGGACCCAGGCAAATGCCCTGTTTGTGGCCCAGTCTTTTATGTGCAGAAAAACAGTTGTCCCGGCACCAGTGAGCCATGGGATTTTAAGAGCATGGGAAAGGTTGAGCACACTGGTTTACAAGGCGTCACCCATCAGTCACTGGCCATACGAGATCTGGACCAGCATCTGATGAAGTGAGTCTGTGTTCACGAAAGCTCATGCTCAAAACTTTTCTGTTAGTATATAAGGTGCCACAGGACCCTTCGTTGCTGTCTCTGATACTTGTCACCCAGGCAGGGTCTTTCTTAGCCCTCCTCTTCCCGTCAGATAAGCTGAAGCTATTCCTTATATCGTACCAAAGGTGGTCATGTGACCTCTTTTCATAGGTCCTCTGAGGTAACTACCTTTCCCACAATGCCTACAAGTAAGGGCCCCAAGAGCTACCACCCTGCCATGGGGTTCGTTTCTGTGCCTTAAAGTCCCGTTATGTGACTGCATAGTTGTAGGAAGAAATACAACAAAAGTTAAAGAACAATTGAGAATCAAACTTGCCTTGTGAGAGGCTTATCAGGCCCATGGGAAATTGATAGCTTTTCCTATCCAGTCAGAGGACTGTGTAACTAATAGCTTACATTTCCTGCTGATCTTCGCAATGAAAAAGGCTGGACGCTTTCTAGAGCACACTGACATTAAGTTGGTCAGGCACAGAGTCCCAGGTGGGGTTGCTTTGATTTCTTGTGTGATGGTGAACAGCCAGATCCTCAGGAAATGCAATTAGCTCAGGCTTACCTGAGGTGGGAAAACCATAAGATAAATACTAGCAAGAGCACAAATTGTCCTGAAGTGCCCCAGCCCGCTCCTAATAAGCCGCTCATGCTTCCACTCTTATTAAGACAGAAAACTGATCCCACACAGAGTCCAAATAAAAGAAGGAAGGCAAGGCGGAAATATGGAACCACCTTCTTTCAGTGCTTTTGTTCACCTGATTGTCTTCACTTGCCTATTTCTCATTTTACAGCTAATAATAAAATGTCATATATACCACCAGCATGTGGTGACATCACAGGACTCAGTCCTCATCTGTGACGGGCACTCAGCAAAGCTTGGGTTGGGGGACTTTTTATTACCTTCCCAAACACACACACCCTCCTGGAGCTGGGCTGGAGTAGTTCAGCCCTAGGATAATGTAGAGCAGCCGTAAGTCATGCCTTGCTGCAGCCACCTGCAAGGGGCTATTTCTTCTGCTCTGATTGGCAAAATGGGTCCAAAATATTTTGCAGTGTCATATGTGCAGTGATCTGCAGGCTTAGAACTGTGATATGACGATACAGCCATCCGGGGGGGTCGATCAGTGTGATCTAGTGGCCCATGCACTGAGGTGAGCTACAGAGCACTTGGCTTTTGTTCCTCTCTCTGTGACTTTATGCAAGGGCCCATGCCTCAGTTTCCCCCTGTGTAAAATGGAGTAATGATACTGACCTCCTTGAAAAAGCAATTTGAGATCTCTGGCTGAAAAATGTTAGGTATATCCTAGGGGTTCATTTATAAACCACCATTTGTGAGTGAATCCTTTATAGCCGAACTACAGCCCAGATGCTCAAAAGTGTTTGTAACACTCATGGGTTTCCCTAGTCCCTCTGTCCTGGGCTAAACAGCCCTGTGCTAATGAGATCCTTGTCAGTGACTACAAAGGGTTTTGGATTGGCTCCGGGGAGCTGCAGCAGAACCTGGAGATCAGGCATGCAATGAACTGCACATCCTACACTGACCAGTGTATTACAGATGTGAGTGTGGTCACGTATGGGCCCACCAGACAGCAACATCATGGTAGCAATAAAGCTACAAAGACACAGCCCAGGCAAAGTTCAGTTTCCTAATGTCAATACTTGACAGCGCAAAAGGAAAAGGCTAAAAGCATCTTGAGGACTGCCCCACTTAGAGATCAATGCCAGCCAAATGTTTTACAGTCCCTAATGTTACCCACAATTAACCTTTGCTTCAGATTTCTCCTGCCCTCCAGCCACCCTTAGCGATGCTTTCTCTTCCGTGAATTGTTTAAAGCCAGGGATCGTTTCTGCAACACACTCTGGAAGGAGGAGCAGTCATTTTGTTCCACTGGCTGCCCAGCACAGAGAGCAAGGAAAGCACTGAAAATGATCACATGCCCTCACTCTGGCTACGTCTACACGTGAACGCTACATCGAAATAGCTTATTTCGTTATAGCTTAAATAGGCTATTTCGATGAATAACGTCTACACGTCCTCCAGGGCTGGCAACGTCGATGTTCAACATCGACGTTGGGCAGCACCACATCGAAATAGGCGCTGCAAGGGAACGTCTACACGCCACAGTAGCACACATTGAAATAAGGGTGCCAGGCACAGCTGCAGACAGGGTCACAGGGCGGACTCAACAGCAAGCCGCTCCCTTAAAGGGCCCCTCCCAGACACAGTTGCACTAAACAACACAAGATCCACAGAGCCGACAACTGGTTGCAGACCCTGTGCATGCAGCATGGATCCCCAGCTGCAGCAGCAGCAGCCAGAAGCCCTGGGCTAAGGGCTGCTGCCCACGGTGACCATAGAGCCCCGCAGGGGCTGGAGAGAGAGCGTCTCTCAACCCCTCAGCTGATGGCCGCCATGGAGGACCCCGCTATTTCGAAGTTGCGGGACGCACAATGACTACACGGTCCCTACTTCGACGTTGAACGTCGAAGTAGGGCGCTATTCCTATCCCCTCATGGGGTTAGCGGCTTCGACGTCTCGCCGCTTAACGTCGATGTTAACATCAAAATAGCGCCCAACACATGTAGCCGTGACGGGCGCTATTTCGAAGTTAGTGCCGCTACTTCGAAGTAGCGTGCACGTGTAGACACGGCTTCTGTGTGATAAAGGGGTGTCTTTCGGGAACCCTTTGCCTTTTGTCAGCGTGTCCTCCCTACTTACGAGAGCCCAGCCTGGTGTAGCACAAATTCTTTCCCAGGGAGTGAAATTCACCTTTGCAAAAGGCTCATGCACCACAGGAGTCCTTCTCTGAAGGTATAAGTGGGACCTATGTGATGCCCAGCTACTTTGCTGATCCTGTGCATGGGGATAAATTTCACCCATAGTGAATGAGAAACACCAGGCAGTAATGGAGAAGGGAATGGCTTCTCTCTCCTTGCTCTTCCCATGGTCTGACTGTGAACTCCTAGCAATGTAACTCCATTGGTGCTTAATCCCAGAGGGGTAACGGTATTAGTCTGTAACTTCAGAAACAACAAGGGGTTCTGTGGCACCAGGGAGCCTAACAAATTCATTAGGTCATGAACTTTTGAGGGTAAAACACACGTCATCAGATGGGGGAAATGATAGAATCCAGGATGTATGTACCAGGAAAAAAAAGAGAAGGAAGGAAAAGGATGTTACCTGTCATTAGTAGGACCAAGTAATCAAGAAAATTAAACTGGATGGCCACATCTACACTTGGCCAAAATTTCGAAAGGGCCGTGCTAATGGCCAAATCAGAGAATACTAATGAGGTGCTGAAATGAATATTCAGCACCTCATTAGCAAGCTGCCAGCCACAGCACTTCAAAAGTGCCATGTTTCACTTGTGCTTGGCTCATCTACAGGGGACACTTTTTGAAAGGACCCCACAAATATCGAAATCTCCTTATTCCTGTTGAAAAGGGCCCTGTGTAGACGACCCACGTGCAATCGAAACGTGGCAGTTTCGAAGTGCCGCAGTCGGCAGCATGCCAATGAGGTGCTGAATATTCATTTCAGCACCTCATTAGTATTCTCCAGTTTGGCCATTAGCATGGCCCTTTCGAAATTTTGGCCAAGTGTAGACACGACTGATGGGTCTTGTTTATGGCAGGTGATATAGAACTGCAAATAGGCAGTTGTAATGGGATAGCCAGCAAGGTCTTTGTTCAAGCCTAGGTTAATAGGGTCAAATTTGTAAACAAATTCCAAGTCAGATGTCTCCCTTTGTAATCTGGTGATAAAATTCTGTTGTAGAGAAGGGTAACTTCTAACTCTGTTACTGCACGTCCATTGGTCCTGATCGTCCAGTGCTCAGAAAGGTAGATCAGCGGCTGCCTACTGTCTCTCATAATACAGGGGGTTGTGCATTTCAAAAGGACGGCAGAGCAGTTGAAAGTGGAGCAAAAGGGATGCTGTGATACACAGTCAGCCCACGGAACTCACTGCCACAAGATGCCACTGAAGTCAGGAGCAGAGCAGGGGACAGACACGGATTGGCTATTTGGGCACAGCGAATGGCTGGAGTTCCATGGGGAAAAGAAGCTCAAAAGTTGTGCCTGGGTATGAACTAACTGGAGGGTGGGAGCAGCGTTCCCTCTAATTTTTTTTTCAGTCCCTGTGAGGCATAAATTTTGTTGTGTGCAACAAGCGAAGCATGGATGTGCACCACACATAGAAACACATGTAGGCAGCTGTCGGCGCTCTGCTAATCACGTGGGCAGCACTTGAATCTCTCCCAGGCAGAGGCCCAAGTGCTTAGCTTACCGGAATGCTGGGTAGCAGGAAACTGTCCCTCTGGCCGTGATAGTTTATCATTTTCCACTTTGGCGTTTCTTTCATCTCCCTTTAAAGCTGCTAATTCTGGATGCTGTCAGAGACAAGCACAGGGCTGTCTAGATCTCTGGTCAGGCTGAGGTTAGAGGTACTAAATTTGCAAATGAATTCCAATTCAGGTCTCCCTCTGTCTGCTTGTGGTACAATTCTTTGGTAGAAGGATGGCTACTTCTAAATGCATTATTAAATGTCCAGGGAAGTTAAAATGATCACTTACAGATGCTGTGTGACTATGCCTGATTTTAAATGTTTGTCCACTCGGCCTTTAGCACAGAGACTGTCTAATGCCCATAGCAGATGAGCATTGGAAATTTGGGGTAAGGAGAGCTCTGTGGTTTGCCAAATCCCAGGTTGTGAGCTCAATCCTTGAGTGGGCTAGTCAGGGATCTGGGGCAAATGGGTGGTGCTTGGTCCTGCCACGAAGGCAGGGGGTTGGACTTGACAACCTCCTGAGGTCCGTTCCAGCTCTATGAGATGTGTATCTCCATATATCACTGGCCCATATCAGATTAGTGGATGTGCAGGTGTATGGGAAGATGGTGAGAGCCACAGGCTGGGACTCAGGAGACTTGAGTTCAGTTTTAGGCCTCTGCAGCAAACTCCCGATGTAGTTGATGGGCAAGTCCCTTGATCTCCCACGTTTCCCAGCTGTGTAAGGGGCTGCTCCTAGCTTAGCTACCGCAGAGCCCAGGAGGAGAACATGAGTTGACTGTGGTCATCAGCTGACATTTTGGGGTGATGAAGGGGAGACAGAGAGCCTCAACAGCCAGTTCTAGTGAAGTCAATGGGGCCCAAGTCATAGCTCTACAGGGCTTGGCATTCTCCTACTAATCGGCTGGCAACAATCTGGCCAACCCTTCACTTGTGCTAGCAAACTTAACTCAGACCAGCTCTCTCCCCTCCCTCAGTTATAACCCTGTGCTGTATCTTCAAGTGCCGGATTCCGCGGACAAAGAAAGAGATTGAAGCACGGTACGCACAGCGGCAGGCAGCCAAGACATACGCAGACAAGCTGGAGACGGTCCCACCCCTGAGCGAGCTGACAGAGATCCCTGGAGGTAGGCCCACACCCGTTTCCTCTCTCGGGAGTTCTTTGTGCATGCACCAAGGGTAGAATTCTCCACGGGGCACAAATCTGCGTTGCTCCAGGGAGTTCAATGGCAATTTGCACCAATGAAAGTTCTGGCCCCGTGCTCCTCGGCTTTGTGTGCACTCTTTGTATCGTGTGACTTTTGTGGCTGAAAGCATGAGCTTTGAGATACAAGGGCCAGATCCTCAGCTGGTGTCCATGGGCACAGCTCTACTAATGTCAACTGTTTAAACTAGCTGAGCCCCGGGTCACACGGCTCTTCCATTTCAAAGGCCAGATCCTGAGGGAGCAAATGAGTTGTTAACAAGAGTGGGGCAAAAAGCACCTCAGCAAATAGAAGATTCGCTGGGAAAAATGCATTTTTCAGGACACTAAAACAGTTGGAGAATTCAGGTTGAATTTTCCAAACAGGCCGCCACCCCGCCCTCTTCCAAAAAAAGCAGAAGAACATTTCTGAACATTGAAAAAAAATTGAAAAAATCGGAAAAAAGTGAAAAAAAAACCAAAAAATGGTTTTTGGGAAAAAAAAAAGTAATGGCTTGTTTCTGCCACTTCAGTAACAAATGTTTCAGTTTTTCCTTTTGCACTGACACTTTGTTTGGAAATTTTGCTTTTTTATTTAAAAAAGAGGGAGAAATAAACAAGAAGGATGCAAAACAAAAAGCAAAACTGGAAATAAGTTCATTTGGGCTCAAGCAAAACATTCCTTTAGACCCCAGATGAACTTGTGAGGGGGGGGCAGGGTTCAGCCTCTGAAATGAAAACTAAATTATTCCCTCCGTCCACTTGATTAACATTCGGCTGTCCCTTAACCGCCCGGCCAGCCCAGACTGCCTCTGTCACTGGGATCCTGTCATGGCTTCCTTTCCTGTCACTCGCCTCTCCCAATTCTATCCTCTAGGCTCTGCTGAAAGCCTCTCCTCTCTCTCTGCTCATGTCCAGTCCAGACCTCTCCACTCTCTGCCTGTGGTGAAGGAAGAAGATGAAATGATCCTGCAAGGAAACTAGAGGGAATGTCTGTCTGTCTCTTTGGAGTCTCCCCTCCCTGGCTTCCCAGAGGAGATGTGGACTTCAGAACTCATTGTTCTTTCCTATGTTTCACCTTCACTCTGTCTTCTTCCTAAGAGGTTTCTTTTTAATGGTGCTCTGTAAGCCTGGCAGGTGGCTGCTCAGCTCCAGAGAACTTCCTTGTCTCAAGCCCAGATTTTCAGTCGTATTAAACTGCCTCACTTCCACTGACGTCAGCAGGAGTTAGGAGCCTAAATATGCCTGAGACTCTAGGCCTCACAGGAACCCAATCCAGGTTATGTGGGTGAAATGGAGAGAGAAACTGAAGGAATTCAGGCCCCAGTAATAGCACTAAGAACACAGCTAACTTTAAGCACATGGGTCTGATCCAAAATCCAGAGAAGCCAGTGCAAACTAGCATTCATATGTATTGCGATTTAAATTACGGGTCAGATATTCAGCTGGTGCAGGTTGAACCTCTCTCATCCGGCATCCTGGGGACCTAACTGGTACCAAACAAGAGAATTTGCTGGATCCCCAAAGGGCAGTATTGTCTAGCACATTATGAACGCTTCCTCCGCTTATGGGTTCTTAGAAGACATTTAGGGGTAAGTTACAGCTAAGTGACTGCACAGAACACTGAGAACCAGGACTGATGGCTATAAACAAACTTTATGGGACTGTGGGAAACTTGGCCACAAATAAGTGGCCACCTGGCTAAGTAAAATCATGCCAGATTATGGATACTGCTGGACCAAAGAGTTCCGGATTAGAGTGATTCAACTTGTATAAACTGGTATAGCCCCACTGCATGCAGAAGTTATACCAATTTATCTCAAGACCTCGCTTAATTAGATTGATCACATTCTTAAGTGCTGTAATAGGCTGTGGCCATAAGCAGGAGCATGAAGTCAGGCAGACCCTGGGGTATGTCCTGTACCCAGTTATCTTCTGGAAGTCAATAGACTGAATCCAACCTCAGAGTAAGCACAGTAAAATCAAGGACTGCCTTTGGCCCAGTGGGGCTGGGCGTAAAGGACAGCAGAATTGGGCTAGTCATGGAAATAGGAAATCATATTTCAAAGGACAGGCTAAGGTGTGTCCACATGTGAGCAATGGTGCTTTAGAGCAGGGGTCAGCAACCCCTGGCACAGGTGCCGAAAGTGGCACGTGAGCCGATTTTCATCCACTTGCGAAGCAGGAGCTCAGCCCCTCCCCTCCTCCCTTTTGCAGCTGGGAGCTTGCTCAAGCAGGCCGCCTGTGGATTAACAAAAGACCAACTACTGCTACCAATCATCACCTAACTGGTAAAGCTCTGCATCTTCATTTGTTTCCTAATGAAGCTGTTGTATGTAGGCCTATTAGTGGCTTTAAAAAGTATCACCGGCACTTAGACCTTACACACAGGTCAAAAGGTCAAATTTCTGCGCTCCGCTTCGGAAAGGTTGCTGACCCCTGGTTTAGAGCTGAGCTAGGAAAATGTAACATTCTTCTTCAGCAGGGTTTTACACTTCATCTGCCCATGTGTACATGATTTCTTCATCCATTAAGTATCAAGTGTTACTGATTTGCATTGCTGCAGCACCCAAACACAGATCAGGATCCCTTTGTGCAAAAGCACAGCAAAAAGACAAGTTCCTGTTTTGTACAGTCAGTGGCACGTGCTGCAGGGTCGGGAGAAATCAGGCCCACCTGTTTCTTTTCCCAATAACTGAATACCTGGGCTGGTCAGTTTCACCTTCTGGCTCAGAGCCTTTGCTGTGTAAACTGGTGTAACTCCACTAACTTCAAGGATGGTGTACTTTTGTCTACCAAAGTGTAAGGCAGGGGATTTGCACCACTCACTGCCCTGGATTAATGCTGATTTACACCAGTTGGGGACCTGTCCCTAAAAGGGTAACATTTGCCCCCATGCAGAGGTCCCGAACAAATTTATGCACCTCTGAAGTCTTATGGGGTTAATCGGGATCAAAAATGACTTAAGAGTGCAAAATTTAGCCTCCAAATATATAGGAACAAATCCTTAACTGGGTATATTAGCATGGCCCCACTGAAGTCCAAAGAGCCATATCAATTTGCTCAACAATGATCTTCTGGCCTGTGGTTTGATGGTGCTTTTATTCCTGTGAATAGGCAAAAGACAAAATAGTTATTTTAAATTAATGAACCATCATTAAGTGTGCTGAGGCTGGAAAGCACTACTTACATGCTAAGTGCCAATCTTATTACGATCATTAAATACCATTAACTGTTATTGCTTGTTGTTATGATCCTCTCTGTCTCACTGTTACTCTCATAAAGGATTGGCCCAGCTGATCATTGGTTCTCTGATGAATTCTTGACTGTACAACATGAGGCAATGTCTCTTCTGGATGCACACGAGGGGCGGCATGAGATTGTCCATACATTGTGGGATTGTGAGACATTGCCATGTGTCATCTTCCTTGAGTCATGTTAGCAACGCAAAGCAGGGTTTGGCCCTTGCTCTGATTGGGGATACAAGTGTAGGTTCTAAGGGCCTGATCCACCTTCCAGGGGCTTGCCTAGCAGCTAGATTGAGATCAGTGTTCCCTCTAAACTGAGCTCTTGGGTGGCCCCCCAGGAGGGATTCAGGTGCCACCCAGCTAATTAGCAGAGCCCACAGTGCCCACAGCTGGCAGCCTGTGTTTCTATTGGTGGTGCACATAAAAGACTGTATTCCACTTATGGATGTTAAAAATTAGAAGGAATGCTAATTGGGTCCTGTAACAATCATGACCAAGGAGGTGATCTGTGTTTCTTGACATTTCCTACCAGGTGTCAGAATTTCCTTCCCATCACAAGAAAGAGGCTGCATTATTTTCACTCTGTTCTTCGGCTCCCTTTGAATAATTTGTAGACACATTACAGCAGCTATGTATAGATCACAATCTTCCATGACCAATGTCACTTGTGGTGACTACATTGGCGAGAAATTTAATCAAAACAAGCCAGGTACTTAGGTGGTACAGATTGGTGTAGCTCCCAAAGTCAGTGGAGGAGATACGGAAAGTTAAACCTGCTGGGAATCCGGTTACTTACTCAGAACCAATTCTACAGATTGGCCATGCGTAAACTATTGGGCAGGAATATAGCCCCAGAATAAATGTTTTGGGAACAGAGGCCTCTAGCTGACATTTGGAATTGTCAGAGGCAGGGATGGGTTAAGAAGATTGTTTCTGGCAGAGCTTTGTCACCATTTTGCAGTTTGGCAAAGTGTTGTATTTCTTCCCTCCATAGAAATGTGAAATTTGATCCTTGGTGGAATGTTGTTTCATAATTTGAAATAGAAATTCAAAATGTCAAATGTTTTGCTCAAAAATCCAGAGGAGAAAAAACAGTGCCATTTTCTTTGGAAGAAAACAATTCATTATTAAACCCTGTGCCAGAATTAATAAAGGGTTGACACATCTAATACTTAAGGGCCAGACTGTGGAATTTTTTCTCCTGTTGAACAGTTGCCTATTTTATTACAGGATCATCTAGATTCTTCAGCTAAGATCACAACCACATTGTGCTATGGATGGCACAAACATGTAATAAAAAACAGTTCTTGCCTCAGAGAGCTTAAAGTCTAAACAGCCCCAGAGAGGTCAAGTGACATGCCCAAGGTCACACGGCAGGTCAGTGACAGAGTCACGAATATTAGCCAGGTCTCAATCCTAGTCCAGTGCCTTTTCCAACAAACCACGCTGCCTCCCTGTTGGTATAATGGAGATAAGTAAGTCTCAGAATCTGAGCCTATGAGAAGCATAAGACATCGGTTTGCCACGCCTACACTTTCTCTATATTGTAGTTAACATGGAAGACTCCAGCAAACTGGTGCACACAAAGCGTTAATCAAAGACCTCCCTGGATACCGCGTGACAAATCTGCAGCCTGTGTTGGTTGCATTAACCCACATTGAAGTCAATGGGGCTGTGCTGATTTACATCAGCTGAGGACGTAGATGTTTAATGTATGTCTGGACAGTACTTAGTTTGTAATGAAGAGATGCCAAGCAGTAATGGTTTAACATTGATCACAGGTGAAGCAAGCCCAGAGATGCCTGGGCTATGAACTGCCAAGCCTAGAGGTGCCAGGATCATATTTGACAAGCCGTGGCACAAATTAGGCAAGATGTATGCATAGGTATAGTTAAATCACCTCTATGTAGATTCCTAGTTAGAACACTAAGGACATAGGGCAATGATATGAATGTGAAATTGTTATCATTAGTTTGAAGGGGAGAAGGGATGCAGGGTAATCATCATTATGGCTGAGCTGAAACCAGATAACTCGTGCCACGGGAAATTCTGTGATTTAAATCTTACTCTTCCTAGTACAAAACAGTAATTCTATTGCAAGAGGGAACAAACCGAAAGTGACCTTTCCTGCGAAACCAGTTTCTGAAGTGTTCATTGCATATCACTTGAAATGTTTTGATCTAATAAAACACAAACATTTTGTTCAGATTTTGATCTTTTAACTTGCTTAAAGAAATTTTCAAGGGAAAAAAACCAGTGAGTTAAATTTCAAAAGTTGTTTTCAAGCCAAAACAAAAAAATTCTCTTCCTAAAATGTGGGCGTTCTTGAAACCCTTTGTTGGTAGGAGGGAGGGGCTAGGGATGAAATGGTGGCCCAGCTGAAATGATTTTATTAACAGCCATTTTTCAGTGAAAAAAGGTTTTGATAAAAAAGGTTTCCAGCCAGCTGTCCTTGGCTCAGCTCACGGATTATTTGGTCCTAGCCAGTAACACCTGTGAAGGGCACGTCTTGTTCTTCAGGCTGCGATGGACAGAACCAGCTGAGCTGCTCTTGAGGCATCAGTCCATGCTCAGCTTAGTATAGGTTCTCCTGCAGGCACAGTAAGTAAGTCCAGTCTTCTGGAAAGGATGTGCCTCCCTCAAGAGAAACCCAGTTCAGCTGTAAAACAGACCAAACCATAGGGGTTCTGCTGCTTCCCTGGAGACACTGTCCCACACTGGACAATTCTGTGGGGGAATGTGCCTTGATTGTCATCTTGGGTCCAAATCCTGGTCCCATTCAAAGTGTACCTGGGCAGGACTCACTGCTGGGACACATGCTGGTCACCTGGGAGGCAGCTCATCCAGCCTCCAGAGCTCCCCCTTCTGGCCGGTGTCTCCCCACTGTTGGAGTTTGCTCTCCACCTTATATCCGACCCATGTCCCTGCCTGACCACAGACCCCTTCCCTCAGGCTACTGTCCCACTACAGTGCCTCACATGCTGGGGTTCTCCCCTTCCAGGAAGCCCCAAATTTACGGTGACCATCTGTCCCATATTGGGCAGGATGGTCCCGTATTTGGGATGCCAAAAAGGCATCTCGACTTATTTTTTAAAAGGGACCAATTGTCCCGTATTGGGCCTTCTCCTCCGAACCTCAGGGAGCGCTGGGGGCTGCTGCTTCCCTGGGGCTGCGGGGGATCGCCGGCAGCTGCTGCCTTCTTCCCGGCTCCCCGGGGGTTGGAAGAGCCACCCTTTCCCACCATATCTCTGTATCCCATGTTTGGGACAGGGAAATATGGTCACCCTACCTAAATCCCCTATATCCACCTTGCCTCAGTGACCCACTACTAGTCGTCATCTCGCCCCATACCTCAGGAGCAAACTCCCATCTGAAATGGCCACTCATCTTTGGCAGAGAGTTGGACCTGCTGCCTTAGCTGCCTCCCTGTAGTGCTAATACCCTCAGGCCTTCTCTCAGGCCCTGCAGCCTGGGGCTTTCCTGGCTAGAGCTCCCCTGGCTCACCCTGCCTTTCCCCATCCCTGCTTTTTCCGTGGTACCCTCTCCCTCCAGAGCACCCTCTCCCTCCAGGGCTCAAGCAAGAGGTAAGTTGCACCCTTGTGGGAGAGATTCAAATGCTGTCCAGCAGATTAGCAAATCTCACAGATCTATTTTCTTTCTAATGGTGCCAACAGCAAAGGCTCCTGTGGCACCTTACAGAACAGTTTTGAGCGTGAGCTTTCGTGAGCACAGGCTCACTTCGTCACATGCTGCATCTGATGAAGTGAGTCTGTGCTCACGAAAGCTCAGCTCAAAACTTTTCTGTTAGTTTATAAGGTGTCACAGGACCCTTCGTTGCTGTTACAGATCTAGACTAACACGGCTACCCCTCCGATACTTTCTAATGGTGGTGCACATTCACACAGGCCTTGGTGCAGGTAAAAAAATGTGGTCTGCCCCGGGAATTAAAAATCCACACATAGATGAAAAAGGTGAGAGGGAACACTGTTGTTGGATTCTTAGGCTATGTCTACACTAGAAGCATCTGTCGACAAAAGTTACTGTCCATGGAGAAATCTCGACAGAACCTGTCAGCTGATTGCATCCACACACAACTTGCTCTGTCGACAGAGAACTGCCAGGCTGCACTGCCCTCTGGTGCCAGAAAGTGGAACGGCAGCTCTGCAAAGAGGGCCGCCCAGCAACAGGAAGTCTCTGTCGACAGACGTGTCTACTCCGCACCTTTGTCAACAGAACTCTGTCCAGAGATTGTTATGCCTCAACTTTTGAGGGATAACACTGTCAAGGAAAACACAGAGTTCTGTCGAGACTGTGTCAAAAGAATGCTTTAAGCGCGTGGATGTTCTCTGAGTTATGTTGACAGAAGGCCTCTTCTGTCGACAAAACTCTCTAGCGTAGACCCAGCCTTAGACTGAAGTGATTGGAGCTACGTCTACAAGTGAAGCCTACATAGAAGTAGCTTATTTCGATGTAGCGACATCGAAATAGGCTATTTCGATGAATAACGTCTACACGTCCTCCAGGGCTGGCAACGTCGACGTTCAACATCGACGTTGCGCAGCACCACATCGAAATAGGCGCAGCGAGGGAACGTCTACACGCCAAAGTAGCACACATCGAAATAAGGGTGCCAGGCACAGCTGCAGACAGGGTCACAGGGCGGACTTAACAACAAACCGCTCCCTTAAAGGGCCCCTCCCAGACACAGTTGCACTAAACAACACAAGATCCACAGAGCTGACAACTGGTTGCAGACCCTGTGCATGCAGCATGGATCCCCAGCTGCAGCAGCAGCAGCCAGAAGCCCTGGGCTAAGGGCTGCTGCACACGCTGACCATACAGCCCCGCAGGGGCTGGAGAGAGAGCGTCTCTCAACCCCTCAGCTGATGGCCGCCATGGCGGACTCCGCTATTTCGATGTTGCGGGATGCGGATCGTCTACATGTGCCCTACTTCGACATTCAACTTCGAAGTAGGGCGCTATTCCCATCCCCTCATGGGGTTAGCGACTTCGACGTCTCACCGCCTAACGTCGATGTTAACATCGAAATAGCGCCCAACACATGTAGCCGTGACGGGCGCTATTTCGAAGTTAGTGCCGCTACTTCGAAGTGGCGTGCACGTGTAGACACGGCTTGGATGTGGGTGGCAGGACTGGTCTCCTTTGTGGTAACTTTCTGTTTTCTTTCTCCCTCCAATCCCTACAGCCCAGGTGGCAGAGGAGAAGAAAGAAGAGGTGCCCACCGTCTCCGGGAAAGTGGACCGGGCCCAAGGCAAGAAAGATAGTTCCAAGAAGAAAGAGGGCAAAAAGGAGCAGAAGGAAGGTTCCAGGAAAGAGGGGACCAGGAAGAAGGAAGGAGGAAAGGGAGAGGGGGAAAAGAAGCCCGAATGTGGGAGAAAGGGGAAGGGCCAGAAGGAGCCAGACAAAACTAAGGCAGGAGGCAGCACCCAAGTGGGCAGCAAAGCCAGGGGCAATGGCAAGTCTGCAGCAAGGAAAACCCCACAGAAGAAGTGATCCAAGCAACAGCTCCCCTCGCTCACGCACAATACCTCAGGCCTGACAGCAGTAATGCGGTGAGACCAGCCTGGGGAGCGCAGTGGGAAAAGGGAGGCCAGGAAGTAATTTGAGGCTCCCTGGAACTCCTGGATTTATTTCCTGAAATGTGGAGTCACCATTTCTCCAGAGGTGACGTTCCCACCAAAGGGAAACCTGCCTCCCTGGCCAGAGAGAGTCCTGTAATACCAATGGCCCATGCAGTGCTGGCTATGTGATTGAGAACTGGTGCCAGCCCATGGGCTGGTGTGAAAAACAGGAGCACAGACTGACTCAGAGATGGCAAGAGCTATAACCTCAGATCTATGTCTCTATGGCTGCCAGAGGTGTGACAGCAGTGTTTACAGGCGTATCCGAGCTAACTTTAATTTAGCTGGCTCGAGAACCAATCACAGGGAAGCTGCAGCAGTGGGGCGGAAGCAGAGGTTCACCTGTGCATACTTTGTATGTGCTTTAACCTCTTGATAATGTAACTGCCTTGCCTTAGCTGATACACCTGTGGTTAATTTACCGTGGAGTTGTCTACCAGCATTGTCTTCGGTGCATGATCTATCGCACTGCTTGATCTGGTGGCAAGCGGCTGGTTTTTTGGGACCAGAAGCAACCTAAATGCGATATGGGTTTTGGTAGATGTGTCCATTTGTCTCCAAGTCCAGTCTGTCTGGGTGTCAACATAGACAAGAGCACTGAAAAGGACTGTCTGACTTGAAGAGTGATTCAGGGACAACCGTGGGCCTATACTCAAGTGGCAGGCCCACGTGGCTGCAGCTTCATTGCTTTCGGTACCCAAACTCGCTAGATCAAAGGTAGCTCTGGTATGGCTACATGTACTGCTGTTCCTGTTCTGACTGCTGTGTAGAGGTACCCCTATGGGGGAGTACTTGGCCCCCTCCGTCTGAAATCAACATGACTGGTAAGCATTAGCTGAGCCCTCCACCACTCTTCAGGGGCATGCAGCCTTCCACAGAGGGCCAAACTCAGGTACTGAATAATTACGGGGGGACACAACCATGAGAGGAAGCTCTTTAAACTTATGTAATGCCAACAGACCCAGGCTGCCGGCACCAGGGATAGACCCTGAAAGCATAGGGTCTAAAGCCCTGCACTCTACCACATGAGCTAGAGGCCAGCTGGCCTCTGACAAGGCTGTCAAGCAGAGACTTCACTCACCCCAGATGAGGTCTCAGTGCCTCTGGGTACTACAGTTAGATCACAGATGTCCTGGGAAAAGGCTCTTCTTCCCCTTGCTTTTCTTCCTAACTGTCCTAGATGTTTCAGGGATGCTGACAGGAGCACTTTCCTGACATGATCTAAACACACTTTCCAAAAGCCCGAGCCTGTATATTTTTACAAAAGGTGTCATACGAAGGAGGCTGTATGCCAAATGTAGAATAAAGCAGCAGCACCTTAAGATACTGGTGATGCTGCCTTCAGTTCTTTAAGTCAAAAAAACATAAGAATAGCCAAACTGGGTCAGACAAAGGTCCATCTCACCCAGTATCCTCTCTTCTGACAGTGGCTAATGCCAGATCCCCCAGAGGGAGTGAACAGAACAGGTAATCATCAAGTGACCCCTCCCAATTTCCAGCCTCTGACAAACAGGAGCTAGGGGCACCATTTCTACTGGTACTGGCTAATAAGTATTGATGGACCTAACCTCCATGAATTCATCTAGTTCTTTTTTGAACCCTATTAAAAGGTTGGTCTTCACAACATCCTCTGGCAAGGAGTTCCACAGGTTAACTATGTGCTGCATGAAGAAATATGTCCTTGTGTTTGTTTTAAACCAGCTTTAAGTCATGTTGATTGTGGCTGTGATGCTGGCAGATCAGGTGCCAGCTCATGCCAGGCTAACTTGGTCCTGTAGATGAAAGTGATTGTTAAATTTATGAGAGCGTATCTGTTGTTCGAACTACATGAAATACCAGTGGGATGTTACTGTCATTGTTTTCACGTATCTGAATCCTGCTATCATGCACGAGCAAACACTGACAGTGTGCATAGTCCTGTAACTAAAGAACCCATCAAATAAGACAGAAGCCTTGTGGAATGCAAAGGAAGAACACCTAGGGAAAGCACTAATTACAAAGCAAGCGGCATCCTGTGTGATGACTCAAGGTCCAAACCCTCTAATGCATTCCCCAGAGTAACGCTGCCAGGAGTGGACTCAAAGAGACATCTTGCATCTCTGGACTCTTTGGAATCTAAGACAGAAATGTGCCAGATGCAAAGTGGAGAGTCCCAAAAGTCTTTTCAGGGTACCAGGTTGTCTCTGGGGATGAGGCAGTTTATTATCATCACTTCCAGGTAGGTAGGTAGGTAGGCATCCTTCAGTCTGCATAGACTATGGATCGCGCCCTTTAAAGTTTCAATTGAGGACTTCATTTACAGCATCTATTGTGACTATAAAGACCCACACGAGAGTGACAGTCCTTGCTGCATCTCTTGCAGATGTAGTGGGTGTCTGGCAAGTCCTTATTGTGCTTTCTGTGTGCTCGCTTCTCCTCTGCTAGCTGTCTGATCCTCATCTCGCCCTTCTGAAGGCCCTTGTGTAACCCCTGCCTCCATCTGCTGCGGTTGTCTGCTAGCTCTTCCCAACTGTCCAGCTCGATGTCTACCTCTCTGAGGTCTCTCTTGCAGACATCTTTGTAACACAGCTGGGGGCGTCCGGGAGGTCTTTTGCCAGAGGCTAGCTCACCATACAGGATGTCTTTTGGAATCCTTCCATCATTCATCCTGTGGACGTGGCCAAGCCAGAGGAGTCGACGCTGCCTGAGGAGGGTGTGCATGGTTGGGATTCCAGCTTGCTCGAGGATGGCGGTGTTGGTCACTCTGTCCTTCCATGATATTCCAAGGATGTGCCTGAGGCAGCGCAAGTGGAAGACGTTCAGCTTCTTTTCCTGGCGGGCATACAGGGTCCAAGTCTCGCTGCCATAAAGGAGGGTGCTGAGGATGCAGGCTCTGTAGACTTGCATTTTGGTGTGAGTGTACAGCTTGTTGTTATTCCACACTCTCTTGCTGAGTCTGGACAGAGTTGTGGCCGCTTTTCCGATCCTTCTATTTAGCTCAGTGTCCAACGACAGGGTGTCAGTGATGGGGGACCCGAGGTAAACGAACTCGTGGACAACCTCTAACGTATAGTTGTCAATGCTGATTGATGGGGATTCAGCAACATCCTGACCGAGTACGTTTGTCTTCTTTAGGCTGATGGTAAGCCCAAAGTCCTTGCATGCTTTGGAGAACTAATCCAGCAGTTTTTGAAGCTGGTCTTCTGTGTGAGACACTACAGCAGCACCGTCTGTGAACAGCATGTCTCTGATGAGGACTTCCCGCACCTTAGACTTAGCTTTCAGCCTTGCAAGGTTAAACAGTTTCCCATCAGATCTTGTGTGCAGCAAGATGCCCTCTGTTGAAGATCCAAAGGCATGCTTCAGGAGGAGTGCAAAGAAGATCCCGAACAATGTCGGAGCAAGCACGCATCCTTGTTTGACGCTGCTCCTGATTCTGAAAGCATCCAATAATGCGCCATCATATTGGATGGTTCCTCTCATGTCTTCGTGGAATGACTGGATCATCTTGAGTAACCGTGGAGGACAGCCTATCTTGTGGAGCAGTTGAACAGACCATCCCTGCTGACCAAGTCAAAGGCCTTGGTCAGGTCAATGAAGGCTATGTAGAGTGGCTTTCTCTGCTCCCTGCACTTCTCCTGCAGCTGCCTTAGAGAGAAGACCATGTCAACGGTAGACCTCTCTGCACGGAATCTGCACTGCGATTCGGGGTACACCCTCTCAGCAATCTTCTGGAGTCTGCCAAGGATGACGCGAGCGAACAGTTTACCAGTAACGCTTAGGAGGGAGATTCCACAGTAGTTGTAGCAGTCGCTTCTGTCTCCTTTGTTCTTATACAACGTTACAATGTTATCATTGCGCATATCCTGTGGAACCTCACCCTCTTTCCAGCACAGGCACAGTAGCTCATGTAGGGGTTCCAGGAGTGTGCCCGCGGCACACTTGATTACCTCTGGTGGTACCATCCTGACCAGGGGCCCTTCCTGCTGCAATGCTGTCGATGGCTCTCTTCAGTTCGTCCACAGTCAGTTCTTGATCCAGTTCGTCCATGACTGGTAGGAGCTCGACGGCATCGAGGGCTGCGTCAACCACAACGTTCTCGCGTGAGTACAGCTCGGAGTAGTGCTCGACCCAGCGCTCCATCTGTTTGGCTTTGTCAGCGATGACTTCACCAGATTTGGATTTCAGAGGTGCCATCTTGTTCTGGGTGGGTCCTAATGTCTTCCTCATATGTGACTCAGCTGTGCAGATATTTTACATGCTTTAACTCTCAGTAACTTAACCTCCTTAGCTAATCAGCCTGTATTAATTTGTTACCAGCATTGTCCTTGGTGTAAGATCTATAGCACCACTTGATTGGGAGCTAAGTGATTGGTTTCTTGTGACTGGAAGAAGCCTAAAAGTGATGTGATTTTTGGTGTAGGTGGCCTGTATCCCAACGTCCACTTGGCCTGAGGTGTCAAATTAGACTGAAGAATCCAAGGGGACTATTTGACAGGTCGAGTGATCCAGGGGTTGACATTTGTCACAGGCTTGGTGAAATCTAATTATAAAGTACAGCACCAGTTTGGGAGACCTGTCTGCCTTCTGATCATCTGCCCAGAGGTAGGCACTCCCAGGGACAAGCCACTCCAAGCTGCATGACAGCAGGCCCAGCCCTGTAACACCTGGATGTGAGAATTGCTCCCATGCTCTACTGAAGTCAAAAGTGGCTGGCATTGTTCAGCACGTCTGCTGGGGAGGGTCAGGATCTCAGGGGAGCTGGCTACACGTGGACAAAGCACACGCTTGCTCCATCTCGCTCTGTGCCTGGGCTAGTTCTTTTTGTTCCTATTCTAATTTGAATTAGCCAATTATCCGATTCCATGAGTTAGCAGACACCTGTAAACACCAGTCAAGATGGTGCACAAGCATTTGTGTCCTGTGTTTGTGCAGCGTCTGGACTGGTATTTACAAACATTTGCAAATTTGAGTCAATTGGCACTTGCTTAACGTGAGACTAATCATAGAATCATAGAATCCTAAGGCTGGAAGGGACCTCAGGAGGTCATCTAGTCCAGCTCCCGGCTTCAAGCAGGATCAACCCCCACTAAGTCATCCCAGCCGGGACCTTGTCAAGCCAGGACTTAAAAACCTCAAGGGATGGACAATCCACCACCTCTCTAGGAAACGCATTCCAGTGCTTCACCGCCCACCTGGGGAAGAAGTTTTTCTTAATATCCAGGGTACTCAACCTAAATATGGTCTACAGTTAATCTCCTCTCTGGTGCTCACCCGAGAGCAATCATGCTGGGAATCCAATCACCTCTTCCAAATACGCAGCCAACGCATTGCCAAGTTGTAACTTTGTGACTGTCCTCTGACTACACTTGTGTCCTGACTGTAAGCTGCATCTTCAGGACGATGTCTCAAGAACGCACAGGTAGGTACTACGCCCATCCTGCCCTCTCTCCAGCCTGCCTCTTGTGGAAGAAGCTGGTGGGGGAAAAGGATTTAGCTTCAGCTCTGCAATTAGCCAAGCACTGGGCTCTCTGCCGTCCCATGTTAAGCATCTCTCCTCTCTTTCGTGAGTTTCCTGGATGGACTCAGCCACCACCACAATGGAGCACCTGACAAACATCAGTGTATTAAGCTGTGTCACTCCCCAGTGCCAGGATCCTGACAAGGGCAGTCAGGGCCAAGCGTCAAAGAAGGGGCAAACCAGGCTTTGGCTTTCATCAATAAATGTCCGTAAGCATAGATTTCAGAGTACACCTGTGAAACAATGTTCCCTCGCTACGCAAAGGACCGTAGAGCCAAGCAAAGAAAGAAACATGCTGCTTGGGAACTGACCAGGAAAGCGGTGCTCGTTTTGTCATGTGACTTTGACATTTTGCATTTTAATGGTTATCAGGTGTTAGTATTTTGAAGCTCAACATCTGCTGTTATTAAATAATTACTCACTGAGCCTGCCTCTAATTTTCCATGACTGTGAACATTTTACCAGAGGAAAATAATTGTTCAAAATTGCTTAAAATTCATGCTTTTGTGCTACTGTGAAATGTTAAATCAATAAAATCAGAAAAAAAATGCTTCAGAGTAGAGATAGTCCCTGACTTCTGAACGGGTTATGTTCCAAACACCTGGTCGTAACTTGATTTGCCGGTAAGTCAAAAATACCCTTATACTGTAATCCTTTGATGGTTCCACACAACCCTCATGTACCTGGAGTTTTGCGGAAGTCAGGGAGGGTGTGGGGGGGTCGTTTGGGACCCTGGGAGGGGCAAGGAGGTTAAGCCTGGGGTGGGTAAGGGTGCTGGGAGGGTTCAGTTGAGTTGAGGCTTTTTCAGGGGGTTGGACCTGGGCACCAAGAGGTTGGGGCAGGGGTTGAGTCCAGCCAGAGGGCTGGAGCCAGGGCTGTGGGGGTTGTGGGTGGAGGAGGTTGAAGCTGGAGCCCCAAGTGCAGGTTGAAGCTGGAGCCCCATGTGCCAGGCAGTGTGAGCAGAGGCCGTGGGGAATTGGGGGGGGTGTTGAATGGGGTGAATTGGGGCAGGGGGTTAGCTGGGAGGGGTAGAGCTTCATGCGTCTGCAGCAGCTGACAGCTGGAGCCCCCCAGGGGCTGGTGGCTGACAGCCCAGCGCATGTTGGGGGGGTCAGCTGGGGATGGGGAGGTTGAGCCGGGTGGAGGGGGTATTGAACAGGGGTGAACAGGGGCACAGGTGGGTTGAGCTGGTAGGGGGGATACAGCCTCTGCGCACACTGGTGGTGGCTGACAGCCGAAGCCCCAATCACGGGGGGTGGTGAGCTGGGGCCACGGGAGGGAGGGGGTTGAGCTGGGGTGGGGGGGCGAACAAGCGATACGGCAGGGCGGGTGGTTGAGTGCAGGGGGGTTGGAGCCAGAGCCCCAGGCACAGGTTGAAGTTGGAGCCCCATGCATGGGTGGGGGGAGCTGGGACCACAGAGGAGGGCAGTTGAGTCAGGTGGCAGAGAGGGTTGAATGGGGGTGCACTGGGGCAGGGTGCTTGAGTAGGGGGTCAGGCTGGAGCCCCACATGTGCTGAACCAGCCACATGGGGAGGGGTAATCTGGGGCCACACGGGGGTTGGGAGCTTGGGTCTGGGTCCATTGGGGTTGGGGCCGGGTGGAGGGGGGTCCAGGCCCGAGTGTGATGCGGTTGGGGCACGGGGGGTGGAGCCAGGTTCACGGGGGTAGGAGGGAAGCCCCGCCCCAGGCGTGCGGCTGGAGCCCCCCACTGTGGGAGGCGAGCTGGCGTGTGCTGGTGGTGAGCTGGAGGTTGGTCGTAAGTCCGAATGGTCATGAGTCGCTATGTTCGTAAGTCATGGACCACCTGATAAACATTATCATCCACCGAAATTATTAAAAAACTAACATCAAACTGCTGAGCGTAGCCCAATTCCTAGGGCCTGTTGGCAGTCAGGGGGAATTGATTTCACTTCCTAGAAAGCCCAGATGTTAACTAAGAAGCAACAGCTAGAGTCTACCCCAAAGACTCTCCTTTATGTGATTTCACTTTCAGTGAGAGGGGAAAAAGAATGTGTAAATGGTGAGTAAAAGTTTTAGAACCTGGCCTTGCAGCCCTTACTCACATGGAGCCAGATCCTCAGCTGGTCTGGAAAGGTGTCAGTCCAGTGCCTCTACACCAATTTACATCAGTGAGCATCCGGCCCATGGTGCATTTTAAGAGCTTAAGTGACGGGCATAGGTGTGGTGAATTTCATCGCATAGGCTTAAGTGTTGCAGAAGACAGTTGTATATTCTGTTCTTCGTCTGTGGTCTTTGTCACCTATCCTGGTATAAACTGGCAGACTGAAGCTTTGTTCACTGTTTGCCAGCTGAAGCTCTGGCTGTGAGTGAATTGCTAAGGACGTGTGTTGTGAACCATCCCTCAGACTGTATTTTCTTCCCTTCAAAAAAGAAAAGAGGCACCCGTCGGGCTTTTGCATCCTTTTGAGATATTGAAATAAGTAAATTTTCATTAATTTAGGGTAGGCTTAGAAGGAAAACACATTCTGCACATGACTTTTTAGAGCATATTGATTTTGTTTCCCCTCCGATGCAACAGAAACAAGTTGTTAATTTCAAAGTGATGCCTCTCCTTTGAGAAGAACAAGCACGGAGCTCAGTTCAGTCCCAGGATACTTCATTTTGGCAAGCAGTGTCTCTCGTGAGAGTGAGAGGTTGTGGCCGGCTTCATGTCTATGGTGCAGTGGAGTTCTCAGAACTGCTCTTAATGAAACTTTTCATTAACTTAACAAACTTGGGTAGAAAGAACTGAAAGGAGCATGAAGTGACAGGCACAGGCTATTACCTAGACAGCCCTCTATCTGTCTTTCTGACAAGACAGGTAATGCTCCCTCTATATTTTTTCCATCTGTGGGTGGAATAAATTTTATTAGGTGCACCGAAGCATGTGAACCACCAATAGGAAGACATGCTACCCACTGGGGGCACTCTGCTAATCACCTGGGCAGAGCTTGAATCTCTCCTGGGCAGCTGCCTAAGCACTCAGCTTACGGGAACACCGACCACAGACATTTATTTATACTGTGCCCATGGTCCTGGATTTGAGGAACAGGATGGAAACAGGTCCAAAATAACTCATTTCCACCAGCCCAGGATCCACCCCGGAGTAATGACATGAGCTATGGAAATGGCATTTTGCAAATTGGATCATGACAGAAAAAAAACCAAACCCATAGATACAGAGAGGGAGCAGTGCTAGTCGATATACTATCAAAACAAAAAAGCAGTCCAGTAGCACTTTAAAGACTGACAAAATAATTTAATGAAATAAAATCTAATAATATAATAGTCAAGTAGTCAAGCTCACCTAATAAATTATTTTGTTAGTCTTTAAAATGCTACTGGATGGCTTTTTTGTTTTAAAACCCATAGGTGATTGAGTCGATGGCTATTAAAACATGCATTCCCCCAATAGGCTCTAGGCAAGCATATAGTAAGGTTTCGGCTGAAATTATCAGACACCTGTGTGGGTACTGGAAACATCTGCAGCTGCATGAGCGGAGGCTGACCCCAGCCCTCAAAGTAAGAGAAACACCAGTGTCCCAGGGTGGTAGCCTCCCTCCGTCAGTGATGGGAGGAATTTGCAGCAGCCTTCTCCCCTCGGCCTGTTATTCCACAATCACCCACTAGAGGGACTCTTGTTCTTCCTCAGTCTCTGCTCTGAGCGAGGTTTAACGCTGGAAGCTGCTGAATACACTCTGGCTTATAGGCAGGGGTGAGAGACTTACATTTCTTACCGGTGCGGCCCTATTGCAAAGGGGTGGGGTCCCAGGGCAGGGGTTTGCAACAGGACAGTACCAGTAAGACATTTGAGTGTGGGCTGGAGGTTGTGTGTCGGGGGGGGGTATCATGGCAGGGGTTTGCAACAGGACAGTACCAGTAAGACAGTTAAGTGTGGGCTGGAGGTTGTGTGGGGGGGGGGGGGGGCGTATCATGGCAGGGGTTTGGGGTGAGTGTGGATGTCGGGGAGCTCAGGGCAGGGATACGGCTGTGGGAGGCACAGATCACGGGGCAGGGAGTTGTGGGGGGTTTAGAAATCGGGGGCTGGGCTCAGGGCAGAGAATTGGAGGTGGGAGAAGCACAGAGCTGGGGCTGGCCAGTGAGTAGGGACCATGCTTCCCAGCCAGCGGATCCCCGGGGTTGGAGTCAGGGTGCCCTGTGACCCCCGACAAGCCCCACCCCCAGGCAGCCAGTCTCCGACCAGTGTGCCCCAGCAGGACACACCGGCTTACTTTCACCTTCGCTTATAGGTGAAGTTAAACAACCTCTGTCCATGGTGTAGTGCCGGGGCCAGCAACCCCCACACACGGGCCAAGAGTGGCATGCAAGCTGATTTTCTGCAGGAGCTCATCCCCACCCCTCTTCCACCTATGCAGCTCCCCACAGTGGCTCCCAGTCTGGAGCCGGCGGTGGCTCCAACTCCCAGCCAGTGGGGCTGCCTGCCAGATCAGCAGAGCCCCCACTCCCTAGCAACCTCTGTGTCCCAGGTTAAGCAACATCCGCGGTACTGCTGGACCACATGTTGCCAGACCAGAGAATCCGGGATAAGAGAGGTTCAATCTGTATTAAAATCCCAGACATTTTTAGATATTTAAAATCATAGAGTCCTTGGGGGGAAGGGACCTTGGGACGTCATCTAGTCCAGCCCCCTGCTTCAAGTTGGAACAACCCCAACTAAGTCATCCCAGCCAGGACCTTGTCAAGCCGGGACTTAGAAACCTCTAGAGATGGAAATTCCACCACCTCTCTAAGCAACGCATTCCAGTTCTTCACCACCCTCCTGGTGAAATAGTTTTTCCTAATATCCAACTCACACCTCCCGCTATGTAACTTCAGACCATTACTCCTGTTTCTGCCACCTGTCACTGCTGAGAACAATTTCTATCCATCCTCTTTAGAGCCCCTCCCCCTCTTCAGGAAGTTGAAGGGTGCTATGAAATCACCCCTCAGTCTTCTATTCTGTAAACTAAATAAGCCCAAACCCCCAAACAGTAAAGCTCTGCATCCTATTTCATTTATTAATGAAGCTGTTGTACGCAGGATTATTAGTGACTTTAAAAAGTATCCCTGGCACTCCAACCTTACAGAGAGGTCGAAAGGTCAAATTTCGGCCTTCCACCTCGGAAAGGCTGCGGACGCTTAGCTGCCCATGCAGCAGAGGCCTATTTTAAACAAGGCCCAGGAACTGCCCGAGAGACTGCGTTTTCCAGTGCAATACTGCCAGCCAGGATCAATGCAGATCCATGAGCAGGAACGCAGGGGCTGGTGGGAGGACGGTTTCCACAGAAGGACTCTTCTTTGGGTCTCAAAGGAATGTTAAAGGGACAGATCCACACTAGAGTCCTATTAATTTTCATGGATGTTGACTCAAGCTAGCAGAGCCCTTGGGGTGGTGACCTTTGGAGCATGTGGGGCTGGGGTAGCATTGGGACTTGTTTTCCATTCCCAGGTTGTCTTCTGGTCCGGGAAGAAGTCTCTATTTATCGACTCAAAAGCATAGCCAATTGTCGGACCACACTTGGGATGCACTGTTCAGAATGTTCGAGACAGCAGCTGACCACATGTAGGCTTGGTGTACACTTGGGAGTTAAGTCGATTGCAGAGACGCAATTCTAGCTATGGCAATTGTGTAGCTAGAGTCAACTTGTCTGCAATCAACTTCCATGTCTGTCCACACAGAAGGAGGTCGACAGGACAAGCTCTCCCATGGACCTCCCTTACTCCTTACCATACCGAGGAGCACAGGGCTCAACTTCTGACCCAAGACAGTTTCGATTTTGTGCTTCTCTACCAGAAGCATGAACTCAAACTCCAGAAAATCAACCCCGAGTGGCTTGATCTTCCCATTAGTGTAGACACACCCGTAGCCAAACATACAGCCTAAGGACAAAGCAGTACATGCAGAGTGATTCTCCCCCACTTGAAAACTGATTTCCAACCTATTCTACGTGCCGCCGTGGTGGTTACTGTACGTAATCAAACAAGTGCCATTTGCAGGAGGCCACTTGCCATTGAGTGGAAGAGATTTCTCTTGACCTCAGAATAAATTACTTAACTCTTCTAGTAGCTCTGTAAAAACAGTTGCTGTGCTTCTGGCAGCTTGGCGCAATGCACTTTTGGAGTGTGGGGCTGAGTTATGAGTTTTTTTATTTGCACAAAATTGCAGTGCATTCAAACCAGCCCCCAGGCCCTCCTTCCAAGAAGGAATTTTGATGCTGTGGCACGTTGTCCTCATGCGGAAGGTGTGCGTCCACGGTCGAGCCTCAAGCCCCCTGCTAGTTACCCTTTGCTTTTTTACGTGCAATTGTTCATCGCTTGAAGTATAAGTTTAACCCTCTTATTTGTGCCGGCTTTGTCCTGTACCTTCCCAGATCTCACTGGGAATACTACATTCCTGCGGTTAATGTACCATGCAAGGGCAGCCTAGGTGTACTCGGGGCAAAGTCTTCCTGCAGCTTTGCTTTGAAAACTTTCCTCTTGTCTTGTGCAAGGGCTGCTGTCAGCTTTGCAAAGGGCTGGGGGTGCCTGACATGAACAGGGATGTCGAAAGTGTGTAATTGATAAGTTAACATATGTTTCCAACACTCTCTCTCTCTCTCTCTCCCTGTACATTTAGCCTGTGCACAAAATACTTGTGCCGACTGCTATCCTAACACACTGGTTTTGACCAACACTAGGGAGAGGCATCTGGCTTCCTTTCATCAGCAGCTATGATGGTGATCTTCAATGCTGGATTAACAAGGGTGCAGTGTTGCATTTGCTCTGGGACCCTAGGTTCAAGGGGGGGCGGAGCCCCAAGCAGCTGGCAGGGGAAAGGCTTTGCCCAACACTGCTGGCCGGGAGCAGCGCAGCACAGCAATGCTGTGGAGGAGATGGACTTTGTGTGCCAGGGCCCCAGACTACCATTGTCTGCTTTGGTGCTTTGAATGCACCCAGAAAGCAAGGGGAGACCAGGAGCCAAGATCTGTGCTCAATTTCCGGTGGGTGCAGCACGGTAGCTTAGCCCAGGGCTGGGAAAACAGCTTTAAATCGCTCTTGCACCACTCACATTCCAGTTTGCGATGTACATTAGAGCCGGCCCTGAAACTGCTACAGCTCATAGTCACTTCCCCAGTATGGTCGTTGGGCAGCTTTCCAGCCCAGAGCCTACCTCCTCCTCTTGCCACTCTTCTGGCTGTGGCTGCCTGCCTAGAGAGGTGTGGGGCACCATAATGGGGCCTGCCCTTGCAGTGCTACTTGGTTTATTGGATGATAGTGTAAATGATTACCCTGAGGGGGACTGATTAACAGCCTTCGAGTTTACCTCTGGTTGATGTTCTCATCATAGAATCCTAGGGCTGGAAGGGACCTCAGGAGCTCATTGAGTCCAGTCCCCTGCTTCAAGCAGGATCAACCCCAACTAAGTCATCTCAGCCAGGACCTTGTCAAGCCGGGACTTAAAAACCTCGAGGGATGGAGAATCCACCACCTCTCTAGGCAACGCATTCCAGCGCTTCACCACCCGCCTGGGGAAGTAGTTTTTCCTAATATTCAACCTACACCCCTCCTTCTGTAATTTCAGACCATTGCTCCTTATTCTGCCATCTGTTACCACTGAGAACAGTTTCTACCCATCCCTCTTAGGGCTCCCCTTCAGGAAGTTGAAGGCTGCTAATAAATCACCCCTCAGTCTTCTCTTCTGTAAACTAAACAAGCCCAAATCCCTCAGCCTCTCCTCATAGGTCTTGTGTTCCAGCCCCTTAATCAGTTTCATTGCTCTCTGCTGAACCTGCTCCAGCACATCCACATCCTTTTTATACTGGGGGGCCCAAAACTGGACACAATATTCCAGATGTGGCCTCATGACGAACAGAGAGAAAAACAACCTCTCTAGATCTGCTTGAAATGCTCTTCCTAATGCACTCTAATAGGCTGGGACCACAAGAAACAGAGCTGGGAGGTTAGCAGAGGAGGGGCAGGCTCAGGCCAAAATCTGCAGGCCCCAAATGAACACTGACAAATGCAGAGGTGGTGTAGGATGGAAATTTCTGAGGCAGGCTATGGTATTCAGCTAAAGACCCCCTAAGTGAATCCTAGAGTCTGGAGAAGGCCTATTATCCTATGGTTCTGAAAACCAGTTAGCATGAATGGAAGGTTATCCCAGCTTTCCCCGCCCCCGCCCATTTCATTCATAAGACCCAGGGAAGGTCGCCCCACCTCGGACACAGCCTTGGAGTTTGGAGAGAGGGAGTGTTGCCCCAGCAACTGCATTCCAAGAAGGGGCCACGCAAGCGAGAACCAGGATATAGCACCATCCCATTTGCTATCCCAGTCTGTTACTCAAAACAAATGTGTTATTGCTCTGCGCTGTTCCTGTCTTCTGCTTCAATCTGCTAGATAATTCACGCCTAGATATGCCCATGTGAAGGTGTCATCATTACTCCTGTAGACGCATCACTAATCCAATTAGACACATAGATGTCATTAAACGTCTGCTTTGTTTAAGTAACTTGTTAAGGAAAACCACTTGTACCAGAGATAAAATGTTCTATAAGCAATGGGGGGTGGGGGGGTGAACTACGTAACCTTTTTAGATTATTGCCTTAGTTTGCTCATTTCTTCTTGCTGCTAGGACCTATCCAGGCTTGGGTAACACCCATTCCGTAGTTCCCCCTACCCACCCCCTGGGCTATCAATGATCTATATAATCAATTGTAACCTATTTGGCAGCACTCCACTGAGTCCTGATGGGCAAAGCGCCACGCCACCAGTGTTGCGTGTAATAAATCCTCCTGCTTGCTTCATACGAGGTGTCCAGACTTTGTTCCACCAGCTGGGCTCCGTCGGGCTCTTCTGTCTGTTGGTGTTGGTGACATCCATGTTAGGGTGATAGGAAAATGTTAAGCCCTCAGGGAATGCCTGTGAGTTGCTGCCTGCGCTAACCTCCTTTGTTTTGCCAAGTAAAAGGTGAGCGTTTGCACAGTCAGTGTTTGTAAATTGTGTAAATTACCGGCCAGGAAGGAGACACGGACTGGTGTGAAGTGCTGGCCTCTGACAGACCATTGCATGCTCTGCCGGACAAGGAAAGCCCATCCGCGCTGGATGGAGTCAGCATCCTGCCAGGCAACAGAAGGAGGGAAGGACCATTAGAGAGACCAGGAAGAAAGTAACAGGTCCTGTTGGGACAGCTTGAAGGTCTTAGGCCAGGCTCGCAGAGTGTGTGCCCCTTGTGAGGAGTGGGCTGCTCTGCAGCTGAGAAGATGGTGGAAGGATATGTTGCTACTGGATAAACGACACCCTTTTTATTACTGCCAGCTGACAAGGGACATGTGTCCCCCAGCTTTTTTCTGCCTCCCCTGTCCACCACCACATAAGGTCTATGGAGAGACACATCTCACAGAGCTGGAAGGGGCTTCAGAAGGTCATCAAGTCCACTCCCCTGCCCTTTTGGCAGGGCTGAGCACCATTCCCTTCCCCCCTCCTATTTGCCCTAGATCCCTAAATGGTCCCCCTGAAGGCCTGAGCTCACAACCCTGGATTTAGTAGGGCAATGCTCAAATCACTGAGCTATCCCTCCCCCACAGCCTGTCTTGTTAGCATCCTAGGTGCTCTATCACCAACAAGAGGACACATCTCTTAGCAGAATGTATGGAGGGGATCTCATGCCCCAAACAAAGACACTGGCTTCCCCAGCCAATACATTCCTCTGCCCCTTAACTTTGGCCTTTTGTTTCTCAAATAATGTGAAGCCAGCACTTGGGTGGGTGCCCACCAGCTCGGGTTTCTGTGCTGTTCGGCGTAGGGCTGCCACAGGAAAAAAACACGCCTCTCTCTCACATCTGGTCTGGCTCTGGTTTCAGTGTAGAAGCCACAGCTGAGGTGGGTGCAGAGTAGGCCTGCATTGGTCGGGTGTGCTGGGATAAGTTTAGAGCCTCTGCTGGGTAACAGTGACCAAAAGCCCATAACTCAACAGCAGGAGTGACGGATAACATTTCCCCTTTGTTGTTTTAGAAAACAGCTTCCTAAACACAGCACAAAAGCTTGTTTACCATGAGAAACTTGACTTAAGCAATGTTCCTTTAAACTGTCTGTAGTGTCTAAGGAATAACAGAGGAACAGCGTTCATGTGGTTCTCAGCTATTAACATCAAACTAACTTTTTGTTTTAAATAAGCAAATGTCAAGGAGGTGACCATCTCTCCCAGATCTTTAAACTTCACCCCTTCCTCTGCCAATGGAGGGCTGGATCCATTCCCCTCCTCCAGATCTCTGGGGCAGGGGACAGACTGGTTTAGGAGGCTACCTCTTGGCTGAGCGACTTGTCTGTGGGGCTCAGCCTAAAATTCAAGGATACCTCTTGTTCCCCCCAGTGTTTCTCCAGCACGCACTCATTGGTTTCCACTACCTGCTCCCATTCTAGCAGCACTCTGGCCCTGCGGGACCTCCTGCTCCATGGTGGATATCGCCTCTTTTCCCTTCTCCCTCGCAGCTTGTAGGAGCAGTTGTGCCTTCCACATGCCATGAGGATGAGACCTAGGTTAGCTCTTAAGACCTGCACCTGGGGAGCGAACCTGATGTTTGTGTGGGTGATGGTGGCTGCCGGCTCTGGAGATGAGGTACTTGGGCACCCCTGCACCTGTCCGGTGTGTGTGTGTGTGTGTGTGTGCGTGTGCGTGCGCGTGCGCGTCTGTGCACGCGCACGCTCTTGTGGAGAATCTGGTGCAAGATTCCTGCCCTATGACCACAAAGGAGTTCCCTTCTTTGCAGCAGGAGCGTAGGTGCTGGGTTTCTGATCTCCCTGAAGGTGCTCAGCCCCTGACCCATTTCAGACCCCACCACCACTCTATCTCTTCTCACCTCTTTTCTGGCTCTGTACTGTCACTTCCTGTCTTGTTCCCTTCCCCCGGCACACCCTAACTGTGGCCCCGCCTCTTCCTGCTTTGCTCCTCCCCCATCCTGCCTCTTCTGTCCTGCTTGCCATCTCCAAGCAAACCCTACCTTGGCCCCGCCTCTTCCTGCCCTGCTCCTCCCCATCCCGCCTTTTCCTGTCTTGCTCCACTTCCCTAAGCCTACCCCTCCCTTACCCCACCTCTTCCTGCTCCTCCTCCTCCGCTCTCCCCAGTGCCTTCTGCCCACCACTGAACAGCTGGTCAGCAGCGGCCAAAGGCTCTGAGGAGAGGGGGAAGAGCTAATCAGTGAAGCTTGCCGAGCACTATTGCTCTTCTGTGGATGCTTCAGGCCCAGAGCTTGCACAGCGTTGGCGTCTATAAGAAGTAGCATATTCTGTTTTTCTCCTGCCTGTCTCAGTCAGTAGTGATCATCGTCTTAGGGTATCTGACCCTCCCTGTAGGTAGTTGCTCAGCTCCCAATGCTGCCTGGTTCCTCCATCCATCAGTAGCCCTGGGGATAGAGGTGGGTCTCCATGGAGAGGCTTCCTGCAGCAATGCTGTCTGCCAGGGTTTGTTTGCTGTGGGCTGACCAGGCAGGTCCTCCCAGGAGGTGTTTCCCAACAATGCCACGATGGACAGGTGGCACAGTGTCTGGATGGCATTGTTCCAACAGGCCCGTTTCTGTCGTAATGGCCGTCAGCGAGCCCGGGCTTCCCCGTGGCCGGCTCTGAGCGAAATGAAAAGGGCCAAATATGCATTCAGGCCATTCATTAATACCCACAAACCCACAAGCCAAGCAGCCCTCAGTGCCTCCCCCATTCAGCTATCCCCTTGGGCACGCCCATCACTGCACATTCCGGCTAGGCCAGGGCTACACAGCAGTTCTGTCCTTTCCCAGCTCTCTGACTCATTGGACAGAAAGCCATAGAAATGAAATGATTAGCCTCTATTTATATACACACGGGCCATTTATCCCAGGGCCTGTTTTATGGGCTGCAGGGTGTGAATGTGTTTCCTATATAAAGCCAAGCAGTGTGTGTGAAAGTCTAAGCTCCTGTTTCACTGTATTAGACTCCCCGTCCTCTTGCAGGAAACTCTAATAAAGTCTCAAGGGACGTTTAAAATGATTTAACAAAAATCCCCTAATGGAAATGCTAATGTTGCTGAGACACACCACTGTGCCATAACAGAGCCAGGGAATATTTGCAGGCCAGTAAAGTAAACTCGTTAAATCGATAGTCTGAATGTGCTATGACCCACGCACGTGGCAAGTATTTGGTATCTCTTTATTTAAGAGAAATGGCTGTTTTGGTGAGAAGGCTGTAACTGACAAAGGTGAGGTCTCTTTTGCTGAACGGTTCAATCGGTGAGAGACAGGCCCTCTTTGAAAAGTGGGTAACTGGATTTAAACTTAGCCAGCATTCAGGGGTTTGGTTTCAAGGCCATGTCTACAAATCGCCCATGGCCATAAAAACAAACAAATGGGGCTGTCTGGTCTGTCACAGACACAGACACTAAGTTAGGAGGACAAGTAGCTATGTTGGAGGGTAGGGAAAGGGCCCAGAGTGACCTAGACAAATTGGAGGATTGGGCCAAAAAAAAATCTGATGAGGTTCAACAAAGACAAGTGCAGAGTCCTGCACTGGGGATGGAAGAATCTCAAGCACCCAGGCTGGGGACTGACTGGCTAAGTAGCAGTGGAGCAGAAAAGGACCTGGGAATGAAAGTGTATGAGAGGTTGGATATGAGGGAGGCTGTTGGGGAGGAGGGATAGCATAGTGATTTGAGCATTGGCCTGCTAAACCCAGGCTTGTGAGCTCAATCCTTGAAGAGGCCATTAAGGGATTGAGGCAAATAGATGTAAGGGATGGACCCCTGCCAAGAGGGCAGGGGACTGGACTAGATGACCTCCCAGGGTCCCTTGCAGTTCTAGGAGATGTGTATCTCCAATTATTTCTAAATGAGTCAACAGCACGCCCCTCTAGCCACGAAGGCTAATAGCATATTGGGGTACATAAGAAAAGCATTTCCAGGAGATCTAGAGAAGTTATTACTCCACTGCATTTGGCACTGGTCAGGCCACATCTGGAGTACTGTGTCCAGTTCTGCTCCCCACACTCCCAGGATAGAAAGGATGTGGATGCATTGGAGAGGGCCCAGTGGAGGGCAATGAAAATGATTAGGGGGATGAAGCACTAGACCTATGATGAAAGACTGAGGGATTGGGGCTTATTTAGTTTGCAGAAGAGAAGACTGAGCGGTGATTTGATAGCAGCCTTCAACTTCCCAAAGGGGGACTCTAAAGGGGATGGAGACAGACTGTCCTCAGTAATGACAGATGGCAGATCAAGGAGCACTGGTCTCACCTTACAATGGGGTGATATAGGTTGAGTATTGGGAAAAACTATTTCCCCAGGAGGGTGGCGAAGCACTGGAATGTGTTACCTACAGAGGTGGTGGAATCTCCATCCCTAGAGATCTTTAAGTTCCAGCTTGACAAAATCCTGGCTGGGATGATTTAGTTAGGGTTGATCCTCCTTTGGGCAGGGGGGTGGACTCAATGATCTGCTGAGGTCCCTTCCAGCCCTAGGATTCTATGATTCTGTGATTCTCAGGGACTCAAGTCATTAAACATGGCTAAAAGTGACTGTGATTGCAGAAAGGACCAAGCTCTGGAATCTCATGTGGGAATTCACAAAATGATCAGCCGGATCCTCAGCTAATGTCAACTGGAATAACTCTGTAGCTTTCAGTTTACTTTCGCTGAGGATCTGGCCCCTTCATTGCAACATGTCTCCTGACCCAAGGAGCTTACTGTGTAAGACCTGGCTGTAATTTCTACTGCACAGCTAAGGTTAAGTCTCGGGTACTAGGTATCAGACAGTGGGGGATGGGGAAGGCTAAATTCACTAGCAAGGTTCCATAGAGGGGCTACCGGCTCTGTGCTACCCACTGGACTAGGAAAAATTCTCATGCGGGGCTCCCTCAGTTGCTTCTACTGGAGTTGTTCTACTATCCTTAATTTAAATAGTAATTAAGGCAGTGAAAGAGTTGGAGTGACTCTACGCCTAGTGGTTAGGGCTGTCACGGGGCCTTGGCACATCCCTTCTCTTCACCAGATAGACAGTGGGACTCAGACGAGGGATCTCCCACACCCTGGGTGACTGAACAAGTCTAAAGGGGAGTGAGGTGCCCACAGGATGGGACCCCATGTGTGATTCAGGAAACAGAATGCCTACCTTTCCCCAGTTGTGAATCACAATCAGCGCAAACACTGGGATAGGTGTAGCATGCCCACCTCTGATTGGCAGGGCCTGTTGTCTAGTTTGGGCAGCTCCCCACCCAGCCTGCTAGCTTTGTGACTCACCTGCAGAGATGTCCGTTGGGCCCTGTTCGTTGCATAGGTGGCCTTGGCACCTAGCAATCCACAGAGACATCCCTGGGATTTTTCTAGGCACCTAAAAGTTAGGCGTTATGATTATGAGCAACTGAGATGGAAACACTTCTTTCTCCTAGGTGACAGGTTAGCAGGGTTAAGAGAGAATGAATAACAAAAAAACCACACCTGCCCTTCATCATTTCAGACCAAAGGGAGTGGAGATGCTCTTAAACATATATAATAAATGAAAAACTATCTTCTTGGTGGTCACTTGATAATGAGTAGGACATCTTCATGTCACCCTCCTATTTGTGAATCTGGTGATGGCTGACCAGCCCCATTCTGGAGCCACAGGTCTTATCACAGAAGGGGCAGGGGCTGGTAGCTGTTGGAGAAGTGCAAGGCAGTTTTTGATGCTCTTCTCTTCTTCTCTGCCTCTCCTCATCTGCTGTGCAGCAGGACCTCTCAGGTTGCACCACCAGTCCTAAGTGGAGCACCACATCATGTCTGATCCACTAAGATATCGGTAGCAGCCTCCCCCTAGCAGTGGTGTGCCCTAGTGGTTAGGTGCCAGTGTTACCCAGGGGCTCGGGTGTAGGACTTCAGTCAACTTACTAGTCTGTGCCTTCAGTTTGGAACCTGGCCCCAAGAGTCCAAGTTCCCACTCCTCAGTGGGGTTTTCTTTGGAGTTCTCCCCACTTGGCATCTGGGAGAGAGTTTGGAGGCTGCATTATCCTGCGACCAACCCAACAGACAGCTCTGGCTTAGGTTCTGTGGGCAGCAGAACCAGCTCCTGCCTCTTTGCTGGTCAGCCTCGAACTGAATTAGCTTCCCTCCTTTTATTCTCCCTCCAGCCCTGGCTCTGGCTCCAGGTAAAATGGGCTAGTTTGGCAAAAAGGCCTTGTTTAGCCCCAGGCGCTATCAGGCTCTCCTCTGACTTTCTCAAAACGTCTTCAGACTTCCAGCAATTTCTGAAAATCAGGTTGTGTGGCTACCCATGAAAAGGCTGCTTTATCTGTTCAGAGAAATCATTCTCTTGTGCTCCACTGATTTCCCCGTCCTATACTAGCTCCAGAAAACCCCAAGCAACAGTTGTTTTTATTCCTCTAAAAGGGCATACATAGACTGGCTTGATCTTCGCAAGCTTTCAAACGAGCATGTCAGAGCACCGGAAGGACAAACCACAATTAATCTCTCGGAGGTATTAAAGGAGATTTTAAAACAAAAAAAGTTCCTTTTTATTTGGTCTTGTGGCCTCGGCCGCATTTTAAGTAAGTTTCATGCTCGCTAGTAATTTTCTCCTGGGCTTTAAAGAGCATGTGTTAGTTCGACAAGGAGCTGCTGGAAAAGACTCATAGGCTGCCATGCAAATGCAAAGGCAACACAAATGCCGATGAGAAAGAGTTTGCTCAATGTGTATGTGTGAGTCACCTTGAGCATTTGGAAAAACCAGTAAGTCAGATGCTTGATTCAGAGCATAGGACCTAGGTGAGCAAACTTACATGCAACAGAGGAATATGTCAGAGTCCCATGTGTTCAAAATCCATAAGTCAGACGCTCCAAATTTAAGCGGCTGGTTTAAATATCACAAGATTTTTAAAGACCAGAGAGCTGGGGCTCTTTTTTTGACTTTGTGGTTTCTGAGTCCTCAAAGGGACACTTGCTTTGTGTTTTCAGGCATTTCCCTTCGGCCATGAGGGATAGAAACATCTTTTTTTCGAATATCGGAGGGGTAGCCGTGTTAGTCTGGATCTGTAACATCAGGAGCACCTGATGAAGTGAGTCTGTGCTCACGAAAGCTCATGCTCAAAACTTTTCTGTTAGTCTGTAAGGTGCCACAGGACCCTTTGTTGCTTTTTTTCGAAGTGAAAGAAGAAATTCTCAGTTCCCAGAGCTGGAGTTTTAAGAAAAACAAGATAACTTCAGATTCCTAATAAAAACATCAGATGACCACCGTGGTTGCTGAAATACACCTAATCTGTGCAGGCACTGCCTTTCTATGGGTAACTGCATAAAATCCAACTTTCTGAAAGTTTCAATTCCCCCAGTAAACCATCTTTTCTCTCTCAGTAATCACTCCCATTCACAGAGCAGGAGGTTATAAACTTGCTTCTAGAGCAAAAGGCTGCTCGTAGTCGGGAGTTCTTTATGTTGATTAGGATCAGCTTTGAGCTAAACTGAAGTGGAAGATGGTACAATGGTTTGCACCTATTAAAGTCGCACCAGAAGGCAAGCCACTGCCATTCTTGGCACAGACAAGCTCTAAAACCTTGTTCTTGCTGGGAACTCAGAAATTCAAAATGCAGGAGATTCTGTTCTGCAAGGGTGATGGTTCAATAGCGAAGAGCCTAGCCTAGGTCTTCGAAAATAGGGGTGCCAAATCCTGGCAGTGTGAGAGACATTAGAACAGCTGGACTGGGTCACATCAAAGGTCCATCTAGCCCAGGATCCTCTTTTCTGACAATGGCCAATGCCAGATGCCCAAGAGGGAAGGAAGAGAACAAGCAACCATCAAGTATTCTTCCTATCACCCCTTCCCAGCTACCCTCTGAGACTGTTAAACGTGCGTGTTTTCGCTTCACTGTTCTCTCTTAGCCACTCAGGCAACCACCCAGGAAGCTGAAAAATCACCATGTGACACTATCAAAGTTTGGATCCAGATTCTAGATTAAGGGCCTGATCCAGCTGCTGCTACGGGCTGACCCAAACGCTTGTGGTCATACAGGCTGGAACAATTCTTACAGTAAGAGTGGTGAAACCACTGAACAAACCTGTAAACTCTGCTTAACGGAAACCTCTTCAAACCGGGACAGGGGTGGGGGGATGGGGCCACATCTCTGACCCCAGCACTTATGCTGGTGTTTGAAATTGCCAGTGTAGATCCAGCCTTGAAAATTTAAATATGGTTTATTGGTTCCTGTTCTTTCTCTCTCTCTCTTCAGCAGAGGATTTTATTTTGCTGGTGGCATGTCTTGTTTCTTTAGCAGAATTCAAAGAAGTCCTACGGCCTATGTCAAAGGCTCTCAACCTTTCCAAACTTCTGTGTCCATTGCAGCAGTCTGAGTTGCACCCCAGGTTTCCCTTCACTTAAAAACCCGACTTGCTTACAAAAGCAGGAACAAAAATGCAGACGTGTCCCAGCACTCTATTATGGAAAAAATTCTGACCTCCTAATTTTTACCACATCATTATCTAATATACCAACTGGAATGTAAATATTGTACTTACATTTCAGTGTAGCATAGATAGCAGTGTAAACAAGTCTCTGTGTGAATGAAATTCGAGTCTGTATTGACTTTGCTAGTGCTTTTTAGGTAGCCTGTTGTAAGACTACACTAATATTAGCCTCTGGAAGACCTCTGTATAGTCTGAGGGGTATGAATACCCCTCCTTAAGAACTACTGGCCTATGTTATACAAGAGGTCTGGTTAGATGATCCAAATGGTTCATATATAACCCTTTAATCTATTAATCTATATGTTTATGACTGATACTAGGTACCACGATGAATGCTTTACAAATAGCATAGACAGGCAGCCAGACAGATGACAAATTCACCTCACTGGAAAGAAATATCCCCTGCTTATCCTTAAAGCAGCTTTCATAAGAAGAGTTTTCCTTACCCTTGAAATCTGAGGGGGAGCACAGCCAGAAAGTTGAATAGGAACTGACTAAAACTTCAGAGACCTTTTAGAGTGACTGCACTTATTAAGCTAGCACTCAATAGTTTGACATTTTGAATTGGGACAGCTTAAAAGATCCCATCCAAGTGTCTGTCTAGCAGTGCTGTGTAAATCAAGGATAAAACACCAACACATCAGAATGGTGAGATTTGAGAGGATATTCCCCCTCAAGCAGCATTTGACCTCAAAGTGTTTTAAAACTGTTCTGCAGCCTCTTTGATCAAAACCAATGTCTCGATCCATGCCCCCTCCACTCTGTCCTTGATGTTCTTCATCTTGAGAGAAGTAGGCAGTCTTTTCAAATACACCCCTTGATTTTGAGAAGCAAAAAGGAGTGAGGAAAAACAAAGGGAAAAGGGGAGAGAGGGATTTGGAGGAAAGATAACACAAAAGCCCTGCTCCTGCTTGTTTTGCAGGAAGTGAAACAAGGGCAGGATAAGCTCTAAGGTTTTAGAAGGAGGCCTGATGCAAAGCCCATGGAAGTCAGTGGAAAGACTCCTATTGAGTTTGGGTCTGGCCTAGTTCCGACTAGATCCTAAGGAAATGTGCCTGATTGTGGCCTCTGCCACAGATTTCTTGTATGTCCCTGGACATGTCTTACAATCTCTCCGTGCATCACTTCTTCAGGCAGTATAAATGAGAACAGTTCTTGCCCATCTCTGTGAAATGCTTCATGTGACAGTGAAAGAAATGAGATCAGAGCTCTGGAATGGCCTAAAAGCATTGCAATGCTTTGAAAACAAGAATGGGGCTCTTAAATGTGATGTGCTAAGCAAGGGGTGATTCCAAGGGAGAGAAATAGGGTCGGTGGTGATACAGACATACAGGAAGGAATATTGAGCAGCCAGTTTGCCGCTGGACTGAATTGAGGAGAATATGGAGGTATGGAGGAGCTCAGAGAGAAGGAGGGTGAAAAAATGGAGATGAGTAATGGCCAGGGCCATGGATTAATGTAAAATGTGAATAAGGACCTCAGATTTGGGGCCACACTGAATATAACTTGCAAACGGTTAGCAGGGGTAATATCTGGCTGCTGCTTTAAGCATTAAAGCTTCAGACAGATGAATCTGAGCTGCCAAATGAAAGTTCATGGGCTACATACTTGCTGATTCAACTCAATATCTCCACACTGGAATCAACAGGGCCAGAACCTCGGCTCATGCAAATCACCATTGTTTCAAGGATATCAACAGAATGATGCTGATTTACATTGGCTAAGGATCTGACCTCACATCTCAAAAGATTTTCTGTCTGCTAGGGACATCGAGAGAACATCTGTCTGCAAAACCACCCTGAATAGACTTTTGTGTTATGTTTGTGTGGTGGACAGGGATCTGGGTTTTCTACTTACACCAACAGAGTGAGGTGCCTCCATTTTAATACTATTTCGTCAGCTGATTACTAGGTCTCCCTCTCTAAAGACCTTCCTAGTTATGGTGTTTATCTGTCCAACTTCAGGAAATTCCAGGAAATACTTCCAGCCTCCAGCAGTCCTCCACCCTGGTCTATCAAAGACCAGACACAATGCCAAGACTTGTGTAACTTGTGCTCTCAGAGTGCCAGAGTAGGGAAGGGCCTTGACAGGAATGTCTCATGCAAAGCGAATCCCAGGTTTTTTGCATGTACCATCATTAGACAGGCCTGATGAGCAAGTAGAGGCTCTAGATTGCATTTTGGAGGTTTCTGTCACCTGTAAACTTATGTTTCTAAATCCTATCCCTTGCACTTGGTTGCATCCTTAATTCCAGCCGAATTTAATAACCCTCAGCTTGGTTTTACTGTAGACACATCAAGTGCCTTGTGCTAAGGAGAGCATTGAATGGAGGTGAAGCCTGGTGAAAAACAGCTTCGGAAAAGGCCGCAGATCAGCGACTCGAGACATTCAAGTGTAATGAAGTGGCATGTGTAAAACACAAGCCTGAAGAGGAAAATATTGGGGCTCATGGCACCCAGAGGATTTGAGAGGCTTTTCCTTTGTGGACACAGAGGAGGTTCTCTTATGATCTACGTAGGTAGTAGTGACTTCCCCTGAGCACCCTGAGTAACCTTGAAAACTGTCAGACACTTCCCATGAGTGTTTGCGTTGTAGTGAGCTTGGCCACTGTATGATTCTTTCCCAATGAATTGTGGGAGAACTTGTCTGGGCACACCAGGGAATTATGGGAAGGCACTGAAGGACTATTGGCACTTAAAGTCATTTACCAGGCATCCAGACAGCAAAGTGGCTGTAACTCACAATGGTGGTGGTGCCTGCTACCTTGGATTGACAGAATAGCTGGAACTGTGTGAATAAGAGAACTTTAAGTTTGATGGCTGAACAGAAAAATCCAGGAATAATATTGTTGCAGGTCAAATCAAAACAGAGGGATTCTTATTTGCCACCATCCTCCCAAAACCAGAAAAATATTGGTGTGAGTGTAAGGAAGCATTTCCATTGATCCAAAACTAATTGCTTTCATCGGTTTTCATTTTGTTTTGGAGTGTTTCTATTATTTTAAATGAGCTAAATTTCAAAATGAAACCATTTTGAAATGGAAAGGAGAAACTTTCCATTTCAAAATTGTCAAAACAAAGCACTTCGACCTTTCAAAAAAATACAATTGTTTCTGAAAGCATTTCTCCGATTTGTAAATAGTTTGGTGCCTTCCCCTCACCCTGCACAATGGCATTTTTGAGCAACTTTGCCTCTATCAGGGCTGATCCCCACACGGACACTCAGAATGCAGAAAGTGGGGGCCCACAAAAACCTTAGAAATGCCTAGTCTCTATCGTCTCAGATTAAAAAGGCTCCCCAAGGTCACAGATTCCCTGACTCTAGGAGGTAGCTGCCTCCACCAAATGAGAAACCCCCCTTAAAACCCAGGAAGACTCACTTAATCATGTTGTTAGTTTTTACAGTGCTACTTGACTGCTTTTTTGTTTTGACAGAATACAGACTAACACGGCTATCCCTTTGTCACTGTTTCCCTGTGGGGTAACCCCAAGCTTTCCCCCTCCCTTGGAAGAGACTTGGAAACAAAGAGAAGAAATTAAACTGTAATCTGATAGCTAACTTTTAGGTCTAGGCATGAACATACACAGACACTCCTCTAGGACATAGGAATCAAATTATTGCTTAAAAAAGTAATTTATTAACAGCACAAAAGACAAAAAACACCAAGAAAATAAATAAGCATATTTGGTTGCTGGGTATAACTAAAACAACAAACACATTAAGGTTAGAGCACAAAGAGCTACTTCCCTGGGATTCAGCTTAAATGTTATAGAGTACAGGGGGAAAATAAATCAGCCAGTCTAGAAAATGCCACCCCAAACCCAAAATAAAAATAACCTGATCACTTTGAACTAAACATTTCCCTTCTACTTACACACCTACACTCTGATTATGATATGGGCAGGCTATTTACTGGATTCATCACATCAAGCACATTAGTCTCTCCCTGCTCCAGCCACAGAAGAATGACATCTCTCAGCAGGCCCCTGTGTCAGTTAAACATCCCTCTTTTCTCCCCATTGCTTCCCAAAGAGGACCTGCCTGCTCAGGGTTTAACCCTTTGCAGGTATAACAGCAACAGACCTGGGTTGGTAGCACCAGGGATAGAACCTGTGAGTAGAGGGTCTGAAACCCTACACTCTACCACATGAGCTAAAGCCTGCTGGCTCTTAGCCAAGGCTGTAGAGCAGAAACTTCACTTATCCCAGCTGAGGTCTCAGTGCCTCTGTGTACTACACAGGCATTCATTCATGACAGCCCCTGAAAAAATATGACAAATTCCAAGCCCCACTAAGCCCAAGTAAGAGGGTTTTGTGTATGGACAGGAGTGGTGTCGGGGGGGATAGATAGTCTGGGCTTACTAGGAGATAGGAGTGCACCCTGTGTTAAATAAGGGAAGATGTCGTAGGACATAAGGCCTGGGAGTGAGTTCTCTATTAAAGGACAGGCAGAAGATCCATGGAAAGACTCACAAGGAGGTCTGGCTGAGTGCACTGGAAGGGGACCAGGGAAAGAGACAGGGGATTTTGTCGCCTGATTGATTGGTGTCCCGTGGCTGGGAGCTCATGGGAGAAGGTGAAACTGAATAACACTCCAGGGTAGAAGACTGGGGAAGAAGACTGTAAGGAACAGGAGCCAGCCATGGCTGGCTAGAGCAGAAGGAGAGCAAAGTCTCAGGCTTAGTCTATGCTACGGAGTTAAATCAATTGCAGATACATGATTCTCCTTATCCTTTCTGGGTGCTTTCCTTATCTCCGTGCATTTCACCCTATATTGCTGTTCCGCCATCTCAGAAACATCTCTTCTGATCTTCAGTGCTCTCTTCTCTTGAGCCAACTTCAGCATCTCCTGAGTAATCCACTTCTTATTGATCTTCTCTTCTCCTGGAACAGTCTGGTCAATTGCCTGTTCTATAGCAGTGGCTGTCTCTGTGACTCTCTTATCTAGGTCTTTCTCTGAGGTGATATTCTTAATCTTCTCTTCTAACACTGCTCTGTGTACACTCCATGTTTCTTCCTCACATAGCTTCACCACATCTCTTCTTTTCTTAAACCGTGTCTTACATTTTGTTTTGAGTTTTATCTTGATGTTTGCGATCACTAGACTGTGGTCTGAGTCTGTATCCACTCCTTGGAAAGTTTGGTACTGCTGTACTGATGTTATCCATCTTCTTCTTATCAAAATCATATCTATCATGTGCTTGGACTTCCTGTCATTCGATTGTCATGTCCACGTCCTACAGTCCTTTTGTTGGAATCTCGTGTTGCAGATCACCATCTCATGCTCTACAGAAAACTCTAGTAGTTTCTCACCTTGTTTCTTTCTTTCTCCATATCCAAACCTTCCCATGACTCTCTCTCAACCTTCATTATCTGTTTCAACCTTTGCATTCCAATTTCCTCTGATGATTAACACATCTTTCTTCGGTATCTCCTCTACCGTCTTTATAGAATAGCCCAATCTCTTCCTCCTTACTGTCCGATGTGGGTGTGAAAGCTGTGGAAAAATTGGAGAAGGTCCAAAGAAGAGCAACAAGAATGATTAAAGGTCTAGAGAACATGATCTATGAGGGAAGACTGAAATAACTGGGCTTGTTTATTTTAGAAAAGGGAAGACTTAGAGGGGTCATGATGGTGGTTTTCAAGTACCTAAAAGACGGTTACAAGGAGGAGGGAGAAAAATTGTTCTCCTTGGCCTCTGAGGATAGAACAAGAAGCAATGGGCTTAAACTGCAGCAAGGGAGGTTTAGATTAGATATTAGGAAAGATTTCCTAACTGTCAGAGTGGTTAAACACTGGAATAAATTACCTAGGGAGGGTGTGGAATCTCCATCTCTGGAGATTTTTAAGAGCAGATTAAAGAGACACCTTTCGGGGATGGTCTAGCTTGGTCCTGCTGAGAGGGTAGGAGACTCGACTTGATGTCTCAAGGTCCCTTCCAGTTCTAGTGTTTTCTGATTCTATGATTGTAAGAGTCAACCACCTTTGCTCCCTCCACCCCTCTTTCAGCGAGCCTGCTTGCATGTCCCTTTCCTAATGGTTGCTAATGGTAGGTCTACACAGCAAAGTTATTTCAAAATGATATCCATTATTTTGAAATAACCATTCTAGCGTCTTTGTGATGCAACCACTACTTTGAAATAACTTCAAATAGCAGTTGGTTTGAAAGAGGTAAACCTCATTCCACAAGGAATAGTGCCTATTTCGAAATAGCTATTTAAATAGGTGCTGTGTAGACAGGGAACAGATCCTATTACAAAAAAAGTCATAGTGCATTCAATGGCTCTATTTTGAAATAGGCTCTATGTGTGCAGATGCTGTATTTTGAAAAAGCTAAATGCTATTTTGAAATGCATTTTGTGTGTAGCTGTGCTATTTCAAAATAGTTCTTTCAGAATAGCTTATTTCGAAATGATGCTGCTGTGTAGACATACCCTAGCACTCTCTACGCTTTTTTGACTGTCTCTGTATGTTGAGTGGATGTTTTCAGAGAGCTATCCCAAACTGTGAAGGACCATTAGACAGCATAGATATTCTTATTTGGGCATGAGATCGCTTTGCCTCCGAATGCCTCAATAGTAAGGGCTGTTTTGTTATGCCTGTGCAAGTGGGGTCATACCACCTGGGTGCTGCATGGATATAGAGAGGGTGTGTGACATTCACATCCTTAAGAACACAGGAATGTTCATAAAGCTTAACTAGGGACTTTACTTACCACCCAGCAGATTTCCATTGGTGACATTGAAATGCCAGTTGTGATCCAGGGGGACCTAGTCTCGCTCTTTCTCTTTCTCTTCTGGCTCATGAAGCCATACTTTGGTCACCGAGATGTCCCCAAGGAAAGATTCAACCGCCATATTAGCAGATGCAGAATGGCAGTTGAATGTACCTTTGGCAGGTTGAAGGGGCATTGGCATTGTTTACTCACCAGACTGGATCTCAGTGATGTAGCCAATATTTTGTGATATTATCATTAGTCAATATGTTATGCCATATATATTCATTGTATGTTCATTAGTGTTAATTTGTAGGGTTACAGAAGTAGAAGATTGATCAGAATTTAGAGGAACCGAGTAGAAGACATGAGTAGGATGAGCCGAAATACAAGAGCCTGTTGGCTGACTTTAATTTAGCTACTTTTGGCCATAAGGAAAAGAAATGATGGTGTAAGTCAATGTAAGTCAATGACTGAGAAGAAAAACAAAAGATGAGAGGAAAGAGGTACCAACTGGTATGATTACAAATATGTGGCTGGGAGGATTACTTTTAAATTTTAATGTGCCATAACAATGAACATTGTCATGCACATTGCAAGCAAGTGTGGTTACAAAGGACACATGTCCCTCTGGCATTTGCAGAGCTGCAAGGAGAGTTGTGGAAAATGTGATGATTTCCAGGAGCGCATGTGCCTTAAAGGCAGGATAAAGGTGATATATCACTATTAGTGAGAACCTACCCAGCCTATAGGATTTGGGGTCCCTTTTGGGTTGAGGGCATGCTGACCAATCAGAAAGGTAGTTGATGCTTTCGTGTGCACATACAGAATGTCCATATAACCAGAATCACAGTACAAAACAGGGTGTACAGGGTTGGACATTTGAGCTCCATCAGGAGACATGCCTGTATCAATGATCAATGAGTGACAGGGCCAGCAGACTCTTACAAGATCTGTGAGGATATCAGTCTGTCTGTAGGTATAGCTGATACATTGTACTTATCTTTAGGAATTGTATGTCCTGTTAGATTTATAAACTGTCTTGAGAACATTTAATAAACTGCTAAAAGACAGATCCTCTTGTACTTGTATGTTTAATTTGCCTACAGTTTCATAGAATCATAGAATGCTAGGACTGGAAGGGACTTTGAGAGGTCATCGAGTCCAGCCCCCTGCCCTCATGGCAGGACCAAGTACTGTCTAGACCATCCCTGATAGACATTTATCTAACCTGTTCTTAAATATCTCCAGAGATGAAGATTCCACAACCTCCCTTGGCAATTTATTCCAGTGTTTGACCATCCTGACAGAGAAGAACTTTTTCCTAATGTCCAACCTAAACCTCCCTTGCTGCAGTTTAAGTCCATTGCTTCTTGTTCTATCCTCAAAGGCCAAGAAGAACAAGTTTTCTCCCTCCTCCTTATGACACCCTTTTACATACCTGAAAACCACTATCATGTCCCCCCTTAATCTTCTTTTTTCCAAACTAAACAAGCCCAGTTCTTTCAGCCTTTCTTCATAGGTCATGTTCTCTAGCCCTTTGATCATTCTTGTTGCTCTTTTCTGGACCCTTTCCAATTTCTCCACATCTTTCCTGAAATGCAACACCCAGAACTGGACACAATACTCCAGCTGAGGCCTAACCAGCACAGAGTAGAGCGGAAGAATGACTTCTCGTGTCTTGTTCACAACACATCTCTTAATACATCCGAGAATCATGTTTGCTTTTTTTGCAACAGCATCACACTGTTGACTCATATTTAACTTGTGGTCCACTATGACCCCTAGATCCCTTTCTGCCATACTCGTTCCTAGACAGTCATTCTGTATGTGTGAAACTGATTGTTCCTTCCTAAGTGGAGCACTTTGCATTTGTCTTTATTAAACTTCATCCTGTTTATTCAGACCATTTCTCCAATTTGTCCAGATCATTTTGAATTTTGACCCTATCCTCCAAAGCAGTTGCAACCCCTCCTAGCTTGGTATCATCTGCAAGCTTAATAAGCAGACTGTCTATGCTATGCCAATATCTAAATCGTTGATGAAGATATTGAACAGAACCAGTCCCAATACAGACCCCTGCAGAACCCCACTTGTTATACCTTTCCAGCAGGATTGAGAACCTTTAATAACTACTCTCTGAGTAATGGTCATCCGGACAGTTTTGCACAGACCTTATAGTAGCCCCATCGAAGTTGTATTTGCCTCGTTTATTGGTAAGAATATCATGCGAGACTGTATCAAATGCCTTTCTAAAGTCCAGATATACCACATCCACCACTTCTCCCTTATCCACAAAGTTCATTATCCTATCAAAGAAAAGTATCAGATTGGTTTGACATGATTTGTTCTTTGCAAATCCATGCTGGCTGTTCTCCATCAGCTTACCACCTTCCAAGTGTTTGCAGATGATTTCTTTAATTACTTGTTCCATTATCTTTCCTGGCACAGAAGTTGAACTGACTGGTCTGTAGTTTCCTGCATTGTTCTTATTCCCCTTTTTATAGATGGGCACTATATTTGCCCTTTTCCAGTCTTTTGGAATCTCTCCTGTCTCCCATAATTTTCCATGATAGCTGATGGCTCAGATACCTCCTCCACCAGCTCCTTGGGTATTCTAGGATACATTTCATCAGGCCCTGGTCACTTGCAGACATCTAACTTTCCTAAGTGATTTTTAACTTGTTCTTTTTTTTATTTTATCTTCTAAACCTACCCCTTTCCCACTAGCATTCGCTATGTTAGACATTCCTTCTTCAGACTTCTCAGTGAAGACTGAAACAAAGAAGTCATTAAGCATCTCTGCCATTTCCAAGTTTCCCATTACTGTTTCTCCTTCCTCATGGAGCAATGGGCCTACCCTATCCTTGGTCTTCCTCTTGCTTTTAATGTATTTATAAAAACTCTTCTTGTTTCCCTTTATGCCTGTAGCTAATTTGAGCTCATATTGCGCCTTTGCCTTTCTAATCTTGCCCCTGCATTCCTGTGTTGTCTTTGTTCATCCTTCATAATTTGTCCTAGTTCCCATTTTTATATGATTCCTTTTTTATTTTGAGATCTTTCAAGATCTCCTGGTTAATCCAAGGTGGTCCTTTGCCATATTTTCTATCTTTCCTATGCAGAGGAATAGCTTGCTTTTGGGCCCTTAATAATGTCCCTTTGAAAAACTACCAACTCTCCTCCATTGTTTTTCCCCTCAGTCTTGCTTCCCATGGGACCCTACTTACAAGCTCTCTGAGTTTACCAAAATCCACCTTCCTGAAATCCATTGTCTCTATTTTGCTGTTATCCCTTCTACCCTTCCTTAAAATTGTGAACTCTATGATTTCATGATCACTTTCACCCAAGCTGCCTTACACTTTCAGATTCTCAATCAGTTCTTCTGTATTTGTTAAAATCAAATCTAGGACAGCTTCCCCTCGGTAGGTTTTTCAACTTTCTGAAATAAAAAGTTGTCTCCAATGCAGTCCAAGAAGTTATTGGATAGTCTGTGTGTCACTGTGTTAGTTTCCCAGCATATATCTGGATAGTTGAAGTCCCCCATCACCACCAAATCCGGGGCCTTGGATGATTTTGTTAGTTGTTTGAAAAAAGCCTCCTCCAACTCTTCCATCTGGGTAGGTGGCTTGTAGTAGACCCTTAGCAGGACATCACCCTTGTTTTTTTACCTCTTTTAGCTTAATTCAGAGGCTCTCAACACCTGTTTCCTACGTCCATCTCCACCTCAGTCCAAGTGTGTACATTTTTAATATACAAGGCAACACCTCCTCCCTTTCCCCTGCAGTCTATCCTTCCCGAGCAAGCTGTACCCTTCCATACCAACATTCCAATCACGTGTATTATCCCACCAAGTTTCTGTGATGCCAACAATGTCATAGTTGTATTTATTTATTAGCACTTCCAGTTCTTCCTGCTTATTACCCGTACTTCTTGCATTTGTATGTAGGCATCTAAGAAATTGATTTGATCTTGCCTCCGAGTTTTGCCCTGACTCTCCTTTTTCTCTGCCATTATAACCCATGTTTAATCCCTCTCATTTCTGACCCATCTCCTAGGTCTCCATCTTCTCTACTTACCCATGTGTTCCGAGAGCCAGAACAAAGAGAAAACTTGGTGGAACCTGAGACTGCATCTGTCAGAATGGAACCTGCTGGAGTATAATTAACTTTATACAGAATAAAAGGCTGCAGTGAGAAAAATATCCCAATAGTTATAGCTGCCTGCTGTGTCCTGCATACTATTTGTGAAGAGAAGAGGGAAAGTTGTCACTGGGGTGGAGGTCAAGGTGGAGCAACTGTCTGCTGCAAACAACTAGCAAAGGAACTCAATACAAAGCTGTATAGTTCAGAGAAGCTTTGAAAGAGCCCTGGAACACTGAGCCGCAATAATGCATTATGGCGCACTGTGCTCTGCAAGGCCCTGCATTTAGAAGCCTGTTAGGAAGTAAGTGGTGCTTGCATTATACCTATGAATATAATGCTGACAATGCCCCTATTCATTTTCTGATGCTTGCTGCATATTTATTTTTATTACACCATTTGTCATTGAGCCTGAGTTGTGTCACAATGGTAAAAGTGAGTGGTTTCACTACCATCAGGCATTCTGCACTGTCTGTTGAGAACAAATAAAGATGGATTATTTTTCAGAGAATTCATTCTACTGAGTAAAAGAAACACTTAACAAATTCTGTGAAAGTTAAAAGCAAATACATTAAGACCTTAACAAATTTATGGAACGGAACTAAAAGAAAGGGAAGGAGCATTCACATCCATTTTAGCCACAGAAATGCAAACATTAAGGGACATTAACCAAGATAGCTAAGCTGCAAACTGCTAGTTGCTGGGACTGTATAACAGGGAATGGATCATCCAGTAATTGCCCTGTTCTGTTCATTCTCCTTGAAGCATCTAGTATTGGCCACCTTTGGAAGACAATATTTTGAGTTAAAAGACCTGATCCTGTCTGATCATTCTTATGTTTCTTATATTAACTATAGCTCTCATAGATCAGTGTATGTGAAACTGTGGTTGCCCATAATGTCCACCAGCATGGGGTGGCAGGGATGGAGATGTGGCTTTTGCTGCCATGTTTGGGAGGTCAGGCAGTGCTGTAATTGAGTTCTTGGTGAACTGCAAAAGAAGGCAAGCCTGGGAGTATTGAACCTGAAGGTCCACAAGAGTCTACAGCATCTGTCTTTACATCCAGAGATGTCCCATTATTTCCTGGTGCATCTCCTACTTTTCCTGTACCTTTTGCCTGTCTGCTCCTTCCTTCTCCATGCAGTCCACTACTTTCGTCCTTCAGGCCCTCTGCCCATGGCGGTATGAAGCACTGGCTTGCACGATGTCTCTGAACATGGTACCCTGATTCTCCTTCTCTACCCTCCTTGTTTGGCTCAGGCCTTATATGTGTGACAACAGATAAAACACACAGAGGTACCACAGTATAATCACAATGGAGAGCAAAAGTTAAGATTCGGAACTTCCCTCAGTTGCTCCCCGTAAGTTTTAAACAAGACTCACTTATTGACACTTCACATTCACAGTGCCAATGCATGGTGCCGCTCACAGCACCAACTCTGCTGAGGATGCCCACCCCCCCAGGGGTGAGTAAATAAGAAGGGAGTTTCTCAGTTGCGTGTAACTCTAAGGAAGTATAGTTCAATGGCACTGAAGAGTGTCACCACTTTTCACAAGAGGTGGTGATTCAAGTTGCTATCCCACTCCTGAGAGTAGCAAAAGCACATGAGCAAAGCTGATGCTGGCATCCCAAAACCATTCAGGTCCACTTGCTGCCAGCCTGGATACTGCAATGGTACCTCCCAATGTTATCTCTGACTGGGGTGGGTAATGTGCTACTGCAGAGGAGGAAATCCGGCAGCTGTCCCCAGAAGCCTTTAGGTGAGGCTTGCTGACTTGTAGCGTCGCCTGCCAAATGTGGTCAAGATGTCTCTGGTGTCTCGAAGGGACACCCTGGTGTACATGAACATACTGCTTCTCATGGCTCTCCTGCTGCTGTACAGCTAATTCTTCAAGTGTGAGTAAATTAGTGAAACAACAACAGATGCATCCTGTTAAGTTGGAGACATTGTCACTACATTGCTATAACAGGAAATACATTTACATGCTGACTGGACTGTGGTACGGTTTCAAACAGTGTGTGGCCAATGGCTTATCTGAACCATCCAGTTAAATTCCCTTCCCATTCCTCTTCCCCCTCCATCTCTTTCATCCTTGCCACTCATGCTAGGGATCTGTGTCTTGGGATCCTTGGAGGTAGTGTTCAGGTTGGTGGTGAGTCTCCGCCAATTATGTCATATGCCACTTTGTGAAAGAGGCCATCTGAGGCTCAGCACCTGACTGACTGGGGCCTCCCTGGATTTCTGATTTGCTTGCTTCTGTTTCTTTCATGACACTGTTGGCAGTTCCTGTCCTACACCCCTTGTGCCATCTTATAGATCTCCATGTTTCTACAACTGGTCAATAGCTGTGTTTGCACAGCCTCTTCTTCCCATGGGTCCTGGAGTCAATATCTCCTGTCTGCTCCAACCTGGGGCACATCTGGAGCATATGGCTGGCTTGGTCAGCTGGTCAGCTGTGATAACCGTGTGGAGTGGCTACATGTGCTCATCTGGATGGCCAAGCCAGAAATTGCACTTTAAAAATTTGCAGGGCTTTAAAACGAGAAGGTTGGGGGCATGAATTCTGATTGCTGTGCAGCAAAGTTCACAACTGGGACCAGAGTGGTCAATGTGAGGCACTGAGGGACAGCTGCTGGAGGACTATTAGGGTCAATATATGTAATGCAAAGTTATATTCATGCTGTGTTGACTCGTGAACATCTACTGTGGCTCAGGTCTGCTCAGGAAGAGGGTGATACTATGTAGAAACGTGGGGAGTTGACATCTGTGGAAGACAAATTTCAGTGTGGACACATGCCTAATGGCAAAGATGTCAGGCAGTTTAGAAACATCGAATCATAGGGTTGGAAGAGACCTCAGGAGGTCATCAAGTCCAACCCCCCCCTGCTCAAAACAGGACCAATCCATCTGACATAGGTTTAACTTTGTAGTGTAGACCAGGCCTAACAGAAGGTAAAATGTTAGTGAGAATAAAGCAGTTTTAGATGTTGTCTACACTTGAAACACTACAGTGGCATGGCTGTGCATCTGTAGTGCTCCTGCATAGAAATTCCCTGTGCCAAAAGCCGAGGTTCTTCTATCCAGGTCGGTAGTTCACCTCCTCGAGAGGCAGTAGCTAAGTTGGCCGAAGAATTCTTCCATTGACCTGACCTCATCCACATAGGAACTTAGGTCAGCTTAAATATCTTGCTCAAGAATGTGGATTTTTCACATCCCTGTGTGATGTGGTTGGATTGGTCTAATTTTCTAATGTAGACCAGAATGTAGTTGAACCAAGAGTTTAGAATGAAGTATATCTTCTATTTCCCACTTCATATGCCCCCCTTCAAGCTGCAAACTCACTTGTCTTCATTAGAATTCTTTCTTGGTTTATGTTACCATGTTGTACATATTTTGAGGTAAGAGTACATGCTTGTTCCTTCAACTAGGGTTATAGCTGCACAGGGCATCTTACAATGGCGTAGCTGTCCTGCTGCAGCCACACCATTGTAAGGCGCACTGTATGGCTATGTCTACGCTGAAGAGTTTTGTCAACAAAACCGGGGTCTTGTCAATAAAACTAGTGGAGCCTCGACATATAAAATGCTTTTTGGTCAACAGACTGTTGACAAAACTCAGCACTTCTGCTAACAGCATTCTGCCTCTCCGTGGTGAGGAATAACACTTTTATCGACAGTTTCTGATCATTCATATATGCCATGTATATGCTCCGGAGCGACCTCTGTCAACAGACAGGGCTTCCGGTTCACTGGGTCATCCCATTTGCTGAGCTTCTGGCTGGGTGTTCTGTCTAGAGAGTGGCCGGGAAGTCTGTCTGCTCTCTGTCGACAGAGCAAATAGCTCTATTGGTCCGCTTGGGTGTGTGGACATGATCTGTCGACAGAAGTTTTGCCACAAGATGTCTTCCGATGGTAACTTCCTCCTATGAATCACTGAAGTGTTGAAGTATCAGAGGGGTAGCTGTGTTAGTCTGGATCTGTAACAGCAACGAAGGGTCCTGTGGCACCTTATAGACTAACAGAAAAGTTTTGAGCATGAGCTTTCGTGAGCACAGACTCACTTCATCTGATGACGTGAGTTTGTGCTCACGAAAGCTCATGCTCAAAACTTTTCTGTTAGTCGATAAGGTGCCACAGGACCCTTCGTCGCTGTAGTGTTGAAGTAACCCTTGGCTGTTCTTTGCCACTGGAAGAGGTAAAATGGTGATAAAATAAAGCCACCTCTGCTGAAGAAGAGTAGCTTTGTTGACAGGAGCTTGGCTGTGGCCAATAAAGAGCTGTACACACCAGTGCTTCTCTTTGGTAAAGTTCTTATCACTTGCAGGTGTTTGCAACACTTAGCAGCAGGAGTGCCAAAGCAGACATAGGCTAAGATGTAAAATTTCCATATAAGGTTGCATTACCTGGTCTTTTGTCTTAGTCACAATCAAGTCAAAACAATTGCATGTTAGTGCTAAACTTACCTGATTAGGATGGGAAATCAGGAGGGAACCGAGGTTACACTCAATCTGCTTGCATCAAACGGTTAAACAGTAAGCTAGTTTCAACCTTAACTACAGTGATGCTACCAACCATCATAAAACTGTGTCTAAAGGTGTATAAAGTGGGGTTCTCAGCTGAATTCAATTGGCTCATTTGAGATAACTTCGTAGAATAATAGAACACTAAAACTGGAAGGGACCTCAGAAGGTCATCAAGTCCAGCCCCCTGCCCTCACAGCAGGACCAAGCACCTTCTAGACCATCCCTGATAGGTGTCTACCTAACCTGCTCTTCAGTATCTGCAGAGATGGAGATTCCACAATCTCCTTAGGCAATTTATTCTAGTGTTTAACCATGCTGACAATTTGGAAGATTTTCCTAATGTCCAGTCTAAGCCACTCTTGCTGCAGTTTAAGCTCATTGTTTCTTCTCTTATTTTCAGAGACCAAGAACATTTTTTCCCCCTCCTCCTTTCAACTCTCTTTTAGGTACTTGTAAACCACTATCATGTCCCCTTTCAGCCTTCACTTTTCTAAGTTAAACAAGCCCAGGTCTTTCAGTCTTTCCTCATCTTGAAGTGTGGTGCACAGAACAGGACACAATACTCCAACTGAGGCCAAATCAGCGCAAAGTAGAGTAGAAGAATGACTTCTCATGTCTTGCTCACAACACTCCTTTTAATGCATCCCAGAATGATGTTTGATTTTTCTGTAACAGCCTCACACTGTTGACTCATATTTAGATTGTGGTCCACTATGACCCCTAGATTTCTTTCTGCAGTACTCCTTGCTAGACAGTCACTTACCATTCTGTGTGGCCGTTTCTACACAGGCCACTTTCTTCGAAAGTGATGTGGTAATACACGGCCCAAAATATGCTAATGAGGCATGGATGCAAATTCCCCATGCCTCATTAGCATATTCTCACATGATTTGGAGTCTGGAAGACTGTTCTTCCAGACTCCAAAACGTTGTTTAGAAGCGCGGCCCCCCGGGAGGGGGGGAGGGGGCTTCTGGAAGGAAGTACTTCTTCCGGAGGCCCCTTCTTCCCAAAAATTTTTGGGAAGAAGGGGCCTCCGGAAGAAGGACTTCCTTCCAGAAGCTCCCCCGGGGCCATGCTTCTACATGGCATTTTGGAGTCGGGAAGAACGGTCTTCCGGACTCCAAATCATGTGAGTGTATGCTAATGAGGCATGGGGAATTTGCATCCGTGCCTCATTAGCATATTTTGGGCCGTGTATTACCATGCCACTTTCAAAGAAAGTGGCCTGTGTAGAAACAGCCTGTGTGTGAAAAAACAAGGTTGAAAAAGAGCCCAGCTTTCCCCAAGCTAGGCTTCACTAGCATGAAAAGTGTGCAACTTGAATAAGCGAAGTGAGTTTTACCCAGGAAAGCTCATGACCTAATAAGTTTGTTTGTCACTAAGGTGCTGCTGGAGTGCTTGTTATTTGTGAAGCTACAGACTAACATGGCTACCTCTCTGAGGTACTTCCAGTGTAAAGCCATAATGGAGACAAGGCACGGTAATGTCTACCTTTTTATCCTTCATGGATGGTTACAATTAGTAGAGAGTAGAGCATTGCCCTTGAGTAGCTATGGCCAAATAAAAAACTACCTATGCCACCAGAATTTGACATCAGGAGAGTGAACTAGATATTAAAGAACTGGAGTTTTGAAGAGAAGTTGGATTCCTGGTCTAGACAAGGCCTGAGAGAGGCACTGTCATGGTTTAATCATAGAGTGCTAGAACTGGAAGGGACCTCGACTGGTCATTAAGTCTAGTCCCCTGCCCTCATGGCAGGACCAAGTGCCATCTAGACCATCTCTCAGAGATGTCTCTCTAACCTGCTCTCAAATATCTCCAGTGATGGAGATTCCACAAGCTCCCTAGGTAATTTATTCCAGTGTTTAACCACTCTGACAGTTAGGAAGTTTTTCCTAATTTTCAACCTAAACTTCCCTTGCTGCAATTTGAAACCATTGCTTCTTGCCCTATCCTCAGAGGCCAAGAACAACACTTTTTCTCCCTCCTCCTTGTAACCCTCTTTTAGGTACTTGAAAACTGCTGTCACTTCCACTCTCAGTCCTCTCTTTTCTAAGCTAAACAATCCCAATTTTTTCAGTCTTCCCGCATTGCTCATGTTCTCTAGACCTTTAATCATTCTTGTTGCTCTTCTCTGGACCTTCTACAATTTTTTTACATCTCTCTTGATATATGATGCCCCAAACTGGACACAATACTACAACTAATCAGAGTAGATCAGAGGAATGACTTGTTGTGTCTTGCTCACAACACTCCTGTTAATGCATCCCAGAATCATGCTTGCTTTTTTTTTGCAAGGGCATCACACTGTTACTCATATTTAGTGAACAGGCAAGAGAAGCTATCCAGACTGACAACGAAGAGAAAGCCATTCTTCTCCAGTCAGACTCTTGCAATGTTGAAGGTAGTTAAATGCTCCTTTGACCTTGCCCAGCAGATTGAGGGACAGATGACAACAAGTGTGTACCAGTGCAGTCTTTGATAAAAAGCTAAGGAAATCTGTTTGCCAGGCTCCACCAAATGAGAGAGGCATTAGCTACTGCAGATGGGTTCCAGGAGAGTTTATTTCACTTCCAGCAGCCTTAGTTCCCATGTTTATACATCTAGGGGGTCAACAAAAGTTGAAGCTGCAAGTAGTTTATCCCTTGCTGCACAATAAATCTATCAGAGACCCCACCCCCTAGAGAGTCAGTGAGTTGGCCGGGAGAGGATCTGTATCTGAATCTCTTCTGCAGGTGATACCTCAGGGGACCATCTAGTCCTGTAGTTGGAGCCTGAAACAAGTTTGTAGTGTCCTTGGATGATTTATATCAATGCTTCAACTTCACTGCTGACTCATGCATATTACTCCATATGCGACAGCGGGCATTGGAGCTCTGATGGATGTTTAACTGCCTGCCACTTGAGAAAGCAGCAAGCCCAGGGCATTACCATAAGGAAGAGCATATGGAGACATGTGCTGTCATCAAAATAGCCCCATGTTTGCAACGTTCCCAGGGCAAACAATACATGATTTGTGTTATAATGGCAACCTTGACCCAGTAAATTAATAAAGCAAATCCTTCTGGTTTTAATTTTTTAAAAAAGCAGATTGGAATCCATCTGGTTTTAAATCAATTGCAATAATCCCCACAAAGCAGAGAAAGATGTTTAAAATATGAATGCCACAAACACTTCTGTGAATGGCAAGAGCAGATTGGTGTGTGTTCAGAGTTCAACAGACTTCAGAGAATTAAATGGATTCAAAATTTATGTAACTTTTTCATTGGACTAGGTTTGGCCTTCTGGGCACCAGGCCAGAAGTCACTTATCAATACAAATTTCAAGAAATTAAAGTAGTAAATAATATTGTGTTGCTTATGTTACTGCAGCATCTAGAGGCCTTGAATGACATTAGGGCCCTGCTGAGCTTGGTGCTGAATAAACTCATAGAAAGGGAAGAGCTCACAGCCAAAACAGATAAAGGTTGATAGAAAGAAAACATTACTGTGACTGTTTTTAGCAGAGAAACTGAGGCACAGAGTAATCAACACATTTGCTCAAGGTCCTATGGGAAGTCTATGGTAGAAGCAGGAATTAAACCAACGTCTCATGCAGTGCTTTGATTCCAAGGGCATTCTGTTTGTCTGTTGAGCTGTAGACTTGGCCAAAAGGTATCAGCAAAGCTGGGAGTTTGAAAGTGTCATTATTTTAACTTGTCGCCTCCCTCTTCCCAGGCACTGAACTTTCTAAACCTTCTTTCGCATTAAGATGAGAATAAAAAAATATTGAGTGCCAACAATTGAAAGTAACAATATTAAATGCCTGGAAAAGCGTTTGAATTTCTTTCTTCAATCACCCCATTTACTGTCAAGTCTCTGTACGTCAGCAGGGTGACTTGGCAACTGTTTGAAGAAAGGATGTCATTATCAAAGCCTCAGATTGTGCCGTATGTTCAAGTGATGGAGGGAGAGCATGCTGCAATTACCACTCATTATTATTCTGCACTCACTGCAACACACAAAAGAGAGAATGTTGAGGTACATCTGGTGTGACATCGTTTGACGGCTTCATGGAATCAAGTTTGTTCAATGCAGAGACTGGAAATGGATTGATGGCAAACAAAGCACTTCTTCAGTTTGGATTTTTGAGTACCAATCTGACAAATCTATCTCTGTGGGTATTTGCGTTGCATTCTTAAGCTTGTTGTCTGAAACCACCACCAACAAACTAGAAAAAGAAAACACCAACAACAACAAGAAGTCCTGTGGCACCTTATAAACTAACAGATATTTTGGAGCATAAGCTTTCGTCTCTGCCCACGAAAGTTTATGCTCCAAAATATCTGTTAGTCTATAAGGTGCCACAGGACTTCTTGTTGTTTTTGAAGATACAGACTAACTTGGCTACCTCTCTGATAAAAGGCCAACAGAAGACTAATGAGGACCAATGCAAAGTACTCCACTTAGGAAGGAACAATCAGTTTCACGTATACAAAATGAGAAGTGACTACCTAGGAAGGAGTACTGCAGAAGAGGATCTTGGGGTCATAGTGGACTAAGACTGGCACATCATACTTTGTGTACACTGAAAATCTTCAGAGCCTGTGACCAAGATGCAGGGAATCATTTCTGAGCATCTGAATTTGAAAGGTCTTTTTCCACAGCTGCAGCTGGAAAGCTTTTAACGATCCTTCCTGTGAACACAAGCTGAGATATGCCTCCACTGTCAAAATGCCTTGTCTGAGGTATAATTGGGAACTTATATAATTCACACTGAGGTGTAATTAGGAAATTACCCTGCTTTCAGGATGTGAATTTTGGTGGTAGTCTACTCTTATTTGCGCACACGCAATCTCAGAGGCAAGTAGCAGGAAGTTGGCTTTAATTATTTTAATTACTCCCTTTATGAATTAGCACAGGTTTCTGTTCAATGTGAATGCTGGCATTTTATTAATAGCTCCAGATTCGACTTAATTTAGACTCAGTGCAGCTCAAGTGACTTCACAGAATTTGGCCTGTCTAGGCTTTAACATCTCTTTAACTCAAACAGCTACAGAAGCAGGAGTCTCATATTGTGGTAAGGACGAGGACATAAGTGGCATCCTAGTGGGCGGCTGGTCCATAATTTGCATTGGGAAGGCTGCCTGAGTGTCTTCTGACTGTTTGGTCTTGGTTCTGGCCCCAGGGATTGGAGAAGGATGCTCTTGGATCTAGTGTCCCTTACCAAAAGCTCTTCAATGAAGTCAGCTGTCATGGGATAAGAGGGAAGGGCCTCCCATCGACTGGTAACTGGTTAAAAGACAGGAAACAAAGAGTAGGAATAAACGGTCGGTTTTCAGAATGGAGGGGGTGACTAGTGATGTCCCCCAAGGGTCCACTTGGGGACCAGTTCCATTCAACATATTTATAAATGATCCAAATTAAGGGGTAAGGAGTGAGATGGCAAAATTTGCAGCTGATACTAAACTGCTCAAGACAGTTAAGAACAAAGCAGCCTGTCAAGAGCTTCAAATAGGTCTCACAAAACTAGGGGATTGGGCGAAAAAAAAAAGGCAAATGAATTTTAATGCTGATAAATGCAAAGCCCTGCACATTGGAAAAGGTATCCCAGGTCTATGTACATGTATGAGGAGGATATGAGGAAGGAGGGGGCTTTCAAAAGCAGGGTTTCTTTTTGAATGAACCCTGTCTACATTGCTCACTTTTTTTTTTTTCCTGAAAATAGCACTTCTGGAACAGTGAGTGACTGCCATTATGCAAGTGAGGCGTATGATATGTGAATCCGCACCTCTTTTGCATTTCTGATTGGCCATATTTGCATTCCCCTTCCAAAAGGGGAATGGAGTGTAGATACAGCCTGTCTAAACAGCCCCTATTTCAAAATAGCCATTTTGAAATAGGCACTCTTCCTTGTACGATGAGGTTTACCAATTTCAAAATAAACCAACTGCTATTTTGAAATTATTTCAAAATAACGGCTACATGGTGTAGATGCTAGGACAGTTATTTCAAAATAATGGAGGTTATTTCAAAATAACTTTGCTGCATAGATCTACCCTTAGAAACCAATGTCACTTCCTTGGGAAGAATCTATGTCTGGGTAAGTCTAGTTTTGGGCTGTATCTACACATGCCACTTTTTCTGGAAGCAGCATGGTAATGAGCAGCTTGGAAGATGCGAATGAGTTGTGGATGTAGGGAAGAGGGAACTTCTGGAAGGAGGGTTTTCTTCTGGAAGATCCCCACAGACCACATGTCTGCATGTGTCTTTTGGAGTCCAGAAGAGCTTCTTCCGGACTCCGCATCTCATGGCTATATGCTAATGAGGTGGGAGAAATTTACATCCACTCGTCATTAACATCTTCCTGGCTGCTCATTACTATGCCACTTCGGGAAGAAGCGGCATGTGCAGAAGCAGCCTTGTAAAGAGGACAAATATTCAGAACAAGGTCCTGATCCTGCAACTGTAACCCACCTGGGGAGTACAAGTCCCAGCAACTTCCATGTTCCTAATCCTCAGAGGCTATGAATCTGGTGCAGCCCCAACTAGCTCTAGCACGAGAAACTCATGTTTTTAGCTTGGGGGGGGGTCCCTACTTCAGTCTCCAGCATGACATGAGTGCTTCTGGATTGGCATAATGTTAAGCGCGCAAGTAGCATCAGCAAAGTCAGGGCTCAACCTGGATGTGCAATTAGTTTTCACGGCCTTCTGCACAAAACTTAGAAGTGAGACTTCGCTGTGAATTCGTGCGGAAGGTTTCAATGAAGGGATGTTGCTTTGAATCCATCGCGTGACACATCTTGAGCAGCGCCTGCCTGAGGTTCAGTAGCTTTGGGCAATTATGTAAAGTAGGTCCATTAAAACAAACACAATTATTAAGGCTTGTGAAATATGTGAGCAATCATGATAGGTGTGATAAGGGGAAATAATATTTGTATATTTGCATTTTGATTAGCATAATGAGGAAACAACAATCTGTATGAAAAGCTAGACAATCTAATGGGCTATATGAATTTAATGGCACAGAAGCTGAATTGTTACTATCTTTGGATCTGATGAAAGTAAAACAGATAAGTCAGATCAGGCATAGTACAGGAAGCCACAGTGCAAGCTTCTGGATGTGTTTCCCAGGGTTTTCAGAACTTCTAGCAGAGGTAACTTAACCAGGCAGTGTCAGGAATAAATCAATGGGAGCTCAGCAATTCCATCTGACCAACGATGGATGCAAGTAAGCGCACAGTTGTCTAACACTGAAGTTGATTAAATGTAAGCACACACAAACACAAGCAATAGATTTAGAACATCCCACATGTTTAGCTCCATTCTGAGGTGGTGTTGAGTAATCATGGATGGGTCAGCCTGGGCTAAATGCCTCCCTGTAAAGGGAGAGAAGATGTCAGATAAAAACAACTCTCCAAGCATGGCCACAGAGGACCGCTCCCAAAAGTTAGATAAACTTTTGATAACTAACGTCTTTGACACAAATGATGACCTCGACTGGACCATCACTTTTCCAAACTTTTAATATCAGAAGTGTCTTGACCATTCACATCTCTTCGTATAGTTTCGGTTACTTGCTCTCCCTTTCCCCCATCCATTCTGATTAGCAAAACTGCCAGTAGTTTTGATCTTGCTTCTGAAAGTCTGTCTCCAAGTCAACCTTTAGCTATGTGATGGTCTATTTTATTAATTTATACTGGCTGAAGGCACATAACATGGTTACAGTTGTCTTGATCACATTCTGGGGAATACACATCACTCAGACTGAGAGCAACAGATGGCCCTAGGATTAAGGGCACAGGCCTGGCTATAGGAGATCTGGGTTCAGTTTTCATCTTTGCCACAGAGTTCCTGTCTGATCTTGGGCAAATCACTTTATTTTCCGTGGGCCTCAGTTTTCCCATCTCTAAAAGGGAGATAATAATACTGCTTTTGTCATCTTGTCTATACAACATGAACAAGATGGGGCCTGTTCTGTTAGCTGTTATACATATAGCACAAGGGTAGGCCTACACAGCAAAGTTATTTCAAAATAACAGCCGTTGTTTCGAAATAACTATCATATCATCTACACAGCACAACCATTACTTCAAAATAATTTCAAGATAGTGGTTGGCTTATTTCAAAATTGGAAAACCTCATTAGCCGCATCTACACGTGCCGGCTACTTCGAAGTAGCTGCGCCAACTTCGAAATAGCGCCTGCCATGTCTACACGTGGCGAGCGCTATTTCGAAGTTTAAATCGACGTAAGGCGGCGAGACATCGAAGTCGCTATCCCCATCAGGAGATGGGAATAGCGCCCTACTTCGACGATGAACGTCGAAGTAGGGCACGTGTAGCCGATGCGCATCCCGCAACATCGAAAAAGCGGGGTCAGCCATGGCGGCCATCAGCTGAGGGGTTGAGAGACGCTCTCTCCAGCCCCTGAGTTCTATGGTCACCGCGTGCAGAGGCCCCTTAAAGCTCCCCGCCCCCTGCCTTCCTGTGCAGGAAGCTGAGAGCACGTGTAGGTGGCAGCACTGCCACGCGGCCGGCCTGCACGTCTCACAGCAGCCCCAAGCCACCACCCCCACTGCGATGGTCACCCGCCAGCCCCTGAAGTGCCCCCAGGGCACCCTCCCCAAGGGGAGCCAGGGCTCCCAGACAGCCACCCAGTCTGGGAAGAGGCAGCGGGGCCCCTCCTGGACGGAGGCCGAGCTGCGGGACCTGCTGGGGCTCTGGGGCGAGGAGGAGGTGCTCCAGGTAATAGGGAGCAAGAGGCGGAATGCGGATGCGTTCGCTCAGCTGGCCGAGGGCCTGGCCACCCGGGGTCACCCTGTCTGCACTCCTGACCACGTCAGGAGTAAGGTGAAGGAGCTGCGGCAGGGTTACGCCCGGGCCTGGGATGTGGCCAGCCGATCTGGGGCTGCTCCCGCCACTTGCCCCTTTTACAGGGAGCTCAGGTCCATCCTGGGCCCCCGGCACACCTCCTCCCTGCCAGCCACTCTTGACACCTCGGCCAACGAGCCCCAGCAGGCCCCGGAGGCGGAGTCCACCCCAGAGGCAAGCCCTGCACCCCAGGGGCCACCTCAGGAGCCCACCCCTGGGATGCCGGAGGAGGAGGAGGGGAAATCCTCCTCCAGCAATGGGGGGCTCCACATCGTCCTGCCGTCCCAGAGCTCCAGCAGGGCCTCCGCCCAGAGGGTGTGCCCCAACTGTGGGAGCGGACTGTCAGGTATGTACCCCCCCGGTGCACACCCCCGGGGTTGAGGGGCGGGGACAAGAGACATGACCAGGGCCCTCCACATGCCCAGATGACAATGGCCCCAAGGACAGCAGTGGCATGTCCCTCAAAAGAGTGCATCAGCCCCTGCTCCCCCAGCAGGACAGCGCCATGCCCCATCCCTGGGGATGGGGGGAGCAGAACCTAGGGTCCCCTGGGGGGGAGGGGGTGGGACACCCATCATCAGCAGCAGCATCTCAGAGCATCTTCATGAGCACATTCGAGCGCATAGTGGAATACCTGGCCCCCCTGCCGTGCCGCCCACCGTTCTGCCTGCTGCTCCAACCGCCGCTCTGACCGCCATCCCACCGCTGTCCGCCACCCTGAGGCCTTCCGCCAAGGGGACCTGGAGCCTGCTGACACCTGCCGGCCATACCTGCCGGTTCGCCTGGCCCCCACCCAGTCTCGGCCAGGGCTCAGGCCGAGGCGAGGGTCGAGCCCTCCAACCCCGGGCGCCAGACAGTAGAAGGGTGCGGGGCCGAGGACGTGGCCCCCACCCTTTGTACATATCCCCCATCATATATTTGTATATAGTTTGTGTTAGACCCCTGTTATTTTATGGTACCTGCCCCCCATGTAAATAGTTTCCCCCTTTTGTTCTACTATTATATATATATATTTGTAGTATTCATAATAAGAGAATTCACTGTTTTTTGATTTCACGAACAACATGTCCATTTTTATTTGCAAGAAAAGTTGGGGGGGTATGCTCTTGGGTGCTCTGTGGTGTGGGCGTGGGGGCAGGGACTGTTGTGGAGGATGGGGGGTGCAGTGGGGGGCCTGCCAGCATTCACCCCGCGGCCTGGTCGAAATGGACCCACAGGGCCTCCCAGACCCGGATCCCCTTGGGGTCCACCTGGCGACTGGGGGCAGCGGGTGGCTGCACGGCAGCCCTGCCGGCCTCCACAACCCAGCCCTGGAAGAAGGCCTCCCCCTTGCTCTCGACCAGGTTGTGGAGTGTGCTGTACACGCCCACAACCTGGGGGATGCTGGTGGGGCCTGAATGCAATTGGGTGAGGAGACACCTCCAGCGCCCTTTGAGGCGGCCTAAAGTGCGCTCAACCACCTGGTGCGCGTGGGTCAGGCACATGTTGAAGCACTCCTGGCTGGCTGAGAGATGGCCCGCGTAAGGGTGCATGAGCCAGGGCCGGAGGGGGTATGCCGCATCTGCGACGACACAGAGGGGCATGGTGGTGTGCCCCACAGGGATCTCCCGCTGGGGGATGTAGGTCCCCGCCTCCAGCCAGTGGCACAGGCCTGAATTCCTGAACACCCGGGTGTCGTGGGTACTGCCAGGCCAGCCCACATAAATGTCCAGGAAGCGGTCCCGGCTGTCCACCAAGGCCTGGAGGACCACTGAGTGGTAGCCCTTCCTGTTCAGGAAGTGTCCTCTGCTGTGCTCTGGGGCGCAGATGGGGATGTGGGTCCCATCCAGAGCCCCAAAGCAATTTGGGAAGCCCAGGCTGGCAAACCCCGCAATGGCAGCATCCGGGTCCCCAAGCCGCACGAGCCTGTGGAGGAGCAGGGCATTGATGGCGCGGACAACCTGCAGGGGAAGGACATGGGAGAGCACCAGTGAGGGGTGAGCAGGGTGTGTCTGGCCCTCCACCCCAGGGCTCCCTCCACCCCAGGCCTCCCTCCCCTAGGGCTGCCCTCCACCCCAGGGCTGCCTGCCCCCCAGGGCTGCCCTCTACCCCAGGCCCCACCCCCCGGGTCCTCTTACCTCCATGAGGACAGCCCTGATGGTGGCCTTGCCGACGCCAAACTGCTGGCCCACGGATCGGTAGCTGTCTGGAGTGGCCAGCTTCCAGACAGCGATGCCGACCCGTTTCTCCATCGTGAGGTCACGCCGCATGGCGGTGTCCTGGTGCCTCAGTGCGGGGGTGAGCCACTGGCAGAGCTCCAGGAACGTCTGCCGGCTCATACGAAAGTTCTGGAGCCAGCGCTCTTTGTCCCACTCGCCGAGCACCAGCCGCTCCCACCAGTCGGTGCTCGTGGGGTAGCTCCACAGCCGGCGGAGTGTGCGGCAGGGGGGCATCGGAGGGCAGCAAGGTCTGGGGCTGCTTCCTCCTCCCCTGGGGGCAGCTCCTCTTCCATGAGTAAAAGGTGGTCAGCTGTCTCCTGCATGGCATTGAGCAGGGCGAGCACTGCTCCTGCAGGGGCGGCTGTTTGGACCTCTGGCTGCTGCTGCTGCTGCTGCTGGGGGTCCATACTGCTTTGACGGGTGTGCGTGCCTGTGGCTCTGCAGACCACGTGCTGTGCAGGCTGAGTGTGTCTGGGAGGGGCCCTTTAAGGGAGCAGCTAGCTGTTGCCCTGGAAGTGCTAGTCCGCCCTGTGACCCTGTCTGCAGCTGTTCCTGGCACCCTTATTTCGATGTGGGCTGCTTTGGCGTGTAGATGCTCCCCTGCAGCGCCTACTTCGATGTGGTGCTGCCCAACGTCGACGTTGAATGTCGACAGCACCAGCCCTGGAGGACGTGTAGACGCTATTCATCGAAATAGCCTATTTCGATATCGCTACATCGAAATAAGCTATTTCGATGTAGCATACACGTGTAGACGTAGCTATTCTGTGAGGAATAGCACCTATTTCAAAATAACTATTTTGAAATAGGAGCAGCTTAGACAGGGAATAGGGTCTATTTCAATATAAACCACGATACTTCTAATGGCCCTGTTTCAAGATAGGCTCTGCGTATACACTCTGTATTTCAAAACAGTGAAGTGCTGTTTCAAAATGCCTTTTATGTTTTGTATGTGACCACCTTATTTCAAAAGAAGGTATTCCAGAATAACTCATTTCGAAATAAGGTGGCTGTGTAAACATATCCAAAGATTGTCCTTTCCCAAAAGTTCTTGTAAGCTAAACCATCAAAGGGAATATTATGATCTCCCACTTTCCAGCAAGGGAATTGAGGCATGCAAGTTAAGGGCCGGGTTTTTATTAAAGTGTTTAGCTGCCTAAACATTGCAGAGAGGCACTTCTGAGCATCCGTTTGGCACCTAACTCCCACTGGCCAGATCCACAAAGGGAACTTAGGTTCAGTGGAGCAACGCCTAGCATGTAAGTCCTCTGATGCCTAAAGGAATCCACTGCCCTTGGTTAGGCATCCAGGCTTCTTTCGAGATGAAGAGGGAGTGAAGCACCAAAGAATGGGGCCCACGAAAGCCAGCGCACTGAGCAGGCAGCTACCTAGGCCAGGGTATGATGGGGAGAAGGGTGGTTACTAAGCAACACCTGACAAAGGGATGTAGCTGCTCTCTCCTGAAATAGAGGCTAACGCCACGGCTGCCCTAAGCGCAGGTACTCGGTTTCCCCTGTGTACATGTAGGTACTGTCATGGGGTTGTCTTACCGCCATGGCACCTCCTGCTGGCTGATCAGGGAATTAGTTGCAATCCTCAGCAGGGCATCTCCCTCTGGCTGGTGTATCGTCCACTGCTGCTCCTTCCACATGATCAGCTCTGGACCCATGTCCCTCCTTAGATCATGGTGTCCCCTTCAGGACTCTGCTCTCCAGCAGTGCCCACTCTCCTAGTCCCTCACCCCCTTCTGGGGAGAAGGGTACTCAGCAGTCTGCCTTCAGGGTGCCCACCAATATGGCTGGTGGCAGCCTCTAGCTAGCCCCTCAGCTCAGGCGTGAGCCACAGCCTTTATTGGCCTGAGTTGGTGTGGCTTGTCCTGCCCTCATCCTTTCTCCCCCAATGCCTTACTGCCTGGGCCACTTCCCCTGTGACCCACTGAGCCTCCTGGGCTTCTGTATCAGGGCCAGTTGTCTGGGAGGCATCAGGTTGGAGCCTCTCTCTAGCTCCCCTGAGCCTGCCCAGCATGGCCCTATCTAAGGTGCCATGCTTTCCAGTGGCTGGTGCTGCATTGTCCCTGGCAGGGACACCCTCAGCTCTGCTGGAGCAGCTCCTTATATGCAAGGCTGCTCCAGCAAGCTGCCCTCTGATTGGGTCCCCCCAGGAGCCCCTCATCCATTGGCTAGGGTGCTGAGCAAGCTTCTTCCAGCTGCCTTAACCCCCTCTTTGCAGGAGTGGGGCAGTCGCCCCACTACAGGTACCAACAGGGTTCTGGCAGTTCTGTACTTAGTGCAACTGAGCTGTGCCTCTACTGCCAAAAGACGTCATCGCTGCTACACGGCTATCGGGGCTGTCCTTAGGACTTATGGGGCCGAATGAAGTACTAGGAAGGTGGTTCCCCTTTGCTTGATGACAGCTGGGGGATGACAATTTTTCAGAGCCGTGATTTATAATTTTCGGCAGCACACAGATGAAATACTTTAAAATCAAATTTTTAATTAAGGCCCTGTATGTCTAACACAGTAAATTCAGAAATGGACTGGATGTACAATATAAATGCCTGTTAAATGGCTCTTTCACAGGTTTTTGCCAATAGCTCTGGAAGGCTTTTCCACTTATCTAGATTCTGTCCAGAGGATGCAGAGCTGCAGAGCAGGGAGAAGAAGAGGTGGATGGATGAACATTAGAATCCAGTTGTACCCCAAATTTTTGGGTGCCTTATGCCACTGCATTTTCTGCATATGGAGAAAGGAGGAGATTTAAAACAAACAAAAAGTTTTTCTTCATGCAGCGCACAGTCAACCAGTGGAACTCCTTGCCAGAGGATGTTGTTAAGACCAGGACTTTAACAGGGTTCAAAAAAGAGCTAGATAAATTCATAGAGAATAAGTCCATCAACGGCTATTAGCCAAGAAGGTCAGGGATGGTGTCCCTAGCCTTTGTTTGTCAGAAGAAGGGTAACAAGATGCATCACTTGGGCCATGTCTACACTAGCCCCAAACTTCGAAATGGCCATGCAAATGGCCATTTTGAAGTTTACTAATGAAGCACTGAAATGCATATTCAGCGCTTCATTAGCATGCGGGAGGCCGCGGCACTTTGAAATTGATGTGCCTCGCCGCTGTGGGGCTCGTCCCGACGGGGCTCCTTTTCGAAAGGACCCCGCCTACTTTGAAGTCCCCTTATTCCCACCTGCTCATAGGAATAAGGGGACTTCGAAGTAGGCGGGATCCTTTCGAAAAGGAGCCCCGTTGGGACGAACCCCGCGGCAACGAGGCGCGTCAATTTCAAAGTGCCGTGGCCTCCCGCATGGTAATGAAGCGCTGAATATGCATTTCAGCGCTTCATTAGTAAACTTCGAAATGGCCATTTGCGTGGCCATTTCGAAGTTTGGGGCTCGTGTAGACACAGCCTTTTACACTTAATTTGGCAGTGTTTATGTTCCTTTCTATTTTCCTCACTAGGATTTGACTTCCACTTTTTAAAGGATACCTTTTATCTCTCACTGCCTCTTTTACATGGTTGTTAAGCCACAGTGGCTCTTTTTTAGGTCTCTTACTGTGTTTTTTAATTTGGGGTATACATTTAAGTTGGGCCTCTAATATGGTGTCCTTGAAAAGTTTCCATGCAGCCTGAAGGGATTTTGTTTTAGTTACTCTACCTTTTAATTTCTGTTTAACTAACCTCCTCATTTTTGTATAATTCCCCTTTTTGAAATTAAATGCCAGAGTGTTGGACTGCTGCGGTGTTCTTCCCAACACAGGAATATTAAACGTTATTATATTATGGTCACTATTTCCAAGCGGTCCTGTAATAGTTACTTCTTGGACCAGATCCTGCGTTCCACTCAGTACTAGATTGAGAATTGCTTCTCCCCTTGTGGGTTCCTGTACCAGCTACTCCAAGAAGCAGCCATTTAAGGCATCGAGAAATTTTAACTCTGAATCCCGTCCTGAGGTGACATGTACCCAGTCAATATGGGGATAATTGAAATCCCCTATTAGTACTGAATTTTTTATTTTGATAGCCTCTCTAATCTCCCTTAACATCTCAGCATCACAATCACTATTCTGGTTAAGTGGTCGATAATATATTCCTAGTGCCATAGTCCTATTAGAGGAAGGAATTGCTATCCATAATGATTCTATGGACCAATTTGATTCATTTAGGACTTTTACTTCATTTGAGTCTATATTATCTTTCACATATAGGACCAGTCTACCACCTGCACGACCTGTTCTGTCCTTCCGATATATTTTATATCCTGGTATGATTGTGTCCCACTGATTGTCCTCATTCCACCAGGTTTCTGTGATGCCTATTATGTCGATCTCCTCCTTTGATATGAGGTACTCTAGTTCACCCATCTTACTGGACAGACTTCTAGCATTTGTGTAAAAGCACTTTAAAAAACTACCACTATCTATATGGCTGCCCTTCACTGATGCGTTGGACTTTTTTTTTATATGTGACTGTTTCTCATCTGATCTGGTCCATACTTTACCATCTCCCATCTTCTCTTTCCCCCATCTCTTAGTTTAAAAACTGCTCTATGACCTTTTTAATGTTTAATGCCAGCAGTCTGGATCCACCTTGTTTTAGGTGGAGCCCATCGTTCCTGTATCGGCTCCCCCTACCCCAAAAGTGTCCCCAGTTCCTAATAAATCTAAACCCTTCCTCCCTACACCATTGTCTCATCCATGCATTGAAACTCTGAAGCTCTGCCTGTCTACTTGGCCCAGCACGTGGAACTGGAAGCATTTCTGAGAATGCCACCACAGAGGTCCTGGATTTCAGTCTCCTTCCTAGCAACCTAAATTTGGCTTCCAGGACATCTCTCCTACCCTTCCCTATGTCATTGGTACCTACATGTACCACGACCACCGGCTCCTCCCCAGCACTGCATATAAGTCTATCTAGATGCCTCGAAACCTTCACACCAGGCAGGCAAGTCACCATATGGTTCTCCCAGTCATCACAAACCCAACTATCTATATTTCTAATGATCGAATCCCCCACTACTAACTAACACCTTCCTAACAACTGGCATTTCCTCCCCCGGAAAGGTATCCTCGGCGCGAGAGGATAACATAGCACCCTCTGGAAGGAGGGTCCCAACTATGGGATGGTTTCCCTCTGCTCCCATTGATTGCTATCCTTCCCTGAGCCTTTCATCCTCCTTAACAGCATCAGGGCTGTCAGGCTGGAGGTGGGACAGATCTACTATGTCCCGGAAAGCCTCATCAACATAGCTCTCTGCCTCCCTTAGCTTCTCCAGTTCAGCCACCCTGGCCTCCAAAGCCCGCACTTGGTCTCTGAGGGTCAGGAGCTCCTTGCATCGAGTGCACACATACGCCACCCACCCACAGGGCAAGTAGTCATACATACTACACTCAATACAATAAACAGGATAGCCCCCACTGTGCTGCTGGGCTTCTGCCTCCATTGCCTGCTCTGATTTAATTTAATTTAATTATACATGGGGATTTTAAGTAAATGCTTAAGATGGGGATTATTATAAAGGGTGGAGGAATTATGTCTCGTGTCTTCCTCACAATACTTTTGTTAGTGCATTCCAGAATCCTGTTTGCTTTTTTGCAACATTGGCTACGTCTACACTAGCCCCAAACTTTGAAATGGCCACACAAATGGCCATTTCGAAGTTTACTAATGAAGTGCTGAAATGCATATTCAGCGCTTCATTAGCATGGGAGCGGCCGCGGCGCTTCGAAATTGATGCGGCTCTCCGCCGTGCGGCTCGTCCCGACGGGGCTCCTTTTCGAAAGGACCCCGACTACTTTGAAGTCCTCTTATTCCCATGGATCCCATGGAATAAGGGGACTTTGAAGTAGGTGGGGTCCTTTTGAAAAGGAGCCCCGTTGGGACGAGCCCTGCGGCGGCGAGCCGCGTCAATTTCGAAGCGCCACGGCTGCCCGCATGCCAATGAAGCGCTGAATATGCATTTCAGTGTTTCATTAGTAAACTTCAAAATGGCCATTTGTAAGGCCATTTCAAAGTTTGGGGCTAGTGTAGACATGGCCATTGTCACACTGTTGATTCATATTTAGCTTGTGGTCCACTATAACCCCTGGATCCCTTTCTGAAGTACTCCTTCCTAGACAGTCCCTTCCCATTCTGTACATGTGAAACCGATTGTTCCTTCCTAAGTGGAGCACTTTGCATTTGCCCATATTAAACTTCATCCTATTTACCTCAGACCATTTCTCTAGTTTGTCCAGATCATTTTGGATTCAAGTTCAACTGTGATTTGCAGTGGCAAAATTGCCTCTCTGTGGGTTTCCAAAATCAGAGGGCTGAACCAGGTTTTCTCTTTAACTAATCATGTTATCTAGATGTTCATATCAGATCCACTACCATTATATATGAACCAGGACCATCTTTACCCATACACAGAATATGCAGCTGCCTAGGATATCCAAAAATTTGGGACACCACTGGGTCTTAACTCCCACCCATCTCCCTCTTCCTATTTCTGTTGTGTGGTTCTGCTTCTTCCGGAGAGGATCTAAATAACTCAAATGAGAAAACCCTGCCACAGCTATTATCAGTACTTCATGGGGACCCATAAATATTAAGGACATCCCTGATATGAACACAGTGACATTCGCTTGTACTTCAAAGACTTTTGTAATTGGCAGTCCTGTTTTGGCTGACTTCTGCTTCTAAGACAAGCTACTTCAACATCAGCATCGCCATTTCAAAATGTCTCTTCTTCCAAGTATTGCATCTGTCAGTGACAGGATATTTCTTACTTGGCTTTATTATACATTCAGGCGAAATGTGTTTGATGAGTTCTTCCTGCCTCTAGTTTCAAAGTGGTTAAAATGCTATCTACAATCACGTCGCTGAAAGCAATGTTATTAAAAGTTTTAAAAACCGAACACACCGAGGCATGGGTAGTGATAAGCAGGTATCAGAGTTTATTTTGCTCCAAAGTTATAATGGAAACACTTAGGGTAGAAAACGGAACATTTAAATGTGCCTTCATCAGACACAAATTGTCAACGACTGCATGGTATGAATATTTATACAGGCCTGATCCAAAGCCTTTGATGTCAGTTGAATGATCTCAGCTGACATTCATTGGGTTTGGATCTGTCTCTTAACTTTTGGTAATTATCTGCATTTATATTAAAAAAAACCATGAAAGAAGACAATCCTCTGGGTGTTGCAGACAAATAGGGTGATCCTCTTGCATTTATATATCCCCTTTACACCCAAAGTGCTCCCAAAGTTCTTGTCGAACTTTTCTAACTGATCATACAACTGCACGGAGGAGTCTCTTTAATTATAAATGGAAGGCAAACACCTCTGGGGAGAAATGCAGCAGTTGTTTAACTTACTTTCCTTGCCCTGCAACTGCAAAGATGTGAAGTGCCCAATTCATTTCACATGGTCTCCTGCAACCTATCCTTAATGGTCTGTCCCATCTTATACAGCAGTGCCCCATTTATCAGAGCCTTCTTGATCCGGCTTCTCCATATTAACTGAACAAGTAGGACACACACAGGACTATGGGGAGTTGATGTCACTTCTAGGGCAACTCTTCTGTAACTCTTGAGTCTTTTTAGCCTTGCAACAACTAAGTGAGACTGTGTACCCCAATATCATAACATTGGTAAATTCATAGTATCACAAACAGATCTTTTTCCAATCATAAACATAATGCATTTTGGTTTGCTACTTTATGCATATTACATTTTGTTATTGTTGTTAGCTGTGTGCCTTCTATTTTTTCCATCCATGGGCAGAATAAATTTTGTTATGTGCAATGAGGCATGCAGGGCTGTGCACCTCCAATAGAAAGCCATGCTGCCAGCTGTGGGCTTTCTGTTGATCAGCTGGGTGGCACCTGAATCTCTTCTGGGTGGCTACCCAGGCACTCAGCTTAAAGGGAACACTGGTTATGAGCTGTTACCACTAATATTGCTGTTGCTGCTACTTAATCAGTTCTGCATATTTAAATAACAGGTACTGTTCACTCATATTGGTTTGCGTCTCACATAGTCAAAGAAGGAGGCTTTCCTGGCAGGGGGTGAGCTGATTTTAGAGCAACTCCACATCTTAAATAATAGAGAAAAAGCTCTTGTCCATTCCCTTTATTATCTGCTATACTACAAATCCTTGCTTCATACGCACTTCTTGCTGTGATGCTTCCACCCTTCACTGGAGCACTGAATTTACGAAAACCTGAAAGTTAACCTAGAGATTCCAAACCTTCATCAGCAGTCTTCTTGCCTCAGTTTCCCCTGGTTCTGTGACTTTCATGAGGTTGCCTGTGATGTTCCAGATCTGAAACCCAGGCCTGGAAGTTCCTGACAGCTGCTGCGTTCTGGTTTCTTCCTAAGCTCTGCTCAAACCAGGTGGACCAAGAAACTAACAGCAGAATCACAGAATCATTGAACACTAGAATTGGAAGGGACCTCGCGTGGTCATCGAGTCCTGTGCCCGGCCCCCATGGCAGGACCAAGCACCATCTAAAGCAGAGATGTCTGCCTAAACTGCTCTTAAATATCTCCAGTAATGGAGAGTCCGCAACCTGCCTTGGCAATTTACTATGGCTATAGCCACAGTACCACCAACAAGAGCCATGAATGGAGGAACACCTGATTCCACTGATTGATCCAACCATGCCATTTAAGTCAGAAGGGGGCATAGAAAGTTTTTCTGAGCAGTAAGGTGATTTCTTGCTGTGACTCTATCGGATCCTGCTTGCACCTGACTCCCACACCCTACCTTGCTCCTGATTCCAGGGCCATGCCTGACTCCTGTTCCCGCAGCGCTCCATCCCACTCCACGCCCCTGCCCCAATGCCTTGCTTCTGACCATCAGCTACCAGTCCTGCCTCCAACCAGGGCCTCTGGCTTCTGATCCTAACTGTACTTTGACCTGGGCTCTGGTAACCGCTGGCTGACTCTGGTGCTTTGTTCTCCAACTTTGGACACCTGCTCCATGAACGAGACACGGATCTTGTTCTGATCACTAGGCTGGACTGCCGACAGGCTGGGTCCATAACAACACATGACACAATTGCCTCTGTCTTTGTCTTCTATTTTGGCTCTATATCGTTTGAAGGCTTTTGTTCTGCAGTGTTTCAATGGGCTGGCTTCCTGCACAGAATCTTTGTTCTTCTTCTGTAAAGCATGGGAATTTGAGACAAATGTTCTCAAGAAAACTAGCACTTTAACTAAAATTGCCTTTAGTATCCTAATAACCCAATCAATGCACTTGCACTAGATTTGTACTTTGCAAGGAACAAATAGATTTGGCAGTGTCTGCAGAATAATACTTTTTGGCTACATTTACATGGCATGCTGCTGCCGGCAGGGTCATGCAAATGAGGGCACTTGACAATGCAAATGGACACTCATTTACATAGCTGTGCACCTCATTTGCATAGTCATGCAAGATCACTGTCTCAGCAGAGGCTTCTGTCTCCACAAAACAAGCCGTGTAAACAAGGTTCTGTCAACCAAAATGCCCCTTGTCGCATCCCCTTATTCCTCATTTTTTTCAGGAATAAGGGGCTGTTGACAAGCGGGGTTTTGATGGACAGAACCCTGTCTACATGGCTTGTTTTGTGATGACAGAAGCCTCTGCTGGGACAGCAATCTCATTCTACTATGCAAATGAGGCTTGTGACTATGCAAATAAGCACTAATTTGTATTGCTGACTCCCCTCATTTGCATGACCCTGCTGGTAGCCGCATGCTGTGTAGAAGTAGCCTTTCCGTCTGGCCCTTGCAATTCAATGGCTTAATTGCTACAGAATCTCTACAAAGGCATAAGTTCTGTCTCACCAAAACTTTTCTTTTGCCTTCTTGGCTTGTCTCTATCACTGCCCTATTTCTAACGATATGGTCCGATCTTCAACTGGTGTGAATTGGTTTAGTTCCACTGATGTCAATAGGCACTGGTTCTGTGCCCGTATCTCCAACAGAGGCTCAAGTCCTTGCTGAAGAATCTAAAGCTGAGCAGGGGCAACTCTACAGACACCATGGTGATGGGTTCATTAGATATATCAACAGCCAGCAGCCCCCGGTACGGGTGCCAAGAGTGGCAGGTGAGCCGATTTTCATTGGCATGTGAGGCGGGAACTCAGCCCCGCCCCTCCTCTGTTATGCAGCCGGGAGCTTGTTCAAAGCCAGGCCACCTGTGGATGAGCAAAACCCCGGCTAGTGTCACCAACCACCACATGAACGGTAAAGCTCTGCAGCTTCATTTATTAATGAAGCTGTTGTAAGTAGGACTATTAGTGACTTTAAAAAGTATCACTGGCACTCAGACCTTACAGGGAGGTCATGAGGTGAAAGTTCGACACTCCACCTCGGAAAGGTTGCTGACCCCTGAGGTGTGTCATAGGTTAGCTGGTGCAGAAGGGAAAGCAACGTATCTGATCTGGTAGAGGGAGGTAGATTTCAGGGCTTAGTCTCAGCAGCCAGCCAGGAGCTCTTTCTTGCTCCCCTGGTCCCATCTAGTAGCACTGCTGTGCCCAGGGTCCTCTAGCTAGAAGCCTGTTCTTCCCTCCCGGAGGTCCAGGCTGCTGCTGTTCCTGCATTGCCCTGCAGCTGTTCTATGGACTTGCCATGCCTCAAATGGCTTCTCCTCCTAGTCCCTCTTCCTTTTGTGAGCCAGCAGTGCCAACAGCTGCCGCAGGCCCTGGGGCAAGATCAGAGAGGGGCTCGGCTCTGCCCCTTGGAAGAGCAGAAAGGACAGCGCCAAGGGCAGTCAGCCTCCACCACCACCTGGACCACATGCTCCCACTGCCACTCTACTCTCTTACAGCTTCAGGCAGCCGGAGTAGCACTGCTTCAGCATTTCAAAGGGGCCTGGAGCTTCAGCCACTGCCCCTTTGACAGGCCAGTGGGCACCTGGCCCCTTTGCCCCTCCCCAGTTGCCAGGCCCAGTTGCTTCTTATGAAGGCTCCTGAGCTCTATGAACACTTCCAGGCCAGTGCAGATGGACACCTCATCACAGGCCGTCAGAGTCACACGGCTGCCCAGGGTAACAGAGGAGAGATTAATAAGACTGGGACTTTTTAGCTTGGAAAAAAAGATGATTAAGGGTTGGGGGGCGGGGGGGATATGATAGAGGTATGTAAAATCTTGACTGTTGTGGAGAAAATAAATAAGGAATTGTTATTTACTCCTTCTCGCAACACAAGAGCTAGAGGTCACCAAATGAAATGAATAGGCTGCAGGTTTAAAACAAACAATAGGAAATATTTTTTCACACAACGCACAGTTAACCGGTGAATGTTGTGAAGACCAAGACTATAGTAGAGTTTAAAAAAGAACTAGATAAATTCATAGAGGACAAGTCCATCAATGGCTATTAGCTAGGATGGGCATGGACGGTGTCCCTAGCCTCTGTTTGCAAGGGGCTGGAAATGGACGACAGGGAATTGATCACTTGGTGATTACCTGTTCTGTTCATTCCCTCTGGGGCATCTGGCATTGGCCACTGTCGGAAGACAGGATACTGGGCTCGATGGGCCTATGATCTGCCCAGTATGGCTGTTCTTATGTTCTTAACCCTTTTCTCAGGTATTGGCATACAGCAAGACTCTGCATTAATACTGGAGGCAGTGTAACCTGGAGGATAGAGCTCAGGAGAGCTGTCCTATCCCTGGCTCTATCACTGGCCTGCTGGGAGACCTCAAGTCAATCACGTCATCATCCAATGACTCAGTTTCCCCCTCTGTAATATGGGGATAATAACAATGACCTCATTTCATGTGCTTTGAAATCTGTGGATGAAAAGCGCTTTAGATTGTTAGGTATTCCTACTGAGCCAATGGTGTTGCAAAGTATTATGGGGTGGTGCATGAGTGAAAAAAGCTGGTCAAATATCAGTGAAGAGTGTGTTTATTTAATTTTTTCCTGCCAGCTGATGGGAACTAGCCACTCTTTCCAGCTCCACGCAGGCTCCAAAAATGACCATTCCAATTAAAGTATTGCTGCATTTTTCTCATCAATGGAGGAGTATTCATTTGCAAATATGGGTGTTGATTATGCAGAAAGTGCTGCTGCTGCTGCTGGAGGTGCCTTATTTGGTCAGACATACCTCCAAAGCAGAGTTATTAACGTTATTTAAATGGCACCAGTAGCGTTTCTGGCATTTTTAAAACAGAACAAAAAATACTTCTGAAAAGTTTAGGCCAAAAAAAAGTACCTGCCTCAATCCATGCTCATGGAACAATTCCCCTTGACAGGTTGTCTACAGGGACCAGATCTGGGACCCTCTCGGTTGGAAAACGTGATGTCCCGGCTCTTAAATTGTAGAATCTGATTTATGAGACTGAAGACCATAGCAGACTCTTAAAGCTACATCTCTCTCTTCTCTCTCTCAGTGGTCATTCAATAACAAGTAGGACATCTTCCTGCCACCTTCCTATTTGTGAGTCTGTTGATGGCTGCCCAGCCCAATTCTGGAGCTGCAAGTCTTATCACAGAAGGGGCAGGTGTTGTTAGTTGTTGGAGGGGTGTGGAGCAGCTTTTGCCTCTATTTTCTTCTGCACTGTGGCAGGACCTCTCAAATTGCACCACTCCCTCATGGATTACTGCTCTCCGCTGGAGATGGTCCTAGGCAAGGTTTGGCCAAGTGATGAAATCAATGCTGCACTTTTTCCGACCACTGCTGCAGACCACAGGTCATGGTGGGGAGGGGGACCCGGCTTCACACCCAGGAAGGGGCAGGGCCAAGGGCCATAGGGGCAGGGCATAGGACATTCAGCTCTCACTACCACCTGGGCCATCCCCGTGCCCCCAAGCCATTCATCACAGCCGCACACAGCTGGAGCAGCACTGCCACGGCAGTTCCCAGAGACCTGGAGAAACTGCCCCCTTTGCCCACCCCAGTCGGTGGGCCTGGATGTATATGAAGTCTAGCTACGAGGTGAAGACAAACAGCCACAGTGTGGTGAGGGGAAATTTGTACTGAGCTTGAGTGGTCCACTGCGGTTTGGCTAGGCACTGGGGTGAAACTACATACCAGGCCTTACTGGTTCTCAGCCTAGGGGAGCCGGAACCCTGGGCAAGGTGGTAGGATACCTCTAGGGCCCTAGTAGGAGAGGGGCCTTAAGCTGAGAGGCTGTGGCTAGGGACCATACTCTACCTGCCAGCCCTTCATGGCACTACTACCTCGGCGGTAAGGAGCCCTGGGGCGCTGGAAAAAGTTTGAAGGGCCCTGGGCTCTCACTGGAGCACCGACTGTAGCTATGGGCCTTGCCTCTTTGCTTGCTTCTGGACTCCCAACCCTGTCTTAGACCCTCAGCTTCCATCCTTGAACTCCAACCTGATCCTTACCCCAGCTTCGGTCCTTGGAGCCTGACTCTGGCTTTGCTCCTTGGCTTCAGGATTTGAACTTTAACTTCTGACTCCTGATTTTGACACTGGGAACCTGATGTCAGCTTGATCCCTGGGCTTGGCCGTTGAACTCTGACTCCAGCTTTAAACCCTGAGTTTACTCCTTAAATTCTTCCACCATTCCTGCCCTTAGGCCTTGGTGCCAGGACACTGATCCCAGTTCCCACCTCAGGCCCAGACTCATAGGCCCAGACTTTTGACCTAGACTGCTGGACTCTGGCATTGCCTCTGATTGCTAGGTCTGCCCTGCAAAGCTCCCATCATGACACAGGAGACAGGCGTAGGTGAACCATTGACCTGATCCTGTTCCTCTGTTCATGTCGGAACCTGTCTTCCAACAAGTGTCCAGGAAATTTGTTGTCTGCCTCACTTAACCTCTGAGTATTTACAAGACTTGAAGGCGATGTTTGTCTGTGGAAGACAGACTGGGTTTTATTTTGATTTATTTTTGTTCTTGTTCCTTTCATAACCCATTCTCTAGACCACAATGAAGACCAAAGGAAGAATGAGTTCATCCAACCCTAGCAATGCCTCAGGCAGCTCCTTCCAGATGGATGAAGGCAAACTTTATTTCAGTCTCCTCCAACCCAGCAGACAAGTGAACCCAGCTGCTCCCCTTGCCCAGCCGACTTCTGCACTGGAAGCCTAGAAGCCAAACCAGAACTGCACACCCCTGAGAGGTTTCAAGTTCACAAGAGTGTTTGTCAGCCCTTGCTTTGGCTGTGATTCAGGTACAGTCAGTCCCCAAGTTCCCCTTGAAACCACCGAGATTTGTCAGCTTTCTTGTCTAAAGCTTGGAAAAGGGCAAATTTTATGTGGTGTGGACACCAAACCGCGCTTTAGGTCAGTGTGGTTCAAAGCTCATCTCAAGTTCATGAACAGGTTCGTGCAGTCTTTGGAACACTGAGATCTCATCCATGTTATAAGAAATGCCATATCTGGGAGGGAAGTAGTGTCCCAACACATATATGGGCCCATCTCTCCTATGAAATCTTCTGTCAGGAAGATGTGACTTTAACATATTCCCTGACACAGGACATGCCCACAGCGGAGTTTGGGGTGTAATTTCCAACTCAGACATATCCAGGCTAGAGCTGATCAAACTGCAACAGAATTGGATTCACCTCCACAAGAGTGACAGAATGGACTAACCACCATGGCTACGTCTACATGAGAAGCCTCTGTCGACAGAAGTCACTGTCGGAAGGGATTTCCCGACACAACTTCCATTGACTGATTGCGTCTCCACACAAAAGCAGATCGAAAGAGCCATCTGGTCTGTCGAGAGAGAGCAGCCAGGCTGCCCGGCCCGCTCTCAACAGAACGGCTGACCAGCAGCTCTGAAAACAGGGCTCTCCAGAGAACTGGAAGTCCTGTCTGTTGACCAAAGGGCCCCAGAGCCTCTACAGAGCTGTTTTGTCCACAGAACACTGTTGAGAGAGGTGTTACACCTGAACAGAGAGAGGCATAATGCTGCCAGCGGATGTACTGGGTTTTGTTGACAAACTGTTGACAAAGCACATTTTGCGTGTAGCTGCTCCACGATTTTTTCTGACAAAAGCCCAGTTTTTGCTGAGAAAAGCCTCTTGTGTAAACATAGCCCCTGAGTACACACCCCTCTGAGACATAGATATGTCCTCAGGAAGGCTCAGCTGTGCCCTCAGAGCTGTTCCTAGGCTTCATTTTAGAACAGGTGTCTCCACTTGCACTGGAAATTACCAAAGGCGGAAAAAGTACCCAGAAAGTTGCTTGGGTAAAAGTGCAGCTCCTTTGGGGGCAGGGGGTGTGTATTTAAGTACAAATCACTGTTGTCCCTCTGGAAAATTACTCGAGTAAAAGTATGCACACATCTTGATTGTACTCAAGTATCCAGAAGGGAAAGCAGCTGCACTTTTACTCAAGTAACTTTTGGGGTATTTTTTCCATCTCTGGAAATTATACTTACAGGTCCAGTGTAGACACACCTCCTAGTAAAGCGTCTTCTCTCTGTGTATATAACACCATGTGCGAAGATGTCCCCATAAAAGAGCTGCATCCAGCTTAGTTGAATTAGAATGAGCTAAAAGTTATTCTGCTGCAACCGACTGAGCAGACACACCCTTCTTGGAGTTGCCGAGCTGAATCTATAATAAATTATATATTCCGATCTTTCTAAAGTCCGGAGCGTCCTTAGGCAGAACCTAGAAACACTACATGGCCCTAGAATTGGCTGTTAAGAGTGGCTGGAGATGAGAACACAGGACAAAGGAAATGGAGCAGATGGGAGCATTACTGGAGTTGACATCATCTGGCAATGCAGCAGAGAACTAGATGAGATTCAACAGAGATTCAGCCTGTACATATAAGTGAGTGGCTCTGTTGAAAAAAAATAAGCTGCAGGTGGTTATTTGTCTACTATACATTTTAGAGTTTGTCTGTATGATCAAAAATTCCTCTGAAATGGTAAGAGCTAGGACTACTTCATCCAGTATACAGCTTCCTCTTATCATAACTTAAAGCAACGTAAGGGTTTGGTTGTGCCAGGAAAATGGGATACGCCTGGAATGGGATTGCTTCTCATCAAACCAAACCAAAAAGACATAGAATCATCAGATCAAGGACAGTCCTCAAAACTGTCATAACTGAGTGAAAGTTGACATAGACTGAACCAAGATGAGCCAGAAAAATAGGATGAACGTCTAGTATTGCTTCTGAATATACCTTATAGAAAAGAGAGAAAACTAGAGAGAGAGAGAGAGAGAGCATCTCAGTTAAATACAGGTGGGGACAGGTTAATCCCTTATTTTTAACAATCTCTCCTAGATAACACCTATCCATTAGACTCTAGCTGTGTTTTCTAGACCCAAAGAAGAGCTCTACGAAGTTTGAAAGCTAGTCTCCCACCATCAGAAACTGATCCAAGAAAAGATCTGATGTCATCCACCAGGTCTCACTAATATCCCTGGACCAACATGGCTACAAAACTTAGCTAACAATTGAAGTTCAGTCATTCAACCAGGGTATACAACTGAGCTGGCCCTCTACATTCGTAGTCTTTAGAGATGTCCGCTCCCTGCTCACGTGTAGCAGTTTGTCCCAGACTAATTCCAGGTAGGTGACGCTCTGGTCTCTTCAACTGCCTTCTTTCAGCTTTGGTGGGAAGAGACTTGAGATGGATTGGAATTCCATGGTTCAGTATTTTGACTGGATGGGCCATATTAAAAATAATGTTGCAATGCCCCTGAATTCTAAGGCATGGTGCAGGCTTGCGAGAGATGTGTATTATAGCCCCTGTATCATACTTCCTGATGAAAGCCCAGTTAAAATCAATTCCTTTTAATTATGTAACCTGATTTTGTATGTTAAGTGTCTGAAATATGCAAAGCTGTTTTGGATTTGAAAACAAGGTCTTCTATAGGAATCCAATGGGAACTATTAATTTTCCTGTCAAAACTGCAGTTACCATAAAGGTAGAAACTGAGTTTTGTAATAATTGTGTAATCAAGACAAAAGGAACAAAGATATCCTTCACATAGCTATTTCCTACCATGATTCTTTTTGAGGCTTGCAGTACCTATAGGACTATATTATGCACTATTATCATGAGACGTTTTGTGGCTTGACAAGACAGTGCCAAGAAGGTATTGCTTAAGCTGTGTGGGGGAAGGAGAAAATTCTAGAAAACAATGAATGGTGTGGAGAAAGTGAACGAGGAATTGCGATGCACCCCTTTGAAGAACAAAAGAAGCAGAGGTCACCCAATGAAATTAATAAGAAGTATATATAAAACTAACATAAGGAAGTACATTGAGCAGTGGTAGCCTGTGGAACTCACTGCCAGGAGATGTTGTGAAGGCCAAGAGCATAAGTGGCATCAAAAAGAATTAGTGGGTATATGAATTAGCTGAGATGGTCAGGGACACAACCCTAAACTCTGAGCATCTCTAAACCTCTGTTGGAAGCTGGATCAGAACAACCGGGGATAGATCCTGTGAGAATTGCTCTGCTTTGTTCATTTCCTCTGGGGCACCTGGCAGTGGCCACAGTCGGAAGAGAGGATGCTAGTCTAAGAGGACCTTTGGTCTGACTCAGTGTGGCCATTCTTATGCTCTTAACTTATGGGCCATCGTGGGTTGAGTGAGACACGTCTCGGGGGACACGGTCTGTCTGGTAAAGGAAGCACAGAGGGGGTGGGACTTGCCCATCTCTTTACGGCCACCAATGGGAGAACTCTTCTCCAAGCGGGAGACCATGGAGTTTGGAGCGTGTTCACACGTAGGTTTCTTGCCACAATCCCCCAATCATCATCACTGGTCCTGGTTCCCCTCCAGCCTTCCCCGACCCCCAGTTCTGCCTCTGCCCCACCCCTGCCCCCCAGCCTGCTTTGCCACCACACAGCCTGCGTCAACCCTCCCCATTCACCCTGCCCTGACTGCCCCCTGCACCCATCCCACCCCCTTTCACACAGCCTGCCCTGGCTAGGCCTGACCCCCATACCACCCCCTGCCCACAGCCTGCATTGCCCCACCCCGTCCATACAACCTCTTTCTGCCCCTACCTTGTCTCTGCCCCAAGACTGCCTCTCAGCCGCCCTGAGGTCTCCTTCCTCTGCCCCTTCCTTTTACCCGCCAAGCTGCTTCTGTCCCCACCCCACTTGCTCCACCCATGCCTCCAACATCCCCCAGCTGCTAGTCTCGACCCTGCCTGGCCTTTCTCACCTCTGAGCCTCAGTCATCTAGATTCCAGATAAGCCCCTTTTCCCAGATACAGCCTCCCTGGTTGGTGCTGCAGGGGAAATCTCCCTCTGCTCCCTGCGGGGCATGTGGGATCCCAGGAAGGATGCACAAAGATCACACTATAGACAGCAGTTGACGCACATCTGACGAGTTCCAATAAGAACAAAACCGGTCACATGCTAACGTGATTTCATCAGAACCTTATTCTAAGATGCATGTAGGTGGGCAGTACAAATGTGTGAAGCTCCCCTTGAATTCCTGCCACTGGAACGGAGGCTGCTGCGTGTGAGGTGAAGCATGGGCTGGACTATGGTCAGTGCACTTGATAGGAAGCCATAAGACGGGAATGACACATGTCCTTCTGCTCTGTGGAGCATGCTCAGTGCAGTGGGGACATAGTGTCTTTGGGGAGACAAAGCACGCTCATTGGAGATGCACTAGTTGTGGGTTGTAACCGCCGTCCCCTGTAGCATGGTCTACTGAGCATGTGCAAATGGTGATTTTCAAAGGCTCGTAATGGGGCAAGATCTGGGTTGATTTTCATGGGAACGTCAATAGACTTGACTTGCTTGACTTAAACCTGTGTACTCTGGGTGGAACATAGGTCATCTACAAGTCTCCTCCAAGTCTGGACTTCACTCTGTCTCAGGACAAAACTTCTGGCTGACTCCAGGAGTACCCCAGTTGTTGTCCTTCAGTCTCTGTAGATCTTCTGAGGGATTTGGGCTTCTTTAGTTTACAGAAGAGAAGACTGAGGGGTGAGTTAATAGCAGCCTTCAACTTCCTGAAGGGGAGCTCTAAAGAGGAGAGTGAGAAACTGTTCTCAGTGGTGTCAGATGGCAGAACAAGGAGCAATGGTCTGAAGTTAAAGAGGGAGAGGTGTAGGCTGGATATTAGGAAAAACTACTTCACTGGGAGGGTGGTGAAGCACTGGAATGCGTTGCCTAGAGAGGTGGTGGATTCTCCATCACTCGAGGCTTTTAAGTCCCGGCTTAACAAGGTCCTGGCTGGGATGACTTAGTTGGGATTGATCCTGCCTTGGGCAGGGGGCTGAACTAGATGACCTCCTGAGTTCCCTTCCAGCCCTGTAATTCTGTGATTCTGTGAATTGCAGCGTGGGAAGCCCTGTAGGGAACGCCCTTAGCATTCAGATAGCTAACGCAGGCCTGGCAATTTCAGTTCCTACCTTAAGCCCCGGCTGTGTCACTAATGGCAGACCCACCAGGCACCTTCTGAGCAAAGTGACCCTTCCCTCTGCCTGCCTCCTTCCAAGGCTTTTATCTTCTTATCCTCTTCCTTCACCCTGATGCTAATTGCAGTTTGCAGGGAGGTGCTTTCTGGCTCCTCTCACCACTTTTACCTTCTCCCAGGGAAATTGCAGGACTTTATTTTCCTGGGAACAGTCCGCAGACTTCAAAGGAAATCCTGGGGTGGAAGGAAGAGCAGACTGGGGAGCAGGGACTTGGAGGGGGTTTGACAGCAGAATTGTTTGCAGGATGTCCGGTCAAGTGGCGCGTATTCCTTGGGGAGGTAGATGTGTGTTAGCTGTCTCAATGGTCTCTGCTCTCTTGGTAACGAATGCTGAACAGAATGGAACCAAAAGCATCCCTCCTCTATTTCTTTTTAAACTCACCTCATAGGGCAGCCATTCCAAGCCATTCCTCATTTTTACTGCCCTTATCTGAACTTTTTCCATTGCCAAGATATCTTTTTTGAGATGAGGTGACCTCATCCGCACTAAGTATTCAAGATGTGGGTGTATGGGTTTACAGAGAGGCAATACAATAGTCTCTGTCTTATTCCTTGTCCCTCTTAATGATTCCTGACATCCTGTTTGCTTTTTTGATTGCTGCTTAGTGCCATTGTGAGTTTGAATCACACTTTGCAAATTCACCCATGTTTTGCCACACCCCTGCTTCAAAAACGGGAGTTTGAGATATTCTCAGAAGCACACTCGGAATGTACCGAGTGAAATATGGGTGAGAGAGATTTGGGCCACTTCGTGGTCCACATATGTAAGTTTATAAATAGAGCATGAATGAGTAGATGGAGCTCAAAATTAGCATACATCCTGGATTTTGGCAGGACTGATAAAATAGGTTGCTTATTGCAAATGGCAGCTTCTGTGCAGCCCTTTTAGCAGCTTCTTTCATCTTGTCCTGTACTGGGTTAATCTATGACAATTTGATATGCCTGGAGTTTGGGACAACTAGCGGTTGCGCTCCCCTGTGGGCAGCCTGGGTGGGAGACTGCAGTTCAGCCATGTGCCATTTCTTTACTTAAACCCTTGCTCTCCACCTGGAGCATAGGTCATCTACAAGTGTCCTCCACTTCAGTCTGCCTCGGGACAAAACTGCTAGCCGACTCCAGTTGTACCCCAGTTGTTGTCCTTCAGTCTCAGCAGATCTTCTCCACTTTGTCTGAGGCCTTCCTCTTGAGTGTTTTCCTTGTGGGCTCCATGTGAGAGCTTGATGGAGTCCGCTGGATGATGGTGTTCTGAGTGTGGCCTAGCTGTCCCTACTTTCTTCTCTTGATTTGAACATCAAGTGGTTCTTGTCCTGTCCTGTTCCAAAGCTCCGCATTTGTGATTAAGTCTTGCCATTTGATGTGATATTATTTGTGAACTCCATATGGGATGAAAAGTCTTGAATGCAGCTGTTGCTTTCCCTAGCCTGGCATTGATCCCCTTGTCTGTTCCTCTGTCTCTGCCCATAATACTCCCCAAGTAGGTGAACTGCTCCACATCTTCCAGGTCATCCCCTCCCAGTGTGATGGTGGTGGTGTTGTTGGACTGGTTGATCCTCATTGTCTTAGTCTTTCCCTTGCTAATGCTTAGTTCAGTCACTGAGGGTGCATCTACACAAGCAAATACATTTGAAATTAGGATTGGAAGACCGAGTTCTTTCGAAAGAAGCCATGGAGCGTCTACACTGACCCGGCGCTCTTTCAAAATTAACTTTGAAAAAGCTCCCCCGTTCTTTTGGAGTTGGTCCTCCGCTCCCAGGATGGGAAAAGCGCCCCCTTTCGAAAGATAATTTCGAAAGAGAGCAAGTGTAGACGCTCTGTGGTCCGCTCTTTCGAAAGAGCAAGTTCTCCATGGCTGTGATCAGCTGGCAGGTGGCAGCGCCACTCCCAGCACAAGCGGAGCTCTATGGCTCCAGTGTCCGGCTGCCTTTCAGCACGCAGGCTCCCAGAAGCCCTCAGGCAGGACGCTGAGAGCATGCAGGCAGCAGGGAGCCCACTCTGCCACTCACACAGCTCCCAGCTGTGATGCCCCGGGGCAAGCTGCAGCACCTCCGGCACCATGGCCTGCAGCTGGGACTCTTGCCCACTCCAGGGGCCATCCAGGGAGCTGGGGGGGGTCCTCCCAGGAGGGGAGCCAGCCCCCCCAATGTCGGGCCCCCTCCTGGACACAGGCCAAGCTGCAGGACCTCCTCACCCCGTGGGAAGATGAGAAGGTCCCGCAGCAGATGGGGGTCTGGCACTGGAACACTGTGGCGCTCGAGCACCTGGCCAAGGGCCTCACCGTCTGGGGTCACCCCACCCAGACCCTGGACCAGGTGAGGTCCAAGGTCAAGGAGCTCCAGCAGGCGTACTGCCTGGCTCGGGACACGGCCGGGAGGTCATGAAGAGCACCCACCAGCTGCCCTTACTTCCAGGAACTCGAGCGCCTCCTTGGGCCTGAAGAGGCAGGACCCCCAGCTGTGTACCTGGACGCTGCCGACGCCCCTATCGAGCTGGAGGAGATGGGGATGGGGACCGAGGGGGAGGACCGGCCTAGACCACCGGCCACCCGCAGGCACCCCCAACGGATCCAGGACACCAGTGATGACAAGGGCTCGAGTGATGGGGCTCTTGTCATCGACGTCCCCTTGGGCCCATCCGGCTTGGTTCCTCCAACTGCGCCTCGCCCAAGTTCCTGGAGGGACCCACAGGTATGTACTGTGCATGCTGGTGGCCATGAGGCCAGGGGAGGGGGCATGCAGTCCTGCCCAGGGTGGCTGCAGCTCACCCACAGGGACATCAGCCCCAGGGCACGGGTGGGCCAGACAGTCCCACCACCCCGGCCTCACAGGGCTGACGTGTGGCACTCAGCACCATGAGGGCCAGACAGTACCACGGGCCACAAGGCCACGGAGGGACTGAGGGAGGCAGAGATGAGCCAGTGCTCCCGCAAACCAGACGCGGAACCCTGGATGCCGTCCCTGCAGGACCACCAGGATGAGTTGGGAGGGGTGGGCGGGTGTTCAGGAGGTCCCTCACTGGGACTAATGGCCCGTTCCTCTCCCCTTCTGTCTCCACAGCTCCAGCAGCCAGACCAGCACCACGACGGGCCCAGGGAGCCCTGCCACCAGCAATGGGGAGCAGCCCAATCCTCAGACAGAGCCAGTGTGGGGCTGCTGCCGGTCCCTCTGCCGGTGCCACCAGGCTGGGGATGGGGAGGCAGGGGAAATGGCCCACACGGCCGCCCTGAGGAGCTGATGGGCGTTGCGTGGGAGTGGCTTGCCATGGAGCGGCAGGCATGGGACTGGGTGGTGTCCAACCCGGACGCCCTCACCCAGGCCGTGGTCGGCCACCTGGCCCCTGCCACTGCTCCATAGCGGGTCACTCCTGCACCCACACCCCTGTCGCCCCCCACGCTCCCCTCGCCACCCTCCCAGCAATCTCCCCCCCCCGCCCCAATCCCCCTGCCTGCCCCCCAATGGCCCCTCCCAAGGAGGCCGACATGGAGGCCCTGCTTCCTCCCCACCTCACCCTGGCCAGCCTCATCTGCCTGGCCAACACCTGCTGGTCAGAGCCAGATGGAGTCCGAGCACCCAGCCCCCCGCCGCATCCCCGTGCCGAGCCCGGCACAGGCGTGGGGACCATGCCCGAGCCGCACCCCTACCTCCCTGTGCCACCAGCCCCGACCCAGCCCCGGCGGGGCCCCCGGACATGGGGAGGAAGGGGCAGGCGCAGGTGACAGGGCTCCCAGCGACTGATCCCCGTGGAGAGGTGAGGCACCCCCCGACTCCAGCTCCCTGTTCACCTTCCTCCCTTCCATGTATATAGTTCTCCCTGTTCACCGCCCCCCACCACATGTATATAATTCCCCCTAGATAATGAGGGGCACAGTTTTTTCATAGTAAATAGTTTATTTTTATGGTTTACCCTCTGTCCCCCATGCATACGTGCTGGTGGGTGTGCATGTGTGTGCAGGGTGCGTGTGTGTGCAGGGTGCAGGTGGGGGGGGTGCACAGGGTGGGGGGGTTACCATGGACCCCGCTAAAAGGCCTGGTGCAGGGCCTCCCTTACACGCACCCCGTCCTACTGGGCCTGGTGGCACAGGGTGGCAGGGGGTTGTTCATACCCACGTCCTGCCTCGGTGGCTCACCCCTGCATATAGGGCTTGTGTTCCACCTCCATCAGGTTATGGAGGGTGCAGCAAGCCCCAACAACCACCGGCACGCTGGGGAGGCCCACCTCCAAGCCGGTGTACAGGCATCTAAAATGCCCCTTGAGGTGGCCAAATGCCCACTCCATGGTGTTCTGGGCATAGTTCAGCTGCTCATTAAGAAGGTCCTGGCTTGGCTTGGTGTGCCCGGTGTATGGCCGCATCAGCCAGGCCTGCAGGGAGTAGGCTGCGTCCACCACTATGCAGGGTGGCATTGCCATGTCCCCAGTGTGGAGCTCCCACCAGGGGATGAAGGTCCCCTTGGCCATACAAAGTCCCAGCCCTGAGTTCCTGAAGACCCTTGCGTCATGGGCACGGCCGGACCAGTCCACATAGATGTCCTGGCACCAGCCGTTGGCATCGACCAGGGCCTGCAGGACCACCAAGTGGTAGCCCTTGCAATTCACGTAGGCCCCGCGGCTGTGCTCCGGGGCCCGGATGGTGATGTGGATGACATCCAGGGCCCCAAAGCAGTTGGGGAAGCCCAGCTCCTAGAATCCCCAGATGGCATCGTCCAGGTCCCTGACATGAATCAGCTGCCTCAGGAGCACCTTGTTGATCGCCCAATGACCTGCAGGGCATGGGGGGCACGCTCATGAAGGTGGGGTAGGGTGCGGCTTGCCCACCTGTGCCCGTCCCCACCCCCGCCCCGTCTCTGGGGTGCCCACCCTTCTCCCAAAGGTTCCTGTTGCCAGGCTGCCCCCCACTCCCCACATGCAGTCTAGGTGTGAGCTGAGCATGGCTTATCTCGATGAGGATGGCCCCAATGGTGGCTTTGTCCACCCTGAACTGGTGGCCGATAGATCAGCAACTGTCCGGGGTGGCCAGCTCCCATAGGGCAATGGCCACCCTTTTGTGCAGGGGGAGCGCTGGCCTCAAGTGTGTGTCCCGGTGCTGGAGGATGGGGACGAGCCAGTGGCACAGCTCCAGGAACGTCCCCTTGGTCATCCTGAAGTTCTGTAGCCACCGGTCATCGCCCCAGTCCTCCAGCACCGGCCGGTCCCACCAGTCACTGATTGTGGGAAAGCTCCACAGGTGGCAGATGACCCGGGGGACTGGCTGGGGATGTTGCGCCCTGAGGATGATGCCCAGGAGGGTGGCTATTGTGGTGACCACCCGGAGCTGCTGCAGCACAGTGGCCAGGACCACGGCCAGGGCGCTGGCCACAGCTGCGATGGAGGAGGTCCGGGGGGGAGAGGGGGATGGAAGGGGTGCTGCTTGGGGTCTATGAGGGCCCGGGATGCCACCTCCGCTTGTTCTCTCTCTCTCGTGCACGCTGCCTGGGACAGGGTTGATGGCCCTCGGAGTGTGCAGGCTGAGGTACGGTAGGGGGGCCTTTAAGGGGACGGCAGGTGGTGGCCCTGGAAGGGCTCGTCCACCATGCAACCCTGCCCATGGTGCCTCCTGCTCCTGCTCTTTCAAAAGAGTGCCCTGGTATGTGTGAGCACCCTGGTGTGTGCGGACGCTCTCTTTCAAAATTGTGCTGGGGCCTTTCGAAAGAGCGGACCGAACCTTCGGTCCCCGCTGGTGTGTGTGGACGCTCAGTTTTGAAAGACCATCTTTCGATGTTCTCTTTCGAAAGACATTCTTTCGAAACAGAACTGTAGCGTAGGTGCAGCCTGAGGCAGTTTTGTCAAGTGTTGCGACCTTTTCTTCCAAGTTTTCACACCAGTATGAAAGGAGGGAGACATTGCCAGCAAAATCAATGTCCTCTAGCTGTTTGAAAAGCGTCCATTGAATGCCCCATTGATGGCCATCTGTTGTCCTGTTCATAATGAAGTCCACTGTGATCAGGAACGGGAAAAGTGACAATAGGTACCCTTGTCGCACTCCTGAGAGTATTCTGAAGGATTCTGTCAAGACACCGTCGTGAACAACCTGGCACGTCGAAGGTTCGTATGTTGAATGGATCAGGTTAATAAATTTGGATGGAATGCCCCAGAGTTGCAGCAGTTTCCACAAGGTGTCTCCATCAATGATGTCAAAGCCTTTTTCAAAGTCTATGAAGGTTATGCACAGGGTCGAATCCCGCTCAAGCTACTGTTCTACAATCACTCTGAGAGTTGCTCTTTGCTCAGTACAGGATCTCTCGCTTCAGAAGCTGGTCTGTTCTTCCCTGAGTTGGCTATCGATTTCTGTCTTCCTTCTCTCCAAGAGAATCCCACCGAACACTTTTCCTGGAATAGACAATAATGTGATGCCCCTCCAGTTCTTCCATTCCTTCAGGTTACCTTTCTTTGGACACTTGATAAAGTAGTCATGTTTCCAGTCTTGTGGGATCTCCTGAGTGTCATTCATTTTCCCAAACAGATTATACATCATGCTGACTGATGTCTCACTACCTGCCTTGATTGCGTCTGCAGGGATGCTGTCTGGACCAGGCGCTTTTCCTCTTTTCAGATGGGCAACTGCTTTTCTGACTTCTTCTTTTGTAGGTCTGCTTCTGTTAATTTGCGGAGGTGTATTTACAGATGGTAACTCCAGAGGTTCCATGTCTGCAGAGCGGAAGCTTCTCTCACTTAGGACAACCACCCAGTTCGGTACACAGAATGCTTGGACCACGTATCGAGCAGGGAAGACAGTAAGTGCAGCTTACTGGAGTATAAAAGATGCTCTGGCCAGGTCTCCCCATCTTCAAGGGCTGCCCCTGCGGCCAGGAGCGGATATGATGTAAGAGTTGCTACACCCATATTATTTTAATATGCAAGGAAAACTCCTTAGCCGTAGACCAACATTATGTACTCGTTTTACTGCTGGAATGATGCATAGGGGTGATATCAGGGCTGAGAATCCAGGCTGAAGGAGGGTGAGGAAGGCCCCAAAAATGGGACAAATGTACCCCACGCAAATCCAATTTTAGTTTGCCCAGAGTAGACACCCAAATTTCCAAATTAATGTCCTGCAAGAGATCGTATATTCCATATTTAGTTACAATATGAATAGGGCTCTGAGGCTCAGGTGGGCCTGTATTAATAGCAATAATCCACAAATGCCCCTTCAGCATTCACATTTTGGGTTGCACTCCTTTGGTTTTGGTTTGCAAAAATCCCTTTGGATTTCCAAAATAAGAGGCTCCCACACTGTCTGAAAACGCGTTTCTATTACTGGAAAGAACATTGCTTTGTGGACAGAAGTGTTTGGGTGGTCAAATATAGATTATTCACCTTGGAAGGAAGCAGGGTTGTTATTTTTTTGTCGGTTTCATAATAGATTAAATCTTCGAAGCTGTCTGCTGCTGCTGTGAGCATGAATTCATGGGCTGTCTGGAATTTAATTGTGGGGTAAAATAAAACATTCTTCCTGGAAAAAGGGATGATGAGGTGGAGTTGTGGAGCCGGTTGACCAGAAAGGCAAACAAAATCAGCCACGGACATTTATTAACATTTAAAAGAGTGTCCCAGAGAGTAACGAGTATATGTGTGTGTTTGTGGGAAAGAGGGGTTTATGTAATTGGCTGTTCGGGGGAAGGAATAGCATTCACTCAGGTTGGACAAACAAGAGCAGCTTCTCAATGAGAGAATTTGGAACAGGAGACTTGGGATTGAAAAAATGACAGTATGTTGAGGAAACAGACGAGATGCAGTTGGGGCTATGATTCAATGGTCAGAGTCAAGACTTTTCAGCTATTTGAGAGCATCCTTCAACTTCTTGAAGGGGGACTCTATCAAAGATGGAGAGAAGCTGTTCTCAGCAGTGACGGGTGGCAGACCAAGCAGCAATAGTCTCAAGTTGCAGTGAGGACGTGTAGGTTGGATATTAGGAAAAACTATTTCCCCAGGAGAGTGGTGATGCACTGGAATGTGTTACCTAGAGAGGTGGTGGAGTCTCCATCCCTAGAGGTTTTTAAGTCCCAGCTTGACAAAATCCTGGCTGGGATGATTTAGTTGGGGATGGCCCTGTTTTGGGCAGGGGGCTGGACTTGATGACCTCTTGAGGTCCCTTCCAGCCCTAGGATTCTATGATTCTAATAGAAAAGAGTTTTGATAAGGGCCAGTCAAAAAATGAGGGGTGGAAGTTCCTCTGGAAAATGTTCAACAAAAACACAAACAATGCTGATTATTCCTGGGGACTTGTCACAATCCAATTGGAATCCCTGGAATTTTTACCAGGAATTTAATTTAGCCAAAAAGAAAGTGACTTTTACTTCTCTCCAAGCAGTTTTCCACACTTAAGCCGTGTCTACACGTGCACACTACTTCGAAGTAGCGGCGCCAACTTTGAAATAGCGCCCGTCATGGCTACACGTGTTGGGTGCTATTTCGAAGTTGAAATAGATGTTAGGCGGCGAGATGTCGAAGTTGCTAACCCCATAAGGGGATGGGAATAGCGCCCTACTTCGAAATTGAATGTCGAAGTAGGGCACGTGTAGACGATCCGCGTCCCACAACATCGAAATAGCGGGGTCCGCCATGGCGGCCATCAGCTGAGGGGTTGAGAGACGCTCTCTCTCCAGCCCCTGCGGGGCTCTATGGTCACCGTGTGCAGCAGCCCTTAGCCCAGGGCTTCTCACTGCTGCTGCTGCAGCTGGGGATCCATGCTGCATGCACAGGGTCTGCAACCAGTTGTCGGCTCTGTGGATCTTGTGTTGTTTAGTGCAACTGTGTCTGGGAGGGGCCCTTTAAGGGAGCGGCTTGCTGTTGAGTCCACCCTGTGACCCTGTCTGCAACTGTTCCTGGCACCCTTATTTCGATGTGTGCTACTTTGGCATGTAGACGTTCCCTCACAGCGCCTATTTCGATGTGGTGCTGCCCAACGTCGAAGTTGAACGTCGACGTTGCCAGCCCTGGAGGACGTGTAGACGTTATTCATCGAAATAGACTATTTCGATGTCGCGTGCACGTGTAGACGTAGCCTTACAGAAAGAAGAGAAGCAAAAGATACAGCAGAAAAGGTTGCAACCCATGCTAGGATCATTATGCTGAACTGTGCTAATAGTTGCCGACAGGTGGGTCTTTGATCAAAAGATAACGAGCATTAATTATTTCACTGTTAACACCAAAATACCTAAACCAAGATGAGAGCCTCATCATTCTAATAATTGCACATACCATCAGAGGGAATCCCTACCTTGCACAGCTGAAAGCCAAATTTTGCCTTTTAAAAGCTTGCTCACTTCATGGAATCATAAAATCCAAGTGTGGAAGAGACCTCAGGAGGTCACTGAGTCCAGCCCCCTGCCCACAGAACGACCAACCCCAACTAAACCGTACCAGCCAGGACTTTGTCAAGTACTTAGGTATCACTGAGGTTTCTTCTCCCTAAACCTTCCCAAACTGGAAAGCAAAAAGCCTCCACCCCACCAAATACATTTATTGTTGTGCTTCTTAAGCAAATCTCCTGGACTTGCGTGAGGAGATGGGGGGATTGGACTCATGATTTGTAAACCTGTGCAGTGGGAAACACTTCAACTCGTGACTTGCAGTGTCTCAAGTTTGGAGGGCCCACATTAAAATACCTTAAAAGGCACCTGATTGTTGGAAGGCCCACACTCAGCACTGGCTGAAAAGCAGACCCCTTTATGGTATTTTCAGTTGAGCCCTTAAAGCTAACATCTCTTGCCCCTCTTTCAGAAAAAAAAAATCACTTATGAATTTGGAAAATCATGGCCATAAATGCAATGGGCTTTTTGTTTAGATTTTGGGGTGTTTTGGGTTTTTTTTGCAGGGCAGGGGGAGTTGTGAAATGCACCTCTCTACCTCGGGAGCCAGGTCTTGCTCTGAACTCTGTTACAATGGTGTAAATCTGGAGTGGCACCCTTTCCAAAGTCCCAGTTACACAGGGCAATCCAGTTATGCGAGTGAGCAGGGAGAGCAGGAGCCTGCATCTCTGGCTTGGATTCTTGACATGCTTCTCTATTGAGTTGTTTTCTTGGACCCGAAGAGATGTAGTGTGAAGCGTGAGTCCCTGCAAACTGTGCCATACCTGTGGGTAAATAAAGCTTTCTTCCTTTACCAGAGTTCCAGCATTGGGTGCCAGAATTAATAATTATTGGGTTCGGCTGACATTTCATTGTACTCGCTTACGCTTTTAAACGAGATGGTTACCTTCAGAAGAGGGTTATAGAATAACCCTTTCCTTGCTCTGTTGTCCCTCTCTGTCTGATTTCATTTATTCACCTCAATCTTTCAGCTCTTTCCCAGCATTCTCTGGGCTTTCTTCTCCAGCTCACTCTAAGGCATCTCGGTCTGTTTCTCCATCATCTGTCAATTGAGCTGTCTGTCCCCAAGTTTGCATTGCTGTCCAGAGGTTTTGAATCAGAGCACCGTCCCCAAAGATCAGCTGTGGAATTCTAGCTCTTCTTCACCCTGTGGGAATTATGAATTTTACTTCTCTTCTGTTAATCTTTCCAGCCCATGAGCAGTGTGCGTTGCCACCCACAAGGCAGCATTCCAGGGACAGTGTCAGAGAAGGCTCCACCACACTTCCACATCTGCAGCCATGGCGGAGTCTTCTTCTGCAAAAGAAGAGAATTCCACCTTTGCTAGCCCTTCCTCTTTCCTTGTCCCACGGAAGCCTCTCCAAGAAGCTGCTGTAGGCAAACCAGCGAGTCTCTTCACTAGCCAAACAGGGTTCCCTCTGTCGTGTTTTCCATCCATGGGTAGAATAAGTTTTGTTATGTGCACCACCAGTAGAAACACATTTCTGTCCATTGGGGATGGCTGTGGGCACCCTGCTAATCAGCTGGGTGACAACTGAATCACTCCTGGGTGGCCAGCCAAGCACTCAGCTTACAGGGAACACTGCTCTCAGCCCCCTGAAGTGGGAAATTTGTGCTGGGTTCCCACCAGTATTGTACAGCCCTGGAATCACAGAACACTAGAACTGAAAGGGAACTCAGGATGCCATCAAATGCAGTCCCCTGTCCTTACGGCAGGACCAGGCACTGTCTACACTATCCCTGACAGGCTTGTCATCATGCAGACCCAGTGGCCTAATGGATAAGGCATCAGCCTCCGGAGTTGGGGATTGTGGGTTCAAGTCCCACCTGGGTTGATTGTGTTCTACCTATTAGACAGGTGCCCAAAGTGGTAGGTAAACATATTACTTCAAAAAGCAGGGAGGTTAATCAGGAAAATGAAAGTGCAATTGCAGGGAGTAAGGAATGGGAAGGCCTTTTAAAGGCATATTAACAATACGCAGGGTACAGAAAGGATGTGGATGCATTGGAGAGGGTCCAGCGGAGGGCAAGAAAAATGATTAGGGGGCTGGAGCACATGATCTAAGAGGAGAGGCTGTGGGATTTTGGCTTATTTAGTTTGCAGAGGAGAAAAATGAGGGGGGTTTGATAGCAGTTGTATTAAGTACAGGCCCAGTATGAGGCCTTAGGCCTGAACCAAAGTAATGGTCAAGACTTTGCTAACAGAAAGCAAAGTGCAGCTGTGAGCGAAAGGAATGCGTTACTCACAGAAGTTGGCAAGAAGAGGGTTGCTGGTGCATAAACATATCTACCTAGCATATTGAAGTAGGTACATGGTACCAGAACTCCCTACCCCGGAACATTGCACAGATAATCAAAAATAGGCCAATCCACCCCAATGACAGGGGCAAAAGGGTAGTATGGCAGGTACATGGTACCAGAACTCCCTACCCTGGAACATCTCACAGATAAGAAAGAATAGGCCAATACATCCCAGTGACAGGGGCAAAAGGGTAATATGATGGATAGAGTTGTTTTGTTCAAACCAACATGTACAAAGGGGGAGGCGGCACCTGACTACGTAGAAGGGTTGTACCTCAATACGTCAGGAGTGATGTGTAAATTGTTTGTACCTGTGTACAAGAATTTACTTCTGGGATGCGGTCTGGGTCCGGCCGAGGGGGCAGTGGAAAGTCCCGCCACTGACTGAGCCGAGTCCATTGACCGTGGGTGCATATTTGTAGTATGCTCTGACTTAGACTGAAGAGTCTACAGGGAACTGCTATTGTGTCCAATACGGCAATAAACCTGGCCGACGCGCCTTTGCACCTTACTAGACTCTGTGATCATTGGGGGTTCTCTTCGGGTCTGCTGTGTCAGCTATCTGCAGAGCTGGGGCAGCACACAGACAGAACACACACACGCAGCCGAGTGATACCAGCATTGGAGACAGCAGAGCACCACACTGGTGGCAACTCTGACAACAGCAGCCTTCAACTTCTTGAAGGGGGTTCTAAAGAAGATGGAGAGAGACTGTTCGTAGTGGTGATGGATGGCAGAATAAGGAGCAATGGTCTCAAGTTACAGTGTTGGGGAGGGAAGTGTAGGTTGGATATTAGGAAAAACTATTTCACCAGGAAATTGGTGATGCCCTGGAATGTGTTACCTAGAGAGATGGTGGCATCTCCATCCCTAGAGGTTTTTAAGTCCCGGCTTGACAAAGCCCTGGCTGGGATGACTTAGTTGGGGTTGGTCCTGCTTTGAGCAGGGGGGCTGGAATTGATGACCCTCTGAGGTCCCTTCCAGCCCAAGGATTCTATGATTCTGCGATCCTTTGTTTATCTAACCTGTTCTTAAATATTTCCAGCGGTGGAGAGTCCACAACTTCCCTAAGCAGTTTGTTCCAGTGCTTAACCGCCCGAACAGTGAGGAAGTTTTTCCTCAAGTCCAAACTTAATCTCCTTTGGTACAATTTAAGACCATTGCTTATATCTCCTCCTTCACTTCTCTTGTGGTGTTGCAGGCAGGGAAGTCTGCAGACTCAACAGCAGAGCAGATTCAATGAACATCCACCCCGCAACTTCTTTGGATCGCTCCATGTATGTTATGTTTTCTCCATCTTCTTCCATGTACCTATGAGCTGGAGAAAACTATCACTTCCCTAGCAATGCCTCTGCATATGCAGCTCACAGCTTCGCTGCCTTTTCTGGGCCACACTGCATGACTTGTCATTCAGTTTGCTTTCTCGTGAGGGTCTTTGAGCACTGGCAGTTCTGAGGACATTCCCTTCCACTGACTCTCGATTTGGATTGTCATTTGTTGCTCATGTTTCCATCTCTCCAAGCCCTAGGTCTCTGACTTCACTGATATGTGCAGCGCTTCCCACTTTGGTATGATCTTTGAATGTTTATTCATGTGGTTTTCATTCCCTCTTGCGGTCTATTAATGAGGATACTAAATAAGGCTGAATGCCACACTAATCCCTGATTTATTCCACTGGCCACCTTTCCCCAGCTTTGTCAAACTGTGTATGATTCATCACTCTCTACTCTTCACTTGCAGTGCTTGGCCAATGTTCAGTGTAGAGAGCTGTCCTTAGCTAGGCTGATTTTAACTTTGCAAAAGAGATTCCATGACACATTTGCTTTACTTTCATCCTGATATGTACATCCCCTACATTCACTTTAATCTTGTCATTCTAATAAAGAGGCCTCAAGATCCTCATTCTTTCTGTTGCCCTGGACCTGCCAAACCACTTACTTGAGTGGAAAATGAGAAAAAAAAGACTTTCACACACAGTTTTACACTAGTGAATTTGCAGGACAATGAAGAATTTGGCCCTATACTTGTCTATTCTTTACAAATTCACAGTCCTTATAGCATTTAATTTCCAACCCATTGTCTATATAAATTGAGTTTGGTGGTCCATGTGCATCCCTGGGGTGGGTGGATGTAAGTCCATTTCCAGCAGTGGAGGTGCACCTTTTTACACTAGGACTGAATTTAGCCTAAAGTTTATAGAAAAAAAGAAGGTTTTTTAGATTATTTATTAGTGTGTGTGTAAGAGTAGAGACAAAGGAGAATCAAATCTGATTCCTGAAGATGGGATGTCCCTGTATGTATACATGTGTGAAAGAAAGCAAGATAACTGGAAGGGTTGGTGGCAGAAGTGGGATTGGAGCTACCAGATCTCTTTGGCTACCTCTACATTACAACGATCTTTCAAATGAAGTTCTTCCAGAAGATGTCTTCTGAAAAGATCTCTTTTGAAAGAGTACATCCACACACTAATCTGTTCAAAAATCGATCCTCTCTTTCACCAGCGAGCATCCACACACCCGCTGCTCTTTTGAAAAAAACGGGCCAGGGATCGAAAAATCCAGCGCCATGAGGACTGTTCTTTCGAAAAAAGGGCCTGTGGAGTGTCTACACACACTTTTGTTCAGCAGAAGCTTTTGAAAGATGGCACTCTTCCTGATGTGGGAGTGGAAAGGGGCTTCCCGAAGAAGATCCGCATTCCTTTGATTTCAGATTCAAAGAGTGCATTTTGTGTGTAGACATTGCTCGTGTTCTTTTGAAAAAGGGCTGGATTTTCTATGCAGCATAGATGCAGCCTTTGAGGACAGGAAAAGTTCTTTCTTTCTTTCTTTCTTTACACCACCAAAGTAACCCAGAGCCGTCTCCATTAGGATATGCTCCTTCCGGAAGCCCCTTCCTCCCTAAAATTTTGAGGAAGAAGGGACTTCCGGAGGGAAGGTTTCCTTCTGGAAGGTCTCAGCAGGATGCCTGTCTGTATGTGTATTTTGGAGTCTGGAAGAGCTTCTTCCAGACTTCAAATTACATGCCCATATGCTAATGAGGTGCAGAAAATTTGCATCCGTGCCTCATTAGCATCTTCTGGATGTCTCATTACCATAGTGCTTGAGGAAGAAGTGGCACATGTAGACACAACGCAGAGGTGGAAAATCCTGATGAATGAGCATCTTCAAGTGACATCTTCAAATGTCCTTCTAGGGCATCTTCAAGTGACATTTCCTCTTTTCTTAATGTTACAGTGGAACACTAACATTGATCAAAGCTGTATGCGTGAAAAGCTGGCATTGAGAGGTGGCTTCTCTAAGAGCCCCGTGCAGCTCCGAGCTGCTGGTGACCCTTAATAAATGTTTGGGTCTTGAGCCTTAGGAGTTGGGAATCCCTGATCTAAGACATGGTATCTAAGGAGCTGGCCTGTCATGTTGGACCTGCCGAAATCAGGCACAGCAGAGATCAGCATCCTTCACTCTAATACAGGAATGGGGAACACATGGCTTGCAGACTAGATCCAGTGCCTGGTTTGCTCTGATCCATCCTGGGGTGAGCTTTGATGCCTACCCCTGTGGCGATCTTCATCAGCCCAAATTCTATCCCAGTTGAACTCCCTGATTCTCATGGTGGACGTATACTGGTCACACTTCCAGAATAGGTTAGAACAGCCCAGGGGCAGCTCTTCCTTACTCAGAAACATCAAAAGGCCCCAAGGCAGCCTATGCCAGCTGGGAAAAGCTGAAGTATAGTGCATTCCTTCCGTGCAACTCTCTGCTCCTGATGCAACTGTTATACTTATTGGGTGAGTGTGGGATAACAAGCACTGGAAATACTGAAAGTACCATAAAGTGGTGAGATTTTGTTCTCACCCTGGTGGAGCACCAATGCCCCTGTGAGTGACGAGAGTTCCTGCCCTTGCTTCTCACTTGTGTCCCCCAGCTGATTTTTCTGTGGGTTGGGGGCTCCTGATTGAAAAAAGATCCCCAGCTTGCTCTAATGCTAGAGATGGCATGTAGACAGCAATGAGCACATTGCCAATGCCTAAAACGTTCAGTTTTCTGGCACTGTATTCTAATAGTCAGCATCAATAGGCTCAATGTGGTTCATAATGATCAATTGCACTTCCAGGGTGTCAGAAGCCACCTGGTGCCTGTCAGTGGCTGGATTCTTCAATCTTTGGGCATCCACATTAATCTTGTCTCTCTTGACGGTCACTGATAAAGAGTAGAACATCTCCATGTCATCTTCCTATTTGTGAGTCCATTGATAGCTGATCAGCCTGTTTCTGGAGCTGCAGGTCTTATCACAGAAGGGGCAGGTGCTGGTAGGAGCATGGGGCAGCTTTTGTTGTTCTTTTCTTCCTCTCTACCACTCCTCATCTGCACTGTGGTGGGACCTCCCAAAATGTGCCTCTGATTACCGCTCTGGACTGGGGACGGTCCTAGGTAAGGTTATCTGTTCAATATCTTCATCAGTTTCTGTTCAATATCTTCATCAACGATTTAGATATTGGCATAGAAAGTACGCTTATTATGTTTGCAGATGATACCAAGATGGGAGGGGTTGTAACTGCTTTGGAGGATAGGGTCATAATTCAAAATGATCTGGATAAATTGGAGAAATGGTCTGAGGTAAACAGGATGAAGTTTAATAAGGACAAATGCAAAGTGCTCCACTTGGGAAGGAACAATCAGTTTCACACATGCAAAATGGGGAGAGACTGTCTAGGAATGACTACAGCAGAAAGGGATCACAAGCTAAATATGAGTCAACGGTTTGGTGCTGTTGCAAAAAAAGCAAACATGATTCTGGGCTGCATTAACAGGTATGTTGTGAACAGGACACGAGAAGTCATTCTTCCGCTCTACTCTGAGCTGATTAGGCCTCATCTGGAGTATTGTGTCCAGTTCTGGGTACCGCAGTTCAAGAAAGATGTGGAGAAATTAGACAGGGTCCAGAAAAGAGCAACAAGAATGATTAAAGGTCTAGAGACTGTGACCTATGAAGAAAGGCTGAAAGAATTGGGCTTGTTTAGTTTGGAAAAAACAAGATTGAGGGGGGACATGATAGTGGTTTTCAGGTATTTAAAAGGGTGTCATAAGGAGAAGGGAGAAAACTTGTTCTTTTTTGCCTCTGAGGATAGAACAAGAGGCAATGGACTTAAACTGCAGCAAGGGAGGTTTAGGTTGGACATTAAGAAAAAGTTCCTAACTGTCAGGGTGGTCAAACAGTGGAATAAATTGCCAAGGGAGGTTGTGGAATGTCCATCGCTGGAGATATTTAAGAACAGGTTAGATAGATGTCTATCAGGGATGGTTTAGACAGTACTTCATCCTGCCATTGGGGCAGGGGGCTGGACTCGATGGCCTCTCAAGGTCCCTTCCAGTCCTAGCATTCTATGATTGTATGATCCCAAGTGTTGAGCCTGATGTTGCGTTTTTCATGTGTGCCTTCAGCACATCCCTATATCACTTCCTATGGTCTCTAATGCTCTTCTGTCCTTCCTTCAACTTGGAAAACAGAATCTGTTTTGGGAGGTGCTGATGAGATATCCGAACCTTGTGACCAGCCCAACGGAGTTGTTGGTGAATGATAATGGCTGCAATGCTGGTCATGTTTGACTCTTTCAGAAAACTAGTGTTCATGTGCCCATCCTCCCAAGAGATATTTAGGATTCTCCTGAGGTATCATCGATAATATGGTTCATGTGCCTTCAAATGATGCTTGCATGTTGTCTAATTTTCACATGCGTACAGTAGCATTGGAACAACCACTATGCAGTACACAAGGAGCTTTGTCTTGGGATAGATGTTCTGGTTTTCAAAGATCCTTTGTCTCAGGCAGGTACAGGCACAGTTCAGACGATGCATGATTTCTGTGTCAATGTCAACTTCCAGCATTTCTCCATTGATTTCAGTAGAAAGTACATGAGATTGTCCTCTTGGCAAGGATTGGTGGAACGCCTTGGTGTTTTTGATGTTCAGTGTGAGGCCGAGATTCTCATATGCTTCAGTGAAGGCACTTAAGATGGTCTGAAAAGCTGTGGGGGAAAGAGCAGCAGCTATGATGTCATCCAACTATTGGAGCTCTGTGATCGAGGTCATGGAGGTCTTTCTTTTAGTCTTCAGTTTCCTGTGATGGAAAAGCTTCCCATTTGTTCCATACACAACCTTCATGCCATCTAGAAACTTGCCATCAGTGAGGTGAACGGCATAGCAATGAAGATGCAGAACAGTCCTGGGGCAATGATGCAGCCTTGTTTGACTCCTGTTTTGATCTCAAAGGGGTCGCTTTGGGATTCATTTTCGCTTCATACTGTGGCAGTCATGTTGTCATGAAGCAGCTCACAGTGCTAATGATATTTTGGGGCAGATGATCTTTGAGAGGATGGGCCACAGTGTGCTGAAATCGACTGAGTCAAATGCTTTAATTAGGTCAATGAAACTCGTGTATAAGGCCTGGTTTTGTTCACGACAGTCAAACAACAGCTCTGGAGAGCTGGCTGGCTGGGATCTGAATGGTGAACCTTTTCCAGATGTAAAAGAAATAAAAGAGGTTGAAAAGAATCTTCAGAGAAGGCTCCAGTTTGACTCAGCAATTACCTACAAGCTTGTGAGTCATTCAGTGATCTGAAGGGTTTTGCTGGATCGGTGCTAGATGGAATCTTATGTCCCTATGGGTGTAACAGGATTCAGCAAACACTGTAAGTCAACCCTAAAGGGAGCAGGTTAGACTTATGAGAGAACTGCAAATACAGTGATTTGTGCAACAGGCAAGTAGTCTGTGACCACTGTGGGTGGCTGTGGCCTTGCTATGCCTTACTGACATTTTTTCCACAAACTGTTAATGGGCCTTGCTTCAATAAAGTTACATCTACTACCATGTTGTTCTGTTTGGGGCTGTTGCTTCCCAGTTGCTGGAGTCAACTTGACATGTTCTCAAGCTTGACCTCAGTGTGTCTTTGTGTTGTTTGCACTAGCCTCCAAGACAACGGGTACGTTGGTTTTCCTCATCAGGAAATCGGGCCTTGGGCATTCTTGAGTTGGCTGCAAGAATGAGATGCCCAGTGCAGTAGAGTTTTTATGAGCACATTTGCAATGCCAGGCATCTGCCAACAATTAAGGATTCCACCACTGGAAAACATATGCTCTCATATGCCCCAAGAACAGACCCACACATGGAGCTGATCAAGCTTCCTAAAGCGGTGGTGATACGTTGTCCGTGTAGAAGCACTGTAAGCAGGACTGCCCCATAGCCATTTCACTTAGAGCTTCTATTGACATCCCTATCCATCCATCTATTGACATCCCTATCCATCCATATCATACATCCATTGGCAGTATGATAGCAGTCCAAAGGCAGATCTGGCCTTACAGGCCAAAGGTAATAGCCACAAAAGCCAATACAAAAATTTCCATTGACTTGTGTAAGCATTAGATCAGGACCTTACATACCGAGCAGAAATGTAGCACTTATCCCTCAGGTTGGTAAATTTTTAATAAATCGCAAACCTATTGAGGCTAGGTATGGAGAAAAGCTAGAATGTTTTAGGACCACTGCTCAGCCTCCAGATTACCTTACAAAACTAGCAATGCAGACAATTACCGCTTGTTGCACCAGGCAAAACCACTGCTAAGTCTGAGTTCGATATCTAAGGAGAACATCTTTATCACAGGACAGGTACAGAATGCCACACCTCTGGGATCAACTGAGGATGACCAGCCAATGGACTGTCCCCATGTGAACACACAAAAGGCTGTACACAAATAAAGGGCAAGGCTCATTTCTTAGTGCATTTTTATACTCACAATGATGCCCTACTTTTTGCAACATCCCTGCTTCTAATTCTTCATATGATAATGATTAATACTGTTTGGAGCAAATGTGAGCTCCTGCATTACACACTGGATAATAAAACATGTTTTCTTAACAGCAATCAAAAATACTAGAAATCTTCTCTAAGACCTGGACTTGCGCTGTTTCAGCTAATTTCATTGTCTTGTACCGAAGTCAGGTCGTTCCAAAAACCGAATACCAGGACAGCTCATAAGCTGAGCTTTGCTTCCGCTCTTCCCTAGAAGTGTAGTCAAAGATCATATTAACCAAACTCAAAACAAGGCTGAGATTATACAAGTGCTGATGTATTATTAACTAATATGTAATTCATTGCATACAGTTAGACCGGGAGTCAGCAGCCTTCCTGAGGTGGAGGGCTGAAATTTGGCCTTTTGACCTTTATGTACAGTCTGAGCGCTGGTGATACTTTTTGAAGTCACTAATAGTCCTACTTAACAGGTTTATTAATAAATAAATGCAGATGCAGAGCTTTACCGATTAAGTGGTGGTTGGTCGCATTGGCTGGTCTTTTGGTAATCCACAGGCAACATGGCTTTTAGTAAGCTCCCAGCTGCAGGGGGGAGGTGGGGTGGGGCTGAGGTCCTGTTTCGTGTGCTGATGGAAATCAGCTCATGTGCCACTCTTGGCATCCGTGCTGGGGTTTGCTGACCCCTGATTTAGACCCTTCCATCTGACATCAGGCAAGTCCACTGTCCCCATACTATCCATTCAGAATTGCTCCCTCACCAATCGCTGTACTAAACAGCAGGGTCCCTTCAAGAGGTCTTTTCTCTTGGGCGAGTAGCCTCCAGCCTAATCAATTTTGCCATTGGGAAGGCAGTCTTGAAATGCTGCCTTATTTTCTCGTGTCCTGATTCCACCCCTTTTCTCACTGACATCCCCTCTGTGCCCTTGAAGTGTGCGTTGCAGGTTACCAGACTCTCCCTTAACCCCAGAGTCGCTTGGCCACTGTGATTGCTGCTTAGCCAGGTGTTTAAGTCTTTGGGACTGAGTTTCAGATCAGACTAAGGGAATTAGCCACCCACTGTTACCCTCACAAATTTCTCTATCTCTTCCACACTTCAGGGACACACACACCTTTACCCAATTCCAAAGGCTCCAGGCGTGACCCTGTTAATTTAAGCTCCCACCCTTACCCAATTCCTATGGCTTAGGATGTAATTCCCTGCAGGTCTGCAGGACCTGTGCCACTGAAAAAGCCTTACACAGTAATGTTCCTATTCTCTGTTTATTGCAAAGAAAGCAGAAGACATGCTAAGCATACAGCGTTATGTGCATCAAGCCTGACAAGGCAGGCAGACTTCCCCTGTCGGGACAGACAAAGTCAGTCTCTCTGGATGCTGGTTGTTGCACCTCACCATCACTCAGATTAGTCCTCACAGCTCTGTTCTTAGGCTGGGTCTTTGAGGTGAGTTTTTCTCCCAGGTCTTTTCCTTCTTCTTCCTCCTGCTGTTCCTCTCCCTTTTCTCTTTTCCTTCCTCCCTGGACCCCTGTTAATGTAGTGAAACTTGAGTCCTGCTTAGCTCTACCTTGACCAATGATTTCAGTAAAATTTTACTAACCCATCATAACCTCCTGAAGCAGAATTACCTCACCAATCCTATCCCACCACTGACTTGCACCTAGAAAAATGAATTATACAGCAGGCAGAAACAATTCCAAACCAGACAGAGCTCATCCAGACAACCGGTGGGAAAGTGAGGACAATCGTCCTACAATGAGAATTTCACCATCTCAGTTATCGATAAGCAGTTTTTTGCCAGACAAAATGCTGTTAACTAATTTTTTTCTACCCATCTCGAGAGCTGTTTCTTTATCTGGTGGCAGTGGGTAGCATTAGGATGGGGTCTCCTTCTTAACAGCTGGGTGTGATGTTGTTGTCATGAGATGTAGATTGAATGTGAGAATGTGACTCCGAGCTTTACAATGAATGGCTGGCCGCTGCTCTTCATTCTGGCTGCAGAAGAAGGCCTTAAGCCTCTCAATATGGTTATAAAAATCGTACTGTAATACTGTTGTTACCCCACTGTCTGTTGGTGTTCAGTGGGACCTAGACAACCTTCTCCCATAAGACCTCTGGAAACTCCACCCTAACTTTGCTTTCCTCCCTGCCAATCAGTTTCCTGGCTCTTCTGTGAATAACCCTGTCTGGTTTGCTGAAAAGGACCATTTTGCTGTCCCACTCCTGCAATTCAGTTGGTGGCTGCCAAACCAAGGGCCACACCTAGAAATAAAATCCAGCCCTTTCTCTCGTACCTAGCAGGGAGCCCTATAAAGAATCCGTCGTTACCAAGCCACAGCTGCCAGCAATTGTCTTTAATAACTCCCTTTTTCACAGCTGCATTATGGCTGGCCAAGACGTGGCACTAAAGATTTGAAATCCCCTGTTAAATAACACACACCAGCGAAACATCTTTTATTTATGCAACTGTTACCCATCTGCAAGGAGACCACAGAGGCGTCAATTCAATCCCTCTAAGCTCAGCCTCCTGGGGTATAATTGCCTATAAATTGAGAAGTAAATGGTCTAAAATGATGAGCGCGTCCATGGCCTGCCAAGCCCCGCTACTGTTTGTGCTTCCTTTATAACAGAGGAAGGCATGTCTGCTGGGATCACTTTACTGCAGGAGAGGCTCTGGGAGAGGTTAGCCACCAGCAGCCAACATCCTCCAGGACTGTGGAACAAGAGCAGTCAAATACGGCACAGTTGGAGTGGGGGAGGAATTTTTGGAAGGCAGCTTCCATATGAAGTTGTAATAAGGTAAGAGTAGAGTAACATATGGAGGTACACATCTCACAGAGCTGGAAAGGACCTTGGGAGGGTATCAAGTCCAGTCCCTTGGCAAGAGCAAGCACCAGCCCTGACCATTTCTGTTTTCAATCTATTTGCTGCAGGCCACTACATGGCTTCAGCTCACAACCCTGGGTTTAGCAAGCCAATACTCCAACCTCTGAGCTATCTCTTCCTGCTCGTAACTAACAGGGCTACGATGTACTGGGGCCGGGGTGGGTAATGACTTTTGATTGGGGCAGGGGGGATTGAGCCAAGATTTTGGGAAGTGTTCAGGAGCTGCATTTTTCCATGGTGGGTGGGTGGGGTCTGGGGGGGAGGTTGGGTTCAGAAAGGAACTTGGGGTAGGGGATTGGGATGCAGGAGGAGGTGTGGAGTCCAGGAGGGAATTTGTGGGCAGGAAAACTTGTGTCCTGGGGCAGGGGATTAGGGTGTTGGAGAGGGTGCAAGGTCTGTGAGGGAGGGAGTTGTGACCAGGGGCTCCATGCAGGAAGGGGTGCTGAGGGTTTGGCTTGTTACCTGGTGTAGAAGGAGGTTCTGACCTGGGCTGGGGTGAAGGATTTGTGACCTGGGTCAGGGAGCTGGGGTACAAGAGGGGCTGGGGGGGACACATGCAGGCTTTGGCCAGGAGGTGTTTACCCTAGGGGGGCTCCCAGCCAGCAGCCCAGGCGGACCTTCATGGAGGCTCCCTGCCTGCTGTGCTCCATACAGCGCTGGACAGAGCTAGCTGCTGGGGCCATGTGCTCTTTGCATGGTGTGCCATGGGGAGCAGGAGCAGCTCTCCCAGCTACTCACACCCACAAGCCCAGCCCAGGCAACTCTCATTTGAGGATGATACTGGGGCAGTGGCAGCAGGACCCCTCCTTCTGGATTCCCCAGGAGGTGAATTTCTCCCCCCTGCTGATAGGCAGGTTCCTACAAGCATGTCCAGTGTTTCCACTGACAAATGTTACACAGGCAAGAGAGAAGTGGGGGTCTCCCAGTGCAATGTTCATCCAAAGCTTTAGCAGAACTATGTCCTTTTGGGATGGGTGGGCGGTGCTCAAACACTTCAGATAAGGTCTCCCCTTCCTCCCCACCGGACCTCAAAATCACATTTGATTTTTGGTGGCCACTGCAATTCCTGGTACTGGCCTGTGAATGGAAATGCTAAAATACCAGGAGCAAGGTTATTCCATGTTATGTCTGTCACAGAGAGAAACAGGGAATACCCGAATCCTGCTGATAAGCAACTCTTGATCTTATGAGAGCTCCAGCTTTGTCTAGGAGGTCCATGGTCCCATCACGTCTCTTGCCACTTTCGACTGAACTCAGAAGTAACTGAACTGGAGCTGATGGGGTAACGCCCAGGTGAAACGGGACTCAGGAGAATCAGACGAGGCTTAGGGTGTTCCTTCTGAACTGATCTAAACCTCTGAGGCGTGTCACACACCTGTACACAGGAGTTTCTTGTGGGGGAGGTTTGGAAATGGGGGGATGTATTTTTTTTAAATATAAAGGAGTTCCAATAGCTGTGCCAGGAGTATGCACAAGAGAGGTTAACAACAAATGTGAGTGGAACCAGGGTTTGATAAAATGATTTTGTTAAACCGCACAAAACATTTATAAAATACAAATTGTACAGAAATTAGCTTCTGGGATATTGCAAGTGAAAAAACAATATTCTGTCATCCACCTCCCTTTTCTGTTGCTAGTGGGCAAGGCCATGCTGGGAAATGTAGTCCCCTCCCTGCTCTGGGGCCAGCTGTCTAACCAGGGAGCTGGCCAAAGAACTACAATGCCCAAGGTGCATTGGGCTTCCCTCCATGCCCTGCAGGAGCCCCCTGTGCAGTGCAGCAGGAAGGAAGGGAGAGAAACCAGACATGGGGGAGGGAGGATACATACACCCACACCCTTTGCAACCCCTCTGCGTATGGGTTTGTTGTGAACAACCCCCTGCATTAACTAAGAAGAGAGAAGACCCTTAAACAGCAGCTCATCATGTTGATCTCGATCTGCCATCCATAGAAGGGGACTGAAGGACTCCCAATTTGGCATTAAGTCAGGGCCGCAGGAGGCTGGACTGAGCTAGAAGGAGTGAAGCCCAAGTGGCAAGGCCCTGGTGAGAAAATGAGCTGCATCACGAGCATGTGGCACTGGCTTCTTTTTTTATTTGATTGCTTTTAATTCAATGCTCCCATCCTTCTGGTAGCACTGGACCTTGCCTGCTGTTTCCACATGAAAAGGATGCTTCCCCTGCATTTAATTCATTAAAAGTCAGAATACAGGCTATTGTTCTGAAGCCCAGACATTCCTCGTTTTATAAGGTTCCCACATTTCTGTAATGCTGCTTCCAGGGCCCTGTCAGCTGTCGCCATCGGCAACGTGGGCCCCCTGCTTTGGCTAGGAGCTCAGCTTGAAAAAATGTCCCTGGCCTGTCAGGCAGAGGAGCACCGTCTGGTCTACTCCCGGCCCCTTCCCCTTCCCCTTTCAAAAGCAGATGCAACACACGCTTTGCAAAGAGATTGGGGGTCACGTCCTTAGCTGGCACGAAGCAGCCTAGCGCCTCTGAGGTCATAGGACTGTCTCAGTTACACCGGCCCAGGATCTGTGCTTCATTACCAGGGGGAATCTACCAAGTGAATTTTCTTAGCTGGGTGGCAGAAGAGAGTGGGGGGTAGGGAATCGGGGTGGAGAAGGCAGTTCTAACCTGGGGCAGGGGTCTGGAATGCAGGGTTCTGTGGGGTAAGAGTTGGGGGGCAGACGGTGGGGGCAGGAGGGTCTGGAGTGCTAGAGGCAGGATCCCGAACAACTCCCAGCCAGCAGCCCAGCTGAGTTCACAGGCAAGCTCCTGGCCATGTGTGCTTGTGAGCCTCAGGGGGGTGCTTCAGACAGGAAGCTCCCCTTGGCCAGAAACCACCCAATGGGATTGTGCAGGGGACAGGACCAATGCCCCCATCCTCTCCCTATTAAAAGACAAACAGGGCCCCAGAGGTGCTTTTCTGAGCCTGGGGCAGGCAGGGAACCTACCTGAGGCTCCCCACTCTGTCCGCAGGCTGTATTAGGTAGCTTGCTGGGCCGTATTCAGCCCACAGACCATATTTTGCTCATCCCTAGTGTAGACAGTGCTGGGTGAAAAGAAGAATCTTCCATCAAGCTAGATACCACCTCCTGGGGAGGTGGATTAACTACAGTGGCAGAAGAACTCCTCGTGCTGGCATTAGGAGTGTCCACACTTGCTCCAGCAGCACAGCCACAGCTTTTCTAGGGAAGCCCTAGATCTAGTCTGCAGTATGCAGCCAGGAGCTAGAGAAAAAATAATTTTCTTTTCATGCAAACGTCGCCAGCCACAAACGAGGGAAGGAAACAACCACCACAGGAGTTCCAAGCAGAGTCTACTCCGAGGTTCTCAGGCAGCGTCAGTGCCTTCTGAATTATTTGGCAGCAGGCACAGAAAAACAGACCATGATTTCCATTGCTTGTACAATCATTCATGAGTGACAGCCTGAAAACTACAAGAAGTCCTACATGTCACAAAGCAGGTCTTTGCCCACGAAAGCTTATGCTCCAAAATATCCATTAGTCTATAAGGTGCCGCAGAACTTCTTGCTGTGTTTGAAGACACAGACTAACACGGCTCCCTCTCTGATACTTGTCTGATACAAGCCCCTCTGTTTGTCATGGAGATTTTCACCTGTGAGAAGTTGACAATGAGGCTTCACCCACCTCGCTTCCTCTGACTTGCTAGCCATGCTGACTTGATAAGAGCCATTCTGTAAGAACAAGAGGCTGGAAGCTTCTGAAAGGCTGGTGATGTTGTCATCAGATCACTCTAAGTGGCTCATTTTCTCACCAGCTGGGTTCAGTAGACCTGCTCTCACATTTATGTTTCTTTTGGAGAATCATCTGCTATTCTAATAGATGGAGATACACATCTCATAGAGGTGGAAGGCACCTTGAGAGGTCATTGAGTCCAGTTTCCTGCCCTCACAGAAAGACCAAACACCTTCCCTATTTTAATCTATTTGCCCCAGATCCCTAAATGGCCTCATAAAAGACTGAGCTCAAAGCCCGGGGGTTTAGCAGGCCAATGCTCAAAGCACTGAGCTCCCCGTCCTACTGTGTTCCACCCTATTCTGATGGATGAAGAGCAGGTATGTGGTTAAAGCACTGGGTGGACATCTAGGTTCATCTCCCATCCCCCTTGTGTGATCTTATGATTACAGCCCTGGCCAGGACCTAAAGAGCTCTTGGTGCAATTCCTTTGGAATAAATTTCCTGGGGGGGCAGTGGAATCTCCATCTCGAGAGATATTTAAGAACAGGTTAGATAAATATCTATCAGGGATGTTCCAGACAGTACTTGGTCCTGCCATGAGGGCAGGGGGCTGGACTCGATGACCTGTCAAGGTCCCTTCCAGTCCTGGCATTCTATGATTCTTTGTGGGCTGCAGACGTTCTGTGTCAGCTGCATAAGCCATTTCATGTCCATGTCTCAGTTTTCCAATCATTAAGCAGGGCTTGTGCTATTTCCCTGGCTTGCTGGCAGACTCCCTGACATGGTGGGAAGAGTAAATGGGACAACTGACGTTGGGCATGACCTGAAGCTCCCAGCCTCTACCAGTGCTCATATGGCACCCATGGCAGTGGCCAGAGCCTTGAGCCCTTTAAATTGTTACTGGAGCACTGTGCTGCCCATGCTGGTCAACACTGAAGGGTGCGCCATGGTCTGGTGGTGCTGAGGGCTGCTTGCCCAGCTCCGCCCCTTCTGTCTGAGGCTCTGCCCCTTGTGGTATGGAGCTGTTTCCCCCACCCTTTTCCAGGGGCCCGGCGAGGCTGTTGACCCCGCAGCTTGTTGGACTGTAAAATATGACGTGGACGGGGACTATCTAATAAAGATTCCCTCAAAATGCATTGCAAGGAGGGATAATTTACCTACGGCCAAAGCCCTGGAATGAATAGCAACACTGCACTGGCTACAGAGGAGAATTCCATCGCCAGCAGCAGGTTGGGTTTTCATACCCTGCAGGGAAGCATTTACCTCGGAACTGGGTCAATTGCACCTCTCCCCGGCATGAAGCGACGTAATGCTTTGGACTCTCTCCTGCAGTAGGTCACTTTGCTCCTGAGAAGATTCCTCCCCTGCAGGATTGCCTCCATGTATGGGGAACCTCAGCTGGCGTAGAGTTACCATCAAAAGCCATGTAGCCCCTCACCTCTAGCTTTCTGCAGCTGTGGGTGTGACCAGGGCAAGGGTCTCTGGCCTGCATGTTCAGATGCTAGAAGGCCCTTTATAGGCATTTTGATACTGGTGCAGCCTTCAGGGTGCTCTTATTTAAGCCAACAGACCAGCCTGGGTTGAAATCACCTTACATGCGTCCGCTGAAAATTTACAAGTGCGCCTTTCTCCATTCCAGAGGATCTGGTCTATAATTACCACATCCCATAAGTCGCAAGATGAGCCTGATCCGGTGTCTGCTGAAAGCAATGGAAAGACTTCCCTGGACTTCTGTGGGTATTGTGTCTGGCCTTGTATCTACACCAGGTCAAGACAGAACATAAGAATGGCCACAAAGGGTCAGACCAAAGGTCCATCTGGCCCAGGGTCTTGTCTTCTGACAGTGGCCAATGCCAAATGTCCTACAGGGAATGAAGAGAACATGCAATCAGCAAGTGGTCCTCTGCTGTTGTCCTTTCCCAGCTTCCGACAAACAGAGGATATGAACGCTGTTCCTACCGATCCTGGCTGATAGCCATTGATGGACCTATCCTCCATGAATTTATCTAGCTCTTTTTTGAACTGTTAAGGTTCTGGCCTTCATAACATCCTCCAGCAAGGAGTTCCACAGGTTGACCGTGTGTTGTCTGAAGAAATACTTCCTTTTGTTTGTTTTAAACTGGCCACCTACTAATTTCATTTGGGGATGGAGGGAGGAGTCACACCACTACAAATTCCACTCTGCCCCACCTCCCCACCCATCATTGCTTCTGGTGTTCCTTGCAGGTTTCCCATCAGAGGGCATCAAACCAAACATTCCTTAGCTTTGTGAGTTCCCATGCCCAGGAGTAAGGTCTGCAGTATCACTGAACCCTAGGCTAGGGAGTTAAAATGCAGTTGGGCATTTTAATTTCACCTGGTCTTACTTACACTTTACTTCCAGTGTGCTTTCCAGCATGCTAATTCGAAAGTGACATCCTCGTTTTCATCTATGCATCATAGCAATCCAGCATAATGAATTGCTGGTAATTTTTAACTTGAGCAAGGAAACAAAGGAAAATTACGGTCCCATTACAACACCACAGAACTGGCGCTGAGTTTGCATTCATCAGATGTTTAATGTTAACTAACCATCTAAGAGCAAGGCAACAAACATGAACTCATATTGTTTAACAAATAGCCCTTGTTCTGGTTCTTTGATTTACTTACTGCGGCTTCAGGCAGTGAGTGACTCATTCCCACTCCTGCTCCCCAAGGAGAGGAAGTCCACATTTCTACTTATGTTCAGAGTCTAATTACCAAACTGTCAAGTTAAAAAAAAAAAACAACAACTCTAAAAAGAGACATTCCAGTCACCACACAGGGGAGAGCTGAATGATAAGGAATAAAGACAGAGGATGAAGATTCAGTGCTGTGAATATAAGAGGCAGAAGAGGAAACCATCTCCCATGATTTTTTTTAGCTTTCCTTCAGCACACACCAATTTGTTATTTTTTACTACGGTGGCGCCCATGGTGTTAGGGGCTGCACAGACATATACAGTAAACTCATTCATATCCGGCATTCCATTATCTGAAACCTGCAAATAACCGTCATTTTAACCATGACAATTTTAATTACATTTTTTGTAAGTACAGTAGAGTGAAAGTAAATGCAAGTAAATACAGCCAATACAGTATATGCTTGCAGCGTACAATACTACTGTTGTTGGTAAATAAAGTAATCTGCATACATTTTTGTTTATTTCTTAACAGCTAATCTTGTTTTTCTTTCGTGTTATGGATTGTTAGTAGTAGGTAGCCCATCGTGTCTGACTATGACATCCTGAGCTTGCACAGGCTCATCAGTTGTGGACTCACATGTGGCTGAGGAGTCTAGGCGTTGAACAGCATGGGCGTTCACAGTGGAGGCAAGGAAATTGTCCTGGCTCTGTTGGTGTGGCTGCTGCTTCTGTTGCTTGCTTCCTCTCATGAGCGTCAATGAGGCGTACGCATTGCTGCTCTTCAAAGTTGTCAGACGCATGTCGTACGAGAGCACACCAGCCTGTTCGGTCTTTTGCATGCTGCTCTAGCTGATCTGGTTTTAAACCAGCATGAGCAATGTTGGCCTTCACGCAGTGTTTATACCTCTTGCAAGGCCTAGCTTGATTCCTTTTGCCATGGGAGAGTTCACTGTAGAAGAGTTGCTTAGGGATTCTTGACTCCTCCATTCATATGACGTGCCCGGTCCACTTCACTATTATCCAGAATATTTGAATATCTGGTAACTCCCCGATACCAGGGCTGCTGGCATCTGACGAAGCGGGTCTTTGTCCACGAAAGCGTATGCTCCAAAATATCTGTTAGCCTATAAGGTGCCAGGGACTTCTTGCTGTTCTCGAAGATACAGACTAACACGGCTCCCTCTCTGGTACTGTAGCAAGAGACAGTTGATAATTGAAGCAGACAAGAGAAAGCACAGCTGAAAACACCCATGTCCTTTGTTTCTTGGGTGAGGGACCTTGTACCACAAGAGCTCTGCCCACACTGCATTACATTTTGTGCTTAACAATTTGAGCCAGCTGGCAGCTGCTTTCGGGATGGGATGATTTTCTGACAACCGAGGTACTGGAAGGTATAATTACCAACTGCCTTCCCAGCCTTAGAGCACATTGGGGATGCTTTCCCTAATGATGGCCCCAAATGAGGGGCTGTGGAGAAGAGTGTCATGGTGAGCCCAGGGCTGGAAGCAATAAGGATCAGATGGAATATGTGGGTGCTTGTGTGATTTCTCAGTGCAGCACCAGATTCACATCTCAGGAACATCAGGGGTTAATCTGTTGCATCACACTGAAGGACTGGATGCAGGAGATTTAAGCCTGTATAAATGTGAGAATGTAGTCATTTGCATGTGAATGTGTTTGTTTTCCATAGAGTTTCCGGGGGCAAGAGGCTGTGCCATCCGCACCATGGGGAGCTCTGGAGAAGACTGTATCTCCTGGTGTCTGCTTCCTTTAGAAGTCCCCATTGGCTCTGTTATACAGTACATCTACACTGCAAAGAAAACCCATGATGGTGATTCTCACCTGTGGAGCTAAAAATAGCAGTGTAGATATTCCCATTCCGACTGGAGCCCAGAGCCTGAGGCCTCCCTTCTTTTTGGGTTTCAGAGTCCAGTCTGAGTGGGCACCTACATACTGTTAGTCTATAAGGTGCCATAGGACTTCTTGTTGCACCTACATACTGTTATTTAGCCCCTCAGTCCAAACCCCATATGCCCAAGTCAGTTGCCTCAAGCTCTGAGACCCAGCTCCATCCATGGGTTGTTCTTGGCAGTGAAGCCATATCTTTAGCTCAGTTAAAGTTTAATTGTCTGTTGTTCTGGAACTGTGTTCTCAGGGGAGCAGGGACACGAAAAACTTAAGTGGTTCTAGCCTGAGCATGATAAGTTTACAGAACATAAGAACATAAGAATGGCCATACTGGGTCAGACCAAAGGTCCATCGAGCCCAGCATCCCATCTGCCGACGGTGGCCAATGCCAGGTGCCCCAGAGAAGGAGAACAGAAGACAATGATCAAGTGATTTATCTCCTGCCATCCATCTCCTGCCCTTGTTCTGAAGGCTAGGGCACCATACTTTATCCCTGGCTAATAGCCATTTATGGACCTAACCTGCAAAAATTTATCAAGCTCTTTTTTAAACCCTAATAGAGTCCTGGCCTTCACAGCCTCCTCGGGCAAGGAGTTCCACAGGTTGACTGTGCGCTGTGTGAAGAAAAATTTCCTTTTATTACTTTTGAACCTACTACCCATCAATTTCATTTGGTGTCCCCTAGTTCTTGTATTATGGGAAAAGGTAAATAATTTTTCTATATTCACTTTCTCCACACCATTCATGATTTTATATACCTCTATCATATCGCCCCTCAATCGCCTTTTTTCCAAACTGAAAAGTCCCAGTCTCTCTAGCCTCTCCCCATATGGGACCCTTTCCAAGCCCCTAATCATCTTAGTCGCCCTTTTCTGAACCTTTTCTAATGCCAATATATCTTTTTTAAGGTGAGGAGACCACATCTGCACGCAGTACTCGAGATGTGGGCGTACCATAGTTTTATATAGGGGAAGTATGATATCTTTTGTCTTATTATCGATCCCTTTTTTAATAATTCCTAACATCCTATTTGCCTTACTAACTGCCGCTGCACACTGCGTGGATGTCTTCAGAGAACTATCCACTATAACTCCAAGATCCCTTTCCTGATCTGTCGTAGCTAAATTTGACCCCATACAGAGGGGTGATATGAGGCGACTGCCAACACTGATATGTAGCCGGTCTTGCCAAAGGCTGGAGGTGGGGCACTAGATGGGGAGGGTCGTAGATGATGCTCGGGGAGTTCACAGGAGGCCACATGTGTCCCACAACATCCCTCCCCTGCTTCCGATGAGTGCGGGAAGAGTAGTTCTGCCCTTCCCCTGGAGTGACGTAGCCTGAGAGCAGTGCGAGCCTCCTAGGATGGATGCTAACATGGAAGAAGCAAGGGCATGAGGGGGAGGGGCATGGGTGTGGAGGATGGGGCCCTCAGGGCAGAAGTGGGAGGGGGAGAGACATGATCAGGAAGGGATGAGGCATGGGCGGAACGGGGACAGGGGAAGGGGCATGAGTAAGGAGGGTGGGGCATGGGTGGAGCATAGGTGGGAGGGGGAGGGGCATGGGAAGGAAAAGGGTGGGGCTTGCATGGAGCAGGGGGAGGGGCATGGGCAGAAGAGAGGTGGGAGGGGGAGAGCCATGGACAGGGCAGGGGCATGTTGCCAGTGCCCACCCCGGAATCCATGCACCAGCAGCCTCTGAGGAGGGCTCTGAGCTATGGCAAAGAATTCTTTCCCAGGTGCCTGGCTGGTGGTTCTTGCCAACATGAATAGGATCTCACTAATCACCATATTTGGGGTTGGGAAGGAATTTTTTACTGGGGTCAGACTGGCTGAAACCCTGAGGGGGTTTTTGACTTCCTCTGGATCATGGGGCACAGGTCACATGCAGCTTTAAACTGACATAAATGGTGGATTCTCTGAAACGCAAAGTTTTGAAATTCTGGTTTGAGGACTTCAGTAAATCAGACGTTATGGGTGGATTACAGGAGTGGGTGACTGAGGTTCTGTGGGTGGTCGCACTAAATGATCATTATAATCCCTTCTGGCCTGAGGAGCTGAGAAACTCCACCACCTCAGATTATGCAATTAGAAGCAGCCAAGGCAAAACTATCCCACGCAGTGGAAATACATTAACAGGGCAGATTCAAAAGTAGAGACATCTGGATTTTGTTCGGGAAGACCTGAATGGGCACTGGGAAAATGTAAAGTGATGTGGTTGAAATTAGATTTAAAAAAACCCATGGGAAGGCTGATGCCCTTTTCATGGAAGACTCCACACCAAGTCTGTGGAGGCAGAATTCAACCTGACATCAAGAACAGGGATAACAAAGGTCCCCTGAGGCAGTGGAACAGTGAGAGAGGTTCCCTGCAGACAATCACTTCACCAAAGAATGAATGGACGCAAATCAGACATTAGGAATCTGAATACACATAAACCGTTAAGTGAGCATTTCAGCTTGGCAGGACAAACTATTGACCACATGGTGGTGTGTGTTTTACAACAAAGAGGTTTTAACACTAGATTAGGAAGGGAGATACCTGAATCAGAATTTATTTTCAAGTTTCACAGAATCACAGAACACTAGGACTGGAAGGGACCTCGAGAGGCCATCGAGTCCAGCCCCCTGCCCCAATGGCAGGACCAAGTACTGTCTAAACCATCCCTGACAGACATCTAACCAACCTGTTCTTAAATATCTCCAGCAATGGAGATTCCACAACCTCCCTTGGCAATTTATTCCACTGTTTGACCACCCTGGCTACGTCTACACGTGCAGCCAACATCGAAATAGTCTATTTCGATGAATAACGTCTACACGTCCTCCAGGGCCGGCAACGTCGATGTTCAACTTCGACGTTGCTCAGCCCAACATCGAAATAGGCGCAGCGAGGGAACGTCTACACGTCAAAGTAGCACACATCGAAATAGGGATGCCAGGCACAGCTGCAGACAGGGTCACAGGGCGGACTCAACAGCCAGCCGCTCCCTTAAAGGGCCCCTCCCAGACACAGTTGCACTAAACAACACAAGATACACAGAGCTGACAACTGGTTGCAGACCCTGTGCCTGCAGCATAGATCCCCAGCTGCCGCAGAAGCAGCCAGAAGCCCTGGGCTAAGGGCTGCTGCCCACGGTGACCATAGAGCCCCGCAGGGGCTGGAGAGAGAGCATCTCTCAACCCCCCAGCTGATGGCTGCCATGGAGGACCCAGCAATTTCGACGTTGCGGGACGCGGATCGTCTACACGGTCCCTACTTCGACGTTGAACGTCGAAGTAGGGCGCTATTCCTATCTCCTCATGAGGTTAGCGACTTCGACGTCTCGCCGCCTAACGTCGAAGTTAACTTCGAAATAGCGCCCGACGCGTGTAGACGCGACGGGCGCTATTTCGAAGTTGGTGCCACTACTTCGAAGTAGCGCGCACGTGTAGACGCAGCTCCTGACAGTTAGGAACTTTTTCCTAAGGTCCAACCTAAACCTCCCATGCTGCAGTTCAAGCCCATTGCCTCTTGTTCTATCCTCAGAGGCGAAGAAGAACAAGTTTTCTCCTTCCTCCTTATGACACCCTTTTAGATACCTGAAAACCGCTATCTTGTCTCCCCTCAATCTTCTCTTTTCCAAACTAAACAAGCCCAGTTCTTTCAGCCTTTCTTCATAGGTCACATTCTCTAGACCTTTAATCATTCTTTTCGCTCTTTTCTGGACCCTGTCTAATTTCTCCACATCTTTCTTGAACTGCAGTGCCCAGAACTTGATACAATACTCCAGCTGAGGCCTAACCAGCGCAGAGCAGAGCGGAAGAATGACTTCCCGTGTCTTGTTCACAACACACCTGTTAATGCATCCCAGAATCATGTTTGCTTTTTTTGCAACAGCATCACACCGTTGACTCATATTTAGCTTGTGGTCCACAATAACCCCCAGATCCCTTTCTGCTGTAGTCATTCCTAGACAGTCTCTCCCCATTCTGCATGTGTGAAACTGATTGTTCCTTCCCAAGTGGAACACTTTGCATTTGTCCTTATTCAACTTCATCCTGTTTACCTCAGACCATTTCTCCAATTTATCCAGATCATTTTGAATTTTGATCCTATCCTCCAAAGCAGTTGCAACCCCTCCCAGCTTGGTATCATCTGTAAACTTAATAACCGGTACTTTCTATATTTAACAGTATAAAACTAAAAGGCATTCTAAGTAGTGTACTAAGTGCACTGTTTAATTTTAAGTTAATAAAAACATTAAAATTGAATCTTGTGCTGAAAAATCTGTTCACCACAATATCACATATCATTATTCCACAAAAATGAGGGCCTACCTGCAAAATTCAGGCTGTTTCTCCAAGTACAGCAGGACGTTGGTTACGTAGCAAAGAGCATAAGTGAAACAGCACGTCTTCTGTTTTTAACACTAATGATGGGATTCTCTTATATGATTAGAAGACTACATATTAGATCATAGCTGAAATTTTCAAATGGGACCTGAGGGAGCTTAACACCCATATCTCACTAAGAAATGTTTACTGGGAACACAACTCTCTCCAGCTCTTTCACAAATCCATCTATAAATACTACTGGGTGTAGTATTAAGATTAAGATTTTGGGGGAAAAAAAGACTCGTAGACATTCAAGAGTCCTAATGTTCTAAGTGACAGTTTTGCAAGTTTGAGAAGTATTGTTAACATTTGTTGGCAAGAAATTAAAATAATCAAAATACTTCTTGGCTTTTTAATGGCACTACAAGCAAGTTAATCCACAGTTTCAAATGTTCTTTGTGCACACACGGCTCATAATTAAGGCTCATATTGCGGAAGCTGCAGATTCAATACTATTAGGCTTCCACCACAATTTATTTTAGATTAGCTTATACGGTATACTTCAGAATTCTGCATGCACTTTGACGTTACCACCACATAACACCACAACACATGGTAGTATGTTAAATAATCTTCAAGAGTTTTGGGCAGTGCCATAAATAGGGCACAACATCTATGGGCAGGAGAGAGGGATGAAAGGGAAAAAAATGGTACAGCCATGATATTGCAATATCTTTACTTCTTTACAGCTGGCAGTAGCACTGCCTTCAGAGTTGGGCAGCTAAAGAACAGCAGCTGCTAGGCAGAACCTCGGCTCTGAAGACAACACTGCCACAAGGAGCAACGAACCAGGAAGGGTGCAAGTAACATGCCCGTTGCAAAACTCAAACCCTTCCACCACACCCCCGTGCACACACGCGTGCACGCACACACAATTTTTCTGCCCCTCCTCCTGAATTTGCACATTTCATGGCTGCCCCTCTGGTTATGACCATCTAGTTACACTAAATTATCTGGTTATCAAATTTTTAAAAAAATCCACAGGCATAACAGTTGGGCATTTATATTGTTCCAGAAAAATTTTCTTTAAACCAGTAAGTCTGCTGTAACTTTTCTAGATCACCACAATCATGGAAAAGTAACTTTCCGTGATTTTCCATGTTTTCTTCTCAACTTAGCTGCAATTATTTGAGGATCATCCCACAATTCAGACAGATGTGGACTTGCTCATAATTTCCTATTTTACTTGTGTTTACACAGACCACCACAAGTTACGTATGGATTATGAGTATTAATTAACTTTTCTCAGTGTATGCCGTGACCTATGTATTAAATACAACTTACATTAATGAATGCAGGAGACCAAAATTATTCCACCAAGTAAATATGCAAGCAGACTTTTTAAAAGCCCCTTGGGGAGGGGAATGAAGAAATTCAAGGGTGGGGGAGGTTGCGATGTGACCGAATTGCACCCCATCAATCTCCCCACCGGAAGAAAGAGCTGACCTTTGCTTCTGGATCTCAGCCCCTGCCATTGTACCTGGATGACCCCGTGCAGCTGCTATAAAAATCAGGTAGCCGGTGAAGGGGGTGGAGTTAAATGGAGGGCTGGGGGGGTGTCTTGCTTGGATAAGGGGGGATAGGATAAGTGTGGGGGGCTGGTGGTGCCTGACTTTGTGGAAGCGGAGGTGCTTGGGTGGGCGGCCGGCCAGGCACCTGCAAGAGTCCGAGAAAAAACTGTGTGCTTATTTTTAATTTTAAGAAACATTTTTATATCAAGTTTGTGTGTTTATTTTAAATTATGGATTGAAGTTTGCTAGCTATCATCATGGACTCAACAAAGATCTCAATTATTTTACACATTGCAAGGACCGTAACAGAGAGATAGCCGTGCTAGTCTATATACTATCAAAACAAAAAAGCAGTAGCACTTTAAAGAGGAACAAACTAATTTATTAGGTGATGAGCTTTTGTGGGACAGACCCACTTCTTCAGACCATAGCCATACCAGAACAGACTCAATATTTAAGGCACAGAGAACCAAAAATAGTAATCAAGGTTGACAAATCAGAAAAATATTATCAAGGTGAGCAAATCAGAGAGCAGAGGGACAGAAGGTGGGGGGAGTCAAGAACTAGAGAAAGCAAAGTATATAAAAGAGCCCCTACAATGAGCTAGAAAATTCCCATCCTGGTTCAAACCACACGTTAATGTGTCAAATTTAAATATAAAAAAGAGTTCAGCAGCCTCCCTTTCCAAAAGGCTGTGAAAAATTCCTCTTCAGTAAAACAGATTTTCAGGTCATTTCACAGCCGTTTGCAAAGAGAGGCTGCTGAACTCTCTTTTTTATTATCAAATTTAATTCTAGCAACCTGACGGAGCAAAAGAGGCTTAGCCAAGTATTACGTTACTTTTGACCCTTTTATCTTCTAGAAAACCCAAGTCATGGGGCCGCACCCTAAAACATAGGAGAGGGTTTTTTTTTTCTCTCCTTTTTATACACAATGTTACCAATGCCCATGGCCCAGGGCATTTCTTATTGTCAGTTGTGAGCCAGTTTGCCATGGGCACAGGGTTGAATCTCATTCCATGTTCCTAAGCAGTCCTACAGGCTTGAACAAGAAGCAAAATGGAAAGAATTTGCTTTTAGGTAACGCTGGGCTTCTGTGCACTTAAATTGCTCCAGCTCACAGCCGGGCTGCGGTACTGCTTCGGTGAAGATGCTGCCTCTACCAACAGGCTGGATTCTTGTATCGAAGTAAGCATTCCACATCCCCAAGAAGCATCAACTAGGCCGATAGACGAACTGTTCCACTAACTTAAATGTGCCTATGCTGTGGGTTAGGTTAGCTTAACTACATTGCTCAGGGGTGTAGGTTCTCCACTCTCCTGAGTGACACTGTGAAGGCATTTGAATTTTCTAGGTAGTCTAGGTCACTGAAATCTCCTATGGATGAGGACTGTGTCTCCAGTTCCTGTTCGTACAGTGCCTCAAGCAACAGGGCTCTGATTCCTGACTGGAACCTTTAGGTGTTACCTTAGCTGCTAGTAAAAAGAAGAGCAGCATTTTTTATTCTTAGTGATCCCAAAGTGTCTTTAAAAAACTACACCAAGAAATAGCTCCCACAGCACAAAGCTGCCGTAGCCTGTTCAACATGCCAGCACTACCACTTTGCAAGTGAGGAAGACAACCACAGAGGGATCTCTAGGTTAGTCGATGATGTTTCCCAAATTGGAATTTGTTTGGTGCTCCGGATTTAACACCAAGGCTTGCGGTGAAAGTGCCATGGAATTTTCAGCAATCATGAATGGTCAGAGCCCCAGTTTGATATCTCACCCAGAAGGCAGCATCCCAGGACTCACACGGCTTCTGTTGCCCTAATCTCTGAGCACCTCATGCTCTTTGTCATGCAGTAGAACCTCAGTTACAAACACTGAAAATACAAACTGACCAGTTAACCACCCACCTCAATTGGAACTGGATGTACTCAACTGGGCAGCACCAGAAACTCCAGATCCCCCAAAGAGCAAATACAGCAGAGTGTGGTGTTAAAGGTAAGGTACTTAAAAAGAGAGGGAAAGCAGCATTTTCTTTTCACATAGTAGAGTCTCAAGGCTGTATTAAGTCAGCGTTCAGCTGTAAACATTTGAAAGAACAACCAGAACATTTTGTTCAGCCTTACAAAGAATCTCAGTTCCCAAGGCATTCATAAGTCTGAGATTTGACCACACATACCCTCACAAAACCCCTGTGACAGCGGAGAAGCATGAACCCGAAGTACAGATGCCAACTGACACATGGAGAAAATATGTGGTAGAAGAAGGAACTGTACCCAGCTCTTTGAACTTGTACACTATGACCCTAGCCACAGGACCGTGGCCCAGCTCGGTATAAGGCTGGTATACAGACTGGTGAAGGGGTTTTCTGCACTTGAAATGGGCAGTGTAATTTCAGTTTGGGGAGACGTTTTAGCACTAGCTTTGACAAAGCTAGCATGCAAAGAGTAGCCTTCCAGGACAGCAAGAAGACTGCATCCATAGAAAGACTGAGAAGCAGCTTGAAATATAAACAGGATGATAGGCTGAAAACTGAGCTACGTTCAAGTATGGGGGGAGGTCTGCATCAAAAGTCAGACTGAGAAGTAGCTCGAAACATAGGTAGGTATAAAGTGGAGTAACCCAAGGGATGGTTCTGGGGCCATTTTTTCCCCACATCTTTACTGAGGACCTGGACGAAGGGATGGATTGCACCCTCAGCAAATTTGCAGATGACATTAAGCTTGGGGGAGAGATGGATATGTTGGAGGGTAGGGATAGAGTCCAGACAAATGGATTAGGTCCAGGAATAGTGCGGCGTAGCCATGTTGGTCTGTTTCAGCAAAAAGCAGCAAGTAGCCAATTCAGTTATAGTGGATGTGATCAAATGGTGGATGAGAAGGTGAAGATACTAAAAGAGGGAAAATTACTTTTGTAGTGAGCTAGCCAATCAGATCCAGGCTGACAGTGTCAAGTTTGCCTAGGAAGTGCAGCTCTGCAAGGTGCAATCTGTTTTTGAAGTTTATTTTGATGAATTATGGCAGCTTTCAATTCTGTTACCTGGCAACCAGCCACGTTGAAGTTGTCTCCTACTGGTCTGTGACTGTTATGATTCTCAGTTTCTGGTTTGTGTGCATTTATTCTCATGCATAGACAGTTCAGTCTGGCCAATGTACAAAGCTAAGGAGCATTGCTGGCAAGCGATGGCATATATCACATTTGTCGATCAGCAGGTGAATGAGCCCCTGATCGCACTGATGATGTGGTTAGATCCAATGATGTTGTCACTTGAGTATATACGAGCACAGAGTTAGCAATGCAGTTCGTTGCAGACATTGGTTCCTGGGTCAGTGTTTCTGTTCTGGGGTGTGTAGTTGCTGGTGAGTATTTGCTTTAAGTTGGGTGTCTGTCTAAAAGCGAGGACTGACCTGCCTCTCACGGCCTATGAGAGTGAGGGATTACCATCTAGGATGGGTTGTAGATCTTTGATGATGTGCTGGAGAGGCTTTAGCGCAGGCTGTATGTGATGGCCCGTGGCAGTACAGGTTGAAACTCTAATCTTGCACTCTCTCATCAGGAAGCAGCTGTACTCCGGCATGATTTTAGTTAGCTGGACGACCACTTATCATGGGTGCAGCCAAGTTTCCCGTGGTCCCATAAAGTCTCTTTCCAGCCCCTGCCCTGGCTCTCAGTGTTCTGTGCTGTTACCTAGCTGTAATGTACCCCTAAATAATGTCTTCTAAGAGCCCAGTAAGCAATGGAAGTGTTGGCAATGCTACTAGACCATACTGACCTCCAGTTGTCTGGCAAATCTTCTCATTTGGTACTAGTTAGGTCCAGAGAGTGCTGGACTAGAGAGATTCAACCTGTCCTGGTGAAGGTATAGAGGCATGAAAGGCTGGTTGCCCATGTAGGTACGGTTCCTTACCGGACTGTCCTCAAGAAGCTAATCCATCCCACCACGGCAGCTACAGCTCTATTGCTAGAGAGCTCGATCAAAGGTAGCATGTGTATGTCCATCCAAGCTGGAAATAACACCAACATTTCAGACTGTAGACATACTCTCAAAGGGCAGTGAGACACCTTCCCTATCACCCACACTTATAGTCCCCTGGTTTTTCTTTGGAGGAAAGTCCAGTACAGGTGATGTAGCTGCATAGCCACCAACAGTAGGCAAGTTTTCATCATAATGGCATGATACAGGTTCCACAATGTGCCACCAGCATTGCTACAGGGTTAATTTTCTCCCTCTCAGTGTATAGCATGCAAAGATGAACAAAGAAATGTAGGTAGTTTTCAGGCCATTGTCACTCCTGTGTGTGTGCAAATGAGCCTCTTTTACTGTGCCTTTTCTTTGAAGAGACTGAGAACATGAGGTACACTTGTTATTTTGCTTCTGGGGGTTATGTTGGGCTAACAAGAAGCACAATAAAGCCCTGCCAGCAAGAACAACTGGAAATTCCTCACAGATGTCATTCCATTAGGTCTGTCTCTTTCTGTGATATACCACGACCTGATCCAAAGCCTGTTGGAGATAGTAAGCAACATTCTGTCGACTTCAGTGGGCTTTAGATGGGGCACAATTGACTCGGGACAAAGGGAAGCAGAGAAGGGGTGAAGCCAAAAGAATTGTTTGTACAGTCTCCTATGGGGGGAGATGTTTGCCACTGGTGCTAACTACATCAGAAGAAACTTGGGACACTCTGAAGGGTCAAGCCACAACTCTGGGGTATGGTAAGTATGTTCTTACCAGCACTAGGGGCTGGCATGTGACTCTTCTCATTTCCCCTTCCTTGTGTGATTCACTGAAGCTTTCCCAGTTTATACCATCTCATAGACTCATAAAAATGGAACGAATCTCAAGAGGTCATCAAGCCAGTCCCCTGTGCTCATGGCAGGGCCAAGCACCATCTAGACCACCCTGCCATTAAATATCTCCAATGATGGAGATTCCACAACCTCCCTGGGCAATTTATTCCAGGGCTTAACTACCCTGGCAAGTAGGAAGTTCTTCCTAAAGTCCAACTGAAACCTTCCTTGCTGAAATACGAGCCTATTGCTTCTTGTTCTATCATCAGAGGTTCAGAAGAATGTTTCTCCCTCCTCCTTGTAACAGCCATTTAGGTACTTGAAAGCCATGATCATGTCCCCTCTCAGACTTGCCTTTTCCAAACTAAATGGACCCGATTCTTTCAATCTTCCCTCATAAGGCATTTTTGAGACCTCTAATAATTGTTGTTACTCTTCTCTGGACCTTCTCCCTTTTGTGCACACCTTTCCTGGAATGTGGCACTCCCCTTGAGGCCCAATCAGTGTGGAGCAGAGCAGAAGAATTACTTCTTGTGTCTTGCTTACATCACCCCTGTTCATGCTTCCCTGAGGTAAGCGACAGGTCTTTGGCACTATGAGTAAATGGAATGATTTTTGGTGTAAGCAACCATCTCTCACCAAGACTAGTTTGTATGGGTGGCAAGATAGATCAGATGCCCAAGGCAGCTGTCCATGATTCCTTGGTCAGGCTGCTACAGTGCCTGAGTAGTTCAACAGTGTTATCCGATTAGTGATATCTGAGTATAGAACTCACAAGGAGTTTGGAGTTCAGACCATGCTTCTCGACTGTCTGTCCTGAGTCTCCTGATAGCTTGAAAGTACCCACTGACTTCAATGGAACCATGCTGATTTACACCAGTTGAGGAGCTGGCCTCTTTAACTATGATGAAGCTATGTGGCTTTAACCAGCTGGGTATCTGTCACCATTCCTATTTTTCTCACCCATTGAAAAAAAATAAAATACCCAAGTGAGCAGATTTTTGCATGGTAGCTCTTCAGTACCAATCTGCAACCCCTCTGAGCTGTGAGGTCTTTGCCATGAGCACTTCCTCTCAGCTGAGGATCTGGGCAAGATTTTAAGTGCAACATGCTATTAAGCCAAGACAGAACAGGGCTGAACGAGTACAGGTTGAACCTCTCTAATCCAGCACTCTTGTCAGGCCGCTTCCGTAATCCAGCATGATTTTGGTTAGCTGTATGACCACTTATCATGGGTGTGTCCAACTTTCCCAGGGTCTCATAAAGTTTGTTTATAGCCATCAGTCCTGGCTCTCAGTGTTCTGTGCTGTTATTTAGCTCTAATTTACCCCTAAATGTCTCCTAAGAGCCCAGGAAGCAGGGAAAGTGTTGGTAATGCTGCTGGACAATATTGACCTCCCATGGTCCAGCAAATTCTCTCATTCGGCACCAGGTCCCAAGGGTGCCGGATTAGAGATGTTCAACCTGTATTCAGGGACCCTGGTGTCATCGACTGGAGTTCATTCCTCTGGGCCATGTTGCTTGTAGGGGCTTCAAGTTCATAATTCTGGAAACAGGCATGGTGGGGAGGGAATGTGTGAAGGAGCATTCATCCAGCTGTAATTATCACGGTGTTCAATGATCACTCAGTGCTTAAAAGGATTGCAAGAGTTCTGTGTCTGTCTTCCATTGGCTGTTCCTCGTAACTGGAGGATCACGGGCCCCCACCCAGTCTCTGTGTGATGCTCAGCACCCAGGATGATGGCTTCCCAACCAAGCTGAAATTCAATAATATTTAAAACAACATGTTGGATAGACCATGTACCATGACCCATCCTTGTGAGCTGGTCGCACAGCTCAGTGTGCTGGCTGTACTCTGTTAGTCTCTAAGGTGCTGAGCATTGTCACTTGGCACCCCAGAGATCCAGCATGACTGCCGCCAGGAGGCAGCAGTCTGCTTGTTCTGGTGGTGACATGCCATGGCACTCTGGTGTCTCAACCTGATGCAGCCTGTCTGGGACCCTCTTGGGGAATGTGTCAGACTCAGACCCCCGGTCTTTCTCTCTTGTAGGATTAAATGTAGGCATTCCCCATTCCTCCATACTATGGTCCATCTCAGGTGACCACGGCACAGCTCCCTCTTCAGACATTCCAGCTGTACACAACCACTGTAGAAATGTACCACATCCTTTTCATGAAACTGCAGCTACTCCAAAGTATCCATATCTTACTGATATCTTTTTTTTCTCTTTCATTGAGTCACCACCGTCTCTTTTCACATCTGCAAGCCCCCTGTGGCTTAACATCAGTTTCCAACAGTGCAGGCATTCCTCTTTGCAGCTCTCTGTGGAGCCTAATGCATCAGCTGGGGTCTTTCAGCTGCCCTTAAAAAACAGAGCTGATCACCCTCATTTTGCTGATGGGTAAACTGGAGCAGAGGCTGGTTAGGAACCACCCACCGTGTCACATGGAGCAGATGATTCAGGAAGAGAACATATAATGTACTAAATGATGGCTCCATTCTTGTCTTCATCTCTATTCCAATTATCCTTGACCTGTTTCAGCACAAAGCATCCCATGCTGGCTTTATATCCTCCTCACAGCAGCATCTGCTCAGATTAGCTCTGCCATCGACTGTTAACAGGCACATTGTCTGAAAAGAGGCTTTCACTTAATTAGCAGCTGCGGTCTGAAGCGCTTAAAGCAAAATATGAACACTGGCAAGAGTCAAGCAGCCATATCCTTCCCACGGCTCCATCAAGAGCAATCCTTACCCTGTTAACGCTTGATAAGTAAATGGACTGAGGTGCCCTATCCAGCACACACTGCAATTTATGAAGAGGATAGTTCAAAGGCAGCAGTAGAGAAGAAAAGCCTGTTTTATGCTTTGCTACAAATGGGCCTGGTTCAGTACTTCATACTCAGGCAAAACTAGATGTTAATTGCAGTGTAAGTGTCTTAGCTCAGGGGTGCACAAAGGCGGGCATGAGATCTGATAAGCACGATTGGCAGCTGGGTCTCAGGCTCATCCACCTCATTAAAAACGTTGACATATGTTACTGTTTTTATGATTGTGTATTAACAGTGCTTTTTTTTGTGTTGGCACTTGCGGGTACTAAGTACCAGCACCTTGGCAGCCTCAGCCACAGAATTGGCTGGGGGTGGGGGACGAGAAGCCAGCTGAATACAAACTCTTCTATTTTTACAAAGAAAGACTCTGTGTATTCACATTTACATTCCGACTAATAAAATGTTTACATTCTACAGACTAATTTTCTTACACCCGCTGAACGGTGGGGGTGTTTTTTATATGAACATAATCGACACTTCCATCAGTTTGGATTACATAAGATGGGTTGGGGGAGGCTCTACACATTTCAGAGGTGAAAAGTGGGACCCAATGTAAAAAGTTTGCTCACCTCTGTTTTAGCTTATCTGTCAATCTAGGTACTTATGTACACCTCATCTCCACAGCACCCGAGCACACTGCCGTCAGGAATGCACCTCGTCTGCGAAGAGAACTGTCAGTAATTAGTCCAGTCCTGCAAATGGAGGAAGCAACTTGCTCAAGCTATCAGTGCATGTCTGTTACAAAGCTGGGAATTGTGGCCCTTCTTAATCCCACTGCCCGATCTTCATTACATGTTTCTTGTGACTAGTAAGGAGCACAGTATCTTGTCTTGTCTGGTTGCTGGCAGAGTGATTCTGGCCTGGTTCATGTGGGTTGTTTCTCACTGTTGATCTCCAAGATACTTCTACAGACAACATACTGAGGTTGAAAGCATTATGGTCCCTGGCATTTGCATGAAAGAGAAGAGGCCCAAGAAGCTGTTGGTGCCTATGTTTGATCCTCAGGGGAACACACCTCTTGCATCCCACGTGAAATCTGTGCCAAGGGGATTGGAGAAGCACAGGAAGGGAGAAACACCCATCCTTGTGTAGCGTTGACAGAGCCGGGTTGCTGGCCCCAGAATAGAACCTGGGAGCATAGGGTCTGAAGCCGTGTACTCTACCATGTGAGCTGAATCACAGAACAATATAGCTGGAAGAGACCTAAAAAAGCCATTGAGTCCAGCCCCCTGCTCTAAGCAGGACCAAACCCATCAGATCAGCCCCGCCAGGGCTCTGTCGAGCCAAGACTTAAACACCTCCAGGGATGGAGACTCCACTACTCCCCTGGGTAGACCATTCCAAAGCTTCACCACCCTCCCAGTGAAAAAGCTTTTCCTAAAGTTCAACCTGGACCTTTCCAACCACAACTTGAGACCATTGTTCCGTGTTCTGCCATCCGTGACCACTGTGAACAGCCTCTCTCCAGCCTCTTTGCAGCCTCCCTTCAGTAAGTTGAAGGCTGTTATCAAGTCCCCCCTCAGTCTTCTCTTCTGCAGACTAAACAGTCCCAATTCCCTCCTGGGAACCTTTCTTCATAGTTCATATGCTCCAGCCCCCTAATTATTTTGGTCACCCTCCGCTGGACCCTCTCCAGTGTACCCACATCCTTCCTATAAGGCTGTAGAGCAGACACTTCGCCCACCCCAGATGAGGTCTCAGTACCTCTGGGTACCACACTTGTGCACCAGCTTTCCCTGTAAGCTGAGAGCATGGATGGCCACCCAGAAGATATTCAGGTGCCACCCACTAGATTAGGAGTGGGCACATGTGTTTCGAGTGTGCCTTGGTGCACATAACAAAATTTAATCCACTCATGGATGGAAAAATTAGGGGGAATGCTGCTGTGCACCACTTCCAGCATCCCTTGGTGTCCCCCAAGGTCTTTGTTCACACCGTACCCATTGTAAATATAGCTTACACCTGAATGTCAGGATGAATTTCCTGGCAAGTGGAAGTGCACAAGACACAAATAGTCAGTGTGGTGCCCTCTTCCTTCTGGTGGTGCCTGGGCTACTTACAGAGGATGATAAATCCATTGTGCCTTGGCTTGCAGAGCTGGGCCTTTCAGCTCAGGGACTGGACACGAGATGCTTTAAGACTCTGAGATCCCAGCCAGGTTTGAATTCTTCTCCCAAAATCACACTCAAGGGCATGGCCCAACACAGGCATGCAGCTCAATACCCCAGTGTGCCCTCACCACCCTGCAAGAATTAAGTCAACCTTAATGCTTAAATTGCCGTCTACTTCAGCTGAAATAGTTCCTTAGCTTGACTAAGCCCTGTAATATGCCTCCTGTGGAGCATCCAGCCTGCTCTGATGTTGTTCTCTTTGCTCTGCACCATTCTGTTTTTGTCTGTGGAAGCAGCAGCCGGTTTGTGCAGCAGGGCTGATGCAAGATATTAATGCAGCATGCTACAGAGGAGAAACACGGTGTCCTCTCTCCTCAGGATTTAACTTTGGTTCTTTAATTGTTTTGTAATTTTCTGTTCTCTCCGAATAAAAATTGTTCAGGCTGGGAACACATGGCTACTCTGAGTGACTACGTAATAACCCATCTCCTGGTAACAGTTACAAAACTTGAGGGAAAAACTAGATGATGGAGCACTTTAAGGACTAACAAAATAATTGATTAAGTTCTGAGCTTTCGTAGGACAGACCCACTTCTTCAGATCTATAGTCTTACCAGAACAGACTCAATATATAAAGCACAGCAAGAAGTCCTGTGGCACCTTGTAGACTAGCATATTTGGGAGCATAAGCTTTCGTGGGCAAAGACCTGAGTCATCAGATGCATGAGTGGGAGGGTGGTTTCAGAGAGGTATTTAAAGTGTGGGGTCCCAGTAAAAGGGAGGGCCAGAGCTGACAAGGTCTATTCAGTCAGGGTGGAAAAGGCCCATTCTCAGTAGCATGTATGACAAGAGGAAAAAACAAGTCAGATAAGACGGGGGATATGGTCCATTGTCAGTCTAATGTGGATATATTAACATCTAGGGCAGAGAAGCTCCTTTTGTAAGGTGCAAGCCACTCCCAGTCTCTGTTTAATCCTTGGTTAATGGAGTCAAATTTGCAAATAAATTGCAGCTCAGAGATTTCTCTCTCCATTTTACTTTTGAACTTTCCTTGTTTTAGGACTACCTTTAAATCTGTTACTGAGTGTCCAGGGAGATTCAAGTGCTCTCCCACAGGCTTCTGTACATTACTGTTCCTGATGTCTGATTTATGTCCATTTATTCTTTTACGTACAGACTGTCCAGTCTGGCCAATGTAAATCGCAGTGGGGCATTGCTGGAACATGATGCCATATATTATATTAGTAGATGTGCAGGTAAAGGAGCCCCTGATGGTATGATTGATGTTAGGTCCTGGGATGATATCACTAATGCAGGTATGTGAACAAATGATGAAGTGGGTCTTTGCCCATGACAGCTTATGCTCCAAAATGTCTTTTAGTCTACAAGGTGCAACAGGACTTCTTCTTGTTCTTGAAGATACAGACTAAAACGGCTGCCTCTCTGATATTTATGCAGAACAGTTTGTGTTCTGGAGAAAAGAGACTTTAACAACCATCTACAGAGAGAATGTTCAGGACTAACTTTCATACTCAAATTGGACACATTAGCACATGGTTTGAACAGGGACAACAATTACCTGACCCATGATAAGGACTCTTTTATGTGCTATGGGCTACGTCTACACTAGCACACTACGTCGAAGTAGCCTATTTTGAAGTAAGAACATCGAAATAGGCTACTTCGACACGTATCGTCTACACATCCTCCAGGGCTGGTGCCTTTGACGTTCAATGTCAAAGTAGCGACAGAGAACATCGAAAGGAGCCGCCCCAGAAGGAAATGCGGAGCATCCACACGCATAAGTGCTCCCTGTCGAAATAAGGGGCCAGCAAAGCCCCAAGCCGTTCCCTTAAAGGACCCCTCCCAGACACACTCGGCCTGCACAGCACGAGATCCACAGAGCTAACAACCGGTTGCAGACCCTGTGCATGCAGCATGGACCCCCAGTTGCAGCAGCAGCAGAAGCAGAAACAGCCAGAAGCCCTGGGCCAAGGGCTGCTGCACGCGGTGACCATAGAGCACCGCAGGGGCTGGGCAGAGCATCTCTCAACCCCTCAGCCAATGTCCGCCATGGAGGACCCTGCTATTTTGAAGTAGCGGGATGCCGGTCATCTACACACACCCTGCTTCGACGTTGAACGTCGAAGTAGGGCACTATTCCCATCTTCGGATGGGAATAGCGATTTCGACGTCTCACCGCCTAACTTCGATTTCAACATCGAAATAGCATATGGTGCGTGTAGACACGACGCATGCTATTACGATGTTGTGCTGGCTACTTTGAAGTAGCCGGCTAGTGTAGACACACCCATGATGTTTGATCTAACACTTACTTCCGCCTCGTCCCCTCCCACCTGCTCTTCTATCTGATTTGCCAACAATGACAACATTTTTTCTGACTTGCCAACCTTGATAACAATTTTGGACCTCTGTGCTTTATATATTGAGTCTGTTCTGGTAAGCCTATAGATTTGAAGAAGTGGGTCTGTCCCATGAAAGCTTATCACCTAATAAATGATTTGTCAGTCTTTTAAGTACTACACGACTGCTTTTTTGTTTTGATAGAATACAGACTAACATGGCTCCCTCTCTGTTACTAGATGATGGAGGAATGACACTGAAATTTAGGAAGCCCTACATGCGATTATGGTGAGAGTCCAGCTGGTTCTATGGTGATTTAGGATCCCGTTATGATGTTTCTCTGAAAATCATCACAATCACTTGGGTGGACTGAACAACAAGGAGTCCTGTGGAACCTTATAGACTAACAGAAATGTATGAGTATAAGCTTTCGTGGGCAAAGACCCGCTTCGTCAGATGCAGGTGAAGTGGGTCTTTGCCCACGAAAGCTTACGCTCATACACTTCTGTTAGTCTATAAGGTGCCCCAGGGCCCCTTGTTGCTTTTGCAGATCCAGACTAACACGGCTCCCCCTCTGATACTTGGGTGGATTGGAAATATTGGACTGGATGCATTTTTTCCATGAGCTCCAGCATTTTTGCTTCTGACTAGGCCAAAATCTGAGAGGTGGCTATGGCGCAAATGAAGAGGATAAATAATGCAACTTTGGGGTAAAGATATGGTGATAGGTCTTATTTTATCTGAAGCGGTTTGCCCATATGCAGATAATTTAAAGACTAACTTTTGGTAAGACTCAGACAAGAGAGCCCTGAAGCATACACAAAATTGCAGATGTTCAGAAAGATGGACAGAGACATTTAAAACCAGCACAGGCAAAGCAGTAGAACATATACCATAAGACAAAACTCTCCTTTGTCCATGGGCAATGGATTTCATGTCTTTCATGCAGGAGGTCTTGTCTATCACTAAAATCTATGACTTGATGCTATTTTTGGCAGCCCTCTCAGAGGCTGATAAAGACTGGCTCTAAATGGAGATGGAAGTTTTGTTTACTGAAATGCAACTGCTTCTCATTTCACACAGCCAGCTGTCATGGAGTCTGATGGAACAGTAAACACCCGTTGACATTCATATACCAGTTTCTCATGTTGTAGTCTCAAACACAAACACAGAGCTGGATGCCCCCATTTCCATCCAGAGAATTGGTTCCTTAGCCAACTGAATCCATCATAAACTTGGAACACAATCACTGGAATCCCCAATCAGAGTGTGGGCTTCTTTAACATTGTGCAATAACTTTGGCATTGATAAACTAATGCCCTTATTTTTTTTTCAAATTCCTGTGTTATTTTTCTTGTCAGATTAGAAACATGGCTCATACTTTCCTAATTCCTAAAGATGACTATATTTAATGCCCATGTGTCTCGAAGCTAGCTGTGGTAGGTGGAGACTTATAGTCAACCAATCAGGTAGCCAGACCTTTCCTCCAGGATATTGACCATCTGATATGAACAGGTCTTCTACTTCCTTTGCTCACATCCTCCTGCTGGCTGCATCACTTGCTAGAGGGAAATTGCAAGCCATTGACTTTCCCTTGGTGAGCTTGTTGCCAACTGCCTGCTCTGCAGGTCTCCTGAGCATGGACAAGTACACATGGCAATAGCACTTCAGGAATGACAGGCTTTTTTATAGGGGAAAGTGAAGATGGGAAATTTTGAGACAGGTGCATTATTATAAGTTAGCGAAGAACCTCAAAAGAACAGGAGGACCAGTTTGGTTGTGGAATCCCCATCACTGGCGATATTTAAGAGCAGGTTAGACAGACACCTATCAGGGATGGTCTAGATGGTACTTGGTCCTGCTGTGAGGGCAAGGGAACTGGACTCAATGACCTTTCAAGGACCCTCCCAGTTCTAGTGTTCTGTGATTCTATTACTCCATACAAAGCATGCACGAATCAAGGTATTTATCCAGGAGTACATAGCCAAGAGGACAGAAAGTCGAGGTGATGATAGCGGGCTCTGTCAGTCTGGTTTTCTTTGTCCTTCTCAAGAGTACCCAATCTTAGGGCATTTTTGTGTCTGAGCAACTGTTTGAAACGAAACATTTATTGAATTATGTACAATGTGGGGAACCTCACTAGAAGCTGTGTTCACAGACTTGCATATAAGGGCTGGTTCTCATTTTCTGGCTGACTCTTCTCTAATTGTTCAAATATGAATTCACAGTGGGCTACTCAAGCTATGGAAATGGACTCAATCCAACAGATTTTGACAGCTCCAAAATCTTTCTGCTTCTGAAGAAAGCAGATCAATGAACAATGTGACAGATGAATACGTACTGAGCTAGCTAGGTAGATAGAAATGGTGATAGACAGACATGATCCAGCCTTGGCCCTGAACGTCTTAGAGAACAACCAAACATGTAACTACATAAAAGGCAAAGGGATCTCTTCTGTTCTCCATCATCAGAATTCAACTTCCTCTGGGATGGATCACTGGCAACCATTATAAATGGCACCAGAAATCAGGGCCATCCCAAGGAGGACAGCAACACCTGCAGAAATCTATCTCCCTACCCCCAACCAGTACCCCAGGTACTGGGACTAAAGCAACACCTCACCTCACATTAAAGGCCTCACCCCGTCCACGTTCCTCCTCACCTGCGAACAACAGGGCACAGGCATTACTTGGCGCCGAGTGCCAGGTAGGGAGGAGGGGTTCCCTGGCACTCACCACCTGGGCCATGGGAGTGGTAACTTGCTCTGCCCTGCTGTGCCACACCACCCTCCTGGCCCTCTGAGCCAGGGGAAATAGCACAGTGGTTAAAGCATTATATGTATATATAATAGAACCAGAAGGGACCTCAAGATTGAAGTCCAGTTCCTTGTACTCAGAGCAGGAACTATCACCATCCCCCCAAAACTTTTTTTTTCCTAATCTTACTTAGCCCAACCCTTGAAAGTTCCCCTCCCCATTGAGCTCACAACCCCATGTTTACAAGGTCAATGCCATAACCACTGAGCTCTCCCTCCTGCAAGGCGTTGACCTTGCAAACCCAGGGTTGTGAGGCCAGTCCTTGAGGGGGCCATTCAAGGGTCTGGGGAAGGTTAGATTTAAAAAAAAAATCTGTCGGGGATGGTGGTAGGTCCTTCTGTGAGTGCAGGGGGCTGGTCTTGATGACCTCTTGAGTCCCCTTCCAGTGCTATCAGGTACGTGTCTTCTTGCTCCACTCCTGACGCCTGCATGGTGAGCGCAGAGAGGAGGGAAGGTGACCCCTGCTGCATCCACCGACCACCCCTTGGTCCCAGATAACCCCGGTCCCTCCCATCCACAGGATGGTTGGAGTGGTCGCTGTGGGGCTTTTAAAAGCACAGGGCCCAGGGTGGCTACCCCAGTTCCTCCTATGGACGGGATGGCTCTGCCAGAAGTTATTGTGAAACCACACAGTAGGTAATTAAAGAATTTCGTAAGCACTATGGGAATTTGAACAGGTAATCTCTCTATCCATGTAGGGAATGGGGTCAGGATAAGAGCTAAGACATTCGTACCTTTGGAAAACAAGCCATGAGATCTGTACTGACCTGGATCAGGACCCCAGTGTGATTTCCCATCTCAAATGTAGCACAGTCTGCCTCCAAATGCCATTGAGTACCTTGCCCCAGGACATTAGCTCTGCAGTGGCTCAAAGGAAATGCATGCTACTTGGTGCAATCACCACCAGCCTTTCGAGCAGGGCTGGCTTTGGAGCCCTTCCAACCAAGTCCAAATGCCATTTGGCTTGTGAAATAAAACCAGAGCTGCAGAAGAACTTCAGGAACCCTATCTCTATCTATTGCCGGCCTCCCACACGGATTCACGGCTATGAATGGTATTCACGGGATAATAAAACCTGACCTCACTTAAAAATATAGCTGTGGCCACAAATGACGCAGAGACCGAGGGAGTCTCTGTGATCCCAGCAGGCCCGTAAGATTTTGTTATGATTCTGTTCCATCACATGATTCGTAGACCACAGGGCTAGAAGAGATTGTGTACGTTGATGTTATGCCTAGAGCAGGCTAGAGAATCTCGGTTACTGATTCTCGCATTGAGTCCAATGTCTTCTGGGAAAGAGAGGAAAGTCCTTTTCCCTCAGCATCCTGGCCCCATTGCTACATGGACAGTTTGGGGGTTAGGCCCATGATTCCAAACCCACCTGTGATGGGGTGGCTTTTGCCAAATGTAATGCTATACCCTGTGGGGAAACATTGCCCTATTGGTGTCCACTGTTGCCCATCTTCCAGGCTGTGGGTCATGTTCTGCCCTCACAGAAATGCAAACAACTCCCATGAAGTCACCCTGTGGCTCAACCTGAGATGTTTGGTGTAGCTGCAGCTTCCATCTACCGAGAATCTGAGGGAGCCTCCACCCAAAGTGGGAAGTAGCTGCTGACATAGGTACTGGAACTAGAAAAGTGGGGTGTGTACAATGTTCCTTGAAAGCTGAGTACTTGGGCAGCTGCCCAGGAGAGAGGCAGGTGCCACCCAGCTGATTAGCAGAGCACCCATAGCTGCCCACACCTGTGCCTGTTGGTGGTGCCCATCCATACATGCCTTGGTGCACATAAAAAAATTGTTCTGCCCCTGGAGAGAAAAACTTAGAAGGAACAGTGGTGTGTATGCTGCAGCCCCTTCTGTCTTCAAGGGGTTTCCTTTATTTACAAGATTTATAGTTTGGTTCAATGGTTTTCAGCCCTCCTCCCCCTACAAAAATTGTTCCAGCATCCCTGGCTTCCAGGGAAGCTGTCCACCATGACTGACATGCATCTGATATGGAGCCAAAAAGAAGGCAAAATGATATACCAAGGAATAGATGTATCCAGCGTATCACTTCAGATCCATCTTCTGTAGAGCTGAAACACAAAGATTGGTTAAGCAAGGCATCAGGAGGCTGGAAGCATTTCTTATGGGTTGCCTGCAACAGCTTTGGGCACAAGAGGGTTTGATTTTATCAGTACTAGAGATGTACTGTGGAGAGGTGGCCTCAAAAGGATTGAAGACATCATTGGTTACTGCTGCTGTACTATTTGGTCACATAGCCCGACTCAGAAATAAAGTCCCTGCACATCAAGCCCTGCAGGCTTCACCTGAGGTCAGGAGGGGACGCTGCTTGGCCATGGACTGGTGGTGGCCAGACAGTTGTCCATGATTAACCTGGATGCATCAGGGTAGTAATAACCTGATGGAGCTGTTAGAGGCCTGTGATAAGGCTGTGCCACGTGGATGTTGCTATCGATTCTGGCTGTCTAAACACCGTTATTTCTGTAGCCTGTGAAGAAGCAGTGTCGTCAAGAGGAGCTTTTCAATTCGCACTGCTGTGTTTGGAAGAGCATGTGCCTAAGTGATTTAATAAGGAGAAGCAGGCCTGCCTTGCTGCCCCTCCATGATTCCTTCTGGGGGCAGCACTCCAACCGCACAGGGCAGTGAATATGGGAGTGGGATGGGCAGCCAGATTGTCTCCTCCTCGGGGCATTACCAACAGCTGCACCCCCATCCCCACACACCCTTTGGAGGCTGAGGCTGGGAGGAGAGGCCAGGTTGTGTATGAGGAATAAAACTGAAGAGCCAAGTGACTATTGGGATATGGGTTTGTGACAGAGTGTCTACCCCACACTAGCCCTATAAAGGTTAAACCCAGCCCTGGGTTCAGGTTGAGGCCACAAAGCCAGCCCTGCAGAGCCAGCAGCTGGGGCAATGAGCTGCCAATTAGAGCCCAGTTGGGGCTGTATAAATAGGGGCTCAGGGACAGGAGGAGAGGAGACTTTTGCTCTAGGGCTCTGGAGCAGGAGGGACCTGGTTGCCTGGGAAGCCACAGGGGCGTCCTGAGACAGAGCAGGGTGGAGGAAAGGCAGTCAGAGCTGGGAAGATCTGGCCTGATCCCACCGCCAGGCTGCAGGGCCTGAGACAAGGCCTGAGGGTAGTAGGGCTGCATGTCCACAGCCCCTTGCTAATGATGTGTAACCATTTCAGGCTGCCATTTGCCCGAGGTAAGTGGCTAGATGATGACTGGCAGTGGGTCACTGAGGTAAGGTGTCAAGTATCAGAAGGGTAGCTGTGTTAGTTTGGATCTGCAAAAGCAACGAGGGGTCCTGTGGCACCTTATAGACTAACAGAAATGTATGAGCATAAAGCTTTCGTGGGCAAAGACCCACTTCGTCAGATGCAGTTAGGTAAGGTGGGTGCAGGGGTTTGGGGCTTCCCGGGAGGAGAGGACCCTGGCGTGTGGGGCACTGCCACAGGGCATCACCCAGAGGGAAGGGCCCTGTGCGCTGGGAGGGACACAAGTCCTGCGGCAACAGGGAAGACAGGTAACAGAGGGACGATACCAGTCAACAGGGGGCGCTCCAAGGCTGGGATGAGCTAATTTCTGAGTGGCCAGCAGGAGGCGCTCTGGCAATAAGTTTGCGCTGTTATGGGGCGCGCTGTTCCAGAGGATGGTCTGACAGTCCATGCAAACTAGAGGTGCCATGAAGCTGGAGACCAGCCTCTTCTGCCCTCATATTTTACCCTGCTGCTAGTGATTGCCGGGGACATTTCCAAAGGCTTTCCAAAGGTCTTTCTCTCCTTCTCCTTTGGGCCCAACTCTGATACCCTTCCCCAGGCTGAGCAGGAGACAGCTTTTCGAGCATCTCTTATTCTTCATCTCACAGGAGCAATAAACTCCCTTGATTGAGACCAGGCTCTCGTCATGCCAGGCTCTTTACCGCCATCGCAGTATGTACGTTCTCTGCCCCAAAGCAAAGTAGACCAGATGGACAAAGGGTTGGGAGGGACGTGGAGGGTAGGTCTACACAGGAAAAAAAGCCTCCACGCAGCAGGGCATGACAACCAATTCAGGATCACAGGGTTTGTGCTATGGTTCTACGACTACCCATGCAGATATCTGGGCTCAGGTTAGAGCCCAGGTGGTGGGACCTACAGAGCGGAGAGGGCTCTTTTTTGAGGTTTGACCTGGGCTCTGTAACCCGCTGCTGGGGATCTTCTTTTCTGTGTGGACATCTCCAGAGGCAAGGGAGAACCGTCGCAGAGCTGAGTTAGAACTCAGACTTTCTGAGTCTTAAGTCAGTGGCTTAGCTATTGAAGCACTCTACTGTCACACCACTAGTGGGGTAAGGAGCTAGCAGATATAATGCTGGTGGAATCCAGTCCTTTCTGAACCACGCATTGTTTTGTTTGTTTGGGGAATCATCAGGAAATCACACCCACATGAGAACAGTGAAACCAGCCCTGAGAATTTGGTGCATTGTTTTTGAGAAAAATAAGTGAAAAATAAGCTTCTTCTCGTTAGCATTTCATATTGTGCGAAACTTGCCTCCCAGGGGCATGAGCAGCGTTCATCACCAAAATGAGTCGGTTCGCTGGGTCATTACCTTCCCTGGCTCGGCTGGAGAGTGTGACATGAACTCAGATCTAAAAGCTTCCAAGATGGAGATGAAGAATAAAAGGTCCATCCACACACACGCACACATATATGTGTCAGGGTGGTTAAACGCTGGAATAAATTGCCAAGGGAGGTTGTGGAATCTCCATCACTGGAGATATTTAAGAGCAGGTTAGATAGACATCTATCAGGGATGGTCTAGACAGTACTTGGCCCAGCTGTGAGGGCAGGGAACTGGACTTGATGACCTCTCCAGGTCCCTTCCAGTTTGAGTGTTATGATATGCACATAGTCTTACATTTCCACTTCAAATACTCTATCCAACTAACTAACTAAAATCAACCAAAAATCAAACAACATCCAATATGTGGGGGCTAAGAAAACCACAGTGATTTGATTTAATTGGCACTGACAGCAAAGATAAACACAGTTAGTTTGATGTTTGTTTTCTTGGATCTGTTTCTACGGTACTAAGTCAAATTGCCATTAGCTACCAGTTGGCTGCTTCAGTTATTTCCAGTGGTTGGAGTTTATTAGTGGCTCTGCTGTAACATTAAAGCAAAAGAAGTCTACCCCAGGCCTTCCTTTAGGGGATGAAAGAGAGAAGATGTTTAATTAGGTGCACTCAGTCGTCTTTAAGAGAATGCCCTGCATAAAGAGGTCATGGGATATGCTGTTAGTTAGACTAGAGAAGGGGCTCAGAAATTTCCCTGCTAAAAGACAACCACCTCCGCAAGAGGCATGCAGCTCTTACTGGCGATGCTTTGGGACTGATGTGGACGTGAAGACATGTTCTAACTCTTTTCAAAGAGTTTAGCCTCCACAGGATATCCCACAATGCCTAGGTGGTCACTCTAGCCAACATGTCTGCTGCTTTAGTGCCAATTAAATAGCTGTCCACCTTTCCCCTTTTCAGGCCCTGGGATCTTTGAAATTCCCCTTCTATTTTCTTGGCAAGTGTTCTCTTTTCATCTGCCCAAGTGACAATGTCTGCCCCACGGCAAATGATCCCCTGCTTGCAGCCATGCGGAGATGCTGTTTGGGCAGAGGAGGCTATGAAGGGACCCATGATGTCCTGTGATCAGCCCCCCTTTCCATGAGAGCTGCACTGTGGAAAAGTGGCCCTCAGGGTGCTGCTGTTATCCAGGATGATAAGTATCAGAGGGGTAGCCGTGTTAGTCTGTGTAATCAAAAGCAACAAGAAGCCCTGTGGCACCTTATAGACTAACAGATAATTTGGAGCATAAGCTTTCATGGGCAAAGGCCCGCTTCATCAGAAGCATGAGTCATGCATGAGTCACTCATGCATCAAATGAAGCGGGTCTTCGCCCACAAAAGCTTATGCTCCAAAATGTCTGTTAGTCTATAAGGTGCCACAGGACTTCTTGGTGTTTATCCAGAATGGATGTCCTGCAAATCTAAACCCTCTCTGACACCTGTGACACTAAGGGTGCATCTAAACTTGCATTCCTCTTTCGAAAGAGGCATGCAAGTGAGGTAATTCGAAAATGCAATTGAGGTAACATTTGCATATTTAACACCTCATTTGCATATTCTAATTTTGAAAGAGCTTCTTTTGAAAGAAGAAAGCCAGTGTAGTCGCTGCTCTCTCAAAAGTAAACCCCACCTTTGAAAGAATTCTTCTTCCCTTTATTTAATGGGATGAAGGATTCTTTCAAAGATGGGGTTTACTTTCGAAACAGCAGTGTCTATAAATTTGAGGTATAAATTTGCATATTCAGGACCGTATTCAGCAGATAGGAATAAGGGGATTTCGAAGTTGGTGGGGTCCTTTCGAAAAGGAGCCCTGTCTGGATGAGCCACGCGGTTGCAAGCTGTGTCACTTTTGAAGCGCCGCGGCTGCCGGCATTCTAATGAGGCGCTGAATATGTATTTCAGCGCTTCATTAGTAAACTTCCAAGTGGCCATTTGCATGGCCATTTCCAAGTTTTGGGCTAGTGGAGATGCAGCCTAAGTGAGTACACAAACCCGCACTTTACTTTTACTGGTTCCCTGTCACTAGTGAAACAAACTGGGCAATCACTCTGCCAGTGTAGTCATAGCCTCAGTACCTGCTACGATTGTCTCAGCGCCGTGTTAGTCTGTAGGTTCACAAATAACAGGCAGTCCTCTAGCACTTTAGAGACTATCAAATTTATTGGGTCATGAGCTTGCGTGGGTAGGACCCATGTCATCAAATTTGGAGAGAAAAAAAAAAGACTGTATTCTGACGGGTTAGTTTTCCCCAGGTATAATCAAAGTTGTAATAACAAGCAGTCCTGTGGCTCCTTTAACCACATCTACACAGCCCCCTCCCTTCTGGAAGGGGCATGGTAATAAGCAAAGGGGAATAGTCAAATAAGGTACAGATTTAACTATCTCATGCTTCATTTGCATAATCCCGTGAGATTTCGCTTCTGGAAGAACCCCTTCCAGAAGCTACAGAGCCGTGTAGATGGGGCCGTTCCGGAAGGGACCTCCCCGCCTTCCGAAAGCCCCTTTATTCCTGAAATGTTTCTATCATCCTGTGATCTTTCCCCCTCTGTCTGCTGTATTTCCAGATGTAGGCAAACAGCTGGAGAGTGGCTGGGGTGACTGCCACTACGCACGGTGACGTGATGGTGGCATTGAAGAGGGAAGTTATAAAATCACCAGTGGAGTCACATCATAGGGCCACTGCCAGAACAAAGGGCAGACAGCTTCCACTCAGACAGACGTCCATAATGATACCAACAGAAGATCTAATTCCCTCTTCGCAACACACTCGGTCTTCATATGAACCTAAACCCACAATAAACCCCAGACCTCTGCTGCTTGAGCTGAAGGAATAATTCTGTTCCTAACAGCATGAAGAGGGCTGTTATCTGCCAAGGATGTGACCCACACTTTAAATGCTTGTTCTGTGTACACATGTCGTGTGGAGGGTGGTGTTGTATTGAGCTGAAAGCACCACTTAAACAGCAGTGAAAAATTCCCTCAATTGAACATGACAGTCATATGCAAAACAATTTCAAAACCGTTTTCCTCAGAGTCAATATAAGCAGAAGAGACACACCATGCGGCTGGACTACATTCATCACTCAGGAGAGGAAAACCACAATGAAGTCCAAAGCTCTTAAGTCCTTTTACACATGGAACAGCCTGGGGGCCAAGACTTCCGTTCATCGTTTCCACAGCCGCTTTTCCACATACCAAACGCCACAGAACCATACTCTCGGCCCAACAATCGCACTTTCCAAAACAAATTTCACACATTCCCCTGCTCTTTTCAAGGGCAGGGTGTTTATTTTTCAGATCATTCAGGGAATCTTCACACACTGGAGGAGAGGTTTCTGGTTTCAGTGGGAAATAGATCACCTTGAAGCAAAAAGGACTTGACTGAAAGGTCCGATGGTTTACTGGGCAATTGAGACTCTGCCCTCAGTCTGAAGCAGTGTAAGTCCTGTTATCACAGCCTCCGCTCTTTCGAAAGAATGGGCCAGGGGTAGTAAAATCCGGTGCTACGAGGATTGCTCTTTTGAACATAGGGCCCCTGGAGTATCTACACGTGCTTTTTTCTGAAAGACCCTTTCAGAAAAAGGCGTTCTTCCTCATTTGGGATAGGAGGAGGGCCTTCAGAAGGAGCACTGTGTTCTTTCAAAAGGGCGCATTTTGGGTGTGGATGCTCTGCTTGTTCCTTCAGAAGAGGGCCTGATTTTCTGACAGGACTTGCTAGTATAGAGGCAGTGTATGTGTGCAGACTACATATTTCGAAATGGCTAAGTGCTATTTCAAAATACATTTTTGTGTGTAGCAGACCTATTTTGAAAATAGCTATTTCAGAATAGCTTTCTGGAATAGCTTATTTTGAAATAGGCCCTTTAGGGACTACCAAATTAATTAGGTCATGAACTTTCATGAGTAAAAGCTTTGGCTACATTTGGCTACATTTACACTACAGAAATCTTTTGAAAGAATAGTAACAGACAGGAAGCCGTGCTAGTCTATACACTATCAAAACAAAAAGCAGTCAAGTAGCACTTTAAAGACTAGCAAAATAGTTTATTAGGTCAGCTTTCGTGGGACAGACCCACTTCTTCAGACCATAGCCAGACCAGAACAGACTCAATATTTAAGGCACAGAGAACCAAAAACAGGAAGCAAGGAGGACAAATCAGAAAAAGATAATCAAGGTGAGCAAATCAGAGAGTGGAGGGGTAGGGGGGAAGGTCAAGAATACCCCCCACCCCTCCATTCTCTGATTTGCTCACCTTGATTATCTTTTTCTGATTTGTCCTCCTTGCTTCCTGTTTTTGGTTCTCTGTGCCTTAAATATTGAGTCTGGTCTGGTCTGGTCTGGCTATGGTCTGAAGAAGTGGGTCTGTCCCACGAAAGCTCACCTAATAAACTATTTTGCTAGTCTTTAAAGTGCTACTTGACTGCTTTTTCTTTTGAAAGATTTTCCAGAAGATCTCATCCAAAAAAGCCTGCTTGCGAAAGAGTGCATCCACACACAAAAGAGTGGATCGAAAATGCAATCAGTTATTTCGATAGAGAGCGTCCACACAGCCCCCGCTCTTACCAAAGAACAGGTCCGGGATCCAGCACCATGAGGACTGCTCTTTGGAAAAAAGGGCCTTGGGCTTTCCTTATGATTCATTTAGAGCAGGCCCACTGATGGGGGCGGGCAAAGGAGGCAGCTTCCCAGGGGGTTGATGATTCAAAGGGGCCTGGGACTCCAGCTGCCACAGCTGCAGAGGCAAAGATGGTGTCTGGAGTGGCAAACCCTTTAAATTGCCACCAGAGTGCTATGTCATACCCTCCGGGAACCTCTTAGGCAGCACTGGGGAAGGGGAGTGCCATGGAGTGGGCCGTGCTAAGGGTTGGATCTGCCCCTTCTGGGAGTGTGTGAGCTGCCCCCCCACCTTTCCCAGGGACCCAGCATGGCAGTCACCCCACCCCCACCCCAGCCTCCTGCTTATAAGGGATTTGATTAACAGAAAATGCTGGGCATCCACTTTCTGAAAATTAGGGCACAGGAAGATGCCTCAGGATGGTCAGACAAGAAGATGGGGACCCGTGGTGCTGAGAGCTACCACAGGCCCTGGGGCAAGATAGGTGGGGGACCCGGCTCTGTGTCCTGGAAGGGGTGGAGCCAAAAGAGAATAGGGCAGGGCCAAAAGAGGAAGGGGCAGGGCCAAGGTCAGCTAGCTCAAGAACTGTCCAGACTGCAGTGCTGGGCCCCCACAAAATCCCTTCCAGCCGCAAGCAGCTGGAGCAACACTACCGTGGCATTTCAAAGGGGCCAAGGACAACTGCCTCCTCCCCTGCACATTGGCAGCAGGCCTGATGGGGACATCTTAAATTGCTAATTGCTTCTGGAAATTTCAACACTGGTGTTGAATGGGGCACTCATACAACCAACCAATCAATCATACAATCACACTTGTACAATCTTTATGCCAAAATGCCTTGCAGATCCTATACCTTACTGTTATTAATAATCATGTTGCTCAGAGCGATGCAAGCCAGCCAAAAACGGCCTCCCATTGTACTGGGTGGTGTACAAACTCGGAGTAGTTGGCATTCCCTGCCTTGGAGAGCTTAGAAATCAATAGGGACTGTAATAATGGTCAACACTGCCAAGCCCCACGCTTCAAAAATCCCAGACCAGGATCCAAAAATCATGAGATCGGCTCAAAACCATGAAATTTAAAAAAAAAAAATAATACAATTTGGATTCTAAGGACATATCTTCTGGTTGCTGAGGGTTTGGGTTGTACTGGGGTCATGTTTTCAAGCTTTTCTTCATAACACACAAGCTGGAAACTTGTTTGCGTAGATGAAAGCTGAGACTTTCATACAATCTATTAATCGCAGAGGGCTATAGGCTTCGAAAAAACACTGCATGTGGCAAGACTTACGATAACTGCAAGAGCTGGCAACACTGAAGATCATTTGTGGACTTTGCTAGGAATTTTCGGAAGCTGGACTCATGATTTTCCCATTCTTGAGGCTAACAAACCTACTTCTGTTACAATGTTCATATCTTGCTTTCTCCATGAACATGTAAACATGGGCATCTGTCATGGCTCCTTCCCCACTCTAGCAAGACAAATGCAGAAGCGGAGACCAGCAAAAGTACCTCCAAATCCTTATCTACCAGGTTTTGGTATAAACGTCCCCCCAGAAATCCTAAAAACCTTAGATTTTGGGGATAAAATTTGCTGCCACCACCCAAGTAATAATAAGGAACCCAGGGAGAGACTACTTGGGAAATCTCAGCCCCAAAAGTAAAAACCAGGACACAAACATTAACCAATATCAGGTTAATAAAAAGAAAAAGAGAGAACTTTTATTATTACAACAATATTCACGTTGCAAGCCCCGTGACTAGGTGGAAGAGTCACAAAGTAAAACACATGGGGAGTCTCCACCATGGGCCTAGAACTTAGTTACAAGGAGAGTAAAAGAACATTTCTAAAAAGTGCCGAGACATCAGATCCCACTTCTCAAACCATAAAACAATAAAGCCGAACGGATTTATCTAAACTTTACCCGACTTACAGAAGATTGGAGGGCCTGTTCTTGGAGGGAGATATTCTGTGTATCTCTCCCTCATGGCTGGAAAGAAGAAGAAAGACCAGAGGTCAGAAAAAGGGAGGAGCCAAAAAATTCAATTCTTACCTCCATTCCTATAGGCCAACCCCACCTGGCTAAGGAGGTTAACCCTTTTGCTCCCAGGCTGCTGGCTAACCCTCATGATCATGACAGAATCACATGTGAAAGAGTTAGACATACCATAGAAAAACCTATATTTTCCATAACTCCACATGTAAAAATAGGATGAACCCTATGTTAAATAGTTCAGAAAGTTTTTATTGATCTGATTCCTTAGCAGATCATTAAAAACTGATAATTAAACACAAGGAACATAGAATCATAGAATCAAAGAGCTGGAAGGGACCTCAGGAGGTCATCTAGTTCAGCCCCCCTGCTTCAAGCAAGATCAACTCCAACTAGACCTTGTCAAGCCAGGACTTAAAAACCTCTAGGGATGGAGAATCCACAGCCTCTCTGGGCCATGCATTCCAGTGCTTCACCACCTCCTGGTGAAGTAGTTTTTTTCTAATATCCAACCCACACCTCTCCTTCTGTAACTTCAGACAATGGTCCTTGTTCTGCTATCTGACACCACTGAGAACAATTTCTCTCCACCTTCTTAGGCCCCATCTTCAGGAAGCTGAAGGCTACTATTAAATCTCCCCTCAGTCCTCTCTTCAGACTAAATAAGCCCAAATCCCTCAGCCTCTACTCATAGGTCATATACTCCAGCCCCTTAATCATTTTCACTGCCTTCCACTGAACCAGCTCCAGCACATCCACATCCTTTTTATACTGGGGTGCCCAAAACTGAACGCAATACTCCAGATGTGGCCTCACCAGTGCAGAATAGAGGGGAACAACAACCTTTCCAGATCTGCTCAAAATTCTCCTAATGCACCCCAATATGCCATTGGTCTTCTTGGCTACAAGGGCACACTGTTTGCTTATATCATCTTGAATGCCTGGACATCTCTTTGCCATAGTGGATTTAATCACTGCATTACATGCCCTCCATAAAGCTTACATTCCACTCCTGTTCAAATCTACGGTGACTGGTGAACTTTGTGAATGTCAGCAGCCTAGCTTCATTTCAGCTTGTCACTACCTCATTGATCTAGCACCAGGCTTGGAACCCCCTGTCAGTTCCGATAAGCCGAAGGAACTTATTGATCACAGTCGAGGTACACTGGCAGGACGGGGTCAGGATGTTTCCGCCAGCACCTCTCATGCTATATTGCTCTGTAGATATTTGTTGGACTACAGAAGGTCAATATTGTCCAGAAGCATAACCAACACTTCCACTGCTTGCTGTGCTCTTAGAAGGCATTTGGGGTAAATTGCAGCTAAATAAGAGCACAGAACAATGACAGCCAGGACTGGAGGCTGTAAACAAACTTTATGGGACTACGGGAAACTTGTCCACACCCAAGAAAAGTGGTCGCACAGCCAACTAAAATCATGCTGGACCATTAATATTGTTGGAAAAGAGAGTGCCAGATTGGAGATGTTCAGCCTGTACCTACAGGCTTTGGCCTCCTTTTCTAGACACTGTACAAATATAACAGGGATGTCCCAAAGCCTTTACAACTGATGTATAAAATGAGAGATGATGAGTGTTTATGAATAACAGACCAGGGGAGCATAAGGTAAGAATGGGATTTCAGAGCTGTTTCTCCAACCCCTGGGATCAGCCCTAAAACTCTGTTCTTCGGTTATTTGCACATCCTTGACCATTTCTTTCCCATGACTGAATTGAAGCACTGATGATTGTCAGCCTGCTCCAGCTGTTTACATTATTTCCAAAAAGGAGCAGGTGTCAGAGACAAAGTACCAAGGTCATAAATGGTGGCTGTTGTGTCTGCAACATTCTTATCTTTCAGCTCTGATGTGTTCTAGTGGGTTTGATCATTGGGATCATTTCTGGTGGCATGTGAGGCCAGATGTTAAGTCATGTAGCATCAGCTGTCACTGAAGATCAATTCCGGTGGGGTATTCCCTCCTAGAAAGAGAAAATTGCATGTCCCCTGAACGGTTCCCACCTCTTAAGTTGTGGGTGCCAGGATATCCCTCCCAAGGGAAGCGTAGACCAGCAGCCAAAAGATGCTGTGACCAAGAAGCATCACACAAACTGCATTTACTTTGCCTTGGTAAAATATTCTGTAATCCTACCTGTGGGAAGGAGGTGAATTTGCCTCTGTGATTGTGGACAGTCCCCAAGTTTGCTTGGTATTGTTCTGCAAACTTGGGATTGACAGCTTCTGACCAGGCAACAGGCTTTTGTTTAAAAAAAGGTCATGCCCTAGGGAAACGAATGATCTATTGACAGAGATTCTCAGGAGTCCAGCTCCCACCCACTCCCATTGTTCTCAAGCTAAACAGGCCAGACAGAACTGCTCTCAGCTGGGGGTTGCTGAATGCAGAGTACTGGCCGTTAGGTTATTATCCTGGCCCATTGGTGTGTTATGCTCTGCTGTCCAGAAAACTTTTGGCCTGTCATTTGAAAGTGCTAGCATCCGGGAAGGCTGATAAAACTCAGCCCTTTGGAAAATCAAGCCAGGCTTTGCTTAAAGAGACAGTGTCAGGTTGCGTTGAACCCAAAGGATGGTCCTGCAGAAAATGGAATATGCAGGATTCTTGTTATTCTAGGACTGCTGAAGACTTTCAGAGTGATGACATGTAAATCACTGACTGTTTCCATGCCTCAGTCTCCCACCCTTTGTCTGCTAAGCATGAGTGTAATGCCAGCAGACCCCAGTCATGTGGAGGTGGAATTGAACCTGGGGAGCGCTGCTACATATAAAACCAGGTGCCTGTTAGATAAGACTGTGGATCAGACATTATTCTCTCTGTAAGTGGTCTCAGTGCCGCTAGTTTGGACAGAACACCTGTCAATGCTGTTCTGCACTCTGACACGCCAAGTGCAGAAGATGGGAACCCACAAGAGACCTTAACAATCCTTTGCCTCTATAGGCTTCTGCTTAAAAGCTTCCCAAGGTCACAGAGTCCCCAGCCTTGTGAGGTTGCTGCCAGCCAAGTGAGAAAAACCCCTTTTAGGACCCAGACAGACACACTTGGGATGTGTTCCTATGGGGTACCCCAAGCTCTTGACCGTACCTTAGGAGAGAGCTTGAAAACAAAGAGAAAAGCTAACTGCAATCTGATAGCTGACCTTTCCATTATAGGCATGCGCACACAGAACCTTCTCTAGGATGCAGAAATCAAATGGTTGCTTTTTTAAGAAAAGGTGATTTATTAAAAACAGCAAAAACCATTTAATTGATAAAGCATAGTTGGTTGCTAGGTGTTACAGAGCAACTAGAAAAAGTTCAATTAAAGCACGGAGAATTACTTCCCTGGGATTCAGTTTAAAAGTTCCAGTATACAGGTGGGCACCTCAGCCAGCCTGAGAAACCCACATCAAACCCAAATAAAAAAATCATCTGATTGCATCTGACTAAACATTTCCTTTCTACGTACTTATCTGTTAAGTCCAGATTGCTTTTGAGGCCTGGATATTTTTGAAATCATCTAACCCAGCTTCAGACTTAATCCATTTCTGTGTCTCTCCTCTGGCCACACAAAAGTCTCTCTCAGCAGGAAGCTGCTTCAATTCAAAAAATCCTCTTTACTCTTCCCATTGGCTCACCTAGCTGCTGGCCAGCACAGGACTCACTTTCTCTGAGTTTAACCCTTTACAGGCACTCATTCATGACAACACCACAGCCAGCAGGTGTGTGAGCTACATAAGCATCCTGTATTCTGGCATTTCCTAACTTCTGAGCCTCCAACTTTGCAGCATTCACATGTATTTTAAATGTAGTTTTTGCATGTCCTTTGGAATAGACAGAACATGCCTGTTTACCAAAACTACCATCCAAACCTCTGCAGGATTCAAATCCCTTCCTTGTCCTCCATGGATCTCATGCTGGGAGATGAGGGATTCAGCTAACACCAGGTTTTGGATAATAAAGCATAGACTCCCCCAGAGGAGGGACTGAGAGGAGGATAATGAGCAACCAGCCAAAAGATTCCACCCAGCTGTTAGCTGAATGGTTCCTGCCCTCTCAGTTATAAGGATTTATCCCCAAAACATGTTATGTGCTGTGCAACAGGGGCGTGGAAAGCAGGCTGTGTCCAATAGTGCCTCTCGGCCATATGTCACCCACTAGGAGAAGAGTCAAGGAAGAACATTGCAACCAACTGCAGTGGGAGGGAAGTTGGAACTTGAGGAGGAAATTCACGCTATTGCTGTCTGATGCAAATTGCCCTCAGATCTTTAAAAGTCAGGAGAGGCCAAAGGCGGGTGGCTGTTTTGCATCTGGCTCAAAAGCCAGCAGGACCCTGGAGCTGCTTCCTATATGTGTTTTCATCTCCAGTGTGTAACTATATGACTCATTCCTTAGCTGGGTGCTTTGGTTGGGAGGTTTCCTCTTCCATGTGGGCTGTGCCCCATGTCCAGGCTAAGGCAGGATGTGTTCTGGAGCTGGCAGAGCATGAGAACTGAGGGATGAGCTAAGGTGTATGGAATGTCAGCCCCACCTGTTGGACTGATCAAGAAGCGGAGATGCCAGAGCCTTACTAGAAGGGTGATTCATCAGTGCTGGAAACAGCAGATGAGTTTCCAGGCTGTGCTGTTTGGGACAGTTGCAGGAGGACAGCTCCTGCAAGGAGGGCAGAAAAGCTCTCTCTTTGAGGCTGGAGTTTGGGCATGTCATTGCCGGCTGGAGATAAAGCTAGAACCAATGTAACTTGCACTGCTGCTGGGGCCAGGTGGGATGTGACAAACAGGGGATGTTGTGATGGCACAATACTTCCCAAAGACTGCACCCACTCTAGCCCTAAGCCCCATGAGCAGAAGACCCTCACAGTTTCAGAGCTGGCTTCGATGGCTCCTCTTAGCTCCTGGTGATATGGCTCCATCACAGTCATTGCTAGATAGCAGGGCAGCCCCTTAAAGCACTCTCTTTGTGGTCCTGCTGATGGGCTGGTGGTCACTCCCAGAGGTAACAATGGGAACACATCACCCACAGGTGGTCCTGTCCATGAGCCGCAGCCTGAGCTGTCCATGATTGGCCTGAACATCAATGGGAATGGGACACATCTTGATCCCCTAAGGGAGCTTTGACTGACCTTAGTCCGTTCTTCCCCCAGCTTGTCCACCTGTACTGGGGGGACATAATGCTGCAGTGACTCTGCAGCCAAGCAAGGCTCCAGTGCTCAGGACATCATGGGCACAAAACAGGCAGAGCCCAGACCTTTCTGTGCAGGCTCTGCTGATGCTCCTATGGAGCTTTGCAAACGCGTATGCAGAACATGGCCCCTCCGTTGTGACTGCCAGGATGGCGCCAGATCGCGCCTGATGGGAAATGGGGACTTCAGCCGGCACCACCAGGAGTTTACTGAGGAGGGCCTGAGTGACTGCTAGGTTGCCCCAGGTTCCAATGGCATTACAAACTGGCTCAGGGGCTCACAAAGCCACTCCAATTTGTCCCGGTCTCCCACTGTTCACTCTGCTCCAGTCAGGAGCCAAAGGGTGGGGGCTGGGCCCCTGTTGTGCTCTCTGCTCCCTTCTGGGCAGCTGATGGCAGCCACTGCCCTGTGTCACATATGCCCCCAGCCAGCCAGTGGTAACCTGAGGAAGCCACATATGCCACTGGCTTTGGCACAGGAATGGGATTCAGGACCCTGAGAGCCTAGTTCCTGGCTCTGCGGATGCCTCTTTGTGTGATCCCAGGCAAGTCACTTTCCTGCCTCAGTTTCCCTGTCTGTAATATGGGGTCAATGAGCTCAACCTTCCCCAGAGCTCTGTGAAAGAGGGAACTGTTATGAGTGCCAGGCCCTCCCAAGCTGAGAGGCATTTCAGCCAGTGACCTACAGGCAAAAGATGCTGGGCTAGATCCCTTGGCGCAGGCTTGTCCGGCGACTAGAGTGCTGTTGTGGCGTTTGGGAGAGCTTGGCCCATTTCACTCCTCTGCTACAGACTCCACAGATGTCCTTGGCAGTGTCCCAAGTTCCCTGTGCCTCGATTCCCCATTTAATAACACCTCCCTACCTATAGTGAGGACCAATCCACTTTAGATTGGCAGGTGGTCAAACACTAGGACGAGGTGAGCTACTAAGAGTCAGGCCCCATCAGCCATTTGCAGTATATACTGACAACAACTAGAGTGTAAACACACACGGCTCCACAGTAGGTTTCCACAAGGTTTCCTCCACAGTAGCTGAGGGTCTTTCCCCCATGTCTAGTTATGTAAACACTGCGCTGTTCACCAGATGCTTTAGTAAATGATGGCACCATTGCCTGTGGGAGAGGCGTAAGCTTCCATTTCAGACATTTCTCTCCATTTTCAGCATAGCAGCATATCCGCAGAAAGCTTCCCCTTGTAACGGGGTGGGTGGACTTCTCCAAAATGAGACAGTCTGTCATGGAGGGAAAAGACAAATTAAAAGAGACAATTGACATAAATTCTTCCACAGGAAATGTATCTCTTATTTCTTTCTTTCTGCCTTTTGCAGATTCACATTCCTGCTGTAATCCATTTTAATTCAGATTTGATTAGCCGGCTATGACAAAGACGGGCTAGAAATTCTATCCAGTCATGACGATTCCAGGAATCTGATGTTTACTGAATTTAAAAAAAAAAATGTGCACCAGCCACTAGGCTGAATGTTTGAGATACAAAACGGTGGGGGGAAAAAATAGCCCATGTAAGGTTGCTTCTGGCTTTGAAATATACAAATTTTCCACCAGGGGAAGCACTAAAATCTGGTGAAGCAGGAGAGATTTAAAAGATGAGGGAGACAGATTCTATTCTTGGTGATAAATAAAGTTTGTCTGTTTGGCAGCTTTTAACAAATCTCCATCCAAAGAACAGGATCATGAGGCTTGTCCTTCATGCAAAGGACTTTGAGATGTAGGGGTGAAATAAGCTAATTAGCGTTATTATCTTGGTGAGACAGCAGAGACACTGCTTAGCTCTTTAGCAAAGCAAAGACGTAGCTAGATCCAGTGGTGCCTGGAAGTCACAATCAGCAGAGTTCGGACTACGTCAAAGACGCCTGTTTGTACATAAGAACATAAGAACATAAGAATGGCCATACTGGGTCAGACCAAAGGTCCATCAAGCCCAGCATCCCATCTGCCGACGGTGGCCAATGCCAGGTGCCCCAGAGAAGGAGAACAGAAGACAATGATCAAGTGATTTATCTCCTGCCATCCATCTCCTGCCCTTGTTCTGAAGGCCAGGGCACCATACTTTATCCCTGGCTAATAGCCATTTATGGACCTAACCTGCAAAAATTTATCAAGCTCTTTTTTAAACCCTAATAGAGTCCTGGCCTTCACAGCCTCCTCGGGCAAGGAGTTCCACAGGTTGACTGTGCGCTGTGTGAAGAAAAATTTCCTTTTATTAGTTTTGAACCTACTACCCATCAATTTCATTTGGTGTCCCCTAGTTCTTGTATTATGGGAAAAGGTAAATAATTTTTCTATATTCACTTTCTCCACACCATTCATGATTTTATATACCTCTATCGTATCGCCCCTCAATCGCCTCTTTTCCAAACTGAAAAGTCCCAGTCTCTCTAGCCTCTCCCCATATGGGACCCGTTCCAAGCCCCTAATCATCTTAGTCGCCCTTTTCTGAACCTTTTCTAATGCCAATATATCTTTTTTGAGGTGAGGAGATCACATCTGCACGCAGTACTCGAGATGTGGGCGTACCATAGTTTTATATAGGGGAAGTATGATCTCTTTTGTCTTATTATCGATCCCTTTTTTAATAATTCCTAACATCCTATTTGCCTTACTAACTGCCGCTGCACACTGCGTGGATGTCTTCAGAGAACTATCCACTATAACGCCAAGATCCCTTTCCTGATCTGTCGTAGCTAAATTTGACCCCATCATGTAGTACGTGTAATTTGGGTTATTTTTTCCAACATGCATTACCTTACACTTACCCACATTAAATTTCATTTGCCATTTTGCTGCCCAATCACTCAGTTTGCTGAGATCTTTTTGTAGTTCTTCACAATCCGTTTTGGTTTTGACTGTCCTGAACAACTTGGTGTCATCTGCAAACTTTGCCACCTCACTGCTTACCTCATTTTCTAGATCATTGATGAACAAGTTGAACAGGATCGGTCCCAGGACTGAGCCCTGGGGAACACCACTAGTTACCCCCCTCCATTGTGAAAATTTACCATTTATTCCCACCCTTTGTTTTCTGTCTTTTAACCAATTCCCGATCCATGAAAGGACCTTTCCTCCTATCCCATGACCACCTAATTTACATAAAAGCCTTTGGTGTGGGACCGTGTCAAAGGCTTTCTGGAAATCTAGGTATATTATGTCCACTGGGTGCCCCTTGTCCGCATGTTTATTAACCCCTTCAAAGAATTCTAATAGATTAGACAGACACGACTTCCCTCTGCAGAAACCATGCTGACTTTTGCCCAACAATTTGTGCTCTTCTATATGCCTTGCAATTTTACTCTTTACTAGTGTTTCTACTAATTTGCCTGGTACTGATGTTAAACTTATCGGTCTATAATTGCCAGGATCTCCTCTAGAGCCTTTTTTAAATATTGGTGTTATATTGGCCGTCTTCCAGTCATTTGGTACCAAAGTGGATTTAAAGGATAGGTTACAAACCACTGTTAATAACTCCGCAATTTCACATTTGAGTTCTTTCAGAACCCTTGGGTGAATGCCGTCTGGTCCTGGCGACTTGTTACTATTCAGCTTATCAATTAATTCCAAAACCTCCTCTAATGTCACTTCAATCTGAGTGAGTTCCTCAGATTTGTTGCCTAAAAAGGCTGGCTCAGATTTAGGAACCTCTGTAACATCTTCAGCCGTGAAGACTGAAGCAAAGAAATCATTTAATCGCTCCGCAATGGCACTGTCTTCCTTGATCGCTCCTTTTATATCTTTATCATCCAAGGGCCCCACTGCTTTTTTAGCAGGCTTCCTGCTTCTAATGTATTTAAAAAACATTTTACTATTGTTTTTTGAATTTTTGGCTAGCTGTTCCTCAAACTCTTTTTTGGCTTTTCTTACTACATTATGACAGTTAATTTGGGAGTGTTTATGTTACTTTCTATTTTCCTCACTAGGATTTGACTTCCACTTTTTAAAAGCTGCCCTTTTCTCTCTCACTGCCTTTTTAACATGGCTGTTTAGCCATGGTGGTTCTTTGTTAGGTCTCTTACTGTGTTTTTTTATTTGGGGTATACATTTAAGTTGGGCCTCTAGTATGGTGTCTCTAAACAGTTTCCATGCAGCTTCCAGGGATTTTAGTTTAATTACTCTACCTTTTAGTTTCTGTTTAACTAGCTTCCTCATTTTAGTGTAATTCCCCTTTTTGAAATTAAATGCCAGAGTGTTTGACCGCTGCGGTGTTCTTCCCAACACAGGAATATTAAAAGTTATTATATTGTGGTCACTATTTCCAAGCGGTCCAGTAACAGTTACCTCTTGGACCAGATCCTGCGTTCCAGTCAAGACTAGATCGAGAATCGACTCTCCCCTTGTGGGTTCCTGTACTAGCTGCTCCAAGAAGCAGTCATTTAAGGCATCAAGAAATTTAATCTCTGAATCCCGTCCTGAGGTGACATGCACCCAATCAATATGGGGATAATTGAAATCTCCTATTATTACTGTGTTTTTTATTTTGATAGCCTCTCTAATCTCCCTCATCATTTCAGCATCACTATCACTGTCCTGTTGTAACAACAGTAATTAACTGTTGGGCAAGCTCTCTGAGGGATGGGGTGGTTGCTTCAGCATATGAAGGTTTCAGATCCAGACTGGAAGACTTGCTAAGAGATATTCTGTACCTCTGAATTCTCCATCGCTAGAGGTGTTGTGCTAGATACAAGAATAGAATTTTCTGGCCAGTCCTTTAAGGTCAAACTAGATTGGGGTGGGCCATAATTTTCACAGAGGGGCTAGTCTATTAATTTTGGTATGGGTCACGGGCCAACTTTGGGCCTCCTGGAAGGGATGGGGTCTTGCACAAAAGGGGTGGGGCTGGGGAACTACAGAAATAGACAAAGTGTGTGTGTGTGAGAGAGAGAGAGAGAGAGAGAGAGAGAGAGGAAGAGATTATGAAAGAGAAACTGTGTGTGAGACACAGACTTTGTGACACAGGTGGAGTGTGTGCTGTGGTGTCTGTGTGATAGTGGCTATGAGTGCATGGCACAGACTGGGTATGTGTGACTGTGACACAGAGGGGGTGTGCTGGCTGTTGCAGGGTAAGTTTCTCAGAGAAGCTGCCCTCTGCATCTTTAAGGGAATTCTGTCCAGCCCCTGCTCTGCACTTTGAGTGAGTCACTGACTATCCATTCATCAGACTGGAGCAGCTCTGCTGACTGTCTCCCTCTCCCTGGTCTCTGCTCTGCAGAAGTGGGGTACAGGGGAGGGGAACACCCTGACCTCAGCACTACCCTCTCCCCTCCCCCTTTGCACAGCTAGCAGGAGAATCCTAGCAGCAGCTGGGCTGCAGATGGAACAAGGTGGGGGTAAAGGGCAGCTGAACACATGCTGCTGGCTGTAAGCGTGCATGCTCTGCCCATCAGCTAGGCAGCCTAGACAGAAATGCTTGGTGGGCCAGATCTGGGTCCTGAGTACGATTTTGCCCAGCCCTGAACTAGATTATCTACCAGTCCCTTCTGACACTAAAATCTGCAACATTTTGAGTTATTTGATAGCGGAAAAGTAGTGTGTGTGTGGGGGGGGGGGGTGGAATCAATGAGAAGCATCTAAAATGGCAAAAAGGCAAAAAGGGCTGGTTTGTGATGAAATGTAACAAGAGGACCAAAAGTCCCCAAGTTTGCAGAGTGACGACTCAGTGGACCACATTGGGTTGGTTCCTATTACATCCAACGTGTTCCTTTGTCTCTAATGATTCCGGGGTGAAATATTTCACCACAGGTGCTGAAAGAGTTAATTAGCGCCGTATAATAGGGCTAAAAGGAAGAGAATGGACACTGACATGCATACTCCGCTTTCACTCAGCTGGTTCTTATAGGCAGAGCTATGCACTTGAGGCAGGCCTGCAGAACTGCAATTTACATAGGCTTTGTGGGGTAGTGATCCATTCTACCCTCTGCTGTGACCTGGCCTGCCCAGGCCACACCCCTTCTCTTTGTGGAGCTTCCTGGGCCACCAGGGGCAGGATCAGGTGCTCCTGTCAAAGGGGCACTGGACCAGAAGACCTGGGTTGAGATTTTGGTGGTGTGACCTTCAGCAAATCTGTGTAACTCCACATCCACTCCCATTCTTTGGCTGCCCTGTTTGTCATCATTCCAAGCTCTTAGAATCATAGACTCCTAAGGCTGGAAGAGACCTGAAGAGGTCATCAAGTCTAGCCCCCTTCCCAAAGCAGGATCAACCCCAAATAAATAATCCCAGCAAGGACTTTGTCAAGCTGGGACTTAAAAACCTCTAGGGATGGAGATTCCACCACCTCTCTCGGTAACGCATTCCAGTGCTTCGCCACCCTCCTGGGGAAATAGTTTTCCTAATATCCAACCTACACCTCCCCCATTGCAACTTCAGACCATTGCTCCTCGTTCTGTCATTTGTCACTATTGAGAACAGCCTCTCTTCATCCTCTTTAGTTCCCCCTTTAGGAAGTTGAAGGCTGCTATCAAATTGCCCCTCACTCTTCTCTTCTGCAAACTAAACAAGCCCACATCCTGCAGCCTCTCTTTGTAGGTCATGTGCTCCAGCTCCCTAATCATTTTGGTTTTCCTCCACTGGACCCTCTCTAATGCATCTATATCCTTTCAATCCTGGGGGTCCCAGGACTAGATGCAGTACTCCAGATGTGGCCTCACCGGTGCTGAATAGAGTGGAATAGTCATTTCTCTAAATCTGCTGGCAGTGGTTCTCCTAATGCACCCCAAAATTCCAGAAGCCTTCTCGGCTGCAAGGGCGCACTGTTGACTCATAAGACTTGACTTTTCAGAGCAAGGGCTGGGTCTCACTATGTGTTTGGACAGTGCCTGTAAAATTGAGGGCCCTGGCAGTGCAAATAGTTAATACTGTTCTTGTCTCCGTTACCTGCTGAGTGTGATGGAATGACTCCTGATCTGCAGTGGTGCAAGTAGGAGGAGAACTGGGGCTGCTATTTCTCCATCAACATCTATGCCAGATCCCTTCAGGCTCTTGCATTAGCAACCTCAGTGCTCTGTAACATTTGCCCTGTTTCCAACCCTTCCCTGTCTAGCAGCAGGTAGTTCCCTGGACTGTCATGATTATGAGAATTCTATTTCTTTGCAGTATGGCTGCAATGCACATCTTCTAGAAGTGGAAGGGACCTTGGGAGGTGATCTAGGCCAGTCCCCTGCCCTCTTGGCAGGACCAAGCACTACCCCTGACATCTATTTGCCCCAATCCCTAAATGGCCTCCTTAAGGATTAAGGTCACAACCCTGGGTTCAGTAGGCCAATGTGTAAACCACTGAGCTATCCCTCCCCCCATATAGCCTCCCCCTCCAAGTGCTGAGGGCCCCCCAGCAACCAGCAATCATGACCGACAGACAGTAATAAATTATGGTAATAAACTCTGAACAGGCTGAGCAGATACAGAGCTGATGCCCAAGTATTCTCCAGCTTCTATTTATAAGCCAGGCATTTAAAAAATGGCAAAAAAAAAAACTTTTATCGGTGTAGATTCTCTGTCCTGGAACATTTGGGAGTAGTTTGCAAATCGCTTGCAACTGGCCACTCGAGCCTCCTGTGGCTTTAACATAAAGAAGAGGGAAGGGATATTAAAAGTCGAAGCATGACAAATTTTCTGTTGCTGTTGGCAAGGAGCCTCGGACGTGGGAACTGTTTGCCAGGAGGAAATCTGACACAGATGACAGTCTGACTTCCAGTACCTAGAAAGAAATGAAGCCAAACTTGTGTGTGTGTGTGTCTTCTCTTCACGGATTTCTGCAAGCTTCAGGAGTGAAACCTCAGCCAGACGTATGTGCTGTGCTCTGTGTGAATAAAATAGAACACTGGCTCCAATTCCTGGCAGGATTTAAGAGGAAACACTTCAGTTACTCTAGTGTTTTTTTTTTTTTCTTCTTCCACCTAGTGTGACCTGAGGAGAACCCTAGCTGCAGCATTATTTTCCTATCCCAGCTCACGGCAGATTTACAGATTGACTTTAGTTAGATTAGAAGATCCTACCTGGCCATTGTTCCCGGCTGAGCTCCTTCCTGGTTCTTCCAGATGTAGGTGAGAACATCATAGATATCTGTTCAATGCATCATGTTTTCTTTCCTCCCTTAAATGCAACTTCTCTGAAATCTATGCCAGGCCTTCAGTTAGAGGAACAACCTCCCAAAATTGAGGGCTAGAGGCCAATCTGCTTTGTGCATTTATACACCCGTGGTTTTCAGACTGATGCACTGTGACATACTGGTATGCCTTGAGAACTTTCCAAGTGTGCTGTGAAATTTTGCTGTGGCAAGGGGGGAGAAAGGGAGGGTAGGAGCCCATTGGAGTTAGGACAGAGTTTACATGCCATGTCCTGGCTCCAATGGGCTGGTGAGGAGGGGAGTCTGCTCTCTGGAGCTGCTTCCTGTCCTCTCCCCGCCATGAGTAATGGAGCAAACCTCTCCGGTTAGACCGTAACCATAGGAAATGTAAGTAAATGTGTCAGAGAGGTAGCTGTGATAGTCTGTATCTTCAAGAACAAGAAGTCGTCCTGGGCACCTTATAGAGTAACAGATATTTCGGAGCATCAGCTTTCGTGGGCAAAGATGCATCTGATGAAGAGGGTCTTTGCCCACAAAAGCGTGTGCTCCAAAATATCTGTTAATCTATAAGGTGCCACAGGACTTCTTGTTGTTCTGTAAGTAAATATGATGCTTCTGAGCAATCGATTCAGCTGAATGAAGTGGGTGTGCTGTGGAATTGTTTGTCCCACTGAAGTGTGCCCTGGTACCGAACAGGTTGGGAACCACTGACATATACATAGAGAAAGGTCCAATTCCTTGCGAGTAAAGGTGAAAGAATCTCACCCTTAAGAGTCTGACTTAAATGTGCATACTGTTATTTTATACGGGTGTCTAGGGCTCCCCTTCTCAGTTGCTGTGCCGTACAAACACATGGAACAACATGGTTCTTGCCTTGCAAATCTTGCATGCTGAAGCGCACACCCTGGGAAGATATATGGAATTATCACGCACTAGTAGGGAATTTTCAGTCAGAAAAGGTGGTTTCCTTAAGATTGACATTTACTGATGTGAAATCTTGATTTTGCCAAAAATTTTCAGTTTCCTGTTGGGGAGACTGAAAGGAAATATTTCGCTTTGGATGAGACTGGCCTAAATTTAAGGTGACCATCCATCCTGTATTTGTTGGGACGGTCCCATACTTGGCATCCCTACTTAATTTTTAAAAGGGAATAATTGTCCCATATTTGGGCCCTCTCACTGCTGACCTTTTCTGCCAGCAGCTGCTTGCCAGACGGCACATAGGGCACATTCCCGAGCCACGGGGAAGCTGGGAAGTGTGGACAGCTGCCACGTCCCTGCCGCTTCCCCAGGGCTCCTGGGAAGGGCCAGCAGCTGCCTCTTCTCCTGAGCTCGGGGAGTGCTGGAGGCTGCTACTTCCCCGGGGCTTGGGGAAGGCCGGTGGCTGCTGCCTCCTTCCTGGCTCCCCAGGGCTTGGTGGAGCTGAGAGGAACCACCTCTCCTAGTCATACCTCCCTGCCCTGTATTTGGGACAGGGAGATATGGTCGCCCGACTGAAATCAGAATATTTCATTTCTGATGAATGACCTGAAAATGTTTTGTTTCAAATCAGTTGAATGAAACATTAAACTTCATTTCCCTATTGGTGCATTGCCTTATGGGAGTTGTAGTTCAGGATCTCATTCTCTTCCGTGGCCCCGAATTCCTGGATCTTCCACAGACGAGTTGATAATCATGCTGGGCCCCTGAGCAAGTTGGATGGTGGGGTGAGATCCGCGCTCCTCAGCAGGTCTGATCTTCCACTGTACAATGTAGATTTCTCATTGGATGGGATCCACAGGAATCTTGGGAGCCTGACTGGCAGTAGAGAATGGGGATAAGCAGCAAAGACCCATAGGCTTTGAGGTCAGATGAGACCACCCTAATCATTTAGTCTGGGCTGTGGATTGCGAGCAGACATTGCAATGACTTGACAAGGAAAGGCTGGGGGAGGGGGTTGTTTTTAAGAAACCAAAATGAGACTTTCAATCTGGGGAACTGCAGCATGATTTGTTGTGACAGAAAATATCATGACACGGTATTTTGATACTTCCATAGCAAAATTTTTCAGAATTGCTGTTCTGAGAAAAAAAAATTGAAACTTCTACTTTTTATTATAAGAACACATGAACAGCCACACTGGGTCAGACCACAGGTCTATCTAGCCCAGTATCCTGTCTTCCAACAGTGGCCAATGCCAGATGCCCCAGAAGGAGTGAGCAGAACATGTAATCACGAAAGTGATCCCTGTCTTATCATCCATTTCTAGCTTCTGACAAACAAGGCCAGGGACACCATTCCTCCCCATCTCAGCTAATAGCCACTGATGGACCTAACCTCCATGAATTTATCTAGCTCTTTTTTGAACCCTGTTAAAGTCCTGGTCTTCACAACATTCTCTGAAAAGGAGTTCCACAGACCGACCGTGTGCTGCATGAAGAAAAACTTCCTTTTGTTAGTTTTAAATGTGCTACCCTAGTTCCTATATTATTGGAACAAGTAAATAACTTTTTCTTATTCACTTTCTCCACACCAGTCATGATTTTATAGACCTCTATCCTATCCCCCCTTAGCCTCCTCTTTTCTAAGATGAAAAGTCCCCATCTTTTTCTTCTTTCTTCATCTGGCACCCATTCCAAATCCCTAATCATTTTGTTGCTCCTCTTCTGAACCTTTTCTGAACCTTTTCCAAGGGCAACCACATTTGCATGAAGTATTCAAGACGTGGGCGTACCATGGATTTATATAGAGGCAGTAAGACATTCTCTGTCTTACTCTCTATCCCTTTTTAAATGATTCCTAACATTCTGTTTGCTTTTAGGCTGCTGCTGCACATTGAGTGGCTATTTTCAGAGAACTATCCTCAGTGACCTCAAGATCTCTCTCTTGGGTAGTTATAACTAAATTAGTCCCCATCATTTTGTATGTATAGCTGGGATTATTTTTCTAATGTGCTTTACTTTATGTTTATCAACATTAAATTTCATTTGACCTTTTGTAGCCAAATCACTAAGTTTTGCGAGATCTTTTTGAAGTTCTTCACAGTCTGTTTTGTTTTTAACTGTCTCGAGCAGTTTAGGATCATCTGCAGATTTTGCCACCTCATTGTTTACCCCTTTCTCCAGATCATTTATAAATAATTTGAATCGGATTGATCCCAGTATGGACCCTTGAGGGACACCACTGATTACCAGTCTCCATTCTGAAAACTTACCATTTATTTCTGCCCCTTGTTTCCTGTCTTTTAACCAGTTACCCATCTATGAGAGGACCTTTCCGCTTATGCCATGAGAAATTACTTTACTTAAGAGTCCTGGGTGAGGGATTTTATCAAAAGCTTTTTAGAAATCCCTGTAGTAATGTGGCGTGCGCTCTGAAGTAAAGAACATGGGGATATGCCAGCCTGGATTACAGGGTGAGCCCTGCTCCATGAGAATTGAGCGCCTTCCCCATAAAGAGCAGGAGCTGGTTGCATTAGTGGGAGCATACACCAGGCTTAAGTGGCAAAAATGCCCAGTGGGGGAAAGAGCTGGATAGAATCAGGCAGCAAACTCCAAGAGTAATGAAATCTCTCCAGGCAGCAAGGCCTAGGAGAGATCTTGATGAAAATAAAGAAGAACCAAAGACCCAGAGGAGAATTTAAGAGGCAGGACGGGCAGCAGCTCTAATTTTAATTATAGAACTGGAAAGTACCTTGACAGGCCATCAAGTCTGGTGCCGGGTACTTAGGGCAGGACCAAGTTCCATCTAGACCACTTCTGACAAATGTTTGTCCCAACTTTCTGTCCAAAAAGAAACAGTTGAGAAGTTATGTAGAATCAAACCCGAGACTCTTATATGGGACTTCCATTGGGAATCTTAAGATGTAGATGGTATCCAACAAACAGGTCCAAAATCAGTGCTGGTTTCCCTCAAAAGAATGCCTCTATTCAAAACTCCATAATAACTATCTGTACTGATTTTGCTGTTTTACTTCAAGAAACTTATCATAGAGACCATCAATTATAACATGAACCAATTGCCATCCAGATGTTCTTGGCAAATTATTAAAGACAGATAAGAAAATGTTCCCATCAATACTCCTAAGAAGTATGATGGCTAGGCCAAACTCTCAGAAAACCATCACCCAGCGTAGCCCGTCAAGCTGTCAAATGGAAACTGCAAGGAAAACGCAAAAGAGGAAGACCTCAGACAACTTGGAGAAGATCTACTGAGACTGAAGGACAAAAAATGGGGTACTACTAGAGTCAGCTAGAACTTTTGTCCCGAGACAGAGTGAAGTGGAGGAGACTTGTGGATATCTATGCTCGACCTGGAGTGCAAGGGTTTAAGTCAAGTAAGTCATGCTACCCATGGACTGCCCTAGCAATTCCTGGATTAACTGGCCTGAGGCTGATAGGGGTACTTCACTGCTTGACACGTGCTGTAACACCATCAAATGTCGATACTCTGATTGGGCCAACCGTCTTCAATAGGCTATCTGTGTTTGATGAGGAAATGGGACAGTTTCCTCCTAACTCTCAAGAGTTAGTTGTTAGTTCTAGGGCTGTGCTAATGTGGGCCACAACAGCCACCCCAATTTCTGGATTTTCACACTGAATCTTGCAAGGGCCAGCTTGTCACTGAGCACTTCTATACCAGCAACATGCATTTCCTGCTGTGGTTTAACCCTGATGTGCAAAGAAAGGGATTTCATTCCAATGCACATTGCATACAGAGCTTCACATACCTGGGCAATTGTTACACCTAACAATGCCTCACTCTGGGTTGCTCTGAAGCTGTGGGAGTTCTGGATGATCGAATAATCATGCATTGTGGGAATCATTACTTCTGGGGCCCCAGGTGGGACAGTGCAGGAACAGCTTGTTTATTTCAAGCCAAAGATGCTGCACATCTGTGCCCACCCGCAAGGCATTGATTAAGGGAGCCAGACACAACTGCCCCAGCCTGCACCATCAATGAGAGAGAAAGAAAGGGACTGAGAATCATAGACTCATAGAATCCCAGGGCTGGAAGGGAACTCAGGAGGTGATCTAGTCCAGGCCCCTGCCTACAGCAGGGTCAAACCTAGTGAAATCATCCCAGCCAGGGCTTTGTCAAGTTGGACTTAAAAACCTCTAGGGGTGGAGATTCCACCACCTCTCTCAGTAACGCATTCCAGTGCTTCACCACCCGCCTGGGGAAATAGGCTTTCCTAATATCCAACCTAGACCTCCCCCACTGCAACTAGAGACCGTTGCTCCTTATTCAGTCATCTGCCACTACTGAGAACAGCCTCTCTCCCCCGTCTTTAAAATCCCCCTTCAGGAAGTTGAAGGCTGCTATCAAATTGCCCCTCAGTCTTCTCTTCTGCAAACTAAATAAGCCCAGATTTCACAGCTGCTCCTCACAGGTCGTGCGTTCCGTCCCCCTAATAATTTTTTTTTTTTGCCCCCTGCTGAGCCCACTCCAATGCATCCACTTCCTTTCTATACTGGTGGGCTCAAAACTAGATGCAATACTCCAGATGTGGCTTCACCAGTGCCAAGTAGAGGAGAATAATAACTTCTCTAGATCTGCTGGAATTGCTTCTTCTAATACCCCCCAATATGCCGTTAGCCTTCTTGGCTACAAGGGCACACTGTTGACTCATGTCCATCTTATCATCCACTGTAATCCTCAAATCTTTTTCTGCTGTACTGTTACTTAGCCAGTCGGTCCTCAGCTTGTAACAATGCTTGGGATTCTTCCATCCCAAGTGCAGGACTCTGCACTTGTCCTTGTTGAACCTCATCGGATTTCTTTTGGCCCAAACCTCCAATTTATCTAGGTTCTTCTGGACCCTATCCCTACCCTCCAATGTATCTACCTTGCCCCCTAGCTTAATCTCATTCACAAATTTAGTGAAGGTACAATCCATCCACTTATCCAGGTTATTAATAAAGATGTTGAACAATACTGGTCTTAGATCTGATTCTTGGAGCACTTGAAACTGACCACCAAGCAGACATTGAGCCATTGATCACTACCCATTAGGCCCAACCATCTAGCCAGATTTCTATCCATCTTATAGTCCATGTATCCAGTCCATATGGCCTTAACTGATGGGCAAGGATGTTGTGGAAGACTTATCAAAAGCTTGCTTAATCAAGATGTATCACATCCATTGACTTCCACATGTCCACAGAGCCAGCTACCTCAACATAGAAGCTAATCAGATTGGTCAGGTACGACTTGCCCTTGGTGAATCCATGTTGACTACTCTTGATCACTTTTCCCTCTTTTAAGTCCTTCAAAAATCGATTCCTTGAGGATCCCCTCCATGATTTTTCCAGGAACCAAGGTAAGTCTGACTGGTCTATAGTTCCCTGGGTTGTCCAGCTGACTCACAGCATTCCAGCTCTGGGAGTGGGGACACAGCATGAATCAGGCGATTTGCATGCTCTGAAAGTGTTAGGAGGGTGGGAGAGGAGCTGGTAAGTGTTGGAATCCTGTGCTCTAGTGCCACGTGGGAGATAGATGGCGGGGGAGGGCATGGGGCCATCAGAGGAACCCCAGTGGACTGTGGTCTGCTGTAGCCCACTGAGGTGAGGTGGCCCACTCACTGCTCGTGGTTGCCCTTTGCTTGTCCAGCTGCTGAGCAATCTCAGAGGATGAGACTCCATTGCCAGCAGCTACAGGTCCCCATGCAGCAACATGAAGATGCAACGTCAAGAGATGGAACCAAACCTGGGACCTCTGAAGCTTAGTGCAGGAGCTTCCTACCACAGGAGCTAAAAGCCAGCTGGTGGTGGTTGAATTTGCGGACCAGCGGAGCACTCTCTAACCCCCTCCTGCCAATGTGGGTGGGAATCTGCCCACCTGGGCATCCGAGCGCAAGGCTTTAACCATCGAATGCCGCATACCTTTACCTAACAGCGGCTGTGATCCCCATGGAGCCGCTACATCACGCCCTTGACAGGCACGTTACATGTGTGATGGGGGATGGGGAAAACTCATCTTAAGCTAGCAGAGGATCCCCAGGTGCCCGCTCTGCAATGAGTCCAGCAGGGGTCATGATTGGAGCTGGAAGGGGTCCCCTCTAGCTCTTCAGACAGGAAGGGGGAGGGTGGTCCAGGGTTAGTGCATTAGTTAAGCCTAAGGACCCCCACAGAGTTCCCTCAACCTCAGACAAGGCAGTGCAGGGCGGGAGGGGTTAGAGAGGCGGGTGGGGGAGGCATGGCCATGCATGGCAGACTGGAGGTCGGCTGTGAGCGTGCAGGGTCAGGGGATGGGCTCTGACTCCTGCAGTGGGAGGAGAGGGATCGTGTATCACCACATGGGCGGAGAGTCTGCATGCAGCAGTGGGACGAGAGGGGCTGTGTGTTAAAGTGTGAGGTAGTAGGGCCGGGAGTTGCAGTGTGAGGGGAGAGGGGCCAAGTGTTGCAGTGTGGAGGGGGCGGGGCCATGTGTTGTCACAAGGGTGAGGGGCCATGTGTTGCAGTGGGGGCGGGGCCATGTGTTGCAGCAAGGGGGAGGGGCCAAGTGTCGCAGCAGGGGGAGGGGCCATGTGTTGTATCAAGGGGGAGGACAGTCTGTGTGTGTTGCAGCCAGGGGAGAGGGTTCGGTTCCTGGTCAGGGGGCAGCGGAGGTGGGTTCTGGTCCTCAGGGCATAGTGATGTTAGGAAGGGCACGCTGGCGTGTGACCAGGAAAGGCGCAGGGGCATGTCCTGGCACTCAGACCCCAGTATCACTCACCCCCAGACGTCTCCTGCTCCCTGCTGCGTGGGGGCGGTGTCTTCTCTGCTCTCTTTGGGTAAGGGACAGCCTGATGCCTATCACCTCATTAGCTGGCACAACGTGCCTTGGAGCAAAGCTCCCCACAGGCGAACCACAGGGGCTGAGACCCCCTGCAGTGCTGGGTCCCTGCACCTCCTGTCTCTAGGGGTGGGAGCTCTGGGCCCACTTGTGCCCTGCAGCCAGGTCTGGAGCAGCTAAGTTTGCATAGGGCGATCGCTCTGAGTAACAGCACCTCCTGGTGTTCCCCGGGGAAGTGCACCCCCACCCTTCACACTCAGGGCGGGTCCTAGCAGCACAATCCACCCCGCCCCCGGCCCTGTCTCACGATTGCTCCCAGCCCTCATTGCTAAGGAAGCATGCCCTCCTGCAGCGCAAACCAAAGTGGGATCCCACGGTGCCCATCAAACTTTTTCCTATCCATGGGCGGAATAAATTGGGTGACATGCACCAGGTCATGTGCAGATGTGCACCACCCAGGAGAAACACAGGCTGGGAGCTGTGGGGTGTCTGTTGTGCTGCTCAGCTGGGCGGCATTTGTAGCTGTTCCGGATGGCCACCCAAGTGCTCAGCTTCCAGGGAAACATTGGATGGCCCCAAGCAATCATTCAGCCCATTCCGCAGCCACTACCGCAGTGTCCTCTGTCCCATTTCCTCAATTCTAGTCCTGAATGACTCAAGCCATCAGGGTCCCAACCGCTTCCCACGGGAGACCCGCCGGCCACCTGCCACACTGGGCCAGACCTGCAACATTTCTCAGTGTAACCCCATTGGTCATCATTTGTACCGCTCTCAAAGCGTTCTCCTCCAGCCCGTGTGGTGACGTACATTGGCATGGCCCCATTGACTTCAACACCGCTACGGTGATCCACTCCAGAGGAGATCTGACCCTCTGAAGCTCAGACCTCAGACCAGAAAACCCACCATTGCTCCATCCAAGCCAAGCGATGCATACTTTTTAATTTCTTCACAATTCAGGCTCTCCTTAATCATTTTGAGATGCCTTGCCCCACGCAGCCCCAGAATTGCCTGCCTACATTTTGCAGTTGGACTTACCCGACAGCAGAGCTAATGCAAGACACGTAGGCTCTGGCAGGGAGGAGAGGGGCTGGACACCGGCGAACAAGGCTGGCGGGCACCACACGGGGAGGGTAATGCTAATCTGAACCACATGTTCTGGTTTTTGCCCTGTGGGAAGGGCATTCTGGGTCAGAGCAGGAAAGTGGAACACATTCTCGGAAGTGCCATTGCTAATGAGCCCCAAATTTGGGCCATTAGAAGATTTTAATGAGCTGCCGGGCAAGAAAAAAAAAATCCCAGCCTTGGAAAGAAAAAGACTGATGTTGAAATTATGAGCAGTTGCCAAGATGGTGATGCTTCCTGTGGAAGGGAAGCTGGGGCCTTTTCAGTGGTAGCTGAAGCTAAGAGTTAGCAAACAGGAGGAACCAGGTTCTATTTAAACAGGAAAAGAGGAACTGAATTCTTATTTACACTCATGCTCTTTTGCATTGTGAAAAAGGGCCAAAGGGGTATAAATCCCATGCACACTCATTTTAAGGCTTTATTAACTAAGTCTTGCATGGCAGTTTTCATTCAGTGCTCTCAAAGCGCTTTGTGAAAAAGGCAAGCACCTTGAGTTCCATTTTACAGATGGGGAAACTGAGGCATAGAAGGTGATGTGACTTGACCAAGGTCACCAAGCACACCACTGGCAGAGCTGTGAATAGAAGCCAAGTTTTCTGAAGCCCAGTCAGGTGCTTTATTCCCTAGTTGTTGGTGTATCTGAAAAACAGCCTCTGGGACACAGACCCTCATGGGTGGTTAGGTGCTTAATTCTGGGAATATGGCTCGGGAGAGGATTTATAATTTGCATTTAGCAGGTCTAGGGGTAAGACACAGCAGAGGGGGGTAGCTCCTTAGTTCCACCCACAATACAGCCTCGCCCACCTGGGATGCTTGTGTAAATGTGCAAATGGGATCACAGATCTTGTGGTACTGGTGTCACCTCAGCAGCATTTGTCCATAGCCAGGAGCAGGGCTGGCTTAAGGCAGAGCCATCTCGGGACCTGTTCCCTGACCAGGCTCCATTGTTATTTTGTTAAGTTTCCATAAAAGATGTTCCAAAGGCAGGAACAGGGGGACCAAGAGCTACGTGGATCAAAATGTTTAGGTGAAAACTTAATTTCCTCTGAGGCACGAGTCCTCCTGGGATTTTTCCAGGCAGCCTGTGTCAGGCTGCTTGCTATAAGGTGCGAGTGGAAGCCAGGATCAGAAGGGACATGGTCCAAACTCAGCCTAGAAGACCCAGGCCAGGAGCATCAGTCTGTATATCCTAGAACACATTACTACAACGTGAATTGGTAGCAACTGATACAGATACAGGCCCTCTCAGGAGTGTCCTCTCTTTTGGCATTTCAAATATGGCCACCCTAGAAGTTCAGGAGACACATTAGTGACCAACATTACTCAAAAGAACCACAGTAGTGGGAATTCGTTGTTGCTTATGCTGTAGTGCTATAGATCCACATTTAAACGGTGTGAAAGGGAAAATATTTAGAGTTTATATATTATTCTGCCAGCGGAAGGACTGGCCAAGTATTATTAATTTATTACTTACAGTTGGTTAATAAAATAATGAAAGCGTCTTGATGGGCTAAAAATTAAAATTGCATCATGTTTGAATATCCTGTGCTCCAGAAAGCCAGAACCTCGGTCACAGGAGCACTTCCTTGGAGGGACCGGCTTGCCCTTTGCAGCGCTTAATGATGAGAAAAACCTTCCGGTGAGTAATGACCAATCAGAACCAATGAGCCAATTTGTTCACTCATTCTCCAGGCCCCATCCCATGTAGCAGTCCTTGGCTTCTCTGAATTCTTTGCTCTAAAGAGTAGTTACTCAGCCATTATTAGGAGACGAGACTGAGCAGGTCAGACTGTGATGGTCCCTTCTGACTTTAAAGTCTCTAACTTTCATAACTCTTTCCAGTAACTACTCCTAACTGTGATCACTTGCAGGGTTCTCTCTAATTTTTTTCCACCTATGGGCAGAATAAATTTTGTTCTGTGCGCTGAGGCATGCGTGGATGTGCATCACCAGTAGAAACACATCAAGCCGGCTGTGGGAGCTCTGTTAATCAGCTGGGCAGCAACTGGCTGTCTCCTGGGCAGCCGCCCGAGCATTCAGATGACAGGGAACCCTGCTCACTTCTGCAGCAGGTGTTTTTTCAGCTTGAGCCATGTCCCCAGGTGGCACAGACAGCTGCAGTATGAAGCCAATGGACTTCGATCAGTTTATACCAGCTCAGGATTCAAAAGCTCAGCTATTCACCAGGCAGTTTGCTCAGTGTTTCAGGATTCCCTGTCTGTGTAACCTTGTTGATGAATAAATGCTCAGGAAGATTAAACATCTCTTCGTATGTTCCATCCCTTTTCAATAGTCTGTGTCTGGTTGGTCTGTTCATACTCTTTGGGGGAGGGATGGGCTCCTGTTGTGTTTGTACAACATCTGTCATGATGGGGCTTGAATCCTGACTGGCGTCTAGACACTACCATAACGAACATGATTAATCTTAATTAGGGGTCTGCATAAATCATGGCAAAACCCTACATTGGTCGCGGGAAGCTCATGGCTTGAATTACAAATGTCATGGACATGTAACACACCTATTTGTCCTGTGACCAGTCCTAGAGCAAGTGTTGTTTCTCAGCAGCATTTCTCAACAGGGAAATGCAGAACCAAAGGCATCACAAGCTGCGGTGGGGTTTGCAGGGTACAACCTGGACTGATGGACCACTGAGTCCCATCCCACCAAGCTGGGCTGCCTCTTGCTGAGCTGATGCTGGAATCAAGCTCTAAGCATCTCACCAGCATTGCGCATATACAGCCATCCACAGGCGCAGCCGCAGCCGCCTGTGTTACATGATCTCCCAGGCACTCATGAAACTTCCATCAAGAGACTCCAGCCAATTCCCCTTAGATCCCCAGTCTTGCACCCCAGATCGATACCACATTGCATTGTTCACGCTGGCCAGTGTAATTTCAAGACCTCCTGGTGGGAGCATGTGATCAGTCCAGATCTGCTGTCTCTTAAAGGGTAAGTCACCCTGTGAGGATGAATGAGGTTGTTGCCGGACTGGTAGACCCCATCACCTTTTGGGGTCAGGGAAGAGGTGGTATATCCCTGCATCTCCACTCAAATAACTGTCTTCAGCCTCTGGGCAGTATTTCCTAATGGTCAGCTGTCCAGTTTTGGAATCACTGGGCTCCAGGGCCATTGTGTCACTCTGTCTTAAGGAGCAGCCTGCTTTGTCTCACTCTGTTTTGCATCCTTATATACTATCGTTCTGGCTTCTACAAAATAAAATCATGTTATGGTGCAGCCTTCAAGTTTAAGCATTTCATGTTTGTCTCTAACTCCGCTCCATACACTGTGAACATAATATAAAGTATACCAGGGCCAGCGCATGGCCTCCCAGTAAATCATGGAGCGATTGCATCCAGTGTCTCGCTAAGCCACCTCCACCCGCTGTGACTGGCTGATAGTGGGCACAGCTGTGACTCTTACCCACTGCATTGAAGAGACGAAATGGGAGAACTTCCTGATGGAAATAGACAAGAACATACAATTGACCGGCCTCTGAGCAAAACAATGGCACAGGATGAGACCTTGTTCGCAACATTTCTCTCTCCCTGTTTGATACAATGGTAAGTGCCGTCAGTGGTAAGTGCTATTCCCACATCTCCGGACTGTCCTTTTCTCTCTTCTTTACACAGCCTGTGGCTGGAACTAGGACATGCCCCTCTGCTAGGAGAAGAAAACCCTCTTGGAATGCTCCGGTGCAGCAAACTTATTCAGAACTTTAAAAGGTTTATGAGGTGATAGGGACACAGCCTAGGATAGACTTGTCAGCCCAGAAACAGAAGCCTTCGGTAAAATCCATTGTGGGGAGAGGGGCCCTGAGCCGAGGCCCTGGCCCTCTTCCTCCCTCTCCAGCCAGAGTAGACCGCCCCAATCAACAGCCCAGTTCCAATTCAAACCAGCCAGGCCCCTCCTCCCCACTTTGTCCTGTTTCCCAGGGAAGGAAGCTGTCACCTGCTGGCTTCAGCTATGAAGAGCAGGAACTTCCATTGTCTTCGTGGGAGAAGTTATCACACTGAAACCCCCATTGGCACTATGATGCTGTGTTTAGGGAAACTGATGCATGCACCTTGGGTTACACCATGGCATCAGGAAACACGTGCATCCTAACCAAGGGACTAAAACTCTCAAATACTCCACTTCGTCACAGGCCGTTGTCAATGACTGGCTGGATGGACCACGGGTGTAATCCAAGGTTACACTTTCTCTGCTCCTATGAATGAGTGTTCACCCGTCCCTTGAGAGAAACTCAATGGGTTAGAGGGCGGCTTGCTCCTCCCATCCTCTGCTAAGGAAAACTCCACACCATATAACAGATCTTGCATCATGGAACAACTCAACCCTAGGAGTCTGATGACAGGGGGACAGATCCTGGCCTCAGCTGGTGAAAATCACTGTCATGGCGCGGAAGTTAATGGGGGCAGACCCTCAGCTGCTGTAAATCAGCATAGCAGGAATGCAGTTGGTGGAACAATGCTGATGCACAGGAGAATTTGGTCCAAAGAGATTTTAAGCACCCGTGAGCTGATCCTCAGCCCATTGGCCTCAGCAGAAAGACTCCTGGTGACTTCAGGTCTTTATTAAGGTCTGAGAAATTACCTGCACTCCTCTTGCGTTGTGTACTTGCCAGAATGATGGAAGAGGAGGGGTCTGCTCCCGGTTAGCCAGAAGTGGTCAATATGAATTTCAGAGCTTTCAGACAGACCGAAAGGTCAATAGAGAAGGAGATCTGCACAGACCTCCCAGCTGCTACCTGGAACACTGTGGCTCGTGCTACCTTGCCAGAGGAAAGAAGCAAACTCAAAGCTCAATGCGCTATCCCTGCTTCCCCCTGCTTAGGGCCCCCCCCTGCAGGAGCATGTGGGTGGGGGAATCTATTGTGGGAGGCAGAAATGTGCTGTCTTGATGGTAGCTGTGTTTGGTTGGGGAAGAAAGAGTCTAACATGCAGCTGTCCTCGGGAAAGCAACTGTTACAACAGCCACTGGGGGTTTCCAAGTCTATTGTCTAGGGCTTCTGTAATCATCATTAATTGCAGAAGTTCATGGAGGGCCTCCCTAGGGTGGGAGGTGTCTCCCCGTGGTCATATGGAGCTGAGCCAGTGCCCTCCTCTCCCCCTACCTGACCCTGCTGGTTTCTGGCTCTTTCATTTACCTGGTGTGTATTTTGGCACATTCCCCAGGGTCTCTGCTGTACTTTGGCTGTGAAGCAGATGGAATTTCATTTGAAGGAATTAGTCCAGCTACAGGAAATCCCTTTTATGTGTTTCACTTGGCCATGACATTCTCCCCTCTCTGTCCTGCTTACGTAGTGTTTCTGGGCGTTGTTAAATAGCTGCAGCGCTCCACCCAAGTAGTAGCCGAAAAGCAGATGACTGAAATGGCAGCAGGGGTGAAGTTAAATGATAGGACTTTGGGACTCACTCTCGTGACTAAACTTTTTCATTGGGATGAATAAATGAATTACATTTCAAAATAGAAAACACTTCACCAGACAGCTCCATTGCTTTCATTCACGAAAATAAGTTGGATCTTATTGACTGGTGTTCAGGGAACCGGGGTTCCATAGCACAAATCTTCTAGGTGACCTTGAGCAAGTCACGTGTACTCCCTGTGGTTCAACAAGAAGTCCTGTGGCACTTTATAGACTAACAGATATTTTGGACCATACGCTTTCATGGGCAAAGACCCGCTTCGTCAGATGCATGAGAATGTGTGTGTGTGGTGGGGGGAGGGTTCGGAGAAGCATTTAAAGAGTGGGGTCCCAGTAAAAGGCAGAACCAGAGCTGGCAAAGGGTGGAAATGGCCCATTATCAGTAGCATATATCAGGAGAGGAGAAAAAACAAGTCAGATCAGTCAGTTTCTAATGTGGAGGTGTGAACTTCCGCAGCAGATAAATTGCTTTTGTAAGGGGCCAGCCACTCCCAGTCTGTTTAATCCTTGGTTGATGGAGTCAAATTTGCAAATGAATTGCAGCTCAGAGATTGCTCTCTCCATTCTAGTTTTGAATTTTGTTGTTGTAGGACTGCTACTTTTAAATCTGTTACTGAGTGTCCAGGGAGTTTGAAGTGTTCTCCTACAGGTTTCTGTCTGTTGCCATTCCAGATGTCTGATTTATGTCCATTTATTCTTTTACAGAGAGACTGTCCAATATGGCCAATGTAAACTACAGTGGGGCATTGCTGGCACGTGATGGCATATATTATATTAGTGTATGTGCAGGTAAAGGAGCCCCTGATGGTGTGGTTGATGTTAAGTCCTGTGATCATATTGCTAGTGTAGATATGTGAGCAGAGGTGGCAGACTTGAACTGCAACAAATATCCCTAGGCAATTTACTAGAGATATTTAAGAGCAGGTTAGATAGACATCTATCAACGATGGCCAAGCTATGCTTGGTTGTGCTGTGAGAACAGGGAACTGGGCTCGATGACTTCTCAAGATCCCTTCCAGTTTAGAGTTCTATGATTCTCAGCTTGCAAGAGCTCTGGCCGCTTGTGTATCTCCAGTGATGGGTGCCAAAGCTGGCTTTTCTCCCCGCTGATAGCTTCCTAAGATGACTCACCTTGTGGAAGAGGCAGGATGACCTCATGCTGTTTTTTATCCTTCCTGGGCTCTCTCCATCCCCCTGCATGTGTAAAAAGGGCTTCTGTTGTTTGGATTCCTCTATGTTTCTCTTACAGGCTTGACTTGGCTTAAATCCTTGTACCCCAGGTGGAGCATTGGTCATCTACTAGTCTCCTCCACTTCACAACACTTCTAGCTGACCCCAGAAGTACCCCACTTGTTGCTTTTCAGTCTCCTTAGACCTTCTCCACATTGTCCCACATCTTCCTGTTTTGTGTTTTCCTTGTGGGTTCCATGTGAGAGCTGGATGATGGTTTTCCGACACCGTGGCCTAGCCATCCCCACCTTCTTCTTTTGATTTGAACATCAAGTTCACTTACAGAGGAGATAGATAAATAGCTGCAATGTTCCCTTCAATATGGGAGAGACAAGTTTCTTTCTTACTTTGGACACTGATGGTGGAACTTAGTCTCACCGGGTACCCATAGTTCCTCACATAGCACTGCTGCCTACATTGTGTGATGATACTAACCATGATAGTGTGTCATCAGCTTTCATAAGCCCTCCCTCGATAGACTTTTATAATACAGTAATAGTGTGTAACACAAGGATGGCATAATGGGGTCTGACTAACATTCAGCAAAGGATCACCAAGGGCTACATCCCACAAGGACCAGACTGCTCTCCAATCCTTCAAAGGCACTTGAAGATGCTTTACCCCGACTGATACCTTAGGCATTGATCTCTCCTGCACTGAGGTCACTAGGAATATTTCCCTTCACTTCAATCAGCCCTGGACCAGGTCTTTAGGCAGCTGCTGTTTCCAAACAGAGAAGTTTGGAAAACATCGGCCCTGATGCAGATACCACTTACACTCCATGGTAGTACTTTGTATTAATGCAGCCATGACCAAAGTGAAAACCCCATTGTGTTACACACCATATAGACACAGAGTGAGAGCTAGACCCTGACCCAGGAAGCTGCCCATCCTTCAATGCACAGAACAGGTAATGGTAAGGAGGGGAACGTGAGCCAGGACAACCTGTCCAAAGACACATGCAGCAGGTCAGTGGTTGTGCCACAATCTAATCTAGACCTGCTGCATCTCAGCTCAGTGCCCTCTTCACTGGACCTATGGCCTGCTGGGTAGTTAGAGGGGTAACTCCACTGACGTTACTACTGGTGTAAGCAAGAGGAGAGCCAGGACTCCTTGTGCTCCCCCATTGTTCTGACTGTACCCCTTTGTTGTCTCTGGTCTTCTACTGAAAGCATGTCTTCACTGCTCTGCAGTCTGGACTACTGGTCAACGAAATGGGGGAACACCCTCTTCAAACAGGAATAGAGTAATTCAAAGTAGGACATTTTTCATTCATGCCAAAACAATGAGAAGTCCTGTGGTACCTTGGGAGACTAACAGTTTTATTAGAGCATAAGCTTTCGTGTGCAAAGACCCACTTCGTTGGGACTTCTTCTTGTTTTTGTGGGTGCAAACTAGCACGGCTACCCCCGATACGTTTCATCCATTCCTGCAGTGTCCACATGCGGGGCTTCCAGCATAGCACTTAGCACACCCTGAGATCAGAACGGCAGGGCAATAGAGACATAGGCTGAGAGTATAAATTCTGGTGCAAGGATTATGTTTTTGTTCTGTGTTTGTACAGCTCCTAGCACAAGAGTCCAGGACTGTGGTTCCTAGGGGCTACTGCAATACTAATAACAAATAATAACTGTAATGATTAATAAAGCATGGAGGCAATGCCTGGGAATCTCTCAAAATATGCTCCAAAATATTTATTGGAAAATGACACAAAAATGACTGTTAATTCTCTGTCCTGATCTCAGTCAGGGAGTGCTGCATGCAGCTAGATTAAGCTGATTCACCCTGGACAGCTGCAGTTAAAGTTCTGTTAGTTACCTGGCCCTGTCACAGAATTAATTACATCAATAAGTGCTCTGTAATTGATAAAATCTTTGCCCGGGTCATCCTCAGATGAACCATTGGAAATGAAAATCAATTTTCTTTTCTCCGCCTCCCTTCCCCTTTATAACTGTAATTATATATTTGCACCAAACATCCAACAGGCATCTTATAGATCACAGAGAGAGGTCCCTGCTCCAGACTGCTTACACTCGGGGCTGGAGAGGACATACATGGCTACGTCTACACGTGCCCCAAACTTCGAAATGGCCATTTGCATGGCCATTTCGAAGTTTGGGGCACGTGTAGACACAGCCATTGTGACTCAGAAAGTTCTCACCCTGGTTTAAACCGTCAAAACAAAAAGCAGTCAAGTAGCACTTTAAAGACTAGCAAAATAGTTTATTAGGTGAGCTTTCGTGGGACAGACCCACTTCTTCAGAAGTGGACGAACTGACATTTATATTCAAATTCGGAACATTAACACATGGTTTAAATCGTGATGGGAACTTTCTGAGTCACTATAGGGGCTCGTCTGCATACTTGACTCAATCTAATTCTTGACCTTCCCCCCCACCCCTCCAATCTCTGATTTGCTCACCTTGATTATCTTTTTCTGATTTGTCCTCCTTGCTTCCTGTTTTTGGTTCTGTGCCTTAAATATTGAGTCTGTTCTGGTCTGGCTATGGTCTGAAGAAGTGGGTCTGTCCCACGAAAGCTCACCTAATAAACAATTTTGCTAGTCTTTAAAGTGCTGCTTGACTGCTTTTTGTTTTGATAGTGTATAGACTAGCACGGCTTCCTCTCCGTTACTCTTAACAAGATGATGTGCTTTCTTAATAAGTCATTTGCATTTTTATGCAACCCATCACTCTGGTATCTGTAGGACTGGTAACTGTGTCACTTATAATTTGTGGGGGAAAGGGGCTGTATATATTGTGCTTTTAAATTTCTGACAGCATTCTGCCATTCTGTGACCAGTTCAGATGCAGCCTGTTACAGAGAGAGCTGCATACACTCTGCTCTCTGTCCTTGAGACATTTGTTCTTTCTTCCTTTCCCCCCCGCCACACACCTTGATCTAAAACAAGTCATTCAAACTAAAAGGCTGCATTCTCTTTTTATGAATGGAAAATCTAATGTAAACATAACAATACCCAGACACAGTATACAAAGTGATATGTAACTGTTACCTATATGGGGCCACATCTCCAGCTGCTCCACCCTGGCATAGCTCCATTGATGTCAGCAGAGATACCCCACTTTGCATCAAGGGAAGCATTCTGCTCCATTATTACTGTGATTCATTTTCTGTGCTAGGTGCTGTCCATATTCACAGCAAGATATAGTCTGGAGCTTGAAGAATTTCCAATAGACAAGACCAACCAAGGAAGCGTTACTAATCCTGTTTTACATGACAGGGATGGCAGTGACAGCTTCCGAAGATAAAAGGAAGGTCCCTAACCGTAACTCTCCTACTCCCCTACCACTGATGTCTGGTTCTAAGAGACTGGCCCAGAGTCACACACGGAATCTATGTTGGCCTTCTCTGTCAGGGGTGAATTTCATCTATTGTTGGCCGGACCAGAATCAGACGTTAAATGGCTTCGTGGTCCTGAGAAAAGGAATGAGATCCGCAGTACCCAGCTTCACAGTCCCCTGAATGGAATTTTCCCATGGGAGAAGCTTGGTATTACCTTTCATTTTCCTTGTAATATCTCCTTCTGGATGGACTCAGACTGGTCAGCCTCACCTCTGTCCTAGAAGAGTCATGGAGAGAGTCTGCAAGAAATCCATTTTGGAGCAGTTGGAAGAGGGGAAAGTGATCAAGAGTAGTCAACATGGATTCATCAAGGACAAGTCATGCCCGACCCATCTGATTAGCTTCTATGAGGAGGTAACTGGATCTGTGGACATGGGGAAAGTCAAAGGATGTGGTACACCTTGACTTTAGCAAAGCTTTTGATACAGTCTCCCACAACATTCTTGCTCATAAGTTAAGGAAGTATGGATTGGCTACATGGACTGTGAGATGGATAGAAAACTGGCTTGATGGACAGGCCCACGGGGTCTTGGTCAGTGGCTCAATGCCTGGTTGGTTTCAAGTGGAGTGCCCCAAGGATCAGTTCTAGGGCCAGTACTGTTCAGCATCTTTATTAATGACCTGGATGAGGGGATGGAATGCACCCTAAGGGAATTTGCAAATGACACAAAGGTAGGGGCTCAGGTAGATACATTGGAGGGCGGGGATAGGGTCCAGAGGGACCTAGAAAAATTGGAGGATTGGGCTAAAAGAAATCTGATGAGGTTCAACAAGGAGAAGTGCAGAGTCCTGCACTTGGGATGGAAGAATCCCAAGCACTATTATAGGCTGGGGACTTAATGGCTAAGTAGCAGAGCAGCAGAAAAGGACCTGGGGATTACAGTGGATGACAGGTTGCATATGAGTTAACAGTGTGCCCTTGTAGCCAAGAAGGCTAACAGCATATTGAGGTGCAATAGGACAAGCATTTCCAGCAGACTACTCGGCACTGGTAAGGCCACATCTGGAGTATTGCATCTAGTTCTGAACCCACCCCCCCCACGTAAAAAGGATGTGGACGCATTGGAGAGGGTTCAGCAGAGGGCAAAAAAATGTTTAGGGGGTTGGAGCACATGATCTATGAGGAGACGCTGAGGGATATGGGCTTATTTAGTTTGCAGAAGAGAAGACTAAGGGGAGATTTGCTAGTGGTCTTCAACTTTCTGAAAGGGGGCTCCAAAGAGGATGGAGAGAGGCTGTTCTCAATGGTGACAGGTGGCAGAACAAGGAGCAATGGTCTGAAGTTACAGAGGGAGAGGTGTAGGTTGGATATTAGGAAAAGCTATTTCACCAGGAAGATTTTGAAGTACTGGAACGCATTATGAAGAGAGGAGGTGGAATCTCCATCCCTAGAGGTTTTTAAGTCCTGGCTTGACATAGTAATGGCTGGAATGATTTAGTGGGGGTTGATCCTGCTTGAAGCAGGGGACTGGACTAGATGACCTCCTGAGGTCCCTTCCAGCCCTAGGATTCTAAGATTCCATGATTCTACGACTCCCCTGGGGAAGTGCAGCTGGAATGGCAGAGCATAAACACACCTGCCATTGTGGAGGGGCTAGAACAATTTGTGTAGAGCTTGGGGAGGGGTGCTGAGATTCATTGAACCAAACTGTAAAATCTGGATATAATGGAAACCCCTTTACGTTAGTGGTAACAGCCTGACCTTGTTCCTGCATCTATATGCCACTGCGTTTAAACTGTAGTGCAAAAAGCAGTTCTCTCAGCCATATTTATCCATTTATTCAAAAGCCCTTCAAAACACCTTCTATGAGACCTTTCCCACTCTGCACCTGAGAAGCCAGAGCTGACAGAACATGCTGGCGGAGAGTGCTTCTCTCTAAAGATAGGACCGCAGCCCTCCTGGGGAATAGGAACTGGGAAATTCTTTTACAGCTAACGATGGACTAGTCTTCGTATTAGAACCTCATTTATTATTAGCCTCTCAACTAACTACCTAGACCATGGTATAAGGGATTAACAAAGGAGGAAAAGATATAGGCAAAGCAGCACTTTTCCTCTCTCTTTAGTTTAAAGAGCTATGATTTTTGAACTAAGAGGAGTAGCTGTGTTAGTCTGTAGCTTCACAAATAGCAAGCAGTCCTGTAGCACCTTAAAGACTAACGCATTTACGTATTAGGTAATAAGCTTTTGTGGGTAAGGCCATGAGGATCTGAGGAAGGGGGTCTTACCCATGAAAGCTCATTACCGTATAATAAATATGTTAGTCTTTAAGGTGCTACAGGACTGCTTGTTATTCTTGAGGTTGGGCAGCTGTCTGTAGGCTATACTGAGGTATCCCAAAATAGCTACTCTGCCTCTTGGAAATGTGCCTGTTATTTTGAAATATTTTTCAAAATAATGGACACACTATTTTGGCATCCCTGTACCCCTCTTTGCAGGAGGAGTAAGGGATGCTTTGAAATACCACATTATTTCAACCTTTGCAGCTGGTTAGATAGGGCTAATGCCAAAATAGCCTACTTCGAAATAAACGTGAAATAAGATATGCAATTCGCGTCACACAAGTTGCATATTTTATTTTCAGTTTAGGGTGCCATGTGGATGTAGCATATGAGAGGACAGGCCTGTCACCCCAGGCCCATGAAAGTGAAGGATCATGTTCCAGGATAGGTTGTAGATTGTCAATTGTGCACTGGAGGGATTTAAAGTGTTCTGTTACTTAAGGTGTTCTGCTATTCTGTTATTTTTCTTGTTGGGTCTATCATGAAGTAGCTGATTTCTGGGCACTCATCTGGCTTTGTCTTGTGGTGTTTTGGCCCAAATCCCACTTAATTTGCTTCTTCTACTGGTCCTACTAGTGACAGGTAAGCCCCCCTTTTCCCCTCTTTACGCCTTCCCCCTCCTCTGCTATATGAACCCTGGATTCTGATTGTCTGCTCCAAATCTGAAGAAGTGGGCTTACCCACAAAAGCTCATTACCTAATAAATAAATTTGTTAGTCTTTAAGGTGCTGCAAGACTGCTTGTTATTTATGATTTTTGAAGATAGCGAGGATCTCATTTGCTCTGTGTTCCTGTCCCTGCTGTGATGCAGGCAGGAGTTTTGAAATGCTAACTGCTTCTCTGAGCTGCTTTCTGCTTCCTTTAAAGAGCACAAGTTGGGGACAGAAGCTAAATGAAGACGGATGGGTGCTCTCTCTCATGAAACTGCAGTGGCCTGGCTGCAGTGTAAACACAATGGCCCGGATGCTCAGCTGATGCAAATCAATGCCACTCTTCTGATGTAAATGGAAGAACGCTGATTTATAATAGCTGTGCTTCTAGGCCTGTACAGCTGGACACCCACTATCCCAGGAAGCTTGGATAAAGTCCAACTCACATACCTGCTCTACTGCAACGTCTACAAGAAAACCACCAAATAATGGTGACTAGGTGGATCTCAATCAGGAATAAATATTTTTACTTATTGTAAACATAGAATCATTGAACTGGGCACAGTTGGATCCCACAGACCCAAGTGTGGTTGTTAGTTATTTGTGTAACGCGCAGCTGCATTAAAACAAATACAGGGTAGTTCTTTTTCCATGCAATGCACAGTCAATCTGTGGAACTCCTTGCCGGGGGATGTTGTGAAGGTTAAAATTATAATTTGTTAAGGTCCTGGAGGATAGGTCCATCAATAGCTATTAGCCAATATGATCAGAGACACAATCCCATGCTCCTGGTGTTCCTGAACCTCTGGTTGGAAGAAGCAGGGACTAGACAACATGGGATAGCTCACTCAAAATTGCTCTGTTTTGTTCCTTCCCTCTAAAGCATCTGATATTAGCCACTGTTGGAAGACAAGACACTGAGCTAGAAGGACTAGCATATTGTGTTGTGAGCAAGATATGAGAAGTCATACTTCTGCTCTACTCTACACTGATTGGGCCTCAGCTGGAGTATTGTGTCCAGTTCTGGGCACCACATTTCAAGAAAGATGTGGAGAAATTGGAGAAGGTCCAGAGAAGAGCACCAGGAATGATTAACGGTCTAGAGAACATGAGCTCTGAGGGATGACTGAAAGAAATGGACTTGTTTAGTTTAGAAAAGAGAAGACTGAGAGAAAACCATGATAGTGGTTTTCAATTACCTAAAAGAATATTTCAAGGAGAAGGGAATAAAAATGTTCTCCTTGGCCTCTGAGGATAGGACAAGGAACAATGGACTTAAACTGCAGCAAGGAAGATTTAGGTTAGACATTAGGAAATACTTCGTAATTGTCAGGGTGGTTAAACACTGGAATAAATTGCTGAGGATGCTTGTGCAACCTTCATCACTGGAGACATTTAAAAGCAAGTTAGAGAGACACCTATCAGGGAGGCTCTACACAGTACTTCGTCCTGATGTGAGGATGTCAACTCATGGGACCAAAGACGGTCAGGATTACGGGATTCATTTCAACCCAGAGCCCATTAGGGATAATGTAGTTTTTTAAGCTTACTGCTTTGCTGATATACAGTAGGGTCGCAACATTTGTGGGGGTTCAATGTTTGGAACCCACCCAAATGTTGATTTTCATGAAAGGGGGTGGCCCAGAGCTCCAGGAAAGCAGTGGTTGCTGGTGCTCCTGCTCCAGGGAAGCGGCAGCCATGGTTGCGTCCCTCCCCAGGCAGCTTGCAAGTAAATGAATTAATGAACATTAAGTTCGCAAATGGGGAGAACTTACAGTACTACATTTCACAGGGTTCACATTAGCAAGCAAAAAGCACAACAGGACCCTGTTCTCAATGGGATAAGAAACTCTTTGGAATGCTTACATCCCTTCTCTGCCACAGTGCCGTTCCGATCCCAGAATGCTTTAAACCAAGGCCATGGTGGACCTGGCTCCAGCTGGGGGAATCCAGGGAACCTCTAAGGCTAAAAGTCCCCAGTGAGACTCAGCTAGGGCAGGGTTTCCCAAGTTTGTATCTCTTAGCTGTTTACTGGGTGTGTGTGCACTGGCTCAATTCCACTCTTCTCCTTCTCGTGAGGCTGAAGCCAAGATTACCCTATTTACTGGTTCACTAGGTTTCCAGCTTAGATGCAGGAGTCAGGGTTGATATGGCTACCTGGTGTTTATGTTTGTGGGTTTTAAGTCTGTAACAGGCTGTAACAGAGGGATGAGAACTTAGGTGTACAACAGGAATGGAAGTGTCCACTTCTGCTTTCTGAGGCCTTCAGGCTGCTCTTCAAGGGCTGCATGCCTGCATGACATGACATAGGGCAGGGGACTGGACTTGATGACCTCTCCAGGTCCCTTGCAGGTCTAGTGTTCTATGATTCTATGGCTGTTCTTATGTCGCTGTAATACGGTAGCCCCTAGATGCCTCAACAAAGATGTTAACACAGTTGTGCTCAGTTCCGGCACATAGTAAGAACCCAAAAGAGATTAAGATCTCAGACACTAGTCTGGGAGCTTAGAGACCTGCATATGATTTCCTTCTTTACCACAGACTTCCAGGGTGACCAGATTTCCCAAAGGAAAGAGGGAAAACAGTGCCCTGTGTGGGGCTAGCCAAATGGGTGAAAGATTCCACTTATGCTAAGGAAATACTATGCCCCAAGTCTCCCAGTCATACTAAAACAACAGCTTTAAGCTTCCCTATTATGTATTCTTTCTGACCTTCCTCCAAGTCACATTTTCTGCACTGATGGCTTATTTTGTTCACAGACAGGCTGCCTCTGTTTGTCCTTGAAATTCTCCATGTGACGCCTATTCAACCTTAACACACGAGGCTCTTCAAGCAAGCATTTCCCAGTCAGACATGAGGAGCTGTGAACTCAAATTAACTCCCTTCTCCATTAATTTTTATAGCAGAGGGTGTTGCTTGTTTCTGCAAGTCTGTCTAAGGGCCTCAGTTAATGAAGGAATAACCTTGAGATTGGCTATTACAGGAGCCTGGCTCCAGTGGGGCCTACTGAAGACAAGAGCTTGGTCTACATGACCTCTTTTAGCTGGCTGCAGAATTGTGAACAACAAAGATACCTCTTGGAAAACAGTTGCTCTTTCAAACTGATGCTGCTTTCCCCAGAGGTGCCACTAGGAACTTATTTTCTTCTTGGAAATGGAGACAGGAAACATGGAAAAAAGACGTTGCCCTTCTCTGAACCTTTCCCAGTTGTACTTGAGATGGAGCAACCAGAACTGGATGTGGTATTCCAGACATGGGCATACCATAGGTTTGTATAGTGGCATTATCAGAGCAGCGCTTAAAGAGAAGATTAGGAATGCGGCCACAGGGAAGGATATGAGAGTCGAAGGGATAGGCCCAGTGATAGAAGAGGCAATTGAGCAGACTGTTCCAGAAGAAGAGAAGATCAGTAAGAAGTGGATTACACAGGAGACACTGAAGTTGGTCCAAGAGGAGAGAGCACTGAAGATCAGAAGGGATGTTTCCAAGGGGACAGAACAGCAATATAGGGTGAAATGCAATAAGGTAAGGAAAGCACCCAGAAAGGATAAGGCAAAAGGGTTAGAGGAGCAGTGTGAAGATACAGAAAGGTATTATGGTGAATGTAAGACCAGGGAGATTTATAAAATGGTTAGGAATATTAATAGGAAGCGGTAGCCTAAGCAGATCGCGATCAATGATGAGAACAAAGAGGTGCTTATGAATAAGAAGATTGTGCAGCGATGGACGAGATATTGCACCAATTTGTACAAAGCACAGTTGGACCTGAGTGTCTCAGAGAGACTGATTGAAGAACTGATAGAGTTATCTGCACTGAGCCTTGAGATCATAACTGATATTTCGAAGGAGGAAGTAGAAAGAGTAGTGAAACAACTAAAGAAAAACAAGAGCCCTGGAAATGATAAGATCATGGGAGAGATGATGAAATACAGCAGAGAAAGTATGATTCAGGAAACAACACCAACTATGTAATATAGCATGGAAGGGAAGGCACCTAAAGAATGGACAAGATCCATGTTAGTGACAATGCATAAGAAAGAAAGTGCAAGTTCTTGGAGTGCAAAAACTACAGAACAATTGACCTAACTAGTCATCTAGGCAAGGTGCTGATGACAATACTGACAGAGAGACTGAGCTCACAGATAGAAGAACATCTAGCGGATGAGCAGGCAAGGTTCAGGAAAGATAGAAGTATCAAACAGCAGGTACTGGCACTAAGATTGATAGCATAGAGAGATTGATGAAAGAGCAAGAACGTATACACTTGCTTCATCGACTTTCAGAAGACATTTGACAGTATAGATCAGAAAGTGACATGGGTGGTGTTAGAATTATACGAAGTGGACAGCAGACTGATCTGGTTGTTAAAGGATATCAATGACAATGCGGAGGCAGTGATGAGAATGTGGACAGAGTTGGGAAGTTGGTTCAAAGCGAGTAGAGGCACAAGACAAGGAGATCCAATATTTCCAGGTATCTTCATTTCGCATCTAGAGAGAGCAATGGGCAAGATCAAGGAAGAGGTAGAAGGGATATCTGTGCATGGGATAAGAATTAACAACTTGAGGTTCGTGGATGATATAGTTATTGAGGAAAATGAAGAGAAGCTAGGGAAAATGGTGCAGGTGCTAAATGAGGAAGGGAAGCAGTATGGACTGATTATGAACATTGATAAAACAAAAGCAATGGTATTTGAAGATCAGGAAATAGAAAGGAAGGTCAGTGTAGATGGGAATGAACTGAAGAACGTAGAGAAGTTCACGTATCTGGGCAGCAACATAGCATATGATCTAGACTGTAAGAAGAAAATAGCAACTAGATTAGTGAAAGCAAGAGTGAGTGTGAAGTTGACGGATAAGATCTGGAAAAGCAAAGCGATTAGCTTAGGAAAGAAGCTGAGCACCTTGAAAACCGTGTATTCAGCAGCACGTTGTACGGATGTGAGACATGGGTGATAACGAAATATTTGAAGAGAAGGATATTGGCATTCGAGAGGGAGTTGTTATAGAAAGATTCTGAGAATAGGATGGATGCAGAAGGTCACCAGTGAGGAATTAAATAGGAAGATACAGCTGAAAGAGAACCTATTGCAAAAGGCCATACGATGGAAGTTACAGCTATTCAGGCATGTCTGCAGAATGAATGACAAAAGACAAATCAAAACCTTGGTTTTCAGCATAATGGATGGTTCAAATAGGAGAGGCAGACCCCACAGAGAATGGATAGATGATATAGTAGATTGGTGCAGATCTAGTCTACAGAAACTAAGCCACTCCTCACTGGACAGGGAACGATGCAAGGAAATAGTGAGAGAGGCATTAAACACCAATGGGCGCTGAGCCCATGGCCATTGTTGATGATGATGATGACCATATATTCGGTCTTTTCTCTTCCTTTCCTAATGTAGTTTGGACCCCCCTAGTTCAGCACCCTCAGGATCTGACCGGTGCTGAAGGAGAGAATTTGCTGAACCATGGGAGGCCAATATTGTGTATCAGCATTACCAACACTTTCTCTGCTTACTGGGCTCTTAGAAAACATGTAAGTGTAAATTAGAGCTAAATGACAGTACAGAATACTGAGTGCCAGCACTGGGGGCTGTTAACAAACTTTGTGGGACCACTGGAAACTTGGCTGCACCCATGATATGCAGTCGTCTGTCTAACTAAAATTATGCTGAGTTACAGATGTTGCTGGATGAGCTAGTGCTGGATTGCAGAAGTTCAGCCTGGAATTCCCAACATCTTATTAGACTTTTGGATTGCCACAGCACACCGAGCTGAAGTTTTCAGAGAACTAGCCAGAATGACACTGAGATCTCTTTCCTGAATGGAACAGATAATGTTATCATCATGTATGTGTAGCTGGGATTACTCTTCCCAGTGTGCATTACTTTGTATTGATCAGTGTTGGATACAAGCTGCAATTTTGCCACCCAGACTCCAATTTTTTGAGATAGCCCTGTAATTTTTCTGAGTCATCATTGGACTTAGCCATTACGAATAATTGTGTACCATCAGCAAATTTTACCACACCACTTTTCCCTCCCTTTTCCAGAGCATTAATATATATGTTGAACAGCACAAATTCCAGTACACAGTCTTGGAGGACTCTGCTGTTTACCCATCTCCATAAAAGCTGATAATTTGTTCCTACTCTTTGTTTTCTATCTTTTAACCAGTTACTGGTTAATGAGTAGACCTTTTTTCCTTTTGAGACTGTGGCTTCATAGTTGATTGAGTGCCTTTGGTGGGGGACTTTGTCAAAGGTTTTATGAAAACCTAAATACACAATATCAACTGGTCTTCACGCACATGCTTGTTGACACCCTTAAATATTCTAGTGGATTGGTGAGGTATGATTTCCTTTTACAAAATCCATATTGACTCCTTTCCAAACAAATTGTGTTTTAATTCTGTTCTTCATTATACTTTCTATCAATGTGCCCAATAGTGATGTTAGTCTCACTGGCGTTTAATCCCCAGGACTGCCTCTTAATTTCTTTCTAAAAATCAGTGTTACATTAGATACTCTTCAGTCATTTGACACAGAAGCTTGTTGACATACTAGTTACATGTTACAGTTAGTAGATCTTCAGTTTCAAATCTGAATTCCTTCAAACCTGCTTGGTGAATACCTTCTGACACTGGGCGATTTATCGCTGTTTAATTTACCAATTTATTCACAAATCTCTTCTATTGACACATCAGTGTGGAAAAATCCTTCAAATTTGTCACCCAGAAAGACTAGATGTTATGCAGGATTTCTCCCCCGCATCCTCCACAGTGCAGACCAATGCATGGAATTTATTTAGCTGCTCTGCAATGGCCTCATCATCCCCGAATGCTACTTTAACACCTTGTCATCTAGTGACACCACTGCCTGTTTCACAGCGTTCCTGCTTCTGATGTACTTAAAAGCATTCTTACTGGAAGCATTTGTGTCTTTAGCTAGTTCCTTGTCAAATCCTTCCTTGGCCTGCATTCCTATACTTTTATGTTTAACGTGCCAGAGTTACTGCACCTTCTTATGATCACCAGTAAGTTTTGATTTCCATACACCAGAGATTCCTTTTTCCTTCTAACAGAGTCTGTTTCTTTGGAGGTCAGCCATTGGGGTGTTCCTTTGGAACGCTTTTTTTTTTTTTTTTTTTTTTCTTTTCAGTTTGTGGTACACATTTAACCTGATCATCTACTAGGAAGGTGTTTTTTTTTTTTTAACCTGCTCCCATGTTTCTTACAATCTTCTAACCCCAGCAGTAGCTCCTTTTAATTTACTTCTCACATACATCCACTTTTTTGACCAGTTTCCCTTTCTAAAGTTACTGGGGTGAAGTTATTTCATATTATCCCCTCTACAGGGGTATTACATTTAATTGCAATATGGTCACTATTATTGAGCAATACAGCTATCTTAAGAACAGAAGAAGGGTGATTCTTGGTCAGAGCAAAGGTCCATCTATCCCAGTATGCTGTCTTCTGACAGCGGCCAATGCCAGGTGTCCCAGAGGAAATGGACAAAACAGGTGATCATCAAGTGATCCATGTCCTGTTGTCCTACCTTCACCTCTTGGAGTGGATTCTGTCCTCCACTTAGCACTTCACCACGAATTGCTTCTCCCCTTATACTAGGTTTTATAACTAGACAGTCCAAGAACCAGTTATTTATGGCACCTAAAAATTCTATATCAGCATCATTCACTGAGGGTAACAAATACCTGATCTATATGATGATCTTTGAAATCACCCACTAATATTTTGCTTTCTGCTTGTGTAGTCTCTCTGTCTCCCTTAGCAAACAGTCACTGTTGCCTGTCTGGTTCATAGGATCATAGGGCTAGAAGGGGCCTCCAGAGGTCTTCTAGTCCAGCCCCCTGCCTAAAGCAGGATTAACCCCAGCTAAGTCATCCCAGCCAGAACCTTGTAAGGCGAGACTTAAAAGCCTCTCAGGATGGAGAATCCACCACGTCCCTAGGCAACACATTCCAATGCTTCACCTCCCGCCCAGGGAAGTAGTTTTTCCTAATATCCAACCTACTCCTCTCCTTCTGTAACTTCAGATCATTGCTCCTTGTTCTGCTGTCAGTCACCACTGAGAACAGCTTCTCTCCATCTGCTTTAGAGCACTGGAGAGGTCCAGGGGTTGAGGGAGTGACAAAAGCAGCAGCCACTCTCTACCGGAAACCCACTGATCGCTATACTTACCCACATGCTCCTAGCTTCCATCTTGCATGCATGACACGAGCCATCATTTACAGTCAAGCCCTGCGATACAATCGCATCTGCTCTGATCCTACTGACGGAGACCAAAAACTATGAGATCTCTACCAAACATTCATAAACCTGCATTACCCACCAGAAGACAGGGCCAGACGAATCCCCAGAAACCAGATACTTCAAGATAGACCCATAAAAACCAACAGGACACCATTGGTCATTACCTACAGCCCCCAACTCAAACCACTGCAAAGCATCATTAAAGACCTACAACCCATCCTTAATCAGGACCCACACTCTAGAAGGCCCTAGGTGACAGGCCTGTTCTTTCCTACAGACAACCCCAACCTTATGAGGATTCTCACCAGCAACCACAGACTATACCACAATAATACCAGTCCTGGAACTTTTCCTTGCCACAAGCCCCATTGCCAGCTTTTTCCACATATCTATTCTGGAGATAATGTCACTGGACCTAACCAGGTTATTCACAGAATCACAGGCACATGCTCATGTTTCTCTACTAACATCATATATGCCATCATGTGCCAACAATGCCCACATACTTCGTATATTGGACAAATGGTAAACATGCTTCAACAAAGAATGAATGGACAGAAAACAGACATTAAAAAGCTCTTAACTCACAAGCCTGTCAGCCAGCACTTTAATGGAGTGGGCCATTCTATTAATGACCTGAAAGTCTGTGTTTTACTGTAAAGGAATTTTAAGAATTGACTGCAAAGAGAGAGAGCTGAGCTCTCTTTTATATTCAAATTCAACACATGAACATGTGGTTTGAACTGGGACACCAATTACCTGGGTCATTATATGGATTCTTTTACATACTTTGTTTTAACTGACTCTCAACTTCTGCCCGTCCGACTGCCTCTCTGCTCTTCTGAATTGCCCACTTTGATTACATTTTTCCGATTTGTCACCTTGATAACTATTTTTGGTTCTCTGCACCTTAAATATTGAGTCTGTTCTGTATGGCTATGCTCTGAAGAAGGGGGTCCGTCCCATGAAAGCTCACCACCTAATAAATTATTTTGTTAGTCTTTAAAGTGCTCCTGGACTACCTTTTTGTTTTGCTAGCTGGTTCTGTTTTACAGATGAGGAACACAGGCACAGAGAGATGAAGCTTGCAAAGAAACGCAGAGTTCCTGAGTCCCCTGGCAGTACCTAAGCCACAAGTCCAGCTTTCCTTTGTCACACTTAAAGAGCTCTGTTCCTTGTTTGAAAGGTGAACCCCAAAGTCGGGGCAGCCAGAGCCTATCCTGAACATCCTGTCCTAAAGAAAAGAACTCTTGGCTTTCTTTGATCATAAATATTCCTTGCCTCTGTCTTGGATCTATGTATATAGTTCCTATAAAATTTTTATAGCTTTGGGTTTGCAAGTAAATAACATTTCCTGTGCTAGTCACTGTAATTAGTATAAAATATATACTTAGTAAAGGATGCATCTAGGGGAACCATAGTAATATTAATAGCCAAGGCATCTGTAAAGGTTTAAAGTATATAGGTGTGATGGTTTGGCAGTTTGTCCCACTTTTCCCCCAGCCCTTAAATAAAGGAATGCATCCCAAATGGATTATTTCCTGCTGTGCCTCCAGCCCAGGAGCTCTTTTTCTTCAAATCTGCTGTGGAGAGTACGTAGAGCACAAGAAGTCACCCTAGAATCATAGAAACTAGAACTGGAAGGGACCTCAAGAGATCATTGAGTCCAGTTCCCTGCCCTCCCAGCAGGACCAAGCACCATCTAGACCACCCCAGACAGGTATCTATCTAACCTGTTCTTAAATGTCTCCAATGTTGTAGATTTCACAACCTCCCAAGGCAATTTAGTTCAGTGCTGAACCACTCTGGTTATTACAATGTTCCTAATACTAGAGGCCCAGCTGCAGCCCTGCTTGCAAGCCAAAGTTGGGCTGAAAGGAAGTTCTACACTTAGACTTGTTGTAATACACACCCAAAGTGCATGGGCCAGGACCCACACTGGCCATGGGAGGAGCTCCATTGAGGGATGGGCTTGGCCCTACACTGGCTGGGGGAGGGGCCCCATTGGGGGATGGGCTGGACCCTGCATCGACGGGGGAAGTGGCTGGAGCTGATATGGTGAGGTGGGTCGTTCCATTGGGGGGCTGGCCCATGCCCCACACTGGCCAGGAGAGGGGTTGGGACTGGCACAGTGTGTGTGTGAGGAACATGGTAGAACCTTGCCCAGACAGACAAATGGATGGACACAGCGCAAATAATACATATCATCCGACCTAAACCTTCCATTCTTTAGTTTAAACTGATTGCTTCTTGTCCTGTCCTCAGAGGTTAAGGACAATAATTTTTTCTCCCTCCTCCTTGTAACACCCTTTCAGGTACTTGAAAGCTGTTATTATGTCCCCTTTCAGGTGTTGTTTGTTTGTTTTTTGTTTGTTTGTTTTTTTGGTGCAGACTAAACAAACTTAATTCTTTCTATCGTCCCTCGCAGGTCACGTTCTCTAGGCCTTCAGTAAGTTTTGTCGCTCTTCTCTGGAATTTCTCCAATTTCTGCACATCTTGCTTGAAATGTGGTGCCCACAACTGGACCAATACTCCAATAGACAGCTAATCAGCACAGAGGAGATTGGAAGAATTACTTCTTGGCTGTGGCTGCACTACAGAGTTTTGTCGCCAAAACTCGGGGTGCGTCCTCATTACAAATACATTCGGTCAATGTAAACCAACAGAACGTGGCACTTCTGTCAGCAGTGGTCTGCCGTTCTCCCAGGAGGCGGAATGCCTCTGTCAACAGAAAGCCAGTGTGGATGATCTGGGGGCCCCTCTGTTGACACACAGGGATCCCAGGTCACCAGGCAGCCCTGTCTGCTGTGCTTCCAGTTAGCCGTTCTGTCAAGAGAGCAGCCAGGCAGTCCAGCCAGTCTCTAGCGACAGAGTGGATTGCTTTTTTGATCTACTTTGCTGTCTGGCCATGATCTGTTGGCAGAAGTTTTGTTGGAAGATATCTTCGGACAGTAAATTCTGTTGACAGATTGCTGGAGTGTAGACATCGGCCTTGTGTCTTGCTTACAATATTTCTCTTAGTGCATCCCGGAATGATACTTGTTATTTTTTTTTCTTTTTTTGCAACAGTGCCACACTGTTGACTCATACATAACTTGTGGTTCACTCTGACCTCTAGATCCCTTTCTGTAGTGCTCCTTCTTACGCGGTCCCTTCCCATTTCGTATGTGTGAAATGATTGTTTCTCCCTACGTGCTGTACTTTGCATTTGTCCTTATTGAACATCATCCTGTTGACCTTCGACCATTCCTCCAGTTTGTGCAGATCATTTTCAATTATTAGCCTATTCACCACAGGACTTGCAATCCCTCTTGGCTTGCTATCATCCATCATCTAAATGATTTATGAAGATATTGTACTGTCTGATGGAGCCACATCAGCCCCCTTCAACATCACCAATGGTGTGAAACAAGGATGTGTTCTTGCTCCTGTCTTATTTAACCTGTTCTTTGCATGCGTCCTTAACCATGCAATGAAAGATCTGGACCGAGGTATATACTTGAAATACTGGCATGATGGTTCACTTTTTGACCTCCGTCGCCTGAACACAAAGACTAAGACAGAGCAGAAACTCCTTTCTGAGGCAGTCTTTGCCGACGACTGTGCCCTTATGGCTCACACTGAAAATGATCTTCAGCACATTGTCAACAAGTTTGCTGAGGCCTCGCAAGTTTTCGAACTATCTATCAGCCTCAGAAAGACAGAAGTTCTCCATCAACGTGCACCTGGATCAAATGCTCCTGTCCCGAGTATCTCCATTGATGGCACTCAGCTTAAAGTAGTGGAGAACTTTAAATACCTGGGTAGTGTCATATCCAGTGATGGATCACTGGATAATGAGATCAATGCGCAAATATCCAAAGCGAGCCAGGCACTTGGCTGTCTGCGTGTCAAAGTTCTAAACCACCATAACATCCGGATGTCAACAAAACTGCTTGTGTACAGAGCTGTTGTTCTCTCATCTCTTTTGTATGGGTGCGAAACATGGACACTATATAGGTATCACATCAAGCAGCTCAAAGCATTCCACATGCGCTGCCTCCGTAACATCATGAAGATCCGCTGGCAAGACAAAGTGCCCAATCTTGAGGTCCTCGAGACAGCCCAGATGACAAGCATCAAAATGATGATTATAAAGTCACAGCTACGTTGGACCGGTCATGTCAGCCTCATGGATGCCAACAGAATCCCTCGCCAGCTTCTGTACGGTGAACTCTCCCAGGGCATCCGGCATATAGATCGTCCATGGAAATGCTACAAGGATAGCGTTAAAGCCAATCTGCAGTACAGCACTATCAAACCTAGGGACCTTGAGGACACCACCAGTGACAGAACACAGTGGCGTGCAACAGTCAGAAATACCTGCGTTGCCTTTGAGGAAGACTGCTGCCGGCATCTACAAGAAGCATGCGAACGACGTCACAGAGCATCAGCAATGCACAACCCACAGATTGCAAACTTCCCATGCACCATCTGCGGCAAAATGTGCACATCTAGATTTGGCTTATACAGTCAGCAGAGGGCACACCATGAGACCAATAACAGATGATCTGCACAGATTTGTCATCATCGGCTCAATGGACTGCCATTAATGTGGATGTGTGAACATCAAGACCATTATTCTCTGAGAAGGGTTATCTGAACATTTATGCACCTACCTTATAAAACACCCGTCTGATTTTCTAGAGTATTGATGAGAAGGTCGTATTAGATTCCACAGCCTTCCTCAGAAACCTGTTCCAGAGCTTAACTATCCATAGAGTTAGAAAGTCTTTCCTGTTATTGAAACTTGCTTCAGATTAAGCCCATTGGCTCTTTACCTACTTTCAGTGGCCATGGAGCCGAGTTGAGCCCTGCAGATCTGTGGTTACGTGCTTCATATACGGACGTGCATACCTGCAGGGCATTTATGTGGATCATGGATCAGACACAGATACAACCATGCAGGATGGGGAAGGCTGACGGGGAGGGTGGTTCTGTGCTCCTGGAAGGGGTGGGGGCTTCAGGCAGAAGGGGAGGGGTTGAGGGAGCCGTCCACACTGCACCGTGCCTCTCCCCTTGCCAGCCTTTCATTGTGCTGCGCAGGTTTGAGCACTGATGTAAAGGTCCTGGGGCTCTGGATGCTGCTGCTGCTGTGGCTTCAATGTTGGCAAGAAGCCCTGGGCCCTTTGAACCACTGTGCCTTGGGGCTATTGCCCTCTTGACCTCTCCATCAATGGGGCTGTGTAGAGTTCCACTCCGGCCTGCAGCGTGTGGCTTGTGCCTCAGAGCTGGCAGGCAGTGGAAGGAGCTGGGTGGTGGGCTGGAGTCAGGAGTGTCCAAACGCCTGTGCGCTGCACCATTTCCTGTCTAGCAGCTTGGGCCCTTCAGTCAGCACCAGTGTCCCCTCCCTCCAGGGCCTGGCCTGGCACAACTGGCCTCACTCCCTGCCCCTCCTGCCCACTCCACGAGGGGCACTGGCTGGGGGCGTTCCAGGGCAGGAACACCCATAGGGGAAAATTAGTGGATGCTCAGTACCCACCGTCAGCCAAGCTTCCCTACTGCCCCTACTTCCAGCACTCCTGGCTGCTGGTGGCCCAAGTGACCTGCTCCTCACCCTTCCTCCAGGTACCTCTCAGTGCCGGTTCCTGGTGCGCGGAGGGTTGGGCTTGGTGGGGCGGGAGCAGAAGCTGGGGCGGAGAGGGGTCGGAGGAAGGAATGGCGTGGGAGCATAGGCTGGGGAAGATCGGGAGAGGGGCAAGCATCCACTGCCTAGAGCAGAAGTTGCTTCCTGTGCAGACTGGGGGCCCAAGGACCTCACCTCTGCACCACACCACGACACACCAGGCACTGCAGCTGCCATGGACCATTGCTTGTGAGTTGTTGGGAGCAGCATGCGTTGTGACACCCTTAGCCTGAGACCAGCGTTCCCTGCACGCTGAATGCTTGGGTGGCCACTCAGCAGAGATACACACTGTGCCCAGCTGATTAGCAGACTGCCCACAGCTAGGTTTTGTCACTAGCCCTTGGGAGACAGCTTCTGCTCCAGGCGCGGCTGAAGATGCAGGTAGAAAATGGCCTGCGGATCGATCCGGACGGATGCGGATCCACAAAGGACTTTGTTGATCACTTCACCATCTTCTCAACAGTCCTTAAGGCATTTAGGAACCTAGCTTCACTGAAATTAGCCGGTCAAGATTTCAGCAGCAGTTAAGCATTTAATTGCTTTAAGGCTCGGAGCTTAAATGACCGGTCCAAGGCCCACAGGAAGTGGAGGGTAGAACAGTCAACTGAACTTGCCTCTCCTACCCCGACCCAAGTAGCACACTAACCACTGCACCATGCTGCCTCCATTGCCTTTTTAGCCCTTAGAGTCACTGTAGTTCTAAGTGCACCCAGGGGTGGCCAACTGCACTCACTTCCTCCCCAGGCTGTTGGGTGCAGTCAGCTGAGGCATACATGAGAACCTTCAGCAACCAGGGAACTCAGATGGAGTCTCCAAGCATACTGTTAACCTGTGGAATTCCGCGCCAGAGGATGTTGTGAAGGCCAAAACTAAAACAGAGCTCAAAAAAGAACTAGAGGAGTTTAAGGAGGCTTGGTCCAGCAACAGCTGGGGCTAGCCAGGATGGGCTGGGATGAAACCCATGCTCAGAGTGTTCCTAATCTTCTGTTCACCAACAGCTGGAAGTGGACAACGCTGGGATGGATCACTGCAGCTGTTTGTTCCATGCATTCCCTCTGAAGTGCTGGAAATTGTCCCTGCTGGACGACAAGACACCCTGCTGTTGGCTGTTGGGTCTGAAAACAGTGGGCAGGCGAGGCCCCTCCTCTGACCTGCCCCACCCTGTCCCTTTCCCCATCCCAGCACCACTGGGTCTCCTGACAGAACCTGCTGGTCTGCATAAGGCCACGACTCCATATACTTCCATTGATTTAGACTGTCCCTGTGTGACCTGGGACTCACTAGTTCATCCAGCAGAGCCAAACTAATCAAAGAGTCAAAGAGAAACTGAAGAGCTGGGCCAGAAGCCACAGGCTGGGCTCAGAGGCAGTATAAATAGAATCCCATCACGATGGCCCACATTCAGGATTAACATGGTGACTGTCCACTGGGAGAATCTGATCTGTAACATACGCTCTCATGCTACAGCAGGGAAACCAAGCAATAACTTCCATCAATAGCTTTCCTGTGTGCACTGAAATGGCCTATTAGATTTCCACTGTTTGAACTGAGTGGTTTGAGGGTAAATAGCTCACTGCTGGTTACTTTTTTTCTCCTCTATGTAGCCATGATGTCAAAAGAGGGGAAAATATGTTGTAAAAGGCAAAATTTAAAAAAAAAACACGATATATTCCCGGCCCCGGCCCCGGCCCCGGCCCCAACCCCAATTGGTTGCAGCTGTGAAATCCAAAGCACACCTCTTTCCGTAAATACGCCCATCTCCAGACCTCAGAACTGGGAGCTATGAGCCAGAGGTGCATTGCTGAGGCTGGAAAGTCTGCAAATGACCAATTTCCAGTGGAGCTGGTAGTGGGCAGATTTGGCCTTCTTGGATCCTTGTGAATTTGACTGACCCATGGCAAAGAGGTGCAGTTATTCTGTATCCACCACTGTCTCCAGACAGACCTGTTACAGGTCAATTACCACCAGCTCACCAGACATCGCCACGTTTCACAATCCCCCTTGGAAGGAAGTTAGCCCCAGGTGGTGTGTTCCCTTGGTGACTCTTGCATTTAAAACATGAAGACTTACCTGGCATCAGTCAGGTCCTTAATTAATTTTTGGTTTGTGGAAAATACAATGGAAATGCACATGCTTCTTTTCAATCCTTGCTGTGGGGTGGGGCGGGGGGATGAAAGGTTCAGGATGCAGCTGCCCCTGGGAGAGAGGACAACCCCAGCCCTCTCTCACCACAGCAGCTTGGGACCAAGTGAGTAGCACCTCTCCCTGGCTGCTGCAGCTCCAGAAGGCACCCTGGGGGAGGGGTGCTTGTCCCCCACCTGGGGCAGGTCCAAGTTCATCTGCCCCCTGGGCTCCCCAGCCAGAGTGAGGAATGCAGCAAACGATGCACTTCCCCCTCTCTCCCTGACAAAGGAGAGCAGCCAGCAATGTTCCCATATGAATGCAGGGGGGGTGTCTTCAGAAATCCACAACAGGCACCTGTGAGGGACGGAGGCTCTGGGCTGGTGTGGTCCCCAGTGTGTGGGGAGGGCATCCCCAGCCAGCCCTTTTCACCTGCCTGATGATTGCCTCTTTTCTATGCAGTTGTCTGAGAACCAATTCCATTCCAGGCACATCCCATTGTCCTGGCACAGCCCAACCCTGACCTTGCTTTAAGTTATGATAAGAGGAAGCTGTATAGCAGATTTAGCAGTCCGATCTCTTTCTATTTAGGAGGAACTCTTAGACAGACAGACACACAGACAGGCAGGAAGACAAACTCTCTCAAATATATACTATATTATATTGTAGAGGGTAGACCATGAGAAAGACAAGTCTCTTAAATAAATCAGTTATCTTAGATATTTATGTGTCCCCAGTCACCCTATTATCTTAACCCAGCACAATCTGGGACATTGTTAGCCTGCCAACAGCCTTGGGAGAGAGGACAGTACCACTGGCTTGGTTTCCAGAAAGAAAATCAAGGCACCGAAAAGCTGACAATCATCCAGAAATCTCGTAACAGAGCCTGGCCTTTAACATGACTCTTCTAAATCCCAAAGTAATCTATCAGCCCCTAGGCCATGAATTGTACTGTCTGCAGTTAGGTAAGTGATTTGGTGTAGCAGTTTATCCCATCAAATAAAAAAGCCACAATCTGAGCCCAGAGCACATTGTTTATTGTGAAAAATCATTGATCTAATCTGCTGTAAACACACCTGGGAACACGCAAAAGTTGAGACATTGTTGCAACGAATATTCTAGTCTGCAGCTATGTTTTATGAACAAGCTTCACCTGGGATATTGTGCATAAAATTTACATCAGCATGCAGAATATCTGTTTCGAAGTCAGCAATCAACTGCACAAATCCCCCCAAATTACTGCTGGTGTCATGTCCTTTATGTCAATTTGCTCCTTCATCTCCCCTAACACATACACACCATTCTGCAGCTCAATCAATTGGAGGAAACCAGCTCAGCCAGAAAAAGGTCATGGCTCATTTGAATCCCACTCTATAAAACGGCGGGATATTTATTTGGCAGTTAAATATTAAATTCCAAATCTCTCACACCTCTGAGTGGATTCCTGTTATTGGTGAAATGCACTTTTTTATAGATCGCTGGGGGTATTCTGATCCCATGAACTACTTTTAGTTTCAGTGACCGTTGAAAAAAATAGTAAAGTTATTTCTGGAAAGGAGCCGAAGAGGTCTGGAAAAGCATTGGCACCCGTAGAGAGCAGGGATTCCTCGGAGGCCACCAGAGAAGGGGGTGAGAAGCAGAGAGGAGGAGATGGGCTTCCCTAGAGACAGCTGGAAGCTGAGCACTGACTGAGGTGCCCTGGCACTGCAGCCTGAACTAGCGTAGTGTGACACTCACTGTAACCAACAAACCTTTCTATCTTATTACCCATCACTGAAATCACAAAGCAAATGTTTTCTCAGCAGTCCAGTGGGGTGGTCCTTTCACCAGCTCCATTGGTCATTTTAACCTCAGCGGCTTCATTGTTTTGGCTCCAAAGTCAATTAACCTTAGTAGAAACACCCTTAGGACCTGAGTGTCCAAGTTCCAGGGGGCACAACAGTTCAATGGGCAAGCCTCAAAAGGGGGTTTGGCTCTACAGTCCCCAAAGCGGGGCCTGACCCTAAAATCCGTGGGGAACAGGGTTCAACTGGGAGTGTGGACATAGAACTGATTGGAAAAGATTGGGGACTTTTCCACAGAAGACATTGATTTTTCTTGTCAAAAACTATTTTGTTTTCCTTTTTGGTTTGGGGTTTCTTCAGGTTTTTTTTTTCTCTTGTGGAAAATCAAAAATTTGCAAGGGAAACAAACGCTTCTGGTGAAAATGTCACTTCATCGAAAAGTCCCTTTCCCATTGGAAGTGTTTTTGTCAGACGTAGCATCTAGAGAGGCTGAGGCTCTCCAGGATCAGATCTGAATGCTCAACAACTGTGTTTTGCTGCTGTTAGTCAAAACAGACAAGCCAGACACCATGTTCTTCTGGGTACAACAGGGTAGAAACAGAATTTTGCACTTCCTTTGCAAATTCTCAGTAGTTAAATATCTTTGTTCTGGAAGGAAAATCAAGACAAATCAACATTTTGGAAGGAAAATCAAGACATTAAAAATTTCCCCTGGCAAAAAGTGCCTCAAAAATTCATTTTGCATCAATTGAAACATTTCCATTTGATAAAAACCAAACAGTTTTTCTCTGATTTTAACCTCTTAAAATATGTGAAATAGTTTTGCCTAAAAGAAAAGGAATTTCTTTTTGAAATGCCATTTCAAAACACATAGAACCTTTTCATTCTGTGAATATCAAAATGGGACCCTGACATTATTGAAATGCTTTGTTTCAGTGGGAGGGCTGGCAAACAAATGTAATTGAAATCAGCACTTTTGAAAAACCTTTTGATTTCAGTAATGACTCTTTTTTGGTCAAAAATGATTTTGACAAAAAAAAATGGTTCAGACCTGCCCCAGTGCTAGTACTTTTGAAAAATTACACACCGTATTTGATAGCACACACTGGACTATTAAAATTTCAACATTTAGGCAACATTTTAAAATTAACATAAAATGAAAGATTTTTTTTCCCCAGCTGTAGAACTGGTTGAATTTTTTTGCAATGTTTCAAATTTTGTAGAAAAGGAAGAACTTTTTTTTTTTTAAAAAAAGACTTCCTTATTAGTATATTTTATTAGTAACATTTGCTTATTTTTTTTATTTATTTGTATTTCCCCAAGGTCTAGGACCCCTACTGTGGGCCAGGAGTCCGCTCTGCTAGGTGAACCTTGGTGATCTAGGGTATGTCTACACTAAGGAGTTATTCCAGAGTAGCTTATTCTGGAGTTATTATTCCAAAATGAGCTCTTCCAAAATAATGTGTCTACACTTCAGGGATGCCCCAAAATAAGTAAAATTTATTCCAAAATAGTGTGTCCACACACAGTAGAGCACTGTTTCAAAGGCTCTAACCTGAAATACTATGTCTACATAGCAGCTTGATTTTCAAATAAACTCTTCTGGAATAGGTTATATTGAAATGGCCCCTATTCCTTCTCAGCACAGACTCTGTTTTGAAGTACCTCATGGTTACTGATTTTGAAACAAGCCAACCTCTGTTTTGAACTTATTTTGAAATAGAGGTTGTGTTGTGTAGATGCTCACAAAGTGATTTCAAAATAGCAGTTGTTATTCCAAAATAACTTTGCTGTGTACACACACCCTTAGAGGATTAGGCTGGAATTTTAAGTTGTGGAGTTCCTTGGAAAATTTGACCCTGAAGCTATGGTTACTCTATAGTGGTCTGTCCTCAGAAGTCTCTATCAGAAGACAGATCTGGACAAAACTTCTGTTCATAGAATCGTAGAATCCTAGGGCTGGAAGGGACCACAGGAGGTCATCTAGTCCAGCTCCCGGCCTGAAGCAGGATCAACCCCAACGAAGTCATCTCAGCCAGGACTTTGTCAAGCTGGGACTTAAAAACCTCTAGGGATGGAGGTTCCACCACCTCTCTAGGTAACACATTCCAGTGCTTCACCGCCCTCCTGGTGAAATAGTTTTTCCTAATACCCAACCTACACCTCTCCCACTGTAACTTGAGACCATTGCTCCTTGTTCTGCCACTGGGAATAGCCTCTCTCCATCCCCTTCAGAGCCCCATTTCAGGAAGTTGAAGGCTGCTATCAATTCACCCCTCACTCTTCTCTTCTGCAAACTAAATAAGCCCAAGTTGACAGAGTGTGGCCACAAACAAAAGCTAATCTGAAGAGGGTTCTGCTCTGTTGAGAAAGCAGACAGACTTCCTGGCTGCTCTGTCATCAAAGCAGGCACCTGGAAGCACAGCAGACTGCGCTGCCCACTGAGGTGGATGCCCTGTCTGCCACGAGAGCCCCTCCAAAGCATCCACACAGCTATTTTGTCAACAGAACCTGTCAACAAAAGGCACTCTTGCTCTTCTAGGAGAGGCAGAAGGTTGATGGCAGAAATGCCGACTTTTGACTGTTGACAAAACGCATTTTGTGGGTGGACGTTCCACCAGTTTTGCTGACAAAACTCGCCGGTGTTGCTTTAGTCTGAATGTTTATTCCGCACTTGAGAGAGACGACATGGGGATGAGATAATAACGTTTATTGGCCCGCTGATGAATGGGAGGGCAAGTGCCCTTTTCTAAACGTTCCAGCCATTGAGATACATAAATTACTGTATAGGGGTCAAATCCAGAAAACCAGGTCTCTTAAAGTCTCCAGGAAGTGTTGTCAAGTAGCCAGGTGAGCCAAAGGGAAGAGAGAGTGGGATTCTTTGATCTGAAGCAAGAATTTGCCAGTGGCAGTCTTTTGCGTTAACAAAGGTGAGCTGGGAGAGATGGATTAAAGCAGAAACCAGGTATATAATTTTTCAGTAATATTTATACCTGGAAAGGAACCTTGGAACAACGGATATGTGAGTAGAAAGGGGATATTTGGTCTGATGCAATCAGGGTATTTTTTTTTTTAATTTCGGATTTGGTTTATGGGACTTCTCAGGTTGATTTGTGTATTGAATTCCAAGAAAATAAGTATCTTATGTTTTCATCTGCCTTTTTTCAGTTGCTCTGTAATACCTAGCAAGTAGATATACTTACCAAGTATGTCTTTATTAGGCTAATAAAATCATTTTTTTAAGACTGTGATCTGAGCCCTGTGTCCTAGAAGGCAGGATGTTCCATGTGCACAAGTCTGTGACTGAAGAGTCAGCTATCAAGAAACTGCAGTTTGTTTCTCAGCTCTCTCCTGAGGGAGAGTTAACAGCTTGGGGTTACCCCACAGGGAGACATCCCAAATCTGTCTTCCTGGGTTCTCAAAAGGGTTTTTTGCACTTGGGTAGTGGCAGTGTATCACCCAGGGTCAGGGAATCTGTGACCTCCAGGAGCACTTTTAAGTGAAAGCCATTAGTGGTGGGGTGCTCAAAAGTTCTTGCAGAACTTTTCCACTTGAAGTGGGGCTCAACCTTGACAGGAACAATTTCAAATGGAGAAAAAGACAAGCTGGTAGCTGTGGGAGGATATCCCTAAAAGGTGCCTCTCTCAGCATGAAAAGTCAATCCATTAAAAGATTTTACTTCACCTGCCTTGTCTCTTGCATATCTGGGACTAACATGGTTACAAAACTGTATCCTACACATACTCATTTTCTGCCCAAGTGGATTTGAAGAATAAAATCTCCAATGGCTGAACTTTTAAAATGGTCTCTCGAGAAACTCCCAGCTCAATGTGCAGGAGATGAGAAAGGGATTGTAGATTGTTCAGTCCTGGTTGCAAGGTGATACCTCACTGAGATGTAAGTTCTCATTTTGGGACTTCTATCTGAGAGGTCCTAAGAACATTCAACTTCTATATTCCAAACCAATGTTATTAAATAACAAAAAATAATAACAAAAATGTATAATATATCCAACTGGACCTCTAGTAGAACTATAAAATGCTCAGGGCTGAGCATGGCCAGGAACAATGAAAAAAAAATGCCATGAGTCTATGGTTTTTTGCCAGCGGTATTTCAAATATTCTTCTTGATCTTTATTGATATAGACTCATTAGATCATGTCTCTAAAAATCAGTAGACTGTATAGCACTTGCTCATACCTGCATTTGGACCAATATGGAACAGGTTTTTTGCAAACAGAGATTAAAAAGTCTAGAAGTGTCCATTTTAGAAAAGAGATGACTAAGAAGACTTACTTACTTAAACCCTTGTGCTCCGGGTGGAGCATAGGTCATCAACAAGTCTCCTCCATTTCACTCTGTCTCGAGACAAAACTTCTAGCTGACTCCAAGAGCACCCCAGATGTTGTCTTTTAATGTCAGTAGATCTTCTCCACATTATCCAAGGTCTTCCTTTTTTGAGTTTCCTTGCGGGTCCCATGTGAGAGCTTGATGGATTCTGCTGAATGATGGTTTTCTGAGAGCGTGGCCGAGCTGTCCCCACTTTCTTCTCTCGATTTAAACACCAAGTAGTTCTTGTCTTCTTGATAACTAAGAGGGGTTGTGGTAAAGGTTCATGAATTCATGACAAGTGTGGAGTATATAAGGAAGTGTAATTTCCCCTTTCACATAACACAAGAACTAGAGCCGTCCAATGAAATTAACAGGCAGTAGGTTTTTATGGCCCCTTTTCATCTTAGGAGAAGGTGTTTAGCATCAGTGGTGAGGATCTATTGGCAGAGTTTGAGTCTGCAGCGTCTCAAATGGCTTATCTGTCCAATTGTGGACTTCCAAGGTCGATTGCAATAACTGCATGTCAGTCTATTTCCAAATTCTCGAGTCTTAGCATTTCTCCTTCCAAGAACAAGTTATTTTGCATGGCTTGCACATATACTATCGAAGGATGACGTTCCCTGTCATAGCAATCGTCGCCAGGTATTTTGATCTGATGATGTAGTTTCTCACGATTTTGGATCAATGTTAAATTTTTTCATGGCGTTTTTGCATGTATCCTTGAATCTTAGCTTTGGTCTTCCTTTTGTTCTCAGCCCACATGACAGTTCACTGAAGAGGATTTATTTGAGAAGATGTTCGTTACCCATTCTTCTCAGATGACCAAGCCATCATAGTCTTCTGCTGTTGAGGATTGCTATGAGGCTGTCTATGCCAGATCTTGGCAGGACATCTGCATTTGAAACTTTATCTTGCCAGTTGATATTCATAATTCTGCAGAGGCAGAGAAGATGGAAGCTGTTCAATTTTTTCTCCTGGTTTGATCAGATGGTCCATTCCTCACAACCGTATAGCAGGATACTCAATGCACATACCTGATAGATTAGTATCTTTGTTTTCACTGTCAGCTTGGGATTGTTCCATGCTCCTTTTGTATGTCTGCCAAAAATTGTAGCTGTCTTCCGGATTCTGACGTTCAGTTCTTCATCCATGGATAGGTTTGTGGTGACCGTAGATCCAAAGTAACAGAATTGTTGAACCACATCTAATGTGATGTTATCCAGAATGACAATGGGTCGCTGAGGTATAGCTTGAGTGAATACAACAGTTTTCTTCATGCTAATGTCACAGGAAAGCAACTGTGGACAGAGAATCCATCAGTGACTGTAGCATGTCTTCATTATGTGTGACGAGACCTGCGTCATCTGTGAAGAGGAGTTCCCTGATGAGGACTTTCTTGACTTTAGTTTTGGCCTTGAGTCTTGCCAGGTTGTAGAGAGAGCCATCCAATCTTGTGTGGAGAAATACATCACTGCATGAGTTTTGAAATGCATAATTTAGTAGCACTGAGAAGAATATGCCAAAGAGGGCAGGTAGGGGCAAGAACACACCCTTGTTTTACTCCACTGTTCATTGCAAATGGTTCCAATGTAGAAGACAGGATAGTGGACAGGGATGGACCATTTGGCCTGACCCAGTGTGGGAGCACTTATATTCTCATGCTTATGTTTGACGAGTCTTATTGTGATGATTAACATTTATTACTTGTATCAGCACCTAGAGACTCCAAGAAAGATCAAGACCCAGGAATGTTAACAGAAAGGGTCTCATTGACATTATTGGGATTTATAAAAGGCTCCAACTAAACACGGGACAGCTCTTGCCTCAAACTCCATGCACTGAAAATAGAAAAAAAAGCAGACTCAACAGTCCCATATTACAGGTGGGAAACCGAGACACAGAGAGTTCAAGGCCTCACAGGAACTTGTGCCAGAGCCAATGACTGAACCCAGATCCCCTGAGTCCCAGTCCAATGCCTTAGTTACAAAACAGAAATGAAGAAACAGAGGTGAGTTCGGCAGCCATTGGGGCCTAACCGTGCATGGTGCTGAGCAGCTCTGGAGAAGCTGAGCATCCTGAGTAACCTGAGAACACTTGGCACCCACCAGGAGGGCCTCTGTGCTTTGCAGGCCACTCCTCAACATTTTATTCTGCAGGGTGACATTTGTCCCTATGCAGGGCCCCTTCAAGAAGTTCATGCATCTTGGAACCGCTATGTATGGCCCTTGTGGTGGGTCTCTGCCTATCTGTGCCACATGTAATGGAGCCTCTGCTCAGCTGAGAAGCTGCTGAGTCATCGGGGGAAACCCAAATGCCAAAAGAGTTGCGGTTTCTTCACCCTCTTTTGATGTTTCTGGTTTCCCAGGGCTCATGTGGACAGAGATCTGCTGAGTGAGCTGAAGACCAGGCCTGTGGACAGCAAAGACACTCCGAAAAAATATTTGTCCACCCTTACGAAAATGTTTAGCTTGTCTGTCCTTTCCCATTCCCACATCCCTTCTTCTCACAGTAAAACGCACAGGCCATGACTTCTCCAGGAAGCTGGAACATGCTGAGGAAAATGTCCAATCCTGCCCCACGTAGCACAGGCAAATTGATCTATGCTTAGTCCTAGGGCAGAGAATTGGGTATAGCCCAAAGCTCTTTTCTTCGGCATCGTTATCTGTGTCACTGGATACTTTTGGTCTCTCTGAGGTTTCCTTCTTCCATACAGTTGCTGATTCTTCCTTGGTGATCCAGCTCCTTTCCCACAAGGGAAAACAATTCTTTGTGTAGCCAGCAACAGAAGGAGAAAGAGACAAAAATAGGACATTTCCATAAAAGATAACCCATCTCACCAGTAACTCACCGAAGGGAGTGCCCTGAGTTATGCAGGCTTTTATGAGTATCCAGTGGCTCATAAAAAAAGAAAAAGATTTCCAACTAGAGATCCCAGTTCTCCCATCCCCCCACATTACACACTTCTGACATTGAGGTAAAGAGAGACAGTTGGCTTCTATCTCACACTGGTGTGGTAATGAGAGGTCCTGATAATCAGACTTGGTGTAAGGCTAAACAAGTCAGAACAGCACAGAGTTAAAACAAAAACTTTGACCTAGGTAGATGCTCCTCACTGGAATGCAGCAAGAGACAGTGCTGATAAGTAACAGGACCTGAAAGCACCAGGCACTCAGTGATACTACTACCACCCTTTTCATCTCGAGAGATGGCGGTTAGCAGTGGCGGTGAGGATCTATGGGCAGTGTTTGAGCCTGCAGCTTCTCTCATGGCTGATCATCAATATTGGATTTGCACGGTCAATTGCAATAACCTCATGTCAGTCTCTTTCCACTCAGTGTTACACATAAACACATTCTAGTAAGGTAGGACATGCTGTATGGTACCAGGACTCTCCCCACAGATAACAGTTTAGTGCCAGGACGTCCTGACCCAAGTTCAGTACAGGGTTGTAATGACAACACGATGGACAGTGTTGTTTGATGGCACCTCTATTTACAAGGTAAAGGGTAGTATCTAGTTACATGAAGGAGGTAGACTTATTACAATGACGGGGTTGCACCTGGGATGCATAACGCACGCGTAACTTATTTATACCTGTGTATCAAAGTGCATGTCACCAGGACGGCACCATCCAGCCTGAGGAACAGACTCCTGCCCCCTGGAAGAATGCCTAGTCCATTGTCAGCACACCTGCTTATATTAATGCAAAACTGCTGGCATCCAGCAACAAAAGCCCCCGTGTCGACTACAGTAAACCTGGTTCCAGTTCCTTTGTACCTTGCTTGACCTGAGGTTCTTGGTGGCTCCCAGACAGCTGTCACATTGGCTAACTGCAGAAGCCAACACAGCCATCTGGCGGGAGCACGCATGCAGTCAAGGGTTAGCAACAAAGCCTGGAGCAGACGAGGCGTCCGAACAACACCAGTAACGGCATCCCGCCTACAGCGGGCGATGGAGTTTTCTTTTCCTCTTTACGTTATCTCCAGTGGTAGATTAACATAAGGACAAAAGGGGCCATTGCCCCAGGGCCCCCAGGTGTGAGGGGCCACAACGGTCCATAACTCCATTGTGTTTGAACAATTCGCTTGAATGGAACAAAAGAAATGTGTCACGTCTTTCTTATTTTCAAATGCATTGAAGTGCCCTTTCATTAGGCATCAGGAACGCTCATCAGCAGTTATGGATTTGAAAGCATGAATAATGACGTCACATTAATATTTTCATATATGGGGGTGCCCTTGTGAGTGTGTCGTCTCAGGGCTCCGCCTGTTCTGAACTCACCCCGATTATATATGGCAGACCACCCTGCTTCCCAGTCAACGTGCAGCTGGGGACTGACTTTCCCATGTTGTTGCTTTGCTTGGAGCGGTCAGATGTCTGGTTTTTAGAGGGACAGCCCTCCTGCAGTTGTCCCTATGTTTTTTTTTTAAATGAGCCAATTGTCCCATAGTTTCTTGTCCCCGTTGCCCTGGTCCAGGACTAGTGGGTCCTGCTGCTGGCTCACCAGCTGCCCACCCAAAGCAATGAGTGACTTGGGGCGTGCCCTGTTGCTGAGGGTAGGGGTGAGGGTGCAAGGCTGGTGGTCAGGCACAGCTGCAGCGTGCAGGGCTGACCGCTCCCCCCCCCCCCCCGCGGATCCATCAGTGCAGTCCCTGTTGCGATACCTCTTGGCCACTCTACCCTGTGTCCAGCCAGCACCGGCAGCTTACTGTGGTGAGTGCGGGCTGGCCGTGGCCATGGCGTGTCACCTCTGCTGCCCACCCATCGGCCCTTGGCATTTCCCTCCCGCCGCCCTCTCCCTGCCTCCCTGCTCTGCCCCTTCAGCCCCCAGCCCTGCGGGGTCCCCAAGCGAGGGCAGAGCACCCTCTTCACACACTGCCCCTGCCCTAGGGCCTGTCCCCAGTGCGTGCAGAGCTGCTCTGTCCCTGGGCACCCGTTCCCGCTGAGCCACCTCTCTGACTGCACTCACAGACGCCTCAGACGCCGGGTTCCCTGGGCCCTGGTGCTCCATGCAGCCTTCGGGCTTAACCCTTTCCTGCCCATGCTTAGCCAGGGGACAGGAAGCAGCTGGGTTGTGTTGGCGGCCGGCAGCAGCCTGGAGATGTTAGCTGCCTTTCTACCCTGTGCAAGCAGGAAGGGACAAGCTGCTTCCAGCCACAGGGGAGCGGAGGATGCAGGAAAGAGATGACCTCTGCAAAAACACAGGCCAGGTCACTCCTACCCCCACCCCTATTCCACTGAAAGCAGATCCCATTCCACCCTCCACTGAAAGGCTGCGGATTGCTACATTCTGGGGTGAACCCTGACGAACGTCTGTGGCAAGGGGGGGGACGTTGACCCTGCATGCCACCCCACATGCTGTCTTGAAAAGATGCATTGCCAGCTACCTAGAGAGGTGAGGTTTTTTTCCACAGGGGCCCAGCCAGAATTGGAGGTTGGAGAGCACCAGGCAGGGAAGATTGGGTCAGGTTGGTCAGACACCCCATCCCCATGTGAGAGAAGTGTACAGGCATGTGTGTGTGTGATCTCTCCTCGTGCAAAGCTTAAAGATCAGACGGCAAATCAAAAGGCTCCAGCCCTGCAGTGTTTCCTGTGAACAGGGGCTCAGTCATCTTGATGCTGATTTGAACATTTGTACTGCATAGTTCTGATTGGCTGCCATTGAACTCACTGGCCAAACTGGACAGTCTGTCTGTAAAACGATAAATGGACATAAATCAGACATCAGGAATGGTAAAGTACAGAAGCCTGTGGGAGAACATTTCAATCTCCCTGGACACTCAGGCTACGTCTACACATGAAGCCTACATCGAAATAGCCTATTTCGATGAATAGCGTCTACACGTCCTCCAGGGCTGGCAATGTCGATGTTCAACTTCGACGTTGCTCAGCCCAACATCGAAATAGGCGCAGCGAGGGAACGTCTACACGCCCAAGTAACACACATCGAAATAGGGATGCCAGGCACAGCTGCAGACAGGGTCAACGGGCGGACTAGCGCTTCCAGGGCAACAGCTAGCCGCTCCCTTAAAGGGCCCCTCCCACACACACTCAGCCTGCACAGCACGCGGTCTGAGGAGCCATAGGCACACAGACCCCGGGCACCGCAGTCATGGACCCCCAGCAGCAGCAGCAGCAGCAGCAGCAGCAGCTAGAGGTCCACCCAGCCCTCCCGGCAGGAGCAGGGCTTGCCCTGGCCCATGCCATGTGGGAGGCAGCTGAGCACCTCCTTGCCCCAGGGGAGGAGATGCCCCCAGGGCAGCAGGGCTCAACCCCTACTCCTGCAGCACCCCGCTCCACCCCCCGCCTCACACACCGGCGGCTGTGGAGCTACCCCACCAGCACCTACTGGTGGGAGCGGCTGGTGCTTGGGGAGTGGGAGGACGACCACTGGCTCAGGAACTTCAGGATGACCCGGCAGACATTCCTGGAGCTGTGCCAGTGGCTCACCCCCACACTCAGGCACCAGGACACTGCCATGCGGCATGACCTCACTGTGGAGAAACGGGTCGGCATCGTTGTCTGGAAGCTGGCCACTCCGGACAGCTACCGATCCGTGGGCCAGCAGTTTGGTGTCGGAAAGGCCACCGTCGGGGCTGTCTTCATGGAGGTAAGCGAACCCACAGGGGGAGGCCAGGGCAGGGCAGGGGGGCCAGAGCAGGGGGGCCAGAGCAGGGCAGGGGGGCCAGGGCAGGGGGGCCAGAGCAGGGGGGCCAGAGCAGGGCAGGGCAGGGCAGGGCAGGGCCAGAGCAGGGCAGGGGGGCCAGAGCAGGGGGGCCAGAGCAGGGCAGGCCAGGGCAGGGCAGGGCCACGCACACCCTGCTCACCCCTCATTGGGGCTGTCCCATGTGCTTTCTCTGCAGGTTGTGCAGGCCATCAACGCCATGCTCCTGCACAGGCTCGTGAGGCTGGGGGACCCAGATGCCACCGTCGCCGCCTTTGCCACCCTGGGCTTCCCCAACTGCTTCGGGGCTCTGGATGGGACTCACATCCCCATCCGCGCCCCGCATCACAGTGGCGGACGATACCTCAATCGCAAGGGCTACCATTCTGTCATCCTGCAGGCCTTGGTGGACAGCCGGGGATGTTTCCAGGACATTTACGTGGGCTGGCCTGGCAGCACCCATGACGCCCGGCTTTTTCGGAACTCGGGCCTGTGCCGCCGGCTGGAGGCGGGGACCTACATCCCCCAGCGGGAGATCCCTCTGGGGGACACCACCATGCCCCTCTGCGTCATCGCAGATGCGGCGTACCCTCTCCGGCCGTGGCTCATGCACCCCTACACGGGCCATCTCTCCGCTAGCCAGGAGCGCTTCAACGAGTGCCTGAACCGTGCGCGCCAGGTGGTGGAGCGCTCATTTGGCCGCCTGAAGGGACGCTGGAGATGTCTCCTGACCCGCCTGGATGCGGGCCCCAACAACATCCCCCAGATTGTGGGTGCCTGCTGCGCCCTGCACAACCTCGTGGAGAGCAAGGGGGAGACCTTTCTGCAGGGCTGGGCCGCGGAGGCCGGCAGGGCACACGTCCAGCCACCTGCTGCCCCCCGTTGGCAGGTGGACCCCGAGGGGACCCGGGTCCGGGAGGCCCTGCGGGCCCACTTCGACCAACAGGCCATGGAGTGAACTCTGCCCAGGCCCCCTACTGCCCACCCCTTCCTCCCCCACACTCCTGCCCCAACGCCCACACCATGGAGCACCCCACTGCCCCCCCCGCCCCACTTGTCCTGGACAAATGACAGCACGAACTTGTGGCTGAACGTAAATTTTTTTTTTCTGGCCGAACCTTTTTTTTTGGGTGTAAATAAATATGTGAACCACAAACAGAAAACTAGGTACAAACGTTCAACCAAAGCAATATGTACAAAAATAAAACAATCCAAAGAAACAACTGCGTGCCATACATTATAAAAAGAAAACCAGGGAGGAGAAAGGGGAGAACTATTTACATGGGGGGGACGGGGCAAACGGGGGGACCAAAAAAACAGGGCCCAACTATATACAAGGGGGGGGGGGCCATGTCCCGGGCCGCTCGCCCCTATAGCCCGGCACTGGGCGTGCCCGGCCGGGAGCCCCGCCGCGCTCGCAGCCTGGTCCGCGGCTGGGTGGGAGCGGGCTGGACCGGAAGGTATAGTGGCCGGCGAGTCTCAGGTGGCTCCAGGGGTCCCTCGGCGCTCTGGCCCTCGCGGGTGGGTGGTGGGGCGATGGCGGACGGGCCGGCGACAGGCGGAGCAGCTGGTGGTGGGGCTGCAGGAGCGGGCAGGGCGGGCGATGGGTCGGCCGGCGCAGCATGGGGGGGCCAGGTAGTCCACCAGGCGGTTAAATGTCTGCATATAGGCCCCCCATGCCTCCTGGCGCCAGGCCAGTGCCCGCTCCTGCAGCTGGAGGTGCTGCTCCGAGACCTCCAGCTGCCGACGGAGGATGGCCAGCAGCTGGGGGTCCGTCGCCGTCGGCGGGTGTAGGCGCGGGGTCCGCCCTCTAGCCCGCTGCGGGGCCGGTCGTTCCTCGGCCGAGGGGCTGCCCTGGAGCGATGGTCCCGGAGGGCTCTCCGGGACAACTGAGGCCTCACCGGCGCTCTCTTCTTGTCCTTCTGATGGTGCAGGTGCAGGTGCAGGACACAGGAGAGGAGGGGGGAAAGAAGAATGGAGACAGGCTTTAGTGTGGGCCCCGAGTCGTGGCCTTTGTCCCCCCCACCCTGTGCTGCAGGTTCCCCATCCCCGTCCCCGGGAGATGCTGCTGTGATGGATGGGGTTCAGGGGTCCCCCTGCCCTGCACCCCATCCCCTGGTGGGAGCGACTCTCACTTCACCCCTCAGGGTCTGAGAGCAGGAGAGCTTTCTTAGGCCACAGATGGCCAGTTTCTGGCAGGAGTGACAGCACCAGCTGTCGGAAGAGACAGTCCTTCCAACCCGTCGTGGGGAGAAGACCCCAAGGGGGGCCCCTCTGGGATGCAGCTTTCCCCCTCCTCAGGCTGGCTGCCTACCAGCTCTCCCTTCCCCTAGCCTCTACCTGTGGCCCCCACCCTCGCCCCCCAATTCCAAGCCAGCTCGGCTCCTCCCTCCTGTTTGTTCAGGGCAGAGGTGTCACCTGCCAGCTGTAGCGCCAGGATCCTCCTTTGGCCCTGGAAGCTCTTCGGCTCTTGTGGCTCATATGTAGCCTGAGTCTCCCTTTGGCACTCCCCCCACTCCATCACATGCTGCTGCTGCGGGGTGTCCCACCCACTCCGCCCGGGGGCCCCTCGAGGTTCCGCTCCCCCCTGGCCCGGGGATGGGGCATGGCACTGTCATGCGGGGTGGGGGCGGGCAGGGGTTGATGGCTGCAGTGCTGTGAGGGCCATGGCCCTGGTGTCCTTGGGGCCATGGCCATGTGAGCATGTGGGGGGCCCTGGACACATCTCTGTTACCCCCGCCCCTCAAGCCCAGGGGTGTCCACCAGAGAGGGGTACCTATCTGTCGGTCCACTCCCACGGTCCGGAGATCCCCGGGGGTCGGAGGCCCTGCTGCTGCTCCGGGATGGCAGGAGGAGGATCTGCAGGCTGGATTCTGCGGAGGAGGAGCCCCCCTCCTCCTCCTCCTCCTCCTGCCGCGATGTCCCGGGGGTGGCCTCCGGGGGGGGCCCCCGGGGTGCAGGGCTTGCCTCTGGGGTGGACTCCGGCTGCAGGGCCTGCTCGGGCTCGTCAGCTGAGGTGTCAAGGGTGGCCGGAGGGGAGGAGGTGTGCCAGGAGCCCAGGATGTCCCTGAGCTCCCTATAAAAGGGGCAAGTGACGGGGGCGGCCCCAGATCGGCTGGCCGCATCCCGGGCCCGGGCGTAACCCTGCCGCAGCTCCTTCACCTTACTCCTCACATGATCAGGAGTGCGGGCAGGGTGACCCCGGGCAGCCAGGCCATCGGCCAGCCGAGCAAACGCATCCGCGTTCCGCCTCTTGCTCCCCATTACCTGGAGCACCTCCTCCTCGCTCCAGAGCCCCAGCGGGTCCCGCAGCTCGGCCTCCGTCCAGGAGGGGCCCCGCTGCCGCTTCCCAGCCTGGCTGGCCCTCTGGCTGGGCTGGCTGCCCTGGCTCCCCTTGGGGGTGGTGCTGGGGGGGCTGCCGGGCAGCCATCGCCGCTCTCAGGAGCTGAGGGTGCTGCAAGCTGCCTGCTTGTGCAGGCTGCAGCCTGCACGTTGCCTCAGCTTCCTGAAGAGGCAGGGAGGGGGAGGGGACCTTTAAGGGGCCGCTCCACGTGGTCACCAGTGAGCTGAGGGGCTGGAGAGAGCGTCTCTCAACCCCTCAGCTGATGGCCGCCATGGAGGACCCGCCAATTTCGACGTTGTGGGACGCGGATCGTCTACACTGTCCCTACTTCGACGTTGAACGTCGAAGTAGGGCGCTATTCCAATCCCCTCATGGGGTTAGCGACTTCGACGTCTCGCCACCTAACGTCGAAGTTAACTTCGAAATAGCGCCCGACGCGTGTAGCCGTGACGGGCACTATTTCGAAGTTAGTGCCGCTACTTCGAAGTAGCGTGCACGTGTAGACACAGCTTCAATGGCAGATTTAAGGGTGGCAGTCCTGAAAACAAAGAAATTTCAAAAATCAAATGGAGAGAGAAATCTCTGAGATGCAATTTATTTGCAAATTTGACTCCATTAACTAAAGATTAAACAGAGACTGGGATCGGCTCGCAGCTTACAAAGGCAGTTTCTCTGCTCTGGGTGCTAATGTCTCTCCATTACACTCTGATAAAGGCTCACATCCCCCTATCTGATCTGACTTGTTTTTTCCTCTCTTGATAAGTACGATTGATACTGGGCCATTTCCATCTTGCTGAATAGATCTTGTCAGCTCTGGCCCTCCCTTTTATTGGGACCCCACTCTTTAAATACCCCTCTGAAACCACCACCCCCACTCATGCATCTGATGAAGTGGGTCTTTGCCCATGAAAGTTTACGCTCCAAACTATCTGCTCGTCTATAAGGTGCTGCAAGGCTTCTTGTTGTTAATTAAACTCACTGGAATAGGAGTGGTATAGGAGTGGTTTCACCAGTTGTCCCATATCCAGAAGAGGAAAACAGGAAAATATGCTCACCCTAGCTTTGCTTGAACACTCCACTCAGTTGGATTCCTGCCACAGCCTGCTTTGCTCTGGCGTGTTCCAGACACCACAACTTCCACTGGTTCTGTCACTTCCTTCACACAGACCCTGCTCAGCTGGTGACACTCCTGAACAAACTTACATGGGTACATCTGCCTCCACAAACAGGCATATGCCACAAATGGAAGGATGTTCCTTTGAAAAACACCCACAAGCATGGGTTCAGACATCCCTGGAGGCAGACAACCATGTACACACTTGGGCTCACACACATCCACACGTATTGGGGAAACCGCATAGTCTAGTGGTTGGTGCATAAGGCTGTGATTCAGGAGACCTCTGGTTTTAGGCTGGACATTAGGAAAAACTTCTTGTCAGGGTGGTTAGATGCTGGAATAAATTGCTCTCCGATCAACACCCCTCGGTGAGGACAAAGAGGTAAGTTGATCCTAGATACGTTGATACCAGATGTGCAATTGTCATAGCTGGAATTTGCATATCTAGGATCAACTTTAAGGTCTAGTGTAGACTGGCATAACTTAACAAACTTGGTTAGATTCAATTGAAGTTTCATACCACATGCTTCCAGAAAGACTATTCACCAAACTCACTGCAGTCTGTGTCTGTACAGCACTTTATCTCAAAATAACAGCAGTTATTTCAAAATAACTTTGGCAGTGTTCAAACAATGCACATGGTATTTTGAAATAAAATTGAACTAGCAGGTGCATTATTTTGATTCCAGTAAACTTCATTCCACATGGAATAACGCCTATTTCGAACTCCCTATTTCAAAATAAGCACTATCAGTGCTTTTTCTGTTTAAAAAAAAAAAGAATGAGAGGAGCTAGTACTCAGCTGCCTCCCCACTCGCCATCCAGCCAATCTCATGGCTGGGGCTGCTGAGAGGCCGATACTCAGTACTGGCACAAAAAAAAGCACTGGGTGCTATTATGGCTTGGAATAGCGTTATTTTGAAATAAGCCATAATGGGCTCCAATGGCACTATTCCAAAATAGCGCTGTGGATCCAGAAATGCTATTTTGAAGTATCTGGGTGCTTTTTTTATTTTTTAAATGCATTTTGTGTGTGGACATATTATTTCAAAATACCATATTGCAAAATAGCTATTTTGAAATATCTTATTTTGGAATAATGCTGCCCTGTAGACATAGCTCCAGAGTCCAACAGCTCCGTCCCTTCACTTCCCAGGAGCAGAGAATGCCATGTGCAGGAGGAGAGGCAAGAGTCCCTGGGGTATTTTCCCCTCCTTTTTATAGTTTTATCCCCCCCTCTTGAAAACATTTCCAGGTGAGAAGCAGGAGACAAAGACCCCATGTGGAAGGATATTTCCCAGGTTTTTTTTTCAGTTTGTTTGAGCTTTCTTTGTTTTCCCTTCTTGCTTGATAACTCTGGTTACTGCTCATATGCAAATGAAGCAGAGCACACTGCCTTTGTATAGGACACACCTGTCTGCTGACTTTTGCCTGGGTAAGGCTTTAGGGTTAATAACATCAAATGGGGGAGTCTTATAGATTCACCTATAACGTTGAATCTGTTCTGTGCTGTTTGGGTGCTGTTGATCAGCTGTTTGAGGGGCCACAGCTGATTAACACCTCCATCTCTGACAGCAAAGCACCCCCTGCCTTTTTATCCATAGCTCCTTCCACTGCCTTTTCTCTCCAGTTCCTTCCGTTATGGAGAGCTCACTGGATCTTTGAAGCTATCCTGGGCACAGAGCTGTGTGTAGCTGCTTCATATAAAACAGTGAGTCTTAAATTAGCTTCAGTGACTTTCCGCAGCTAGCTGCTTGTTGAAAGGTCTTCCATTCGGTTTTTGGTTGGTGGCTGTATTTTAATCCCAGCCCAGGAGCAGCATGGCATTGCAAACACATCTGAGACACGCCCAGCGCTACCCACAAATGCACACTAAATATAACCCTTGTTGAGTGGTAGTATTTGTGAATTGTTCTAAAAATATAAACACGACACTAAGACACCCTTCAAGGCAACTGGAGAAAGGTTCGCCATTCTGTAACAGCAAAGCCTATCAGGTCAGACCAACTCGCTACACCTGTAGCAACCATGGGTAGAAATATCAGAGCTGTGTTAGTCTATATATCCACAAAAACCCTGTGGAACCTTATAGACGAACAGATTTTTTTGGAGCACAAGATTTCATGGGCAAAAGACAAAGCGGGTCTTTGCCCACAAAAGCTTATGCTCCAAAAAAAAAAATCTGTTCGTCTATAAGGTGCCACAGGATTGCTGGACAGAAATGTATCTTTTTATGGAAACCTTCCGAAATAACTTCATGAGCGTCTACGCAGCAAACTGCCATTTCAAAAGACTTTCGAAATAGCAGATGGCTTATTTTGACTTCTGCAAACCTCATTCTATGAGGAATCGCGCCTATTCCAAAACAACAAGAAGTCCTGTGGCACCTTACAGACTAACAGCTATTTTGGAGTATAAGCTTTGGTGGGCAAAGACCTGCTTCGTCAGATGCATGACAAAAGCCGTGGGCCTTTCAAAATGACCCCCTGGTTTCAAAAGCCCCTTCTTCCCAAAACCAACTGGGAAGAAGGGGCTTTCAAAATCAGGAGGTTGTTTTGAAAGGCTCCCAGCTACATGGACAGCATGAGTTTCAAAAGCAGCACTTTCAAAGCATGCATGGCTGCTGGTAGGCTAATGAGGTTCTGCATATTCATGAGAGTGCCTCATTACCACGCTCCCTCCAAAAGGGGGAGGTAGCGTGGTCACAGCCTTCCAGAGTAGCTTATTCCAAGCTAATGCTACTCTGTAGATGTAACTACCCCCAGGCAGATGTGAACCTCAGACTTATAGAGCTTATTTCAGGAGCCTCTACCTTTTGAGCGGAAAGCTAGCTGCCACTCAACTAAGGCTGCAGGGCAGCCCCTTTCTTTCTCTGGGTAAGTGGTCTAGGTGCCACTACATGGGACAATGAACACAGGTGTGTAGTGAGAGTTACACAGGCATAGCCTTGCAGGGATCATGGAGGCAGAGAGCAGCCACCCTGGGATGGGGACTTCAGTAGCTGCCTTGCGGGGTGCTGGTTCTGGTGGGTGCAGAAGGGGCCAGACTGGGCGGCTCACCTTCCCAAGCCATAGGGTCACCCAATGGCCATGCCCGGCATGCTTGTTTCAGTTCAGATGCACCCTGGTTTTGTATAATGGGGATGGTGGAGCTGCCCTTGAGAGTTATGCATGAAAGGCAGCCCAAAGGCAACTGGAGTCCAGCATCCTGGGAGGAAACTGAGGGGAAACTGAGGCAGACACCCCTCGTGCTGTGGCCTGGTGAAAGACAGCATCCTAGTAAAACAGGGACATGTTAGGTGCTCTACAAGGCAGGTATTACTGTTGTGTTTTATCACTGGAGCAGCTAGGAGCCACAACTGAATCTAAGAGCAGCATCCCATTGGGCCAGAACTTGTACAGGGACAGAGCAAAAGGCGATTGCTACGCCAGAGATCTTGCGATCTATGTGACAGACAAAGATTAGTGGGGAAAACCAGGCCCTGAATGGTTAAGCCACTCACCTGAGATGCACGATGAAGCGAAGCTTCTTCTGGTGCTCTACTCATTGAATCTATCCGTGTTCCTGAAGCAGGTCAATCAAATAGTTCTTAGGAGATGAAAGGTCTTGAAAGCACGTTTGTATCTTAACTGATTTATTTATTTTCCTTTTGGGAGCACCTTCTACTCCTGGGTCGGCCCCCGGTCCCATTGCTTCTGTTCATGAGAGTCCATCTGTGAGTCTGTTGTCGCCTTTCCAAGGAGTTTCATGGCATCCAGTGTTTTTATCCACCCCCGACACCACCATGCCTCTGAGTCACAATTCCTTCTCAAGCAGCTACTATATGTCCTTTCTTCCACCTGCTACGGCTCAGACAGCCAGGTTCTACCAAGGGTTAGCAACTTAGGCGGAGCAAGTACAATATGAAGAAAGGTATAAAAAAGCCTCAGTTCTCTACAGAAGGTGAGAAAATGGTAATGTCTTCTAACCGTTAGAATCATAGAAACCTAGAACGCTCATGGGCTGAGCAATCATTCAGATCTCATCTTTTTTGACGCTGTTGGGGAGCAACTAAACCAATCCTTGATTGGCAGAGCCAATTGCAGATGTCACATAAAAAATGCCAGTCACAGGCAATGTACATTCTTTCGAATCCTACACTTTTCCTGTAGTGCCTGGACATGCTGACTCTCAAAGCAATTAAGAGCCTATACAGTGGTGTGCCTCCAGGACAGTCTGTCCTGAGCTAGAGTTTCCAGCTCATTGGAAGATACACCACATAACGTCAAGTTGGCCTTTAGGATGTCTTTATAGCACTTCTAGGCTACGTCTACACGTGAAGCCAACATCGAAATAGGCTATTTCGATGAATAACGTCTACACGTCCTCCAGGGCTGGCAACGTCGATGTTCAACTTCGACGTTGCGCGGCACCACGTCAAAATAGGCGCTGCGAGGGAACGTCTACACGCCAAAGTAGCACACATCGAAATAAGGGTGCCAGGCACAGCTGCAGACAGAGTCACAGGGCGGACTCAACAGCAAGCCGCTCCCTTAAAGGGCCCCTCCCAGACACAGTTGCACTAAACAACACAAGATACACAGAGCCGACAACTGGTTGCAGACCCTGTGCCTGCAGCATGGATCCCCAGCTGCAGCAGCAGCAGCCAGAAGCCCTGGGCTAAGGGCTGCTGCCCACGGTGACCATAGAGCCCCGCAGGGGCTGGAGACAGAGCATCTCTCAACCCCCCAGCTGATGGCCACCATGGAGGACCCAGCAATTTCGACGTTGCGGGACGCGGATCGTCTACACGGTCCCTACTTCGACGTTGAACGTCGAAGTAGGGCGCTATTCCGATCCCCTCATGAGGTTAGCGACTTCGACGTCTCGCCGCCTAACGTCGAAGTTAACTTCGAAATAGCGCCCGACGCGTGTAGCCGTGACGGGCGCTATTTCGAAGTTAGTGCCGCTACTTCGAAGTAGCGTGCACGTGTAGACACAGCTCTACTGACCACCGATAGAGCGCTTTCCGTGAGCAAGTTGGCCATACAAGACCATCTTTGGGATCTATGTAAAATCCATCCTCATAATGTGACCAGTCCAGTGAAATTGTCTGTTCATAAGCATTTCTTTGTTGCCCACGACACCACTCAGCATACTAACCTCCGTGTTAGGAATTTTGTCCCACCAATTCACATGGACAATTTTCCTCAGACAGCGCCTATGGAAGTTTCAAAAACTTGGGGGTGATATGTTGTCCATGACTCTGAGCCGTACAGCAGGACATTCAAGACAACTTCCTGATAAACTGCTACCTTAATATGGAGTTTAATACCCTGGTCATTTCATAGGCGGTTGGTCAATTTTCCAAAGGCAGCGCTGGCTTTGGCTAATCGAGCAGATACATCATGATCCACATTTATGTTAGAGGACAGTACACTTCTGAGGTAACAGAACTTGTCAATGGCCTTCAGAACAGTACCAGCAGCAGTGATCACGGGAGGGCTGGGCTCTTTCCAAACTGGCTGAGGCATAACTTCTGTTTTCTTGAGGCTCACTGTGAGTCCAAAGTGGTAAGCAGAAGTAACAAACCAATCAAAAAGCTCCTGTGCATCCTTCACTGAATGAGTCAACAATGCACAGTCATCAGCAAACATAGAACACTAGAAATAGAAGAGACCTTAAGAGGTCATTGAGTCCAGCCCCCTGCCCTCATGGCAGGACCAAGCACCATCTATATCATCCTTGTCAGATATTTATCCAACCTGTTCTTAAATATCTCCAGTGACGGAGAGTCTACAACCTCCCTGGGCAATTTATTCCAGTGTTTAACCACCCTGACAGGAAGTTTTTTCCTAATGTCCAACCTAAACCTCCGTTTCTGCAATTTAAGCCCATTGCTTCTTGTCCAATCCTCAGAGGCCAAGAAGAACAATTTTTTCTCCTTCCTCCTTGTAACACATTTTAGGTGCTTGAAAACCACTATCACTTCCTCTCTCAGTCTTCTCTTTTCTAAGCTACGCAAGCCAGTGCCTTCTGAAGTACTTCATTAATGCTGAGCTTCAAAGACCAATTAAAATTCAGGGCCATTTGAATATTTATCAGTATTGCAGTTCTTAGAAATCTCACTCAAGGATCAGGACCTCATTGTGCTAGGAACTGACTAGGCAAATAACCAAGAAGACATGCAGGCCCTGCTGTTGAGAGTTCAATCCCAATCTAGCAATCAGAAAGGCGGCAACGAGTGGAGAAAAAAAACAAAGTGGGGAATTTGGGCTTTTAGTATGATTAATATCTAATAACAGCCTTGGAATATGACACTGGGCCAGGAGTCAGGAAACATGGTGACTACTTCCTGCTCTGCCACTGAGCTGTTGGCTGACCTGGAACAAGTCATGTCACTTTTCTTTGACTAAGTCGCTCTCCCTAAAAAATAAAATAAACCTCCTTTATTAAGCACTTTGAATCTCAGGATGGCCTAAGAACTTGAGAACAACCATAATGGGTATGACCGAAAGTCCATCTAGCCCAATGACCTGTCTTCTGATAGTATCTTCCACACAGCTGGTAAGCCTGAGCTAAGTTCCATTCACATGTCTAGCAGGAACACATGAAGCCAGGCAGGAGCAAAGCGGTTCGGCTAAAACCACAGAAGTAGGAAGCCTCCAGGAGAAAGGTCGTTCTCAGAGCATTCCCAGACACAACCCTCATGAGAAATCCGGCTGTTGTGAGAGTCCCTGGTCAGTTCTGCAGCCTCAGGAGACCTGGGTTGTTTCCATTGCTGGCTGAGCATTCCTTGCCACAGGGCACGCATCTGTTAGTACATCAGTACCCAAAGATATAGGGAGCTAGGACTGGGACATGCAGCCAGTAAACCAGCCCGAGTGCCTTTGTTCCTGAAGACTGCCCATGGCCTTTTTTTTTTTTTTTAATCTTTTTGGAACTAACTTCAAGGGAGCAGCTTAAGTACCATTAATAAGGTGACGACATTCCAGCTGTCAGCACTTAACAACCCCGGTAATATGAAGGAGATCTCTGCTAACCCAGGCCTCTGTGCAGGGCTGAGTAGCACATGGAAGGACCACACACCCACGCCTGCTCGGTGACAACAGCCATTGTGCAAACAAGTTGGAATGGTGGCTAAGGGGATGTCTAGGCTACATTGGCAACTCAAGTGAGTGGGATGCCGGCTGGTGGACTTGGTGTTTCCAAGCCTGGAGCATTCTCCCTGCATTGGAAACCTGAGTTTAAAATGGCTCCACCACTGTGCTAGAACATCCATCCTGCACTGCACAGATTGTCTGGCTCAGCTCTGTGGCTTGAGCTTCATCTACATTGCAAAATGACAGGGCTTGGACCCAAGTCACAAGGGAACTGCTCTGACCTTCCCCCGCTTAGTAGAGTCCTAAGACCTGGGTGATGAGTGCTTGCTCACTCAATTCACACTAATTTGTGTGTGGACACAAGTTAGGCTTGGGCTCAACCCTGAGTCAGAGACTGGGCTGAATGCATTGTGTAGACACACCTTCGAAGGCCACCCATGCCAGAAGACTTGCCCTGCATTGCAATCACTTGTGGGGCTCGCAGCATTCTTGAACTTCTGGTTTATACATGCCCAGGCACTCAGCAAGCACTGTGCATCTGCCATCACTTGACACCCTTCAGGAACTTAATGGGGATTGGTGCAGAACATAACAGCACCGCCAAAATGAATGGCATGGCTTAACAAATAGGTACTGGGCCTCAGGAGACCCTGCATCAACTTCTGGCTCAACCACCGAGAGACCTTGGGCACTTGTCTTCCTGTGCAGAACTTTCCTCAGCTGTAAAATGATGCTGATTGGCTCACTAAAGCACTTGGAGACCTATGGATGAAAATTACTACATTAAAGCAATTGTGGTGTGTTATATCACCAGCAACTTATTCTGCCTAGATGTCCTTGTGATTAACCCAGCTGGTCATGTATTAGATAGTAGGGGCTCATCTACACTAGTCCCCTCCTTCGAAGGGGGCATGTAAACAAGCCCAATCAGTGAATAGCAATGAGAATTATGCTAATGAGATGTTGCATATGCAGAGCAGCACCTCATTGCTATTCACCAATCAGGATCATTTACATGCCCCCTTTGAAGGAGGGGACTAGTGTAGACGAGTCCTAGGGGTGTGTCTACACAGCCAAGTTATTTTGGATTAATGGCTACTGTTTCAAAGTAACTTTACGAGCATCTACACAGTGTAACCACTATTTCAAAATAATTTTGACATAGCAGATGACTTATTATGAATTCTGTAAACCTCATTCTATAGGAATAGTGCCTATTCCACAATAGCTAGAGTAGGGTCTGTGTAGGCGGGCAATAGAGGCTATTTTGAAATATGCAATTTCAGAATAGCTTATTCTGAAATAAAGCTGCGTTGTGGACATAGTATTTTGGATTGGAGCCCTGGGAAGCAGTGCTTTGAAGAGCTCCAAACTGAAATAGGTTCTATTGTGTGTGGACACACTATTTTGGTACATTTTGCTTATTTTGGAGCTTCCTTGTAGTGTGGACACGTTATTCCGGAAGAGCTTATTTTGGAATAATAACTCCAGAATAAACTATTCTGCAATAACTCTGAAGTATAGACATACCCTAGGAGTGCATGGTGGAAACCCTATTCAGAGATGTCCCTACAGGCCACTGGTTTGAAAGCAGTCAGTTTGGGCTGATCCTCTCAGGAGCTGACAGATTGAGTGGGAGACGGCTCAAGTTGGGTGGTTATGACAGGAGATAGGAGACAATGGTTCGGGAGAGCTTACCCCGAGGTTGCTGTTTTATTTCAGGCTCTTTCTGATTCCACCAACTACCTCTTCATTTCATTGTACCAAATAAAACTCTACTCCACTATTCAGAATCCCATCTCCCCATACAGTCTTTCTGAAAGCCTTGCAAGACCAGCTGTGCTGGAATGACTGTCACCCTCACCTTATGAGCTGTAACATGCTATGGACTTGTTTTTATGAGACAGCCGTAGCAGTTAAACTTCATATCTCATAGAAGATACACATCTCATTGAACTGGAAGGGACCTCGGGAGGTCATTGAGTCCAGTTCCCTGTTCTTTTGGCAGGACCAAGCATCTTCCCTTTTTAAAAAATAAATCAATCTATTTGCCCCAGATCCCTAAATGGCCCCGTCAAGGCTCGAGCTTCACAACCCTGAGTTAACCCTCTCGGATGTGACTATAAGCTGATTTGGTACTATGGGTGCACAAAGCCATGTGAACACTCATAGTTTGGTTTCAAACTAGGTTTATTTCTATTTACTTTAAATCAGTCTGAAATGCAATGAGGCTAAACCCAAATAAGCCACTTTTTGACCAAAATCAGAGCATCCACATTGCTTTAATGAAATCTGTTTAAAACCAATTTAACTTCCTTGTAGAGACAAGTCCTTTAAATAATTACATCAGGAACAAAAGAATATTTTATATGCAAAGTTAAACACCGACAATTTAAGAAATGCTCAAATTAAGGTTGCCTGGGTAACCTTAACTCTACCCCCTTGTGGATCACTTTATAATATAGCCACACACTATGAGTTTCACAGTAGTTGACAGCAGTTAGACATGATTGCAGGAAGCGCCTTTTGTTGTGCCTGTTCCCATTTAGCTGAATTCAAAGGTTTCCTCGAACTCTCGATGAGATTAGCGGAAGTGTATTCCTAAATTACAAAGGACACAATTTCCCAAAGCTCCCATTAAAGTCAAAGAGTCTAGTCAATGACCTAAACAGGAGCAGCAGTGGGTCCTTTGTGGCAATAACTAAACAGAGCCATGATAACCAGCAGCAGATGGTGAAATGAGCCAGCACAGAAAGAGCCCAGCCTGTGTCGAAGCCGATCTGACTATATTTAGCTCTTGATAACAACTGCACATTGAGGCCTGGGCAAAAGCATGAGGCCCCGGTGAACTGATTGCTTTGGATGGTTGAGACAGCCGCCAAAGGCCCATGTTTCAGTCATTATCAGCCCTAGCCGCCTGCATCAGACAGCTGGGTGGATTAAGCACTACGTTTTGTTCCCGTTGGCAGGTTTTGTGCATAGATCTTTTGTTTCTGGGTAGGCAGGTGTTTGTGTCATAAAACTCATGCCGATTGGCAGGAGAAAGTCAGGACAAAGTGTTGCGTGCTTGATCCCTGGACAACATCCTTCGGTAAGCTAAAATTATCAGCTGATGATGCTGAGACGGCTGCTCTGCAGAGAGCAGGCAGCAAGTCTGTGACGGAGGACCAGGGAAGCTGAACTCAGCATAGATTTATGTCTTCTGAGGCAACTGAACAGGAATGACTCAGGGCCTAAAGAAGTGGGGGCACAAAGTCAGTCCCCATTGAGTCAACAGCCATGAGAGCTGGAGAGGACCTCCAGCTGGGAAGCCACCACAGATGAAACCTGGGCAGAGGATATTGTGAGCTAGTTCAGAGGAGGAGGGAAGCTAGTGTCCATGCTCCAAACTCCCCATGTGTCCTCCATCAAGCAGGTTCTACAATCTCCAGTGAAACAGCAGCAGTTCTACACCAGAGTGGTGGGAGAGAGAGGGGGCTCAAGCAGGTTTCATGGAGTCAAGCACAGCTGTATTTAAACTCACTGGGGCCCAGGACAGAAAGCAAAAGCTCCGCCCAGACGGAGCAACAGCACTTTCACACCCCAGGGCAGAACAGTCAATGGGTCACACGCACACAACTGGCCTGTCATTGGGGCAGAGATCTGCCTGCACTTGCTGGTGCCCAGCACAGCCAGGGCTTTCCCATGCCCACCCAACTAGTGAAGTCTACCAATTCAAAGACCTACCCTGGCCCCACCCCTTCCTTGAGGCCACACCCCATGTTCATGCCATCTTCTGTCTCTCTGTCACTCACTCTCCTCCACCCTCATTCACTCTTACCAGGCATGTGCTTAAGCTCTGGGAGGGGGCTGGGGTGCAGAAGGGGGTGCGAAGCTCTGGGAGGGAGTTTGAGTGTGGGGTGAGGGCTTGGGGATAGGGCAGGAGGTTGGCAGACCAAGGAATAGATCCCAGATCTCCTGGATCCTTCTCTGCAGTACCACAGCCCTGGGGGGTGGGGCCAGGCCCACTGATAGGTGAGACAAGAGGGGCAGTTTTCCAGCAGCCTGGGAAATTTAATAAGGCCTGGGGCTGCAGGCGGCAGCACAGCGCGGCTAAGGAAGGATTTCTTCCGATCCTAGCTCCGTGCCATTCCCAAAAGCAGCCGGCACCATGTCTGTGCACCTTCCCAGTGGGTCTCTCTTAGCTGCTCTGGCCTGGGTGGTGATGCCATGGCTCCCATTGGCCAGGACCTTCAGCCAATGGGAGCTGCAGGGGACAGGCTGGTGGCGGTGGCAGAGAGTCCTCCTGGATCTCTGTACAGCCATTGGCAAAGGAGCGTATCCATCACTTTCAGGAGCCTCCTGAGGCAATTGCCACCCACTTCACCTCTGCAGCGCAACGCCTGCCACAGCCCAGAGCTCTCACACAACACCCAAATTCCATTCCAGAGCTCACACACCCTCCTGCACCCAAACCCCTACGTCCCGGCCACTTGATCAAACGACTACGGCTGCTGCAGGATCTGTACACATTTCCTATGGAGGTTTGCTAGATGGGTGTGTATACCCACTCTCGGCCAGATCCTTACATAACATAAACCAGCACACCTTCATGGCCTTCAGTGGAGCTATGCCCGTGTATCCCTGCTGAGGCTGTGGTCTTAAGCATAGAGGTGTACACTGCACTTGCCAAAAGATGATACAGCACAGCCTAGACTATTTGAACCTTGAGGCTCCATATGCCATGTCTTCCTCTGGAGGGCTGTGTCAGCCCTGCCGTTCAGATGGAAATTTCCCTCATTCGCCAGTACCTCCAGTGCTATCTGGACAAGCAAAATGCCCCTGTGTTATATTGAAGGTACTGCAGAAGGACGGCAATTAATTCTTTCATTTACGAAACCAATAGGATCTGAGCTTCTGAACTCTCCATTCCCTTTGTTCTCTCGCTCTCCAGCCCAGACAAACTCCTGCGAGAGTTCAGACTCCTGTGACCCAGAACAGGCAGGAGAAGCAAAGACACAGATTGTAGATCCGTGCAGCTGACGCTGAGCGAGGCTCCAGGAACTGCGAACCAGCCAGCAGAGCATTTGCTTTGGGATGAACTTTCCTTTACCCCTCACTAGGAGGTGTAAGCACACCCGGGGCTGCACACAAAGAAGCTCTTTGAAAGGCAGGGAAACTGTCTGGGGGAAAACATCAGGATTTTAACAGTTCTTGCCGTTTGCAGAACTCTTGTGTTTTTAGACAGTTTTATATACGTTGTAATTAACGTTGGATAATAATAATGCCTCTTACATAGCACTTTTTTATCAGTGCATATGAAAGCACTTGATCAAATGCTCCGTTCTGTATTATTACCTCTTTTCTACATTTGGGAAAACTGAGGCACAGATAGGTGATGTGGCTTACTAAGGGCATTTGGCAGGCCAGTGGTAAAACTGGGAACAGACTCCACTGCTCCAGAAGTCCAACTCCACTGCTTTAGCCCGTAGGCCAGGATCCCGATTATGACCAACACTTTATGTATGCAGTGACCACAGTTATTATCTGAAACACAGTTGCATTACTGACCTTGGCCCCTGGGGTAGGACTGGCAATCCACATTCACAGGACCTGTCTGGGGCCAGCCCCGCAGCTGTGGGATCCTGGCCATGGCTGGGGTACCCTGGCAGCCCAGTGATTAATTGTGTGATTAATCACAAGTAATATTTTTAACCACTTGAGAGGACTAGTTGTTTTATTCACTTACAGCCAGATCCCAGAAGGTAATTTCTATAAACCTTTCTTACTGTACTCATCCTTCACTCTATGAGCACCATTGGTTCCCGACTTTCTGCTTTCTGGGGGCAGTTTGGAGCCACGAGCAGGAGGGAGGGTTAAAACCTGGTAGTGGGTTGGGTCCGGGGCAGATGGGCTGTGGGGAGGGGTGTTGGGTGTGTGGGGCTGGCAGAAGGGTCAGGCTGTGGCAGGTTGGAGCTGTGGAGGTCAGGCTATGATGGGTTGGAGCTGCGTTGAGGGGGTTATGGCTCATATTAGCGGTGGGAGTTCAATCATCCAGTGAATAAAGATAGGTGTGTGTGTCCCTCTTTTCAGCAAGTACTCGTAAGTAAAGTACTTGTTTAACGAGGGATGCGTGTATACGTTTTTAGTATGTCACAACAAAACCTTTCCACCAATCCCTGTTTCCATGCAGATTTCCATTAGCCTCTCTTATATACACTCATTCATAGAATACTACAAGCAGGAGGAACCTCAAAAGGTCATCCAGTCCTCTGCATTCAAAGCAGGACCAAGCACCAGCCATATAATGCCTGACAGAGGTTTATTTAACCTGCCCCAAGGTACCTGAAAGCTGTCATCACAAAATACATGTGAGGCCCCACCAAAGATCAAAGTCGTAGCCCTGCACTTGTCAGGAGAATGCTCTGAGCTCTGGAATATGAGAATTAAAGCTGACCTTTGGAGGGTGTCTAGTCATTGCATAACCAACCCACCCACCTCCTGGGTGTGCTGCAGGGTTCCACATAGTGGCACTTAGATTGCTTACAAAGTGACCCTCTAGCTTTAGCTGGCTGCTAGCCTCCTTTTATATCATGCAGTAGAGGCTCCAGAAGTCACAGGTTCAAGTCCGCCTGTGGGCGGTTACAACTGCACCACTCCTTTGAGCTCCTGGAGGTTAAAAAAAATATATATGGTCCACATTTCCCAAGAAAAGCACCTCCCATCCTAGAAATTCCTGCATACCAGCCTGACACAGCCTTTGTTATGAGCAAGGGGAGACATTAGTCCTGTCAACCAGCTGACCCAATGATTGTGGAGTGTTTCATAGTTTGCACAGCACAGCCTTTGTCCGGGGAGATGCACAATGTGGCCCAGCAGATGCGCCTTATCCTGAAGCAGCATCTGCATGAAGGGCTGGCGAGGCTGAAAGCAGCTGCTGAAACGTCCAGTGTCATTCCAGCTAACCCCGGGGAGGTCAATGGACTTAAACTCCCCAAACACCTCATGTCAGCCGGGAAGGCAGTGGCCCAGACAGTCCGTCCATTAGCAGCGTAACCGCAGCAGATGTAAAGCCACCAAGTCTCCCAGGGAGCCAGATGCTCTGGCTATAAAAAGCGCTGCGAGAAACTTGGCAGGTCTCCTGGTCCCAGTTTAGGAAAAAAAAAAAAAAAAAAAGCAGCGTTCTCCAGGAGGATGTTGTTTGCTTAAGGAGCGGGGCCGGGGGCAGGGGGGGAGATTGTTTGTTTAGTTTTGTTAACTTAAGAGTGAATCTTGCGCTGGTGAAATCCAAACCCTGTAACAGCACGTCCTGGGACATGCTGAACACAGCCTGAGTCCCAGGCAAACCGCCAGCTCTCTCCCACCCGCAGCTCGCGTGAATCACCTCAGCGCGGCAGCACTTCCTGCTCTTCCCACAAATAGCTCTCTTGAGGCGCATCAGGTGGGACAGCGCTGGCTGTTTGGGTCTCACCCTATCTGCCAGTCCAGTTCTCTCCGCCCCCATCATGTGCACTCTGCCAGTCCAGCCCGAGGGCCAGGCAAGCAATGTTCTAATTTTTTCCATCCGAGGGTGGAATGCATTTTGTTATGTGCACCGCAGCATGTAAGGATGTGCACCGCTCATAGACACACAGTGACTCTAGGTGCTCTGCTAATCATCTGGGCAGCACTGGAATCTCTCCTGGTTGTCCTCCCCAGCCCACAACTTTGAGGGAACACTGCTGGTGGTCCTGCAATACCCCGCCTGAAAGGCTTTTAGGTGAGATTTTCAATGCCCAGGAAATTACAGTTTCTGTGTGGCTATCCGTAGAGGCCCAGTCTGCCAGTCTGTACTGGGCAGCAGGGACAACAGCCACTTCAGGTCCCAGTATAAAGTGGGAGGGAGGTTCTAGCTTTGTGCCTCCTGAATGAGGTGAGACCAGTGATGAAAGGGGTGTGGCCAATGATGGAAAGACATGGCCAAAAGTGGAAGGGGTGGAGCCTTCCATACTGGCAGGCCTGGTACTGTGAATGGGAATAGAGGGGCACTTAAGAACATAATCCACTGAGCCAGCATGTGAGGTGGGGGAGGCCGATGCTAGTCAATGGGAAAAGCCCACCCAAGGGTGCATCCCAAGCCCCGCACCCCCCTCAGAGTTTGGCACCTCAATCCAGGCCACTGAGAAGTGCCTCACTCTGCTTGTGACCCATAGACCAGGAGAAGATGGACATTCAGGGTCTACCTTGTCAGGTCCTTCAGGAGAGTTCCCCAAAGCATCTGGGGGCTGGAGGACCACTTTCCATTTCATAATAATATTAATTATAAGGATCGTATGGTAAACGCAACTCAACAAATAAGAATGGAACCAGACATTAACAAAACAAACATAGCAGGGATGACAGATAAAACATGAATAAAATCAGCATACTTAATAAATTTCACGTGATGGATGAGTGGGTTAGGGCTGCAGGAGGGGCTGGCGATGGAGTTGAGCTGGGGCCGAGTGGGGATGATGATCCAGGGCAAGGGGGCTTAGCTGTAGGTGCACAGGGATGGGAACTTTGGGCTGGGGCTGGTGGTTTGAGCCACGGCTTACTGTAGGTCTAAGTCAGCAGTGAGCAAAACTGTACAATTGATCAAATTACACCACCAATTTTTCCCTGAGAATGGGGGAGAGACCGCCATTAATCAATTTCACTGGCAGAACACTTGGCAATATCTCACGGACCACCAGTGTTTTGCCGGAACATAGTTTGGCAACTGCTGGTCTGGATGGTGCTTGGTCCCACCACAGGGGCAGGGGACTGGACTCGATGACCTCTCGAGGTCCCTTCCAGTTCTAGAGTTCTATGATCCTGTGATTCCTGACATTTCACAGAATCACAGAATCACAGGACTGGAAGGGACCTCAGGAGGTCGTCTAGTCCAGCCCCCTGCTTCAAGCAGGATCAACCCCTACTAAGTCATCCCAGCCAGGACCTTGTCCAGCTGGAACATAAAAACCTCAAGGGACGGAGAATCCACCACCTCTCTAGGCAACGCATTCCAGTGCTTCACCGCCATGCTGGTGAAGTAGTTTCTCCTTATATCTAACCAACACCTTTCCCTCTTCAACTTCTGACCATTACTCCTTGTTCTGCCATCTGACACCACTGAACAGTTTCTCACCCTCCTCTTTAGAGCTCCCCTTCAGGAAGTTGAAGGCTGCTATTAAATCACCTCTAAGTCTTCTCTTCTGTAAACTAAACAAGCCCAAATCCCTCAGCCTATACTCATAGGTATACTCATAGGTATACTCATAGACTTTTCAGTTTGGAAAAGAGGCGATTGAGGGGCGATATGATAGAGGTATATAAAATCATGAATGGTGTGGAGAAAGTGAATATAGAAAAATTATTTACCTTTTCCCATAATACAAGAACTAGGGGACACCAAATGAAATTGATGGGTAGTAGGTTCAAAACTAATAAAAGGAAATTTTTCTTCACACAGCGCACAGTCAACCTGTGGAACTCCTTGCCTGAGGAGGCTGTGAAGGCCAGGACTCTATTAGGGTTTAAAAAAGAGCTTGATAAATTTTTGCAGGTTAGGTCCATAAATGGCTATTAGCCAGGGATAAAGTATGGTGCCCTAGACTTCAGAACAAGGGCAAGAGATGGATGGCAGGAGATAAATCACTTGATCATTGTCTTCTGTTCTCCTTCTCTGGGGCACCTGGCATTGGCCACCGTCGGCAGATGGGATGCTGGGCTGGATGGACCTTTGGTCTGACCTGGTATGTCCATTCTTATGTTCTTATGTCTTGTGCTCCAGACCCTTAATCATTTTTGTTGCCCTTTGCTGAACCTGCTCCAGCAAATCCACATCCTTTTTATAGTGGGGGGCCCAAAACTGGACACAATATTCCAGATGTGGCCTCACTGGTGCCGACTAAAGAGGAATAACTACTTCTCTAGATCTGCTCGAAATGCTCCTCCTAATGCACCCTAGTATGCCGTTAGCCTTCTTGGCTACAAGGGCACACCGTTTACTCATATCCAGCCTTTCATCCACCATAACCCCTCGGTCCCTTTCCATTGTACTGCTGCTGAGCCAGGCAGTCCCCAGCCTGTAACAACGCTTGGGATTCTTCTGCCCCAGGTGCAGGACTCTGCACTTCTCCTTGTTGAACCGCATCAGATTTCGGGCTTCCTTATGCTCCTGGAGTCAGGTGATCAGGGACGAATCTCAGCTGTTATTGTGTGTGCGGGTGTGTTCATGTGCAAACACTGGCTGGTAGTGCAGGTCTGTCGTCTGTTGTGAGGAGTCTGTCTCGGAGCTGGCATAGGAGATGAAAGATTTTGTCATCTGCGCCTTGAACACAGCGCCCCTTTGTGGGCAGGGGAAATACTGGCTCCTGCATGACGAGGAGGCCTGCCAGCAGCCAGGGGATAAGTGTTAGGGGCCTTTATCACTCATTGGTCCTATACCTTCAGGGGACTTACCAATTTATCCCACTCATGAAGCTTTGGGTCTGCACTGAACCCACACAGCCAAGTCGTTAACTGCTGCACAGAAGATATCACATAGGCTGGGTTCCCTCTAATTTTTTTCCATCCATGGGCAGAATACATTTTATCATGTGCACTGAGGCGTATGTGGATGTGCACCATCAATAGAAACACCTTCTGCCCGCTGTGGGCCTCTGCTAATCAGCTAGGCAGCACCTGAATCACTTCTGGGCAGATGCTCAAGTGCTCAGCTTATGGGCAACACCAGTTACAGGCCATTGAGGGCCCCTAAAGAGTTTGTGTGCTCCTGGGTTGCTAATTTTCATTTGCAATATTAGGTCACAGGCCTCAGAGACTTTACAGGTCTGGTCTTGTCTTGGTCTCGTATTCTACTCGTATTATAGGTCTCTCCTGCCAAGTAGGATCACACAGAATATTTTGCATGTATGTTATATTCTCTTGGGACCTTCCAACTCTCTACCTACTAAGTGGGGGTCACATTGTGGGTAGAATTTTCTTCCCACCCACCCAGGTGACCCTGTCAGGAAAAAGCAAGGGGTAGAGGCACCACCATATAAGTTCCTAAACTTTACTCAGTGGGCGGCAAGATTCAGAAGACCCCAGCCCCAGCAGTAACAAGTGGACAAGGTGTGCTACACACCCAGCTTCAAGTCAGTGCTGCCAAGATTCTCTCTCTCTCACACTTGCAGAGGGACCAAGTGTTTGCAAAATGGTTTACATATGCAAATGCCCAGCAAATTTCACTGGGGCTGCATCTACACTATGCCGATCTTTCGAAAGAAGCCCTTCCGGGAAAAAAAAAAAGCGGATCAAAAGAGTGAGCTGCTCCTTCGAAAGCGAGCATCCACACAGTCCCCTCTCTTTTGAAAGGACAGGCCAGAGATCGAAAAATCAGGCCCTGTGAGCACTGCTCTTTCAAAAAATGGTCCTGCAGCGCATCGACACACGTTTTCTTTTGAAAAAAGCTTTAGAAAAAAGGCGCTTTTCCCACAACGGGAGTGGACGAGCGCTTCCGAAACGAGTGCTGCATTCTTTCGAAACAATTTCAAAAGAGCGTTTTTTGTGTGTAGATGCTGTGCAGGATATTTCAAAAGAACCCCCTTCTTTCGAGAGCTATTTTGAAAGAACTTGCGAGCGTAGACGCAGGCTGGATGTATCTACACAGCAAAGTTATTTTGAAATAATGACTGCTATTTCAAAATAATTCTGCAAGGGAATGCACAATACAACTGATATTTCAAAATAATTTTGGAATAGCAGATGGCTTATTTAGAAATTGATAAACCTCATTCCACGTGGAACAGTGCCTATTTTGAAAGACATGTTTCCATATAGGGGCTGGGCGGTCCGGGAATAGGAGCTATTTTGAAATAAACTGGTCTGGAATAGCTTATTTTGAAATGAAGCTGCTTTGTAGACATAGTGGCTACGTCTACACTAGCACACTACATCGAAGGAGCCTATTTTGAAGTAAGAACATCAAAATAGGCTACTTCAATGTGTATCTTCTACACGTCCTCCGGGGCTAGTGCCGTCGACGTTCAACGTCGAAGTAGTGACAGGGAACGTCGAAAGGAGTCACCCCAGAAGAAAATGCGGAGCGTCCACACACACAAGTGCTCCCCATCGAAATAAGGGGCTAGCAAAGCCTGCAGATGGAGTCACAGGCTGGACTAGCCCTTCTGGGGCAACAGCAAGATGCTCCCTTAAAGGGCCCCTCCCAGACACACTCAGCCTACACAGCATGAGGTCCGCAGAGCTGACAACAAGTTGCAGACCCCATGCACACAGCATGGACCCCCAGCTGCAGCAGCAGCCAGAAGCCCTGGGCTAAGGGCTGCTGCATGCAGCGACCATAGAGCCCCGCAGGGGCTGGACAGAGCATCTCTCAACCCCTCAGCTGATGGCTGCCTTGGAGGACCCCGCTATTTCGACGTAGCGGGACGTGTATCATCTACACATGCCCCACTTCGACGTTGAATGTTGAAGTAGGGCGCTATTCCCATCTTCAGATAGGAATAGCGATTTTGACGTCTCACCGCCTAACATCGATTTCAACGTCGAAATAGCGCATGGCGAGTGTAGACGTGAAGCGTACTATTTTGACGTTGCGCCAGCTACTTCAGAGTAGCCGGCTAGTGTAGACGCACCCAGTATGTCAGATTAGAGCCCGTGGAAGCAGTGGTCCCAGGGATTCTAATCTGACATAGGCTTTATTGTGCGTGAATACACTATTTTGGAATAAATTTTGCTTATTTTGGAGCTTCCCTGTGGTGCAGATGTGTTATTCCAGAATAGTTTATTTTGACATACTAACTCTGGAATAACTCTGTTGTGTAGACATATCCATTATGACCCAGCTCATCTGGGGGGCTTGTTTAGAGGGCATCTAGAAGCGATGCTTTGTCTCCTCTTGGAGAAAATGGCTGAGTTTTAAATTTTAGAGTTGGACCTCACCACAATCTGAGCTCTAGATTCAGATCCCAGTTTTCTGCCTGACACTTGTACAAAGAGGCTGAATGGATCCCTAGGTTGGAAGGCCAGAAGAAACCACTGTGATCATGAACGCTGAGTTTCTGCCTCTCGCTGGCGATAACAATTCACCCAGGGATCCCTGAAATAGAGAGAAGTAAGCTCTAAAATGTGGGAATGCAGAATGCCAATGTCCTGACACCAGGACATTTGGAATGCAGCTTCAGCCACCACATCACATAATCTTTAGAACGATGGTCATGTTCTGCCCATCACTGAATGGAGAACTCCAGACCCCGAGCTGCAGTTCAGACTTATGGTTTTCGCTTCAGACGCTCTCTAATACACACATGCGCATGTAACTCATGCACCTAAGGGTGTGGTTCACTGTCCCACAGAACAACAAGAAGTCCTGTGGCACCTTATAGACTAACAGATATTTTGGAATATAAGCTTTCATGGCCAAAGACCCGCTTCATCAGATGCATGAAGTGGGTCTTTGCCCACGAAAGCTTATGCTCCAAAGTATCTGTTAGTCTATAATGTGCCACAGGACTTCTTGTTGTGCTCGAAGATACAGACTAACACAGCTACCTTGCTGATACTCATCCCATGGAGTGGCACTAAGCCCTGTTACGGATAGAAAGAATTAGTCCCCTCTACAGCTTTAGGTGAGAGTCTCTTTTAGCTGAAGTGACAGAGCTTGTGCACTAAACTTCAGAGTTCCCAGGTTCAAATCTGCCTGTGAATAGTTACATACACCCAAACTCAATGCAAGAAACAAGGAACCAAGGCCCCATATGAGAAAAGAATGCTTTAATGAGAAAAGCTACAGTAACAATGAACACGTGTATTAGAAGATTCTCCAATGTGGACTGGAGGTAGGTGTTTCACTTACTCCATTGCTCATGCTATCGAACTGGAAGAGACCTTTATGGACCAGGTGGACTTTGTCACCCCCCTTAACTGACTCCAAAATAAGTTAAAAGGCACAAACATCATGCCAAAAAAGGCACTTTTTCAGGTTGAACCTAAATTGTGCACCTTTTGTATCCCAGAAACTAGTGTATTAGGATGCATTTGTTGGTGCATTGGTGGGTATTACTCATATCCCTTGCCCACATTTCCTCAAGGACTAAGACACCCCAGAGATGATGCTCTGAACACCAGAGATCTTTGCATTAATCACTGTTAATTACTGCCTCACCTCTGAGTAAACTTTGAGGCCTCTCAATAAAACAAATGCAAAGAGACAGATCCACTTGTTTGTGGAAAAACCTCTAAAAAATCTCAGATCTTCCAGTTCTTTTTGGCATGAAATAAGTGAAATATCCTTTTTCCCCAGCCTATCCATTTCAAGTCATTTTATCACTGGTATCAGAGAGCAATGAAAATGCCCAGGTAGTCATAATTCAGACCCCAGTTCTTTCTGATTGCCACATTTCTGTAAAGGTCATTCATCTTCCCATGGAAAAAAATAACATTTATCCAAATAATCTCAGGGCTGGGACATTTTGTAGCTTTGTAACAGGAATCTGGACTGGAAAGTGAAGAGCTATTCCGTTATGGCGAAATCCAAAGCCAGCATCGGAGGTTTGTCGGAATCTGTCTGATCCTAAAAACAAAGTTATTTTTAAGCATTAAGGGAAAACCAGCAAAAAACAAAGCCTGAGCCAGCTTGGACTTCTCTTGCATCTGCACTCAAATTATCAATAAGAAAATCTTGAACTGAGCCTCTTCCTAGTGCTATTATTTATGTTGCAGGGATGGAGATTTGGGACCCATGACAGTCTTTTCCCATAAGAGCTTAGCAAAAACAAACAAACAAACAAACAAAAACACAAAGAAACAAAGTGATTTTCCCAAGGTCATATGGAAGCGCACTGACAGAGTTTGGAACAGAACCCAATTTTTGTAAGTTACAACTCCATGTCCTATGCTCCCAAGATCAGTGTTTCTCAACCAAGGGTACATGTATGCTTGGGGATACACTGAGGTCTCCCAGGGGGTACATGGACTCCCCTAGATATTTGATTAGTTTTACAACAGGCTGCATAAAAATACTAGTAAAGTCAGTACAATCTAAAAGTTCCTTCAGACAATGGCTTGTTTCTACTGCTTCATATGCCTTACACTGAAATGCAAACACAATATTTCTATTCCAGTTCATTTATTTGATAATAACATAGTAAGTAAAAAGTCAAGTTTTCAGTAGTAGTTATCTGTGATATTTTTGCATGGTTTTGTAAGTAAGTAGTTTTTAAATGAGGTGCAACTTACTTCCCGATAGGCAGTTGCAAACTCGTGATAATATAATTTGGTACATCCTCTGCTAGTGAATCCTCGGTTTATTTCTTTAGATCTTGAGGCCAAGTGCATTCTGGCTCACAGCCTGCTCTTGTTGCTTTGCACTCACCATGGCTGTAAGGAAGTGTTCTCAGATTTGCTGCTTTTTTCACTTCTGATGCTAATAACTCAGAAAAGGCAGAAGGCAAGGGGATGCGGCTCTCTTGGTGAGATGGGAGACTGTGGTTGACGAGCTCAATGTAAGAAAGAAAACTGCAATGCAGGGATGGTCTAGATTGGTGTCTGATGCACCCCTCACTATTTCCTTCCATCTTTCCCTGTCCACTGCAGAGTGGCTTAGCTTCTGTAGACTAACTCCGCACCAATCTACTGTATCGTCTACCCATTCTCTGTGGGGTCTGCCTCTCCTATTCGAACCGTCCGTTCTGCCTCATACCAGAGTCAGGTGTAACTAGGTGGTATGCAAACCAAATCTGACTCCTGAAAAGGATCCAGTAATATGGAAAGGTTGAATGGCACTTGTTCCAAGACCTCACTTTGCCTTCGGACAATGTTTCTAAACTGGTGGTATTCATGCCAGTAGGGCTATGCAAGAGAGGTCTGGGGTACTTATATTTTTTACAAGGGGTACTTTATTTTAAAAAATGAAAGGTTGAGAAACACTGCTCTGGACCATCCCTGCTCTGATGGTTTGTTTCTTACATTGAGCTCATCAACCACAGTCTCCCATCCCACTGAGAGCTCCGCATCCCCTGTGCCTTCTGCCTTTTCTGAGTTATTAGCATCAGAAATGAGAAGAGCAGCAAACCTGGGACCGCTTCTCTACAGCCGTGGTGAGTGCGAAGCAGCAAGAACAGGCTGTGAACCAGAATGCACTTGGTCTAAAGATCTAAAGAAATGAACTGAGGATTCACTAGCAGAGGATTTACCAAAGTATATTATCAAGAGTTTGCAACCATCTGTTGGGGAGTAAGTGGTGGTTGAGAATAAAGATGCAAACCAATGATCATAAGCAAGAAGAACACAAGATTAGCTTAAGTTGCTATATTTGCATCCTGATTTGCTTAGACCCATTAAAAAGAGCCACAGTTCTGATTCAGATTCAAATCCAAATCTCCAAAGTTCAGAAGGATTCATATCCAGGGTTTGGAGTTGACTTGTGATAAGGTGTCTGCTATAAATTTGGACTCCTGATCTGAATTTTCCCAAAGCTGGGGTGATTCTGGGGGCATTAGATTTGGGGCTACCTCTATATCGTACTCATAACGAATTATGTTAACCTTGGCTACAATCCATTCATGATATAGGCCAGAGAAAACTTAAAACATATAAGCCATTGACTAAAACAGAGTGTGTATAGAGATGAGATGACCAGATACTCCTCCCAGGTCTAAAAAAGAACTGGATGAGGATGAGAAAACAACTGCTGTTTAAAGCCAACTTACTTTAAGCGGCAAAGTATATTTTGAAACAAAAGTACTGGAGACTGGGGCTTGACTCATACTCAAGTTAACTCACTCCCTAGGACTTCAGCAAACAAAACCAGAAAGCTGCTATTCTGCTGTTCTGTCACCATGATCAGGGGCAGTGGCAGATCTCACAAGCTAAGCAAAGCTGGGCCTAGTCAGTGCATGAGTGCAAAGATAAACCACAGCAGAAGAGGAAGGAACTGGTCCAAATGAAGCCAAATTCCTTTCTGGTTTCTCAGATCCTTTGCAAAATAAATGGGGTGGTTGGTTTGTAGGTCATACTTTTCCCCTGGGCTGTAAAGATGCAAATGCTGAGATAAGACACAGAAATCTCTAGCCTGGTTTCCAGAAAGGAAAAAAAAAAAACATTATGCGCAGCAAATACTAGGAGTGCAGTTCAGCCACTTTGCAATAACAAGACTTGGGCTGGGGGATTTAATCTCTGTTGTGGTATGGAAAGCACACCTCTGAATAGCAGGCCAAAGGCACTACTTGAAAAAGGTGAAATCTTCATCTGGAAAACTGGGATAGCTTCCCATAAAGGTGGACAATTGGTGTTATCAATGGCCAGTCATGCTCCTGAGAATCTGGCTATAGTGCCATAAGATTGAGTTGTTTCTGTCTGTCGAGATTTCATTTACCTGGGATTTATACTCATAGAATCCTAGAATCCTAGGGCTGGAAGGGGCCAGGAGGTCATCAAGTCCAGCCCCCTGCCCAAAGCAGGACCAACCCCAACTAAATCATTCCAGACTGGACTTTGACAAGCTGGGACTTAAAAACCGCTAAGGATGGCGATTCCACCACCTCTCTAGGTAACACATTCCAGTGCTTCACCACCCTCCTGGAGAAATAGTTTTCCTTAATATCCAACCTCCCACTTCTGCTCTGTAACTTGTGACCATTGCACCTTGTTCTGCCTTCTGTCACTATTGAAAACATCCTCTTCATCGTCTTTAGAGTCCCCCTTCAGGAAGTTGAAGGCTGCTATCAAATCACCCCTCACTTTTCCCTTACCACATAAAATGAGCTCAAATCCCTCAACCTCTCCTCGTAGGTTATGTGCTCCAACCCCTAATCATTTCAGTTGCCCTCCGCTGGACCCTCTCCAGTGCATCCGAATCCTCTCTACACTAATTTCCTCCCTATTCAGGTCAGTTTCTCATTGTCTGCTCTGCAGGGAAAGACTGTGACAGCAGAACTTCCCTTTCACACCTATATTTTCAAAGTGACAAGTTATTTGAGGATCCTCAGGTTTCAGGTATGTAACTGGAGAAAACTTTAAGGGGCCCAATTTTCAGAAAGTGAGGAAAGCCCAGGCTCCAAAAGCAAGGCCCCCTAGGCAGTCTTCCATTGGACTGCAAAAATGTAAGTCCCCCCACCCAGATCCTGTGGTAGTTTTGGAAAGGTAACTCACAGGGGTCATTGTACTGTATTTCCAGTGTAGAGCAGAAAATTATCTGTAATTCCCTTGAATGGAAGTTCTCAGCTGGGTTTCTCTGACAGCTTGTCATAAGATGAGGGACTGAAACATAAGCTCATGTACCACAGGGCTGATGTGAAGCCTGAGGCCTAGGCCACAATAGTCAAGACTTGCTAATATAAAGCAAAGTGAAGCTGAGAGCAAGAGGCAGGCCCCTGCTCACAGCAGCTGTCAAGAACAAGGCTGACATTGCAAAATATTCATTGCTAAGCGGTATTAAGCAGAGTATGTAAGTAAATTACAGAGGTGTCGTAAGAGAGCACTTGATGAAGAAACATCTTGGTACCAACACACCCCTCACAGAAAACAGGAACGTACTGTCCGAGGTTCAGGACAGGGTCTAAACTGACAGCATGATAAATAGTGACTAGGCCCCCATATACAAGGTAACAGGTAGTAATTAGGTGATGCCAAAGGGTGGCTACCTGATATGTCAGGAGTGATGAGTAACTTGCTGTACCTGTGTATAAAAATGAACCCTAAAGAACTTCTTTTTGTCTGACCTCGGGAACAGCGACAGATCCCATGTCATTGAGCTGAGTGTGTTGCAACAAGCATTCATGCTTTAGCCTAAGGGTAGACAACTCTCAGGGATGGTCTAGATGGTCCTGGGTCCTGCCATGAAGGCAGGGGACTGGACTCAATGATCTCTCAAGGTTCCTTCCAGTTCTAGTGTTCTATGATTCTATGATCTGTGGAAGCTAGGACTGAGCTTCAGGTACAATAAACCTGGTCTGGTGCCTTCAAACCTTATTTTATTTTGAGGTCTTTCAGGGGGTCACTCATAGTCTGCTGTGTTCACTATTTCCTCAAGCCAGCATGATTCACAGAAGGGACCCAACATGGTGATTTCTGGCAATCACGCAGCCTGATGAAAATTTCCCGACCATTTGCACTTCACACAATGATGAGCTTTCCAAGCCTGACTCAAAAACAGAGATAAATTCCTGGCTCCCCCCATTCACCTTTCACCTTCTTGTCAAAGATCTATATTAGGGCAGCTAGTAAGATATCAGCTCAAACTAAGAGCCAATATCTTTTTACTCCTCCAAAATTGGTGGGTTCGTTCTGATTTTGGCCACTCATTATCAATACAATGGGAATAACTTATTCCCAGCCACTTGTGCAACTAACTGTTTATTTAAGAGCTTAAAAATCTAGCCCTGAAAGTAGTCTCTGAAATAGCCTCACTCTCAAAAAAGCTGGGTTTTTTTTTTGTTTTTTTGTTTTTTCCCAGAACCGAGATGGAAGGAGCACACTGGAAGCAGAGCCCTGCACAAACCTGAAAAGAAAACATTGCTTCAGATCATACAGGCTGTGTCTACACAGTGCCCTAACTTTGAAAGAGGTTATTTCAGCATATGGCACTGTCTAAACAGCAAGACATGCCAAAATAAAGTGCTATTTTGAGGCCTCCTTGTACTCCTCCTGCAATGAGGTGCACAAGCATACCCAAGCAGTGCACCTGTTATCTTGAAAAATGTTACAAGACAATAAGTGTGTTGCTTAGATGTGGGCAGCTATTTTGGGATACCACCCTATCCTGAAATAGTTCCCGCCATGTAGACATAGCTACAATGATCATCCACAAGGGCATTTGCCTTGTAGTCTCCTGAAAATGATCAGAAGGGGTTAAATATACCCATGATAAACAATGAACGGTAGATTCCACCCATCCATGATTCTCCCCAGCATCCAGGGAGTCTAAGACAATGTCTTTGGAAACAAGGTCATTGGAGAAAGAAGTTGAGTTCCAGTTGTGCATGACCCCACATCCTCATGAGGAGGAAGAGAGGCTGAAAAACCAAAAGGGAAGCCCAAAAACAGGCTGAGGCTTGGGGAGGAAGAAGAAAGAGGCTCACCTAACGTTCAGCTGGCCATGATGTGCTTCACAAAAGCTAGAATGAAGAGAAAGAAGATCATTTAGCACATATTTCCTACCCTTCAGGAACATTATGAGGCATCTGTTCCTCACTGTTGATGTTTAATTCCATTCCCATCTCATTTTGTATAATTCATGAAGTTTAACTTGATAAATAAGCTGCCTGGTGTCATGGTGATAAGTGCTCTGTAGATCCTTCAGACAATATTGGCAGTCCATTCTAATGGTCTGCCTCACATAACATCTAGGACTGTGTCTAGATTAATTTGTCTACAGAAATTTGTATCTTCCAACAAAACTTCTGTAGACAGATTGCCGCCAAATTGCCAGGAGGATTGAAAGAATGATCCTCTCTGTTGACAGAGAGCGGCTGAACTGCCCGGCCTCTCTCAACAAAACAGTCAACCAGAAGCACAGCAAAAAGGGCTGCCCAGTTTCCCAGAAGTCCTGTCTGTATACGGAGGGCCACACGGAACATCCAGACTAGCTTTCTGTCCACTGATCTCTGTCAACAGAGGAGTTATGTCTCATGGAGAATTGAATAGGAATGTTAATAAAAGTGCTGCTTTCTATCGATTTACAGTCAACAGAATGCCTTGGGAATCTGGACACTCTCTGGATTTTGTCGACAAAACGTCAGCTTTGTTGACAAAACCCTCTAGTGTAGATATAGCCTAAGTGGCAAGGAACCTTATTCTGGACAATGAGCATGAATGAAACCCAAACTTTGAGGAAGGTCAGAGCCAAACCAGAGCTTTATGGCTTAGACTGAAGTTTAGCCAAGCACTCACAAGCTTATTGATATATAGCTCACAGGTTAGCGCATTGGCCTTGTAAACCCAGGGTTGTAAGCTCAGCTCTTGAGAGGGGCCTAGGGCAGGTTTTAAAAAAATCTGTCAGGGATGATCAGAGGTCCTGCCGTAAGGGCAGGGCACTGGACTTGATGACCTCTTGAGGTCCCTTCCTGTTCTATGATATTATTGTATAAATCAAGCCTCCAAGCCCTGTGAGACTCGTCTGACCCTAACCGCTTTGTACCTTCATAGTTGATGCAACCATTGGCATCTTCCTGTCCTGCCATTAGCTTGTCAACTTCCTCTTCGGTCAACCTCTCACCTGGACAGAAAAACAAATAGCTGGTCAGTGTTCAGGAGTGGCCAAACCATCCCTTGGGTAGAAAACAGAATGGCAGAAATGTAGCATTTTAAAGACTAACAAAACGATTGATTGGGTGATGAGCTTTTGTGGGACAGACCCACTTCATCAGATCATTCTCATTTCCAATACAGACTGACATTTATAAGTACAAAGAACCAAAAAAAAAATTGCAATAAAAACTGATAAATCAAATAGGACTGAAAGACTGGGGTAGGGGAGGGGGATGTGAATTGTCCTGCTTGGAATAATTACAAGCATCAAAGGAAGGGAAGCAGTCCTCATAATGCATGGGGTAATTGATGTCTCTGTTCATACCATGTCTTAATGAGTGAAATTTGACTACAAATTCCAATTCAAACATTTCTTGCTGCAATCAGTTTTTAAATTCTCTGTGCTCTAGGATACAAATTCTCAGGTTTTTAACAGAATGGCCCGCTCCGTTGAAGTGTTCACTGACCAGCTTATGTGTATTGAGTTTCTTGATGTCTTCTCTGTGTCCATTTATTCTTTGGAGACGGTTTTGCCCAGTCTGTCCAATATATATAGTGGCAGGGCATTGTTGGCACATAATGGCATGTATAATGTTGCTGGAAGTGCATGAGAATGTGCCTTTGATCTTGTAAGTAACTTGATTAGGTCCAGTGAGGGTATCCCCAGAATAAATAAGTGGACAAAGTTGGCAGCGGGGTTTGTTGCAAGAAAAAGTTCCAGGATTAGTATTACCGTGGTGTAGCCTGTGATTGCTGGTGAGAATCTTTCTTAGGTTAGGAGGTTGTCCGTAGGAAATGACAGGCCTGTCACCTAGAGCCTTCTGGAGTGTAGCATCCTGATCCAGAATAGGTTGCAAGTTTTTGATGATGCATTGTAGGGGTTTGAGGTGGGGGCCATAGGTGATGACAAGTGGTGTTCTGTTGCCCCTCTTCTGGGGCTTATTTTGAAGTAACTGGTTTCTGGGTATTTGTCTGGCCCTTTCAATCTGTTTTTTTGCTTCTCCTGGTGGGTAATTAAGTTTTATACATTCTTGGTAGAGGTCTTAAAGTTTTTGGTCTCTGTCAGTAGGATCAGATCAGATGCGATTGTATCAAAGGGTTTGACTATAAACAATAGTTCATGTGGTGTGTGCTGGATGGAAGTTGGAGGCATGTAGGGAACTGTAGTGGCCAGTGGGTTTCTGGTAGAGAGTGGTGTGGATGTGGCCATGAGTGATTTGTACTGTGGTATCAAGGAAATGTATTTCTCATGTGGAATAGTCAAGGCTGAGATTGATGGTAGGGTGCAGGTTGTTAAAATCTCTGTGGAATTCTTCCAGAGTCTCTTTGTCATGAGTCCAAATGATAAAGATGTCATCAATACAGTGTAAGTAAAGTAGGGATAACAGGGAACGAGAGCTAAGGAATCATTGTTCTAAGTCGTCCATAAAAATGTTAGCCTACTATGGGGGCATGCAGGTGCCCATAGCAGTGCCACTAATCTGGAGGTAGAAGTTGTCCCCAAATTGGAAATAATTGTGGGTGAGAACAAAGTTACCTAGGTTAGCCACCAGATTTGCTGTGGTAACTAGCTTGTAGTCCATCTGCATGAGGAATATTGGTGTAGTGAGCGTCTACATCCATGGTGGCAAGGATGGAATTCTCAGGAAGGTTTCCAATGTTTTGTAATTTCCTCAGGAAGTCAGTGGTATCTTGGAGATAGCGAGGAGTGCTGGTGGCATAGGGTTTGAGGAGGGAGTCTATCTGTCCAATACCCCCTTGGGTAGAGGTCACCATCCAAACACTAACCATAACAGCACCATCTTTCTCATCTTAACTGCTAGCTGTCTGTCTTCAAGTCAGAGGCGGTGTACAGAAATCATTTTTTTTTTCAGTTTTCCCATATGCTACCTCCCATATCTTCTTCATTTCACGGAGCAGCAGAAAGAACTCAGAGCAAATAAGGTTAATGCACATCTCACGTATTAGAGGGATAGTTGAGTTAGTCTATATCTTCAAAAACAAGAAGTCGTGTGGCACCTTATAGACTAACAGATATTTTCGTACGACACATGACTTCTTGTTTTGCACATTTCAATGTGTTAATCCACATAATTAATATTTAAGAAGTGTTCAGATGCTATTGTGATCGATGCCACGTAACAACAGAGAGAGAATGAGAGTTCCGAAGCTGGATTTGCAATGCTGTGTGTTAAAAATCTACTTTAGAGCTTTCAACCAAAGGAATTTATCTGCAAGCTGGTGAGTCTGAATGAATATGGAAATCCTCTCCATATCCTTTCACATTATCACTTTACTTAGTATACTCGTACAGAAAGGGCAAAATCTTAAAGCACCTTGCTCCAATTTTTTAAACATGTTTAGGTTCTCCATTTCCATTGCAATTAATGAAATCAACTAAAATCAAGAGGACTTTGACGTTGATGGCAGCTTTCACTTCTGTGATCACTCCAGCAAAACCCATAGTAAAGTCACGCCAGTTTAGCTCTGAGTTTAGATTCAGGAAGGATCCAGGATGTCACCCAGGATCTCTGCACTTTCACGGTTTTCTCCTGCTCCCCCTGAAATCCCTGGCACAATGTTTACTGAAATGGTTGTCTTATGGTCAAAGCTTGGGGCCATGTGCAGAGTTAATATGGACCAATTTATAGAAGAAATGTATTTTAGATAGTACTAGTCATGCTTATGATTTAATACAGTATCAGCAACTCTAGCAATGTTATCATGAGTATAGTTTTATTAAAGCCCCATCTCCTGGGGTCTTGTAATTCAGAATCTCAGCTCTTGTTTTTCCTAAAAATGTGAGTTTCTATTTGTGGATAAAACATTGGGAACATGACCAAGTTAACCTCATCACTCTACTCCCTGGGGACAAATAAAAAGAAACTAGTTTATTTTATAAACCTCATTTTTTTTCTAATTCCATCTCAGGATTTCTGAATACTTCAAGTCAACAACACTGTGAGTAATACATTTATGGTATTGCTTAGCGATTGCCTAAGAATGCAACTCTGTTGTGCTAGGTGCTGTACAAAGAATAAGAAATATTCATGGTAGAGTCTGAAGATGCAACAATTTCAAGTTGGGGGATCTGGAGTTTAGTACACAAGAAGGGGGATAATTTGTGATGATTGGATAAGGTTATGATAGTGCCATGTTTTTTCTCTTGAACTCAGCTCTGTTAGGAATGGATTAGATAAGTGGAGGAAAAGGAGAAAAGATGGAAGGCAAGGCAGAAGAGAGAGGGAAGAGAAGGTGGGAGGATGAAGGAGTAAGGTTGAAGTCATGATATTGTGGGGAGGGGGTTGGAGTCACAACCCAATCATCACAGAGAAGAGACCATCCAGAGTTAAATACATAGGAAGCATCCTGATGACATCATTAGTGTCTGGCCAATCCCTGCTAGAGTTTCAGCAGAGGCTGTGCTCTGCCTGACCCTGTCTGCACAGCAGGAGGTTGGGAGCATGGGTAGTGTTACCCCCATAATTAGACAGGAGTTCTCCCTCACACAGTGCTGGCTCCATGGGTGGTCCCAGCTGGGCCCATCTCCACCCACCTTCCCCGTTCAGAAGCTAAACGTTCTTTCCTGCTCCCTAGTTCAGACAGAACTTCCTCAGCCAAGTGACCTCAATTTGAACTGAGTATTTTAACATGATTTTAGTGCTCTGCCTGCTGCCTGCCATTACCCATTTCCTGCCACCTCTCCTTGTCTCCCCCATTTTCCTGCATGTCACCATTTCAAACTGAAGACTGGAACTGTGTCTGCCTTGAGATCTGAATTCTTCCGGATGACCCAATCACAACCGCACTGGATTAACCTGGATTAAAATTCTGGTGTAAGTGGAAGCAGAGCCGGACCTATAGACCAGTCAGAAACTCCTTCCTCTCTCCCGGACCTACGTTTCTTCTCTCCTCAGTCTGGCTAGTCTCTTTAGAATGCAAGTTCCTTGGGGGCAGGAACTTTCTCTTATTATGTGAACAGAGCCCCTGTCTTTTTTGAGACCTTTAAAGTGATACCATAGTAGAGGCTGAATCTCTCTAATCCAGCAGTCTCTTGTTTGGCTACATCCGTAATCTGGCATAATTTTAGTTAGCCGGATGACCAAGTTTCCCATAGTCTCATAAAGTTTGTTTACAGGCACTAGTTTTGGCTCTCACTGTTCTGTGCTGTTATTCAGCTGTAATTTACTCCTAACTGCCTTCTAAGAGCCTATAAGCAATGGAAGTGTTGATAGTGTGCTAGAAAATATTGACCTCCCATTGTCCGGCAAGTTATCTCATTTGGCACTGGTCAGTCCCAAGCATGCTGGATGAGAGAAGTTCAACCTGTAGCAGGTTATATAATTATCATCTGGAGTAGACCCACAATGAACTGTCTAAAAATTTTACCCTAGTTAGCATAACTTTTGTAATGAAACTTAAAATCAGACCTTGACAGACGGGCTATATGCCTGTCGCCCTCAAATACCAATGATGTGCAGAACAGGCCAAAACTTCAGCTGGTGCAAATTGGTGACACTCCAGCAAAGTCAAGGATGCTCAACGAGTTTTCACTGGCTGAAGATCTGGCCCTGCACAAATGTCTTTTGAAGTTAATGCGAGTGTTTCCAGTGACTTTCACGGGGTTTGGTTAAGGGTATTATTCAGCACAGTATGTGACTGCCAGGAAAGTATGTGGCAGTTAGAGAGTCCGTGGATGTGAAGTCACATTCAACAGGTTTTCTATTAACTGCTTAATGGTGAATTGAAAAGTATTTTCCCCTGAAATATGGAGCTAAATACGTGCAAAAATCCACTTGAGATCTGCTAATCAGTAACAAGATATGCGTGCGGATTAAAAAAATGCTGGTGTCAGTATATTTTTCAGCTGGAAAGTGAAATTGTCAGGTAGCCTTAGCCAAAAATGTAGATAGCATTTAAAATAAAATGTATTATGCTGGCTTCACTGCTGCTAAACCAATTTTATGCCGCTGATTTTGGGTGTATTAGGTCAGCTGGTGGAAATCTATCTCATTCCACCGAAGCCAGATTTACACCAGTTGGGGCTTGAAGACATAATTTTGAAGCCTTAATCCAAATGTAAATGTTTGCTAACTCAACTATTTTCCTTTGGATTGAAATATTCCCCACTCGGGCTTGGAAGCCAGACATTACAGTGTTTTGTTGGAGCAGGAGAACCGGAAAGGGGAAATGTCTATCAAAAGATGTGAAACGGACAATGAGCAAGCTAGTGTCTTTGTCCAAAATGGTTTGAAAAGATGTAGCTCCCCTGATCTCAGTGGTGTTGTACCCTCTGAATTTGGCTTAAGTTGATCAGATAACAAGTGTGAAAAACTGGGACTGGGTGGAAGGTTTAAGTATAAGACTATCCCTATAAAAGTGGGACGTATTGCCCTCAAATGATTGTCTCCAGTGTAAACAAACAGCATCAATGGTGAAAATGGTATTTTAATCTTGTCAAATTCTATTAGTAGAGATGAGCCTGAAATAGAATGCAACCTTCTTCCAATTTCAAGTTGTGGTTAAAGTCGGACACCCCAGATCTGAATCCATCCTTATTGGTTTTCATCCAAGTCAGATCACGGAGCGGAATGGATTTGTTTTCTGAGTCTTTTCAAAAAGGTACCAAAACCTGACCTTGAGTGAGGCTCACCAACGTGCAGTGCGTCAGCCCTCAAACTGTCAGGCTGTGTCTACTCTGTAGGGTTTTCCACAAACAACTCATTTTGACGTTCTAACACCAAAACAAGTTACTTCTTAAAAGAGCGGTCACTCAGCAAGAGCATTTTGAAACTAAGCGTTCACCCTAGAGAGCCCAATTTTGAAATAAGAGCAATGATGGGTTGCGTCCTGGAGGTCCATGAAGTTACAATTACCTCTGCTTTAGTACACACTGAGACAATTTCCAAATTGAAAGGCAGAGAGGTTGGCAAAAGACAACTGTTTTGGTGGAGTTACTATTTCTAAGTAAATGCCCTGTTATTCCAGAATTACAAGTTTTGCAGTACAACAAGAAGTCCTGTGGCACCTTATAGACTACCAGATATTTGGAGCACAAGCTTTCGTGGGCAAAGACCCGCTTCGTCAGATGCATGAGTCAGAAAAAAAAAAGTTTTTTTTTCTGCAAAATAAACCCCAGTATGGAGAAGCTCTCATTCAGCGCCAAGTTATCCTCTGAAATGCATCCCTGCCACTCTGCCACAAATCCCCGACTGTGCACCATGGCAAAGTCAATAGCAAACTGTGATTGTTCCTTGTCTGCTTCTTTCCTTTCCCTACTGCCTCCATCCCCAAAGAAACAAAAATAATGCAAGTGACTACCAAAGCTGCGCCAGTTCTTCACAACATTCATTCATGTCTTTTCCCCCTTTCCTCCCCTTTTGTCTCTGTGTTTTTACACTGTAAACCCTCCCTAACAGGAACCAAACTACACTTGTGCAGTTCCTGGCTAATCGGAGGCCTGCTGGAGTCTTTGAGTACTGCCCTAATGTAATTGGAAAGAATTGTGTCCAGTACAAACACACATCTCCTTGATGTCACAAGACAAAATCTGAGCTGCAAGTTTAAAGCTGATTCCTAAACCACACTGAATCTCCTCTTACAACCAGATCGGAACAGTATCTCCTCAGCCAGTACGATTTCAGAGCGGCCACACTGGGTCAGACCAAAGGCCCATCTAACTCAGTGTCCTGTCAGCCAAAAGAGGCCATTGCCTGATGCCCTAGAGGGAGTGACCAGAACAGATAACCATGAAAGTAATCTCTCTCTTGACATCCATTTCCATCCTCTGACAAACAGGTGCTAGGGACACCATTCCTACCCCTCCTGGCTAATACCCGCGGATGGACCAAACCTCCATGAATGTATCTGGAATCTAGTTCTTTTTTGAACTGTGTTGAAATCGTGGTCTTCACAACCTCCTCTGGCGAGGAGTTCCACAGGCCAACCACGCACTGTGTGAAGAAAAACTCCCTTTTGTTAGTTTTAAACCTGCTGCCCATTAATTTCATTGGGTGACCCCTAGTTCTTATGTTTTGGGAACAAGCAAATAACTTCTCCTTATTCACTTTTTCCACACCAGTCATGATTTGATAGCCCTCTATCATATCCCACCCTTAGTCTTCTTTTTCCTGAGCTGAAAAGTCCCAGCCTTTTTACTCTTTCTTCCTGTGTGTCCTTTCCAAGCCCCTCATATTTTTGTTGCTCTTTTCTGAACCTTTTCCAGTGCCAATATATCTTTTTCGAGATGAGGCCACCACATCAGTATGCAGTATTCAAGAGGTTGGTGTGCCATGGATTTATATAGTAGATCGTTATTAGCAACACGGGTAAAGAAGTAGACACATTTTGGGGGAAAATTTGGAAAAGAGATATTCTCCCACTTGGGCAGTAACATAGGTGGCTGAGTGATTTGGGCTTGTTTAGTTTACAGAAGAGAAGACTGAGGGGTGATTTAATAGCAGCCTTCAACTTCCTGAAGGGGAGCTCTAAAGAGGAGAGTGAGAAACTGTTCTCAGTGGTGTCAGATGGCAGAACAAGGAATAATGGTCTGAAGTTGAAGAGGGAGAGGTGTAGGTTGGATATTAGGAAAAACTACTTCAACAGGAGGGTGGTGAAGCACTGGAATGCGTTGCCTAGAGAGGTGGTGGAATCTCCATCACTCAACGTTTTTAAGTCCCAGCTTGACAAGGTCCTGGCTGGGATGACTGAGTGGGGGTTGATCAGGCTTGAAGCAGGGGGCTGGACTAGATGACCTCCTGAGGTCCCTTCCAGCCCTAGGATCCTATGACTGTGAAATGTTCAGAAAAATTCACCACTGTGGGCTGGGTACATGTGAGTTGCTGAGCAGAGCTGCTCAGAATATGGGGGATTTTGGCAAGAGAAATTCTGATGGTTTATTGCCATTCAAACACCAAAATTGTTCAGCCAATGAGTGGAAAAAAAAATATTCGGAGTGGCTGCTGAAGTGCCTCATGGGAGTTGTGGTTCAGTTGCCTCATGCTCCCATTCTCTGTCATAGCCTGGTGTTGTTGGTCAGACCACATTCCCCCTAATATCTGTGAGCGGGTCCCACTCATGGCAGGGTGGTCTAGAGGCTAGGCCCCTGCAGTGCCTAGGCATCCAAAGTGTAGGCCTTCAGCCCAGATCCTGGAGGCTGAAGGGTTAGTGTGGGGCATGGCCCCGAGCTTCTAGTTTCCCCTCCTTAAGGGGAAGGTTCTCTGGGATTCTCACCCCTTTTAGCCTGTGGGAGGGTTTGGAGTCTGCATTCTTTGGCAGCTGACCCAGCTGCAGCTCTGGCTCAAGCCCTGCTTTTTGGCTGGTCTGCCCTGAACAGGTCTAGCTTCTCTCCTTTCATCCTGCCTCCAGGCCTGATGCTGGCTGCAGGTGAAACAGGGTGGGGTTAATTGAGCAGACAGGCTCTATTTAGCCCCTGCCCTGCCAGGCCTTCCTCTCACTCCCTTACAATAGCCAGGTGGAGGAGGGAGGCAGTGCATCATGGGAGTCCCTGGCTGTGGTGCGTCATGGAAGCGACACTGCAGAGTCATTTCAGATTGCATAAATGACTCATTAGGAAAGGGTTATCCGCTGAGTAGAAGAAATTATAAACCTTAAGCCTTCATCACACATCTGTGCAGTGAAAGAAAGTCAACAAAGGCACAGATGGGTTTTTCACAGTTTCCAAAGAAAGCATGTGGCAGAGCTGGATGATTCCTGGGCCAGATCAATTAACAGTTTTCAGGAGAAGGGAATAATGGAACTAGCGCAAAAGAACTCAGAGGGAAAGAAAACCAGTTAACATTTGAGCTAAAAGAAAAGCATCCTGAGCTAGAATCATTTTAGGACTTCTTAGTAGTGATGGGCAACCTAGCCCAGTGAATGGACCACAGGAGTGGCCCTCCTTCATCTCAGTAGGCTGCAAGATTGTCAAAACAAAGGCTATTTCTATGCTATGAGATAAATTCAAATTTATTCATTTCATTTTTGTAACATTGGGTTTATAAATTCGAATTTGAGTTTCCTCACTGCCTGATGTGCTCCACACAAAGTTGACTTAGAATCTTAGAATCCTTGAGCTGGAAGGGACCTCAGGAGGTCATCTAGTCCAGCCTCCTGCATAAAGCAGGATCAACCCAATCGAAAACAACAAGAAGTCTTGTGGCATCTTATAGACTAACAGATATTTTGGAGCATGAGCTTTCGTGGGGACAGTTCTGAAACAAACAAATTTCAGAAATCAAATGGAGAGAGAAATCTCTGAGCTGCAATTAATTTGCAAATTTGACTCCATTAACCAAGGATTAAACAGAGACTGGGAGTAGCTTGCAGCTTACAAAACCAGCTGCTCTGCCCTGGGCATTAATATCTCCCCATGGCTGTGTCTACACGTGCACGCTACTTCGAAGTAGCGGCACTAACTTCGAAATAGCACCCATCGCGGCTACACACGTCGGGCGCTATTTCGAAGTTAACTTCGACGTTAGGCGGTGAGACGTTGAAGTCGCTAACCTCATGAGGGGATCGGAATAGCGCCCTACTTCGACGTTCAACGTCGAAGTAGGGACCGTGTAGACAATCTGCGTCCCGCAACGTCGAAATTGTGGGGTCCTCCATGGCAGCCATCAGCTGGGGGGTTGAGAGACGCTGTCTCTCCAGCCCCTGCGGGGCTCTATGGTCACCGTGGGCAGCAGCCTTTAGCCCAGGGCTTCTGGCTGCTGCTGCTGCAGCGGGGGATCCATGCTGCAGGCACAGGGTCTGCAACTCGTTGTCGGCTCTGTGGATCTTGTGCTGTTTAGTGCAAGTGTGTCTGGGAGGGGCCCTTTAAGGGAGCGGCTTGCTGTTGAGTCCGCCCTGTGACCCTGTCTGCAGCTGTGCCTGGCACCCTTATTTCGATGTGTGCTACTGTGGCGTGTAGACGTTCCCTCGCAGCGCCTATTTCGATGTGGTGCTGCGCAACGTCGATGTTGAACATCGACGTTGCCAGCCCTGGAGGACGTGTAGACGTTATTCATCGAAATAGCCTATTTCGATGTCGCCACATCGAAATAGGCTACTTCGATGTAGGCTTCACGTGTAGACGTAGCCCATTAGACTCTGACAAAAGCTCACATCCCCCTGACTGATCTAACTTGTTTTTTCCTCTTTTGATAAGTGCTATTGATACTGGGCTATTTCCACCTTGCTGAATAGATCTTGTAAGCTCTGGCCCTCCTTTTTACTGAGACCCCACTCTTTTAACACCCCTCTGAAACCACCTCCACCCCCAACTCATGCATCTGATGAAGTGGGTCTTTGCCCATGAAAGCTTATGCTCCAAAATATCTGTTAGCCTATAAGGTGCCACAAGACTTCTTGTTGTTCTTGAAGCTACAGACTAACACAGCTACCTCTCTGACACTTAACCCCATCTAAGTAATCCCAGTCAGGACCTTGTCAAGCCAGGATTTAAAAGACTCTGGGGATGGAGAATCCACCACCTCTCTAGGCAATGCATTCCAGTGCTTCACTGCCCTCATGGGGAAGTGAGACGATATGGAGATACACACATATCTCATAGGGCTGGAAGGGACTTTGAGAGGTCAATTGAGTGCAGTCCCCTGCCCTCTTGGCAGCACCAAGCACCAACCCTGGTAGATTTTTTTTTTCAGATCTTTTTGCCCCAGCCCCCTAAATGTCCTCCTCAAGGACTGAGGTCACAACTGGGGGTTTAGAAGGCCCATGCTCAAACTGCTGAGCTATCCCTCCCCCTTATTGCTGCTATACTCCATGGCCAAACATCAAGTGTTGCAGCAGTGCATCATGGGAACCTATACCACAGTTTCTAGAGAAAGGGGTAAGCAGTGAGGTGGCAAAGTTTGCAGATGATACCGAACTGTTCAGGATAGTCAAAACCAAAGCAGACTGTGAAGAACTTCAGAAAGATCTCAGCAAACTGAGTGATTGGGCAGCAAAATGGCAAATGAAATTTAATGTGGGTAAGTGTAAGGTAATGCACATTGGGAAAAATAACCCTAATTATACTTATAATATGATGGAGGCAAATTTAGCTACAACAGATGAGGAAAGGGATCTTGGAATTATAGTGGATAGTTCTCTGAAAACATCCACGCAGTGTGCAGCGGCAGTCAGTAAAGCAAATAGGATGTTAGGAATAATTAAAAAAGGGATAGAAAATAAGACGAAGAATACCTTACTTCCCTGAAATAAAACTATGGTACGCCCACATCTTGAATACTGCATGCAGATGTGGTTTCCTCACATCAAAAAAGATATATTGGTGTTAGAAAAGGTTCAGAAAAGGGCAACTAAAATGATTAAGGGTTTGGAACGGGTCCCATGTGAGGAGAGGCTAGAGAGACTGGGACTTTTCAGTCTAGAAAAGAGGAGACTGAGGGGCGATATGATAGAGGTATATAAAATCATGAATGGTGTGGAGAAAGTGAATACAGAAAAGTTATTTACTTTTTCCCATAATATAAGAACTAGAGGACACCAAATGAAATTAATGGGTAGCAGGTTCAAAACTAACAAAAGAAAGTTTTTCTTCACACAGCGCACAGTCAACCTGTGGAACTCCTTACCGGAGGACGCTGTGAAGGCCAGGACTCTACCAGAGTTTAAAAAAGAGCTCAATAAATATTCAGAGGTTAGGTCCATAGATGGCAATTAGCAAGGGGTAAGGTATGGTGCCTAGCCTTTTGACGAAGGCGGCAGATGGATGGCAGGAGACAAATCGCTTGATCATTGTCTTCAATTTACCTCCTCTAGGGCACCTGGCATTGGCTACTGTCAGCAGACAGGCTACTGGGCTAGATGGACCTTTGGTCTGACCCAGTATGGCTGTTCTTATGTTCTTATGTTTTCTCATGCCCATAGAACTCTTGGTATTTTAGCCGGTGCAGCATGGGAACAAATGCCCCGCAAGGGGTTGTTGATATTTGACATCATCTTCCCACATTGCATTATCATCATTCCTCTCCTGTGGAAAGCAAATGTCCATTTTCCATGGTGGAAGGAAGGAAAACTAGTGCATGAATAAAGATCTCTAAATTAACAAAAATCTCTTTCTTCTATAACTGAATTGCTTTATAAAACTATCTGTGGGAGGGTTTTTGGCTTCCCAGTCTATCATAGAGCTCCTGTGCACAGTTCGTCTTCTCAACTGACTCTCTGCTGACTGTCCTCACTCCTTTGGTTACATCTGATCCCTGAAAATAACACAGTGACACTGAAAAGCTTGAAGAAAAAGTCGATAGTAAAGGTTTTGAAAAAGAGTTTTGGTGAGGGAGAGTTTTTGGGTTCTCAGCTTATTATACGTCTTCTGGGAATAGTCTGTGTTCTCAACTGGCCTTCCTCCCACTGTTCCCTGCATGAAAGGGTCCAAAGTTAGAGGATACAAAAGGCTAGGAAAAAAGATTTGTGGCTTCCCTCTTCAGTACACAGACTTTGCCAACAAGGGGGATGGGGAAAAAGGGATGAGGCTCCTCAAATTTCATTGCCATTGTGGAGGGGGTTGGTGCTTGGGAGGGTGAATGGTCAGTTGATATGGTCCCTGAAATTTTTTTTTGGCGGTGGGGTGTGAGGACCGTGGCTCGAGGGCCATTTAAACCTTTCCTCCAGGTGGCAGCCAGGCCCCACAATTCGTAGCCGCTGAGGGACACTTCCCCCTAGTGACAGCTAGCTCACCCTGTGTCCTTGTGGTGGGAGGCAGGGCATGAGAAGTGGGGAGCCAGTTGAAGCAGTCCCCCCAACAGCAGCAAGGTCCTGAAAATCTTAGCCGACAGGGAAGAAGTCCCCCTGGTGGCAGCGAGCCCCTGAAAATTATACCTGCTGGGGCAGACTTCCCCCAGGCAGCTGCAAGCCCCTGAAAATCTTTCCTGTCCTGGGATCCTTCACCGTGCACAAGCCAGGACGTGGAGCTTCCTGGCAGCCTGGTCAGCACTGAACTACAGGCACATTCTTTCAGTAGGTTGGGGGCTAGCCACTTGATGTGGTTGAGCACGGGAAAGACCCTGACTGCGTGGCGCCTATGGGGGAGAGGGCAGGGCCTGCACAAATGCAAACCACTGAGAAGAAGTTTCTCAGCCTCTAATACAAGCACAACCCCCACAACAGCCTTGCTGCCACGGCAGGGCAGTCACTGGCACCAGGCAGTACAGAAAAAAGTACCAAGTGCTCAGCTAGCAGAGGTAAAGACAACACCGTGAACTCCTGCTGGGGCTATTTGTAATGCCTAGGTGAGCTCACAGCTTTCATAGCAAAGAAAAAAAGACATTTCTCCGGCTCTCATACAAACAAGACCCCACAGCCACGGGCTTCCTGGTCCCGAATTGAAATTCACGGCCTTCCTGTTACCTAATTCCTGTGCACCCAGAGAGCAGCGGAGATGGAAGCGTCCAGAGTGGAGCACTGAGGGGCATTGTGGGACACATATGGGAGACCTCTGGAGGATAATAAATTCAATTTTAAGACATGGCTTTTAATTGAACTTTTAAATTCAAACTTGATGCTACACCCAGACAGTTCCAACAATATTGTGATATGGATGTTAATGCTCCTTAAATCGGCTAATGGTATTTACAGTGAAGACAGTCATGGGGTCCTATCAAACTAACTGCCTTAAATTCGAATTTATCTCGTAGTGGCAATGCAGCCTTCGACAGTCTCCTGGGATAAGGCTGTTTTCTTAACTGCACTTGCATACCTTGAATTTGCGGAGCACGCCGATTGAATCATAGCAGCGCTTTGATTGGCTGTTGAGGGTGCACACGGCTCTCCCAGCCAATGTTGTGTGAAATCAGTCCGCACCACTCTTCACACGCACTTGCTTTAAGGGTTTGTCACTTCAGGAACACTGCTAGGAAAAGAAGTATGTGGACAGGAACTAGCAGGAGCTGGTAACCCTGTGTATGGGCAACGGTAAACACAACGTCTCTTGGGACATGCGTAGAACCCGGATTGGCTGCTGGTTGCTCACCACTGCGCTAAAGTGTGACCTAATCATCACATGTGCTGAAGTGCTCTTGTCTTTGTGTCCCACAGACAGCAGAGGTACTTGGTCCCATTAGCCAATGTCACCAGCTAGAGAGAAAAGGCCGCAAAGCTGAAAGTATATGAAGAGCGCTTCTTCTTACCCAGAGTAGCCAAAACATGGCGGAGCTCAGCACCCATGACCGTTCCATTCCCCTCCTTGTCGAACACGCGCAGGCCCTCCACAAAGTCCTCGTAGGTGCCGGTGTCTTTGGTCTTGGAGATATGCTGGAGCATGGGCAGGAAGGTCTCGAAGTCAAGCATTTTGCTGTTCATTTCTGTAAGAGCAGAGGTTCAAAAGAAAGATACGAGGATTCTGTGGAGACAGAGGGGTGCAAAGCCATTTGGAAGGTGCTCGGCACCTTGCAGGATATTTGTGTGAGGGAGCTTGGCAAACTGTCAGAGTACTGGAAGGTAGGAGCATGGGACCATGGGAAGGGGCTGAGGAGGGGAGAGAGAGAGAGAGAGAGAGAGGACTATGCTTGGAGAGCGCTGAATAGTAAATGGATATTTGCAGTGTTCATAGAATCATAGACTCCTAGGGCTGGAAGGGACCTCAGGAGGTCATCTAGTTCAGCCCCCTACTTCAAGCAGGATCAACCCCCACTAAGTCATCACAGCCAGGACCTTGTCAAGCTGGGACTTAAAAACCTCTAGGGATGGAGATTCCACCACCTCTCTAGGCAACACATTCCAGTGCTTTACCACCCTCCTGGTGAAATAGTTTTTCCTAATATCCAGCCTACACCTCTCCCTCTTCAACTTCAGACCATTGCTCCTTGTTCTGACATCTGACAACAGTGAGAACAGTTTCTCACCATCTTCTTAAGAGCTCTCCTTCAGGAAGTTAAAGGCTGCTATTAAATCATCCATCAGTCTTCTCTCTGTAAGCTAAATAAGCCCAAATCCCTCACCCTTTCCTCATGGGTCATGTGCTCCAGCCCCTTAAGCATTTTTGTTGCTCTCCGCTGAACCTGCTTAAGCACATCTACATCCTTTTTTATCAAAACAAAAAGCAGTGGTCTGAAGAAGTGGGTCTGTCCTACGAAAACTCACTTAATAAACTATTTTGCTAGTCTTTAAAGTGCTACTTGATGGCTTTTTGTTTTGATAGTGTACAGACTAGCACAGCTCTCGCTCTGTTACAATCCTTTTTTATATGCAGGCCCCAAAACTGGACACAGTATTCCAGATGTGGCTCAGCAGTGCTAAATAGAGAGGAACAACTACTTCTCAAGATCTGCTCGAATTGCTCCTCCTAAAGCACCCTAGTATGCCGTTAGCCTTCGTGGCTACAAGGGCACACTGTTTACTCATATCCAGCCTTTCATCCACCATAACCTGTAGGTCCCTTTCCACTGTACTGCTGCTGAGCCCATCAGTCCCCAGGCTATAACAGTGCTTGGGATTCTTCTGTCCCAAGTGCAGGACTCTACATTTCTCCTTGGTGAAGCTTGCTGTAGCTGGGTTTGTTCCATGCTATTAGAGAAACAAGGGAGGGGAAGGCACCAGAAGTTGGTCCATTTCTCACCCTCCTTGGCCGTTTCTACACAGGCCACTTTCTTCAAAAGTGGCATGGTTATACACCGCCCAAAATATGCTCATGAGGCACAGAGGCAAATTTCCCATGCCTCGTCAGCATACGGTCATGTGATTTGGAGTCCGGAAGACCATTCTTCTAGACTCCAAAAAGCCGTTTAGAAGCGTGGCCCCCAGGGGTTCTTCCGGAAGGAAGTCCTTCTTCAGGAGGCCCCTTCTTCCCAAAAATGTTCAGGAAGAAGAGGACTCCGGAAGAACTTCCTTCTGGAAGCTTCCCCGGGGCCACGCTTCTACACGGCGTTTTGGAGTGTGAAAGAACGGTCTTCTGGACTCCAAATCACGTGACCGTATGTTAATGAGGCACAGGAAATTTACATCTGCACTTCATTAGCATATTTCAGGCCGTGTATTACTATGCCACTTTCATAGAAAGTGGCCTGTGTAGAAACGGCCCTTGTGTCTCCGACAGAAAGAAAGAAAGAAAGAAAGAAAGAAAAAGAAGTGCATGTGCAAAAGTGATAGGGTAGATGGATATGTGTGAGGATAGACAGAAGTATGGGGATGGATAGGGGTGGTTGGATGGACAGATGATGTAGATAAGAATGAGAACAGATGGCTAGATGGATGGATGGATGGTTGGACAGATGTGCATGAATGTGTATGAATGGACTGATAAGCTATGGCTAAAGTATTGTTGCTGTATCGGGTTACAAAGGTATCCCAAAATAGCCTCTCCCTGGCTAAACACCAATTAAAACAGTAGTGCTATTTTGAATTCAGTATTCCATTTCCACTACCCCTCGTTGTAAGGGGGTAGCGGAAACTTCGAAAGAGCTGCTTATTATGAACTTTATTGCCGTTTGGTCAGCCCCAAATTCAAAACAAATTAACTCAAAATAATTTACGCAATTTGCATTGAGTAAGTTGTATAAGTTATTTCAAGTTACGGCTACATGATCGGGAGACATAATCCGTTCGGGCCGACAATTTAGTCCTGGAGATCTCTTGTTCCAAACAAACAGAAAGAAGGTCACATACCTTCCGGTTTGGGTTTGCCAAGGACTTTGAGAACCTCAGCTTGAGTTGGATTCTGCCCCAAAGCCCTCAGAACATCTCCACACTGCGCATATGTGATTTTCATCTCAGATGTGGGAGTTCTGTCGAAGAGCGAGAAGGCTTCTTTAAATTCTGGGAGACAAAAGAGAAAAACATGTACACACACAGATAAAGTAACAGCCATCCTGAACTTTCCCCGCAAACTCTTACTCAACTCGACCAAAACAAAAAGCAGTCAAGTAGCACTTTAAAGACTAGCAAAATGGTTTATTAGGTGAGCTTTCGTGGGACAGACCCATTTCTTCAGACCATAGCCAGACCAGAACAGACTCAATATTTAAGGCACAGAGAACCAAAAACTTTCGGAGTCACTATAGGGGCTTGTCTGCATACTTGGCTCAGTCTAATTCTTGACCTTCCCCCCACCCCTCCACTCTCTGATTTGCTCACCTTGATTATCTTTTTGTAATTTGTCCTCCTTGCTTACTGTTTTTGGTTCTCTGTGCCTTAAATATTGAGTCTGTTCTGGTCTGGCTATGGTCTGAAGAAGTGGGTCTGTCCCACGAAAGCTCACCTAATAAACCATTTTGCTAGTCTTTAAAGTGCTACTTGACTGCTTTTTGTTTTGATAGTGTATAGACTAGCACAGCTTCCTCTCTGTTACTATTCAACTCGACCCTGAACCTTTTGTCTTCTTGTTTGGAAAAGCTGCTTAACATTGTTGTTTGCTTTGTTTGCATTCCTTTCCCACCACACTTCCTGCTTCCAGCCGGGAATGGACTTACACAGCTCAACCCGTTCTTCTTGTAGTATTTTCAGCTTAGTGGAAGTACAGGAAAGCTCATGGGAAAGTCAGACTTTGAGAGCTAACCAGACCAATGAGAGGCCATGGCAAAGACTTCAGTATCCACTCTGTATATTAGCTGGTTGGGTAACAATCCCCTGCTTGAGTCATCAGTAGTGTTCTACAATGTAGGAGCTTCTGCATAAGTCCTCGACACTTGAGTTAAAGAAGCATCTCTACTAGCCGGTAGCATTTGTAGGCTACTGCCTTCTAAGCCGCATCTACACGAGCCAGCTACTTCGAAGTAGCCGTGCCAACTTCAAAATAGCGCCCGCTGCGTCTACACGTGGCGAGCTCTATTTCGAAGTTGAAATGGACGTAAGGTGGCGAGACGTTGAAGTTGCTATCCCCATCAGGAGATGGGAATAGAGCCCTACTTCGACGTTGAACGTTGAAGTAGGGCACATGTAGACGATCCATGTCCCACAACATCAAAATAGCGGGGTCCTCCATGGTGGCCATCAGCTGAGGGGTTGAGAGACGCTCTCTCCAGCCCCTGAGCTCTATGGTCGCTGCGTGCAGCAGCCCCTTAAAGCTCCCCGCCCCCTTATTTCCTGTGCAGGAAGCTGAGAGCTTGTGCAGGCAGCAGCACTGCCACGTGCCCAGCCTGCATGGACCTCAGCAGCCCCAAGCCACCATCCTGCACCCCATGGCAGCCAGCCAGCCCCCCAAGTGTCCCCAGGGCACCCCCCCAAGGGAAGCCAGGGCTCCCAGGCTGGCAGCCAGCTGGGGAAGAGGCAGCGGGGCCCCTCCTGGACGGAGGCCGAGATCCGGGACCTGTTGGGGCTCTGGGGCGAGGAGGAGGTGCTCCAGGTAATGGGGAGCAAGAGGCAGAACACAGATGCGTTCGCTCGGCTGGCCGAGGGCCTGGATGCCTGGGGTCATCCTGCCTGCACTCCTGACCACGTCAGGAGTAAAGTCAAGGAACTGCGGCAGGGTTACGCCCAGGCCCGGGACGTGGCCAGCTGATCTGGGGCTGCCCCCACCACTAGCCCCTTTTACAGGGAGCTCAGGGCCATCCTGGGCTCCTGGTACACCTCGTCACGCCCGGCCACTCTTGACATCTCGGCCGACAGCAGCGTGTAATACACCCATTGTCCCAAGTTCTTCTGGTCAGGCTGGGAGTGGATTGAACTGGCATTGGCAAGATGTGTATTTTGGATGATGTAATTCTGGTCTCTTTCAGCCCACATTCCTTACTGGCTGAACGGAGGAGAAGAATACACGCTATTCAAGCTGAGACTGTAGGTAGCAATTAGTCATAATAACATATTCATGGACCCTGACAGTGGTTTAACGGCTAATATAAGAACAGAGAAGGGAAGGAAAGCATCAGTTTCGTTGCTCAGAGTGCAACTTTGTGAACTATTGAGCTCAAAAAAAAGGGGTGCTTTTGCATAGAGACATTACTGATCCCCCAAAGCCACAGACCTGTGCTGGGTTTGGAGTGCACCTTCGTTAAGATAAAATAACCACGTAAGTCTTCATCACCCATTTAGAGAGAGTGATGGACAAGATCAAGGAAGAGGTAGAAGCGATATCCGTGCATGGGATAAGAATGAACAACTTGAGGTTCGTGAATGATCTAGTTACCATGGAGGAGGGTGAAGAGAAGCAAGGGGAAATGATGCAGGTGCTAAACGAGGAAGGGAAGCAATACGGACTCATTATGAACATTGATAAAACAAAAACACTGGTATTTGGAGATAAGGACATAGTAAGGAAGATCAGTGTAAATGGGATCAAACTAGAGAACGCAGAGAAGTTCATGTATCTGGGGAGCAGCATAATATATGATCTAGACTGTAAGAAGGAAATAGCAACGAGAATAGCGAAAGCAAGAGTGAGTTTGAAGGCGATGGATAAAATCTGGAAAAGCAAAGCAATTAGCTTAGGAATGAAACTGAGCATCTTGAAAATGTGTGTATTCAGCAGCATGTTGTAGAGATGTGAGACATGGCTGATAACAAAAGATTCAAAGAGAAGGATATTGGTGTTCAAGAGGAGTTGTTATAGAAAGATCCTGAGAATGGGATGGATGCAGAAGGTCACCAACGAGGGATTATATAGGAACATGCAGCCTAAACAGAACCTGCTGCAGAAGGTTATACAATGGAAGTTACAGCTATTTAGGCATATCTACAGAATGAACGATGAACGAAAAATCTAAGACCCTGGTATTTGGCATAATGGATGGTTTGAATAGAAGAGGCAGACCCCACAGAGAATGGGTAGATGATATAGTAGATTGGTGCAGAGATAGTCTACAGAAACTAAGCCATTCCATGAAGGACAGGGAAAGATGGAAGGAAGTAATGAGAGATGCAGAAGACACCAACAGGCGCTGAGCCCATGGGTTTTGATGATGATGATGATGATCCACATAAGTGGTAAGTGACCCTGGCATGCAGATCATGTCGTAGTACAAGATATTCCAAAAAGTGCATGTCAAGTTCAGACATGGCCTTCAGCTTTCTCAGAGCTTACTCAAGAGGGTGAGAGTCTAAGAGTCTAAAATAGATGGGTGGATTTCGTTATTGACCTGAATCCCAAGCATATTTGAATATCACACAACAGGGGTACTGTGAGAATAGCTACATATGTAAATCATTCCCAGGCAACCTAGTGTCTAACCCATTAATGCGGACAGTGCCCAGGAAGGGGAAGAGCAAGATCAGCACAGCAAAGTGAGAGAGGGAAAGACTGCAAATCTAGGAAAGGACGGGGATACAGAGGGAATTGGCGGAAGAAACGAGCAAGGGGTAGAAACAAGCAGAGCAACGTAAGTGGAAAAGGAAGAGAAGAAAGCTCAAGTGGAGGAGGAAGGGAGGCAATGGGAGGACAGAAAGAGAAGGAGAGAGCTGCAGGGAGATGCTGGTGGGAGGAAATAAATACATGGAACTCACAGTTAGAGAAGAACACAACGAGAATGCAGAATCATAGAACTCCAGAACTGGAAGGGACCTCAAGAGGTCATCAAGTCCAGTCCCCTGCCCTCTTGGCAGGACCAAGCACCATCTAGAACATCCCCAGTAGTAACAGAGAGATCACCGTGTTCGTCTATAGTCTATCAAAACAAAAAAGCAGTCCAGTAGCACTTTAAAGACGAACAAAATAATTTATTAGGTGATGAGCTTTTGTGAGACAGACCCACTTCTTCAGACCAACCCAGTAGGTGTCTGTCTAACCTGCTCTTAAATATCTCCAGCAATGGAGATTCCACAACCTCCCTAGGTAACTTATTCCAGTGTTTAACTGCCCTGATGGTTAGGAAGTTTTTCCTAATGCCCAATCTAAATCTCCCTTGCTGCAGTTTAAGCCCATTGTTCCTCGTTCTATCCTCAGAGGCCAAGGAGAACAATTTTCTCCCTCCTCTTTGTAACCCTCTTTAAGGTACTTGAAAACAGCTATCACAGGCCCTTTCAGTCTTCTCTCTTCTAAACTAAACAAGCCCAGTTCTTTCAGTCTTCCTTCATAGCTCATGTTCTCTAGACCATTAATCATTCTTGTTACTCTTCTCTGAACCGTTTCTAATTTCTCTACATCCCTCTTGAAATGTGGTGCCCAGAACTGGATACAATATTCCAGTTGAGGCCTAATGAGTGTTGAGTAGAGCAAAAGGCAGCATAGTTCCGAATGGAAAACAAATTGAACAATGGAATGAAAAAGGACTATATGCTGTCAGGGCACTGTAGACTTAGCCCTGTACAAACCCATCTCAGAGGCGAACAGCAAACTCTGTAGGTGTAAGTAGCAGGTTGTTCTACACATGAGAAGGAGATATGATCCTGGGATATGCTCATACAGCATGTGTTCTGTCGCCCTCCAGTGTATGCGTTGCGGTGTGGATAACAGCCTACTATTGCTGCCGGCTGAAGGAGTTACTCCTACAGTTCCAGTGGTGGAGGTCTGTGCTAAAGGTGCTAGACTCAAACCTTGCTGGTCTCTGGAAATGAGGTGGGCACAATCGCCTCTCTTTACCTGCAGTGACGCACCCAGACCACAGCCTTTTTGGTATTGCCTGGTGTGAAATGAATAGAAGCCCTTGGAAAGCAGTCTTGGAGAGGGATAAGCTGAGGGGCAGAAGCCTGCTTAGATTCCATTCCAGACATGCCACAACCAACCTATTTCCTCCCTCCTGTGCTCCTGCTCTGGCTGGTTATCACCACTCCAATCTGCTGCCAACGCGCCCAGCGATCCGCCCTTACGTCACGGCGGGGCGAAGACGAGAGTGGTTCTCCAGCCTGCTGTGCCCAGCTGCAGCTGAACAAACACTCAGCGGTTTGCTTACAGCCCTTCCCTCTGGTTTGCTTTGGCCAGGCCCTTGCGATTCGAAAGTCCCCGTCAGCAGGAGCCTCACTCTTGGCTGGCTCGCTCGGTAGCTCTCCCAAAGCTGTGGCTTTGCATTTCGCCACAGACCTTGGGCTGATGCTGCTGCGTGCGGCTCAGGGGAGGAGAAGAGGGAAGAACTGTGGCACTGTGGGAAGGCAGCTCTGCTGTGACTCCATGCGCCCTGCCCACAATGCTGCTGGTGGAGAACTTCCTCCCAGGCACCCTCTCGAAGACGCTGCTGAGGTCCCCATGATGCACCCAGGTGACTGGGCCAAACCGGAATGGGTAAGGCCTCTCTGCTTCTCCCCGTCTCCTTCCTGGGCCACTCTTCATTGTGTCACTCTTCTCCGGCCCACCCCATCCCTCTGGTCTGTCCTCTCCTCCCAGGAGCAGCATGAGCAGGAGGAATGCATGACGCGCAGGAGGGAGATCTCCCTGAAATGCCTCCACTCCGTCTCCCTCTGCCTGCCGCAGAATCAGGCTGACCAGGTTGTTCTCTTGACAGTTTCGTGCCACATAGAATCCTAGGGCTGGAAGGGACCTCAGGAGGTCATTGAGTCCAGCCCCCTGCCCACAGCAGAACCAAACCTAACAAATCATCCCCGCCTGGACTTTGTCAACATGGGACTTAAAAACCTCTAGGGATGGATATTCCACCACCTCTCTCGGTAACGCCTTCCAGTGCTTCACCACCCTCCTGGGGAAGTAGTTTTTACTAATATCCACCCTAGACCTCCCTCACTGTAACTTCAGACCATTGCTACTTGTTCAGTCATCTGTCACTACTGAGAACAGCTTCTCTCCATCCTCTTTGTCATCCCCCTTTAGGAAGTTGAAGGCTGCTACCAAATCCCCCCTCACTCTTCTCTTCTGTAGACTAAATAAGCCTGAATCCCTCAAGCAGACAATTCCTTACACAAAGGGAACAGGTGCCAGGTCCCTCCTTTGATGAAGTTCCCATGTTAGGCCCAGAAGGCAACAGGGAAAGAAGATCAAGGCCTGTTCGATGGAAAGAAACTGCCTGACAGTGACTTGGGTGGAGCGTGGTTGGTTACAGTCCACAACAAGGCTCAGGAAAGTCTGAAAGTAACTGGATTGGAGCAGTGGGTAGGATTTTCAGTTCATGCAGCATGCAACGGCTTTTCTGCCCAGTGCAGCTGCTGGTGGTACCCTCACGGCCTCCACACTGCATCATGCTGAGGTGCTGAGAGAATAAAGTGGTCTGGGTGCGCCACTGCAGGTAAAGAGAGATGGTTATACCCAGCTTGTCTCCAGTGGCCTGGTGTGGTCTGGGATTCTGTGGTGCTTTTCCCACCCTCAGGAATTTATGCTGCTGCGAATGTAGCTCCAGAGAGATGGTGTTGGTGGAGACCTCGTGGCTGCATGAGCTGACATCTTTCCTGCCCGCGGGTCTGATGCTGAGACTGTCACTAGACAATAGCACAGGCATGGATTCTCAGCTCTGCCCAGGAGCAGGTGGGTGCAGCTGCTGGCAGGGAGGGGCTGAGACGGAGATGGGCATGGCTCCCTGATTCCAGGAATGACCTATACCTGCTCTGGGCTTGGAGCACTTTAGAGCAGCCTCAGGGCTGCTCCAAAATACACCAGCTATCTGTGGTCTCCAGAGGCTCTCTCCTCATGAGGATCAGCAGAGAACATTGGTGCTCAGCAGCACCCTTTCCTCCACCCTTCCCTACATGTGCCCTATATCATGGGCCATTGGGAGAAGACAGAGCCCGGGAGCCAGAAAGGGCTGAGCCATCTGCTTATCTAGCGAATCCAGCTGTTTTCCAACCCTTTCATGCTGCCGCAATGGTGCAAGGGAAATGGCTCCCAGTTCCAAGTCTGGCCTGATGAGCTTGCCAATTGCTCCTGTGCAGCCATAGATGCCAGCAGTGAGACGGCAATTGTGGCCCATGACATGGGGCTTTTCCCTTACGCTTGGTGGAGAGTTCTCTGGGGCATGCCTCGGTACGGCACAGTGGCTCTGAGTGCCAAGCCATACAGCCTAGGCCCCAAAAACAGAGGCACCCCAAAGCACGAGCCCTTTTTTTTTTTTGAAGCAGAGCTATTATTATCCAAAGTCACTTCCCCAGCACTGCACAGGAGGTCAGTTGAACAACAGGGAGCAGAATCTGCATCCCCTACCTCTTAGGCTCAAGACAAGAGTCACGCATCTAGCTCAGAAAAACCCTCCTAAGTAAGAAATGCCTCCTTCCCCACTGCTAGCTGCCAGTCACGGGGAAGTTTCCCCTAGTGCTGTTAACCAGTCTGTCAGTGCTACGTCTCAAGCATTTGAGGACCCGTTAAAACCCCCATCAGACATTCAACCACAAAGCATCAATTACATCTAAGCAAATAATGCAGCGGGTGCCAAGCTGCAGGCTGCGACAGCATGTGGGGTTTGCACTGCCTGTTGAGATCAGCTTACGTGTCAGTTTCTGGGCCGGGGTGGGGAGGGTGGTTGGACAGCTAGGAAATTGAACTTGATGTTTTCCTTTGACTGAAATAAATTAGAATCAAATAACTGCTCCATGCTCCATTATGTAGCTGCAACTGATTACATCCCAGCTGAACTCAGGGAATCATTTTCAAAGGCAAAAGAAGGCTGGTGGCTGGGTTTTTTTTGGCTTGGGGGGTTTCTTTAAAAGAAAGATCATATGGTTAGATGGGATAATTTTATTCTTTGCTGTTTGTGTAGTCCCAAATGTAATAAATCTGCTTGACGTGTCTTTAATCCAAATGATGTGTGATTTTCAACTCTCTACTGAGCAGCGCAGGGCCATTTGGGGATGTGTATTCATTTAATCAAGGAGTAAATTAAAGGGCCTGTCCCTTCAGTGGATTGTGTATGTATCACGTCTGCATGATAGGCATGATAAGAACATGGGGTACACAGCTCAGGGACCAAGAGTTGTGATACTGAGAAGTGTAAATAGATTTTAAAAAAGGGATGGTAATTGGTCCCGCAAAGAGGGCATGGGACTGGACTCAATGACCTCTCAAGGTCCCTTCCCATCCTATGAGATCTGTATCTCCACAGCTAACAAGAAAGCAACACGGTAAAGGAGGGATCTGCAAGAAACCCTCACTTAGGCTACAGTTACACTAGACTAAGAAAATTGACTGCTGATACACATTTCTACCTACGCCAATTGGGCAGCTAAAATTGATGCAGCTGCACTTGGCTAACTTGTCTAACTTTAGAGGGGAAGGTCGACAGGAAAATGTCCCATCGACCTCCCTCACTCCTTGCATCTTGCAAGGAGTACAGGGGTTGACCGTAACCCCTGCCAGGTCGATTTCTCAGGTTCATATTAGACATGTGAAATTGATGGTGTCGATCTTCCAGGGTAGTGTAGCTGTAGCCTCACTCTTCTGTGCGGAAAGTCTTTGGTCTGTCTCCAGCATCTTGGAGTGACCAAGCATCTCCATGCCAAGTATATGGCCCATCAATGATCAATTCTCCAGAATCTACCAGGGGGCCTTCCTCAGCCCTGCTTTCCAACTGGTTGGTATGGCACTAGATGGGGGGAGAGCAAAATACCCTATATAGGTAGGGGGCAGGACTTGCCTCTGGTTGTGCTTTCGTGCAGGGTTTAGTGGGTCCCCTATCTCATTGCAGGCTGCCTGGTCCCACCATCCCACACCTATCAGTCATCAAATAACAAAGCTACGTTGTTCATGAAGCCTTCTCTTTGCCAAGTGAATTATAAGCATTTGAAGCTGTGTTCATTCCATGCAGCACCTGGAAACGGCTGCAAATCCTTCTCACCTTCAATCTGGTCTTCTGTGAATTCAAGCTGAAAGAGAGCAACAAAAGTGCCACAAATTAGCTCCTCTGCTGGTGGACCTCAGGGGTTGCAGTCTCTGACACAGTGCAGACCACTGATGAAGAAAGGCCACTTGGCTGGGTAGACCCTGGTCTGATTCATTCTGGCATTTCTAATGGGCCTGTGATAATCCCCCCTTGTAGAGGGAGGCAATATGGAAAGTACCAGCACCACTACCAGACCTTTATTTGCTCTGTTTCCCATCAAGATTTTTTCCCCTTTCAACTGAAAAAAAAAAATCAGTTTTCACTCTGACAGATCAAAATCAGCATTTGAAAAGCCGGCCACTTATTGAGGAGACTCAATCAGAGCTAAAAATTTAGCCCAAAATACCCCAGGCTAGAGACTGAGGACACGATTTCACAAATCACCTCTCTTTGCCTCAGTTTCCCCCCATAAAATGAGATTAATGATGCTGATCTCTTTTGTAAAGCACTTGGAGGTCTGCAGATGACAAGTGCTGGAAAGGTCCAAGTACCAGCCTTCCCTGTAAGCTAAGTACTTGGGTGCCCACCCAGGAAAAATTCAGGTGCTACCAAGCTGATTAGTAGAGCTCCCTCAGCCCACAGTGTGTGTTCCTATTCTTGGAGCGTATCTATGCATACCTTCATGCACAGAACAACATTTATCCTGCTCATGGATAGAAAAAATCCAGGTTGAGAACCACTGCTTTCAAATTCTGCAAGAGAGACCGACCTCCTACCAAACAAACAAACAGTCAATTTCTCTCTCTCTCTCTCTCTCTCTCTCTCTCTCTCTCTGTCTCTCTCTCTCTATATATACATATGTACAGAATTCAGATACCATGTTTATCACTAAAAGAATTCAGCAAATCTCACATAAACTATTTGGTGATATTACATTTCCCCACAAATGATCATGGTCTGGTTTTCATGCCCACCCAGTACCACCTACAATGAAGTATATTTTGCATTTAATGCTCTCCTGCTGCTATCAGAGTGGCTCCTGCAGTAGCCATAGGATTTTAATCCCACGGTAGGATTCTGATGGTGACTTTTGTTCCACAATGATATTGTGAGTCTCCATTCATTTGTTTCCAAATCAAGCTGTGCACCATGTTCTCCGCTGGTGTAAACTATCAGGACCCTACTGTCTTAACTGGAATATCTCCAGATTATGCCACCTGAAGATCTGGCCCTCTTATTAAATATTGATTTTAGTACCCAGCCCCCCATATATGAGATACTGTCTGGTTTCCTAAGCAATGACATTGAGATACAGGTTGAACCTCTCTCATCTGGCACCCTCAGGACCTGTTCAGTGCCGGATGAGAGAATTTGCTCATCCACAGGAGGTCAATATTGTCTGGCAGCGTTACCAACACTTCCACTGCTTACTGGGCTCTTAGAAGACATTTGAGGTAAATTACAGTTAAATAACAGCACAGAACACTAAAAGCCAGGGCTGGTGGCTGGAAATAAACTGTGGGATGACAGGAAGATTGGCACACCCATGATAAGCGATTGTCCAGCTAATTTAAATTCTGCCTTATTACGGAGTTTGCCAGACAAGAGAGTTCTGCATTAGAGAGGTTAAATCTGTATTATCACCAAATCAGAGCGGGTTAAAGGTGAATCAGAGCCGGTCATATCATCTGGTCCAACTCCAGAGCAGAGCAGTATTGCTTCCTAGAGTGTGATTCATCCAACATCCAGTTTTGCCCTGTTTCAATATCCCAAGTGATGGGGTTTCCAGCGTTCCCTGCGTGATGTTATTCCTCAACCTTAAATAGCTCGGTGCCAGGAGGATGTTCTGTATACCTCTATCTCAATCCCACACAAGATTATGATGAAATAGGTCCTATTCATACAGCCCTGCCTGTGTTAAACTGGTGCTGGTTAAGGAAAGCAGTTCGACAATGCAAGCAAGGAGCCCCCAGACTGCAACTAACGTGTTTCTCTTCGATGACAGGCTAAGGGAGTCCAATGTCAATAACAAGGCTTTTAACTAAACAGGGCAAAACGGGAAGAGATTTTCTCATGGAAGCCCAATTCAGGGATCATAAATGCTGAGACCAGAAACCCACCCAGGTCTGCATCATAGTGATCGGGTGGGTCCCCCTGTACTCTCTGGCACAAGTGGAGCAATGCAGCTTCAATCTCCGGGGTACCTGGCTGGGTCACTCTGCTTCCTGCTGGTAACCACAACTGAGGATCTAAAAACTCATTTAATGTACCAGGTATTGCTCATCCTTTGCAGTAGGCCAATGTCCTTTCAACAAGGGCTGGGCCCTCCCCTTGGATAGAAGGTGCTGTCCCTTCACTGAATCAAAATGGAGAGCTAGAGTCTCTTTAAACTCCATCTTTTTACCTCCTGGTCTCTGGAAAGTGGTAAAGCCGGTACTTTGCCCTGGCTTGACTGTCAAACTTTATACCCAGGCATGTGATTTTGCATTCGTCACCCTCTGGTGTTTCCAGGAGCACACAAATATTCATGGTCCTGTACCGCTAGTGAAGTCTATGAATATACATAGCTCATGCGGCCTAGTCTATCTCAGTATAATGGCTTCTTGAGGTTTTCATGCTGTCAATGTGAAATACAATACAGTCCCCAAGGATTCTGCCTGTGCTTGCAATGTCTCTCACAGTCACGGAAACAGAGACTGGTAGAAGAGATCATAGAATCATCGGGCTGGAAGGGACCTCAGGAGGACATCTAGTCCAGCCCCCTGCTTCAAGCAGGATCAACCCCCACTAAGTCACCCCGGCAAGGACCTTGTCAAGCCAGGAATTAAAAACCTCATGGGATGGAGAATCCACCACCTCCCTAGGCAACGCTAAAGTGCTTCACCACCCTCCTGGGGAAGTAGTTTTTCCTAATATCCAATCTACTCCTCTCCCTCTGGAACTTCAGACCATTGCTCCTTTTTCTGCTATCTGACACCACTGAGAACAGTTTCTCACCATCTTCTTTAGAGCTCCCCGTCAGGAAGGTGAAGGCTGCTATTAAATCACCACTCAGTCTTGTCTTCCATAAGCTAAACAAGCCCAAATCCCTCCTCCTCATGAGTCATGTGCTCCAGCCCCTTAATCATTTTTGTTGCCCTCCACTGAACCTACTCCAGAACATCCACATCCTTTTTATACTGGGTGGAGGGCTTAAAACTGGACACAATATTCCAGAAGTGGCCTCACCATTGCCAAATACAGAGGAACAACCACTTCTCTAGGTCACGAGATGTCACTTAACCTAGTCCCCTACACTTACACAAGTATCATCTGGGGTAGTGTTTCTTAAACTTTTTGAGACCGTAGAACACCACTCAATAATATTTTTATGTGGAACACCAATGAAAATTTTCTTCAAAAAATTGTTGTCAGGCCAGAAAAGCAAAAAACAAACTGCAACATATACAGCAAAAGCAAAATGAAGCAATTTAGTCAGGCATCATAGCAATGAAGATGTAACATTGTATCTGGTAATCATCCTAAAATGATGTCTTATTGTAAAATTTTGAATTGTTTTTCCAAATTCCCACGGCACACCTGTGAGTTGTTCACAGAACACCAGTTTTCGGCAGAACATGGTTTACGAAACATGGATCAAGACAAGCCCTGGCTGGTGTTTGGCTAACAACTTGCCTGTGACCCCTGTGGCACCGTGGTGAAAGTGCTGTCACCATGAGCGTAACCAGCAGTGCGCCGGAACACTTTTACTCAGGCTTACAACCAATCATTTGCAAGCCCCAGGCATTCCAAAATAGAGTCCTCTGCCTGGCCTGAAACGATGTCCTTCCTCCGGTTATAAACTGGACACCTCTTTTTGGGTGGTTTCTCTTGAGACAAAGTTGGATGCCGTTATGGGGCAGGAGACACCATCATGGGGAGTGCGCTACTTGGCTGCCAGCATAAGCCCCCACATCCTGAGCGTGGGAGGTCACATAGGCGGGAGCAGCATGGTGAGTTCTTCAAAGCAGTTCCCTCTTGAGGCACAGCCCCAAAACCACTATGAGCATGAGGTCATCCAGGCAGGTTCAGACCATTCCTGGAAGTACTGGAAGGTCCAGTGCTCCAGGAATGGGTGAGTGCTCCACTCAGTGGCCTGACCTTTTGCGTACGGTGCATATGAGTTCACCCTCCACAGAGGCCAAATGGAGTTGAGCCACTGACCAGGCCACCGGTGGGAAAACAGACATCCAGTCGAGAATGCAGGATGTTCAGTGCTTGCTTGGGAGACCCAGCTGCCTTGCCACCAGTCTCACTTCCTGATGCGTCCCTGAAGACCTCCTGTTATGGTGCCACAAATGTCCAAACATACCCTGGAAAGGTGCACCAACCCCATGCAGATCCAGACTCCTTGTTGATTGAATCCCTGCCATTGCACTTGCCGTTATTAAAATCCCAGCAGTGCAAATCATAACCAGCCAGCCAGAAATGCCACTCAGCTGTGTAAGCACCAGCCTGAAAAACTAGGGTCACACTGGCTCTTCCAAAGAATCACAGCGATAAAGAATTGGCACTAGAGAAAGCTCTGGTTTTGTTTCAGAGTTGGCAGTCAACCGACGTGCCTTTCCCAAAATAATTACCCTGGCCTTCAGCCATGGTCTTTAATGGGGGAATTGATCCCCTGAGCAAATCTACACAAGGATAAATCTGCCCTCGGGCATGATTAGACCCATTACTGTAATTTATTATTGTTCTATAGGGGACACACTTCATTCCATGCTAACAAACATTGTGTTCTGGGGTTTCCTTATAATCCCAACTGGTCCAGACACTCTGCCTGGAGGATGGAGTTTGCTAAAAGAAAATAGGAAGCTCAGGCGATGTTTGCTGGCCAGGATTGTTGGAAATATCAGGATTGTAATGGACTTTTTCAGTATAATTTCAACCTATGCAAAGGGTGGGGAACCCAATCTTCTCTCTCCACCCCATTGGTTGCTGCAGCTCATGAACCCTTTGGGTAAATTGGATCCAGATCTCAGTTGGTTTGCTTTGAGAGATCAAGGGTTCAGCACCATGGTCACATCCAGGAGTTATCCCTCCAGGCCAGGCCACTGTTGGTCAGTGGGTGATATTGGGAGAGCTCACCCATGGGGACATACTGACACCTCCCACCCGTTATGTAGAAATGTTTCATTAGCACCCCACCCAAAGAGCAGTCAGGATCAAGGTTGGGAGACAGAATAAGCCAAAGCCTCAACTGGTGCAAATCAGCACAGCTCCCCTGAAATCAACGGGCCGTATCCTCACCTGGTGTAAATCAGCACAGTTCCATTGAAATCAATGGGCCATACACTCTGCTGGTGTAAATCAGCACAGCTCCATTGAAATCAGTGGGCCATATCCTCGCCTGATGCAAATCAGCACCTCTCAATTGAAATTGAAAGGCCATAGCCTCACACGGTGTAAATTTGCACAGCTCCGTTGAAATTAATGGGCCATATCCTCCCCTGGTGTAAATCAGCACAGCTCTATTGAAATCAATAGGTTTTCTGCTCAGCTGGTGTAAATCAGCATGGGGCCTTTGGAATCAACAGACCATATCTCAGCTGGTGAAAATCAGCACCGCTCCCTCTAGATCAGTGGGCCAGAGCCTCAGCTGGTATAAATCAAAATATCTGCACTGATATCAAAGGACTGTATCCTCCACTGGTGTAAATCAGTGCGCCTTTATTAGCACCGTAAGCTGGTTCTCAGCTGGGGTAACTCAGCACAGCTCCACTAAAGCTAATGGGCCAAATCTGCAGATGGTGTAATTCTTTGAAGTCAGGAGCTCTGGGACCTGGTCAGCTTTTGTGAATTCAATACCTTCATGCCGATTTACACCAGCCGAGGACCTGGACCTGAGTGCAGAGAAACACCACGAGTGAATGCCTCTGAAACGTTCTGGGCCTCTATTATTAGCAGTGATAACACGCCGTTCCCTGGATGCGAGCATTTGGTCCCTGATTCTCAGAGGCAGCTCTCTCATCGGTGGCCTCATACCCTTGGCCTAACCCAGTGCTTTCAGGTTAAATTTAGCTCCTCTGCTGCCCCTTCCTTTCTTACCACTTCTTTTGTGCAGGCAGGACACAGAGAGGAGGGAACAATGCCTTATAAGAGGCCTGAATGCAGTGGCGGGATGTAATTACAGTCGGGAAGGGATTGTGCTTAGAGAGAATTCTACTGTGGGCTGTGGCTGCGTTGTCTCTCTGGCCTTATCACTTGCCTTTCCTCTCCTGTGGTTCGTTCCAGGCTATGAACTTGCCAGCATTAAAAAAAAGGGATAGAATTGCCAATGCGCTGCCCAGCTGTGCCCTAGACTTGCAGGATGACCTTGGGCATGTCTCCTGACTGCGCTCCGCCTCTGGGCCCCAGTTGTCATCTAGGCGCTTATCCGTACCTCACCCTCACCCCCCGTTACTTGTGACAGTCCTCTGAATGCTCGGAGTGCAGGCCTGTGGGAGGGCCCGGCTCCACAGCTTTGGAAGGGGCGGAGCCTTGGGCAGAAGGGGCAGGGCTAAGTATCATCAGCCCCCAGCATGGTGCTGCCACTCCCCTCTCTGAAATCGTGTGGAGTGGCAGCACTCTGGCCGTGGCTGGGAGCTCTGGTCCCTTTGAAACGCCAGGCCTCTGTGCAGCTGCTCCCTTCCCCTCCTCATTGGTGGGCCTGCTCAGCCCCTCCACCTGTTGCATGTAATTTTGTCTCCCTTGGGTCTCATTTCAATTGTTGGCTTTATTTGCGGGGGTGAGGCAGAGGGTGTGGGTGACCCACGGCACACAGCAGGTCAGATGAGATGCTCTGGTGGGCCCTCCTGACTTGAAAGACAATGGCGATGGCACAGGGCTAACCCCAGGAGGTGGCAGTGTGGCTCAGTGATTAGACTACTGAGCTGGGATACCGGAGATCTGGGTTCTGCTGTTGAGTGACCCATGTGCAAGTCACATCCCCTTCTCAGCAACTCAGTTTCCCCATCTGCAAACCAGGGGGCTGTAAGCTTTGAGATTTACTGATGAAAAGCCAGCACAGGTGCTATCTCAAGTTTACACAGGGGGACCTGCAGCAGACAGCAGCTAAATGACTTGGCCAAGGTCATGCAACAAGTCTGTGGCAGAGTCAGAACTTGCACTTGCATCTTGGCCTCATGCTACAGCCCATCCTTTCTCCATACACTGATGCCTCCTTTGTCTGGCCTGTCTAACTACAGTGCAAACTCTTGGGGTCATGGGCTGTCTCTTTCTGAGGGCTCAGTTGTGAACCCAACTAAACACCTACCCAGGGAAATCAAAGGCAGAAGAAAGGAGCCCCTTTATGTCCATGTGTTCTCTCCTGTATCAATGCCCCTTGGATGGTAATAGGTAGGCGGGAAGTAGGTACACTCAAGGCTCTGATCCCTTCCCTTTAAGTTTTATAGGTGAAATGAACACTCTGCTTCAGTTTCTTCTCTCCTCATTGGCCTTGAGTCCCTTCGGGAAAGTTTATCACCTTGGTTCCAGCATTCATAGAATCATAGAATAGAGCTGGAAGAGACCTAAAAAAGCCCTCGAGTCCAGCCCCCTGCTGTAAACAGGACCAAACCGTCAGCCATGTATTTAACTTAAATTTACTAGACCAGCTGTTGTACGTTAAACAAATAGCGATTTGACACACATCGATTGAGGTATAGTAGTTTTGTGAGAAATGTAGCTCTGATTACAGCACGGTTCTGCCTCCAGAGTGGATTTTTAACAATTACCTGCTCATCAAGACACATGGTGGCTCGGTTATTAAAAAGACCTGCAAGGAAGGGGCCCAAGGGCATGGGGGTGAAACAGACAGGGCACTCGAGTGGGAATCAGGACATATTGATAAAATTCATAGGCCAAGTACAAACTGCTCTTGAGACCTGAACAAAGATGGTCATATTCCTCTGCTGGTCTTTTCCTTACCTGTGAAATGGGTATAAAACCTCCCCATGTTTGGAAGGGTTGTAAGGTGTTCACAAGTTACAGTGACGAGGCTACATAAACAAGTGAGTAGAGCAAACATAAGATACTTTATTAGTGTAAATCAAAATAGTTCCAACACCGAAGTATACTCTCTGAAGCATTAGCACCCACCCCAGTCTTCTGACTGGTATCAATAACATTTGTTGCTTTACAAGCTAATATAGGAAGATAACACTAAATAACCCTCATCCTTCAAAGCACTGTCTACCCCCTCTGAGAGGCAGGAAGGCATTCTAGTCTATCTCCAAGGACCAGGTACACCGAAGACTAAAATTAACAGGCTCCATTCTCTGCTAGGGTAAAGCAGGGCACCTCCATTCAGATTCAGGGCCATCTCCTCAGTTCGTGCTCCATCGAAATCCGTAGGCTGATTTTCAGCTGCTGTAACACTTTTCTGAAGCTGAACAGCTTCTCATGGACTTCAAGGAGAGCTGGACTGGGTCTCAAAGGCACAATAGGGATTCTCACCACATCCTTGGCAGGAGTACATTCTCAGCATTATTAGACATGGGTTATCATTAGATTAATTACACCAGTGTCTTGGGCCAGACACAGCTCTAGGCTGCCATTCCTGCCTTAGTGAACACGACTATTAGGTAGCAGAAGCTTACAAAGCTCAGGGTGGGATAGCTCAGTGGTTTGAGCAGTGACCTGCTAAACCTAGAGCTGTGAACACAATCCTTGAAGAGCCCATTTAGGGGTCTGGGGAAATAGATTAAAAAAAGACCTCAGATCTCCTGCAGATGATGCTAACTTGGCAATACAGTAATAGCTATCTCAGCACATCCCGAGTATAGGTAATGACTTTAAAGTGACCCACACCCAAAAATAGACTGGCTAACAGAGACCACTTATTCTGAACCACGCAAAACTTTTTAACAAATAGAGAAGCCAGGTGGAACTCTGGCAGGGGGTTATGTTCACCCACCTCTCTGTTTCATTACGCAGCTAAAATTCAAACTGGAAACTACGAAGATAAGAACCACATAAGTGTGAAAAGCGGGTGGGTTGTGGGGGCTGAAAGAGATACACAGAGACGTGGCTACCTAGGGAGTTGATAGATGATTAGGTGAATAGATACACAGGTATGTGTGGCAATAGAAAGAGAAAGATATGTATGATTTTGGCTGGTTTTGTGGAGGTTCATGCCAGGTTTAGCTCAACACCAGCTCAGTTTTAACCCCTCCAGCACCAAGTTCCCAAGACTCCCAGTGTAAGTTTTGTGGGTGCCCAGTCCTGAATTTCCTGTTCTTTCACACCCTGGACTGACCTAGAGCAAAAGATAAAAAAGCTGACAGCAGGAGGGGTCCCACGGTGGTTCTAATCTCCTGATCCCCAGCACAGTGCCTTATCCGTTAGCCCATTCCTCCTCTCCACTTTCTGATCCTTTGCTCTGTCCTTATGCATCTGACCCAGCAGCTCCCAGGAACCTATTTTCCCAGCCCTGCCATTTTCAAACCCAGTCCCTCTACAGCAACGTTTCTTAAGCTTGGTGAGACCATCGAGCACCAAACAATAATATGTTTTTTGTGGAACCCCTATGAAAATTTTCTCCAAAAAAAAAAAAGATTTGTTGTCTGAAAACAAAAAATAAAAAATCCCAAACAGCAACATATACAGTCAACCAAAATCAAGTCCTTTAATCAACTCTCCAGCAATAAAGTAATATTGTATCTGGTTTTAACAACAGAAAATAGATACTATCATTGTATGATATCAAACAAGTGTCAGACATTCGTGGCACACCTTTGAGTTGTTCATACAACACGGGTGTTCAATGGAATATAGTTTAGAAAACACTGCCCTAGGGAATTTGGGCCAGTTTGTGCTTCGAGATCTGGATCAAGCTAGGATGACCGAAGCCACATCCCCAATTACAAGAGAAAAAGTTTGATCCTGCCACCCTTCCGTACCTGAGTAACTCAAAAGGGACTGTCAGATCCAGGCCATTATTACCCCATGCACTTGTTTTCAAAGGTATTTCTAAATAAAATCAAATGGCAGGTGCAATATTTCGAAACCGGAAACCCTCAATTCAGGAAGAATAGCCGTATTTCAAAACTGCTATTTTGAAATGGCCATTATTAAGGTGCAGAACAGCACTATTTTGAAATAAGCCATAACGGCATCCAGTGATCCCATTTCAAAATAGCACTGCATCCGGAAATGCTATTTTGAAATACATTTTGGCTGCAGTTAAACTACATTTCCATTTCGGAAGGGGAATGCAAATGTGGCCGATTGGACATGCAAACGAAGCACAGATTTACAAATCTCGTGCTTAATTTCATAATCACAAAGGATCTCTCTTCTGCAAGAGCTGTTTTCAACAGCCAAAACAGCTGTGTAGATGGACTTCATTCAAAAGGAAAACCCGCTTTCAAAATGCACTTCTTCCTAATTTTCTTCAGGAAGAAGGGTGGTTTCGAAAGCAGGGTTTCCTGTCAAATGAGCCCCATCTACACTGCTGCTTTGGCTTTGGAAAACAGCTCTTCCAGAAGTGAGATCCTGTGTGATTGTGTATATAAAACACAATACTCATTAATCTGCACCTCATTTCCACTTCCGATCAGCTGCATTTGCAGTCCACTTCCAAAAGGGGAATGTAGGGTAGTTACAGACTATGTATACTTGTGTTATTTCAAAATAGCTGTTTCAAAATTTCTGATTTCAAAATAGAGCCGCAGTGTAGCTGTAGGCTCAGTGGCCAACTCCTGCCGAATTAGTTGCCAGGTTTAAGTCAATCCAAGCCAGATGATCAGAAGAAAGCAATGGAAAGGGAGAGCTTTTCTCTATCGATTAAAAGCCTCCCCGCCAGTGCCCAGCCTGAGGGAGGACAGTTTGTACCTCTGGAGTTACAGGCACTCTGATAAATAAAGTTGCGAATAGAAGAAAGCTCCCATTAGAACGGCCCTATTACTGCCTGGTGCTTCAATGATCTTTACTGCTTGGATCCATCTGAGTAAATTACTAATAGGGTATTTTAAGCACGGGCATTGGCTGTATGGCACGTATAAAGCAGATCCGTTCTTGGCGGCAGACTCCTGAATGCAGTGTGAGAATTGGCCAGGGTAATTGAAGACAACAGCCCTTTGCAGCAGAGGAGGCGTTTGTGAGAGGAAACAGAGACTGTGTTGACAGACCAGATCTGGATGCCTCTAGCTGAGATGCCCCCTCCCCGCGTGTGTGCCCTGTAACATCACACCTCCCTGCCGCCTGTTACAAAAGGGGACACAGCGGGTGGAAGAAAGACCCTTCCATTTATAGAAGACAAGAGCAAGGAGGAGGCAGGTCTCAGCCGTGGTGTATGGCGAGCCTGACAGAACACTGCCAGATCCGAAGCTCACTGAAAGGAAAGGAAAAACTCCTGGGAGCTTTGGATCGGGGGCTTTGGCCATGCCAAAATCTCAGCTACCCAGAGATTCGACTCAGACTTCTTTTTGCTCAAACTCCTGGGAAAAAGAAAAAGCCACATACAGGCAGTGTAAAGAAAGTTTCAGCCTAACAGGCGACTACTGAAACTTTCAAATGTGTGACCAGTGGGGAGCTAGGCTGGAAATTGCTCTGCACATATAGCTCTGCAGGATGGCATTGTGCATCAGTAGCAATAATGGGGATGATTAGAAAGAAAGAAAGAAAGAAAAAGAAAAGTGCATGTGAGAAAGTGGTAGGGTGGATGGTTTTGTGTGAGGATAGGCAGATGTATGGGGATGGATAGGGATGTTTGGATGGATAGAGGACTACATAATCCAACCTCTGGACACTATGGCTACGTCTACACGTGAAGCCAACATCGAAATATAGCAACATCGAAATAGGCTATTTCGATGAATAACATCTACACGTCCTCCAGGGCTGGCAACGTCGATGTTCAACTTCGACGTTGCGCGGCACCACATCGAAATAGGTGCTGCGAGGGTACGTCTACACGGCAAAGTAGCACACATCGAAATAAGGGTGCCAGGCACAGCTGCAGACAGGGTCACAGGGAGGACTCAACAGCAAGCCGCTCCCTTAAAGGGCCCCTCCCAGACACAGTTGCACTAAACAACACAAGATACACAGAGCTGACAACTGGTTGCAGACCCTGTGCCTGCAGCATGGATCCCCAGCTGCCGCAGAAGCAGCCAGAAGCCCTGGGCTAAGGGCTGCTGCCCACGGTGACCATAGAGCCCCGCAGGGGCTGGAGAGAGAGCATCTCTCAACCCCCCAGCTGATGGCCGCCATGGAGGACCCGGCAATTTCGACGTTGCGGGACACGGATCGTCTACACGGTCCCTACTTCGACGTTGAACGTCGAAGTAGGGCGCTATTCCGATCCCCTCATGAGGTTAGTGACTTCGACGTCTCGCCGCCTAACGTCGAAGTTAGTGCCGCTACTTCGAAGTAGCGTGCACGTGTAGACACAGCTTATCAGAGTTTCCACCTTCTTGCTGGGACAGATCAAGCTAAATTCCCAATGACATCCAAGCCTTCTGGCACCCTGAAAGATGCCCTGTGTCCTGAGGTGGATGAGCCATGGCTGTGCTTCGTGCCCAGCCAGAAGCATAAACTCTACCTCTTCAAGGATGGCCACGCCAGTGCCTACATGTGCTGCCTGGCATATCTGGCTTGAATCCACTCAGGGTCAGAATTGCTCTTGGTTCCAACAACCTCCTGAAATTACGCAGAGCACAGTGCACCCCATGCAATGGGACTGGGCAAGCATAATTAGGCATGCGTAACTGTTGCAGTTTCCTATTATAATATTGTGGGAAAACTGCCACTAGCTTGGTGGATTTTTCCCCATTTCCCAGTGAGGAAATACACAGAGATTGGCTGGTTTCCCTCCCCACACTTCCCGCCCAACAACCTCCAGAAAGAGAAGTGCTGAGTTCTCCCAGGAGAGAAAAATGAGGTTTATGATCAAGGCCCTGCCTCAGCAAAGCACCGAAGCCCAAGTCCAAGCCTGGGCATTGTCTCATTCAGCAAGAGTGTTCAAGCCAGAAGGGATTCTGGGGTCCCAACCTCAGATGCCAAAAAGGGGCCTGATCTGCAGAGAACACTGAGCCACCCTCCTCTGAAACTTACGTGTTTCAAAGCAGCCCTGAAAAAAGCACTGAAAGAATCTCGGTCACTGACCTCACCTGAGGGTGTGTTTCACATGAGGAACGTATGTTATAGGGTTGCCAACTTTCCCAACTGGATGGACCGGAGGCCACTGAGTAGATGTGGTCAGGAAAGTTGGCAAGGTGGGACCTTGTCCTGAAAAAGGGTTGTTTCTAGTTACAAAATACTGACTTGTTGGCACAGCTCATGTGGGGTTACATAGCAGTTTAGTGAACAAGACCCTTGTACATCTTATGAGAAGATAGCCAGGAAATTAATTAAACACAGGGCCTGTGAAAGCGGATGTACATTTTCAAGCTTTTCTGACTTATGTCGGACAAGATCACAGCAAGTATAAGTGTAGCCTCATGAAAGTCCTTGGAGCTATGGTGATTTACACTGCTGATGTTCTGACCCAGGGTTTGATAATGGGCTTTGGAGCTGTAATCAGCTGATGGCTGTGGAGAGATGAGACGAGCAGAGCCGGAGGGTCTTCACCTATCTCTTATGGCGTCACATCACACAAGTAGCTCAGCTGGCCCTAACTGGTCTCATCTAGGGGACTTTCAGCCCGAAGCCAAAGAACGATGGGGGTGGGGATTGTACGAGTGTAGCCGTAACTGCGTCAGTCCTATACATGAATAGAATTCAGTCCTCCTCTTGCCTCTCTGGGACCCTGGAGTGGGGCCTGCTGATGAGCAGCATGGAAGAAACCAGCACTTTTCCCACCCATGCAGCTCCACAGAGACAGTGCTCCAGACCTCAGGTCTGCCAATCTGCCAGCCTTCACCAGTGAACTTTCACCATATTCCTTCACTCAGGAATATGCCCTGCCCTGCCTTAATTCCAACAGGCATTTTATTTTAATAGCAACAGAAGCTGCATTTCCTAGGCAGTCCACACAGTGTTGCTTTTTGCAAACAGGCCCCATTCCTTACCCCCACTGAGCAGTCTTTTAGGGTTCTAACTGGGTACAAAATCTCAGTTTCTCACCTGTGGACACACACAGCCTTTCTCCTGCTCAGGTGTGCACACAAACAGGCTGAAATCCTCTCATGTCCCCAGAGGTGAAAAAGTAGCCCAAAAGTTACTTGAGTAAAAGTAATGTTGCTGGGGGGATTACTTAAGTACAAATCACCAGTGTCCCTCTGGAAAACTACTTGAGTAAGAGTACACACACGGCACATTTGATTGTACTCAAGTATCCAGAAGTTGAAAGCAGTTGTATTTTTACTCAAGTAACTTTTGAGCTACTTTTTTCTACCTCTGTGTGTCCCCTATGTTTGCAAAATGCCCACACCTGCCTTGTTTCTTGTCCAGCTGACTCTGTCTCTTCTCTGCTAGCTAGGACACAACAGCTCTCTGTACACTCTCCGTGCCTGTGAACTGAACACATGCTTTCGAGAGTCAGGAGGGAACTCATCTTCCCTGTCTCTCATCGCACTATCTACTCCACTCCCTCATGGCTGCAGCAGACCTTTAAAATCCTTACTTGCCTGCAGAAAGGGGAAGAGGGCTTTTCGTTAAGTGAAATTGCCAAGGTCTTCACCTGCAAGGGAAGAAAACATTGCCCAAGAGGTGGACCGTCAATGTTCTAGGACAACAGGCACCCAAACGAAAGTCAACCAGGTCCATCCCCTCCCGGAGACACTGGTGAATATTGTTGAATGGAGATATCTGACCGACCGTCTACAAGGATGATCATTAGCCCAGCCTTTCCAGCTCCCGGCGTAGATCTATTTCGTCTTTGGGCTCAGAAGCTGCTGGGCTCCTTACCTCTATGGAAAATAAGCAGCTGCATATGGAACCTCAAAATGTGGGGCCTTACTGGGTCTTTGGGCTCACCCTTCTCTTCCTAATCCCTGTTCTGTGGCTCTGCTTCCTTTGGAGAAGACCTGCTTCACTCAAAAGGGAAAAATCCTGCTAGACCTATTAGCACAACACTGACCCTGTGAAAGAGCCATTCCGGTGGCCATTGACCAAGCATTTGGCAATCAGCATTCTCTGTAAGCTGAGCCTTTGGACAGCCACCCAGGAGAGATTCAGGTGCTGCACATCTGATCAGCAGAGTGCCCACCGCCGACAGTCTGTGTTTCTATTGGTGGTGCGTATCTCACACACCATGGTGCACATAACAAAATTTATTCCACTCACTCATGGCAAAAATAGATGGAACCCCCAAGCCCAGGTATATGCAGTCAGTTTTCAAATTTACTGAGTCAGTTGAGAGGACCTCAGTTTAAAATTCCCTTTAAAAATATAGCATTAGTGTGTTGCTGAATATTAAAAACATCACACATCTCTTAAAAAAATCTTCAATTTCTTCCTTCCCTGGGCTGCAGGGGCATCAGTTTAATAGTACTGCATAGGGCCCTATACATCCCAAAGACGGGCCTGTGTGGACTCTTCACAGGTACCAGCCTGGGGCCAAAGCCTGCCTCCATTTATGCTCCGGGCAACCTCTCTGGAATCCCTGAGCGCAGGACGCAGGAAAAAACTCTGACCCCATCTGCATCAGGGGCACTCTACAGGGAACGCAGGCTCTCTGGGCTGTGTGTATGGCGCTCTGAACCTCTGAAGGAGAATTCAACCCTCATGGGAGGGAGGCCCAGGCACCAATTTCTCAATGCCAAGAGACGGCAGTGAGTTCACTGGACTGTGACGTGGCCGTGAGGCAAAATCCAGGGAACGGTTTACGTTCCTCATGGGCCCAGCCCAGTTCCCCTGAAATAAACAGCAAACTGCCCTTTGACTTCAAAGTGTTTCAGAGCCCACCCTTGTCCTGCACAGGTACCAAAGCGTCAGGCTAAATCCTGCCCTTCTATCCACCACTGCACCACCTGACTGACTCCTCCGACTTATATGGAGTTACTCTGGATTCACACTCGTGTAACAAAGTATTCTTAGAATATATGGATATAGAATATAAGAACATAGGGTCTGATCCTGAACCCACTCAAGCCAATGGCAAAACTTCCATTCGTTGCCGGAGTGCAAGACCAGATGTAAGTCCATGATTTATTGTTAGAGTTTAGTGCTAGAGAGGACCATTTATCCCAGCTGCCCCCTCCCCAAGAATCCAGGCAGCAAAGGACCCTGTTGTGCCAGTCTAGTTTTAGCCTCTCCAGTTTGAAATTGGCCAAGTAATGGATTTCAGTAGGTTCCCATGGAAACCATTCCACAGTCCGATAGATCTCACCTCTGAGACACTTGTACTGTATTTTCTCACAAAGAAAACAGCCTTTTCCCTTTTCTGAAGAAGTTTGTATCTGAAAATCCTAGTTTAGGAGGAAGAAAAATAATTCCAGTGGGGAAAAGGGAAGTGTGGTTTTTTTCAAAGGAGAAGTCGGTCCATTTGGCAAGCTGAGAGCATGACACTGTATTCAGAAGTTCTGAAAATTTGATGAATTGAAAGAGTATATGTTTTTGACCAGCTCTAGGATGTCCTGATGCCCATCTCTCTCACTCGCTAATAAGGTTCATGTGACTGTAGAACCTGACTCCCTTAAGCACTTTAATAGTATCTCAGAACACGCCATGCAGTAGGGTGGGGCCATTACCTTGTTGTACATAGAGGTCAAGTAACTCGCTCAAGGTCCTGTGGGAAATCAGTGGCAGAAAAAGCACTGGCCCCTCCTCCTTCCAAGTCTGAGCTCCATAACATCCTCGTTAGAGTCTTTCTGTGCCTATTTGTCCTCTTAATTATTAGGATGCCCTAGGTCTCCTCTTCCTACTCCGCTGGTTGCAGACTCTTAGGCTGTGTCTACACTACTCAGGAAGATGGACCCTCAATGGGTCAATCATCCAGGATTTGATTTCGCCCATCTAGCTTTGACGCATGAAATCGATCTCTCAGGGGTTGCAGTCAACTCCTGTACTCCTCATGAGACACAAGGAGAAAGGGAGGTCGAAGGGAGTTTCTCCCATCAACCTTACTCAATGTAGACAGCCAAGTTAGCTGAGTGCAGATATGGCAATTTTAGCTACGCAATTGTCGTAGCTAGAATTATCTATCAGTAATCAACTTACTTTGCCTCCTGCAGATGTAGCCTTCTGTGGGACCCACAGGGTGTGAAAAAAACCAAGGAGATCTTCCACCTTCCCCTCTTTTCTCAGAAACCCTCAGCTGGGACGTGGGGTCACAATCTCGCAGCAGGAGCAAAGTAGCTGCCATGCTTGGTTATTGCACCTGTGGACTAAGCTGCTGAATGAGCAACCCACAGAGGCAGCAGAGTGACCCATTCACATCCTCTGGCTTTTCCTGGTTCTTTTGTTCATTTGCATGAGGACTTGACTTTTAACCAGCAGAAAGGCAGCAGGAAGAGACACTCCTCCTTCCCCAAACTCGCACACGCACACATACACATACACATACAAATACATACACACACACACACACCTGTTAATCATGTCTCTTTAGAGAAGCCAGGCCAGATCCTCAGGTGGTGTAAATCAGCATGATTCCATTGACTTCGATCAAGCTGTGCCCAGGTGTAAGAGCAGAGGGTCTGGCCCCATGGATTTCAATGCACCGATGACCTTGTATAACCCACACACCTATGTGTGGGTCACTGCCCCATTCAATAGCACCTAGACCACTTACACAGAGAGAAAGAAGGAATCACCTCTACAGCCTTAACTGAGCAGAGCAAGCTTTTAACTCAAACCGCAGAGGCTTCTGCGCTAAGCTCCAGTGGTCACAGATTCAAGTGTGCATGTAGCCAGTTACACTTGGACAACAGCTGGGGATATAAGTCCATTCATCCTATTTGGAGGCCTACTGCTATATGCTCTGCAAAAGCTTTCTGCTCCCTCTCCCTGGAATTACCCATTTCCTCACTGTTTCTGTACAATCTTATGCTCATACTCAACACAGACCGGGCTTGGGCTGCTTTCCAAGCAACTGGCTGGCTCACTATTAACACAATGTGCCAATTCCTCAGCTCTTTCCCCTTGTAAATCAGACAGTGGACTGAGTCTGGTTTATGCCATCTGAGGCTCCATCCCCTGCTCCCACCAGAGCATGCTTTGTGTACAGTGACTCCTGCGTTTCCTGACTTAAAACAAACCTATGCCAAGGGCGGAGCAGAACTGCCGCCTCCTGGCGATGCAAACGGTGCAAGAAAGTGACTTCCAAAGGCCTGTAGAGGGCTTCTGATTGTCATTCTGGATATTTGGGGTGCAGAAAGAGCAAAATGTACATGCAGCTTCCCCCAGCTCCCACTGTAAAAAGTAATAGGCCAAACCCTGCACTAACTCATCTGACAGCTGCTGGGACTTGCCTCTGTTCTCACTCTCTTTCACACTTGGGGCCAGATCCTCAGCTGAGCTCAATGCAGCTGCACTGATGCATACGTACTGACCATTTGGACTGCTTTGTGACTATAGGGAAACACACCCACGCAGCAGGACCTCAGCACTACTGAAGGGCTCCCCAATATCAGCTGTGTCACAGAGATGAGGTAAGAAAGGCACAATGGAGACAGACTCCCGGCATTTGGGTACCCTTCCAGGCAGCCCCTTCGGGTAGCAGGATGCACCATATGCAATGACTTCCACCTGGGTTTTTCGCTGCATCCCTAATGCACCTGCATATACAGCTTTTGTTCTGCCACTCCTAGAAACCTTGGGGGGATTTACTCACTAGCTGAAAGGCAAAGGAGTAGGTTGGATTTGCCAAGCAAATCCTGCCACTTTCTGTTTCCCATCACTGTGTGGAAAGGTGGAAGGGGATGATTTTGCCTCTGTCCAGGGCTGCTGGTCAGAAGATCAGACTCATGCCGATCTGAAGAAGAGGATCTCACCCGCAAGAGCTCATAAATAAATGTGTTAGTCTTTAAGGAGCCACAGAATGGCTTATTTTTTGGGGAAGCTGCCGACTCACACGGCTCCCCCTCAGAGATTGTTTGCAACTGGAGTTCAGCCACCAGCTTTTCTCCTGAGAAAAGAGAAGCCCTGGGAACCATTGTTCAGCTGGGCAGCTCAGGCAGGAGTGTGACCCTAAGAGCTGGCCTGGAGCATGGCCCCACTGCTTCACCCCTCACTGCATGGGATCTAGACAAGTGAGAAAAGCTAACTCCAGACATGCTCAGCCCAAACCTCAGAATGCACCGAAGCCAAGACACCTGCTGCAAACAGCCCTGGCTGCTGCTCCTGCCTTAGGACAACAAGATACCTACTTTGATGCTAGATGGGTCAAACGTGACCTCCTTGGGGGGCTCCGGCTCTGGTGGCTTCGGTGCTGCCTTCGGTTCCTCTTTCTTGGGTTCAGGCTTCTTTGGCTCAGGCTTTTTAGGGGCCATGTTGCCTGGTTTACAAAGAGGGGAGGGGATAGAGACAGAGAGACAGAGAAGAGAAGGCTGCTTGAGAAGCAAGCAGAGCACAAGTCACTGCCCCTGCAGAGGTCTTTATCCCCGCCGGCCCCTGAATGTCACACATTGTGTCATTCACCCAGCCCATCACATGCCTGGGCCCACAATAGGGGCACGGCTATAAAAGGACAAGACATGTCCCCTGCTATTTTGGAGCAGTCGGTTATGGCATTGTTCTGAATTAGCACTTAAATGGAAAGGGAGTTGGGGGGTTAGAGGCATGATGCTGGACTGTGATCAAATGCTTGCAGGGTGGCTGCAGTGAGGGAGGGGAGGGGCTCACTCTGCAGGTGCCTTGCTTTGATCTGAGCCTTCTGGTCTCTGCCAGGTGTCTCCGCACTCCTGCTGCTAAGTGGCTCACCCTTCTAGCAGGGGCTGAATCCTTTTGCTGCACAGTTGTTGGTCAGTCTGAGTTCCCATCTGAGACAAGACCTGTCTCACTTTCTGGGGTAAGTTCTCTGATCCCTAAGGGAGAATAAGGCAAAAGGGGTTCGTCCACACTGCAGGTAGACCCCTGAGGCTGGCCCAGGATGGCTGACGTGGGCCCCAGGTCACAGGCTTTTGTGTGGGGTCCCTCTTACCCTGTAGGGTCCTGGGCCCAGGACGCATCCTCAGATGAAACCTCTACACAGCTCCTCGGCCTGAGCCAAAGTCAGCTGGCATAGACCAGATGCTGGATTTTCATTGCAATGTGGGCTCACTCTAAGAGCCCCAGCTATCACCATCCACTTTGGGACCATATCTACCAGCCTCTCCCAAGGGAGATTAAAGGAGCCCAGATAGTCAGCTCTTTTGCTCAGCCTGCAGAATTCAGTGGTACATATGTGCATGAGCATTCAGAAAGTGTGATACAGTTTGAACTTCTCTCATCCGGCACCCTCGGGACCTGACCTTTGCCAAACGACAGAATTTGCCAGACCACAGGTGGTCAATCTTGTCCTGCAGCATTACCATCACTTCCGCTGCTTGCTCAGCTCTTCGAAGACATTTAGGGATAAATTACAGCTAAAAAACAGCACAGAACACTGAGAGCCAGGACTGGTGGCTGCAAACAAACTTTATGGGACCCCCGGAAACTTGGCCACACCCATGATAAGTGATCACTCGGCTAACTAAAACAGTGCTGGATTACAGATGCAGCTGGATGAGAGCTTGCTGGATCAGAGAGGTTTAAGCTGAATCACCATCTTCCGGGTACCCTTAGAAATTATGCAACTTCCCCAGTTCACAATCTCAAGTGCAGTGCGGGGTGTCCCCGCTGGCTCAGATGAAGGCAAGCTCCAGCAATAGTCTGTCTTTGTGGGTTCTTTTTTGATTTTTCTTTTGAGAAGGGAAAGGGTGTGGGAAGGGTTAATGCAATATTCCAGGGTTTAAGAGGCCCTCTGGAAGCTATATTGATTTAGGTTTGTCATCATTGTTGCCTTAGGGTCTCCATCCATCAAGCTCTACATGTTGTCTCATTGCTATTTAAGCGGCAAGCTTTGTGGGACAAAGACTGCCATTTTGTTCTGTATTTGCCCAGTGCCTAGCTTGTGGCTAGAACTTGTCGGTACTCTGGTGGTACTCATCTTGAATAACATAATATGTTGTTTGAGAATCTTGAAAAACTCTGACCGTCTCCTCCGGTGCCATCCACCCAGACTTTCCCTCCTGGAAGCTGAGGCGGATGCAAAAATAATGCGGGGACACAGTAGGCTTTTCTCCCCTGAGTTTCATTGCTGTTTTTCTGGCTGCTCCCTGACTGCCAGAGATAATCAGTGAGTTCTGAGCTGTCAGACAGTGGGATCATTATCTGGAAAGTAGCTCTAGGTTATCTGACTGTTTCCTATTCATCTTCTTCTCCTCCCTCTTTTGCTTGTCTTCCTCTCCCTGCTTTGTCAGATAGGTCATGAGGATCAAAACTCCTATCAGGCATTTCCAAGGAGCCCAAACTCTAAGCCTCAGAATTTGCATGTGAACCCACTGAAATGATATGTACCACCAGCCCCTGCCAAGCCGAACGCCGGCTGCTCTGCAGCTATCTTCGACTAAATGCCAACGAGAGCTGCATGCGCTGCTGGCATCTCACGTTTCTTCCTGCTCTGTTTGGTCCTGCTGGAGCTCCTGTCTCCGGTTGCCTCTGCTCAGATCGGTGTGAAAGCTGCTGAAATGCCATACGTACGTGCATCCCAGAGGCCGGACGAGCAGGGCGGCCACCACTCTATGGCAAAGGTCAGAGAAGCCTCCCAGCATCTCAAAGGAGAAGGTTGATTCAAAGCTGCCCCGATTCTGTCTCCAGTTCCCAGGGGAGCTGCTGTTCCACAGCTGCACAGCCTGGAGTGTGAGAGAGAAGAGGAAACGGGAAGGGAAGGGAAGGGCAGAGCAGGGCTTTGTGTGCCCACACTGAAAAGGCATTGAAGAGCTGGCTTGACAGCCCTTGAGGCTGATGCCTTCAGCCACAGAAAGGGCCAGGGAAACTCTTTCACCTTAGTGTTGCCCCCCTGCTCGCTCCTCAGGGCACTGACACCAACGAGATTCATTAGTACCAGCTGCGACGGAAATGTCAGACCACTAGCAGTAGCGCTCAGAATCAGCTGCTCCGCAGATTAGACTCCAGTCCTGTCAGTCCACTCGGGCCTGCGGGGGACTTACCTATGAGGATACCCAGCGCACTTAGTGGTAGGTTTTTGCAACATCACAATCAAGAGCAGAATTTTCCCCTCCCGCTCTGTGACGTTCGCTCTGCTGCAGTGGGAAGGGCAGGAAACGGGGATCCGAGAGGGCAGAGCTGGGGAAGAGTCGGTAAGTGAAAAAACGGATGTGGGCAGAGTGGTGAGTGCTGGCAAGCACAAAAGTAACGCCCCCACCATCGGTCAGAGTCGGCGGAGAGCAATTTTCCCTCGAGTTCTTTTGCATCCAGGTGTGGAATAAATTTTGTTATGCGTGCTGAGGCATGTGTGGATGTGCACCACGAACAGAAATGTGTGCTGCTGGCTGTGGGTGCTGTGGGCTCTGCTAATCGTCTGCGTGGCACCTTAATCTATTCTGACCTGGCCCACACATGAGGCGGCTTGGGGGCAGTGGCCCCAGGACATGGCATTTCAAAGGAGCCCAGAGCTCCAGCCGCCACTGCTGCTGCTTTATCCGTGGAAACGTCCGGAGCTCCATGGCCCCTTGAAGTGCTCCAGCAGTGCTGCAGCTCTGCTACACACAGCTCTGAGGAGTGAGGGGTCGGCCAGCAACACAACCTGAGCGGCGCTAAGGGCTAACTGCCCTAGAACCCGCCCCCTCCAACTCTGGCCACGCCCCTTCCTCCCTTGGCCTCGCCCCTTTTAGGGGAGCAGAGCTGATCCCCCTCCCATCTTCCCCGAAGGCCCCTGATGGCTATTAGCACTGCTGCTCCTGGGTGGCTGCCCCAGTGTTCAGCTTAGAGGGAATACTGGCAGATAGAGGTACTCATGATCCTGCCGGAAGCTTAAGGAAGGAGGGTGAAGGCAGTATCCCAAGCCTTGACTGATGCGCTGCAAGGTAAGGCTTGACACAGATCAAAGGCATAAAGTTCATTCATCTGACTACCCACGTTCCACTGAGCGGGTTATCCCCACCCACAGAAATCTTGTGGGGTCTGATGGCTTCTAAAAGGTTCTGATGCCTTTAGTCGAAGTGTCCTTTTCCAGCTTTCATTCTACTTTGAGGGAAATTCACTGCTGGAGAAAAGCGTGAAGCGAAAACTGAAGTTCTCCATGGATACAGGAAACTGAAGTTCTCCATGGATACAGAACTTGGAGACGGTAAAGATAGACCAAGGTAAGTGTTCCCCATGTGTCCATTTCCTTTGTGTCAGCTGACAGGGACCACCTCTGGGAGTGGAGAGAGGAGTTTAGATGGCCCAAGATCTCCATGTGAGGGCAGCTAACCTCCATGTGAACCTCTATGTGAGTTTCCTAGGGGATCCAGCCTTCCAGTTCAAATCACATGGGCAGCTGAATCTCCAGCAGGGCACATTTCTGAACTGAACGTGGCCACAAGGGAAGGGAAATATCAGGCAGTGAAGATGCCAGAGACAGCTTAGCAGCAGCTCAGCATCTCATCACCTCTGAGCTTACAAGGTAATAATAACAATGAGGCGTTTGCTTCATACAGAGGTTCACAGGCTGAAATTAATTTCTCAGCCACATTCACTGTATCATAAAAAGACAGTGGAAAACTGATAGTGCAGGCAGAAGATTTTGCAGGGTGAATCTGTACAAACTTGGAAGCCCACCACAATCGGATTGTGTGCCAAAGCACTGAAAAGGGGACAGCCAGGACATAACCCACACCAATGCCTGTCTAGAATAGAATTACAGAATCGTAGAACGCTAGAACTGGAAGGGACCTCGAGAGGTCATTGAGTCCAGTCCCCTGCCCTCCCAGCAGGACCAAGCACCATCTAGCTCAGCCCTGTTAGACATTTATCCAATCTTTTCCTAAATATCTCCATTGATGGAGATTCTCCAACCTCCCGGGGCAATTTATTCCAGTGCCTAACCACCCTGGCAGTTAGGATTTTTTTTCCTAATGTCCAATCTAAACTTCCCTTGCTGCAATTTACACCCCTTTCTTCTTATCCTATCATCAGAGGCTAAGGAGAATAATTTTTCTCCCTCCTCCTTGTAACAACCTTTTAGGTACTTGAAAGCTGCTACCACGTTCCCTCTAAGTCTTCTCTTTTGCAAACTAAACAAACACAATTTTTTGCATCATCTCGCATAGGTCATATTTTCTAGACCTTTAATCGTTTTAGTTGCTCTTCTCTGGACCCTCTCCAGTTTCTCCACATCTTTCTTAAAATGTGGGGTCCAGAACTGGACACAATATTCTAGTTATCAGAGACGTAGCCATGTTAGTCTATATCTTAAAAAACAACAAGAAGTCCTGTGGCACCTTGTAGACTAACAGATATTTTGGAGCATAAGCTTTTGTGGACAAAGACTCAGTTGAGGCCTAATCAGTGCAGAGTAGATCAGAAGAATTACTTCTTGCATCTTGCTCATAACACCCCCATTAATGGTGAACCTAAGAAATGCTGAGTCCTTGCTGGGCTGTTAGCCACTGATCCAGAGGAAACTCAAGTCGGTGGGAGTTTTTTCATTCTTTGCAGCAGGCTTTGGCTCAGACCCTTGCTGCAAATCAGCAGAGATATTTTTCACCCAGAGTCACCAAAGGCACAAAGCAATTTGTCATTGGTGTTCTCAGGTATGAATGGGTCTGGGGTGGGATCTTGTGAGCATGCCGACTGGCCAGCTCTTTGAAGCTTTGAGAGTGGCCATTGTGAATTAAGAGAAAATTCTCCAGCACGGGCTCACCCTGAAAACAAAAGGATATTTCAGTCAAGAAGAGAGAGGGGTGCAATGTTAGCACAACCGTGTTTCACATACCCAACACCTCCACCTGACCTCAGGGTGTCTAGCATGTAAACCTAATAACTTCCCTTCAGAGTAAGCATGTATTATTATTCCCATTTTCCAGGCAGATAAACAAGGTCGCTGTGACTTGCTTGACATCAGTTTTAGAGGTGGGCATAGAGTCCTGATTTCCTCGTTCAGGGCTCCCGTTCAGGGCCTTGCAACCTTTTTTTTTTCATTTGCGGACCCCTAATCCAGGGGTCAGCAATCGTTCCAAGGCAGAGGGCTGAAATTTGACCTTTGACCTCTATGTACAGCTGAGTGCCGGTGATACTTTTGAAGATCACTATTAGTCCTAGTTACAACGGCTTAATTAATAAATCAATGAAGACGCACAGCTTTACCGTTTAGGTGGTGGTTGGTAGCAGTAGCTGGTCTTTTGTTAATCCGCAGGTGGCCTGGCTTTGAGCAAGCTCCCAGCTGCATAGGGAAGAAGCAGCGGGGCTGAGCTCCCATCTCATGTGCCGATGGAAATGGGCTCGTGTGCCACTCTTGGCACCAGTGCCGGGGGGAGAGTTGCTGACCCCTGACTTAAATATTCTGAATGGAGGAATGGAACCCTTTGGAAATCAGAGACATGTTCTGTTGGCATCCCAGGCAGCAACAGATACAGGCAACCTTAGCAACAATTTTGCTTCCTAATAATAGTCTTTCAGGTGCAGAGAAACATGGGTTTTTTTTTTTTTTCTGTTTTCCATCATGCTCACACAAAAGATGGTGGTGGTAGATTTTTTTTTTTTTTATTTTGCTGGAAAACTGTTCCAAAGTCACTCAAGTATCTTTTACGCTGTATTAGGCTTTCTGTGGATCTTGAAGTGCTCTTGCTTTTTACATTATGAGAAGTTCCACCTGGGAGCTGGCCTGGGATAATCACAGAATCACAGGACTGGAAGGGACCTCAGGAGGTCATCTAGTCCAGCCCCCTGCTTCAAGCAGGATCAACCCCAACTAAGTCATCACAGCCAGGACCTTGTCCAGGCGGGACTTAAAAACCTTAAGGGATGGAGAATCCTCCACCTCTCTAGGCAACGCATTCCAGTGCTTCACCACCCGCCTGGTGAAGTAGTTTTTCCTAAAATCTAACCTATACTTTTCCCTCTTCAACTTCTGACCATTTACTCCTTGTTCTGCCATCCAACACCACTGAGAACAGTTTCTCACCCTCCTTTTCAGAGCTCCCCTTCAGGAAGTTAAAGGCTGCTATTAAATCACCCCTAAGTCTTCTCTTCTGTAAACTAAAGAAGCCCAAATCCCTCCGCCTATCCTCATAGGTCTTGTGCTCCAGACCCTTAATCATTTTTGTAGCCCTCCGCTGAACCTGCTCCAGCCAATCCACATCCTTTTTATACTGGGGGCCCCAAAGCTGGACACATTATGCCAGATGTGGCCTCACCAGTGCCAAATAAAGAGGAATAACTACTTCTTTAGATCTGCTCGAAATGTGCCTCCTAGTGCACCCTAGTATGCTGTTAGCCTTCTTGGCTACAAGGGCACACTGTTTACTCATATCCAGCCTTTCATCCACCATAACCCTAGGTCCTTTTCCATCGTACTGCTGCTGAGCCAGTCGGTCCCCAGCCTGTAACAATGTTTGGGATTCTTCCGCCTCTGGTGCAGGACTCTGCGCTTCTCCTTATTGAACCGCATCAGATTTCTTTTGGCCCAGTCCTCCAATTTATCCAGGTCACTCTGGACGCTCTCTCTACCCTCCAGTGTATCTACCTCTCCCCCTAGGTTTGTGTCATCCGCAGACTTGCTCAGGGTGCAACCCAGTCCCTCATCCAGGTCATTAATAAAGATGTTGAACAACACCGGCCCCAGAACTGAGCCTTGCGGCACTCCGCTTGAAACAGACCAACATCCAGATATTGAGCCATTGACCACTACCCGTTGGGCCCGACCATCAAGTCAGCTTTCTGTCCATCTTATAGTCCAGGGATCCAATCCATATTTCCTTAACTTATGGACAAGAATGTTGTGGGAGACCGTATCAAAAGCCTTGCTGAAGTCAAGGTATATCACATCCACTGACTTCCCCATGTCCACAGAGCTTGTTACCTCATCATAGAAGCTAATCAGATTGGTCAGGCAGGACTTGCCCCTGGTGAATTCCTGTGGGCTACTTTTGATCACTTTTCCCTCTTCCAAGTGCTCCAAAATGGATTCCTTGAGGATTCCCTCCATTATATTCCCAGGGATTGTCACCAAAGCCAGAGGACAGCATTGGAAAATGGGCATTTTCCAGGGATAATTTCATTTTTTAGACCAAAAAAAAAAACAAAGAAATCAAAGGCCCAAATATCTCTGGATCAAAGTAAAAGATTTCAGTTCTGAAACACTGCTGTGGTGAATTATGGGAATTGTAGTCAGAATACCTTTTGCTTCCATTCTCCGCCAGGTCATCTCCCTCATGTGGCTACACCTCCTGCGTTGCTCCACATTCTGCCCTCACAGGGAGGCGAAAGGAGTGCATTGTGGGAATTCCTGGGTGTGGTGAAAATGGGAGATGTGTGCCAGCCCAGACAAAAGTGGGAAGATGAGGAAACTGATGTGCAATGCTCATGAGGTGCCACAGCAAAATAGCTGAATTTAAATATTTCGGATTTTAGCCTGTTTCTTTTTCCAGTTTACCAGCATTCTTAAAAACCAAAACCAAAGGCATTTTCTGTGAGAGCAAGCCCTCTCTGTGAAAAGTCTGAAATTCTCAATTTCCTTTCAAAAACCAGGTTTGGTGGAAACATTTTACCAGACCTAAAAAAGATGCACATCACAGGAGACTATGGTATAGCTTTTGCCTGACAGGAATGTCCTTTTTGACCATTAATACAATTGTCACTTTCAGCATCATTACTGGAGAAAAGCAGAAAATAGGTTTTTTTTGTTTACTTGCATGCATACTCAAATTCATTTTCGTGTTCCTTCAGTTCTCATCCCACAGGGGCCATGTCAGTTACTGAATGGAGAGGAAAAAGTTTTAAACCATATCTGCTCAGATGGCTAGTCAAGCTCTGTATACTGAAACGGCCAGTTTGTATTTTCAATAAAACCTCAACTTTTGAAAATTAAAGACAAAAATTGCTAATATTTCTATTAAACTGTCATAGTTCTGTGGCTGTTGGACTTCTTTACAAAGCCTGAAATTTTGAGCAATTCAGATTCTTCAGTTTTCAGAATTTCAAATTTTGGAAAAAAGAGGAAGATTGAACAGAATTGTCTACCTTTTCCTTTCCAGCTCTATTCAGTTAGTTATGTTAAAAAAATCTGCTTTAATGTATGTGGATTTTATATCTCTCTCTATGCATATATGTTTTAAATTTGTAATTATTTTATGTTAAATTGAGTACATAAGGGTAAAAAAGGGATTGGGAGACCCAAAACTAGATGAATGCATACAGTATAAAAAAAAGAATTGATAAGCAAAAGTTCCCTTGTAACCGCTTTGAGATAGAGTGCTGAAGAAACTGGAAACGGTCCACAGAAGAGCAACTGAAATGATCAAAGGTCTGGAAAATATGACTTACAAGAGAAGATTAAACAAATTGGGTTTGTTTAGTTTAGAGAGAAGAAGGCTGAGAAGGGGTGTGATAACAGTTTTCAAGTACCTAACAGGGTGTCACAAGGAGGAGGGAGAAAAATTATTCTCCTTAGCCTCTGATGATAGACAAGAAGCAATGGGCTTAAACTGCAGCTAGGAGATTTACACTGGACATTAGGCAGAAATTCCTAACTGTCAGGGTGGTTAATTACCGGAATAAATTGCCTTGGGTGATTGTGGAATCCCCATCATTAGAGATACAGTAATCCCTTGAGGTATGCGAGGGTTGCATTCCACGCAACCCTCGTGTACCTTGAATTTTACATAAGTCAGGGAGGGTTTGGGGGGTTGATCGGGGCCATCGGAGGGGGGCAGGCTGTGCACGTGGCCACCATTTTCCCATGGCTCCGGGCGGAGAGCTCCTGCAGCTGCTGCTTCCGTGGGGCTCTGGGAAGGGGGAAAGGAGCTTTAGCCTGCAGGGGCAGGCAGCTAGGAGAGCAGAAAGGCTTCCCCCTACCTTCCCAGAGTGGTGCCTAGTACCTCTCTGGGAAGTGTTGAAGCACAAGACTTCTCTGTGTTCAGATGGCTACCATTCAGCTTTATTGAACTCAATAAGGCAACAGATGAGCCAAACTGGACACTAGTAAAACCAGGTCCAGCAAGGCGCTTGATGCAGCTAACTCTAGTATTTTATACCCTTACACAGACAAAGCCCAGCGTCAGAGGCTAGTAGTTAGAGAATCGTAAATCACTTCTCAAAGAGAAACCGTTATCAGCAAAGAGGAACAGGTACTGGGGAGCTGGAGCCTTAACTCCAAACAGTCCACTGACGCATTCCACAGAGCTCATCCTCCCTGCCATTCCCAAACAGGTCAAGGAAAGTACAGGCTCTTGTGTGCGTGCGGAAATGACGGATGCAAAATGGCGTCTTATACAAGATGGTTCCAGAGAAGGCATGGGGAAGTGGCTTTCAGCCTGCCCGCCCAGAGATGCGGGAAGGTAGGCAGGCTGACATTATGCAAAAACCACGTTAATGTGAGTTTCGCGCAGCATGAAGCTGCGTAAAATGAGGGTTTACTGTATTTAAGAATAGGTTGGATAAATATCTAACAGGGATCGTCGAGAGCAGGGACTGGCAACCAAAATAGCAAGCCGAGCCCTTTTTTCTTCCAGTGCAGTAAAAATCTCAATAATTCAAGAGCCACAAGGCATGTTAATATGAGATGGTCCTTAATAAATAACATCCAGCCATACATTTTGTAAGCCCTAGTTTAATAACAGCGCACATACAATGATTTAGAATGAGATATGTGTTTACTGCAGGGCGCTCACAAGCTTTTTACATATTCCATTTCCTCACACTTTACATGTGTGTGTTTGTACCACTGTCTTCCTGACTTTCACTCCCAAATCTTCTCTCTCGCTGGAGGACACGTGGAGGAGTTACCCAACTTTTCGAGATGACGTATCGTTTGCTATTTAGATATGAGCTGTTCATTGTTGGGTTTTTAGATGTGGACCGTTTATTGAAAATACTCTGGAGGATTTTTTTTTTTAAGATTCAGAAACCACATAGAAGTCTTTAACTCCAGAGCCGTAGTTTGCAGACCCCTGGTCGAGATGGTGCTTGGTCCTGCTATGAAGGAAGACTTGATGACATCTTGAGGTCCTTCCCAGTTCTAGCGTTCTATGATTCTATGATCCTTGCCCATTCCAGCCTAAGAACTGACCCCATATAGCGGGGACTAAGGAAAGTAAAACAAGAGTATTTTTAGTCATTTGTTGCTTACAGCACTATGGAGCAGAAAAAAACGTTCTTTTATAGACCTCTGGGCAAATGTCAGTGGACCTGATTGGTGTGCGTCGTGGATGCCTTTACCAGAACGTATGGATTAGCTTCTGTATGTCTAACCACATGAAACCTTCTAAAATGCTGCTCTAAGGAAGATGTTATGCATGGAATCAGTCCACAATTTTCTAGTTTCCAAAAGTGGCTGAAAATATTCTTTAAAAAATTGAACTTTAATGACAGCTGGAGGTGGCAGGACAGGGACAGGAAATGGTGGAATTATCTTCACCCAACTAACCACAAGGGAACTGAGCCAACGTTCAGACTCTTTCCTGGTCTCCCCTTCTATTCCTCTCCCTTTCTGTCCCACTTTGGTGACCAGCTGGATCCTAGGCTCATATGACGCCGTGGCTATTTTTTACAGCCTTTTCCTGTCCCCACATGTATCGCAATGCGGCTGCCATAAATTTTAAAAGCTGCGCATTGCGGAGACAGCTGCAGTGCAGGGAGAAGGTGGATTTCACTTTGTTGTTTCCAGTCAACTCAACTGGAAATCGGCCCTGGGGCCTTACCATAGCAGCTGCTTGCTTCTGGCAGCCTATAATAAAGGTCTGAGTTGACATAGGTCTAGACTAGCCTAGGAAAATCACCCATCACATGTTAATCACAGAACCAGCAGAACCATAGTTGTGGTTGGACTACAAGGTTGGACCAGGAACATATATGTTAAAACCATATCAGAGTTTTCTGATGCACAGCCCAGCTGGCAATTAAATCATACTCCTCGCTGTAGGGATCAGAATGAGAATTTTAACATGGTACATTTAACCCAGCCTGCCACCACTTCTGCTAAGTGCTTTAGAAGATAGTACAGGGTGTTCCTGCAGAGCATCAGCCATGAGCGAGAAACACGATACACCTCCTACCAGCCCCTCCCCCTGAAGCCATTATCAGCAATGGCTATTTTTCCTTCTAATGCAGACAACCTGAGATGGAAAATAATCTACCCTGGTGAACCCCACATTGTTCAGCACATGGCTCAGGTTTCTAACTGTTGGGCTTATATTTAGCTCATATAGGAGTGAGTTTTATTTTCCTCTGGAGGAAATGGGCACTGGTCCTGCTCTTCGCCACCCCTGCTGCAAAGGAAGCGTGAGGAGTCAGCAGGTGAACATGAAAGACGAGCTTGGATCCAAACTAAAAGTGCAAAGGCCCTTAAAAAATTATTCACACTCTAAATGCTCACAGGTAAGAGAACAGGCACAGATCCATTTGCTCGCAGGAATTGTCTCCGCCGGCCTCCACGTACATCTTGAGAAGGCACTGGAACAATTTTTACCATGGGGCTGCTGAGAGCCATTGAGACAAATTGTAAATCCTGGGTACCAGTGGTTCTCAATTTATTTTTTTTTTCAGAGACCACTTGAAAATTGCTGAGGGCCTTGGCAGACCACCTAATGATTTTTCCAAATGCTGTTTGTGTCATTAGCTAAGTATTGTAAAGCACTTTGGACAAAAGGGCTGTATTAAAAAAAATTCTTTATAATAAATAAGGCTTTTCTGTTCTACAGATGAAAGTATACCGGGGAGGCGGGGGGGTGGGGACTATCCCCAGCTACAGCAGTCACAGAGTCAATCAGAGGGTGGCTAGGAGGACCATTTGGCCCTGGCCTCAAGATCAATGGAGGCCTCAAATATAGACTAGACACTTGTTAATTTTTTGGTATTTGGTAATTTTCACACTCAGTTTTGGGGGTACGTCTCTCAATATTGAGTGCATTTGCACAGAAAAAAGGCTAGAAAAGCGTTTGTTAAATTAAAAAAAAACATATATTTCTCACTCTTTTTTGAGTGTCTTAGGTTTTTTTTTTTTCCATATGTGGTCACTTGGGCAATGGGCTGGACTTGATGACCTCCTGAGGTCTGTTCCAGCCCTAGGGGTCTATGGATCTCTGATTTTTGGCTAGGAGACTCAGGGCTAGGGGCCTAGCTGAAGAATGTGGACTGAGCATGTCCGGACCCCTCTCTCTTGAGCCAGAGCCCTGAAGCTGGGAAAAGTTGCCTCTTTCTCTGAGCACCACAGGCTTCTCCGCCTCTTTTGACCCCACTAGCACCCAACTTATCTCACATTCCCCCCAAGGCAACCACTTCACCTTACATGTGAGAGTCCAGGATCCTAATTAGTAGTCCCACATCGGTGAGCCACTAATTAGGTTGGGAACCCTTCATTCTCTCTTGCATGGCCACCCAGGTACACACCTTAGAGGAAACAACCCATGGACCACCTGAATAGAGCTTGCATGCTACAGGTTGTCCATGAAACACATTTTAAGAACCTCTTCTCCAAAAATGGAACCCACTTCAATCCAGGGGACATGCAATACCTCAGAACCCCTAGTTCCAGCACCTATAATGTCAGGGCTCTATCATAAGTACATTGGCTGTTTCTACACTACCACCCTCCTTCAAAGGAAGAATGGTAAGGAGGGTGTTTGGAGTTTGCTGATGAAGTGCTGTCCTGCATATGCAGCACTTCATCAAGCAAATTCCCCCCGCGGCAACTTTGAAGTTTTAAACTTTGAAGTACCAGCTCAGATCTAGCTACAGCTCACCTGACAGTACTTCGGGTTTGGTACAGGCCAAACATTCTCAGTCCTTCTCTCTAATTTCCACATTGTGAGAGCCCAGCTACATACCAGCCCTAGTGCAGAAAGGTGACCATGTTGTTGGTTAAAGCCCTGGCTGAAGTTACCAGGGTCCTAAATTATCATTAGCAACTACCTGCTTCTATTTTCTCTCCCCCAACCACCTTTAAGAACACGCCCCATTTCCAGCTACCTTCTCAGACCAGAACCCTTTCATCTGCCTTTCACCAGTGGTGCTTAACACTCACAGAACTCAAAAGTCCCCCCAAAAGCACAGAAGTTGCCCCTTTCATCAGTTCCATCTCCACACCATCTCTTGGAGTTGCCTTGCTCCCTGCCTGGTCTCCTGGGCTTTGATAGGCCTTTCTCACATCTCACAGCCTCCCCACCTCCCTGCACTTCCCACTGCCTTTTTATTTGAAAAACCTGGATTCTTTCAGGTGAGGCTCCTCTGGGGTTCAGGACTGGCTTTGCCCCAAGTTCTCCTCTCCCAGGGCAACTGCCCTGTTCCTGGCTTCAACAGAGACTCATTGAGTTAAGCCCTGAACACACTTGTTGACACAGATAGTCCAAGCCTCGGAGAATGTCCAATCTAGAGGTTCAAAGCAGGCAGAGGGAGTGTATGCATCTCCATTTCATAGGTGGGCACCAGATGCACAGGGAGATTAAGTGATTTGCCCAAGGTTACCTAGAGAGCTCTATGCCACAGCTAGGAATTAAACCCAGCTCTCTCAAATCCCAGTGGAGTGTCTCAACCCACATATTATTATATTCCCCAGTGGCTGCAAGGCACATGACAGAAACAATTACTAATTCCCATGGTGTCTCCTATCATGTTAATATTTACAGTGATCAATTTCATTGGTGTGAAGATGTTTATACAGGGATTTCCACAGGGGGCTTAGCATGCAGACACAGAATTATTTTGCATGATGTCACACGCATACAGTAATGCTGCCTCCCAAAATACTTGCCTTCCTTTTTCATTCAGTGGAATTTCTGGCCCGAAAGTGAAATCCAATCCTGCTTGTGAGAGCTGTAATCCAATCTGCAGCAGCAGCAGCAGCAGCTCAGGAACAATACTTGCCTGGGCTGACTGTAATTAAAGTCTGGCCTGGTGGTGGGGATTTCTAGGCTGCCTGTCTCCTGTCTGTGCTCTTGAAAGTGCAGCACACCGTGTCAGTGTCCTCTCTAAATTTTTCCATCCATGGGTGGAATAAATTTTGTTACGTGTGTTGAGGCATGTGCAGATGTGCACCTCCAATAGAAATACACACTGCCAGCAGTGGGCACTCTGGTAATCAGCTGGGCAGCACCTGAAGTTGTCCTGGGCGGCCGCCCCAGTGCTCAGCCTATGAGGAACCCTGCACTGTATGACAGGTCTCTGGGGCTGAGAAGAGAAGCCAGGCATCTTTGAATGGGCTGGTAGCATGCAAAAGAGTTGGATCCGAAGAAGGATCCAGACACAAACTTCTTCAAAATTTGTTGGCACTGATACACAGTCCAGCCATGTAGTGGGAGTGAGCATCCACAGTTCACAGGATGTTCACCCAGGTCTTGTGTTTGGGCCCATTTCTATCTCGAAGCCATGCTGTATCTTTGCTGTAGTAGGTTCCTCTCATGCTTTATCAACAGGAATGGAGAAGCTCAGCCCCATATAGTAAGCACCAAGTGGAACCCTCTCCCCAGTCTAACTTCACCTTCCTTGAGCTGTGAGAACTTTAGCTAACTTCTCTCCTGTTTTGGCTTCCACCAGCGCTGTGGGATTCTAGCTGTGAGGGATCAAGGGAGATTTCCAGCCTCATGTTGCAGATTCCAGAAGATTGTGTAAGATTCTGATATGCAGCTGCAGTGTGAGTGTGACTGGAGCCTCCCAAATGTTGTCTGCTGCTAATGTTTGAAGGGATCTTTATCCTCATCTCATCTGACCTCATGCATAACACAGGCCAGTGACTTTCACCCAGGCACAGGCCAGAGAATGTCATTAATGTCCACTGAGTAAGGGCAAGTCTATGTAACAAGATTAAGTCAACCTAAACAAAGAGCAATCCAGTAGCACTTTAAAGACTAACAAAATAGTCTTTAAAGTGCTACTGGACTGCTTTTTTGTTTTGACAGTGTATAGGCTAGGACGGCTATCTCTCTGTTCCTAAGTCAGCCTAAGTTACATTGATGTACAGCTGCCACAGTCATTAAATTGCTTTCATGAGTCTTCACTATGCTCCCTTTGTGTCGGCGGTGGGCAGTGCTTGGCCCTTGTGTGGGTGGCTTCTGAAAAAGCCAAGGTTCACAGACGAACTGGATAATATACAAACAGAAAAGCAGTCAAGTAGCACTTTAAAGACTAAAAAAATCGTTTATTGGGTGAGCTTTCGTGGGACAAAGCTCACCTAATAAATTATTGTGTTAGTCTTTAAAGTGCTACTTGACTGCTTTTTTGTTTTGATAGTGTATAGACTAGAACAGAATAATAGTTGGAGTAGGTCCTGCTTAGAGCAACTCAGATCTTTTATGATTCTAAATGAGTGGCGTGCACTGTACAGGTATGTCTGTGCGGATGGTGGCACATAGAATACAGACACTTCATGCCCCTCTAGCATGGGTTTAAATAGCAGTGTAGACAGCGAAGCCAAGTGGGACAGGGTGCTCAGTACCTCAGAACCCTCAAGTACATGCCCTCCACAGCTCTCTACACACCCGAGCAATGACTCTCCTGCCTATTTTGCTGACTGCAGCTGTGTAGTGGCCTTCTGCTTCCCCGCTGCCCGAGCCTTTCACCACAGCAAATAGCTACACGTGCGGTATCTGTACTTTACATTCCATTAAGTGTGTAGACAAGGCCTAAGGAATAGTCCCCCTTCACTGACCCAGTGCAGCCAGTCTCATGACTGGTGGCTGGATGAAATGAGATGTGGTTAGAGAAGAGGGAGCGGGGATAGTGAACAGGGGTGTCAGTGCCTCATAAATTAATATGCTTCAATGTAAACTCAGGGCATCCCAGGTGCCCTTCTAGATCAAGCACTGTCCTGATAAATCAGAGCTTCTCAAGGCATCTCAGGATGAGCAGCCAAAACCAGAGACACCCTAAATCAAGAGTCACGGAGGTAAACCTTGGCCTAAATAAATATTAACAAATAAACACTGCTCTGGTCCTGTCTGGATCTCACTGGCTGGACTGGGAGATAAGGCTGGGAAGTGCTTTGCCCCTGGCAGGATTGGACCCAAAGAGGGGATTGTGACACCAGAGGGGGAACAGACCAGGCAAGCTTAATCTTCTGGGGAAAGTGGGGGATGCTACCTTCCCAACCCCCTCCACACACACGCCAGTCCTGAGCCATGAAGGACCCGAACCCGTCATGGCACCAGTTCCTCAACACAGTGCTCTAGCTCAGAGGTTCTCAAACTGGGGGTCACAGCCCAATTTTAATGGGGTCACCAGGGCTGTCATGGACTTGCTTGCACCTGGGGACAAAGTCAGAGCCCCTCCATCCAGGGCCAAAGCTGAAAGCCAGGGCAGTGGGGATCATGCTGCAGGTCCCCTGCCTGCTGCTGAAGGCCTCGGTCTTTGGCTTCCCCACAAGGAGCCATGGGCCTTGACCTTGAGCTCGGGCGTCCATCCACCGGATGGGTCATGTGGTAGTTTTTGTTTCAGAAAGGGGCTGCAGGGCAATGAAGTTTGAGAACTGCTGCTATAGGTCAAGGAATTCAGATTTTAGCTGTAGAGGTGGTTTGACCCCTGCCAGGCCCACCAGTGAAGGGAGGAGGAGGAGACAAGGGAGAAATTAACTCGGGCCTGGCAATTCTAAAGGGCCTTAGGCTCCTGGCCATGGCCACTGCTACAACAGCAATGGCAATATCCAGAGCCCAGGGCCCTTTATATCACCACTACAGTGTTCCAAGTGGCTGTAAAGTGACAGGGGGGCGCAATGTGGAATGCTCTTGTGGCACTGGCCTTGCCCCTTCTTGGAACACAAAGCCAGGGGCCCCCTGTCCTGTCCATGGGCTGGCTTGGCAGTCCGCTCCCCTTGCCCGTCGCGTGTCAGTCACAATGGTGGAAGCCCAGGAGGGCAGGCAAGTAGTCCGGATGGTATGGTCAGCCTATCGTGTGACAGTCCCAAGGGGATCTTTGTAATGCAACCCCTCACAGCTGTATCCCAAGACAACCTCAGGGGCTGGGGCGTTTCACAAAGCTGGAATGCAATTTCACCATGATGCTGGCGTCGAGACTTTCAGGCAATAAGGCTGTGTCTGCACTTACCGAAAACTTCGAAATGGCCAAGCTAATGTCCAGATCAAAGAATACTAATGAGGTGCTGAAATGCATATTCAGTGCCTCATTAGCATGCCGCCAGCTGCAGCACTTCAAAATTGCCCTGTTTTATCCCGCGTGGCTCGTCTACACGGGGGTCCTTTTTGAAAGGACCCTGCCAACATCGAAATCCCCTTATTCCTATGAGCACCGCGGCTGGCAGCATGCGAATGCTAATGAGGCGCTGAATATTCAATTCAGTGCCTCATTAATATTCTTCCATTTGGCCATTAGCATGGCCGTTTCGAAGTATTGGCCAAGTGTGGCCACGGCCTAACTGTCATGTGATCATTCATAGCCATAAGAGGTCAAGGGTTTGGTCTTTAGCACCCATTTCAGTGAGATAGTATAAAAGCAGTATGGTCAAGAACAGAATGAGGCCAATTCTTGCTTGTTAGCACCTTGGGGATGAATTTGATCACTTTTTTTCTTTCCCTAAAGCATCACAAGAAATGCCAGTAGTCCTGTAAGAATGTTCTGAACTCAAAGGGTTACTTCCCTTCTCTTCCTACACACTAAATTGAATCACTTGTAGGGAAAAACTAATGTATTCCTTTTGTGTTCTTTCTTTATATACCCGAGGAAATCAATTGCCCTTTTAGTTCACATGCTGGTTACAAAAGACCACAAAGGCTCAAGAGAGATAAGATGAATGCTGGGAGGAGGAAAGAAGGAAGTTCATATTTAGGTCAAGTGATGAAAAAAAATCACAATTACTAGCAGGTTAAAAAACAGTAGTGGCTAATTGCAGTTTTAATGGCATTGCACAGCAAGACTAGATTTCCACTTTTAATGTATTATAAATATTTTGGGTGTTTTTTCTACATTTTCTAATGTATTGATTTTAATGACAACACAGAACACAAAGGGCTTGCCCCCAACTTCGAAGGGGACATGTTAATCAGGGCAACAGGAGATTACTCATGAAGTGCTATGGTGAATATACAGCACTTCCTTAGGCTAATTCTCCCCCGCCGCAACTTCAAAGCTTCAAACTTTGAAGTTCTGGCTTGTGTGTAGTCCTCAGGAGTAAAGGGACTTGGAAGTGGTGTGGCACTTTGCAGTTCTCGCGACTAGATGCGTGCTTGAACTTCGAAGTTGCTGCGCGGGGAGAATTAACATAATAAAGTGCTGCATATTCATCGCAGCACTTCATTAGTAATCTCCCATCGCCCTGATTAACATACCCCCTTCAAAGTTGGGGGCAAGTGTAGACCCAGCCAAAGTGTATGGTGCCCAATTTATATTACTATTGTTGTTGGTTTTCATTTCATTTTTGTCTTTTGTTCTATAGCTCTCTGTTATGTATTTGTCCTGCCAGTTCATTATCTGCACTATTCCAGATCTGAAGAAGTGGGTCTGCCCCACTAAAGCTCATCATCTAATAAATTATTTTGTTAGTCTTTAAAGAGCTACATGACTGCTTTTTATTGTTGAATACTAATAGTAGTAGGCATCCTTCAGTCTCAGTGAATACTAATATATGCATGGTAAAAAGAATAAAGAAAGGGTATTTTTTCAATTCACCTCATACAAATGAAGTAGACTAATCAAATCCTAGGGATGGAAGAGACCTCAAGAGGTCATCAAGTCCAGCCCCCTACCCAAAGAAGGACCAACCCGCACTAAATCATCCCAGCCAGGGCTTTGTCAAGATGGGACATAACAGCCTTTGGGGATGGAGATTGCACCACCCCTCTAGGCAACACATTCCAGTGCTTCACCACCCGACTGGGGAAATAGTTTTTCCTAACAGCCAACCTGGATTCCCTCAACCCCACCAACTTGAACTACAGTTGTGCAAACTCTTCACCGTGCAAATGCAAGTTACACAGGTAGAATTATTATTTTTACTCAATGACACTCAAAACAATAACAATTAAATAAGTGAGCACATTATCTCCCGTAAATGTAAACACTCTAGTATGCCTTAGCAATTGGCTGGAGAAGAAATAGGGCTGAATACACGTGTAAGCTTTAAGTTTTACGTTGTTTTGTTTAACAGTGCAATTAAAATGACAATTAATTGATATTTGAAAAAGTCTAATTTTGTTTTATGTTAATTACATGCATTAACTACAATGAACTGACAGTGCTGGGCAGGTCTACCATTACATTTATCAGACTAAAGCAACAAGAAGTTCTGTTGCACCTTATAGACTAACAAATATTTTGGAGCATAAGCTTTTGTGGGAAAAGACCTGTTTCATCAGATGCATGACTGGGTATGTTATGAATCTGACAAAGCTGTTCTTTGCCCACAAAAGCTTATGCTCTGAAATATCCGTTAGTCTACAAGGTGCCACAGGACTTCTTGTTGTTTTTGAAGATACAGACTAACTCAGCTACCCCTCTGATACTTATCAGACTGGTTATATTCCAGTTAGTTATTTATTTACCTCCAGGGTGCAGCATGATTATCCCAGTACCTTTCACCAACACAACATTTGGGTCAGGGTTTGGTTCATTGAAGCTGCTGTCCAGAAAATCTGGCAAACTCCAGCACAAGTCCTTTCAGCCTGAACACTAGAAACAGGCCTTCCACATGGGCTGCGTGGAACCCACTGACTCTCTCATCCCCCTGTGGAGCCACCACATGTGCAGGGCATGCGCCCTTGCAGTCAAAGCATGAAGCATTTCCTGGGATGAAGTATTCAGACATCTCAGAAGTCAGGCCCCTAAGTACTGTAGTTCATCTGTGCCAAAGCACCACTGTTGGAAGCCATAGCAGACTGATGAATCTCTTATAAACATATAATCATAGACTCCTGGCGCTGCAGAAGACCTCAGAATGTCATCGAGTCCAGCCCCCTGCCCAAAGCAGGACCAACCCCAACTATATCATCCCAGCCAGGGCTTTGTCAAGCCAAGACTTGAAAACCTCTAGGGATGGGGATTCCACCACCTTTCTAGGTGACACGTTCCAGTGATTCACCACCCTTCTGGGGAAAGAACTTTTCCTAATATCCAACCTAGGTAACAACTGTAACTTGAAACCACTGCTCCTTGTTCCGCCATCCATCACTACTGAGAACAGCCTCCCTCCATCTTCTTTGGGACCACCCTTCAGTAAATGGCAGAAGAGGCCAAGCTGTGAATCTTCAGCAGCCATGTCTATACGTCATGAACTGAGTCAATTTTCCACTCTCAGTCAAGCAGCGGACTTCCAAGCATTGCAGACATGAAGGCATATCCCTTACTGGCACATCAGCCTAGGATCGCAGCCATTTTCCTGTAAGGAAGCCACAGTTAAGGTCTAATGTAGGAGGATGAACATTTTACAACAGCACAGTCATCATCTGTTTTCTATTTGCATTGGGTGTTTGCAGCCCACTTACTCCCTCTCTTCTTCCCTCCTCCCATGGCCGGCACGGTGATTTATGAGAGCTGTGTGCTTCCACTTTGCTTTTTCATCACTTTATTCCAGAGCTTCAACAATCACAGGGGATAGAAGCCAAGTTCATTCAGTGCAAGACCAAGCTCTTGGTGGCCAATCTCCACCAGGCATGGACCCAGGGGACAATTCCAGAGAGGACTCAGTGTTCTGTAACTTGAGCCACGCCAAAGAGAACTGTTGTCTCCAAGAACAGGCATGCTCCACCAGTCCTCTCCTGAGAGTCGTTGAGCTTCCACAACTTCCACCAAAGTAACAACAGTAACAGAGACAATGAGCGCAAGCCAGGAACCCATTGTTGGTAGGAAGTAATTTTCTTTGTAAATGGGCAAAATTTTGGTCTTTTAATTTAAAAAGAAAAAAACGCCAATCATTCCTTTAAACATTTTGCTTTTTCACCTCAAACGCAAGCATGATGGGTTGTGGGTTGGGGGAATAAAGTGCAAGAGTTTAATATTTTTAAGGAAAATGTAAATATTTAAATTGCGGTGGAATTTTTTTTTCTTTTGTACAAAATGTCTCTCTGTTTGGAAAGTTACAGCTGGAAGAAAAGTTTGGACCAAAACTTTCCAGTTAGTTGTGCATTTTCTGCTCAGTGCACAGCTAGAAGGTACGGAAGCCTTGCTAGATATGGTACTTACCTGGCCTCCATCACCACGGTGTTTATTCATCTTGCGATCTTTCACTTCGCTAGCGTGGGAAGCACGACTGTTACTGAGGTGTGAAATCTCCACGGCAGTAAAAATCCCACAGCGCCAAGTGTCCCAGGCTGGGTCACCTGACTCAAGCTCACAAGGCTCAAAATAGCCACGGAGATGTAGCCCATGCTATGAATATTTCCCACTTGAGCATTCTGAGAGCTCAGGATGCAGTGCCAGACCCAACATCTACAACTGCTATTTTGGGCTTTGCTATGTAGCCTTGGGAGTCCTGGGCAGCTGAAGGTCTTTTAATGCAGCATAGACATAATAGGTGCTCAGTTTTTGCCTCCATCTCTGCTCTGTGCAGAGAGAACCAATACGATTAAGGGCCTGGAGCACATGACCTACAAAGAGAGGCTGAGAGATTTGCGCTCATTTAGTTTGTGGAAGGGAAGAGTGAGGGGTGATTTGATAGAGGGAGGCTCTAAAGGGGATGGAAAGAGACTGTTCTCAGTAGTGACAGGTGGCAGAACAAGGAGCAATGGTCTCAAGTTACAGAGGGAGAGGTGTAGGTTGGATATCAGGAAAAACTATTTCCCCAGGACGGTGGTGAAGCACTGGAATGAGTTACCTAGAGAGGTGGTGGAATCTCCATCCCTAGAGGTTTTTAAGTCCCGGCTTGACAAGGCCCTGGCTGGGATGACTTAGTTGGGGTTGATCCTGCTTTAGGCAGGGTGCTGGACTCAATGACCTCCCAAGGTCCCTTCCAGCCCTAGGATTCTATGATTCTGTGAACCTGCTTCCACTCCACCCTCTTGCTACTCTAACTTTGCATCATCCTGCCCCTGCTTTTCTCCCCTCCCTCAAAGTCCTGCGCTCACACACCCTCCTCCCCCAAGGACCCACCCTTATTCTGCCTCCTCCTGCCCTTGTCCAGCCCCCACCCTAAGGCTCCTTCCCACTCCCTGCTCTCAGTCCTCCTGCAGGTGCCAGATAACTCTTTATTTGCAGTTCCCTTCAGCCATGGACCTCTCACAGAGTCAACATCTGTGACGGACATTCCCTAAGCAACCTTCTCACAGTTGCACAGAATGTCTTCTGAGTCCCACATTAACATAACCACTGAACCACCCTGCCTCCTCACTACTCCAGAGGTTCTCTGGTCTGTCCTTGCTCGTTGGAGATTGATAGGCTACCAGGTCTGAGGAAGGAAGTTGTGTGGCAGCTACGGAGGGAAAATTGAACTGGTAAGTAGTGTGACCCCAATAATGTGACAGACTCTGCCAGCTTAGCTGAGCCAAAGCCACACTTCAACTCTTTTGAGGCTCACCCTTCCAAAACTGAACTGAATCAGACTCAGGTGGAAGCTGGACATTGGCAGTAGCACGATCACATCATCCTCTAGTGGATGGTCTGCGTAAAAATATAACAGCCTGGTATAGCTAGCCACTAATGCAGTAAATCCTGTTTCTCCGATTACAGTGGTCTGTGGTGGAACTTTCCTCCAGACATACCAGTGTCAAAAACTGTTTTTAAAAAATGGGACGAAAGAAAGGAAGAAAAAGGGAAAAATCAAGCGTGTGTGTGACAGTTTGCCAGGTGGGTTTTCTGAGCTGTTAAGAATGCATAATTTGCCCCAGCTGTGTTGCTCTGAGTGACATCTGTAATGAGAGCAGCCACATGTAGACTAGAAATTACATATCTTGGAACGAAGCCACTTGTCACTGTAGCTCCCAGCTGGGTTGTCAAGAAGGAAAGACTTAAGTGTGAACGGATCGCAGTGCTGCTGTCCTACTTGTCTCATGAAAAGCAGAACCTGCCTTGATTTGTCATGCGCCCTGTTCGCTGAGAAATCCGTGATTTCTCCAAACATCAGATAACTTTGCAGCTTTCAAGTTGTTGAGCAAAATGGCAAAGGAAGCGCGGATTCTAAGGTGGCAATGGCCAGAGAGACAAGTGGTCAAAAACTTTGACAGGCAAGGAATATATTTTTTTTTGGTTTGAAAATGTTCAGGAAAAATGACCTGTTGTTGTCTAGAAACTTTCCTCTTTCCACAACAGCTTTCCTCCCAATATTTATTCACATTCGCCCTGCTCTTTTTTCCCCCATTGACAAAAAGGGAAAATGACAGACAAGATTTGGAAGCAATTAGGGAAAACACTGATTTAAAATTACCCAAAGAAATGAAGTGATCCATTTCAAGCCTTGTGAAATGTGAATGTTTTTGAACTTGTTGGCAACATTGTCAGCCCATTTTTCAGCCAGCTTAGACAGATTAGTAGCCAGTCACTAAACATTTGCTCCCTAGGAATTAGACCAGAACTACATTTGTTTTCACATAAGCCACGGAGCAGATTTTAAAAGGTAATCACTTTTCGGTTGCAAATCTAAACAACCTGCTGCAGAGGTAAACTGCTCCATTTAGCCTTCCTTTCATTAAGCACAATTTATTATGCTTTGCCATTGCAGTTCATCTGAAACTCTCTCTCCTTAGGAGATAGCAATCAGCAGTTGCCTGTTATAGCTCTTCTGAAGTTCTTTTCAGTCGCACCAAACACCAAAACCAAATATCACTAAATATAGCTGACGCCAGCTGGGTTTCATTGAAATAGTACAAACTCATGTGTGCCAAAAACAATCTATGCACAGTCCTGTGTGCATTATATAATGATCATGCTAGGGCTTTGGCTTTTCGTTGTCATCCCCCCATTTCTCTTCAGTGAAATCATTCCTGGGTGTAACAGGATTACAATGCATTCTAGGCATATCCTTTTGCTGGCAGCCATTGCTTTGGTTGCAGCAGAGTGACCTCCTGAGGTCTCTTCCAACCCTAGGACTTTATGATTGTTTCCATATGATATCTAAGCAGTGGTCTGAAATGAGAACATCATGTCGGTTCCCGGCAGGGAATCAAGTTAAACAAGGTGATCTCATGGAGAGTCTCCTCTGTAGAGATAAAAAACAGGTGTTAGCTGGTTTAAGAAGCTTCAGTGAAAGAAATACACACATTCCCTTTCTATGTCTGATCGACCCAGTGTCATCACACTGAACAATGAGATAAGCTTTTGTTGGATGGGGCTCGGATCAGTGTTCCCTGTAAGCTGAGTGCTTGGGCGGCTGCCCAGAAGAGATTCAGGTGCCACCCAGCTGATGAGTGGAGCATCCACAGCTGGCAATATGTGCTTCTATGCGTGGTGCACATTGGCACATGTCTCAGTGCATATAACAAAATTTATTCTGCCCATAAATGGAAAAAGAGGGAACACTGCTCTTGGGTCAGGTAGGCGGCACTAAATCAGGGAACGGGAAGGCCTCCTCAGACCCAGTCAGAACTCATATTTGAATGGATCCTAACCAGACACAACTTGCTGCTGTTGGATAACTTTCCTGATCCATAGAATGCGTGTTCTTTGTTGACAGATTTCCCCAGGGCAGGTACCAGACCCAGCCATTCGTCTCAAGCCTGCTGCAGTGGGGAATAACTCTGAGTGCGAGAGTGCATCTAGGAAGGCATGGTGGCAGAGATGAGGTTCCTCCAGGGAGCTGCCGGCCAGGAAAAGAGCTGGCAACAATATGTGAACTATCCTTTCTGTGGTGAAGGGACAGGGTAGTCCCATTGCTAGAGGGGTCCAAGCAGGCAGGGAAGAGAGATGTGTTCTTCTACACTTTGAAGTTCAACTGGCCTGCTGGGTAATATTGGGTCGGTCACCTCCTTGCTTGGTGCCTCAGTGTTACCATCTGTATAATGGAGATTATGACACTTACTCCCCCTTGTAAAGTACTTTGAGAACTGTACAGCTGGTGCAGGAGTGGGTTTATAATGTGCAGTATTTATAAGACTCTATTTCTTTGTGGAAAGGCTCCTGTGACCTGCATCAGCTGCAAACTAAACACCAAAGAGTGCATCAGGCATCCAAAGAAGGAGAGGACTGTTAAGGTCAGGAGCATGTGCAGTGGTGATGAGGAACTGTGCAGCTGGTAACATATTCCTGTTTGCCCAGAGCTGGTTCTGGACAGGGCATAATCATGGGCCCTTCAGCTAATAGTAACATTCGCTAGTGACGAAGGGTGGATGCCCAAGTAAGTCAATTGCAGACAAGTCAATTCCAGCTGCGCAATTATCGCAGCTAGAATTGTATATCTGCAATCAACTTAACTCCCTAGTGCAAACCAAGCCTGAGATGGAAGAGGCAGCAAATGAAACTAAGACCCACATAGACCGGAGTGAGCAAACATTTTACGTTAGCCCCAGTTTTCATCCCTGCAGTTAGAACTCCCTCCATCCCCACCCTGCCGAATGTAATCCAACTGATAGAAATTTTGGTTACGTTCATATAAAAAAATGTTCAGCAGGTCTGTAGAATGTAAAAGCTTTTTTAATTGGCATATAAATATGAGTACCCATACATAAAAACATTTTTATGTTAGATGAATGAACCTGGATATTAGGAAAAACTACTTCCCCAGGCAGGTGGTGAAGCACTGGAAAGCGTTGCCTGGAGAGGTGGAGAAATCTCCATCCCTGCAGGTTTTTAAGTCCCGGCTTGACAAGGTCCTGGCTGGGATAACTTAGATTGGGTTGATCCTGCTTTGGGCAGGGGGCTGGACTAGATGACCTCCTGAGGTCCCTTCCAGCCCTGGGATTCTATGGTTCTATGAACCTGAGACCCAGCAGCTGATCGTGCTGCACCATGGCCACCTTACGAAATGTTGTGCCCCTCCTCCCCACAAGGGGACTCCCCCCCACACACTTTGCACACCCCTGACCTAAAGGATGAAGCCAGAGAAAGCATTGTGGAAGATCAGATTCAAACAAAGGAAAAAGCTGAGCCTCAGGGACCGCAAGAAGGGTCAGTGAATGAGGAGCAGGGAAGAGGAATGACGGGGACATGACAAAATAGTAAAACTGTGAAGTAAAGAGGATTTCGGAGGGGATAAAAAGGTGCTGGAGATATAGTCAGAGGTAAGGATGTGTCTACACTTACTGGGAGACGGGTTGATCTTCTGGGAGTTCAGTTTCACGTATCTGGGAAAGATTCATGAAATCGATCTCTCTGGGCTCTGCAGTAGACCCCAGAAATGCTCCGTTGAGCTTCCTCTGTGAGGACAGAGCTTACAGCTGACTGCAGATAACTCATGTGGCAGACCACAGCCCGTAGGCTGTAAGAACTTGCTAGAAGGCAGATATTCTGAAAGGTGGGCTAACGCTTTCCTGTTCCTGGAGTAAGCCCAATTAGGGCAGGCAGCTGTGGCCTCGTTAGGAGGCAGCCTCAGTTGAATCTAATCAGCACCCATGGCCAACTGAGGCCCCTGGACTTCCCATAAAAAGCTCCCTGCCAGGCAGGAAAGTGGGGAAGGAATTGGAAAGAGCGGAGCGAGAAGGTACCACAGGGAAGCGGTGGATGAAGTGGCCCAGGGTGAGGCAGCTACATTGGGGCAGGGGTGAAGGCCCTGCCAGCTACCTCTCATCCTCTTAGGGACCCTGGGCCAGACTCCAGGGTACAGAGTGGGTCTGGACTCCCCTCACCCTTCCCCAGAGGGTTACTTTGCTGGAGCAGGCAAAGGCCTGCAAGGAGGCCAGCTTTATCCTCCCCATTCTGGACTTGCCTATGATGAGAATGGCTCGCTAAGCAGAGACCCCTGCCTCTGGAAAGACCAGAGCAGTTAAGAGGCCACCGTGAGTCTCTGAGGCACAACAGGGAACTGCCAGAAAGCTCAGGGACCCACGGGGGCTGACAGGGGAAACTGTCCCAGTCAATTCTAGCTATTGCCATAGGTAGAATTGCCTATCTGCAGGCCACTGTAAGATCTAGGGTAGACCAAGCCGAAGAAAGTACCTGGCTGGGATTGTTAGTGGAATGTTAAAGAAGTAAGGAAGCTACTTAAGACAAAAGATGTGAAGTGAAATTAAAATAAGCTGTCAGGGGCCCTGAGAGAACAAGAGGTGCAGTACATGATGTTCCACTGAAATATCAGAAGAAACTGTTTACTCTTGCAAGGCTGAAAGCCAAATCTAAGGTGCGCAAAGTCCTCATCAGAGAGATGCTGTTCGCAGATGACGCTGTTGTCGTGTCACACACAGAAGACCAGCTTCAGAAGCTGCTGGATCGGTTCTCCAAAGCGTGCAAGGACTTCGGGCTCTCCATCAGCCTAAAGAAGACAAATGTACTTGCTCAGGACGTTGCTGTTTCTCCATCAATCAGCATTGACAACTATACATTAAAGGTTGTTCACGAGTTCATTTACCTCGGGTCCACCATCACTCACACCCTGTCCTTGGAGACTGAACTAAATAGGAGGATCGGTAAAGCGGCCACAACTCTGTCCAGACTCAGCGAGAGAGTGTGGAATAACAACGAGCTGTACACTCACACCAAAATGCAAGTCTACAGAGCCTGCATCCTCAGCACCCTCCTTTACGACAGCGAGACTTGGACCCTGTATGCCCTCCAGGAAAAGAGACTGAACGTCTTCCACTTGCGCTGCCTCAGGCGCATCCTTGGAATATCGTGGAAGGACAGAGTGACCAACACTGCCATCCTCGAGCAAGCTGGAATCCCAACCATGCACACCCTCCTCAGGCAGTGTCGGCTCCGCTGGCTTGGCCACGTCCACAGGATGAATGATGGAAGGATCCCAAAAGACATCCTGTATGGCAAGCTAGCCACTGGCAAAAGACCTCCCGGATGCCCCCAGCTGCGCTACAAAGATGTTTGCAAGAGAGACCTCAGGGAAGTAGACATCCAGCCAGACAGCTGGGAGGAGCTGGCAGACGATTGCAGCACATGGAGGCAGGAACTATACAAGGGCCTTCAAAAGGGTGAGTTGAGGATCAGACAGCTAGCAAAAGAGAAGCGAACCCACAGAAAGCACAGCAAGGACCTGCCTGACACCCATTACTTATGCAACAGATGCAGCAGGGACTGTCACTCTTACGTGGGTCTTCACAGTCACAGCCGGCGCTGCAAATAAGGATGCCAAACGGAACTACAAAGGGCGCGTTCCATAGTCTACATAGACTGAAGGATGCTACTACTATCAGAAGACCAAGGAGTAGGTGAAGATAAGGTGATAACTGCTAAGATGGTAATTAGCAGAAGGATAGTAAGCGTTCAATAGCTGGTCACATATAAGGGAAGGATGCTACTAGATAGTAGCAGATTATCTGGACTAAACCCAATATTCCAGTGCCTCCAAGATGATACAGATGCCAAAAAAATCTGATCATGTAGCAAATAACTGCAAAGGGAAAACAGTACAGGAAGCATGGAGTGACCATGCGTCTGAAAACTGGAAGGAAGGGATAGAAAAATAATTGCAGATAGGAAGAAAAATTTAGCTCTGCACATGAAGCGTGTACAGAGGCAAAGCACGTGGCAGAAGTTCAAAACATTAGAATTACTAACAGTTTTTCATAGGCAGAGGCTGCTAGGAGATAGGAGATCTCTAAAGTGGGGTAAAAGGAACTAGTGCAAAGAATGAATGGGAGGAAAGTAACAAGTGACAGGGCACGTCTACACTTGGTCAACATTTCAAAAGGGCCGTCCTAATGGCCAAATCAGAGAATACTAATGAGGCGCTGAAATGAATATTCAGCGCTTCATTAGCATGCTGCTGGCTGTGGCACTTCGAAAGTGGTGTGTTTCAATTGCACGTGGCTTGTCTACACGGGGCCCTTTTCGAAAGGACCCTGCAAATGTTGAAATCCCCTTATTCCTATCAGCTGAGCCACACACCACGTGCTATTGAAGTGCCACATTTCTAAGTGCCACAGCTGGCAGCATGCTAATGAGGCACTGAATATTCATTACAGGGCCTCATTAGTATTCTCCGATTTGGCCATTAGCATGGCCCTTTCGAAATTTTGACCAAGTGTAGACACAGCGACAGAGGGATGAAAGGAGGTGACATCCGAGTTATAGAAACAAAAGGACTGATTGTGTTATGACAGAATCGATAAATGGTGTATCTCAAACTGGAAAGAAAAGACAAAATGAGAATTATAATTAAACTGCTGGAGAAGACTTACAGGCTAGTGACTTATCAGTGGAATGACTTCATCCTTTCCTATGTGAAGGAAATACTGAAGTGTCAGAGCATGGTGTTGGTAACAGAGAGGCAGGAATTAATGAAAAAATACTAGTGGGATGAGAGCCTGATCTAGCATGCCTACAAGAGACTTGGCCAGTAAGAAAACAGGAGCATAAAATCTCAGGATATGACACACAGGTACGCTGAAGAAATAGGTTCAGATAGACCCACATTTTTCCTTCAGGGGCTGCGTCTACACTAGAGAGCACTGTTGGGAGAAGTGCAGTGTAGACATTTCTGTCGACAAAGATGACTTCTGGTTGCTGGGCAGCCCTCTTTGCAGAGCTGCCATTCTGCTTTCAGCAACGAGGGGTCCTGTGGCACCTTATAGACTAACAGAAAAGTTTTGAGCATGAGCTTTCGTGAGCACAGACTCACTTCGTCAGATGCTGGTCTTGGAAATCTGCAGGGCCAGGTATAAATAAGCCAGAGCAAGGGTGGGGATAACAAGGTTAGCTCAGTCAGCAAGGGTGAGGCTTACTACCAGCAGTTGATCTGGAAGTGTGAACACCAAGAGAGGGGAAGCTGCTTTTGTATTTAGCCAGCCATTCACAGTTTTTGTTTAAGCCAGAGCTGAGGGCATCGAATTTGCAGATGAATTGTAGCTCAGAAATTTCTCTTTGGAGTCTGGTCCTGAAATTTCTTTGCTGTAGGATAGCTACTTTTAAGTCTGCTACTGTGTGGCCTGGGAGATTGAAGTGCTCTCCTACGGGTTTTTGTATATTGCCATTTCTGATGCCTGATTTGTGTGCGTTTATTCTTTTCCGCAGAGACTGTCCAGTTTGTCCGATGTATATAGCAGAGGGGCATTGCTGGCACATGATGGCATAAATTATATTGGTAGATGTGCGGCTGAATGAACCCACGGTGGTGTGGCTGATCTGGTTAGGTCCCGTAATGGTGTTGCTGGTGTAGATATGTGGGCAGAGCCGGCAACGAGGTTTGTTGCATGGATGGGTCCCCGAGTTAGAGTGACTGTGGTGCGGTGTATAGTCGCTGGTTAGGATTTGCTTCAGGTTGACACAGGACCCTTTGTTGCTGTTACAGATCCAGACTAACACGGCTACCCCTCCGATATTCTGCTTTCAGGCACCAGAAGGCAGTGCAATCTGGCAGTTCTCTGTCAACAGAAAGAATTGCGGGTAGATGCAATCTGTCAACAGAGGTTCTGTCAAGATTTCCCTGTCAACACTACTGTCTGTCGCCAGATGGTTCTAGTGTAGACCTAGCTAAGGAGCAATCCCGTGAAGTAGAGGATAAAAGCTAACTAATGAATGTAATGTTCTTGAGATACCCTTACAGGCACAGAATTACTTCGTACAGGTATGTCTACGCAGCAGCATTATTTCAGAATCAGCTATTCCACAACTGTCAAGAATACAAGGTGAATGGGTCCCAATTAAAAATAAAAGTTCTGCAGTTTTTTAAGATGACTGGGGAGGGGTGAGTCATGCAAAAGATACAAAATACAGTGCATGACAGTAATAGACTCTGGAAATGAGTCAGCTATGCCACGCAACAGAAGATGAAGAAGATGAAGACGATGGGCATTGCAAGGAGTGAAAGAAAGGAATTCTAAAGTCCCTTTTTTGGGTGTAGAATGGTTGTGGTGGAACTAGGGTCCCCTGTCAGTAGAAGGCTCATGTAGGGCCCCAAGGGAAAGGGAAAGAACTGGTAATACCAGGAAGAGGCTGAGCTCATGAGGTGATGCTAGAGAGTATTGTGAGGTAGGCCAGGCTGAGCATCTGGGGAGTGGAGTGCTGCAGCCCCCTTGCAGGAGCCCTGGCATGGGAGTTGAGGTGGATGAGGAACACAGTCGATGGCAGAGTCTGGACTTCCAGGGAGAGTGTCCTGTGAGGCAAATAGCTGAGAAACAACAGGGATTAAAAGTGAAGCCCAAATGAGACAGACATCAGTACTTCTGGTTTGAGGTGTTGTTGGAAGATTGCAAGGGAAAGCTCTGCAACTCCAGCCCAGAAGGAAATGATGGGAGAGAGGCCTGTTGACTGTCTTTGTAGGAAGTAGCCCAGGGAGCTAGCAGCAAGTAGTTTGACAAAGCAGATCTTAGCAATTGGTTACAGGCCCCTGTACTGAAAGCTATTGTAGTGGGAGCCCCTGTGTTCCCCCATCAGACATGAAGAAGATGGAGAAAAGCTTCCAGGGAAGGTGGTGAGGAGAGCTGAAAGCCGTGAGAGAAGGCTGCAGGGACCAGGAAGGCCACAGGCCCAATGCCATGATGTGCACTGCTGTTCTGTACCTATTGTTTTACTGGAAGGGGTGGGACAGAAACATAAACTGGGCTGACCTACAAGAAGGGGCAGACCAATGTGAGGTGAGAGCATCCATAAGCAGTGAGCACGGCAGTGGAGAGAGCTGCTATGCCACACCTAATCGATAAAGAGCACATCGCTTCTCCATCACTATACGGCACCACGGCGCCTTGCTCACACTCAGCCACTTCCTCCTGGGCATCATAAATGTCACAGCTGAAACACATGGATACCTTCTCTGGCCCCTACCTCTACAGCCATCCATTGTTCCCCCACACTGGTGAAACCTGTTGCGTTTATTGAAGCTAGTTAGGTTGAACATACACTGTGAGGTAGATACAGCACTTAATGGAACCAATAGGCTGTGGAGGCAAAACGGGGAAACACAAATGATGTTAACGTTACATTCAGGTCTAACACGGAGGTAGCGTTTCACCTTCCTGAAGCAAATTTGTGTGAGCAAGAGGCTGTGATCTGATCACAAATAGACTATGGGCACATGACTCTTTTTGAAGGGCCGCTGCTGCTCTGTTTGGGGCGTGTCCTCTTGTGTCAGTTCCCGTGTTTCCTGTCTCATGTTTCAAAGCACTAGAGGTTAGCATGTGGATTTGCCATGGGCAGGAACTCAGGGGTATGTGCACTGCCTGGAGGTAAACAAGATTCAGTTACAGTTTGAACATTGACTACCCTTTTATTCTTGGGCGAATAAGGAATAATCTGAGTCAATCTCTACCAACTTCAGTTTACCTCCACATTGCTGCCAGATCAGCAGTGTTGACTGACTGATTGGGCTGAACTCATGGCTCAACCCACTACTTGACCTTGCCCACCCATATATGTATGGAAGGGGAACCTGCATCCCCAGAGGGGCTGCCCCCCACTTCTTCTACAAGATGATGTGTGATATGGGCAGCCCATGCTTGCTTCCCTGCAATCACTTCACCTTCATTGATTACCGTCCCTGTAAGACCTGTGTTCTTGTCCTCAATCACCTGGCTTCCTACCGCATGGTCCTTATGGACACCACCAAACTTCACCTGTGCTAATAACACTGTAGTTGTTATATTTAATATTTGCATTGTCCTTGTGCCCCAGTTGGGATCGCCCATTGTGCTGGGAGCTCTACCAACCTATGGTACAGGATCAATGATACAAACACCCAAGTAACGGACTTACTTGTCAACTGGACACCCTGTGGAACCAGAAGTAATCAATCAGGCATCTTGAGAGAATTGCCCCTACACTCCCTCCGCAAGCCAGCAAACATTGTATTATCTCAAGCTTCAGCCCTGGGGCTCAGGACTTCAGCCATTGGGGGGGGGCTGCATCTGTAGGGTGGGGGGACCTCAAGCCTTTGAGTGTGGGTGTAAAGGGCTCAGTGCTTCTGAACATCACGTGCATCAGAGTTCAGGACTTTAGCCAGGAGGGGCTTCAGCCCTGTGGATCTGCTCCTGGCTACAGCCTAATAGGCTGCACCAGGACTTGGGGCTTAAACTACACGGTGAGCTCTAGTTTCTTACCTGGTAACTGAAGATGCAAGACCGAGCATACACACCCACCCCCTGTAACTGAAGTTCATAACATCTTCAGAGTTACGGCACATTGCATAGTTCTGAACAACCTTCATTCCGGATGTGTCCGTAACTCTGAGATTCTACTGTAAGAGGTAGACAATCTCTGCTTCAAAGAGCTTCGGCTGAGATCCTCAAAGGAGTTGGTGACCAATTCCCATTGGTTTCAGTGAGAGTTAGGCACCAAAATACCTGGAAGGATCTAGGCCTTACTGGCTAACACCCAAAACAATAACAGTCAACAGGTAATCCAAGTCTTGATGGTCAGTATCTTGTTAGCTGATTTTGTTTCCCTTCTCACAACAATGTCCTCAATGACACCTACTCAATAAACTCCATTAATGCTGATACAAAGTAGTCACTTTGCTTGCTTCATGGAAGACAGGTTGACATCTAGTATTAGAGTTCATCAAATAAGAATTTCCATCTTGTGGGAGACAGAGATTTTGAAACTTGGTTCCATCCCAAATAGGGACAAAGTCAAAAATCTTGATTTTTTTTCTTTTAACAAAACGCAAGATTGCATTCCAACTTTATCAAAATATTTTGGCGTTATCATTTCGACTCTTCTGTTGAATGTAACGCAATTAACATGTTTTCAGTTTTATATGATAAACTATGATAGACATGTCAAAATGATAAAGTCAAAGCAAAACATTTAAATAATTGCCTGTCAAATTTGGACATGACTCAGTCCCATGAAGTAGTTGGAGTTCACTGAACTCGTAGTTTCTGAGGGAAATATGTTGAGTCAGAAGAGTATCTCTCAGCTCTATTCAGTCTTCGGGAACAAGAGCCGGGGGCAGGGGGTTGCAATTTGCTGTTGACTGTACTGCAGAGGAACTGAAAGGATCTTAAGGTCTCATGACCTTTCTTGCCACCACTTATCTTTGTGAAGATTTAGGGCAGGCTTATTTGACAGTCCCTCCTCCTCTCCGATGGTGCTTCTGCCAGAGGAATGAACTCCACTTAACTTTCTCACAGAATCCTGGAAAGCACTTTTCCAGCTGGACGAGCTTCTTTAATTGAGCCTTTAATTCAACAAAACATATGCAAACCCTTGCAGATGCTTACTGCAACGTCTGTGCAAGGACAGTGCCCTTTCCCTAATTGGTCTCATTCCGGGAGCTACATTTCTTTCTCTAATCTCACAAATACAGAGCTCCCACTTAACCTCCCATCTTGTCCGTTTGTTTTTTGGGAGCACTATCCATCTGCAATAGGTTCATAGCAGGCTGTTGAAGTGCTGTCTCTGGCTGTCAAACTCCTGGAGGGTGTTGCAATTTTTCCTCTCTCTGTCTTTTTCTTCTGCCCTCTTTGTATATATGGGCAGATAATTAAGTTCCAGGTCTTTCTCAGGTGCTGCAGGAGGAATCTCTCAGCTTACTCCTTTCCATACCCAATCCCAGGCACAAGATGGCCTGTTAGAAGGGATGTGCACATTGGTAAAATTCTCTTCAATTTAGACAATAAAAAGACAATCAAGACATCTAGTGCATTCTGCCACTCCAGGATTACATACAGAACAAGCTTTGACTACAGGGTGAACCCCTCTCATCCAGCAACATCCCTAATCTGGAATGATTTCAGTTGGCCGGATGTCACTTATCATGGATGTGACCAAGTTTCCCACAGTCTCATAAACTGCGTCTACACGTGCACGCTACTTCGAAGTAGCGGCACCAACTTCGACGTTAGGCGGCGAGACGTCGAAGTCGCTAACCTCATGAGGAGATAGGAATAGCGCCCTACTTCGACGTTCAACGTCGAACTAGGGACCGTGTAGACGATCCGCGTCCCGCAACGTCGAAATTGCTGGGTCCTCCATGGCGGCCATCAGCTGGGGGGTTGAGAGATGCTCTCTCTCCAGCCCCTGCGGGGCTCTATGGTCACCGTGGGCAGCAGCCCTTAGCCCAGGGCTTCTGGCTGCTTCTGCGGCAGCTGGGGATCTATGCTGCAGGCACAGGGTCTGCAACCAGTTGTCAGCTCTGTGTATCTTGTGTTGTTTAGTGCAACTGTGTCTGGGAGGGGCCCTTTAAGGGAGCGGCTTGCTGTTGAGTCCGCCCTGTGACCCTTTCTGCAGCTGTGCCTGGCATCCCTATTTCGATGTGTGCTACTTTGACGTGTAGACGTTCCCTCGCTGCGCCTATTTCGATGTTGGGCTGAGCAACGTCGAAGTTGAACATCGACGTTGCCGGCCCTGGAGGACGTGTAGACGTTATTCATCGAAATAGACTATTTCGATGTCGCAACATCGAAATAAGCTATTTCGATGTTGGCTGCATGTGTAGACGTAGCCATAATGTTTTTTTTCCCGCCACCAGTCCTGTCTGTCTGTGCGCTGCACTGTTATTTAGCTCTAATTTACCCCAAATGTCTTCTCAGAGGCCAGTAAGCAGTGGAACTGATGATAATGTGCAAGACAATATTGCCCTCCTATGGTCCAGCGAATTCTCTCATCTGGCACCAGTCAGGTGCTGAGGATGCTGGATGAGAGAAGTTCAGCCTGAATTATATAGAAAGGGTTTTTCCTCTTTAGTAATAATAATCATACATTGTATGGTGTTTGTCATTTCAAAGAATCCCAATGCACTTTGCAACCATCGATAGTATGAATATGTACATATGCTTATAGCTATAAAATACACAAAACTCTCTGCATGCACACATGCTGTTGCAATGCAGTTAAGGCTGCTACACCCATTATACATGTGACACAAAAACCACAAATAACACACTGTAACATTAACTCTAGCCTGGTAGGAATGACAGCTTCACAACACACCCTTTACCAACCTACCCCCTTTGTTTTGAAAAGCATCAGGTCCAAATTATGATATAAAATCCCCAGAATCCAAGAGAGGGAAAAGAATCCTAGAGAATTTAAAAAAAAAACCAGAGTGAATCCATTTAATCAGTGAAACTTTATCTGGATAATGTGCCTATTACCTCATTAAAATAATGTGTAGAAAAATAAACAACTGTCGTATATTTTTAGAAGTAGTTTTCCCTGAATTTCAATGTTTTTTGTGGTTGTTTTTTTGGTAGAAACACTCTGATGAGTATGACTGTAATCTAACAGGTGTTTAGTTACACAGTACTGGGCTTTTATAAGGTGTATTATTTCCCCGGTAGACAGGAACAGTCCTGCATAAAGAAGCCTATAAAATGTTAAGTATGGAGCAGACATACTAGGCACAGTAAAAAATGAAGGTCAAATATCTTCCAGCAGGTTTGGGAGCATTTGAACCAGCCTTTTCCCTCTTGTCCTAAGCCGGTGAAGATCAGAAGTGACCAAAAGCCATTACTATTTGATGGCTGATCATTTATTCATGTCTGCAGCTAACCCATGTAGACAGGAGACCCCTGCAGTTGGCCCAGATGGATGCATTGTGCCTTGAAGGTACCAGCTGTGCTTTGGAAATACTGGTGTACCCCAGAACCACAGTGCTGCACCTTCCTTCCACTTGCATAAGATCAGTCATGATCATGCCCAGACAGAATGCTGGAAGAAATCTACTCATCTAGTTGGCAAACATTCCTGCCTATCCCCTTGTGTGAGCTCCAAACCAGCTTCAGCTACTTTTCCATCCCCTTTCATATTGAGGGTCCTCAGAAGTTCCTGCAGCCGATCTTTATTTGTTCAAATGCTTGTGGAAATTGAGCACTCATACTGGAAGGGCCCACATGGCCATCCTAAAAGGTATCATTCCAGCAGGAAGAAGTGCTAAGGTGGCCATCTTGGAAGGTATTACTCCAAGGAAAAGAGAACGGATAAAATGGCCATCTTGGAAAAGTCATCTAAAATTTATGACAATAAGAAGTTGATAAAAGAAGGTATGAAAGTTGTTCTTTTTGATCTAATGGCCTGAGCTCATCTGCTATTAAATGAAACAATTTCATTTTTTAGAGGAAAGGAGATGTTTTAAAATCTCCTTAATACACCCGGACTTTATTTGCTCTTCAGGGCAAAGACCTTTCTGTTTCCTATAAACACAACAAGTCATTTTATGGTTGCAGAAAGCCTCTTTTTTCCCACAGAGAGCACAGAGTGGGTGATTTAATTAAAATAATTTATTACACAGTGCTCAGTTCAGAACAGCCCGGATAACATTGGAATAGAAATAATTGTTCCCGTTCAAATGGGAAATAAGCTATTTCTCAAGGCTCAGAAGAGAGATGGAAAGTTTTGTTTGGTGATTGTTCTTATTATAACATGAGGTAGTCACACACTCTGCTGATGAGGGTTATCCAAATGATAAAGAGATACTCATTTGAGGTTTGTATAGCACCCTCCTGACTGCAGGATATGAATACTTTACAGGAGGGCATTAAGAAATGTTACCAACACCAGGTGCATGCTGTGAAGTCTGAGCTGTTCATCAGTATAGCCGCGTCTACACGTGCCGGCTACTTTGAAGTAGCCGTGCCAACTTCGAAATAGCGCCCACCACGTCTACACGTGGTGAGCGCTATTTCGAAGTTGAAATTGACGTAAGGCGGCGAGACGTCGAAGTCGCTATCCTCATGAGGAGATGGGAATAGCGCCCTACTTCGATGTTGGACGTCACAGTAGGGCACGAGTAGCCGATCCGTGTCCCGCAACATTGAAATAGGGGGGTACGCCATGGCAGCCATCATTTGAGGGGTTGAGAGACGCTCTCTCCAGCCCCTGCGGGGCTCTATGGTCACCGTGTGCAGCAGCCCTTAGCTCAGGGCTTCTGGCTGCTGCTGCGGCAGCTGGGGATCCATGCTGCATGCACAGGGTCTGCAATCAGTTGTCAGCTCTGTGGATCTTGTGCTGTTTAGTGCAAGTGTGTCTGGGAGGGGCCCTTTAAGGGAGCGGCTTGCTGTTGCCCGGGAAGTGCTAGTCCACCCTGTGACCCTGTCTGCAGCTGTTCCTGGCACCCTTATTTTGATGTGGGCCGTTTTGGTGTGTAGACGCTCCCCTGCAGCTCCTACTTCGATGTGGTGCTGCCCAACGTCAAAGTTGAACGTTGACGGCACCAGCCCTGGAGGACGTGTAGACGCTATTCATCGAAATAGCTTATTTCAATTTTGCTACATCGAAATAAGGTATTTTGATGTAGCATACATGTGTAGACGTAGCTTATGACACCATGAGGCATGAGATTGTTCTTTTTCTGTCCTCCTCTCCACTATGGGGAGAATTATGTATGCTGTGGAGTGTTGTGTCTTGGTAGGTGTAACATCATCCATCATCGTCTGTCAAGCTCTCATACGGAACCCACAAGGAAAACACAAAGGAGGAAGACCTCGGACAATGTGAAGAAGATCTACTGAGACTGAAGGCCAACAACTGGGGTACTCCTCGGGTCATCTAGAAGTTTTGTCCTGAGACAGAGTGAAGTGGAGGAGACCTGTAGATGACCTAGGCACCACCAAGAGTACAAGGTCTTGAGTCATGTCAAGTGTGTCAAACAGGTTACATTCATCTCCCATGAATGCCCCCGGCCAAGTGTGTATGCCCACACTCTGTTTAAGGAAGCTCTTTTAGGCCATTAGCAAAATTTGAACTTGGTACCAAAAGACCCACATTTACCTCTTGTTACACACCCTCTGCCTGGAAAAGTTTTGAGTCTGAGATCCACAGCTTGAGCTAAATGGCAGCTGTAAAGTGGTAAAGATAGGAGGAGATTTCCATACTGTACATGAATGGAGCCTTGCAGGTGATAGGTGGGTGTGGCTCTTCCCCACTGTCAGTCTCTGAGGAAGGCCCCACCTCTTTGCTGTGGTTGCTTCTGGAACAACTTAGGTAAGCAGGAAAGTGAATTCGTTGAACCCTGCAAATCCACATATTGTGGACATGGATGCAGATGCAGCTACAAATTTTGCATCTACAACCCCTCAAATCTGCATATACCTGCTTTATATCTGCAGGTTATTTTTGCAGATGCATATATGGATAGCAACTTAGTATCCCTGTAGGGCTCTAGGAATTAGCAGTCTATGGTGCTCAGGTATGAGAATCGAGTATTCGGCAGGAAGGCCTTCTAGCCTATAGAGAAGAAGTACTGCCAGCCCTGGGGGAGGGGGACTGCCCAACTCCACCACATCCCAGCCGAGAGCATTAATAGTAGCATCATAGTCTCCCACAACAAGCTTACCACATCTCCAGGACAGTGGTCTAGCTCCCTGGGCTGCGTCGTAAACTCCCTGTCCTCCAAACCAACATCCACAGGCCATCTTCCATCTCTTCCGGATTCACGCAAGTAGCAGTCCCAGCAATTCCTCCACATCAGGCATGTCCTACAGTCCTAATCCTGGCATAGTCTCTTCAGGATGGTTGAAGTCCTCTGTGTCTCCAGTTTCTGCAGTCCACAAGGGGCTTCAGTGGTCTCCCTACTGAAGAATAAATGGGAAGCATCTGGCTCCTCCAGCAGATGCTGCCCAATTGAGTTGCAGGGCTCCCATCTTATACTTCCTGTTTTGGGTTTGCCCCGCCCTTCCACTTCCAGTGAGCAGGCTAAGACCTTCCTCCCACCAGGGGACTTCCAACTATCTCCAGAGTCAGTCGCAGTGGGATGCCACACCCCTTTGCTAAAAGCACTTTCTAGAGGTGAACAAGCTTCTATTTCAATACATTTTGATTTCACGCGGAGGGCTGCTGATTGTACACACAGTTTGGATATTTCCATCCCAGAGGATAGTTACTTTTATATTTGATCTGTCAACACATTATTGATGGGTTGCTAATGGAAATCTAACACACTAAACTACCTAGTGTAATGTCAGGCTTTACAGAGCTATTTAGCTTGTCTTGCATATTGCATCAGACTTGCCATGATCTTATTAAACAAAACATTTGGGTTCAGAGGACTGAAGACACTCTAATACTAGGAATTAACGTCAATCAAGTCATGTGACTCTCCAAAGCAGAAGAGAATGTCCCTCTCTCCCCTGACAATCTTTGAATACTCTGGTCACGTAAAGATCCCAAGTTGTTCGTTCAAATATAATAAAAGGGCTTATATTAATCATTAAGTAATAAAGAACAGACCACAACAGATGTACCAGAGGAGATGGCACATTCATGAACCTGTAGATTAAGGCAGTTAAAGTTTTGTGACTGGAAAATTCAACGAACCATGCACTAATCTGTGCAGTTTATGAATGCAGATAAGTGTCCATGGCATTAGAATAACAGATCCATTGAAAGCCATCACGTACGAGACATGCTGGTGGGGAAAGAACCTCTCCTGAAGGAGGACAAGACTTCTTCCCCTGAGGAACACTTAAGTCAAGTTGCAAACATGCCTTCCTTCAGAGATACACAGGGAACGTGACAGGCTTTTGTCAGGACCAAGCAATGCCATAGCTGGTCAGTATTATAATGTCTCAGATCTGTTTGACTAGTCCACCGTCGCCTTCTACGGGAAGGCCATCACAGATTTCTGGTGTGATCACCACAGTTTATATGTGACAGAGCTCAGATGCAGATATGTAATAGAGACTCAAGCATCTGATGTAAAGTTATGGAGAGAAACTTAAATAGTCAGATTTAACATGGTTGCCAACCATCTCAGAGTTACTCCACCCTAGACAAAGACATGGGGTTCCCCATCTGGAAGTTACTTCCAAAGTACTTTGAAAGACAAAGAGAATATCTATCTATCTATCTATCCCCATAAACCTCCGCTGCCTGTCTATCTATCTATCTATCTATCTAACCCCATACACGTACGCTCTCTGTCTATCTTTCTATCTATCTATATTTTAGAGTGTATCTGTCTGTCTGTGAATCTGTTCATCTGTACGTCCATGACTCCTCCTAAACTGGAAGAGCTAGGACTATCAAATCTGGTATGAAGTTTACTCTTACCCTAACTTAAAACAAGTTGAGGAAACCAGGAAGTGCCTGGAAAGGCAATGGTTTCCGGAACATGGAAAGGCAGGGGACACAGACAGGAGGAACGATATATCTCAGAATGACCACTGGAGGCAGCTGCACCACCAGGAAAGTAGCCAGTTGGGGATGGAGTTCCACATGGCCAGCCACCCATTCTGTAAGTGTTGGAGTGCTGGAAGTGGGGGGAGCCCTGCACCCACTGGATCTGTCACCCTGAAGCCCCTAGGAAATGTGTAATTTGGCCCACAACCAGGAAATGCCTCCACCCACAGCCCTGACCAGCTGCAGGCTGGTGGGGAGGCCAGCAGGAGGCCAGAGCCAGACCTTGGTGACTCACCCCCTAGGACAGGCTTTAGGGTGTGAGTATGGGGGAGGGCTCTGCAGTCTGAGGATGGCCCCTAAAGCCGCCCCAACCTCCTGAACAAGCTGAAGGCTGCATCAGGGGATGCAGCTGAAGACCAGGGCTAAACTGGTGGCGGGGGGGGGCAGTTGGAGGCTAGGGCCAGCCCCCAGAGCAGTGCCCCCCACTGGAGAGGCTGCAGGCCTGGGGGTCCTTCTGCAGGCTGGGGCCATCCCTGGAGCCTTCTTGCCTCCTCCCTGGACCAACTTCAGGGTACCCAACTTTAAGCATGTGATTATTCTCACTGACTTCTCTGCAACTAGTTGGCACTGAAGTCAGGTGCATGCTTAAACACGCTTTTTGAACTGGGGTTAAAAGAAGGTGTAACCCAGTCCAATGCTGGACCTTTCAACTCAGTTTCTCCTTCTTGTGTTCCCCAAAGACCACATGCAGGATCTCATGTAAGCGGAATGCCAAGTATTCTCTAGCCTAGTTTATCAAAACAACACCGTTGAAATGCCAGCATAACTCAAAGAAAGTCTGTCCCCCACCCAACAGTCTCCATACCTCTGAAGTGAGCTTAACATAGCTCTTGATCATGGAGTTTCCTCAGGAGCCTTCAGGACACTCTACCAGCCAACCTTCCCATATGATACAGAAACATTTTCTCCCAGTTGTCTCCGACTTAGCATCTCCTGCAGGAAGCTTCTCAGTAATAGAGCGGCTTCCCTCTTCAGGGGCTATCAGGTGACCTCTTCACTTGACCTAATCAGTGGCCTAAGATAAATCCATCACTGGGGCTACGTCTATACTACAGTGATCCTTCAAAAGAAATTCTGCCAGAAGATCTCTTCCAAAAAACTTCTTGTGAAAGACTGAGTCCAAAAAACCGATCCGCTCTTTGGGTGGAGAGCATACATACAGCCCCCGCTCTTTTGAAAGAATGGGAGGAGGATTGAAAAATCTGGCGCCATGAAGACTGTTCTTTCGAAAAAAGGGCCATCACGCTATTTTTCCTGAAAGACTCTTTCATAAAAAGGCGCTCTTCTTCACCTGCTTTCTTTCGATTTCAGAACAAAAGAGCACATTTTGTCTGTAGACACTTCACAGGTTCTTTCAGAAATTGCCCATTTTTTCAAAAGAACCTGCTTGTGTCGATGCAGCCCTGGAGACAGGTTCTGTCCCACCTGTTCTTCGTTATCTTCCTTAAAAGACCAGCTCTTGCAGCTACAAAAACCTAAATGAGGATCCGTGACTCGAGTTACTCAACCTCTAAGATAAGAGTTGAGTTGGGCCCTAGAGTTCTTTCTTTCCATGATAAATTATATGCAAATACTGATATTTACATAAGAATTTGCATGTTTGCTTTTCTGTGGGTGTATGCTGTAATTTCTATCAAAATTCTCCTTCCAGAGCCAAAATTGCAACTTGAGCTGCTCAAAGTATTTTCATTAAAAATATTTATAAAGTCTTTTTTTTTCCATTTCAGTGAAACAAAGTAAATGGTTCAATAATTTAGTTTCAGAACCAAAACCTGAGTATTTGTATTTTTTGCTCCTGGAGATGTGGGAGGGAGAAAAAGGGAGAGAATCTCCTTCCCCCAAAATTACCTACCCCCTGATATGAAAGTCAGGACTCCCCCATCTCAGGGAAGAGAGACACGGAACTGGAATTGGGAGCCAAGAGGACCAGTGTGTACCCCCAGGACTAAGCAGATTGGATCCCCAGATGGAGAGTGATTTAATTGCCTCTGATCTGAGTGCATTACAGGTTGCACCTCTCCTATCTGGCATGCTTGGGACTTGACAGGTCCTGAACAAGACAATTTGCAGGCAAGGAGAGGTCTAGGGCTTCTGTAAGCAGACAACCCTGCATTCCAGAGCTGCTGCAGTCCCAGCATCCAGCCTCCCTCCCTGGGACTCCGGCCCCAGCCCAGGCTCCAAGGAGATGCCAAGGGGCCCCAGCCAGCCCCTGTCCCTTCCACCCCGCCACCCCCTGCATGCCATGAGACAGTCAGGGGCTCCTGGATCCCAGCCCCGTGCTACCACTGGTCCAGCTCCAGCCCTACTGGGGCTCTTTCACCATCCCACTACTTTCTCATCTGGCAACATCACTGATCCTGCTGAACCACAGATATTGCTGGACAAGAGAGTGCCAGATCTGAGAGGCGCAACCTGCAGTAAGTGGCAGTGAAGAGGAAGAAACAGTGAAGAGGAAGAAACAACCTGCAGTAAGTGGCACTGAAGAGGAAGAGGAAGAAACAGAAGAGGAAGAAGAGTGACCTCCAGCCAAGAGTGTGGGCTTCTCTGGTAGCTGGTCCTGCGACAGTACCCTGTGGGAGCACGAGCACCTGGTGGCCAGGCCTCACTCACAAGGCAGAATGACCATACACTCCATCTTGGAACACTATCATACAACGGTGGGAAGGTCTGAAGCCAGGCCAGGAGAAAGAAATCAGAAAGTTGACAAGTAGTTGGAGACCCCCTAAAGAGAACATCCTGACAAGCAGATAGTAAGTCCCCAAAGAGAACAGCTGGGGCAAGTAGCTGGAAGCCCCCCAAAGAGAACATCTTGGTTGTGCAACATCAGAGGGTCCTGGGGGGAGGTTTGGAAAATGACCAAGGACAGAGGAAATCTTGTAACATGTTCTGACAGGCCGGGAGGATAGAAAGCCCAAATTAGGTAACAAACGCTTTAATTGGCCAGGTATTGAACCCCCAAGTAAGAAACAGTATAAAAGGTGATTTAGCAGGGACAAGGGGGTGGGCTCCTGGACACAAGGCGGAGGCCAGCAACTTCCAGTCCAGACAGCAGACCCCGGCCTGATCGCCCGGACGTCACCACCACGAAAGGTCCCAACCAAGTCGTATCTCTGACTTGAAGGGCCACTGTAAGGTAGTTGTTGGTGGGATGTGGGAGCATTGGATGTTATTGGTAAGTCACATGTAATTATATACAGCTGTATGTAACCTAGTGTTTAGCCTATGCCAAATAAATAAATAAATAAATAAGACAAGTGTTAAGTAATTGCAGTTACGAATAAATGAATCAATCACTATTGGTAAATACCACTAGCTGGCCTAGCTGGGGCTGTATAGAGAATTATTGGGACTTAGAACAGCCACAGGGCATTGTGGTGCTCACAATTGGAGTGTTATTTTTCCTGGTACTCATAGTACTGTGGAAACCTAGGTTTTAAAGTAGATACACTGAATCACATATTGCTGCTACACTATATAAGGCTGCTATAAAGGTGGGGTGGTCAGTCCCGGGCCACCCGACTCCCCCCACTGTATCAAACCCCATGCGCACCCACGGGACCCGGAGTAGGTCGGCACATCGTCATACCCAAATAAAACTAGTCTGAGTACCAGCACTTCTGAGCACCCACAATTCCCATTAGCACTTATGAGAGCTGAGATGCTGGACCCCTTGCAATATCAGGCCATTTTTATCCAATAGGATTTTAGGGTCACATTTCTAAAAGGACAACAAGAAGTCTTGTGGCACCTTATAGACTAACAGATATTTTGGAGCAGAAGCTTTCGTGGGCAAAGACCTGACTCATCAGATGCATGAGTGGGGGAGGGGGTTCAGAGGGATATTTAAAAAATGGGGTCCCAGTAACAAAGGTGCCACAAGACTTCTTGTTGTTCTCGAAACTACAAACTAACACGACTCCCTCTCTGATATTTCTAAAAGGGTATTGTTCAGCTAGGTGCTTTAGAAAATCCCATTAGGCACATATCTGCCTCTTTAAGCACCTACATACCTTTAAAACACTGACCCTAGGGTCTTGACTGTACATATTCCTTGAAGTCATTGGCAATATTCCCTTGGTTTTTAATAGAGAAGTCCAAAAAGGACCACTTTAATCATCTCATCTTCTGTATAACACAGGCCACAGAACTGCCCAGAATTAATTCCTGGTTGAGCAAGAGCAAGCCTTTTCAGAAAGCATTCACTCTTGATTTAAAATTTGCCCTTGATGGAGCATCCAGGGAGACTTTAGCTGTCAGAATTCAAGACCTATGCGTTCACCCTGAGGCATTTGGATTGAACATTTTGGCCAGATCTCTTTCCAAAGTGGCTCCCTGGCAGCCTCAGCAGCAAGGATGAAACTACACATTGAAAATCCCAGCTCCAGCCCTTTAAATTCCTGTCACGCTCCCGGACGGAGTGCTAATCCATTGTTCTCAGTTAACAAAGGGCTCCCAGCAGCTGCCACATGATTTCACACACATGGCCTATAAGTGCTTAATTGAGTTCATTAGTCAATTAGACACTGTCAGACAACCCTACTGAGCCTGGTATAATTAGACACATTGGGTATAACACTTATTCCAGTTGTACACCTGCCTAAGTGTTGCTATAGTGGAGTTCTGCTTTACTCACATCAGTGTGGGTGCTGAAAGGATCAGACATAGTGCCAAAGATGTAATTAGCATGTAATTAGTGCATTACAAGGAGTCCTGGGCTATAACTCATTACAATCTATTTCGGCTACAGCCTGTAGAGATCAGACAAATCTCTGTACTTAACTAGCGGCCTAATTCTCAACATTTACAAATCTAGTGTTGCCAGCTCTGAAGAATTTAGTGCAATATTTCATGATTAATTTTTTGTTGTTGTTGTATTTATACAACTCTAACTCCTAGATTCAGAGAGAGGTTGAAAAAGTACCCCCAAAATTTACTTGAGTAAAAGTACAGCTACTTCAGTGGGATGTAATTAAGTAAAAGGCAAAGTGTCCATCTGGGAAGCTACTTGAGTACAAGTACAGAATTATCACATTGTGGTTGTACTCAACCATCCAGAAGTATACACGGATTTCCAGAGGGCAGCTGCTTCTGACTTCCAGATATTTGAGTACAATTCAGATGTGATACTTCTGTGCTTTTACTCAAGTAGTTTTCCAGAAGGACACGTTGACTTTTACTTAATTACATGTTTTCCTAAGCAGATTTACTTTCATTCAAGTAACTTTTGGGGTACTTTTCCCACCTCAGGATTCAGGTCACTATGGGAGAAACTCAGCTCTTTTCTTTTCTTTTATTTTCTTTCAGAAAGCTTCGAGCCCTTTAAGGCTGTGGAGAAAAACCTGAAAACCTGGCCGCAGACTAGCCTACAGGCTGCACCACCAAAAGGCAAATAAAAATAACCCCAAAATGATTATAGCTACGTCTACACGGGGATGCTACATCAAAATAGCTTATTTCGATTTCGCTACATCGAAATAAGCTATTTCGATGAATAGCGCCTACGTGTCCTCCAGGGCTGGTGCCGTCGACGTTCAACGTCAACGTTGGGCAGCACTACATCGAAGTAGGTGCTGCAGGGGAGTGTCTACACACCAAAGCAGCCCACATTGAAATAAGGGGGCCAGGAACAGCTGCAGACAGGGTCACAGGGCGGACTCAACAGCAAGCCACTCCCTTAAAGGGCCCCTCCCAGACACACTTGCACTAAACAGCACAAGATCCACAGAGCCTACAACTGGTTGCAGACCCTGTGCATGCAGCATGGATCCCCAGCTGCCGCAGCAGCAGCCAGAAGCCCTGAGCTAAGGGCTGCTGCACACGGTGACCATAGAGCCCCGCAGGGGCTGGAGAGAGAGCATCTCTCAACCCCTCAGCTGATGGCCACCATGGCGGACCCCGCTATTTCGATGTTGCGGGACGCGGATCGTCTACACGTGCCCTACTTCGACGTTCAATGTCGAAGTAGGGCGCTATTCCCATCTACTCTTGGGGATAGCGACTTCGACGTCTCGCCGCCTTACGTCGATTTCAACTTCGAAATAGAGCTCGCCACGTGTAGATGTGGTGGGCGCTATTTCAAAGTTGGCGCAGATACTTCGAAGTAGCCGGCTAGTGTGGACGCGGCTTATGTGTAAAAAATCTCACGATGTTAAGGGGCCTGAGTGGTGGCTTCTGAATGCTTGAAGATGCTGAGACTACAAATCTGAACCACTTTTCTGCAGAGGTTGAGATAGGGGGCTGGACTCGACGACCTACTGAGGTCTCTTCCAGCCCTAGGATTCTATGGGGCTCTGTCTAAGCAATGGTGTGAATGCTGCTGCCTGCTTGTTTCTGCTCCAGGCATTGTCTTGCTGGTAACTTTAGACCTGACCCCAGTTTGTCTCTGACTCCAGTTCTTGCAGCTTGTCTGCAACCTGGCGCCTGACCTGGCTTGACCCTAACTCCGCTGTATGTCAGTAACCGATCAGTGCTCACTTTCTGCCAGGGCCACATCCTCTGCTTCTATCTGCCCCTTCCCTGTGCCTAGAAGGTTCTGCACACAGCTGAGATTCTGGCCAATAACCTTTACTCAGGACCAGACCCGCAGAGCTACTTCAGTGGGGTAAGGTGCCTAAATAGCTTTGAGGATTTGGTCCTCTGTATCTTTAGTCTTGCAGCTCCATGGTCTCTTCTCAGTGGATTTAGTACCACATGGGGCCTGCAATTTTAGCTCTAGAGGTGGGGTGACGTTTGGAGGCATCAAGAAGTCTCGTGGCACCTTGTAGACTAACAGATATTATGAAGCATAAGCTTTGGAGACGTGTTTCCTCCAGCGTTCCAGGAAGTTTGATATATGTTGGAAAAACCAATACCCAGAGGGCTGCCAGAGAGAAATGAAGCAAAGCTCAAAAGTGCAGAGAGCTGAGATAAAACTCAAGTGCTTCTGCAAAGGCTCAAGCTCCCACATGGTTTTTCCCAACGGTCGACCCGCTCTGCTCGGCCGGCCTTTGCCCCTGCTGTTTTTGGCTCACAGCCTGGCCAGTCTTGGTGCCTCTAACAAGAACCAGTTCTAAAAGCACTGAGTTGGGTCCAGTACTCCGAGCAGCCAGTAAGATGTTATAAGAGATGAAGTTGCGATTTTCTGAATGACAAGTATGAATATTAGTAGATGGGGTATTGGTGCCCCCAGAATTTGGAGAGAATTTGGAGAGGCTGATGGACCTGAGCTGTTTTGCTTCCTACTCTGTCGACTAAATGTTTCTGTTCACTTAGCAACTGCCTCTCACAGACACCGATTTACTGTAGGAACGGAAGAATCCCCGTGCTTCTGTGGTGCTTTTAGTGTGGACATACTCCCACTTCTGTTGAAAAAGCAGTCCAGGACCACTTTAAAGACTAACAAAATAATTGGTGACCTTTCGTGGGACAGTCTTTAAAGTGCTCGAGGACTGCTTTTTTGTTTTGATCATATATAGACTAACACGGCGATCTCTCTGTTACTGCCCTACTTCTGTAAATCTGTTTTATAATCTGATGTCATGAGCACATGGGATTTTTCAAATATATGGCTTTTTGCTGGGTCCATACGATTATAAATCAAAACAAATTCATTATAATCGACACAGTTTGAATGTTTAATAGCAAACCATAGTGCAGATTAAATGCACAAGAAAAAATACAGTATATCATAAAGTAACTTCAGCTGGTGAATATATCCGAGAGAAAATGCAATCTGCTTGTGGAAGTGTTGTGGTCACAGGAGTCTAAGAATTGCCTTATGGGGGTCAGACCAGCATTTGGTCTAATCCAGCTGTTAAAAACAACGCCAGAAAAACAGCACTAGACACTTACGAAATAACATGTCCTTAGGGGAATTTACCTCCTGACCCCATCAGAGAGAGGCTGGTTTATGTCTTGAAGCTTTATGATTTTTAACTCTTCCAAAACAGCTGTTATTTTCATATTTAATATAATTCTGGATCATCTTGTAAAAATGCCTGATTCTTTAGGATACTTTTTTTGGATGTGATTGGGTTAGTCTTGGTGCCATTTTGACAAAATAAGTATATAGAAGAGCTAGGTAAGCAAGGTATTGTTATCAAAAGGCAGAGCCCATTAATTAGTGGATGGTGTTATAAAAATGTAGTTAGAGATTAATATATGGAACAAAGGTGTTGTGGGGAGATGTAGTCAGCTACGACAGCAATGGATGGATGCATAGACAACTACATTTCCCAACAAGGCTGTGTCTGCAAGGGGGATGCTAATGAGACGCTTCGGGATATGCTAATGAGGCACTGCAATAACTATGATGTCTAAAGAGGAGACTGCCATGTGATCAGGACTGTATGGCCGTGTCTACACGAGCCCCAAACTTCGAAATGGCCACGCAAATGGCCATTTCGAAGTTTACTAATGAAGCGCTGAAATGCATATTCAGCGCTTCATTAGCATGCGGGCGGCGGCGGCACTTCGAAATTGACGCGGCTTGCCACCGCGCGTCTCGTCCAGACGGGGCTCCTTTTCGAAAGGACCCTGCCTACTTTGAAATCCCCTTATTCCCGAATAATAAGGGGACTTCGAAGTAGGCGGGGTCCTTTCGAAAAGGAGCCCCGTCTGGACGAGACGCGCGGCGGCAAGCCGCGTCAATTTCGAAGTGCCGCCGCCGCCCGCATGCTAATGAAGCGCTGAACATGCATTTCAGCGCTTCATTAGTAAACTTCGAAATGGCCATTTGCGTGGCCATTTTGAAGTTTGGGGCTCGTGTAGACGTAGCCTATTATGGTTGTATGTTTTCACACTCACTTGGGCTGTGTCTACACTAGCGCCCCTTTTCGAAAGGAGGATGCTAATGAGACACTTTGGGATATGCTAATGAGTCACTGCAATGAATATGCAGCGCCTCATTAGGATAATGGTGACTGTGGCACTTCAAAAGTCCCACTTTCAATCCCACGCGGCTCATCCACACAGGGCCCTTTTTGAAAGGACCCCGCAGACTTCTAAATCTCCTTATTGCTATAACCAAATAAGAATAAAGGGATTTCGAAGTCCCTGGGGTCCTTTCAAAAAGGTCCCCATGAAGACAAGCCGCGTGAGATTGAAAGTGAGACTTTCGAAGTGCCACAGTCACCATTATCCTAATGAGGCACTGCATATTCATTGCAGCACCTCATTAGCATATCCCGAAGTGTCTCGTTAGCACCCCCCTTTCGAAAGGGGGTGCTAGTGTAGACACAGCCCAAGTGAGTGTCAAAACATACAACCATAATAGAGTCCTGACCACATGGCAGTCTCCTCTTTAGACATCAAGTCCCACTGCATCATTAAATAACATAAAATAAGGGAGAGGTAAAATACTTTTAATTTTACCTGTAGCCAGTTATTCTGGAGCACAGCATTATTAGCTCATGGATATACCATGACTTTAGCGAAGTCTTTGGTATGGTCTCACACAGTATTCTGGCCAGCAAGTTAGAGTAGGATAAATGATTGTACGGTAGATAGAAATCTGGCTTCAACTTGGAGTGGTCAATGGCTCGATGTCCGGTTGGTGGTTGGTATCAAGCAGAGAGCCCCAGTGATTGATTTTGGGGCCAGTTTTATTCAACATCTTTATTAATGACCTGGATGGGGGTACAGATTGCATCCTCAGCAAGTTGGTGGATGACACTAAAATGGGAGTGGAGGTAGATACGCTTGAGGGCAGGGAAAGGATCCAGAGTGACCTAGATAAATTGGAGGATTGGGCCAAAAGAAATTGATGAGGTTCAACAAGGACAAGTGCATAGTCGTACACTTAGGATGGAGGTATTCCCAAGCACTGCTGCAGGCAGGGGACCAATGAGTGAAAAACTAGATATGAGACAACAGCATGCCCTTGTAACCAAGAAGGCTAATGGCATAATGGGGTGCATTAGTAGGAGCGTTGCCAGAAGACCTAGGAAACTGATTATTCCCCTTTCTTTGAAACTGGTGAGGCCACATCTGGAATACTGTGTCCAGTTCTGGGCCCCCCATTACAGAAAGGATGTGGATGCATTGGAGTGAGTCCAGCAGAGGGCAACAAAAATGATGAAGGGGCTGGAGCACATGACCTACGAGGAGAGGCTGAGGGATTTGCGCTTGTTTAGTCTGCAGAAGAGAAGAGGGAGGGAGGATTTGATAGTGGACATCGGTTACCTGCAGGGGGATTACAAAGAGGATGGAGAGAGGCTGTTCTTAGTTGTGACAGATGACAGAACAAGGAGAAATTGTCTCAAGTTGCACTGTGGGAGGGCTAAGTGGGAATTCTTTCCCCTGGCCCCACACAGAAAGATTTCTCTGCTGAATCAGGAAGATGGCCCTGAATCCATTTAAATCCAGGCTATCTATCAATAAGTGCCTGGGGATTTCTAGAGGATCCAGTCTTTAGGTAGCAACCACATGGGACATTCTACAACCTGAGTCTATTTGCCTCATCAACCCCCCTGCACCTGGTCTTGCTTCCTGGACAAGCTGCAGTCACCCTCCTGCATAGAGTTACATACAATCCCAGACGATCACAAGGATACATCACCTCAATGCAGTAAGTCCAAAAGACACAGCAGGAGGTTAACAGGCTGCCATGTCCCAGCCCTCTTTCTCTTCACACCCAAACCGCTCATGTGAATGTCACACTGCTTGCAACCTGGGCTAGCTAAGGGTTAAGTCGGAGCTCCCCTGCCCCTTCCACTCACAGCAGTAATCTGTCCTCTTTGCAGTGCGGAGGCAGGCTGAACGTCCCATGTGCTTCATAGTCCTCCAGTGCTTTCCCACCGTTCCTAACCACATTCTCAGAAGGACAAACAAGTGGTCCCTCTATTTTCAGAGATGGAAACAAAGACTGGCTTAGCCCGGCATGGAGATACACACCTCACAGAGCTAGACAGGCGTTCATAGAGTGCAGTCCCCTGCCTGCTTGGCAGATTTCTTTTTTTTTTTTTTTTTAATCTATTCACCCCACGCTCCCAAACAGCCTTTCTAAGGACTGAACTCGCACCATAGGATTTAGCAGGGCTATGCTCAAACCACAGAGCTATCTCTCCCTGCAGGACCAGCTCTGGTGCAACCCAGATAGCCATGCCCATGCTCATGACATGCTAATGCTAACTGCCTGTGCTCATGCCCATGCTAACTGCTTCCCTGCTGAGGATGTGTTCTCGTTTGACTATTGCTTGGCAACATGGGTTACCCTAACCTGGTTGCCAGTCGCCTGGGCTGACTGAAGTAACATTCCCTTGCTCTGTACATTGGAGTCAGAGGCGGGGAAAGTACCCAAAACAGTTACTTGAGTAAAAGTGCAGCTGATTTTGCAGGATGGGGTGTACTTAAGTACAAGTCACTGGTGTCCCTCCGGAAAACAACTTGATTAAAAGTACATAATGTATGTGCGCGCACAAACATTGTCACATCTTTATTGTACTCAAGTACCCGGAAGTGAAAGCAGCTGCACTTTTACTCCAGTCATGTTTTGGATACTTTTCCCACCCTGGGTAGAGTTGGCACCCTTAATGCCACACACATCAGAGTTGGCAAGAGGAGTTCAAATATCAAAAGAAAAATAAAGATGATTTTTTAAAAAAATCTCATGATTTAGGGGCCAGTCTCAAGAACGGGAAAATCTTTTTTCGCACATTTGAGGATGATATTGATTTGCAGGGTGCATTGCAAAGTGATCCCCTGATCTTGGTCGGGTGCTTCTCTGAGCCACCATAACAGCGAATAACAACTAGAATTGGCAGAGATGAAAAGCCCTCACTGAGATGCTGCTCTGTCAGCAGATCTGCCGCTCAAATGCCTCTGCCGGTCCCAGCTGCGCTGGCATCAGGCAGCCAGTTAATAAACACATGATGGCAATGAGAATATGGCCCAGGGGCTGCACAAGTGTATTGCCCCTCAAGCAAATCATTAACTAGGGCAAAGAAGACAAGAGATTCTCTGCAGTGACTCAGAGGTGGTGTGGGGTTTTGAAGTTGTTTTTCCCTGCATGCTCTGGGCTTTCATTAGCAAACTCTGCTTCAGGGAATGGCCATTGCTGTTTGCCTGCAAGATCATACGAAACTTCTCTCTCTTGGTGGCCACTCAATAATGAGCAGGACGTCTTCATGTCACCCTCCTGTTTGTGAGTCTGTTGACGGCTGACCAGCCCAATTCTGGAGCCGCAGGTCTTGTCACAGCAGGGGCAGGTGTTAGTAGTTGTTGAAGCGGAACAGGACAGTTTTTGTGGCTCTTTTCTGCCTCTCTTCATCCACACTGGGGTGGGACCTCTCAAATTGCATCACCCCCTCACGGATTACCGCTCTCCACTCGGGAAGGTCCTAGGCAAGGCTCTCCCAAGTATGGGCACCCAGGCTGTATTTTTTCATGTGTGCCTTCAGCACGTCCTTAAATCACTTCCGCTGGCCTCCATTGAAACCATCATCAGGATCAGGCCTTCAGTGTCAGTAGCATCAAATTCAGCCAGGAATGGAGAGAGAGGAAATATTTACTTTCTAACTATGGCCAAGCAATTGACTAAGCTCTGTCCCCTAACAGAGAAATCTGGGCTGCTCCTGTCAGCCATTCATATCCTGAGGCACTGGAGTTAGGCAACATGTATTCATAAAATAGGGCTTTGGCTGCTAATTTTATTTTCAAGCCACACTCGGGCCAATTTTGCTCACTTAAAAAAAATAAAACAACAACAAACTCTATAATAATAATAACGAAAAGATTTATGCAAAGTTAAACGACCAGCTTTGGGGATTAGATTACGAGAGCAAACTTCATAACTCTGAGGGATTTACAATCCCTTTTGTGGCGATAGAGACCAAATTGTTCACAGGCCTTCCTTTAATGTAAAAAGCCTGCATTTTGCAACGGGGCCAACTCTTATGCCACCAAGACCCTGTGCTTTCCTTGGACAGGAGCTGAGCACAAAAGCCGGCAGCATTCCAAAAGGAAAAGATTTAAAAGAGTTCTGCGGCAAGGGAGAGGTAGAGAGAGAGACGGGGAAGGACCTTTTGCATGCGTAAAACATTCTCCATTACTTTGGTTCTGTGGTTCTAATTTCTTTCCCCTCCCCATGGAAAACAGAAGCGGGATATGCTGCTAATCTGTAACAAATGTGCTTTGGGAGGTTTCCCAATGAGAGGACGTGCTGGCAGGGGGTGAGCTCTAAAAAGAAAGGGCTCATTAACAGAGGCATTAGAACTGCTTTTGATAGCCCTTTCAGTAAGGGGCCAACCCTGTCAGGTTCCTGATCTCACAAAGGGATCTGCTGCCACTGACCTCAATGCCATTAGGATGAGACTGTGCACCCAGGATGGGCCTGCAGGAAATTATTAGACCTGGTTGAAACATTTGGTCAAATAGTTTATTCACTGAAACATCCAAACTGGGGGCAATATGATTTCAGGTTGGAATTTTTTCTTTGGGTTTGACCCAAAACACATGCTTTTCCCCCCAGATTTGTTTGGGTTCAGCCACAGAACCCAAGCAGTCAACTGTTCCATGCAGCGGTGGAGGGCAGATCATAGACTAGTTAGCTCATGGCAAGTCTGCCAGAGATCTTGGGTCTACGTTTGAGTTACTGGGACCCACCAGGGCCTCTGACATTACGTCATCACTCTTATTGTTACCTGTGTTAGCTAGATAAAGGCTTGCATGGTTTTACTCTTTCATGTTACAGCTACTACTTCATTTGCCTTGGAGATATACCCCCAGTGTGGGCCTCTGTCTCATGCCAGTGTATGGAAGCCCACAGAGAAGTCTAAGTCTGCTATTGGCAAGGTAATACTGGAGCTGAGCTATGTCTACACTGGCACACTATGGCTACGTCTAAACGTGAAGCCAACGTCGAAATAGCTTATTTCGATGTAGCAACATCGAAATAGGCTATTTCGATGAATAACGTCTACACGTCCTCCAGGGCTGGCAACGTCGATGTTCAACTTCGACGTTGCGCGGCACCACATCGAAATAGGCGCTGCGAGGGAACGTCTACATGCCAAAGTAGCACACATCGAAATAAGGGTGCCAGGCACAGCTGCAGACAGGGTCACAGGGCGGACTCAACAGCAAGCCGCTCCCTTAAAGGGCCCCTCCCAGACACAGTTGCACTAAACAACACAAGATCCACAGAGCCGACAACTGGTTGCAGACCCTGTGCCTGCAGCATGGATCCCCAGCTGCTGCAGCAGCAGCCAGAAGCCCTGGGCTAAGGGCTGCTGCCCACGGTGACCATAGAGCCCCGCAGGGGCTGGAGAGAGAGCATCTCTCAACCCCCCAGCTGATGGCCGCCATGGAGGACCCGGCAATTTCGACGTTGCGGGACGCGGATCGTCTACACGGTCCCTACTTTGACGTTGAACGTCGAAGTAGGGCGCTATTCCGATCCCCTCATGAGGATAGCGACTTCGACGTCTCGCCGCCTAACGTCGAAGTTAACTTTGAAATAGCACCCGACGCGTGTAGCCGCGACGGGCGCTATTTAGAAGTTAGTGCCGCTACTTCGAAGTAGCGTGCATGTGTAGACACAGCTTATGTGGAAGAGGCTTATTCTGACATAGCGAAATTGAAATAAGCTATTTTGATGCGTAGCGTCCTCACATCCTCCGGGGCTGGTACCGTCAATGTTCAGCTTAGATGTAGGAAAGTGCTACATCGAATTGGGCCCTGCAGGGGAGCGTCTACACACAAAAGCAGCCCCAATCAGAATAAGGGGGCTAGGAAAGCCTGCAGCCAGGGTCACAGGGTGGACTAGCCCTTCAGGGGCAACAGCAAGCTGCTCCCTAAAAGGGCCCCTCCCAGACACACTTGGCCTGCACAGCACGAGGTCTGCAGAGCCAACAACGGGTTGCAGACCCCGTGCACACAGCATGGACCCCCAGATGCAGCAGCAGCAGCCAGAAGCCCTCAGGGCCGTCTCCGAGGCAGGGGCCGCCTTGCTTTGCGCCGTGCAGGAGGCCGCCCAGCACCTCCTGGAAGATGAGCGCTCCTCCTCAGGGGATGAAGGAGCCACTCCAGACAATCATGGCGCTCTCCCAGCCCCCCCGGCACGCTATCAGCTATGGAGGTGCCCCACCGGTACAGCAGGAGTGCCTGGTCCTCGAGGAGTGGGACAACAACCGCTGGCTCCGGCATTTCCGGATGAGCTGGCAGACGTTCCTTGAGCTCTGCCAGTGGCTCACCCCTGCCCTGCAGCACCAGGACACCCCATGCGGCATTCCCTCGCCATTGAGAAACGGGTTGGCATCGATCTCTGGAAGCTGGCCACTCCAGACAGCTACCGATCCGTAGGGCAGCAGTTCCGTGTGGGCAAGGCCACCATTGGGGCTATTATCATGGAGGTAAGGAGGCCCAGGAGGGGACCCCGGGGGGTAGAGGGCTGGGGGAGGCGGGAGCCCAGGAGGGGGCTGAGGGAGGGGGAGCCCCGGGAAGGGGGATCCCAGGGGGAGGGGGGACTTCAGGGGGACTCTGGGGGGTGGGGGGAGCTCACAGGCAGTTTGGGGGGGGGGGCGGCAGACCCTGCATACCCCTCACAGGTGCTCATGTCCTCCCCCTGCAGGTGGTCCGCCCGCTGAACGCTCTGCTGCTACACAGGCTCGCACGGCTTGGGGACCTGGATGCGGCCATCGCAGGGTTTGCCGGCATGGGGTTCCCCAACTGCTTCGGGGCACTGGACAGGACCCACATCCCCATCTGCACCCTGGAGCACAGTGGAGGACTCTTCCTGAACAGGGAGGGATACCACTCGGTGGTCCTCCAAGCCATGGTGGACAGCCAGGGCCACTTCCAGGACATATATGTTGGCTGGCCTGGCAGCACCCACAAAGCCTGAGTTTTTAGGAACTTGGGCCTGTGCTGCCGGCTGGAGGTGGGGACCTACATCCCCTAGAGGGCAATCCCTCTGGGGGACACCACCATGCCCCTCTGCCTGGTGGCGGATGCAGCCTACCCCCTCCAGCCCTGGCTTTTGCACCCCTACACAGGCCACCTCAGTGCCAGCCAGGAGGGATTCAACACCCGCCTGAACCCTACGCGCCAGGTGGGCGAGCAGACTTTCGGCCACCTCAAAGGCCACTGGAGGTGCCTCCTTACCCGCCTGGACGTGAGGTTCCCCAACATCCCCCAGGTGGTGGGCGCATGCTGTGCACTCCTCAACCTGGTGGAGAGCAAGGGGGAGGCCTTCGTGCAGGGCTGGGCTGTGGAGGCCGGCATGGCTTACCCCCAGCCAGCCGCCGCCTCAAGCCGCCATGCCAACCACGAGAGGATCCAGGTCCATGAGGCCCTGCAGGCCCATTTCGACCAGGCTGTGGGGTGAACGCCGGTGGAGCCATCCTGGTGGGCCGTTCACTGCCCCACCACCACCCACAACACACAACTGCTCCCACACCCACACTACTGCGCCCTAAGAGCACGACACACATTTTTGTTTTAAATAAACCCGAACATTATTGACACCAACAAGGATGAATATTTTTAAACAGGAATGGGGGAGCTATGTACATTGGGGGGGACAGCTACTAAAGTGGGGGGGCTCAGCAACTATTTACAGCGGGGAGGGAACTATGTACCAAGGAGGCCCCGTTGAGGCTGGGTGGGGGCCAGGAGGACCGGAAGGTATGGCCAGGCCGGCTCCTGAGCCCTGCGGGCCTCCTCCTCGGAGGGCTCCGGGGCAGGTGGAGGGTGGCTGGGAGGGACAGTGGCTGGAGCAGTGGGGGGCAGCATCCCTCGGGGATCCACTTCAGGGGCCTGGCGATGCGCTCGAAGATTCTAATGAAGGACCCCCCAGGCTTCCTGGCGCCAGGCCAGCGCTCGCGCCTGCAAGTGAAGCCAGTGCTCCTCCACTTGCAGGTGGCACTCTGACACCTCCACCTGGCGCCAGAGGGTGGCAAAGACCTGGGGGTCAGTGGCCACCCATGGCTGGCTTCGGTGGTAGCAAATTCGTCCCAGGGCTGGTCCCTGCTCTGTCACCTGGCTGCCACAGCGCGATGTCCCAGGGGGGCTGTCCGGTATGATGGACGCGGTGCCCATGCTATCACGGCCCTGAGATGGTGCGGCTGTGGAAAAGACCAGGGAAGAGTAAAGACACCCATTAGTCTGGGCCCTGACCTGTGGCCCACATCCCCCAACCCTCTGCTGCTGGGTCCCCGTCCGCTGTCCCCCAGGATGATGGGTGTGGTGTCCTGGTGGGTGACCCCCTTCAGGGGTTCTGTTCCCCACTACCCCCACGGATGGGACGTGGCACTGTCCTGGGGGACAGGTGCTGACGGGCTCCTGGAGCCATACCACTGCTGTCCTGAGGCCATGATCTGGCTGGGCCGTGGTGGGCCAGGGTCAGCTAGCTGTGTGGGGGGCCCTGGTCGTGTCTGTTGCCCCCCGCCCCTTAACCTGTGGGTGTGCACCTGGGGTATATACCTGACAGTCTGCTCCCACGGTTGGGGGACACCCGTCGGGCGAATGCCCTGCTGGAGCTGTGGCAGGGGAGGTCAATCAGGAGCCCCTCACCACTGGAGCCCTTCTCCTCCTCCGCTGTCCCGGGGTGGGATCCTCTGGGGGCCGCTGGGGTGCAGGGCTGGCCTCCAGGCCGGATTCTGGCTCCAGGGCCTGCTGGGGCTCCTCAGCTGAGGTGTCAAGCGTGGCCAGGGGGCGGGGAGGAGGTATACCGGGGTCCCAGGATCTCCCTGAGCTCCCTGTAAAAAGGGTAAGCAGCGGGGGGGACCCCAGACTGGCTGGCCGTGTCCTGGGCCCGCGCGTAACCCTGCCGCAGCTCCTTGACTTTACTCCTGACATGGTCAGGAATGCGGACAGGGTGACCCCGAGCAGCCAGGCCTTTGGCCAGCCGGGCAAACGTGTCTGCATTCCGCCACTTGCTCCCCATTACCTGGGGCACCTCCTCACCCCAAAGCTCCAACAGGTCCCAGATCTCGGTGCCCTGCCACCTCTTCCCCCCCGGTTGGATGGTTGGGAGCCCTGAGTCCCCTTGGGAGGGTGTGCCCTTGGGGCGTTCAGGGGGCTGGGTGGCTGCCGTGGGTGCTGGGTGGGGGTTCGGGGCATCTGAAGGGCATGCAGGCTATGCACGTGTCTGTGCTGCTGCCTGCACACTCTCAGCTTCCTGCCACAGGAAATCCGGGGGCATGGAGCTTTAAGGGCTGCTGCACGCGGCAACCATAGAGCCCCGCAGGGGCTGGACAGAGCATCTCAAACCCTCAGCTGAGGTCCGCCATGGAGGGCTCCGCTATTTTGATGTAGCGGGACGCGGATTTGTCTACACCTGCCCTACTTTGACGTTGGACGTCGAAGTGGAGCGCTATTCCCATCTTCTGATGGGGATAGCAAGTTCAGCGTCGGGCTGCCTTACATTTATTTCAACTTCGAAATAGCACAAGGCATGTGTAGACATTCCATGCGCTATTTTGAAGTTGGGCCGACTATTTTGAAATAGCCGGCTAGCGTAGACACGGCTCTGATGTTTTAGCTCAAGGAGTGGAGACCCCTGGTTTTTCTCTTTGGAGATTCTGGGTTCACTCTAGGTGTCTGATCCAACTAGGATGTCCCTTCACATGCACCTGCTGGATTTTAAGCAAAGGAAAACATGCCCTCTACTTCCACAGAGGGGCACCCTAGCTGCTCCATCCATCCTCATCTCTAGATTACTGCTTCAAAGCCAGCCCAAGTCAGAAGGGACCAGGGTTGTTATTTTTCCATGACTTGAGTTTGGTGGATCTCAAAACAATACCTTGCAGGCCAGTGTCTGCCATCAGTGAGCCAAGATGGTAGCTAGCTTTCCTCAACTCCCCTCTTGCCAGTTGTGAGCAGAGAAGTCAAGTACTGAACAGGTGGTGGAGTTCGACTAAATTGCTTAAGTCCAAGTCAGATCTGGAGGGAGCCATGCCTGTGTTTGGCAAGAGAGGTGGAGCAGGCTGATGGATACCTGAACGGACTGGAAACTATTTTAAATTGGAATGTCTAAGTATGGAGCCCTGTCCAACCAGCCAAACCAAGCACAATGTCTTGCCATAAGATTCCGTTGTGCAATACTCTTCAGCACGTTCAACTTTTAACATACCTTGATAGTAAGGGGCAAGGGAGAAGGAAATATCGCAAATTGGGAAGATGGCAAATCTAATTCCCACCTACCCACAGTTTGAAAATCTACCACTTAAGAACAAGACTATGAATCTTCAGCTCAAATGTTAGACCTATCTTAATCAGCCCCGTCGGCAGTGTTCTTGTTGTGGTTGTTGTCCGGAATATTAGCCAGGCAAGGTGCGTGAGGCAATATCTTTTATTGCACCAGCTTTGGTTGGTGAGAGAGATGAGCTTCCATGCTTACAGAGAGCTGAGGAACCCGAAGCAAAAGTCTATGGCAATTTGAAAACTTGTCTCCCATCAACAGAAGTTGGGCGAATAAAAGATTTTAACTGGCCTACTTATCCCTCTTAACTACACTTGGCTGTATTCGATTTTTTATCATTTTGATGGATAACATCAATATTTATTTTCCAGACATTTTTTTCAATGTGCATTCATTTAAATGGGGGTGGGTTTGTCAGACAAAAGCTACGTCTACACGTGTATGCTACATCGTTCAGCGTCAACGTTGGGCAGCACCACATCGAAGTAGGTGCTGCAGGGGAGCGTCTACGTCCCAAAGTGGCCCACATCAAAATAAGGGTGCCAGTAACAGCTGCAGACAGGGTCACAGGGCGGACTAGCACTTCCGGGGCAACAGCTAGCCGCTCCCTTAAAGGGCCCCTCCCAGACACACTCAGCCTGCACAGCACGTGGTCTGCAGAGCCACAGGCACGCACACCCGTCAAAGCAGTATGGACCCCCAGCAGCAGCAGAAGCAGCAGCCAGAGGTCCACACAGCCGCCCCTGCAGGAGCAGTGCTTGCCCTGCTCAGTGCTATGCAGGAGGCAGCTGACCACCTTTTATTCACAGAACAGGAGCTGCCCCCAGGGAAGGACGAAGCAGCCCCAGACCTTGCTGCCCTCCGACCCGCCCCCCGCCGCACATGCCGCCGGCTGTGGAGCTACCCCACGAGCACCGACTGGTGGGAGCGGCTGGTGCTCAGCGAGTGGGACAACGACCGCTGGCTCCAGAACTTTTGCATGAGCCGGCAGACGTTCCTGGAGCTCTGCCAGTGGCTCACCCCCGCACTGGGGCACCAGGACACCACCATGCGGCGTGACCTCAGTGTCGAGAAACGGGTCGGCATCGCTGTCTGGCAGCTGGCCACTCCAGAGAGCTACCGATCCGTGGGGCAGCAGTTTGGCGTCGGCAAGGCCACCGTCGGGGCTGTCCTCATGGAGGTAAGAGGACCTGGGGGAGGGCAGCCCTGGGGGGGCGGGCAGCCCTGGGGTGGAGGGCCAGACACACCCTGCACACCCCTCACTGGTGCTCTCCCATGTCCTTCCCCTGCAGGTCGTCCGCGCCATCAATGCCCTGCTCCTCCACAGGCTCGTGCGGCTTGGGGACCCGGATGCTGCCATCGCAGGGTTTGCCAGCCTGGGCTTCCCAAATTGCTTTGGGGCTCTGGATGGGACCCATATACCCATCCATGCCCTGGAGCACAGCGGAGGATGCTTCCTGAACAGGAAGGGCTACCATTCGGTGGTCCTCCAGGCCTTGGTGGACAGCCGGGACCGCTTCCTGGACATTTATGTTGGGTGGCCTGGCAGCACCCATGACGCCCGGGTATTCAGGAATTCGGGCTTGTGCCGCCGGCTGGAGGCGGGGACCTACATCCCCCAGCAGGAGATCCCTGTGGGGGACACCACCATGCCCCTCTGCGTCATCGCAGACACGGCATACCCTCTCCGGCCCTGGCTCATGCACCCTTACATGGGCCATCTCTCAGCCAGCCAGGAGCGCTTCAACATGTGCCTGACCCACGCGCACCAGGTGGTTGAGTGCACTTTTGGCCGCCTCAAAGGGCGCTGGAGGTGTCTCCTCACCCGCCTTGATGCGGGCCCCACCAACATTCCCCAGATTGTGGGCGCATGTAGCGCCCTCCACAACCTCATCGAGAGTAAGGGGGAGGCATTCTTTCAGGGCTGGGCTGTGGAGGCCGGCAGGGCTGACGTGCAGCCACCTGCTGCCCCCAGTCGCCAGGTGGACCCCGAGGGGATCCAGGTCCGGGAGGCCCTGCGGGACCATTTCGACCAGGCCGCGGGGTGAACGCTGGCAGGCCCCCACTGCCCCCCCACATCCTCCACAATACTCCCTGCCCCCACACCCACACCACAGAGCACCCAAAAGCACACCCCCCTCTTTCTTGCAAATAAAAAAGGAGCTGTTGTTTTTTGAAACCAAAAACCGGTGATTTGTCTTATTATTCAAATAACAAATATATATATATATAGAGAGAGAGAGAGAGCTGAACAAAAGGGGGGGACTATTTACATGGGGGGGCAGGTACCATATAACAGAACAGGTGTAACACAAACTATATACAAATATATTATATATGGTGGGATATGTACACAGGGGGAGCGGGGGCCACGTCCTGGGCCCCGCACCCCCTACTGTCTGGCGCCCAGGGTTGGAGGGTGCGACCCTCCCCTCATCCTGAGCCCTTGCCGAGGCTGGCTGGGGGCCAGGCGAACCGGCAGGTATGGCCGGCGGGTGTCAGCAGGCCCCAGGTCCCCCTCGGCGGAAGGCCCTGGGGTGGTGGACGGCGGTGGGACGGCGGTCGGAGCAGCGGGTGGAGCAGCGGGCAGTGCGAGCAGAGCAGAGGGCAGTGTGGCATGGGGGGGCCAGATAGTCCGCTATGCGCTCGAAAGTGTGCATAAAGGCCCCCCATGCCTCCTGGCACCAGGCCAGCGCCCACTCTTGTAGTTCCAGCTGCCTCTCGTCCACCTGCAGGCGCCGCTCCGACACCTCCAGCTGACGCCGGAGGGTCGCGAGCAGCTGCGGGTCCGTGGCCATCCTCTGGTGGTGGTGGCTCCACCGTCGTCCCCGCCCTGGGGCTGGTCGGTGCTCCGCCGAGGGGCTGGCCTGCAGTGATGGCCCCGGTGGGCTCTCCGGGACCACTGACACCTCGCCGGTGCTCTCTGGTCCCTCCGATGGTGCAGCTGCAGAACACAAGGGGGGAAGAAGAGTGGAGACAGCCGTTAGTGTGGCCCCCAAGCCGTGGCCCTTTTCTCCCCACCCCTCTGCTGCTGGTTCCCCATCCCCGTCCCCGGGAGATGCTGCTGCTGCTGATGGGTGTCCCACCCGCTCTCCCCCGGGGGACCCTAGGTTCTGCTCCCCCCATCCCCAGGGATGGGGCATTGTGCTGTCCTGCTGGGGGAGCAGGGGCTGATGCACTCTTTTGAGGGACATGCCACTGCTGTCCTTGGGGCCATGGTCATCTGGGCATGTGGCGGGCCCTGGTCATGTCTCTTGTCCCTGCCCCTCAACCCCGGGGGTGTGCACCGGGGGGGTACATACCTGATGGTCCGCTCCCACGGTCGGGGGACACCCTCTGGGCGGAGGCCCTGCTGGAGCTCTGGGACGGCAGGACGATGTGGAGCCCCCCGTCGCTGGAGGAGGATTCCCCCTCCTCCTCCTCTGGCATCCCGGGGTGGGCTCCTGGGGGGGCCCCTGGGGTGCAGGGTTGCCTCCGGGACAGACTCCGCCTCCGGGGCCTTCTGGGGCTTGTTGGCCGAGGTGTCAAGAGTGGCTGGCGGGGAGGAGGTGTATTGGGGGCCCAGGATGTCCCTGAGCTCCCTGTAAAAGGGGCAAGTGGCGGGGGTGGCCCCAGATCGGCTGGCCCCATCCCAGGCCCGGGCGTATCCCTGCCGCAGCTCCTTAACCTTACTCCTGACGTGGTCAGGAGTGCGGGCAGGGTGACCCCGGGCAGCCAGGCCCTCGGCCAGCCGAGCGAACGCATCCACGTTCCGCCTCTTGCTCCCCATTACCTGGAGCACCTCCTCCTCGCTCCAGAGCCCCAGCAGGTCCCGGATGTCGGCCTCTGTCCAGGAGGGGCCCCGCTGCCTTTTCCCAGGCTGGCTGGATGCCTGTGAGCCCTGGCTCCCCTTGGGGGGTGCCCTGGGGGCGCTTGGGGGGCTGGCAGGCAGCCATTGCAGTGGGGGGGCGTGGCTTGGGGCTGCAGAGGTGTGTGCAGGCCAGCCGCGTGGCAATGCTGCTGCCTGCACACGCTCTCAGCTTCCTGCACAGGAAGGCAGGGGGTGGGGAGCTTTAAGGGGCCACTGCACACGGCAACCATAGAGCTCAGGGGCTGGAGAGAGCGTCTCTCAACCCCTCAGCTGATGGCCGCCATGGTGGACCCCGCTATTTCAATGTTGCGGGACGCGGATTGGCTACACGTGCCCTAGTTCGACGTTCAACATCAAAGTACGGCGCTATTCCCATCCCCTGATGGGGATAGCGACTTCGACGTCTCGCCGCCTTACGTCGATTTAAACTTCGAAATAGCGCTCGCCACGTGTAGACGTGGCGGGCGCTATTTCGAAGTTGGTGCGGCTACTTCGAAGTAGCCAGCACGTGTAGACGCGGCTAAAGGGATTCAGAAACAGTTATTTAATGATAGTAGACACTGAGACCCAAAAAGCTAATTTTACAACTGTTAAGACACAAATTGCCAACAACAGGTCAAAATACACAAAGAAAATAGCTTGAGATCAAGCAGCATTTTTCCTTCTTTGACCTGCTGTGTGTTTGGATCAGTTGAGATGGAAATCATAGAATCGTAAACTCGAAAAAACCATGAAAGGTCATTAAGTCCAGTCCGCTGCACTCATGGCAGGACCAGGCACCAAATCCTTTTTTTTTTGTCAGTGTGTGCAGGACGACAGTAAAATCGACATTTACCAACGTTCACTAATAAAAGCCGTAAAAGCAACGAGGAGTCCGGCAGCACCTGAGAGATTAATGGATTTATTAGGGCAAAAGCTTATCCAGGAAAGCTACTGCTCTAATAAATCCGTTTGTCTCTAAGGTGCTACAGGACTTTTTTACAGATACTGACTAACACGGCTACCTCTCTGAGGCAATACAGTCTAATCTTTCCAAGCCACGTCTTAACATATGGGATGTGAAAGATACATAGAGACCTCTATTGGCCTTTGTATCTCGCTGGTGAACATGTTATAGGTCCCTCATTTTCGGATACACAGAGGGTCTGTCAATAACTCCCCTGTGATTCCTTGTTGGCTTACGCTCTACCAGCTCACACGTTTTTGGCTTTGGAGATCCCTGGTGGATTCCCAGGGCTGTTACCCAAAAGGATGCAAATACCTGAGTAATATGCTGGCTATTACATGGGATTAATTTAGGCCAGCTGTGGAGATTGGTCGGGGAGTTCGACGACTCCCTTAGCTCTGAAGTTATCCAGAAAAGAAGATGGAAAGGTTCAAGGCTTGTGTTCAGAATAAACCAGGCACCTCCAGGTGTGTGTAGTGAGGTGATTGCCCCACTCCAGCAGGGAAGGGGTTGAACCCAGCCCTGGGAGAGGACTGAACGTGAGGGTCCAGCAGCTGTGGAAATCAGCTGCCAAGGAAATTAGCTGCCAGCTGGGACTGTCTTAATAGGGTCTACAGCAGAGGAGGAATAGAAGAATCTCCATTCCTAGAAGTTTATAAGTCCCAGCTTGACAAAGCCCTGGCTGGGATGGTTAAGTTGGGGTTGATCCTGCTTTGGGCAGGGCTGGACTCGATGACCTCCTGAGGTCCCTTCCAGCCCTAGGATTCCAGGGTTCTATAAGACTTGCTTGAGCTGTGGAGCAGGAGGGACCTGGCTTCCAGGGAAGCTACAGGGGTTTCCTAACCCAGAGCAGGGCTGGGGAAAGGCAGGCAGAGCAGGGGGAAGCTCTGGCCAGGCAAGACCCAGGCTGCAGGGCCTGAGACAGTGCCGGTGGGTACTAGGGCTGCAAGCAGGTAGCCCAGGCAGGAGAAAACAGCAGGTCCAAAGCCCCTTGCCAATTATGAGCAGCCATTTCAGGCTGCAGTTTGTCCCTGTGGTAAGGAGCTACATGAAGACTGCCAGCAGGTCACTGAGGTAATGTGTGTACTGGGATTTAGGGTTCTCTGGGAAGAGAGGACCCCAGAGTGTGGGGCACTGCGGCAGGGTAGTACCCTGAGAGAAGGGCACCGTGGTCTGAGAGGGACATGGGGCCTGATAAAAGGTGGTGGAGAAGAGTCGGGTTGTAGCAGGCAAGACATGGGCCAGAAGAGGACGCTCCAGAGGCTGAAGAGCAAAAATTCCCCGGGAAACCAGCAGGAGGCGCCATGGCACTGAGTCACTCGCTATTAGGGTGTGTCGTTAGACAGCTGGAGTAGGGCGCGAAAAGGGCCGAAGAAAGAAACTCTGTGTGGAACGGTGCTCTGAGAGGGAAAACTTATAGGACTTAACAAGGAGGACATGGAAAGAGCAGCCCAGGATGGCGGACTCCTTGTTCCTGCCCTAAGGAACATGTGGGAGCATCATCAGATACCATTAAGCCGGTGAGCCACTCCATTAACATCAATGCAACTGCTACCAGGAGCAGTGGGGCCGACAGCCCACATGGGCCCCGGGGCAAAGTAGAAGGGGAACCTGGCACTGCACCCCCAGAAGAGGCGGGGCCAAAGCAGACCCCCTCAGTGCTGCCTGGACGGTAGCGCTGGGCCCGTCCAAGCTGTGCAGAGCAGAAGAGCCGTGATACTGACATAGCAGCAGCCAGAGTTCTGGGCCCCTTTAAACAGCCGGACCCTGGGGCTACTGCCCGCTTTGCCACCCGCTGTTGTCAGGCCAGACTACGCTTAAAATTAAGCACATGCTGAAATGCTTAAATAAATCAATGTCGAGCAGGCATAATTCTCACTTATCTACTACAAATAAGGGTGTTATTATTACTACTTTTATTGCCTCTGGGCATACACGCTGCCGGCCTGTTACGGGGCCTATGCCCCCGGTTAAAAAACGATCTGTCATCTAATAGTCGCTTTTGACATTGTCGCCCCTGGGCTTTCCATGGAACTGTTAGTATTCAACAAATAATTGTCTGACTGGCTGGCTAAGTATATCATGCTGCCAGCTAATGGCTGAACAAAATCTAGGATAAAAGCTTATTACCGGGGTAGTGAATGCAGTTGCTCCTTTAGCTCAAATGACCATGAGCTGGGGGTTTTGCTAATAACCCATCAGGAGGGTAATGTTCATCACAGGGAGCTCAGTAAGTTTGCCAGCATTATAAACCTTTCAATACTAACAACCACAAGCTCTCAACAGTACAATCAGCTGTCCATTCTGTTTCTGCTCAGCACGGGATAATGGGCACAATGTTATTTATTCCAGAGCTTGGTCAGCATGAAGGACCATGGAGCCCACCCCAAGTGGCGCCAGGAAAAGAGCAGCAAATATCTGGGTAGCATCTAATGGGTTTTGCCAATTATATCAGTAGAGAAAAACAGGCACCAAGAGACAGGGGGGTCCAGTGCTTAGGAGAGCGGCTTGCAATTTACGTGGCCTGAAATCCTGGCCAAATCTTGTGGTTTCAGCTCTGTTGTCCCCATGGGGAGGACACCACCTGGGAAAATCCATTGTTAACTGAGAGCACTATTAATGAAAAGGGAGCAAGTGAAAGAGGGGCAGCAGGGGCAGAGCTCGGAGTGGAAATTTGGGAGGGGTGGGCAATGACAGACTGTGCTAGCCTACCTTACCCCTCCTCCCCGACCCCGATACCGCACCTTCTTCCTTGTCCTGGTGCCCCAGACGCAAGGCTCCATCTGCTCAGCTGGCTGCGCACAAAGGACGGCTTGGAAAATGGCAAGGGCATAGCTCTGCCCTGGATTTCAGGTGCCTGAGTGATGCTCTGGGCTGCCAGTGGCAATTGGTGTGGGGATTCCAGGGGGCGGGAGCGGGCTTTGCTCCGCCCTCTGGCTGGGTCCTGCCCATCTCCCTCCCCATTCTGCCCATGCCCTGCCCTCTCCCCACCTCTGCTCCGCCCCCTTCCACGTCTTCCTGAGGTGAGCACAGGGGGCTGTCCCCTCTCCCCTGGAGCGGCGTGGTCCAAGACTAGTGTGAGCTAGGAAGCTTGCACCACTCTCAGGTTACACCAGCCTGGAGGAAGGGCAGGACCGTCCCCCACACTCAACAGAAGCAGTGCACCACTAATGGTGGACAAGGGGGGAGCTGGTGCTGGGGCGGGGTGACCTGAACATGCCCACTAGAGGCAGGAAAAGTACCCCAAAAAGTTACTGGAGTAAAAGCACGCCTACTTGGGGGAAACATGTAAGTAAGGGAATTTCACTGTCTCTCCGGAAAACTTCTTTAGTAAAAGTATTGTGGCGTGATTGTGCTCAAGTATCCAGAAGTATCCATGGATTTCCAAAGGATGGCTGCTTTGTTCTTCTGGATACTTGAGTACAAGTAAGACCTGATACCTTTGTACTTTTACTCAAGTAGTTTTCTGGAAGAGCGCCTCAAGTTTTATTTAATTACATTTCCCCTCCCAAGTAGATGTCTTTTTTACTCAAGTAACTTGCTAGGTACTTTTTTCCACCTTTGACTCTCACTACACCCAGCTCAGATATGGATGGGACTGGAGGCTAGACGAGTGGGCTACAGTCCAGACAGGCCTGCCTGTGACTACACTACTGGAGGATGGGGCAGGAAGAATGTATTTAGAGAAATTTCTCAAACACAGGTGAACTTCCTACCTAACTCCTCCCTCACCAATCTTTTCTCCCCCTCCGGGAGCCACAGCTGTACAGCACCAAGAAGCCAAAACCAGAACCAGCTCCAATATTTATTATCCTCTCAAGCCTTTTAGGGCACTGAACAATCATTGGCTTCAGCCAGTATTGGGCTATAAAAGCATCCTGATGTTTGTCTCATATGGAGTTCACAAATAATAGCTGTCAAGATGAAACTGCAGATCTTCAACACAAATGTGAAGAGTGAGCTCTCGTGTGCATGCAAGACTTGGCGCACTAAAAAGTCTTCAAAACACAAGTTACAGACATTCATAAACAGGTGCCTGAGGTCCATCCTTCACATCGAACGGCAAGACTTCATCACAAAGGAGGAGCTTTGGAACAGAGCAGGACAACTACTTGACGTTCAAATCAAGAGAAGAAGGTGGGGATGGGTAGGCCCCACTCTTAGAAAACCATCATCCAGCAGAGTCCGTCAAGCTCTCACATGGAACCTGCAAGGAAAACACAAAAGAGGAAGACCTCAGAAAACGTGGAGAAGATCTACTGAGATTGATGGACAACAACTGGGGTACTCCTGGAGTCAGCTTGAAGTTTTGTCCTGATACAGAGTGAAGTGGAGGTGACCTGTAGATGACCTATGCTCGATTCAGAGTACAAGGGTATAAGTCAAGTAAGTCAAGCAGGAGGGACAATTTCCCCTTCGTTATCATGGTACCTTCTGGATACCCAAGAAAAGCAGCAGGCAGAGGGCAGCTCTGTGTTTTGAGATGACTTGATCTAACCTCAGAAGGATCCAAAATAAAGCGAGTCCCCAAGAGGTTAGGGACTGTGCGTGCTTCACAAGGAAACCTTTTTTCTTTTCTTTGTGTATATCAACAGAGCTCAGAGCCTGATGTGTGCTGCAGAGAATAACACCCCTTGACCCTTCATAATTACCCAGGGGCTTTTGGGAGCAATATTTATAGAAAGAAAAAGAAAATTCCCCAGAGAGCCGTCCTGACTGTGCATTCAGTAGGTATGCATGCTTGAGCAGCAGGGCAACAGAGAGATCAGAGGAAGCATATAATAATGTGGTTAGCTACGTTAAAGGGAATCCCTGAGGCATGAAATCTGGGAAGACCAGGCCACTGTTTTCAGTGATGGAGGTGGGAGGGGACATACAAGGTTTAAATTCACCTGGAGCTGGCTGGAATTCTGCTCTGGTAAATAATTTCTACCCTACTGGAGTTTTTATTGCAGGTTATGGGATAGTCCCAGGATTGGCTCTGTGCAAATCTATGCCCTAGGATATACTCCCTGTAAGGGCATGCTAAAATCTGGGGAAAGCACAAACAGATTGTAAAGCCCTGGGAACAGGATAGATGCTCTGGCAGCTAAAGCAAGAGTTCGGCGTCCCTTCTTAGCTCAGCCACAGACTTCTTCAGTGACCTTGGTCAAATCACTTAATCACCATAGGTCTTGATTCCCCATCTATACATTCTATTTAATCTATCCATTACAGTTCAAGCTGCTCAAGGTAGAGACTGTCTATCAAGTGTCTGACCAGCACATACCACAATGGAGTTCTGATCTCTGCTGGTCTCCAAGTGCTACCCAAATATAACCAATAATCAAGTTCTTGAGTTCAATTTGAGGAGTTATTTGTATCTCTGGCTTGAGAAAAGAGCCACTTAGTCTCCATCCAAATGTGAACATGTGATGTGTTCCCACTGAGTCCAGACGGAGGAAGGAGAGGGAAGCCCACAGTCAAACAGACTGGAAACCTGAGTTCTTTCTAGGAGACAAGCATCACCTTTTTCACTTAAGCTGTGAAAAGCGTCTTTTTAATTTCCTGCAGTTTAATTAAGAAAGGAATTTGCGTTCGTTAAAACTTTATCTTTTCTGTAGCCCTTTATGTGACCTAGTCACCAGCAGTGAATGCAGCGCCTGTAGGACTCCGACGCATTCCAAAATAACCTTTATTTCTGCAGCATCGCCACATACATCTAAACAAACAGCTGAAGCTGCATCTCTCATTTTCTGTCTGAGGTGCTCTCCAAGCTACCATGGATCCTTGAATTCCTCTCCTGCTTATGAATGGGGAGCTCATCTACCTACGACAGGCTAATTAGCCTCTGGTGCCATGGCCGGCATGTACCGTTTCATAGCTAGCTCCTGATTATTCATTGACTGAAAAATCAAAGCAGGACTAACAGGAACTTTGAAAGTCTCTGTTCATGGTCAAAACTTGTTTGGAATTTAGCAAAGAACTCACATGACTATTCAGTTTCTGTTAGCTTTTCACTGGCCATCCCTCAAAAGCCCATGCTGAAAAGAAAGATGATCAAAGATAAATGTGCTTTCGGGGACATAAGAACATAAGAACATAAGAATGGCCATACTGGGTCAGACCAAAGGTCCATCCAGCCCAGTATTCCGTCTGCCCACAGTGGCCAATGCCAGGTGCCCCGGAGAAGGAGAACAGAAGACAATGATCAAGTGATTTGTCTCCTGCCATCCATCTCCTGCCTTTGTACTGAAGGCTAGGGCACCATACTTTACCCCTGGCTAATAGCCATTTATGGACCTAACCTGCAAAAATTTATCGAGCTCTTATTTAAACCCTAATAGACTCCTAGCCTTAAGAGCCTCCTCCAGCAAGGAGTTCCACAGGTTGACTGTGCGCTGTGTGAACAAACATTTCCTTTTATTAGTTTTGAACCTACTACCCATCAATTTCATTTGGTGTCCCCTAGTTCTTGTATTATGGGAAAAGGTAAATAATTTTTCTATATTCACTTTCTCCACACCATTCATTGATTTTATATACCTCTATCATATCGCCTCTCAATCGCCTCTCTTCCAGACTGAAAAGTCCCAGTCTCCTTTAGCCTCTCCCCATATGGGACCCGTTCCAAACCCCTCATCATCTTAGTCACCCTTTTCTGAATCTTTTCTAATGCCAATATGTCTTTTTTGAGGTGAGGAGACCACATCTGCACGCAGTACTCAAGATGTGGGTGTACCATAGTTTTATATAGGGGAAGTATGATATTTTTTGTCTTATTATCTATCCCTTTTTTAATAATTCCTAACATCCTATTTGCTTTACTAACTGCCGCTGCACACTGCGTGGATGTCTTCAGAGAACTATCCACTATAACTCCAAAATCCCTTTCCTGATCTGTCATAGCTAAATTTGACCCCATCATGTTGTACATGTAATTTGGGTTATTTTTTCCAATGTGCATTACTTTACACTTACCCACATTAAATTTCATTTGCCATTTTGATGCCCAATCACTCAGTTTGCTGAGATCTTTTTGTAGTTCTTCACAATCCCTTTTGGTTTTGACTGTCCTGAACAACTTGGTGTCATCTGCAAACTTTGCCACCTCACTGCTTACCTCATTTTCTAGATCACTGATGAACAAGTTGAACAGGATCAAGCTGGGGTCACGTCCTATTTTTGACGTGTGTTTTTATTGTGATCTCGAGGAAGTCACTTATTTCGTTGTGCCTCAATCCACCATGTACAAAATGGGGTTAACTGCGCTGCCCCCAACTTCATAAGGGTGTTGTGAAGATAGACAGCAAAAATTGTGAGGTGGTCCAATAAAGCAATGTGGCCAGATAAGTGACAAAGAGGGATCACAAATAAGTTCTCTAGATCTTTGCTTTCAGCATGTCTCACCTGGGGCTGTGGTATTATTCTGTCACACTAGCAGCTCTGGGGAATCAGTATTTACATGAGAGAACCCCTGGGAAAGGCCAGTGTGGTGATGGCTTTTCAGGCTCTTCCACTATGTCCACTGCTATGGTAGCTGGTTTATTTCAGGCGGCTTTGCTCTCTGAGGCTGTGCTGAGCCATGTCTCCAGCTCTCTGCTGCTGGAAGTTCACCATGTCTCCAGCTACATCTAACAGGCAGAACAAGGAGTAATGGTCTGAAGTTGAAGAGGGAGAGGTGTAGGTTAGATATTAAGAAAAACTACTTCACCAGGAGGGTGGTGAAGCACTGGAATGTGTTGCCTAGAGAGGTGGTGGATTCTCCATCCCTAGAGGTTTTTAAGTCCCAGCTTGACAAGGTCCTGGCTGGCATGACTTAGTGAGGGTTCATCCTGCTTGAAGCAGGGGGCTGGACTAGGTGACCTCCTGAGATCCCTTCCAGCCCTAGGATTCTGTGATTCTGTCTCCAGCTCTCTGCTGCTGCTGATGCTCTCTGAATTTCAGAAGAAATGTGAAACCAAAGTCCAGAACATCCATGCTCAGTAGAAAGCTCCTGGGGATCCCATTCACGTTCTGCTGGTCCCCATGTGACAGGGTGTGGGGACAGAAGATCCCCTTGGGATGTTTCACAGTGTGCCGATCATGCAACTGACATGCACCTTCTTGCTTTGTGGGGATCCCCACTACCTTGTCCTGGTGAGCCACATCCTCTGTTCTCCCCCAGTCCGGGCACGGTGTTGAGGTTACTGCCCCACTGCAGAGCAATGCATATGCTGTTTAACCACAGCACTAAGTGGAAGCAGTTTGAGGGCACAGCACCCCACAAAACAACCCCCAGAAGGGATCAAAAGCCCAAACAAATTTGTCTCCATGCAAAAGATTTGCACTGGCAGGGCGCTTATTGGGTAAGCCTCCTTTATCGCTGAAAGAGAGATGCACAGTTTTAGCCCTCCCCAGGTAAGAACAATTTACACTGGGATTGATTATATTGATATACACATCTCAGGCTATGTCTACACATGCAGCCAACATCGAAGTAGCTTATTTCGATGTTGCAACATCGAAATAGTCTATTTCGATGAATAACGTCTACACGTCCTCCAGGGCCGGCAACGTCGATGTTCAACTTCGACGTTGCTCAGCCCAACATCGAAATAGGCGCAGCGAGGGAACGTCTACACGTCAAAGTAGCACACATCGAAATAGGGATGCCAGGCACAGCTGCAGACAGGGTCACAGGGCGGACGCAACAGCAAGCCGCTCCCTTAAAGGGCCCCTCCCAGACACAGTTGCACTAAACAACACAAGATACACAGAGCTGACAACTGGTTGCAGACCCTGTGCCTGCAGCATAGATCCCCAGCTGCCGCAGAAGCAGCCAGAAGCCCTGGGCTAAGGGCTGCTGCCCACGGTGACCATAGAGCCCCGCAGGGGCTGGAGAGAGAGCATCTCTCAACCCCCCAGCTGATGGCCGCCATGGAGGACCCAGCCATTTCGACGTTGCGGGACGCGGATCGTCTACACGGTCCCTACTTCGACGTTGAACGTCGAAGTAGGGCGCTATTCCTATCTCCTCATGAGGTTAGCGACTTCGACGTCTCGCCGCCTAACGTCGAAGTTAACTTCGAAATAGCGCCCGACGCGTGTAGACGCGACGGGCGCTATTTCGAAGTTGGTGCCGCTACTTCGAAGTAGCGTGCACGTGTAGACACAGCTTCAAAGAGCTGGAAGGGACCTTGGGAGGTCATCAAGTCTAGCTCCCTGCCCGGACCAAGCACCACCCCTTTTTTAATCTCTTTGCCCCAGATTCCCTAAATGGCCCCCTTAAGGATTGAACTCACACCCCTCAGTTTAGCAGGCCAATGCTCAAGCCACTCAGTAGAGTTTTTATTAAGTGAAACAGTGGGAATTAAGTGGCTATAGGTACAGACAAGCACATCACAGTGAGTTATCAAATCAAACAGAAGAGGAAATGCGCAGCTAATTCTGTTCTCCTAAAAGTCTGGTTACTTGTTAGTTCTTACCCTAAATGACTCCCTTTATAGCAGGTGAAAGCTTCAGGTCAGAAATGATCATATCCTGAAATGGGTCTCCAGTAAAGTTCTCTGTCTTCCACGAAAGATGGAGCAGGTGGAAGACACAGGGGCTGAAAGACTCCTATTGCTTAAATAGGCATCTGCCCTCGGAAGGAATTCTTTTTTTAAGCACCCCTTCCCCTTCGACCCCAAGAAAAAACCTGGATTCCAAAATGGAGGCCTGTACCAGGTGCCATGGTCACATGTCTTTCTAACCCAACCACCTCCCAGACCTGTAGGACAAAGAGAGACATTTATAAGCCATCAGGTTGATTGCTCAGTCATTTGGAAGGTAACTCTGGTAAATTGTCAGAGGCCTGGTCTACACTAGGGATCAAAGATGATCCCAGATATGCAATTCTAGTCACGCCATTTGCATAGCGAGAATCAATGCACCAGGATCAACTTTCCTCCCTGATGTAGATCAGGGATCTTTGGGCTCGCGCTGGCATCCCTAACTCTGCGCATCGTTATGCAGTACCTGGATCAACAGCCAAGCCCAGAGGGATCAATTTTGCAACATCTGCACACACACACACAGCAGAATCAATCCCCAGGAGATTGATCATGGTGCACCAACCCCACCTGCTAAGTATAAACATACTCTCAGGTGGGCACCCCTGCTAGTCTGTAGCTTCACAAAAATAAATACATGAATACATAAAAAGTCCTGTAGCACCTTAAAGACTACTAGCAATTTTATATATTAGGTAATGAGCTTTCAAGGGTGTCCTTTGGATTGTTCCAGAGCTCCAGTAATGGTTGTCATCAGCCCCTGTAACACCATAAACAGACATACACTTCAGAATTCCAACTCCATGTAGAAGAACGATAAATGCACCGAATTATGGTCTACAGATTCAGCAGGTTATAAGATTGAAAACAATAGGTCACAAGACATGTTTTATTCAAAGCACCTCTGAGTTGTGCATATTTAGGTTTATTACCTATTTTCCTTAAACATGGGGGGTCCATCCCACCCCCATCCCATTTTTTTTAGATATTGACTGTCTCTCTACATCTCAGCACCCTTCTTTTCTTCAATAACCTCTAAGATTGCTCAATGTGTTAAACATCCAATCCATTCCTCCCCAGTATAGCTGCATTTCAGCTGGTCTTAAAAAATGTTTCCGTACAATATACTGTGTTAACAGAAAATTTGGAGATGCAAGTGTTATCTACGAATACTACATTTTAGGGTTACGTAAATGTACGCCATGTTTTAGAGAGTTTTGTCTGTTTGATCAAGAATTCCTTGTGGTGAGGCTCCTGTTGTGTCTTCTGGGTCCTGCACTTCCTCGTGGCTTTTTCCGGGTGCCTCAGAAGCTCACGGAGACCCTTCCAATGTGTCAGGTCTTTCTAGAAGCAAGGGTCACAGCTTACTGAGCCAAGCTCATCATAGACAAGTCGCTAGTATGGGGCAAGACCCCTTAAATTGTCCTGGCATCACAGCTTTCTGCTGGGACATCTCTCCAGGGGAAGACTGGGGTGAGCCCAGGCCCACACACTGTGCTGGACTCCAGCCTAGAGACCCTAAATAGTGGCAGCTGATGGGGGCTCTCCTCTGCCCTAATCACAGCAGCTTTCCCCTGGCCCACTTCTCCCACTGCTTTCTTCTGGCACCTTCTTTCTGATACCTGGCTGAGTCTCCTCTTTCCTCCAAACCTCTGCTCTCTATCTTCACTGCCTGGTCTGTTTCTCTTCTCCTTCCTGCTCCTTTACCTGAGACGACCCCTTTAAAGGTGAGCCTGTTGGCCTTAACTGGCTGCAAGTGCCAATTAGCTTGCTGCTACATGCCAGCTCTTACCGAGCCTCACTTGCTTTTTAACCAGGGAACAGAAACACACTCACCCAGCTCCCAGTGTACCTGCCCACTGTCTGGCTCCTACGTCCTCTGAGCATTGTTCACTGGCTCCCTTGACACCTTCAGGGACCAGTGGGTTCTGTCCAGAACTCTCTACTTGCTGTCCCTTCCAGCACCCCCATTTTAACCCTATGAGCTCCACTCCTGTCACTGGTTTGTTTGGGTTTTTTAGTTGTCCCTGTAATTATTATTTCAGTTCCAAAACTAAGTTGAATCCCACCTGTAGGGGAGATATTTTAACTGACCAGAGGACATTGGTCCCTTTTCGACCTGGTGTTCCAGCCCAAAATAGGACACATGGTCACCCTGCCTGTACTAAGATTATTTAGCTATGATTATAACCCAGTTTAAAGCTAGCTGGTGTATGCACATGTGTGCTGCATTCCCATTGTAGGTGGTCATAACCTGCAGGAAAGCCTTTGCCCTCAGGAGCTTGAAATCCAAACAGAAAAGGCAGACAGAGGGCGGGAGGGGAAACTGAGGCACAGAGTCATCGCACTTCCCCTGTCCACTTCTCCCTACTGCCACATCAATGAACAGGACAGAGGGCCACTGTTGCCTCTTATTTAGACACCGCATTTCTGCGATATCCCAGTCGTCCACCGCTTATTCCCATCTGCTCATAGGAATAAGGGGACTTCGAAGTAGGCGGGGTCCTTTCAAAATGGAGCCCTGTCAGGACGAGTTGCGAAGCGGCGAGCCGTGTCAATTTCGAAGTGCTGCAGCCGCCCGCATGCTAATGAGGTGCTGAATATGTATTTCAGTGCTTCATTAGTAAACTTCGAAATGGCCATTTGCATGGCCATTTTGAAGTTTGGGGCTAGTGTAGACATGGCCTTTTTTGAGGGTTGACAGAGCCTTGTCCCGGGATCAGACCAAGTACTTACATTTTTCTATGGTTGGGAACCCTGAGGCTCACAGGTACAACACTTGTCCTCCAGGAACTCTTGTATATTTACAGATCTCATTTATCCACACATTTTACAGTCACAAACACCCCAAATTCACAAGAAGGATAGAATCATACATCTGTATTTCCATATACTCACACCATTCCTTCTAGAGCAACCGGAAGTGTTATCCTTTGCCTTCCTCATCACCATCACCTTCCCCATCATTATAAGTGGCTACCTCCCAAGGACTTCATCTCTTCCTGACTTACTTGACTTAAACCCTTGTACTCCATGTGGAGCATAGGTAATCTACAAGTCTCCTCCACTTCACTCTGTCTGGGAACGAAACTTCTAGCCGACTCCACGAGTACCCCCGTTGTTGTCCTTCAGTCTCAGTAGGTCTTCTCCACATTGTCTGAGGCCTTCCTCTTTTGCGTTTTCCTTGAGGGCTCCATGTGAGAGCTTGACAGACTCTGCTGGATGAAGGTTTTCTGAGAGTTTGGCCCAGCCATCCCTATTTCTTCTGTTGACTTGAACGTCAAGCGGCTCTTGTCCTGCTCTGTTCCAAAGCTCCTTGTTTGTGATTCATCTCCTCCTACTGCCCCTAAACTGGTTGTCACTTTTATAATATCTTAAACTAAATTTGTTATGTTCAACCCATCTCAGGAGAGGATGTTTCCTTTCTTCCTTATGTGTAATTCCTCACCTTACTAATGGAGAAGTGTCTTTTCTATAGGTCAATACATCGTTGATCTCAACTTATTATCATACGTGTCAATTTGTTACCATGGGCCTTTTGTGGTTATGTGTCACATTTGTTAATCCAATATTGGGTGGATAAGCCATGAGAGAAGCTGCAGACTCAAACACTGCCCATAGATCCTCACCGCCGCTGCTAACCACTGTCTCTTGAGACAAAAGGAGCCATACATAATTTGGTCTGATCTTAAGTGGTGGTTTGGGGTTTTTCCAACTAGGGACATACCTGTTAAGTTTGAGGGTATTCTTGGCAGCCCCGGTGCCAAAATGTCAAATGTCAAAGTCTGCCGGCTTTGCCATAACTCAATGTACAGAATGTGGCTGGTAAGTTCTTTACATTAGAGCCAATCTGCCAAACTCCTTTCACAGAATCCTAGGGCTGGGAGAGACCTCAGGAGCTCATTGAGTCCAGTCCCTTGCCCAAAGTAGGATCAACCCCAACTACATCATCCCAGGCAGAACTTTGCCCAGCTGGGACTTAAAAGCCTCTAGGGATGGAGATTCCACCACCTTATTAGGTAAACCATCAAGCCCTGTTATCTTGCCTTCCAGTCTTGAAGCATTAGAAAAAAAATGCAACTTTCCTGAAGCTGCAATGTAAGTTTCTCTTGCCAGTCTCCTTGGTCCTTAATGAGTCTGCTGCCCAGAATAAATACCTTACACAAAATTTGTTTCCGCTTATCTCTACTTCCACATTATTATTTTCACATGAACACTCTGGGCAGCAAAATCATTGAGGGCCCATGAGACTGGCGAGATAAACTTACATTACAGCTTCTGGTAGGCTTAGTCAATAAATATGTGAAGAGAGAGAGAGATAAAATGAATTCAGCTTGAGCTCATCTTCTCTGACAAACATGGGGACATTCTGGTATAGACAACAAATTTTATTTTTCCTCCCAAAGCAGATTTGAAAATCATATCAACAGAAAAAAAAATCCAACAACAGCAAAACAAAACAGAGACAGCTGATGAGGCATCAGTGGAGTCTAATAGTTAAGACAGTGGTTTAGGATTGCATGAGGTGCTCTATAGACCCTGTTTCTGTGACTTGAGTGACTTGGGGGGACATCTGGTCTCGACTGTGCTCACAAACCTGTGTGCCAGTTCTGCCTTTAATCTTGCCTATATACTGTAAAGGGTAAGCTCCTATGTCTCACTATGGCTGCGTCTACACTACAGCGATTCTTTGAAAGAAATTCTTGGAATCATAGAATCCTAGGGCTGGAAGGGACCTCGGGAGGTCATCTAGTCCAGTACCCTGCCCAAAGCAGAATCCACCCCAACTAAATCATCCCAGCCAGGACAATGTCAAGCCGGGACTTATAAACATCTAGGGATGTAGATTCTACCACCTGTCTTGGTAACTCATTCCTGTGCTTCACCACCCTCCTGGGGAAATAGCTCTTCTTAATATCCAACCTACACCTCTCACTCTGTAACTTCAGACCGTTGCTCCTTGTTCTGCCATCTGTCATCATTGAGAACAGCCTCTCTCCATCCTCTTTAGAGCCCCCTTTCAAGAAGTTGAAGGCTGCTATCAAATCACCCCTCAGTCTTCTCTTCTGCAAACTAAACAAGCCTAAATCTCTCAGCCTCTCCTCATAGGTCATGTGCTCCAGCCCCCTCATCATCGTCACTGCCCTCCACTGAACCTTCTCCAGTGCGTCCACGTCTCCTCCAGAAAAACTTCTTTCAAAAGAGCGCAACCACACACAACAAAGCAGATTGAAAGATCAATCTGCTCTTTCGAAAGACAGCATCCGCACAGCCCCCGCTCTTTCAAAAGAATGGGCCAGGGATCAAAAAATCAGGCACCATGAGGACCGCTCTTTCAAAAGAAGAGCCTGCAGAGCATCTATATACGCTGTTTTACACAAGAATGTTTTGGAAAAAGACACTCTTCTGGGAGAGCAAGAGGGGTGCTGGAAACACGGCTCTGTTCTTTTGATTTTGGATTGCAAGAGCACAAGTTGGGTGCAGACACTCTGCGGGTTTGTTTTTTTTTTCAAAAAAGACCAAGCTTTGAAAAAAAAAAATCTTGCTAGGGTAGCTGCAGCCAATGTGTTATGCAGCCTATAGTACAGGAGAGGCAATCATTTTTGATGGAGGGGCCACTCCCGGATTTTGCTAAATGATCAAGGCTGCAGGGATGGGTGGGTCTAGGATAGAATCTGAGTGCAGAAGGGAGCTTCGGGTAGGGGCCTTGGGTGCAGGAGAGAATGTGGGGTCTGCGAGGGAGTTTGGTTGATGGGAGGGGTTGTGACCTGGGGTAAAGTATTGGGGTGAAGGGTCTGGGAGAGGGCATGGGTGCAAAAGGGGGTGCAGTGCCAGAGGGAGGTTCTGGCCAGGATGCACTTACCTAAGCAGCTCCTGGCCAGCATCGCTCTCAGGGAGGTTTCCCTGTCTGCCAGCATATCCAGCCCACTGGCTGTTCTATGTGGCTCTCCATTCTGTGCCTGTGTGAGAGCTTCTTGCACTGCCCTCACCCCAGCATAATCTCTCAGCTCCCATTGGCTAATTTCATGTGCTCCTCCAGGCCCCGCAAAACCTCTCAACTCCTATTGGCCAGAAACTGGTCAATGGGAGTTGAGAAATTGTGCTACATTGCCCCCACCCCCAGCAAAATGTCTCAGAACCCATTGGCCAGTAAGTGGGCAATGGGAGATGAGAAACTGTGCTGTGCTGCTCCCTGCCACCCCAAAAAAACTGGCCAATGGGATTTGAGAAATTGTGTTCACTGGCCCTGCACCCAGCAAAATCACTCAGATCCCATTAGCCAGTTTCTGGCCAATGGAGCTGAGAAAGTTTTCTGAGCATGGGAGAGGAACTGAAGCTCTCCCCTATCTCCAGCTGTAGGGCTGGTTGCAGGCCAGATTAAAAGACTTGGTGGGTCAGATCCAGCCCACGGCCTATACCTTGCCCTGCCCTGCTCTAGTACAATAAGATTTTGATCTTGGGTGGTACCACTAACTGCTACCATAATCCAAATGGTAAATATCATTTTTATAGTGAGTTTAATCTGAAAGGCTGCCAGAACCCATTACAGTATACAAGGATCACCAGCCTGTCTGTGAAATGCAGCCAGTTCTGGGGTGGAATATGGTTGCTGTTCATTCAATACTCAATGACATAACACAGTAGTTTGGGACAGGAGGTGGAAAAATGCCAGCTGATACTGCAGGAGGAATTTAGGGAGGCTGAATACAACTACCAGAGTTGAAACTGGGTTTGGAGAAGGGACTTACCCCTTATTTTTGTGATACTGCCATAGGAAATGTATTGACCAGAAGTTGTGAGGAACTGTTTTTATTCAGAGATAATACCATCACCACCAGTAACTCAGTGCCCCAGCTCCCTTCTGGGACATTAATTCTGCACATGCAGTTCAGAGGAAAGAAGATTAATTGCTTTAACCATTGAAGTGGTTCATCAGAGTTTTGTTTTTTTTTTCATCATGATTGGATTTTTATCTCCTCAAAGAGATCTACTCTAGTGCAAACAGGAATTATTGTGGGGCAAATCATGTTTTTTAGCTCATTTTGCTTATGGGACTCAAGATTTTTCATGGATTTATGTGTAACCCTTGCTGACACTGCTGCTAACAAATCATTCACCCACAAATGCACCGCTTTTACAAGCTGCCTTCTGCAGGCAATACAACGACACTCATTAACCAACTTAGCGTAACGAAGTGACTGTATTTTGTCCCTTTGCTGTGTTTCCCTTTGCACTAATGGCTTTCTGTTAATAAAGTTAATGAGGGTTTGTTTCCCTTTTCCCCTTTCATCAACAGCACATAACAAATGAGATCCAAAAGGATAATCTTTCTTATATATTAAACCAACAGCTTCCACAAATCATTCCTCAGAAGATGACCTCAAACTACCATCCGTCCTAGAGGTGGTTTCCGGATTTCCAGGGTGAACTCCATTGACTTGCATCAAATGCTAGGAAAATAAACCTACTGGGTATCATTCACTGTCCAATGTAGTGGCACTTCGACCACTCAGGGTAGAGCTACGCAGCAGTTATTTTGAAACAACAGCTGTTATTTCAAAGGAACTATGCTAGCATCTATACAGCACAACCACTATTTCAAAATAATTCTGAAATAGCGGTTGGCTTATTTTGAAATTGGCAAACCTCACTGGCTCTGTCTACACATGCCCCCTCCTTTCAGAGGGAGCATTTTAACAAGGCAGTTTGGAAGATTCTAATGAGGTGCTGACATAAATATATAGTGCCTCATTAACATAATAGCGGCTGTGTGTGATTCAAAAGTGCCACTTTTGGAATGGGCATGAATATGTGTTTTAAGGAAGAAGGAGCTTTCAAGTCGGGATCCTTTTGAAAGGCTCCTACCTACATAGGTGGAGTGTGTTCAGAAAGTGGCCCTTTTAAATCACATGTGGCCACCATTATGCTAATGAGACACTGCATATTCATGTCAGCACCTCATTAGCATATCCCAAGCTGCCTCATTAACATGCGCCCTCTGAAAGGAGGGGGCATGTGTAAACACAGCCATTCTGCCTATGTCTACACTAGCCCCAGAACTTCGAAAGGGGCATGATAATGAACTTAATCGAAATATGCTAGGGAGGCACTGCCATGAATATGCAGCACCTCATTAGTACAATGGCGGCCACACATGCTTCGAAACTGACTGAATTGATCTTCCACGTAGGACAGACAAGCCCTAGGTTTGTTAAGCTAATTAATCCGTGGACCTTGGTCTCCTCTGAAGCTATCAGAATCCAAACAATAAATGACAACTTCAAGACTTCTTCAATACTGGAGGCAAACAGAAGCCACCCGGCACCTAGGCAAACATTCTATCCTCTAGGTGCTAACCTCTTTCTGGTGTATTATATGTGCCGGAAGCCCCAAAAGGCTACAGTTGGCCATTCAGTTAAATACATTAGAAACCAAAGAAAAATAGTTATTCCAGAGTATTCCTTGCAAAACTCCTTCCCACCTCTGAAAGCTCAATCCAGACGTTCAAAATATTTTTCTGACGATGTTTTTTGGCACAACTGGATGTGTTTGCACTGCACTTTTCTGGATGTGAATTTCACCAGTAATAGTAAAACAGGAATGTCAAAATTGTCCAAGAATTCAGGGCATGCAATTTTTACCAGAAAAAAAAAAAGTCAGCATCTGGAAAAACTCTATGGCTGAGCAGGTGTTTGTGCTGCTGTGTTGTCTGTTGAATACAAATGCTTTTTTTTTTTTTCCCCCCAAGCACACTCTCCCAGAGGTGGCCTCCAGAAACAGTTGAGAATAGAAGAAAACATCAGCAGCTCTTCTTTCCATTAGTAGTCAGGCTCAGACGTTACGCAATCTAAGAAGGAAGTCTGGGCTGCTCATTGGTCATTGGACAACCTCCTGGGAAAAGATTAAAACAGGACCTCTTGACAATCCAGGATTGATAGCCATTGGTGGGGCCTTGGAATAATGGCTGAAGTTTCTGCACTGGAAATTTTTCTGCTTGAAAGCTCAGATGCCCAAATGTTTTGCTACCAAAACATGACAACGAGATAGTTCATTGCCAGAAATGCACACAATCCTGTGAACTGCCGATGAGTAACCAAAGCAGGGGGAGCAGGCTCTTGGACTTCAGAACATAGCTTGGAGCTCAGGGAAGCTGGGTCCAATTCACAGTTGTCACAGCCTTCCTGCCTGGCCTTAAGCAGATCACTCACCATTTCTGAGCTTAAGTTCCCCTTCTGCAGGAGGAAGGAGGAAAAACCCTTTCTTTCCCTGTCTTGCTCATTTAAATTGTAAATTTTACAAGGCAGGATTGGTTTTTTTGTGTGTGCACAGCACTTAGCACACCAGGGCCTTGAGGATTATTTACAGACAGTAGCACTCTATGGCAGGGGTGAGCAAACTTTTACATGGGACGTTGGACCCCACTTTTGTTCCTGCAGTTAGCAGGGCTCCCCCAACCCGTTTAATGTAATCCAAACCTGATGGAAATTTCAGTTATGTTCATACGGAAAAAAAAATCTTTCTGCACATTTAAGAAAATAAGTATGGAGCATATAAATGTTTTATAAACTGGTATATAAATGTGAATATACATTCATAAAAACTGTAACATATTTCAACATTTATAAGGAGATGGATGACCCCGAGATCCAGCCGTGGATCATGCTGCACCCCCCCTTATGAAATTTCATAGCCCCCAATGACGCATGGCCCCCCAACTTTGTGCAGCCCTGGTCTGTGGGACAGCCATGACTTTGACAAGTTTGCAATCTAAGAAGCTAACCGTTTTACCTGATCTCAAATGGGGTTTATGGGCACAACTATAATAATGACAATTAATAATTAAAAATGTGTCTAGAAAATGCCATGGGAGCCAGGAGAGGGGGATGGCCACCCTTATTAGAGAAAGCCGAAAGAAAAGTACGGTCAGAAATTGAATAACTTGTATTGTTTGGTTCTCGTTTCTCCCTGCATGGATGAGAAAAATAGACTGGTCAGTTTCACTGTTGTTTCAAGTCAGTTTCCAGTTAGCTTCACTTCTGCTCTTAAACTCCAAAACTGCAGTGGTTCAATTTTAACCACTAAAGCACAGGGATGTTTACATTACATTTTCTTTCATGGTTTTTGTTAATCTTATGGCCTGAAAACCTAATTTTTCACAACAACTAAATCTAGCTCCCAAAGGCACCCCATGGTGTCTGTTTACAGTGGCACTGCAGATGAATGGAACTCACAGCTGTGGTGTGGAAGATGACGGTGATACTTTGTGGGTCAAATAGCAGCACTGATCAGCACACCGAGAAGCTCATGCCTTTTGGGGGGTAGAATTTGGTCTCGTTTGCCATACAAACTAAAGTGACAAATAGACACCCGTAACTGTGATAGCATAAAGGTGGGTCCCATTACTGGACTATCCCAGAAGTCAATGCAAGTTGAGAACCCTCGCTGGACTGTACAGTACAAAAAGGACGTTTCTGTCTTATCAACACCTGCCCTGCATCTGTATAGGCTGTTTGGATAGTGAGCCCTTCTGGGAAGGGACAGTCTGATAATAAACATTTGCACAATATGGAGCACAAAGGGATCCCTGACTGTCACTTCTTGCCATTTCATAATGCAAATAATTGCCAGTAATGCCTGTGATGATTTGCAAAGGGGCAGTTTCTGTCTGCCACTTCTGAACTGAAATGATACGGAGAAAGTACTGTATCATAGAAAGCCGACATGCTTGTGGATCCCTGATAAGGGTTCTGCCGTGGCTCAGGGAGCCCAGAGACAATGATGAATGATCAGCACTTAATGAGCATCATTCATTCATTCATTCATGCCCTGCTGATTAGCATAGGCAATCATGGCCCTCCACCCCTGTCTATTATGAGTACTCTGGAGCATCTCCACAGTACTGTGGCAAGCAACCATGAAGTGATACTGTCCAGTATTTTCTCACATTGTCTACCTCGTCCTCGCTTCCCATTATACTTTCCTGGTGTCACTAAATTTTCAAGTGCAGACTTTCTGATTATATGGCCTATAAATTTTGCCTGCCTTGTTCTTATCCTATTTAATGAGCATCAATTGAAAGTAATACACACTTTGGGACAATAAGTTGGTACCTGGGAGAAGATGCTTCCTCATCTTGTCTGAAGTGTGTGTTGGGGAGGTGGAGGGAGCAGGATGGAAAGATAACAAGAGGACGAACAAGAAAAATGCAAAGGGCCCAGTTGGAATCTGTGAAGGAGCTTGGGGGAGGGTAATATGGGAGGTTTCTCCAGGCACTGCAAAGAGAAACAATCCAGAGCAAATTTGCTTAAAACAAGGCTACTTACAGTAATGAGCTGGAATGAACATGGAAGACAAAGTAGATGAATTTCACAGTCCCCTTTATACCTTTGCTCATGTGAAGGGAATTCCATGGTTCCTCCCCGTATGGAAACACATCCACAATGGAGCCTGTTACATGAATAGGTCACCTATGCGTGTCCTTTTTTGGGCAATCTGCCATTGTCAGTCTTCTGGGCTACACATCCACAGCCACATTCTTCGGACGTGGATTGGAATTAAGTACACCTATCCCTTCATTTACGAACTGAATCCTTTCCATGAAAACTGTTGGTAAGGTGAAAATTCATAAATCAAAAATAAAATTCCCATTAATTTCAATTTAAAAAATTCTGACTGGGTCCCAACTCCCCAAAAAAATGACCCAATATTTTTCCCACATCTGTTACAATACTATACAACCATAATAAGAACAGTACTATTTTATAGCACTTTTATGACATTTATTACCACTTAGTCCTTGGATAGTGGAGAAGAAGGTGGTGTTGACACAAGTCCATGGGATCATCTGTGTCATCATCGGAAACAGCTCTGTAGTGACTTCTCCCTCCTTAATTGGGGTTTTATCTTCAGCTTTTGAGGTTGAGGGTTGAAGAGCAGCCCTCAGTGATGAGGGTTTAGAATGAGGTGATGAGTTGAGGGTTGAAAAAATTATAGAATTGAAGTTTGGACTGCAGCCCCCTTTTTCCTATCATACAACTCCTGATAGCATCAAATGGCTTCATGAATTTGTTGCTAGCATACTGACCTCCATTCTAAGTTTGGGTCATTGTCATCGAGAATTTTTGTAGCTGCCTCCAATACAATGAAGATTTTTGAGAGTGTTTTAATGTCCAGCATTTTTGTGGTTCATCCAATTCTTCCTCCTTCTTTTTCGATAATCTTTCTTTATCCAGCAGAATTAATTCTTCATTAGTCAATTCTTCATCATGTGACAGTACCAGGTCCTGAACATCATCTGCCTGTATCTCATTGAATCCTGCTTGAGTTGTCAGTTGCAGGACAGATTTTGAACGTCTTTCACTTCACCCTCAAAACCATGGAGATCATGAACATTGTTTGGCAATAACTTTTTCCGAGAACCATTCAGGATATTTTGAATAATTTCATTCCATGCAGCTGTGATATTTTCTATAGCCATCTTGACATTGTAGCTCTTCCACAACTGCATAATTGGTTTGTCTTCTCTGTCTGATTCAGGTATGAGATACTATCTGCAACTGGTGATGAGGTAAGCTTTAAAAGTAGCGACGGTGCCTTGCTCCATTGGCTGAAGGATGTAAGTGGTATTTAGAAGAAAAAAAAAACACTCAGATGTTATTGCCATAGTCTTCCACATTGATAGGGTGACCAGGAGCATTGGTTACTCATGAAGCGGCTGCTTGGAGGAAGGTTGGTTCTTCTCTGTAGTGCAAATATGCTCATGAATGCAAAAACAGGTATAAATGTACATTGTTTGTTGTACAGTATCAGAGGTGTAGCCGTGTTAGTCTGAGCTGCAAAAGCAACAAGGGGTCCTGTGGCACCTTATAGACTAACAGAAATGTATGGGCATAAGCTTTCGTGGGCAAAGACCCACTTCGTCACATGCAGGTCACAAAGTGGGTCTTTGCCCACAAAAGCTGATGCTCATACATTTCTGTTAGTCTATAAGGTGCCACAGGACTCCTTGTTGCTATTGCTTGTTGTAGTGAAAATTCATAAATCAAAAGTTTGTAAATGGGGGTGTGCCGTGGACAGACCAGGGTTACCAGCCCCTGTGATAGAACCTACAAACATGGAGTCTAAACCCCGGCACTCTACCACATGGTCAAAAGGCCAACTAGCTCTCAGCTGAGGCTGTAGAGCAGAGGCTTCACTCACCCTAGATGAGGTCTCAGTGCCTCTGGGTACTACATGCTTCCCTGGGCTGAGGAAGCACATCCCAAGCTTCTGAGACCTTCTAGCAGCTCGATCCCCAGCCAATGCACTAGTTGTGACACTGACAGACCCAGGGATAGAATATGTGAGCATAGGGGCTAAAGCCCTGCACTCTACTGCATGAGCTAAAGGCCAGCTGGCTCTCAGCCAAAGCTGTAGAGAACAGACTTCACTCACCCCAGATGAGGTCTCAGTGCCTCTGGGTACTACAGAGGGATAGGAGGACTGCTTTACCGGATGCCACACCTCCTTTTACGGTCTCCTGGAAACTAACAGTTCAAATACAAGCACAGGGCCAATGCTTGTAAAATATAAAAATGTTACAAAGATACAAGCAGCATAAACAGATTCAGCGAGTCGCCAGCTTTCGTTAGGCACCACACTTGGCCCGCTTGACCCAAGATTTGGTGCAAACCGAGGAAAGTGGTTGCAATAGTGTTTTGCATGGTCATCTGAAAATCCAATAATATCACAGGGAGGGACTGGGGAAGGGGGTCACCTTGGCGCAGGTTAAGAAAAGGAAGACTGCTGCAGGGGTGGGGTAGGTCAGGGTGGGAAGGACACTGCCTGACGTATGACGTAGCCGAGGTGATACCCTGAAGGTGTCCAAGGGAAGGACAGCGCTTTTAGGAGATTGTATTGTTTGTGTGATCTGTGCTTTTCATGAGTCACTATGAAGAGAATGAAGCTGATAAGCTGAACAGTGTGTGTGTGTGTGTGTGTGTGTATTGTCTGCACCCTAGACCCTGCCTACCCCTGGCAGAACCAGAAGCGCCACACCTTTGGGCTGCAGGTCTTGAAGACAGGTGTGTTTGCCCACTGGGGAGTCTGGATGGTCAAGGCCACACTGGATGGGATGGGTGGCTCAACAATGGGTACCAACGCTTGTGGGTACCCAACAGAAGGCTTGTACTCTGAGAGTGTGTCTAGGGGATGCCCACATTGGGACAGTGGCTGGATTCTCTTCAGGGTCCAGGAGCTCAGATGCAGAACACAGAGGCTTGGACTCCCCTCACAGCAGTCCTACTGAGCAGCCAGCAAGAGGCACTTGCTAGAATCTAGGACATCCATGGTTGCTCGTTCCAGGACTAAAAATATTCATTTCATCTTCATGAAGCTTCTTTCTGTCCAGCGTGAAACAGGCCAGCTCCTTCAAAAGACTCTCGCTTTTCCAGCATTTGCACTTGGCTCCCAAAACATTCACTTGCTTCTGCCTGTTATCAGATGAGAAGGTGTGAGTTACCCACAGAAACCAAGAGAGCTTTTGTGGTCGTTTCTATTACACTTGAGCTGGCAAAGCCTCTGAGTTCCTCAGAATGCCGTTTCCTTTCTTTTCTCCAGCACACTCCGTCAGCTGGGTCCGCTGTTGTTGTGCTTTGATCTGTCCGTGCCTGGGCTCCATGTTGGAAGAAACTGAAGAACCCACATTTTGCTCTCTCCTCATGAAAGCAAAATGGCTCCAAACCAAATAAAGAAGTGGATTTGGTGCACCTTGTACAAATCATGTTACATATCCTCCAATACTCAAAAATGGTTTGGGCCTTTTTTTTTTTTTTGGCAATAAAACAGGGAAGGAGCAAACAGAAGTTAGAAATTGTTAGCTTGCATTTTACAAAGCTTGGAAAGAGCCTTTTAATCTCCCCAGACTGTAAGCTCGATGCTCTTATCCAATCTATCCAGCTGTCCAGCCAATCTCTCTACCTTTCAAGTTTTCTTAACACAACAGCAACAGGAATTAGAATGACTGATCCCTGAAATAAGCTTGAGATCAGTCTTCTATCAGATAAGATACTCTCAACTTGGGATAATCTTAGAAGAAATAGAAAGGTTTCCCTCTACCCTGGCTTCTTCTCCAACATTTGGCTGCAAATTTTGAGCATTTCTTGTTTTTTAAAAGTTGGGGGCGAATATATCTAATGATAATTTTCCTCTGGTCTTCACCCCATGGAGGGGAAAGTATGCTGTTCATAACAAGAGCTGGCCAAAGCTCTCAGTTTTGGGTTAATAAGAAATGTGGCAGTTTTGGTTGATTCTGTATCAAAGCCAGCCTTCAGTCACACATGAGGTCCCAGCTGAGAACCTGGATGTCCTGGTGTGGTTTGTGGTGGTGCCTTGGGTAGAGATGAGACTCTCAGGTAGCTACTTTTTCTGTTTTCATATAACCATAGAATCCTAGGGCTGGAAGAGTCCTCAGGAGGTCATCGGGTCCAGTCCCTTGCCCAAAGCAGGACCAACCTCAATTAAATCATCCCAGTCAGGACATTGTCAAGCTGGGACTTAAAAACTTCAGGGATGGAGATTCCACCACCTCTCTAGGTAACGCATTCCAGTGCTTCACCACCCGCCTGGGGAAATAGTTTTTCCTATTATCCAACCTAGATCCCCACCACTGTAACTTGAGACCATTCCTCCTTGTTCTGTCATCCGTCACTACTGAGAACAGTCTCTCTCCACCCTCTTTAGAACCCCCCTTTGTGAAGTTAAAGGCTGCTGTCACATCACCCCTCACTCTTCTCTTCTGCAAACTAAACAAGCCCAAATCCCTCAGCCTCTCCTCATAGGTCAGGTGCTCCAGCACCTTCATCATTTTGGTTGCCCTCTGCTGGACCCTGTCCAGTGCATCCACATCCTTCCTATTTTGGGGGCCCAGAAGTGGATGCAGTACTCCAGATGTGGCCTCACCAATGAAGAATAAAGTGGAATAATAACTTCTCTAAATCTTCCCAATACACCATTAGCCTTCTTGGCTACAAGGGCTACAGGGGCACGCCATTGTCTCATATCCAGCTTCGCATCCATTTTAATTCCCAGGTCCTTTTCTGCTGCACTGCTACTTAGCCAGTCGGTCCCCAGCCTGTAGCAGTGCTTGGGATTCTTCCGTCCCAAGTGCAGGACTCTGCACTTGTCCTTGTTGAACTTCATCAGATTTCTTTTGGTCCAATCCTCCAATTTGCCTAGGTGACTCTGGGCCTATCCCCACCCTCCAACATATGTACCTGTCCCACTAGCTTAGTGTCATCTGCAAATTTGCTGAGGGTGCATTCAATCCCCTCCCTTCCCTTCTCCTTCCTCCTTTGTTACTTCCCAGTAACCCACTTCCCCACTTATCTCAGGGCTTAGATCACTGTTTTATGGCAGGAAATCTGGCAGGCTTTGGATCCCCAGCTCTGAGACTGTTCTCACAGCAACAGATCGGTAACTAAGCATTTTATTGCCAAAGGTGAGCAATCATATTTGCACCCCTTAATGGTGATGCATGGGGTGGACATGGTGGGCCACATGCCTCCCCCTCCAGATTTCTGCTTCACTAGGGGATGGTGCCCCCAGCTTGAGACCAATCACCTCCTGCCAGGTGGGAAGTTTTGGCCCAATCAGTCCCTTGGCTCGCTGTGCTGTGGGAGACCTCCTGGCTGATTACAAGTCAGTCCTTCCTGTCTTGCACCCTTAGCCTGGCTGCCTCTGAATGGTCAGACACTCCTAAGGAGCCCACCGCCAGGTGACACCAGCCCCTGGAGCTGGTCCCACCCCTGGAGTCCAGCTCCCTGGAATACTCTTTCTTCTTGGGCACCTGCCTCTCACAAACCTAGTCATCCCTCCACATGCTGTTCCAGCTGAGTAACTCCCCCTCCCTCTTCCACACTCCCTGCATGCAGAGCAGAACTTCCCCTCGCTCCCCTGGGCTGCCCTGCCCCAGGATGGAGGGTTTGTGCTCCCGCAGTCTGAGCTCTGAGCGTGGCCATATGAACCTGGTGCCCAGTGCAGGCCCTGGAGACAGGTGGCTGCTGCTGGCAAGGCAGATGCATCAACTTCACAGACAGGTGCAAATGCTCAGTGCTTCTGGGAACCAGGCCATCCTTATGGAGGTGCCTAACTCTAACAGTCACCGAATTCAGAAAATATGGACCGGCAAGTTAAATCCCAATGGGGAAAGAGTCTGTTCCTGGTCAGGATCTGCCACTGCAATCAGTGGGAATTCTGCGCACAAACTGCATCTGAGATCAGCTCTTCAAGGTGATAACCACTATATGTCTGGGGCTGAGACAAAAGAAGGTCACCATCTCCTAGCAAGACAAGACCAAACGAGATTCCAAAACCTGAGAAGAGGAAAAGACAACCCTTCTTTTCTAAACCAGTTCCAGCCTCACCCAGAACACAGGTTGAACCTTTCTCCTCTGCACCCTTGAGACCTGACTGGCGCCGAATGAGAGAATTTGCCCGACTACAGGAGGCCAATATTGTCTAGCAGCATTACCCCCACTTCCACTGCTTACTAGGCTCTTAGAAGACATTTAGGGGTTAATTACAGCTAAAGAACAGCACAGAACACTAAGAGCCAGGACTGGTGGCTGGAAACAAATTATATGGGACCACAGGAAACATGGCCAAACCCATGATACATGGTCATCCAGCTAACTAAAACCATGCCACATTACAGATGTTGCCAGTGAGAGAGTTCCAGATTAGAAAGGCACAACTGGTATGGTGGAAGGAACCTGGACAAAAATAATAATCAAAAGAATCTGGGTCACAGCATCAAATCCTATGTGGTCATGAGTGAGCATAACGCTGTTAGCGTCTGACGGCCGTTTGGTGACCTATTACAAATGAGTTGGTGGCTGGAAATAGTTTAGTGCTCACCTCTCAAATAATAATGACACTGATTGAGTCCCAGGAGGCCATGGAGAAAATGGGCCGTGGAGATTCAACTAGCCTCTTTTGCCATTTGTTATGGTCCCCTCCTGGTCAGGGCTGGGTCATATCAACAGGCAACAGTAGGGGAAGCTAGGCAGAACTGCGTGATCTGTCATAAAATCCAGAAGCCCGGGTCCTTGCACTATTACTCTGGCAGTATTATTTGGCCTTTTAATGGTAGTCCATTGATCCGATGATGACAAAGCTGTGCAGATCATCTGTTATTGGTCTCATGGTGTGCCCTCTGGTGACTGTATAAGCCAATTCTAGACGTGCCCATTTTGCCACAGATGGTGCATGGGAAGTTTGCAATCTGTGGGATGTGCATTGCCGATGCTCTGGGACGTCGTTCGCGTGCCTCTTGTAGAAGCCGGCAGCGGTCTTCCTCAAAGGCAATGCAGGTATTTCTGACTGTTTTAATTAATTGGCCTACATGAAAAACAAATGATAATAAACCAAACAGCACATTCAGTTCTGGCCCAGTATGGCCAAAAAGCCTAATGTGGTCCTTGGATGTACAGCCAGGGGGATGCAGAGTAGAAGAAGAGGCCTCGTATTATCTCTGCATTTGGCATGGGTGGAATAGCTGCTGGAACTCTGTGTCCAGTTCTGTCCTCCACAACGCAAGACGGATGTGGGAAAGTTGGAGAAGATTCAGAGAAGAGCCTCAGGAGTGGCTGGAAACAAACTACATGAAACAAACTTCCTACAAACAAACAAACAAACAAACAAGCTACCTACACAGGAAACCTGTCCACACCCATGATACGTGGTCACCTAGCAGAACAAGGAGCAATGGTGTGCAGCTGAAGGGGGAGAGGTGTAGGTTGGATATTAGGAAAAAGTATTTCCCCAGGAGGGTTGTGAAGCATTGTAAAGCATTATCTAGAGAGGTGGTGGATTCTCTGTCCCTGGAGGTTTATAAGTCCCGGCTTGACAAGGTCCTGGCTGGGGTGACTTAGTTGAGGTTGATCCTGCTTGAAGCAGCGGGCTGGACTAGACAACTTCCTGAGGCCCCTATGATTCTATGAGTAATTAAAGGATTGTAAAACCTGAAGTAGAGTGATAGACACAAGGACATCCATCTGCTTGGCTTAACAAAGAGATGTGAAACAGGTGACTTAATCAAAGTACAGAAGAACCTTCAAGGGAAGAGAGATTTATAATAGAGGGCTGATTAGCGTAACAGAAGCCTAACAAGAGCCAATGGCCGGAAGTTGAAGCAAGACAAATGCAGACCAGGAATAAACTACACATTTTAAAGTGAGGGTAATTATTCCATGGGGCAACAAACCAAGGGTCCCTTATCAAAGGATCTTCATCAATTACAAATTGAGATCAAGATGGAATGTTTTCTAAAAGCTATACTCTAAATTCAAACAGGAGTTAATCCAGGAAAGTCTTCGCATCAGCATCTGATGAAGTGAGTCTGTGCTCACGAAAGCTCATGCTCAAAACTTTTCTGTTAGTCTATAAGGTGTCACAGGACCCTTCGTTGCTGTGTCATACAGGAGTTCAGATTAGATCATCAGGACTGGCACTATAAATTTAAAAAAAAAACAAAAAAAAAACGCCCTCCCAGATAAATTCCATTGGCCAATTTCTCTCCCACACAAGTGAGCACAGCTCCATTAACATTAGTACCCTGTGGATATTTTTAGCTCTAGGCTGATGTCTGATACCCCTGCTGATAATCTGCACTGCCACCTTGTGTGAATCGGGCTTTGTCTGAGCTTTCTTCAAACCATTTCACCTCAGTTACACTGGATGGTTCTTCCCAGGTCTCCAGTTCCGTTGCACAGACCCATGCCTGACAGATTCTTATGATTACTGGCTAGCTGCCTGTGTTAGTACCTTTCTGATAGTTGCACATGACCTGCATGTCCCTCAGCCTGCTTTGGGCAGGGGGCTGGACCCTATAACCTCATGAGGTCCCTTCCAACCCTAGGATTCTGCGATTTTAACTGAAGATCTGTTATTTCAAGCTGTCACGCTGAACCTGTGCAGAACCCCACCAAAATCATGCGTGGAGATTGTAAGAAGTGACTCTCCATTCTTGGACCTTTGCTTCTAGCTCAGCTTCTCTGTCCTTGTCATGATGGCATTGTTCTCTGACCGACATGGGAGGGGACACTACAGTGTTCACAATAGAAGGCACTGTACTACGCTAAGAAGTGCTTACACAATGGAGCAGTTAGAACTTCACAGTGAGATAAATCACAGTAGCTCTGTCACCGATTCATACTAGCATAGGACTCGGCAGTAACATATTCACAGTTTCTTACCACTCAAAGCCAGAAAGAACCAGTAGAGCATCTGGTGTGACCACCTGTGTTTCACATCACAGATCATCACCTTTGCCTAGGTTGACCTGATGGGCTGCTGCTAGGCAAAAATACTCTAGCTCCCATGCAGGCATACACACCCAAATCGGAGCACACATGAACAACCACTCAAAGAGGAAGAAAACATTCAGCTCCCCAAAAGACGGAGGGAATTCATTAGGTGAAATAAGCTCAGATGAGGCCAGAAAGCTGATCCGTGCTTCATTTTACAGCTGGAAATGGAAAATAAAGTCCCTGCCTATATATAGCTATGTGGTTGGTTATGATAGATAGATAGATAGATAGATGTGGAAAAAGTTCCCAGAAAGTTACCTGAGTAAAAGTTCAGCTGCTTTCACTCCTAGATACTTGAATATAATCAAGATGTGACTCTGTGTGTGTGTGTACTTTTACTCAAGTAGTTTTCCAGATGGACACCAGTGACTTGCACTTAAGTACATCTCTCTCCCCCAAAGCTGCTGCACTTTTACTCAAGGAATTTTGGGACACTTTTCCCACCTTATCTATCTAGCTACATAGAGTGGGTAAAGTGCCCCAAAAGTTAATCGAGTAAAAGCACAGCTGCTTTCACTTCTGGGTACTTGAGTACAATAAATATGTGATATTTGTATGTGTGCTTTACTCAAGTAGTTTTTCCAGAGGGACCGATGACCTGTACTTTAGCACATTACCCTGAAGCAGCTGTACTTTTACTCAAGTAACTTTTGGGGTACTTTTCAGATAGATAAAGATATATATAGGGAGAGAGAGGGAGAAATATGAACATGTGTTTAAGTGCACAGTCCCAGTCTGTGTAAAACGTGAGTGTCTTGTGCTCTGCTTTTCCCCTCAAGAAGTTGAAAATGAAGCTGGATAAAATTTCCATACGTGTAAAATAGCAAATGAGCCCTACTGGTGCAGGGAGAAACTCAGCTGGGCCAAATACGGCTTTCTGTTCCCTGCCATCCAACTTTCTGTCACCTGGTGTCAGGGGGCCATTTTTTATACAGCAGACACTTTTATGTTGTTAGTTTCAACCCCATCTTCAGTCTATGTCCCCATCTTCATCTCTTCCCTGTGACTGCCTAAGAAGAACCATTCAAAAACAAAACAGCCCCTGACAACCACCCAGATATGTCTTCTTTGCATCTTTCCTGTCTCCGACATGGAAATAACAGGGCAGATGACAAAGCCAGATGAATTGCTAGGGTAACTCTCCAGGCTTACAGTTGGATGTCATTATGAAACCCCATCCTCACTGTCAGAAACACTCAGTTTTCCTGGCTTTTCCGGCTGTCTCTTAGGTTTGGCTTCCCTGTGTTGCTCAGTTGTGACAATGTCTATATTTAGTGCTGCACTTATTTAACTAAAAGTGTCATTTCTTGTCTCTCCAGGGTCTTATACTACTTCTCACTAGAGTTTTGGTAAATCAGTGTGACTAACATCCGTCATGCCTGGTTCATTCTCTCATTCATCCTCTAGGAATTTTGTGCGCAGTGGAGTATTTTCTTTTGGTAGGTTTTGGATTTTTTTTAAATATGCATAGGATGGGGGAGGCAGACCCAACGCTAAGCAAGAAGGCAAGAATGACAGCCTGTGGGCCCAGTGTGACAGGGTCAGGCCAGAGGGCTACAGAAGAATGATAGAGGGGAGATATATTAGCCCTAGATTAAGTAGGTCCCTTCTTCCCAGAGTAAGCGAGCAAGGGTTGATCCCACAGAGGCCTGCTAGAATGAATCAAGGCAATCAGGCCAATTAAAACACCTGGGACCAATTTGCAGGCTTGTAGATGTAGTGAGATGCTGCTAGCAGTGTGGTGTTTCAGCATCTGTTCTGCTCCCTGCTGTGTTAATAGCATTTAGCTGCATGCGTATTTGCCTTCTCTGAAGGCCAGTGCCAACTCTGCATAGTTAGCCCACACCACAGTCCTCTGAGGGCCCCCAATAACCACAAATCAAGTGAGGTTCAAAGAAAGTCATTGACACATGGGCTCTAATCTCCCAGACATTTAGGTGTCCAGAGTTTACACTATTACATGCATATGTCATGACAATGGACTTAGCACTATAGATATGAGTGGAGATATACATCTCCTAGAACTGGAAGGGACCTCAGGAGGTCACCTAGTCTGGTCCCCTTCTCTCTTGACAGGACCAAGCACCATCCCTGACATCTATCTGCCCCAGTCCCTAAATGGCCTCCTCAAGGTTTAGCAGGCCAATGCTCAAACCACTGAGCCATTGCTCCTGCTAAAAGCTTGTTCTAAAAGTAAATCCAGAGAGTGGATTTGAAAGAGGTAGGCAAGGAACATGGGTACCAGTGTAACCCGCTCACAGGCAGTCTTGAACGTAGGACACCTGGAGCTCAGAGTAGGTGCGTCTACAGCTTGAATTGAAAGCCAGGGGGCAAGACCACCCAGCTGCTCCCTAAGCTGGATGGTATGTATTGTTATGCCCAGACACAAACAAGTTATGTGTCTATGACATATCCCAGGTGCAACCCCTAACTGTAATACGTTGACACCCCTTATTGTGCCTAGATCTTACCCATTACCTTCTAGATAGCGGAACTATCAAAACAACACTATACACCGTGCTGTCCTCTCGACCCTGTACTGAACCTGGGTCGGAATGTACCTGGTGCTAAGCTGTTATTTATGGGGAGGGTCCTGGTAGCGCACAACATGTCCAACCTTACTGGAATGTTTTTACGTGCATGGCTGAGTGTTTGGCCTATTGGGGTAAGGCCTCTGCCACATTCCTGGGTGCAGCGTCTGTCTAGCTCACAGCTTGGTTCTTTGCTTTTAGCTTTGCTCTGTGTTAACATAGCTAACCCTAGGTTGTTCAGGCTGGAAGTGCTTTAACTCAGTGTTGACCTTCGTTTAGGCATTAGGCCTTTAGCCTTACAGCAAGCCTGATTGTCAGGTGCTCTCATTACTACAGTAGACTCGATGGACCCAAGCCATTGAAGAACCAGATGAGACTGATTATAAAACAGCTCCTCTTCTGCTGGCTCAGTTGCTGTGTGAGGAGTGGAGGAGAAAAGGAGCTGTGGAGATTCTGAGGGGTGCAAGTGCAAGCAGGTACCACAGGGAAGAACCTGAGGTAAGGAGGGTGCTGGGGAATTGCTGTGGGGAAGTGGCCCAGGGAATCGTTGCTGTCAAGCCGCTGAAACTTGAGACATTGCAGGCAGCTGCTATTTCAGGGTCCCTGGGATGGAGTCAAGAGTTGAGGGCAGCCCTGGACTCCCTGCATTAGCCCCCATGCTGTATGCAGCATGGGAGAAGGGCTGATAATTGTGGGGGTTTGTCCTGCCCAAAGCATTTGGAGGGACAGCAGAGACTATGGAGTTTGATGTCCTCCGTTTTCCCTGTGCTGGACAATGATGAGAATAGTTCACCAAACAGCTAGCTACTGTCTAACTGGAGGGTGCTGTGAGCCTCTGAGGCAAATAATCTGCCAAAAAGGGCAGGGCCCACCAGACCGGAGAAGGAGCTTTGTCACAGCTACTATATCCAGACAAGATCAAGCCTGATACAGGAGATAAAAGAGGAAAAGCCCAGCTCACTAGTGGTGGCTGATGGGGAATGGAACCAGCCAGCCCTGTGAAGGAAGACCTGATCAGGGCTAAAGCCCTTACTGGAGGCTACCTAAACCTGCCTGGTAGGAAGGCTCTGCTGAGGTGAGAGCTGAACTAAACACTGGAAGTGTCAGAGATGCCTGGAGGTAGACAGGCCTGGATCAGGAGCTGTCTGTGTATCAACTACTTGGGGTCCCCTTTGTTCTGAGACCAGCAGAAGAATCAGCTGTGGAAGACACAGTGAGAAAGGCCCAGCTGTAGGCCATGGATCCAGCAGAAGCTCTGAACAAGCACACCTCATCCGCTTCATGTAGGATCCCTGGACTGGAACCTCAGAAGAGAGGGTAGGCCTGGGTTCCCCTGTTGGTGCACCTCAGGGAGGAGCAAGAAAACCCCAGAGCCAAGAGCTGGCAGGATAGTGAGGTTGAGCTGAGAATTGCCTCTGCAGATGGTTGTTAAAGTCCCTTTTCAGTAGAACACAAACTTTCAGATCTTTAACAGAATGTGCTGGCTGACAGGTTTATGTATTTGGAGTTTTTTTATATCTGTTCTATGTCCATTCATTCTTTGTTGAAGAGTGTTTGCAATCTGTCCTACATACATGGTGTGTGGGCATTGTTGGCACATATATGATGTTAGTTGAGGAACAGAAGAATGTGTCTGTCATTCTGTAATTAACGTGGTTAGGTCCAGTGATGGTATCTCCAGAATAGATGTGTGGACAAAGTTGGCAACGGGGTTTGTTGCAAGGAAAAGCTCCAGGATTAGTATTATTGCGGTATAGCCTGTGGTTGCTCGTGAGAATCCTCATCAGGTTGCGAGATTGTCTACAGGAAAGAACAGGCCTGTCACCTAGGGCCTTCTGGAGTGTGGCATCCTGATTTAGGATAGGTTGTGGGTCTTTAATGATGTGTTGCAGTGGTTTGAGTTCGGGGCTGTAGGTAGTAATAAGCAGTGTTTTGCTATTGGCTTTTGTGGGCCTATCTTGGAGTAATTGGTTTGTGGGTATTCATCTGGCCCTGTTGATTTTTTTTTTTTAACTTCTCCTGGCTGGGTGATCCAGGTTTATGAATGTTTGGTGGAGATCTTGTAGTTTTTGGTCTCTGTCAGTGCATAGAGAAGACAGAGTATTAAATCACTCGATCTGTACATTTCTTATGAATCCTGCCTCCCACGTCAGGCCCGTGAGCAGGAATTTCCATGGGTGTGGGGGAGGTGATTTTTTGTAAACGCAGACCACAATTTTTTTTTAAATACAAAGGAGTTTAAAATAGTTGTGCAATGAATGTGCACAAGAGAGGTTAATGAAAAATTTTGAGTGGAAACAATGGTTGGAAAAGATTTTGTTATAATATGCTAAAAATGTACATATACAGCAATAAAAGTGTTATAGAAATTAACTTTTGGGATCTTGCTCTAATACTGCAAATTAAAAGCTATATTCCAAAATATTCCAGTATTCTGGGGGTGAGATCTGGGCCAAAGCTGCCCCCTCCCTATGCACCCACTTTCACCACCTTATTGCAGCAGCCCTCTCCATGCTCAGCAAGCCCTGTGCAGGGGTTTCACAGCTTTCCTCTTGTCTTCCTCCCTCTCCTGTTGCTAGTAGCCAAAAGCATGCTGGGAAATGTAGTCCCTTCTTTGCTCCAGGGCTAGCTTTGTAGACAGTGAGCTGGCCAAGGAACTACAGCTCCCAGGGTATCTTGGGTTCCCCCATCATGCCCTGAAGGTTCCACCTTCACAGCGCAGCAGGGAGAGAAACTTGACATGCTGGGGAGGTGTGTTCACAAGCTCCTGCCGGCCTCCATGCGTACAAGCCTGTGTGTGATGTGATAAATTCAAATAACACTGTATCCATATCTCAGCATTCTCACCAGTTTTACCTTCTCGGCTGATGTACCAGGGATTGAATCAGGACCCAGCAGTGCTAAACACATCTGCCCTGTAGCTGGAGCTAAAGCACCGATTTTCTGTCAGCGATATGACAACTCCTACCCTCTGTAGACCAGCACAGCGGGGGTCCCACATGACACAGGCGTAGGAATGCGTAATTTGTCTGAAGCGTCATGCTGGAACATGCATCCGTTGACCTCCATTATTTTCCTTTGGAAGAAAGTTTCAGTTTTCCCGTCAGAGACCAGAAACAAACCCACTTTTCTTAGCTGTCCAGTTGCCAGACAGCTGGCACACACAGGCCTCCCTATTGGCTAAAAAAGATCCATCCAAAAATAGCATTGGTGGGACATAGCTACTTTTCCTTCAGAACAGAAAAGCAGTCCAGTAGCACTTTAAAGACTAACAAAATAATTTATTAGGTGGTGAGCTTTCGTGGGATAGATCCACTTCTTCAGACCATAGCCAGACCAGAACAGACTCAAAAGTTAAGGCACAGAGAACCAAAAATAGTTATCAAGACAAATCAGTTATCAAATAGTTATCAAGACAAATCAGTTATCAGTTATCAAATAGTTATCAAGACAAATCAAGACAAATCTGACAAATTATTATCAAGGTGAGCAAATTAGAGAGCAGAGTGGGAGAAGGAGGTCTGGGGGGGAAGTCAAGAATTAGATAAAGCAAAGCATGTAAAATAGTCCTTATAATGAGCTAGAAAATTGCCATCCCCGGTTCAAACCACATGTTAATGTGTCAGATTTGAATATAAATAAGAGCTCAACAGCCTCTCTTTCCAAACGTGTGTTAGAGTTCCCACAAAAGCTCATCACCTAATAAATTATTTTGTTAGTCTTTAAAGTGCTATCGGACTGCTTTTTTGTTTTGATAGCATATAGACTAGCACGGCTTTCTCTCTGTTACTAATTTTCCTTGTGTAATCGTGGCATCTAGAGGCCTTAACTGCTGTTTGGGTCTAAGGCAATTTCCATACACAGCACGAGATACCGTCTAACCCCCAAATTGTGTGTGTGTGTGTGTGTGTGTGTGTGTGTGTGTGTGAAGACACACATAGCAGGCCTGCTGATGGTGGGGACAAAGTAGATAGTTGCTCTGGGCCTGGCAATTCAAAGGGGCCTGGGGCTCCTGGTTGACCTGGCAGTGGCCAGAGCTGGGGGAACCTTAAATCACGGCCAGAGCACCCTGCCCCAGGGAGCTTTGAGGGCTGGGGGGGTATGTGCCACATCTTGGGCGGTGCAGAGGGCTAACTACCCCACCCCTGCCCCTTCCACTTGAGGCTCCGCCCTTCTGAGAACTTAGAGCTGCCCCCCTCCACCTTGCCCAGAGGTCCAGAGGGGCTGTCGGCTTCTCTGATAGACACTCACCAGCCAGACAAACAATGGAAGGGGAATCAGATGCTAACAGGTAGCTCACACCGCCATGCTCCTGAGTCCTTAGCCAGTGCCTTACCCACTAACTCACACTGCCCCCCTTAAAGATCCCCTGGCTTTGTGCACAAATGATCAAATGGGCCCAGGTATTCCAGGCGACTGTAGATCACACAACAGGACTTAATAGTGTGTAGATACCATGCTGGCTCTCTGCCTTATGGGTGCATTTTCCTCTTGAGTTTCCAGCCATGAGTGGTGTTGTGTAGCAGACAAGGCTGATTGGCAAGCTTCACCCTTTAATGAGTAACATAAATATCTGCTGGGGCAGGGGGAGTCCTAATGCTTTACAATCCCAATAACATAGCACAGGGTGACAAGTGTGTTGTATCAGGTCCTATTGAGTTGTGAGGGTGCAACTCAGGTCAATCCAGCCCTGGTCATCCTCTGTTACTTATTACTGCTGACAGAAGACCAATTGCAGACCCAGGGTGTGTTGTTTTGTTTCCAGGCACGAGTAAGGGCTTCAGTTTCTAGGAAGGGAAGAGAGAGACACCCTAGAATTCCTATATGGCTCTAAGTCATTGTGGAAAAAACAGAGCCTCCTGGGCTGTATAGACACTGAGGGAGGTACCCCCCTTATGCCCACAAGGGATCCATTCCTACAGGTTCAGAGGACGGAGACTCCTTTTGGTTCTCGGTGGCAGGCTCCTGAGACTGACGAAAAGAAATGGGGCTAGCCCCTCGGCTGGTGTAAAGAGCCGTAGCGCCCCTGAAGTCCCTGGAGGATCTGGCCCATGCAATCATTTGTTTCAAGGTCAGCTCGTGTCAACCCATGGAGCTCCACTGTGGTTAATGGATTAACATCAGTTTACACCATTGCAGAGCTAGAATGGCCAGATGCCCGATTTCCAGCTGGAAAATCTGGTAGAAAAGGGGACCTGACTGTGTCCAGTCAGAGCTACTGACTAGATCCCTCAAGTCCAGTTACAGAGGGCCCAAGAGATGTAACATTATCATTGGTGGCAGCTCCGGCTCAGGGATGGGTCCTCATGGGAAAGGGCGAAGGAGGGGAGGTTCTGGCATGCCTCCTGGACTGTACGATTCTTTTAAACACCACAAAGTTGGCAACTCTGTTAGTCACTGCAAATTATTTGTTCAGCTCTAGGGAACACAGGTCTTTATACTTCACCTGTGTATTGAACCAGATGCTCGACTTGCCTGTGTCAGCATGGTCCTGGCTCCCCGCCTCTGACTTTTCCAATCCCATTCTTTTTAGCTCTAGACGATGCGATTTCGACAGGCCGGTCACACTGTTCCTGATTCCCCGCTGCAAGCGAGGCCCCAGGGATGTCTCTGAGCAGAATGTGGTGTTCCCACAGCCTCCCCATGGAAATATTTCTACCCCGTCAGCAGTGTTAGGCCTGGGATGCTGATGCAGGAGATAAGCACACAGTTGTGCCAAGTCCACTGAGCTGAAGCAGCTGGTTGTGTGCGTGTGTGTGTGCTGGACAAGGAGATAAAAGGATATGGGAGAAAAATGGTTTTTGTGACCAGCTAGGGCTGTTCTCACAGGCTTTCGGCATGGATCTTTGTCATTCCAAGATCAGTTCTATGACATTTTTTCTCGTAAAGGGGCAGGCTGGGGCTCAAAGATTCTTGGCCAAAGATTCTTTTCAGTCAACCCAGTGGGATGGATTTAAAAGTGACGGTATTGCCTTAATGGACAGGGAAGATTGTCTCTATGTATTAAACAGTTACAAATAATGAAGAATCATTTTGGAGGGGCTCAGGCCGCAGGGCTTAAGCCAATCTCTACTGGAAACCCAGTGCTGGGGGCACGGGTGGATTACCCCACCTCTGCTCCAAGGCAAAGTACTGGAATAGATGGACTTCAGCTCTGACCCAGTTTGCAAATCCTACGTGTGACTAGCGAGCACAGAATCCACAGCTTGTGGGCAGGACCTCTGAAGCAGGGAGTGGGCAAAAGGGGCGGTTGCGCCTGGGCCTGGCATTTCAAAGGGGCCCGGCTGCTGACACAGCTACTTTGGCTTTGGTACATTTGATTCTCCGGACCCCTTTGAAGTGCCATGACGGCTCTGCTCTGGCTGAGCACGGCTGTGGGGGAATGGGAGGGGGCCCAGCACCATGACAGAGGCAGCACTGAGAGCTGACTGCCCTCTTTGCTTTTGGCCCCGCCCCCTCTGATCTTGGTCCCACCCCTTCCAGGGCACAGAATGGGGCCCTTCTACTGTGCCCCAGGGCCCCCAGCAGCTGTCAGGCCCAGCTGCTTTTGAGAAAAGGTTTGAAATAGCACATGGCTTCTTCTGTCATGCTCATCCCTCTCCACTTGTTGCCTCTCAATCCTGCTTGCCGCCTCCCAGGGCTTTTAAATTCGCTCACCAGAGAAGCACGGTGGTTTGCAATGTGACATAAAGTTTTGGTATGAAAAGCTGAAATTTTAGGCAGCAATCAGGCACTTTCAGCAAAAAATAAAATTGGCAAAACAATTTTCCACTGAGAAAGAGTTTCAGTGAGGAACTTTTTGAGCATCCCAGAGAAGAGGAGTCTGGCCACAGGAGCACTGTCTACACAAGGGCTCCCTTGAAGGACACCACTTGTTCAGCTGAAATGGTAGGAATTGCTTTTTGGAAACCCCCAGCCATAGACCAGGCTGGAGGTTCTTCTGTCCGCCCTGCCTCTGGGACCCCGACTGCTTCCTTCACCTTGAAGACTGCAACCTCCAGCCTGGTCTATGTCCGGGGGTTTCCAAACAGCAGTTCCCACCATTTCAGCTGAACAAGTGGTGTCCTTCAAGGCAGCCCTTGTGTAGACAGTGCTCCTGTGGCCAGACTCCTCTTCTCTGGGATGCTCAAAAAGTTCCTCATTGAAACTCTTTTTCAGTGGAAAATTGTTTTGTCTGTTTTATTTTTTGCAGAAAGTGCCTGATTGCTGCCTAAAATTTCAGCTTTTCATTCAAAACAATTCCTGAAACATGAAATATTTTGGCCAAAACATTGCCATTTGAATGTGCTGCCACCCTCCCTCATGGCAACTGTACTTCATATTCCCATTTTCCTCAGTGGGTGACTCTTTGGGTGGACTACATCTCCCATGTCATTCCCATGATGCAATTGTTTTCCCTTTCCATCAGACTAAACCACAAGGCCTCCTCAGAGATGTAGTCTGCTTAGTGAGCTGAGTGAGAACTTCAGGCACCTGTACTACACTTCCCATGAGGCCCCGTGGCATGATGTCTAATTCAAAATATTTGTCTTTTGGGGGCCAAAATATTTTGGATTTTGGCCAAAATATTTCAGGTCTTGAATTTTGGCCAAAAAAAAAAGCCACACATTTTTCATCTGTATTTTTTCTCAGAACTTTTTTTTTGTTTGTAAAAAGTTGTCTGCAAAAATACAGCACCCCCCGCCCAACCACCAGCCAGTTTCACTGGCACCCCTTGTTTATGCTAAGGCTCCTAGCCATTCAAGAGGAAAAATCCCTAGCATGGACACTGCCATCACAGCGCAAACCGTGAAATGATTAATCACCTTCCCCTCCCTTGGCACTTGAATTCAAGTGGCTCTTATGCAACATGCCAAGCCATTTTCGCTGGGGCAGCAAAACCTGAAACCTGCCCTCCCAGTTGCCACACGGAGATTCCAGCCTCACAAAGAATAATACATGGTGACAGAAATTACAGAATTAAAAATCACAGGAGAAAAAGGCCCACCCCAAAGCAGGCTGGGCAGGGAGAATAGGTCCCTGTAGTCTCTTTATCCAGGAAAAAAATACAAGAATCTGAGGAAAGTGGAGGACAGTTTTAAAAATACTCAACCTCCTGCATTTTCACTTAATTACAGAGCAGGAGCTGAGGGAAGAGAACACAGCATGGCCTCTTTTTTTGTGCTGCCGGCTGCACTTTTGTTGTTGTTTTTCATTTTTACTTTGCTGGGTCAGATTGTGTTTTGGAAACTGCTCCAGACCCCCACCCAGCCACCCTGTCCTTGTTTGGGCCTGTGGGGAATGTTGGACAAGTTTTGTGGAGAGGCTTCATTGTCAGAGCCCAGCACATTCAAGGCGACCACAGGAGCTGCAGCTGCCAGGCCCAGGGAGTGTGTGTGTTTGAGGGAGGAACGTAACCATCTATTTTTGAGAACCATGTGAATCAGCAAGAGCAGACAGTTTTGCAGCCGATCTCCCTCTATTTCTTCTACTCTGTGTGTGTCTTTCTCTTCCCCACAGCCCCTCAGGCTTTTTTACCTACTGTCCACTTTGGGAAAGGGAAAATTCACTCCTAATCAGAACTCATCTTTGCCAGTGAAAATTACCCACCAAGGGCCTTAAAGGCCCTCTTCCCAGCTGGTTTAACCTCTGCATGAGAAGAAACACAGATCCAGCTCTGCAGTGTGCTGCTCAGGAACCTCCCAGCACTGGGAATATGATGGAAGCATATTGTGGGGCTTCATGTACCGTTACACAGGGGAACTGCAAGCCCTGCAGCAGCTTGGTGAAATTCTGCTGGTGCAGACAGGAAGAGCTGCAGTGCAGGGGATACACTGGGAGTAGGAGAAGGGGTTTACTGTGGATTTTCTGGGCTGCTGCGGAAGAGCCCAAAGTCAGAACTGGGTGTGCTGGGCATGTGGGGGATGATCCTAACTGAAACAGAGGTTCCATTTTCTGCATCAGTCTCTTTATCTTTCTGGCTCTGTTTCCCTCTGTCTCTCCTCTGCTCAACCCAAACCAGCTAAGGACGGCAACACAGGGATCTATTCTTTAAAAGGATAGGAGGGAGGGTGCGTGCGTGTAAAACTTCACCCCAGCAACGATCCTGCTGCTTTTCTCTATCCATGTACCAAATAAATTTTATTATGTGCACAGAGGGATGTGCACCACCAATAGAAATGCCTGATATAGGGGCGCTGCTAATCAGCAAGGTGGCATATGAATCTTGCCTGGGCAGCTTCCCAAGCGCTCGGCTTACTGGGAACACTGTACCCCAATTCTTTAGTAACAGAGAGGTCACTCTTTTAGTCTGTATTCTAGCAAAACAACCCAGCAGTCATGTAGCACTTTAGAGACTAACAAAATAATTTATTGGGTGATGAGCATTCGTGGGACAGACCCACTGAAGAAGTCTGTGTGTCTGTCCCACAAAAGCTCATCTCCTAATAAATTATTTTGTTAGCCTTTAAAGTGCTTCCTGCCTCCTCCTCATCATCATCAATAACCGTGGGCTCAGCGCCTTTTGGTATCTGATGCCTCTCTCACTATTTCCTTCCATCTTTTCCTATCCAGTGCGGAGTGGCTTGGTTTCTGTAGACTAGCTCTGCACAAATCTACTACACGATCTATCCATTCTCTGTGGGATCTGCCTCTCCTATTCAAATGATCCATTATGCCGAATACCAGGGTCTTGATTTTTTGTTCATCGTTCATTCTGCAAATATGTCCAAATAGATGTAGCTTCTGTTTTATAACCTTCTGCAGCAGGTTCTACTTCGGCTGTATCTTCCTGTATAATTCCTCATTGGTGACCTTCTGCATCCATCCTATTCTCAGAATCTTTCTATGACAACTCCTTTCAAACGCCAATATTCTTCTTTTCGAATCTTTCATTATCGCCCATGTCTCGCATCTGTACAACATGCTGCTGAATACACACGTTTTCAAGACGCCCAGCTTCGTTCTTTAGCTAATCGCTTTGCTTTTCCAGATCTGATCTATCGCCGTCAAACTCTCTCTTGCTTTCGCTATTCTAGTCGCTATTTCCTTCTTACAGTCTAGATCATACGTTATATTGCTCCCCATATATGTGAACTTCTCTATATGTTCTAATTCAATCCCATCCACACTGATCTTCCTTCCTATTTCCTGCCTGCTGGGGTTTTATTTCACAGTCCTTTAGTTCTGCAGTTGTACGTTTCACCATCTCTTGCCAACCTAGAGACCAGGATAATCCCTGTAATGCAATATATATATATATTTTTTGTGAAACTAGATGTACTGGTATCAGAGGGGTAGCCATGTTAGTCTGGATCTGTAACAGCAACGAAGGGTCCTGTGGCACCTTATAGGTAGGTAGGTAGGCCTCCTTCAGTCTGCATAGACTATGGATCACGCCCTTTATAGTTTCAATTGAGGACTTCATTTACAGCGTCTACTGTGACTATGAAGACCCACAGGAGAGTGACAGTCCTTGTTGCATCTCTTGCAGATGTGGTGGGTGTCTGGCAAGTCCTTAGTGTGCTTTCTGTGCGCTCACTTCTCCTCTGCTAGCTGTCTGATCCTCATCTCGCCCTTCTGAAGGCCCTTGTGTAACCCCTGTCTCCATCTGCTGCGGTCGTCTGCTAGTTCTTCCCAGATGTCCAGCTCGATGTCTACCTCTCTGAGGTCTCTCTTGCAGACATCTTTGTAGCGCAACTGGGGGCGTCCGGGAGGTCTTTTGCCAGAGGCTAGCTCACCATACAGGATGTCTTTTGGAATCCTTCCATCATTCATCCTGTGGACGTGGCCAACCCAGCGGAGCCAACTGGATCATCTTGAGTAACCGTGGAGGACAGCCTATCTTGTGGAGCAGTTTGAACAGACCATCCCTGCTGACCAAGTCAAAGGCCTTGGTGACGTCAATGAAGGCTATGTAGAGTGGCTTCCTCTGCTCCCTGCAATTCTCCTGCAGCTGCCTTAGAGAGAAGACCATGTCAACGGTAGACCTCTCTGCGCGGAATCCGCACTGCGATTCGGGGTACACCCTCTCAGCAATCTTCTGGAGTCTGCCAAGGATGACGTGAGCAAACAGTTTACCAGTGACGCTTAGGAGGGAGATTCCACGGTAGTTGTTGCAGTCGCTTCTGTCTCCTTTGTTCTTATACAACATTGCAATGTTAGCGTTGTGCATATCCTGTGGAACCTCACCCTCTTTCCAGCACAGGCACAGTAACTCATGTAGGGGTTCCAGGAGTGTGTCCGCGGCACACTTGATTACCTCTGGTGGTTCACCATCCTGACCAGGGGCCTTTCCTGCTGCAATGCTGTCGATGGCTCTCTTCAGTTCATCCACAGTTGGTTCTTGATCCAGTTCGTCCATTACTGGTAGGAGCTTGACGGCATCGAGGGCTGCGTCAACCACAATGTTCTCGCATGAGTACAGCTTGGAGTAGTGCTCAACCCAGCACTCCATCTGTTTGGGTTTGTCAGCGATGACTTCACCAGATTTGGATTTCAGAGGTGCCATCTTGTTCTGGGTGGGTCCTAATGCCTTCTTCATACCCTCGTACATTCCTCTGAGATTACCAAAGTCAGCACAGGTCTGGATGCTGCTGCATAGCTGGAGCCAGTGGTTGTTGGCACAGCGCCTGGCTGTCTGCTGTACTGTTCTTCTGGCCACTCTAAGTGCTTGCTGGGTACTCTGGCTCGGTGAGCGTTTGTACTCCAGTAGTGCAGCGTGCTTCTTTTCAATGACTGGAATCATCTCATCGGAGTTAGCTTCGAACCAGTCGTTCGTGTTTCTAGCTCTTCTTCCAAACACCAACAAGGCCGTGTTGTAAACTGTATCCCTCAGATGTTGCCATTTGAATGTCACATCGGCACCCCCAGGGCTGCTGCACAGATTTTCCTGGAGGGTTTCTCTGAACTTTTCAGCTTTCTCCGAGTTTGCCGTCTTTCTGGCGTCAATGCGGGGCCTTCCAGCAGGTTTAGAGCGGTACAGCTTCTTGGGTCTCAGCTTGAGCTTGGAGCAAACTAGTGAGTGATCTGTATCACAGTCAGCACTATGATAGCTGCGTGTCAGAAGGACGTTTTTGAGGTTATTACGCCTAGTGATGACCCCGTCTAGTTGATGCCAGTGCTTCGAGCGTGGGTGTCTCCACAACACTCTGTGCTGTGGCTTCGTTTGGAAGAATGTGTTTGTGATGCACAGATTGTGGTACATACACAGTTCAAGGAGATGCTGTCCATTGTTGTTTCTTTTTTCCCACACTGAAGTGTCCTAAGCAGGACGGCCATGAGGCCCAATCAGCTCCAACGCTTGCATTGAAGTCACCCAAGATGTACAGTTGTTCACGAGCAGGTGTTTGCGCTACAGCAGCACTAAGCACGTCATAGAACTTGTCTTTTACTTCTGGTGTGGCGTACAGGGTTGGAGCATAAGCGCTGATCAGGTGGACGGGACCGGTGCAAGTTTGAAGCGTGATCCGAAGAAGTCTTTCTGATCCGCCCATGACTAAATCAACCATTTGTAGAAGAGTGTTTCTGACAGCAAAGCCAACACCATGCTCTCTGGGTTCTTCTTGAGCTTTACCCTGCCAGAAAAAGGTGTAGTCCTTTTCCTTTAGAGATCCCGAATCTGCAAGTCGCGTCCCTTGCAGTGCAGTGATATCAACTCTGAGCCTCCTCTGTTCCTCGTTGATGACAGCAGTCTTGCGGGTGTCACTGATGGCCTGAAGATCTTCAGTCAAGCCAGTCAGCATGGTCCGCACATTCCAGCAAGCAAGCTTAAATTGTTGATGTTTCTCATTTCTTGTTGATTTTCTTATTGGTTTGCTTGGTGCCCAAATTTCAGTCACCTGTCAGGTTCAGGAACCTTAAGCCTCACGCACCCAGCGAGGCAGGTGAACTGTGGCGGGACAGTACCCTATTGGCTGGGGGCTGCCCAGCTTGAGGCGGGCGGTGACTGTCCAGTGAGATGCGAGGATTTCTCCCACCGTCGAAGGCAACCCCTGGCGTTCATTCTCTATGCCAATCGAGCAAGAGCTTATAACCGGTATCTGTTGCCTCCCGTGTTGATGCAACGCTGTTCAGCGATGCCGGAGTACCTCTCCGGGCGCGAGCCTGGGCACTTATTATGGAGACTCTGGGCTGCCCAGACACCAGTGTCCCCCTCTCGGCTTTACTGATATAGTCCAAAGGAGAGGATAACCTCCACGTCTGGTACCAGCTCAGCTGCAGGAGTTGCCAGGACAGTGCCAGAAGTTGACACCGAACCGCCTTCAGACTCCACTCCGGATTTTCTGTCAGGGTTTACTCCCTTAGCCTCTCTCCTTCCCAGGATAACCCACACAGCAGTGGGGTTAAAAAAAAAATTCTGGCACCTTATAGACTAACAGAAAAGTTTTGAGCATGAGCGTTTGTGAGCACAGACTCACCTTATCAGATGTTGATCATGGAAATCTTCTGTGCTCCTTGGCAGAGACTCCTGCCTTCCAATCAATATATGGCCATACACCAATCTCACAGAGCTGAAAGGCAGCTTGAGTCCAGCCCCTGCCATCACAGCAGGACCTATCACTATCCCTGACAGATTTTTTTTGAAATAAAGGGGAACAGTCTATTATTGCCCCCCCACACACACTCTCTAAACAGCCCACCTAGGAACCAAACTTGCAACTATAGGTTTAGCAGGCCAATACTCAAGCCCTTGAGCTATACCTAGCATTGGTTCAGAGAGCTGCAGTCCAGAGGGGGCTGAGAAATGGAGATGATCCATGTATTTGCATTTGTTCTTGATCTACGTACAAACAGAGAAATGCTACATCTCTTTATACCCATTATATGTTTTCACTAAACTTGGGGCATTTTAAGCCTCTTAATGACACGTCCGTTCTTAGAAATCTTGGAACTGTGGGGAAACAGCCTCACTAAGCAGAATTGTAAATGAAGGTTATTGACAGCTAACAAAATGGATATTGGCAATTTGTAAGAACAGGCAAACCCGGATCTCAAGGCCTGGCTGTGTCAACCTTTCGGGTTGCCTCAGACAGGCCACAGAGCTCCGGGCAAGTCAAGAGCTGTTCCTTCTGCAACACTGACAATGAATGCCTGCGGTGGTCATAGCGGTTGGTTTTTTTCCACACAGCAGCTTGGCATTCCGACGTCGGAGCCTGGCAGAGCCAGCCCAGTTGGCTTCTGAGATGACTGCATGTGTGGTTACAGGAACTGCCTTTTTCCAGTTACGCCTCCCTTGCAGTTCCCACCACCTCAACCGTTCCCTTCTCCTAAGCCAGCTCTTGGTTTTCCTTGGGTAGCAATGGAATGGCAGGCGGGTGGGGAGGGAAGCAGGCCGAAAGGATTAAGTTTTCCTTCAGAAAAGCTCATTGCTTGCACCAAGCCACAGGAAAGCCACCAAACAGCCTAGTAAAACTTTTCTCGGGCCTCAGTCAGCTCACACAGAACTCTTCAGATATTCTGGAGCAGAATAAGCATGAAACAGCCCTGCAGTAGGCCACATGCCTGGACATGACACAACGTCTATTAGGATTAGTATTGCACTCAGGCCAGAGGCTCCCATGTGCTAGTCCCTGCGCAAGCACTCATGGAGGGAAAGCCCTTGTCCAGAAGAGCTCGCAATCGCGGGAGACAAAGGCAGTGAGGGGATTAGAGAACACTGCAAAAGTTGCAAAAGTTTCATAGCTGAGCCAGAAATAAAACCTAAGTCTCCCAATTCCTAGCGCAGTGACCAAACCAGAACACCACCCTGCCAATTTCCAGGTTACCTACCTCCCCTCTTTACCTCTCTGCAGAGCTGCATGGCAGGGTTCCCTCTATTTTTAACTTCCATCGGTGGAATAAGTTTTGTTATGTGCGCCAACGCATGTGCAGCTGTGCACCACGAATAGAAACACACGCGATCAGCTGTGGGCACTGTGCTGATCAGCTGGGTGGCACGTGAATTTCTCCAAACAGCTGCTCAAATGCTCAGCTTACAGGGAGCCCTGCTACCTGGGACCCCGCCCACCCAAGAGAGCTTGATTCTAAGTCATGAGCACCAAGCAAACAGACCATCAGTGGGACAGCAGCCACCCTCCACAAGGGAAACAGAAAGAATGACATTTCTGGGGACTTCCACCATCTAAAGGAATGGAGCTCCTCTCCCAGCCAGTAGTGGGAGAGGGAGAGCAGGAGGAAGACTTCTGCAGAAGCCAAGGAGGAGAAGAGAAGGACTTCTGCAGACAGATTTAGGGCCATCAGGAGAAGTGGCACAGATCTGTCGGCCAGGGCCTCATTATCTGGTTCATGATGGCCCATTGTCATCACAAGCCGCTGAAATCAATGAGAGTCTGATGGATTTCAGTGGGCTCTGGAACAGTCCCAAATGACATCATCTTCCGGCACAGCTGTGTCAGTGCAAGGATGAGATGCAGTAAGTTTGTAGCTCTCTGCAGCTCTCAATGGGCTGCCCTGATGGGAGAGATGGAGCACGTCTGGTTAACTCTGGCGCACCGGTGGCTGGGATTCCACCAACGTGGCAGGAAAGCAGAGGAAGCAAAAAATGAGTTGGAAGCACAACAACCATGTGCATTTCTTCCCTTCCCAGGTCCAGTTTAAATTGCCATAGAGCCAGGAATTCCCGACACCCTTGTGGGGCGTACACCCTCCCCAAATTTCCCCATCAACCTCGCTCCCCAGTCGTCATCTAGTTACATGCTGTGTTGCCAATTTAGTTGTTGGTTGGAAATCTGAACTGAAACTGAAACATTAATATTAACATTAAAAGCATATACGGGATCTTCTCTCAGCAGTCACTCAATAGCGAGTAGGATGTCCTCATGTCACCTTCCTATTTGTGAGTGAGTTGATGGCTGATTGGCCCAATTCTAGAGCCACAGGTCCTATCACAGCAGGGGCAGGTGTTGGTAGCTGTTGGAGGGATGCGGGGCAGTTTTTGACACTCTTTTCTCCTTCTCTGCCTCTCCTCCTCTGTGCTGCAGCGGGAGCTCTCAAGCTGTGCCACCCCCTCAGGGATTACCACTCTCTTCTGGGGGTGATCCTGGGCAAGGATCTCCCAAGTGTCTGCATGGATGCTGCATTTTTTCAGCACGCCCTTATATCCCTTCCGCTGGCCCCCAACCCTCCTCTGTCCTTCCTCCAAGTCGGGGAACAGAAGCTGTTTTGAGACGTTCTGATCAGACATCCGAAAGACATGACCAGTCCAACAAAGTTGTTGATGAATGATAATGGCTACAATGCTGGTCATGTTCAGCAACGAAGGGTCCTGCAGCACCTTATAGACTAACAGAAAAGTTTTGAGCATGAGCTTTCGTGAGCACAGACTCACTTCATCAGATGCTGGTCATGTTCAGCTCTTCCAGGATGCTAGTGTTCATGCACCTATCCTCCCAAGAGATATTTAGGATTCTCCTGAGGCAGAGTCAGGATATGATGCAATACCTGTACCTGACTCAATATATTAGGTTTCAATTGTATGAACCAAGACTGCCTTCCTCAGAAAGCTGTGGATTTTTGGTGACAATGTTGGCACATTTATTTCAGTGTTGCTGGACAACCTCATCGTTTCAAAGTATGATTTCTCCACAAGGTCTGACTGAGCAATCCCTGACAGCTCGTGCTGAGGCGGACAGCAGATGGTGCAAAGGCTGGATTTACAGAAACACACCGCCTCCGCCCCCTCCTTCGCCAGCAGACAGATCTGGGTACCCAAGTGATCAATTTTGGCTGACATTGGGTTACAAATCGCTTTAACATTCTATGCAGCTGGGTAATGACATGCTGTGTAAGGAAAGGCCAGCAGGACTGTTCTTAGCCTGTCCTGCTTGAACTGCAATAGCAAAGCAAGGGGTTTGGAGGGCTGACCCCAGTGGAGAGAGACAGCGTAGGGGACAGTTGTATTGCTGGGTGTTGTGATCTATGCTGCTCCTGCCTGTTTAATGATGGAGCTGATGAGGCTTCTTAGAAGAGCCAGTGACCCCTAAAGATGAAATGGCATATTGGGGTGTGTTAGGAGGAGCATTTCCAGCAGATCTAAGGAAGTGATTATTCCCCTCTAGTCGGCACTCGTGAGGCCACACCTGGAATATTGTATCCAGTTCTGGGCCCCCCAATATTGAAAGGATGTGGATGCATTCATAGAATCATAGGGCTAGAAGGGACCTCAGGAGGTTGCCTAGTCCAACCCCAACTAAGTCATCCCAGCCAGGGTCTTGTTAAGCCGGGACTTAAAAACCACCAGGGATGGAGATTCCACCACTTCTCTAGGCAATGCATTCCAGTGCTTCACCACCCTCCTGGGGAAATAGTTTTTCCTAATATCCAACCTACTCCTCTCCTTCTGTAACTTCAGACCATTGCTCCTTGTTCTGCTGTCAGTCACCATGGAGAACAGTTTCTCTCCATCCGCTTTAGAGCACTGGAGAGGTCCAGGGGTTGAGGGAGTGACAAAAGCCGCAGCCATTTCCCCTGACAAAAAGGGACGGTGCATCTTCCTCTCCTTGCAACACCATTCGTACGCGGTATGGTCTTGCATCCGCCCGGGGCAGGAAGTGACCTTTGGGGACCACACAGAACGTACTTCGGGTCACCGCTGAGGGTGAACCAAGACTAGCTTCCTCAGACAGCTGTTGATTTTTTGTGACCATGTCGGCGCATTTATTTCAGTGTTGCCGGCCAGCCTCATCATTTCAAATTATGATTTCTCCATGAGGTCAGACTGAGCAATCCCTGACAGCAAGTGCCCTCTTCTCACCGTCCTCTCTGGGCAGGGGCCGATCAGAGGCATTTCTGGTTTGGATGAATTCTGATTGCTCTAAGGGACCGGTGGTGGTATGAGCCATACACCTTCAGTACCAAGCATGTTGAATAGTAACAGAGAGGAAGCCGTGTGTAAGCAAGAGATAGCCTAGGATAGAAGAGCGAGGAGAATGACACTAACAGCAAAGCTGGGCTCAGTTGTGCCTTTAAGCTAAGCCCTGAGCCAGGAAGGATGCTTGGAGGTGCTGTGTCTCAGAGATACCCTCCCACCTTGCTCCACGCTGGCAGGAATTTAGGGACCGTTGGTGAAATACTTTCCCCTGCCGGTGAGCACTTTTTCTGCATTGACTTCGGTGGGACTACTCCTGTGAGCAGCTGCTCTCCAGATTTAAAAGTAGTAAATCATTACTCTCCTACCCAGGGGTCGGACCCACTCCTCTGGCCAGAAGCCAGGAGGCTGGAGCTCAAGGTTCACCCCTCCCTGCCCACTCCTCCCCCACCTGGTTTGGAGAGGGAGCAAGGAATCAGGCCTGTTTACTCCTACATGCTTGGATCCAAGGCCTGTGTAGACCACACATGGCTACAAGCAGGTTTCATGTCCATATTGCAGGTGTGGAGCCCATATTGCAATCTAATCCACTGCTTGGACTCCAGAGATCTTTGAAAGGTTCCTCTGGGACAGCCTCCCTGCATCTCACCACCTTACCCAGTGTAAGGGTACCAGGTGGAAGTGCAAATACAAGCTCCCCCCCATGTAAGGCAAGACCACCACAACCCCAAGCAAATCCCAGCCCCTCCGCCCTCCCACTCCAACAGCCATTTGCAGTAAAGGAATAACAAGACTGATAACGTTGCGTGTGTCCTTACTCTGGCGTGACTCAAACCCTCTCTCACCCACCCGTGCGATGCAGTTGCACACTGGTGGACAGACAGCTGCTCTGTTTTCAACAGGTTGGATCTGTCATCACGGAAGCTGCAGGACAAGGAACTCTGCAGTATCTTCAGCAGGGTGCGGAGCCTTTCAACATGAGCTCTCCCCACATATGGTGACGATAATGCCGATCCGGAGACCCCTGTAAAAATCAAAATGGCAGATCCATAAAACACCCAGCCAGGTCAGTCGAATACCATCCAGGTGGTGACCCTAATCCAGGTATGGTCTGATCATAGAAACACAGACCTCCTGGCTTCTCAGCTTCTTTTTAGTTTCCTCTGTGCTGTAGGCGAATTTCCGGTGTTGCAATTTAGGGGCTGTGGCTAGTTCAGCCTCACTCCTGGGCCCCAGCTCCGTGTTCTGCTCCAAGTCCCACAAGTAATTTGGGTAGTGTGGTCTGGGCCACACGTGACCTAGCTATGGTTTGGACTTATGTCCTTTGGCTGAAGGAGGGCTGAGGTAAATGCCCCCTGGATGCCTCCTGGTCTGCCTGGGTTGGGTAAGCAGCCTTCCCCAGCCTCTGGCTGACCCCAGTGGTCATCTGGTGTGAGAGGAACCCAAACATGCCCTCTGGGAACTCTCCACCTCCCACTCTGTCCCTGGCAGAACTGACGTTCTCCTCCTGAGCTTCTCTCATTCTCACCTTATCTGTTGTCACCTCCCTCCAACTTTCTCTTCCACTCTCTGCTCTTCTCCCAGCTGGGACAGCTTTTTAACCAGCCTCAGGGGAGCCCCTTTTCGGCTGCTTCTGCAGGTCATCTGCTCCTCGTTGTCCTCTGCTACTTAGCCAGGCCCTCTCTGCTTGTTTAGTTTTGCCTCTCTCCCCTTAGCTAGCTCCCTGGCCTGACTCCACCACAGAACCATCAGATTCCGGGCAACTCAAATGGCAGTGGTGGCTTTGGGGCCCAGAGCAAGAGGTGGTCTATGTAGGAGCTTGGGTTACCCCACTGAAAGTCTTTAGAGGTGATCTGACGAAGTGCTGAAAATGGGTCGGTGCCTCTTTGGGGTTTTTTCTGTATGATGTGAATGACCAGCCTGAGCAGCATAGGAGGAGGAGGTGGGACTGGTCGTTGATGATTATTTTGCCCCTTCTTTGGTTTTGACATTAGAAATTCACTTCCTGTCTAGCCTATGGGAAGACCTGGATAATGCCATCACTCCTGAATTAACAGGAGTGTTGTAAGTAAGACACAAAAGTGATTCTTCTTCCCTACTCTTCAGTGATTACGTTTCAGTACGAACACTGTGCCGATTTCTGGGCACCACATTTCAGGAAAGATGTAAACAAATGGGGGGGCCAGGTGGGGAGGGGGGAGTCCAGAGAGGAGCAACAAAAATGATTAAAAGTCTAGAAATCATGATTTATGAGGGAAGATTGAAAGAAGTCGGTTTATTTAGTCTGGAGAGAACAAGAGCTTTCAAGTACAAATTGAACCTCTCTAACCAGGGCTCTTTCATCCAGTGACAGTCATAATCCAGCATGATTTTAGTTAGCTGGACGACCACATATCATGGGTATGATCAAGTTTCCCATCAACAAGAAGTCTTGTGGTACCTTATAGACTAACAAGACTTCTTGTTCTCGAAGCTACAGACTAACACGGCTACCTCTCTGACACGTTTCCCATGGTTCCCGTAAAGTTTGTTTACAGCTGCCAGTGCTGGTTCTTATGTTCTGAGCAGTTATTCAGCTGTAATTTACCCCCAAATGTCTTCTAAGAACCCAATATTCAGTAATAAAGTGCTAGATCAGGGGTGTCCAACCTTTTGGCTTGCCTGGGCTGCATTAAGTAAAGAGGAATTGTCTTGGGCCGCATGTAAAATATATAATATAGTTAATGTATATAAATCACATAATAATGTTAAAAGTTTACGATCTTGTGGGGCCGCATTGCTAGCTGTCCAGGGCCACATGTGGCCCATGGGCCGCGGGTTGGACACGCCTGTGCTAGATAATATTGACCTCCCACAGTCTGGCAAGTTCTCTCATTCAGCACCAAGGGTGCTGGATGAGAGAGGTTCAGCCTGTATATAAAATGTCATTACAAGGAAGAGGGAGAAAAAAATATTCCCCTTAACCTCTTATTTTAGGACAAGAAGCTTAAACTGGATGTAAATTGCAGCAAGGGAGGTTTAGGTTGGACGTTAGGAAAAACTTTCTAATGGTCAGCAGGTTTAAGAACTGGAATAAATTGCCTAGGGAAGCTTTGAAGTCTGCATCATTGGAGATTTTTAAGAGCAGGTTACACAACCCCTATCAGGGATGGTCTATATTGTTTTTGGTCCTGCCGTGAGTGTAAGATACTGGACGTGATGACCTCTCAAGGTCCGTTCCAGTTCTGCTATGCTCTGAAATACCAGAAAGCGAGACTTGATTAATTGAAAAGGAGTGGATTTTTAGTCAGATGGGTGAAAATTTTGAGCCATTAAGGTGCGCTGATATCACATTTTCAGGCTTTTCCCTGCAAACATGAGGGGTAGAAGCTCTCTTTGAAAAAGACTGAGAAAGTGGTTGAGGTCACGTGATAACTTGACCCCAGGAGCTGGGGAGTTAAGACAATAACCAAAGAGCACACAGCTTGGCCCCAGAACACTGACAATGGGTGTAACTCATCCCGCGTACACAGGGTCAGCACGAGGTCTATCCACCAGTCAAATCTTTTGTAATGCCCCAAATCAGGGCTTAAATCAGAGCTTCAGTGGTGCATGGCCGACTGTTCCATCTCCATACTTGGGATAATTTTAGTCCAACAACTCTGAACAGCAGAGGGTGAAAAATCCCATTAACAGCAGCTGCGAAGCTATTTCCAGTGGTTTTCGCCAAGCTAAGAAATCTAGCTCTCCGCCGCCCATCCTTTTTGGAGATCCAACGAGCCTGTTCCCAGCCGAGCTCACGTTTTCCCGGCAATGGCAACCATTTGCTGCCTCATGCGATAGCCTGCCCCCCAGCGTTGGAATCAGAGCGCTTAGGTTGTACAATGGGAAATAATAGGAGTATCATTTATCACTGAAAGGACAGACAATCTCTGCTGGCAATTTTGAAGTCCAGGCTGCCAGTTCTGCCCTGCCTTTCTCACTGTCAGATAAAGGCTGGAGGATGACTCACATCCACAACATCAAAGCACAGTCAACCACATCTATTAGTGACCCGATTTTCAGTCCAGGCGTAATTTATGGCCGCTTCATTGTTGTGGTCAGGTTGGAATATCGTTCGGAGGCAAATTACAAACCTCTGCCACGTTCAAAGAAAGGAAACATTTATATTGGCCCAGTGTCTGGAATAATAAATCAAAAAGTCGGCGAGCCATTAAAAAAATATAGATAGGAGCCTGGAGGCAGATTTCTGGACATGTTGCAGAGCCCTGCTCTTATTTATATCAAAAGGAAATTAACTAGCAGAAGGACAGCGAGTTTGACAGGCTAGTGGTATTATATAAAAGCTCTTTCTGGATGGGAGATAACGAGCCAGATTCATTGATGTGGTGCGGCTGCTTTGATATGCTGCCCAGCGGGTGGAATCCAGCCATAAAAGATTATCCCAGCAGAACGGTGGAATTTGTGGGACTCCTGCTTCCCTGCTGCTTTATACCTGTATAGGTGTGTGCAGCCTGGAGACCACATAACACCAACAGGCGAAATGAACCTGGAACCTCTAGAGCAGCACCTCCCAAAGTGTGGTCTGCGGCCCAGTACGGGTCCTTGGGAAAAAAAATAGCAGTCCTTAGAAAATATACAAATTATCATGCACGGTGCTATTAATTTGGTACATTTCGTATTTTCCTGCCTAATTAAGGTAATAACAATAAGTGAGGCACTTAAGTATTTTATATCAAGATTTATATTATTATGTACTATTATTATCATGAATAAATAATGAGCAGTGAAAATTTATTCATTTTTCATTCATTGTTTTTCTTATACGTGTTTATATTTTGGGGCCACAAAAAAAGGTTCTGAAAAAAAATGGGTTCCAATGATATAAAGTTTGGGAAACCTGCTCCAGAGCTTAGGGCAAGAGCCTGTATCACGTGAGCTAAAAAGCCAGGTGCCTCTCAGCTAAGACTGTAGAAGAGACTCATTTGCATTCTCTGTAAGTGGTCCACATCAATTTTTCTAAACCTTTTTTTTCTTGCTCTTGAGCAAGACACGAGAAGTCATTCTTCCCTTTTACTCTGCGCTGGTTAGGCCTCATTTGGGGTATTGTGTCCAGTTCTGGGCACCACATTGCAAGAAAGATGTGGAGAAATTTGAGAGAGTCCAAAAAACAGCGACAAGAATGATCAAAGATCTACAGAATGCGACCTAGGAAGAAAGGCTGAAAGAATTGGGCTTGTTCAGTTTGGAAAAGAGAAGATTGAGGGAGGACATGATAATGGTTTTCAGGTATCTGAAAGGGTGTCATAAGGAGGAAGGAGAAAAATTGGTCTCCTTGGCCTGTGAGGGTGGGACAAGGAGCAATGGGCTTCAACTGCAGCAAGGGAGGTTTAGGTTGGACATTAGGAAAAAGTTCCTAACTGTCAGGGTGGTCAAATACTGGAATAAATTGCCTAGGGAGGTTGGGGAATCTCCGTCTCCGGAGATATTTAAGAACAGGTTAGACAAATGTCTATCAGGGATGTTCCAGACAGTACTTGGTCCTGCCATGAGGACAGGGGGCTGGACTCAATGACCTCTCAAGGTCCCTTCCAGTCCTAGTATTCTGTGATTCTATGATTCTATGATGTTACCCCTTTAAAAAAAATTATAAGTAACCCCAGCCTTCTTGCACACACCCCTGAGGATACGCATATTACCAGTTGAGAAAAAATGGTCCCAAGGTAACCTGAGGTCTTGAAACAAGTGCTGTTCAACCTTTCCAGATTAGTGTACCCTTTTAAGGAGTCAGCTTTGTTTTGCATTCTACCAAGTTACACCTCACTTAGAAACTACTTACTTACAAAAACTTCCAAAAATATCACAGCAGACTACGACTGAAAACTTGCTGACTTTCTACCATCTTATTATCAAATAAATGAATTGGAATGGAAATATTGTACTTGAATTTCAATGTAAGGCACATGAAGCAGTAGAAGCAAGTCATAGGCTGAACATTTAGATTGTACTGATTTTACTAGTGCTTTTTGTGCAGCCTGTTGTAAAACTAGGCATTGATGAGTTGATGTACCCGTCAGACCTCGGTGTACCCCTAAGGGCACACATACCCTGGTTGAAAAACACTGGTCTCAGTGCACTAAATGGGATGGTGATGGTTCTCCCTATGCAGTGCTTTTGGCCAGTGGAGGCTGTTTTCAGACAACCCACTTTAATTTAGCTCAGGAGGCTCTATCTGCCACAGGGCTCAGAGCTCAGAAAGGTGAGCTTCATGCTGTCTTTCCATCTTTACCTCTTACCTCTCTATCCCACGTGCATTCCCTCATATGGTGTCCATGGGGAGAATGGCAGCTCAAGCCATTGGCCTGTGCCTGGATACGCAGGATGATGCTTGCCGAAATATGCAGTGGGGTTGTGCCATTTGGAAGGGAAACACCTCAGTGCAGCTGTGCAGGAGACGCCAAAGGGTGAGAGAACAGCCAGGAAAGGAAGCAGGCCCTGGCTGTGGTAAAATGTGGACTTGGGACAAAGATGCTGAGATCTGATGCTCCCTGCCCTGCTACTGAGTCAAAAACTGAAAGGGGAGGGGAGATCAGTGAGCAGGAAAGTTTCTGTTTGTTGTTTGACCATCGGTCATTTGTGATAAGCCGGTTTAATGCTCCAAGAGCCAAACCGCTGAGGCCTCAGAAACAGAGTCGGGTGGCCAGGATGAGTGGCATCTTCCGTGACTCCCTGGGGCTGTCACCATAAAGTGTGTGTTTGAGGGCGGCATCGCTCCCTGGATACGCAAAGTGTTGTGAGGGAATAAAAGATGATGCATGCAACATGGCAGAAGCTCTCAATGAATCACAGAACCTGAGAACTGGAAGGGACCTCAGGAGGTCATCAAGTCCAGTCCCCTGCCCTCATGGCAGGACCAAGCATCATCTAGATCATCCTTGTTAGATATTTATTTAACCTGTACTTAAATATCTCCAGCGACGGAGGTTCTGAAGGATGTCTCTGATCATCTCTTGAGAAGCCCTGTACCGTATCCCCTGTGATGGCAGGAGTTAATCACAGTGCAAGTGGATGCAGGAGAAAATGGCTTAGTGGTGTTAGCCCCACTTTTGGAAAAGCTGATTCTGTGGGACAGCAGGTTCCTAATCTTTGCATCAAGGTGATGGCTGCCACAGGGGCCAGCCCAGCTTCCTCCTTGCTCTGGTGGTGCTCAACCCCCAGCCAACCCCATGCCCTGCCCTCACTGTGCCCTTCCTCCAAGTGCAGTTATATGGAGACATACCTATCTCATAGAATTGGAAGGGACCTTGAGAGGTCATCAGGTCTAGTCCCCTGCCCTCATGGCAGGCCTGATCAACATCCCTGACAGATTTTTTTTAATCTATTTGGCCCAGGCCCCTAGATGGCCACCTCAAGGGTTGAGCTTGCAAACCTGGTTTACAAGGTCAATGCTCTAGCCACTAGGATATCCCTCCCACCCCACCTCAGCTCATGCCTGCTTCACCCCAGGCACTGCCCCCACTTCACCCCTTCTTCCAGGCACACACTTCCACCCAGCCTCTTCCAACGCCACCACCACCCTGCCATGCAGTTCCGCCCCCTCCTCCCAGCACCTCCTGCTCCTGCACAGGAGAGGTTGAAGGAGGACACCAGAGCTGCTGCTTGCAACAGGCTGAAAGCCCCGGGAGGGAAGGGGAGGCATTAATGAGTGGAGCGGCTAGAGGGCGGGAAGCACAGGGGGCAAGGAGCTAGCTTCTCCTTGGGACCAAGCACCCATTATCTTTTCCATGGGTGCTCCAGCCCCAGAGCAGCCACAGGCTCACCAGCTTTGATGACAGTTGCGGTACTGAGTCCTCTGGCTTAACACTCATTAGACCTGGTTCCACCTCCCTGTGCTATCTGAGCCTTTTGGTGTGACCTCAGGCTAATCACCTAGACCCAGCTCCTCAAAGCTACATGGGTACCTATCGCCCATTGATATCAAAGGGAATTAGGTGCCTAAATATGGTTTGAGGAGCCCCCATGCTTCCATTCCTCATCTGCCCCCCAAAAAAATTGTGGGGGACACTCCTTCCCTGGCTCAGGAGGGATGTTGCATGGCTAAATACATGAGGACTGTGACGAGCTCAGATGCCATGGTAACGGGAGCTGGATAAGACAGATCTCTGCCTTCCAGCCACTGGGATTACAACGTATGGATATAAGAAGGAATTAGCACCTCAGTCCCTTATCGGTCTGGAGTAGATTAATGGACACCCACGCAGCAAAAAGAGTGGGCGTCTTTTCGATTAGACCTTAGACCCTGTTCAGTCTGATCCATGTGGCTCTAACGGCGGTTTTCAAACTTTTTGAGCTCAGCCTCCTGCCTTTGAACTACAATCTATGTGTGCCCTTCTGTCCCACCCCCACCCATCTTCCGTCTGATTCCTTCCATCCGTGCGTGGAATACATTTTGTTATGTGCCCCCAGGCATGTGCGGCTGTGCACTACCAATAGAAACACTGCGTTCGCGCTTTCCCCTGGTGGTGTTTGTGAAAGAAAAGGTATCGAAGATGGGGGCTTAGGCGGCCGAAGTTTCGGTCTTATATTCGTGCTAACAGGAGGGAGTTTGGAGAGGGGAGTTTAGAGGGGGAGCTTGGAGGGAGCCAGTGACTTCTGCTGCCCTTCTGTTGCCCTTAAACTAAATCCTTTATAACAACCTCTATCTGAAACATTTAATTAACCCCTCACATATAACTAGAGTAGGAAATGGAGGCAGAAGCCCAGCAGCAGAGTGGGGGCTATCCTGTTTATTGTGTCGGGTGCAGTATGTATGACCACCTACCCTGTGGGCGGGTGGCGTATGTGTGCGCTCGATGTAAGGAGCTCCTGGCCCTCAGAGACCGAGTGCGTGCTTTGGAGGCCAGGGTGGCTGAACTGGAGGAGCTAAGGAAGGCAGAGGTGTTTGTGGATGAGACTTTCCGGGACATAGTAGGGCTGTCCCACCTCCAATCTGACAGTCCTGAGGCTGTTACGGAGGATGAAAGGCTCAGGGAAGGAGAGCAGTCAAGGGGAGCAGAGGGAAACCATCCCATAGTTGGGACCCTCCTTCCAGAGGGGGGTGATGTATCCTCTCGTGCCGAGGATACTTCTCCGGGGGAGGGAGCGCCAGCTGTTAGGAAGAAGCAGGTTTTAGTAGTGGGGGATTCGATCATTAGAAATATAGATAGTTGGGTTTGTGATGACCGGGAGAACCGTATGGTGACTTGCCTGCCTGGTGCGAAGGTTGCGGATCTCTCGAGGCATCTAGACAGACTTATGGGCAGTGCTGGGGAGGAGCCGGTCGTCGTGGTACATGTTGGTACCAATGACATAGGGAAGGGTAGAAGAGATGTTCTGGAGGCCAAATTTAGGTTACTAGGAAAGAGACTGAAATCCAGAACATCTTTGGTGGCATTCTCTGAAATGCTTCCAGTTCCACGCGCAGGGCCAGATAGACAGGCAGAACTTCAGAGTCTCAATGCGTGGATGAGACGATGGTGTAGGGAAGAGGAGTTTAGATTTATAAGGAACTGGGGACACTTTTGGGGTAGGGGGAGCCTATACAGGAATGATGGGCTCCACCTAAATCAAGGTGGATCCAGACTGCTGGCATTAAACATTAAAAAGGTCATAGAGCAGTTTTTAAACTAAGAGGTGGGGGAAAGCCGATTGGTGCGGGGGAGCACCTGGATCGGACGGAGACTTCTCTTACACGAGGCTCCATAGACAGGGATTCCCTAGAAGTTAGTCAGATAGGGAACGTGGGAAATAATATATGGGCAAGATCAGATGTGAAACAATCGTGCATAAAAAAATCCAACGCGTCTGTGAAAGGCGGACATATAAATAGTGGTAGTTTTCTAACATGCTTTTACACTAATGCTAGGAGTCTGTCTAATAAGATGGGTGAACTGGAGTACCTCATATCAAAGGAGGAAGTTGACATAATAGGCATCTCAGAAACATGGTGGAATGAGGAAAATCAGTGGGACACTATCATACCGGGATATAAATTATATCGGAAAGACAGAACAGGTCGTGCGGGTGGCGGAGTGGTACTATATGTGAAGGATAATATAGAATCAAATGAAGTAAAAATCCTAAAGGAATCAAAATGTTGCATAGAATCATTATGGATAACAATTCGTTCCTCTAATATGAATATGGCATTAGGAAAATATTACCGACCACCTAACCAGGACAGTGATAGTGATGCTGAAATGATGAGGGAGATTAGAGAGGCTATCAAAATAAAAAACACAGTAATAATAGGAGATTTCAATTATCCCCATATTGATTGGGTGCATGTCACCTCAGGACGGGATTCAGAGATTAAATTTCGTGATGCCTTAAATGACTGCTTCTTGGAGCAGCTAGTACAGGAACCCACAAGGGGAGAGTCGATTCTCGATCTAGTCTTGACTGGAACGCAGGATCTGGTCCAAGAGGTAACTGTTACTGGACCGCTTGGAAATAGTGACCACAATATAATAACTTTTAATATTCCTGTGTTGGGAAGAACACCGCAGCGGTCAAACACTCTGGCATTTAATTTCAAAAAGGGGAATTACACTAAAATGAGGAAGCTAGTTAAACAGAAACTAAAAGGTAGAGTAATTAAACTAAAATCCCTGGAAGCTGCATGGAAACTGTTTAGAGACACCATACTAGAGGCCCAACTTAAATGTATACCCCAAATAAAAAAACACAGTAAGAGACCTAACAAAGAACCACCATGGCTAAACAGCCATGTTAAAAAGGCAGTGAGAGAGAAAAGGGCAGCTTTTAAAAAGTGGAAGTCAAATCCTAGTGAGGAAAATAGAAAGGAACATAAACACTCCCAAATTAACTGTCATGATGTAGTAAGAAAAGCCAAAAAAGAGTTTGAGGAACAGCTAGCCAAAAATTCAAAAAACAATACTAAAATGTTTTTTAAATACATTAGAAGCAGGAAGCCTGCTAAAAAAGCAGTGGGGCCCTTGGATGATAAAGATATAAAAGGAGCGATCAAGGAAGACAGTGCCATTGCGGAGCGATTAAATGATTTCTTTGCTTCAGTCTTCACGGCTGAAGATGTTACAGAGGTTCCTAAATCTGAGCCAGCCTTTTTAGGCAACAAATCTGAGGAACTCACTCAGATTGAAGTGACATTAGAGGAGGTTTTGGAATTAATTGATAAGCTGAATAGTAACAAGTCGCCAGGACCAGACGGCATTCACCCAAGGGTTCTGAAAGAACTCAAATGTGAAATTGCGGAGTTATTAACAGTGGTTTGTAACCTATCCTTTAAATCCACTTTGGTACCAAATGACTGGAAGACGGCCAATATAACACCAATATTTAAAAAAGGCTCTAGAGGAGATCCTGGCAATTATAGACCGATAAGTTTAACATCAGTACCAGGCAAATTAGTAGAAACACTAGTAAAGAGTAAAATTGCAAGGCATATAGAAGAGCACGAATTGTTGGGCAAAAGTCAGCATGGTTTCTGCAGAGGGAAGTTGTGTCTGTCTAATCTATTAGAATTCTTTGAAGGGGTTAATAAACATGCGGACAAGGGGCACCCAGTGGACATAATATACCTAGATTTCCAGAAAGCCTTTGACACGGTCCCACACCAAAGGCTTTTATGTAAATTAGGTGGTCATGGGATAGGAGGAAAGGTCCTTTCATGGATCGGGAATTGGTTAAAAGACAGAAAACAAAGGGTGGGAATAAATGGTAAATTTTCACAATGGAGGCGGGTAACTAGTGGTGTTCCCCAGGGCTCAGTCCTGGGACCGATCCTGTTCAACTTGTTCATCAATGATCTAGAAAATGAGGTAAGCAGTGAGGTGGCAAAGTTTGCAGATGACACCAAGTTGTTCAGGACAGTCAAAACCAAAACGGATTGTGAAGAACTACAAAAAGATCTCAGCAAACTGAGTGATTGGGCAGCAAAATGGCAAATGAAATTTAATGTGGGTAAGTGTAAGGTAATGCATGTTGGAAAAAATAACCCAAATTACACGTACTACATGATGGGGTCAAATTTAGCTACGACAGATCAGGAAAGGGATCTTGGAGTTATAGTGGATAGTTCTCTGAAGACATCCACGCAGTGTGCAGCGGCAGTTAGTAAGGCAAATAGGATGTTAGGAATTATTAAAAAAGGGATCGATAATAAGACAAAAGAGATCATACTTCCCCTATATAAAACTATGGTACGCCCACATCTCGAGTACTGCCTGTAGATGTGGTCTCCTCACCTCAAAAAAGATATATTGGCATTAGAAAAGGTTCAGAAAAGGGCGACTAAGATGATTAGGGGCTTGGAAAGGGTCCCATATGGGGAGAGGCTAGAGAGACTGGGACTTTTCAGTTTGGAAAAAAGGCGATTGAGGGGCGATATGATAGAGGTATATAAAATCATAAATGGTGTGGAGAAAGTGAATATAGAAAAATTATTTACCTTTTCCCATAATACAAGAACTAGGGGACACCAAATGAAATTGATGGGTAGTAGGTTCAAAACTAATAAAAGGAAATTTTTCTTCACACAGCGCACAGTCAACCTGTGGAACTCCTTGCCCGAGGAGGCTGTGAAGGCCAGGACTCTATTAGGGTTTAAAAAAGAGCTTGATAAATTTTTGCAGGTTAGGTCCATAAATGGCTATTAGCCAGGGATAAAGTATGGTGCCCCAGCCTTCATAACAAGGGCAGGAGATGGATGGCAGGAGATAAATCACTTGATCATTGTCTTCTGTTCTCCTTCTCTGGGGCACCTGGCATTGGCCACCGTCGGCAGATGGGATGCTGGGCTTGATGGACCTTTGGTCTGACCCAGTATGGCCATTCTTATGTTCTTATGTTCTTATGTGGCGAGATGAGGGTGCTTTGCTAATCGGATGGACGGCATTGGAATCGCCCCTGGGCCGTCCAGCGCACTGCTGCTCCCAGATAAAAAGAGGGAAGTCGGAGGATGGAGTGCTGAGCTCTGCTGTGGCAGGCTGACACCTAGTGCCTACACGTCTGGCGACCCCACAATGTACCCCCATGTCTCCTGGTTGAAAACCTCTGGCCTGTAAGGTCCACACTGTTCTCAGATTATGGGCTGGACTGTTGTGCATGCAGCACAAAGATAATGACCCAATTCCTTGTGCACTACCACTTATACACACAGGTGACAGGGTTGCTACACACAAAAGCCACCACAGGTGGCATTAACCTACTTCACTGCCTATTATTGTTGTAATACCAATGCACCCAGGTTAATGGCACCAGGGATTGAACCTGCAACACTAGGGGCTAACACCCTGTGTGCTACTATATGAGCTAAAGGCCAGCTGGCTCTGAGCTAAGGCTGTAGAGCAGTGAATTCACTCACCCTCATATGAGGTGTCAGTGCCTCTGGGTACTACATGCTTCCCTGGGCTGAGGAAGTGCATCCCAAGCTTCTGAGACCTTCCAGCAGTTCATCCCAGACAAGCCATCAATTGTAATGCCGACAGACCCAGGTCACTGGCACCAGCAATTACCCCTGCACTCACAAGGTCTAAAGTGTTAGAGGCCAGGGTTTTAGCCCCTGTGATTGCAGGGTCAATCCCTGGTGCTGGCGACCTGAGTCTGTCAGCATTACATTATATTGATTATTTATCTTCATTTTTACAGTGCTTCAGAACCCCAGTCACATAGCAGAACCCCAGGGGGCCGGGCTGTGTGCAAGCAGAACAAAAAGATGATTCCTGGCGGGAAGTGCTGACCATCAAAGCTTAAACCTCAAAACTACAGGCAAACGGGGCAGTACAAGGAAATAATGAGACCGCACTGGTCAGCATGAGAGGCAGTGATCTCAATACACCTGAAGCCAAGCTACCATCAAGTGTTTTTCAAGTTTCCTGGCACAGGAAAGTTTGGAGGAGGACAAAAACATAGGCTTGTAGATGTCTCTGAGGTGCTCTTCCCAAGCAGAAGGGAGTAGTAATTTGTTCTTGTTTGAAAATGTAACAAGTAGGAGATGGAAGTGGCCACCAGGAAGTGAGACTCGGCATCTGTATAATCCAGGAGCGCTTCTCGGAAGCGTCAGGATAGGCAACGAAGGGCCTTGAAAATAAAGATGGTAGCAGCCTTTGTGGAATTTGAAAGGAAGAGGACATGTTGCCGGTGGGATGGGTTTTAAGGCGGCATCAGTAAGCCAGTCTGAGTGGGCACATGGCTGGAATGCTAGCACCTGGTATTTGTTAAGGAACTGGTTTAGTTTTAGAAACATGGTGTTCTCTCTCATTATTACCTTAAAGAAAGACAAGCGGCTTCTGGTGGGTGTGGTCAAGGAGGAGGAGCTGGGTAAAGGATGCACAGAGAGGGCTGAAAGGGTGAAAGCAACAGGGTAGGTGAATGCTGCTACCTTGTCCTCCCTCGAAGAAGGCATTTGTCCCGAAATGTGAATTCAGAAGCCTAAATTGTTGGTGCCTATTATTGATAATCTTGTTGGAAAATCCAGGGGGCCCTCTACACAGCTGATGTAAATCATTGTCGTTCCATTGTACTCACCCACGGATAAGAGCTGGCCTCTGGGTTTTAAGTCAGCATTAAACCTGGGACCTATGGAGCTTAATGATGCCTATCTTCCTGCTGTATTTTCAAACTCAGCAAATGCTTCCAGGTAATGTTAGGGGTTTGCACAGCTGCTATATAAAGACATTAAAAAGTCTGGGACTTTTCATCTTAGAAAAGAGGAGACTAAGGAGGGATTTGATAGACAAATCATGATGGGCTTGGGGAAAGTGAATAAGGAAAAGTTATTTACTTGTTCCCATAAGAAAGGAATGAGGGGTCAGCAAATGAAATTAATAGGGAGCAGATTTAAAACTAAGAGACTTTTTTTTCCTTTGAAAAGCACAGTTAACCTGTGGAACTCCATGCCAGAGGATGTTGTGAATATCAGGAGTTTTATCAGGTAAGAGTTGGATAAATTAATTGGGATAGGTCGATCAATGGCTATAAGACAGGATGGGTGGGAATGGCATCCCTACCCTCTGTTTGGTGGAGGAGGGATCAGACAATGATTTCCTGTTCTGTTCACTTTCTCTGAGACATCTGGCATTGGCCACTGTTGGAAAATGGACCTTTGGTCTGACCCAGTGCGGCAGTGCTTACTTTCTTATGCGACTAACGAATAAATCTGTGGAGATAATGAGATATCCCATGTACAATCTGTGGAAGAGGCAAAATTAATTAGAATCCAGCTCTTCAATGTGATTCAGAGACAGAGACTCCTGCCATGCACACAAGACTCAGTGCAGAGTCGAGGCCTTCGCTGCTAAGAATTATGAATCCAAATCCAAATCCACGTCTAAATCCCACAAACTGGCGTCTGTGTCTGCCAGAAACCTGGGACTGATTAAGGTCTTTCACTGTTCCAGAGTACACTTCACATAGTCCTTCTCTTCCTCACAAAAGAGCGTGAGAGGAGCTCCTTTGCCAGAACTTCCGCCAGTAACATGAGCCACCCCTTCGGCACAGGGATGGACCTCAGCTGGATGACTGTTAACCTCAATGTCTTGTATCCCTTTGATCTAATTTCCCTTCACTCTGTGATTTGAACTGCTCTGACAGTAACTCCAGCTTCTGTTTCCACCCTACCTTCGAACAACATTATGGGGCAGAGCCTTAGCTGGTGTAAACCATCATAGCTCTATTGATTTCAAAGAAGCTGCGCCTGTTTACACCAGCTGAGGATATGGCTCAGCATCAGAACCCTCTGGCTTATATTACCATCGTGTACACCTCCATGTGCTCTGCCTTCTGCTGCTGCGACTTGTTTTCAGCAAACCTAGCCAATTTCACCAGGGTCAGACACAAGAAGGGTATAATTGAAGCAGGGTATAATTGTAAAAACAACTCACAGACTCCTCGGGCTGGAAGGGACTTCAGGAGGTCATTGAATCCAGCCCCCTGCCCAAAGCAGGACCAACTCCAACTAAATCATCCGAGCCAGGACTTTGTCAATCTGGGACTTAAAACCTGGATTCCGCCATCTATCTAGGTAGCCCATTCCAGTGCTTCCTCACCCTCCTCGTGAAATAGTTTTTCCCTAATATCCAACCTACACCTCCTACACTGTAACTCGAGAACATTGCTGCTTGTTCTGCCGTCCATCCCTACGGAGAAAAGCCTCTTTAGAAACCCCCCTCCAGGAAGCTGAGGGCTGCTATCAAATACCCCTTCACTTTTCTTTTCTGCAAGCTAAATAAGCCCAAATCTCTCTGCCTCTCCTTGTAGGTCATGTGTTCCAGCCCCCTCATCATTTTGGTTGCCCACCACTGGACTCTCTCCAACGCAGCCACATTCTTTCTATACTGGGGGCCCCAGAACTGGACACCGTGCTCCAGATGTGGCCTCCAGATGTGGACTTGTTTTAGCTAAACTGGTTCTGGGGGCAGTTCTCCATACAGGAGTCCAACCCTGTGCCTCAAAATTGCTTTCCAGGTCTCATTCCCAGAAAGTCTCAGATTTCGGCAGTTAATGACTTCTGCTTCTTAGAAAAACTCTTGTACGTAGAAGGAGCGAAGTGCCCCTCGCCTTTCTACACCACCTCTCTTCATTTGGGCCCTGCTCCAAAGTCCACTGAAGTTAATAGGAGTCGTTCCACTGACATCAAAGGGTTGTGGCATAGGCCTTGAAGTACTGCCTTTTCTCAGTCATCCCATGTTGAACCACATGTGTTCTCAGGTTGACTCATGTAATAAACGCATGTTGACCTATAGGTTTTCCTGCCACTGGGCCTTATTTGGAGGCGGTGGAAAGAAAGAAAAAACAAAGTCGGTGTAGGTTGCCTTGAATCACACTGCCTTTATTTTTACTGCTGCAAGCCCTTACTGAAATCTCTGTTCAGCCACAGGTCATTCTCATTGTAACTTTTTTCCACATAGCTCCTCCGCATTGTGTGTTTCCAATTGTTTTCCCCTCGAATGCATTCATGGTGTTTTTCTCCTGAATTGTATCTCATTTTGCGATTGTCTGCTCATCTTACTGGTTTCCTTCCTCCCATTGGATCATTCCTCATGATGTCTGTGATTTTGCAACACTTTCAGGTTGATAGAGTGGTAAATTTCATGAGATCACGCAACAGGACTCTCATTGCCATGGTCAGACTGTCAGTTCAGTGAGCCCAGCAACTTACTTCTACAATCTCCCCACTAACTGATGCCTCAAAGGAAGGTGACAATCTCCACTAGCCTTGATCGCAGTCATTATACAGGTTGAACCTCTCTAATCCAGAAGTCTCTCGTTCAGCAACTTCCGTGGTCTGGCATGATTTTAGGCAGACGGATGAATGCTTCTCATGGGTGTGGCCAAGTTTCCTGTGGTCCCAGAAAGCTTGTTTACAACTACAACTACAGGCTTGCAGTGTTCTGTGCTGTAATTTAGCTCTCATTTACCCCTCAATGTCTTCTAAGAGCCCAGCAAGCAGTGGAAATGTTGGTAATGCTGCTAGACAATATTGACCTCTCATGGTCTGGCAAGTCTCTCGTCCGGCACCAGTCAGATCCTGAGGGTGCTGGATGACAGAGGCTCAACCTGTATTTTCAGTGCAGGCAGAACACATACAGGCAGATTCCTAGTTTAGTTTTTCAGCTATCTCTAAGTTTCCCTGGTTCATAGAAGATGACAGCTCCCCCTAATTTGCATTTTAATTAATCCACTAGCTCATTCAGGGCAATGCTCAGAAAGTGAATTTGAGCTGCCTTAAAATCTCCCATTCCCACCATAAAGGATGGATTGATGTCAAAAGCTTTTCTTTATGGCTGGCCTGACATTTGCTTCTGTGGGTACAGTCCGGGTGCAGCAGAACCGAGGAACTCAGAGATGCAGGATGGCCTGGTAGTTACGTTACTAGATTAGCACTGCTGAGATGTAGGTGTAATCACAGCTTTGCTGTGTGTCCCTAGGATGTCACTGTCAGGACTCAGGCTCGTGTACAGACACACTAAAGGAGTCTATCCCTCCGTCTGCAGGGCAGATGCAGGGATGGGAGGCTTTGAACCTACAGTTTAGCCCTGAATGTCTCATAGGTGACCTGGGAATATGACCCACCCTATGGTAAAACCCATCAGTTTAGTCTCTAAAGTGCCGACTGTTGATTACATTGAGGGTCTGTCAACGTGTCAATCTCCCGGAATTTGACTTCGTGCATCTGGTAAAGATGCACAAAATCGGTATCTCTGGGGTCCAGAATCGACCCCCTGTACTCCTGGTCTTACAAGGCGCAAGAGAAGTTGATGGGAGAAACGATCCCGTCGACCTCCCTCAGTGAGGACAGACTTTACAGTCAACTGCAGATACTTGGATTCTAGCTATGCAATTGCCATAGCTAGAATTGCGTATCTGCAGGCAACTGTAAGGTCTCGCATAGACCAAGCCTGAGCACAGATTGTTTGCTGCAGCCAGCTATGAGAAATGACTCCTTCGGTGCTTCTTTAAACTGTGAACCCACCGCGGCCCCCCTCTCCCAAGTTCCCGACACAGCCTGTCTCCTGTCATACAGAATAAAACGCCATGACCGCTCTCCCAGCGCTTCTCCCTTGCCCTTCCTCTGACCTGTTCCACAATTCAAGTGGATGTCAAGTAACAGATATGTGACAACCTATCCAGCTGGGGTGGGGGAAGAGGTGAAAGGAAGCTGCAGGAATTGGTGCAAAATAAGTAATTCTCAAGTAAGGCTTAATTCCTGGAAAAAGACGGCTGGCTTGGGAGAGCTGGGGTTGATGCCCTGCCCCCTCACAGGCTTCCAAGTTACTGAAGTCCAGATCCTCACTGGTATTTAGACAGCTGACATCCAGGGTGTGGCCCTGTGCCTCAGTTCTCCCTCTGTAAAATGGGTATAGAGAGCATATCCCTAGCCCCAAGGGGTGTTCTGAGGAAAAATGCAACCACAGTGCTCATTTACTGTTGCAATGGGCACGAGAGAAGTGTCAAGTATGTTATACGGCAGAGGTGGCCAACCAGTTAGAGATGAAAAGCCATCAATAGAGTGCAAAGGGCCACATACTATATATTTATTTGAATAGATAGATAGATAGATAGATAGATAGATAGATCCTCCCCTTCCCCAGGAGCCAGGCACCCCAACCCCCAATTTAACCCAATACCCTCCCGACCCCCAGAGCCTGGCATCCCCAGAGCCCCACTCTAATCCACTCCCACACCCATCCCCCAGAACCAGGCACTCCCAGCCTCCCCCTTGTCCCGCTCTAACTCCATGCCCACTTTGCCCCCCAGAGCCAGGCACCCCCAGTCCCCTGCTCAAGCTTGGTGCCGGTGACCCACCATGGCCGCCTGCTGCTGCCTCTGCCACTGTGTGCTTCTCCCAGCAAGCGCTGGGGCTAGGGTGGCCATCCATCCTGTGTTAGGCCGGACGGTCCCATATCTGGGACACCAAAAAGTGATGCTGACTTATTTTTTAAAAGGGACGAATTGTCCCGTATTTGGGCCTTCCCTCCCCCTACTGACCTTTTCCTCCAGCAGCTGCGCAGGCACAGCTGCTGGCGGGAGTCACTTCGCAACCCTTGGGGAAGTGGGGGGAGTGTGGGCGGCTGCTGCATCCCTGCCACTTCCCCAGGCTCCCAGGGAGCACCAGCGACTGCTGCCTCCTTGCTGGCTGCCCGGGGCTTGGAGGAGCTGAACCTCCCCTCGTATCTCCCTGTCCCGTATTCGGGTCAGGCAGCTAGAGTCGCCCTAACTGGGGCACGTGTGAGGAGAGTGCACAGCACTTCCAGAATATGGCTCCGAGTAGAGGCCGCATTTAATTGTTCAAAGAGCCGTGTGCAGCTCGAGAGCCACAGGTTGGCCACCCCTATAGTACAGGTTAAACTGCACTCTCTGGTCCAGCAACCTCCATGGTCTGGCATGATTTCAGTTAGCCGGATGTCCACTTATCATGGATGTGGCCAAGTTTCTTCTCATCCCATAAAGTTCATGTACAGTCACCAGTCCTGGCTCTCAGTGTTTGGTGCTCTTATTTAGCTGTAATTTACTTGTAAATGTCTTCTCAGAGCCTGGTCAGCAGTGGAGGTGTTGGTTACATGCTAGACAATATTGACCTCCCAAGGTCTGGCAAATTCCCTCGTTTGGCACCAGTCAGGTCCTGAGGGTGCTGGATGAGAAAGGTTCAACCTCCTGCCCTTTCTGTGCTGTGCACCGTGGCCACACGAAGCTCTATGGCAGCAGTCGGTACAGGGGCACGTTCTTGCCGTCTCCAATAGATGTGTACCCTCACCCCCCAAAGTGTGCAGCTGAACCATTGAGTCCTTCCAACAGAACCCAGTCCTGCATAGCCATGCTAGTCCAGCTTGTACAATTCAAAGGACACCAGGGCGGGATGAACCAAGTGGGGTTCACAGAATCATAGAATACTAGGACTGGAAGGGACCTTGAGAGGTCATCGAGTCCAGCCCCCTGCCCTCATGGTAGGACCAAATACTATCTAGACCATCCCTGATAGACATTTATCTAACCTGTTCTTAAATATCTCCAGAGATGGAGATTCCACAGGCTCCCAAGGCAATTTATTCCACTGTTTGACCACCCTGACAGTTAGGAACTTTCTCCTCATGTCCAACATAAACCTCCCTTGCTGCAGTTTAAGTCCATTGCCTCTTGTTCTATCCTCAGAGGCCAAGGAGAACAAGTTTCCTCCCTCTTCCTTATGACACCCTTTTAGATACCTGAAAACCGTTATCATGTCCCCCCTCAATCATTTTTTTTCCAAACTAAACAAGCCCAGTTCTTTCAGCAGGGACCAGCACAAATTCCATGTCCGAAGGGAAGCCCTTTGGAACACATACACACGGTGGGGGTGCAGGGCAGAAGAGCTGAGCTGGGAAGTATTGATGCTGAAAGATTTGAGCTTATAGGGGTTAGCCCATCAGAAGGGAGTTAGCAGTTGACTCTCGTGGCAAAGTAATGGACCATAGGGCTGTATAGATGCTAGTCCCTCTCTAGGATGGTATACGGAGAAGAGGAGATGGGGAATACATTTGTCAAATGTGTTGCCATTGTAAAGAGGCTCCTATCTATTACGGTGTGTCATGACACTGCCGCAGGCAGTCTAGCCTAGTGGGCTGGGCATTGGCTTCACCTCTTAGCTGTCACTAACCCATCTGTTGACCTTTAGCAAGTTGTCTCGCTCTCCTGTGCCTCTGTTTCCCCACCTATAAAGCGGAATAATGAGCTGACATCTTTTGCCAAGTGGTTTGAGAGCTAAAGATGAAAAGCACCGTACAAGATCGAGAAATAGGTGGTTAGATGCGGCAGAATCTCCAAATGTCAGATAAATTAGAGCAAAACCCAAAGCCAGCCCTTTGGAAAATGGTATCTCAGCTCATTCAGAGCCAAATCTTGCTCTCATTAAGCCCAGTGACTTCAGGATCAGGGCCAAATTATTTATAGATAGGTACCTGAAATGGGGCAAGGTTATTCCTCTATAAGAACCTATATAAACATGTCCTGATATTTGACATTACTGAATGCTTGTGGCTTCTGCGGTTCTCAGTAGTGGCAGAAATAGGTCTGTCTCATTAAGAATTCCTGGCATGTTCTGCATCTCCCCCTTCCCAAGGAGCTGTGCCACATCAGTTGCTGGGCGGCTGGAAGAGATGGGCCGAGGTCAGATCCATACAAGCCTCTCATCTTATGTTCTGAAGCCAATGATGTGATAAATTAATGTACCCACCGTACGTAGCTGGAGGGTAGGAAGTCGCAATACAGGAAAATGGAGCATTTTATGCTTTTAAACCACTTTTCCACATTTCAAGGTACAAGTTTGAGATGTGTAAATATGTCATACAAAAGCATAGTAAAAAAAAAAAAAGAGATGGTAAGGCATTTCTCCACCCCTTAATCCACATGCAAAAGATGGAAAGGGACAATAATCATCTCAGGAAGTGGTCTTATTGTTCTCGTTCTACTACATCCTCCTAGACAGGATCTCCCTTTTTTAACACTGTGATTGGTGGCTGTAGGTCAAGCCTGAAAAGCCTGGATCAAGCAAAACTGCCCTTGAAACCCTTTTGGTCCAAGTTCAGCCAGAATAAGGGCTTCCACTTTAAAGAATCCTAGGGCTGGAAGAGACGTCAGGAGGTCATCAAGTCCAGGCCCCTGCCCAAAGCAGGATCAACCCTAACAAACTCATCCCAGCCAGGACTTAAACCTCCAGGGATGCAAACCCCGCTGCCTCGCCAGGTAGCACGTTCCAGTGCAGAAGCTCAGAACTGAACCTTTAGATCATCAGTTTAACGCTCTCCCAACTGAGCTACTTCAGCAACTAAAGGGCAGCCCCTTAACCCAGGCCTGCTGCTCCCCTGCTGTCAAGGTTGGTCTACACTAGGAAACTACAGCAACTGCTTAGATAGAAACAATTTATCTGAAATCAACTTACCTGGCCTTCCTCACTGCGGAAGGTTCAACAAGAGAGTTTCTCCAGTTGACCTCATTTACTCCTCATGTTAGCAAGGAGTGCAGGAGTTGACTGCTGACTCCTGATAGGTCAATTGCATGCATCTCTTCCAGTCCCTGAGTGGATCGATCGTCTGGGCAATGTAGACTTGGCTTTATACAGCCCCCAAGTGACATTCATCTCCTCCAGTGCAAAGAGAGAAAACTTGCATCTCTGAATGAGCAAGGGAAACTGCACTCCTGAGGCTGGTATTTAGCTCAATGAGAGACCAGGAGGCATGTGCAGTAAAAGGAAGTGATACCGGAAACTGACTAGGATTACTGATTATGTGTATTATCAAAAAACTGGCCCTGCCTCAAAGACCTGAGTCTCGGGACTCAGGCTGGGGAAGGTTCCCAGAACTAAGTTTAACTCTTGGATTTTTTTAAGTGTTAGTATTTCAGATTCACAGCGATGCTTTGATGTCACCTATGCCTCCTGGGAACGTAGTTCCCTATAGTCTAGTCCTGCCTGGAGACTCCTCAACTGATATGTGGATTATGGATGCCTTGGAGAGGGTCCAGCAGAGGTCAACCAAAATGATTAGGGGGCTGGAGCACGTGACCTATGAGGAGAGGTTGAGGGATTTCAGTTTATTTAGTTTGCAGAAGAGAAGAGTGAGGGGCTATTTGATAGCAGACTTCAACTTCCTGAAGGGAGGTTCCAAAGAGGATGGAGAGAGGCTGTTCTCAGTAGTGACAGATGGCGGAACATGGAGTAATGCTCTCAAATTACAGTGGGGAAGGTGTAGGTTGGATATTAGAAAAACTATTTCCCCAGGAGGGTGGTGAAGCACTGGAATGTGTTACCTAAGCCGTGTCTACACGTGCACGCTACTTCGAAGTAGCAGCACTAACTTCGAAATAGCGCCCGTCACGGCTACACGTGTTGGGCGCTATTTCGATGTTAACATCGACGTTAGGCGGCGAGACGTCGAAGCCGCTAACCCCATGAGGGGGTGGGAATAGGGCCCTACTTCGACGTTCAACGTCGAAGTAGGGACCGTGTAGTCGTTGCGTGTCCCACAACATCGAAATTGTGGGGTCCTCCATGGCGGCCATCAGCTGATGGATTGAGAGACGCTCTCTTCAGCCCCTCAGCTCAATGGTGGCCGCGTGGAGCGGCCCCTTAAAGGTCCCCGCCCCCTCCCTTTCTGTGCAGGAAGCTGAGAGAGCGTGCAGGCAGCAGCAATAACACGCGGCCAGCCTGCACGCTCTTCAGCAGCCCCAAGAACCCCCGAGTGCACCGATGGCCGCCCGGCAGCCCCCCCAGTGCCCCCAGGGGACCCCCCCCAAGGGGAGCCAGGGCAGCCAGGGCAGCCAGGCTGGCAGCCAGGCCGGCAAGCGGCAGCGGGGCCCCTCCTGGACGAAGGCTGAGCTTCGGGACCTGCTGGGGCTCTGGAGCGAGGAGGAGGTGCTCCAGGTAATGGGGAGCAAGAGGCGGAAAGCGGATGCATTCGCTCGGCTGGCCGAGGGCCTGGCCGCCCGGGGTCACCCTGCCCGCACTCCGGACCATGTCCGGAGTAAAGTGAAGGAGCTGCGGCAGGGTTACGCCCGGGCCCGGGATGCGGCCGGCCGATCTGGGGCCGCCCCTGTCACTTGCCCCTTTTACAGGGAGCTCAGGGACATCCTGGGCCCCCCGGCACACCTCCTCCCCTCCAGCCACTCTTGACACCTCGGCTGAGGAGCCCCAGCAGGCCCCGGAGCCGGAGTCTGCCCCGGAGGTAAGCCCCGCACCCCGGGGGCCCCCCCGCAGCCCACCCCTGGGGCATCGCAGCAGGAGGAGGAGGAGGGGGACTCCTCCTCCGCTGAGATGGGGCTGCACATCCTCCTCCCATCCCAGAGCAGCAGCCGGGCGTCCGCCACCCGGGTGTCCCCGGACCGTGGGAGTGGACCTACAGGTATGTACCCCCCCGGTGTACACCCCCGGGGTTGAGGGGCGGGGGTAATAGATATGTGGCCAGGGCCCTCCACATGCCCAGATGGCCATGGCCCCAAGGACAGCAGTGCCATGTCCCTCACAGGAGTGCATCAGCCCCTGCCCCCCTCCCCCAGCACGACAGTGCCATGCCCCATCCCCGGGGCTGTGGGGAGCGGAACCTCTAGGGTCCCCCGGGAGGAGGGGGTAAGACACCCCGCAGCAGCAGCAGCAGCAGCAGCATGTGATGGAGTAGGGGGAGTGCAAATGCGAGACTCAGGCTAGATATGAGCAACAAGCCGAATAGCTCCCAGGGGCAAAGGATGATCCTGGGGCTACAACTGGCAGGTGACACCTCTGCCCTGAACAAAGAGGAGGGAGGAGCCAAGCTGGCTTTGAATCGGGGGTGGGGGGGTGCAGGTAGAGGCTAGGGGAAGGGAGAGCTGGAAGGCAGCCAGCCTGAGGAGGGGGAAAGCTACACCCCAGAGGGGCACCCCTTGGGGTCTTCTCCCCAGGACGGGTTGGAAGGACTGTCTCTGACTGCTGTACTGTCACTCCTGGGAGAAACTGGGCATCTGTGGCCTAAGAAACCTCTCCTGGCAGACCCTGCTGAGTGTAGTGAGAGTCACTCCCACCAGGGGACGGGGTGCAGTGCAGGGGGACCCCTGAACCTCATCACAGCAGCATCTCCCGGGGACAGGGATGGGGAACCTGCAGCACAGGGGTTGGGGAACAAGGGCCACGGCTCGGGGCCCACACTAACACCTGTCTCCACTCTTCTTCCCCCCATCCTGTGTTCCGCAGCTGCACCATCGGAAGGACCGGAGAGCGCCGGCGAGGCATCAGTGGTCCCGGAATCCCCTCCGGGGCCATCGCTCCAGGCAAGCCCCTCGGCGGAGGACCGACCGGCCCCACGGCGGGCAAGACGGTGGACCCCACAACACCACACGCCGGAGACGGACCCCCAGCTGCTGGCCATCCATCATCGGCAGCTGGAGGTCGCAGAGCAGCGTCTGCGGGTGGAGCAACGCCGCCTCCACCTCCAGGAGCGGGCGCTGGCCTGGCGCCAAGAGGCATGGGGGGCCTACATGGATACGTTCAACCGCCTCGTGGACTGCCTGGCCCCCCCATGTCGTGCCGGCTGCCGCCGCGCCCGCCCTGAGTGCTCCACCCGCCGTGCCACCCGCTGCTCCGCTCGTCGCCGCGCTGTCCGCCGTCGCCCCACCACCCGCCACCGAGGGCTGGACAGCCGAGGGACACCTGGGGCAGCTGAGACTCGCCGGACGTATCTTCCAGTCCACCCGGCCCCCAGCCAGCCCCAGACAGGGCTGCGGCCGAGGCGGGGCTCCCGGCCGCCCACCCCCAGTGCTGGACTATAGGGGCGTGGGGCCCAGGAAGTGCCCCCCCACATTGTATATAGTTTTGGGACTTATTTATTTGTGCCCCCCGTTTGCCCCGTCCCGCCCCATGTAAATAGTTCTCCCCTTCCTTGTAATCCCTGGTTTTCTGTTTTTTGTACATATAATATATGCAAACTTCTTTATTATTCACTTATATAACAGTTGAGTTAGAAGGTCTTGTATATAGTTTGTTGTTGTTAGTTAAAAAAACAGTTCAAAGAAAACCAGTTTCATTTTACCAACAAGCGCGTGCTTTTATTTGTCCAGGAAAAGTGTGGGGGGGTGCTGTTGGGTGCTCCATGGTGTGGGAGTAGGGGCAGGGAGTGTTGTGGAGGAAGGCGGGGGCAGTGGGGGGCCTGGCAGAGTTCACCTCGCAGCCTCATCGAAGTGGGCCCGCAGGGCCTCCCGGACCTGGGTCCCTTCGGGGTCCACCTAGCAACTGGGGGCAGCGGGTGGCTGCACGTCGGCCCTGCCGGCCTCCACAGCCCAGCCCTGAAAAAAGGCCTCCCCCTTGCTCTCCACCAGATTGTGTAGGGCGCAGCAGGCACCCACAATCTGGGGGATGTTGTTGGGGCCCGCATCCAAGCGGGTCAGGAGACATCTGCAGCGCCCTTTGAGGCGGCCAAATGAGCGCTCCACCACCTGGCGCCCGTGGTTCAGGCACTGGTTGAAGCGCTTCTGGCTGGCAGAGAGATGGCCTGTGTACGGGTGCATGAGCCAGGGCCGGAGGGGATATGCCGCATCTGCGATGACGCAGAGGGGCATGGTGGTGTCCCCCACAGGGATCTCCCGCTGGGGGATGTAGGTCCCCGCCTCCAGCCGGCGGCACAGGCCCGAATTCCTGAATACCCGGGTGTCGTGGGTGCTGCCAGGCCAGCCCACATAAATGTCCTGGAAACGGCCCCGGCTGTCCACCAAGGCCTGGAGGACCACTGAGTGGTAGCCCTTGCGATTTATGTAGCGTCCTCCACTGTGTTGCAGGGCGTGGATGGGGATGTGAGTCCCATCCAGAGCCTCGAAGCAACTGGGGAAGCCCAGCGTGGCAAAGCCAACGATGGTGGCATCTGGGTCCCCCAGCCTCACGAGCCTGTGGAGGAGCAGGGCGTTGATGACACGCACAACCTGCAGGGAAAGCACATGGGAGAGCACCAATGAGGGGTGAGCAGGGTGTGCGTGGCCCTGCCCTGCCAGGGCCCCCCTCCCCTGCCCTGCCCTGCCCTGCCCTGCCCTGCCAGGACCCTCCTGCCCTCCCCCCCCCCCGTGGGTCCTCTTACCTCCATGAGGACAGCCCCCGACAGTGGCCTTGCCGACGCCAAACTGCTGTCCCACAGATCGGTAGCTGTCAGGAGTGGCCAGCTTCCAGACAGCGATGCCGACCTGTTTCTCCACACTGAGGGCACGCCGCATGGCGGTGTCCTGGTGCCTGAGTGCGGGGGTGAGCCACTGGCACAGCTCCAGAAATGTCTGCCGGCTCATCCTAAAGTTCCTGAGCCAGCGGTCGTCATCCCACTCCTCAAGCACCAGCCGCTCCCACCAGTCAGTGCTGGTGGGGTAGCTCCACAGGCGGCGGCGTGTGAGGCGGGGGGGGTCAGGGTGCTGCACGGTTGGGGGTTGAGTCCAGCTCCCCTGCAGACCGCTCCTCCTCCGGTGTGGCAAGGAGGTGCTCAGCTGCCTCCCGCATGGCATGGATCAGGGCGAGCCCTGCTCCTGCCAGGAGGGCTGGGTGGACCTCTGGCTGCTGCTGCTGCTGCTGCTGGGGGTCCATGACCGCGTCGCCCGGGGTCTGTGTGCCTATTGCTATTCAGACCGCGTGCTGTGCAGGCTGAGTGTGTCTGGGAGGGGCCCTTTAAGCGAGTGGCTAGCTGTTGCCCCGGAAGCACTAGTCTGCCCTGTGACCCTGTCTGCAGCTGTGCCTGGCATCCCTATTTCGATGTGTGCTACTTTGGCGTGTAGACATTCCCTCGCAGCGCCTATTTTGATGTGGTGCTGCGCAACGTCGATGTTGAACATCGACGTTGCCAGCCGTGGAGGACGTGTAGACGTTATTCATCGAAATAGCCTATTTCGATGTCGCTACATCGAAATAGACTACTTCGAAGTAGGCTTCACGTGTAGACGTAGCTCTAAAGAGGTGGTGGAATCTCCATCCCCAGAGGTTTTTAAGTCCCAGCTTGACAAAGTCCTGGCTGAGATGATTTATCTGGGGTCGGTCCTGCTTTGGGCAGGGAGTTGGACTCGATAACCTCCTAAGGTCACTTCCAACCCTAGGATTCTAGGGTTCTGTATCAAGAGATTGATTGCAGAAGGGGCTGTATATATGCCTTGTCAGAGACAGCCTGTGCCCTAAAGTGCTTACCATCACAATAGAAAGAGCAAAGAAAATACAGCCATTGCTCATGCTTGACACTTGGAGATAACTTGCTGGATTTCTTCCAGAACTCATACTAAAAATGCAGCCATGATACATATACATGCCTGTAGTTTTTCAGTGGGAAATCTTCAGAGCCCTTCATCTTGCTACACATGGACTATACATCATTCTGACATCTAATGGGCTGGAGCCAAGAGGGAAAAAGTACCTTTAAACTGAGCAAAGGATAAGAACAGCCATATTGGGTCAGACCAATGGCCTTTTTGGCACAGTATCTTATCTTCTGAGAGTGGCCAATGCCAGGTGTTTCAGAGGCAATGAACAAAAGAAGGCAATTATTGAGTAATCTATCTTGTTGGTTCATTTCAGCTCTTGCTGTCAGCACTTTAGGGACTGCTAGAGCATAAGGTTGCATCCCTGACCATGTTGGCTAATAACCCTTGATAGTCTATGTTCCATGAATTTTTCTAGTTGGTGTTTAACATAGTTTTACACATGCAACCTCTCTATTCCAGCACTCTCTCATCTGGCAACATCCATAATCCAGCACGATTTTATTAGCAAGATGACCACTTGTCATGGGTGTGGCCAAGTTTCCTGTGGTCCCAGGAAGTTTGTTTCCAGCCACCAGTCATGGTTATCAGTCTTCTGTGCTGTTATTTAGCTGTTTTTTACCCCAAATGTCTTCTAAGAGGCCAGTAATCAGTGGAAGTGTTGACAATGTGATAGACAATATTGACCTCCCATGGTCCAGCAAATCCTCTGGTTTGGCACCGGTCAGGTGATGAAGGTGATGGATGAGAGAGGTTCAACCTGTACTTTGGCCTGTATAACATCCTCTGGCAATGACTTCACCAGCTGGACACTGTATTGTCCTTTTATGGCAGCCAGCACCTCTAACTGATTTGGTTGCCATCCTCTGTGCCTTTTCCAATTCTAATAGATCTTTTTTGAAAGGGAGCAACTGTATTTCCACGATATACCATCTCTGAAGTGCTGTGAGGGCAGGCCAGTAGTTTTGGTTAACTTGCTGCTAAATGGAGCATTCATATGAAAAGGCTCTGTCAAAAAGTCAAGATTTCCATAACAGCAGCGACGGGGATGTGTCTGGTGTTACTGAGGAAAGAGCCCCGGGCATGCTGTACTTGACCACAAGCAGATATTTGGCTCTTAGTGACTCAGTTACCTCTAACAGTTAATTGTAGGGATTACATCAGAGGAACTGCCAGACTTGATTAGCCCTGAGGTCCATTTAGTTCTGTATCTTCTTCCTAACTTTGGAGAAGGTCCAGAGAAGAATAACAAGAATAATGAAAGGTCTAGAGAACATGAGCTATGAGGAACAACTGAAAGAACTGGGCTTGTTTAGTTTAAAAAAGAGAAGATTGAGTGGGGACACGATAGTGGTTTACAAGTACCTCAAAGAGAGTTACAAGGAGGAGGGAGAAAAATTGTTCCCCTTGTCCTCTGAGGACAGGATAGAAAGCAATGGGTTTAAACTGCAGCAGGGGAGGTTAAGTTGTCCATTGGTCACTTGATGATTACCTGTTTCCGTTCATTTCTCTGGGACACCTGACAATGGCCACTGTTAGGAGACAGGATATTGGGCTAGATGGACCCTTGTTCTGACCCAATGTGGACATTCTTATGTAACCATGCCACTCACAGCATTCACAAGTAAAATCCTCACTCAGCTGTTTGATATAGGTTTCCCTCCATAACTCCATCAGGCATATACAGGCCAAACAACATACAAAAAAAAAGCAATCTACGGATGTGGGAGGAAGGGAGAGGCTTTTTATGTCTAACATAAACACTTGGCAGGTGCTCATGATGGTGACTGTTTGAAACCATAGATGGCTTGTCTTCTTTGGATTAAACTTAGAGGCAGAAGTAACAGAGGTGATGTTGTAGTTGGTGTCTGCTATAGACTGCCAGATCAGGGAGATGAGATAGATGAGGCTTTCTTCAGGCAGCTAAGTGAAGCTTCCAAATCACAGGCCCTGGTTCTCATGGGAGACTTTAATTGTCCGGACATTTGTTGGGAGACCAATACATCAGCACACAGAAAATCCAGGAAGTTTTTGGACAACGTTGGGAATAACTTCTTGGTACAGGTGCTGAAGGAACCAACCAGGGCCGTGTTCAACTTGACCTGCTGCTCACAAACAGGGAAGAACTAGTAGAAGAAATGGAAGTGGGAGGGAACCTGGGGTGCAGTGACCATGAGATCGTAGATTTCAGGATCCGGACAACAGGAAGAAAGGTGAGCAGTAACATACAGACCCTTGATTTCAGGAGAGCAGACTCCCGGAGAGAATGGATGAGCAGGATCCCTTGGGAAACCAAGATGAAGGGAAAAAGAATTGAAGAAAACTAGCAGTATTTTAAAGACATCTTACTGAAGGCACAGGAACAAACCATCCCGCTGCATAGTAAGAAATGCAAACAGGGTAGGCAACCAGCTTGGCTTAATGTGGAAATCGTTAGTCAGCTTAAATTCAAAAAGGACGCATACAAGAAATGGAAATGTGGACAGTTGACTAAGGAGGAGTATAAACATATGGCTGGAGAATGCCAGGCAGTAATGAGGAAAGCGAAAGCAGAATTGGAACTGCAACTGGCAAGGGATGTGAAGAGTAACTAGAAGGGTTTCTATAGGCATGTTAACAATAAACAGGTTATCAGAGAAGGTGTGGGGCTGTTACTGGATGAGGGAGGTAACCTAGTGACAGATGATGCAGGAAAAGCTGAAGTACTCAATGCTTTTTTTGCCTCAGTCTTCATGGACGAAGTCAACTTTCACATGATGGTCCTAAACAATGAAGTATGGGAAGGTGGAGGGCAGCCATCTGTGGAGCAGGAACAAGTTCTGAGCTATCTCGAAAAACTAGATGTTCACAGGTCCATGGGTCTGGATTTAATGCACCCAAGGGTAACAAGAGAATTGGCAGAGGTCATTGCTGAACCTTTGGCCATTATCCTTGAAGACTCTTGGTGATCAGGAAAGATCCCGGATGACTGGAAAAAGGCAAACATAGTGCCCATCTTTAAAAAAGAAAAGAAGGATAATCCAGGGAACTATAGACCGATCAGCCTTACCTCAATCCCTGGGAAAATAATGGAGGGAATCCTCAAGGAATCCATTTTGGAGCACTTGGAAGAGGGGAAAGTGATCATAAGTAGCCAACATGGATTCACCAGGGGCAAGTCCTGCCTGACCAATCTGATTAGCTTCCATGACAAGGTAACAAGCTCTGTGGACATGCGGAAGTCAGTGGATGTGATATACCTTGACTTCAGCAAGGCTTTTGATTCGATATCCCACAACATTCTTGTCCACAAGTTGAGGAAATATGGATTGGATCTTTGGACTATAAGATGGATAGAAAGCTGGCTTGAGGGTCAGGCCCAATGGGTAATGGTCAATGGCTCAATACCTGGAGGGCGACTGGTTTCAAGCAGAGTGCCACAAGGCTCAGTTCTGGGGCCGGTGTTGTTCAACATCTTTATTAATGACCTGGATGAGGGACTGGATTGCACCGTCAGCAAGTTTGCGGATAACACAAAACTAGGGGGAGAGGTAGATACATTGGAGGGTAGAGAGAGAATCCAGAGGGACCTAGATAAATTGGAGGATTGGGCCAAAAGAAATCTGATGCGGTTCAACAAGGAGAAATGTAGAGTCCTGCACCTGGAGCAGAAGAATCCCAAGCATTGTTACAGGCTAGGGACTGACTGACTCAGCAGCAGTATGATGGAAAGGGACCTAGGGGTTATGGTGGATGAAAGGCTGGATATGAATAAACAGTGTGCCCTTGTAGCCAAGAAAGCTAACGGCATACTAGGGTGCATTAGGAGGAGCATTTCGAGCAGATCTAGAGAAGTAGTTATTCCCCTCTATTCAGCACTAGTGAAGGCACATCTTGAATATTGTGTCCAGTTTTGGGCCCCCCTGTATAAAAAGGATGTGGATTTGCTGGAGCAGGTTCAGCGGAGGGCAACAAAAATAATTAAGTGGCTGGGGCACAAGACCTATTAAGATAGGCTGAGGGATTTGAGCTTGTTAAGTTTACAGAAGTGAAGACTTAGGGGTGATTTAATATCAGCTTTTAACTTCCTTCAAGGGAGCTCTAAAGAGGAGGGTGAGAAACTGTTCTCAGTGGTGTCAGATGACAGAACAAGGAGCAATGGTCTGAAGTTGAAGAGGGAGAGGTGTAGCTTAGATATTAGGAAAAACTACTTCACCAGGCAGCCGGTGAAGCACTGGAATGCATTGCCTAGACAGGTGGTGGATTCTCCATCCCTTGAGGTTTTAAAGTCCCGGCTGGACAAGGTCCTGGCTTGGATGACTTAGTGGGGGTTGATCCTGCTTGAAGCAGGGGGCTGGACTAGATGACCTCCCAAAGTCCCTTCCAGCCCTGCGATTCTGTGATTCTGTAATGCAGCAAAATCTGTAACGGCTGTCATGAGGCAAGTTTAGGGCCAAGCTTAGTCCATCTCCCCAAGCCAAAAGAACGTGGGACCCAGGGACAAAGAGTCCACAGCTGTAGGAAGCACCTTTGCTGGGACATATAATGGAAGCCAGTCCTTAGGCAGAAGGAGACCAGAACATAGGAAATGGACCTGAGAAGGTGAGACAGCGTAGCCCAGGAAGTATAAATATCAGCATGGGTTCCCTTTGTGCGGTTGCTCAGTTGGGGGTGTGCCTGGAATGAGGTTGCAGGGGGAGATTTGGGATTTGGTGTGTCTGTTTGGACTTTTGATCAGATTCTGGGCTAAATTACATCAGCACCTTTAAAAGAGATGGAAGCCAGTTCCTGACCACTAGAGAGGTAGAAGCTGAGGCAGCAGACATGTCAGAAGCCAGACCATGTAGTTCCTTGCTGCATGGAGAAACTGCAGTTGCTCACCTCATATAAACACCAAGAGGAGTGGGGAATTATTTCAGACATTCCAAAGTATTTGTCTACAATAATGAGGATGAAATTGGTCACACAACAATATAGGCTGATGGGAAAACGTTTTATTCCTTCTGTATACTATAAAAACCTCTCCAAAAATGGTCAAATCCTTTTCCGTGTGACATTTCTGTAGCTGACAAGGGCAGAACACTGGAAAATTACTGCAAGGACTAACCCTGCACTGGAAGTAGAGATGAATTAATAGACACAGAATCCATGTTAAGGATTATGGAATCGAATTGAATTCAAATGCTGCTAATTGAGACAATTATTCCTGTGTCAACTGCACATCTATGGTAACCTAGGACAGGCATCTTGATCTTTTTGCTTCAAAATCACTTGCCTCGGCCACTTAAAGGTTAATCTTTCCTAACTAGTAGCCATGCTAAGTCTGTTTCAGCAAAAGCAACAGGGAGTTTTGTGGCACCTTGAAGACCAATGAATTTATTAGGGCATGCATTTTCCTGGGTGGCAGCTCAATTCATCAAATACATGAAGGGGAAGCCTTGAGATCACCACACAATTGTATTAGGTTCGTGGAAGCCGTGGGGCAAAAAGAAAGACCCCGGGCTAAAAGAGAGTCCTCAGCTGGATTAAGTTTGTGGCTTGAAAGGTTAACAATATTATCAAGTGTGTTGTAGTTGTTGTAATGGTAGTATCCTGAAGTATGAAGTAATTTAGATAGTTTATTGTCCTTTCTGTTTTGTAGAGAGTGGAAGTGTGTACTATAGATTTCTTGTCTAATGTAGGAAAAGTCCCGCTTTGGGGGGTCTTGCATGGAAGCTTAATTACTGATGAGAGTTTCAAGTTCAGAGAGGTCATTCTTGATCTTTTCTTGCTTGCTGTAAAGGATACTGATCAAGTGGTTCCTTAGTTTCTTAGCGAGTGTGTGGCATAGCTTCTCACTATAATGCAGTACGTTGATTGTAATGGGTTTGTCACTGGCAATCCCTCGGCTAAGATAATAACAGAGAGGAAGCCATGCTAGCCTATACACTATCAAAACAAAAAGATGTCTATCTTTTGCATTTGGAGAGAAAGATGATGTCTGTCTGGATCTGAGAGAGCTTTTTCATATAGTTGATGGGTCTCCATTCCAAACAGCTAAATGTAGCGCCTGACACGTTGAATAGTAACAGAGAGGTAGCCGTGTTAGTCTCTACTCCAACAAAACAAAGCAGCAGAAATGTAGCACTTTAAAGGCCAGTCCTAGGCTTCCACAGGTGTCTGACTGCCATAGCAATAATTGCATCTATTAGCAGCATTTGAATTCAATTCAATTCCATAATCCTAAACATGGATTCTGTGTCTATTAATTCATCTCTACTTCCAGTGCAGGGTTATTCCTTGCAGTAACTTTTCCAGTGTTCTGCCCTTGTCAGCTACAGAAATGTCACATGGAAAAGGATTTGACCATTTTTCAGAGAGGTTTTTATAGTATACAGAAAGAATAAAATGTTTTCCCATCAGCCTAAATTGTTGTGTGACCAATTTCATCCTTGTTACTGTAAATGCATACTTTGGAACATCTGAAATAATTCCCTGCTCTTCTTGGTGTTTATACGAGGTGAGCAAATGCACAGTTTCTCCATGCAGCAAGAAACGACATGGTCTGGCTTTAAAGTACATGGTCTGGCTTTAAAGTGCTACATTTCTGCTGCTTTGATTTGTTGGAGTACAGATGAACATGGCTACCTCTCTGTTACTATGAAGGGGAAGCTTCAGTTGGCCGAGATTTCTATATACAGACAGCAGGCACTGCAAGCCCAGGGGCAAGGTGGAAGGGGAAACATGGTCTCTGCCCCCAGTTGGCACAAGGGGTGGGGCTTGGAGCAGTCAGCCCTGACCCCCAAGCTCCCTCTGAGCCACCCATAGAGCAGCGCACAGCACTCTGCAGTGTTTCAAAGGGGCCTGGATCTTTGGCCGCAGTGACAGTCAGAACTCTTGACCCTTTTGAAATGCCGGGCCCAGGTGCCATTGCCCTCACTTCCAGCCCCCGTTAGGCTGGCATGCAGAGGAGCAAAGAACATACTTTCATCTCTGTGTATTTGTATACGTGAGCTGCAACTCACAAAAGCTCACACCCTAATAAACGTGTTAGTCTTTAAGATACCACTCCTTGTTGTCCCTTTTAACTGGAGATAGTATCATCTCATGGAGCAGGAAGGGACCTCAAGAGGTCATCAAGTCCAGCCCCCTGCTCTCACAGCAGGGTCAAGCACCATCCCTAGTAGCATTTTTTCCCCATATCTAACCTACCCCAGACCCTTGAAAGGCCCCCTCCAGGAGGGAGCTCACAAGCCTGGATTTACAAACCAACGTTCTAATCATTGCTCTATTCCCTTCTCAGACTCTCTGCTCCACCTCTGTGCAGTTAGCTACTGAAAGGCAATGCATGCACTCGGGGCGCCACTCCAGCACTCCCTGTGGTCACTTCAGCCGTGGAACCTTCCTTTCTAGGCCCACTTGTGAGGTGTACTAAGAAACCTGCTAGCGGATTGGAACGAGTGGGAGCAGAGAGTGGGGACAACTACCTCTAAGTGGTTCAGACTTAACCACAAGGCCAGTTCAGTGGTCTCTGTGCTAAATTTGCTGGCGTTCCTCCTGATGTCAGAAGTCCTGGGAAAAGATTAGTGGCTGACACATTAACAAATAGACAAAAGTAACACCTACCTATCATCTACTGTGTGCACAGCTGTTGTGCAGGCTACTCCTGACCTTTCTGCCGCCTTTTGGCTGGAGTGTGCTGAGCAAGAAAATCAATAAAGGGAAGGTTTCACTCACAGCTTGCTGCATCACTCATGGTCAGTAAACTCTGGGAAGTGGAGAGCCAAATGTTTCATGGAGTTAATGGAACAATGTGAATTTACACCTACTTAAGGCCAGAAGGGGCCATTCGTTCACCTCATCTGTATATCACAGGTCATTAAATTTCACCCAGGAGCTGGCCTGTAATGTTGGCAGAGAGCTAAATTCATCTCTGGTGTGACTTCACTGGCTACCGTGGAGGGACAGAAAGAGTGGCTCCGCCCATAGGATATTGTTATGATACACTAAATGATTGGTGGATGTCCGTAACAACTTCCTTTGGAAAGCTAGCAGCAAGAGAAATGGCCCTGGATTGATTCTGATAAAGGATATAATTGCTCTTATTATTACGGGTTGAACCTCTCTCATCTGGCACGCTCAGGACCTGACCGGTGCCAAAGCAGAGAATTTGCCATGTCGTTGGAGGTCAGTATTGTCAAGCAGCATTACCAGCACTTCCACTGCTTACTGGGCTCTTAGAACTCATTTGGGCGTAAATTACAGCTAAATGACCATCCAGAACACTGAGAGCCAGGACTGGTGGCTGGAAACAAACTTCATGGGACTATGGGAAGCTTGGCCACACCCATGATTAGTGGTCATTCAGCTAACTCAAAACATGCTGGATTACATATGTTGTCAGGTGAGAGAGTTACGGATTAGGGAGGTTCAACCTGTAATTATGAAGTTAGATTGTGGGACACATTTTCACAAGATGTCTATGATACCAAGAGCTGAATGGGATTGGCAACTATATGAGTAACAAGAACCATCCCCAGTTAGATTAGCCATATATACTTCATGTTGCAAGGAATGAACCCATCCCCAGTTTAGACTTTCCTACATCTTACCTGAATCAGCTGGTTCTTGTCACCCCTAGACTCCATATCACAGATTAGAGGGACCGATGGGCTGATCCCATATCATCATTCATATATTCCTATTGTAGGACCCAGAGGCACTGTGACCTCATCTGGGGTGAGTGAAGTCTCTGCTCTACAGCCTTGATTGAGAGCCACCTGCCCTTTAGCTCATGGGGTAGAGTGTGGGGCTTTAGACCTTATGCTTGCAGGTTCTATTCCTGGTGCTGGCAACCCCAGATCTGTGGGTGTTACACTATGAAGAAATTCTCTGCAAACCTTGAGCTCCTGGGTGGTGCAGGAGAATGGAAACACTGAGTTCAGAAAACCCAGAGACACCAAAGGGGTGTATTCCAGTTCCACAATCAAGAAAGGGAACAAATTGGACTAAAAGCTCCTCATGGTACAGCAGCAAAGGGAAGGCATCAATTAGATATGAAAAAAGCAATATTTAAGAAATGGCAAAGGGGGAAGCACAACAGCAATCCATAGGAATTAGGTTTGAGGAGCAGAAAATTAGTAAAGAAAGCTCAGGCTGTCAGAGAAAAATACATTCCTGTCAGTGCTACAGGGGGGAAAAAAAGCCCACCTCCTTAAAAACCAAAGCAAAAAGACTCCTTATTAAGCATACAGGTTGAACCTCTCTGATCTGTCACTCCCTCATCCAGCAACGTCCGTAGTCCAGTTTGATTTTAACTAGCCAGATGACCGCTTATCATGGGTGTGGCTACATTTCCCATTGTCCCATAAAGTTTGTTTCCAGCCACCAGTCCTGGCTCTCAGCGTTCTGTGCTGTTACGTAGCTCTAATTTACCTCCAAATGCCTCCTAAAAGCACAGGAAGCCGTGGAAGTGTTGATAATGTTGCTAGGCAATATTGACCTCCTGTGGTTCAGAAAATTCTCTCGCCCGGCATGGGTCAGGTCCCAAAGGTGCTGGACTAGAGAGGTTCAACCTATATTAGGAACAAAGGAAATCCTAGCAATGGTCCAGGCTCATTACTAGATGCAGATGGTAAACCTGTTAGGAAAGGTACAGAAATAGAAGACATGTTCAATGAATAGTTCTGTTTTGTGTTTGGAAAGATGCAGGGTATCTTTGTTTCAAATGATGATGAAGTACTTTCCAATGCTTAAGCAGCTGAGTAGGATATGAGACAACACCTGCTAGGGACAAACATTTTAAAATCAGCAGATCCAGCTACTGTGCACCTAAAAGTGGTGTCTCAGTGGGTTGCTGACCAGTTGATGTTCATTTTAGTAAAACTTGGATGACCAGAGACAGTCCAGAAGACTGAAGGTGTTCTACAGTAAGCTCTCTTTTAACTGGTATTCAATCAACAGGTCCTCTCAAATAACCAGCACTGCCACCAGATGCTATCCTGGCACCTAGGTTTCTGCTTTTGGTTGTCTGTCCCGCCCTGAGCCATTGATGTCCCTTCCCATTCTTACGAAGGGTCTGGCACTGGGATGCGGGTGGGGAGCCAAGAGGAAGCTGCTGCATCCACTGCTCCCCATCCCTCCCTGGGCCTGGGTTGCGGAGGCTCCAGGGCTGCTAGGCAACCTCTGCTGGTGGGCGGGGTCAGGGAAAGCATCCCTCCACTGCGTGCCAGCTCCATAGCATGGCAGCATAGTCAAGGCCTGAGCCGCTGGGGCCTGCTGAACTCTGGTGAGGAGTACGGCAGGGCAGGTGGACGGACCACAGGGAGCCAGCCCTCCCTGGCCCCCCATGCAGCAGCACAAGCTGGGGCCTGAGCTGCTGAGCCCTGGCAAGGAGTGTGGAACAAGCCGCACCAGCGACCAGGCTGCCAAGGGCCTCGGGGACGGAAGCACTGCTGTAGTGCATCCCCACTCTCAAAAAACTGGTGGCAAGGGGAGGGATCCCTCGCTATTGTCTGTAATATTTTCATATCCGGCAACCTCCCAGTCCCAAGGCTGCCGGCTATGAAAGCATTTCCTGCACTTTGTGCTAATAGGCAAAACAGGCAAGCACAGAGAGGGAGCCGTGTCAGTCTGTAGCTTCGAGTACAACAAGAAGGCTTGTGGCACCTTATAGACTAACAGATATTTTGGAGCATAAGGTTTTGTGGGCAAAGACCCGCTTCATGCATCTGATGAAGCAGGTCTTTGGCCACGAAAGCTTATGTTCCAAAATATCTGTTAGTCTATAAGGTGCCACAAGACTTGTTGTTCTCCAGGCAAGCACAATGAACCAGGTAACTATAGGTTGATTTGCCTGACAACAATACCAGGCACAATAGTGAACTGTCTGACATAGGATTCAGTTGATAAAGAATTAAAACAGAGGACTATAATTAATGCCAGGCCACATGGAGAACAGATCTTGTCCAACCTGATTTCCTCCTTTGAGGAGATAACTAGTTTGATGGCTAAGGTGAACCATGGAGATGTAACATTCTTTGACTTTTGTAAAACTTCATGAAATAATGATTAGAAAATTGCACTACAGCAGATCAATAGAGAACACATTAAACAGATGAAGAATCGGCGAACTGACAAGTCTCAAAAAGAAGAGAATTGGTGCTAGTTCTAATGTATAATCTATGGGGGCCAGCAAAGACCTGACACAATTCAACATACTTTTTAAAATCAGTGATCCAGAAGCCAATATAAAATGACTGATGACAAAAAGGGTGGTTGGCACAAAGATTGGGAAAGGGGTAAGTAGAGTGGAGGAGGAGACAGTCAGACTGAATGATGTGGGTCGCTTTGTAAGTTGGGCCTAGTCAAACCAAATGCATCGTAACACATCCAACTGAAAAGCTAGATCTATGGAAGTGAGAAGTTCAGGCCATACCTACGGAATGGGGTCCACCTCCTGAGCAGCAGAAACTCTGAGAGAGGATCTAGGGATTAGAGAGGACAAGCAATTTACCCTGAGCTCCCATTGTGGTGCCGTGGCAAAGAGACAGGTTAATAGATCCTTGGATGTATAAACAGGAGTGTATTGAATAACAGCAAGGAAGTGATTTTGGGCAGAGAAGGAGTTATGTTAATATTCAAATAGTGCACCCAGCTCTAGGGCCTTTATTTTCCAAAGTATCTTCAATAATCAGAGATGGTCCAAAAATAGCAAAATAATATTTTAAAGTCAGAGAAAATACCTTATGGCGAGATACTTACAGAGCCAAGTTTGATGAGCAGATCAAGGCTTAGGCTATGTCTTACACAAAAGTGTTCCAAAATAAGCTATTTGAGAAGAGCTATTCTGGAAGAGCTTACTTCGAAATAACGTTGCTACACACAAAGGCTGTTTCTACACCGGCCACTTCCTTCAGAAGTGGCATGCTATCACACAGAGCGAAAGATGCTAATGAGGAGTGGATGCAAATTCTCTGCACCTCATTAGCATAATGTCACGTGATTTGGAGTCTGGAAGACCATTCTTCCGGACTCCAAAATGCTGTGTAGAAACGTGGCCTCAGGGGGGCTTCCAGAAGGAAGTCCTCCTTCCAGAGGCCCCTTCTTCCTGAAAATTTTTGGGAAGAAGGGGTCTCTGGAAGGAGGACTTTTTTCCAGAAGCCCCCGCCAGGGCCGTGCTTCTACACGGCGTTTTGGAATCTGGAAGAACGGTCTTCCGGACTCCAAATCATGTGACATTATGGTAATAAGGCACGGGGAATTTGCATCCACACCTCATTAGCATATTTCGCCCCGTGTATTAGCATGCCACTTCTGAAGGAAGTGGCCTGTGTAGAAATGGCCAAAGGCTGTGTCTACACTAGCATTCCTCTTTTGAAAGAGGCATGCAAATGAAGGAAATCAAAAATGCAAATGAGGTGCAGATTTATATATCTGGCATCTTATTTGCATATTCTTCTTTCAAAAGAGCAGTGTAGAAGGCACTCCTTCAAAAGGAAACCCTGTTTTCAAAAGCAACCTTCTTCCTGAAAAACATGTGGAAGAAGAGGTTTTTTTTCGAAAAAGGGTTTCCTTTTGAAGGAGCCCCATCTACACAGCTTGTTTTTTTTCTGAAAACAGCACTTCTGGATCAGCGAGTGTCTCCCATTATGCAAAGGAGGTGTGATATGTAAATCAGCACCTCATTTGCATTTTCATCTGCCATATTTGCATTCCCCTTCTGAAAGGGAAATGTAATGTAGCCACAGCCACAATAGAGCCTATTTTGAAATAGAGACACTGGCTGTGTCTACACTAGCAAGTTCTTTCGAAAGATCCCATGGAGCATCTACACACACAGTGTTCTTTCAAAAGTAAATCGAAAGTATGCGGCACTCCTTCCAAAATCACTCTTCCTTTCCCGTGTCAGGAAGAGTGCCCCCTTTCAAAAGCTTCTTTCCAAAGAAAACCTGTGTAGATGCTCCACACGCCCTTTTTTCGACAGAGCAGTCCTATTGGTGCCTGATTTTTCCATTCCCGGCCCATTCTTTCAAAAGAACAGGGGCTGTGTGGATGCTCTCTTCTGAAAGAGCAGATCATTCTTTTGATTCGCTGTTTTGTGTGTGTGGGCGCACTTTTTCAAAAAAAGCTCTTTCAAAAGATCTCTTAATATAGACGCCCGTATGTCCATGCTGACTTCAGAGCTTGGTAGCAGGTGGACAAGGGCTGTGAGCCAGGCACCCAGTGATGAAGCTTGTGCCAGACCAGCAGCAACACAGAAGTAAAGGTGGCAATACCATACCATGCCATCCTTACTTTTGCGCTGCTGCTGCTGCTGCTGCTGCTGCTGGTTCTACTTCAGAGCTGGGCTCCCAGCCAGCAGCTGTTGTCCTCCACTGCCCAGCTCTGAAAACAGCACCACCACCAGCAGCAGTGCAGAAGTAATAGTTGAAGTTCACAAGCCCAACAATACATTTGTCTGTGACCACAATACCCCTGCCTTTCAGAAGGGGCATGTTAATAAGGCAGTTCAGAAGATGCTAATGAGGTGCTGACATGAATATGCAGCACCTCATTAGCATAATGGCAGCCACGCATGATTTAAAAGTTCTCCTTTCAGAACACATGCTTCCCATGCATCCAGGGACCTTTCAAAAGGACCCCCCAACTTCGAAAGCCCCTTCTTCCTATTTAGGCATTTGGTAGGACCCTATTTATTGGGCTCAACCCCCAGGTATCTGGCTAAAATGTCATGGCTTTGGGACAGACAGGAACTCAGACTAGATGATTTTGTCGTCCTGTTTGGCCTCTATGAAGATCTTACTCTAAACAGACAAGACAAACAGGATATCACAAATAAATTACAGAAGCCTAGTGAGATTGAGTCACTAAAGTCTCACAGGAAGTCAATAGCAGATTGAGGATTTGAAACCAGGTTTTCTAAGGCCTAAACCCTTCCTTAAATGAAAACACTTTCCTTCTTCTTTGCATAGCTCCACTGTTTTTCTACCTTCTTTTTCTTCCCAAGAAGAGCTTTATTTCACACGAATTCACATTTCTCTGAGAAACAATTCTTCACAGGAAAATGGTCTCAGAAGGGTAGCCACATTAGTCTGTAGCTTCACAAATAACAAGCAGTCCTGTGGCAACTTATAGACTAATAAATGTATTAGATCACGAGCTTTCGTGTAAGACCCACTTCTTCAGTGGCGCCATCATCTGAAGAAGTGGGTCTGGTCTACAAACACTCATGAATCTGGAAAAGAGAAGATTGAGAGGTGACACGATAGCGGTTTCCAGGTATCTAAAAGGGTGTCATAAGGAGGAGGGAGAAAACTTGTTCTTCTTGGCCTGTGAGGATAGAACAAGACTTAAACTGCAGCAAGGGAGGTTTAGGTTGAACATTAGGAAAAAATTCCTAACTGTCAGGGTGGTCAAACAGTGGAATAAATTGCCAAGGGAGGCTGTGGAATCTCCATCGCAGGAGATATTTAAGAACAGGTTAGATAGATGTCTGTCAGGGATGGTTTAGACAGTACTTGGTCCTACCATTGGGGCAGGGGGCTGGACTCAATGGCCTCGCGAGGTCCCTTCCAGTCCTAGTGTTCTATGATTCTATGACATTTGCAAGAGTATGTCTACCTTACCCAGAAGGTCAACCTGCTCAGGGTCAGTCTTCCAGGGTTTGATTTCACATACCTAGTGGGGATGTGTAAAAACGAACAATCAGCGGTTGATATTTGACCCCAGTACCTCTCAGTCTCATGAGGAGTAAGGGAGGTCAGTGGGAGATTTTTTCCCATCGACCTCCCTCTGTGAGGACAGCCAGGTAAGTTAATTGCAGATAAGTCATTTCTAGCTGCGTAATTGTCGTAGCTAGAATTGCGTATCTACAATCAACTTACCTGCCTAGGGTAGACCAGACCTTAGTCGTTAACGTGCTACAGGACTGCTTGTTACTTCACAGGAAAGCACTTTGTTTTTATTTCCCATGTTTCTTTTTCTGCCCGCACAGCGTTACATGGTGTGGAGAAAGATCACATTTGGGCCACGCACCTGGGCTGTCTGAAAAATCAACACCGTGGCAAAAGCTCTCTACATGCCTAGGAGCTGTGCATGCATTAAGTAGCGGGAGAAATGGAGGCAGATTAAAATAAACACACCAAGAGTTCGCCTTGCTGCTTCTCTAACTTGTCTTGAGATGGACTTTCTTCCTTAGCGCCAAAAGACTATCCAAAGTACAGGAAACGTTAAGGTAAACCTTTACAGAAGCGGCCACGAAATCTGCACACCTCGATTTTGGCTGCTCGCCTGGAGACACTTAGTGGTTTGAACTCAGACATTTAGAGTTTGTCTTCCCTGCAGTAGGATAGCCACTGAGGGCCAAGACCATAGACCAGGGAAGGTCACCCCTCGGCTTACCCTATCCTCATCCACCTGAAATAGGGGGCCAAGAGAAGGCCCATGGCTCCAGAGGTGTAGCGGACACAGACTGCACAAGGGTAGGAGTGGGTCTGGGGCCTGGAGTAGAGCTACTATCAGGGGCAGGAGCAAAACTGTAGCCAGGCTGCAGTGAGGGGACAGCAGTCAGGCCTACACCCCACATACATCTCTACTCCTGCCTCATTCGTCGCACCGGCCCCAGGCTGGGAACCGAGCTGTGGCCAAAGCTGGCGTGACCTGATAGAAAGCATGAAATTTGGGATGGGAGAAGGTGAATAGGCATCTATATGAGAAAATATTATAAGACTATCCCTATAAAATCAGGACAGTTGATCATCCTAGGTTGGTGGCTGGGCCAGGCTGCTCTGTACTGCTTGGATAGTCCTCGCCATCCTTTTGGGGGTGGAGTGCAGGTCACAATCTGGGGAACTCTGCCATAGATTATGTTTACACAGCCAACGTGACTCGGGCACACAGGGCTTCGTCTGCAGGGCAATGACACTGCCATCATGTGGTCCCTCAGCCCAAGCTCCCACCAAAACCTGAACATCCACATGGCAGTTTTGCAACCCTGCAGCCCAAGCCCCGTAAGCCCGAGTCAGGTGGCCCAGGCAAGCTGTGGGTATGTCACTGCAGTATAGTCATGCACTATTGCACTATGGTATTTTTATTCCTTATTTTCATAAATTTCAATGAGGAGCAAGGCCGCAAATCCAAAGACCCTTAGATGCAACAGCCATGTCTGAGAAGTTGGCTTTCCCGCTGGTGCTTCTTCATGGAGCGAAACCTCAGTCACGGGTGAAACACAGCCCTCAGACATGGCGACCAGTCAGAGCACAATGATGTTGCACAGCAAACTGCAATCACATGGCTCATCCCAGGCATGGGGAGAGCTGGACTTAGGAAAACAGCTGAATTCATCCTACCCAGGGTGGGTAGTAGCTGTGTTCTAGATGGCTCACAGAGGGGAATGAAGTCCCTCTGGCCCAGTTCTTCAGAGGCTTCGATACTGCTTTATTAAATGACCGGGGTGGAGCAAACATTCCAGACAATAGGATTGCTCATCTGCAGGCATCCGTTTATAATGCTCTTCCCTCAGAAAACCTTTGCCTTTTCTCGGAGGCTATAAAACACTTATGTAGTGAACTGGAGCCATGTGCATCTAACCAGCTGCCTTCTGAGATCACAACTAGTTGCTTTGATCCTGACAGTAGAAGGCCTCTATCACTGGAGCTGATGCATCTCTGAAGACAATTCTACACTACAGGAGAAGATTGAATTAAGGTACGCAATTTCAGCTAGGTTCATTATGTAGCTAACGTCGATGTACCTTAAGTCGTGTTTCCCCGCTGTCTCCACCAAGGGAGTTTGATGGGAGTCTGCATTCCAGTCAACTTCCCACGCTCCTAATGGGGGGCCTGAGCATTGCGGTAGATGTGGGTGCCCTGTAATTTCAATTTAGCATGCCCCACTTGGCATGCTAAATCGAACTCCGGAAGATCAACCACAGCAAGTCCACTCTTCCCTATAGCATAGATGTACCTTGAGTCAGTAAACATGCTTAATTTCAAGTAAATGGGATTTAAACACAGCAGTATGGTTAAACATGTACTTAAGTGGCTTCTGAAATGTGGCCTAAATGTGCTCTTCTCCTGATTGGAGCTTAGCACATAGCTCTTTAAGGAGCCTTACAAGGGCAAGTGAAACAGTTAAGTCTGGGGAGCTGGTAATACCGTCTCCGGTTAGCTCAAAAGCAAAGGGTTGTTGGAGCCCGGCAGTGGAATGCTATTTCCTACCAGGCCTGTTGACAATGAGATTATTCTCTGAAGGGATCCATAAAGCTCTGAAACTCATATATCTCTGCAGCCATGACCCGCAAAGAACAAACAGGAACTCACAAACGTTGACTTGCTAAATTGCTGTCTTGGTTCTCATAAACTCTGCCCCACTACGCTGCAGGAAGCAAGATTGCAACTGGACAGTGTCTCTGGGTTTACACCAGACATGTTTACAATTCCAACTCCAACAAGATACAGCTTGGCCTCACGTTGACTTTCAACAGGCTCTCCCACCATAATAGGAGCTTTTGAAGTGGCAGTAATGAAGAGAACCAAATGAGCTCATTATACTCTGCCTTTCTCCTATGCTTTTTTATGTCAGGAGAAAGCACTGGAAAGAATATTATAAGATATCCTATGGAAAGTTTGATCACAGGCAGTGCCACAGGGAAGGGCCCCTACAACAAGACTAAGGTTGCATAATGTTAGGGTATCTGGAATTGCTTACCTGGAGATTTTACTGAGAAATGTGATGACCCTGAAAGGAGGACGTTCGGCCTACCTGAGAGAAGCCAAGGTACTGGGTGACCAATTCACCACTCCAGGTGAAAGAGACACAGTCCATCTGGAAAAGGACAAACTCCTTTTTGGAAGGAGAATAAGTACTTTGTCACCAGTGTTCCCTCTAAGTTTTTCCATCTCTAGGGGTGCATCTACACTAGCCAGCTACTTCGAAGTAGCTAGCACAACGTCGAAATAGCATGCGCCGTGTCTACATGCACAGTGTGCTATTTCAATATTGAAATCGATGTTAGGTGGCGAAACGTCAAAATTGCTATTCCCATCCGAAGATGGGAATAGCACCCTACTTTGACATTCAACATCGAAGTAGGACATGTGCAGATGATCCGCGTCCCACTACTTTGAAATAGCGGGGTCCTGCATGGCAGCCATCAGCTGAGGGGTTCAGAGACGCTCTGTCCAGCCACTGCAGGGCTTTATGGTCACCCTGCACAGAAGCCCTTAGCCCAGGGCTTCTGGCTGCTGCTGCTGCTGCAGCTGGGGGTCCATGCTGCGTGCACAGGGTCTGCAACTGGTTTCAGCTCTGTGGATCTCGTGCTGTTCAGGCTGAGTGTGTCCGGGAGTGGCCCTTTAAGAGAGCGGTTTGGGGCTTTTCTGGCTACCTTATTTCGATGGGGAGCGCTTTTGTGTGTGGACGCTCCACATTTCCTTCTGGGGTGGCTCCTTTCGACGTTCTCCGTTGCTACTTCGATGTTGAACGTCGACGGCACCAGCCCTGGAGGACGTATAGAGGATGAGCGTCTAAGTAGCCTATTTCAATGTGCTTACGTCGAAATAAGCTACTTCGATGTAGTGTGCTAGTGTAGGTATAGCCTAGGTGAAATAAATTTTGTTACGGGTTCCGAGGCATATGCAGCTGTGCACCAACGATAGAAACATGTGCTATGCACTGTGGGTGGCTGTGGGTGCTCTGTTTATCAGCTGGGCAGCATCTCAATCCCTCCAGGGTGGCTGCCCAAGTGCTCAGCTTACCCAGAATAGTTTGTCACTCCAGCTGTGGAAGAAAGATGAAGTCTGCGGGAGTGAGAAAAGGAAAGCAGACCACATTTTCACATAGCCCCCCCAAAATGTAGAGACATCTGATTGTCACACACAAGCTACAACCTGCTGCATTTTAACTGGCAAACTAGGGAACCCCAAATGCTGAATTGCTTGCACTTGTGAATTGTCCTGACACGTTACCACAGAGGCCTTAATTTATTAGTACAGGTTGAACCTCTCTCATCCACCATGCTCAGGACCTGGCTGGTGCTAGACAAGAGAATTTGCCAGACCACAGGAGGTCAATGTTGTCTAGCACATAACCAGCACTTCCACTGCTTATTGGGCTCTTAGAATACATTTAGGGTAAATTACAGCTAAAGAACGGAACAGAACACACGACTGGTGGCTGAAAACAAACTTTATGGGACCACCGGAAACTTGTACACACCCATAATGTGGTCATCCGGCTAACTAAAATCATGCCAGATCACAGATGTTGCTGGATGAGAGAGTCCCAGATTAGAGAGGTTCAACCTGTACATTCTGAACAAAACCAGGTTATGGCTTGTCAAAACATCTCAGACGGGCAAAAAAATCTGGCTGTGGATGAATTGCCTGCTTCTTGGGAGCATTCTCTCAGATCTCTGATGACTGTATAGTGGTGATAGGACTTCATGCTCTAACACCGCATTGGAAACTTTACTAGGTAGTAAAACATACATGGACTTTGTCTTGTGCAACCAAGAAAGATGAAAGCTGAGTCAATCCATCTGCCATTTGACCTATCGTTTCCAGAGAGCATAGCTTTGTTAAACAATATACATAGGCAAAAAAAAAATCCTCCTTTGCACGTTTCTGTAGATGACTTGAAGAATCAATACAAATCTATATATGACTATTCGCTGCCTTCCTCAAACACATAGGCGGTGCATCTACACTAGCCAGCTACCTCGAAGTACCTGGCACAACGTCAAAATAGAATGCGTCGCATCTACATGTGCCGTGAGCTATTTTGATGTTGAAATCGACGTTAGGTGGACAGATGTCGAAATCGCCATTCCTATCCAAAGATGGGAATAGCGCCCTACTTCAACGTTCAACTTCGAAGTAGGGCGTGTGTAGAAGATCCGTGTCCCACTACGTTGAAATAGCGGGGTCCTCCTTGGCGGCCGTCAGCTGAGGGGTTGAGAGATGCTCTGTCCAGCCCCTGAGGGGCTCCATGGTTGCTGCATGCAGCAGCCCTTAGCCCGAGGCTTCTGGCTGCTGCTGCTGCTGCTGCAGCTGAGGGTCCATGGTGCATGCACAGGGTCTGCAACCGGTTGTTGGCTCTGTGGATCTCGTGCTGTGCAGGGCGAGTGTGTCTGGGAGGGGCCCTTTAAGGGAGTGGCTTGGGGCTTTGCTGGCCCCTTATTTCGACGGGGAGCACTTGTGTGTGTGGACGCTCCACATTTCCTTCTGGGGTGGCTCCTTTTGATGTTCTCTGTCGCTACTTCGACGTTGAACGTCGATGGCACCAGCCCTGGAGGACGTGTAGACAATACGCATCGAAGTAGCCTATTTTGATGTTTTTACATAGAAATAGGCTACTTCGACATAAGCTGTGTCTACACGTGCACGCTACTTCGAAGTAGTGGCACTAACTTCGAAATAGCACCCGTCGCGGCTACACGCATCGGGCGCTATTTCGAAGTTAACTTCGATGTTAGGCAGCGAGACGTCGAAGTTGCTAACCTCATGAGGGGATCGGAAAAGCGCCCTACTTCGACGTTCAACGTCGAAGTAGGGACCGTGTAGACGATCCGCGTCCCGCAACGTCGAAATTGCCGGGTCCTCCATGGCGGCCATCAGCTGGGGGGTTGAGAGATGCTCTCTCTCCAGCCCCTGAGGGGCTCTATGGTCACCGTGGGCAGCAGCCCTTAGCCCAGGGCTTCTGGCTGCTGCTACGGCTGCTGGGGATCTATGCTGCATGCACTGGGTCTGCAACCAGTTGTCGGCTCTGTGTATCTTGTGTTGTTTAGTGCAAGTGTGTCTGGGAGGGGCCCTTTAAGGGAGCGGCTTGCTGTTGAGTCCGTCCTGTGACCCTGTCTGCAGCTGTGCCTGGCACCCTTATTTCGATGTGTGCTACTGTGGCGTGTAGACGTACCCTCGCAGCGCCTATTTCGATGTGGTGCCACGCAACGTCGAAGTTGAACATCGACGTTGCCAGCCCTGGAGGACGTGTAGACGTTATTCATCAAAATAGCCTATTTCGATGTTGGCTTCACGTGTAGACGTAGCCATAGTGTGCTAGTGTAGATGTAGCCAGGCTGGGTCTCCACGTGCCCCTTCCTTTCGGAAGGGGCATGTTAATAAGCAGGTTCGAAAGATGCTAATGAGGCGCTGCAATGCATATGCAGCACCTCGTTAGCATAATGGCAGCCACAGCGATTCGAAAGTGCGGCTTCTCGAATTGCGCGCCGCCCGTGGAGAAGGGACCTTACGAAAGGGCCCCCCCAGTTTTCGAAAGCCCTTCTTTCTATCTGGTGCTCGGAAAAAGGGCTTTCGAAAACTGGGGGGGGTCCTTTCGGAAGGTCCCGTCTCCACGGGCGGCGCGCGATTCGAAAAGCCGCACTTTCGAATCGCCTCGGCTGCCATTGTGTTAATGAGGCGTTGCATGTTCATTGCAGCGCCTCATTAGCATCTTTCAAACCTGCTCATTAACATGCCCCTTTCGAAAGGAAGGGGCTCATGTAGACACAGGGATACTGAAGGAGACAGAAATGGAAATGAAGTGCTCCTGCACCAGATGGACCAGCCGCTACTGCTTGAGCTGTAAGACGTCTTTCCAGCTTCCCCTATTAACTCTATTAGGCTACGTCTACACGTGAAGCCAACATCGAAATAGGCTATTTCGATGAATAACGTCTACACGTCCTCCAGGGCTGGCAACGTCGATGTTCAACTTCGACGTTGCGCGGCACCACATCGAAATAGGCGCTGCGAGGGAACGTCTACACGCCAAAGTAGCACACATCGAAATAAGGGTGCCAGGCACAGCTGCAGACAGGGTCACAGGGCAGACTCAACAGCAAGCCGCTCCCTTGAAGGGCCCCTCCCAGACACAGTTGCACTAAACAACACAAGATCCACGGAGCCGACAACTGGTTGCAGACCCAGTGCATGCAGCATGGATCCCCAGCTGCAGCAGCAGCAGCCAGAAGCCCTGGGCTAAGGACTGCTGCTCACGGTGACCATAGAGCCCAGCAGAGGCTGGAGAGAGAGCGTCTCTCAACCCCTCAGCTGATGGCCGCCATGGAGGACCCGGCAATTTCGACGTTGCGGGACGCGGATCGTCTACACGGTCCCTATTTCGACGTTGAACGTCGAAGTAGGGCGCTTTTCCGATCCCGTCATGAGGTTAGCGACTTCGACGTCTCGCCGCCTAACGTCGAAGTTAACTTCGAAATAGCGCCTGACACGTGTAGCCGCGACGGGCGCTATTTCGAAGTTAGTGCCGCTACTTCGAAGTAGCGTGCACGTGTAGACACAGCTTTATGCTCCCAGAATGGTCACTTTCATACTGGCTACGTCTACACGTGCCCCAAACTTCGAAATGGCCATGCAAATGGCCATTTCGAAGTTTACTAATGAAGCGCTGAAATGCATATTCAGCGCTTCATTAGCATGCGGGCGGCAGCGGCGCTTCGAAATTGACGAGCCTTGCCGCCGCGCGGAGCGTCCAGACGGGGCTCCTTTTCGAAAGCACGCCACCTACTTCGAAGTCCCCTTATTCCCATGAGCTCACGGGAATAAGGGGACTTCGAAGTAGGTGGCGTGCTTTCGAAAAGGAGCCCCGTCTGGACGCGCCGCGCAGCGGCAAGGCTCGTCAATTTCGAAGCGCCGCTGCCGCCCGCATGCTAATGAAGCGCTGAATATGCATTTCAGCGCTTCATTAGTAAACTTCGAAATGGCCATTTGCATGGCCATTTCGAAGTTTGGGGCACGTGTAGACACAGCCACTAATTACACAGTTACACAAATCCACTGAATGAATGGGGAGGATTTTAAAGGCAGTGGAAACTGAGACCCTCCTCTCCCTTTTGTGCCTTTGTAAATCTTCCCCTATGCATGTACCTCGAGGGCTGAGTTTTCCTTTCAACTAGGCACATAATCAATCCACTGTGCTTATGTATTTGTCAGCTAAGCATGTCATTGTAACCCTTACCGCTGCAAGGCCTGACTATGCAGAGCTATTTATTGCTACATTAGCATTTTAGGCAGTTATGCCTTGAGCTAACTACCGTAGCTGCTTGTCTTTGGCATGGGTGATAGGAGAGGTGGAATCAGTGTTCAGAAAGGGATTGGTCTTGTGTTCTTTTGCTATGTGCCTTTTCTCACATTAAGAAGGTCTCCAGTGTGAGTGTTTTGTTGTCTCTTTTTCCGCTGCATGGATTTCTGGTTTGCGAAGCAGATGTCTAATCACACAGGGGGGTGCATCTACACTTTCATTCCTCTTTTGAAAGAGGCATGCAAACAAGGTAAATCAAAATGCAAATGAGGTATACATTTGCATATTCGGCACCTCATTTGCATAATCTAATTTCCAACGAGTTTCTTTCAAAAGAAGAAAGCCGGTGTAGACGCTGCTCTTTTTAAAGTAAACCCATCTGCAAAAGAATCCTTCGCTTTATTTAATGGGAAGAAGGATTCTTTCGAAGATGGGGTTTACTTTCGAAACAGCAGTGTCTACACTGGCTTTCTTCTTTCGAAAGAACTTCTTTTGAAATCAGTATATGCAAATGAGGTGCTGAATATGCAAATATATATCTCATTTGCATTTTGATTTACCTCATTTGCATGCCTCTTTTGAAAGTGGAATGCAAGTGTACAGGTACCCAGGCTGGGTCTTCTCTTGCATTCTCTGGGCACCGCAGTTCAGGAAGGATGTGGAGAAATTGGAGAGGGTCCAGAGGAGAGCAACGAGAATGATCAAAGGTCTAGAGAACATGACCTATGAAGAAAGGCTGAAGGAACTGGGCTTGTTTAGTTTGGAAAAGAGAAGATTGAGGGGGGACATGATAGCAGTTTTCAGGTATCTAAAAGGGTGTCAAAAGGCAGCGGGAGGGAACTTGTTCTTCCTTGCCTCTGAGGATAGAACAAGAGGCAATGGACTTAAACTGCAGCAGGGGAGGTTTAGGTTGGACATTAGGAAAAAGTTCCTAACCGTCAGGGTGATCAAACACTGGAACGAATTGCCAAGGAAGTGGTAGAGTCTCCATCACTGGAGGTATTTAAGAAGGGGTTAGATAGACAGCTTTCGGGGATGGTCTAGAAAGTGCTTGGTCCTACCATGAGGGCAGGGGGCTGGACTCGATGACCTTGCAAGGTCTCTTCCAGTCCTACTCTTCTGTGACTCTATGACTATGACTCTATTCCTCTTTCGAAAGAGGAATGAAAATGAAGGAAATTGAAAATGCAAATGAGGCAGTGATTTACATTGCTCGTGCTTCATTTGCATAATGTTTTCAGAAGAAATTCTTTCGAAAGAAAAAAAGCAGTGCAGACAGGGCTCATTTGAAAATAAACCCCATCTTCAAAAGAATGCACAAGCACAGCACAACAACCATTTCACAGAAGCAGCTGCAGCTCTGGATGTAGGACAGTAAAGAAAAAACCCTAGGCTTAGCTCCTCAAAGGGATCAGGACCTGAATTCCCATAATTTCAGTGGGAATTTGGTGCCTAAATCTCTTAGGCTATGTCTACACTATGCCAAAACTTCAAAATGGACATGCAAAAGGCTATTTCGAAGTTTACTAATGAAGCGCTGAAATACATACACTTTGAAACTGATGCCACTCACAGCCGTGCAGCTCGTCCAGACGGGGCTCCTTTTTGAAAGGACCCTGGCAACTTCGAAATCCCCTTATTCCTATGGTCCACATCTACACTAGCACACTACGTCAAAGTAGCCTACGCACCCTCCAGGGCTGGTGCCATCGACGTTCAACGTCGAAGTAGCAATGGAGAACATCAAAAGGAGCAGTCCCGGAAGGAAATGCGGAGCGTCCACAAACACAAGCGCTCCCTGTCGAAATAAGGGGTCAGCAAAGCCCGAAGCCATTCCCTTAAAGGGCCCCTCCTAGACACACTCACCCTGTACAGCACGAGATCCACAGAGCTGACAACTGGTTGCAGACCCTGTGCACGGACCATGGACCCCCAGCTGCAGCAGCAGCAGCCAGAAGCCCTGGGCTAAGGGCTGCTGCACATGGTGACCATAGAGCCCCTCAGGGGCTGGACAGAGCGTCTCTCAACCCCTCAGCTGATGGCCGCCATGGAGGATCCCACTATTTCAACGTAGCGGGACGCAGATCTTCTACACACGCCCTACTTCGATGTTGAACATCGAAGTTGGGCACTATTTCCATCTTCAGATAGGAATAGCGATTTCCACATCTCACTCCCTAACATCTATTTCAATATTGAAATAGCTCATGGCACGTGTAGACGAGACACGTGCTATTTCTACGTTGTTCCAGCTACTTTGAAGTAGCCAGCTAGTGTAGACGCACCCATGAGCAGATAGGAATAAGGGGATTTCAAAGTTGCCGGGGCCCTTTCGAAAAGGAGCCCCGTCTGGACGAGCCGCGCGGCTGCGAGCCACATCAATTTCGAAGTGCCACGGCCTCCCGCATTCTAATGAGGCGCTGAATGTGTATTTCAATGCTTCATTAGTAAACTCCGAAATGGCCATTTGCATGGCCATTTTGAAGTTTTGGCATAGTGTAGATGCGGCCTTAGAGGATTTATGCCCTAAAGACCAGAGCTGGGCAAGAATTTTTAGAAATGTTTTCTCATCAGAAAATAGCAATTCATCAAAAACTAAACTGTTGGCAGAGAAGAAAAGTGGTATATACCCATTTCTCATTTCAAAACATCATTGAAAAAAAAAGTTTCAAAATGGCCAGTGAAAAATGTCATTTGTTCCCAGGTTGGAATTCTTTTTGTTTACAAATAAGTTAATTCATCACAAAACATGTATTTTAAGTCAGAATCAAAAGTAAAAATTTTGAAGTGAACTGTTAACATGAGCAAATCGGAAAAGGTTTTGGTTTGTGACATTTTTTGAGATTTTTGAGATTTTTGTCCTGATTAGACATTTATGTCCCCTCGCAAAGGCTCATGGGCAGGGGAAAGCATTTCCCACCCAGCCCTTCCAATGACACATTTATCTGTTCTTCCCTCACCTATTTGATGTCTAACACATACCAGTTTCTGGTAACTGCTGTGACTAGTCTTTTATTAACACAATACCTTATGCGGTACAGTTGGTATGGAAGAGAATTAGGCACAGGAAACTTCAGCCCTCTGTTTTCCCCCAGACAAGGGCAGTATCTCAAAGTGGAGAGACCATCATGACCCTTCCAGAGCCATGTCCAATCCATCTTTGAGATCACCACTGAAAGTGAAGAGTGAGGTGACCAACCTATCTCTCCATTAAGTCCTGAACTGAAACCACTGAGAGGCAAAATCACCATCGGCTTGTTCTCATCCACTTACCAGGGTTGGATGTGAGCTAGTGTGCTCAGTGTTAAAACAAAGCTTCCTGAACTGTGGGACATGCTTCCTAGGGGACCATAGAAGTACCTGTCGGGAACAAGCCATTCCCCAGGGTCACTTACCCCTTCCCACTCCCAGCTCTAGGCTTGCCCCACCCGTGAATGCATACTTCATTCCCGGCCTTGTGCCTGGCCCTGTCTGCTGTCTTGATGTGGCTCCACTCCCACCCCAGCCTGAGCCACTGGCCTCAGTGCTGTTCCAGGCAGGAGACCAAGGCTGTAGAGGATCAGGGAGCAGAGCTACACCTGGCCACCTTCCACCACAGCCCAGATGCAGCACCACTCTGACTCCTAGTCCCACCCTCAGTCTTGGCCACTGCCCTCAGGTCTGACACCAGACCCATTCCCGGTCCCAGCCCCATCCACAGCTGTGTGCCAGCTCCTGTACCTTAACCCCATCTGCATCCCCCTGCCCCCATGAGCCCCAGTCCCATTCCCAGCCCCAGCTTTGGGGTGCACGGATAGTGGTAATGGGGGGCAGGACCCTCAAAAGTTTGGGGACCACTGAGTTAAGCCATGCTCACCTAGTACCATCCCCACCAGTCATGGGTGCTGGAGCTAGGGTTGCTGGTGGTGCTACAGCACCCCCTATCTTGCAGTGCTTTCTGTTACATACAGGATTTCCAACTGGGTTCAACAACTTTCAGCACCCCATTGTTAAAATTGTTTCAGCTCCCCTGCACCCCTGCCACCAGCCACCCCAGCTGCCCTTTGGCAAGCTTGCCTAACGGAGTTTGAAGAGTTCACACAGCCACTGTACTAAAGTTCTGGGGGAAATTATTCTTGTCACTAAACCATTTGTGTGAAGGAAGGTCTCTGGTATCGCCTCCTTCCCGCAAAATGGGAAACAACCACCCCGGTTTGCAAGGGAAACTCTGAAATAGAATCAGAAACCTGGAGGCAGCTTGTTATACCCACTAAGTGAAAAACCCACTGTGGAGACAATGTATAAAACAGCAGCAAGAGGCCCTCCTGAGGTTCCTTCCAGGCCTAGGAGTCTATGATTCTATGATAAGCTCGGGGGGGCCAAGGTGGTGCAACTTGATTTACCTGTCTTGATTGATACTGTGCTGTGTTTGTGTTTGAGCAATAATCACATCCCTGAGCAAACCAGTGTAAGTTTCTTTTTAACACATCCTACACCACTCAAGTAGAGGTTGACTGAAGTTTGTATCCCTTCAGACACTTGAGTTATGTTTCAGTATGTACTTTACCAACTCATGAGATTCTTCCCAGAGAGGTAGCCATGTTAGTCTGTATCTTCATGATTCTCCAGATCTGAAGAAGTGAGTCTGCCCCACAAAAGCTCATCACCTAATAAATTATATTTTTAGCCTTTAAGGTGCTACAAAACTGCTCTTTTCTTTCATGAGAAACTTCCCATCCATAAAAATGTCTAATCCTTTTAAGCATCCTGGTAAGACCTTTACCTTGATGGTGGCATATGGGAATGAGTTCTACAGAATATCTTTGCACTGTGCGAAAGTACCCTTCCATGGAGTCCCTGCTAGTGTTCTGAAACAGGATGAGCAGCAGTGCTGAGGCAACCTTCTCAGTGACCTTTATTATCATGTCTTTGAGGTAAAAAAAACAGTCTTCAACTCTGGACAAGACAAGGGCATTTACTCCCAATAGTCAGGAGAAGCGTGGTAGGAATTATTTAGGGAATTATTCTTTTCTGGAGGTTGAGCTAAATGACCACAGTGATCCCTGGCAGCCTGGGAATTTGCTCTTCTATGCATGGGAGAGCTGGTCAGATATTTTTCCTCAAAATGTTATTTTGACCCCTCAGAAGGCCATTTTTGTCAAAATTGAAACTGTTTGAAAAACATCAGTTTTTACAACATTAAAAAATGTGGAACCATTCTGATATAGAATCACGGGCACGTTCTCATGTTCCTCAGATAACAGCATATATGCCATCATGTGCCAAAAATGAATGCCCAGATGCTTTGTATATTGGACAGACTTCAAACTCTCTTAGGCAAAGAGTTATTGGGCACAAAACAGACATAAAAACACTTCTGATCCACAAACCAGTCAGCCAGCATTTTAATGCAGTGGGCCATTCTGTTAATGACTTAAAAGTTTGCATCTTAGTAAAGAGGAATTTTCACAACACTTTGGAAAGAGAGGCTGTTGAGCTCTCTTTTATATTCAAATTCGACACATTAACACTTGGTTTGAACCGTGATGGGAATTTTCTGGGTCATTATAGGGGTTCATTTTCACACGTGGTTTAATCTAATTCTTGACTCCCCACCACCACCTGCTGTCCCTCTACTCTCTTATTTGCTCACCTTAATAATTTTTTTTCTGATTTGTCCACCTTGATTACTATTTTTGGTTCTCTGTGCCTTAACTATTGAGTCTGTTCTGGTCTGGCTATAATCTGAAGAAGTGGGTCTGTCCCACGAAAACTCATCAGCTAATACATTACTTTGTTAGTCTTTAAAGTGCTACTTGACTGCCTTTTTTTTATTTGGTAGGAGTGTAAGAACAGCCATACTGGGTCAGAGCAAAGTTTCTTCAACCACGGGATGCTATTTCAGGAAGGACTGCTAGGCAGAGATGGCGTTCACCTTTCGAGGAGGGGAAAGACCATATTCGGACACAGACTTGCTAACCTGGTGAGGAGGGCTTTAAACTAGGTTTGCCGGGGACAGGGGAGCAAAGCCCGCAGGTGAGAGGAGAACATGGAAACCTGGGAGATGGGTTGGAAGTAGGAGGGAGCATGGGCAACAATGTCAGAGTAAAAAGAGGGCCAGGAAAAAACTGGGGGGCAAGTTCAAATCAATATCTGAGATGCCTATATACCAATGCAAGAAGTAGGGGTAATAAGCAGGACGAACTGGAAGTGCTAATAAATAAATACAGCTATGATATCATTGGCATCACAGAAACTTGGTGGGATTATACATGATTGGAATGTTGGTATTGAAGGCTACAGCCTGGTTAGGAAAGATAGACAGGGAAAAAAGGGGGGAGGTGTTGCCTTATATATAAAAATTGTACACACTTGGACTGAGGTGGAGATGGACATAGGAGATGGACGTGTTGAGAGTCTATGGGTTAGTTTAAGAGGGGTAAAAAACAAGGGTGATGTCCTGTTAGGAGTCTACTACAGGCCACCTAACCAGGTGGAAGAGGTGGATGATGCTTTTTTTAAACAACTAACAAAATCATCCAGAGCCCAGGATTAGGTGGTGATGGGGGACTTTAACTATCCAGATATATGCTGGGACACTAATACAGCAGGGCACAGACCATCCAATAAGTTCTTAGACTGCATTGGAGACAATTTTTTATTCCAAAAAGTTGAAAAAGCCACCAGGGGAGAAACTGTTCTGGATTTGATTTTAACAAATAAGGAGGACTTGGTCGAGAATTTGAATGTGGGAGGCTGCTTGGGTGAAAGTGATCGTGAAATCATAGAATTCACAATTCTAAGGACTGGTAGGAGGGAAAATAGCAAAATAGAGACGATGGATTTCAGGAAGGCAGATTTTGGTAAACTCAGAGAGCTGGTAGGTAAGATCCCATGGGAGGAAAAACTGAGGGGAAAAACAACTGAGGAGAGTTGGCAGTTTTTCAAAGAGACATTATTAAGGGCCCAAAAACAAGCTATTCCCCTATGTAGGAAAGATAGTAAATATGGGCAAAGACCGCCTTGGCTTAACAAGGAGATCCTGCATGATCTCAAACTAAAAAAGGAATCCTATAAAAAATGGAAACTAGGACAAACTACAAAGAATGAACATAGGCAAATAACACAGGAATGCAGGAATAAAATTAGAAAGGCTAAGGCACAAAATGAGCTCCAACTAGCTACAGGCATAAAGGGTAACAAGAAGGCCTTTTACAAATATATTAGAAACAAGAGGAAGACCAAGGACAGGGTTGGGCCATTGCTCAGTGAGGAGGGAGAAACAGTAACGGGGAACTTGGAAATGGCAGAGATGCTTAATGACTTCTTTGTTTCAGTCTTCACAGAGAAGTCTGAAGGAATGCCTGACATAGTGAATGCTGGTGGAAAAGGGGTAGAGTTAGTTTTTGAAATAAAAAAAGAACAAGTTAAAAACCATTTGGAAAAATTAGATGTCTGCAAGTCACCAGGGCCTGATGAAATGCATCCTGGAATCCTCAAGGAGCTGATAGAAGAGGTAACTGAGCCGTTAGCTCTCATTTTTGGAAAGTCATGGGAGACAGGAGAGATTCCAGAAGACTGGAAGAGGGCTAATATAGTGCCCATCTACAAAAAGGGGAATAAGAACAACCCAGGAAATTACAGGCCAGTCAGCTTAACTTCTGTGCCAGGAAAGGTAATGGAGCAGGTAGTTAAGGAAGTCATCTGCAAGCACTTGGAAGGTAGTAAAGTGATAGGGAACAGCCAGTATGGTTTTGTAAAAAACAAATCATGTCAAACCAACCTGATAGCTTCTTTTGACACGATAACAAGACTCATAGATAAGGGAGAAGCAGTGGATGTGGTATACCTAGACTTTAGTAAAGCATTTGATACGGTCTCGCATAATATTCTTATTGACAAACTAGGCAAGTCCAACTTAAATGGGGCTGCAATAAGGTGGGTGCATAACCGGCTGGCTAATCGTACCCAGAGAGTAGTTGTTAATGGTGCTCAATCCTGCTGGAAAAGCATAACAAGTGGGGTTCCGCAGGGGTCTGTTTTGGGACCAGTTCTGTTCAATATCTTCATTAATGATTTGGATATTGGCATAGAAAGTACGCTTATTAAGTTTGCAGATGATACCAAGCTGGGAGGGGTTGCAACTACCTTGGAGGATAGGGTCAAAATTCAGAATGATCTAGATAAATTGGAGAAATGGTCTGAGGTAAACAGGATGAACTTTAATAAAGATAAATGTAAGGTGCTGCACTTAGGAAGGAATAATCTGTTTCACACATACAGAATGGGAAAAGACTGTCTAAGAGGGAGTACAGCAGAAAGGGATCTAGGGGTTCTAGTAGTTCACAAGTTAAATATGAGTCAACAGTGTGATGCTGTTGCAAAAAAAGCAAACATGATTCTGGGATGCATTAGCAGGTGTGTTGTGAACAAGACACGAGAAATCATGCTACCATTCTACTCTGCGCTGGTTAGGCCTCAGCTGGAATATTGTGTCCAGTTCTGGGCACCCCAGTTCAGGAAAGATGTGGAGAAATTAGAGAAGGTCCAGAGAAGAGCAACTAGAATGATAAAAGGTCTGGAGAACATGACTTATGAAGAAAGGCTGAAAGAATTGGGCTTGTTTAGCTTGGAAAAAAGAAGATTGAGTGGGAACATGATCACGGTTTTCAAGTATCTAAAAGGGTGTCATAAGGAGGAGGGAGAAAACTTGTTGTTCTTGGCCTCTGAGGAGAGAACAAGAGGCAATGGACTTAAGCTGCAGCAAGGGAAGTTTAGGCTGGACATTAGGAAAAAGTTCCTAACTGTCAGGGTGGTCAAGTACTGGAATAAGTTGCCAACGGAGGTTGTGGAATCTCCCTCGCTGGAGATATTTAAGAACAGATTAGATAGATGTCTATCAGGGATGGTGTAGATAGTGGTCGGTCCTGCCGTCGGGGCAGGGGACTGGACTCGATGGCCTCTCCAGGCCCCTTCCGGTCCTAGTGTTCTACGATTCTATGATTCATCTAGACCAGTGTCATGTCTTCCAACAGTGACCAACAATAGGTGCTCCAGAAGGAATGAACAGTACAGATAACCACCAATTGATCCTTCCGTCTCACCTATTCCAAGCTTCTGGGAAACAGAGGCTGGGACACCATCTCTGCCCATCCTGACTAATAGCCGTTGATGGACCTATCCTCCATGAATGTACCAAGTTCTCTTTTTGAGGCAGACAGGCTTGCATATAACAATAGCTGTGTGGATGTTAAAAGAAAACAGCAGTCATGTAGCACTTAAAAAACTAATAAAATAATTTATTGGTGATGAGCTTTCATGGGACAGCATTCTCCAGTATGGACAGCCATGTTAGCCGAGTGCCGATACATCGATTTTTGGCTACACAGTTGCCGTATCTACGGTCGACTTACTTTGCCTAATGTAGATGTAGCCTATGTTACAACTGGAGTACTTAACAACTTGTCGTTCCACACTGTGTTTTACAAATGTTTTAGCTAAGGTGTTATTGTGACAATATGACATTGCATCTAGTATGGATCAGCTCTTTTCAGATTTGTGTGTGAAAAGAAAAAAGACCCTATAATCCTTGGTGGCCAGTTCCATTCTTGATTCACCAGCCAAACACATTGTGTCTCAGTCACTCTTCTCTGCATCTGGGGTACGCCAACAGGAACAAACAGCAGCAACAGTCCTGGGCTGCTTTTTTTTTTTTCTTTTTTTCTGGTACTGAGTACCAGCACCTCCACAGCCCCAGCCATGGGATTGGCTGAGGGTGAGGAGTCGGGAGCCAGCTGAGGAGAGCACCATCTCCTCTTTTTCCCAAAAAAAGGGACAGCAGTAATGTATTTGCTTGCCTTCGCCACAAATGCAACTCTCCTTAGCGAAAAAGGATAGTTCAATGATTCAGGCACTAGCTTGGGACATGGGAGACTGGGACGAAAATCCTTGCTCTGCCACAGAATTCTCATATGGTTTTGGGCAAGTCATTTAGTCTATCTGTGCCTTCGTTTCCCCTGTGTAAAATAGGGGTAAGGGCACTCCCCGGCCTTGCAGGGTATTTTGGGAAGTGCTCAGCTACTATAGGGATGAGGGCAACATGAGTACCTGAGATGACATTGAGCAAATGTAAAGCCAATAGTGTGTTGATGGCTGGGATCAAATCTGGGTCTGCTGGAGCTTAATGCTTGGGTTTCTCTCAGGTGAGCTAAAAGGTGCCACTCTCACAGCCAAGGCTGTACCAGACTCATCCTCTACTTGCTGGCCAGAGGATGGCAGAGTTCTGTGCCAACCAGCCTTGGGTTACATGAACTCAAGGGGCAGAAGAATTAATGAGGAAGATTTCACTCACAAATAATTTTAGTTTAAGAATGGAGATACACATCCCCAAGAGCTGGAAGGGCCCTTGGGAGGTTACCTAGTCCAGGCCCCTGCCCTTTTGGCAGGGCCCAACACTGTCCTGGACATCTATTTGCCCAAATCGCTTCCACAAGGATTGAACTTACAGCCTTGAGTTTAGCAGGCTAATACTCAAACCACTAAGCTTCCCCTCCACTGCTTTTTTTTTTTTTTTAAAAAAAAAAAGCTGTAATGCTGGTTTTTAATGTCCTTAAGAACTAGGCAACAAATCAAAAATAGATTTGATTTTGCTTCCTTTGATAAAAGTAATAAAATGGTTATTTGCGGTATTAAATTAATCCTTATAAAACAAAACCAGGAGGTTAAATAAAGCCTGGAGGGCTCTGGATAAAAATCACAACTACAGAACAGCTGCAAAGACCTCTGTTATAATTATAAAGGTTAGCCAGCAGCTTAAAAGTAAAAGGGTTAACCTTCTTAGCCAGGTGGGGTAATGTCCCTCCAAAAACAGGCCCTCCAATCTTCTGTAAGTAGGGTAAAGTTTAAATAAATCTGTTAGGCTTTATTGTTTTATGGTTTGGGAAGTGGGATCTAATGTCTGTGCACTTTTTAAAAATGTTCTTTTACTCTCCTTGTAACTAAGTTCTAGGCCCATGGTGGAAATTCCCCATGTGTTTTACTTTGTGACTCTTCCATCTAGTCATAAGGCTTGCAACACAAATATTGTTGTAATAATAAAAGTTCTCTCTTTTTCTTTTTATTTACCTGGTATTGGTTAATGTTTGGGTCCTGGTTTTTACTTTTGGGGCTAAAATCTCCCAAGTAGTCTCTCCCTGGTTTCCTTATTATTACTTGGGTGGTGGCAGCAAAGTTTATCTGCAAAATCTAAGGTTTTTAGAATTTTGGGGAAAAAGTTTATACCAAAATCTGGTAAATAAGGTTTTAAAGGTACTTTTGCTGGCCCCCACTTCTGTATTTATCTTGCTAAAGTGGGGAAGAAGCCATAACAACCTCATTACACACAAAGAAATTTTCAGATGACCAGACTGAACCCTGTGCTCTCCGAAGAACTGGCTCAGACCACTGGTAGCTTTATGCCTTCTGAAGCATCCAAACACAGGAAATCGGGACTATTTGCACCCATTTTGCAATTCTGAGGCTGTTTCTAAGCGTAGTCAGGTAATAACTGAATATGCTTCAGCCTGAATTTGTTCTGTTGGAATCGCATGCACAGTTCCATTAAGAAAAGCAAATACAGGTATTCACTGTAAACCACACTTACTTTTTTCTTGCGCAAGGTGTGCAATAAGCTCCTTTGTTGCAAAGATAATGAAACTGTAGCTGGAAAACAGCTTAACTACTGTGCACTTGGTGAGAGCAAAAGCCATCATAAAATACTGTTGTAATCAATGTTGGATTCTTTATGGAGGGTAATGGAGCCAGTAGCCTGCCACCTCCCAGACAAAGTACAGTCTGTGCTTACACCTAGGGCCCATGTAAAAGCCATCCTAGGCTGAATAGCCCTGAGACACAATCTCTCATTGCTCTGCGGAGTACCTACATCATTAAGCTTCAATGGTCATACTTCAGATTTCAAAACAAAAAGCAGTCAAGTAGCACTTTAAAGACTAGCAAAATAGTTTATTAGGTGAGCTTTTTTACTAGTCTTTAAAGTGCTACTTGACTGCTTTTTGTTTTGATAGTGTATAGACTCGCACAGCTTACTCTCTGTTACTACTTCAGATTTCAGTTCTCCTTGGGACTAGCTTATAAAGAACTAATGGATGTTTGAGTATATATAGGCTAGGCACAATCCAGGTTAGTTTTTTTTTTTATATAATTCTGATGGATAGTATTGATTGTTTTAATGACTTTTTAATTGCTATTGGGTTTTTAAAGCTCTACAGTTCTGGGAAATAATGAAGGGTCTGAAAAAATTATTTAACCATCAAGGACAATGAGTTTCAAAATTAAAGATTTATAAGCATTAAAATATAAATTCACAGACTCAGAAGATCACCACTGGAAGAGACCTCAGGAGATTATCCAGTCCAACCCCCTGTTCAAAGCAGGACCATCCCCAACCAAATTATAGCACCCAAGGCTTTGTCAAGTTGGGTCTTAGAAACCTCTAAGAAAGGAGATTCCACCACCTCCCTAGGCAATCCATTCCTAGTGAAATAGCTTTTCCTAATATCCAACCTAGACCTCTCGCATCACAGCTTGAGACCATTACTCCCCATTCTTTCATGTGTCAACACTGAGAACAGCCTCTCTCCATCCTATCTGGAACTCCTATTCGGGTGGTTGAAGGCTGTCATCAAATCCTCCCTCACTCTTCTGTAGACTACATAAGCCCAGTTCCCTCAGCCTCTCCTCATTATTCATGTGCTCCAGCACCCTACTGTTCTCCACTAGCCTCTCTCCAATTTGTCAACACCCTTTCTGTAAAGCAGTGCCCAAAACTGGATGCAATACTCCAGATGTGGCCTTATCAGTGCTGAACAGAGGGCAATGATCACTTCCCTCAATCTGCTGGCAATGCAAATTAGGGTAATCAGTCAGGGCAATTGTGGCCATTCAATGTGGCCTTGCCAGTTATTGCCCCATCCCCTGGTGGGTATTCACATCTCCCCATCAGCTAAACCAAATGACCACAATCCCTTCCATTCAGTAGTAGTAGGCATCCTTCAATCTGCATAGACTATGGATCGCGCCCTTTATAGTTTCAATTGAGGACTTCATTTACAGCGTCTACTGTGACTATGAAGACCCACACAAGACTGACAGTCCTTGCTGCATCTCTTGCATTAATCACCATAATTTACAATGGATAGCAACTTTCGCACATATGTACCTTTCTTTGTATTTCCACTCCACTCCATCTGATGATATCAGCTTTACCTACAAAAACGTACGCTCCATTAGGCTCTAAGGTGCTACAGGACCCCTCACTGCAGTGGGGTAGAATGTCAGCTGGTGTAAATCCATTCTGTTTTCTCCCTTTTGAAGCTTCTTTACTCTCTGGCCTCCATATTTCAGCCTCTTCTGGGCCCGTTTCAAATGGCACATCTTACTTGTGTTCTTCCCTTCATGTGTCCTTGCCTAGCTGGGTGATATGTTCTCTGCAATTGCCTTGGCAGTGAGCAGATGCCAAGCACTCCATTTTTGTGTGTTTCTTTCATCTGCTCCACGTTATCCAACATTGGTGAGACCTCCATTACAGAAAGGATGTGGAGGCATATGAAAGGGTCCATCAGAGGGCAACAAAAATGATTAAGGGGCTGGAGAACATGACATACGAGGAGGTGCTGAGGGATTTGGACTTATTTAGTTTACAGAAGAGAAGAGTGAGGGGGGATTTGATAGCAGCCTTCAACTCCCTGAAGGTGGGTTAGAGAGTGAGAGGCTGTTCTCAGTAGTAACAGATAACAGAACAAGGAGCCATGGTTTTAAGTTGTGGTGGAGGAAGTTTAGGTTGGATATTAGGAAAAACTATTTCACTAGGAGGGTGGGGAAGCAGTGGAATGCGTTACCTAGAGAGGTGGTAACTCCATCCCCAGAGGTTTTTAAATCCTGGCTTACCAAAGCCCTGTCAGGGATGATTTAGTTGGCATTGGCCCCTGCTTTAAGCAGAGGGTCGGACTCGATGACCTCCTGAGGTCTTTTCCAACCCTATGATTCTATGAGATGCAAATACAGCGTTACATGCAGTGGAGAAGACATCGTAAGACAGCTGGCCGTGTAGACAGTTTTGTGGGTGCGGGCAGAGGCTTTCAGAGATGTCCTTACATTTCTAGCAGGAAGCATAACAGCATGTAGGCTCTGTCTAGAGTGCTGAGAACTGGCAGCAGAAGATGTGCAAATTGTGCAACCTATTTATGCATCTCTTGCTGACAGTACTGTCCAGAGAGGCTTTTCCAATATTTGGCCTGTCAACATGGGGCCAAATGTCAGACAAACCTCCTCTGTCGAGACATCCCTTCTTCCTTGTGGAATGAGGCGTACAGGGATATCAGCGGAATGCTCCTGACCAGAAGAACTCTTCCAAGAGAGCTGCAGTCTGGACACACTCTGTCAACAGAAGCCAGCAGTCTGGACATAGTCTTAGTGTGTGTGTGTGAACTGAGCACGGGCTTGACAGCTGACATGGAGATGACATTACTTATCCAGGACAAGGAATTGAGAACTTTGACTCACTGCACACACAGACATTGGAATGAAGGCCCTTCCCAGTCACACTTCCACATGGCCCTGCCCCAACTGATGACTGGTTTCTCTGTACTCACTTCACACTGCCTCCTGCAACCCATTGGGCAGGGAGCTGGGTGAGCCCTAAGTCCACCCTCTTCTCTACTTTCCAGAAGAGCTGGACTCGAGCACCGATGGGGACTGGACAGAGCCTCTTAGGAGATGCATTAAATGGTTCAAAGCTGTTGTCCCAGAGAAGAACAACAGGGTCACCTGGTTGAGGTCCCAAAGCTTATCCTTAGGGCATAAATCCTGCCTTGGGCGTGGTTTTAATCCAGTACACTGAACAGGTGCAAATTGCTTGCTCCCCCCCAGGGTGAATGAAGCTCCCTAGTGATGGCTGGAATTTGCTGTCTCTGTGTTCTTATAGTAGGGGAAGGGATTCATCCTGCTGCCTTTTCTCACCTGGCTAGTGCAGTGGCACCTTCCTTAAACATTTGCAGATATGATCGCTTGCCCTTTCGCTGAGGCATTCCTTGATCTCAAACCCGTCATCAGTCACTTGCAAGCAGCTCACCTCTTATTTCTTGCCTCTGCTCTTCCTCTGCTGAGCCCCAGCCTTTGCTGACCTGCTGATAAAGGAGAAATCCATCTTTCCACTGCTGAAATTAATCTCTCGCTTCTCGTAAGGGAGCTGAAAGCAGAGGTGGATTGAGTTCTGATTAGAACTCAGCCCATCAGAGATGGCTCCTGCAATGAACTGGCAATGTGGGCTGTGTTTCTTCCACCCACCCTGTCCTCTGGGGAGAGCTATGCTCTCCTGTCTGCCAGCCTAAGAATAGCAAAACCACATCTGTTTCTTGCCCCCCTACTCCCATTCCCTCAGGGTGCAGCACTGCCTTTAGAGACCTGCTTTTGGATACATCTAGGGAACAACCACCGATTGGAGTGATCTTCCAGGTATGAAGCTGTGATCTTCTGCACCGAAGACCAGACAGAAGGCATAACTCCATTAAGGGGGCATCAACTGCAGGCTGTTATCCTCCAGTGGACCAACTTCTGGACGGGAAGGTGGAACCCACTGCGCAAAATAATAGGTGAGCTACACAAGTGTAACTGCCAACAGGTGGGCTCAAACTTGATACCTCTGTGCAGGAGCCTCTACAGTTTGAGCTAAAAGTCAGCTGCCTCTCAGCTAAGCCTGTAGAGGAGACTCATTCTTTCTTTGTGTAAGTGATCTAGGTGCCAGTTCATGGGACAGGGAACCACACCTAGATGTCCAGATTACAGAAGTTCATATCCCCCTTTCAACTGACTCTCTCACTGGCTGAGAATATAACCTAGGAAATACATTCCAATGGGGATGGACTCATCCATGCTCCTACAACCTCAAACAAACCAACTCCCTGCTCCTATCTCAAACAAAGCAACTGCTACAGGTGCTTTTGGGGGGCCCCATGTGTCGTGGTGGTGTAGACCTGGCCTTATCGAGGCTGTGGAAGATTCATTAATAGCTAGAGGGTCTAGGTGCCACTAGAGGGGAACAGACCACCACACTGAGCAGGCCTGAGTGACAGTCATTAAAATGTTCTCACAAGGCCCAGATTTGTCCTTCAGAATATTTAGCTGGGTTCATTTGACCGAAGTGAAGGTAACAAAACCAAGAACATGTTTTGCAATGACTCTCTGATCCTAATGCAGAAGCACGGACAAGCTGGGGGAACCTGGACTCCATGACACTAACTTAAATTGCCGTAGACGTACAAATACTAGCTTACGGATGAGCGCTGGGATCTTGGGGAGGACAACATGCAAGCCACGGAGCTGCCAAAGTAGAAATAGGATGGGTGTTATTTCATCCTACGCCTTTTGCATCTCTCCATTGGCTGTTACCTCACTAAGGCCAGGACCACACTAAACCTGAAAGTTGATCCTAGATAGGCAGAATTGACATATCTAGGACCACCTTATCTGGCCATCCTCACTGAAGGAAGTTGATGGGTAAAACTCTCTTGTTAACATCCCTTACTCCTCGCGAGAATGAGGAGTACGGGCATTGACTGTCAACCCCTGACAGTTCGATTTCACGCATCCCCACTAGGTGCATGAAATTGAACCCCGGAAGATTGACCCTGACTGGTATAGACATACCCTAAGCATCTCTTCTGGCACCGTGGTATGTAGGTGATGCCGTCCTACGCTCTTTTCAGGTCACCTGGTCTTCCCTAGCCTGTTGCCCTGGCTGGGCCCAGTTTGAAGGTGAGCTGTGAGAGGGAATGGGGCTTGTCAGCTTCATACTGGGAAGCAGGTCTACATTTTATGTGGGTGTCAGGCACTGTAGCACCAGAGGTGTCTGAACCAGGTGAAACCATGTTAAGAGACCAAAAGTCTGGCAAGCAGGAGGCCTCATAGTCCAGTACCTGCCTCCCCTAGAGCTGGCAACAGGTGGCACCACTCACCAAACAAACAATGCTTCACTTCCTAGTCCCATAGCCTTTCCCTCTGACCACCCCCAACTAGCACCTGGCCAGTGTGCAAGGCCCATTGGAGCATGTGCCAGGGAGAGGGCACTTGCTTAGACTACCCACCAAATACAACCCTGGCAGTCTCTTTCCTTCCTTGTGCTTCCAAAATGCCAAGATAGAATCACAGAATCCCAGGGCCGGAAGGGACCTCAGGAGGTCATGGAGTCCAGCCCCCTGCCCAAAGCAGGATCAACCTCAACTAAATCATCCCAGCCAGGGCTTTGTCAAGCCAGGGCTTAAAACCTCTAGGGATGGAGATTCCCCCACCTCTCTAGGCAACACATTCCAGTGCTTCACCACCCTCCTGGGGAAAGAGCAAGAAGTCCCGTGGTGTCTTACAGACTAATATGATTTGGAGCATAAGCTTTCGTGGGCAAAGACCTGCTTTGTCACATGAAATGGGTCCTTGCCTACAAAAGCTTATGCTCCAAAATATCTGTCAGTCTATAAGGTGCCACAGGACTTCTTGTTGTTTTTGAAGATACAGACTAATTCGGCTACCCCTCTGATACTGGGGTAACTTTTCCTAATATACAACCAAGATCTACCCCGCTCTCCCTTCAGATGGATCATCACCTTGTCGTGGTTGGGGGGCTTGTGTGCCTCAGTGACCCGGAGAGCTATGCTGGCTGGAGCTTTACACTCCTGGTAGGGTCTCCCTTGTCAGACAGGTCAGTGGGTAGAGACCAGACAAAGAGTGATCCAACCTCTCCTTGAGGATAAGGGGTTGGCGTAGGGCTAACAACCCTGCCCGTAAAAAGAAAACTGTTGCAGAAACATCCACAAGGAAAACCTTAACTTGTCATGTCTGGGGAAGAGCAGGAAATCCAGCTGGAATGATTATGAAGCAGGGCAGCGAAAGCCAAGAGGAGGCTGCATCGCAGATGAAGCACAAGAACTGGGATATTCATGGGGCCAGATTGAAGCCATTGCCCAAGATAGAACCAGGTGGAGGAGCCTTGTGGATGACCTATGCCCCACTTGGGGTTCACGGGTTTAACAACCTCCCCCGCTGTACCTTGAGATCGACCACATGCCAGCCACCGCTAGAAAACTGTAGGAAGTATTTGTACATTAGCTCTCCAGTGGCACACGGACATTAAGGAAATTCATCAGCATCCATCTTTTCTTTTTAAAAAATATCTAATTAACGGATTTAAAAAATGCATATCTTGTTACCGACAGGGCCAGGGGATATTCCATAATGCCAAGTGGTGGGTATGCATTATTGCAGTGCCAACCATAGGCAAGGCCCAGTGGAAAACATGAAAGCTATACTATCCCTACCTTGACAAGAGCATATACTAAACTGGAAACGTGTGTGTTGCATTTCTATCAAGAGGTTAGTCCACATAAAGCGTTCATAGATAGCAAAGCCAAAAGGGACTGTTGTGATCATGTAGTTTTACCTTCCCATATGCCAGAGGTTATAGAATGTCACCAGAAATAATTCTTGTCCAAATTAGAGCACGTCTTGCAGAAAAAAGCCAATCTTGAATGTGTAGGATAACAACCTACTAGTGCACCCATGTTACAGTTTTGACTTCCATGTGAAAGGGGATGGGCTCAAGCCCTGATGATCTATGGGAGGGTTATTACAGTATAATAAAGACAGAGAAGAAGGAAGGGTTTATTTTAGTTTGCAGAAGAAAAGAGGAAGGGTCAATTTGATAGCAGCCCTCAACTTCTTGAAGTGGGATTCTAAAGAGGATGGAGAGAGGCTGTTCTGGGTAGTCACAGATGGAAGAACAAGGAGCATTAGCTTCAAATTACAGTACAGGAGGTCTAGGTTGGATATTGGGAAAAACTATTTCACCAGGAGGGCGGTGAAGCACTGGAATGTGTTACCTAGAGAGGTGGTGGAATCTCCATCCTGGCTGAGACGATTTTGTCAGGGTTGGTCCTCCTTTAAGCAGGGGACTGGACTTGATGACCTCCTGAGGTCCCTTGCAGCCCTAGGACTCTGTGATTCTGTGATCAATTCTAGGACGTACATTTCCAGAAGTGATCTGTGACTTTTTTTCAGGAGTGGGGAGCACCATTCAAGCCTAAAGGAATTTCAGAAAGTGCTGGGTACCCTCCCTCTGACCACCAGTCCCCTTTAAAAGCATTCCCAGTTGGCCTCCCAGAATCCCATTGGAAAACCTGAGGGTATTCCCACAAGGAGGAAGTTGTGCCATCCCAGCCTGTCACTGGCTACAGTCTCGGGTAACCTTTCAAAGGCATGTGCATGACCCAAGGCAGAGGTCCCCTCTCCTTCAGCCAGACAGAGCTGATCCATTTTTAAACCCTTGTTAAAGACGGATTTCCGAATAGCCCATTAAAATATGAAGAATGTTCCCAAGGCCCCATGGCTATGAAACAACTTTCTTCTTCTTCTTCTTCTTCTTCTTCTTCTTCCTCTTCTTCTTCTTCCTGCATGCAGTTGAGGTGAGAGCAAGGGGGGAAAGTATTTCAGTTCTGCACAATTAATTATTGCTTAAAATAGAAAAAAACTCTCCCAGGGACGTTAGTCATGACTATAACTGATGACTGGGTTTGCTGAACATTAACTACATGTTGGCTTTGGGACAGTTAACTAATAACAGACCATTCATTCATTTCTGATAAGGCAAGGTGTTTTTCCCCCATTGATTAGCAGGCAAGTGGGCACCAGCGATCCATAAAACTCACAGCATTTAATAGGGCTCCTGGGAGATGGGGTGGGGTGAGTGGCTGCCTTTCATAACACTGGAAGAGCCCAGTGGCTTTAGGAATTACTTGGGGGGCAGTTATTGGGCCTGTGTTCTGTAGGAGGTCGGGCTAGATGATCACCATGGGCTTTGCTGGCCTTGAACCTGAGAATAATGAGCTTGCAAGCTGCCAAGGCTGTGACTAACCTGAGCACTTGGCGCAGCAGGGAGGGTAAAGGATGGATCCATCTGTTCCTAACACCCAAGCCCCCTGATGCCCTGGGGTTGGGAGTTCCCTGTGTGGCAAGATTAAAGTCCATGGTGCCTTTTCCCTAATTTCCCAGGCGTGTGCCATAGGGTGGTTAGGTCCCTGGGTGGGGTGTGCTTTGTAGTACCTCTTGGCACAACTTGTTGCACCAGCCAGGGCCATTCTGCCTCCCTCTGTGCCCCCTATCAGCTTCCCATGGGCCTTCCTCCTGCTCTTAAAGACACCCTGCAACATCCCCACTCCTCCCCTGTCCTACTCCCCCTCCAGGGGCCCCATTCCCTCCTCCAGACCAGTGAGCCTTCAGGCCCCTCCCCACACCATGTCCCTCATTCCCTTTCTTCCCAGCAGCAGGAGCTCTCTCTGCCTCCCCACCCAACCTTCTCCCCAAAGCCTGGAGCTCTGTTCTCCCCTGCCCCCAGTCAATGAGTGGGAAAGCCTGAGGGATTTGAAGAGACGAGTGAGAGGTGATTTGACAGCAGCCTTCAGCTTCCTGAAGGGGGTTCCAAAGAGCATGGAGAGAGGCTGTTCTCAGTAGTGACAGATGGCAGAACAAGGAGCAATGGTCAAAAGTTACAGTGGGGGAGGTTGAGGTTGGATGTAAGGAAAAACTATTTCCCCAGGAGGCTGGTGAAGCACTGGAATGCGTTACTGAGAGATGTGGTGGATTCTCCATCCCTAGAAGTTTTTAAGTCCAAGTCCTGGCTGGGATGATTTTGTTGGGGTTGATCCTGCTTTAGGCAGGGGGCTGGACTAGATGACCTCCTGAGGCTCCTTCCAGCCCTGGGATTCTGTGATTCCATGACTTGGCCTAGGCCCAGGAGGTCCTCCCGCTGTCCAGCCCGTCTTTGGCCCAGTGTCACTGTCATTTAGTGAGGGGTTCACTCCCAATACTGTCATACCGGTGCAACTCCCTCTTCCTAGGGGGGGAAGTAGTCATACTCCATTAGCTGATTCCTTGTCCGATGTGGGAGTAAGCTCTCCACATTTTCCCATACTTATCTTGCAACCACACCTGGGGAGAGCCTAACGACTACAAGTTGTCAAAACAAAAAAAAGCAGTCAAGTAGCACTTTAAAGACTAACAAAATAATTTATTAGGTGAGCTTTCATGGGACAGACCCACTTCTTCAGACCATAGCCAGACCAGAACAGACTCAATATTTAAGGCACAGATCCAAAACAGTAATCAAGGTGGACAAATCAGAAAAAAAATGATCAAGGTGAGCAAATCAGAGAGTGGAGGGGCAGAAGGTGGGGGGAGTCAAGAATTAGATTAAGCCAAGTATGCAAACGAGCCCCTATAGTGACTCAGAAAATTCCCATCCTGGTTCAAACCACGTGTTAATGTGTCAAATTTGAATGTAACAGAGAGTTCCGCAGTCTCCCTTTCAAGAGTGGTGTGAAAATTCTTCTTCAGTAACACGCAAACTCTTAAGTCATTAACAGAATGGCCCACTCCATTAAAATGCCAGCTAACAAGTTGTGTGTGGACGAGGCCTTCTTCCCAACCAGTCACATCAAAAGAGCTTGAAGAGGAGACCCAATCCACCCCAGCAGGGTTGGTAAAGGGAATGACACTGACATCTGAATATGCACAAGAACAGCCACACTTGGTCAGACCAAAGGTCCATCTAGCTCAGGGTCCTCTCTGCTGACAGTGGCCGGTGCCAGGTGCCCCAGGGGGAGTGAACAGAACAGGAAACCACCAAGTGATCCCTCCCCTGTTACCCATTCCTAGTTTCTGCCAGACAGAGGCTGGGACACCATCCCTGCCCATCCCGGCTGATAGCGACTGGTACACCTGTCCTCCCTGAAGTTTGTGGCAGACTATTGCAGGGGGATCTGTAGCAGTGTGCTGTATGGAAAGCCCTAATCAACTCCTGCCACTCCAGCCCCCTTCAGGGCAAAGGCTTGGAGCTCAGCAGTGAGTGGAGACTGGCCTGGAAGCTGCCCACACCTGTCAGGCTCCTTAGTGGCGGTCAGCGGTCTAGAGGCCGTGAGAGCAAAAGGAGCCCTTGTCCTTGGACGCTGAGCACTTGTACAGCTGCTCGGGAGAGAGTCAAATGCTGCCCAGCCGATTAGCAGAGCAGCCTGTGATGGAGTGCGGGTGGGTGTGTGCGAGTCAGGCTGGATGTGTGTGAGACTGGCAGAGCAGCTCACAGCCGCTAAGGATGATCCCCTGGTGCTGTAACCTAAGCTGGCAGGTAATGCCACTGCCCTGAACAAACAGCAGGGAGGAACCCAGCTGAGTTTTGAATCAGAGGCGGCAGTTAGAAGCTGGGAAGAGAGTGGGAAGGCAGCTAGCTTGTGCTGAGGGGAAGTGACACCCCAGATGGGGCACCTCTCAGGCTCCTCTACCCAATATGGGTTGGAATGACTGTCTCTGCCAGCTGTACTGACACCTCTGAACTGAGCTGGGCCTCTGTCGACTAATAAACTTCCCGTTCTACCAGCTGAGTGAGAGTCACTCCTGCCTGCAGATGGGGTGCAGTGCTCGGGGACCCCTGAGCCCCATTGCACACCCACAGCTAGGTTTTGCGTCTATGTCTGGTGTAAATTCAGATGTCAAAATTGATTCCACACATGGGTAGAAATGATTAGAGGGAACATGGAAAAGAGGAGCTGGAAGGAGGAGTAGGGGAAAGGCAGGGAGCAGAGGCAGAGAGCAGTTCCTGTCTCCTGCCTGCAGACTGGAAATGGGAGCCTCCGCTTGAGGGAGAGGCAGTGGAAACACGGCCTATAAATAAAAGCATGAAGTTAACACTGCACAAAACCCTCACTGAGGGACTTTCTCAGCCCGGCCAGGGCAGAGCCAGGAAGGTTCTGCAGCAGAACCCGCTGCAGGCACCCACCCTCTCATGGGGGTGTATCCAGTGCCAGGGCAGCCGTGGGAATAGTTTGGAGGCGAGCTGTATGAAATCTTGTCAGAATAAAGAACAAGGAATCAATTTAAGTAACGACTGCCCACAATTATTGCTGTATATACAGTGTTCCTCCAACCCTGGCCTCAAACTGCATAGGACATGAATACAGAGACCAGCTCCAAAGAGCTTCCAATATAAACTTCAGTGTAGGAATTGCCAGCCTGTATCGGAGCCTGTATTCTAGCCAGCATTTGGTCTCAGACGGAGGTCGTAGAAGCATACAATCAGAGAACACTAAAACTGGAAGGACCTGTTCTTAAATATATCCAGTGATGGAGATTCCACTAGCTCCCTCGGCAATTTATTCCAATGTTTAACCACCTGGACAATTGGGAAGTTTTTCCAAATGTCCAACCTAGACCTAACTCTGCCCTGAAGCCTCCGGGGCTTCCAGGCCAGTCCCAAGCCTAGATAGAGGAGGGGGGTTGGTCAGACGGGTGATGATGCACTGACCGTGAAACAACAATATGAATGAAATCTGATGCCAGTATGACTAAACAAAAAAAGATGCTGGCACAGACATCACCCAGATAAACAAGGTTTGTGACACCAATCGAGTGACTGGGGTTGGGTTGATAAGTTGGCTACCGAAAGAAAATTACAAGTAACACATATGTTATCAATTACAACATGCAACATCCGAACACTGTGGGTGATATGGAAAATTAGAGCTGCTTCGGAAGGAGATGGAGAAATACCGATATGATATTCTTGGACTGGCAGAGATGCGTTGGACAGGATTGGGAGAGATGCGTGATTGCAAAGTCATTTGGTCAGGGAATGAAACAAACAATGAGGCAGGAGTCTGATTCCTTCTTATTCAAAGAGCTAGAGGAGCATTATTAGGATACGAAGCAGTGAGGGCAAGAATGATGGTAACGAGATTCAAAGCAAAACCATTCAACATCTCAGTCATTCAGGTATATTCACCCATGTTTAACAGTATGGAGGAAGAGAATGAGCTATTCTGTGAAGACTTGACAAAGATGTTGGAGGAGATACCGAAGACAGATGTGTTGATCATTGGAGGAGATTGAAACCCAAAGGTCAGAACAGATAACGAAGGTTGGGAGAAAGTCTTGGAAAGGTTTGGATACAGAGAAAGAAACGAATGACCTGAGAAACTCCTAGCGTTTGCAACGGAGCATGAGATGGTGATCTGCAACTTGAGATTCCAACAAAAGACTGTAGGAAGTGGACATGGCAATTGAATGGCAGGAAGTCCAAGAACATGGTAGATATGATTTTGATAAGAAGATGGGTAAGATTGGTGCAGCAGTGCCAAACTTTCCAAAGAGTGGATATAGATTTGGACCACAGCCTAGTGATTGCAAATATCAAGATAAAACTCAAAAGAAAGTGTCTGACAGTTTAAAAAAACAAGAGACGTGGTGAGGCTAGGTGAAGAAGAAAGGGAATGCGAAGAGAGCAGTGCTTGAAGAGAAGATTAAGAATGAGGGCCCAGAGAATAACCTAGATAAGAGAGTTGAAGGGATAGCTATGCTGATAGAAGAGTCAATTAAACAGACTGTTCCAGAAGAAGAGAAGATCAGAAAGAAGTGGATTACACAGGAGACACTGAAGTTGGCCCAAGAGAATAGAACGTTGAAGATCAGAAGGGATGTTTCCGAGAGGGAGGAACAGCAATATAGGGGGAAATGCAATGAGGTAAGGGAAGCAGCCAGAAAGCATAAGGCGAAATGGTTAAAGGAGCAGCGTGAAGATACAGAGAGGTCTTATGGTAAGTGTAAGACCAGGGAGGTATACAAGATGATTAGGAATATTAATGGGAAGTGGCAGCTGAAGCAGATGGCGATCAAAGATGAGAACAAAGAGGTTCTCACGAACAAGGAGAAGATTGTGCAGTAATGGACAAAATATTGCATTGATTTGTACAAAGTACAGTTGGACCCGAGTGTCTCAGACAGACTGATTGAAGAACTGAAAGAGATGCCTCTGCTGAGCAACAAGAGCAAGACCGATATTTTAAAGGAGGAAGTAGAAAGAGCAGTGAAACAACTGAAGAACAAGAGCCCTCGAAATGATAAGATCATGGGAGAGGCGATCAAATACGGCAGAGAAACTATGATTCAGGAAATACACCGAGTATGTATTATAGCATGGAAAGAAGGGAAGGCACCTAGGGAATGAACAAGATCTGTCCTAGTGACAATACACAAGAAAGGAAGTACTTTGGAGTGCAAGAACAACAGAACGATTGCCCTAGTGAGTCATCTAGGCAAGGTGGTGATGATGATACTGACAGAGAGACTAAGATCACAGAGGGAAGAACATCTAGTGGACGAGCAAGTAGGTTTCAAGAACGATAGAAGTACCAGACAGCAGATATTGGCACTAGGATTAATAGCAGAGAGAGCTCGATGAAAGAACGAGAATATCTACATTTGCTTCGTCGACTTTCAGAAGGCTTTTGACAGTATAGATCAGAAAATGACTTGGGCGGTGTTGGAGTCATACAGAGTGGACAGCAGACTGATAGGTTGTTGAAGGATACCAGTGACAATGCGGAGGCAGTGGTGAGAACGTGTGAGGAGTTGGGAATTTGGTTTAGAACAAGTAGAGGTACAAGATAAGGAGATCTGATATCACTGAGTATCTTCATCACGCAGCTAGAGAGAGTGATGGATGAGATGAAGGAAGGGGTAGAAAGGGGGGCCCAGAACTGGACGCAATATTCCAACTGGAGCCTAATCAGTGCGGAGTAGAGCAGAAGAATGACTTCTCATGTCTTGCTCACAAAGCTCCTCTTAATGCATCCCAGAATTATGTTCACTGTTTTTGCAACAGCATTTTTCCTTGCAACAAGGCCCATTGCCAGCTTTGTCCACATATCTATTCTGGAGATACTATCACTGGACCTAACCTGGTTATTCACAAAATCATGGGCACAGTCTCATGTTCCTCAGCTAATATCATATATGCCATCATGTGCCAGCAATGCCCAGATGCTTTGTATGTTGGACAGTCTTCAAACTCTCTTAGACAAAGAATTAATGGGCATAAAACAGACATAAAAACAGTCCCGATTCACAAACCTGTCAGCCAGCACTTTAATGGAGTGGGCCATTCTGTTAATGACCTGAAAGTCTACGTTTTACTGAATAGAAATTTTCACAACAGTTTGGAAAGGGAGGCTGCTGAACTCTCTTTTATATTCAAATTAGACACATTAACACGTGGTTTGAACTGGGATGGGAATTTTCTAGCTCATTATAGGGGCTCTTTTGCATACTTGGCTTTATCTAATTCTTGACTCCCCCCATCTTTTCTGCCCCTCTGCCCTCTGATTTGCTCACCTTGATAATATTTTTCTGATTTGTCAACCTTAATTACTATTTTGGGTTCTCTGTGCCTTAACTATTGAGTCTGTTCTGGTCTGGCTATGATCAGAAGAAGTGGGTCTGTCCCACGAAAGCTCATCACCTAATAAAGTATTTTGTTAGTCTTTAAAGTGCTACTGGACTGCTTTTTTGTTTTGACTGTTGAGTCATGTTTAGCTTGTGGTCCACTGTGACCCCTCGATCCTTTTCTGCAGTGATCCTTCCTCCAGAGTTTCTTCCCATTCGGTATGTGTGAAACTGACTGTCAGCACCAGTTCCTTCAAAGGGACTGCAATAAACATCTGATGAGGCTGTTCTCAGATGACCTGCACTTCCGTCCTGACCCCCAACAGCAAAAGATTGTCTGAAGCCCTGAAGCATGTGACTTTCTACCCCTTCCAAAATTAGGGCTGGTTTTTATCCTAACTACTATAACTCTGAATCTTGTCATTAGACATCTAAAGCTCCAGTTCGTTTTTTAGAATCCTGTCTCAGTGAAATTTTAGGGCAACAAGTTCCACAGGCCAAACTCATGTTGTATGGAAAATAATTCCTTTCTCAGCTGTCAATGGCTGGCCTTGATGGTGTTGGTGTTACTTGTGTCCTACTCCCCATTATGCACTGAGAGTAATAAGCAACAGAGGAACTGGGTGTGGAAGGACAAGGGTTCCAGTAATAAAATCACATTGCTGATCAGCGGTTGTACACACCCATCTTGATAACTCCCAAGGTTTTTTTTGAAAAGCTAAATTTAACTCACTTCAAAGGCTTCTGGTTTTCAATTGGGCCTGCGCCTTGTCAGTTGGTGTGATAACGATAAATTTCAAATCTGGCTTTGAAGGGCGACGGCTGGGCACGTTGAAACTTTGCACCTGCAGGAGTTTATTAATAGCACAAAGGCTTGTCCCCTCATTGTGTTAAAAACAACAAGACGTCCTGTGGCATCTTATAGACTAACAGATTAATTGGGGCATAAGCTTTCATGGGCAAAGACCCACTTCGTCAGATGTGCCTTCGTCAGCTGCACCAGCCATTTATATTGTTTTAAATTCACTTCTTCTCTCATTCCAGACTGAACCTCCTCATGAAAGCCAGCCCAAAGTGCCCCACTCAGAGGCTGCCAGAGAGTGACTTGTTCTGTTTGTAAAGCATCTCGGACAGAGTAAAAGAGAGAATCCCAGCCCCTTATTAATTATCACTACTCCTGTTAAAGGTTTATAGACTAATACAGGGGTGAGCAAGCACTTTGCTTCAGGTTCCACTCTTCAGTTAGCACCACCCTCCGCCCTGTCTAACACAATCCAAAGCGATGGAAATGTCGGTTGTGTTCATGTGAAAAAAAAGACAACCCCTTTCAGCGTGTGTCAGAAAATATGTTTGTAGAATGTAAAACACTTTATTCTTCAGTATCGAAACACAGTAACAGATTCCAGCATTTTTAATTCGATGAATCAGCCTCACACCCCACGGCTGGCCCCTGCTAAGTAAATGTCATGCCCCCACCCCACTTTGTGCACCCCTATCTAATAGACGGAGAAACAAAGGCGAATGATTGAACCCAGGCATAGAAGCTGGCCAATGGCAGACCCAAGACGAGAGGCCAAAGTTTCCGAATGAGACGCTCTACCCATTGCACCATCCTACCCCCCATAAAGTTCAATGAGAGTTTGCCTTTAAATGGACCTGTATTTATTGCCTGGAAGTGCCTGTGGTGTGGAAATTGTGGCACATGGCTGTCCCCTGGCACTAGAGCTGTTGCACTGACAGCTCAGGATATATCTGCACCAGGCTGCTGCCAGGAGGGGGAGAAAACGGGGCAGTTACTCTGGGCCTGGCAATTCAAAAGGGCCGAGGCTCCCAGCCACTGCTACCTCTACTGCAGGAGTCGGGGTGGCTGGGGTCCCAGACCCTTGGAATTGCTACTGGAGCACCTTCCAGCACACTCCAGGCAGTTCTCAGGGCTGACTGAGGGGTTGGGGGGACAGCACGGTGCACTCCAGGTGGAGCTACCTGGCTACCTGGCTACCTCTAGCCCCTCCCCTTTCTGCCCTCCCCCTTTCTGCTCCTCCTCACACACCCACCTTGCCTACGGGCCTGGCAAATCTGTCGTCCCCATTGGTCCACGCTCCAAAAACAGACTGGCAGCACCGACAGCCCAGATCAACTGACTCAAGCCCCGCCTCTGGGCTAATACAAACAGTGTCAAATGTGGGCTCTGAGATCCAGCCCCTACTCCCCGGTGGTTTTGGTAGTTTCAGGTCTGTAGCACAACCCCTGGTCAGCAGACATGGACAAAGAGAGTCACGGCTGCTGTTCCCCCACCCCAGTATAGATGTAGCCTCAGACATTGGGCTAAAAGACTACCTCTAATTACTCAAGCCGAATATTAGGAGAGCAGCAAGGTGCAGCCGCTCACATCTGCATCGGGTGCAGAAAAGCTGCTGAGTTCTGACAGTCCTTTGGCCATGCCGGATAGTGAGGGGCTAGTCATTTAAACCCTCTGTCTGCATCTAGGCCAGCACTGAGCGGCCTCCAATCATGCACCTTCACAATGCTTTGCTCTCCTGCTTTTTCTGCCTGCTCCTCCTTCATAGGCTAGGCACCTCTTTATGCCGCCTCTCCCGCAGCACTGATCCAACCTTCCACTAGCCAGAACTGCTGCACTCAGCTTGCTTTCCAGACCACTTTTCCCCTTCTCATCCAAACCTCCACTGTTCTGAATATTTGATACCAGGGCAAAAGAAAGGTCATCCGGGCAGCAAGGAACGAACTGAGCGTCTTGAAAACATGTGTATTCAGCAGCATGTTGTACGGATGTAAGACAAGGGTGATAATGAAAAGAAGAATATTGGCGTTCGAAAGGAGTTGTTATAGAAAGATTCTGAGAATAGGATGGATGCAGAAGGTCACCAACGAGGAATTATATAGAAAGATACAGCCGAAAGAGAACCTGCTTCAGAAGGTTATAAAACGGAACCTATAACTATTTGGGCATATTTGCAGAATGACCAACAAACAAAAAATCAAGACCCTGGTATCTGGCATAATGGACAGTTCAAATAGGAGAGGCAGCCCCATAGAGAATGGATGGATGATGTAGTAGATTGGTGCAGAGCTAGTCTACAGAAACGAAGCCACTCTGTACTGGAGAGGGAAAGATGGAAGGAAATAGTGAGAGAGGCATCAGACACCAACAGGCGCTGAGCCCACGGTTATTGATGATGATGAAGGATCACCAAAAATAGCTTCTGTTCTTTTTACTGCATCAAGGTGACCCAGACTACAGCTGTGCAGAAGACTGTGATTCTATTTTGTGGAGGATTTTGGAATTTCGCAAGGAGGCTTTATCCTGCTTTGGAATGAACACCCACAATTTAGAAAAGTTCCACCCAACAGAATCAAAACATTTAATTAGGACAAAAGAGAACAGCTCGTTCGACATTTCACTTTGAAACACTTTCCCAGATGGGTGGTAGGAAACCAGTGGAATCCCACCTGGCTTTCATCACATCTTCATTCAAATCAAACCCTCTCCAACATGCTCTCTGGAGTCACTGCTTTCACATTCCTCAAATGGAAGCTGGAGATATCCTGGACTAGCTCCAGTTGAGACCTTAGTCTTGCCTGAGTCATCATACCGAATATTTTCATTCTAATTGGTTTTGCATATTTGCAGTTGTTTTGCATATTTGCAGTCCTTTCATTTCAATAAGAGTTTTAAAAGAGAGATTTTTAACTTCACTGTTTATGCTTATTCCCAGTGCAAGGTGGTGAAACCCAGGTTGTCAACAGGAGACAATGAACCTACAACCTTAGGGGCAAAAGTCACGTGCTCTACCACAAGGTCATGCCTAAACTGCAGGCTTTTGTCAGAAGACCAGAGGTCCCTTGGCAGAAATCTGCTGCATCGGGCGCATCCTGTTTACATCCCTGTCTTCCTTGTTCCACAAGGAAGAAGGAATGTCTCAGCAGAGGGGGTTTTCCCGACATTTGGCCCCAAGTGGACAGGACAAATGTTGGGAAAGCCTCTCCCCATGGAACTGTGGGCAAGAACTGTCGGGAAAGCCTCTCTCAGTGGAACCGTCGGCAAATACATTGTGTAATTTGTGTGTCTTTTGCTAACAGTTCTCAGTAATCTAGACACCGACCGTGAGCTAAAAGCTAGCTTGTGCTCAGATAGGGCTGTAGAGCAGGGGCTTCATTCTCCCTTGTCAGTGGTCTCAGGGGTTACATAATCCCCTCAGCTGAGGAGGCACATCCCAAGCTTCTGAGACCTTCCAGCAGCTCATCCCAGCTGAGCCCCTACTTGTAATCACCAACAGGCAGACTTGAACCTTGGACAGCTGGAGCTTAATGCAGGTACCTCTACAGCTTGAGCTAAAGAGGCTTCCTGCTCAGGACAAACTCTGTAGACAGTAATCATTTTTTTCTCTGTGTGAGTGGTCTAGGTGCCACTACCTGGGACAGTGAACCACACTCCGAGGTGCATGGGTTACATACTCCCCGTAGCCAAGGAAGCATGTCAAGAGCCTCAGAGACCCATTTGAAATCCTGGATGAGCCCCTGCTTGTCGGGCTGATGGAACCTGGGTTGTCGGCAGGAGGAAATGAACCTGCAACCTTAGGGGCTAGGCTGTATGATTTGTCTACAGCATCAGCTAAAAGCTAGCAAGCACTCAGCCATAGCTACTGAGCAGAGACTCAACTGCCCCTTATCAGAGGTCTCAGTACTCCTGGAGTTACACCAGTAATAGGCTGTTCTGCTGCATTCTAATTTCAAGGCCAATATAACAATACAGAAAAGATGAAGTAGGAGGAAAGGAAACACTGATATTTGCTTAACAAATGGAAAATAGGGCCGGTAAATTACAACAGTATGTAAGAACAAACAGACTTTTTCAGTGCTGGCCGTGTTTCATTTTGTTTTGAAAAGAAACTAGTCAGTATGCTCCATGGCTTGGTTTCCCACCAATGAGTAGATGGGGGCCGTGCAATTTGTCTCCTCTTTTTTGCTGCGCTCAGATTTCAGAGCTAAATTTTACTCTCCTTTACGCCATCATGAGCCAGCTGACATCATCTGGGGCTTTCCATCACTTGTCGGTGGCAGAATCTGGCCTTAAAGACAAGTGTGGCTATTTCTATTGTATTTCTATTGTAGTCGCAGCCAGAGGGCACAGCTGAGATTGGGAAGTTAATCGTGCTAGGTGCTGTCCATCCAAATAATAAGCAGTGGGTCCTCTTAACCTCAGTAAGCTTGAGGATGAATTATTAACCCCTTCTTACAGGCGAAGGACAGAGGTTGGGAGCCACCCAGGGTCACGCAGAGACTCTATGGCCGAGTGCGTATTGAACTAAGATCCGCTCCAATGCCTTAATGGCCACAAGATCCTGCTTCTTCTCTTAGCAGCAGCCATTAGTAGATATCAAGAGTCCAGTTCTGCTTAGCTGACAGGGTGCAACTGAATGGAAGTTACACCCACCTACGTAAAGGGCAGAGCTGGACACAAGATCTTCACCCCAAAAAAAGTCTAGATAAATGGACAGCTTGTGCCAGGTTTGAGCAGGTCAGACTCTCCATATGGCTAGGCCTGTGCACCTTAATCCAGAATGATGACACCTCTTCCTTCTACCAACGTATCCTAGTCGGCTGTACTCCACACTGATCAGGCCTCAGCTGCAGCACTGTATCAAGTTCTGAGAACGACACTTCAGGAAAGATGTGGAGAAGGTCCAGAGAAGATCAACAAAAGCTAGGAAAGGTCTAGAAGACATAATCTATGAGGAAAGGCTGAAAAAGATGGATTAGTCTGGAGAAGAAAGGACTACAGGGACATGATGGCAGCCTTCAAATACATAAAAGGTTGTAACAAGCAGGTGGGAAAAAATTGTGCTTGTTATCCTCTGCAGAGAGGGCAAGAAGGAATGGGTTTAAATTTTAGCAAGAGGGGTTTCCACTGGACATCAGGAAAGACTTCTTAACTGTCAGGGTAGTTAGCCACCGGACTCAACTACATAGGGAGTTGTGGAATCTCTTCCATTAAAGGTTTTAAAGAACAGGTTAGGCAAACAGCTGTCCGGAATGAGATACTTAATATTTAAAGCGTTGGCTTTGGGTGAGTAAGTTAGTGCTCATTAAGGTGGATGGAGTGGAATACATATCTGTGGCTGTGTTCCTGGTGGCTGGGTGGTCTAATGGCTAGATCACAAAGAAAATGGGCAGAATAGTTGATGAGTGTAGGACCTAGACAAGGTGACCTCTCAACATCCCTAGACTTTTTTGGGGGTGAAGATATTGTGTCCAGAAATATATGAATCTGTATTTCCATGATTATTCTAGTCCTGCCCTGACTCTACCAGTGTCTCTCTGTCCTTGCATCCAATCCTGTTATTCCGGTCCTAGGCGTGAGCAAAGAGCATGAATTATACCATGAAAACAACAAAGAGTTCTGTGGCACCTTAAAAATTAACCAAGTTATTTGAGTCTAACCTTTCATGGGTAAAAAAACACTTCATCATTTGCATGGAGATGATTTATCTGACAAAGTGTTTTTTTTACCCAAGAAAGCCAATGCCCAAATAAATCGGTTAGTCTCTAAGGTGCCACAGGACTCCTTGTTGTTTCTGCAGATACAGATAAGACAGCTACCTCTCTGAGAACTACACCATAATGTGAAGGGGTTGTGCACTAAATGCTTTGGGTGGAATTTGAGAAGTTGGCGAATGGATGATGCCTGACCATAGTACATGGACTTCACCAATGGTTGAGAGAACTCAAGACCTCACTGAGATGGTCCTCAAGCCAGTGTATCTCCGAAATAATGGATCCTACAATTAGGAGTCAGCTTGGAAGAAGGTGGCAGGGCAAGGGGAGAAAATGATGGTACTCATCCACGCTCCTCCCACTAAATAAACTCCACCCATGCAAGACCTAATTGCAACTTCATGTCGAAAATATATGATCATGCGTGTTCTATGGGCTCCAAGTGCACTCATTAGATTGCTTTTGGTTTCCCCTTCCTTAAGGCTTGGCTTCTTCACTGAACGTCTTAAGCTTGGCTCCCATTTGGGGGCCTCAGATACCTGAGGGGGCTCTGCTGGGCCTCTTTGGTCTGGGTTCTTGGTTGTGGGGTGGGCAAAACTAGCTGTGCTCTCCAAAAGCCCTCTCATTAGCGGTGCCAAAACAAGCTGTCATTCCCAGTAAGCTGGGCAGATCATCCTTATCTAATGCTTTGAGAGATGAGATAGTTACAAAGCGCTGGGTTTGGGTGAGTAAGTTAGCCCTCACTGAGGTGGATGGAACAGAATACATATTTGTGGCCAAGTTCCTGGTGGCTGGATAGCCTAGGGGCTAGATCACAGAGTAGCTGGGGAGACACAGGAGGGTGCTGGCCCCCTGCCCCTGTGGTCCTGACCCAGGAGCTCTGAACCACTCCTTAGCTAGTACTTAAGTTTGGTGTGAGATCTCAACAGTCCAGATTTCCCTTAGTTGGAGATCTCTCGTTGGGTTCTCCCCTTTTCCCATGGGGTAGGGTAGGGGCTTACTTTTTCTGAGCAGACGGACTATGATTCTTGTCATAAGGTGACAGAACCTCCTCCTGCCTCCCTGCTAGTCAGCCCCAAACTGAGCCAGGCTGCTTCCTTTTCTCCTCCCTCCAGGCCTGGAATTGGTTGCAGGTAAAGCCGGGCAGTGCTAGCTGGGCCCAGAAGCTTTCATTGAGCCCTGGGACACCCGCCCCTCCTCCCTTCGCTCCCTCACAATCTCTGCACCCTACCATCAAGTAATGCCTTGAACACTCCACACGAGAGATAAATTTCCTGGACATTACAGTGCAAATCACTGATGGCCTGATCAATACCACTCTGTACTGGAAACCCACTGATTGCTATACTTACCCACATGCTTCTAGCTTCCATCCTGCACGCCTGACATGAGCCATCATTTACAGTCAAGCCCTGAGATACAATCGCATCTGCTCTGATCCTACTGACAGAGACCAAAACTACGAGATCTCTACCAAACATTCATAAACCTGAATTACCCACCGGGAGAAGTGAAAAATCAAAAGCCAAATTGACAGGGCCAGACGAATACCCAGAAACCAACTACTCCAAGATCGGCCCACAAAAGCCAATAACAAAACACCACTTGTCATTACCTACAGCCCCCAACTCAAACCACTACAACCCTTCATTAAAGACCTACAACTTGTCCTAAATCATGATGCCACACTCCAGAAGGCCCTAGATGACAGGCCTGTTCTTTCCTGTAGACAATGTCCCAACCTTATGAGGATTCTCACTAGCAATCACAGACTATACCACAATAATACTGATCCTGGAACTTTTTCTTGCAACAAAACCCTGTTGCCAACTTTGTCTACATATCTATTCTGGAGCTAGCATCACTGGACCTAACCACATTAATTACAGAATCACAGGCACATTCTCCCGTTCCTCAACTAACATCATATATGCTATCATGTGCCAACAATGCCCACACACCATGTACATAGGACAGACTACAAACTCTTTTCAACAAATAATGAATGGACATAGAACAGACATCAAAAACCTCCAAATACACAAACTTGTCAGCCAGCACTTTAATGGAGTGGGCCAGTTTGTTAAAGATCTGAATGTTTATGGTGTGCTGAAAAAGGACTTTAACCGTGTGCAGAGGGAATTCTCAGAACTAACATTCATATTCAATTTTGACACATTAACATGTGATTTGAACAAGGAGAGCAATTACCTGGCCCGTTATAAGGACTCTTTTACATACTTTGACGTTTTATCTAACTCTTAAATTCCCCACTCCCCACTCCCCTGCTGTCTCCCAGCTCGTCTGATTTGCCAACCTTGATAACAGCTTTTCTGATATGCCAGCCTTGATAACAATTTTTGGACCTTTGTGCTTTATATATTGAGTCTGTTCTGGTCTGGCTATGATCTGAAGACATTGGTCTGTCCCATGAAAGCTCATCACCTAATAAATTATTTTGTTAGTCTTTGAAGTGCTACATGACTGCTGTTTTGTTTTCTCGGAGTTATTGATTCAGATGTTGCAAAATCCGGCATACATCATTGGCTTCAAAAACACAAACCGAGAGTAACAATGAGAAATGGACTGTTTTGTTTTCAAAGGAAAGCTAAGTTTGCCAGTCTAAGTCTCTGGGTGAAAAGAGACGGTGCCACTATCACAAGTCTGACAGGAAATACATCCATCACCAAAGCTGTCAACACCTATAGGACACAGGACTACCAGCACCAAAGCCAGCAACTCTATCGAGCTGGTAGAATTCTCCGTAAAAAACTTCTTGTTCAAGCAAAAGTGCCCTTTTAGACAGCAGACCTTTTACTGAAAACCTATTGACAGCTTTGAAGCCTTGAAATTTTTCCACAAGCATCCACAACATCAGCAATATCTTTACAATCCACATAGCAGCCAAAGTAGCTATTGATCTTTCGGTTGACTGAAAACATCTTTGATCCTGATTAAAAATGTCATGGAAACAGGTGTGTTGAAAACTCTGTTAAAATTGTAAGTTCTACCTTTAAATTGTTACATGCAGTCAAAGGGTAGGGGTGTCTCTAAGGAAGCACATGATCTGGGGGTCTGCTTCAGCAGTTAGTCTGCAAGGAGCAAGGGAATGAGTCATGCCTCTCTGCCTTATGGAGCAGTCTGTTTTTTCTTTCTCTGTTTTTTTTTTTTTGTTTTGTGTTAGAGTTCTGGATTTTAAGTAAGAAAGTTGTGCTATTTTGCAGCCCTCCAGACAACTGAGAACAAATACTCTATTTTTCCTGTTCAAGTGCCATGAATATAACCAACTTTCATGAGAAATGGAAAATAGGTCTGTCTGAACTTTGTGAAAGGGAAACAGAGCATTTCCTCTTTTCCTGCCAGCTCTAGTTCTAAACAAGCCACATGCTCTGACCCTTGCTTACTTTGGCCACTAGTGGGAGACATGATCAGATGCTTGTTCTGCTGCCATGCATTGTGTCCACAAAGGCTGTGCGCATCACCGCATATGGGCATAGTCACCCCTTCCACTCCCGTAAAGACGGTTTGTCGAATGAGAAGAGCATGAAATTGGGTCTCAGTCTCAGACATTTCAACAATGTTACTTGGCCAAGCATAAGAAGAAAGGAGCAGAACAGGAGGGAAACAGTCTGGAGAACTCTTTTTTTTCCCCAGAATTTTAGTTATTTTGAGTTTAACAGCATCTTTCAGCTCCTCATTACAGACTTTCTGAGCTATAAATAGAGTCAGTGAAGCAGCACTGCAAAGCTAATGAAATTTCCCTTTGATAATGCAGTTTCCAAATCACACTTCTGGTCTTCCTTCTGCTTTGAAATAATCAACCAGTGAGGTCCCTTCTCTCAAGAAGGTGAGCACCCTCAGTTCCACAGAGTCAGCTGTTGTGATCACCTCCACAGTGTTCTCTTGTTATCCTGGAACTTGTGAAAGGAAGGAGTCATATAGTGGAGGGGAAGGAGACGATCCTGATTGTTATTGGTTCAGCGCATTGCGGACGAATCAGGTCTCCAATGTGCTCCAGGCAATCTTGCCTAAAAGGACAGAGGTCAGAGCTGACCTGGTGTAAAGCAATCCTCCTCTAACTTTAAAGGAGCAATGCTGATTTACCCCAGCAAAGGATCTGGCCCAAAGCCTGGAGGATTTGTTTGAAAGGGTCCTCTTCATTGGCAGGTCAAAACATACGGTTTTCATAATGATCTCATCCATTCTGGGTCGCTCTAGCCAATTTAAAAAGGGAAATTAGAATTCATACGCAGCCTGTGTTTCACAGGAGGCCAGGCGGGATGATCACAAAGGCGACCAATGAATCTATGACTCTCTTCTCAGGTGACTAAAGAAGACAGGGACCATTTTTCCAGCTAAGCAGTGCAGTTCTTGGCTGTAACTATCTTAAGGGGTTTAATCCTCTCAAGAGCTTTGAGAGCCGGCCTGCGAGGACAGCCTGGCAACAAGATGAAAACAAAATCACACCTTATGCAGGAATGGGAGTTTTGGAATGTGGAATCGCAGAACTGGAAAGAGCCTAGAGAGGCACCAAGTCCACAGCAGGACCAAAAACCACCTAGACTATCTCTAACAGCTGTCTGTCTGACCTGCTCTTAAATATCTCCAGTAATGGAGATTCCACAGCCTCCCCAGGCAACGTATTCCAGGGCTTAACCACCCTGACAGCTAGGAAGCTCTTCCTAATGTCCAACCTTATCCTCATCGTCATCATCAATAACTGTGGGCTCAGCGCCCGTTGTTGTCTGGTGCCTTTCTCACTATTTCCTTCCATCTTTCCCTGTCCGGTGCAGAGTGGCTTAGTTTCTGTAGACTAGCTCCACACCAATCTGCTATATCATCTACTCATTCTCTGTGGGGTCTGCCCCTCCTGTTCGAACCAACCTTATCCTCCCTTGCTGCAATTTAAATCCTTTGTTCCATGCCTTATCAGAGGTTCAGAAAACTATTTTTTTTCCCTCCTCCTGGTAACAACTTTTTAGGTATATCAAAGCTCTTACCATGTTCCCTTTCAGACTTCTCTGTTCCAAACTGCACACACCACACGTTTCTTATCAATCTTCCCTCATAGGTCAAGTTTTCTAGACCTTGAGTCATGTTTGCTGCTCTTCTGTGAACCTCCTCCAACTTGTCCATGTCTTTTCTGGCATGTGGTGCCCAGAACTGGACACAATACTCCAGCTGAGGCCTAATCAGTGCAGCTCAGAGCGAAGGAATTATTTCTTGTGTTTTGCTTGCAACACTCCTGTTCATACATAGAGTTAGGGCTCTGGGTCAGACTTAGTTAAAATAGCTTCTGCCTGCAGTTACATTATGATAACCAGGTTGGACTCTGTGGTCCTGACCCTGCTCTACGGGAGTCACTATCAAAGCTTTTGGTGAGGTTGGTTTAAGTGGGCAATAATTTCATAGGCTGGGCAGTGTCGAGTCTGGTGGAGGAGTTGGATGGGAGACCCACCTTAAGGTGCAGCAGGAGGTGGAAGTCTGTGACCAAGTTGCTGGTGCTTTTTCCTCAGTCAGTAGCCGTCGCTCAGAATCCAAAACGAGGCCAGGACTTGAGAAGCAGAACATGCCTTCTCCCAAAGTAATGAGGCAGGAAGAAGAGCAAGTTTCACCCAGGTACTTTCTGCCTCCTTTCAGTTGAGTTCCCTGTACGTCTGCTTAGATACGGTATGAGTCACCTGTAATAAATAGCCAGACTGAGTCTTCTCCCAGTCACACCAGTTTTATAATTTTGTTATTCCAATGGCTCCCATCATGGGAATTCTTGGGCAGCCCATAATTTTTCATGGAGCCACTCTCACATCACCACTGGGTAACTGAGACACGGATATCAAGTTCCTTGCCCAAAATCTCACAGGAAGCTTGTGGAGCATCAAGCAATTGACCCTGGTCTTCTATAATCTGGCTATCACCCTAAGCACTAAGCACTAAGTCATCCTTGCTTTCAAAGGAAGGTAATGTCATGCCCATTTTACAGATGGAAAAATGGAGGCACAGAACGATGACATGTCTTTCATTCAGAATGTCAGGGGTAGATCCCATACAAACCAGGGCCTCTTTTGTCTCAGTCCACTACCTGATCTGCTGGACTGTGTTCTTCCAACTCTGCAGTTCTGCAATCCTGCTTCCTGTGCTCTGCCACTCAAGCGCAACCTTGGGCCTCCTTCCCCAGCCCCACTCCTGAGCATGGACTCTGCCCTCTTGACAGACATGCAGCACATGCCTCCAGCAGCTGAGCCAATGCATGGGTCAGCAGCTCAACAATTCCCTGACTGATTTACCCCAACGGAAATAGATTCGTTCCACTCGCTTGACTATCTACAGGCCAGGTGCAGTTAAAGAATTGCTGACAGCTCATGGAACACTCCGGGCAAACTTTCTGCTTCACAAACAGTTTGTCTCAGTAGTACACTGTGGTTCCTTAGCACTGCCATTACCAGAGCACTCACGGGGGCTCAGGAGCTGGCTGTTTCTACCTTATCTTAGTCAGAATCTTCCTTTTTTGACTTCTTGGGGAATCAAAAACAGACAGTGTCTGCAGGATGTAGCGGAAGTAGAAGTTCGCACAACAGCAAGTGGCCTGCTTTTTAAAAACTACTGTTAAATGGCTTCTGCTTGAAGGGATGTGATGGAAAGTATCTCTGAACATAAAAACATAAGAACGGCCATACTGGGTCAGACCAATCGTTCATCTAGTTCAGTGTGCTGTCTTCCAAAAGTGTCCAATGCCAGGTGCTCCAGAGGGAAAGAACAGAACAGGGAATCATCAAGGGGTCCCTTCCCTGTTGGCCATTCCCAGCTTCTGGCAAACAGAGGCTAGAGACACCATCCCTGCCCATCCTGGCTCCTAGTCACCGTGGACTTATTCTCCATGAACTTATCTGTCTCTTTTTTGAACCTGATTATAGTTTTGGCCTTCCCAACCTCCTCTAGCAGGGAGTTCCACAGGGTGATTGTAGATTGTGTGAATACATACTTTCTTTTATTTGTTTTAAACCTGCGTTGTATTAATTGCATTTGGTGGCCCCAGTCCTTGTGTTACGAGGATTAAATAACACTGCTTTAATTATTTTCTCCACACCAGTCATGATTTTGTAGATCCACATCATGTCCTCCCCATCCGTCATCTATTGTCCAAATGGAAAAGTCCCAGTCTTACTAATCTCTCCTCATATGGCAGTCATTCCATATCCCATTTTTTTTCCTTTTAATGCACATTTTCCAATAACAATTCTTGTTTTATATGGAACCACAACATCTGCACACAATGTTCAAAATGCAGGAGTGGCCTGATTTCATATATGGCAATGTAGAATTATAGAATGCTAGAACTCCAAGAGACCTAGAGAGGTCATTAAGTCCAATCATGTGCATTCACAGAAGGACCAGGCACCATCTAAACCATCCCTGAAAGATGTGTACTTAACCTGCTCTTAAATATCTCCAGTGATGGAGATTCCACCACGTCCTCAGGCAACCTGTTCCAGTGTTTAATTACCCTGAGAGTTAGGAGGTGTTTCCTACCTCTCTTGCTGCAATTCCAGCCCATTGCTTCTTGTCCTATCATAACAGGTTAAGGAGAATAATTTTTCTCCCTCCTGTTTGTAGCAGCCTTTTAGGTACTGGCAAGCTGCTATCATGTCCCCTCTCAGTCTTCTCTTTTCCAAATTAAACAAATACAGTTCTTTCGGTCTCTCCTCTTAGCTCATGTTCTCTAGACCTTTAATCATTTTTGTTGCTTTTCTCTGGACCTTCTCCAATTTCTCCATATATTTCCTGAAATGTGGTGCCATGAACTGGAAACAATACTCCTGCTGAGGCCCAATCAATGCAGAGCAGAGTAGAATTACTTCTCGTATCTTGCTTATGATACTCCTGTTAATAATGTAATAAGAATAAAATAGTATTTTCCATGTTATTATCTACCCCTTTCCTAATGATTCCCAGCTTTACATTAGCTTTTTAGGCTGCGGCTGCACATTGGATTGATGTTCATCTTAGACAAGAGGAGACTAAGGGGGGATAGGATGGAAGTCTATAAAATCATGACAGCTATGGAGAAAGTGAATAAAGAAAAGTTAATTACTTGATCCCATAAAATAAGAATGAGGGGTCACACAATGAAAATAATAAGTAGCAGGTTTAAAACCAACAAAAGGAAGATTTTCTTCATACAGCACACAGTCAACCTGTGGAACTCTTTGCCAGAGGATGTTGTGAAGATCAGGACCTTATAGGGTTCAAAAAAGAGCTTGAGAAATTCGTGGAGGTTAGATCCATCAATGGCTATTAGCCAGGATGGATAGGAATGGTGTCCCTAGCCTCTGTTTGTCAGAGGCTAGAAATGGATAAGAGGAGAGGAGTCACTTGATTACCCATTCTGTTCACTCCCTCTGGGGCATCTGGCATTGGCCACTGTCGGAAGACAGGACACTGAGATAGATGGAGCTTTGGTCTGATCAAGTATGACCGTTCTTATATTTTCAAAGAACTACCCACAGTGACTCCGAGATCTCTGTATTCATAACACTTTGCATTTCTATAATGCTTCTCAGATTTGTAAGGGGCAAAGAACTGGTCACTCAGATCTGCAGATGACACTGAGAGAGAAGTGTTGGGCATGTGCAGATCAGGAGAAGGGTGGGGCAGGGCCATGGGGCAATAACCAGTCACCACGGCGAGGGACACAGGGCTCAGTTCCAGCAGATGAACATGGCAGCTGAATGTCTGAATGTTGCTCTCTACGTCCTCTCAAATTCCAATGGTCACTTTGCAAGTTTAAGGCTGAAATAGACCAGCAAGATTCTGGTGGAGAAAAATTGCCAAGGTGAACCCACTCTTTGGATAAGCCAAATATATCTGCCTCTTGTGCTCTTCACTGGGACTGAATGCAATGGCAGTATCCCTGACTCTTCAGTTTCCTGAGCTTCAGGTCATCTCTCCTGGGAAAATGGAGTTCCGTCCAGTCTTGTCATCCACAGCTTAGCCAAATCGCTTCCCTTCTTTTGCAGATTCCCATCTGCAAAATGGGTATAGGTTGAAGCTCTCTAATCCAGACCTCGCTCATTTGGCAACATCCATAATCTAGTACGATTTTTGTTAGCCAGACAAGCACTTATCAGGGTGTAGCCAAGTTTTCTGTTGTCCTATAAAGTTTGTTTACAGCCACCAGTCCTGGCTCTCAGTGTTCTGTCATTTAGCTGTATTTTACCCCAAATGTCTTCTAAGAGCCCAGTAAGCAGTGGAAGGGTTGTTAATTCTGCTAAACAATATTGACCTCTCATGGTTCAGCAAATTCTTTAATCTGGCACCAGTCAGGTCTCAAGGGTGCCAGACAAGAGAGGTTAAAGCTGTACTATACTATATTGTCTCACAGGAATGTCATCTACAAATACTTGAAAGGTGCTCCAGATTCTTCAGCAGTAAAGATGGGGGGCATTATATAAGCACCTAGAAAAGAGAGGCCAATGCAGACAATGAAATGCATACAGTGTGTTGTTATTTATTTTCCCTTATAAATAAATCTGGTGCATTGAAACTGCCTTGTTGAATTGCACTTGTCTGATTCATTCCAGTTCTCCTTCACCTTTGCTCTTCGCAGTAGATCTTGGTTTTGTTTTTCTTTTACATCTGTTCAAAAATGAAATAAAATGAGTTTATTCTAAAAGCAGAGGAAGGTGCAGTCAGCTGCATTCTCTGAGAAAGTGTGTAGACAAACTCTAGTTTAGCACTATGCTCTAAAAAGAAAACTACAGAGGAGCTAATCATCAGGGATAAAATAATCTTCCTGAAACTTCCAGTCACACTTAAGCCTATAGTTCACTTTTTCATGACCTTGCCTCTATGATGTGGTTTCAGCAGGACCCAAAGTACCATCACGCTGGAAGAGAAGTTGTCAAAGTACTCTTGGCAAAGTACTAGAAATCTCTTGAGAAAAATCTCACTGGGCAAAATTCCCAGACCAGAGTTTCCAATAAGTGAGGGCAGGAAAGGGTAATGCATGGAATTCTTCAAACATGCTTGCTAACTTCCTGATGCATCTCAGACTCCTTTGAGGTTCTGTATACACTCAAATACATGATAACTGGACTAGAGATTAGAAGTCAGGGAAGGAAGTTAATTATGTGGCTGAGTTTGCCAATGAGGCACAAGTAATCTAATTCGTTAACTCTAGAGGGACTGGTGTGGAACTTCAGAAAGATCTAACAAAGCTGCAGGAACACCCTTGGAGGAGAAGATTAGAGCATAGGGGCCCTAACCAAAACCAGAGTTACATTCTGCTAAAAGCCGGACATGTGCAAGAAAAGGCCCCTCCTCTGCATGGTTTTCTTTTGTCTTTTTTGCTGAGACTGTGGCATTATCCCTGTTTTACAGATGGGACCATGTGAAGCACAGAGATCAAGTGAATTGCTGAACCTTCCTGAAGAAGTCGGTAATAAATTTGGTCATCATCAGTAACCGTGGGCTCAGCGCCCATTGGTGTCTGATGCCTCTGTCACTATTTCCTTCCATCTTACTCTGTCCAGTGTGGAGTGGCTTGGTTTCTGTAGACTAGCTCCACACCAATCTACTACATCATCTATCCATTCTCTGTGGGGTCTGCCTCTCCAAATACCACAGTCTTGACTTTTTGTTCGTTGTTCATTCTGCAAATATTCCCAAATAGTTGTAGCTTCCATTTCTGCAGCAGGTTCTCTTTCAGCTGTATCTTTCTATATAATTCTTCATTGGTGACCTTCCGCATCCATCCTATTCTCAGGATCTTTCTATAACTCCTTTCGAATGCCAATATTCTTCTTTTCGAATCTTTCGTTATCACCCATGTCTCACATCCGTACAACATGCTGCTGAATACAGACTTTTTCAAGACACTCAGCTTCGTTCCTAAGCTAATCGCTTTGCTTTTCCAGATCTCATCCATCGCCTTCAAACTCGCTCTTGCTTTCGCTATTCTAGTTGCTATATAAATTTGGTACCTGACGACAAATCTCCGAGGTCCAGCACCTTTGAAAGACCACCCTTTCTCACACTGATTAGATGGTACAAATTGAACAACTCACTTGGAGGCTGATGGGTGCTAAATGGGAGGCAGTCAATATGCAAACATCTGCTCAGTGTGTTGCAGAGGGGTCAGCAAAATATACATTAGATTGTGGGTTATATCGAAGAATAATTCAACCCTAAAACTGACAGCAAGATTCCCACCTTCCTCAGTGGATCCACTTATTGCGTGTATTCAGACCTATAACTGGGGGCATTAGCAGCAGACGAATCAAAATATTTTCACTTCAATTGGCCCAGTGAGGGTGACGAAGTAAGGAGAGGATGAGTTAGAGCTAGTCCCTAATCAGAATTGTCTGCTGAATTATAGCCCAATACACACCTATCATCCTCATCAACAGCAACAGCCGTGGGCTCAGTGCCTGTTGGTGTTTGAGGCCTTTCTCGCTATTTCCTTCCATCTCTCCTTGCTCATCTGCTAGTTGTTCTTCTGTCTGCAGTCTGAGTCTCTCTGTCAGTATCATCATCAGCTCCTTGCCTCGATGACTCATTTGGGCAGCCGTTCTTGCACACCAATGCACTTCCTCCCCTATGTATTGTCACCTATGGAAGTCCTTTAATAATTGTAGGCAAGGGTCCCTCTATTTTTTTCCATCCATGGGCAGAATAAATTTTATGTGCGCCAAGTCATACGGCTATGCACTGGCATTAGAAACACACTGCCAGATGTGGGCATTCTGCTAATCAGCTGGGCAGCATCTGATTCTCTCTTAAGCAGGTGCCCAAGTGCTCATCTTACAGGAATCACTGGTTGTATGGTGTCAGTAGGGAATAAACTGAAGATGGTTGAGCCGTACAGGGGTGAGAGAGAAGATGATCTCATGGTTTAAACCAGAAGAGAACAACGTTTTCAGATCAGGCCTCACTTTTAATCCATGCAATTAGCTGCCCACGCCCCCTGCCTCCTGCCCCCAACCTATCTAATGCGATCCAAACCGATGGAAATTTTAGTAATGTTCATAAAAAAAAAAAAAAAAAAATCTTTCAGGCCGTCTAAGAAAATAAGGTTGTAAGATGTAAAAACTTCATTTATTGGTATATAAATCTGAATATGTGTACAAACAAAGTAACTTATTTCAACATTTTAATTACATGGACGAGCCTGAGACCCAGCAGCAGGTTGTGGTGCACCCCCCTTATGAAATGTCATGCCCCTCCAAGGGGCCTGCCCTCCTACCACTTTCCTCACCCCTGATTTAAACAACAGACTGACTGTCAGGGCAGCTGGGTTCAGTTTCTAGGTCTTTTTGTTTGCTGGAATCCTACCGGTGTTTTAGGCAAATCATTACATTTTCTGGGCCCAGGTAGTTCTAAAGGTCCCTCTAGTTCAGCAACGCCATGGGAGGCAACAGGAAATCGAGGCGGTTGTCTCTGGACAGGCCATCTTTAGCGAATCTGGAATGAGGGGCATCACAATGCCTCCCTCATAAACCGTCTGTGATTGTCTGAATTGCTACTGAGCAGAGGCACCTTCTTCTTAGTTTTGGATAATTACATCACACAGGGGTGGGGTATATAGTGTAGTCTAAAGGCCTGCTCTGTACTCAGCCCTGTTGTACCTTTGTTTTGGGGATGGGGACGGGAGGGAATGGATGCCCAGTGGGAGCACCCTAAGCTATGGCCTGAGGTGTTTGAATTATCAGCCATGAGCTGGCCATACGGGCCCTGCAAGAGCCCCAGTCAGCCAATGAGGCTGCAGTCTGGGAGAACTGGGCCTGGGAGGAAAGCCCTTCTGAGGGGGAGCTGACCTGTTTAGGAGCAAGTGGGGCTTATAGAATGACAGGAGCTTGGCAGCAGAGCAGGTGGCAGGAAGGCGGTCTGCAGCCATGCCCTGGGAGAAAGGGAGCGAAGGGGGTAGACAAATAGCCCCACTCCCACCCCCCACCCCCAGCCTGGTGATTCCCTGGGAGGAGGGAGGTGAGGGTCTTGTGAGCCTGGAGCTGTTGGGAGGGACAAGAAGAAGCTGTGGGGAGAAAATCTGTGCGGTGCAGGAGAGACCCACATTTTGGCTACTGTCTGAAGTTCCCTGGCCCAGAACCTGAAGCAGAGGGTGGGCCTGCATCCCCCTGAGCACTGCCTGTGACAGCTGGTGAGCAGGGCCTTGGGGACACAACCATGGAAGGGAAAACCACACAGGGACCTGGCCCATGGCTGAGGTGCAAAGCACAGGTGGACGTTCCTGCAGTGAGAGAGGGGCCGCAGAGGGAGAAAGAGGCAGAGCGCAGCCGTCGGAAGGGAGCTAATCCCCACAATGGCCAGGATGGGGCACCTCCTGTGGCAAGTTGGGTACCTTGGCACAAACTCCCTCCCCAGGGCCGGGGCTGGGGGAAACAGGGCACACAGCGAGATTTAGCCCACCTGGCTAGCAAGGCAAAACCTGAGGCAGCTCATAGCAAGGAGGGACACACCTCACATTGAAGGGGCAGGCAAAACTGGGATTCGGCATAGGGTTTTGTAAGGGAAATTATTAAAGTGTCCACTGTTGACCCCGATGCCTTTGGAAATAGGTTTGGAGGCCACTGGGCTAGGGTGAATCACACTGGGGGGGTGGAGTGAGAGAGACAGACAGACAGACAGACAGCTTGGAGGAATCCAGACACCTGCTCCAGAGATTGCTCTCTGCCATGGCTTGTGTTTCTCAGTCTGCCCGCAGGCATGGCTGACCGCGGTCTGCTCAGGGAACTAATCTCAACTCTCTCCCTGGCCCAGAGTGAGCCTGGATGTCCGAGACGCTTGTGGTGAGAGGAAACCTTGTTGTTTTCACACGTCACCAAACAGGTCTGAATCCAAAGGGGCCCACCAACTCAGAGTTTGCCATGGGCCAGCGAGGATGTGTTCAATGCAGCATTTTCATTAGCTAGGGTGACCACATTGCCCCATGCCACATACGGGACATCTGGTCTCAGGGGATGAGGGGCTGCTGTCCCAGGTTAGGGCTTCCTGGCAATGGGGGCTGCTGCCCCACAGTGGGGTGCCAGGGATGGAGGCTTCCCAGCCTCCTGGTGGGGGTTGCCAGAGAATGGGGCAGCAGCTCTGAGGCAGGGCTCTCTGGTAGGAGGGGCTTCCAGCCCAAGGCATGGGGCACTGGGGCACATAGCCATAGCTTCCGAGCAGTGGGCACTGCCACCATGAGGCACAGGGGACCTGGCAGTTGCCCTTCAGAAGGGCTCCCCAGCAGCAGAGGTTTTCACACCAGGGAATGAGGCACCAGCCCCCTGGGGGAGATCTTAGTGCTAGGCCTGGCGTGCTGGGGAACGGGGCAGCTGCCCCATAGTGGGGTTCCCCCGTATCATCGGTTGCTGCCCCGAGGCATGGGGTTTGAGGGAACAGGACCCCTGGAAATACAGGACAGTTTGCCCATGTTCTTAAAAATCAGGATGCCTGTGAGGCAGCTCAAATAAGGGACTGTCCAGGTAAAAATCCTTAGCAAAGTTGAGGCTGACAGGACGTCATGCTGTCCTGTTATTAGGGCACTGAACGGGAGGTCAGGAGAGCTCAGCTCACTGGGTTGTGCAGCCTGCCCTCGAGTTCACCGTGGGTCACTTCTTAGAGCCTCTGCACACCATCTGAGCCCGTCTGTTTAAAATGTGAACCCTTTGGAGCAGGGACTCATAAGAACATAAGAACATAAGAATGGCCATACTGGGTCAGACCAAAGGTCCATCCAGCCCAGCATCCCGTCTGCCGACGGTGGCCAATGCCAGGTGCCCCAGAGAAGGAGAACAGAAGACAATGATCAAGTGATTTATCTCCTGCCATCCATCTCCTGCCCTTGTTCTGAAGGCTAGGGCACCATACTTTATCCCTGGCTAATAGCCATTTATGGACCTAACCTGCAAAAATTTATCAAGCTCTTTTTTAAACCCTAGTAAGCTGTGTCTACACGTGCACGCTACTTCGAAGTAGCGGCACCAACTTCGAAATAGCGCCCGTTGCGTCTACACGCGTCGGGCGCTATTTCGAAGTTAACTTCGACGTTAGGCGGCGAGACGTCGAAGTCGCTAACCTCATGAGGAGATAGGAATAGCGTCCTACTTCGACGTTCAACGTCGAAGTAGGGACCGTGTAGACGATCCGCGTCCCGCAACGTCGAAATTGCTGGGTCCTCCATGGCGGCCATCAGCTGGGGGGTTGAGAGATGCTCTCTCTCCAGCCCCTGCGGGGCTCTATGGTCACCGTGGGCAGCAGCCCTTAGCCCAGGGCTTCTGGCTGCTTCTGCGGCAGCTGGGGATCTATGCTGCAGGCACAGGGTCTGCAACCAGTTGTCAGCTCTGTGTATCTTGTGTTGTTTAGTGCAACTGTGTCTGGGAGGGGCCCTTTAAGGGAGCGGCTTGCTGTTGAGTCCGCCCTGTGACCCTGTCTGCAGCTGTGCCTGGCATCCCTATTTCGATGTGTGCTACTTTGATGTGTAGACGTTCCCTCGCTGCGCCTATTTCGATGTTGGGCTGAGCAACGTCGAAGTTGAACATCGACGTTGCCGGCCCTGGAGGACGTGTAGACGTTATTCATCGAAATAGACTATTTCGATGTCGCAACATCGAAATAAGCTATTTCGATGTTGGCTGCACGTGTAGACGTAGCCATAGAGTCCTGGCCTTCACAGCCTCCTCGGGCAAGGAGTTCCACAGGTTGACTGTGCGCTGTGTGAAGAAAAATTTCCTTTTATTAGTTTTGAACCTACTACCCATCAATTTCATTTGGTGTCCCCTAGTTCTTGTATTATGGGAAAAGGTAAATAATTTTTCTATATTCACTTTCACCACACCATTCATGATTTTATATACCTCTATCATATCGCCCCTCAATCGCCTTTTTTCCAAACTGAAAAGTCCCAGTCTCTCTAGCCTCTCCCCATATGGGACCCGTTCCAAGCCCCTAATCATCTTAGTCGCCCTTTTCTGAACCTTTTCTAATGCCAACATATCTTTTTTGAGGTGAGGAGACCACATCTGCACGCAGTACTCAAGATGTGGGCATACCGTAGTTTTATGTAGGGGAAGTATGATATCTTTTGTCTTATTATCGATCCCTTTTTTAATAATTCCTAACATCCTATTTGCCTTACTAACTGCCGCTGCACACTGCGTGGATGTCTTCAGAGAACTATCCACTATAACTCCAAGATCCCTTTCCTGATCTGTCATAGCTAAATTTGACCCCATCATGTAGTACGTGTAATTTGGGTTATTTTTTCCAAAATGCATTACCTTACACTTACCCACATTAAACTTCATTTGCCATTTTGCTGCCCAATCACTCAGTTTGCTGAGATCTTTTTGTAGTTCTTCACAATCCCTTTTGGTTTTGACTGTCCTGAACAACTTGGTGTCATCTGCAAACTTTGCCACCTCACTGCTTACCTCATTTTCTAGATCATTGATGAACAAGTTGACTCATCTTCGAAAGCCCAATGGCGATACAGCCAGTAACCCTGTAAGAGATTTCTGATGGTGTGCATGAGATGAGGGGAGGCAGGTGTCAATCACAGACCCAGTGTTGTGCCCCTTCCCTTCCCAGTCCCTTCTATGGTTTGGTACTCATATCCCCTCTACCCCCGATACCCTAGTATTTGAGCACCAGGCAATCTTTTGCATAATCATCCTCACAAGACATGGGGGTGGTAGGGAAGGTTTCTTATCCCTATGCTAAGCCTGGAGGCCAGAGATGCTGAGATGAAACACCATGCCTAAGGTCATGCAGAGTGCCTATGGCAGGAGAGAGATTTGATCACAGCTCCTTAAAATCCCAAGCTTGCAGCTTAACTGGCCTTGCTGCTGAAAAAGATCACTTCTGTAAGAGAGGGAATGCGGCACTCTTCAGCATGCTTTAAAACAGGGTTTCCTTCGCCAGCTGCAGAAATGGCCTGTCTCAGTGGGCAGAGAGTTCCTGGGGGCCTGTTAAACAAAGTCATGGACCCATGGGAGAAGTGTGTCCTTCCTGCATGGCTGTTGTAAGAGGAATATGAATCTGAAAGTGTGCTGCCAAAGGGGAGAATACACTGGGGATTTGTAAGAGCAGGTTAGATGAACATCTGTCAGGGGTGCTCTAGATCAGGGATGGGCAACGAGGAATAGCAGGTGGGCCCCATAAGTGGCCCTACTTCACCCCAGTGGGTTGCAGCAGCCTGCAGCCGACTGGGGTTCCACATGTGTCCCCGTTTGCCCCCTACCCCCACTCCTTTCTTGCACAGGAGCCCTGCTCTTACCTGCTCCTCCCTCCCAGAGCTGGAGTGCCACAAACAGCTGATTTGCAGTGATCCAGTTTGGGGAGGGGGGGGCGGGGAAGGAGCAGGGAATGGAGCACAAAAAAGTGCTGGGAGGGAGGTGGAGAGTTAGGAAGTGCAGGGCCCAGGTTCCCCAGTCCACAAGAGATGCCTGGGGAAGGGGGACAGCTGGGGATCTGCAGGCCACCTGAGGCCCATGGGCTGCAGTTTGCCCACCACTGGTGTAGAGGGTGCTTGGTACTGCCATGAGTGTAGGGAGCTGGGATTGATGACCTCTTGAGGTCTGGTATTCTATGATTCTACCTGGGATGCTGCTTGGGAGGACTGGGGTTTGGTGGTGTTGGAAACAGCTAACAAAGCCTGGTGTAAAAAAAGATCAGTTTCGCCACATGATTGGGGCAAGGGGCCTCCAAAAGTAACGAGAACTGTGGATTCTGAGCTCCTCGAGCCAGGAGCCTAATAACTGAGGCAGCCAAACATCCCTCCTCACTTTTGGAAATCTTGGCACATGGCTTCCACTTTGTGGAGTGCTCTCTTCAGGAGCTGACTCAAGCCTGCATTCTGAACTCAGCGTTCCCTGTCTCACCACCATACCCAGCAAGTCAGACCAGGGATTGCTCAGAAACGTGACCCAGGTTTGCACTAACCTCAGCAGACCTGCTCTTGTACTCATGGTTTCTGGGAATGTGAATTGTGCTCTTACAGAGCCCTTAACAAGAGGTTGTCCAGCCCATGAAACTGAAGGGCAGCGTGCTTAACACTAGGGGGAGAACCACAGAATTTTCCTGAGAAACTCACTGCCACACGATATAAAGGCTAATCTTTTAGGGGGGGTCGACACAGCAAAGTTGTTTCAAAATAACTAACCTAGCGCCTACATCACGCAACCATTATTTCAAAATAAATTCAAAATAGTGGCAATCTTATTTTGAAATAGGTAAACTTCATTTCACAAAGGCTGTGTCTACACTAGCACACCCCTTTCGAAAGGGGTGCTAATGAGACACTTTGGGTTATGCTAATGAGGTGCTGCAATGAACATGCAGGACTCCACACAGGTTGAAATCCCCTTGGAATAAAGGGATTTGAATGTATGCAGGGTTCTTTTGAAAAAGACCCCGTGTAGACAAGCTGATCGAAAGCGGCACTTTCGAAGTGCCGCAGCCCCCATTGTGCTAATGACGCGCTGCATATTCATTGCAGTGCCTTATTAGCATATCCCAAAGTGTCTTATTAGCATCCCCCTTTCAAAGGGAGGGCTAGCGTAGACATAGCCGAAGAATAGTGCCTATTTCAAAATAACTATTTTGAAAGTGATGCTGTTAAGACAGGCCATGTCTACACAGGCATCTCCTTTTCGAAAGGGGCATGTAAATGACATGGATCGGAACTGTTTAATGACGCACTGATATGAATATTCAGCACCTCATTAGCATAATAACAGCAAGTCACACTTCAAAATGCAGCTTTCAAAACACAAACAGGCCATGTAGACACAGGTGCTTTGAAATTAACCCTGGACTTCAAAATTCCCTTATTCCCAATTCATCTTGGAGTTGTTTTGAATCACGTGCAGCCACCATTATGCTAATGAGGCACTGCATATTCATGGCAGCTCCTAATTAGCATCTTTCGAACCCACTCATTACCATGCCCCTTCCAAAAGGTGTAGGCATTGCTAAGAATTCATTTTGAAATAACACCCATCTGTACAGTGCCTATTTTGAAATAATTCCATTGGATAGGGCTATGCCTTATTTCAAAACAGAGTTGTTCCGTGTCATGACAGCACCTGTTTTGAAATAGCTATTTCAAAAGAGGCATTATTCCTCCTGCAATGGGGGTTTGTGAAATTCAGAATAATGCACCCACTATTTTGCATTTACTAAGAAATAGCATGTGCGTAGTGTAGATGGTCACCAAGTTATTTCAGAATAGAGTTGTTATTCCAAAATAACTTTGGTAAGTATACATAGCCCCAGAATCCCACCAAACCATGTAATAGGTTGTGCTTGGTTTCACGGGGACATTCTGCTCAGCTTTCATGGCTTCCCTGCAGCACAGCCCTAAAGCAAAGGAAGGCTGGGGTAGTTTGGCTAGTTGCTGTAATGCTCACTTAGGAGATCTAGGTTCAAATCCAGGCTTTACCCCAACCTCTTGGAGAGTCACTTCTGCTCTCCTATCTGCATGTAAAATGAAAGTAACACTTCACAAAGTGGCATTTTGCACATTCAAGTTTGGGAAGTGTTCAGTTACAAAGTGCTCCTACCCTGAATGTGACCAGTGCCCGCATGATCACCAGCAAGGCTGCACTAGGTCTGAAGACCCACAGACCTTCTTCAAAAATCATTTTTTTCTGACCCACTTTAGTGTGAGGGAACTCGGAGCTTTGTCTCTTTGCAGGCAGACAACAAAGCTGAAATCTGATCGTGGCCTCCAGCTAGAAGAATTAACATGCAAAAAAATGCTGGTAGACTAACACAAAGAGAACAAACACTGTCTCAGAGTCAGAGATGCTTATTTGAAGGACAAACTTACCACAGTTCCAGAGGTAGACTTGCTTGTTGAAAGCAGTGACTATAATCCTGAAAGAGAAGCAGGTTCCAAAGTGAAGGCCCGGGCATGGGGCTCAGGAAATCACAAGTCAATCTCTAATTTCCCACTCGACCGTTGTCCCCACCTGTTCAATGAGGATAATAATGCTTTCCTTCAGCTATCAATTGTCATGTCTCTTTGCAGGGGAGGGTCAGTTTCATAGAATCATAGAATCATAGAACACCAGGACTGGAAAGGACCTTGAGAGGCCATCGAGTCCAGCCTCCTGCCCCAATGGCAAGACCAAGTACTGTATAAACCATTCCTGATAGACATCTATCTAACCTGTTCTTAAATATCTCCAGCGATGGACATTCCACAACCTCCCTTGGCAATTTATTCCACTGTTTGACCGCCCTGACAGTTAGGAACTTTTTCCTAATGTTCAACCTAAACCTCCCTTGCTGCAGTTTAAGTCCATTGCCTCTTTTTCTATCCTCAGAGGCCAAGAAGAACAAGTTTTCTCCCTCCTCCTTACGACACCCTTTTAGATACCTGAAAACCACTATCATGTCTCCCCTCAATCTTCTCTTTTCCAAACTAAACAAGCCCCATTCTTTCAGCCTTTCTTCATAGGTCGCATTCTCTAGCCTGTTAATCATTCTTGTCGCTCTTTTCTGGACCCTCTCTAATTTCTCCACATCTTTCTTGAACTGTGGCGCCCAGAACTCGACACAATACTCCAGCTGAGGACTAACCAGCGCAGAGTAGAGCGGAAGAATGACTTCTCGTGTCTTGTTCACAACACACCTGTTAATGCATCCCAGAATCATGTTTGCTTTTTTTGTAACAGCATCACGCTGTTGACTCATATTTAGCTTGCGGTCCACTAGAACCCCTAGATCCCTTTCTGCTGTAGTCATTCCTAGACAGTCTCTCCCCATTCTGTATGTATGAAACTGATTGTTCCTTCCTAAGTGGAGCACTTTGCATTTGTCCTTATTAAACTTCATCCGGTTTACCTCAGACCATTTCTCCCATTTATCCAGATCATTTTGAATTATGCCCCTATCCTCCAAAGCAGTTACAGCCCCTCCCAGCCTGGTATCATCTGCAAACTTAATAAGCGTACTTTCTATGCCAATATCTAAATTATTGATGAAGATATTGAACAGAACCGGTCCTAACACAGACCCCTGCGGAACCCCACTTGATATTCTTTTCCAGCAGGATTGAGAACCATTAAGAACTACTCTCTGGATACGGTTATCCAGCCAGTTACGCACCCACCTTATAGTAGCCTCATCTAAATTGTGTTTGCCTTGTTTTTTTGATAAGAATGTCTTGCGAGACTGTACCAAATGCTTTACTAAAGTCTAGGTATACCACATCTACCATTTCTCCCCTATCCACAAGGCTTGTTATCCTATCAAAGAGAGCTATCAGATTAGTTTGACATGATTTGTTCTTTACAAATCCATGCTGGCTGTTCCCTATCACCTTATCACGATGTGCTTGTACAATGCATAGCACAATGAGGTTCAGATCTTAATGAGGAATTTGGAAGTACGTCTGATGACGGAGATCACTCATTGCCAAGTGTGATCATCTTCCATGGGAGTCGTGGATCCTCAGGTAGTTGACCAGGCCTGTCCTTGAGCCACACATTGTATTATAGTGAGCACAGATGTTTCCAGGTATGGCAGGAGGCTGTTGACCATGACAGGAAGCCGGTCTCTCTTTCCTCCTGCGACTCTTGTTCTCCTCAGCTTGTCAGTGGGCAAGTTCAAAATGCAGGGGACCATGGCGTAGTTCTTCGCATCTGGGCAATCCTGGGCATGTGTCAATGTCAATATGGCACATTTTTAAATTATCCATCAGCAGGTCCTTATGATGCTCCCATTGTCTTCCTATGATACAGTGTCTACACTCCCCGCATGACTGAGCTCAAGTCAGCTAATACAGGCCAGCAGTGTTCCCTCTATTTTTTCCATCCATTTGCAGAATCAAATTTGTTCTGTGCACTGAGATCTGTGCGGACGTGCACCACCAATCAAAACACAGGCTATGGGCACTCTGTGGGCATTCAAATCTCTTCTGGGTGGCTGTCCAAGTGCTCAGCTTACAGGGAACACCGCAGGGACAAGGTAGCACAGTGTAGACATAATCCTAGGAGGCACCGGAATACAAATAATTCCAGAGATGGCTGTTTTCTCATTTGGGAGTGGCACAGGAGGAACTCAATCCCTACATGACCTTTTCAGGATCAGAGGCCACATCTGATATCTACAATGACCCCCGACTCTACTAGATTATGACCAGAACCCTGAGTGACAGAGCTCATTAGACTAGCAGTGCGATGTGAGTGTTGCTATACACGGGCGGATTAAAAAGCAAGAAGAGCCTTGGTGTACTGGCTTCCAGAGATGGCGATTAAAGGATCCCAGACTCTGAAGGAATCTCAGAAGTCTTTTAACCTGCAGAATAAACCACCCTCCCAGGCCCAATCCTCCCACCAATAATGAGGAGAGAATTTGTGTTATCAGTGCCTAAAATAGGATAGCTAGGTCCATAGCAGTTGCCACATGAGTTCAGACCCAAGGTCCCTCCAGTCTAATACCCCACCTCTGCCAATGGCTAGCACAAGGTACTCCCAAGGAAGGTACCCGAACCCCCATAGTGAGCAATCACAAATAATCCCGACGCACACAAATTTTTACTCCCTGACACTTACTGCCTTGCTTATGTCCAGAAGCGTGAGAGTTTATCTTGTGTATCCCATCTAACAGGACTGTAGACCCAGGAGAATGTTTAACCAGGGTTTGAATTTTTCATGCTATCTTCTGGCAATGAGTTCCAAAGGTTAATCGTAGAAGGCTGTGTATTTTTACCTGTCCTTAATTTGTTGCCATTCAGTTTTGTTGGCTGTCTTGTTAAAGGCTATGTAGGACAGCATAATTTACCTCGTAGGGCGGCAACTAATCAGTGTAGATTCAAAGGTCAGAAAGGTTCATTGTGTTCATTTAGTCTGATCTCCTGCATAACACAGGCTAAAGACCTTCCTCCAAGCAATTCCTACAGAGGATCCTTAGAAAAACCTCTAATCTTGGCTGAAAAATTGCCAGAGATGGAGAATCGATCAACATCTTTGGTCTAGTCTCCCAATGGCTAATTGCCCACACCATTAAAGGATTTACACTGTATTTCCAGCCTGAATTTGTCTAACTACAGCTTCTAGCGATGGGATAGCATTGTGCCTTTCTCTGCTATCTTAAAGATCTGTTCTCAAACATCTCTTCCCCTATAGACTGTGATCAAAAACACCTTCATCTTCTCTTTTATCAAGCCAAATAACTTGAGCTCCTTGAGTCTATCATTATAAAACTAATCCTTTGAACTGTCCTTGTGGCTCTTCCCTGAACTCTCTGCTGTCTGTCAACACCCTTCCTGAACTGTGAGCACCAGCACTGTACAACCTGACCATTGCGAATACAGGGATAAAATAATCTTTCTGCTCCTACTCCAGATTCCCCCTGATGTGGCCTCTCTTTATCTGCCTTGCCCAAAAAGAAACAGTCCTGATCTTTTCCGTTTCCCGTCAGCTGACCAAAGCAGGTGAATAAGCCCTTCATCACTCAAATGCTATTTGAGGTCAAACATGCCAGAACAGAATGCAGCCAGGCTTCTCCCTGGCCCCAGGCCTGCCGATGTTGGGCGGAGGGCGGGGGTTGAAAATTACCCTGGGGCCCAGTTTGGTTTTAAAAACTGCCCAATAATAGATATTCACCCCCTCCCCGCCTCTCAAGTTGGACCAGTGGTTATAGTAAGGGTGAGACTGAGAGCTGGGAATCCCGGATTCCCCATTGGGAGGCACTGGGTTAATTCATCTTGCCATGCCTCTGTTTCTCTTCCTGGAATATGGGAATAAACATGAGTTGTGAGGATGAGCTCATCCAAGTCCACAGATTGCTTTGGGGTGGGGAGGCAGAAGGGGTTACATGAATGTAAAGGGGGCACTGCAATAGACAGCCAGCTGTCCCTATTAGCTGTCACTCTATTACAATACCTGAGAACAATGGGCTTGGACCTGCTGTTTGCCCAGTGATAAAGTTGTTGGATGGGCAAAGGTGGAGCATTATCATCACGACCAGAACCCTTGGAAATCTTTTCTGCTTGATCTCTATCACAGCACATTTCGATGCTCCTTCAAGACTCCCCCGGCACCCCACAAGTGTACCAAGAGTTTTGTGTTGTTTTTCTAATGAGGACAGCTCCCTGTTAGCAGCTGCAAAAATTTGAATACTTGCTATGAAGCAAAAATGTATTCACAATGCAACTGCAAAAACAAGGGAAAGCTATGGCAAAGAGAGGATGCTTATGACCTAAATGAAAGAATACGCCATGTACTTTTTGGACATGGTAGATACTAGCCAGTCAGGCTTCTGTATCAGATACAGACTGGCCACAGAGCTTACTTCTGAACAAGATGCACACCAGATGCGTAGAGCATAACATGCTTAACGCACTGCCAGGTTGGTATAGGATCACAGGAGTGGAAGGAGCCTCAAGAGGTCATCAAGTCCAGGCACCTGTACTCACGGAAGGACCAAGCACCATCCAGTCCGTCCCTGGTAGCTGTTTGTATAACCTCCCCTTAAATCTCTCCAACAGGAGAGATTCCACAACCTCCCTAGGTAATTTATTCCAGTGTTTAGCCACCCTAACATTTTAGAAGTTTTTTCCTCCTGTCCAACCTAAACCTCCCTTGCTGCAGTTTAAGTCCATTGCTTCTTGTCATAGCCTCAGAGGCTAAGGGGAATTTTTTCTCCCTCTTCCTTCACATGACATTTTAGGTACTTGAAAGCTGATATCATGTCTTCCCTGAGCCTTCTCTATTCCAGACTAAACAAACCAAGTTCTATCAGTCATCCCTCATAGGTCATCTCTCTAATCATTTTTGCTGCTCTTCTCTGGACCGTCTCCAGCTTGTCCACATCTCTCCTGAAATGTGGTGCCCAGAACCGGACACAATGCTCTAGCTGAGGCCTTATCAGTGTAGAGTAGAGCAGAAGAATGACTTCTCGTGTCTTGCTCACAACACTCCTGTTAATGCAGCCCAGAATGATGTCTGCTTTCCTTCTTTTTTTTTGTAACAGTGTCACAGCTGAGTCATAGTTAGCTTGTGATCCACTGTGACCCCTAGATCCCTTTCTGCCATACTCCGTCCTAGACACTCGCTTCCCGTTCTGTATGTGAGCAACTGATTGTTCCTTCTTTGGGGTACTTCGCACTTGTCCATATTGAATTTCATCCTATTTAACTCAGACTGTTTCTCCAGTTTGTCCAGATCATAATGAAAAGTCACCCTTTTCCACCAAAGCGCTTGCAACCCCTACCAGCTTGGTATCCTACACAAATTAGGGGTAAGGTTGCTCCTAAGTGACGGCTTTCCCACACCTCGCCACCTAGTGGCTGAACTGTGTAATACAGCTAGGCGTTCCTTTACGTCTTCTACATTCCTACAATTTATTACAAAATATGCACTATCTCACTACCTTTGAAGTTTAGTACATATCATCCTGTCTATATGACTCATAGGTATACATTCAGGTGGCAAGGTGGTCACCTGGATGTCTCGGAGGGATAGCTTAGTGGTTTGAGCATCGGCCTGCTAAACCCAAGGTTGTGAGTTAATCCTTCAGGGAGCCATTTAAGGATTTGGGGCAAACAGATTTTTTGTTTTTTAAAAAAGGGGGACGATATTTGGTCCTGCCAAGAGGACTGGACTTGATGACCTCCTGAGGTCCCTTCCAGCTCTATGAGATGTTTAATATCCATTTTGGAATCTCTGAATCACCACCATTTTGTTCTGCATCCATCACTGGTAGAATTTGCTCTGGTGGTTCTTTCTAAGGAATAAACTGAAGATGCTGATGGTTTCTGTGACCTCTCCACTGTCAGCCTTGGTCTCTGGATTCTGCTTTGTTTCAACTAGAGTGGCCATCCTTTCTCTCCATCCTAGCTGATATGAGCAATCATCAGGTTCTAGATGGGTCTGTTTTCTGAGTGCTGTCCATTGTCAAAGTGTTCATAGGCTCTTTCGTGCATTTATCTAAGTTGGTGACTCTCTTCATATCTGTCCACGTTAGCGATAGATTCTTTTCCAAAGTTGGAACAGTAGTTCTGAATTGTGTTCCCATCAGAAGATATATTGGACTGCTGCTGTTGGTGTTGAGCTGCAACTCAGAAGAGCAAGGAACAGATCGTCCTAATGTAGGTCTTCCTTGGTCTTTGCAGCTCTCTTCGCCTCTCCATTCACTTGTAGCAATGTGAGCTACTGGGAACACGCTCAAAATCATATTTTGTTTGGAATGATTTAAATTCTGCTGCAGTGATTTTTGGTCCGCCACTCTGCTTTCTGGATAACACTACAACACCCGATGTCTTTAAAGCACTCAACAGCAAGCAGGGAGTCTGCTTGTCACCCTCCTGTTTGTGAGTCCATTGGTGGCTGATCAGCCCAATTCTGAAGCCACAGTTCTTAGCACAGAAGGGGCAGGTGTTGGTAGCTGTTGGAGGGGCCCAGGGCAATTTTTGCTGCTCTTTTCTCCTTCTCCGCCTCTCCTCATCTGCAGTGTGGTGGAACCTCTCAAATTGTGCCACTCCCTGACGGATTAACACTCTCCACTGGGGACAGTCCTGGGCAAGGGTCTCCCAAGGGTTGACACGGATGCCGCACTTCATGTGTGCCTTCAGCGTGTCCTTATATCACTTCCTCTGGCCACCAATGCTCCTCTGTCCTTCCCCCATCTCAGAAAACAGCATCTGTTTTGGGAGATGCTAATCAGACATCTAGACCACGTGACCAGTCCAACGAAGCTGCTGGTGACTGATAATGGCTTCAATGCTGTTTCTTCTATAGACCTAAAAAAACAGTCCCCTATGACCAGGTAAAATTCCCAAGCTGAATTCCCATAGATCTGCAGCTAGTCTTTTTTCCAAGATCTGTCTGGGAGGGCTGCTGTGACTGTTAGTTCTACACTGTTCACATGCCAATACTTCTGTCGTTTATGTTCTTGCTGAGTCGGGCCACCACACTGAGTGGAAGACTCACTCACTGCAGTTAGTTAATCCTTAATGTCCTTCAGGAATGAGGTTTGGGATTTCTCTTCTCTTTTTCGTTTGGAATCATGATGCAATCCCCTTTAACAAGGAGTCCATTTGACTTGCTTAATTGTCCACAGACTGCATAGTAGCCTCTTGTTGCTTCCTTAGTGTCCCTTAGATGCACAAGCCTGACCTACAACTTCTTGAAGTTGTGTGTCTGTTAAGGTACCATTCTGGCAACGGACCCAGTGTCTCCACTGACGTTGGTTGTGTTCATCCCTGTACACTAGAGTTGGACATCCCAAATAGTGGGTGGATTCCTGCTCCAACCCAGCCTGAGTTCAAGCTAGCAACCTTGTTGTGCTAGCAGTCATGTCCCTCTCACAATCTGCTGAGTGCAGCCAGCAGATACTTTTGCACTCAAACTATCAGGGAAAATGGGACTGTTTCTCAATTGACAACATTGGGCAGAGGGAGGGAATTTGGTTTCATTGCCCAGAGCTTTTTGTCAAAAGCAAGAGTTTTCAACTTGGAGCTTCTGAATCTCAGGTATTTGGTCTTTTTTTCCCCTCCTTTCTTCTTTTGTCCTTCCCCCTACCCAGTGTTCCTTGTAAGCTGAGTGGTTGGGCAGCCACTCAGAAGAGCTTCAAGTGCTGCCCAGCTGATTAGCAAAGCGCCTGCAGCCACCCACAGTTGGCAGCCTGTGTTTATACTGGTGGTGCACTTCCGTGCATGCCTTGGTGCGCACAAAAAACTTATTCTGCCCATGGATGGGAAAAGTTAGAGGGGAACATTGCCCCAATCCCCTTTTCCCATGCACGGAATGCAGTGAAGGATGGCAAGGGCATTGAACGTATTTCCTTTCCTCCTCCTTCCACTCCCGCCTTTGGAAATCTCAACGGTAACAAGGAGGAAGCAGAGTTTCAGAGATAAACTGGGTGGGACATGGGTAGTTGGGTTATGAACCCTTTACAAGGGAAGCAATTCAATATTTTTAATAAAGGCATTTTTCCCCCTGTTTTTTTAATTAGCTCTAAACTTGAACCATATGGCAGCTCCCTAAAAGTAGCATTAACTGATTTCTGTTTGCTGGTTGGTAAAATAAAAGCAGGGGAATTTTATGAATTTTATGCAGAAAAGATGCTCAACATTGTAACATCCATCCTCAAGGTCTGTAGGAACACAAGACTGCTAGAACTTCCTGGCCCACCGAGCCTGGTTCCCTTTCTATCCCCATCAACCTCTCCCACCCTCAGTCCCTTTATAAATCAAGCCCTGTCTTTTGGCATTGATTGGGGCTGAGGTGATACTGTGAAGGGCAACTGCCAGCCTAAAATGAATGTGCATAAACCTCTTGTACACAAGAATTTTACCACAAGATGACAGAGGGAGACATCTGGGCTACGTCTACACGAGCTCCCTCCTTTCAGAAGGGGCATGGTAATGAGCAAGTTGGGAAGATGTTAATGAGGTGCTGCCCTGCATATGCAGTGCTTCATTAGCATAATGGCAGCCCAGCGATTCAAAAGTGCTGCTTTCCAATCGCATGCCACCTGTGTGGCCAGGGGCCTTTCGAAAGCACCCCCAGTTCAAAAGCCCCTTCTTCCTATTTGGTTTTAGGAAGAAGGGGCTTTCGAAGTCCGGGGGGTCCTTTCCAAAGCCCCGTCTACACGGGTGGGGTGTGACTGGAAAGCAGTGCTTTCAAATCACGTGTGGCTGCCATTATGCTAATGAGGCACTGCATACTCATGGCAGCACCTCGTTAGCATCTTCCCAACTTGCTCATTACCACGTCCCTTCCGAAAGGAGGGGGTTAGTGTAGGTGCAGTCCTGGAGTGGAATAGATTTACAAGTCTGACGTCTTCCCCATCTTTGGTACTTTCAGGAAAGAGACACAGCCAGCTTCATATGCTTCATTAACTGGTTCTACTAGGGACAGGTAAGTTCTCTTCACCCCGCCTATCCCCCAGCTCCCTGCTATGTAAATCCTGGATTCTGTGTTTCTACTCCATTTCCATCTGCTGAAGTGGGTTTTACTCACAAAAGCTCATGACCTAATGCATTTATTAGTCTCTAAGTGCATGTCTACACAGCAGCCGTGTTTTGAGACAAATTATGTCAAAATAACACAGCTTCACACAAAAATGTATTTCAAAATAGCACTTAGCTATTTTGAAATAAAGCATCTACACATAGGGAGCCTATGTCAAAATATAACTTATTTTGAAATAAGCGCTATTCCCTGTCTTAAGAGCACCTATTTTGAAATAGGTGCTATCTCTCTTAGAATGAGGGTTACCTATTTTGAAATAACTCAACCGCTATTTTGAATTTAGTGGTTGTGTCTCGTCAATGCTAGGAAGTTATTTCAAAATAACAGCTAAAACTCTAACAAGTCATGTGGTACCTCACAGACTAACAAATATATTGGAGCATAAGTTTCATGAGCGGAGACCCGCTTCATCAGATGAACTGGAGTGGAAATTCCAGAGCTGATATTTTGAAATAACTATTCTGTGTAGACCTCCCCTAAGTTGCCACAGGACTGTTTCTATGTATAAATATCTCACAGCTGACTTAGTGCGCCATGAGCATCAGCTACCAGCAACATGTGTGACTGCTCGACCAAAATAGACAGTGATTTTGACAACGTCTCTCCTAGGGCTGCTCCAGGCTCTGAGCCGTGAATAAAATGGATTTCAAAATGGAAAAGAATTGTGTGTTAAAATATGTCAGTATGAGCTGAGGAGGCCGACAAGCTGCTGTGTACTGGGGATGGGTGGGAGTGGACTTTTCCCTGCCAGTGACATGGCGAATCCTAAATGAAGGTTCCAGAACTGCCCAGTCCTCATCCACCTCCCAGGCAGAGCAGATGCTGAAGGGTTATTTGTGCTCTGGAGAGCCTCAGGTTAAGATCAGAGAGGAAAGATTGTCTGACCACCAACACTGGAGCCTGAAAACATGAGATGACAAAGCAACAGAGCCAAGGCTGAGGATCAGCGGTGTGGTCTTGTGGCACCAAAGCCACTGGAGATTTCTTGTTTTAAGTGGATTTAAGGCTGGGAAAAAATCCTGGAATAACAACAGGGCAGAACAAAGTAACCTCTCAGTCTGTGGGTAACCTTCAGGGCCATGCTGTTTCAGCAACATACGACCACCCCAAGAGGTTCAGCCTCCAGTCCCTTTTTGCATCAACAGCACATCTCGTTTTCTTTGGGAGGCGGTCAGCTGTTCAGGGACCTGGCGCAAATCCACCAGATCATTTCCCAGAGGCTGTCGGATAGGAGCCACTAGCACAGGCCAGCTCTGAACCAGCCACCTGGGATGCTAAACCCACATACCCCAATCATTCGCCAGAGGCAGCAGTCTGCAAACCAAACCATGAGAAGAGCCATTTTTTTTCCAATTCAGTTGCAAAATTAATCTTTCAAGAGAAGAGCCTCAGTGCATGTGAATATCATAGAATCATAGAATCATAGGACACTAGGACTGGAAGGGACCTCGAGAGGCCATCGAGTCCAGCCCCCTGCCCCAATGGCAGGACCAAGTACTGCCTAAACCATCCCTGATAGACATCTATCTAACCTGTTCTTAAATATCTCCAGCGATGGACATTCCACAACCTCCCTTGGCAATTTATTCCACTGTTTGACCGCCCTGACAGTTAGGAACTTTTTCCTAATATTCAACCTAAACCTCCCTTGCTGCAGTTTAAGCCCGTTGCCTCTTGTTCTATCCTCAGAGGCCAAGAAGAACAAATTTTCTCCTTCCTCCTTACGACACCCTTTTAGATACCTGAAAACCGCTATCATGTCTCCCCTCAATCTTCTCTTTTCCAAACTAAACAAGCCCAAATCTTTCAACCTTTTTTCATAGGTCACATTCTCTAGACCTTTAATCATTCTTGTCACTCTGTTCTGGACCCTCTCTAGTTCTCCACATCTTTTTTGAACTGCGGTGCCCAGAACTGGACACAATACTCCAGCTGAGGCCTAACCAGCGCAGAGCAGAGCGGAAGAATGACTTTCTCATGTCTTGTTCACAACACACCTGTTAATGCAGCCCAGAATCATGTTTGCTTCTTTTGCAACAGCATCCCACTGTTGACTCATATTTAGCTTGTCGTCCACTATAATCCCAAGATCCCTTTCTGCTGTAGTCATTCCTAGACAGTCTCTCCCCATTCTGTATGTGTGAAACTGATTGTTCCTTCCCAAGTGGAGCACTTTGCATTTGTCCTTATTAAACTTCATCCTGTTTACCTCAGATCATTTCTCCAATTTATCCAGACGGTCCTTAAAAAATAACATCAGACGGTGCTTTTTCAATAACATTGCACACACAATTGTTTGTGCCAGTTAAAAAGTTGTTACCCCCACCTCCAGGCTTTACCCACCTCAGCCCCCAAACCTGCCCCCAGAAGAGCAAAAGCAAGAGCGAGTTTGAAGGCAATGGATAAGATCTGGAAAAGCAAAGCAACTAGCTTAACCACAAAGCTGAGCGTCTTGAAAATGTGTGTATTCAGCAGCATGTTATACGGAAGTGAGACATGGGTGATAACAAATATTGGAAGAGAAGGATATTGGGGTTCTAGTGGAGTTGTTATAGAAAGATCCTGAGAATAGGATGGATGCAGAAGGTCACCGATGAGGAATTATATAGGAAGATACAGCTGAAAGAGAACCTGCTGCAGGTTATATAGAGGTAGTTACAGCTATTCAGGCATATCTGCAGCATGAACAACAAACAAAAAATCAAGACTCTGGTATTCGGCATAATGGACAGTTTGAATAGGAGAGGCAGACCCCACAGAGAATGTATAGATGATACAGTAGGGTGGTGTGGAGCTAGTCTACAGAAACTCAGCCACTCTGCGTTGGACAGGGAAAGATGGAAGGAAACAGTGAGAGAGGCATCAGACACCAATGGGATCTGAGCCCATGGCTGTTGGTGATAATGATCTCCAGGCTTTACCACTCCCCCCTCCCAGAAACCTGCCCCCCACCCCCAGGCTTAACCCCTCTGAGCCCCAGCCTACCCCCACCCACCTGCAGGCTTAACTTGCCTTAGTTCAGGCAGTTCTGCAGTGGCTACCTCCTCCTCCCGCTTTTCCCCACCTTCTCCTCCTCCTTCTCAGCACAGTTGTGTGACTCCAGCAGGGGCAGGTTTGGCTGCCCTCCCCGCAGCTCTCCTGCTGGCTTAGACTTCCACCCACAAGGGGCAGCTCCCTGCCCAGCCTGCTTCCTCTGCCAGACTTCCTGCCCCAGCTCACTGCTGAGTGGCTCCAGCTGTCACTGCTTAAACACAAACCTAAATTCAGTGGGGTCAACAGCAGGCAACTGAGTTTAGAATTTTGTTTAAGTGGCAGCAGCCTCCAGAGCTGCAAGAGGAGTCAGTGGCAGCAGAGCTCAGAGCTGCAAGTGGCTCCTTAAAGAGCCACATGCACCTCCGGAGCCACAAGTTGCCGACCCCTGTCCAGAGCAATTGGTTGCCTGCAAGCCTGGCTCACTCGTGTTGCCATTGGACTTGTTTGCTTGTTATGTTTCATCCCTTAATTTTCTCCCATCACTCCAAAGGATTCTCATCCAGTGAACTTTTCAATCTCACTCTCACCTTCTGTCTGTATGGGGGCATCTCTCCAAAAGCCTTCAACAGCCAGAAAAAGGACTGTGGGAAGCTGATAAATAGCCCAACTGCCCCAGGCTTGTGGAGGGAGAGATCAAGGCTAAGAACTGACCTGGGGCCTTCGACAGGGTGGCAATGTGCAGTAGCCACTTGCCTTGTACTTCGTGTGACTTAATAAAACAGAATCAACCTTTTCTCTCAAAACTAGGTGAATGGGCAACAACATAGAATTCTAGGGCTGGAAGGGAACTTAGGAGGTCATCTAGTCCAGCCCCCTGCTTCAAGGAGGATCAACCTCCACTAAGTCCTCCCAGCCAGGACCTTGTGAAGCCAGGACTTAAAAACCTTGAGAGATGGAGAATCCACCACCTCTCTAGGCAACGCATTCCAAAATGGGTTCCTTGAGGATTCCCCTCCTTTATATTCCCAGGGATTGAGGTAAAGCTGACCAGTCTGTAGTTCCCTGGATTGTCCTTCTTTCCTTTTTTAAAGATGAGCACTATGTTTGCCTTTTTCCAGTCATCCGGGATCTCTCCCGATCTCCAAGAGTTGTCAAAGATAATGGCCAAAGGCTCGGCAATGACATCTGCCAATTCCTTCCATACCCTTGGGTGCATTAAATCCAGACCCATGGATTTGTGTACTTCTGGTTTTTCTAGATAGCTCAGAACTTGTTCCTTCCCCACACATGGCAGATGAATTTTAATGTCGAGAAATGCACATTGGAAAACATGATCCCAACTATACCTATAACAGGATAGGGACTAAATTAGCTGTTACCAGTCAAGAGAAAGAGATCTTGGTGTCATTGTGCATAGCTCTCTGACAATATCCACCCAAGGTGCAGCGCCACTCAAAAATTCTAAGCAAATGTTAGGAATCATTACGAAAGACCGAGAGAATAAGATGGAGAATAGCTTATTGCCTCCATATAAATCCCTGGCACGCCCACATCTTGAATACTGTGTGCAGTTGTGGTCACTTCATGTCAGAGAAGATATCTTAGCATTGGAAACGGTTCAGAAAAGGACAACAAAAGTGACTAGGGGTCTGGCAGAGCTGCCCTCTGAGGAGAGACTTGAAAGACTGGGACTTTTCAGCTTAGAGACAAGGAGGCTAAGGGGAATATGATAGAGATTGTGGCCGGGTGGGGCCAGGGTAGGAAAGACAGGAGTAAAAACAGGGCAGAGATGAACCTGACAATCAGAGTGGGAGTAGCTGAGGAGTAGGCTGTCCTATGTCAATTAGGGCCAGCTGATCCCACTCAGGGCTACCTTTATAAGCCTTCCCCACAGAGTGTTTAAGGAGAGTTTGGAAGGTGAGTGAGGAGAGGGAAGGCGACTTGGAGGAACACCAGAGGCCGTAAAAGAGGAGAAGAAGCCTCAGCAACCCGGGGGCTGGGTTGCCTCAGTTCAAGGGACCTGAAGCTCAACCAGACACTGTGCGAAACTGATCAGCTGGAGCAGCCACACAAAGGAGGGGACTTGTTGCCAGGGCTACCACTAGCAGAAGGAGGTACCAGGGGAATTGTCTGGGGAAGTGGCCCAGGGAGAGGATCTGCAGGGGCAAGGGTGAAGGAAGTCAGCCTTTGCCAGTAGCGGCCATCCAGGGTCCCTGGGCCCGAGCCCGGGCCAAGTGGGTAGGAAACTGGTTCTGCCCAGACCACCCCCCATGCCGCAGCAAGTGTAATGGAGTTCGCATGGTGGGGCCAGGGGCCCGAAGAGAGGACCTGGGGCCCAGGAACAAGACTGACCCTGCCACAAGGTCTATAAAATCATGACGGGTACAGAGAAAGTGAATAAGGAAAAGTTATTTATTTGTTCCAAAACACAAGAACTAGGGTCACCCGATGAAAGTGATAGGTAGCTGGTTTAGAACAAACCAAAGGAAGTATTTCTTCATGCAGTGCACAGTCAACTTGTAGAGCTCCTTACCAGAGGGGCCGTGTCTACTCTAGCCCAAAACTTCAAAATGGCCATGCAAATCTGCTGTTAGGAATAAAGGGATTTCAAAGTTTCCGGGGTCCTTTCGAAAAGGAGCCCCATCTGGATGAGCCGCGCGGCGGCGAAGCGCATCAATTTCAAAGTGCCGAGGCCGCCCGTATTCTAATGAGGCGCTGAATATGTATTTCAGCGCTTCATTTGTAAACTTCAAAATGGCCATTTGCACGGCCATTTTGAAGTTTTGAGCAAGCATAGATGTAGCCAGGATGTTGTGAAGTCCAAGACTATAAGAGGGTTTAAAAAAGAGCTCGATAAATTCACAGAGAACAGGTCCGTCAAAGGCTGCTAGCCAGGGTGGGTTGGAATGGTGTTCCTAGTTTGTTTCTCAAAAGCTGGGAATGGATGACAGGGGAGCGATCTCTCAATGATTCCCTGTTCTGTTCACTCCCTCTGAGGCAACTGGCATTGGCCACTGTCAGCAGACAGGATACTGGGCGAGATGGACCTCTAGTCTGACTCAGTTTGGCTGTTCTTGTGTTCTTCTGTATTCTGGGCATGGGGTGCAGAGCAGCAGGCTGGTCGTACTCTGACGCTGGTGGGTACAGAGCAGCTTTCCCCAGTTGTGAATGACTGCTGGGGCTGGCAAGGTGGTGGGGTGGGGAATCAGACCCTCCTATTCAGCCCCACCACTAGCTGGGAGATGAGCTCATATTTCATTCCCTCTGTTTCAGCAGAATGGAATAGGCATCAGGATGTGGTCAGTCCTGGTTGCCGCAAGCTTCTGAGGTAAACTGGGTTTCAACATTCAGTTCCCATAGCAAGCTGCATTTCCTTCCATAACACAACAGGGCCCTTAACACAGGGGTGGGAACGTTTTTCTAGCCTGGGGCACTAGCCCACAGAAAACATAATTTGGGGGACACATATGGCGGAAATGAGGGTTTCAGGTTGAGGGAGGGGACTCCAGACTGGGGTGCAGGAGGGGTGAAGGCTCCAGCTGGGGGTGTTGGCTCTGAGGTGAGGGTTCAGGGTGCACTGGGGGGATACAGAAGCAGGCTCAAGGCTGGGAGTGGGAGTGAGGGAGGAGGTTATGGATGGAGTTTGGACAGGAGGGAGCCACTCCTGGTTGGCAGTCTGACTGGGTTCATGTAGGCTCCCCTGGCTCTGCTCTGCTTCAGGAAGTGGCTGTCGAGTTCCCCCCGCCTCCACCCGCCCCCACAAGTGGAAGAGCAAGGAGGTTCTGTGTGGTGCTGGCATCTGCAGGCACCACCTCTGCTATTTCCATTGGTGCTGTTCCTGGCAACAGATGCTACATAGCCAGCCTGCGGGAAGGGCCAGTGTGGTCAACAGCTGAGAGTCAGGTGGCTTTTAGCTCAAACTGTTTAGGCTCTTGTACTGCGCTCCAGAGGCTGTAGGTTTGAGTCTGCCTCTTGGTGGTTATGTGTTCACCACCAATCAAAACACAGGCTGTGTGTCTTAATTATCTGGGTGGCACCTGATTCTCTCCCAGGTGGATGCCCAAGTGCTCAGCTTACAGGGAACAGTGCGCTCCAAGCCCTTGCTGGCATTGTAGAGAACACCTACACCAGAGGGAAACGGTACATGCCCAACTCTAGTTTGAGCCCAAACATTCCCTAGGCAGTATCCAAACCAAAAGCAGTCGAGTAGCACTTTAAAGACAAGCAAAATAACTTATCAGGTGAGCTTTTGTGGGACAGACTGAAGAAGTGGATCTGTCCCACGAAAGCTCACCTAATAAACTTTTTTGCTAGTCTTTAAAGTTCTACTTGACTGCTTTTGGTTTTGATAGTATATAGACTAGCATGGGTCCCTCTCTGTTACTATTCCCTAGGTAGGAGTGACAATAGATGGTAAAAGAGAAGAGAAAGGAGGCGGCTGATTACACCAGTGTAAGTGTGTAGGGACTCCCCCATTGCATTCTTGTTCAGCTTGACAGAGGTGCAGCTAAAGGGAGAATTTGACTCTGAAGGCCTGATTCTGTTTAAGGTATTCATGTGTTACCCAGCACCACGCACACAGAGCAACTCACATGCGTCGCTGTGTTTGGTTTAGAACACCCCTCTGATGTGCAGTTACACTGGGAAAAGAGAACCCCAACAGACTGAGATTCAGCTCCTCAAGGTATTTCAAACCAGTGGGTGGGTTGGTGCTTAAGTGACTTGCCCAGGGTGTACAGGAAGTCTGTGGCAGGGTCCAGGATTGAACTTGGGTTCCCCAATTAGTACCCTAAGTCCAGCCTTCATCCCGCCCTGCTCTGCTGCATCAGTGTAACGCAATGAAGCAGGTCGTGGAAGGCTGATTTAGGGTACATCTTCGCTACCCACGAGATCGACCTGGTCAGGCTCAGTGTTCCAGGGTTCGCTTTTGTGTGTCTAGCAGGGATGCACAAAATCGAACTATCAGGGCTCGACAGTTGACCACTGTACTCCTCGATCTCACAAGGAGCAAGGGAAGTCGATGGGGAAGTTTTTCCTGTCGATCTCCCTCTGTGAAGGCGGCCAGCTAAGTCTATTGTAGATAAGTGGATTCCAGCTATGCAATTGCTGTAGCTAGAATTGCCTGTCTATGGTTGACGTTAAGGTCTGATGCAGACCTGGTTTCAGACCATATCCAGCTCCTGGTCTTCAGCATCAGTGGGGTTATACCAGCGTAACGCAAGAGGCCTGGAGGCCAGTGACAAGGGAAAGTGAAGTCTGCTCGGCAGCCTTAGCGGAGGGCTTTTTAGCTGATGCTGTAGAAGCACATGGCCTTAACCCTAAGGTTGCAGGTTCATTCCTGCCTGCCAACACCCACCTGTTGCTCTTACGCAGAGGTAAGCTGAAGCAGAGGATAAGCGTTCTTCTCTGCAGCATGTCATGTGTGCAATCTCCAAATCCGGAGAAGGTGCTGACTAATAGCCCATGGAGCAATGATCGGATCTGTGAGGTCTGGGACCGAGCAGGCCCCACCCTGCTTTCCTGTGCAGTACTGTTTTCTTAACAGAGCTCCCCACATGTGGATCTTGCTCACAAGTTCAGGGTCAAACTGAGGGCCAGAGGTGGGGTCAGGAAGGTGTTTTCCCAGGCAGGTTGGGAGGGATGCTGGAAGTTTTTGCCTGCCCCTGTAGCATGGTCTGTAGCTCCACTGGGTAGATCTCTCCTTGGCTGTTCCCTGTCAATGCAGGGGATGGGTGGCTGGTAACTCGATCTGTATAGGGGTACATTACCCCTGCCCCCGCCATGCACGCAGCTGAGCAAGTGAATCCTGCCTTCAGCAGCCACAGGGCAGCTGCCAGGAGCAGGATGACCTGGGACAGTTTCTGAAGCTGGGCAGCAAGGCAAGGCCAAGGGACGGGGGGTGGTGTTCTATGGGTTTCAGGCAGAATCTGTCCTGAGTACAACCGGCTCCCAGCCAGCCTCATCCCTGTCCCAGGGTGGCCAGTCCCTCTCTCCACGATGCAAGCAAATCTGGGGCTGGGGCTGGGGCTGGGGCTGGGGCCAGCCGGGGCAGAAGAGAGACAGGGACAGGAATTGTGGAGGAAGGAGCCAGCCAGCTGCACCCACCAGCCCCACCACAATCCCAGCCCCTCCACCTGCCTCCCCACAGCCCCCACCCACTACCTTCATCCCTCCAGCTCTCTGCTGCCCCATCTCCAAACTACACCCTGCAGCCTGTGGCCTCAGCAAACCCCAGTGCACACACAGCCCCCTCCCCACCACATGCACGTGTCCTGCCAAGACCTTCCTGCACCTCTGTAGCCATTGGCCCAAGCCCCTTTCCCCCACAAAGGTCCCTTCTTAGAGCCTCCCCATCCCCAGCAGCCTTTGCCCCACTCCTTACCTCTCCCAGACCCTCCTGCTCCCCCCCCCACACACCAGCCCGAATGCCCACAGCTCCTGGCTCCATTACCCCCGGCTCCTCCAATTGCTCCGGTCCCCTGTGACTCGCCCTCTGGGCCTCTCACCCCTGGCTTCAACCTCCCACCTCCACTTCTGGTTAGTGGCCTCTCTCCCCTCCTTGTCTTCTCAGGAGGGGGTCAGACGGCTAGAGCCCCCCTTCGAAGGAGCCTGACATATCTGCCGGTGGTAACTGCCAGTGGGCCGGAGTGGGGGCTTGGGCCCAGTCCAAAGGGGCAAGAGCCATCACAGCAGCATGAGTGTGGGGCAGGCTTGTTCTCCCTCACAGCAGCCTGCCCTCTAGGCCAGGCCAGGAGAGGGACAGCAATTTTTCCCACACCCATTAAGCTGCAGTGGAGGCCTCACAGTTTTATTCAGCTCTGCCAGAACACCAGGCTCCATCTTTCCCCCTATCCAGTGCGTGCTGGGTTCCACACTGCCCCAGGCCTGGCCTCCATCCTTGACTGTAACCTTAACTCTTGCCTATCTCCTCCTCCACGTGGGACCTGTGCTCCTTCTTCTCCCTCCTGGAGCATCCTGAATGCCACCAAACAACCAGTCAGGGTGGGCAGGAGGCTCTAGGAGAGAGGGGAAGAGTTGGTCGGCGTGGCTGCTAGTGCAGGGAAGGGCTTGGCTGCTGGTGGGTGCTCAACACCTGGTAATTTTTCTCCAGGGCGTGGAGCTGTAGCCACAGCACGTCCAAGGAGACGGCACTTATGTTCTCAAGAATCTTTTCACCCACCATGTAAGCACCTCAGTCTCTCCCTCTGACACCTTTGTGACCACCTGAGGACAGCAAGGTCTTTGTCAAAAATCTCCGGGCTTAACAGAGAATCCTAGACACGCAGGGATGGAAGGGCCTGTGAGAGAAAGGTCTCCTCGTTCATCCTGCTGCACTGAGGCAGGGCCGAGCGCTCCTAGACCCTTCAGGATGGGCGTTTGTCCAACCTGTTCTGTAACCTCCACACACCGGGATTTCACAACCTCCCTTGATAACTTGTTCCAGTGCTTAATTATCGCTATAGTTAGAGAGATTTTCCTAATAGCTAATCTCAGTTTCCCTTGCTGCTGATTAAGCCAAATGTAAGATGTCCAACCCGCAGTGGCCATGAAGAACTATTGATCGCAGCTCTCTTTATGATGGCCCTTAACATACCTGAGGACTCTTATCGGGTCCCCCGGGTAATTTCCGTGACTCAAGACCAAACATATCCTGGTTACAAACTTTTCCTGATAGGTCGGTTGTTCAAAATCTCGTATTGGTTTTCATTGCTCTCCCCTGGTCTCTCCAATTTGTGCACGTTTTGAAGTGTGGCACCCAAAACTGGACACCACACTCCATCCAAGGTGTCCCCCGTGTTCATAGAGTAGAACAATTACCGCCTGCCTTTTACATACATCACTTCTGTTAATATGTCCCTGAATAAGCCCCTTTCACAACTGCGTTATGTTGATAGTGCATAGTGAATTAAATATCCACTGAAGCCTACAGATCCTTTTTAGCACCGCTACCACCTTGCCAATTACTCCCTGTTTTGTAGTTTTGCCTTTGATTTTTCCTTCCTACATGGAATGCTTGGCACTTGTCTTTATTGAATTTCATCTTGTTGGTGTCAGACCACTTCTCCCAGTTACCAAGATCGTTTTGAATTCTGACCCTGTCATCCAAAGTAATTGCAACCGCCCCCACCTTGGTGTCATCCACCAGTTCTATGAGAGTTATCCAAATCATGAATAAAATGCTGAATGGTACCACAGCCAGGTCTGACCCTGCTGTGGGACCCCACTACCTACCTCCTCCAGTTTGAGAGTGAACCTCTGATAATGAGTATGGTTTAAGACCTGTTCTGCACCTGCTTTAGAATAATTTAATCTAGGCTGCATTTCCCTAGTTTTCTTATGAGAAAGTCATGTGAGAAGGTATCAAAAGATTTACTAAAATCCAGGGTGTATCACAGTGCATTAATCACTGAGTCATAGAACACTAGAACTGGAAGGGACCTTGAGAAGTCATCAAGTCCAGGCTCGGCCCTCAAGGCAGGATCAAGCACCATCTAGAGACCATGCCTAATAGATGTCTATCTAACCTGCTCTTAAATATCTCCTCTGATGGAGATTCCACAACCTCCCTAGGTAATTTATTCCAGTGTTTAACCACCCTGACAATTAGGAGGTTTTTCTTAATGTCCAACCTAACTGCCCTTGCTGCAATTTAAGCCCCATTGCTCCTTGTCCTAATTTCACCTTGATGAAATGTAATGGGGAGTGAGATACAGATCACTCAAGATGAGCTGATGGAAGTCTTTCTGAGCTCAAACCCTATGAAATTTAATACATTTAAATTCAAACAAAATACCTAGTTAGATCAGAAGGCAGAAAGTAATTTGCCCCAAAGCCATTGAATCGGCAGGGATTTGACTGTTTCTGTTCTCACCTCTTAATGATCATAGAATCACAGAGCTGGAAGGGACCTCAGGAGGTCATCAAGTCCAGCCCCCTGCCCCAAGCAGGATCAATCCCAGCTAAGTCATCCCAGCCATGACTATGTCAAGCTGGGACTTAAAAACCTGCAAGGATGGAGATTCCACCACCTCGCTAGGTAACACATCCCAGTGCTTCACCACCCTCCTGGCAAAGTAGTTTTTCCTAATATCCAGCCTACTCCTCTCCTTCTGTAACTTCAGACCATGATAGTGATTTTATTTATTTATGCTGTTCACTACAGAAGGCTTTATTGCCATGGCATATGTAGGAAGACTGTGAGAAAATGGGCTGTTGGCACACTACTGAAATTTGCCGATAACGGACAACAAAAAGACTTTAGCAATGTAGATTGTAGCTGCACCCAGGAAAGGGTGACTTTAAAAAACATTGGTTTGTGAGGCTGTTTAGATAAAAACTGATTTTTTTATATGTCTGTATGGGCCAGCAGATAGGTCTGATGTAGCGTTCCCTGTACGAGATGGCGTGCGAGGTCAACCAGGAGATATATAGGCTCCACCCAGATGATTAGCTGAACGTACACAGCATCCACAGTGAGCAGCACGTGTTTCCATGGGCGGTGCACATCTGCACATGCCTGGGTGCACAGAACAAAATTTATTCTGCCCCAGATGGAAAAAAATAGAGGGACCCCTGGTCTGAAGACTTTCCCATGATGCTAAACTGATGCTGGATTCAGTGACGTAGTTGAGACTTGCAGATGGGCCTGATTTTTAAGGCTTTGAGATTGTTGAGGTTCACGGCCAAGTTCCCATGGGTTGAGATGAACTTCCGTTGTAGCTCAAGATTCAGCATTTTCCTAAAGCTCAGGGGTGCTTGAAAAGAGGGTGTAGATTAGGTCTGCAGGGTGAGGGACCAGGGCCAGGTCAGTATCAAGATTCTGCCAGCATTTAGAACAGGGTCAGGCCCAGCTGCACGAGGCGCTCAAGGCATGGAAATATTTTTAAAAAAAAAAGGATACTAGGAGTTTATAGGTCCTGGCTAAACTCAGCCCTGATTTCCCCCTTACCATCTCACTGAATTTGCCATTTAACAGAAGGTAAACTTGGAAAATATACCTGCAAAACTATCCCTGCTACTTTCGAACGGAAAACCCAATGCTCACGCACATCAGAGTGATTGTATGACATACGCACTCCAGCAGGGCAGAGGCTGCCTTTGTGTTATTTCCAGTCCAGATGCACTACAAGCTCAATCTTGTGTACTTGATTCCTTCTAAGATTGCCAGCAACATTCTGCAGATTCAGACCATCACCTTTGAGCACTAATCGGAATTGAACTGTGAACTACCGAGGAGCCTCACCCTGGGTCAGATTATATCATTGGGCAACTGGAAGGCGGCCCCATGTACACCCCTCCCCTGCTTTCCATGCCCCCGATATGACAAGTTCATCAGCGATAGAGAGGGCTTTACAAGGACAGATGCTATATGACTGTTTATGATAGCAGGGTTTGAGTTACATGCTCAGCAGCTGTAAAAATAGCCCTTATTGCTCCCCCAGTGACTCAGCAAGGGCTCTTCCTGGAGGCAGCGATAAGATCATTTATCTCCTGTTGCCACCTCCCCATCCATCTTGCCTGGATTACAAGAGAAAATCCAGGCTCCAGTGCACATTGAGATCAGCTCTGAGATCACTGGTTGGGAGTTGGATGGGGCTGAGGAACCTATTGCACAAGCAAGATCAAGAGCCACTGTGATTTACAAAGCCAGGCTGGTCCAGGTCGTTGCAGCTGTAAGCCCAGCTGTGCTTATTGTGATGTTGTTGCCTGTATCAGGCACACATGTCAATGCTGCCATGTTTAAGCAAAGCAAGCCTGGGCTCTCTGGTTGCAGGGCTCTTGAGTCACACTGCAGTGAGGGGCTCTAGTGCTGACTTTCTGATTGCCCTGGGCATGCACCACACCCATGTGGCCACCAACAGGTAGACTTGAACCTGAGACCTCTGAAGCTTAGTGCAGGAGCCTCTCCAGTTTGAGCTGAATGCCTGCTAAGATAATAGAGGAGACTCAGTTTTTCTCTGTGATGGGGTCTAGGTGCTACTACATGGGAGAGCGAACCGCACCAGGGCTGTGTCTACGAGCGCCGCTTCTTCCGGAAGCAGCACGCTAATGAGCTATCCAGAAGATGCTAATGAGACATGGATGCAAACTTTCTGCGCCTTGTTAGCATACCGGCACGTGGTTCGGAGTCCAGAAGAAGCTTTTCCGGACTCCAAAGTAGCCGTGCAGACGTGCGGCCCGTGGGGATCTTCCAGGGATGTTCCCCAAAATTTTAGAGAAGAAGGGGCTTCGGGAAGTAGGGTTTCCTGTGGAAGATCCCTGTGGGCTGCACGTCTGCACATGTTCGTGGAGTCCAGAAGAGCTGCTTCTCGACTCCGAACCATGTGCTGATATGCTAATGAGGTGCAGAAAATTTGCATCTGTGCCTCATTAGCATCTTCCAGGTGGCTCATTAGTTTGCCACTTCTTCAGGAAGAAACGGGATGTGTAGACACAGCCCAAGTGTGTGGGTTACACCTGCTCTATCGCACACCATTCCGTGCCCCAGGCCCCACGTTGCCCCCTTCTTCCTGTGCTGCTCTTCCCCCTCCCCACAAGTGCCCACCCTCACTCAGCCCCTTTCTCTCCCCACCCCTTCCTCTCCAGCCCCACCTGTCCACCACTGAACAGCAACAGGCAGGAGGTCCTAGGAGGATCTGATCACTATGGCTCATCAGTTGGGTACTCAGCACCCACCATTTTGTTCCCTGGGGGCTCCAGCCCCAGATCAGCCACCAAGTCAGCATCTACAGCAGTCCGTACTATTTTAACAGCTCTTCGCCGCTGTAAGCTAGCAGAGCTCCACTGGAGCTGCGTTAATTGACTCAAGGGGCAGAAGGAAGCCAAGGAGTTACATGCGTCTTGCTGAGCTATGGCTGGCTGTTCAGAAAGAGTTAATGGGGAAGAGGCAGTGGGCTGGGAACACGAATGCTCTTTCCAGGCACAATCTGCCCGTGAGGGTTGGCTCGGCCTAGGGGATGCTTTGAGCTTGCTGCTTCATTGATTGCATGTTCTGCCCTCTGAAGACTGGAGGGCTGCAGAGGATCAGAACGTCCTCCAGGGCCTCTGGCTGCTTCCACCTCTTGTCACACCCAGTGCTTACTTCCCTGACTGGTCGCTGCATTTGTGCTGACCAGAGACCCTGTCCCTGCCTCTGGATCTGCTCTGCCCATGGAAGAACAACAGTGCAAAGCCCGCTGAGCTGGTAGCAACCACGAGAGGGAAAGGTGGCTGTGGTCTGAAACACCCAAAGAGAAGCAGAGCGAACGCCGCCCTGTGCATGGGGGATGGGGAAGAGAGGATGCATTTTTTGGTGATGTGCCTCATCCACATCTCTTCACCTCTGAGCGTGACTCTCTGTGGGCTCTCCAGCTAGTCGGATTTAGTAATGCACTTCATAAGCATGAATCATTAAACAAGCTGATGTGTGATCAACAGCAGAGGAGAGGTAGGGGGAACTCTTTACTTCCAGCCTAGCTTTACAGCCTGGCATTAATACATCAAGAATGACAGAGGTGGGAGGAAAAGCAAATAAGACAAACCCAATGGAGCCTTCTGCCTGGCCTCTGTGTGACTACGAAACTTAATTGTGAGGCAGATTCTGGCCATGCTAGAGGGCTGCCTAGCATGGGGAAATCCAAGGGTAGGTAGCAAAGACAGTATTGCCAGCCCTACACTGGCTGTTTTTGGTCTCTCCTGACTAGCACAGTGAGGGTGAGGATGTATGGGTCGAAAGTGCCACATTCTGGAGAGCTCTAGCCAGCGGATCATCGCAAACCAATGTAACTTAGAGCCACCTTCAGGCTGCTCTACGTTACCTGAAGGGTTAAAATGTCTCCAATGGGGGACCATGGGAGTGACAAGATGATTGACAGCTCCTGGGGACATTAATAGTTTGTGCATCCTGCCAGGCTGTATTGGGGAAACTGTGCTTTCCTTTTGGACAGCTGGGCTTGCCAGAGGATTAACAGACCATGTGCCGGGGCCAGATTCCGCTCTTAGTTGCTCAGCTGCAAAACCAGTGACTTCAGTGGCTGGTTGGACTCATTGGAGTCAGTAAGGATTAACACTTGCCCAGCTAAGCTCAGGGTTCAGACCTGGGGGTTCAGCAAAGCAGCTCTGCCGAGGAATTCTACCAAAATGTTGTTTGGTCCAATGCTGGCATTTTCCAGGCTGCCAGTGAAATGAAAGATTGGGAAACACCTACCCAAATGCCTCTGGTCTCCAAAGGTTATGGAAATACAGCAAGAGGGGCACAAAGTCCACCTGGCCAGGAGAGTAGAATGTATTCCTGTGCCGGGTGACCCTTGGCCACATACGCAGCCAGTGTTAATGAATAAAGGACAAGCTAAGTATGGTTCTTAAAGGAAAAGAGAGAAGTAAGGATTTTGTTCACCTAAGGGCCAGTGCCCCAGTGGATGGGCAGCTGTTGGCTGCAGCATTTGTCTTGGTCTCCATGCCTGTCTGGTCCTAGCACATGAGCCACAGTTTGCTGCTGATTAAATGGCCTGATGCTTGTTTGCCAGTAGCTGCTTACACCAGGCAGGGGTCTCTCACAGAGATTTTACTTCCATACTTTTCAGGGCACTTCCTTCCAGAGGAACCTCTCCGTTGTGAGGATAAGTGTGCCCTCTAATTTTTTTCTATCTGTGGATGGAATAAATTTTATTCTGTGCACCAAAGCACATGCTGATGTGCACCACCAATCGAAACACAGGCTGACAGTTGTGGGTGCTCTGCTAATCAGCTGGGTGGCCCCTGAGTCTCTCCTGGGTGGTTTTCCAGGCACACAATATAGAGGGAGCACTGGTGAGGACCACAGAATATGTGGAATGTTCTTGAAGTGTGGATGGTCACCCTTCCATCTCCGGATTCTCTCTTTACACATGGGTCTCCTGGCACTGATTCTCTGGAAGTTATATAACAAGGGGGAAGAACAGTAGATGGGCACCGTGTGCTTAGTCCCTTGTTTTGGGGAAGCAGATACTAGGATCCCTACAGGAGACACCTCTCCTCTGTCTCTCCCAAGTTGTTAATTTAGTGCAACACCAAGGGTGTGTCTACACTTGCATTCCTCTTTCGAAAGAGGTATGCAAATGAGGGGACTCAAAAATGCACGTTCAGCACCTCATTTGCATATTCTTATTTCAAAAGAGCTTCTTTTGAAAGAAGAAAACCAGTGTACACGCTGCTCTTTTGAAAGTAAACCCATCTTCAGAAGAATCCTTATTCCCTTTATTTAAAGTTGTGAGCCTCTGCCACAAGAGCTAAAAGCCAACAGCCTCTTAGCAGAAGCTGCACAGCGGCTTTCAGTGGGTTACACTCATGCTTGGGGGAGCAGTTGAGGATGGAGGAGCAGAAGCCCTGGCTCAGGCCTGAAGCAGCGTCTGTTCAAAGAGGAGGAGTGACGGGGCTTTCTAGCATTGGCAGCTGGCCCTTTCTGCAGCAATAGGGCAGACTATGGAATCAGCCCTTCCCTCCCTGAAACCTCTGCCACTCAGGGCTTCACCTACCTCAGGTCAGGTTCTCAGCAACTGTAAGCTGGCTGGGATGATATGCTTGGGGTTGGTCCTGCTTTGGGCAGTGGGCTGGACATGATGGCCTCCTGACGTCTCTTCCAGCCCTCTTGGGTTCTATAATTCTGCACTCCATTGACTTTCACACCAGAGGAGGATCTGGCCCTTAGATGTTGAATCTCCTGCAGCAGCCTTACAATTCCACTTCTCCTCCAGGGACGGCACATCTCTGTTCAGTGTTGATAGAGGGCATGCAATCTCCTGGCAGAACAGTGGGAGTGCAGCGGCGCGCCCTCTAATTTTCACCCCTTTTGAGGAATAAATTTTGTTATGTGCACCAAGGCATGTGCAAATGAGCACCACCAATAGAAACACAGGCTGCCAACTGAGGGTGCTCTGCTAATCAGCTGAGCAGCATCTGAATCTCTCCTGGAAAGCCGCCCAAGTGCTCAGCTTCCAGGGAACACTGGAGTCCAGGCCTGTATTTAACTAAGGGCAGGTCTACACTAGACCTTTACATTGATTTCAGATACTGAATTCTAGATATGGCAATTGTCTATCTAGAGTCAACGTCTCTGAAATCAACTTACCTGGCTGTCTTCACTTTTCCCAGCCCTGGAGCCTGTTGTCCTGCTTACACTCAGCAGTGGCTCCAAAATGAATCGAGCTCCCCTCTAAGGGTGTTTGTGATGCAGTGAGCACAGCTGCCCCTCAAAGCAGGGGCTCCTGTCTGGAGATGAAGCTATCGCTGCAGAGAATAGCTGGGTCTCTCTTTCACACACACACCCCTTTTCTTTTATTTTGGCAGAACTTTTTTCTAATGCAAAATGACCCAACATTTTCATTTTGTTTGAAATTTCCTGTTGATTAAAAGAATGGGAAACCAGCCCCAGCAAATCAGCCTTTTGAAAATTGAAAACTTCTTTGCAGGAAATGCTTTTGAGCAATGACTCCCCAACTCCCTTTCTGCCCCCCTCCGTCCCCCACCACCAATGTCCCATGAAAAAGCCACTTGCCGTTTTCGACCAGCAACCCCAGGGTTCTCCCTCCGCTCCCCATCAGTCACACCCGGGAAAAAGATGGCTGTGCAGTATCCCGCCCTGTTCTGGCGCTCGCAGGTTTAAAAGGATATTGAAAAACTGGAGAGGGCTCTGAGCAAAGCCTCAAAAATGATCTGGGAGCTGAAAATATCAAATGCTTTTAGTGGGAGATTGGAAGGGGTCACCTGGTTAGCAGTCCCTTGGTCACTGGCAGGAATGGTCTAGATCGGGGTGGACGATAAAAGGACCATTGGCCAGACACAGTTCGCCCTGGTGAGCCATCAGCTCTTTATTTAGCTGCACATATGCAGGGACAGCTGCTTGCAGCTCCCATTGGGTGCACATCACCATTCCCAACCAACGGGAGCTGTGTGGAGCAGTGTGCTGGCCTACGCTGCTTCTCACATCTCCTGTTGGCCAGGAAGGGTGAACCAGGGCCCACGGGAGTTGCAACGGGTCATATCTGTGGATGTGCAGGTAAATACAGCATCAGCAGCTCGGCAGGGGCTAGCCCTGGCAGACTGCATTTGACTTATTCCCATCAGATGATGCTTGTTCCTGCTGTGAGTGCAGAGGTCTAGATCAGGGTTCCCTGTAAGATGAGCACTGGGGTGGCCACCCAGGAGAGAGTCCAGTGCTGCCCGGCTGATTAGCAGAGTGGCCAGCTGTGTGTTTCTATGGGTGGTGCACATCTGCATATGCCTTGGTGCATGGAATAAAATTTATTCCACCCAGAGAATTAAAATAATTAGAACGAACCCTGGTCTAGGCCTGATGACTTTTCAAGGTTCCTTCCAGGTCTATGATTCTCAGATTCTAACCCGTCTTGCCTGTCAAAAAGAAGACTGGGAGGTGATTTGATTACAATGCGTAAGCACCGTCACAGGGAGCAAATACAATACTAAACAGCATCTTAATTTAGCAGAGAAAGGCATAACGAGACCCCAGGGCTGGGAACTGAAGCCAGACCAACTCAAATGAGAAATCAGACACAATCTTGCAATAGTGAGGGTGGTCAGCCATTGCAATCTGCCCCTGAGGAGCTGGGACTGGACAGCAGGGGACGGATCACTTGATAAATTCTCCAGTTCTGTTCATTCCCTTGGCCGCATCGGGCTCTGTCAGAAGACAGGACACGATGGATCGTTTGGTCTGACCCAGTGTGGCTGTTCTTCTGAAACAAAAGCCCCAGGGAAGTGATGGATTCTCCATCCCTTCATGTCTTCAGATGAGACAAGGGGCATAACTAGACGTTGTGCTCCACGCAGCGGGAATTAGCTGAAATTCTGTGTTCCAGTTCACAGTCCAGGGCACTGCTAGGGAGGGGTGGACACTAGGGAACATGTGCACCCCCAGTGCCCAGGCTTCCCCCTGCAATCACCTTCAGTGCTGCACTGCTTCCGGAGAGTGCAGGGGTGGTCCTGCCCCGGCCCTGCAGCAGTGTGAGTTACAGGAGCTCATGCTGCTCTTGGGCTGCACAACACTGGGGGTGAGAACAGACCGCCCTGGGCTCACCAGATGTGGCACGGCACTTCTGAAAGAAGAGGCGAGGAGGGGTGGGACAAGGGCAGGGACCAGGGCAGGAGGGGCTTGGGACTGGGGGAGCTACAGGCAGGGCAGGTGGATAGTGCCTCCTGCCCCTGGAGTGCTTGTCCCAGTCACCACTGGGTTATTTGATGGCCCTTTTAGGCCTCAGTTAGCCAAAAGGCAGTACTGTTAACATCAAGGTGGTGGGTTTGAGCCCCCCCCAGGGGGTACTGCAACACCAAACTTTCCTCTTAAAAAAAAAAAAAGAGTTCTTCCCTAAATTCACAGAGGAACCTGTAAGGGAAAGGGGAAGAAAAGACTGTGACCAAGTGACAGATTCAAGGGCAGAAAGCATGAGCTGGGCTAGCAAAGGAGAAAGGAAGAAATACTTGCGTATAGTATCCGAGAGGTAGCTGAGTTAGTCTGTATCTTCAAAAACAAGAAGTCCTGTGGCACCTTATAGAATAAGAAATATTCTGGAATACCTGATGAAGCAGGTCTTTGCCCATGAAAGCTTATGCTCCAAAATATCTGTTAGTCTATAAGGTGCCACAGGACTCCTTGTTGTACTTGTGTATGGTCCAGGAAGTTTAGGATTCAACTCGCCCAATGGAGACTTCCTGTCCTGCATTGTGAGGTCTGGAAATAAACTTTCCAAGTAGGGAATAGCTCAGTGGCCAGAGCACCGGCTTCCTAAGCGAAGAGGTGTGAGTTCAGTCCATACTATTGTCCTCCAATGAACTTCCTGCTAAAATCTTTTAAGGGCTTGAGGCCAATTAGATAAACCTCAGTCAAGAATGGTCCTAGGTCCTGCTGTGAGGGCAGGGGTCTGAACTTGAGGACCTCTCAAGGTCCCTTACCATTCTATGATTCTCTTTGAAGGATGTCTTGATAGAAGTATTGAACAAGTGCAACTGGTTTTCTTTCTTCCTGGGCATCCCTGAAAAAAACTCATCTCTGTTCCTCCTGCCAAATTTGTCTGGCTGGCGTGAGAAGCAGATGCCTGGGTGTCAGGCCTTCAGGCTGAATTTGCGTCCTGAGCAATGAGAAAAAGGCCCTTTTTAGATTTGCAAATTGAGTCAATTTTGACCCAGAAGCTGCCTGAGATTGAATCAAATACGCTACCATGCTTTGAGAGTGTCCCAGACCTAGAGCAGCAGAATAGCAGCGATGACTCAGGGTTTTCTTGGCTCAGCCCTGATGATTCGTTGCTATTTTTAAAGCAGCCTGGGACGTAAAAGTGAAACCCATGGGAAGGAGGCTCTTGAAGAGTTCCACCATGATTTCAACAGTTTCTACCCCACCATCAACCTCAGCCTGGACCAGTCCACACAAGAGTTCCAGTTCCTGGACATTACAGTGCAGATAAGTGATGGTCCCATAAATACCACCCTATACTGAAAACCCACGGATGAGTATGCTTATCTACACGCCTCCAGCTTCCATCCAGAGCACACTGCCCAATCCATTGTATACAGCCAGGCACTAAGGTACAACTGTATTGCTCCGATTTGTCAGACAGGGACAAACATCTACAAGACCTTTACCAAGCTTTCCTCAAACTACAATACCCACCTAAGGAAGTGAGGAAACAGATTGACAAAGCCAGACAGGTACCCAGAAGCCACCTGCTACAAGACAGGCCTCGCAAGGAAAACAAGAGAACACCACTGGCCATCACATGAAGCCCCCAGCTAAAGCCTCTCCAACTCATCGTCAGGGATCTGCAACCCATCCTGAATGATGATCCTTCAATCTCATGGACCTTAGGAGGCGGGCCTGTCCTCGCCTATAGACAGCCTGCCATCCTTAAACAAATCCTCACCAGCAACTCTAGACCACAGCACAGCAACTCTAAACCTGGAACCACTCCCTGCAACAAACCTCACTGCCAACTCTGCTCACATATCTACACCAGCGATATCATCACAGGACCTAACATCAACCATACCATCAGGGGCTCGTTTACCTGCATGTCCATTAATATAATATATGCCATCATGTGCCAGCAATGCCCAACTGCAATTTACATTGACCAAACTGGACAGTCTGTATGTAAAAGAATAAATGGACATAAATCAGACATCAGGAACGGTAACATACATAAACCTGCAGGAGAACACTTCAATCTCCGTGGACACTCAGTAACAGATTTAAAAGTAGCAGTCCTACAACAACAAAATTTAAAAATAAAAAGGGGAGAGAAGTCTCTGAGCTGCAATTCATTTGCAAATTTGACTCCATCATCCAAGGATTAAACAGAGACAGGGAGTGGCCGGCCCCTTACAAAAGCAGTTTCTCTGCACTGGATGTTCACACCTCCACATTAGAATCTGACAAGGGACCATATCCCCCCTGACAGATCTGACTTGTTTTTTCTCCTCTCTTGATGTATACTACTGATAATGGGCCATTTCCACCCTGACTGAATAGACCTTGTCAAGTCTGGCCCTCTCTTTTACTGGGACTAAATACTCTTCTGAAGCCCCCTCCCCCCGCACGCATCTGATGAAGTGGGTCTTTGCCCACAAAAGCTTCTGCTCCAAAATATCTGTTAGCCTATAAGGTGCCACAGGAATTCAGGCCCTCAGAGTCAAACTCTACCTTTAATTGCATTGCTGTGAAGCTAAATAACAATAATGCAATCAAGGGAGTCCCTCCAAACTTAATCAGCTGCCTCCTTCTCCCTTCTTTTTTACTGTCTATTGTCAATTTTCATGGGAAATGTTTCGGCTGAAGCTAGAGCTGGACATGCACCAATTTCCCTCTGGAGTAGATGTTCTGTGCAACATGCAGGAAAGAAGCAGAGCTCCCCCATATTCTCAGCAAGGGCTCAGACTCCACTGTGCCCTGGAAGCTGAGTGCTTGGGCAGCCAGCCAGCCAGGAGAGATTCAGGTGCTGTCCAGCAGATGATTGCAGTACCTAGCGTGAGCTTCCATGGGTGGTGCACTCGTAACCACCCACGGGCAGACTCAAACCTGCAGTCTCTGGAGCTTGGCACAGGAACCTCTGCTCTTTGAGCTAAAAAGCCAGTGGCCTCTCAGCCAAGGGCATAGAGAAAACTCAGTCTCTTTCTTGCCATATGTGGACTCAGTGCCAGTACATGGGCCAGTGAACCACACCCAGTAGGTGTGGGGGTTACACACATAACACACTTTGTTCTGTCCAAGGATGGAAAAAAAAGTAGAAAGAACACTGGCTCAAACCAGAGACCCTTGAAATCGATGGGATATTGAGCAGGATCAGGGCTCATATACACCTCTTCTCCCCACTATGAGCTGTCTCATTTTCTATATTAATAAACTAAATTCCTCAGGAGTCACTGAAGTCTATGAAAAACTGCACTTCAGAATACAGTCACAAGGCTCCGCGACTTTCCTGTTTGCTGATGGTGTTAAATTTTGGCAAAGCTGGAGCCCACCCGGTGTATTTTGGCCCTGGCATGACACATAAACCACCACCATCCCTAGCCAAGTGAAAACAAAGCCAGACCATGCAACTCCCCCTCTTCGCTCACTGAGGTTTTGTTATTTGACTCTGTTTCTGGGAATGAGTCTTGCAACACTTCGGGTTTACAATGCAATTGACAAATGTCAGGTCGGTTGCTACTAGTGATTCCCCCCTGTCTCAGGACAGGCTGTGTACTAGATCTGAGTGCAGTGTGCATCCCATCACAGTGAAACTGGGTGGAGGAACGCAGCGGAAAGGTCTTCTGACACTTCCTAGGGTGATGGAACCTTTGTGTCCGTGAAAAAAAGAAACCACCTTCCAACTGCGAGGAAGAAACTGGAGAGTGAGTGATCGTTTTATTTTCCAGAGCTTGCCTGAACATCAGCCCAAGACTAGGGATGTGGATCAGGAGGCCTATTGAAGCTCAACATATTTGAGCCAGCTGGTATAAATTGGTTTCCCTCCATGATGGCAGTAACTTACATCAGTGGTGGATCCTCCCCTTTATTTCTGATGTTTGACTGGGAGGATCTTTAGGCTTAAATGCCAAGGAAATGCTGCACGTAGTCCAAATACCAAAGATCTCTCCAGCACCAGAATATGCTCGGGGTTGTTCTCCTTGCAGCACCTTCCGTTAGAAATACACATACATATACAAATACGCTCAGAGCCCAGCTGGCCTGTCCTTTACACCAGCAGGGTAAATCCCCACCTTGGAGCGAATCTGTCCATCACACCATTCAGGGCTGGAAAGTAACTAAGTAGAACTACTTACTTACACTACTCAAGTATACTTTTCCAGCACCAAACTTTACTCAAGTAATTCTGTTTGGGTTTTTTTGCTACTTCATATTTTACTCAAGTATCTCTTCTTTTTTTTAAAGAAAACACTGTACTTTTTACTCCACTACCTTTTCCGGAAGCACTTAGTTACACGCTACCTTCATCACCTTACAGGTACTTGTGCAAGCCAGCATTCTGATTGGCTAAATCAGTCACATGTGCAAAGCAACCAATCAACATGCAGGAGCATGGCTGGAGCAACCCCTGTCCACAGCAGAGCAGGAGCAAACTCTATGCATACAAGAGTGCATATCTATCTGTCTATCTAGCTATCTATTAAATCATGGTGCTCTATTATAACTCGGGCGGTTAACCATAGATTTCCATAGGATGGGTATTTTTTACTTCCCGATACTTAAATACGTGTATACTTTTCCTCAAGTAGTTTTCTAGCAGGATACTTTGACTTTTACTTAGTTCATTTGTCTTCAAAGCAGCATAACTTTTACTCAAGTCACTTTTTCTGGGTACTTCTTCCACCACGAGAACTACAGTGATGCAGGGGCAAAGCAGACCCTCGCACGTAGACAAGCAGTCACCCCTGCACACGATGCTGAGTTGGTCCCTCCCACCCTACACTCACACTCGCAATCACAGGCACAGGACAAGAAGGTTGAGGTAGAGTCTACAAAGATGCAGGTACAATTTCCTGCTTTGCCAGAAGTTTCTTCTGTAACCTGGGGGGGAGTCACACAAGCCCAGATCTTCCAAGGTATTTAGGCTCCTGTGGATTTCAAAGGGAATTAGGACCAAAGTCTTTTGTAGAACTATTCCTCGTTGGTAATATGGAGCTAACAGGCCCATAGTGTCCCACAGTGGCATAGTGATGGCAGAGTAAAGGCTGTGAGATGTAACATAAATTGATAACACCTATACATTCGGCAGCCAATGTGGAAATCCAATGGACCTTTTTCCCTAATGTCTTGGGCCATTCTGACCTCCCTGTTTGTATACACATTTTGCACTGGGACAAATGACTGGAGAAGCCCTCCTGCAGACTTTCTATAAGCCCCCATTTATGTACTTAGGGTTTGTCTGGAGATCAGGACAGCATTCCTTCTAAGCTGGACACTTGTACAGCCACTGAAGAGAATTGCAAATACCTCCCAGCTGATAAGCAGAGTGCCTGCAGCTAGCTTATGTATTTCCATAGGTCGTGCACATTCAGACATGCCTTGGTACACGTAAAAAAATATTCCACACACGGATGGGACAAAAAATCTGCAGATGGAATAAAGGGAACATTGGATCAGGATCCCTTGTGTTTGGTGTGACACCACACACACACACACACACACACACACACACACACACACACACACACACACACACACACACACACACACACACACACACACACACACACACACACACACACACACACACACACAATGAAATCATAGTCCTGGCCCCAGAGAGCTTAGGTCAGATCCTTCAAGGGTGACCAGCCCCAAGGTCCTCCTGGGGGTTTGACAGTGCAATACCTTTGAGGATCCGCAGGCCTCTGGGCCCCTCCCCTGAATTCCAGAGCGGGAAGGTCTTTAATAAAGTCTTTTTCAGCTCCAAGAACCTGAGTTGCCAAAGGCTCTTAACAAGCAATCAATAACAACACCCACAGAGAATCCGGGGCTGGGGAAGGCCAGTGCCATGAGGAAAGCAGTGGTGAAGCAGATCCTATGGCACGCTAGTGAGGGGTGGGAGCAATGTTCTTCAATTTTTTTTTCCTTCCATGAGCAACATAAATGTTATGTGCATCAAGGCATTGCCGATGTGCACCAAGAGAAACACATGCTACCCACCGTGGGTGGCTGTGGGCGCTCTGCTAATCAGCTGTGCAGCCCCAGCATCTCTCCTGGCTGCCCGAGCGCTCAGCTTACAGGGAACACTAGAGGGGGCAAACTGGCCTTCAGGATCCTGCAACAGCAAACATGCCTCCAGCACAAGTCAGCAAGTGGAGGCTGGCCCTGCAGGGACACCTCCCCACACAGCTCTCAGGGGCTTCCCAGGAGGCCCCTGGAGCAATGCAGCCCATGTGCAGCTCTGGCAGTACAACGTGGGCTCAGCCTTTAATGGTTCAACCTGCTGCACATTGCACTCCTGGGGGAAGCCCTGCACCAGCACTCAGTCCTTGGCTGATGCCTGGTGTGTGGTGTTTCCCTGCCCAGTCCAGGCAGCGAGCCCTGGGGCAGCTGCTCAGGAGAGACTGAAGTGCTGCCCAGGCCACTAGGAGAGCTCCAGCAGCAGGTGCGTCTATGGGTGGTGCACATCGTCCCAGCCTCGGTGTAGGCAACAAAATTTATTCTGCCCAGGCGTGCAAAACAAAACAAACAAAACCAAAAATAGAGGGAGCCCAGGGCCAAGACGGGAGGCTACGGGAAAGGATCCGGGCTTGATCCATTCCAGGGAGGGCAGCCCCGAGCCGGCCAGGTGGGTTTCCCCTGCCAAGCACCGCTTGCCCAGAGCTCCTGGGTGGGAGCTGCCAGTTCTCCCCGGCCCCTGCAGGACTGGAAACGAATAACAATGCACCAAACAAAGCCACTGATAAATCTCCTCCCGCTCCTCCCCAGAGTTTTGCAAAAGCGCAGCGCTCTCCCAGGGACCGGGGGCGGGGGGCGCATTCTCCCGGCAGAGCTGTTTCTGCTCCGGGGTTGCCTCCAGCCTGGCCAAGCCCCCTCCCCGCCTCCCATCCCGCCCCATAAAGCCGCCCCCGCATTGCTGCAGCGGGGCCATGTGCTTCCCGTGCGGCCCCAGCCAACAGGCGGCCGGGGCTGGGAAGGGGTGGGAATGGGAGGCGGCCAACCTTGTGGTTCCCTGGCTGAGGGTCACATGGTGCCTACGGCCAGCCAATGGGCTCCCACCCATGCTGGGTTTTTATCCCAGCCTCTTGCGCTCCAAAACCACACACATTCCCTGAGATCCGCTCAGCCTGGCACGGAGGGGGGAGCAGCCGGGACGAGGCTGCTTCAAGAGCCTCTGTCTCTCTCTCTCTCTCTTTCACAGGAAGGCTCGGGCTGGGAGAGAGACCCTTTTCATAACATTAGCTGAAGGCCCCCATTCACAGCCAAGGGGAGCTATAAAAAACCGGGCAAACCAACCGGAGAGCTTCTCGCCCCCACCCCCCCCCCAATAAAAGAAACGCACACAGAAAATGTGATGCTTTCGCTCCTGCTCTAGAGCTAACTCGATATTTTCTTGCAACTATTAAAAAAAAAAAATCACAACCGCCAGAAGAAACCTGCTGCTCCTGCAAAAACAAAAATCATTTGATTCTCACGGTTCCCGATGTAAATACCGCCCCCCAAGCTAAAAATAAACCCGGGGGCGTTATTTCGTTATTGCTTAACGCGCCCCCACAAAAGCAATATCATTGCAGGGACGGCTGCGCTTTGTCTGAGATTCCTAACACAAAACCAAAGCCTCTGCTAAGGGAAAGACGGTGCCTGGTCTTGCAGCTTTATGAATGAAACTGACAGCTCGGAGTAACGTTCCTGCCCTGAAACTAACAAGCTGGTAAATTTCAGCGGGGTGTGCGTGTGGAGTGTGTGTGGAGGGGGCGGGGGGATGTCAGCACAGGGGAAAAGGGGAAGTTTTCATCTCCAGATTTTCTTGTCTCTGTCGAGAGGAGCGATATGTTTTGATGGCAGCGATAGAGGATATCCTGGGAGGCCGGTTGATTTTTCCCAAATAAAAAGTGTACTGCCTTCTTTTCCCCCCAGTCCCCTCTTGTCCGTGTGGAGGTAAACACAGGGGCAGCATGCTCATTTGGTGAATCGCTAAAGCCACAGTGAGAGGGAGAGGGGAAAAAGCAGCAACTTTTGCCTCTCTGGGCTTTGGTGATTTGATTCCTGAGCACAGGACAAGAAGCTCTGTGTGTGTGTGTGTGTGTGTGTGTGTGTGTTGGGGCACATAGAAAAGCGTGGATTTTGGAAAAAATTCATGGAGTAAGTGAAAAAAGGGTTTTTTTTAAACTGCAACATCTAAAATAAACTGTTTAAGAAAAAAAAGAGCAGCTCCTCAGCTCCACACTTTCAGCCCATGTTCAATTGGCTTTTTGAGACTGCAGATCTTTTGAGAGGGATAGAGAGGGAGAGAGAAGAAAAAAAAAATCCGTATTTGTAACTAAAACACACTGCATCCAGGGAAGGTTGACAGAATAAACCTCTTGTGGAGCTGAGCTGCCCTGAAATACACGAGCAAAAATACCCAGCAGCTCTCCTGTTTGCATAAATGTAATTGCTAAGCAAAAATATTTCCAGCTTAAAAAAAAATCCTTGTGACTTTCTGATTTGTTTGCTTGCTTTAAAAAAAGTTCTCAAAAAAAAAAACTTCTCCCTCCTCATCTAAAAGATAAAATTACTAGATCTAAAAATACAGCCGTGGTTAACACCCCCCCACACCCTTCCTACCTCTGTGTGTGTGTGTGTGTGTGTGTGTGTGTGTGTGTGTGTTTGCGTTTGCGTTTGACAAAGAAATTATTTGAACTTCCCACTGCCTCATAAAAAGGAAGCGGAATAGCAGTTTTGACATATGGATGTGATTTTTCTGCTCTGAGACAGATGCACACCCCAAACAAACAGCACCAGGAGAACTGCAGCGCTGCCTGAAACGGGTGCTGGTGTTCCCTTCACATGGACCCTTTCACTACACTGCTGAAACGGGAGAGATTTCCAGCCATGAGAAAGCGAGGCAAAGGACTGGGGTTTCTTGTCATGTGCCTCTCTGGCTAAAACTGTGGAAACAAACAAGCAAATAAAAAACCTGGGACGGAAGAAAAATAAAAGAAGAAGAAAAAAAAAACTCATCTACAACTGGATCACTGGCAGATCCTTCATCCACTTCCCTCAGAGATCGTGGATGGGCAACACGTCTCTTGGATATGGGATCATATCTGGTTTATCACAGCCTGGGCTTGATCCTCTGCTGCTCAGTCCTGAGTTCTGTCTATGCTCTGGTAAGTTGTTAAATGTTTCTCCTTCACACTCTTGAGCAATTGTTTCCTTTAGCTGTGGCTGTTTCCTTGATGAGTAATTTACTGTACCAAGGTTTAAAAACAGGCACCGCGCTGGCTTTTTAGACGAAATGTTTGATTTTGCTGGCGGATCCTGTGCTGAGTCCATGCGGCTTTTCGTCCAAAAGCTGCTACGCTAGACAAAATTAAAATGACTGAACTTTCCGAAGAATTTTCATTGCCCGCTTCCAAATTACTTTTCCACTAATTTGAACCAGCAATGGGACATAATTCTAAGAGCAGCTCCACTCCACTCCCTATCCTATTAATGGGGACAAAACATTAGCCTGCTGCTCCGGATGACAATGTTAATCTTAATATAATCATGGTGAAGCTTAATTTCAGCAAACTATTGCTTTCCGATCCCAGAGTGACTGTACAGTAGCACATTGGATCTGCTTTGCAGCCCAAAACATCAGCGCATGAATGGTATATGGTTTACACTCTAGGGAATGAAAGTAGCATTAACCCTATCCCATCTAAAGCTGTGTACTTTTATAATATACTATGATTTTATGTGGTGAGACAGATATTATTTGAGGAGCTAACCGCTGTTAAGACAACTTCCTTCAAACGGAGGTCTGTACCTCAGAGCGGTGCTGTCAAAGGTGACTTGCTCTGCTTATTCTTTTTGGTTGAAGCGAAGTGTCATAAGAGATCGGCCATCTGCATGAAAAACACTGGTTATAAAACTTTTGCATATTTCTTCCACCCTCTGGCATGGTAATTCCTGAGCATGTTTCAGGCAAGGAAAATGAGTCTGGAGGTGTGGGGTCACTGCCGAGGATCGTGTCTGCTTTGGATGTAGAAGATAAAAAGTGCTTTGAATGGGACTCAGTTTCCCTGGCCCTACCTCCCAGTTTCCACTGAAATGCGTTTGGGAGTTACGTGGAACACAGTTGCCTGTGTTGCGGACTTGGGCCCATGGCTCGGGGAAGTGGAGGGAAGTTGCACAGAATGTGGTGTTACATAGTAGCATGTGAGTTGTTGGGTTGCCCGTGAAGGGGGTCTGAGTCAAACAAGGAGAACCACCCAACACCGCATGCATTCAGACTACTGGACTCACGCAGCTGTGTCTCTCTAGGGATAGGCACTTGGTTATATATGAAAAAAAATCAATGTTTCTTCCCCCTGGTTCATAGGTGCTGGAATTATGACTTGAGGTGGTTTCCTTTATGTACGGGGTTTTACAGTTTAGTTCAATGGCTCTTGGCACCCCCACTATAAAAGGTGCCTGGTTCTGATATGGAGCCGACCAAAAGTTAACTGCAACTTGCAGCACAGCTATCTCTCTGTTACTGTTCAGCCCTTGTTAGGTTATAATAATAGAGTTCAATATGTGCCACCTGCTAACATCACATTTCCTAGACCTGCCCCGACTGAAGTCAACAGCAAAACTCCCATGGACTTCAGTAGGGTGGCCAGTGTTGGCAGACTATGGTGACTTGAATCTGCTAAATGTGTGTTGCCTGAAACACTGGGAGTGAACACAGACTGGGAGATCTGCTGTTCCGTCCAGCCCCGGCGCCTCTGCTACGAGTTGCCACCCGTTCCCCTTCTCATCGACACACGCAGATTCTGCTACCTGCGTGTTGCAAAATCCTTGTGATCGCTGGGTTAATGAACACACAGGCTGTCTCAGTTCTGGTGGGCTTTTAATGGGTATTTTACAGGTGAATTGTTCATGGGCAGAGACCAGGGCTAGAGAGAAACAAACAAGTTCGTATCATAAACTCTAGGACGAACTGCAGCACTGACAGGAGACTGAGGTTCTGGCCTGGGTCTGTTGTTGATGTTGTCGATCCTCAAAGTTTGATTCTGCACATAGGCTGGTGGAAATCAGGAGTAAATCCACTGAAGGCAACGGAGATGCTTGTTTAAGGGCACAAGGCATCAGATCCGTTATCCCGTCAGGGAGATCTGTACTTTCTCTGGCTTTTAGCATCACTGTTCACGTTCGTCAGATGCCAAGGGCCAGATTCGCTGCTGGGTTACTCCAGTATCACGGCAGTGTAATCTCATTCACGTCAATCAGGAACATGCACAGCTGCAGGCTCGGAAAACCTCGAAAGCTCTTATAACCCTCCAGCAAAGACAGCTAAGAAAGTTGTCCGAGGGACTGCAAAATAATCCATAGCTTGGGAAGAAATTCTTCATTTCTCTGAGCTCCTACTCAGGAGGATTACAGGGTTACGATCCTGAGCATTAAAAACATGTCATGTTACTGAACGGCAACCTGCCGTACAGGGCAGAACTTTCGACGTGTCGGGGGCCTGATTTTTAACCTACTCCGACAATGAACGTGAACAATGCTGTGCGGTATTAACCGCTTGCATTGATAGGGTGTCTCGCATTCCTCCACCACCACAGGGGCCATATATGTAGCCAGATAGAAGCTCAAAGATTCCAATATGTTTAAGGAATCACTGAGATGCAGTCACCTCTGGGGTGACTAGCAGCGATCACACCACATAGCAGTAATGGACTGTGGGCGAAAGATATTTTGGCCATAGGCTCTGGGGCAGATCTTTGCTAAAAGCGGCAAGACCTTTAACAGCCATGCAAAGCAGACAGGACTGTGGTTAACAGACTCCCAGCCAGCAAACTCAGCTTATCAATTTCCAAAGGACTAGGGGATACAATGAACCCCTGGCATTGGAAGCCATGGTTCTGGGGCATCCAGGGACTAGGCTTGGATCACTCTGGATTCACTGGGATTTCTCCTGCGGGAGTTGAGATCTGTGCATGGCCCCAGGTATTTTAAACTGGATACTTAGCCCACTAACCCATTCGCTGCAACTCTGAGTTAGACCAGTCATTCTCAGCCTGGGGATCAGGAGCAGTGTTCCCTCTAATTTTTTTCCCTCCATGGGTGAATAAATTTTGTTGTATGTCTCCAGGCATACGCAGATGGGCACCACCCGTAGAAATACATGCTGCTGGCTGTGGGTGCTGTTCCAATCAGCTGGGTAGCACCTGAACCTCTCCTGGGAGGCCGCCCAAGCATGCAGGTAACAGGGAATACTGATCAGGACCCCCAAATAGGTTACAGCTTCAGGTCTGCCATTAGACTTTCTGGGACGTAGGGCCAAAGCCTGAGCCCCACCGCTCTGGGTAGCCAAGTTATGGATTTGCCTCTGCCCTTGGCGTGCGGCTCAGAAAACAGGCTGCTCATCTGCGGCTGAAGCTTTGCTGCCCCTATACATATCTAGGGCGCTGGGGCTTGGGCAGGTTCAAACTTCAGTCCCCGCTCCTGGGGTTGTACAGTAATATATGTCACCCAAAGTGGTCACAGTGCAGTGAAGTTTGAGAACTCCTGGCTTAGACCATTAAAGAGTGAACACCGGGGAGCTCGAAGCCAGGGTATAAAGCGCTATGCAGGATGTCCTTCAGCACCTACACAAGACAGGAAGCAGCTTGTCTGGCTGAGCCAATTTTCAAGAGAGGTGCAGAAGGTACCCAAAAAGTGACTTGAGTAAGAATGCAGCTGCTGGGAAGGGAAGAATGTACCTAACTACAAGTTACCGGTGTCCCTTTGGAAAACTACTTGAGTAAAATGCACACAGGCCACATTTAGATTGTACTCAAGTACCCAGGAGTGAAAGCGGCTGCATTTTTACTCAAGTCACTTTTGGAGTATTTTTACCACCTCTGCTTTTCAATTGGCTTTAACGTTGCACATAGATAGGATCTTTCAACCTTAACGGCACGGTGGTGGAAGGAAATCTGTCATGCAGCGTAAGGCACAGCTAGGCGGTAAGAGACTAAATCTTCCTCTCTCGTTACACTGTTGTGACTCCACTGAGCCTGATTCTGCACTTAATGCCATGGGTGTCTATTGAAAGTAATGGCCGCACTGTAAAACAGATGTAGGTGACACCAGAATCAGACCCGTTAAGGTTGCAGGACCTTAAGAGGTCTGGAATCTAATCTCATGCTGTTTGTGCAAAAGCAGGCTTTTGGGGTGGCGTTCGGCTCTCGGCCATAGACCCAGAGAAATGATGCTGTTTTCAGTGGAGTTATTCCTGATTTATGCCATTGCTGACCCGCCGACTGGAATATAGTGTAGACTGGTGCGTTCGTGCCTGCAGTCTGTGCGGTTGTGACAAAGAATGTCTGAACTTTATGGGGCAGTCAGACATCTCCAGGTGGAGGGAGGTGGTTTGGTCTGAGCTGCAAAGTCCTGCAAATTAGGGGCTGTAATAGCTATGTGACATGCACCAGAAACTCTGGGTGACCTGCAGGGTTTCCTGTTAGCTGTGTGCTTGGGTGGCCTCCCAGGAGAGATTCAGGGGCAGACCAGCCCATTAGCAGAGCGCCCACAGCCGCACACAGCCATAAGCTTGTGTTTCTACTGGTGGTGCACATCCACACATACCTGGGAGCTGATAACAACATTTATTCTGCCCATGGATGGAAAAAATTAGAGGGACCACAGGTGACATGTGTCACTAGTACATATGACAGGTTGAGACCTCCGGCACTCAATTTTAATCCCACTGGGAGTTTTAAACATCCCAGCAAAAAAAAAAACTTCCTAAAAATATCCACAATAAAAAAAGCCCAGGGATTTTTTTCCAGCTGTTTCCCATTCATTCTCTCTTAACCTGGATGCTTTAAGTGCACTGCTCATGAGAACAGATGCTCTGTCAAAAAGCCCCTGTGCTGAATTCCATGTTTGCAATCTCTTGCCTGGCTGCCGTGGCAGCATAACTCAATTTCACGTCAAAAGAGACCGGGCCACATCCTGAACTGGTGTAAATTAGCGTCACTGGATTTGAAATTGACGCTGATTTCTGCCAGCTGGGGATCCTTTTTGTAACTGTCAGCACCGGGGTTGCTGAGATCTGAAAATCTCGTCACACTCTTTGTGCCCCTCATCTTGGCAGCAGGGCTAAGAAATCAGAAGTAGGGAGCTGCCAGGTTAGCTAATGCTCAAGCGAGGACAGTTTCTCTCTTACTCTGCCATTGCCTTTTTCTTTAGGATGCTTCATGGGTGGCAGGATTTTTGAGATGATTGACACCTGCCAGGGATCTGGCTGATTGTGCCTAAAACAGCTAGGACCCAGTATAGCTAAGGAAAACTAATTAAGGAGGTGCTCCTTTTACCTCTCTGATTTTATGATTGGAGCCACATCTCCATGGGATTTGGAAATGTGAAGGGTTAAATTACTTAGATTACAAGAGTTCTCTGGGCCAGGGCTGTCTCTTTCTTCTGAGTTTGCACAGGGCCTACCATAATGAATTCATGATCTACAACTCTGGATCCTAGGTGCTATGGTAATACAAGTTACAAATAATAATCATAGGATTGACAGATTACCTTCTTCCTGAAATAATTCACATCTAGAAGGAACAGATCATCATGTTCTGTCCCCATACGCTGCCAAAAATTTAAAAAAAAAAAAAATCACAACTAGAGAAGCTGCAAATCTCAGCTGTCCAGTTTCATTAGAAAGACAGCCCTGAAGAGCATAAAACAATGTCTGAAATGTTCTCTTCTGTTCACACTTGGGAGGACACTGATCCAGACACAGTATATTTATGAAAGATAAAATATTTGTTGTTGTACTTTGGGATTAACTGATCTCCCTGAACTATAAATATTAAACCACAAAATACAAAGCAAACGCGCCTTGGCATTAGACTAATCTGTGAGGCGTGATTTACAAGCCAAGACGTTCAGTATTCTGATGACCAATCTGACCTGAGCTAGCTACATTAGGACTGGGCATTATGGCTCTTAAAATGGGACGGGTACAAGGGAGTGTCAATTTATGCACGAGCATTACAGGAGAGCTGTCACCCAAAGATCCTCTTGAGCTGCACATGCCCAGTTCTGGGCACCACATTTCAAGAAAGATGAGGAGAAAATGGAGAGAGTCCAGAGAAGAGCACCAAGAATGATTAAAGGTCTAGAGAACATGAGCTATGAGGGAAGACTGAAAGAACTGGGCTTGTTTAGTTTAGAAAAGAGAAGACTTAGAGGGGACATGATGGTGGTTACAAGTACCTAAAAGAGTGTTACAAGGAGGAGGGAATAAAAATTGTTCTTCTTGGCCTCTCAGTGTAGGACAAGGAACGATGGGCTTAAAACAAAACAAGGGAGGTTTAAATTGGGCATTAGGAAAAACTTCCTTATTGTCAGGGTGGTTAAATACTGGAATAAGTTACCTAGGCAGGTTGTGGAATCTCCATCACTGAAGATATTTAAGAGCGGGTTAGAGAGACACCTATTGGCAATGGTCTAGGCATTGCTTGGTCCTGCCATGAGGGCAGGGGATTGGACTCAACGACCTCTCGAGGTCCCTTCCTGTTCTAGTGTTGTGTGATTCAGTGTCCCATGCAGACTTCCCCAATCAAGAGATCTGGGATCTGTTGTTTGTTTTTGACTTTGTATAGCCATAACATTTGGCAGCATTGTGCTTTGGAGGCATCAACAGGGTTACGTCTTCTCTGGTTGTTTCAGGAGGCCCTGGTCAAAGTTTAGGACCTCCGCTGTGCTATCTGCTGCACCCACATCCGAAACAAAGCCAGATGCTGCTCCAGAGAGGGTACAGCTGCCAACTCTCTTAATTTCGTCAAAAGTCCTGTGACATTTGACATTTTTACTTAGATGCCCAGCTCCTGGAGTTCTCACCCTCTGCTTTCCTTGGAAAGGTTCTGACCCTGTAGAGAAAAGCCGGAATTAGCAAGCCTGAAAGTATTGGAGGGGTAGCCATGTTAGTCTGGATCTGTAACAGCAACGAAGGGTCCTGTGGTACCTTATAGACTAATAGAAAAGTTTTGAGCAGAGCTTTCGTGAGCAAAGACTCACTTCATCAGATGAAGTGAGTCTTTGCTCACGAAAGCTCTGCTCAAAACTTTTCTGTTAGTCTATAAGGTGCCACAGGACCCTTCGTTGCTGTTACAAGCCTGAAAGGTGAAGGTGAACAAGAAGGTGAATGAAAGCACCCCAGAGGAATTAGTCTTCTAAATCTCATGATTGTCAGCTGATCCCCCGTGGTTGGTGGGCCCAGGGGGCTGACTGCCGCTTTTTTGAACCCTCTGAGTTGGCACCATTGGTTAAAGATGCTGCTCTAATGCACTGCACAGTGACCTGGCTTAACAGCCATCTAGCTGTTCACGATGGTACCTTCTGGCTTCCAAATCTATGCAGAAGATCCTAATCTCATTGAACTCCCTGGCAAAGCAGCCTCTGACTGAAATGGGATTGGAATCCAAGCCTGTGAAATAACACAGGAGCTCAGAAGTATTGTTAAGGATTTGTACAAGCTCATGTTAGATAATACTTGGTTCTGCCATGAAGGCAGGACACTGGATTAGAAAGCCTCTGGAGGTCTCCTCCAGTCCTCTGATGTGCCAGAAGGGGAAAAGTACCCCAAAAGTTACTTGAGTAAAAGTAAAGCAAATTACCGTTATCCCTCTGGAAAATGATTTGAGTAAAAGTACACACGCACATACACACACACGTATCACGTATTTATTATACTCAAGTTTCCAGAAGTGAAAGCAGCTGCACTTTTACTCAAGTAACTTTTGGGGTATTTTTTTCCACCTCTGCAATTCACTGGCTCAATTTCAAATACAGGGAAATTTGAAGCTGCCCCTCAGTCATGTGGCCTTATTAAGAGGCCAGGTTTATGCTACAGAGACTGTGGTCAGCATAACACCCTAGCGTTGACACAATCAGCATTGTTACATCCACACTGGGGGATGTTACTGGACAGCTGTCTTATTAATGGTGTGATTTGTCGTCACACTTCTGACCGTTTTAGCGATCATCGTAATCAACAACAGCCGTGGGCTCAGTGCCTGTTGCTGTCTAATGCCTCTTTCACTATTTCCTCACACTTTTCCCTGTCTGGTGCGGAGAGGCTTAATTTCTGTAGACTAGCTCCACACCAATCTCCTACATCATCTACCCAGTCTCTGTGGGGTCTGCCTCTCCTGTTCAAACTGTCCATTATGCTGAGCACCAGGGTCTTGATTTTTCATTTGTTGTTCATTCTGCAGATATGCCCAAATAGCTGTTACTTCCATTGTAGAGCCGTCAGCAGTAGATTCTCTTTCGGCTGTATCTTCCTATATAATTCCTCATTGGTGACCTTTTGCATCTATCCTAGTTTCAGGATCTTTCTATAACAACTCCTCTCAAACATCAATATCCTTCTCTTCGAATCTTACATTATCACCCATGTCTCACATCCGTACAACATGCTGCTGAATACACACGTTTTCAAGATGCCCAGCTTCGTTCCTAAGCTAATCGCTTTGCTTTTCCAGATCTGATCTATCGCCGTCAAACTCGCTCTTGCTTTTGCTATTCTAGTCGCTATTTCCTTCTTACAGTCTAGATCATACGTTATGTTGCTCCCCAGATATGTGAACTTCTTTACATTCTTTAGTTCAATCCTATCTACGCTGATCTTCCTTCCCATTTCCTTATCTCCAGATACCATTGGTTTTGTTTTATCAATGTGCACAGTCAGTCTGTACCACTTCCCTTCCTTGTTTAGCACCTGCACCACTTTCACTACCTTCTCCTCATTTTCCTCAGTGATAACGATATCAGCTCCGCAGGTATCAAATTGAATTCTAGACCATGCCTTATCCTCCTCTGCCTTCGTGCTGGTGCACATTACAGAATGACACGGAACTAGCTACACCACTCAGAGGAGTGGAAAAATTTACACCCCCTGAGTTACGTTATCGAGCCGAACTAAATCCCTGTGTAGACAGTGCTAGGTGGAAGGAAAAATTTTTCTGCTATTTTACTGCCACCTCCTGGGGAGGTAGATTAATTATGGGGACAGGAGAACCCCTGTTTACCCACTTCATAGACTACCTCTTTTTCTTCTTTTGAACACTGATACCTCTGATCTTCACTCCAGGTTTGTCTTCACTTACCCAGAGATCAATCTCCCCAGGTTTGATTTAATGAGTGTATTAAAGACCTGCTAAATCAACTGCTGATGATTCTCCCATTGATCCTGGTTCTCCATCAAATTATGAGGGAGTAAGGGAAATCAGTGGCAGTGTTTCTCCCATTGACCTCCTCACATTGAGGTTGCCACAGAAATTAGACGTAAGGTATGTCAACTCCAGCTATGCTATTCTCTTAGGTTGACTTTCTCCAATAATGCAGATCTGGCCTCATGCTCTGAAATTTACGTGATCATAAAAAAAAACAAAAAAGCAAAAAAAAACCAGGCATCTCCATTTGGGGTAAGCTATTTCTCTGCATAGGCAGAAAAGTTTCTGTATCCACTCAAAATCCTTTGCATGACTGCAGTGTAAACAAGAAATGGGAGGAATAACAATCAAAAACCTCAAACAGGTTTATTAGAGCAAATGAAATACTAAGGAAACAATTCACCAGCATCCATCAAAACCTTATGTAAAAAATGTTCAGAGCAGGAAAGCAGGAATTCCCTCCTGAAACACTTAATATCATCTTGTTTACTGGAACACAACTCATATTCAGCAATTTGGATGCCTTAGGCCAGAATATTCAAGAATGTGAGCCAAATCTCAAGAGCTATTGTAATAAATACTTACTTTTACATAGCAACTTGCATCAAAGACGCTGAGCAGCAACTAAATCAATCCTCCGCTGAAATGTAGCAGCCTTGGGGCGGAACATGTCAATTCCCAAGCAATCCCAAGTAACAATAAGTAAAATATAGCAAGCAAAGGTGAATCTTGTGTCCAGTTGAGATGGCAGGAGGTGTTGAGATAACATAATGGAATCATCTGCATATCACATGGACAGAATACTGTGTGGGGCAGGCAATTAATGAGACCTGTGCCCCACATTCTGCTCTCAGATCCCCTTGGTCATCTCCACTGTTATCCTTGAGGACACATGGGATATCACTAAAGGCAGAACTTAACTCAGTCTCCAAGCTGATCTAGCAGGGAATAAGAATTTCTATTTATCCTGCTTAATCTGAAGCCCTTTCTTTTCAAATCATGGGGAAAAAACTATACATGCCAGATGATAGGGACTAATTTAGCCATAACCACTCAAGACAGAGATCTTGGAGTCATTAGGGCTGGTTCTCCAAAAACTCCAATCAGTGGGCTGCAGCAGGCAAAAAAAAGCAAACAGAATGTTAGGAATAATTTAAAAAAGGATAGAGAATAAGACAAAGACGGTTTTATTGCCTCTATTTAAATCCATGGTATGCCCACATCTTGAATACTATGTGCAGATGTGGTCGTCTCATTTTTAGAAAGCTAAATATCAGCATTGGAGAAGGTTCAGAAAAGGGCAACAAAAATGATGAGGTGTTTGGAATGGGTGCCGCATAAAGAGAGATTAAAAAGACTGGGCCTTTTCAGCTTAGGAAAGAGGAGATTAATTGAGGGTTATGATAGAGGTCTATAAAATCATGAGTGGTGTGGAGAAAGAGAATAAGGAAAAGTTATTTACTTGTTCCCATAACATAACAACTAGGGTTAGTCCACAGCACTCTACCACTGGCAGCCTGTGTTTATGGGGGTGGTGCACATCTGTATATCCTTTGGTGCATGTAACAAAATTTATCCCACCCCAACTAGAAAAAAAATTAGAGGGAACCCTGCACAGACCACTTCAAATGTGACCTGAGTGCAACTGAGAGCATGCAGTGATGTCTGCCTGCCTCAGAAGTGTGGCAGTGGAACCTGCAGTCCGGGAAGGGATGGAGGTACAGGTGCAGGAGAATACTCTGTCCTGGCGGAGGGGTGCAGGAGGAGAAGCGGGGGAGGGGAGGGGGTTGTGACCTGGGACCAGGGAGCAGAGGGTGGGGTGTGGAAGGAACCAGTGGTGTGTAGAGCCCACACAGGCCCTGCAGCCGGCTGCTGTGAGCAGCGAGCAGGGTGCAGAATGCAGGGAGCCTAGCCTGCCCGAGGGTCCTGCTGCCTGTGGGGCAGTGACCAGCCTAATCCAGCCCACAGCCCCAGGGCAGCTCGAAGCTAGCTTGGGGATATCTACACCTGTCTCAGCCACATCGCTGCTGGCAGCGCAGCACACCCTGAGTCTGCAGAGAGCCAGAAAGAACAACTCCAAGGGGAAGGAATTGCCCCATTTGTCCTATTGGGATGTCTTCAGCATCGGGCGGACTCAGACCTCTCCAACGTCACCCCGAGGTGAGAGGAGGTGTCTCTTCACCACTCCCTCACGGCTCTGCTAGGTCACAGAATCACAGAATCACAGGGCTGGAAGGGACCTCGGGAGGTCATCTAGTCCAGCCCCCTGCTTCAAGCAGGATTATCCCCCACTAAGTTATCCCAGCCAAGACCTTGTCCAGCCGGGACTTAAAAACCTCAAGGGATGGAGATTCCACCACCTCTCTAGGCAATGCATTCCAATGCTTCACCACCCGCCTGGTGAAGAAGTTCTTCCTAATATCTAACCTACACCTTTCCCTCTTCAACTTCTGACCATTACTCCTTGTTCTGCCATCTGACACCACTGAGAACAATTTCTCACCCTCCTCTTTAGAGCTCCCTTTCAGGAAGTTGAAGGCTGCTATTAAATCACCTCTAAGTCTTCTGTTCTATAAACTAAACAAGCCCAAATCCCTCAGCCTATCCTCATAGGTCTTGTGCTCCAGACCCTTAATCATTTTTGTTGCCCTTCGCTGAACCTGCTCTAGCAAATCCACATCCTTTTTATTCCGGGGGGGGCCAAAACTGGACACAATATTCCAGATGTGGCCTTACCAGTGCCGAAAAAAGAGGAATAACTACTTCCCTAGATCTGCTCGAAATGCTCCTCCTAATGCACCCCAGTATGCCGTTAGCTTTCTTGGCTACAAGGGCACACTGTTTACTCATATCCAGCCTTTCATCCACCATAACCCCTAGGTCCCTTTCCATCGAGCTGCTGCTGAGCCAGTCGGTCCCCAGCCTGTAACAATGTTTGGGATTTTTCCGCCCCAGGTGCAGGACTCTACACTTCTCCTTACTGAACTGCATCAGATTTCTTTTGGCCCAGTCCTCCAATTTATCCAGGTCCCTCTGGATTCTCTCTCTACCCTCCAACGTATCTACCTCTCCCCCTAGTTTTGTGTCATCTGCAAACTTGCTGAAGGTGCAACCCAGTCCCTCATCCAGGTCATTAATAAAGATGTTGAATAACACCAGCCCCAGAACCGAGCCTTGTGGCACTCCACTTGAAACAGACCGCCATCCAGATATTGAGCCATTGACCACTACCCGTTGGGCCCGACCGTCAAGCCAGCTTTCTATCCATCTTATAGTCCAAGGATCCAATCCATATTTCCTTAACTTATGGACAAAAATGTTGTGGGAGACCGTATCAAAAGCCTTGCTGAAGTCAAGGTATATCACATCCACTGACTTTCCCAGATGTGGAGTATTGCATCCAGTTTTGGGCCCCCAGTACAGAAAGGATGTGGATGTACTGGAGTGTTGAGTGAACATACCCAGAGTCACAGGGAGGAGAAGGTCACAGCTGGGATTTGAACCCCTTTCTTCAGGCTACCAGTGCATGTTCCCTCTATTTTCTTTCCCCAGACATGTAAAGAATAAATTTTGTTATGTATGCTGAGGCCTGTGCAAATGTGCACCACCTGTAGCAACACAAGCTGCCAGCTGTGGGTGCTCTGCTCATCAGCTGGGCAGCATTTGATTCTCTCCTGAGTCACCGCCCAAGTGCTCAGCTTACAGGGAACTCTGACCCCAGCTCAGTACCTGGTCCACTGGCTTCTGGTGTAGAGAATCCCCACAGCCTGTGGGAACTGGGCAGCAGTGGTTCCCAACCTGGCATCTGCGGACCCCTGGGGGTTGGTAAGAGTATTGCCGAGGGTCCATGAAAAAAATAAAAGATAAATAAAAATGATCATAAAAAATAAGTTTTAAATAAATTGCCAAGTTACAAACAATGATTATTTTTAAATTCAGCATTTTCCAATAATGTCATGAATTGCTGTCTGAAAATCTGTACTGTGGGTTCCTTTTTCCTTCAATGAACTGTGCAGAGTGGCTAGAATTGGCTCCGATGAGGTCCACAGACAGCTTGGGGTGTGATTGGGGGTCTGCAAATAGTTTGGGGAAGGTCCCTGGGGGGTCCGCCATAGCTGAAAGGTTGGGAACCGCTGGGTTAGACATTTGGCCGGGCAGCACACACACAGGCATAAATGTGTGGGCACAACTAGCAGAAACTGACCTGTCTCGTTTCATCTTCTGAGCGGTTTGAAAGGCCAAACAAGTGGCAGAGGATGCCCACGCTGCCTTTAGTTGCTGAAATGCTTTCCAGTGCAACAATTCCTGGTATCAGTCATCCATCAGGCCAAGGCCTGGTCTTTTAACACCCGATTGGCATCTAAAAATAATCCAGAGATGAGTCAGTGTTTGTGAAACACATTAAAGATGTAAATTGCTGTGTCAGCCTGAAGCAGTATCTCTAACTTGCCAGAAGGCTTTTCCCAGGGCGTAGTGGTATTGCAACTCATCAGGGTTCCCTTTTCACACCTCTCCCAATCATTTATTTAAATTGTATAGACATCTGGCGTTAACTGTAGGTTTGTGGGGTGGAAACATGCTAAACGCTGTCAGTTTAAGGGCTCCTTGGAGTCAACAGAAAAGTTTCTGTTGTCTTCATTGGCCTCTGGCTCAGAATCTACAAATCCGTGTGTCAGGATAGATTGGTTCAGTGCACACCCATTCCAGGCCAGGCGAGGAGGGGGTGTTTGTAAGGAACACCCCAACAGCGCATGGGAGATATCTCCATTTCATGGATGAGCAGGAAGGAAAGAACAGACGATCATTCTGATTAGCTAACCATGTTCAAGGGGCATGAGCGGGGAAGTGGGAAGCAGAGAATCTCTGTCTGATTTTGCCACTGACTTGCTTAGCAACTGCAGGGGAGTCAGTTCACCTCTCTCACTCTCTGCCTCATCATCTCCATCTGTGAAATGGGCACAACGGTCTCATTCCTACAGCGCTTCATGCTCACACCTTTCTGACAGGGCCCAGGGATCCTTGGATTTATGATACCTTGTTGCTGCAAACCGTGATGATTCTGAACAAGCAGCGCTAGGGGGTTAGGTGGAACATCATGGAAAACTCCTTGCGTTACAGCAATCAGGATGCTCCAGTACGTGATCAGTATTTCACCCCCAGCTCTGCGCATTACGTCACAGAGCTATGATAGTGAGGATTTGGGTGTGAATGCCTAGAGAGAGAGTGAGCTTAGAGAGAGGCCTAACCCAAATCCCAGTTTTTCTGTTGCAAGCTCTTGGGTTCAGGAACCAGACCCAGATTCCTACCTGAGGCTAGAGCATTGGCCTTGCAAACCCAGGGTTCTGAGCTCAACCCTTGAGGGGCCTTCCAAGGGTGTGGGGGAGGGATTGCAAGGGACTGAACTTTAGCCTCCAGTGCTGAGGTTAAGTGCAAGTATTGCATTTTTAATCCTTATGGAGCAGTGAATCAGCAAAAAGCTCTATGAGGTGTGTATATATCTCGATGGTTACCTGGCCCCTCTCTCCTAAGGAAATCTAGGGCTGGTGTGTGCTGGAGCTTGGTGTGTCAAAGGGCTCTGCAAAACCATCAGTCACACCACCCTTCTGACCCAGAGCAAAACTTTTGGGGCTCTGCTGGTGCACGCTGTTCTTCACAGCACAGCACTCTGCCAGTGTTCCCCGGACGCTGAGCACTTGGGCGGCTGCCCAGGAGAGATCCAGCTGCTGCCCAGCTGATTAGCAGAGCCCACAGCCACCCCCAGCCTGCTGCCTGTATTTCTGCTGGTGGTGCACATCCACACATGCCTCAGTGCACATAACAAAATTTATTCCACCCATGGATGGGAAAAATGAGGGGGAACCCTGCTATCTTCCCACATGATTACCTGCCTTCGCTAATCAGGAGCTCAACACATTGCTGATTTATACCGCAAAGCCATTGGCGTGCCCTAGCAACTTCTTAGCCTGCCTCTTCCTCTGGCAAGATATTAATGACCTCTCTGGTTGTGCATCTTCTGTATTCCTCCTTCCATAGAATCATAGAATCCCAGGGCTAGAGGAGACCTCAGGAGGCCATCGAGTCCAACCCCCTGCCCAAAGCAGGATCAACCCAGCTAAATCATCCCAGCCAGGACTTTGTCAAGCCAGGACTTAAAAACCTCTAGGGATGGAGATTCCACCCCCTCTCTAGGTAACACATTCCAGTGCTTCACCACCCGCCTGGGGAAATAGTTTTTCCTAATATCCAACAATACCACTTCCTCTGGAACCTGAGATCAGTGGTCCTTGTTCTGCCATCTGTCACCACTGAGAACAGCCTCTCTCCAGCCTCTTCAGAACCCCCTCTTCCAGAAGTTGAAGGCTGGTATCAAATCCCCCCTCACTCTTCTCTTCTGCAAACTAAATAAGCCCAAATCCCTCAGCCTCTCCTTATAGGTCATGTGCTCCAGCCCCCTAATGGTTTTTGTTGCCCTCTGCTGGGCTTTCAGTCTGGGCCTGATATGAAGCCCAGTCAAGTCAATGGAAAACCTTCAGTGGGCTTTGGATTCACCTCCACTTGCCCACAATTCCCTGCATCCTCGATCGATACCCAACCCCTCCTTTGCTATGAGGAACAAAGCCTCCTTCTTTTGTAGGACCATGATTGCAAGGCTCAAGGCAGCTTTGGATTCTGGTGCTGAATAGCCAGTAATGCAGATCGGGGGTTGGGCAGGGTTTAGGACTTCCATAGGCACCAATTCCATGGCTACCCCAGGGCTGGAGCAGCCATGGAGAAAAAATAGGGGGTGTTGAGCACCCACCAGCAGCTTCTGCATGTCCTCTCCTGCCCTTTCAGCACACCAATCAGCCCCTCCTGCCATAGATCAGCGGTTCAGGGGAGTGGGCAAAGCATGGGTGGGCTGCACTAAGTGAGTCAGGGGGAAAAGATAGGATGGGGTTGGAGCAGCGGTGGGAAGAAGCAGAGCAGGAAAAGGTAGAGTGGAAGTGACCTGGATCTCCAAACCTTCTGAGAGTCATCCTCCCCCTGGTGAAAGGCAAACCACGCAGCTCATAAACCAGCCTGCAGCCAGGAGCTCAGCTGGTTGACTCAAATGGAGTATCCGACCTTACTGACTTCCGTGGCGTTACTGCCGATTGCCATCCAGTGAGGCTCTGGCCCTGGGAACTCTGTGGTTTCTATCATGAGGTTTTGGCAAGTCTCAGTGGGGTCCGAGAATCCCCCAGGGAAATGATGAAGCTGGAACCGCTATGATGACCTTGAATGTCTTCTTTGTCCGAGTAGGACTTTAAGGCTACGTCTACACGTGCAGCCAACATCGAAATAGCTTATTTCGATGTTGCGACATCGAAATAGTCTATTTCGATGAATAACGTCTACACGTCCTCCAGGGCCGGCAACGTCGATGTTCAACTTCGACGTTGCTCAGCCCGACATCGAAATAGGCACAGCGAGGGAACGTCTACACGTCAAAGTAGCACACATCGAAATAGGGATGCCAGGCACAGCTGCAGACAAGGTCACAGGGCGGACTCAACAGCCAGCCGCTCCCTTAAAGGGCCCCTCCCAGACACAGTTGCACTAAACAACACAAGATACACAGAGCTGACAACTGGTTGTAGACCCTGTGCCTGCAGCATAGATCCCCAGCTGCCGCAGAAGCAGCCAGAAGCCCTGGGCTAAGGGCTGCTGCCCATGGTGACCATAGAGCCCCGCAGGGGCTGGAGAGAGAGCATCTCTCAACCCCCCAGCTGATGGCCGCCATGGAGGACCCGGCAATTTCGACGTTGCGGGACGCGGATCGTCTACACGGTCCCTACTTCGACGTTGAACGTCGAAGTAGGGCGCTATTCCTATCTCCTCATGAGGTTAGCGACTTCGACGTCTCGCCGCCTAACGTCGAAGTTAACTTCGAAATAGCGCCCGACGCGTGTAGACGCAACGGGCGCTATTTCGAAGTTGGTGCCGCTACTTCGAAGTAGCGTGCACGTGTAGACGCAGCTTAAGGGTGAGATCCAGAGAAGAACATTGCGGAGTGTCTCTATTTCTCCAGGCTCAGTGTGAAGATGGAGCAGACGAGGGGGACGGTAGGCGTTGGTTCTTCTAAGGCCAAGTCAGCATTCTCCAGGAGAAGAGTGATCTTCTGGAGTTTGATTTCACACTCAGGAAATTGACACTCGATGTATGTGAGAAGCACATGATAAGGTGGAGACTCCTGTGACATTACAAGATGGATTCAAAGGTCCAGGAGCTTCTTCCAGCCCTTTGTTCACAGTGGGAGTGGCGGATGCTTCCTGTAAGTGAACCGATGCTTGAACCGTGGCCCCACCCCTAATGCTGCAAGCCCCGCCCCTTCTCATCAAGCCCACCCGTGAACACCCACTTCTCCTGAGGCTCCGCCCCTGTGCTCCCTCTTCTCATCCAAACCCCACCCCCTCTTGCATCTCTCTGCCCCTCCCCCCACTGCTCACCCTTACAGCTGGGAAACAATGGGGGCGCCCCCTTGTTCTGGTGCCTATGGATCAGAGTTCCCTACCTCTTGGGCTGCTTTGCAAAGGAGCAGGGCCTGATTCACTTGCTGGTGTGGATTGGGAGTGATGCCAATGGAGTTACATTCGTGCAGGACCCAGAGCAGCACCTCCAGTGCCGAATTCATTAGGCCAGCCCTGGCAGCATCACATACCCATCCCGTGTGCCCATATCTCTCAGTGGATCTGGGTTCAAATCAAACTCCAATCGGGGATTTGCAACATCCTTGTTGAGTAACATCCTGGCTGGACCAGGGCAGGAGGTCTGGCAGTCTTTTCTTGACTCAGAAGGAGAAAGATTTCAGGATGAGGCCCAAAGGGACTTTTCTATTCCTACCACCACGCTTTGGCTTTGCTTGGATAAAGCTCTGAGCATCTCATTGTACCATAATGAAGCGTTGTCGCTTCAATTCCAGTCATTACCATGTTTCTTCATCTGCCTTTCACCACACACCATAATTGTGAGTTTGTTTTATTTCGTTTTCCATTGCTGAGATCATATTCTTCCTCTGCAACTTGCCAAAACCTCATGATAGAAACCACAAAGTTCCCGGGGCCAGATCCTCAGCGGGTGGCAATCGGCAGTAACTCCACGGAAGTCAGTAAGGTTGGAAACTCCATTTGAGTCAACCAGCTGAGCTCCAGTTTGAAGACTGGTTCATGAGCTGTAGGGTCTGCCTTGCACCAGAAGGAGGATGACTCTCAGAAGGCTTAGAGATTCAGGTCAGATAACCATCGGAAACATTCAGATGCTTATCTGACCCTCGCTCTGCTGCACTTGGGTTAGCTTTCTTGTGACTGGGCTGCCCTGCTTATGAAAGTTACAGTGTTTCTAACATGCACTCAGGCAAGATCCTCCTGTTCTATGGCGTTTTGGCCTCGCCTCCTCCTGATTTAAATGCAGGGCGGGTAGTGAGAACCCAACATGCAGACGCAAAGTTTTCCAGACTCCAGAAAAGGCCTGGGCTCAGCTGCAGATTCAGGTGCGCTCCTGATTGATCCATTTCCAAGGCCTGCTTAGAAATCAGGCAGTCGTAAATGGATGCATCTAATCTGAAGAGATGCAGAGAGCAAAGTTCTTGTCCTTGCTACGCACAGCCAGCGGGAAGGGGACACGGGCTGAGCCAGATCTCTCACATCTCCTGTAGGTACGGGGCAACCGTGGAACACCGCACCAGGCTGGGGAAGGGACCCCCTGATTCTCAGCTTGCCGAGGCTCGTTTTACACCCTGCTCTCCACCGCCTCGGGGCTGGCGTCCTTGTCTCCATCTCTGCCCAGCTCGTGTAAAATGCCACCGTCTCCGGCTGACTCTTTCCCCACCCGTTTGGCGCAAGCGTCTGTGACACCTGAAAACAATCCAGCCTGCAGCCTTCATGGGGGTTGCTCCGGATTTACACCGGTACAGGAGTCAGACTTTGGGGCCCCCTCCTCAGCTGGTGTAAGAAAAGCGGAGGGAGCCCAGTGGTATACAGCAGCTGAGAAGCTGGATTGCCATCAGCCTATTTATTAACAGGTCTGCATGCCTGACAGGGTTCCCCATAGGGGTCAATGCGGGCACATCCCTGGCTGGGCTGATCAGACTGTGTCAGCATGTCTTGGGGTCAGGAAGATAAGGGTCCTAAGAACAGTGGAATAAGCAGATCTCTGGCCGAAGGAGGGAACAAATATTTGGCTCCCTGCCAGCCATGTGACATCGCTCGCCTGTGGCAAGACAAGCCCAGGGGCAGGACAGACTAGCCCTCTCAGCTCAGCTGGTGTTAACCTCCAGCTTTGCAGCTGGCTCCACTAGGTCTCATGCTGCCTACCCTGCTTGTTACTCCCGTGGGCTGGCCTCTTCCTGCGCTGCCATCACCCCCCTCATTCCTCGTCCCGCGCAGTCTGGGGCTTTGCTTTCCCACAGCAAAGCGGGCCTCGTGGCTCTTCTGAATTGCTCCAGCCAAGGGGCAGTGTTCCGTGTCATAGCTTCCATCCGGGGCAGAATAAATTTTGTTATGCGCACCAAGGAATGTTTAGATGTGCACCACCAGCAGAAACACACGCTGCCAGCTGCGGCACCTAAACCTCTCCTGCGTGGCCACCCAAGCGCCGAGCTTCCAGGGAACCCTCCTAAGGGGTGGCACTGCAGGGTGGGGGCTCGCAGAACGAGAAGGTGCCACTATAGAACTTGCCAGCAAGGGCTCTGCAGGACCTTGAAACATTTCTGTCTCTTCGCTGAGGCGAAGATTACAGGAGCAAGAAATAATATTGGCAGGAATGTGTGCCAGGAGGATCAGCAGGCAGCAAGGAAACTGAAAAAAAAAAGGGGTGGGAGCAAATTAACATATTCAAGTATTAACAAACCAAATTAACAACATTAAAACATGGGCCAGGAATAGCCTGGGAACAAAGCATGATACGTACAGACCGGTCAGAAAGTACATGATGCAACACAGATCAGAAAGTACAGATCAGACCGATCAGATCAGACTGATCAGAAAGTACATGATGCAACGCGGAATGGAAGCACATGCATCAGGGAAGGGGTAAATAGTCTAGAACAGGGGTCAGCAACACCCCCCGCCACTCCCCGGCATGTGTATCAAGATTGGCACACATGCTGATTTTCATCAGCATGCAAGGCAGGAGCTCAGCCCCTCCCCCCTGCACCTGGGAACCTGCTCGAAGCCTGTGAATTAACAAAAGCCCAGCTAGTGCTACCACCGACCACCTAACCGGCAAAGCTCTGCAGCTTCTTTATTAATGAAGCTGCTGTTCAGTAGGACTATTAGTGACTTTAAAAAATATCGCCAACAGTCCAACAGTACCTAGAGGTCACAAGGTCAAACTTCGGCACGCTGCCTTGGAAAGGTTGCTGATCCCTGGTCTATAAAGTGAATTCAGTTTGGATTGGGGGTATTTCCGCTACTCGCTCTCCTGGATGTGTGTCTGATCAGCTCTGTGTGGTGTAAGTGTATGCTGCTAGAGAAACCTGGGTGATGAATCCAGAGTTGGGCTGAGTTCTTGGGAAGTTAAGGTCTTGGGAGAAAGCCCAACTCTATCAGAGCTGGTGTCTTACTTTGTCTTTTAAATGAAAGCACAGATTCTGCTCAAACGGCGCAGGTTGTGTGGGTCATATCAGTTTGTCAGGTGGGACAGACCTTGCCCATGGATGGGGAGTCCGACCCCTCTGAGCTACTGTATCTTTTCCCCCATAGCGTGGTTCTCAGCTGCTCTAGTCCTGTCTGCATTTAAAGGAGAGAGGCAAAGCAAGGCGGCAACAAATGCTAGAAGCACAGGAAAGCTGATTCCCTGGGCTATCCTGGGTGTAAGGAGCGTGCTTCTAGCAAAGACGTGCCATGAGACATCAGCCTTTCACTCTCTCCCTGGCATGGCCCAGGGCTCCAGGGGCAGGAGCTTTGATCAGCGTTGTTTTCATTCCCAGGGCACGGTCGGTACTCCAGTCTGAACTGGGGCTGAGCTGGGAAAGGAGCTAACTCTGTTCTCCTGGACAGGGGACGTGCTATTCCCAGCAGCGTGAAAGAGGAGGAGGGAATTACTGACCCAACCGAGGAAAAGTTGTGGGCTGGCATTGTTCACCCAGCCCAGGCAGAGCCAGTGCGCCCTCTTCTTTTTAACATCCATGGGTGAAATAAATTTTGGAATCTGTGTGAAGGCACATGTGGATCTGTACCACCTTAGAAACACACGCTGCCGGTTGGGGGCACTCTGCTAATCAGCTGGAAGATGCCTGAATCTCTTCTTACAGGGAACACACACACACACACACACAATTTTACAAAGGCTCAGAGGCTTGCCCATGGTAAATCAGTGAATCTGTGGCAGAGCTCAGGCCAGCACCTTGACCACTTGATGACACTCCAAGCCCTGCTGGATGCACAGAATCATAGCATCACAGAATGCCAGGACTGGAAGGGACCTCGAGAGGCCATCGAGTCCAGCCCCCCGCCCCAATGGCAGGACCAAGTACAGTCTAAACCATCCCTGATAGACATCTATCTAACCTGTTCTTAAATATCTCCAGCGATGGACATTCCACAGCCTCCCCAGGCAATTTATTCCACTGTTTGACCACCCTGACAGTTAGGAGCTTTTTCCTAATGTCCAGCCTAAACCTCTCTTGCTGCAGTTTAAGTCCATTGCCTCTTGTTCTATCCTCAGAGGCCAAGAAGAACAAGTTTTCTCCCTCCGCCTTATGACTCCCTTTTAGATACCTGAAAACCGCTATCATGGCGCCCCTCAATCTTCTCTTTTCCGAAGTAAACAAGTTCAGTTCTTTCAGCCTTTCTTCATAGGTCATGTTCTCTAGACCTTTGATTATTCTGGTCGCTTTTTTCTGGACCCTCTTTAATTTCTCCACATCTTTCTTGAACTGCGGTGCCCAGAACTGGACACAATACCCCAGCTGAGGCCTAACCAGCGCAGAGTAGAGTGGAAGAATGACTTCTTGGGTCTTGTTCACAACACACCTGTTAATGCATCCCAGAATCATGTTTGCTTTCTTTGCAACAGGATCACACTGTTGACTCATATTTAGCTTGTGGTCCAGAGTGGGACCTGGACAGGGTAGGAGAGAGGGGCTGTGTCCTTTCCCCGAGCCTGTCCCACTTCAGTCCTTCCCCGGCCCCTCTGACTCTGAGCTCGGCTGGCCCCGAGCGGGCCAGGTAGTAGAGCACCTCCCTGCCTCATGGTTACCCTGAGCCCCCTCACTGGATGATGGAGCTGACGGGCTGCCCAGGGAAGACGTCAGTTTCGCAGTACACTGAGGATGTAATGTGTTGTCTGCACAGTGGTCGCCTTGTTGCAGCTGCAGCTCCTCCAGCACAGCCCGGCGCGCTCCTCTCCACAGTTGGCTCAGCCCAGGTTTTTTGGAACCGATCCATTCGAAGGAGGGGAGGGAGAAGTGCGGGGGGGGAGCTGGGACAGCCACATCTGAGGCCGTTCCCCAAATGGTGCTGGCCCTCTCCGCCATGTTTACAGAACCCAGCCTGGGAATCAGCACATCAATCAACATTCTGGGGCTTGGGACAGGGTCAGATAACTGTGGTTGGTTGCATACCGGCGGAGTTAAATCTCTCCAGCCTCCCAGTATGACATGCTGCGTGGTAAAGCTCCGGGCTGCTTCTTTGCAGGGGGCACTCCGGGGGGCTGTGGAGGACAGGTGAAGGCGTTTGAGGCTGGCTCGGACAGCTGAGAAAATCTCAATAGGTCTCCCAGCTGCGGGGGTAGGATGCGGGGGATGAAGGCGGGGGTTCCTCTCCCGGCTTGCTGCTTTTCCGCTCTCCTTTCGAGCGCCTCAACCGCAGGGAGTCCAGCGCTGCTCACTTCCCAAAATAGCTGGCGAAGGAGTGCTGGATGTGCAGGGCCTGGTCCAAAAGCAGGGAGAGGCTGGGGCGGGAAAGGGGAGGCCAATCAGTGGAAATCTGATCACAGTGGGAAAGAGAACGGGGCAGGCCCTTCCGTCTTCAACAGCCTCCCTGTGGCTCGTGGTGTTCCAGCTACTGTGTCCCTGGAGACCCGTGCAAACATCTGCCTCCCGTTTGCAAAGACGCCCTAGGGAGTTAGGTACCCAAATCCCCTTGGCTATAAGTACGGTTGGGCACCTTCCTCTTCAAAACCCCACCCCTTTTTTTTTCATTTAGGTCTGACACAGATTCGTGTGTGTGTGAGTGAGACGTGGTGTGGGATTTACTCCTCTGCGCAAATGTTAGGTCTTTTGGAGGATTTTTCCCCCTGCGCACAAGCCCCTTAAGCGCTCTGCTGTCTGCAGAGAGAGGCAACTGTTTCTTCAGGGAGTGCGGCCTGCGTTGGCTCAGGAGAGATGCACCCACTGTGGTCTCTCCCAGTGAAGGGGCAGGGGCTAAGTCTGAACAGGTCTGATGGCAGGGGGGACAAAGGGGGAAGCTGTGCTGGGGCCTGGCATTTCAAAGGTGGCTGGAGCTCTTCGCCGATCTCAGGAGGGGGCCCAGCACCGCAATCTGAGTATCGCTAAGGGCTAAGTGCCCTAGGCCCCACCCCTTCCACCTTTGGCCCTGGTAAAATACCATCGGCCGCAATGGAACCCAAGGCGAGAAGACTGGACTGGAGACATGGGCTTTCAACTCCTGTGAATCATAGAATCATGGAACAATAGAGCTGGAAGAGCCTAAAAAAGCCATCAAGTCCAGCCCCCTGCTCTAAGCAGGACCACCAGTTGTGGATGCCACAGTGTTTCCCAGCCTGACTCAGTCTTTGAATGAACCTCACAGGCAGCAGGTTCAAAACAAAAAAAGAGGAAGTATTTCTTTGCACAATGCACAGTGGAACCTGTGGAACTCCTTGCCAGGGGAATTTGTGAAGGCCAAGACTATTACAGGTTTCAAGGCTCCATCTAAACCAGTTTCCTGTCTTCTCACACTGGGTAACGCCAGACGCCTCCAAGGGACTCAGCATGTGACCCATCCCCTGTCGTGCATTCCCTGCCTCTGGCAAAAAGAGGCAAGGGACACCATTCCCACCCAGCTGGGCTAATAGCCATTGATGATGGACCCGTTCTCCATGAACTTAATCCGGGTCAATCTTCCGCGTAGTCTAGATGTACCCCTAGTGTGCAGAATTCAGTGCTGCAAGCTTTCGTTGAGGCCAATAGTTGACTCAGAAATGATTTGGAGGCTGATATTGATAATAAGACTACCCAGCTTTATAGTAACAAGCAGTCCTGTAGCACCTTAAAGATTAACAAGTGTGTTAGGTAGTGAGCTTTCGGGACTAAGACCCACTTCCTCAGATTTTAAATTCTCAGATTTCTAAAATCTGAGAAAGTGGGTATTATCCCCAAAAGCTCATTACCTAATAACTCTGTTAGTCTTTAAGGTGCTACAGGACCACTTGTTATTAGCTATAGACGAATACAGGATAGCTTTATAGTAGTAATGACTTTTTAAAAAAGTTTTGAAAGGGAATATGCCTTCATGCTTCAGGGCCTGCTCCAACCTCTGATTAATAGAGGTCAGGAAGAAACTTTCCTTGATGGAAGAATACACAATGACTGTATATTGCAGGGCTTCTTACACACTGCTCTGAAGCAGCTGCTACTGGCCAGCCAAGTGGTATGATCTAGTCCAGCAATTTTTACATTCATATATAATGTGGGAATTTCTTCAGCACAGAAAGAGACAGTAAATTGTTGTTATTTACCCAGCTGGTGCTCCTGTCTCCTCTGAATGCTCCTCTCTAAGAGAAGACATCTGAGTTGCCAGGGAGCTTTCCTTTTTCAGGCAGAACAAAAGTAATGTTACTCCGGCCAGATCGCTCTCTATTTGTTATGAAACCGTCAGTGGCCTCGGCATTTAACTGTGTAATTACATTCTCTCCAGCTGGCCTCGGTTCAGGGCATCTTTTATTTGCAGCCTGTAGCGGCCATGCTGTTCTATAGCATGTCTACATATCACAGACATTCCTTCAGTGTCCTGGGGAGAATCGGGGGGGACCAATTTCCCCTCCTCCCCACCCAGAATGCTCCAGCTGTTTTGCGCCAATTGCTTGATGCGAGACAGTTGTTAAACCGGTTAAGCCAAATTGACAGCTGTTTTGCCTCACCAGAGTGGAGAAGGCCCTGCCAGTGACTCTGTCCCTAAAATCTTAGTTGCAATGACATGTATTTGGTACTGAGTCGTGGTGCACTTTTCACGTCTGTGCACAAGGTTCTTGTCTAAATTTGGCCTATGATTTTTTCAGCTACCTCAGGCAGTTGTCACCCTATTGGCTTAAACCTTGCCAAGTGCCTATTGAGATGGGGGGTGGGGGGGTTCAGAACGAGGCTCTATAAAAGACCCCGATTTTCGAATGTGTGGCTCACGCAGTCTTTGGGAATCAGGCCCTGTCAAGGTGATTTCAGCTGACCCCCCAGATCATTAAGCATTTTGGAAAAAATTAGGTCCTTATGCTTTTTGGGGGGTATCTGTCTGTCTATTCAGAACTAAAATGTACACACACTGTGGGCAGACATTTTCATACTAACCCTAATCTCCCCACGGCCCTGAAACATCCATTCAGATGCTTCATCTGAAAGGGTTAATATGACTTGTTTGTTCCTGTTATTATCCACTAACAAATCTTTGCTGCTTTACATTGGGATGGTTTTACCCAGGTTAGGGTTGGGCTTACTTTGGAGCAGCAGGGCCAGTCAAATCCTTCCTTCTATTTATATTTAACTAACAGGTTTACCTGGCATTTCTGAGGTCCTTAACTCAATTCAGTTTATGGGGCTTGGGGGTGGAAAATAAAAGGAAAATGTATATGCTTTATTTAAATGATTGTAGTTTTACAAAATATGGTGTTATTTGACGAGGGTAATTTTTATTTTGGATTTCTTAAAAAAAGGGGCTTGCTAATTTTTTTTCTGTTTAATTATTTTAGTAAAAATTTTAAACGGGAATTTCTTCAAGTGCATTTTTCTTCTTCTCTACAAATTCTTAGCATTTGCTGTGATCTTCTAGTTTTCAAACCTTACACATTGATTTAGCTGTGCCAAACCAGGGTGCTCTTCCAATTTTCTCCAGCGTATCGCTTTTGTGTAATGCGTATTAAGAAGCAATCCTCTCTTAGAGTCATCCTATTTTGCTGGCTCCTCTTGGTTCAGTCTCTTTTACCATTCACTCAGTTACATCAGGGTTGAGGACTGTGCTTGACCTAGTGAGTGTGTCCCTTTTCTGTCCAGTTTAATGAAGATATTCCAGGCACGTGTCCTTTTCCCGGCACAACCAAACCCTTACGTTGCTTTGAGTTGTGATAAAAGGAAGTTGTATAGTGAATTTGGTGGTCCGAGCTTTTACCGTTTAGGAGGAGTTCTTGGACAAACAGACAAACTCTCTAAAATATACAGTAGGTTGTATAGTTTAAACATCCCAAAATAAATAAAGTGTTTGAATAGGACACACTCTAGCAATGCGGAAGGCAGGATTAACAACCAACAGGGAATAATACATATGACACTGGTGTTTTGTAATTCCACCTGGCTTGTGGGATGGAAACCTGTTATTTTATTACAGCGTGACTGAAAGAACTCTTCCTGACAGAAGGGTGGAACTTCCAGGCCTCAAGGCTGTTTGAAATATCCCAAGGATGTGAGCTTTCCATAATCCAGATCCTTGTAAAATTCAGAGTATTGAGCGCTCCTCACATGCACTGAGAACAAAAATAGTGCTAAACCCAGGGTTGTGAGCTCAATCCTTGAGGGGGCCATTTAGGAATCTGGGGCAAATAGATTTTAATAAGAAAGAAAGGGGATGGTGCTTGGTCCTGCCAAGAGGGCAGGGGACTGGATTTCATGACCTCCAAGGTCCCTTCCAGTTCAGTGTGATGTGTGTGTGTTATTTCGATGCTGGGAATGCTCCCTCCAATGAGAAGTCAGTGTATTCAAGGGGAGTTTGTCACAAACCTTGTTGTGTTTAGCATGCTGTTCACAAGGCCTGTAAGGTGCAATGTGTGTTAGATAAATTGCCACTGGAAATAAGACATTGATCGATGTTTAAGCATGAGAATGATTAGCCACTGGCACAGTTTGCTAAGAGTCGGGATGGAGTTTTTATCACTGGCGATGTTTCACTGGAGATTGGAAACTTTTCTGAAAGACTTTCTTTGGGGCTGTTCTGTGGCTGGCCTTATCCAGGAAGGATCACAATGCTCCTTTCCGGGCTGGGAATCTGCTCATCACTCCTGAGACAAGGAACAGTAGAAAGACAGCTGGGCGGGAAACATTTCTCTGCTTCTTCTGCATCAGGATGACAATGGGATGTTTCTCACTCGGCTGCAGGCATCTCTCCCCCATCCACTTGTAACCCCAGAGCCAAGGCTGTAGAGCAGAGGCATCACTCTCCATAGTCAGTGGCCTCAGTGCCTCTGGGATTACACTCTCCAGAGGAGCCAGTAAGTCAGTGGTTAGGGCGCTCGTATGGGATGTAGTTAGATCTAGGTCTTTTTCTGCCAGTTTTGACCAGAAATTCCATCCTGGACCAGCACAACCTTTCCGTGAAAACAGTTAATAGAAACTAGTGTGAGCCCATGAAAAGTTTTGGTCTCAAAGTTTTCCAGCCACAAATCAATTGGTTGGAAAATTCCTGATCAGCTCTGAGACCTGGGTTGTGACAAGAGGTCTGTGCATGCGTGCAGTGGATAAATAAAGTCCTAGTAGCTGGTGCTCAAGAGTAGATAGCCAAGTTTCTGGGTCTGGGAGATGCAGTCAAACCTCTACACTTTGCCAGCTTCCCAGCTAAAGCTGTAGAACAGATTCATTTTTTCTGTCTGTAAGTGGCTCAGGTGCCATTACATGGGACAGTGAAACACACCTAGGTGCGTGGGTTACACTTTGCTTGAGGGACAGATTATGCCTGGAATGACGGCAGCAGGTAGGTTTTCTCCCCCCTTCTTGAAGGAAGAAACTGGTGAGGGTTGTTCATGGGGCCTGTTCCAAGTCCCAGGATGCAGTAGAAGTTGTGGATTAGATGCAGGGCTGACTGGATGAGGTTCTCTGGTTTGTATTCCATTACACTACTTTATGGCCTTTGGGGCCTTAATGTCTGGTCCTCAATGGAGAGCCCTTTATTGCCTTCCCTGAGAGCTGTTTCGGGTCCCTAGGGAGCCATCTTTCCTTCACTGCTACAACAGCCAGTTCCTCTTGCTTCTCACACTCGCTGCATACAACAAATAGACACCCAGTCCCTGCTGCAGAAATGTCATCTCCTGCTTTCCCAGTGAGCACCTCAAGGGCTTTATCTGGGCATCTCTGACAGCCAGGCATTATCGGCTGGTGACGGGAGTCTGATCCACTGAGAGGGGCATATTTAGGGACTGGGTAAATTCATGATGTGGGATCAAGCTGGTCACTCAGAGCCTCGGAGGCCCGTAATGGAAAGGAGCATTCGGGAAAAGGAGGTTTCATTGATTAGACAGCCCATTAAAATTTCTGAACTGATTGCAACTTCAGTATCCCCCTGATGATACTTTCTCGCAGACGGGAAAGTTGGAGCATGTATGTTGCTGGCCCTTAGCAGAGCTAACAATTCAAATGGAAGCTCCAAGTTCAGTGGCTGTAAATCTTGGAAGTTAGGGGTTGGAAGAGACCTCAGGCAGCCATCTAGTCCAACACCCTGTTTGAAACAGGACTAGTCCTGACTAAATCATCCCAGCCAGGACTTTGCCAAGCTTGGCCTTAAAAACCTCTAAGGATGTAGATTCCACCGCCTCTGTAGGTAACGCATTCCAGTGCTTCACCACCCTGCTGGGGAAATAGTCTTTCCTAATATCCAACCTAGACCTCCCCCACTGCAACTTGAGACCATTGCTCCTTGTTTTGTCATCTGCTACCACTGACAGCAGTCTCTCTCCATCCTCTTTAGACCCACCGTCAGGGGGTGAAGGCTGCTATCAAATCCCCCATCACTCTCTGGGGGACTAAATAACCCCAGTTCCCTCAGCCTCCTCTCATGTCATGTGCTCCAGTCCCCTGATCATTTTCATTGCCCTCCACTTGACTCTCTCCAATTTGTCTACATTCTTTCTGTAGTGGGGACCCAAAACTGGGCGCAGTACTCCAGATGTGGCCTTACCAGTGCTGAATAGAGGGGAACAATCACTTCCCTCAACCTTCTGCCAGGGCTCCTAATGCATCCCAATATGCCATTCACCTTCTTTTCAACAAGGGCACACTGTAGACTCATATCCAGCTTCCTGTCTGATGTAATCCCCAGGTGCATTTCTGCAGAATAGCTGCTTAGCCAGTCAGTCCCCAGCCTGTAGCAATGCTTGGGATTCTTCCATCCCCAGTTCAGGACTCTGCACTTATCCTTGTTCAGCCTCATCAGATTTAGTTTGGCCCAATCATCCAATTTGTCATAGTCACTCAAGTCCCCATCCTTACCCTCCAGCATATCTACCTCTCCCTGCAGCTTGGATCCAGCCTGTCATGAAATAAGCACACATTTCAGTACCACCCACTGCTGGGGGGCAGGCTGGCAGGAAGCAGGCTGTTTACGCCCTAGGAAATGCTGCAGGCTTGTCTTGCCTGGGAGTTACGCCTTGTTTTGCTGACATTGTGAAATAACATGGATGTTTTTGTCTCCCTTTACACCTGGGATTCAGGAGATCAGTGATCAGCTCCCAGCTTCTTACGACATTGAGCAAGTCACCCGATCGTTCAGTGCCTCAGTTTCCCTGATGTAAAACAGGGATGTTAATACTGCCTGTGTCAGCTGCACTCCCGATTCAGGAAGACACTTATGCATGGGCATAAGTCTGTCCCTGTACTTAAGCATGAGCCTGCCTTTGAACGTGTGCTCAGCCGCTGTCCTGAAGAGGTGGGCTTTCCTCCACAGAGAGTCATACATTTTTTGCATGGCGAGGGCAGTCTCTTTCCGGGGGTCTGCTGCTGTTAGAGCCCATTAGGTACTGCTGCATAGAAACCTAAATGCTAATGTTAAACAGATGGTTTCTGCAGGGTTGAATGTAAGGAACGAAGGCCAAGGGAGACGCGTGAAGTGGCACGGGGGAGACAGAATTGTTGCATTTGGATCCTGCAGCCTGCAAACCAGGCAGTTTTCTCCTAATTACACCTTGTTTTGCACTATATCTCTACGTTGCCTGGTACGATGAGCCTCCTTTTCACACTCTGGGTGCTGCCGTCATGCAGAATTGTATCCCGTTTATGCTGCTTAGTGGGCATGAGCACTAATAATTCTTTAACGTTTCTCTGGTGCATTTTGTCCACAGACCTCGATTACCTTTCTCCTCAGACAGATGGGAAACAGAACTCCTCAGACATGGGTAAACAGGGCCACAACCCTATCTCCGAGGTCCAGGAGAATTGGCTGGGAGTAAAGCCCTCGAGGTCTGGCCCAGTGGTTCGGCCCTGTGCTGTGACTGGTGTAACAATGGGACCATTGTTCCAGACAGACCCAGCCCTGAAATGGGATCCGGCAGCCTCGTCAATCACTTTTATGGCTGCTGCATTTTCCCTCCTGCGATGGCGTCTTAGGTTTCCCTTCTTCCCGGCTCAGGAATGACGGCAATCTTTGGAAAGGGGCGGGGGCCGGCTCTGGAAACATGCAGTGGGGGCATCCCCAGTCGCATACCTCTGAAACCTGACCCCGCAGGAAAGTTTATGTGGTTCAACTGACTTCAAGCCTTCGAGACCTGGTTGCAACGGTGCCAGAACAAACAGCTGCATCAAGAATTCCAGAGCCATTTGTGGTGGCTGTCTACACTGGAAAAGCTTTCTATGGACTCTGGAGTGAGGAGGTGGGGGGAGAAGGACAGAGTGAAAAGCACACAGGCAGGCTTTCAGGCCAAATGGCAGGAAAACATAGAACAAGTGTCTGGTGAAGCACACTCCTGCTTAGACAAATACACTAACACACGTTCACACTGATATGTTTGCCCAAACAGGTACATGCACTTGCACTTTTTTGCAAGACATGAGTGTGCACTCACACCTTTGCACGAGCAGGGGTGTGCGCTCACATGGACCTGAACAGCTGTGTTTGCTCCGGCAGGTACGTGCAGTCGTATTTACTTGCACAAATGTGTTTGCACAAAGTGGTGTGCACCAACGTTCCCTGTAAATTGAGCACTTGGGCAGCCGCCCAGGAGAGAATCAGGTGTCACCCAGCTGATGAGCAGAGCGCCCACAGTCAGCAGCTTGTCTTTCTACTGGTGGTGCACATCCGCACATGCCTCGGTGCACATAACAAATTTTTCCCGCACATGAGTGGAAAAAATAGACAGACCCTTGGTGGGCACTCATGCAACTTACACAGATGGGCAGGTGCACTCACAAGCTTACTTGTATTTGTGCACTCGCATACTTGTGCACAGATGAGGTATGCATTCATGCATGCTTGCACAGACAGGTAGGTTCACCGACACAGACTTACACAGGCCTGTGTGTGCGCTCCCAGACACAAACGAGTGAATCTAGGCGGGCATGCACTCATGTGCACAGGCTATGCACGGATGGGCAGATACAGGAACACACGTGTTGCACAGGGAGGTAGCATACACGGCCTCTGACATGCGTAGCCCTGGGTGGAGCACATGCATTCCTGGTCCCATCTGACATGTGCTGCACTAGAGAGGCACAGTATTTATCCGTGTCCCCTGCATTAACAGCGGGGGCAGCTTTCCAGATCAGAAATACAATCAAAGGGCTCGAACTTCGCACCAGGACAAGCTGCAGATGGTGCTTGGCTGGGCGGAATCTGATCAGATGAGCTGGGATTTGAGCAGGCAGATGCTTTCACTCCTGCTTTCGGAGAGATATCACAGGCACTTTTGTTACCTGTCATCTCCCTGAGCCCCTTCGCTCCCCTCTGCCTGGGCAGAAGATCCTGAATGCAAGCGAGAGTCCAGCCACAGGGAGTTTAGTGGCTTGCACATGTCTGCAGGACGGCACCTCAGGTGTCGCAGCGGGGCAGAAAGCTCATTATGGCATCAGAAGGAAGAGCGCCCGCTATGGACTCATCATCTCCATTTGCAGAGGGGCACGTCTTGACACTGCAACCCCGGCTTCTGTCTACCCACACCGCACCCTGAAATTAGACGGGCCATGATGCTTTAGCAGCCGAACCCCTGGCAATCACAATACCCGCAGGAGGCAGGGCAGTACTACCTCCCCAGGAGAGATAGGAGACTGAGACACCAAAAAACTAAGGCCCAGTAATGAGGTGCGTAAATGCCTTTAAAAGTCTGACCTCAAGTGACTTGACCAAGGTCCCACAGGAAGTATTTGTCAGAGCAAGGCACTGCACTCACGCCTCCTCATTGCACCTATCACTGAACTGTTGTTTCACGATCTCTGCAGGCTCAGGCAGCTACCACTTTGTGTTACCTTTCTGCTGGTGTCATGCTTTACTCCCTAACCACCACAGCTAGAGAAGTGAGTTTGAAGATGAAAGCGGAAATGCTGATATGGCACCAACGGAAGCGGGCGGGGAGTGGAGCTGGGCACATGCCTGTCTAATAATCTAGGCCTGGTCACAGCTACAGTGATGACAGGCATTGGTATCTCATCTCCAGCACAGACAAGACCTCAGAGACAGCAGTTACAGGACCGATGGAGACCACAAGGCACAGGTGCTGGATCAGCAAGTCTCCTAAATCACCTCAGAGGGACTTCCAAACACCAGGATGACCTTGGCCCATGGGTGCCTGTTGGCATCCCCGGCCAAGACACAAGCAGCCCCAGCTGCATGGAGGGGCAGTGGCAGTTTGTTTATAGCTTTGTTTATAGCTTTGGAGCATGAGTGAGTGTTAGCTGTATCTCTAAACAGCCCTGGAAGCACAAGAGCATTCCTGCTGCATTAGGCCATTGTATTGGCTGCGGTGAAGGACTGGCACATGGAGAAAGATGCATCTGGCTCAGCCAGATTGCCGGCCCCAGTGGCTGAGTGCCGTGCTGTTGTGCCTGCAAGGTGAAGGAAGGCAGAGGGAAATCGGGGTGCGAGTCCACTGGGGAACTGAAATTTAAAAGGAAAACGGACATCAGATGTCTTTAATCCTTTGCAAATAGTCATCCCTGCACCAAATCATGAAAGGGTCTTTACACTTAACTCTTCACTCGCGTTTTCCCTCTAGCTCCTTTGGCATGTTGCAGTTCCATATCATTATTTGTATTAGCACAGCAACCCCACATTGCTCTCGGCGTTGTGCAGCCAGGAAGTGGTGGGCGCTGTGCAACGAGGCAGCCCCGGAGATGTAGGCAGAGGTTAAAACCACCCTCCGCCACAAAGATCTGATAGTTTAAAGTTCGGATCCAGCAATAACATGCTGGTCCCTGTGCCGGGATTGTCTGATTGCAGAATGGTACCTAGGTTAGACGTAGCCTGCAAGAAGGTTTGTTCTCAGAGAGCAAAGGAACACAAGGGCTACAGGAAATAAGGTTACACAACCTTGTTTTCTCACAGCATGCAACCTGCTTGTGGCTTTCTTTCCAATATTGCAAAATCTGGTTTCAGGGAATGTACCCTGCGCACATTCGCTGCACAATCTACACAACTACCCATCCCCTGATACTAACCACACTCGGCCATGCTCTCAGGACCCAGACTGCTCATGCTATGAAAAACACAAAGCACGTATACACAATACAGACCCATTGCAAAACATGCCCACCGCAATGTACACATGCATATGCTATGCATCTTTGCATGTGACCACGTTACATGCACACTTACAACACACACCCACACTCAGCGATGGAAAAAGTACCCGAAAAGTTACTTGAGTAGAAGTGCAGCTGCTGGGGGGGCGGTATTTCAATACAAGTTACCAGTGTCCTGCTGGTAAAGCTACTTGAGTAGAAGTACTCCAGTATCCAGAAGTGACAGCAGCTGTACCTTTTTTACTCACGTGACTTCTTGGATACTTTTTCCACCTCTGCCCATGCTGCATGTACATGTAAGTTCCAACAGGTGCACTCAAACCTGGGAACTTTGAAGCTTAATGGAGGTGCTGTTGGTATTTGAGCTCAAAGCCAGCTGGCTCTTGGCTAAAGGCTGTAGAAGAAACTCATTCTTCCTCTGTGTAAGTGGTCTAGGTGGGACAGTGACCCACACCTAGTTATGTGGGTAAGGCAGAGAGAGAGAGAGAGGGAGGGAGAGAGAGAGATGTGCCCTGCACCCTTTGATGTCAAGGGAAACGTTTTCACCATAGCCTCTTCATTTCATTGATTATTTGTATTATGGATCAGGACCCCTGTTGTGCTAGAGGCTGTACACACAGCCCGTAAATTACTTTCCCGTTTGTCCTACCAACAGCAGCTAAGGGAGAGTCTGCTCCCTCCAGGCTTATTGGCTTTATCAGAAATCACGTGCTTGGCTGCCAGCTGTACGTCTGGGCAGCAAAAGAGCAGATTCAGTGCAAACCTTCTACTCTCACAAGCTCGTGGTGGGATGTCTTAATTAATTGTGCAGCCGGTGAAGTGCTTTCGTTTCTTCAGCGGAAGCGTGCTGTGGAAATGCAGCACACCGAGCGTCGTTCCTGTCCCTTCCTGTACGCACAATTTGTTTGGTTGTATTCGGGGCTGGATATAGGGGCAGGTGACCAGTGGGCTGGAGAACTGCAGGACGTGGGCGGCTGTTTTTGTTGTTAGCGACGAAAGGGAAATCAGAACGTTTGAAGTAACGCATTTCAGATATCCCGTATGTGGATTCATTTTGCACTAACCTCCACAGAGGACAGACCCTTACAATGAAAAAGTTTCTATAAGCTTAGAGGAACTATCATGTGTTAATTTGCATATATATGGAATGATTTATGTGCAAATTTATCATCTGACATGACAGGGATAAATCATACGCACAGATTGTGCTTTGACATTGTGAAATGGGCTACAAATACGATTAAAATCAAGTCTTCAAAAGTTTAGCTCAAGGCGGGAGGATCACCAAAGCTGCTCCTGTATTAGGATGCCATTTGGTCTGGGGCCAGTGTCAGTGTAGTGTAGTGTGGGACTGCTATGCCCATCGGCACTGACCTGGGCTTTGGAGTAGTCACTTCCAAGGTGATTTGCTGCTCCAGATTCATGACTTGGGGCCATGGCTGGAAAGTTGTACTCGTTGGATCTGTGAAGCTGCTGTAACGGGGCAGTCAAGGATTCTCAAGGTGTAGGAAGAGTCTTCCCTACCAAACACTCCCCTGAAAAGTAGGAGACATGGCCAAATCACCGTTGCTTTCCCACACTCCCTGGCTTATGTAATGGCCTCTTCTGAATCAGTACCAGTTATTTAAGTTTCATAGAATCATAGAACGCTAGGACTGGAAAGGACCTTGAGAGGTCATCATGTCCAGCCCCCTGCCCTCATGGCAGGACCAAGTACTGTCTAGACCATTCCTGATAGACACTTATCTAACCTGTTCTTAAATATCTCCAGAGATGGAGATTCCACAACCTCCCTCAGCAATTTATTTCAGCATTTGACCACCCTGACAGTGAGAAACTTTTTCCTAATGTCCAACCTAAACCTCCCTTGCTGCAGTTTAAGCCCATTGCTTCTTGTTCTATCATCAGAGGCCAAGAAGAACAAGTTTCCTCCCTCCTCCTTATGACACCCTTTTAGATACCTGAAAACCGCTATCATGTCCCCCCTTAATCTTCTTTTTTCCAAACTAAGCAAGCCCAATGCTTTCAGCCTTTCTTCATATGTCGTGTTCTCTAGACCTCTGATCATTCTTGTTGCTCTTTTCTGGACCCTTTCCAATTTCTCCACATCTTTCTTGAAATGCGGCACCCAGAACTGGACACAATACTCCAACTGGGGCCTAACCAGTGCAAAGTAGAGCGGGAGAATGACTTCTCATGTCTTGTTCACAACACACCTGTTAATGCATCCCAGAATCATGTTTGCTTTTTTTGCAACAGCGCCACATTGTTGACTCATATTTAACTTGTGGTCCACTATAACCCCTAGATGCTTTTCTGCCATACTCCTTTCTAGACAGTCACTTCCCATTGTGTGTATGTGAAACCGATTGTTTCTTCCTAAGTTGAGCACTTTGCATTTGTCTTTATTAAACTTCATCCTGTTTACTTCAGACCATTTCTCCAATTTATCCAGATCATTTTGAATTTTGACCCTATCCTCCAAAGCAGTTGCAACCCCTCCTAGCTTGGTATTATCTGCAAACTTAATAAGCGTACTTTCTATGCCAATATCTAAATCGTTGATGAAGATATTGAACAGAACCAGTCCCAATACAGACCCCTGCAGAACCCCACTTGTTATACCTTTCCAGCAGATTTGAGAACCATTAGTAACTACTCTCTGAGTACGGTTATCCAGCCAGTTTTGTACCCACCTTATAGTAACCCCATCTAAGTTGTATTTGCCTTGTTTATTGATAAGAATATCATGCGAGACCGTATCAAATGCCTTACTAAAATTTAGGTGTACCACATCCACTGCTTCTCCCTTATCCACAAGGCTCGTTATTCTATCAAAGAAAGCTATCAGATTGGTTTGACATGATTTGTTCTTTGCAGATCCATGCTGGCTATTCCCTATCAGCTTACCACCTTCCAAGTGTTTGCAGATGATTTCCTTAATTACTTATGCCATTATCTTTCCTGGCACAGAAGTTAAACTGACCAGTCTGTAGTTTCCTGTGTTGTTCTTATTCCCCTTTTTATAGATGGGCACTATATTTGCCTTTTTCCAGTCTTCTGGAATCTCTCCTGTCTCCCAGGATTTTCCAGAGGTGATAGCTAATGGCTCAGATACCTCCTCCATCAGCTCTTTGAGTATTCTAGGATGCATTTCATCAGGCCCTGGTGACTTGCAGACATCTAACGTTCCTAAGTGATTTTTAACTTGTTCTTGTTTTATTTTATCTTCTAAATCTACCCTTTTCCCACTAGCATTCACTATGTTGGGCATTCCTTCCTTAGACTTCTCAGTGAAGACTGAAACAAAAAAGTCATTAAGCATCTCTGCCATTTCCAAGCTTCTCGTTCCTGTTTCTTCCTGCTCACGGAGCAATGGGTTTTAATGTATTGATAAAAAGTCTTCTTGTTTCCCTTTATGCCTGTAGCTAATTTGAGCTCATTTTGTGCCTTTGCCTTTCTAATATTGCCCCTGCATTCCTGTGTTGTTTGCACAGCCCTGAGGCTGTTCTAGCTTACAGCAGAGGCTGAACAGACTCCCTGCAGCCTTGTGGATGTACAGTCACTTCTGTGGCCCTGCCCATTGTCTTGCACTGTCTGAATCTCAATGTAAACATTTTGGGTGCATCTACACTAGGTGGCTACTTCGAAGTACCTGGCACAACATCGAGATAGCACGTGTCGCGGCTACACGTGCCGTGAGCTATTTCGACGTTGAAATCGACATTAGGCGGCGAGACGTCAAAATCGCTATTCCTATCCGAAGATGGGAATAGCGCCCTACTTTGACATTCAACGTCGAAGTAGGGAGTGTGTATACAATCCGCGTCCTGCTGCGTCGAAATAGCGGGGTCCTCCATGGCAGCCATCAGCTAAGGGGTTGAGAGACGCTCTGTCCAGCCCCTGCGAGGCTCTGTGGTTGCCGTGTGCAGCAGCCCTTGGCCCAGGGCTTCTGGCTGCTGCTGCTGCTGCTGCTGCTGCTGGGGGTCCATGCTGTGTGAACGGGGTCTGCAATTGGTTGTCGACTCTGCGGACCTTGTGCTGTGCAGGCCGGCTGTGTCTGAGAGGAGCCCTTTAAGAGAGCGGCTTGCTGGTGCCCCAGAAGGGCTAGTCCAGCCTGTGACCCCATCTGTAGGCTTTGCTGACCCCTTATTTTGATGGGGAGCCCTTGTGTGTGTGGATGCTCCACATTTCCTTCCAGGGCAGCTCCTTTCGACATTCCCTGTCGCTACTTCGACATTGAACGTTGATGGCACCAGCCCCAGAGGATGTGTAGATGATACACGTCGAAGTAGCCTATTTCGATGTTCTTACTTCAAAATAGGCTCCTTCGACGTAGTGTGCTAGTGTAGACGTAGCTTTAGGGCCAGATAGTCACTGGCACTGAAGCTACATTATACAGATTGGACCTCTCTAATCCAGAATTCTCTGATCCAGCAAACTCCGTAATCCATCATAATGTTAGTTAGCTGGACAACCACTTATCACGCAAGGTTCCCGTGGTCCCATAAAGTTTATTTACAGCCACTCGCCCTGGCTCTCAGTGTTCTGTGCTGTTGTTTAGCTTTCACTTATCCTTAAATGTCTTCTGAGAGCCCAGTAAGCAGTGGAAGTGTTGGTCATGGGCTAGAAAATATTGACCTCCTGTCGTTCAGCAAATTCTCCCATCCAGCTCTGGTCAGGTCCTGAGGGCACCAGATGAGAGAGGTTCAACCCGTTCCATACCAGCAGGGCAAAGGGACTTTGAGGTGTGTGTCTATATCCATGCCCCCTTGCCAGGCCCCCCTGTCTTTTACCCTGCAGAAAGAAATAGAGACTTTAGTCCTGTCTTAGTTTTCCATTAAACAGGAAGGATTAATTTTTTCCCATTTATTATCCATGTTTTTGGTGGGAAAAGGCTGATTCATCAAAAGCAAATCTCTGTGCAGGAATGTATTGGCTCTGACGAAATTTTAATTGGGGCGCTTTGTCAGATCTAGAGTACGAGAGAGAAAGCTGGTCTTTGCCAAACCAGAGCCTCAGATCGCTACTGGGAGGGCTGTAACTGCCGAGTTATTGGCTAATCGGGGGGTGGATTTCTCTCTCTCGCTCTCATAGTTTCGGTGAATATTTTCCCAAGGTTTTGTTCTGGTGCAGAACCAAAACAAAATCTGAACCCTTGAAATTTGTCACAAAACGGCATTTCTATTTGCTTGCCAGCCCTTGGCGTGGTGCTTTCTGCTTTCTCATACGCCGTGCTCTGTGCAGAGAAGATTACACTACAGAGTGTGTCTGACCGTTCCGGTGCGTGTCAGAGGGGTGACTGGGATGTGAAACACCAGCAGCTTGATACCCTGCTGCCTTGTATGCCCAGGCGTTGACTTCTGGGTTTGCAGCTGTGCCACTGATGAGCGAGAGAACTCCTGTAAAATACTGAAACTGAAGCAAGCGGGGCAGTTCAGGCCTCTCTAAGCTACAGTGTCATGCTGCATTGAGCCCCTGGGGTTGTTTTCCTTCAGCAGAGCACAGCCCATGCTCAGCAGATGTCGCCTTCCATAGGCGGATTAGAACCTGGGACCTCAGCTGCTACAGTGGGAGCTAAAAGCCATCTGGCTCTCCGCAAAGGCTGTAGAAGAGGCCTAGCTGTCACTACATGGGCCAGTGACCCACGCCGCTGGATGTGTGGATGACACAGTAGCCACTTCTCATCTCAGCCAGTCTCCTGAGCTCGTCGGGGTCTGCGGGGTCGGGGGAGCAGAATTGCTGGGCCTTTGGGCAAGGTGAGGGGAACCGGCTCTCTGCTCCCAGAAGGGGCAGGACCAGGGAAGCCAGCCTTCAGCACTGCTTGGACTGCACCACCCGTTCTTCAGCCAGCCTGTAGTGCCACCTGGAGCGTGCCCCACAGCCCTCTGGCAGCAATTTAAAGGACCCAAGGTTTCAGCCATCACTGGTGCCACCGTGGCGGCAGCCAGGAACCCCAGCCCTTTTGAATCACCAGGGCTGCGGCTCCCTTTCCCGGACCCCTGACCCTCAGGCCAGTCTCTGCTGCAAAGCGCTCCTTTCTGAACACTGGGTACACTGAGGCACTCCGCCCAGCCTCCCAGCACCGGACTCCTCTGAGCCACAGTGTAGCAGGTCTGGTTCTCCACTCAGCCACCTCCCTTCTGCACACCGCCTCCCTGCCCCGTGCCTCAGCGCCTCAGGCTGCACAATGGGCATTCTGAGGCTGACCCAGCTTTGTAAAGCCCCTTGAGATCCTGTGATGGACAGCTGCTAGACAGGGGTTACTTCTCGTTGCCAAGTGGAAACCCAAAGTAGCGCTCACCCAACCACCAGAGCAAAGCAGCAATTTCTTCTGAGTGGCCAGGCCCTGGATGGCTCTGACCAGAATGAGGAAGATGTCACTGGCAGCCAAGCAGCTGGGAGAGGGGCTCTTCCCTGGGGAGGGGTGTTTGCTTTGCATCCAAAGCCAGCCCCTCACTGTTCATTCCTCTGGCTCTCAGCATTTGGGAGTGATTAGCGGTACCACCCCTCCCACCCCGCCGAGTTAGCTGGATGGCAGAATTCCCATCTTTCTGAAGCCAGCCCCAGGGCAAAGCTGCGTGTGTTTAACTCCGAACAGCGGCTGACCCATGGAGGGAGATCAGCTTCCCCTTTCGGCTGCTTACAAAGAAAGTCCTTTGGTCTCCCCTCAGAGTCAGTTCCTCTGGGACTGATTCTGCCCTCACCTTCCTCCCTCCGCATTCACATGGAGGTGAAGGAGGTCAGAATCAGGCCCGGTCCTGTGCTTCTCACCGCTCCCTGAATTATTAGGTCTTGGCCATAGGTGGCAGCAAACAGCTGGGATGCCCAGTGTGGGGATGGGAAACACCAGACTGGTGCTGTGAGCAGAGATGCAGAAGGGGTATCTCCTCTTTGATTCAGTGGCTGGACCGAGGCGCTGTGCCATGCTCTGGAGCAGTCGCCCAACAGGCACAGTCCGGGCAAACAGCCTAACAAGCCTTAAGCTGCAGAGCAGGGGACTGGGCTGGATGAGCCAAAAGATCCCTTTGTAGATTCACAAATTCCAAGGCCAGAAGGGACCGGTGTGATCGTCTGCTCTGACCTCCTTGTATAAACACAGGGCAGGGCCCTGCCCCGGGATAATTCCTGGTGGAGAGCTTCGTGGGAAACCAATCTTAATTTAAAATCATCACTAGGGATGGAGAATTTACCCAGACCTTTAGCAAGTTGCGCCAACGCTTAAGCAGTCTCCCTTCTTTCCAGGCAGTGAGTGGCGAGCTTCAATCTCCAGTCGTTGGAGGGTGTTAACCCTTTCCCTCCCAGGCTGAAGAGCCCGCTACTGAATATTTGTTCCCCCTGCAAAAGTACCCCAAAAGCTACTTGAGTAAAAGTACATCTACTTGGGGGTGTAATTAAGTAAAAATCAAGCCGCCTGCCTGGAAAAATACTTGAGTAAAAGTGCAGAAGTGTCACGTCTTGATTGTACTCAAGTATCCAGAAGTGCCCATGGATTTCTGTGGGATGGCCACTTGGGTACAATGAAGACGTGAGGCCTTTGTGGTGTACACAAGGAATTTTCCAGAAGAATACTTTGACTTTTGACTTTGACTTTGACTTAATTATACCCGCCCCATGCATCTGTACTTTTATTCAAGTAACTTTTGGGGTATTTTTTCCAGTTCTGCCCATGGAGCTACTTTGAAACCGCAGTCAGGTCACCCCCTCTCATCTCTTTTTGAGCTAAATAGATGAAGCTCTGTGAGCGCATCAGTAGCAGGCAGCTCTTCCAAGTCTTTAATTGTTTTCAGGTCATCTCTGAACTCTGGCCAATTGAACAACCTCCCTTCTGAATGGTGAGCATCAAAGGTGGGAAAAGTACCCAAAGAGTTACTTGAGTAAAAATACAGCAGCTTTAGGGGGCTGTACTTAAGTAAGTGTCTCTGGTGTCCCTCTGGAAAACTATTTGGCTAAAAGCACACACACGAGCTCACACACACGGGTGTGTCGCATCTAGACTGTATTCAAATACCCAGACAGGAAGGCAGCTGCACTTTCATTCAAGTAATTTTTGGAGTACTTTTTCACCTCAGGTGGGCACCAGAATTGAGTGTGGGATTCTGGAAGGGGTTGCAGCAGGGCCCAAACCAGGTAAAACAGCCTCTCTGCTCCTTCTGGAGATCCCCCTGCTCATGCAAGCCAGGGTCTCCCATTAGCTCTTTTGGCCCCAGCATCACCCTGCAAACCCTATTTGGCCAGTGACCCCCAAATCTTTTCCAGACCCACTGCCTCCCATGATAGATCCACCAACTTGGCAGCATGGCCTGCGTTCTTTGTTCCCAGCAATAACCCCTTAAAATTCATGTTGTTCGCTTGCACCCAGTTTACCCAGTGATCCAGATCTGTCTGTAGCAACGATCCAGCCTCTTTGTTATTTACCACATCCTCAGTGCTTGCGTCAGCTGCAGACTTGATCAGTGAGGAGTTTGTTTTCTTCTGGAATCACTGATACAAACATCAGATAGCCTACAGCTAAGGATCAATACCTGCAAGACCTCAAAGGCAGCATGACCGCTTGATTCTGATGCCACTTAGGCTACGTCTATACAGCAGCGTTATTTCGGAATAAGCTATTCAAGAAGAGATTTTCCTGAATGGCTTACTTCAAATTGCATAGTAGTAGTAGTAGTAGTAGTAGTAGCATCCTTCAGTCTACGTAGACTATGGAATGCGCCCTTCGTAGTTCCGTTTGGCATCCTCCTTTGCAGCGTCGGCTGTGACTGCGAAGACCCACACGAGAGTGACAGTCCTTGCTGCATCTGTTGCATATGTAATGGGTGTCTGGCAGGTCCTTGCCGTGCTTTCTGTGGGCTCGGCTGCGCGCAAAATGCGTATCAAAATAGTTCTTAGCCATTTCGAAATAGAGCGTCCACACACAATCGAGCCTATTTTGGATTATAGCCCCCGAACACACTACAGCTTATTTCGAAATAGTCCCTTTTCCCTGTCTACGCAGCCTCTGTTCTGAAATATTTTGAAATAGGCACTATTCCTTGCAAAATGAGGTTTACAGAGTTCAAAACAAGCCATCCGCTATTTCAAAAGTATTTTCAAATAGCAGTTTTTGCTGTGTAGACGCTTGCAAAGTTATTTCAGAATAGCAGCCTTTATTCTGCAATAACTAACCGGTGTAGACAAACTTTTGCAGTCCTACATTGTGTGTTCCTAGTAGTAACACAATGAAGCTGTTCTTGCCTCAGCCTCCTTCATCTTGAACCAAGGATGTTGGGAGTTTTGGTCTCCTTGAGTTCTGCGTTTCTGGCACCACTGCAGAAAACGGAGCTGGACTAGACCTGTAAGGTTCACCACAGGGTTCTTCTCCTGGGGGTTTTCTGGGAGGGCGGTTACTGTGTTAAACCCAGATAACGTGAACTGTAGGCTCCTGGCAGGCAAAGATCAGATGGCCGTGATGAGTCAGCATATGGAGGAGAGGTAAAGCCAACCATTTCCGGAAGATCTTCTTTTGAAAGAGCGCGTCCACAGACAGAAAACCAGATCTAAAGATCGATTCGCTCTTTCGATAGAGAGCATCCACACAGGCCCTCCTCTTTCGAAAGAATGGGCCAGGGATTGAAAAATCCAGCACCATAAGGACCACTCTTTCGAAAAAAGGGCCCATGGAGAATCTACACGTACTTTTTTTTTTTTTTTGGAAGGAGGTGTTCTCCCTAATATATGTGTGTGGATGTGATATCCTTTGGCTTCAGCAAAGCTTTGGACACAGTCTCCCACAACATTCTTGCCCATAAGTTAAGAAAGTATGGATCGAGTACATGGACTGTAAGATGGATAGAAAGTTGGCTTAACAGTTGGGCCCAGTGGGTAGGGGTCAATGGCTCACTATCTGGATGGTGGTTGGTTTCAAGTGGAGTGCTCCAAGGCTCGGTTCTGGGGCCAGTACTGATCAACATCGTTATTAATGACCTGAATGAGGGACTGGATTGCATCCTCAGTGAGTCTGGCGCAAAGTTAGTGGGAGAGGTAGATACGTTGGAGGGTACAGATAGGATCCAGACAACAATTTTGCTCCCTCCTCCTTGTAAAACACCTTTCGTGTACATGGAAACTAACATATCCCCTCTCAGTCTTCTTGTCTCTGATCTAAACAACCCTGATTTTTTTAAAAATCTTCCCTCCTAGTTCTTTTTTCTAGATTTTTAATATTTTTTGTTGCTGTTTCCTGGGCTTTCTTCAATTCGTCCACATCATTCCTGAAACTTGGCAGTCAGAATAGGACCCAGCACTGCAGCCGAAGCCTCATCAGCGCACAGTAAAATGGAAGACCTTTTTTCTTGTGTTTATAAAAGAGATCCTGGTGAGGTTGCACACCAACAATACCAGGCACCAGGTGTGCCCACATAACCGACTGAACCACACACACTAAATGAGTAGGTCACACACACACATAGAAGTGATTCAGTAACTGTGGAAGCTGTGTGGCTGAAATGTTGTTGCACAGATTTGGCCTGGGAAGTGAAGGGACTTGCCCAGGGTCATTCTGCAAGTCAGTGGCAGAGCCAGAAATAGTCCAGTATGCTCACCTGCAAAACTGCAGTGGCGTTATTTCTTTGCCTGTTCCTTCCATTAGCTGCCAGCTACACCAGAGAGGCAGATCACCTCCCAGTAACTTCCCTGCCAAGGAAGGGGAGTGTCAAAAGGCTTGTCACTTCGCAGCCCCACCCACCATGCTCACCTTGTCTGAATTCACTGACTTATTTTTCTCTTCCTCTTGACTCGAGCCTGGCTTTTGTTTCGTACTTTTCCAGCCTCGCTACAGACTCAGCTATGCTCAGTGGCTGGAACGCGGCCTCCTTGCCAGATCCTGTTCCTTTGCAAGCCTCTAATTATCCTTTTGGGAGACTAACGTCCCAGCGAGAGAGCCTGCCCCTGGACGTTTCCCTTTAAACACAGCAAAGGAATGCTGTGGTCTGCCTGCATGTCAGCTCCCACAATTAGCACTGCCTGTGTAATTAGTCCAAGATCGATGGCGTTGGTGAGGAAGCGCATCGCCGGTCTAATTTCAAGCTGCCGTAAAACCAAGTGAATGGAAAAGGGTGAGCTGCCATTTGTTTTCAATTGCGAAAAATGGAGGGGTAAGAACAATCAGCAACTCCACCCCTCTTGTCACACACGCACTCACGCAAGACTAAATGAAACCAGAAAGGGCACAGTTGTGACAAACCCTGGGTCCTGTCAGTTCTGAAGGACGCTGGAGCATTCTTCTCATGGGGCAGGTTGGCAGCAATATTGTCTCTGTCACCACCTCCACCCGGGGAGGCGAGGTGGGGAGACCCGACTGCTGCCGGAGAAAGACCTGTAAGAGAGCTCTGAGTGAGCCTGCAAGGGAGTCTCTGCCACCAACAGCTGCTGGGCTGCTAAAAGCTACTACCTCACCCAGTTTGTCTTTTGAGCATCCTAGGGCAAACGTGGCTCCAGGAACACCACATACAACCATCTCCTGGTGTCTCGTTCCTCCTTGCCTCATGTGTGTCCTCCTGTTCTTCCCCATCCTTGTATTATTAAAGATCAGATGTTCAAAGAGTTAGAAGCATAGAATCACAGAATACTAGGGCTGGAAGGGACCTCAAGAGGTCATTGAGTCCAGCCCCCTGCCCTCATAGCAGGACCAAGTACTGTCTAGACCATCCCTGATAGACATTTATCGAACCTGTTCTTAAGTATCTCCAGAGATGGAGATTCCACAACCGCCCTAGGCAATTTATTCCACTATTTGACCACTCTGATGGTTAGGAAAGTTTTCCTAATGTCCAACCTGAACCTTCCCTTGCTGCAGTTTAAGCCCATTGCTTCTTGTTCTATCCTCAGAGGCCAAGAAGAACAAGTTTTCTCCCTCCTCCTTATGACACCCTTTAAGATACCTGAAAACCGCTATCATGTCCCCCCTTAATCTTCTTTTTTCCAAACTAAACAAGCCCAGTTCTTTCAGCCTTTCTTCATAGGTCATGTTCTCTAGACCTTTGATTATTCTTGTTGCTCTTTTCTGGACCCTTTCCAATTTCTCCACATCTTTCTTGAAATGGGGCACCCAGAACTGGACACAATACTCTAACGAGGCCTCACCAGCGCAGAGTAGAGTGGGAGAATGACTTCTCATGTCTTGTTCACAACACACCTGTTAATGCAGCCCAGAATCATGTTTGCTTTTTTTGCAACAGCGCCACATTGTTGACTCATATTTAACTTGTGGTCCACTATAACCCCTAGATCCCTTTCTGCCATACTCCTCCCTAGACAGTTGCTTCCCATTCTGTATGTGTGAAACTGATTGTTTCTTCCTAAGATGAGCACTTTGCATTTATCTTTATTAAGGTTCATCCTGTTTACTTCAGACCATTTCTCCAATTTGTCCAGATCATTTTGAATTTTGACCCTATCCTCCAAAGCAGTTGCAACCCCTCCTAGCTTGGTTGTAGAAGATTAGGGTTGGAGATCATCTAGTCCAACCCCCACGCAAAGCAGGGCCAACCCTGATGATATCATCCCAGCCCAGGCTTTCCCAAACCTCTACAGATGGAGATTCCACCGTTCATTGTGGCAGGTGCTTTCCATCCTCTCTCTTCTCCAGTGGAGCTGGACGCTTTATCTCCAGCTCATGTCGACATACCCACACAAGCTTCAACTGAGCTGGTGTTCTGAAGTAGGTGATGGCCATGTGGGCTAGCTGCCCTACTTACATACAGAGGCACTTAGAAGAGTCATCCAGGCTGTGTTGCTGCAGCCACACAGCTGTTTTTAGGGTGGATGGCTCGGTCAGAGCTGGCAGGGCTGTGTCTCCCACCAAAAATTATACTTCCAGCTACAGCAGGGGTCATCTTACCCCTGACGTGGGCGTCAAGAGAGGCACGTGAGCCGATTTCCATCAACACACGAGGCGGGAGCTCAGCCCCACCCCATGAAGCCATGCTCAGAGCCACACCACCTGTGGATTAGCAAAAGACCAGCTAATGCTACCAACTGCCACCTAAAGGGTGCTGCAGCTTCATATATTTACTAATGAAGCTGTTGTAAGCCGGACTATTTGTGACTTTAAAAAGTATCACTGGCACTCGGACCGTATGTGTAAGTCAAAAGGCCAAATTTCTGCCCTCTGCCTTGGAAAGGTTGTTGATCCCAGCGTAGACCTACCAGAAAAGGCAAGGCAGAGCAGGGGTGGGAAAACAGGGCCAGAGATGGGAGCAGGGCCTTGCTTGTCATTGGAAATGAGTCCTCTTAAGTGCTTCACCTAGTGCTGAACCCACTGGACCACACTGCCCCTCCATCCTTCTGTCCCTCACTCTTCATTTTCCTTATCCCCAGCCCTCTCCTCTTTTCTCCTCCTTGCGCCCTCATCCCCTCTCCTCCTCATGCTTCCTTCTGCAGTGATCCCAACGAAGCAATCCCTTGTGCTTTCTGGAGATACTGCCTAGGTCCCTGTCTGGTGCTGCGTGATGGGCTGAGCTGCCTTTTGTTTTCGGACACTTCCGTGGGCTATTCTAGGCCTGGTGAGGTCTCAGACAGTTGGAAATGCTGTCTCTCTTTCCCAAAATAGATTCCACCCCCACCCTGTCTCTGCCAGAAGCCACGACTGCATGGTCTTATAGCATCATAGTAATGTAGGGCTAGACAGGACCTTGAGAAATGACCTAGACCAGCTCGCACCTGAGGCAGGGCCAAGAAAACCTGAACCATCCTATGTGCTTGTCTAACCTGTTCTTAAAAATTTCCAGTGATAGGGATTCCACACTCTCCTTTGGCCACCTGTTCCAACGCGGAACTAGGCTTGCAATTGGAAAGGTTTTCCTAATAGCTAACCTGAATCTCCCTTGCTGCAGATTAAGCTTGTAACTTCATGTCCTACCTTCAGTGGACAACAGAGAAAAATTGAGCCCCAGCCTCTTTCTAACAGCTCATAACCTATTTGAAGACTGGTATCCAACCTCCCCTTGTCAAGACAAAAACCTGTGCAGATTTTTTAACCCTTTTCCATAGGTCAGGTTTTCAAAACCATTGATCACTTTTGTTGCTCTCCTTTGGGCTCCTTCGTAAAGTGGCATGCCCAGAACTGGACAAAGGTCCTCAGCTAAGGCTTTGCCAGTGCTGACTATTGCTTGATAAAGACCTTCTCTGTTGCATATTCAAAACTTCTGCTAATACATCCTAGAATGATATTCGCCTTTGTCACAACTGAACCACGTTGTTGGGTCTCATTCAATCTGTGATCCGCTCCACTGCCTCCCCCACGATTCTTCTCAGCAGTGTTAGCCCATTGCTGATTATTCCCCACTAGGTAATTGTGCTTTCGAGTTTTCCTTCCTCTGCATAACACTTTGCCCTCAACGCGACTGAATTTCATCTTGTTGATTTCAGACCAGTTTTCTGATTTGTCACAGCCATTTGGAATTTTAATCCTGCCCTCCAAAGTTCTTACAAACCCCACCCACCCCCCGGCTTGGTGTCATCTGAAGATTTTATAAACATATGTTCTACTCTATTGGCTTAGTCATTCATGAAAATGTTGCATAGTAGCAGGTACAGGAGTGAGTCCTAGGGGAACCCCACTGGATGCACCTTCCTGGTTTCACAGCAAACACTAATTGCTATTCTTTGAGTACGGGCTTTTTACCATTTTTGCGCCGGCCTTATAGAAAAGTGGAGCACATTGGCATTGTTTGCTTCTGAGAACATCACGTGGGACTGTGTTAAAAGCCTTGCTAAAATGTGTCCTTAACTTGCTTTAATGAAGGGAGTAACTCTTGTATAGTGGCTTCACCTCTTGTATACAGAAGCTCAGAACATGTGCTCAGAAAAGGTTTTGACTCTAAGGCTTGGTGAATGCTAGGCAGGTAAGTTGATTGCAGATACGCAATTCTAGTTGTGGCAATTGCATAGCTAGAATTGACTTATGTGCAAATGACTTATCTGGCCGACCTCGCTGAGGAAGATCTACAGGAGAAAGTCTCCTATCGGCCACCCTTACTCTTCACGCTAGCAAGGAGGACGGGGTCAACTGCCAACCCCTGATGGGTCGATTTCACACATCCTTACCTCACATGCTAAACTGAGCCCCAGAATATCCACCCTGAGCAGGCTGATCTTGCAGGTAATGTAAACATGGCCTAAGACTCATTTTTAAAGCACAGCTTCACTGAAATACTGTAAGAGGCTGAAGCCCAGAGATCTCCTTGAGACTGTCACCTGATGGATGATCATACCACTGAGTTCCATTACCTGCCCAATGGGGCACCTCACCACCCTGACCTGCTGAGCCCAAAGTTCTGGTCTCACTCAGCAAAGGCGCAAAGGTGGGGTAACAGCTCCCAGCAGGGCAACACAAACACTAAGAACGGTTCAGGTCCAGGGGACTCGGTCACAGGGACATGACAACACCCAGGTGCACAGCCCAAATGGGACCAACCCTCCAGATAAATCCATCTTACTCTGTATAGAAGTTTTATATAATGTTCACCCACTTTGTGAATGAAAGAGATGCCCATCTGTTGTTCTCCCCGCTCCAGGTAACAGTTAGTCACGCTGGGTTTGATAATAAACAAAAGTGATTTGATTAAATAGAAAAAGTAGGAGTTCAGTGGTTCCAAGTGATGACAGAGAAACCAAAATAATGTACTAAGCTAAAATAAAACAAACCACACCAGTTTATTCCAATACTCTATGATGCTAGTTACATGCAGTTTCTTACCCCAGCCGTAGTTTTAATTATCTTTTCTAACAAGCTAGGCAGCCTCCAAGCATGGGCCCAGTCCTTCCCCGCTGGTCAGTCTCAGACGTTTGCAACAGTCGTCTTGGTGGTAAGCAGGGGGTATCTCCCAACTGCCAACTGCCCTTTGTTTGGTTCCCTGCCTATAGATTTTGTCCCTGAAAGGAAACCTTTTGTGTTCAGCTTCATCTTTTCACACACACCCATGGAAAGGTTCTACATTCAAAATGAGTTCCAGAATCAGGTGACGGGGCCACATGTGACTATTCACAGATCATTGTCTTGAGAACCAAGTCATTAAGTTCCTTATGTACCACTAATGGCTATCACTAGAAGATCTAGACATAAATAGATTTACACATCATATTTCTAACTTCACATACAAGCATGATCATGCACCCAAACAGAACATATGTGTTCAATGGGCTGCAAGCCTTTTGATGAGTGGTTACCCACCACATTTTGCCTAAAGCTTTTGCATATTTTGCAAATATGCACATTTTGCATAGTTTTAGTCACAAACATATTTCCATGGGAATATGGGGGCCACATTGTCACAAATACATCCCACACTGCGGGAGGACTTCCAGAAACTTGGGTAAACTCCCTTGGCTTCATTAATGTGCATGCTAACCAAATCTAACAGGCACATTGATTGGAACCATCTCCTGAGAACATAGTCTCATTAACACAATCTTCCCTTTGGTCTTTGAGACCAAATTTTCTGGTATGGATCAGATCACCACAGCATTTTGGTCTTGGTAAGCTAAGTGCTCTTGGGCCGTGTCTACACGTGCACGCTACTTCGAAGTAGCGGCGCCAACTTCGAAATAGCGCCCGTCGCGGCTACACGTGTTGGGCGCTATTTCAAAGTTGAAATTGGTGTTAGGTGGCGAGACATCGAAGTTGCTAACCCCATGAGGGGATGGGAATAGCGCCCTACTTCGAAGTTGAACGTCGAAGTAGGGCACGTGTAGACGATCTGCGTCCCGCACCATCGAAATAGCGGGGTCCGCCATGGCGGCCATCAGCTGAGCGGTTGAGAGACGCTCTCTCTCCAGCCCCTGTGGGGCTCTATGGTCATCGTGTGCAGCAGCCCTTAGCCCAGGGCTTCTAGCTGCTGCTGCGGCAGCTGGGGATCCATGCTGCATGCACAGGGTCTGCAACCAGTTGTCGGCTCTGTGGATCTTGTGTTGTTTAGTGCAACTGTGTCTGGGAGGGGCCCTTTAAGGGAGTGGCTTGCTGTTGAGTCTGCCCTGTGACCCTGTCTGCAGCTGTTCCTGGCACCCTTATTTCGATGTGTGCTACTTTGGTGTGTAGACGTTCCCTCGCAGTGCCTATTTCGATGTGGTGCTGCCCAACGTTGAAGTTGAACGTCGACGTTGCCAGCCCTGGAGGACGTGTAGACGTTAGTCATCGAAATAGACTATTTCGATGTCGCTACGTCGAAATAAGCTATTTCGATGTAGCGTGCACGTGTAGACGTAGCCTTGGACAGCTGCCTGGGCTGAATAAAGCAAGGAAAGCTTATTAGCAGTTTCCTCCCTCTGTTCCCACTGAAAAAGACCAACTGTTCTCTAACAGCATGGGCCAAATAGAAAGTATGGCAGTATCTCCACTCAGGTGTTAAACATGCTAGTCAGGTCCTGAGTAAATGCTAGGCAAGTAGTTTTTGCCTTTATAAAACCTAGTGAAATGTCGGGGTTGCAATCAATTTACCAGTTCAGTATTTTTATTCCCCTTGCCTCTTCTGTTTGCCTGTCCTTCTAAGGGTACACCTATACTTACCCCAAAATTGACCCATTCGGAGTCAATCTTCTGGGGTTCAATTTAGTGTTAAACTGAACCACCAAGGTGTGACATTCAAACCTGGTACTCTTCATTCTCGTGAGGAGTAAGGCAGAGTTTCTCCTGTCGACCTCCCTCTGTGTCGATGGCCTGATAAATCAGTCTTCGATATGTCAATTCCAGCTTCGTAACTGGAATTGTGTATCTAAGATAGACTTTCAGGTCTAGCGTGGACCTGCCCTTGGACTGACCTTGCTTATTTTCTAAAGACATCTGCCTTCTCTCTTTAGCTGTCGGCCTTGTCTATAGGAAAGGTTATCCAGTGTGTGGCCTCTTTATAGACAGCAGCTGGCTTTACAGATGTCATCTTCTGGGCAGGGAAGCTGCATTTCTGAGCTGGCCTCCTGATGGCTGTTTCCCCTGGTAGTTAGGCCTTGAGGAGTAGCTTACAAGTCACAAGACCATGACAAGCGCACCGAGTGCCATGTTGCTGGATTCATGAGAAGTCATGTCTCATTCCATACAACTGTAGCCGTAAGAATATAGGTGGCAGCCCTGGTTTATCTCCACCACCATCATGCCTCCAATAATGGCAGTTGCCAGCTGCTTTGGAGGAAGGCGCGAGAAACTGCGCACCAGGCAGGTCTGGGTTAATCCTCCCCTCTTGCCTCCCATGACAGTCTCATTGTAATCCCTGGTAGTCAGAGGTTGCTATACACCATTAAGCACGAGGTCTTACATCCCATTCAACAATCTCTTTTTGTTAACTCTAGCTATTCATAGACTGGCAACAAGGACCCTTGTGATAATCTGGGCTGACCCTCTGTGTCACACGATCACAGTAAATCCTGCAGGAAGATCATATTTTAGGGATGAGCCAGAGCATGCCTTTTAGAAAGCTGTCCAGCCTTGTTTGAAAGACTTGTGCTGACAGAGAATCCGCCACATCCCTTGGTAAGCTGCAACCACAGAACCCACAACCAGTCACACACAAGGCCATCCACAACACTGATTCTGAATATTCTCGTTATCCATATGAATCATCAAATACTTGAACTGGAAGGGACCTCAAGAGGTCATTGAGTCCATTCCCTTGCACTCAGAGCAGGACCAAGCACCATCTAGACCATCTCCAACAGATGCTTGTCAACATGCTCTTAAATATCTCCAGTGATGGAGAGTCCACAACTTCCCTAGGCAGTTTATTCCAGTGATTAACAACCCTAGGTAGCTTTTTCTAATGCCCAGCTTAAGCCTCCCTTGCTGCAATTTGAACCCATTGCTTCTTGTCCTATCATCAGAAGTTGAGGAGGATAATTTTTCTCCCTCCTCCTTGTAACACTCTTTTAGGTATTTGAAAGATGTTTTCTTGTCCAAACTAAACAAATCCAGTTCTTTCAGTCCTCCCTCATAGGTCATGTTTTTTAGAACTTTCATCGTTTTTTGCTGCTCTTCTCTGGACCTTCTCCAATTTCTCCACATCTTTCTTGAAATGCGGTGCCCAGGACTAGACAGAATACTCCAACTGAGGCCTAACCAGCACAGAGTAGAGCGGAAGAATGACTTCTTGTGTCTTGCTCGCAACACTCTTGTTAATGCATCTCAGAATCATGTTTGGTTTTTTGTAACAGTGTCATGCTGTTGACTCATACTTAGCTTGTGGTCCACTATGACCTCTAGGTCCCTTATCAGATGCAGTCATTCCAAGGAGTGCTCCTGGCACACAGTATAATATTATGTTATCCCAAACAGAAAATGTGTGGGAAATGGAATGCGCAATCCTCCCTGGACTTAGAACATTTTCAATCAGTTGAATGCAGGTATTTATTCGTTGCGGCAAGGGCAGGGGGAAAAAAACCATTAGGGATGGTGGTGACAGGTTACATTTATTGCATTTCCATTAAGAAAAGCTATGTCTTCCCTTGATTAATAATGAATCCAAGGGCTCCTGACAGACGTTAAAGAAAACCATGAATAATCTTCTAGGAGAGAAGAAATGGAATTATTTACAGAGCCAACGAAACATAAATGTTGATGTTTCCTAATTGCCAATTTTCCCTTTTCTCTTGTCCTCAGAATACCTGTAACACCATCAAGCGCTCCTGCTATAAACCAAGGTTATAAGGGGCTGTCTTGAAAGACCCCGCTGCATTTTTGCACCTGAGTGTTAGCCTGGGAATCAGTTAGTTAGTTGCATTCCATCTCCCTCCCATGTCCCCTGTGATTTCACTGAGACCTCTCCTTATTTTATCATTTGATATGGTACTGACGCTTGAGGCCCTCGCAAAGATCATGACCCCACATTGCTGGGCCCTGCAAAAATGCAGCATTAGAGAAAACCCCAAGAAGAACTTGGGGCTCTAGAGGTAATCCTGGTGATTGCAGTCTGGCAAGTCTAATTTCAGTGCTGATTAAACTGCTTAAAACTATAGTAAAGAATAGAATTATCAGCTACGTAGATGGATTTAAGTTGCTGAGGAAGAGTTAATATAGTTTTTGTAAAAGGAAATCATGCCTCACCAATCTACAAGAATTCTCTGAGGGGATAAACAAGCATGTGGAACAAGGAGAATATGGTGGACATAGTGTGCCTAGATTTCCAGAGAGCCTTTATCAAGGTCACTCACCAAAGGCTCTTAAGCAAAGTCAGCTGTCATGGGATAAGAGGGAAGGTTCTTTCATGGACTGGTGAACTGGTTAAAAGAGAGAAAACAAAGGGTGTGCCTACACTAGCCAGCTACTTCGAAGTAGCTGGCACAACATTGAAATAGAACGTGTCGCATCTACATGTTCTGTGAGCTATTTCGATGTTGAAATTGACATTAGGGGGCAAGACGTCAAAATCGCTATTCCGATCCGAAAATGGGAATAGCTCCCTACTTTGACATTCAACGTCAAAGTAGGGCGTGTGTAAACGATCTGCATCCTGCTACATCGAAATAGCGGGGTCCTCCATGGTGTCCATCAGCTGAGGGGTTGAGAGATGCTCTGTCCAGCCCCTGGGGGGCTCTACGGTCTCCGTGTGCAGTAGCCCTTAGCCCAGGGCTTCTGGCTGCTGCTGCAGCTGGGGGTCCATGCTGTGTGCATGGGGCCTGCAACCGGTTGTCGGCTCTGTGGATCTTGTGCTGTGCAGGCCAACTGTGTCTGGGAGGGGACCTTTAAGGGAGCAACTTGTGGCTTTGCTGGCCCCTTATTTCAACGGGGAGTGCTTGTGTGTGTGGACGCTCCACATTTCCTTCTGGGGCGGCTCCTTTCGACATTCTCCATCGCTACTTCAATGTTGAACATCGATGGCACCAGCCCTGGAGGATGCGTAGATGATACACTTCGAAGTAGCCTATTTCGATGTCCTTACATCGAAATAGGCTATTTCGACATAGTGTGCTAGTGTAGACGCAGCCAAAGAGTGGAAATAAATGGTCAGTTTTCAGAATGGAGAAAGGTTAGTGGTGTCTTGCAGGGGCTGTACTGGGACCAGTGCTGTTCAACATATGCATAAACAATTTAGAAAAAGTATCAGAGAGGTAGCCGTGTTCGTCTGTGTCTTCAAAAACAACAAGAAGTCCTGTGGCATCTTATAACCTAAGAGATATTTTGCAGCATAAGCTTTCGTGGGCAAGCACCCATGCATGCTCATGCATCTGATGAAGCGGGTCTTTGCCCAGGAAAGCTTTTGATCCAAAATATCTCTTCGTCCATAAGGTGCCGCAGGACTTCTTGTTGAATTTGGAGAAAGGGAAAACAGTGAGGTGGGCAAATGTGCAGATGGTTCAAAGCTGCTTTAGGTAGTTGGGTGCAAAGCAGACTGTGAAGGAGCTGCAAAGGGATCTCACAAAACTAGGAGCCTGAACAACAACACGATGAATGAAATTCAATGTTGATAAATGGAAAGTACTGGTACTGGAAAAGGTAATCCCAAACGTACCTATAAAACGGGGGGACTGAATGAGCTCTTATCACTCAAGAAAGAGAGATCCTGGAGCCATTGTAAAAAGTTCTCTGACAACATCCACTCAATGCACAGCGGCAGTCAAAAAAAGCAAACAGAATATTGGGAATCATTAAGTCAGGGGTAGAGGATGAGGCAGAGAATTTTTTTATAGCCTTCGTATAAATCCATGGTACGCCCGCCTCTTGCATACTGCGTGCAGGTGTTGTCTCCTCAAATCAAAATCATTACTGGTGTGGAGAAAGTAAACAAAGAAGCGGTTTTTAATACTTCTGGTAACACAAGAACTAGGGGTCACCAAATGAAACGAATATGGAGCAGCTTTAAAGCCAACAGAAAGAGGAAGTTCTTCACACAAGACAAAGTCAACCTGTGGAACTCCTTGCCAGAGGGTGTTGTGAAGGTCAAGACTATAATGGGGTTAAAAAAGGAGCGAGATAAATTCATAGAGGAGAGGTCCATCGATGGCTGTTGACCAGGATGGGAAAAGATGGTATCCCTAGCCTCAGTTTGTCAGAGCCTGGACATGGGTGACAGGGGAGGGATCAGCTGATGATTCCCTGTTCTGTTCATTCCCTCTGGGGCATGTGTAGGGGTGGCATTTTGGGAGGGCAGGGGCAGGAAGCCTCTTGAACGGGAATGCTATTTGCTCTTTTTCCCCTTCCCCTCAGTATTAGAGAGTGAGGGGAAAGTAGACAGCTTGCAGGACTTACTGCTCTAACCCCTCCTCTTACCAGCCAGGAGTCAGAGGATTCCTGCAAGCTGTGTACATTAACCTTGCTCCCTGATAGTAAGTTCAAGAGACTTTGTAAGGGATGTCACTATCCTTAGTTCCCACTTATACTTGGGGAAACTGAGGCACAGAAAGGCAAAGTGGCCTGTCCAAGGCCAGTGGTAGCGTTGAGAATAAACCCCAGTCTTCTGCCTTACTTCAGGATTCTACCCTGGCCCCAGAAGTGCAGGGGCTGGATGGCAGTACAAACTGATGACCAGCTTCGCAATGGGTGTAAATCAGCATAGATCCACTGAACTCAAAGGCATGTCTTGAGTTACACCTAGTGAAAGGTGTAAATTGTAATTGTGGGGGTGATTCACTATTGGAACAATTTAACAAGGGTCATGGACTACTCTTAAATCAAGTTTGGCAGTTTGTTTGTTTGTTTTTTTGTTTTGTTTTGTTTTGTTTTTTTGTTTGTTTCCCGAAACTCTGCTCTCGGAATTATCTTAGCAAAGTTCTCTGACTCGTGGGGTACAGATGATCGTGGTGGTCCGTTTTAGCTTTAGAATAATCTAGTAACTTACACCAGCTGAAGATGTGGCCCATTTTTCTCTTGGTGTTACTGTTTTGAGTCTGGCCCATGTGTTCCCGCAGGCCTGTTTTCGGGTGGCTGAATTTCAGTGACTCCAGGGTCTCCATCCCCTTCTCTGTGGAGAAGATCGGAGGAACAAAATCCCCCAGAACAGGAAACAATTAGTGGTAGAGATGCCAAGGACTGAATGTGTATAAAAAGCAGAGTGATCCTTGCATTGTCACTGGGGTTACCCCAGCGATGAATGTGGTTCTGCCTCTGATCTGCTAGGCCAGAAGTGGCACTTCTACGGTCAATTACTCCAGTGCAAACCTCGGTTCAGTTCCCCTGGGAGAAAATATTAACCTCGCCCCTCTTTTCCAATTGCTGATTATAGTCCAAAAGCTACTTCCACGTAGCTTGTTCTGCCAGGTGCCTCATACAAGATCAAGTAAACACTTCCGCCTATTCCTTTCTCTTCCCGTTCTGCCACAGCCGAAAATACAATGAGAGGGCAACTGTTTGCTGTGATGTGGGTCGTATAATTTGTTTTATAGGTCATTTAAATGTACTTTGGTGGATTGCTGCATGCACACGCTGCTTTGGAGCTCAGATCTAAGGCTCATGGGAGGAAAACCAGAGGTAATCATCATTAAAAAGCAAAATGGCAAATCGAGCCATTGGGGAAAATCAGAATTAGGGAAAGCAATTAGGAGGCAGAAGGGTTCATGTAGGTAAAAGGCTCATCTCCCTGAGCTGTCGGTAAATGGGAAACAGTCTAATTCAATTAGGGCAATTCTGTTTCTGCCTTTGCATGGTTTGGATGAATGCTGGCAAAGCCAGAGTTATTTTCTTCTTCCGAGAGCTGGACGGCAGCCCAGATGAGAGCTTAGAAACCCCCTGATGTCTTCTATGACATGGACACTGTGCCAGGGGAAGCAGCTCCAGCTTCTGTCTGGGTGCCTCTGAGGTCCTCGGTTGTCTGACTTCATTGCTAGGGTGGCTATCTCAGAACCACAACAAGCAGCTGGTTTGGTGAGGAAGGCAGGCCAGGCATGCAAGAGCTAAGAGTCGCCCACTGGTGATTATGGATTAGAAGGGTCAGTCGGATGGAAACAGCGGAGGGAAAGTTCCATGGTGAGTTGCTTCTCACAGATGTTGTGCAGCTGAGGGTTGGCACAGGGCCCCACGGCCCCAGGCCACAGTACTTCAGAGCTTCACCAGGTGCTCAGTCCAGCTGGCAGTGGTGTCTATGGGATTTTATTCACTCTTCCGTGCAAATTGTGTTGGGCCCCCAAGCCAGCAGTTGCTGAAAGTGCCTTCCATCTGCCAGCCCCATGCAATGGTTTGGTTTTCTTCAAATTTCTGTTGAGTTGAGAACAAGCAGCTCTCGTGCTGATTTATGCCTTCAGGGCTATGCGGGGGAAGCACTCCTAAAAGACGGACAAAAAGACAAACAGAATGTTAGGATAATGTTATCATTAAAAAAAGGGATAGAGAATAAAACAGAGACTATCTTATTGCCTCTATATTGCCTCATGGGACACCCACATCTTGAATACCATGTACAGGTGTGGTCATCTAATCTCAAAATATATGTATCTTTGCAGTTCAGAAAAGGGCAAGAAAAACGATTGGGGTTTGGAACGGATACCGTATAAGGAGAGATTAAAAAGATTGAGACTTTTCAACTTAGAAAAGAGAAGACTAAGGGGGGATATGATAGAAGTTGGTAAAATCATGACTGGTATGGAGGAAGTGATGTGAGATCTAGGGGTTACCAAATGAAATTAGTAGGTATCAGGTTTAAAGCAATCAGAAGGAAGTATTTCTTCACACAGCACAATCAACCTGTGGAACTCCTTGCCAGAGGGTGCTCTGTGGAACAGGACTTTAACAGGGTTCACAAAAGAGCTAGATAAACCCATGGGGGATAGGTCCATCAATGGCTGTGAGCCAGGATGGGGAGGAATGGTGTCCCTAGCCTGTTTGTCAGGAGCTTGGCATGGCCAACCAGGGAGGGATCAGTTGATGATTACCTGTTCTGTTCATTCCCTCTGGGGCACCTGGTATGGGACACTGTCAGAACAAGACACTGGGTTAGGTGGACCTTTGGTCTGACCCAGTATGGCCGGTCTTATTTACAGACTCATGCCCACATTGCTGTGGGATGAACCTGAGCATTAGTGTTAATCTAGTTCAAAGCACGATAGTTTAGGACCTGAGTTATTTGACTCCAGTGGGAGTTTTGCGTACCTGTTGCCTTTAAAGGTTGGGCTCTTAACTGGTCATGATGAACATTTATGTGACTTTGTTTCTTTAAGGCCACAAAGGGTTCTGGGAATTATTTGCTATATATGTGCAGGTGTTGTTAAAATAATAAAAGTTCTTCCCTGAATCCCCTGTGCTGGCCATGCCTTCTGATGTGACATTTCTCTGTCCCATCTGTAATTATTTCCAATGTTCTCAGGTATAGCATTAGTACATGAAAAAGACCTGCTAATTGTTCAGTTGATCCCAACTTCGCACATGGATCTAGTCCTTCTAATGTGTTGGAGCTGTGACCAGAGGGGTGGGACAGCAAGGTGATGGCAGGAACGTCAGCATCTAAGCAGCAGTGGGACCTGATAAATAATCATCAGCATTTTTCACTGGAGAATCTCCTTATGCTTTGCTGTAGAAGCCAAATCCCCTCCTTGTCTCCAGTTCTGGACAGAATCAAATTTGAGGCTAGGAAATGCCGTGCAAAGTCCCACAAAGGGTGTCTTCACTGCAAAGGCTGCTGGTGATGGCAGTCAGGTCTGAGCCCCTTGGTCGGGTGCGCCCTAGTTCTTAGAAAGGAGCCACTGGCTGATGATTCTTGGCTCTGGCATGGCTGAGAAGGAGGTGCGGGGAGCAGTGATGGCATCTGGGGGTTCATTGTGAAGGCCAGCATTACAGCATGAAACTCCAAGGAGATATCTCCAGAGATCTGGCCACAGACATATTTAACCCTTGAAGTCCTTCCAGTGTCTGCAATGGTGTGAGAACCTGGTTTGGCTGTCAGTGACTGCCCCGTACCTTTCATTCCTATTCCATGAGATTTTTACTGGGATGGCAAACTTTGGCAAAGAATAAGAGAAAGCCAGTCCCGCTCAGGGATCAGGAGCCAGTATATTTCCTGCCCACATCACCCTCTCCACAATGGGGGGTCACATACCATGTTGGGGCTTTTATCATCTGTTTCCCTCCATTATTACTGAAGATCTGTGGGTGATAACACAAAACAAGCAGTCCTGTAGCACCTTAAAGACTAACAGTTTAATTTATTAGGTTGTGACCCAGGAAAAATCATGACCTAATAAATAAAACTGTTAGTCTTTAAGGTGCTGCAGGACCACTTGTATTTTGTGATGCTGCTTACACAGCAACCCTTCTGAAACTGTGGGTTCACCGTTCACTAGTTCACCGTTCACACCAGTGCAGCACGCCTGCGCTAGGCATGTTCACAATCAATGGGACACCAGTGTACCTATGTTTGTGCGAGACGGTGAAGACATTTTGAAACACATCTGCATGCCTTAGAAGACCAATTTTGGCAGATCTCCTAAGGTTGGCTCCCAGCTCACTTAGGCAGTTTGGAATATGTGATACAAAGCCTTATGCTTAATTTGCACACCAACTGAACCCCGAATGAGAGCAAATTGCATTAGTCCACCACTCACACCTGTTTTCTGACCCTCTTATGGCTGCTGTGGAACTTAGACAGGTATCTAGCACCAATGAATTACCCTATTCTTTTCGGAGACGCTCGTTCCATAGGCTGTCTTTATGACATCCTGACCTGTTCATTGTATCCTTCACATCCACCTTCTTGGGCCTGGTTTTCCTCCCACTTGTAGAAAGGTGTAAATTGGGAATAAGCCCACTGAAGTTGATGGGCCCATGTAAATGCTCCACCAAAATGTCCCAACCCTGACCTAAAGGGCTCCTGTTGGACTGAGATGGTCATTCGGTCTCCATGGACCATTCTACACGTTGCCTCTCTACTGGATCTGTAGCCAATGGTGCCAAACACTGCTCCTTATTGGGGTGAATTAGCCAATGGAGGCCTGGTTGAAAGCCCAGTGAAGTCACCTGGAACTGTTCAGTGAACTTCAAAGAGTTTTGGGTCAAGCCTTAGGAAATTTATTTGGTTTAGTCCTTCTTCAAGCAGGTGTTAGACCACATAACCTGCTCTCCCAGCCCTAATCTTCTATGATCCTATGAAATGCTCTGAGACCCACATGCATGTTTGTTCTTGAGTGGTGGTATTGACTGGTCTAGAGAAAATCAGGAATGTCCATTTTCCCTGTCTCATGACACAAGAACAAGGCGACGTGCAACCAAAATGAACGGAGGCAAATGCCGAAGGTATAAAAGGAAAATACTTTTCCACCCTGTGTGTAATTAGACTGTGGGACTCGTTGCCACAAGGAGCTATTAAAGCCAAGGGTTTACCAAGATTCAGAGAGGGACTTGACGTTTATATGGACAGCAGGAATGGCTGTAGTTAGAAAAATGACTCCTAAAAGAAAAAGAGAGCTTGTGAGGGGACGTGAAACATCATGCTCAGGACTTAAACCAACTTCTAATGACTAAGGGTTTGCAAACTTGCCATGGAGGCATGTTATCCCACTAAAGGTTGAACCTCTCTAGTCCAGAACTCTCTCATCTGCCAACATCCGTGGTCCATCATGATTTTAATTAGCTGGACGACCACTTCTCATGGGTTTGACCAAGTTTCCCGTGGTCCCATAAACTTTGTTTACAGCCACCTGTCCTGGCTCTCAGTGTTCTGTGCTGTTTTAGCTCTAATTTACCCCCCTGCATGTCTTCTCAGAGGCCAGTAAGCAATGGAAGTGTTGGTAATGCTGATAGACATTGACCTCCCATGGTCTGTCAGATTCTCTCATTCATGCCAGTCAGGTCCGGAGAGTGCTGGACTAGAGAGGTCCAACCTGTACAGGGTTTCTTTAACCTTCCTCTGGAATAGCTGTTACTGGCTACTGTTGGAGATCGATACTGATCTAGGTGGCCATCAGGTCTGTTTCATGCCAGCAATACTTTTGTTCCTGTATCTCTGATCAGGCAGTGAGTAGCCAAAGAATGGTAATGGCTCTTGGTAAGAGTAGTAGAAAGGAAAGTGATAGCCCAGAGAGGGGTGGCTCTGTCTTCCCTAGCCTGATCCCCTGGGCCACCCCATCTTGGCAGACATCTTTCATTCACCTGACAGGTTGCCAAAATGATTTTCGGCCCCATGGCTGAGAGAGGAGAGTCTCTCTTCCCACAGGGCGGCCAGCCAGCCAGCTGTCTGACAGCCACAAATTATTACCACCAAATAAACAGCCCCGCGTGCCAGCCCAATAAAGACAGTTACACAGCCTCCAGCATTGCTTAGTCCCTGATTTAGGACTCTGTTCAATAAAAATAGGCTGGATGGCTGTGGGCCTACAGTGGCATGGTGCTGACGGAGCCTCCCTTCCCACCAGCATCACAGCAGCACGGTTTCCACCTGATTCACCAGCCAGAGAGCCCAAGGTGTTGGCAGCTAGGGGAGAGGAAGTTAAGACCTTCAGGCAACAAAACCCAAGCGCTGCATCTGGGTATGTTAGAACGCCGAATGCTAGAAAGGTATCATGAATTTCTAGGGCCCCCATTAGCCCCAGAATGCCCATAACCAGGTGCCAGAGTACAGGAGCGCCTGTGTGGAGGTGAAGAGCTGTTCTCCTGAGTCACCATCCAAACCAGACCATGTGTGTCCCCTCAACACTACTCGGGAAGTGCAGAGCACTGGGAATCCTCTCTGAGGCAGGAGAAAGCTAGTGGAGAGGACAGGTGATCTCCTGGGAAGGGGTCCTAACCAGAGGAAGGAACTTGGAGGTTGAAGTTTATGTTTGTGAGTGCAGGCTAGAGGAAAGGCAAGTAGACATGGTGAGTTTCAGAGGTGGGAGAAGTACCCTTAAACTTACTCGAGTAAAAGTGCGGCTGCTTTCACTGCTGGGTACTTGAGTACAATAAGGATGTGATGGTGAGTACTTTTACTCAAGTAGTTTTCCATAGGGACACTGGAGACTTCTACTTAAGTACACCCCTCCCCAGCACCTGTACTTTTACTCGAGTAACTTTTTGGGTACTTTTCCCACCTCTTTTGACTTTGGACAATGACCTTTGTGTGTGCGCTGAGAAAGGAGATGGGTGTGAACTTCACCCTCCTACAGCTTCCAAAGCAGATGACACATTAATTTATAGACAGCACATATGGGGATTTGCGCCTTCCACGAATAAAATGAGGCTCCCTCTGGGGTGGATATCAGTGATCCAGTGCCTGGCCCAGCTCATGCAAGTGAAAGAACAGAAGTATGTGACCCCAGTGGTTCTCAACCAGGGCTACAAGTACCGCTGGGTGTACACTGAGGTCCTCCGGGGGGGTACAGCAACAGATTGAGATATTTGCCTGATTGTACTCCAGGGTATGCCAAAAGCACTAGCAGTCTGCACAAACTAAAATTCCACACACATGCTGCTCCATGGGCCACCCACTGAAATGGGAGTAAAATCACTATAGTCCAAGTGAGTCATTTCATAATTGTAAGAGAAAATTGAGCAAGCCAACAATTTCTCAGTAAAGGCTGGACCTCCCTGGTCTGGCACCCTCGGGGCCCTTCAGCAGTTCCAGCCTGGCCACTAGCCCCTGCTGCTATGCCTGGACCCTGGCTTCCAAAGCTGAGGCCACCATGGCAGGGCTGGCAGCCAGACCACTGCACCACAGCTGTGGCTAACAGTTTCCATTCTCTTTGGAGCCTTTTCCATCAGGTTAAAAAGCCACTGTCAAATCCCTCCCCCCAGTATGCAGGTGGGACCCGAACCTCCAAACCCCTGCATCACAGGCTGATCACTTGTCACGTAGAATACTGAGGCTGCACCTGCTTATTTGCTCCCATTTTCCTGATCTGGAAACTGAGGTACGGAACACTGACCGGACACAGAAGAACACTGAAACCAGGACTAGAACTGAGTTCTTCTCTAGTGTTATAGCTATTAAGCAATACTGCTCCTCAAATTATTCATGAGTCCTGCCCATTAAAGATCTATAGATCTCCATTGGGTTGGGATGAAGGTTGTTTAAGCCATGCACACTGCTTAGCTACATAGAAACTGCTTCCTCTCCCACAACCCTGGCCGTATTCCCCAGCTAAACAAAAGCATTCAGGCAATCTGGTAGTAGTAGTAGAAGTAGGCATCCTTCAGTCTACGTAGACTATGGATCGCGCCCTTTATAGTTTCAATTGAGGACTTCATTTATAGCGTCTCTTGTGACTATGAAGACCCACACGAGAGTGACAGTCCTTGCTGTATCTCTTGCAGATGTGGTGGGTGTCTGGCAAGTCGTTAGTGTGCTTTCTGTGCGCTCGCTTCTCCTCTGCTAGCTGTCTGATCTTCATCTCGTCCTTCTGAAGGCCCTTGTGTAACCCCTGCCTCCATCTGCTGCGATCGTCTGCTAGTTCTTCCCAGTTGTCCAGCTCGATGTCTACCTCTCTGAGGTCTCTCTTGCAGACATCTTTGTAGCGCAACTGGGGGCGTCCGGGAGGTCCTTTGCCAGAGGCTAGCTCACCATACAGGATGTCTTTTGGAATCCTTCCATCATTCATCCAGTGGACGTGGCCAAGCCAGCGGAGCCGACGCTGCCTGAGGAGGGTGTGCATGGTTGGGATTCCAGCTTGCTTGAGGACGGCGGTGTTGGTCTGGAGACTGGAAAGAAATGTGTTAAAGGCACTCCAGCATTGCATGGTTTTTACTGACAGCTGCCGTGTCGCTGGGTGCCGTGCACGGCTTTCCAGGAATAGCAGCTAGCAGGTGTCGTTGCTCATCTCAGCCCAGAGGGAGGGATTGAGTTGTGCAGATGTATTCTCTTGGTCCGACTCCAGCATAGGGAAAAGAGAGATCCAATATGCTGCAGATATGGTCAGTACATCCATGTCTTGCACAGTACCCTTGCATACCATTATAAACCTTAAATACTTAAGGGGGATCCTGCTTGTTTGCCTTATTTATGGGCTTGGAAAGGACTGGCTCCGATTCCCTGCTCGACTGTATGGATGCTGCTCAGATCTTGTTCTGAAGTATCTAGTCCCTGGGCAACCCTGAATGTCAAACATTCTGGATCAGGCCCTGAATCCCTGGTCCCTGGTCACCAAAGCCATCCCTTACCTCCCCTGTCTCCCCCTCCTAGCACTAGTTCATTTATTCAGGCCCCCAATTGCCTCAAGTCTCTTTGAATTGCCACAGCAGACAACTACACGTGGCTGGAGAGGCGATGCCATGGTTCCAGCGGTACCAAGAGCTGAATGTCCTAGGCCTTGTCCCTTCGCTCCTCTCCTTCCAGGGATGGCGCTGGGTCCCCTTCCCACCTTGCTCCAGAGCTTGCAGCATCTCTCAGAGCTGCTGCATTTATCAAAGGCTAACAGAAGTTGTGAGCCCAGTCTGCATTCAGGGGCTCAGATCTGCATGCCTCCGAATGCCAGCCTTGCTGCAAGGGATGGAGAGGCAGATGCGCTGCCCCCAGTAGCCTCTTTCAGAGAGGCCCACAAAGTGGCATCCGTCAGTCATTGCCTGAAGGCCTGAACTAAGCAGTATGACTGACAGAAATCCATCTCTTCCCCAGCTCCTCTCTCCCTCCCCTACAAAACTGAACCTTGTTGGGCTGTTGCCCACGTGAAAGTAGTTTTTCTCACAGAGGCACTCAGAAGGTGTTTGTGTTGCTGCCCTCGGGCAGGAGCAAACCTGGGACCTTTAGAGCTTAGGGCAGGTGCCGCTACAGCTTGAACTAAAGGCCAGCTCTCTCATTGTGGAGGACGCTTATTCTTTCTCTGTGAAGTTGTCTCAGTAACGCTACATGGGAAAGGTAACCACACAGAGATAGGGGTGTGGGTTACATTTGCATTAGAGTAGCACCTAATAGCCTCAGTCAGGATCAGATCTCTCTTGGCATAGGTGGTAACACCAATACAGGTGCCTCAGGGAGAATCTGTGGCAGGGCCGAGCATGAAACCCATGTCTCCAAAGTCCCCCATCCTTCTGCTCCAGCGTTCGCCCTTCTCTAGAACCTTCTGTGTACAGATCCCAGTCATGTTCACAGGATCACCCTCCTCGCACTCCAGTGAGGTGTGGTTATCACCACTGGCAGGGAAACTGAGGCAGAGAGCTGTTTCAGGGTCTTGGCAAAGCTGGGAATGGAACTGAGAAATTGTGAGGTTGGCCATATTCCTAGATCTCTGTGTGAGCAGAGCACGTCAGGAGAATAAGGACATAAGAATGGGCCATATTAAGTCAGACCAAAGGTCCATCTAGCCCAACGTGCTGTCTTCTGATAAATTCATAATTCTGCCAGCTGAAGATTCCCCGTCATGTTCATCTCCCCTCATATGGCAGCTGTTCTCCTAATCAATTTTGTTGCCATTTTCTGAGCCTTTTCCAATGCCAGGGTATCTTTTTTTGAGATGAGGCAATCACATCCATACGCAGTATTCCAGTTGTGGGCATGCCATGGATTTATATACAGATAATAAGATGTTCTCCATCTGATCCTCTATATCCCTCTTTTAATGGTTCCTCATGAGCCAAATAAACAGGAGAGGCATTTTAGCTCAGAAGCTGCAGTGGGAAGACTCACCTATGAAAAATGTGAAGGTAATTAAGGTTGCAGAGCTTCAGGACAGCTGCCTGGCTGGGCTGCCATTGTGAGATACGTGCCCCTCAGCACTGGCCTGCTAAACCCCAGGGTTGTGAGCTCAATCTTTGAGGAGGCCATTTAGGCCTCAGGGCAAAGAGATGTTTGGGGTGGTGTTTATCCTGCCAAGAGGGCAGGGAACTGGACTCATTGAATTCCCAAGGTCCCTGCCAGCTCTGTGAGATGTGATCTCCATATGTCTTTTTTATTTCCTCCTTAGCTGGTGTCAGATGTAGAACAGGGGCACACAGAGGCGAGGAAGCAGAGGCTGGGAATAGATGCTTTCTCTTCTGTTGTCCCTGCCTCTTGCAGTCCCCCATCTTGTGCCTTTGCCCCATGGGATGCTGAGGGGAACTGAATTCTTACACAGCACTTCCTTGGCTTGAACCTAACCAGTGCTCCCCAGGTCATACCCTCTCAGATACTTAGCCTTTCCAGGGCAGAGCTCAACGGTTGGGAAATGTTTCATATAGGAGGAGCACATACGAGAAGTGATTTACCTCAGGTCAACACAGAAGAGCGAACAGTTGGAGCAAAGTCTCCCAAAACCCAGTCCTGTCCCCTATCCACTAGGCCATGCTGCCGCCCTATGGAAAGAGTTCTCCTGATCCCTCTAGTCCATGGTGCGTGCCCCCCAGCAGCAGCTGGGAAGGAAAAGGCCGATTTTTCATGAGAACTCTGCCAGAGTTGAAGCCCAGGGCTGGTAGCAGATCACCCACTTAGTATATCGTATTAGCCCCAGCTAAGAGCAGCCTCCCGATTCTTGTACTGTCAGAAAGCCCTCGCTCGGACAATGAGGACGACGATGTTATTGCTCCAGAGCGCCGTCCAAGCAAGCTGCAAAGTGCCTTTAATGTAACACCGGGAGACAAGCCAACTCGCTGTGTACTCAGAGCTGCTTTCCTGGCACCGTCTAGAAAGGCTGGCAGCCGGTCAGTGCTTCTCCGAGGCTGTGCACTCCAGATCTGCAGAGAATACGCTCACTGTGCTCCCCAGCTCCCGCTCCAAGACCGTTGCTCACAATCTACCTCGAGCTCCCACCAGGCCCCGAATCTCCAGCCTGCCACAGACCAGGATGAAGGCACTAGCCCTGATTTCTGGCCCAGGATTAGGAAGAATCATAAGCAGGTTAAAGGGGTCTGGGGTAGGTTAAAAATGCCTTCTCCATACCTGAAGATTGGCTTGTTTTTTATTATACTGAGCAGAGCCATGGAGCTCTTTGATGGGGAGTGCTAGGCATCTGATGCTCCTTGGCTGAGGCCTAGCCATCTTAGCACACCCCACCCTAGGAATCATCCTGCTGGAAAGGAAGAGCAGTGTGTTCAGACCTCTAGGGGTTGTCTACAGAGACCTCCCTTGGTCAGCAGCAGACAGAACCAGTGAGAGTTGATCCTCCAGCACCTAGAAGGGCTGGAAACATGTAGAGGCCAATCAGGGCCCATCAGGATAGATATAAAGACTGACCACTTCTACTAGGGCCCGGTTCTGGGTGAAGTCATGACAGGCACTTCTTGCTGTCCCTAACCGAACCCAAGTAACCTGATTTAGTCAGCATCCTAACCTAGACAGTATTGCCTTGGTGTACGAGAAGGACTAGTGGTTTTCCTAGGCCTGTACAGCCCATATGGCCATTTTGAGTTAAGCTTTACTTAGTCTCTGGGAGAACCTGAAGTGAACTTGCTCTGTGAACATCCCAGTGAAGTTCAAAGCAACTGAATCATGAGCAACTCAGGCTATGGAATGTTACCCGGTGTTTCCCATGGCAAGCCCCTGTCTTGTGGTTGAGCGAGAAAGTCTCTTTTGGTGAGGTGCCTAAATTTTGATGTAAAGGCTCCAAGTGATGGGGAAGGCCCCCCTATGCCAAGGGTGACTTCCAAATGGAGAAAGCCCAACTCAGCTTTCGGAGGAGAGGTGTCCTACTTATGACCCACACAGACTCCCAGGCTAATCTCAGTCCTGGCAGAGTAATGAATCCCAAAGTGAGGGGTATCAACACACTGTGAACTGAGACTCTACCTGTGCCAAAGTGCAGACCTCTACCACTTGGTCAGCAACCTTTCCAAGGCGGAGGGCCGAAATTTGAACTTTTGACCTCTGTGTACAGTCTGAGGGCCAGTGATACTTTTTAAAGTCAGTAATAGTCCCCCTTACAACAACTTCATTAATAAATAAATGAAGCTGCAGAGCTTTACTGTTTAGGTGGTGGCTTGGTAGCATTAGCTGGTCTTTTGTTAATCCGCAGGTAGCATGGATTTGAGCGTGCTCCCACCTGCAGGGAGGCAGAGGGGCAGGGCTGAGTTCTGATGAAAATTAGCTCACGTACCACTCTTGGCACCAGTGCTGGGGTTTGCTGACCCCTGGTCTAAAGGAATAGCTTCTTTAATGGGCAGAAGTAGTAGGCTATTCTCCTGTAGGAGCATGAAATTTATCACCTCCTGTAGGGGGCAGATCGAGGACATGTTGTGGGTGTGACCAGAATTCACAGCTGGCCTTTGCTTTCTAGGAAGGCATAAGAGCAGAGGCGAATTTGGAGCAGCCTGGAGGTGCCTCTAAACTACACCAAGCTTGGTATTGGAATCTCTGCATCAGGTCCATTTGCTCATCTCCTTTGACTGGTTGCAGCCATTTCTGTTGGCCGGACTGATGCTGCATATCCAGTTTTGAAGCTGGATACATAAGAACTTAAAAACAGCCATACTGGGTCATACCAGAGGTCCATCAAGCCCAGTATCCGGTCTTCCGACAGTGGCCAATGCCAGGTGCCTCAGAGGGAATGAACAGAACAGGGAATCATTGAGTGATCAGTTCCCTGTCACCCATTTCCAGCCCCTTGCAAACCAAGGATAGGGACACCGTCCATACCCATCCTGGCTAATAGACATTGTTGGGCCTATCCCCCATGAATTTATCTAGTTCTTTTTTAAACTCTACTATAGTCTTGGTCTTCACAACATCCTCCGGCAAGGAGTTCCACCGGGTAGTTGTGTGAAAAAATATTTCCTATTGTTTGTTTTAAACCTGCGGCCTATTAATTTCATTTGGTGACCCCTAGTTCTTGTGTTATGAGAAGGAGTAAATAATAATTCCTTATTTATTTTCTTCACACCAGTCATAATTTTATATATCTCTATCATATCCCCCCTTAATATCATCTTTTTTTCAAGCTAAAATGTCTGCGTCTTATTAATCTCTCCTCATACAGCAGACGTTCTATACCCTTCATCATTTTTTTTGCCCTTTTCTGAACCTTTTCCAATTTCAGTGTCTCTTTTGGATACATCTGGAGCTCAGGTTAACCTGATCTGATGATTCCTGGTGCTGGCTAGCAGATTATGGGCAAGGGTCACCAGCCAAAAAGCTGTTTCCCTCCAAAAGTCAGGCGGTTGCCGGGTGCTCTCCATGGAATTCTGAACTCAGTCAGCACCTCCTTGCAATGGTAAAGGTTTATGTCTTGGCAAGGGGGAAAAAAAATGCAATGGTCACAGTGTAGCCTGAACCACTGTGCTGGAAAATCCATCAGCCCTTCAAGCGAAAGGCCAAACTTCTGCCACTCTGAATGCCAGAGCGCTCACCCACAGGAGCTGGCAAACATCCCATTGAAATCGACAGGGAGCAAACTGGAGCCCTCCCCCAGCTCATGTGCTGTTTGTTATCGAGTCCCCAGATAAGACAATGGACCCGTTGTGCTAGGAGCTGTACACGCCTTTGCAAAGCCAGAGACAATCCGTGCAATCTGAACAGACAAAGCAGAGCTGAAAGAAAAGAAGCAGCGTTACGCCTGGGGAAGCCGGGGCACAGAGAAACGGAGGGTGCATCTACATTTAAAATGCTACAGCAGCACTGCAGTGATTCCTCAGGTAGAGACCACCTATGCTGACAGGGATCTCTCGCTCAGCAGTCATTCGTTAGTGAGGAGGACGTCTTCATGACACTGTCCTATTGCGAGTCCATTGATGGCTGATCAGCCTGATTCTGGAGCCGTAGGTCTTATCACAGAAGGGGCAGGTGTTGGTAGCTGTTGGAGGGGCACAGGGCAGTTACTGACATTCTTTTCTTCTTCTCTGCCTCTCCTCATCTGAACTGCAGCGGGACTGAGATACTCCCATTGGGAATCCACCAACTTGAGAGGCAGTAGCTATGTGGGGACCCAGCTCTGAGCCTGGGAAGGGGCGGGGCCTTGGGCAGAAGGGGTGGAGCTTGGACAGTCAGCCTTTAGTGCTGCCCAAGCCATGTCAGCCTTCCCCCACAACCCCACGCGCCACAGCCCTCAGAGCAATTCAAAGGGGTCCAGAGCTCTGGCTGCCATTGCTGCTGCCAGACCCCAGGGTGGATGCCCCTTGTCCCTCCACCATCAGCAGGGATATCTGGGAGACTAAGTCTATGTCTACACTGCAGGGTTTTTCAGAAATAACTTATTTTGATGTTCTGATGTCAGTATAAGTTATTTCTGAAAAGAGTGGCCTTAGACTGACCAGGATGGGGTGGGCGTAGTATAGACCAGGCCGTAGCCATGTGGATTCACATAACTTGGAATCAGGTATTGTCATTCCTGAAGCAGAATGTCCACACATGGAGTTAAATAGGAATAGGTCTTCTGGAGTAACTCTTCATGCGGATGAGCATTGAGAGCCCATGTTAAGCACAAATGAAAAGTTTGATTGGAAAACTGACTTTTCCTGTAACAAAAGTCCAAATTAATTAGCATGCACTCTAGCCTGAGGCAGGAGATGCAGGAGTGCACCCATATAGTAAAATAAATTCTACTTTTCTCTTTTACCCTTGTTTTTTGCAGGATACATAAAAGCTCAGACCTTTTGTTTTCATAGAATAGTAGAACTGGACACGATCTCAAGAGGTATTGAGTCCAATCCCCTTCACTCTTGGCAGGACCAAGCACCATCTAAAACGTCCTTGACAGATGTTTAGCTAACCTGCTCTTAAATGTCTCCAGTGGTGGAGATTCCACAACTTCCCCAGGCAATTTATTCCAATGCTTATCCATCCTGGAACTTAGGACTTTTTTCCTGATGTCCAAGCTAACCCTCCCTTGCTGCACTTTAAACACATTGCTTCTTGTCCTATCATTAAGGACAATAATTTTCTTCCCTTCTTCTTCTAATACGCTTTTAGGTACTTGAAAGCTGTTATCATAGGTCATGTTCTCTGCACCTTTAATAATTTTTGTTGCTCTTCTTTGGACCTTCTTCAATTTTCCCACATCTTTCCTGAAACGTGGTGCCCAGAACTGGACACAATACTACAGATGAGGCCTAATCAGCACAGAGTAGAGTGGAAGAATTATTTATCATACCTTGCTTATGATACTCGAGTTAATGCATCGCAGTTGCATAAGACACTGGTTAATGCAGCGTTACTGTCGATTCATACTATACCCATGGCCGGATGATCTTCAGCTGACGTAGTTGAAACCTCATTGCACTCCAGGGCTTGGTGGAAGTTTTCCATCAAAACTGTTTTTGGGTTAAAAAAAATGGGGTTTGGGCAAATCTAACGTTTTCACAGACAGGGTGTTTTCCATGGAAAATTTTGGCTTTTCACTGTAAAACACAAAAGCTTTAGAAAAGACTTAATTTGTTTCAAGGGAAATTTTGACTTTGCATCAAAAAAATTAAATGTTAATGGTGAAGTTTGTCAAAACCAAACACCGAAGCATTTGAATGATGGCGTTTCATTGGAAAACTGAACAATTGATGCTTCTAGTTTTTCAACCAAAAGTTTGCCTTTTCTGCAGAAAAAAATATTGCCTAGGGAGGTTGTGGAATCTCCATCTCTGGAGATATTTAAGAACAGGTTAGACAAATGTCTATCACGGGTGGTCTAGACAGTACTTGGTCCTGCCATGAGGGCAGGGGGCTGGACCCAATGACCTCTCAAGGTCCCTTCCAGTCCTAGCGTTCTATGATTCTCTGATTAACTCCCATTCACTGCTGTGCTCCGTTTTACACTTTTCACGATATTAAACAGGTGCCCCTAAAAGTGTCTCTTCTATGGAGAAGGAATAACAACCGTCAAACCATCTGTCACTCTCCGCTCTCCCTGGGGCATGACAATTGTTTCCCATAACTCTTTTTAAGACCGATTAAATGTACGACAGTTCTGTGTTAGGTCTCAGGTCAGCAAACAGCTGCTTCTGTGAGCCTAGGTGCCACAGTTAAGAGTATTGAAACTACAGTGTCCTGCAGAGACAGTCGGATGTAGGATGTCCCAAAATCGCCTGCATTCCACAAAAAGGCGGCCTCCCTTTTGTTTTTAATGTCAACAATTATTTGCCTCAAAAGTTGTTGGATGCCATGAAAGCCAGAAGAGATCATCTTAGTCTGGCCTCTTGTATCACAAAGGCCATTCAGCTTCTCACGGTTATCCCTATATTAAGTCCACAGATTTAGCACTGTGGCCCTCAAGAGACTAAACTGTGTCACCAATATGTGGTACCCCAGTCATGGCAGGGAATTGAACTGTCACCCAGAACCTTGGTACTGAGGTGGCAGAGTCATATGCATCCAGGTATGCCAATGGGGGAGCCTGGGGCTCCTGGCCATCACCACTGCTACTGGGGCAGCAGCTGGAGCCCTAGGCCTTTAAATCTCTTCTGCAGTGCCACACCACGCACTCTGGGCAGCTGTGAGTGCTGCCAGGGTGGGGTGGACGGCTGGCTGCCCTGCCCCCACCCCTTCCACCTGAGGCCCCACCCCTTCCACCTGAAGCCCTGCCCTTTCCACCCAATCCCCCACCTTTTCCACCCATTGCACCGCCCTTTCCGCTTGAGGCCCTGCCCCTTCTACCTAAAGCCCCACCCCTTCCAGGGGCATGGAGCTGTCCCCTGCCACCTTGTCCAAGGGCTTCCAGAGGCTGTCAGCACCCCTGCACGCATCAAAGGAACAAAGCTTGTTAGGCCCCTGTACAAGGTATTTTTGTGCTCCTCTCAGCTGGGTGTAGACGGAGGAGAAGCTAGTGGTTAATGCACTGAGTTGTGGGAAGCCCAAGTTTAGATCTTATGTAGCCCACACAACTATGTGTGGTTCACGTCCCATGCAGTGGTACCTAGAGCCCGTCACAGAGAAAGAGCAATTGTCCTTTGCAGCCTAAGCTGAGAACAAGCTGGCTGCTAGCTAGTGTTGTAGAGGTGCTGGCCCTAAACTCCTGAGGTCCCAGGTTTTAGCCTGCTGTTAGCAGCTACACTTGCTCTGTACAGACAATACCAGGTAATTATTCAGGGGGCACTGCATTTATGATTACCCTTTGTAATTGACTTTCAACACAAGCAACAGGCTGATGTTAAAGTAGTTAATCTACAAGCAATGTCTTGCATTTCACACTATACTGACACACTGGAGGAGGACCCTGTAGTACTGCCCTCCACTGGAGGGAATCAGAGCAGCGCTACTGTGTATCATATGCCTTATACTGCTAAGAGAGAGTCTTCTCTCCTTTGAGACCTAGGATCAGAGTTCTAGATCTCCTGCTAGACTCATTTTCCAACAGGTGTGTAGCAAAATCACAACCATGATGTCTTTGTTCTTATAGTAAATTGCCTGTGATATTTAGTCTAGCCAATTTGGTCCACACTAAGCTAAATTTATTTGTGGTGTAACACCACTGACTTGTATGGAATGACACCAGGGATGAGTCTGGCCCCTCTGCATATAGTGTATGGGGCATTATTTGAATCAGAGAGGAGAAATCTGCGTTTATCCGACATGGGTGAAGGAAGCTGCTTGATCAGCAAACAGTGTTCTGCCTCTGGGAAAGGTGTAGCTAGACGGGTAGCCGGCGTCTGGGAAAGTGACGAATTTAAGCTGTGTGTACAGCGATAATGGAGCATGCTTTCCGATTCACAGCCTCTGTTGGTTTTAATGTTCTGCATGCAGCTCTGCCTCCTGGCGGTTGCACCCAAGAGCGGAGAAGCACAGTGCTACTATCAGCACCGAATCGAAGGCTGGTATCACAAGAGCGGTGCAAAAAGCAGAGAAGAGGAGGGCAGTATCTGTCCATATTGCAGAAGCTATTGCTAGACAGACACATAGGCCTGCTGATGGGGGCAGGGGGCAAAGGGGGCAGTTGTCCCCAGGCCCCTTTGAAGTGCCTTGGCAGTGCTACTCGGGCTGTGAGGGAGTGTGTGGGGGAGTACCAGCTCTGCAATCCACCGGGCATTGAGGGTTGAATGTCCTTGGCCACACCCCTTTTGCTCTTGGCCACGCCCCTTTTGCTCTTGGCCACTCCCCTTCCAAGGCCCAGAGTCAGGCCTCCCTCCTGCCTTACCCTAGGGCCCCGGGGCACCTGTCTACATCGCTGCCCTCATATGACTTGCTGCTGTGCTTTTCATGCCGCTGAAATGCAGCCATCTCTGGAGTGAGAGCTGCTGTCGCGACAGCACCATACAACACCCGACCATGGTTTGAGACAGGAAATAAGTAAAGAGCAAGGCTGGTTCCATGTGAAGCCACAGGGCAATTTCAGGAAGCAGAGTGTGATTCCATACACTAGTGTGCAAGCATTTGTTCCTCGTGAAAAGCACTCGTTTGCCTTCCATGCCTCGTGAAAAGCACCAGGAGAGTCTTAATCGTTCCAGACTTGGACTGCTTTTGCATGGGATGTAGTGAGGTGGCAAAACCTGCAGAGTATGTATGAGACAAGATCCCAGCCAGAGATGATGCAGCCATCGGTGTCTGAATGTTCCGAGCGTAGCTGAGCCTCTGAGTGTTTTTTGTCGGGGATGCTGGCAAGGATCCCCACCCAGATAAGGAGTGTGCTGTCTAGCAGCGTTGGGGCTGTGCTTTCAGCTCCTGTATGAAGTTTATACACGTCCCAGCCTGAGCCCCACTCTGGACCAGCCGCTCTGCTGGATAGAGCCTTGCATTCTTCTCTGAGGGAGAGTGCCAACACCTGAGAGCTTTGCATGCTTGCCTGCGTAGAGCGTTTCAGAACATGGTGTTGCTGAAATTCAATCCACTTGGCCGCCTGCCTCCAAGAAACACATTTTTTAAAAAGCCCACTTTTTGTGGTGAGGAGAAGCAAGTCAACACCTTGCTACCTGGGATGGCCCGGTAGGGAATTAAAGGGAGCAAGGATCCCTCCATCTCAAACCAGGATGTGCACAAAAGGGGGAACAAGCAGGGGCATGCCCCTGTGTCCCCTGTAAGCTGCATGGTTGTGCAGCTGCTCAGGAGAGATTCACATGCTGCCTAGAGGATTAGCAGAGAACAGCTAGGTTTTTATTTATGTGGTGGTTCACATCTGCAGATGTATTGGTGCACATAAAATTTATTCCGTACATGGGTGGAAAAAATCGGCACGTGGATGGAAAGGATTGAGGGAACATTGGCACACGCCCAGTAATCCGTGTAGGCACAGAGCTCTTTTGGGTTCTGGAACTGCAATGGGAGCCGACAGCTGCTTTGCTCCCAGAGTCATGCTCCTTCTGCCCCTGGGCTATGGGGTGGGCACAGACTGTGCCCCTCCAAAAGGGGGTTACACGGCCATCCTGAGCAGATCACAGACCTGTGAAATAATGGTGGGGCTGACATGAAAACTTGCTGGGGACAGACATTGGATATTGGCTGTTCAGTTGAGTGGACAAAGATTTAACAATGGCCAGTGACTGAAAGCTGAAGCTGGATGATTTCACAGTGGAAGCAAGACGTATATTTTAACACTGAGCTGATGTAACCATTGGACCTGTATACCAAGGGACATGGTGAATTATCCATCAGGGCCATTTTTAAATCAAGCTTGGCTTCCCCCCGCACCAGTTCAGGCAGGAATTATTCGGCGCAGTTCTCTGGCCTGCATTACACGTGAGCTCAGAGTAAGCGATCGCCATGGTCCTTTGGACTCTCTGACAGCGTCTTTGTGCCCTGGTAGGAGTCGCGTACCACAGCAAGCGCCGCTGTTTGCAAGGGTAGACTGCTACCTCCTAGACCACAGCACCGAGCTGAAGCACACCCCCAAGTATGGGACTGGAGTTGGGCCACCGTGAGCTTGCCAGGCTTTGGCTTCTCTGCAGGTGCTGCAGTCAAAGGGGCCGGCTATTATTATAATAGCACCTAAAGATCCAAGTCAGACACCAAGGTCCCTCCAGTGTCTTAGAACAGATGTGGCCAACCAGTCAGGGACTACGATCCGTGGATAGAACGCAAAGAGCCATGTATCAGAGGGGTAGCTGTGCTAGCCTGTATCTTCAAAACCAACAAGAAGTCCTGGGGCATCTTATAGACTAACAGATCTTTTGGAGCATAAGTTTTCATGGCCAAAGACCGACTTCACGGCTATGTCTGCACTAGCCCCAAACTTTGAAATGGCCATGTAAATGGCCATTTCGAAGTTTACTAATGAAGCGCTGAAATACATATTCAGTGCTTCATTAGCATGCGGGCGGCTGCGGCACTCCGAAATTGACTCTGCTCGCCGCCGCGCGGCTCGTCCCGATGGGGCTCCTTTTCGAAAGGACCCCACCTACTTCGAAGTCCCCTTATTCCTATGAGCAGATGGGAATAGGGGACGTCGAAGTAGGCGGGGTCCTTTCGAAAAGGAGCCCCGTCGGGACGAGCAGCATGGCGGTGAGCCACGTCAATTTCGAAGTGCCGCAGCTGCCCGCATGCTAAAGCAGCGCTGAATATGTATTTCAGCGCTTCATTAGTAAACTTCGAAATGGCCATTTGCATGGCCATTTCGAAGTTTTGGGCTAGTGTAGACACGGCCCATCAGATGCATCTGAAGAAGCGGGTCTTTGCCCATAAAAGCTTATGCTCCAAAATGTCTGTTTGTCTATAAAGAGCCATGTGTTATCTGCCTATCTCGCTGTCTATCTTGCTATCTGTCTATTAGATGCCAGCAGCATGTATTTCTGTTGCTGGTGCACATCTCTGAGTGCACATAATAAAATTTATTCTGCCAGTGGATGAAAAGGAATTTGAGGGAACCCTGGAGCACAGCCCCAGACAGGCAGACTGTAATGTGACCTGGGGCCTTTGGCTTTGGCCCTGGCTGGTGGAGCCGGGGTTCTGGCTTTGACCACAAGCTCCTGCAAGGCTAAGCCAGCCCTGGTGACCCTATTAAGATGGGGTTGCAATTTATCATTTGAGAACCATAAAAAAAGGGAAGAAGGATTCTTTCAAAGATGAGGTTTACTTTCGAAAGAGCAGCGTCTACACTGGTCTTCTTTCGAAAGAAGCTATTTTGAACAAAGAATATGCAAATGAGGTGTCAGATATGCAAATATGTGGCTCATTTGCATTTTTCAATTTCCCTCATTTGCATACCTCTTTCAAAATTGGAATGCAAGTGTAGACACAGCCATCGAGTATAACTGCAAGAATTACCCTGTGCTGAGCTGGGGACCTAGGCAGGGCTATGGTGAGTTAGTGTTTAAAGCTTTGCACCCCGGGAGAAGAGACAGCGTCTAAGGACTCGTGTTCAGAGAGAGGGCAACGGAGTCATTGAAAGCCATCCGGGAACTTGTGCTTGTAGAGTCCTCCCTGATCACAGTCTCCCTGAGCACCCATGGAATAGGACAGTTCCTAAAAGATTGCAAACCCCCCCGAGGAGCAAAGGTCCAGATGACATCTGCTCAGCCATGCAAATTTGCATACTAGAATTACAAAGCGATCACATCATCTTCCTGGTATTTGGAAGGGGCAGAAGTCACATGTTCTCTCTTGTGATTCCTCTCCAGAAACCCGCAAGCTCCGCCTCCTGTTGGGTTCACGTGAAACAGCAATAAAAAGTAAAAATAAAATAAGTAGATTCCATTCTCTTGTAGCCCTGATAACTGCAAAATGGTCTCTTGAAACAGGCATTTACGAGGCCAATAAAGCTGAGGAACATCTGCACAAAGAGAAAAAGAAGCCAACATTGTCACTAAGCAGGGAGTGTGTGCTAGGAAACAGGGCCCAACACAGAGCCTGTCAGGCTCTCACTCACATCATCTCTCCCAGAAAAGAGAAATAGCTCTCTTGGCCAAGACAAATAGGAATCTGCAGTGTCACACCAACATTCACATCCTCAATGGTGCCCCTGATAGATCAGCCAGTGAAAAACAGTAGCTCTTCAAGGAGATAAGAGGGGAATCCCACCAACTAAAGGGCATGCACCGGTCTCTGTCATGTTTCCTACGCTTGTCCATGTCAGTGGTTGAGTGCTCATGCTATCATCCTGGTGGTTCAAATAGATGTTACGAACAACTTTGTGACCTAGACTGGAGTGACTTTAATCTGAGTTCGCCCTGCGGAGTCGGATTTTTCAGACCTATGCAGGACTATTGTGCCTGAGCTAAAGCTATTTCTCGCCCGGCAGGCAGCAGTAGTAGGTTGTTATCCTCTAACCAATCGGCCACAATGGGAAGTTGTGTCATGCCCTAAGCCAGTGAGTTATACAGGAGTCAGGCATGTTACTGATGCTCATGCCCACAGTCATGACTGCACGATCTCTATGCAACCAATATACTGTGTTAACACCGAGAAAACTGTGGGAAACTGTGCTGAGGTTTTGTCAGCTGTAAGCTGCCCATTGCATAGCACAGCACATCTGGCTTACACCTGGGCTGTAATCAGAAACACAGGTAATTTCTCACCAAGGGCATCATTCCTGAACATGTTGACCAGACCCATGTGAGTCCATGGCCAAGCAACAGGCAATCAATACTGTAAATTGTTTACATGCCTTTTTAAACAATATTTGCTGGTCACAAATCTCAGCCTCACCATGATTCAAAGGCCCTAGCATGGCAAGAAGGCCAATCAGCTCCAAATATCTGCATCCTTGCAGGTTGCATCCAGGTGCGCGAGAACAAGGAGACCAGGCCTGAGTGGATGTCAACAGGCATCATTCCCTGTGAGTCGATGGAGCTGCATTGATACCAGCTTTAGATATGGCCTGTCAGGGCTGCAAAATTGGCAAGGACGAGCTTGACTACAGAGTTCCTTACCCATGTCCCCTACCCGAAGCCCTGCACCTCACCCTAGCACTCTGCAGAGAGGTCACTTGCATTGCCTGTGCTTGCAAGTTGCACGTGTCTCGGGTTAACGCGACTGCCACCCACGACAAGAGTGGGGAAAGTGCTCCTGTCAGGAGGCAGCCGCGAGTCGCTCTGCCGTCCCTGACACAGTTGCTTGCCATGCTGGTTCTCCCAGCTGGGAGAAACCAGGCCACAAGCCTCTCTCTGCACACTGGGCACACGGCTGGGAGAAACTGGGGGCCATGTGGCTGACCCCTACTTCCCCCAGCTGCCCGCTGCCCCAACCCCCCTCAATTTACACGGAATTCGATTTATGTGGAGGTTACCCAGGACACAACCTCTGCATAAATCAAGGGATTACTATACAGGACTGTCTCTTGGCTGGCACCCCCCTCTGCACTGAATGCCTCAAAGGCCAAGGTGCACCCAGTAAGTTACACCCTCCTAAGGCTTTGTGTGATGAGTGTAAACAGCCATCGGTGTGGTCCAGTGGGCTCAAACTGTACTTCCCCATGCAGTGGGGAGTGAATTAGTTCCCAGGTGAGTTTGGCAGCTCAGGAGGGAGCTGAGGATTTGCAGGGCACCATGACGTAGCCAGGATTGAAATTCAACGTGGAGCAGCTGCAGGATATAGGGACAAAAGCTGGTTCCCAAGCGGAGCTGTCCAACAGATAACGCACTTCTGACAAACCTCATCCCAGAAGACGTTACCATGCAACAAATCTGAGAATGCACCAAAACAGCCTCGGAGGAAACGTGTGATAAGACACGGGGAAAGAGCGCAAGGCGTCACAAAGAATGGATCACAGCAGAAGCTCTGAGAGATGTGAAGGAACAGAAGGGCAGAAAAGCGGCAGTCAACAGCAGCAAAACAAGACCAGTCTCCATGGAAGCTCAGAGACTGTATTCAGTTGCAAACAGGGAAGTTAAAAAGGCTGTAAAACGGGTCAAGAACAACATCGTGGAAAACCTTGCACCACAAGCAGAACACACGGCAGGACAGAGAAGCTTGAAAGGGCCATATGAGGTCACGTGGAAGCTGTCTGGGTCATGGCCTACAGCGGATCAGCCAGTACAGGATAATGAGGGACACGTGCTAACAAACCCAAGCTCAGCAGATGGAAGGAACATCTTGAAGAGCTGCTGAAGTGCCCTGCACACGTGGAACCTCTGGAAATATGTGTCTGAAAATTAACAGCAATGGCTTCCCGAGGTCATTTTGGCTACGTCGACACGGCAACCTAAGCTTGAAATAAGCTACGCAGCTTGCAATGAGGAGTGCAGGGACACCAACATAGCACACCCGTTATTCTGAAAACCATTTCAAAATGACAGGCCCGGGTCAAAGACGTGGTATCCCAAAATAGCTCTGCCACGTAGACGTAGCCTGAGAGGGGCCATGATAAGAGTTTTCAAGTACCAAACTATTGTTTCAAGGGGGAGGGATTAAAAGATGTTCTCCTTAACCTCTGACGATAGGGCGGAAAGCAATGAGCTTAAGTTGCAGCTAGGTTGGACATTAGGAAAAAAAAACTTCCTAACTCTCAGGGTGGTTAAGCACCAGAATAAATTACCTATGGGAGTCGTGGAAACTCCCTCCTTAGAGATACTGAAGAGCAGGTTACACAAACACCTGTCAGGGATGCTCTAGATGGTTAGGGTGTGGGTTGTTTTTTTTTTTTTTTTGTTTTAGTTTTTTTTAGTTTTAAGTGAAAGCACTTCCATGGGCAGCAGCAGGAGACTCAGATGCACAAGTATAACCACCCACAGGCAGACTCGCGCCTGTGATTGCCAGAGCTTAGTGCAGGAGCCTCTGCCATTTGAGCTAGAAGCTGGATAGCTCTCAGCTTGGGCTGGAGAGGAGCCTCATTCTTTCTCTCTGTACGTGGTCTAGGTGCCAATACATGGGACAGGGAACCACACCCGTAGGTGTGTGGGCTTACACGGGGACAGTGTACACAGCCCTGGTCCCCACTCTGGGAGGTTAACCCAAGTCCTTCTTTAGAAAGCAGGGCCCAGATCGTATCAGGTAGCCCTGGTTAACCAGCACCATGGGTGAGTGATTTATTAGGTGATAAGTTTCTGCGGGACAGACCCACTTAATCAGATCAAGTGGCTCTGTCCCACGAAAGCTCATCACCTCCTAAATCATTTTGTTAGTCTTTAAAGGGCTACATGACTGCTGTGTCACAGAGGTAGCCGTGTTAGCCTGTATCTTTGAACGCAACACGAAGTCCTATGGCACCTTATGGACTAACAGATATTTGGAGCATAAGCTTTCGTGGGGTCTTTAAGACCCCACGAAAGCTTATGCTCCAAATATCTGTTAGTCCATAAGGTGCCACAGGACTTCTTGTTGTTCTGCATGACTGCTGGTGTGTTTTGTTACAATATAGACTAACACAGCAGCCTCTTTATTACTAGCACAGTGGATGTTTAGGGTGGTTTACATCAATTGATACTACTAGCTCCAGATCCAAACAGAAACCCAGTTCTCCTTCCCCCAGCAGCCCCAACCCCACTCAGCCAAGGGCTAGGTCCCTACTGGGCTTGGTTTTCTGACAACCTGTCTCTCCATGCCTTGCCGGGGCTGCAATCCTAGCAGCAGACTTTCAAAGTTCTTTACTAGGCTCCTCTGCCAGGATTAACTTACAACCTCGGGCTTCGCTGGAGCCAGCCAGGTGTCTGTGCTGCAGAAACTGCCCCAGACCTGGACTCAGAACACAAGAAGGCAGCATTTCAACCAGGCCAGGGAGCAACACCTCATCTAAAGTTGGCCTCAAGGAGAATTTGATCTGGTGCACAGCACTTAACTTGTGGTGACATTTTTGTATGCCCAGATGCACACCTGGTCTCTGCCTCATTATCTCTCCTGCCTCAGTCTCACTCTGCTTGGCTCTGCCTGGGTTTTGTTTTGTTTTTGTAATTACCAGTGCAAATTGCTGAATTTCCCCTTCTGCTCCAGAAAAACGATTAGCCGTGGTCCGGACTGCACGGCCCGCCCAGCCCCTTATATCAGCACAGTAAGCCATCGCAACGTTTTCAACCTTAACCAGGAATCTGTTGGCGTTTTGCTCTGTTGCTGATCTGCTGCCAGGACAGTTTCACAAAAAGGATAGTGTTATTTCTGAAAATGAGTCCCATAAACAAGGGTGAATATGACCTCTCCGCTGAGACTTGGGGTTTGCTTTAGTGGCTGGGAGATTGGCCAATGAAATGGAAATACCAAAAAACATTATCATAATTACCCCACGGCCTCCTCCAGTGGAGGATGATGGCAGGATTGGAGAAAATTGCTTTTTATTTTACGGGCTCTGGATAGAATAACTATCTAACCCGCCTCCCCTTCTTCCGGCTGTGCTTGTCTGCACTTTGCTGACACCAGAATGATTCCTTCATCCTTCCTTGCAAGACTTTTTGGCAAAAGGAGGTGACGAGAAGCCAAGAGGCGAAAGCCATTGACGGAGGGGGAAAAGAAATACCAGCAGATGTCGTCTCGATTGCAAGCTGTTAGGAGCACTGCAATCTACCTAGCCCTGTCGTCTTCTCCCTACTACCCGAGTCATCCATGGGTTTGCTCTCATCCTGAGTGCAGGAGGAGGAACATTGGAGCAGGGGACTTAGGATGTTTTTACCAGGAGAGTGAAGTGCATATGATAGGCTCTGGAATCCCCTGATTAGTTGTAGGTACTTTATTGTCCCCTGAGGCTGCCTTAACTTCAGCCAAACTGCAAAACTCCACAGGGTTAGATCTGGACTCCTGCAAAGCTCCTAGCACCACTCTGGCTCCCTGGTCTCCAAGCCTCCAGCAGCATTCAGGCCACGTGCACAGGGAACAGATCCCTCGTGTAGGTGGGTGACACTGCTCTTTGCAGCCATGTGGCTCACACTTGTCTGGAGCCACGTCCCAAAAGGCATCAGGCCCAGGCAGGTCACATACCCTCCAGATCCATCTCTGGCTATTTGGTGTCCAGCCACCCCCAGCAATCATCTTGCACTACAGAAGCTTTTGACTGATGACAATGTAAGTTAAGATACGTTGCTGCAAACTGTGGCTTATGCCATTGCTCCTAGGGGCTTACCTCAGGGCAGCTGTTCCAGTCGCTATGGCCATCTGCCAGGCAGTTCTGCCGTATGGTCAAGGCAAGGGATTGGGGTGCTTTCACCTTAGTGTACGCTCAATGCACTCCGGTGGCACACGACCGAGATTCATCATCGCATTTGGTTCTCTGGTTGGATCATTTGCTTCTCCAGCCTGGCCTGGATGGAAAGGGGGAGTGTGACTTGAACATGGATCCAGGTCCCTTGGTTTCCCTTTGGACCACTATGAATCAAATGTAGGTGCACAGGAGAGAGGGCTGAAGACCAGCGTCTAGATGCAGGTTGATGAAGAGAAGGGAGTCTGTGATTGGGTAATGGTGCCACTGAGGCAAGAGGCAGCATGGTTGGGTGGAAAATACCAACATGGTTCATGGTTCTGACTTGGGGGTGAACTTGGACCGGCTCTGTGCCTCGGTTTCCCTCTTATAATAAAATCATGATACTAAGGGCTGTTGAAAAAGTGCTTTGAAATGTTGTGATAAAAAGAGCTACATATTTATATGTGTCTTAATGTAGCAAACTGTTGAACGTGTTAGGCATCTCTGTCTGCGCCCAGTCCATAAAGGAGGGGATAGTCAGAAACGCTGCACCTGAACAGCTGTGTGTTTTTAGCCCTGGAGGGCTACATCTGCACAGCAGCCTTATTTTGAAATAAGCTATTCCGGAATAGCTATTTCAAAATAGGGCTCCTATAGCTACCCTTGCCCCAGAACATTGAAAGAGGCATGATGATGAACCTAATTGGAAGATGCTAATGAGGGGCTGCATATTCATTCATTCATGAATATGCAGCACCTAATTAGCATATGGCAGCCACAGCACTTCAAAAGTGCCACTTTCGGTTGCGTGCGGCTTGTCTACATGGGCTCCTTTTCCAAGGGACCCTGCACACTTCCTAGGAATAAGGAGATTTTGAAGTGTGTAGGGTCCTTTCAAAAATTACCCCATGTAGACGAGCCACATGCAATTGAAAGCAGCACTTTCAAAGTGTCATGGCTGCCATTATGCTAATAAGGCGCTGCATATTCACAGCAGTGCCTCATTAGCATCTTTTGATTAGGTTCATTATCATGTCCCTTTCAAAGTTCTGGGGCTAGCGTAGACATCGCCTAACTGTATTTTGAAATAGCATGTAGCTATTTCACAATACATGCTCTGCACGCATAGCGCTTGTTTCAAAATAGCATCTATATTGAAAGAACTATTTCAAAATAGGCTCTGTTAAGACAGGGAAAAGCACATAACAGCACCAATTCTGAAACAGGCCCTATGCAATGAAGTTTCCCGATTTTGAAATAATGCTCCCACTATTTTGAATTCATTTCAAAATAGCGTGTGCCTAGCGTAGATGACAGCAAAGTTATTTGAAAATAGTGGCTGTTACCTGGAAATATCTTGGCTATGTGGCCGTAGCAGAGGGAGCTGTAACAGCAGCCAGGTTTGGGGTTCGAATGCCGGCCTGCATGTGCCTCAGTGCTACTCGTAGGAAGGGTCTTGTGACTGGCAGTTAGTTTGCAGGTAAACTCAATGCCCCCATGCCTCTTTGAGAGGCCAAAAGCCAGGGAGAAAGCCACACGGCTCCAGGGATTTCACTGGCCTCTGGCTGCATTTTGGTAACCATCGTTTCTCTCTCTACCTGTAGGTCTTTGACGGAGTGAAAGAACCATTCCAGAATACCCACCCACCCACTCCGTTTCACAGATGGGACACTGAGGTACACAGCATGCCAGCAGCATTTGGAGGGAACCCCCACAATGGGCCAAACCCCAACAGTTTTGGGTACCCAATACAGCAAGGCTGGGCCACAGATGAATCCCTGCAGCTCCCATCAACCACAGCTGCATTTGTGATTGCTCAGCCCCTCCAAAAATCAGGCTAAGTGGGCTGGACAAGCTGACTGGGCGCCACTCAAAACAAATGGCCCCTTTGGAGAGGTCTCTTAGAATTATTACAGCTCAAAACGCAGCAGTTCTGAAAAGAAAGCTGCTTGTTTTCACTATTAGAACGGCCAGACTGGGGCAGACGAAAGGTCCATCTAACCCAGGATCCTGTCTTCTGACAGTGGCCAATGACTGGTGCCCCAGATATGCACATCATTTGCGTTTTCAATTTCCCTCAATGCTGCCCCCATAAAGGAGTCTCACAAAACCTGCCATGGTTACATACGTATGTTGCAATGAAAATAGATTTGGGTCTTTATTTTCCTCTTCTGCTGTCATGTTGGAAGCATGTTGTCTGAGTGCAAGAGAAGCCAGGAGTGAAAGGCCGTGTCTACACTAGCCCCAAACTTCGAAATGGCCACGCAAATGGCCATTTCGAAGTTTACTAATGAAGCGCTGAAATGCATATTCAGCGCTTCATTAGCATGCGGGAGGCCTCAGCACTTTGAAATTGACGCGCCTTATTCTATGGGAATAAGGGGACTTTGAAGTAGGCAGGGTCCTTTCAAAAAGGAGCCCCGTCGGGACGAGCCGCGCGGCGGCGAGGCGCGTCAATTTCAAAGTGCCACAGCCGCCTGCATGCTAATGAAGCGCTGAATATGCATTTCAGAGCTTCATTAGTAAACTTCGAAATGGCCATTTGCGTGGCCATTTCGAAGTTTGGGGCCGGTGTAGATGTAGCCAAAGAGATAAAGACATAAACAAGAAGCTTTATTAACTCACTTAATTGTGATGTGCCTTATTTCCCCTTCTCCAAAAAGACATAACAAAGCTTCTTGTTTATGTCCTGTCCCTTTAGACTGTAATTTCTTCTGTTCTGGGACTGTCTTTTGCTGCACTCCATGTGGAGCTGAGCACAGTGAGGTGCTGGTCTCAACTAGGGCCTATAAAGGTGTTTCTACACAGCAAAATTATTTCAAAATAATGGCCACTATTCCAAATAACTTTGCAAGTGTCTACACAGCACAACCACTGTTTCAAAATAGCAGATGGCTTATTTTGCATTTGGTAAACCTCATTTTCAAATATTTTGGATTGGGGGCTGAATAGACAGGAAATAGGGGCTATTTTGAAACAAGAAATTCTGGAATATCTTATTCTGAAATAAATCTGCTGCGTAGACATAATATTTGAGCAGTGCTTCCTGGGGCTCTAATCCAAAATAGGCTCTGTTGTGTGTGGACACACTATTTGGGAATAAGTTTCGCTTATTTTGGGGCTTCCCTATAGTGTGGGCTCATTATTGCAGAATAGTTTATTTTGGAATAATAACTCCAAAATAAACTATCCTGGAATAACTCTGTAATGTAGACATTCCCTAAGACACCAAGTAATACAAATATTGCTTAACCAAGAAAAGAAAAGAAATAAATAATCATCTTAAGCAGCAAGAAGCAAATTAGATATGTGCGCTTCCCACCTAGCTTTTATCATCACCTGAAGTGACACTAAGAACAGCTCAGAGAATTTTAAACAGACAGGGCCAGATTCTGGAATAACACCATTTGGGCCACTGGAGTAACTGTTTTGAAAGGATCTGCCACGTGTGGAGGGAGGTTTTGCTGTGGATTTTATCCTTCTTAATCTGGTTCATCTGACCCTGTCCATTTGTCCAAGGTTTCTGTGTCACACCCATCATGGTAGAATTTAAAACCTGTACAGGTACATTTGAACATGTTGAGGTCTCTGCTAGCTCTTGGAGCCTTCTGCTGTTCTCTCTTTCTTTCATATGTTATAAAAATGTATTTATTTGTCATAATTATGCCCCCCTCCATGAGCCTGACAATTTGACCTATGTGGAGAAGCTGAGAGATTTGGGCTTATTTGGTTTGCAGAAGAGAAGAGTGAGGGGCAATTTGATGGCAGCCTTCAACTTGCAGAGAGGGAACTCCAAAGAGGATGGGGAGAGGCTGTTCTCAGTGGTGAGGGATGGCAGAACAAGTAGCAATGGTCTCAAGTAGCAGTGGGGGAGGTCTAGGTTGGATATTAGGAAAAGCGATGGTGGCAAAGCACTTGGATGGTGGTAGAACCTCCATTTCTAGAGGTTTTTAAGTTCCATCTTGGATGATTTAGATAGGGTTGGTCCTGCTTTGGGCAGGGAGCCGGACTCGATGACCTCCTGAGGTTCCTTTCAGCCCTAGGACTCTATGATTCTATGAATCTGCCTCTGATGGAAATGCTCGGTGTGAAGGGAAGATTCTGTGCTATAGATTAAAAATCAGCCTCCGCTTCAAAGCCATGGTTTACAAAAAGCATGTACGTGCTTGACTATTTAAATTGCAATAGCACCTACATCCTTCAACTGAGATCAGGGTCCTGTATTGTCCTGTATTGTGCTCGGCGCTGTACAAATGCCTAACAAGAGACACCCCCTGCTTGCCTCAATAGACAAAGAGCTCAGCAAGACTGACTTGGACAGGAAGTGGATTTTCCGTCCTGGGAAAATATTTGAGATCTTGAGAGATTGTTCCTATTCCTAATCACAACCGAATGTCAAAATGTTCATAAGCCACCAAATAGAATTTTTTTTTCCAATTTGGATCAGGCAACACGTTTCGTTTGGGCAGTTGGAAGAGGTGCATTTCTATTTCAACCATTTTAAATATTTGCTTCTGTCATGAGCTCAAATTTCTGAAGGAAAAGTCATTTCAGGCTGGGAAACGGGAAAATTTGATTTAGCCAATGTCACAATGAGATGCTTTGACAATTCCAGACTATTCTCCGCCCCACCCCACCCCCAGAAATACTTCAAAACCAACCAGTTCTCATGCATGGGTTTGGTTTTGATGAACTGATATTTTTCTGTGGGAAAACGATTCACTGAAAAATTCCCGGCCAGCCCTACGTAGAAGGGAAGGGACTCACCCAAGGCCAAACAGCAGGGTTAGCCGAGTGTCCTGATACCCTGTCGTGTGTCCCAGTCATTGGGCATCATCAATATTCCCTCTAATCTTTTCCGTCCATGTGTGGAATGAATTTTTTTATGTGTGTAACCCACACACTCAGGAGGGTGGTTAACTAGCCCATGTGGTGGCACTTAGACCACTTACAGAGAGAGAATGTACATCTCTACAGGTTTGGCAGAGAGCCAGCTGGCTTTTAGCTCAAACTGTAGAGGCTCCTACACTGAGCTCCAGAGGTCCCAGCTTTGAGTCTTTTGGTGGGCGGTTGCAAGTGGAGACTCATTGGCTGTTTCTACACAGGCCACTTTCTTCGAAAGTGGCATGGCAATACAGGGACCAAAATATGCTACTGAGGCACCCATGCAAATTCCCCGTGCCTCATTAGCATACGGTCACGTGATTTGGAGTCTGGAAGACCGTTCCTCTGGACTCCAAAACACTGTTTAGAAGCGCGGCCCCCTGGGGGGGTCTTCCGGAAGGAACTCCTTCTTCCTGAGGCCCCTTCTTCCCAAAAATTTTTGGGAAGAAGGGGCCTCCAGAAGAAGGACTTCCTTCTGGAAGCTCCCCCAGGGCCGTGCTTTTACATGGCGTTTTGGAGTCCGGAAGAACAGTCTTCCAGACTCCAAATCAAGTGACGTTATGCTAATGGGGCGCGGGGAATTTGCATCCGTGCCTCATTAGCATATTTTGGGCCGTATATTACCATGCCACTTTCGAAGAAAGTGGCCTGTGTAGAAACGGCCATTGAGTTTAACTGAGTCTCTGAAGCTCCAGGTATGCTTCTTCAGTTAGGGCACATATGTAACTCTGTATCAGAGAAGTAGCTGAGTTAGTCTGTATCTTCAAAAACAACGAGAAGTCCTGTGGCATTTTATAGACTAACATATTTTGGAGCATAAGCTTCTGTGGGCAACGTCCTGCTTCATCAGATGCATCTGATGAAGTGGGTCTTTGCCCACGAAAGCTTATTGTCCAAAATATCTGTTAGTTTGTATGTAACCCACACACCTGGGCTACGTCTCTACCAGAGCGTTTTGTTGACAAAACACCAAGCATATCCACACTAAAAATGCATTCTGCCGATGGACTGTCAACAGAACTTGGCACTTTTATTGACAGTCTTCTGCCTCTGCCCCAGGGGGGCAGAGCGCCTTTCTCAACAGACTCTGTCAACAAAAATGCCATACAGAGACTCCGAGGGGCCCTCAGTCGACATACAGGGCTTCCGGGTCACTGGGCAGCTCTGTCTGATGTGCTCCTGGTTGGCAGTCCTGTCGGGTGAGCGGCCGAGCAGTCCGGCTGCTCTCCCTCAGCAGAGCGGATTGACAGAGCAATCCACTTTCGTGTGTGGCCACAATCTGTCCACAGAAGTTTTGTCGGGAGGTATCTTCTGACAGTAACTTAACGTTGGCCAATCACTCTAGTGTAGACATAGCCGTAGAGGTGTGGGTTGTTGTCCCCTCTAGTGGCACTTAGACTACTTACGCAGAGAAAGAGTGAGTTTTCCATGGCATTAGTTGAGCCCAAGGAGGCTTTTAGCTCAAGCTGAAGAAGCTCATGCACAGAAGTCCAAGGTTCAAGTCCACCTGTGGACTGTTACACATGCACTAAGTCATGTGCAAATGTACACCTCCAGGAAAAACACAAACCTCTCTGTGGGCACTCTGGTGGCATTGAAATCTTTCCTGAGCAGCTGCACGATTCACAGGGAATGCTGGACCTTGCTTAGCTCATGTTTCGTTTCTCAGCTCTGTTATTGCTGATCGTCTTACAATGGGGTTGTATTTGCCGGTTGTGGCACAAGGACTCCTGCTATCTCTGCTCAAGCTGGGGTGCTGAAAGTGGCCGTGGTGGCATAAGCAAGCTGTCCTGCATGTGAAACTATCAGAGACCTTAGTCACGTATATGGGCCCCGACTTGAACTGTCTCCCACCCCATGCAGCTACAGCCACCACCTTCTTTTTAGCTGCCAATTCTGGTCAAGCTAGTGGTGGTGAAGTCACCCCTCCCAGCTGCCGTGTAGATGTACCCCAAGACTGGGCATTTCGGGGACACAGGCTGTAGCTTGCTGTGCATTTGCACACACCCCTGAAAGATGCCTTGATGTAACTCTGCCCTGGTCTCCAACCTGTTTGTGCCTGTCTGGGTCCTGACCTGTGCGTCTTGTGCTCCCTGGGGTTCTAATGGTGTGTGTACACCTACCTTATGCCAAGTCAGAAGGATTCTGTGCTGTCACCAGCAGGGGACAACCCTTCCAGGGCATGCACATTACACCACAGGCAGGCAGAGGATACACTGACCTCTGGGACCACCAGGATGCAGTGCTCTGGGTAGCTAGGATGCTGCAGGCTGGGCAGGGTCAGGCTTTGTGTAAGGAATACTGAGGTGTTAATTCAGGATCAAAAGTGGGTAGAGTACCCCAAAAGTTACTTGTGTAAAAGTACTGCTGCGTTGGGGTGAATGTACTTAAGTACAAGTTACTGGTGCCCCTCTGGGGAACTACTTGAGTAGAAGTACACGCACACATGCATGCAGCGCACACCTTGGTTGTACTCAAGTTTCCAGAAGTGAAAGCAGCTGCACTTTTACTCAAGTAACTTCTTGGGTACTTTTCCCACCTCTTCTCAGGATCCTGCATGCAAAGCTTACAGGATCAGTTCCTGGAGCCCTCCAGACTCCAGGGGTAGGGGCTGGCAGCCCTGAAGTCAATGCTTGTTCTTGGAATTTGGCTGGGATGTTGATCAAGGCAGGTGTCATGTGGCCCAGAGTCTGCTGGAGGAAGCTGGAATAGCACAGTATGAATGGGGACAGGTTGTGGGAATTAAAGGGGCAGGAGCCCTCTATATTTTTAACTCCATTGGTATTTTGAAGCATGGGGGGGTGGGGGTGGAGTTGGATGGCTGGAATCCCAGCTCAGCTGTTCCCCAGGGTTATATTTATCTATGTTCCTGTATTGAAATATTACTCAATGTGTTTTTTTCAATAGCTTTGTTCCCCGGTGCTGCTGGCTTTGGCATCTGGCCCTAGAAATTGCTCCCTTTCCGTGTACGTCTAGCTGTCCTCTGTCTCTCCACAAGATCCAGGGACAGTTGTATGTGGCGTCAAAGAATGTGTCAATGGGGATTCTAATTATGGAGCAAGATTTAAATATATCCAGGAACAGGCAAGGAAGCTGCCAAGGAGCAGGATGTCACAGGTGGCTGGGAGAGTGGCCTTACAGACTGTAATGCAGGCACGGTGGGTGGGCTGGTGTACCTCTATCAAATGGGACCAGAGCTGTGTGTCCTTGGCCTTATACTGTTTACAAGAAGATTTCCAAACCAACCATGTCTATCCAAGACACTCATACAGCCTCTACAACTGCACGATCTCACCAGCTCTAATGTACTGGCACAGCACCCATATGAGGAAAGGTAGCCTATTGTCCTCATTGTACAGCTGGAAACTGAGGCGCCATAGCTATGTGACTTGCCCAAGACCACCCAGGTAGTCTGTGGCTGGGGAGGGACTTTACCTCAGACCTCCAAGCCCTAAGCTAATGTCCTGCACACTGGACCAGCCTCTTAAACATTACAGATGCCCTTTCAACGCCTTTGAAAATCCCCCTTTAGCTGATTTGGCTCCAGTTCATTGATCATAGAATCATAGAATCCTAGGGCTGGAAGAGACCTCAGGAAGGCCTTGAGTCCAGCCCCCTGCCCAAAGCAGGACCAAACCTAACTAAGTCATCCCAGCCCTGAATAGGATGGGACAGCATCTCACTGATTCACTCGCTGTATAATGTGCAGGTGACTGCAGATCCTTGTGTCATAGGCTCTTCACATGTTTCACCAGCTGAGACCTTTCTAAAGGTCTTGTGGTACTACCACCTTGCCTTTCTTCCTCCTGCCAGTAAAATCTCAGTCTCTGAACACTGCTAGGCTGTGACAGGTCAGAATCCTCAGAGGAAGGACGCAAGCAGGTTAGCATTTAGGCAAATTTACCCGGATGTCTTCTGAAAGAGAAATTTAGCCCCCATACATGTTATACGGTTGCCTACAAACACAGGAGCTGAGATGGAGAAGAGTCTGTCAGGCTGGTCCCATGGATGTTAGCTGAGATGAAATGAGGCCAACAGAAATGTGCTGTGCCAGGTTAACCTATGGGGACGGTCCAGCAGGCACAAAGCTGCATGGTTTGGTGCGTGTGCTGGATTCCTGCTGGAAAGAAAGGTCTACTGAGGAAGCTCACATGGTACGCAGAGGTACTGAGACCTCATCTGGGGTGAGGGAAGTCTCTACTCTACAGCCTTGGCTGAGAACCAGCTGGCCTTTAGCTTGTGTGGTAGAGTGCAGGGGCTTTAGACCCTATGCTTGCAGGTTCTATCCCTGGGTCTGTTGGCATTACACTAAGATGCTTCATACTGGAACAGGCCACCTAGGAGGTTGTGGAGTCCCTGTTACTAGAAGTTTTAAAGACCATGTTGGACAAAGGATGCTCAGGGAGGATCTAGGTTTGCTAGGGCCTGTCTCAGCACAGGGAAGTACAGCAGAAGACCTCCTGTGATTCCCTGAATCCAGGTCTTTCACCTCTGCAGAGGTGCAGGGGGACCTTCCTTGTTGTGCAGCCTAAGTGAAGCTAACCAGGGGTCCGTTCCTCTCAGTCCTTTGCAGATGTTGGCCCACACAGCACAGTATTACCTCTGCTCACAAGGGGTCTAGCACTGGCAGAGCCCTGGTGGTAACTTGAGGAGGTTTATTGGAGCCATGAATAGTTTTCACTGGTTTTGCAGGAGGGCCAGTAGCCCTGTTGGTCTAGCTGTACTAGAACCTTCAGGAATCAGCTGAAACCTGTTGACCGGAATTTCCCTGGGAAGGTAGTGGGAAAGGAGATGTTTGCACCATTCCTACCCACACAACATCTGCTTGCAGTCAGGCCCAAACCAGTGCTGATTTGTCCAGCTGGAACAAATCTTGGCAGGGGAGTCGCGCGGAAGAAAGGTAGCATTGCCTAGTGCTCGGAGCAGGGGCATGGCGTCAGGACACCTGGGTTTTCCTTCTGGCCCTGCTATGTTGGGTGCCCCGTAGCACCTTGGGCAAGTCACATAGGCCAACATTTTCCAAGGAGAACAACAAGAAGTCCTGTGGCACCTTATAGACTAACAGATATTTTGGAGCATGGGCTCTTGTGGGCAAAGACCCGCTGCATCAGATGCATAAGATGCTGCATATTTTCCAAGGCGGGTTTCGATTTTGGAGACACCTTGGGTCTGCTCTTTCCAAGGGCCTATGCAAATTCAGACCACGTTGACTTCAGTTGGAGTGGCAGGTGCTAAGTATCTCTGGAATTTAGCCTGATGCTGGGCACCAAAGATTGGCTTTAGTGCCTCCGTGCCTCAGTTTCCCCTCTGTAGAACACAGATAGTGATATTTCCATCGCTGGCTGAGGGGTGGGAATTGTTTTCCTTGCTCTCGAGACTCAGCCATGGATTTGCTCCTCTGCAATGAGTGGTGTGACTGTAGTCACTGAAGCCTGCTCGAATCACAGCAGTGTCTGCTGCCGGGGCAGGGCAAAGGGGGCAGTTGCCCAGAGCCTCGTGATTTAAAAGGACCCGTGGTGCCAAGCTGCTGCTGCTACAGCACCAGAAGGGGCAGCCGGAGCCCCAGGCCCTTTAAATCTCTGCTAGAGCTGTGTGTGATGTGGTCTGGGCATCACGGAAGCCTGGGTGGGGGAGATGCAGTGTAATTCAGCCTACACTGGGGGCTGGCTGCACCTAGTCCTGCCCCTTCTATCCAAGGCCACGCCCCTGTCCATGTCCTCGAGTAACTGTCCTGCTCTGCTGCAGCATCACTGTTACGGTCACTGGAAAGACACAGATCAAAGCTACCTCAGGTCCATCTACCCAGGCTTCCCTGACTAGAGTGGGCTGCATAGTGGCCTGGGAGCAGGAGCAGAGAAGGGAGCACAACTCCCAGAGCTTGGATCTTTCCCTGCTCCCCTGCTAGGGGTGGTAGCAGCTTTGCCAGGACTTGCCATTGTGACTGGCTGCCTCTCTGAACGGGAGTTGGGGGCAGGACACAGCACCCCATGGACTTGCTCCCAGCAGGGAATACAATGGGAGAAGCCTCTGCCCTGTCCACCCTTGCCTGATTCACAATGAGGGCAGTGAGGGGCCATCACAAGGGCTCTGAGAGCAAATCCCTGTGGGCACTGGGGATCTGCAGAGCATCGGTCTCTGACGCTCGGTGCTCCGTCTCCAGCCGCTGATGTACCTCGTGCTTCTGTCTCCCTACAGGTGGATGCTGATGATGTTATCACCAAGGAGGAGCAGATCTTCCTGCTGCTAAAAGCCAAGGCCAAGTGTGAGCGCCACCTAAAAGTCAAGGTGCACGGTGAGTGTTTGCGGCGGCAGAGGTCTGGCATGGGAGGCGTATTGCATGTGTGCCATCTCCACCTCCTGCGCCAGCCTTGGCTCAGCCTTTCCTTTCCATTTGCTTTCACTGCAGGCGGCTAACCATGGCCTGATGGCAAGAGGGTGGTGTGGGGAGAGAAAACACTCACGTGACTTAAACCCTTGTACACCAGCTCGAGCATAGGTCATCTACAAGTCTCCTCCGCTTCACTCTGTCTCTGGGGACAATTTCTAGCTGAGCCCAGGAGTATCCCAGTTGTTGTCCTTCAATCTCAGTAAATCCTCTCATGTCCGAGGTCTTCCTCATTTGCGTTTTCCTTCGGGGTTCCACGTGAGAGCTTGACGGACTCTGCTGGATGATGGTTTTCTGGGAGTGTGGCCTAGCCATCCCCACCTTCTTCTCTGTCTGATCTGACTTGTTTCTTCCTCTTTTGATAAGTGATGTTGATACTGGGCCATTTCCACCTTGCTGCATAGACCTTGTCAACTCTGGCCCTCCCTGTTACTGGGACCCCACTCTTTAAATACCCCTCTGAAACCACCCCTCCACTCATGCATCTGATGAAGCGGGTCTTTGCCCACAAAAGCTTAGCTCCAAAATATCTGTTAGTCTATAAGGTGCCACAAGACTTCTTCTTGTTGTCCTCAAAGCTACAGACTAACACGGCGACCTCGCTGATCCTCACTCACAGAAAATCCAAACTTCTCCAAAATTCACTCTCTAACAAACTTGCTTATAAATGTTTTTCTGGATCATGCTCATAATTCATAATAGTCCCTAATAGGCTAACAAACTCCCTAGCAACAGCCAATAATAATTATTTATTTTACTGATCAGCAAAGCAACTTCAGCAAGAATCTTACAGACACGCAGACCAAAATCAGCTGTTCACACTTTCACCCCACTCTTGAATCTGCCCCTTTGCTTTATCGATCTCAGTTGCACTGTAATTGTGCAAGTATCTGAGAGGGAGCCGAGTTAGTCTGTATCTTCAAAAACAGCAAGAAGTCCTGTGGCACCTCATGGATTAACAGATATTTTGGAGCATAAGCTTTCGTGGGCAAAGACCCGCTAGGTCAGACGCATGAGTTTCGGGAAAGGATTTAAAGAGGGGATCTCAGTAAAGGGGAGGGCCAGAGCTGAAAAGGTCTCTTCAGTCAGGGTGGAAATGACCCATTATCGGCAGTTAACATGGAGATGATGGGCCATTTCCACCCTGACTGAACAGACCTTGTCAGCTCTGGCCCTTTCTTTACTGGGACCCCATTCTTTAAATCCTTCTCTGAAACCCATGCATCTGACAAAGCAGGTCTTTGCCCCTGAAAGCTTATGCTCCAAAATATATTAGTCTATAAGGTGCCACAGGACTTCTTGCTGCAATTGCGCAGACGTTTTTGTTCTGTCAGGATACATACACCAAGACTAGATTTCCTTGCTTATAGCTTATGGGAGCCAAGGCAGAAAACACCTGTGGGTTGTCAAATCCAGTTCTCCCATAACACAGTTATCCTGGAGCTCAACGGCTCATGGATCTTTTCAGGCTCTCTCTGCTGTGACGGTTTCCACTTGTGAGCGCGCCAGGCAGCACTGGCTGTGTTTGAGAACCCCAACTCTGCTCCCAGGTGTATCCATGGTCCAAAGGCCCAGTCAGACGCCCGTATATCAGCAACAGCCAAGCCCTGCTCCAGGCAGGACCAGGGCATCTGAGTGTGGCTAGTGGCTTTGGAGGGAACGAGAGTCAGGTAGGGCGCTGTAACTATTCAAAGGGGAACAACCCTATCTCTACCCACTGCAGATGCCTCCCTCTGTTCGGCTGCGAGTGTGACACCGGGGGTGTCTCTCCACCACAAAGGTGTTTCGGCATAACAGCCGCGAAGGACGGTTGCAAGCGTCCACGCAGCAACGCTGCTCTTGTGAAAGAATTTCAAACAAGCAGCCAGTTTCTTTGGAATTCAGTGAACTTCATTGTATGAGGAATAGTGTCCTAGAGGCGAGGATTGTAAGTGAGACAAGAGCAGGGCTGTACTGAGTGGTGGATGCTAAGGAAGGCGGAGCTGGTGGGACAGTGTATGTCCAGTGGGGTTGTGCTGAAATGGGACAGTGACAAGGCAGTGGGTGGGGAGCAGTGGGGCTGTGCTGAGATGGGGCAGTGGCAGGGTGGGGGTGGGGGGCAGTGGGGCTGTGCTGAGATGGGGAGTGGCAGGGTGGGGGTGGGGGGCAGTGGGGCTGTGCTGAGATGGGGAGTGGCAGGGTGGGGGTGGGGGGCAGTGGGGCTGTGCTGAGCTGGGACAGTGACAGAGCAGCGGGTGGGGGGCAGTGGGGCCATTCTGAGCTGAGGCAGTGACAGAGCAGTGGGTGGGGGGCAGTGGGGCCATTCTGAGCTGGGACAGTGACAGAGCAGTGGGTGGGGGGCAGTGGGGCTGTTCTGAGCTGAGGCAGTGACAGGGCAGGTGGTGGGGACAGTGGGGCCGTTCTGAGCTGGGGCAGTGACAGAGCAGTGGGTGGGGGGCAGTGGGGCTGTTCTGAGCTGAGGCAGTGACAGGGCAGGTGGTGGGGACAGTGGGGCCGTTCTGAGCTGGGGCAGTGACAGAGCAGTGGGTGGGGGCAGTGGGGCTGTTCTGAGCTGAGGCAGTGACAGGGCAGTGGGTGGGGGGCAGTGGGGCCGTTCTGAGCTGGGGCAGTGACAGGGCAGTGGGTGGGGGCAGTGGGGCTGTTCTGAGCTGGGGCAGTGACAGAGCAGTGGGTGGGGGCAGTGGGGCTGTTCTGAGCTGGGGCAGTGACAGGGCAGGTGGTGGGGGCAGTGGGGCCGTTCTGAGCTGGGGCAGTGACAGGGCAGTGGGTGGGGGGCAGTGGGGCCGTTCTGAGCTGGGGCAGTGACAGAGCAGTGGGTGGGGGCAGTGGGGCTGTTCTGAGCTGGGGCAGTGACAGAGCAGTGGGTGGGGGGCAGTGGGGCCGTTCTGAGCTGGGGCAGTGACAGAGCAGTGGGTGGGGGCAGTGGGGCTGTTCTGAGCTGGGGCAGTGACAGAGCAGTGGGTGGGGGCAGTGGGGCTGTTCTGAGCTGGGGCAGTGACAGGGCAGGTGGTGGGGGCAGTGGGGCCGTTCTGAGCTGGGGCAGTGACAGAGCAGTGGGTGGGGGGCAGTGGGGCCGTTCTGAGCTGGGGCAGTGACAGGGCAGGTGGTGGGGGCAGTGGGGCCGTTCTGAGCTGGGGCAGTGACAGAGCAGTGGGTGGGGGACAGTGGGGCCGTTCTGAGCTGGGGCAGTGACAGAGCAGTGGGTGGGGGGCAGTGGGGCTGTTCTGAGCTGGGGCAGTGACAGGGCAGGTGGTGGGGGCAGTGGGGCCGTTCTGAGCTGAGGCAGTGACAGGGCAGTGGGTGGGGGGCAGTGGGGCTGTTCTGAGCTGGGGCAGTGACAGAGCAGTGGGTGGGGGCAGTGGGGCCGTTCTGAGCTGGGGCAGTGACAGAGCAGTGGGTGGGGGACAGTGGGGCCGTTCTGAGCTGGGGCAGTGACAGAGCAGTGGGTGGGGGCAGTGGGGCCGTTCTGAGCTGGGGCAGTGACAGGGCAGTGGGTGGGGGGCAGTGGGGCTGTTCTGAGCTGAGGCAGTGACAGAGCAGTGGGTGGGGGGCAGTGGGGCTGTTCTGAGCTGGGGCAGTGACAGAGCAGTGGGTGGGGGGCAGTGGGGCCGTTCTGAGCTGGGGCAGTGACAGGGCAGGTGTTGGGGGCAGTGGGGCCATGCTGAGTTGAGGGCACTGAACGTGGGACACTGCTGTTTGCTCTTCAACAATCCCTTTGTATCAGACCTCCCTGATCTTGTGATGAACCATCCCCTCATCAGCTATTTTGTTTTCCTGTTGCCCTGGGGCAGCCTGCGCTGTCTGAGGGCAGCGAGTGGACAGAAGCCTCTGGGAAAGGTGACCCAGCAGGGCTGCAGACAAGGATGCTATTGTGTCTGCTTTGCAAAACATATCTCTGGGAGGACAATGCTCCTTTGCAGAGGCCTATATATAGCCCCCCCTCCCCCTGTTACCCGGCATCCAGAAGCCCAGTCATTCCCCTCTCTGGCCAGGCTTTAGGAGAAGAGCTGCCCCTCCCAGCAGCCTGGCTCACTTCACTCGCCTTTGGCAGGTGATAAAAATTCTTTCTGCCTCAGTGCCAAAATGCCTTCGTAAGGGGCTGCAGGGTCTGGGCCTCCAGTGGGGGAGATAAGGGAACCCCTGGGGTAGGTTTCCATTTGGGGAAAGGGATGAGTTTGTTCAAAAGCACCAACGTGGCTACAGAGCCTTGGGGCTTGGCTGCATGTGAAGTGCTAGAGCATCACAGCTAAGGCGTAGACATGACCTGCGCCGACAAGAGGGGTTCTGCTCTTGCAGGAGTTAATGCACCCCTGGGAGAGGCAGTAGGTAGGTCGGGGAGAGAACTCACCCATCTGCCTAGCACTGTCTACACCAGGGTTAGGTAGGTATGTACGTTTCAAAACCCCTGAGCAATGTAGGTGGGTCAATCTAACTGTTTAATGTAGGCTCGTCCTAAATCCCACTTTCAGTGTTTGTTCTATCTATCTATCTACGTATCTCCATACACCTTATCCATCTATCTATCTATCTGTACCTAGATGTTCCTATAGAGCTTGTTACTGTCATGCCTAAGGGACTGATTACTGAAGTCTTGTCTTGCGTTGGTCAAATAGTTGCAGCTTTTGAACTGTCAATGCAATTGTTCACTAAAGCTTTTTGATGGCAATAAAAAGGAAGGACGTTGTATGAACATTTCCTCCTGGTTTTGAGCAGCTTTTCTTTCCTCCTCTTGCTTTCTTTTCCCCTGTCTCTGTCCTTCCCTGGCTCTATCTGTCATCAAGGGAGGCCTATAACAGCGTCAGGAGGAAGTCATTGTCCAGGATGTTTTTCAGCATTAAACTGCTCGGGCTGGGGTGGAGTTAAGGCCTGGAGATGTCAGATGTCCTTTGGTTAAGGACCTTTCTTTCTACCCCTGGCCCTATGCAATTACCTGCTTGTTTTCCCTGGATTCTGATTTTTATGCCACCTCACATCATTAGTGGCCTAATTTTTGGAAGGCACTAACGATTTGAAGTTTGTAATGTCAGGATGAAAACGTCAAATGTCATGAATCTGGACACTCGTGCTCCTCCCTCCCGTTTTCCTGAAGGGGACGTGAGGCACAGCCTGATCCAGCATCCCCCCCAAGGGCAGAAAGGAGAGTCAGCAGCAGAGCTGAGGACTGAATTCTCATCATCTGAGTCTCAGTCCAGTGCCTTAACCCCAAAGCCATGCTCCCCATTCTCCTGGGATTAAGGTAGAAGTCCAGGGATGCCAGTCCACGTGGATGGAACTGGAGGAAGAGGTTCGTTCACATCCCTGTGCACTAAAACCTCAGTCTGTCAACACCACGAGAGTCAAGAAACCAGTTTGGTTTTGAGACTGGTAAAACAGATCTGAGATTGGTGTTCCCCATGACCTGAACAGTTGGGCAGCTGCCCAGGAAAGATGCAGGTACCACGCAGCTGATTAGCACAGCACAGCTGGCAGCATGTGTGTCCACTGGTGGTGCACTTCTGCACATCTGGTGGTGCACATAATAAAATGTATTCCACCCACGGATAGAAGATATTGGCGGGAACACAGTCTGAGATCCTGCTTCATGTATGTCTGCAAACCTCTATAATTCCTCCTCCTTCTCCTTTTCCTATTATTCAGCCTTATTTCATGGGCCAGGTCTCCCCTGGTGTAAATCAGCGTAGCCCTAGTGCCTCAGGTGGAAATACGTCAAAGGACAGCACCAGACCCTTGCTCGATAACTCCATGCCCCATTCTTTCCTTGGCTCCCATAGGGAAATGTGACTAGAGATGAGAGATAGACCTGAACTAAACAGTTCTGCTGGACGCTACGAACCCTGGGCAGTGTGAAGGTGATGAGATAGAGGGGTTTAGTCCGGCTGTTGCCAGAACAGAGCAGAGCTGATCTGCAGCCCAAGTTCCCTGTAGTTCAGTGGTGGTGAAGTGTTGTTTGGTCCTCAGATTTTGACTTGGTCCTATCACTGATGCCTGCTCCATTGTCTTTTAGACAGAGGATTGGTCTATGTTTAACAGCTAAATCCGTAAAGCTATGTCAGTCAGGGTATGAAAAAAACCACACACCCCTTGTCAGTACAGCTCTGGTGGCAAATCCTGCAGTATGGCCACAGCTACGCTAACAGAAGAAAGTAAATCAGGTGGGGGCACAATCGGCCCTGGGGGCTGGAGCCAACCCACCAAGCATTTCTCTCTGGCCCACCCAGCTGGTGAGCAGAGCGGGCGTACTTACACCCAGCAGCATCTGTTCAGCTAGCTGCCTATCTCTGCACCTTGCTCTGGCTGCAGCCCAGCTGCTCCTTGGATTCTCCTGTGAGCTGTTCAAAGGGGAATAGGAGATGGTAGCACTGAAGTCAGGCTGTTTCCCTGCCTCTGTACCCCACCTCTGCAGAGCAGGGATCAGGGAGAGGGAGACACACAGCGGAGCTGCTCCAGTGAGATGCACAGATGATAAGTGACTCACTCAGGAGTGCTGAGCAGGGGAGTGGGGAGAAAACAGAGCTGGACAGATTTTCCTTCAGGAGACAGAGGGCGGCTTTTCTCAGCAACTTACCAGCAACAGCCAGTGCACACACTTCGTGTCATGGTCACACATCCCCAGTCTGTGCTCCACACACACACACACAGTCACTGTCACATAGACAGTGCAACACACACTCCATGTGTGTCACAAAGTCTGCCTCTCTTGCACAAAGTGTTTCTATTTCATATTCACACACACACTTTGTTTCTGTAGCCCCGCCCCTTATGCCCAAGGCCACACCCCTTCCAGGGAGCCCAGAGCGGCCCACAACCAGTGGCCCCTCTGTGAACATTGTTGCCCACACCTGGCATAGACGTAGCTTGGAGAATTGGCATTCCTAAGCAGGCAGGAAAATTTCTGTCAGTGTATGCTGTCTACACTAGGGGCTATGCCAGTGTAGCCTTGCTAGTGTAGACAGAGAGTAGGGTGAATGCTTTTTCCCCTTTATCAATGACTTGAAATCACCGAGGGAAAGAAAGTAGCTGGAGGGGTCTGAATTCTGCACAGCACCATAGAAAAGCCCTTAGAAAAGAAGTGACGGAGAGCATGGTTTGGAGGGAAGGGCTTATGCAAATTCTCTGCATGGGTTTTCCTAAGCTTACACAGCCCAGTCCCACTGACCTCACGGAGACACACAGCAGAGAACTGGCTCTCTGATTGGAAAGTGTGATCCCGTCTCTGCATGGCTTTCATTAGCCCTTCCCCGGGAAGCAGCTAACCCTGGGAGAGACAAGTACCTACCCTCTGCGAGCACGACCCTCTGGCAGCTGGAGCTGCTCATTCTCTGGTCTGTTCCACTTGGCATTTTCTCCTTCCCTTTTCGGCTTTTGTTGACTTGTCTCCATTAAATACACATCAGTGCGTCTCCTCTCCACGCTGCATGACTAGGCACATGTTCAAGCATCCTTTGCAACGCAGGACAAAGCTGAAGAGCAACAGGTTCCAGGGCAGCTCCTATTGAGGAACTTGCTTTGTGGTTCTCATCCCTCTGCTGCGATGGTCAGCCTGTGCTTATGATAGTGGAGGCAAAAGGACCTAGGTCATATGTGGCTGATTATCTCCCTCTCAACCTCTTCTACGCTTCACCAAGTCTGGCTGCCGTCCAGTGCCCAGGAGGATTTTTGCATGGCCTCAGGGTCAAATCGATTAGGATTCAGTGATCTAGAAAACATCACCATCAGGTCCAGGCAAGAACAAAGTCTATAGACTTTAGGGCCAGAGGCTTCCCATCCTATTTGAAACAGAAATCTCAAGACAGGAGATGTAGCTGGATGCCCAGGAGAAAACCTTACAGAAAGGTCTGAATCCACTTCTGATCTCCAGAAAGCTGGATTTGGTCCTCCCTGGGCTGAAGAGCCAATCAAGCCCTTTCTGTTTGCATCATGCCGTGATGTTTGCTTGGTTACTTGAGGGCTCTGAGCCCTTCTTGAGCCATGACTGCAATCAGACGGTGGGAGAGGGGGCTACAGGGCATCCTGCTGTTGAAGGCATCGTGTCTCTGAGGCTGGAGGAGGCACGCAGGACAGCTATGCTTACTCTTCTCAAGTGGAGTGTAGCAACCTTGTTTACACAGAAACTTACACTGGTTTAAATGGGGACAGAGCGATAGCCGTGTTAGTCTGTAGTCTGTCAAAACAAAAAAAGCGGTCAAGTAGCACTTTAAAGACTAACAAAATAATTTATTAGGTGATGAGTTTTGGTGGGACAGACCCACTTCTTCAGATCTGAAGAAGTGGGTCTGTCCCACCAAAGCTCATCACCTACTTTTGTTAGTCTTTACAGTGCTACTTGACTGCTTTTTTGTTTTGGTTTGAATGGATTTAGTCGAGCCCTTGTGGAGAGATGTCACTCAATTTAAACCTCATTGACTATGTCTACACTACAGCGATCTGTCAACAGAAGTCGCTGTAGGAAGAGATCTTCTGGCAAAATTTCTTTCAAGGGGCTATGCCCACACACAACAGTGAATCCAAAAATGATCCACTCTGTTAACAGAAAGCAGCCACATGGAGAGTAGGCAAAGGAAAGGTGACTGAAGGCAGAGAGCAAAGAGCTCTGCTTAAGGTAGACCCAGTGGCCTAATGGATAAGGTATCAGCCTCCGGAGCTGGGGATTGTGGGTTCAAGTCCCACCTGGGTTAGCTTCTTAAGGGGAACAGCCGCCATTGATTTGTAAAATAACAAATCATGCCAAACCAATCTGATAGCTTTCTTTGATTGGATAACAAGACTTATGGATAGGGAGAAGCAATAGATGTGTTATACCTAGACTTTAGTAAGGTATTTGATATGGTCTTGCGTGATATTCTTATCAATAAACCAGACAAATACAACTTAGAGGGGGCTACTATAAAGTGGGTGCAAAACTGGCTGGATAACTGTACTGAGAGAGTAGTTATTAATGGTTCTCAATCCTGCTGGAAAGGTGTAAGTGGGGTTCCTCAGGGGTCTGTTATGGGACCGGTTCTGTTCAATATCTTCATCAACAATTTAGATATTGGCATAGACAGTATGCTTATTAAGTTTGCAGATGATACCAAGCTAGGAGGGGGTGCAACTGCTTTGGAGGTTAGGGTCAAACTTCAAAATGATCTGGACAAATTAGAGAAACAGTCCAAGGTAAACAGGATGAAATATAATAAAGACAAATGCAAAGTGCTCCACTTAGGAAGGGACAATCAGTTTCACACATACAGAATGGGAAGCAACTATCTAGGAAGGAGTACAGCAGAAAGGGATCTAGGGGTTATAGTGGACCACAAGTTAAATATGAGTCAACAGTGTGATGCTGTTGCAAAAAAAGCAAACATGATTCTGGGATGCACTAACAGGTGTGTTGTGAACAACACACGAGAAGTCATTCTTCCACTCTACTCTGCGCTGGTTAGGACTCAGCTGGAGTATTGTGTCCAGTTCTGGGCACCACATTTCAACAAAGATGTGGAGAAATTGGAAAGGGCCCAGAAAAAGAGCAACAAGAATGATCAAAGGTTTAGAGAACATAACCTATGAAGAAAAGCTGAAAGAATTGGACTAGTTTAGTGTGGAAAAAAGAAGACTGAGGGGAGATATGATAGCAGTTTTCAGGTATGTAAAAGGGGCTACGTCTACACGTGAAGCCTACATCGAAGTAGCTTATTTCGATGTAGCAACATCGAAATTATTTCGATGAATAATGTCTACACGTCCTCCAGGGCTGGCAACGTCGATGTTCAACTTCGACGTTGCACAGCACCACATCGAAATAGGCGCTGTGAGGGAACGTCTACACGCCAAAGTAGCACACATCGAAATAAGGGTGCCAGGCACAGCTGCAGACAGGGTCACAGGGCGGACTCAACAGCAAGCCGCTCCCTTAAAGGGCCCCTCCCAGACACAGTTGCACTAAACAACACAAGAGCCACAGAGCCGACAACTGGTTGCAGACCCTGTGCCTGCAGCATGGATCCCCAGCTGCAGCAGCAGCAGCCAGAAGCCCTGGGCTAAGGGCTGCTGCCCACGGTGACCATAGAGCCCCGCAGGGGCTGGAGAGAGAGCATCTCTCAACCCCTCAGCTGATGGCCGCCATGGCGGACCCCACTATTTCGAAGTTGCGGGACGCGCAATGACTACACGGTCCCTACTTCGACGTTGAACTATCTCCTGATGAGGATAGCGACTTCGACGTCTCGCCGCCTAACGTCGAAGTTAACTTCGAAATAGCGCCCGACGCGTGTAGCCGTGACGGGTGCTATTTCGAAGTTAGTGCTGCTACTTCGAAGTAGCGTGCACGTGTAGACACGGCTAGGGTGTCATAAAAAGGAGGGAGAAAACTTGTTCTTCTTGGCCTCTGAGAATAGAACAAGAACCAATGGGCTTAAACTGCAGCAAGGGAGGTTTAGGTTGGACATTAGGAAAAAGTTCCTAACTGTCAGGGTGGAACTTTTGAAATAAATGGAATAAATGGACAAATGGAACAAATGCAATAAATTGCCTAGGGAGGTTGTGGAATCTCCATCTCTGGAGATATTTAAGAACAGGTTAGATAAATATCTATCAGGGATGTTCCAGACAGTACTTGGTCCTGCCATGAGGGCAGGGGGCTGGACTCGATGACCTGTCAAGGTCCCTTCCAGTCCTAGCATTCTATGATTCTATGATTCAGATGAAGAGGGTAACTCCCGGTCCAGCTGGCTCATGCCATGGAGGTCCTCTCTATCAACAAAGGGGGCCTCAGCACATCTACACGGCTTTTTCTGTCAACAGAAACTATCAACAATGGCACTCTTCCTCGTCCCAGAGAGGCAGAACGCAGTGGGAGGAAGTGCCAAGTTTTGTCCACATCCTGTTGACAAAATGCATTTTGTGTGTAGACACTTGGCAGGTTTTTGTTGACAAAAGCCCAGTTTTGTCAACAAAACCATCTTGTGTAGACATAGCCATTGTGGTTTGCTTCTTCCTTAAGTCCAGCTGACAGGTACCTAGGTGCAAACAACTATCAGGATAAATCTACTATCTGAGGTAAACAAGATGAAATCCAAATTCCAGGCACTCCACTTAAGAAGGAACAATGAGTTTCTTACTTACAAAATGGGCAGTGACTATCAAGGAAGGAGTACTGCAGAAAGGGATCTGGGGGCCATAGTGGACCAGAAGCTAAATCTGAGTCAACAGTGTGACTCCATGGCAAGAAAGCAAATGCCACTCTGGGATGGATTAAAATTAGTATTGTAAGCAAGACAGGAGAACTAATTCTTCTGTTCTATTCTGTGCTGATTAGACCTCAACTGGAGTATTGTGTCCAGTTCTGGGTGCCGCATTTCAGGCAAAATTGGAGAAGGTCAAGAGAAGAGCAGTAGAAATGTTTAATGGTCTAGAAAACAACTTCTGAAGAAAGATTAAAAGAAGTGGGTTTGGTAAAGAGAAGACTGAGCAGGGACATGATAACAGCTTCCAAAGGTTGTTTCAAGGAGGAAGGAGGAAAATTGTTCTCCTTGGCCTCTGAGGACAGGACAAGAAGCAATGGTCTTCGACTGAAGCAAGGGAGGTTTAGGTTGGATATTAGAAAAAAACTTCCTGTCAGAGAGGTTAAACATTGGAATAAATTGCCTAGGGAGGTTGTGGAATCTCCATCATTGGCTATTTTGAAGAGCAAGTTGATGGTGAGGGATGGTCTAGATGGTGCCTGGTCCTTCTGCAAGGGCAGGGGACTGGACTTAATGACCTCTGCAGTTCCTTCCACTTCTATGATTCAGTCCATCCTACAAAGACTAGACCAGCACAGCTAGAGCAGTGTAGCCCCACAGTGCGGACACAACCTTCACTGATTGAAGGGTGTTCTCTCTCGGTCTTGAACGCCCCTTCCCTGACTGAACCTAGTGATAGTCAATGGAAGCAGTATTCCATCGACATAGCTGCGCTCACGCTGGGGGTTTGGTTGACATAGCCGGGTGTCATGGGGCCCACACAATGAAAGAGGTTTTTCTCCAGGCCATGCCAGGGATTAGCTCCTTCCTGCCACTCTCTCTCCGTCTCCACAATGCCCGCTGCTCTTTCTCCAGGGCTTGGCCCTCCAGCCAGGTCACTCTGCTTGTCCCCTCCTTCCAGCGTATCAAAGTCTGTTCTAATGAACAGGCTCAGATCAGTCTGTGCCACTCCCCAATGCCTGGCCAGGGAACCTAGGTTCGCCTTCCAGCTCAGGGACCCTCTAGTCAGCAGCCAGGCCTGCAGTCTGCTGAACTTTGAGCCTTGCCTTAGCTTCTGGCTCTCTTTGCATCTCTGGGTTTGTCAGCCTCTCAACTCCCTTCTCCCAGGGAGCAACAGCAATGTCCTTCCCTGCCAGCCTCTCTGCCGTCAGCTTCCTGCCATTATAGGCCCATCCCAGCTAGATTCTTGTCAGCGAGGGCTCCCTCATTCAGTCACAAATTCCTTAGCCACATGGTTGCCCTCAGATATGGCCTGCCCACTTAATTGGGCCCCCATTTAGCCTATATGAACCCCATCGGGACAAGTCAGGGTGAACGTGGCATATTACCTTGTCAGTTGTCGGGGGTAGGGGTATTTTTTTTTCCCACCATAGATGCATGGATGTGACATTTTAGCATACACCAGGCCCCAGCATATCTACATACAAAGGCCAGATCTACACATACAGAGGAGGTTGGCCTAACTATCTCACTCCAGGGTGTAAAAAGTCCACACTCCTGAGCAGAGATAGTTCAGCTGAATTACCTCCCTGTTACCCTAGCTAGTGCCTCTCAAGGAGATGGATTACCTATATTGACAGGAGAACCTCTCTGTTGACCTAGCAGTGTCTACACTGAGGCTTAGGTCAACTTTACTACATCTCTTGGGGGGGGTGTAAATTTTTCAAACCTTAAGCGACATAACTGGGTTGACCTAAGATTTAGGGATAGTATGAGCCTACGTGACTTCTGAGACACCGAGTACTGTGTCCAGTCCTGCTGCCCACCCACTGAGAATAGAAAGTGGATGTGGATGTGGATGTGGATGCATTGGAGAGGGTCCAGCGGAGGGCAACCACAATGATTCGGGGTCTGGAGCACATGACCTAGCAGAAGAGGCTGAGGTGTTTGGGCTTATTTAGCTTACAGAAGAGAAGAGTGAGATGTGATTTGATAGCAGCTTTCAACTCCTTAAAGGGGGGGTTCTAAACAGGGTGAAGAGAGGCTGTTCTCAGTAGTGACGGATGATAGAACAAGGAGCAGTGGTCTCAAGTTTCAGTAGGGGAGGTCTCCGGTGTATATGAGGAGAAACTATTTCACCAGGAGGGTGGTGAAGCACTGGAATGCATTGACTAGAGAGGTGGTGGAATCTCCATCCCTAGAGGTTTTTAAGTCCCAGCTTGACAAAGCCCGGGCTGGGATGATTTAGTTGGGGTTAGTCCTGCTTTGGGCAGGGGGCCGGAGTCGATGACCTCCTAAAATTTATTGCCAAGGGAGGTTGTGGAGATATTTAAGAGCAGGTTAGATAGATGTCTATCAGGGATGGTTTAGACAGAACTTGGTCCTGCCATTGGGGCAGGGGCTGGACTTGATGGCCTCTCGAGGTTCCTTCCAGTCCTAGTATTCTATGATTCGATGATTCCAGCCTGAGGGTTCTATGGCTCTGCATAGGATAGATATAGACTGAAATTAGGGACATGAGTGCAGCTTGGACTAGCTTTAATTTAGCTAAAAATAACAGCGCAGAGATACCCGCCTGTGCTGCAGTCACAAGTCCTCTGGCAGTACGGATTTAGCCCCGTCTGCACTAGGCGAAAAAGTGTGTTGTCACCTCAAGTTCTCTCGCACCTTGTGACTGGTGTGAAGCAAAACCCTCGGGAAGACAAGCCGGCTTAGGGTGTTCACACAAGTCAATGGCTTACAGTAAACCCAAACCTCCCCCTACATCTTGCCCTGCTCTCTCATGTGAAGCCTACAGAGTGCCTGGCCTCTGCTAGGATTGCACCTCAGGTTTGTTACCATGGGTCAGCTCGCTCCAGAGAAGAGCGGAACTTTTGCCCTGTGAAGATGTGCCCGTCTGAACCTTCTACCCAAGAGCTAAGAAACCAACATTAAACGGATATAAACCAGGGTTAAATCAAAGTTAGGTATCAGAGGGGTAGCCGTGTTAGTCTGGATCTGTAGAGCAACGAAGGGTCCTGTGGCACCTTATAGACCAACAGAAAAGTTTAGAGCATGAGCTTTCGTGAGTTAACTCACTTCTTCAGATGCTGGTCCTGGAAATCTGCAGGGCCAGGTATAAACAGGCCAGAGCAAGGCTGGGGATAACGAGGTTAGCTCAGTCAGGCAGGCTGAGTTGTATTGTCATCAGCAGATCTGGAGGTGTGAGTGGCACCCAGGAGAAGTGGGTGTCATAGGCCGGGGAAGGCTCAGCCGTCCATGTCCAGAGACCCAGGCCCCTCCGAGTGTGAAAGCTGCTTCCTGCAGCACTGCAAAGGGGCTGCCCCGGCTCAGGGCCTGAGGCAGTCGGCTCCCAGTAGGGGGATCCCTGGCTTCTCCAGCTGCACCGCAGGAGGGAAGAGGAGAAGACATGTTTAGCAGCCCTCCCCCACCAGCCCCTCCCTGCAATGGTGACAGCAAGAGAAGAGAAGAGGCCTTGCACCTGCCCAGCTGCCTGAGGGGCTTCTAGGGTGAGTGTCTTGCACAGGGCTGGCCTTAGGGAAAATGGCACCCTGGGCAAAATTGCATGGTGGTGCCCGTGACCACTGTGGTCATGCTGCCCCCCATTACCTCTGGTCCCCCATAGTCACCCCATACTCCCCTCCCTCCCCAACCTCTGCACCTCCCTCCCTGCACTGTGCTGCCTTTGCTGCTAGTGCCTGCAACACCCTCCTATGCCCCAACCCCTGCACCTTGCCCCTTCTCCCCTACCCCTTGCACCGCCTGCACCGCCTCCTGCAACCACCTGGGGAAACTGCCTCACCTGGATGCGCCAGGCAGCTGGCGTTGCTGCTCTCTCCTCACTGGATGGCTGCTCCTTCTCCCCAAGCGGCCCAGGGGTGCCCAAGGATGGAGGGGGGAACACAGCTGCTGCTGCATTGGCCCAGCCCAGGCGGGGAAGTGACCGGCATGTCGGGAGCCCCGGGGCTGTGCACTGGGGAGAAGGGCTGTTAATTGTACAAACCTGCCACCCTGCAAATGCTCTGCCTGACCACCTAGTGGGCAGGGCTAGCTTCAGCCAGGGCTTGGAGCTCAAGATTTGGGACAGTCCTTGGGCTAGCTGGAGGGGGTCAACCAGTGGCCTGGTGTGGCAGTGGCTGGCCTGCAGGGGTGGGGCCCACCAGCGTGGCCCAAACGGCTCAGACCGGGTGGAAGGAGTCGCGCCTGTTCGAGCAGGTTGGAATTGTACCAGCTGGTGCGGCAGGCTCGGGTGGGCTGGGCGCTCCGGCCCACTGGCGTGGCCCTGGGTTGCTGTGGGATTGGGCCTGGCAGTGCAGCCCAAGGCAACTCGGGCCAAGCCTGGTGTTGGGTCAGCCAGGAGAGGTCCAGCCACTCTGGGGGTTGGGCAGCCAGTTGGGGTGGCTGGCAGGGGTTGGGCCTGGAGCAATTCAGGCCACAGGAGAGCTCAGGGCTCCGGCCGTGGAAGGGAAGAGGGTCTCAGGATGGCAGGGCCTTGGGCAGAAAGGTTGGGGCTGGAAGGATCCACCCGCCGCTCCCGGGTGCATTGGTTTATCAACCAATTTCAAGTTGAATTGGGGTGATGCTCAGTGAGGGCAGAGCCTGAGCAGAGGTGGCTTTATACCCACTGCATCTCCAGGCAGCTCCTCTTTGCATCTCTGTTCCTTATGTACAGCCCTGGGCTGGAGCACGGAGGCAGGAAGACCCAACAAACAAACACACACACACACATACACACACACACACACACACACACTAACCCATCCAACCATCCCCACAAGTATGCAGCTTGCTGGTTGTTTTGTTTTTTTTTTTAATTTAACCTCCAGATGAAAGCTGCTCCATCGGAACAGGAAACCCTTCCATTTCTTTGCTACGCACAGAAATATTACATTTCTGCAGCAGTGGCTGAGCTGATTTCACCCCCAAAGCAAACCTGGAAGGAGATGAAGCGAAACCCCCAGCTCTAAGCCATAGACCGTCCCCTCCCTCCCCCCTGTGAATTAAAAGCCTGTCCTGCCCTGCCTTGGAAAACCAGAAGGGACATTTTGTGGAGGGAGAGAGATTTTTACACAAGCCTGTAATTAGTCGAGGCCAGTGGTGATCCCAGAGTTCTAGGTGTTGCAGTTTCCCTTGCAGTGGCTTGTTGTTTTAATAAACCTCTTATTTGCTAGGGAGATGGGGTTATTTTTAGTCAAGAAACCAAGCCTGTTTATCCAACATACGTGTGTTGGCCACCTAAATGACGGCTCCATTGTCCCCTGGGGCCGCCTCCCCAGGCCCAGACTTTCATAGCAGTGAAACAGCCTGAGTCTGTGCCTGAGGCCAACAGAATGCCTGGCCCCTAGGCAAAGTAGCGGGGCAGCTCCATACTCCTAGAAGGGGCGTGGCTTTGGCCAGAAGGGGCGGGGCCAGGGCAGCCCCTCCTCGGCACCACCTTGACCAGGGGTTTTTAACTGCAGCTCCAGAGCCACATGCAGCTCTTTAAAAACTTCTTTGGGGCTCCCGATGCTATAATTTCAAAGTTAAAAACAAACAAAAACAAAAACAAAAACAAGCCCGCCCTGATTATTTTCAATAAACAGTGAACGTCTAAAAGCCCCAAAATGAACAACTCATTTCTCTCTAGCAAACAATGTGTGATCTTGAAATGTTGGATGACCCCCTAGCATCCTCCAGAGAGAGAGAAGGCTCGGGAGTGCAAGTCAGGAAGACAGTGGCACAAACACACGTCAAGTGTGAGGAAATGGAATATGTAAAAAGTTTGTGAACCTCCTGCAGTAAACATGCACAGACGAGCATTGCAAATCATTGGGTGTGTCGACACTTGCATTCCTCATTCAAAAGAGGTATGCAAATGAGGTAACTCGAAAATGCAAATGGGGTATAAATTTGCGTATTTGGCACCTCATTTGCATATTCTAATTTTGAAAGCGCTTCTTTCGAAAGAAGAAAGCCAGTGTAGATGCTGCTCTTTTGAAAGTAAACCCATCTTTGCAAGAATCCTTCTTTCCTTTATTTAATGGGAAGAAGGATTCTTTCAGAGATGGGGTTTACTTTCAAAAGAGCAGCGTCTATACTGGCTTTCTTCTTTCGAAAGAAGCTCTTCCAAAATTAGAATATGCAAATGAGGCGCTGAACATGCAAATTTGCACCTCATTTGCATTTTCAATTTATCTCATTTGCACAGCTCTTTCAAAAGAGGAATACAAGTGTAGATACACCCACTGTGCCTGCGCTGTTCTTAGAAGAGGGGTTACAAAAAGTACGGTTTCACGTTCCTTATTGAGGAACGTCTCGTATTCATGTGCATTGCAGCTCTTGAATTATTGAGTTTTTTACCAACCTGGAAAAAATATTTCTTCTTGCTGTTTTGGTTGCTGACCCCGGGCCTGGGCTGTGCCATGCTCCCCTACCCTGCCAGTCCTCAGTTCTAGCAGGGATTTGAAGGGATCAAGCTGGGAGCCCCAGACCGTTTGGACTCACGGAGCCCCAGGGTAACTGCCAACTTTGTCCCCCTCACTGTGAACAGGGCTGGGGCTGTATTACCAACATGCTCAAGTGTGCCAGGTGCAGGGCACCTCTTAGGAGTTGCTGAGAGCCCTCAGTGCCCCTTGAATTTAAAGAGGGATGCAAACTCCCAGCGCCACTCAGGATCAGGCCTAAGAACCACAGAGTTAAATGTCCTGCCAACCTTTTTTTTTAACCCACTGCTCTGGTGCGTTTGCCCCATCCAGCTGTTGCTTCCTCCAGGGTCTTTGCTTTCATGCTTCAGGGCTTGATCCAAAGACCTCTGGAGTGAATGCAAAGACTCTCTGTTGATTTCGCTGCTCTTTGGATTGGGACATTCTTAAATAATAAGGGAGCATCACAACCTTAACCTCTCCCAGGAAAACAACAAGGGCAGATGAAAATGCTGGGGTTAGTCTGTGTAGGGAACTGCTTGATTCAGGGTCTGTGTGTTGCATTCCCCTGGTGTTTGCTCATTTTATATGCAGATGACTAGCTCTTTTGGGGCCAAGGCCATCTCTTTGTTCTGTGTTTGTACAGCGCCTAGCACAGTGGGGGTCCTGATCGATGAGTCACCCGACTTGTTACCATAATAATAGTATGAATGACGAAATTAAATGTGGCTGAAGATAAAACATAAGCAAAGGGAACGGCTGGGAAAGGAACACAACAGAGGTCCATAGATATGGGTGATGAGCTGCTGGAAGGATGGGCCTGGTTTTAGGGCTGTTAACCTGAGTCTTATGATCTGTGGGGTCCATTCCCTACCCAGGCTCCCTTGCGTGCCCCATGCCTCAGTTTCCCTTTTCTAAACTGGGGATCAGATCATGGCCCTGCCTCACAGGGGTGTTGCAAGAAGGAATGTACTAAAGAATTGGAAGCATTCTGCTGCTAGGATGATGGATGAATGAGCAGAGACTTTTAGCAACACATTGCACTCATAGGTACTTGCTGCACAGTGGCACCTGTGTGCATGGCCGTGTAATGAGAATGTGACCATAAGGCCCTTCTTGAAAGCGTTTGCCACCTGGGGCTCTGATGATGCAGACTGTAACAGGCAAGGGCAAGGTCTGCTCCCCAGTATTCCCTGGAAGCTGAGCACTTGGGCAGCTTGCAAGGGAAGGGAAAGTCAGCAAGGGACTTTGCATTTAGGCTGCTTTATGGTCTCTCCTGTAATGTGCACAACTTCCTAGAAAGCATAAAGTTGCTGGGCTGACCGATGTGTGAGGCTTTCCAGAACGCTGCCGCCCATGCGCTAGCTCTGCAGCCTGCACATGCATGCCGAAAGATGTGGATGCAGGCAAAGACTGGTGCATATTCAGAGACACAGGTGTGAGCACACTCTCGCACTCATCCAGCTATACGGACGCACACGGGCACATGCTCCCAAAAACAGCCTGTGCCTCCCCAGCACAAACCCAGAGCCCAGCCACATACTCAAGTACGCTCCTCTGCGTGGTCCCACCCCTTCTAACAGGCACCTATCCCCAGACACACACAGCTGGGTGTGCAGCTGCAGGCCCAGACAAACGCCTCCATGCAGACGCACGTCCCACCCGGACCACCTCCCGAAAGGCCTGGGTCATTTTTTTGGTCGCTCCTCCCTGCCTGGTTCCAATCCGCTGAATGTCCTTCCCGTAATAGAGTGACCACAATTGGACACCGTATTCCAGATGCGGTATCCCTGGGGCCTCGCACGGTGCCAGAATAACTCAGGCTGATTTATATTCCATCCCCCTAGATAAACACCTCCCTGCTGCCAAGCAGGCGCGCAGATGGTTTTAATGTGTTCGCCACATGTGTGCAAAGCTTGTGCAAAGAACGGAGGGGGGGGGCGGAGGAGGAAATCTAGCAGCAAGTGAGCCCATCCCTCGTTGGACGCCTTGTTAAGTGGGATGAGCTGCGGAAAGCATGCGATTGTCTCTCCACGGACCGCTTCCTGAGGGCTTCTCCGCAAAGGACCCCTCCCTCTCCAGATGCTCTGGCTGCAGCCGGGGGGGGGTCCCCCTGTCGCACCATGCCATGCCTTGCAGGATCAGCAGCCCCACCAAGCGTTCTGCTTGGTGCTCAGCAAAGCCCCGTTACAAGGGGGCGCCCAGCCTTCAGGGGGCAGTCAGAGTGATGCAATGGCTTTGAGGCCCCAAGCCCAGAGCCGGTATTTCTTCACTTGTGCTCTGCGTGGCTCTGGCCGTGTCAGTCCCAGGAGATTAGCAAGACAAGGAGAGGGAGGTGGTAGCTTTTACTGACCGACTTCTGTTGGTGAGAGAGACAGAGTTCTGAGCTATGCCGAGCTCGTCTTCAGGCTGGGAAAGGTACTCCCCATGTCACAGCAAAATGCAAAAGCTCAGTTACCACACTGCAGGGAAAGGGGCCAGGTCATTGCACCACGCAGGGGCTGCTTCCTAGGTCCTTGTTAGGAGGTCCCAGCCCAGCCCCAGGGAAGTGGGAGCAGCTAGACTCCCACAGCTACCCCCAAATTCATTGGCACATAGGCCCTCAACAGGCAGGTGGCAACCAATATGGGCAACAACTTACCTGGGCACGACAGGATCCAGCAACAAATTCGTAAGAGACTCTATGGCCCCAGGCAAGTTCCCTGAATCACAGTACTTAACTTCCTCCTGACACAGCTCCAAGTTTGAGGTCACGTGGTGTCAATCAAGCATAACAAACATGTTAGACTCTGAGGTCACATCATGTTGCATAACAGGGTGCAATGACTTGGCATTATCACAGTGTCACTTCTTCATGCTGAGGGCAGAACAGTATGATTTCACTGGGCAACCACACTCAGCCTGGTACTCTCGAGCTGTCCTGCAAGGAGGAGGGCAGAACAGGCAGCAGCTGAGGGCTGTGAATTTGGCCAGACCAGGGCACATTAGCAGCAGCCTTCATACAAGTGTAACACTGCCAGACCCAGGTTGCTGGCCCCAGGAATAGAACCTGTGAGCATAAGGTCTAAAGCCCTGCACTTTACCAGCTGAGCTGAAGATCAGCTGGCTCTCAGCTGAGGCTGTAGAGCAAAGACTTCACTCACCCCAGATGAGGTCTCAGTGCATCTGGGTACTCCGCAAGAAAGGAAGAGTGGCAAATTTTCTCCCAGTCTTTGGCTGCTAGGTGGAACCAGGCACCCTCTTAATCCGGGTATCATAGAATCATTCAATCATAGACCACCGGAACTGGAAGGGACCTGGAGGGGTCATTGAGTCCAGTCCCCTGCCCTCATGGCAGGACCAAGCACCGTCTAGAATCTCTAGACCATCCCTGCTAGGTGTCTGTCTAACCTACTCTTAAATATCTCCAGTGATGGAGATTCCACAGCCTCCCCAGGCCCCAGGACTTTCGGGAGTGCATGCGGGTGGGATGTGCATCTCACGAGGGAATTTGTCTGGGCCTGCAGCTACACAGCCAGCTGCGTGTGTCTGGAAATGTGTCTATTTGAAGGAGTGGAACCATGCAGATGAATGTACTTGGGAATGTGGCTGGGCTCTGGGTTTATTTACTTATTTATGGCCACAGACTCAGAGATATTATCGAAGGGAAGTGCTGAGGCTAATTCAGAGGCAAAAGAGCATGGCTAATGGACACCAGACTTTGGGAACGTGTGGCTTTTTGAGCCAGGCAGAATGCAGGAAAGTCCTGTCCCAAACTTCTTCACACACACAGCAGTCGGGGCTGATTCAGCAGGATTAGGGTTAGAGCAATACAAGGCAGGCCTAGTCAGAGGCCCTTTGCTAGAAGGTTCCCAGGCAGCAGAAGAGCAGGGCAGTGCTGATGTGATACCCACAGACAGAGCCCAAGAAGGGAAGGAGAGGTAGCAGACAGTCAGGAATCAAGTGTAGTGGCAGAGTGTAACCCCGCTCCCCAGTGGACTTAAACTTAGGAACCCAGGAGCTTAGTCTTTACTGTTCTAGCTGAAAGCCAGCTGGCTCTCAGCTAAGGCTATAAAGCTGACTCAGTCAAGCTCTAAGCGGTCTAGGTGCCATGACGTGGGACAGAGAACATACCCCACGGCTACAGCTGCACTTAAAAGTTTTGCCGACCAAACTGGGGTTTGGTCGACAGAACTCGCAGCGCATCTACACACAAAATGCATTTTGTCGACAGAAGCTGTCAGCAAAAGGGCTGCGTAGATGCTCCAGGGCGGGGGGGGGTGGGCTTTCGTCGACAGAGCGGGTCAAAAGACCCATCCGTTTTCCTGCATAGACGCGATCCATTGACAGAACTTTTGTGAGACCGTCACTTCCGACAGTAACTTCTGTAGACAGAGGCTTCTAGTGTCGGCGTAGCCCAGAGGTGCGGGAGTTACACACTTCCCCTAGCCGAGGGGGTGCATTCCACACTTCAGCGACCCGTCGAAATCCCAGACAGGCTTCCACTTGTAACTGCACACAGACAGACAGACTGGAACCCGGGACTCTGTGCAGGGGCCTTTACAGTTTGAGGTAAAAAGTCAGCTGCCCCTTACTTGAGGCTGGAGAGGGGACTCGGTCTTTCTCTCTCTAAGTGCCCCTACGTGGGCCAGTGAACCACACCCAGTAGGTGTGGGGGTTACAAGAACATTATGGAGCAATAACCCTAATGTGAGCTGAGCGTTTCAGAGCCAGAGCCAGTCGTAGCCCCAAATTAAGGGAATTGTGGGACATGTAGTCCAGCGGCGTAGGCCTGCGAGCAAGGCCTGCTGGGAGAGGAACACATAAGAAGTCAGGCAGCTTTTACTCTTGAAACCCCTATCCCTACGCTTTGTACCAATTACCTCTGGCAGCCCCGGGGGCAAGACGCGGTCGCATACAGGCTAGTACATTTGCTACGTGATCCAGTGGAGATCACTGATCTGCGTGCATCCTATAGAAGCGCTATGTGTGTGCTCACCCGACAGAAAGAGACAGATGCCAGGGTGTCAGGTAGAAGAAGAAACAAACAGCCCCAAAGATAGCACAGACGCATCAGCACCCTCCCATCACTGGGCCGGTGTCCAGAATGGGAAGCATCTGTCAAGATGTCAGAGCCCACACCCTGTGGAAAGCAGGCGTCGGGAAATACTGTTTACCGAGGCTGTTTGTTTATCATTTTTATAGTGTTTGTGTAAAACTCCAACCAGTCCTGCACATTCCCTGGAGTGGTCGTCCTGCTTGCCATCCAGGTGGCTGGGGGAAAAGGTTCAATAAAGAACTTTTTCAGCAGAGAAAAGTTCTTTGACACCATGTTACTGCATGAATCTTTAACCAAATTCCCTACCTCCTTCCTTGAAACAATCCGCAGCTGGTGCAAATTGGCCGAGATGTGTTGAACTCAATGGAGCTGCTCTGATTTTCACTAGCTGACATGGCATATATATATGTCCACTGGAGGCTTATACACTTGGTTGTGTTACATTTTAATTGTGTTCTACTGTTTATTCTCCTTTTAGAGCCGCTGATGCTAACATAACATGCAGGTTTAGGTATTCAAATATATTCAAATTATTGTATTAAAATATAAATCTACCTTGCCACTCACAGTGATGCAAGCAGTTTAGAGCAGTCTTAATGTACATTCTCTTTGCTGAAAAGAAAAATCCTTAAAAGCTTTTACCTGGTCAGTTACAAAACAGCTGCCGCTCTCTGGTTACCTGTATTCAGTATTATATTGTGGATAAAAAAAATTAGATGTGGCTTTTTTTTTTTTTTTGCAATGCCCAAAAGCAGATGCTTAAAACTTTTGAATGAAAAATTCTCCAGCTGAGAAAATGGTCTTTAAAAAAACTCATCATGAAAAATTGTTGGCTGATGATTTTTCATGTTTTTTCAAAGTTTTTATTTATTTATCTTTTCCCAACTTTATTCCGGCTTTTCATTCTCTTTTAAAAGTGGAAGGGAAAACAAAAAAATTAGAGCGATAAACAAAGCAAAAATGCTAAGGGGAAGGAGAAATTGGTAGAAACAAAAAAGCACAAATAAAGAAATGGTCCCTTTGGAATCTTGAAAAATGGAAGCAACTTTCGAAACATTTTGTGGCTATTTCTCATCCTTTTTTTGAAGCCATTAATCGCTTTACAAAATAACAACAATAAATCACTAGCTGTTCTACAATATGTTTCATCTACACAGTAAAACGACAATAAAACAAATGTAGAGAGGATCAGAAGCTCGTCCTAAATGTCACCTGAAACAGGATCAGGTAAAAAAAAAACTCGTAGTTACTTAATGGTGACAGGTAAGATAAAGGTTGCAATAATAACCTCATGCCATTACTTAGGTCAGGCATGTTTGATGTTTCTGTTTATAAAATGTTTTCTGAGTGTATTCAGGCTCTTCCTCTTGTCTGCAAATGTAGAGGAGTAACTGAATCCAACTTTTCATTAATTTTGGCAGACGATTGTAAAGATGATGAAAATATGTTGCACTGTTTAGTACTGCTCATGCAAAAGTCTCAGACCTCTTCATAAATACTGCAGGTTGAACCTCTCTAGTCTGGCGCTCTCTCGGCAAATAACAGCCATAATCCAGCATGATCTTAGTTACCCAGATGACCACTTCCTTACTACTTAAACATCACGTCTCGTAGAACTGGAAGGGACTTTGGGAGGTCAAGTCCATTCCAGTTTCCTGCCCTCTTGGCAGGACCAAGCACCATGCCTGCCTTGTTTTTTAAAATTTGTGTATACATATAAATTTGCCCTAGCTCCTTAACTGGTCCCCTCAAGGGCTGAGCTCATAACCCTGGATTTAGTAGAGCAGCACTCAAATCACTGACCTATCCCTCCACCTTTGTACATTGAGGGAAGCATAGGTCATCTACAAGTCTCCTCCACTTCAGTCTGTCTTGGCACAAAACTTCTAGCTCACTCCATGAGTAGCCCAGTCATTATCCTTCAATCTCAGTAGATCTTCTCCATGTTGTCCGAGGTCTTCCTCTTTTGCGTTTTCCTTGCGGGTGCCATGTGAGAGCTTGATGGACTGTGCTGGAGGATGGTTTTCTGAGAGTGTGGCCTAGCCATCCACATCTTCACTTGCCTTGAACATGATGTGGTCCTTGTCCTGCTCTGCTCCTAAGCTACCCATTTGTGATAGTCTTGCCACTTGATGTGAAGGATGTACCTCAGACATCTGTTTATGAATGTCTGTAGCTTGTGATTTGAAGAGTTTTTAGTATGCCAGGTCTCGCATCCACACTGGGTCACCTCTCCCTGAGGTAAAAGGGGTTGGCTTAGAGTTAACAACCTTATCCGTAAAAACACAAAAGTTACAGAAAAATCTACAAAGAACCCTACAACCACACAAGTCTTGGGAGGAGTTGGCAATACACTTGGATTAAGTATGAAGCATGGTAGGGAAAGCCAAAAGGAAGCTGCCCCACAGATGACTCTTATCATAGGTGTGGCCAAATTTCTTGTGGTGCCATAATGGGGTTTTTTTGTTCTGTGCTGTTATTTAGCTATAACTTACTCCTAAATGTCTTCTAAAAGCCCAGTAAGCAGTGGAAGTGTTGGTAACCAATATTTAAAAAGGGCTGTAAAAGAGACCCTAGCAATTATAGACCGGTAAGTCTAACGTCAGTACCGGACAAATTAGTAGAAACAATAGTAAAGAATAAAATTGTCAGACATGTAGAAGAACATGATTTGTTGAGCAAAAGTCAACATGGTTTCTGTAAAGGGAAGTCGTGTCTTACTAATCTATTAGAGTTCTTTGAAGGGGTTAACAAGCATGCAGACGAGGGGGATCCGGTAGACATAGTATACTTAGATTTCCAGAAAGCCTTTGACACAGTCCCTCACCAAAGGCTCTTATGTAAATTAGGTGGTCATGGGATAGGAGGAAAGATCCTTTCATGGATTGGGAACTGGTTAAAAGACAGGAAACAAAGGGTTGGAATAAATGGTAAATTTCCACAATGGAAGGGGGTAACTAGTGGTGTTCCCCAAGGGTCAGTCCTGGGACCAGTCTTGTTCAACTTATTCGTCAATGATCTAGAGAAAGGGGTAAGCAGTGAGGTGGCAAAGTTTGCAGATGACACCAAACTGTTCAGGATAGTCAAAACCAAAGCAGACTGTGAAGAACTTCAAAAAGATCTCAGCAAACTGAGTGATTGGACAGCAAAATGGCAAATGAAATTTAATGTGGGTAAGTGTAAGGTAATGCACATTGGGAATAATAACCCCAATTATACATACAATGTGATGGGGGCAAATTTAGCTACAACAGATGAGGAAAGGGATCTTGGAATTATAGTGGAGTTCTCTGAAAACGTCCACGCAGTGTGCAGCGGCAGTCAGTAAAGCAAATAGGATGTTAGGAATAATTAAAAAAGGGATAGAAAATAAGACGAAGAATATCTTGCTTCCCCTATATAAAACTATGGTACGCCCACATCTTGAGTACTGCGTGCAGATGTGGTCTCCTCACCTCAAAAAAGATATATTGGTGTTAGAAAAGGTTTGGAAAAGGGCAACTAAAATGATTAAGGGTTTGGAACGAGTCCCATATAAGGAGAGGCTAGAGAGACTGGGACTTTTCAGTCTAGAAAAGAGGAGACTGAGGGGCAATATGATAGAGGTATATAAAATCTTGAATGGTGTGGAGAAAGTGAATACAGAAAAGTTATTTACGTGTTCCCATAATGTAAGAACTAGAGGACACCAAATGAAATTAATGGGTAGCAGGTTCAAAACTAATAAAAGAAAGTTTTTCTTCACACAGCGCACAGTCAACCTGTGGAACTCCTTACAAGAGGACGCTGTGAAGGCCAGGACTCTACCAGAGTTTAAAAAAGAGCTTGATAACTATTTGGAGGTTAGGTCCATAGATGGCTATGAGCAAGGGGTAAGGTATGGTGCCCTAGCCTTTTGTCGAAGGCGGGAGATGGATGGCAGGAGACAAATCACTTGATCATTGTCTTCGGTTCACCTCCTCTGGGGCACCTGGCATTGGCTGCTGTCGGCAGACAGGATACTGGGCTAGATGGACCTTTGGTCTGACCCAGTATGGCTGTTTCTATGTTCTTATGTTAACATGCTAAACAATATGGACCTCCCGTGGTCTGGCAAATTCTCTCATTTGACACCAGTCAGGTCCCAAGAGTGCTGGACTAAATGGGTTCAACCTGTATTTCATAAGTGCTAAACTTACTGAGGGACCAAAGTACTCTTGTATCAGTGTCACAGACGGACAAACTGAGGCAGACAGATAGTTAGGGTTTGGTCCAGCTTCCATGAAAGTGATCAGGAACCTTTTCACTGATCTCAGTGGCAATTGGTTTGTGCCCAGATCTGCACAGGTCTTTAAACCTCTAATGTCCTCTGAAAGCGATAAGCATCAGAAGTCTTAAACACCTTTGTGCATCTAGGCCTTGGTCTGTCAGCTTTGTAATTCAAAATAGCAGCAAATCAGAAGCATCCAGGACCCAGGAGCGCTGAGTCCCAGTTAACAACCAGATTTCTGTGTGAAAGCATCATCAGTCCTCAACTTTCCTTACCTGTAGAAAATGAGATGTTACCACTGAAGAAAAATGTTATAAGAGAAGCTTCAGTAAACCTAGGTTTGGCAGAATGTGGTTATTGTTTTCTTAAAATAATTTTGATTAATATCTTTGCCTATTTTAAAATTTTTCATTTAAATTTTCGCAGTTGCACCAACTGATGGGTTTTCTGCTGTTTACTCCCCATTCTATCAATTTAAAATATTACCACTATGGGAAATTAAATGCGGACAGGCAATCATTGTTTCCTGACAGTAGATACTGAACTTCAAAAAAGTTAAAACTGTCCAACTGGGACAACACAGTTTGTCATCATTGCGTGACTGTGTATTCAAAGAAAATAGCCTTAAAACAAACTTCCATTGGGTGTCAAGCAGCAGGGCTTTGGTTTTTGGTTTTTTGTGTTTTTTAATTTGGCCTATCTGTAAAGTTTGATTATTTGTGGGTGGAAAATATTTTTAGTTGGATTGTATGTGTATGGTGAAATCGACATTTACTGATGAAAAGCTGCTCATTCCAAGCTGAGGTACAGCTAATGAAATGGGGTATATAAACCCATTTTCTCTTTAACTTGGCCCAATGAAATATCAATCTCTGCTTTCTGCATGTCATGTCCGTACTGGAGACACCTGTCCAGCCCATACAGGGACTTCAGTTCCTATTGCTACCAATCTGCTATCTTACATCAGCACTAAGTTAAAAATAAGCACTCAATAATTAAAATGTGTGTCACTGAATGCCCTTAATTGTCAGCACATTGAATCAGACTGTGTCACCCCTAAAATCAAAGGAGAGAAAATTAGCTCAGCTTTTTAAAAGCTGTTCTTTAACCGGCCAAATCATTGAAAAGGATAAATGACTTGAATGATTCTTGGTGGCCTGGCTTTGATGTTAGTGGAGGAGCACCATCTCTGTCATCTTGAACCGTTTGTCACATCTTTAATAATGAAATGCTGTGACAGAAGGGAAGAACGTGCGGTATTCCATTCTGTTCTCATTCCTGCAGAGGGCTGAGAATCTGGCTCTGCTGGGAGTATCCGGCTGCAGTGCAGTAAATGCTGAAGAAGGGAAAGCAGCCTCTTTTGCAGCTCTGAAATTAAAACAGAGTGGGGCCCGTCTGTCTGTCGGTCTGCACTTGTTTTCCGTTCAGAGGGGTTCTCGGAGCATGATCCTAAAGGCTCTCAATAGTCCATCCCAGCTGCTCCAGTCCAGCAAAGTACTGATGCGTATGTTTAATTATCAGCATCATGAACATGATCCCTCTGTTTTAATGGGACTACTCAGGTACATAAAAATAAGCATGTTTTTAAGCATGTTCTTGAACTGGAGCAGAGAGCTCAACACTGCAGGATTGGGTCCTTACAGATGATAAATTACTGCAAGGCAGTTTTGGTAGACAAGGAGATTCTGAAGCGTTTTCTTCCTTTTAAGGGAGTGCTGAAAACTAGGGCTCTGTACACACTCCAGCTTAAATCAGCAGAAATTGTGCCACTCGGGGAAGTGAATGTGTCATTTTCTGGAGTGATATAAATTACATCGAAATAAGCACCAGTGTGCATAGGGCTATGTAGTCAACACAAGTATCTGCTCTTGCGGGGCTGTAATAGTTAAGTCAATGAGAAAAGTCCCTTCCATCAACTTAAATTGTCTGCACTGGCAGGCTAGGGTGACCCAGCTACACCAATGGAAGCTCTTCAGTGTGACCCATAGGTTGGATCCTTTACCATTTACAGTCACACTCTGCAGAGATTAGGACATCGACCTAACATGGACAGGCATTTGCTTCATCAGGTGTTGTTTGTACCAACAGGTGATTAGCAACAAAAGAACATAGAAAGTGCTATATCAGAGCAGGCCCATATCTCCTGTCTCTGTTTGCAGCTGGTTTAGAAAAAGGTGTGAGAATCCAGCAGTAGGCAGTAATGGGATAACCTAGCTCCAAACAAAGTTTCTTCCTGGCCCCTATTGCCCTATAGTTTGGCTTATTCCCTGAAGCGTGATGGTTTGTGGAACAAGTCCTCAAAGGCAGAGGTGGGAAAAGTACCCAAAAAATAAATGGCGTAAAAATACAGTTGCCTTGGGAAAATGTAATTAAGTAAAAGTCAAAGTGTCGATCTGGAAAGCTACTTGAGTTAAAGGACAGTAATGTCATGTCTTAATTGTACTCAAGTGTCCAGAACTATCCATAGATTTTAATAGGATGGCCACTTTTTACTTCTGGACACCTGAGTACAATTAAGATGTGATACTTTTGTACTTTTACTCAACTAGTTTTCCAGAACTGGTATTGAGCCCTGTAAGTCTTCCACAACTGTGGAGAGAGTTACATTATTCTGTTCTTTTCTAGCTTATGCTCCTGTAGCTCTGGCTAGTCTCACCACTGGAGCTGGTCAGATTGTTTCAAGTCAAGACATATTTCAAAATGAAAGAATAGGACAAATACTGAAAATGATTTTCAGAATGGAGATTTCAAAATAAATTCAGAAAAGGGGAGAGAGAAATTTCTAGATGTGCTTTCCTTCCCTTTTCCCTTTTCGACAACAGTTATTTCGTCCATATAGATCTTGTCTCTGTCCTATACGATGGCTGCAGGATGATAGACTTTAACTGTGGATTATGAAGAATGAGATGCATAAAGTTTAGTCTCTTCCAAAAACTGGACCCCGTCTCTTCTCATTGAAATCAAAGATTACACTCACTCTGATTTTACTACAGGTGGTTCTACAGAGGGTGGAGAGAGGCTGTTCTCAATAGTGAGGGATGGATGAACTGAGGAGGAATGGTCTCGAGTTACAGTGGGGGAGGTCTAGGTTGGATATTAGGGAAAACATTTCCCCAGGAGGGTGGGAAAGCACTGGAATGGGTTAGCTAGAGAGGTGGTGGAATCTCCATCCCTAGAGGTTTTTAGGGCTTGACGAAGCCCTGGCTGGGATGGTTTAGTTAGGGTTGGCCCTGCTTTGGGTGGTGGAGGTTGGACTTGATGACCTCCTGAGGTCTCTGCGAGCCCTAGGATTCTATTTCAGACCAACATGGGAAGTGGCTCCCAGAGGCACAAGAATCCCCACAGAACCCTGGTCGGCAGCCCCTTTATCTAGACCTTGTCCCTTTGAAAAGAACCAAAGTCCAGGCCAAGTTGTCTCTATTGCACTGCTGCTGACAGCTGTTAGGGGTTGTGCACTAGTAGCGTAACCATTGCAGCTTTATTGAGCCTACCAACTTCTTGACCATGCCGCTTATGGTGACCTGCTGGTAGATGGCGTGTTTTTCTACTAACTACCTGCATGCAGCGTGCTGCTGTCATGCCAAGTAGGGCAAAGGGCATTTATTTGTGCCCTGAGTGTAACCCTACTTGGACACATATAACAAGCGTGACCAGTGCCAGGGCTTCTCTTGGCTGCAAGCTGCTGAATGCAGCCGGCTCGGTGACGTCTCTTGTTTTCGCTTTTCTCCCGCAGATGGCTTCTGCCTGCCCGAGTGGGATGGCATTGTCTGCTGGCCCGAAGGCATGCCAGGCAAAGTGGTGCCCATGCCGTGTCCCGACTACATCTACGACTTCAATCACAATGGTAAGAAAGCTCCTCGCCAGGTGCTGTGGGAGCCTCGTGGCCTGCAGCGAGAAGGCAGGTGGCTGAGGACCTGAGAGCCAGGCACTGGCTGAGGGGGGCCTTTCCCTTCTTGGATTGTGTCCCTGGTTTACTCTCCAGCCCCAGGGCTTGGGGAGGCAAGCACTCCCTGCCTTCCGACCACCAATCGCAGGCCCCGCTCCCTACTGTGGCCACTGGTCCAACCCAAAAAACCATACACGGTGGGGCCACTGGCTCCCTGCCCACAACAGCGCGGCTCCGGAGCTCCAGGAAACCGATGGATGGAGCGACTGCAGCTTCCCCCCAGCCAGGAGCTCCAGGAATATAGCAGGCAACATGACATAGCCCCTGCAGTACCCTCACAGACCCCAGGTTGGGAACCACTGCCCGAGTGTAAACCTGGCCTGGCCTTAGATTTGAGAGCCCTGGATAGAATAAATGGCCCAGCTTTGAAGTTCAGCTGCTGATGGAGATCCTCTGCGCTAACCTGAGGAAACAAATACATACCCACACCCTCCGCCACTCCCCGTGCGAATCCTCCACACCCAGCAGAGACAGCAGATAAGGGCAGGCCATCTGGGGGAGTTGGGCTTTAAGAATGGGTTAGCCGGTGGTTGAAACATCAAGAAAGAGACTTCTGTTCTGCAGTCTGCTAAGCCTCTTCTTGTCTGCTTTCTCCTCCCCTTTGCTAGGCCACGCCTATCGGCGGTGTGACATGAACGGGAGCTGGGAGCTGGTGCCAGGCAACAACCGCACCTGGGCGAATTACAGTGAATGCGCCAAGTTCCTCACCAATGAAACGCAGGAGAGGGTATGTCGTGCTCATATGCAACAGGGGAACCTGGGCAAAACTAGAGAGTGGAGCCCTCTGCTCCTAAGCAGGCAGGGCCCACCAGCTGCCGCCCGATGCTGGAAAGGTTCCCAGTGTATGCAGGTCACAAGCAAACCTTTCCTTTGGGAAATCCCTCCACCTCAGGGGGGCAGAGTGGGATGTTCGCGAAGACAGTCAGCTGTTGGTTGTGTGCTCCGCAAAGGGGCCTGATCCATTTTCGCAGGGATCCAGCTGGCTGCAAGCTTGAGGCCCCCAGGTAGAATTTCTTCTGAAGTTAGGAGCAGTTAACTTCCTTTTCCTGATGGTGGTGGCGGCAGCAGTCCCAGGCATTGGGTTAGAGCAGAGGAGGGAGGGGAGATTGGGGGTGCCTAGCTCTGGGGGATGGAGTGAAACTGGGTAAGGGTGTAGGGGGGGGCACTGAGAGTGCCTGGCTCTGTGGGAGAGGCTGGGCATTGGGTTAGAACAGGAACACTGGGTGTACCTGGCTCTGGGGAAGGTGGGTGACGTTAAGCCATATATTATATATTTATTTTTATATGTCTATCTCTATAGATAGCTACATAGATATATAATGTGTGGCTCTTTGCACTCTATCTGCAGATATTTTGGCCACCCCTGATCCGTTTGAAGGGGGCCAGTACCAGATCCAGGGCTAAATGATGTTTTCGTTAATGACTTGGGGAACGGCGTAGAGGGTGTGCATAGAACATTGTCGGATGACACCAGGCTGGGAGGGGTTGCAAGCACTGGGAGGGCAGGATCAGAATTCAAAACTGCTTTCACAAAGCGGCCGTGGGGTTGGAAGTGATCAAGCTGCAAGCCCATAAAGGCAAGTGCAAAGTACTACCCTTGGGTAGGAAAAGCTGGACGGACAATGCAAAAAGGGGCGTTACTAGCTTAGCAAGGACGGAGAGTGTTCAGATACGAAGCAATTGCTTTGTGAAAAGCAGGAGCCCACGGGTGTTTGATTGTTTTTCCACGTGGGTTCATTCCAGAGCATAGAGTTTGTTGGTTTCACCCACAGAGTTATCTGTCTTTAGGGCATTTCGCCCAGGGGGGAGGTACACCATGTGATTGGCATATGTGCAGAAGGCCTGGGAGCTTGAAAGGTCTGTTGTAGGGCCGATCGGTCATTGTAGCAGTGGAAGGAGGGTGGCAGATTTTGTGTCTGTTGTCCTGGCAGGGCCTGGTGCTTCCCTGAGTTGGTGGATCCTGGGCTGCGGGGAGCACCCGTCAGATGATGGGCTTGGTGAGGTTGGAGCTTGTTTGAATGCCAGAGGAAGGAGATTGGGAAAGATTTGTGTCAGGGTGTGGTCACTGTTGATTATGGATTGTACCTGTTTAATGTACCTGTTTAATTACCTGGATGAGGGACTGGACTGTACCCTCAACAAGTTTGTGGATGACACAAAACTAGGGGGAGAGGTAGATTCATTGGAGGGTAGAGAGAGAATCCAGAGGGATCTGGATAAATTGGAGGACTGGGCCAAAAGAAATCTTATGAGGTTCAATAAGGAGAAGTGTAGAGTCCTGCACCTGGGGGGGAAGAATCCCAATCATTGTTACAGGCTGGGGACCAACTGACTCAGCAGCAGCTCGATGGAAAGGGACCTAGGGGTTATGGTGGATGAAACGCTGGATAGGAGTAAACAGTGTGCCCTTGTAGCCAAGAAGGCTACCGGCATACTAGGGTGCATTGGGAGGAGCATTTCGAGCAGATCTAGAGAAGCAGTTATTCTTCTTTATTCGGCACTGGTGAGGCCACATCTGGAATATTGTGTCCAGTTTTGGGCCCCCCACTATAAAAAGGTTGTGGATTTGCTGGAGCAGGTTCAGCGAAGGGCAACAAAAATGATTAAAGGTCTGGAGCACAAGACCTGAAGGATTTGGGCTTGTTTAGTTTACAGAAGAGAAGACTTAGAGGTGATTTAATAGCAGCCTTCAAGTTCCTAAAGGGGAGCTCTAAAAAGGAGGGTGAGAAACTGTTCTCAGTGGTGTCACATGGCAGAACAAGGAGCAATGGTCAGAAGTTGAAGAGGGAGAGGTGTAGGTTAGATATTAGGAAAAACTACTTCACCAGGTGGGTGGTGAAGCACTGGAATGCGTTGCCTAGAGAGGTGGTGGATTCTCCATCCCTTGAGGTTTTTAAGTCCTGGCTGGACAAGGTCCTGGCTGGGATGACTTAGTAGGGGCTGATCCTGCATGAAGCAGGGGGCTGGACTAGATGACCTGCTGCGGTCCCTTCCAGCCCTGTGATTCTGTAATGAGACCCTCTCTGGGGTGCTAGAGATGGGGTCTCAGATTTGCAGAGCTCTTCCTCTGTGTAAGCTCCGAAGTTGGTGTCTGTTCACCAACAGAACCAGGTCCACCAAAGGTCATTATACATACCTGATAGAACTGGAATGATCTCAGGAGGTCATTGACTCCAGCCTTTTGCACTCACAGAAGGACCTATCACCACGCCTGGCACATTTTTTTTTAAACCTAGCCTGCCCCAGACACTTGAAAGGCCCCCACAAGGATTGATGGCATCACCCCTGGGTTTGCAAGCCAATGCTCTAACCACCAAACTATCCCTGCCCTGATGCATTTTAAGTGGAAGAACTGTCCCCAGCTCAATGAACTGGGCTCTGGCACAGTGACAGAGGTCTCCTTCAGGCTGCAGATCAGCAGTGGCACTGCTTTAGGACTACTATATCATAGAAATGGAAGGGACCTGGAGAGATTATCAAATCCAATGCCCAGCCTCTATAGCAGGGCCCCTGAAAGTTTTTTTTAACCTAATCGTCCCCCAGGACCTTGAAAGGCCCACTCCAGGGGCAAGCTCACAGCCCAGGGTTTACAAGGCTAATGTTCTAACCGCTGAGCTGTTTCTCCCCCATTGTCTTTCTCCTATCCTGGGGCCAAGATGCCTACAACAACGCTGCAAACAAAAATACATATTCTTCTTCTTTTCTCTCTGTTGGCAGAGGGCAACAGTGATAAGGCAAAAATATCAGCCTTTAGTCTTACACACCCTCGGTTGGATCTGCAGAACTGGTAATAAGTAAGCCCCTTTAACCAGCTACCTAAGGAGAGAGGTCAGACAAATGGCTTCTGCCACACCAGACTCATCATCTCCACATAGAGAGTGTCTTCTATTATTATTTTTTTCCCACTGGAAGACCAGCATTTTTGTGTTATTGGGATCAGCTGCATTTAACCAGCAATCATCCACCAAGCTTGTTGGAAGAGTCAGAGAGAGACGGGTGGACAAACATAGCCCATGGAAGCCAAACACTAGAAAGCATTGGAAAAACCTCCCTGTCTCTCTCTCTCTCTCTCTCTATAGATAGGTGTTTGTTTAGGTTCTCTGTGTTCTCATTTTAGCTACTGTAGGTAATTATATAGCTGGCTCCAGTAGCACGCAGAGGAGTGTGGAGCGTATTTGTGTGTCTCTTGCTCTTGCTCTGGATGATATAAATAGGATTTCACACTGATCAGCGAAGAACCTGATTTTTTTTCTAAATTAGCAAAACAATCAATGCTGGGAGGATTGTTTGAAGAGAGAACCTGAACAAGACTTTGTCACAAGTGTGGGCCTTTTGAACAGAGCAGGGCGAGAACCAGTTGATGGTCAAATCAAGAGACGTAGGTGGGGATGGCTCGGCCACGCTCTCAGAAAACCATCCCCCAGCAGAGTCCGTCAAGCTCTCACATGGAACCCACAAGGAAAACACAAAGGAGGAAGATCTCGGACAACGTGGAGAAGATCTACTGAGATTGAAGGACAACCACAGGGTGCTCCTGGGGTCAGCCAGAAGTTTTGTCCCGAGACAGAGTGAAGTGGAGAAGACTTGTAAATGACCCATTCTCCACCCAGAGTACAAAGGTTTAAGTCAACTGAAAGGTGCTGAATCAATAGACTGGACACTGATGTCCCCTTTTAGCTTCAAATCAGGTACGTGCCATCACTGCACATAATGTTTCCCCACATGCCCCACTAGTGTGCCAGGTCTGACCAACTTGTGCTGAGGACAGGTCTCTGGGGACAAGGCACAGCCATGCGTGCAGCCCTGTAACAGACTGTTTAGAGCCCACGCGGCTGGGAAAGGGGCCTGAGAGGCCCCATAGGCTGGACTAGCTCATTCCTCTGGCCCCATCAATCCCATTCAGGAAGGAGGAGGCCATCAGCAAAGCAGGAAAGCGCAGTCAGCTGCAGGGAGAGCGAGCAACTCGATTAGGAAACAGCTGGAGCCACTCCGGACGCCACAGGGAGGACTCCCGTCCAGGAGAGCTCTGCGCCAGTCCTGCAGGCAGTGCAGTGAACTTGCAGGGTGAGCCGAACAGAGCGAACCCAGCTCCGCTCCCATGCTGGAGGGATGTCTAGAAACCAGCCCCAGAGGAAGAAGGGGCTGCAGTCTTTCCACCTTTGAGTTGGCTCCAGAGGGAAGGCAGTTCCTGACTTCCATGGACTGGAGCACAAAGAAGCAGGAGACAACCTCTTTCCCCCACGGGGTGGGTTGCAAGGCAGGCGGGAAAGTAGTCTTGACTCCACCTCTCCCTCATGCACTGCCCGGTGACTGCCAGGAGGTGACCTGCTGCAAGAGAAGAGAAAAGAAGGTGGCTGTGGGACGGGCTGCACCAGCACGGCCTGGCCCTAGGCGGTAGGAGACTGCAGCAGAAGGCATGGCTCCTGGCCTGGCAGGAGAGACAGGGCCCAGACAGGAAGCACTTTGCCTGGCTTGACTGCAAGCCTTACAGCTGGCTCGGAGAGCAGCCGTGTCAGCTGGCACCAGGGAAAGAGCCCTGATGTTCACATTGGGGACGGCATCAAGATACAGCCACTCCTGGCCCAGCTAGGTGGAGGGACGATCTCGTGGCAGAGCCATTCCCATACCCTCTTGCAGGCCCAGGGACAGGGCTATGCTGAGGCTCTCTTACTGGAAAGAACAGGCAGGTGCACCCCAGGCAGGAGCTGGGGAGTCAGTAGCAACGGGACAGGACAAGCAGGGGCAGCAGAGATGGGGCCAGGTCGTGCCGTAATTCCACATCTTCTGGGACAACACACAAGAGGCAGCTGAGGGATGTGGACAGGAGCGCATCAACACCAGCAGCCTGGGACCCACCCCGTTAGAAGACACACCCAAATGCCCTCTGACCTCAGCTATTCCTCCAGGGAAGGCAGTCTCAATCCCCCGTCAAGGCAGGCGCTCGCTGAGGCTGTCTGGCTTCGGAAGGGAGCACAGCAGTGTGTTAATTCCCCACTTCCGCACAGGTGAGGCAAGGTTGAATTTGAAACAATGGCGCCAGCGGGGCGCAGGGGTGACAAGGCTTCCCCTACCCACCCAATCTACATCCTTCCACCCCGCGCCCCCTCCCAGCGCTTTGGAGGGGCCCTGTTGTCGAGAGGAGAGCGTGGGCGAAGAACAAACATGCCATGGCCCAGGATGCAGGAACATAGTTGTGGATGTGAAACCACGTTCGTGAACAAATAAATGCCAGAACAAAGGCAACAATATGAGCCACTTAATCTCAAATTCTGGGCTGGGATTAGCTGTCGTTCAGAGTTGGCCTTTCTCAAACTGCTAATTTGATCACCATAGCGGAGTGTTTCTGAAAGCTCCAGCTCCTGGAGTCAGGGGATGACTCTTGGCCCATAATTTGGAAAAAAGGCTGTTTGTCACTATGATGGCTACAGAGCAGCCCTGGAAGACATGAAGGCCCAAACCGACAGGCAATTAAACAGACCCTCACATGTATTATTTTTAAAACCCTGGTGAGTTTCCACACCTGTCTTGTGATTTTGGGGGACATGACTCTTGAGCCTTGGGCAGTTGGGGAAAGTGACACTAACCTGATTCGTAACAATGTATTCCGAGCTGGCATCAAGCAAGCACCGGGGAAAGAGCCCGGTTGGCTGTGTAGAGTGAAGTACGGCCTAGTGGGCAGCAAACTGAACTGGGACTCAGAAGAGCTGGATTCTAGCCTCATCTCTTGTGACCCTGAGAACCTGGGGTCTTAGATCCCCCTCTGTAAAATGGGAATTGTCTGTCCGTCCCTCCCTCAGAGGGGTGTTGGATGGGTAGAGTCCTCGCCTGACGGGGAGAGGAGTGGATGTACTGCAGATGAAGCCCCTATCGGTCAGACAGGATTCAGCGTTTTGTTACCAGGGTGCAGCATTATGTCTTCTGAATTCATGGTCCTGCCCCAGGGCCAGGTTGCGAGTAAGAGGATGCGGAGCCTCCAAACGTCTCCCCATCACTTTGACCACTAAGCTAGTGATGGGTTAGAGAGGAGGGGTCATACCAGCTTCTCCCACCAGCAGGGAGAACTGCAGGGGAACGTACGCTGCACCCTGTCCTAGACCACGCCGAGCTGTGTCCTGGGAGCAGAGGATTAAATCAGTGAGTGTTCTTCTGGGGGGGTCAGCGTACCCCCTCCCCACCCCCGTTCAGTATTCTACAGGGAGACTGTATTCTGCCCAGCAGGGGGTTGGCTTGAGCCAATTGGTCTCTTCCTAGAGGTCTGCGAACCTATTAATCTGGTTTCCCATGGTGCCTCTGTGTTACTTGCCCTTGACAGAGATATTAACCATGCACCTTAGAACTTCTACTGGCCAATCCCTGATCCCCTTTTAATCACAAGGGCAGAAGTGTTACACTGCAGCCATTGTTTGGCAAGGCTGTGGGCGTTTCCAGTTAAAGTTTTGAATGGGGAAGGAAAGGGGATTTGGTTCTCCTTGGCGTATCAATTTTTCAACCCCATCTTGGCATGCAAGCCACTGGGAAGGAGGCAAACACATGTTTCGGCACAGCCCCAATACCCACCTCCACTGGGGAGAAAGGCCAGCCAAGCCCTGAAGGGAATCTTGTTTTTCAAAATGCAGCATCTGCTTGTCTTGCTTCCATGCTGCTTGCTGAAACCACTGCATTTAAAAAAAAACTGGCCAGCCCATCACTCCGTCGTCAGAAACCACAAGGAAACGTTGCCAGAGCCGGGTATTCTGATGTCATGGGGCTGAGGTTAGCTTTGCAGTGTGGTTTTTTTAGCCCGAGATCCTAATCAGAGCTGTCATTCAGAGTCCAGCATTCCTAATGTTCCTGAAACTCCGGGCCGCGACGGGGCGGTAGGGGAAGATGCTGAATAGGTTGGTTTCCTTTGGAGCTTATTTCTCCCTTCAGGAGATGACGTGATGGGTTCACCCCGCGACAACTGATAGGCAAACCCCCGACAGACGCGTCGCTCCTTGCGGAGCATGGAGCTAAGCTTCCAGGTGCTTTAGGGAAAACTCCAGAGAGGAAGAGGTTCCTGGAAGCGGTGACGTAGAAATTAGAGGGAAAAAAGACCTTAGGTATCCGGTCAATTCCCCTAGGGCAAAACTGGTCTCTAGAAATTCCTGCAGGAGATGTGTCTGATGAGACTTTGCATTTCAAGGCCTTGCAGCACAGATTGTGCAGCTGAGTAGGGCGCCGCTAAATTTGGGGCACTACTATGCCCTCCTGTGCTGCGCCTGTGCATGCCTGGCACAGCCGAGGACGGAGCCTCAGGCAGCCCCAATCCCCTGGCCTCCACTCCACCCTGCCTCCTGGCCCAGTCCCCCAACCCCTTGCTCTGCCTCCCAGCCCCACAGCCCAATCCCCTGTCCCTGCCCCCACCACTGCACCTCCCAGCCCCACAGCCCAATCCCCCGGCCCTGCCCCCCCACTTCCCAGCCCAGCAGACCAATCTCCTGGCCCTACCCCCACCACTCCACCTACTGGCCCTGCCCCCACTCCACCTCCCAGCCCCACAGCCCAATCCCCAGGCCCTGCTCCCCCTCCACCTCTCAGCCCTGCAGCCCAATCCCCTGGCCCTGCCCCCTCCACTCCACCTCCCAACTCACAGCACTGATGGGCTGCACCACTCACCTTTCATCTGTCCCCCAGCAGCCTCCCTGCCCTGCTCCTGCCCCCTCCCCACACCCAGCTGCAGAGTTGCTGCCCAGATTTGCAACAGGGAGGAATAGTGCAGGGGCTCGGGCTGTGTAGGGCACCTGAAGTCACAAGGATGGCCCTGCAGACAATAAAGATCCACTGATAAGAGAAGGGGTCCTTCCTCTGAGCATCCCCAATTGACACGCTACGCCCCAGAGCAGGCTGCACATCAGTGGCACTGCAATGCATATCCGGCAGGCTAAACGCTGCATGCCTGAGTCAGGCAGATATGGCAATAAAATCAGTGGGAACTTTGCTTGAAAAAGAGCCAGAACTTGGCCAAAAGTTTGCCCAGTGCTTTGGGATCTTTGGGAGGAAACATACCGCGTAGGTCCAATTTGGCACAGCCATATAAATCATGACTCCCCAGCAAAATTCAGGGTAACCCTAATTCTCTAGGAAATGAGGATCCAGTGGATGGCAACAAATAGGATGTGGGGGCTGGAGCACATGACCTGTGAGGAGAGGCTGAGGGATTTGGGCTTATTTAGTTTGCAGAAGAGAAGAGTGAGGGGCGATTTGAGAGCAGCCTTCAACTTCCTGAAGGGGGGTTCTAAAGAGGATGGAGAGAGGCTGTTCTCAGTGGTGACAGATGGCAGAAGAAGGAGCAATGGACTGAAGTTGAAGAAGGAGAGGAGTAGGCTGGATATTAGGAAAAACTACTTCCCCAGGAGGGTGGTGAAGCACTGGAATGCGTTGCCTAGAGAGGTGTTGGAATCTCCATCCCAAAAGGTTTTTAAGTCCTGGCATGACATAGTCCTGGCTGGGATGATTTAGTGGGGGTTGGTCCTGATTTGGGCAGGGGACTGGACTCAATGACCTCCTGAGGTCCCTTCCAGCCCTAGAATTCTGTGATTGTATAGGTGTAGTACTTTGCGTGCTGTCCATGTACTCAGCCCACACGATAACCTTTTCACATCAGCACCTACTGCTTCATTGACCTTTGTGTTTCTGCTCTCGGCAGCCTGAACCTTTGTGCCACTAGCATTGTTGGGTTATAATAAAGCAGAATACATTGGCACTGTTTTTTCCACTCTCATTTGTGCTGCAGGAAGTCTTTGATCGCCTCTATTTGATTTATACCGTTGGCTACTCCATCTCGCTGGGATCCCTGACAGTTGCTGTCCTTATCCTGGGGTACTTCAGGTAGGCAGCTCCATTTTTCCTTTTGTGGGAAATATCATTTAATTGCACAGGTGACCTGAGATTTACATCTCCATCAATAATGAAGCTCCTCCTTTGGGTGCGTGTGTTTCCTCTACAAGGTCCAGGGGTTGTGTTACTATTTGCTTGGGTTGTGGTTGGTGCCATTCAGACAGACTTCTTGGGGTTGAGTGGAAAACCCCAAATCCTGGTGGCAGACGGAGCCAAAAATCTAATGGCTCTTTGCAAAAGGGATATGAACTGAATGGAGCTCATGAAAGCAAAATTCCCTGGTTTCCTCGTGGCGCACAGGAAGCAGAAATAGACTCAAAGTACCGAAGTTGGCATGCTCCCAATGTGGGGGGACATAGACCCAACATAGCTGGATACAACATCTTCTTCCTGCCAGGAGATGCCCTACTAATTTTGCTAGCCAAGGAAGAAAACATTCCTGGTCCCCCCACGTCCATGGGGTGGAACAGAGGAGCCAGCCAATCATTGGAGCAAATCTGGGGCTGGCCAATCACAGCAGAGCAAAACGACATAATTAAATCAAGCTGAGGGACACAGCAGTTTGGTACGCTGGAGATATGACCACCACAATTACCTGCCCATGGGACAGGCCTGTCTTCCAGCCCCCTTTTCTGAATAAGGAGAGCACAGAATCACAGAATCACAGGGCTGCAAGGGACCTCAGGAGGTCATCTAGTCCAGCCGCTTGCTTCAAGCAGGATCAACCCCCACTAAGTCATCCCAGCCAGGACCTTGTCCAGCCAGGACTTAAAAACCTCAAGGGATGGCGAATCCACCACCTCTCTAGGCAACACATTCCAATGTTTCATCACCCGCCTGGTGAAGCAGTTTTTCTTAATATCTAACTTATACCTCTCCCTCTTCAACTTCAGACCATTGCTCCTTGTTCTGCCATCTGACACCACTGAGAACAGTTTCTCACCCTCCTTGTTAGAGCTCCCCTTCAGGAACTTGAAGGCTGCTATTAAATCACCTCTAAGTCTTCTCTTCTGTAAACTAAACAAGCCCAAATCCTTCAGCCTATCCTCATAGGTCTTGTGCTCCAGATCCTTAATCATTGTTGCCCTTCGCTGAACCTGCTCCAGCAAATCCACATCCTTTTTATAGTGGGGGGCCCAAAACTGGACACAATATTCCAGATGTGGCCTCACCAGTGCCGACTAAAGAGGAATAACTACTTCTCTAGATCTGCTCGAAATGCTCCTCCTAATTCACCCTAGTATGCTGTTAGCCTTCTTGGCTACAAGGGCACACTGTTTACTCCTATCCAGCGTTTCATCCACCATAACCCCTAGGTCCCTTACCATCGAGCTGCTGCTGAGCCAGTTGGTCCCCAGCCTGTAACAATGCTTGGGATTCTTCCCCCCCAGGTACAGGACTCTACACTTCTCCTTATTGAACCACATCAGATATCTTTTGGCCCAGTCCTCCAATTTATCCAGGTCCCTCTGGATTCTCTCTCTACCCTTCAACGAATCTACCTCTCCCCCTAGTTTTGTGTCATCTGCAAACCTGTTGAGGGTGCAATCCAGTCCCTCATCCAGGTCATTAATAAAGATGTTGAATAACACCAGCCCCAGAACCGAGCCTTGAGGCACTCCGCTTGAAACAGACCAACATCCAGATTTTGAGTCATTGACCACTACTGTTGGGCCCAACCATCAAGCCAGCTTTCTATCCATCTTATAGTCCAAGAATCCAATCCATATTTCCTTAACTTATGGACAAGAATGTTGTGGGAGACCATATCAAAAGCCTTGCTGAAGTCAATGTATATCACATCCACTGACTTCCCCATGTCCACAGAGCTTGTTACGTCATCATAGAAGCTAATCGGATTGGTCAGGCAGGACTTGCCCCTGGTGAATCCATGTTGGCTACTTTTGATCACTTTCCCCTCTTCCAAGTGCTCCAAAACGGATTCCTTCAGGATTCCCTCCATTATTTTCCCAGGGATTGAGGTAGGGCTGACAGGTCTATAGTTCCCTGGATTGTCCTTCTTTCCTTTTTTAAAGATGGGCACTACGTTTGCCTTCTTCCAGTCATCCGGTATCTCCCCTGATCTCCAAGAGTCTTCAAGGATAATGGCCAAAGGTTCAGCAATGACCTCTGCCAATTCCCTCAGTACCCTGGGGTGCATTCAATCCAGACCCATGGACTTGTGCACATCTAGTTTTTCTAAATAGCTCAGAACCTGTTCCTTCCCCAGAGATGTCTGCCCTCCACCTTCCCATACTACATTGTCTAGGACCGTCATGTGGAAGTTGACTTTGTCTGTGAAGACTGAGGCAAAAATAGCATTGAGTACTTCAGCTTTTCCTACAATTAGACTATCTTCTCCATCGTGGGGAGACCACTGCCAGTTGGTGTAATGTAGAGCAACCAATAGACTGCTGTAACCTACACTCACACCTGGCACTGTGCCAGGAGTCTAGACATCACAGGTTCTGATTTTGTACCATGGACACATCCGTCTTCCCCTTGGGCTGTCCCTGGTAACTAGGTGTAAGTCTAGACTTACAAGAGATTGACCCGGTCAGGGTCAATCTTCTGGGGTTTGATTTTGCGTAACTAGTATGGACGCGCAAAATCAAACTATCAGGGTCGACATTCAACCCCTGTGCTCCTCATTCTCAGAGGGGTAAGGGAAGTCAATGGGAGAAATTCTCCTGTTGACCTCCCTCTGTGAGAACAGCCAGGTAAGTCGATCATAGATACGTCGATTCCAACTGCAATTGCTGTAGGTGGAATTGCGTATCTAGGAAGGACTTTCAGATCTGTTGCAGACCTGGCCTTAGTGGGCTATGATCATAGCTGTGTCTACACGTGCACGCTACTTCGAAGTAGCGGCACTAACTTCGAAATAGTGCCCGTCGTGGCTACACGCGTCAGGCGCTATTTCGAAGTTAACTTCGACGTTAGGCGGCGAGACGTCGAAGTCGCTAACCTCATGAGGGGATCGGAATAGCGCCCTACTTCAACATTCAACGTCGAAGTAGGGACCGTGAAGACGATCCGCGTCCTGCAACGTCGAAATTGCCGGGTCCTCCATGGCGGCCATCAGCTGGGGGGTTGAGAGATGCTCTCTCTCCAGCCCCTGCGGGGCTCTATGGTCACCGTGGGCAGCAGCCCTTAGCCCAGGGCTTCTGGCTGCTGCTGCGGCAGCTGGGGATCCATGCTGCAGGCACAGGCTGTGTCTACACGTGCCCCAAACTTCGAAATGGCCATGCAAATGGCCATTTCGAAGTTTACTAATGAAGCACTGAAATGCATATTCAGCGCTTCATTAGCATGCGGGCGGCAGCCGCGCTTCGAAATTGATGCTCCTTGCCGCCGCGCGGCACGTCCAAACGGGGCTCCTTTTCGAAAGGACGCCGCCTACTTCGAAGTCCCCTTATTCCAATGAGCTCATGGGAATAAGGGGACTTCGAAGTATGCGGGGCCCTTTCGAAAAGGAGCCCCGTCTGGACGCGCCGCGCGGCGGCAAGGAGCGTCAATTTCGAAGCGCGGCTGCCGCCCGCATGCTAATGAAGCGCTGAATATGCATTTCAGCGCTTCATTAGTAAACTTCGAAATGGCCATTTGCATGGCCATTTCGAAGTTTGGGGCACGTGTAGACATAGCCACAGGGTCTGCAACCAGTTGTCGGCTCTGTGGATCTTGTGTTGTTTAGTGCAACTGTGTCTGGGAGGGGCCCTTTAAGGGAGCGGCTTGCTGTTGAGTCCGCCCTGTGACCCTGTCTGCAGCTGTGCCTGGCACCCTTATTTCGATGTGTGCTACTTTGGCGTGTAGACGTTCCCTCGCAGCGCCTATTTCGATGTGGTGCCGCGCAACGTCGAACTTGAACATCGACGTTGCCAGCCCTGGAGGACGTGTAGACGTTATTCATCGAAATAGCCTATTTCGATGTTGCTACATCGAAATAAGCTATTTCGATGTTGGCTTCACATGTAGACGTAGCCCATGACAGGCAGTGTCCACTAGGAGTTGTGGGAGTAACCTCTCCAGGCGACTAACTGCAATGGCTCAGATGCAGACAGGCTCCCAAGCAGCCAGGGCTAAAGTACGGACATGCAGCTCTGAAACCTTTGGCTCTAGAATCACCCAGGCCTCTCTCCAGCAAATGAAAGGCAAGCAGTTGTAGTAGCCTCCACAGCAAAGGGAGATCAGACATGCAACACGACAGGCTCAAACTACTTTGGGACAGTGGCAAAGTTAACTAACAAGTTATTCTGAGATGCTTACTGCAGCTTCTGCGTGGCCATGAATCTCCTATTCCTTTGGGTGTCTCCAGTGAAAAATACTTTGCTTCTTATCAGAGAGCTTGTTAAAGCAGTCAGTGCTCAAACCTTGGCCCATTGAATGGGAATCCTGATTAACTTCAGGTCTTGTGCTCTCTCCTGCTTCTTCCTTCCTCTGATCGTTGCCAGAGCGTAGCTGTGCTCAGAGAAGTGACAGGTGAAAATAGCTTCCCTGCTCAGTAGCAAAGTTCTCTCTGGTCACCCAGCGTTAGGCAATGCATTATTTATTAGAGCTGCTCAAAATGTTTAGATCAAAACAAGTTTACTGCTGCAATGGCTTTCGAGAAAACCAAATGGCATCAATTTTGATGCTTCCTGTTGAGGGGGGAAGAACTTTGAACGCATCAGACCTCTCCTTTTGACATAATCAGAACGAAAAATGGGGGGGAAGCACCACTTTGGTTGTTGAAATTTGCCCTGGTCTTAAAATTGGTGGTTTTCAATCATTTCAAAAGAGTGAAAATAAAAGCGTTGCGCTTATCCCACAACGATTCTTTTCAGAAGTTCATTTAGCAATTTTTAAGGGGAAGGATGATCTGGGATTTTATTTCCAAGATCTTAGAATTTTTCACAGGACAGAAAATCCATTTTCCAACTAGCTCTTCTATTGATTTCTCTTTGCTCTGAACAAGATGGAGTAGGATTCTCTTCTGGCTCACATATCATCAGGTGACTTGTTAATTACATTTCAATTGCAGGAAGAAATCCTGCTCTTCCTCATAGCTGAGCAATTCCTTTTAGCATTCTTTGCATCACAGAGGTTTTAAATAGAAGAGGATACCAAAGAATAGACCCTTTTTCCCCTTAAAACCTGTAATCTTAGCAGCTGGGGATTTCAGAGTATGTAAACCCATCGGCTCTCTCAACGCTAGCTAAGAACATAAGAACAGCCACACTGGGTCAGACCAAAAGTCCTTGTAGCCCAGTGTCCTGTCTGCCGACAGAGGACAATGCCAGGTGCCTCAGAGAGAGTGAACAGACCAGGGAATCACCAAAGCGACCCCCCCTCCCCCTCTTACAGCGCTACAGTGCTTTTCATCCTAACACATCTCCAAGCACTTTACAGTCTCCGGGCAGGGAACAAGTGTATCCCTTCTCACAGCAATGCAGCCACCTCTGGTGTGGAGCTCAGCAGCCGTTTAACAGTGCCCAGAAACACTACACAGCAGGAAGTGAAGTAGAATATTGTATCTAGTTGAAGCTGAAGAAGGAATCTAGTCGGATAGGAAGTAAGTACTAACATCCTTGTGCCACAAATGACTATGGGCTCTTGAACCTTAATTTTATCTCTCTTTTGCAGGGTGTATGATTGAGCATGATGTCGTAGGGACCTTTAAGCCCATCTTGCACACTTAATTCTTGCCGGGGCCCCACATCCCACCCGACTGTGAGGTCAGCTGCTTCTTGTGGCTTTTTGAATGGTTCGCCAGGTGTGAATTTGCACCAGAGCTGAACTGTGGCTTTCGCGTTGGGCCACAGCTTTCCCAAGCAGAGGCAGGTGCCGGAGTAGCAACACCCTGCAGAATTGGTCAACCCCCTGGGGCCACTGGGAAGCCCAGCTGAGCCTGAATCGGGTGTGTAACCTGCTCCAATCCCGTGTCTCCCCTCCCAGGCGTTTGCACTGCACGAGGAACTACATCCACATGCACCTGTTTGTCTCCTTCATGCTGCGAGCGGTCAGCATCTTCGTCAAAGACGCGGTTCTGTACTCCGGGTCGGCACTGGAGGAGGTGGAGCGGCTCTCTGAAGAAGACTTCAAGTCTATCACCGAGGCCCCCCCTGCGGATAAGTCCCAGTTTGTGAGTATGGCCGGTTACTTCGAACCTCTCCCTCTGCTGTGGCTCCCTCCGGTGATATGGGGAGTTCTCCACTTCCTGCCTGTTCCATAACAGGAGACTGAGATGTCAGAGCCCAGGGAGCAAACCAGAAAATCTCCCACTCCCTCTAACTGGCTTGAATCTAGCCTACAGTATACCAGTGATGATCCAGTGGTCTCCTAACCTGCCTGACCGCCGCAGTTATCTCAGCGCTAGGATTTGAGGGCCATTCCCAGCACAAGACAGGAACCTCCTCTTTAAAGAGCAACTGCAGGGCCTCGTTGTGCAAGGGTCCGTTTACGCAGCCCTCGGCAGTGGGCCTGCAGGTCCAGGTTGACGGAGCAGTGCTTGTGGGGCTCGTGATGTTGAGCTGTAAAGATGTGGCTGGAGCCTGGGGCTCCGGAGCCTCTGGAAGGGTGTCAGAGGCCAATTTCCAGCCTGATCCACAACTCCAAAGTGCTGCATGCACAGCTCTTTTAGCTGTCAACCTGGCCTGTGAGGCAGGCTGCCACGGGTCTCTGCTGGCTGTATAAACATATCCTTCACAGCGGTGGAGATATTCCCTTTCTGAACAGTTTCCATGCCTCTGCTCCACCAGACGTGTCATCCCTTTGGCTTCCCAGCGTTTCGTTCTCTCACCAGAGCACATCCTTAAATGAGTTTTCCGCTCGGCAGCTCTTCTGCGTACAAAGCGCACAGGAACCACTCGCTGGCCGTGAAGGGAGGTGGCAGAGACCTGGGACATAGTGACCGGAAAGGTCTTCAACTCTGCTCCAGCTCCCAGGCACCTAGACCGGGGGTCAGCAACGCCCTGGCACAGGTGCCAAGAGTGGCAGATGAGCTGATTTTCTTTGGCCCGCGAGGCGGGAGCCCAGCCCTGCTCTCTTCCCCGATGCAGCTGGGAGCTTGCTCAAAGCCAGGCCACCTGCGGATTACCAGCAGACCAGCTACTGCTACCAACCACCACCTAAACGGTAAAGCTCTGCGTCTTCATTTAGGGTGTGTCTACACAGGCACAAATCTTTGAGATAGCCATGCTAATGGCCCTTCTGAAGATTACTAATGAGGTGCTGAATTGAATATTCAGTGCCTCATTAGCATCAGGACACATCCAGCCGCAGTGCTTCGAAAGCGCTGCTTTCAAAAGTGCACAGCTCGGCGCAGATACACAGGGGTCCTTTTCAAAAGGACCCCGCACCTTTCGAAATTTCTTTATCCCACTCAGGGTGTGTCTACACTTGCATTCCTCTTTCGAAAGAGGTATGCAAATGAGGCAAATTGAAAATGCAAATGGCGTATAAATTTGCATATTCGTCACATTCTTTGCATCTTCTAATTTCAAAAGAGCTTCTTTCAAAAGAAGAAAGCCAGTGTAGGTGCTGCTCTTTCAAAAGTAAACCCATCTTCGAAAGAATCCTTCTTCCCTTTATGTAATGGGAAGAAGGATTCTTTCGAAGATGGGGTTTACTTTCGAAAGAGCAGTGCCTACACTGGCTTTCTTCTTTTGACAGAAGCTCTTTCGAAATTAGAATATGCAAATGAGGTGCTGACCATGCAAATTTGCACCTCATTTGCATTTTCAATTTACCTCATTTGCATACCTCTTTCAAAAGAGGAATGCAAATGTAGACACACTCTCAGTGAGCGGACTAAGGGGATATCAAAAGGTGCAGGTCCTTTCGAAAAGCACCCCCGTGTAGCCATTCTGAGCCACGCGCTTTCAAAGCGCCGTGACTGGAAGCGTCCTAATGCTGATGAGGAGCTGAATATTCAGTTCAGCGCCTCATTAGTAATCTTCAAAATATGGCCATTTTGAAGATTTGAGCCCGGGTAGACACAGCCTTATTTATTAATTAAGCTGTTGTAAGTAGGACTATTAGTGACTTTAAAAAGTCTCACCAGCACTCGGACCTTACATAGAGGTCAATGGGTCAAATTTCGGCACTCCGCCTTGGAAAGGTTGCTGACCCCGACCTAGATAAAAAGTATGTACATTTTAAATCATTAAATGGATCACCTCATTGCGACTTGTGCTACAGTTTATTGTGTAACCCACCCCCAAGCTCTGTGGGTGATTGGCTTTTGATAAAGGCCAGGAGGTGGATAGAATGATATTAGAATAATAGCTTGCACTGTCCTCTCTGCGTGCTGGCTTTAATCATCATTGGCTACTACCACTGTAGTTTATTTCTATTAGTTATTTATGTGTTCTTGGTAGAACCCACAGTGTGCTAAGGAATGGTTCCTGTCCTAGAGGTTTTGTACTCTGAGGGCTTCTTTATACTACACAGAAGATAGACCTGCTCAGAGTCAACCTTCCACAGTTCAATCTCATGCATATGGTAAAGACACATGAAATCGATCTATCTGGGGTCAACAGTTGACCCCTGTACTCCTTGATATTGCAAGGAGTAAGGGAGGTCGGTGGGTGAAATGCTCCCGGAGACCTTCTTTAGTGAAGACGGTCAGATATGTCGATTTCAGCTATGTCAATTGCAGCTAGGTAATTGCTGTAGCTAGAATTGTGTGTCTGAAATTGACTTATTCCCCTAGTGTACACCTGCCCTGAGATATTCCCTGCCCCAGCGGATGTTAGTGGGCCTGTGCCAATTTGTACTAGCTTAGGACCAGGAGCTGAAATGGCACATTGAGTTTTTCCCATGGTGATCAATCTGTCAGTGTGCAGTGTGCCTCCCCCATCCCACCAGATGTGTTCTGAATTTGAAATAGCCAAAGGCTATTTCAAAACTAGCAATACCACCTCCCACCTTAGCCTAGTCTGCTGAACACCATGTATGACGTGAAGACCTGGGCCAAAACAACGCGCTTACTGGTTTTTACACACACAAAAAATGTTTTGGGGGCCTCCAAACTTTTTGCCAAAATCAGGTTGAATTGGATATATGATTTTGGTTGGGAAGAATCCCAGTATTTCAGTTTGACTCAAAACTGCATTGCATTTCAAATTTGGCCAATGAAAACACACACACATAACCAAGGGCTGAATCAAAGCAGTAACTCGACACTGGGGGGGAAAAAATTGGTTTGAGTCATTTGAAACATTTAATACTTCAGCAAAAGAAGATGCTTTACATCAAACTGGATTTTTTCCAGTTTTTTTCCTGTTCCTGAAGTGACAAATTCATAATTTTCTTAGCTTTAGTTACATGTCCCCAGGCTACAGAGGATGTGGGTCTATCACAGACCAGGCCTCTTTGCCTCAAACTGTAGTCACTCCTGTTTAGTTCAGAAAATCTTCAGATTGAGTCCTTGTATTGGTCAAGATGCTGAATGCGGCATTGCCTCCACAATAGTCTGTGTCAACCAAAAGGAAAATACACAGGCTCCGGTTACACTACACCAATCTGTCGGCAGAAGTCACTGTCGGAAGAGATTTCCCAACAAAACTTCTGTCGACAGAGTGCGTTCGAGAGCAAAAGCCAATTGAAAGAGCACTCCACTCAGTTGACAAGAGAAGCTGGACTGCCCGGCTGCTCTCTTGACAAGCAAGCCCCTGGAAGTTCAGCAGACAGGTCTGCCCATTGTCCTGGATGCCCTGTCTGTCGAGAAAAGGTCCCCCCAGAGCATCCACACAGCATTTCTGTCAACTGAACCTGTCAAAGTGGGTCTTTGCCCACGAAAGCTTATGCTCCAAAATATCTGTTAATCTATAAGGTGCCACAGGACTTCTTGTTCTCAAAGATACAGACTAACAGGGCTACCTCTCTGATACCTGTCAACAAAAGGTGTTCTTCCTCGTCTGGGAGAGGCAGAAGGTTGGTGGCAGAAGTGCTGACTTTTGTCAACAAAATGCATTTTGCACGTGGACATTCCACCAGTTTTGTTGACAGAACCGGGGTTTTGTGAATAAAACTCGCTGGTGTAGCCATAGCCAAGGAGCTTGAAAAAAACATCCATGTACTTTGCTGCATTCAGAGGGCACCTTTATGCAGTAGAGAAATGGGAGGAGATGTTTCCTGTTTAGGGAACTGCAAAAGCAGACAAGTACCTAAAGGGTGATTAATATGTTACTTTATTTCCAAAGGGAAAATAAAGTTTAATTGTGTTGGGGTGTTAAAGTGTGGGTGGTAATTTTCTAAGAATACAGAAATGATCATTTGAATGGGAAGTTTTTTAAAATCGTCATAGTTTTTTTCACTCTTGGGCTATGTCTACGTAGCAGCATTATTTCCGAATAAGCTATTCTAGATGAGATTTTCAGGAAAAGCTTATTTCAAAATAGGGCAGCCACACGCAAAATGCGGATCAAACCAGCACTCAGCTGTTTCAAAATACAGCGGCTGTTTCAGATGAGAGCCCCTAGAAGCACTGTCTGGCTCTGGAGGTGTGATTGCTGGCTGTCCATTTCCTTCAGCCGAATGCTCGCATGGTGCTGTCGCTCACCGGGGCTAAATGCAGCCTCGCTGGAAGTGGGTGCAGCTCCTTTGGAAATCAGTGGAGCTGGGATTGAGTGTGTGCAATTAACAAATATTCTACCAACTGTCTGTGCAGTCGTGTCTTCGCACGTACAGCCACGTCTGTGCAATCAGCAGCTGTGCACTTCCTGGCTAGGATCTGTTGCACGCCTGTTGTGTCTGTGCACCATTTCCAGCAGCTGCGGACCTGCAGCTCATGTGCAGGATGTGCTAGTGCCCCCCTGCTGCTTGTGCCCTATCTGCACAATGCCCCCCGTGTGTTGTGTCTGCCAGGCTCCCCTGTCATGTGCATGTAGCTCTGGGTTCCTGAGGCGCTGGCTGAATCAATAATCACTGTATAATGATACCCAGAAGCCAACACATGCAAACAGATACCATTCTGCAGAGTCACTGGCGCAGAAGAAAGAACAGTCAGTAAAAGCAATAGGCCAGCAGTGGGAAATCATGTGCAACCCCCAAGCCAGGGCTTTGAGTGCCCTCAGTCAGCTGCAAAGGGGAAAGGTAAATTCCAGGGTGCAGATCTCAGGACTTCTCTCCTCCAGAAAGGACAGCCCAAAGTTTTCCTGCTCACTCATGTTCTCCTGAACACCCAGGAGCTGGGCCTGAGATCAGAGACTGCGTTTACACCGGCCTAAATCCACTGGGGCCAGATCCAGCCCACTAGCTGAAAATGTGACCCTGCTCACGACAACCCAACAGGACTAAGTGGTCAGACATGCCTCCTGCCCCTTGACCAGCATATCCCATAAGCTACGCATTCGGGTGGCCACTCAAGAGAGAGTCCGATGCTGCCCAGCTGATTAGCAAAGCACCACAGCCAGGTTCTGTGTTTCTGTTGGTGGTGCATGTCTGCACATGCCTTGGTGCATATAACAAAATTTATTCCACATGTGGCTGGAAAAGATTAGACGGAACATTTCCCTTGGCTCTTCCATCCAGAGTTCACCTTGTACCAAGTGTCATGAGCTGACTCCCTTCCTAGAGTAAACTTTATGGGCTAACTCCTCAACTGGTATAAATCGGCGTAGCTCCCCTGGCGTTAATGGAGTTACACGATCAAAGACGCAAGCCCCACAAGATGTTCCTTTTTTATCATCAGTTTTGTTAGAAGAGTGCCTAAAAGTCTCCCCTTCGGCCACTTGGGCTGGGCCCTGTGTGCCCATAAGCACTTACACACTAAACTGATGACCGATGGGAAGGGAAACAGAGGCAAAGTGTTAGACGATGGGTAGAGGTGGGACGAGAACCCCCAGTGCCAATTAGTGTTCCCTCTAATGTGTTCCAGCCACAAAGAGAATAAATTTTGTTATGTGCACCGAGGCATGTGCGGATGTGCACTGCTCATAGAAACACAGGCTGCCGGCTGTGGGCGCTCAGCTCATCAGCAGGGCAGCACCTGAGCCTTTCCTGGGCAGCCAGCCAAGCACTCAGCTTACAGCAAACACAGGGCGTTCCCCCAGACCCAAGCTGCTAGCTCCGAGAATGCCCCCTGGTGAACCCACTCCAACTTCCACAGCCACCTTTTTCTCCTCCAGCTTGTTTGCGAGCCCGTGATTACCACTGCTTCAAGTTCACATGCATTTTTAACCTCCCTTTCTCCCTCTGCCGTCCCTGTAGGTGGGTTGTAAGGTAGCCGTCACCTTCTTCCTCTACTTCCTGGCGACCAATTACTACTGGATCCTGGTGGAAGGGCTCTATCTCCATAGCCTCATCTTCATGGCCTTTTTCTCCGAGAAGAAGTATCTTTGGGGCTTCACTCTCTTTGGCTGGGGTGAGTCGCCTGTGCGTTGGGGGCTCTCTACAGTGACAGGGTTTTCATGTGTGTCTCTGTGCGGGTCAAAGAGCCAATGAAGACAGAGTTAATGGGCTGAGGGGTGTTGCTTGAGAAATCCCCCTTGAAGGCCTTATAATCTGCCCTTGTCCACAGACCGTCTCCCTAGCCTGCACAGGAGGCCTCCTTCTGGACACCAAACAGCCATGGAGATGCTTAGGGACAGTCCTTCAGCCTCCCGGCCATCCCTTTGATGAGGCAGCTGGACCAATATAGGACCTGGTCCACCAATCCCTCCTCTGACTCGTCGCATCTCCTGAATCCCCCTGTTAAGCAATACAAGGGGAACCACGCTCACCTGGGATCTGCAACATGAAAGGTTGCACTCCTCCTGCATGACCTCCCAAAACACTGCCCTTCCCTCTCACAGGCAGGGCCTTCCTCCCCACTGACAGCATGGGAGGACCAAGTCCCTGAAGATAATAATTAGCTGGATTTCTCTATCACAGACTGACCCTGTGCGCGGCAGTCCAAGGGAGTCCCTGGAATCTTGCAACGCTATTGCCAGTTTCCCTCCTTTAAAGGTTTCTCTGCCCTTAGAAATACAGTCAGCGTGGCTCCATCAAATTCACTGGAGGGACCTCAATTTACCCCAACCAGGCCAGGGTCCCCTGAAACTGACAGCCTCTAGGGAAATGGCCATATGAAGGGTCAGGGCAGCCAGGGCGCAGAAGGATAGTTTGGGGGGAGTCCTACATTCTCATTTCCCTCCTTTGGCCTCAGACCCTCCTGGCACCAGATTTCTCAAATGTCCAAGCACGCAAATGGAAACCTGCAATTTGTGGGGAAGCAGTTTTTTTTTTCTTTTCTGCCTGGGTCTTTTCTTGGCGCGGGGTGGAAGGGAAGATGTGGGGGTGAGCCGTTAGTGGAAGGCTGTTTACACAGAAGGTTTCAGAAGAGAATGTGCTTTGGTTTCGCTCTGGCTCTGCCGCGGGCTTGGCGAGACAGCACAAGGGCTAATGAGGTGCAGCTCGTTTGAGGACAGGGTGATAACAGCCTGCAAGGTGGAAACACTGAGGTAGAAGAGGAAATGTTTAATATGTCTACACAGTGGCCTTATTCTGGTATGAGCTATTCTGGAATGGCTTATTTTAAAATAAGGCTGTTACACGCAAAAATGAATTTTAAAAGAGCACTTCACTATTTCAAAGTACAGCATCTACACATATACAGCCAATTTCGAAACAGAGGCATTGGATGCCCTACGGCTTATTTTGAAATAGGCACTGTAACCTGTCTTTACAGCACCTATCTCAAAATAGTTATTTCAAAATAGACGCTATTCCTCACGAAGGCTGTGACCACACTATCCCTCCTTTTCGGAAGGGGCATATTAATGAGGGAGTTCGGAAGATGTCAATGAGACGCTGACATGAATATGCAGCACCTTATTAGCATAATAGTGGCCGCAAGTGATTTTAGTCAGGGGGCCTTTCAAAAGGACCCCCCGATTTTGAAAGCCCTTTCTTCCTATTTGTTTTTGGGAGAAAGGGCTTTCGACATTAGGGGTCCTTTCAAAAGCCTCCTGGCCACATGGACGGTGTGCATTCTGAAAGCAGCAGATGGGAATAAGGGGACTTTGAAGCAGGTGGGGTTCTTTCGAAAAGGAGCCCTGTCGAGACGAGCCGCGCGGCGGTGAGCTGTGTCAGTTTCGAAGTGCCGCGGCCGCCCACATGCTAATGAGGCGCTGAATATGTATTTCAGCGCTTCATTAGTAAACTTCGAAATGGCCATTTGCATGACCATTTTGAAGTTTTGAGCTAGTGTAGACACAGCCAATGAGGTTTGCCAATTCTGAGATAAGTCAACCACTATTTTGAATTTATTTCAAAATAGCAGTTGTGTCGTGTAGAGGCTAAGATAGTTATTTCAAAGTAACGCTGTTATTTTGAAATAACTTTGCTGTGTAGTCCTACCTTAAGGCTAAGTCTACACTGGTCTGGAAGATCAACCCATTCAGGGTCAATCTTCTGAGCTTCGATTTTGTGTGTCTGGTAGGGATGCATGAAATCAACCTCTCAGGGGTCATAGTTGACCCCTGTACTCTTCGCAAGATGCAAGGGAGGTCAACAGGAGAAGCTCTGGAGAATATCTCACCTGTCATAATTTTGCTTTGGCACTGTGTATAATTGCTCATGTTCCAATATGGTTTCTATACCAATGGATCTCCCAGTTAGCCAGATGAGAACCAACATTGAAGGAGTAACATGAACGTCATGCCCGCTCAGTATGGCACTATGTCTCACTCTAGGGGTGGCTAAGCCACACAGCAGTTAACAAGCCTGCTGCAGTCTTGCTGCCAAGAGCTTTGAGCTGTTTGCTTCTGAAGATACAGGGGTCCCAGATCCTGTCCAGAGGTGCTGACATTGCAAAAGCTATGAAAGCCTGGGGGTGGGATTTAACATGCTAGGCAGGCCCCTGGGCAGTGTGTGGAAAGGGGTGGGGCCTTAGGTGGAAGGGGCAGGGCCTTGGGCAGAAGGGGTGGGGCTGTAGCAGCCAGCCCTCAACGCTGCCCAGAAAGCACAATGCACTTCAGAGCTAGCTGAAGCGCGTGGTGCAGGGATCTGAAGTTGCCACCCAGTGCTTCAGTGGTGATTCTAAAGGGTCTCGGGCTCTGGTTGCTACAGCAGCTATTCTTAGGACTCACATACTTAAAAACGCTTTAACTTACCAGAGTAACGGGTGCACTTTGCTAATTTAATCTTGTGTCTCTTTTGCTTCCGAGAGAACCGTGCTGCATTTCTGCTGCTGTTCCTCATTAAAATGAAGTGCTTGGTACAGACCGAGCCCAGGAAATGATTTCCTAGCATAAATCTGAGACTGAGGGGCAAGTCAGTAGAAATAATGCCATACGTTTAGCAACACTGCTAAAGTAGCCAAAGGAAAACAGTCAAGCAGGAATCAGATCCTTTCCTTAACGCTTCTGATCCTTGCCAAAGTGTAATCAACTTACCGAGCAGCCCACAATGCTAAAGCCATACCTGTCAAAACACCAATTAACCATGTGACTCCAAACATTTGTGGCTGTTTAATTAAATTCTTCTGGAATGAGAACGGATGATTTCCTCCAGTTGCATTTGGGTTTGCTTTATTTGGATTAGCATGATAAAATACTTATCTGTATACACATGGCTTTGATAAGTTTGGGGCATTCAAAAAGGGACCTAGTCCATACCACAGTGAAGACCAATGTAGAACCAGTGATAAATAATTATGATGTTCACATAAGTATAGAAGGGAAAACTTTGCCCAGAGAGCTAAGATCCTTTGCTTATATAACAACAAACATCTGAGGATTTGGAATGCCGTGGTGATTTCTAGGAAAATCCAAACCATTCCTCATAAATCAATTTATGCTGAAGGAACCAAAACATCAGTCTGCTGTCAGATGTTGGGTCCAAGGATTTATCTGGAAGAGGATTTACAGTCCAGAGCCTCTGCTGGCGTAAGTTGTTAGTAGTGGACCTGGGTGAAGAGTTTGATTTTTCAACTCTTTGGCCGTTCCAAAAAGTTGAGTGAAAAAAAAAAAACTCTTTGGGTTGAACTGAAAATGAATTTTCTAAAAAAATATTCCAGCAAATTGCAGCCTGAAACGAACTGCTTTCTTTTGACTTGAAACTTCCTGTTTATTAGTTTGTTTTTGACGGTTTTAAAAGTACACTGAAGGTCATTTCAAAATGCAGAGCTGTGACAAAATAAAAAATATCACAGTGATTGATTTGTGGAGGAATTTGTTGTTTCTTTTTCATATGAAATGATTTGTTGAATTCAGCATGAATTGACAGAAATGAGGTTAACCCAAATCTACAGAAGTAGTAGTAGTAGCATCATTCAGTCTATGTAGACTATGGATCGTGCCCTTCGTAGTTCCGTTTGGGATCATCATTTGCAGCATTGACTGTGACTGTGAAGGCCCATGCAAGAGTGACAGTCATTGCTGCATCTGTTGCATGTGTAATGGGTGTCTGGCAAGTCCTTACTGTGTTTTCTGTGGGCTCGCTTCTCCTCTGCTAGCTGTCTGATCCTCATCTCGCCCTTCTGAAGGCCCTTGTGTAGTTTCTGCCTCCATCTGCTGCAATCGTCTGCCAGCTCCTTCCAACTGTCCGGCTCGATGTCTACCCCCTGAGGTCCCTCTTGCAAACATCTTTGTAGCGCAACTGGGGGTGTCCGGGAGGTCTTATGCCAGAGGCTAGCTCACCATACAGGATGTCTTTTGGGATCCTTCCATCATTCACCCTGTGGACGTGGCCAAGTCAGCAGAGCTGCCGCTGCCTGAGGAGGGTGTGCATGCTTGAGATTCCAGCTTCCTCAAGGATGGCGGTGTTGGACACTCTGTCCTTCCATGATATTCCAAGGATGCTCCTAAGGCAGAGCAAGTGGAAGACGTTCAGACTCTTTTCCTGGCGGGCGTACAGGGTCCAAGACTTGCTGCCATAAAGGAGGGTGCTGAGGATGCAGGCTCTGTAGACTTGCATTTTGGTGTGGGTGTACAACTTGACCAAATCTACATTTTTGATTAAAAAGATATTCATCTGAAAAATGTCCCTGCGCTCTGGTCAGTACTGAAGGATCTGTCCCTTCTTGTAGTAAAGCAGATACAAAGGTGACAGAAGGAAGTTGCTTCTGCCAGGCATCTAGAAAAGAAAAGCTTTTACTAGTGGCAATGAATTCAGCAACAGCATTCAGGTCCTTTGCAACTGTTATGTAAAGGAAATGTAAGGAGCATGACCAATAACTGTAGAAAATCAGTCAACAGGTAAAACCTCTCTAGTCCAGCATCCTCGGTGCTGAACTAGAGCATTTGTTGAACAATGGGAGATCAATATTGTCTAGCAGCATTACCAACACTTCCACTGCTTACTGGGTTCTTAGGAGACATCTAGGGGTAAATTACAGCTAAATACAGCACAGAACACTGAGAGCCAGGTCCTCATCAATATTCTCTCTAATCTTTTCCATCTATATCACAGAATCATAGAATTCTGGGGCTGGAAATGATCTCAGGAAGTCACCTAGTCCAGCCCCCTGCCCAAAGCAGTATCAACCTCAACTAAATCATCCCAGCCAGGACTTTGTCAAGCTGGGACTCAAAAACCTCTAGGGTTGGAGATTCCACCACTTCTCTTGGTAACGCATTCCAGTGCTTCACCGCCCTCCTGGGGAAATAGTTTTTCCTAATATCCAACCTGGACCTCTCCCTCTGTAACTTCAGACCATTACTCCTTGTTCTGCCGTCTGTCATCACTGAGAACAGCCTTTCGCCATCCTCTTTAGAGCCCCCTTCCAGGAAGTTGAAGGCTGCTGTCAAATTGCCCCTCACTCTTCTCTTCTACAAACTAAATAAGCCCAAATATCTCAGCCTCTCCTCATAGGTCATGTGCTCCAGCCCCTTAATTATTTTTGTTACCCACTGCTGAACCCACTCCAATGCGTTCACATCCTTTCTGTACTGGGGGGCCCAAAACTGGACGCAGCACTCCAGATGTGGCCTCACCAGTGCTGAATAGAGGAGAATAATAACTTCTGTAGATCTGCTGGAAAAATTTCTCCTAATGCACCCCAATGTACCATTAGCCCTCTTGGCTTACAAGGGCACACTGTTGACTCATACCAGCCTCTCATCCACAGTAATCCCCAGGTCTTTTTCTGCTGCACTGCTACTTTGCCAGTCTGTCCCAAGCCTGTACAAGTGCTTGGGATTCTTCCATCCCAACTGCAGGACTCTACACTTCTCCTTGTTGAACCTTGTCAAATTTCATTTGGCCCAATCCTCCAATTCGTCTAGGTCACTTGGACCCTTTCTCTACCCTCCAGTGTATCTACCTGACCCCCTAGCTTAGTGCCATCTCCAAACTTGCTGAGGGTTCTATCCATCCCCTCATCCAGGTCATTAATAAAGATGTTGAAAAGTACTGGTCCTAGAACCAATCCTTGGGGCACTCCACTTGAAACCGACCACCAACCAGACATTGAGCCATTGACCACTACCCGTAGGGCCCGACTATCAAGCCATTTTTCTGTCCACCATACAGTCCATGTATCCAATTCATACTTCCTTAACTTGTGGGCAAGAATGTTGTGGGAGACTGCATGCAGAACAATTTTTTTATGTGTGTAACCCATGCATGGAGGACTGTGGGTCACTGTCACATGTGGTGCGACCTAGACCACCTAAACAGTGACAGAAAAAATCTCTTCTACAGCCTCCACTGACAGCTGTGTGGCTCTTAGCTCAAGCGGTAGAGGCTGCTGCATTAAGTTCCTGAGATCCTGGGTTGGAGTCAACCTGTGGGTGGTTACACTGGCACTCCAATGATGTCTCCCTTTGTGGAGCCAAGTTTGTCCTTAGGCAGGACTCAAAAGTGTTAGGAGAGGGAGAGAGTTCCTTCTGTTCATTCAGGAACATCCTTTGGTGGGATGGAGCTGTGGGGAAGGATTTTGCCTAGCCTGAGATGTTCTCACTCTTTGCAGCACCAGGGGAGAGACCTGACTTTATAGAACCTGCATTGTACACACTGTGTGTATTGATGGGACATGCACAGCGCATACAATGTGGATACTGTAGAAGTCAATTACGGCATCGTCACCCAGTGGGACTCTGCCTGTGGAGTACTGGCTACCTGTGCAGGGCTGGGGTGTGAGGGGTCATGGGGTGGCATGCAGGAAGGAGACCCAATTGCTTTTGTGAGGCTTGTCCTTCTTGGCTGGTTCTTCAGCTGCCAAAACAGCTAATTTGTGACTTTCTTTACAACCGTGCCCTGTAGGCTTTTGAGGGGGGTCTTCTAATGCTGGATGTTGATGTTTTCAGGTGCCCCGCCCTTTAGACAGCTTGTGCATGGTTTTTAGACTGTTCTGAGCAACCCATAGCTCCTGTGACCTTGGCACCACTAAAAACCTGGCCCAAGGATTCATAGGTTGGGTATTCACATGATGACCATAATAACTAATAGTGGGAGAAGCCAACTGAGACCCAGCAAAAGCTGGAGTTAAAGAACTACTGTAGGGAACCCAAGGACTGAGGTACTTATGAGTCATAGCACATATATTTTTTAATTTAAACAAATAGTTATGGTCTTTGGAAAGAATTTGCAACACCAAATTTTGTCCCTGTGACACCAGTGTAAAATAGAGGTGGTCAAAAAGGGTGTGGGCAGTGGTCCCTGTAAGCCGAGTGCTTGAGCAGCCACCCAGAAGAGCTTCAAATGCCATCCGTTTGATTAGCAGAGCGCCCACAGCCAGCAGCATGTGTTTCTATTGGTGGTTCACAGCTACTCATACTTTGGTGCGTGAAACAAAACTTACGCCACACATGGATGGAAAAAATTAGAAGCAATATTGGGTCTGGAAAGGTGGAATTATGCAAAATTTTGTGAAAGAAATTTTAATTTTACAGATTAGAAAAGGGAACTAATTTCAAAATATGTCCCATTTTGTACAGACAGCTCCTGTATTTTGAAAATGTTTGCTTTCAAACTTCTCTGCTTTTTAAATTTTTCACTTTCCTTTCTCCATAATCCCATTAGTTTCTCTCTTATTCCTTTTCCTCTCTCTTCTTACCCCCATGCCTGCCCTTTTTTCTGTTTTCCATTTTGCCCCTGAGAAAGGATGGAGAAGAAGGAGAGAAAGGGAAAGCGGTTTAAAAAGCCCTTTGTTTTTTATGTGTCAGAGGGGTAGCCATTGTTAGTCTATATCTGCAAAACAATGAGCAGTCCTGTGGCACCTTATAGACTAACAGATTTTTTTGGAGCATAAGCTTTCATGGGCAAAGCCCCATCTGACTAAGCGGGTCTTTGCCCACAAAAGCTTATGCTCCAGAAAAATCTGTTAGTCTATAAGGTGCCACAGGACTCCTTGTTGCCTTTGTTTTTGTTTCTTTTCCAGGAGTTTTTTCCCCTAAAAAATGGAAAATTGCAAAAAAGATAGGGGAAAATTGCTAATATTGAGAAAAGATCTTTTTTTGTTGTTGTTGCTTAAAAGTATTGTATTTGAATCATTTTAACACACTATAATCAAGCCAGAGTATCATCACTGAATTTAGTATACAGGTTGAACCTCTATAATCCAGCACCCTCAGGACTTAACCGGTGCCAAATGAGAGAATTTGCTGGACCACGGGAGGTCAAAATTGTCTAGCAGCATTACCAACACTTCCACCACTTACTGGCTCTTAGAAGACACAAAGGCTATGTTTAGATAGGAGTGATCTGCCTACAGAGCTTTCTGTCAGAAGATCTCTTCTGACAAAACTTCTGTCAAGAGATCGTGGCCATCTGACAATTGGATCGGAGGAGCAATCTGCTCTGTTGACAGAGAGCAGCCAGAGTGCTCTATCAGCAAAACAGACAACCAAAAGCACAGCAGAAAGGGATGCCCAGTGTCCTGGAAGCCCTGTCTGTCACCAGAGACCTTCCCTGCTCCCTCCTCCCCAGCCCAAGAACATTTAGACTAGCTTTCTGTAGATAGATCTCTGTCGACAGAGGCATTATGCCTTGTGGGGAGCAGGATAAAGCTGTCGACAAAAGTGGTGCACTCTGTCGATTTACTGGCAACAGAATGCCTTGGGAATCTGTACGGTCCCTGGGTTTTGTCAACAAAAAGTTGGATTAGGGATGTTGCCAGACAAGAGAGCTCCAGATTAGAGAGGTTCTACCTGTGCACACCGGTGGTATGTGTGACTCAAGCAGTGGCACAGAACCTACATACTGCTGCAAGGGTAGGCTAAACAAATGGAGACAAGGTCATAGTGAGAGATAGAGGAGCTAGTTTGGATATTAGGAACAACTATTTCACCAGGACGGAGGTGAAGCACTGGAATGTGTTACCTAGAGAGGTGGTGGAATCTCCATCCCTACAGGTTGTTATGTCCCAGCTTGACAAAGTCCTGACTGGGAGTTGGGGCTGGTCCTGCTTTAGGCAGAGGGCTGGACTCAATGACCTCCTGAGGTCCCTTCCAGTCCTAGGAGTGTATGATTCTATGGTTGTCCCTGCCCCACAACCCTGTTCGGGAAAGCACTTAGCATACGCTTAACGTCAATGGGGCTGAAACCTATTTAAAGTTAAGTTTCAAAGGGGTACCATGTGTGCCTGTTTCAGCAAAAACGAGGAGTTCTGTGGCACCTTAAAGACTAACACATTTATTAGGCTAAAAGCCTTCACTGCCTGAAGCCTGCTTTGTCAGAGGCATGTCAGGTTCACCTAATGAAGTGGATTCTAAACCCAAAAGTTTATTGTCAAATAAATTTGTTGTTCTTTTACATGCCACAGGACTCCTGACTTTTTGTTTTTAAAAGTTAAGCACGTACGTAAGGACTTTCCTGAACTAGGCCCCACAGAGCCCAGAATCTATACAGAGAATGATAACCCTCATCTTCATATTCTGAAAGGGGCTATTTTACTACCATTGGTGGCAGTTATTGCAGACCCAGTCGTACATTTTCAGGGAAGTTCATGGGGGATTTTGGTACATAAAAAAGGCAGAATTGGATTTCCAAAAAGAATATTTCCAATTATTCAGTATTTTCTTAGTTCTTACAGATAAAAATTAATGTCAGGTATAAATCCACTGAAATAAATGTAGTTACACCAGAGATGAATTTGGCTCTCATGCTTTACTTATTTTTCCAGTGTTGTCTTAGATTTTGTTCATTCATGTGGCAGGCTTCTTAAGCTGGAAGAAGCTTTTTATCCATCCCAGTTGAGAAAATGGTCTTTCTTGGATCAAATTAGTGAGCGAACAGGATGGATAAAATGTCAAGATATGTATTAAATTAGTGGAAGAAACCCTGGAACTGTGAATGACTTGCCCATTAAAATCTCCCAGGCCCTAATTTTCATTGCTACCACGTATCTCTCGAACTGGTCAAAACTGGGAATTTCTGTCTCAGGGGAAATGCAGAAATTTTGGAATTTTGTTCTGAATCAGGACAAAAAGTCAAAATCTCAGAACTTTTGCAAAATGAAATATTCCCAATACATTTTGCTTTGACTTCACCATTTTGATTCTATATTATATTAATCAAAAAGTCAAAATCAATAATGCAAAAAGATGTGACCGTTTCAATATGTTCCTGCCACGTGTTTCAATTTTTTTGTTGAACCAGCTTATTCCAGCTGGAAACTGTTCCACTGGAGAGTTTTCAACCAGCTCTACTTACCGCTTTGGTCTGGAGATCAGCCTGGAAATATCACAAGGATGGGCTCTCCCTGAAGATTTCTGCTGTATCCCCTTTCAGCCAGTAGCAGTGAGAGGGTTGTGTGAACTTTATGGTCAGACACATCCCAGCACCTTCAGCACCTTCAGAGGACATATAACCCAAAGTGCTCTTCCTGACTGTGGGTTGCAATGCCATCTGACTCTGCTGCCAAAGCGCTATGAACAAAAATGAGAATTCAAACCAATCTGAGGCCAGGTCTGCACATGACCTTAAAGTCAATTGTAGATGCACAATTCCAGCTACAGCAATTGTGTAGCTGGAATTGACTTATCTACAATCGACTTACCTGATTGTCCTCACTCAGGGAGGTCTAGGGGAGAACCTGTCCCACTGACCTCCCTTACTCCTCATGAGATTGCAGAGTACAGGAGTCGACTTTCGACCCTGATAGTTTGATTTTGTGCATCCTCACTAGGTGTGCGAAATCAAACCCACGAAGATGGACCTTGCCCGTGTCAATTTTCCAGGTAGTGAAGACATAGCCTGAGCACGAACAGTTTGAGGCAACTTACTGGCTTCCCAAACTTTTGAGAAGTTCTCCAGAGCTCAGAAGCAGTGGAAGGCAGATAGGCGGTCAATGTTTGAGGGGATTGTCATCTTTGGCATGTGTGTTCTGAGTGTGTAAAGGTTCGCGTACTTTCTATCCCGAGAGGGTGGAAATTAGAAGACCTGAGTTCTGGTCTAATCTCTCCCCTGCTGCATATCCCTTGGCCAGTCGTTCATCTCCTACAGTTTGTCCTTCTTGCCCAGTTAGTTGGTGAGTCTTCTGGGGCAGAGGCTGTCTCTTCTTATACATATGTCTATCGCTCAGTGTAGTAGGAGCAGCATCTCAGTTAAGGTCTCAAGTACGATCATTGCTACTGTAATATAAACACCGATAGTCTGCAGTTGGTTTTGTCTCTGGTTCCAAACTTCCCCAGAACTGCAGGCCATTCAGATTTGGTGTTCTGGATAGGACCAAGACATGGACTATAGGTCTGAGCCTGAAGCCAGCTCTGAAGTTGGTGGTGAAACCAGGACCAGACCCTTAGCCTCCAAACTATACTGCAGGGATTCCCAACCTATGGGTCAGGACCCAAAGATGGGTCATGATTTGGTTTGTAAAGTATCACCAGCAGCTCAGAGCTGCACGCGGCTCTTAAAGAAGCCGTGTGCAGCTCCTTAATGCTGCCACTGCCGGCAGCTATCTCTGTCAATAGAGAAGCAATTATACATTACAAAGACAGCTTCTCCACCTCTGATATTTGTAGTCATCCCAGGCAAACCACTTATTAGACTCTTTCAGTAAATAATTTTCATCCCTCTCCTCCCTTTCTCCTTTTTGCTTCCCCTTCTGTTCTGTGTAGCTGATTTGTCAGTTTTCCTTCTTTTTTGTTCGTATCTCCCCGCAGCCCCTGAGCGTGATTCACCCAGGCCCTGAGTGTGACTTCCGCAGCCTCTCCCAGCCCCTGAGTGTGACCTTCCAGCCCCTGAGTGTGACTCCCCCAGCCCCCCCAATGCCTGAGTGTGACCTTCCAGCCCCTGAGTGTGACTCCCCCAGCCCCCCCATGCCTGAGTGTGACCTTCCAGCCCCTGAGTGTGACTCCCCCAGCCCCCCCAGTGCCTGAGTGTGACTACCCTCTCCAGCCTCTGAATGTGGGGCTTAAGCTAGAGGAGCTGCAGAGACGCAGTTTGGAGGATGAGGATCTTTCCCCTGCCACAACTCAGATCAACTATAATAAAATAATAATTAACTATAGTAAATGTAGTGTTATTATTTTATTATTATTCACGTATTTTCCCTTGTTCTGTGAAATAACTACTCTGACTATATAAACATGAGGGGCGCAATTTTATATTCTTGCCTCAGGTGCAAGATTAGCTAGTTCCAGCACTGCTACCCCCTCACCCGTTTTTGAACTGCCTTGGGTCATGAAGTCTTCCGGAATTGTCAAAATGGGTCTCCATCTGGAGAAGGCTGGGAACCGCTGCTGTACTGGAGCGGTGGAGGATTCCTCTAAATTCCTTCCTTCGTGTTATCTCTAGGTCCCTTGGGTTGCACTGGCTGAGTATGCGTGGTGTGCTGTATTTACTGATGAGCACTTTCTTGTTTTCAGGACTTCCTGCTGTAATTGTCACGGTGTGGGCCAGCGTGAGGGCCGCTCTAGCAGACACAGAGTAAGTCGGTTGGATTTTGTGTTGTTTTTGTCCTGTTCTTTTGTCATGTCTTGGCTGTGATTTTGGCGCCAGGAAGTTTGTGGGTGAATTAGAGACCCCAGAGAAAAGAACTAGATAGGTCTGCAGATCTGAAGCCTTACAATGCAGGCAGGGAATGCACTGAGCAGGGGATGAAATTCTGTAGTTCTGTTGCAGCTCTCCTGGTTTGCCTTTAGTTTAAATTATGTCACCAGTCTGTGGCCACCCACAACTTCACAGCTGGTGCACTGGGATCTGTTGGAAGTCTGCAGGGCCAGAACTATTATTCTAACACTCCACAAACATAGAGCTCCACCACTTGATCTAAAAGAGAATCCCCATTTGCTTGAACATTACAGGGCTTATGACACACATCAGAATAGTTCCATTTCCATCCAGCAGAGGTCAGTACTTTACTTTCACTTGCTTTTCAGTTCCTTTTCCCCTATACCTGAGGTTGAAGGTAATCCATGATCCTTCACCACTTTTTCTGATCCATGGCATGGAGTGGTAGGTCTTGGAATTACCAGTCTTTTCATATTAAGACTTCTATTGACAGTTTTTTGTATTGTATCTTCCATCTTTCAGGTCCTTTCTGGATGTCCCATTCCTCCCATGCTTTCTGTGCTAGTCATTTGCCTCCCATTATTATTAGACATCCAGCCCTCCTCAACTGTGTGCTGTCCATTCTATCACTGAGTCTCAAGTACACTTCCCCTCGATTTCTTTCACTTTCTGCCCTCTGCTTGCTGGCTGTTTTCTTCAGGATATTACTTTCTACTGCCTGTATCTTCCTTCTTCATAAGCCTCACAGTTTTCAAACCATAGAGCAGGCAGGGACAAACATGCAGCAAACACCTCTTCTTCCCATTTCTTACTTATTTGCCAGTCTCACAATATTCCTCCATCCTTTTTCGTACTGCCTCTGTGCACTGAGTTCTTTCTTTCAGTTCCCCAGAACTCTCTCTCACTCTTTCTCTCACCAAGGGCACGAAGCATATTTCCTAAGGGTATCGCTTCTTTCTTCTGGTTCTTCTGAGCTCTCCTTCTGCCCGCTGTACCTGCATAACTTCTATTCTCCATGGCTATGTCTACACAAGAGGGTTTTGTTGACAAAACTGGTATTTTGACAACAAAACCTGCAGAGTGTCTACACTAAAAATGTGTTCTGCCAACATATTGTCGACAGAATGCAGTGCTTTCATCGACAGCCTTCTTCCTCTCCACCACGAGGCAGAGTGCCTTTCTTGACAGAATCTGTTGACAAAAAAGCCATGTGGATGCTCCAGGGGGCCCTTTTTCTACAGACTGGGCTTCTGGATCACCAGGCAGCCACGTCTGCTATGCTTCGGGTTGGCCATTCTGTCGAGAAAATGGGTGGGCAGTCAGCTGCTCTCTGTTGATAGAGCAGCTTGACAGTGATCTGCCATTGTGTGTGGTCACAATCTGTCGACAGAAGTTTTATTGGAAGATATCTTCCAACAGTAACTTCTGTTGACACCTCGCTGTAGTGTAGGCATAGTCGATGTGTTTACCTTCAAACCATGATTTTCCACCTTAGATTTGGGTAGGTCTTCAGCCCACTCTGATACCCTATTTACCAGTTCCTCTTTGCTGTCAAAGAAAAGAGCCATGTCATCAACATACATTAGTTTTCTCCATCTCTGCAGGCTTTGTTCTCTGACTAATTACCACCATAAATAGGACGAAGAGAAGTGGATTCAGCACACTGTCTTGTCTCAATACCCCTGTCACCTCAAAACTCTCTGAAATTCCATGTTTGGTACCCCACTTAGCTCTTGACCCTTGGTACAGCTTCTGTCACAGCTCCAGTTCTAGAAGTCCCCCTCCCAAGTATTTCAATACTCCAAGTCCAAAGAACCAAGTCATAAGAGTATCAATTGTGAATTGGAGCATGGTCCATCTTGCCCAATGTCCTGTGTCCAAAAGTGGCCCATACCAGAGCGTCAGAGGATGTATACAAACTAGGGCAATTATATAGTGATCTATCCCACACCCCTTTCCCAGGTTCCGGTAGTCAGAGGTTTAGGACTGCCCCAAGTATGGGACAGTTTCTCTGACCATCTTGGTGAATAGCCATTGAAGGACGTCTCCTCTGCAAACTCATCCAACTCCTTTCTGAACCCAGTTGTACTTTTGAGCCTCACATCACCTGGCAATGATTTCCACAGGTTACCTGGGCAACCTATGAAAAACGGTCCTCTTGTTTGTCGTATGCTTTCTCAAGACCAATAAACCTACACAGCAGTTCCACTCTCCATGTAGCATTCTGCAAATGCATCTCAATACAGACATTGTGCCTATACTACTCCTTCACTTCCCAAAGCCATGTTGCTCCTCTCCTATGTTTTCCTCCACCTTACACCTCAACCTCGCTTCCAGATCCCTCTCAGCATCTTTTAGATCCTGTCTTGTGAGAGTGACATCCTGAACGGTGTTTGAATTATTTGTATCCTCCTTGCCCCTCCCAGGAGGCACAGCTAATCTTGTTCTCCATTCACCAGTTGATCCAAGGAAACACACCGCCACCCGTGACCCCTCTTTATTTACCTTAGTATCTCCAGTTGTGTTGATCAAGTGATCTCATCTTCAGCCATTGATTTACCAATCTTCATCTTATTTAGCACTCTTGTCCCCTCCTCTACACTGAAACACTTTGAGATCAGTCGTAGAAACATACGGCTGAAAAAGACCGTGAGAGGTCATTTTGTCCACCCCCCATGGTGAAGTTAGGCATAACTCGATTATCTCTGGCAGATGTTTGTCCAACTAACCAATTCAAATTACGCAAGCCTTCGCCCTACACCCAACCCAACCATTACCACCTCCAAACCCAAAAGCTGAACATACTTTGCACTGACTTCTGAAATATGCCATGTTTCAGTCAAAGCCACCCTGGGCACTGGGTAGGGGATGGGTGTAGCCCCAGCGACAAGCACTACTGGTTTTAAAATGGATCTGATATTTTCTTGTTCAGCATAGCTTGCATGCTCCGTACACATCCAAATCTAAAACCATACTGCAGCCATGTTCCTGTCCTACACGCAAAGGGTAACCTCAGTGCACTCCCAAATGGTGTGTCCAGGGAGATCGAGGGGTTCTCATACATGTTTTTCTGAGACTCCCTCTTTATACCCTCTTCTGAAAACTCCCCCATTCATTCATCTGACAAAGTGTGAAAGCTTATGCTCCAAATTATCTGTTGTTATATGAGGTGCCACAGGACTTCTTGTTGTTTTTGAAGATACAGACTAATTCAGCTACCTCCCAAAAGTATGTGACTTTGATCACAGTGGCACCGTTCAGCTCATTAGAGAACAACCCATCCTTGTCACCTCGACACAGGGCATTTGTGAACGCTCATCGGCATAAAAACCTTCCGCTCCCATTGATGGTTTTGCCATCACTTTTATTTGCCTTCGTCAAACACCTGCCTGGAGCGAACACTGGTTCCTGATCTGAAGATGCAAACTGCTGCTGTGGTGTGGTGCCAACAAAGGGCTGCAGATCCTTTCATTTCTTAATTGCTGGAGACCATCCAGTCCACAGCAGTGCCAGTGTAATGCGAGGGTTCCCGTCTGATGGTCTCACTCAAGCTACATCTACACAATAGAGTTATTTTCAAAATAAGATATTTCGAATCATCTATTTTGAAATAGCTTACTTTGAAATAACGCAACTACACACAAAATGCATTTCGAAATAGAACCCAGCTGTTCCGAAATAGCATTTCCAGACATGTAGTGCTAGTTTGAAATAGCACCACTCGACGTCATTGTGGCTGTTTTCGTAAATAACTCTGTTCTGTCAGCACCAATCTCGAAATAGCTACTTTGAAATAGGCGTTATTCCTCCTGCAATGAGGGTTAATTGTTTCAAAATAATGCACCCACTATTTCGAAGTTATTTCTCAATAGTGACCACATCTACACTACCCCAAAACTTCGAAATGGCCGTGCAAATGGCCATTTCAAAGTTTACTAATGAAGCGCTGAAATACGTATTCAGCACCTCACTAGAATGCCGGCAGCCACGGCACTTCAAAATTGACGCGCCTCGCCGCCACACGGCTCATCCAGACGGGGCTCCTTTTCGAAAGGACCCCAGCAACTTCGAAATCCTCTTTTTCCTATCTGCCGATAGGAATAAGGGGATTTCGAAGTTGGTAGGGTCCTTTCGAAAAGGAGCCCCATCTGGATGAGCCGCACGGCTGCAAGCTGCGGCAATTTCAAAGTGCCGCGGCCGCCGGCATTCTAATGAGGCGCTGAATATGTATTTCAGCGCTTGATTAGGAAACCTCAAAATGGCCATTTGCATGGCCATTTCGATGTTTTGGGATAGTGTAGACATGGCCAATGTGTGCCTAGTGTAGATGCTAGCAAAGTTATTTCAAAATAATGGCTGTTATGTTGACATAACTCAGTAGTGTAGACGTAGCCTCAGTGGCCTATTTGAAATATCTTTGGCGGCCTTAATCCAGTTCCCAACACAGAGGTGACTACGTCAGAAAAACTCAGTCAGTGCTTCTCCCCTTATTAGCAGCTGAAATGAGAGGCCCAGGATTGACTAGGTAAAGAGAATGAACCAGTTGCCAGGTATGGGTCAGCCTCCTTGACAGTGCAAAAGTTGGGGAGGGGATTCATGCAGCTCTTCTCAATAGAGAGCTTCATTCTTCAGGGCTGCAACTTCTGCCTCTGCACCATTTGCCTGGGCCTGGTCTATGCACAAAGCTTTAACTATAGGTAGGATTTTTAAAGCCTTGTGTGGACACTGTTAACTTTAATTTAAGCCTGTGTCATTAATTCCATCAGTGCAGTTAGTGGCGATAAATTTGTACTTGCAAGCTAAACAGAGAGAACTAGTTTTAAGCCCATTCAGATGTGTCCACACGGGTCTTTGTGCTGGTTGAAAAACCCACCTTAACTTAGATCTGTGCCACTTCTGGTGTAACAGAACATACCCTGTAGTTTGCTGAGCCGTGGCCATTATGGCCTGGGATGTACAATTCCAGTTCAAAGAGGACTGGACACAAGCTTTGACAATGCAAAAGGAGCAAGTCCCTGAAATTTGCCCAGAGTAATGCTCAACTTCCACTGATTTCAGTGCTTGGAGGGTCTGAGCCTAAGTTTTCAAATACGTGCAAACCTGGCTTTTAAAAGGAGACAGTATGGATAAAAGGGGGCCTGTTTTGATGCCAATCATTGCTGATGGGGTAATGAAAGGCTGGGGATGGGTTTGAGGTGGTTCCACGGACACATAGGGCAACTGCAGTGTTCCCGCTTTCAACTCGGAGCTGCAAACAGGAAGGAGAGGCTGCATGCCAGGCCAGAGGAGGATTTTCTGATGTCCTGCCAATCTCTTCCTAGGTGTTGGGACTTGAGCGCCGGTAACTTAAAATGGATCGTTCAGGTGCCCATCCTGGCAGCTATTGTGGTGAGTACCAGATTTGCTTTGGGTCAGCAAGGGGAGTGGGAGCTAGTACGAGGCTGCAGGAGGAAAGAAACTCAGGCTGTGAGCCCAAGCTTTTAATCAAATACACACGGGGTCAGGGGGTGTGTGGAAGTGACTAGTGACAGGCTCCACTTTGTGGGCCTTGGCTTGACACATCTTCAAGGAGCTTGATTTTCAGGCAGAGACAAACACCTGTCCTCTAAGAATCAGGGTCTTTCCAACCCTCCTGGTACTCAGAAGCCCATGAGAGGAAGAGGGTGATCTTGCTCGGCTTCTGCATGGAGGAAGATAAGTTAAGCCTTGCAGCCTGGAATTCTCCTGTGAACTGAACCTATGCATCTTGAGTGGTTTGATTGCCATGAGCTCCTATTCTAGATTTGCTCGCCCATTTGGAAAGGGCTAGCCATGACCTGGAGTTTGCTTGTTGAAGGTGGAGTATAGCAGGTCTTGCTGCTAGTCAGTTCTGAGTATCATTAGCCCAATATCAGTAGGAGAACAATTCAGCTTCCCAGACTGAAGGTAGCAGCGGGAGTAACAGAATGGAAAACATCAGTGGGTTGGAATGACTCCGACCTCTTCTGAGGCAGGAATGGAAAGCTTTAAACAGATGGGTTGACTCGCCTGAATGAAGTAATGTTCCTGCTTAAGGCTTGGTCTACACTAGGAAGTTAAATTGATTTCAGATATGCAATTCTAGCTATGGCAGTTGCGTAGCTGGAATGGACTTATCTGAAATTGACTTACCTGGCCATCCTCACTGAAGAAGGTCAACAGGAGAGTTTCTCCCTTTGGCCTCTCTTACTCCCCGTTATGATCCACTGCCAGTCCCTGACAGGTTGATTTTGTGCGTCTCTACCAGGCGTGTGAAATCAAACCCCGGAAGACTGACTCTGAGCAGCTCAATCTTCCAGGTAATGTAGACATGGCCTAAGTGTTTGCAGGACTGGGGCCTTAGTTATCCTGGGAAATCTGTTTCAATTTGCATAAATTATCTCCTCTATTTCCCCTACTTTTTCCCTTTCCCTTGCCCTCTGACAGATGATAAAGAGAGAGACTTTCTCTGCCCAGGCATTTTAGCTCTCCTGTATGCATGCAAGCGTCTGTTCCTATTGTCTTTCCACTGACTTTAGAGAGATTGGGATCAGACTGAATGGACTTGATTCTTCTTACAAACCATGTCACAGAGCAGTGTGGGTGAGCACCCCTCTGCAAATGAAACCTTCTGACATTCATGTGCTGGTCCATAGTTATTATTTTTTTATTTTCTACCCTTGATCAAATTTGGTTTTGACGGAAATTCTCCAGCTGACTGTGTTGACTCCCTCTGTGCAAAGGAAGGAGCAAAGTGCCAAGACCACACAATGATCATTGGAAAGAACACTGTCGGGTGGAAGACACAATTCAGATAGTTTAAGTGGTTGATTGCCAGCAAGCCCATTGCATTTAATTTAAAGCCCGGTTAGTAAATGGCAAGGGATGTTTGTCCTTGTAAAGAGAATGCTTCTTCCTGAGGTTCGACAAGGATATTTACAAATGCAACTATTTATCATGCAAACATATAGTGTGGGTTGTTTCCGTTTAGTTCCTGTGGGTTCCTGTTGCACATTTGGTTGTCTTTTCAATTCCCGCATTGGTTTGTCATCTGTTTTGCAATGACGTTTTGCGTTTTCTGGGTGTGCTCTCAGACAGTTCTGGGTTTACAAGGTTGAGAGACCCTCTATGGAGCAGCTAACATAGAAGTCCTTCCATTGTTCGCATTTCCTTCAAAGCTTTGCTGGTGTTTCTGGAAGGCAAGAGGAATTTCCTTCTTTGTTTCCTTGAGATTGGGATCATAAGTTCTGTGATAAGACAGTATCAAGTTGGAGGTTTGAGGTGTTTGGAAGGACAGCAAAGAAACAAACACAAGCCAGAGACAGCCCAATGGCTTGACCATTTGTAGCCAGAGAGAAAGGATGACCTCATGACCAAGATGTTAGGCTAGGAGCTGAAATGTCTTAGTGAAATTCCTGCCTCTGCTCAGACTTTCTATGTGACCTTGGCCCTGTCACTTAAGAGTAAAACCCTGGCTTTATTTTAAACTTGATGGCAAAACTCTCATTGATTTTGGTGGAGCCCAGATTTGCCAATAACCTCCCTTGATCTCACATCCCTGTCTGTAAAGTGACAGCAACGAAACTCCCATTCCTTCCTCTGTGGTCTGTCTTGTCTATGTAGATGACATGTTCTTCAGTGCAGAGGCTGCTTCTTGTACTGTGTGTTTGTACAGTTCCTAGCACAATGGGGCCTTGATCTCAGCTGTGACATAAGTAATAAATGAACCACAGAAACATGCAGACCAGTTTCACACAGCTCTCCAAGCCACAAACATATTTTATTCCTTTCCCTGATGCTTTCCCTTCTCACTACAGCTCTCATGATCTGTCTTTCAACTTCCTTTAAAGGCTGTTGAAAGCTTCTGTGTTAACCACCACAGACACTAAAATCCCCTATGCATGGAGCAAGAGCAGAGGTCACAAAAGCTGCTCCCCGCACAACCTTGTCCAGCCAATAGGCCTTGATCCTGAGTGAAGGGCACCTGACTGGTGGGATGGGAGTAGGTGGAGAAGACTCATTCAGAAGCTGATTTTCAATCACCTGTTGAAGCAGGTTCTGGTCATTCAGCTGTTTTAAGGCACTCGGGTACCCCACGGAGGAGCCGGGTGGAGAGACAAAACCCACACCTTAATGCCGTGAAGTTTTGCGTAATTAAGCCTGGCCAGAAAACAAGAATTCCAGGTTTTGAAATCTGTTCTCATCTCACATTGAGGTAAAGATGAGAACATCCAAAATGTGGGTCTCTCACACCCCAGGCAAGGGTCCTGGGGAAATAGGCTAACTTTCAATCTCTTCTACTGCAGCTGTCCTGCTGTATATAAATAACTACATATTGTTTGGGTCAAAAAGAGCCATGGACCCTCTAGCCTGGTGGGGTGGGATGGGTAGGCCAAGTTTTGCCTCCCTGCTCTTCCCAGTGTGGCATAGGGGCTTGAACTGGAGTCTTGCACTTCCAGGTGAGCTGTTGGCTAGTCTGGGTGTCGGGCCGGTCTTGCGTTCTGACTAAATGTTCCATTCCGCAGCTCGGAAAACATCACTGAGGCCAACGTATTTCCACGAGAAGTTGGGTTTGGATGAATCAGTATTTTCCATGAAAAAATATTCCCCCTGTCGCGTGGTTTTCAAACAGACCATTGGCCATCAGGCAGGCTCCTTGCTCAGGAGTGAATTTCTTCTTAACTGTCAAGATAATCTGGTCCCATGTGCCTGTTACCACCATGAGATAACAACAACATTGGACATAATGGGGTCTGCTAGGGACCACAAAAAGGCAGGGAGACCTTCCTTAGCTCCTTGGCACAACATTCAGCTCAGGCACACTTGGCCTGAGGATGCTGACAGCTGATCTCCCAAAGGAACTTTGTACCTTCACCTTCCCTGGCAAGGGGTGAGGATGCTTGCTGGAAACACCTAGGATGGGGCCCTGGGGAGATGCCATCTCTATCCAGTAGCACCACAGTGTTTGGCTTTATGATTTTAAAAAGTCTTTCTCTTTTCCAGGTAAACTTTATTCTTTTTATGAATATTATCCGAGTCCTAGCAACCAAGCTGCGGGAGACAAACGCAGGAAGGTGCGATACAAGACAACAGTACAGGTGCGTCCCCTTTCTGCCTATGGTGGTTGTGTGAGCACAGTGGGTAAAATCAAATCCCCAGTATGTCAGGCACCCGTGGGGGCTTCTATGCAGACCTGTGTACCCCATTCTGCCCAATGAGCAGCAAATCGCCGTCGGGTTAGGGAAGTGGGCTGGGGGTTTCTGCCATGGGGGAGCATGTTTAGGGTGACCAGATGTCTTGATTTTCATAGAATCATAGAATCCTAGGGCTGGAAGGGACCTCAGGAGGTCATCTAATCCAGCCACCTGCCTAAAGCAGGAACAACCCCAATTAAATCATCCCAGCCAGGGCTTTGTCAAGACAAGACTTAAAGACCTCTAGGGATGGAGATTCCACCACTTCTCTCAGTAACGCATTCCAGTGCTTCACCACCCTCCTGGGGAAATAGTTTTTCCTAATATCCAACCTATACCTCCTGCACTGTGTTTCAGACCATTGCTCCTTGTTCTGCCATCGCTACTGAGAACAGCCTCTCTCCATCCTCTTTAGAGCTCCCCTTCAGGAAGTAGAAGGCTGCTATCAAATCACCCCTCACTCTTCTCTTCCATAAACTAAATAAGCCCAAATCCCTCAGCCTTTCCTTGTAGGGTCATGACCTCACTGAGACAGGATATGTGCTCCAGCCTCCTAACCATTTTGTTTGCCTCACCAGTGCCGAACAGAGGGGAGCACTTCAAAGTAAACTCAGACAGCTGGTAGGTAAGGTCCCATGGGAAGCTAAACTGAGGGGGAAAATGGCTGAGGAGAGTTGGCAGTTTTTCAAAGGGACATGATTAAAGGCCCAAAAGCAAGCTATCCCGCTGCATAGGAAAGATAGAAAACATGGCAAAAGACTGCCTTGGCTTAACCAGGAGATCTTGCATGATCTCAAAATGAAAAAGGAATCTTATAAGAAATGGAAACTAGGATAAATTACAAAGGATGAATATAGGCAAACAACACGAGCATGCAGGAGCAAGATTAGAAAGGCTAAGGCACAAAATGAGCTCAAACTAGCTACAAGCATAAAGGGAAACAAGAAGGCTTTTTACAAATACATTGGTAACAAGAGGAAGACTAAGGAGAGGGTAGGGCCATTGGTCAGTGAGGAGGGAGGAACAGTAGCAGGGAATTTGGAAATGGCAGAGATGTTTAATGATTTCTTTGTTTCGGTCTTCACTGAGAAATCTGAAGGAATGCCTGACATAGAGAATGCTAGTGAAAAAGGGGTAGGTTTAGAAGTTGAAATAAGAAAAGAACAAATTAAAATTTACTTAGAAAAATTAGATGTCTGCAAATCACCAGGGCCTGATGAAATGCATCCTAGAATCCTCAAGGAGCTGATAGAAGAGGTATCTGAGCCTTTAGCAATCATTTTTGGTAAATTGTGGGAGACGGGAGAGATTCCAGAAGACTGGAAAAGGGCAAATATAGTACCCATTTATAAAAAGGGGAACAAGAATAACCTGGGAAACTACAGGCCAGTCAGCTTAACTTCTGTGCCAGGAAAGATAATGGAGCAGGTAATTAAAGAAATCATCTGCAAGCATTTGGAAGGTGGTAAGGTGCTAGGGAACAGCCAGCATGGCTTTGTTAAAAACAGATCATGTCAAACCAATCTAATAGCTTTCTTTGACAGAATAATGAGTCTTGTGGATAAGGGAGAAGCAGTGGATGTGGTATACCTAGACTTCAGTAAAGCATTTGACATGGTATCACATAATATACTTATCAATAAACTACACAGACACAACTTAGATGGGGCTACTATAAGGTGTGTGAACAACTGGCTGGATAACTGTACCCAGAGAGTAGTTATTAATGGTTTTCAATCCGGCTGGAAAAGTGTAACTAGTGGGGTTCCGCAGGGGTCTGTTTTAGGACCGGTTCTGTTCAATATGTTCATTAACGATTTAGATATTGACATAGAAAGTACACTTATTAAGTTTGCAGATGATACCAAGCTGGGAGGGGTTGCAACTTCTTTGGAGGATAGGGTCATAATTCAAAATGATCTGGATAAACTGGAGAAATGGGCTGAGGTAAACAGGATGAAGTTTAATAAGGACAAATGCAAAGTGCTCCACTTAGGAAGGAACAATCAGTGTCACACATACAGAATGGGAAAGGACTGCCTAGGAATGAGTACAGCAGAAAGGGATCTGGGGGTTATAGTGGACCACAAGCTAAATATGAGTCAACAGTGTGATGCTGTTGTGAAAAAGGCAAACATGATTCTAGGATGCATTAACAGGTGTGTCGTGAACAAGACACGAGAAGTCATTCTCCCGCTCTACTCTGCGCTGGTTAGGCCTCAGCTGGAGTATTGTGTCCAGTTCTGGGCACCGCAGTTCAGGAAGGATGTGGAGAAATTGGAGGGGAGAGCAACGAGAATGACCACAGGTCTAGAGAACATGACCTATGAAGAAAGGCTGAAAGAATTGGGCTTGTTTAGTTTGGAAAAGAGAAGATTGAGGGGGGACATGATAGCAGTTTTCAGGTATTTAAAAGGGTATCATAAGGCAGAGGGAGGGAACTTGTTCTTCCTTGCCTCTGAGGATAGAACAAGAGGCAATGGACTGAAATTGCAGCAGGGGAGGTTCAGGCTGGACATTAGGAAAAAGTTCCTAACTGTCAGGGGCTACGTCTACACGTGCAGCCAACATCGAAATAGTCTATTTCGATGAATAACGTCTACACGTCCTCCAGGGCCAGCAACGTCGATGTTCAACTTCGACGTTGCTCAGCCCAACATCGAAATAGGCGCAGCGAGGGAACGTCTACACGTCAAAGTAGCACACATCGAAATAGGGATGCCAGGCACAGCTGCAGACAGGGTCACAGGGCGGACTCAACAGCAAGCCGCTCCCTTAAAGGGCCCCTCCCAGACACAGTTGCACTAAACAACACAAGATCCACAGAGCTGACAACTGGTTGCAGACCCTGTGCCTGCAGCATAGATCCCCAGCTGCCGCAGAAGCAGCCAGAAGCCCTGGGCTAAGGGCTGCTGCCCACGGTGACCATAGAGCCCCGCAGGGGCTGGAGAGAGAGCATCTCTCAACCCCCCAGCTGATGGCCGCCATGGAGGACCCGGCAATTTCGATGTTGCGGGACGTGGATCGTCTACATGGTCCCTACTTCGACGTTGAACATCGAAGTAGGGCGCTATTCCTATCTCCTCATGAGGTTAGCGACTTCGACGTCTCGCCGCCTAACGTCGAAGTTAACTTCGAAATAGCGCCCGACGCGTGTAGACGCGACGGGCACTATTTCGAAGTTGGTGCCGCTACTTCGAAGCAGCGTGCACGTGTAGACGCAGCTAGGGTGATCAAACACTGGAACGAATTGCCAAGGGAGGTGGTAGAACCTCCATCACTGGAGCTATTTAAGAAGAGGTTAGATAGATGGGTTGCAGGGATGGTCTAGAAAATGCTTGGTCCTGCCATGAGGGCAGGGCGCTGGACTCGATGGCCTCTCGAGGTCCCTTCCAGTCCTACTCTTCTATGATTCTATGATTCTAAGGTCGTGATCCACAGCACCAAACTGCAGTCCGGCATGAGACAGCAGGAACCGTGAGAGATCAAATGCTCCTACTCGCTTCCAGAGCAGGGACAGTGCCCATGCACGCTCAGTCTCTGCCCTGCTTCTTCTGCTTTCCACCAAGCCAGCTAGAGTTCCAGTGGAGGGGAACCAAGCCTCCTCTCCGTGCTCCCAGAGGCAGCATTGACCCTAACCTGAAGGGACCAGGGAATAGGCTGAGAGAGTTCAGCTCCAAGATCAGTTTGGCACATGTCCTCTCTACTGGTGCAGCCCTCAAGGGCTGACAATGACAGCGGTATTTGTGTTGTGGACATCTGCACCATGTACGGAGGAATCAACAAGCAGCTGTGGAGTAGCCTAGTCCAGTTGCTAGGACCTTGGCCTGCCATTTGGGAAACCTCAGTTTTCGTCCTGGCTCTGCCTTGAGACTCAGGTGATTTTCTGGTCTTTGTCTGCCTTGTTATTTAACAACTACCATGGAATCTCCCTCCTAAGCATCACTGGTAAACTGTTCGCTCGCGTCATCCTTGGCAGACTCCAGAAGATTGCTGAGAGGGTGTACCCCGAATCGCAGTGCGGATTCCGCGCAGAGAGGTCTACCGTTGACGTGGTCTTCTCTCTAAGGCAGCTGCAGGAGAAGTGCAGGGAGCAGAGGAAGCCACTCTACATAGCCTTCATTGACGTGACCAAGGCCTTTGACTTGGTCAGCAGGGATGGTCTGTTCAAACTGCTCCACAAGATAGGCTGTCCTCCACGGTTACTCAAGATGATCCAGTCGTTCCATGAAGACATGAGAGGAACCATCCAATATGACGGCGCATTATCGGATTCTTTCAGAATCAGGAGCGGCGTCAAACAAGGATGCGTGCTTGCTCCGACATTGTTCGGGATCTTCTTCGCACTCCTCCTGAAGCACGCCTTTGGATCTTCAACAGAGGGCATCTTGCTGCACACAAGATCTGATGGGAAACTGTTTAATCTTGCAAGGCTGAAAGCCAAGTCTCAGGTGCGGGAAGTCCTCATCAGAGACATGCTGTTCGCAGACGATGCTGCTGTAGTGTCTCACACAGAAGACCAGCTTCAAAAACTGCTGGATCAGTTCTCCAAAACGTGCAAGGACTTTGGGCTTACCATCAGTCTAATGAAAACAAATGTGCTCGGTCAGGATGTTACTGAATCCCCATCAATCAGCATTGACAACTATACGTTAGAGGTCGTCCACAAGTTCATTTACCTCGGGTCCACCATCACTGACACCCTGTCGTTGGACACGGAGCTAAATAGGAGGATCGGAAAATCGGCCACAACTCTGTCCAGACTCAGCAAGAGAGTGTGGAATAACAACAAGCTGTACACTCACACCAAAATGCAAGTCTACAGAGCCTGCATCCTCAGCACCCTCCTTTATGGCAGCGAGACTTGGACCCTGGATGCCCGCCAGGAAAAGAGGCTGAACGTCTTCCACTTGCGCTGCCTCAGGCGCATCCTTGGAATATCATGGAAGGACAGAATTACCAACACAGCCGTCCTCGAGCAAGCTGGAATCCCAACCATGCACACCCTCCTCAGGCAGCATTGACTCCGCTGGCTTGGCCACGTCCACAGGATGAATGATGGAAGGATTCCAAAAGACATCCTGTATGGTGAGCTAGCCTCTGGCAAAAGACCTCCCGGATGCCCCCAGTTGCGCTACAAAGATGTCTGCAAGAGAGACCTCAGAGAGGTAGACATCGAGCTGGACAACTGGGAAGAACTAGCAGACGACCGCAGCAGATGGAGGCAGGGGTTACACAAGGGCCTTCAGAAGGGCGAGATGAAGATCAGACAGCTAGCAGAGGAGAAGCGAGCGCACAGAAAGCACAATAAGGACTTGCCAGACACCCACCACATCTGCAAGAGATGCAGCAAGGACTGTCACTCTCGTGTGGGTCTTCATAGTCACAATAGACGCTGTAAATGAAGTCCTCAATTGCAACTTTAAAGGGCGCGATCCATAGTCTATGCAGACTGAAGGATGCCTACATCTGCCTTGTCTTTTTAGCATTCCCAGGCCATCTCTTACGTGAGGCCTGTACACAGGAACTTCTGGTGCTGGGGGGCGCTCATTGTGGAAATGTGGACTACAATTTTTTTAAATAGAAATGAATTCAAAACAGTGGTGCAATGAGTATGCAGAAGAGAGGTTAATGAAAAATTTAAGTGGAAACAGTGACTGGTAAAGTGATTTTGCTGTAACATACTAAAATGTGGAGAGTAATAAAGGCTTTGTAGAAATCACCTTCTCTGATCTTGCTGTAATATTATAGGTGAAAAACAATATTCCAAAATATTCCACTCTCCGTCTTCGGAGTTTTTCAGTTAATACTATGGCTGCGTCTACATGACAAAAATAAAAAAAATGTCTCAGTGGAATTACTGCCTGTGCCCAGACTTTCTATGAGACCTTGGCCCTGTCACTTAAGAGTAAAACCCTGGCTTTATTTTAAAGTCAATGGCAAAACTCTCATTGATTTTGGTGGAGCCCAGATTTGCCAATTACCTCCCTAGATCTCACACCCCTTCAAAGTTGAGCGTCTACACACACGTTACTTTGAAGTTAAACTTTGAAGTGGGGCACTACTCTATTCCCAGGAATGGAGTAAGGACTTTGAAGTTGGGCTCCCTACTTTGAAGTTAACTTTGAAGGGAAATGTGTGCAGACTCTCTTCTGGCTACTTCGAAGTAGTGCCTAAATTCGAAGTTAACTTCAAAGTTAGTTCCTAGGTAGACACAGCCTTTTAAAATGTTGGCTAGTAATAATGAAGTTAGGTAATGGCAAACTTTTCTTCATGACAGTACATTCACAGCAGCATCTAAGACATGTTTGTAGTTAGTTTCCATCTCTAAGAAGAGTTTTCCCCTCCTTCTCCCATTGCTAGCAACGAAGGACATACTGGGAAACTAATACCTTCTGTTCTCCAGGGCCAGCTCTCTAGACAGAGAGTTGGACAAAGAGCTACAGCTCCCAGGGTGCCTTGGGTTTCCCATCATGCCTGTCTGCCCCCCCCCCCCCCCCCGCACAATGCAGCAGGGAGAAAGGAAGAGAAACTGGAGATCGCGGGCGGGGGGGGATGCATTCTCACCCCTTGCACCTCTAATGCATATGGGCCTATAAATGATATTTGTACAGAGCCTAGCAGAATGGGGTCCCAGTACTTTAACCAAAATAATTAACAGTTTTCAATCATCACTCTGCTGGGTTGACTTTAAAGCAAGAGCATAAAGCAAAAGGCTTTAGCTGTACTGTAAAATTCCACCCTTCCTTTTTCTATATTTTTCCCTCCTTGTTTTTTAAAACTTCCTCTTTCAAGCTGCCTGGAAACATTTGCTGAACTACAATGTGATTGCTCAAGTGAAGCTAACTATTCATGGGAAATTTGGAATTTTGTCCTGTTTTTGTTTTTTTTTTCATTCCTTGACAATGAAGCATATTTGCAACATAGTCAAAGTTTGACTGTGAAAGTAAATAACCGAGAGACCTCCACAGCTAGAGAACTCCCAGAGCGTTTGTAGGCTCAAGTTCAAATGATTCAGCATACAACAGCTCGAGGAGAGAAAGCAAAATAATTCAGGATTCCGAGATCTCCTCTCCTGGGTTCCTCCCAAAAGATTATCCAAAAGTGAGATAATACTCAGTCCTGCCATGAGTCCAGGGGGCTGGACTCCATGACCTCTTGAGGTCCCTTCCAGTCCCTGGATTCTGTGTTTTATTGGAAGTGGTGCTGGAATTTGGCCTAAAAATGCAACGTTTATTTGGCTGCCATGTCACACCCGTGACTTCTCTGTTTGTTTATTTCTCGCTCAGAGAGACTTGCTGTTAATTGTGGCTTGGAGGGATTCAGCTGTTTTTATTTTTTAATTGTCAGTCGTTGGGCAGTGAAAGCACCAGCTCTCCTGGAAACAGTGCCCCCTTGCTAGCTGCCTCAGTTTGGCAATTGTAATCACTGGCAGTTGTTTCCATTCCTTGATCAGCCTCAATTCTGGTCAGTGCCTGTGCTCTTAGGCCTCCGAGGGATAAAACAGCCAAATGCTAGGGTCTGGGATGTATCAAAGGCTCAGGCTTCTGGTGAGGTGGAGTAGCTCCTCCATCTAGAGGACTTCCAGCACACATTACACCCCAGGGAACCGCAAGGCGATAGCAGAGGCGTTGCCCCATTCCATAGGATGGGGTTGTGTTCTCTCCAGTGCCTCCTTCTAGCCCTGCTGCCTGACATCGAGCTCAGTTGCTCTGCTCCGACAAGAGAGGCCTGCCCCCCAGAGGATGCAAGCTCCACTCAGTGTTGAAACTCTTCCTCCTGAGCATAGGCAGCCCAGCCCTAATGTGGAACAGCACCACCTTTTATTGCTGGTGGAAGGTATTGGCTTAACAGGCGTGGAGACTAGATATCCAAAATGTGGCACATCATGGGCAAGCTCCTTCCATCCCATCACTTTACCTCAATCCAGACCCTAAGCAGCCGGCTCTTGTTCCAGAGGATAATTCAGACTCGTGACTTTCTCCATGTGTTCTCTCCTTCCCCTGTTCCCACAGGAAGCTGCTGAAATCTACTCTCGTCCTTATGCCTCTGTTTGGAGTTCACTATATAGTTTTCATGGCTATGCCATACACAGAAGTGTCAGGGATTCTTTGGCAAGTTCAAATGCACTATGAAATGCTGTTCAACTCTTTCCAGGTATAGTACCCTGTTAAACTTCCGGGGCATTTTATGGGCAATGTAGTGATGGTTGGTGGGATGGAAAGAGGGCATCAAATGTGTTTGGAAAAGGATTTTTAATATGTGCCTAATTCCCAATACTTAACGGCTGTACTTTGGCACTGGATATAGATGTATTTGTGAGGCATTTGGGGCAGTGTGTCAGGCAGAGAATTTTACTGTTTTAATGTCATTTTTCCACGAAAATCCCTTGAGGTCTGGTTAGAACCCCAGCTGGGATCGGTTAAGAGAACCGCATGCATTTAAACCAGCTGGTCTCAAATCATTGTGTCCTCGTTCTGAAAACTGATCCACTCACATGAATGGCAGTGCCCCACCGCAGTGCCCCACAGCAGTCAATGAGAAGCAGGGGCAGAGGAATCCAAGTTCAGGATTGCGCTCTGGTAGCCAAAATGAATGCTGCCCTCTGACGAAAACTGTGTGACGTGCATTCTGCACATCTTAAGGGCCATCCACTGACGGATAGTTTAAAGTCTTAAGCGACTGACTAGCGTGGCTGACAGGAGGCTGGGAAGTTACAGCTGGGCTCAGATAAACCCTGGATCAAAAGCCTGGGGAAGTGCAGATTCAGACTTGACCTCCAACAGGCCGGCCAGGCCCTGCATTCTTTGTGCAACCTGGACTCCCATTTGGGTGTCCAGGGAATGCGTGACAGGTGTCTCATTTCAACTGATCCTGGATGGTCTACCTACAAATGACTGCCCTAACATGGGTCTGTAGGGTCAGCCCCTTTCTCCCACCTCTAAGTACGTATTTGTACAAGGTGGAACAGCTCCAGCAAGAGTGTTAGAGAGCTATACTCCATGGAGGAGCAATTTGGGTACCCACCTGAGAAGTAGCAGAGGGAGCTGCCGTTCTCTGCTCTGCCTGGCTCAGAGTATGGGTTGGAACCTGGGACGGCCGCTTCCCCACTGAGTGCCCTGACGCCGTGGGCTGTGGGATCTTCCAAGAGCACTGGTGGTGGGGGTAGGGGTTGTGAAAAATTTCTAAAGAACCTGACTTTGTCCTGATGCAAAACGGGATCCTTTCTGAAAGGCTGAAAATGCTCCCACAACAGGAAAATGGCACAGGCCGGCATTGAGTAGCTGCTCCTGCAAAGCCTTTTGAAGGGCCTCTGCAACAGGACGCAAATGTTCATATGCTACCATAGTCCAGCACAGACGTGTCAACTGACCAGTGCTTGCATGGTGCTTTAAATCCAGGATGGGCACCTAGGCTAGTGAAGGGGCTGTACGTAGGGCCCACCTTCATCTCAGTGGGCCACAAGATGGTCATAGCCAAGGCGGCCTCTGGATAGAGGGTAGTTTTGCTAACTGCACTTGTGTGCCTAGAATTTGAGGGGTGTGCCAGTCGAATCATAGCAACCCTTTGCCTGGATGTCGAGGAGCACGTGGCTCTCATGATGTTGTGTGCAGTCATAACTGCTGCCAGCTGGACTGGAATCTAGGACCACTGGAGCTTTGTGCAGGAACCTTTCCAGTTTGATCTAAAGGCCAGCTGGCTCACAGCTAAGGCTGTAGGGGAGGCTCTTCTTGCTCTCCGTGAGTGGCCTAGGTGTCGCTACATGGGCCAGTGAAGCACCCCCAGTAGATGTGTGGGTCACACAATCATGACACACCTCACTTCCTGTGCCTTCCCTTTGAGCGTGTCTCACTTTCATAATACCAGTAGGAAAAAACCTACACGGACAAAAAACAGCAGAATCTTGACAACGGTAAACAGAATGTCTCAGGGGCCACACAGAGAAGACCGATGGGTTGTGTGGAGCCCCTTGGCCACAGGGTGACCACCACAGCTTTAAATGCTGGTTAGCAGATAGCCTGCAGCGAGGGTTCTCAACCTCTTTCGGCCCCCAGCCCCCAAACATCCTATGAAAAACTCCACGGCTCCCTTGCACTACCACAATTAAAGCCAGGACCAGCGTTCCAGGGTAAGAAGCAGGGCAGCTGGCAGTGGTCACTGCCAGAGGGGCCTCATAAAACTACAATATTCAGGGGGGAGCTCACGCATTAGGGATTCAATCCCTTGGGGTGGGATTTCAGCTTTCTTCCCTGGGCCCCAGCAATTGAAGGCCAGCCCTGCTTGCCAGACCCCCCTGAAACCTGCTGGTGGCCCAGATTCCTGGCTGAGAACCACTGGCCTGGCGGCCAGTCATTAATTGTCACCTGTTTGTTGTAGGCCAGCAGACAATAGGATTTTCCTTCATTTGCACTATGTGTCCATTTTACAGCCAGCCTGGTTTTCCACTGAAATAAACTGGTCTCGCTCCCTTGTCAGTGGCTAGGCAGTGGGATGCAACAGGATAAGTACTAATGTGCTGTTTTCTCTTTCCAGGGATTTTTTGTTGCCATCATATACTGCTTTTGCAACGGAGAGGTGAGTGTCTTTGGTTCTTAAGGTTCTCCTGGGGTTAGAAGTGGGGTCCGAATATCTACATTCAACTACCTGCTGGGCTTAACTCTAGTGAGGTCACTAGAGTCGGGCAAGCAGAGAATGAGACCTTGGTTGTAGAAATGTCTCCCCTGCTTTGCACCTCTCATAGTTGTTTCCCCCGGGCAAAGTGGATCTAAAATGGAAGTCCAGCTCAGGCCATGCCCCAACACACCAGCATGAGGGCAGCGGACCAGGGTGGAGCAGGCTGCGAGGTCGCTCTGGCTCCTGCCGCCCCCGTGGTGAGTGGGAGGGAGGCAACCCCTGCTGCTCCCGTGCTAGGCCCCCTTAATTCTCCAGGTCCCTCCCATCCCTCAGGTGGTTTGGGTAGCCACCACAGGACCCCCAAAAGTGTGGGTCCTGGGGCAGCTGCCCCAAATCATCCTATGGATGGGACAGCTCTGACTGGAAGGGACATTGAGAGGTCTTCTAGTCCAGTTCCCTTCCCCTCAAGGCAGGACTGCATAGTAACAAGACCAAGCCTGATAGGTCTTTGTCTAATCTGCTCTTAGATACCTCCAGGGACAGAGGTACCTTCTGCCCTTGGAACCTTAATACTTAAGTTACTTCACCAGACACTAAACCGTCACTCAAACTTTTTTCCCGCATCATCTGGGATGCCTGCTTGGAGGGGTTAGGGGAGTTGTCTATAGTTCTTGGAGAAGCAGAGAGAGCTGAGGTGGGGTTGGGTCACCTGTCCATCATCTTCCCATCCATCACTATCAGAGATGCACCGGGTTTAAGGCCAGAACCACAGTGATCATCCACAGCATAACACAGGCTCGGGAATATCACCCTCTGAGTCCTACCTCAAGCCCAATCGCTAGTGTTGGAAATAGAGTGTAATCACTTAGCAAGATACCCAGTCTAGCTGGAATGTCTGCAAATGACCTGAAGCCACCACATCCCTGGGTGAGCTGTTCCAATGGTTAATTACCATCTCTGTCAAAAATTGGCACTTTGAACGTTGCTGACTTCACCTTCCAAGATCTAGATCTTGCTCTGCTAGATTATACAGCCTTTTGCTACCAGGTATCTTCTCGTTGTGTCAGTATGCAAGGGGCCATCATCAGCTTGCCTCAAGACATTCTCTTTGACGAGTTACCTATCACAGAATCATAGAATGCTAGGACTGGAAGGGACCTTGAGAGGTCATTGAGTCCAGCTGCCTGCCCCAATGGCAGGACCAAGTACTGTCTAGACCGTCCGTGAGCTTCTGCAGTCTCTCATGGGGCGCATGATAGGCCACTCGTTCTTCTTGTAGATCTTCTCTAAACTCTCCTCAGTTTTGCACCAAACGGGAGAACGTGGCTGTTCGAAGTACCATCGTTTGGAGGGGGTATACAACCAAAGCCCTGCCAGCTTGTAGCTATTTCTAACCTGAGGGGGTTTATTTTTTTATTTTTCAGCATAGAAGTGTTAGCCACGGCCCTCCAGCCACATTCTAATCTGGGTAATGACTTTCTACTGCTCTAAATTTCCATGTTAGTCCAGACCAAGCATTTGATTTCAATACTAATGCTTCAACAGGACCTGAGGAAAAGAACAAAGCAAATGGCCTAAGAAAGACTAGAGGAGAAACATTCATCATGCCCTGATAGCAACTACCAAGTGGCATGATAACAACACTCGCTCACTCAAAAGTAGGAGAGCCCACGGTCAAAAGGGATCACTGATTACTGTTCTGAGTGTAACCAACAATGGCTCTAAATTAAGGGCAGGCTGGTGGGGAATAGACTTGCAGATGGAGAACAAACTGAATGATCCCATTATACCAGAAGCATACTATGGTTTTTGAGAAGACTTTGAAGAAATGTAGTGTGGCTTCCTGTGGGACTGAGCCTTTCAGCGTTTTAGCTAGAGGTCAGAGGTGTGGTTCTTTATGGTTCAGACAGGACATTGAATAGGCAGGTGAGCTGGGAAATCTGGAGAGGACGGTCACGCATCTTTCACAAGGAGTAAGAGATAATGTGAAGGAGAGGGAGTCAGGGACACATAGGCCATGTCTCCACCATGCCCCTAAGGCAAAATATGAAATTCAATTTGCGCTGTGAACATTGCAAATACTATTTCGAGTCAGTTTTGGAACCCTAACTCCAGAATAAGCGATTCCAGAATAACTCTGTCGTATAGATATACCCATAGCGGGCCAGACCTGTAAAGGATGCACATGCATATATGCCCATCCATGTCAATCCAGAGTCCATTGAAGGGGGAAGCTGTGTCCATTTATACCAGTTGTGAGATGGGAAAGACCTGACAGGCCTTCTAGTCTATCTCAGGCTGCCACTTGGCCCACCCAAGTGGTAAACGGTGCAAGCAAGGGGACTTCTGCCATTTCCTTTAGTAGACCATTCCACAATCTCACCTAACAAGGGATGGTTTGCGATTCCCAGCTTAACTATCCTTTTTCTCCCGATTGCATCACCTTACCCCTAGTTATTTCCCAGCCAGGTCTCCCTATTGGCATTCCCTCTTTCTGACCCCAGCTGCCAATGCCGGACTTTTCCCCATTCCTCATCTCCTTGCTTTTCTTTCCACGTCTCCAGGTTCAAGCTGAAATAAAGAAGTCATGGAGCAGGTGGACTTTAGCTCTTGATTTTAAAAGGAAAGCACGAAGTGGAAGCACAACCTATAGCTATGGACCCATGGTTTCCCATACCAGCATCACTAATGTGACCACCAGAGGGGCACTTGCCCTACATCTCAATACGAGACTTGTACCAGGTGCCATCAACGGACACCGAAATTTGCCCGGCTATGTCAAAAATGGCTCCATTTCTGAAAACTCCATGCCTTCTTCTGGGCCAGAGCAGTACAACAAAGAAGAGGAGTACCTGAATGGCTCCGGGCTTTACGACGGAGAGAGACCCACAGTACTCGTTGAAGAAGAAAGAGAGACAGTGATGTAAAGAAAGAAGAAGAAGGTATTTCCTGGAGAGCATTCAGTTGACACAAGAATGCCAGGCCTCACATCGGATGCCAAGAGTTTTCATACAGTTTCTCTGTTCTGAGGGACAAGAGATCAAGTTATATGGGAAAAGTGGACCACAGATGTGGCCTGCTGTTGATCACACTTACTCAGTGGTCTGGTCTCCAAGGTGTTAATGAAGGCAGTGTGTTCCAGACCCGGGGGTCTTGTGACCTATTGAACAACAGGAATATTCAGAGTTTACAAGGGGATGTACAAATGCTACTCTGTAGTTTCACTTCTCAGAGAGTGTCCACAAGCACAAAGATGCAGGGAGTTCAACCAAGTGAAACAAGACCATCTGGTGAGGAATGTGACACGCCATTTTCTTTTAGTGGTGCAAGCTGCCCTGGAGTGTTGCTATCACTGCTTGGCTGGGTTTGATTTTCTAATTCGTTTTACAGAGATCTAGCCACCCTGCAATCACTCATGCAAGACTGGCCGAGTCCCACAAGCCATGTCTACCAGTTCAAGAACGCAGCCTGGACAGCTCTGGTGTTTGATGTTTGTTCCCCTTTCTCATAAAACCCAGCACTCTGGGTTCATTCTGTGCCCATTCCCTCCTGGAACGACCCTCTTTCTGATTTTTTGGTGATGCAGCATGCTTTTGTGGTAAATGACTCACAACTACTGGATGCAGTGGGCTTCCTGTTCTCTTATGAGATCCCAGAAAATGAGAGAAGCCAGTACAACCCTAGGATTAAAATGCACGTATCAGAATGTCAACATGAGCTTGTCCAGCCTTAGAAAGAGGTCCATTCTGTTTGCTATTAAGTGGGTGGGGATGGAGAGGAACGTTTGCAGAAGCCTTGGGCTGTGAGTAGATGTGTGTTTGCATAAAGCCAACTCAAATCTTTTCTTCCTTGCTTGCTTTCTTGCATTCTTTTTGACTTTCATGAAAATTGACTTTAAAAAAAATCTTTCATTCTCACCTCTGCATTTCCTGATTCCCATTGGGTCTGGACAGGCCAAACTATCCTCTGAGGGACTTTTCTAGCAGTATTCCCATTTCAGCAAGGAGCAGGAAGGAGCTGAGACTGGGCGAGACAGCTGAACCAAGGTATTTAGGTAGTTTGCAATTCCAGACTTCTGGGTTCATGGCTGAACTTGCCAGATTTCCTGGGGTTTGACCATCATTAATACACACACAAACACATGCACGCACACACACATAGGTGGGCCAGAGCCTCAGCTGGTGGAAATGGTTGTGCCGTCGTAGCTCCACTGAGGTCACTGTAACTCCCTATTGAGAGCAGATGTCTAGAGATCACAGTGGTTGGCCAAAAAGGGACAACTGTCAGGTAGCATCTGTGTGAAGGGCATGACAAGGGCTCAGGGAAATAGTTTCACCAGCTACCATCTCCCTTGCTGGTGGATTTTGTTGATGTTCTGCTTTCACCATGGAAGTAAGGGCTGTTCGTGTTCCAGCACGTCGTACTTTTAAGTGACAGACTGGCTAAGAGGCAGACAAATGGTAAAATCTGGGGACTAGATCTTTGGCTGCTGAAAACTGGCATAACTTCCTGACAGCCATTTCACACCAACGGAGGTTATTGCCTTACATCGCCATTGATATCTGAGCATGATTTAGAGCCATGAGGGGGTCATAACAGAGCTGCCGTTCCAATGTGGTCATCCTCACAGACTCTCTGGGGGACACGTGGCTGAGGCAGGCTAAACTCCTTCTTGCGCTCCTAATGGCCCCAGGTGAACTATGATTTCAGAGCCTTGATCCTGCCCGTAATAATACGCTTTGGAAGCGCTTCCAGTATGTGAATATATTCTGATCCCCATGTAGGAATCATCAGGCTGCAGTCAAAACATAGTCAGAAAGAGGTGTCATGGCAGGGTGCAGTAATCCAGTGGAGACCCAGTGGTGCACCTGTGACCCACACACCTTCTGGGTGTTTCACTCTCCCATGTAATGGCATTTAGATCACTTAAGCAGAGGAAGAACGAACCTCCTCAGCTGAGCGCAAGCAGGCTTTTAGCTCAAACTGTTGAGGCGCCTTCACTGAGTTCCCAAAGTCCCAGGTTTGAATCGGCCTGTGGGCAGTTAGCCACCCATTGGCCAATCAACTCTCTGCTCTGCTCTTTCATAGCCGAGCTGGTGAAGTCTGCTGACCGGTAGCTCAGAGATGTACGAATGACTGTGCTGCTCCTTGCAGGGTATATCGCCTTCATTCCCAAGCTCCAAGGCTGATGGAATCTGGTGGGGCCCTAGGAGGAGCAGCTGGTACTCTGACCCCACCTTCAGTGTCCTGTACCTGCCTTTGCAGCACCTCTCAGGTTAAGCTCTGATCCAAAGCCCAACCAAGTCCTTGGAAAGATTCCATTTGATTTAGATGGGCTTCCGATCGGAACCTGGGATGGGGGTTGTGATGACCCACAGGGCACACCCTCTGGGTCTCTGAAGGAACTGCACCCCCATTTCAGATATACATAAGGCAAATATTGGAAGGTGACAATATTTATTTTTGATGTTTGTTTTTGTTTTGTGTGATTAGACTAAGTTCAGATATGCTTCGCAATTTACCACCGAATGGCAGCTATTGAAATGTCAGGTCTCCAAAGGATGAATCAGTTTGGTTGTGGGTTATTTTTTAATAATATTATGCATAAATTAAGCAATCTCGCTAGTTAAAATGGACTGAGTGACAGTCTGGCCTGGAGAGCAAGCCAGCATTGCAGAAAGCTGGGTCAGTGTGACACGCTGGAGGGAATTGGAGGAGGCAGAAGTTATTGCCAGTCAATCAGCCACCAGCATGTGTACACTTGAGTTACTTAACATCCCATTCAGACGAGCTGTCAATGTGTAATCTCAGCTCAGGAGCATGGTGCATTCCGTGTGTTGGCTCCAGCTTTCCAGCCCTTGCATGGACCCTTTCAATCTGCACCCCTCCCCCAGTCCCCAACGGACATTTATTTGGCTCAAAACTGACCAAGTGGACGCTTGACCCTTGTGACTGTATCACTCAAAGAAAGAAATCACTTAGCAATGTTTCCTTGCTAGTGATTCATTATTTACTCGTGTTTGCTGAAGACAGCTTGAGATTAATCACATATTTGGAAATTTTTTAGCGAACTTCAAGTAATTATCAAGAGCCATGAAATTAATTTATTTGTAAAGATAATTGTGTATAGTAAATAAATGAAAATTTGTCACCGGATTGAATGACTGTCAGTTGCTAAACATGACCAAAAATGATATGTAGAGTGGTGATGGGGAGGGAAATCTATTCTTGATCATTTCCAGCACAAATTATTAGTAATGATAAGTAATTTTTTTCCTTTGAGTGTCCATATGCATGAAAAGACTTGCATGTAAGAATTAAGAACATAAAAATGGAATTTGTCTGGTTTTAGGGTAAATCTCATTGTATTGTTGTTGAATCCTGTTCAAATCCTACCTGTGCTGAAAGCAAGAGTTGCAGATAATGGATGATGGAATATACTGGGCCTGATATAATGACAAAGGTGGAGGTGGGCTTTGGATGAGGCCAATAGTTGCTTGCAAAAGGGAAGAAGCCTCCAAAATTGAACTTTGGTGCATGACTACAAAGAGGATGTGAATTTGTGTCCACCCAAAGCGGGGAGATGGCTTGGTGCAAAGGCTTCTTCTCTGGCATGGCCACCGCTAGCACTGAAAGGATACGCCTCATTACTCTGTCAACATTTCTAGTTCAGGTCAGATACTGGATGCAAGGAAGGAATTACCGAATTACTTCAGACCCCCAAGAAGAAATTTAAGCTTGTCTAGAGATCAGTTGTGAGAAGGTTCTAAGTGGGGGCGGTTGTCCTCCTTTTTATCTGAGCCAGCTCACAATTCTCCTTGATGTCTGTTCTGCAATGTCTTATTTTTCAGCTTTGCCCATGTTAAAAAATGATCTGCAGCTTTGAGCCCCTTTTTGGAGTTGGCATCTATCTCGCATCCAAGCTTTGCTCTTCTGTTTCCACCCGGCTCCCCACTCTCTTCCTTTACATGCAAGCTGAGCTCTCTGATCTGCCTCCTCCCTGAAATACAGAGATGCTCCTCTTCTCCTTCCTAGTGACTCTTCAGAGGAAGAAGTTGAGTTCTTCCTGGGGAATCTCCTATAGTCTCTGCTGTGCGTGTGTCTGTTGAGCACCTATAAACTCATTTCACCTTTGTTCCTGAGAGATGGTCTCTTTTCTTTATTGCCCTATTCCTCCACTTTGTCTCTTCTCAACTTCCTGGAGTTCTGACTGTTTAAGAGCAAGATCTCGTGGCCCTCACGCAGTCCGTTCTTTGGGTCAGTTTTTCATAGTGTTGATGGAAAGTGAACTTTCAAAAATTTGGTAACCATTCTAAAGTTAAGAAAATACTGGGGGGGAAAAGGTGATGACCTGTTTGTAAAAGCATATTCTCTTTGGGGTTTTGACCGTCTGTAGAGATGACTGAAATAATTTAGAAGTCAATATTTCAAAATGAAGGGGCAAAATGTCTTTATAGGTTCTTTTAGCCAGCTGTAACTTCCGATAGCTCTACTCACATTCACTAATTAATACTTTATGCCATGAATCTGTCAGTACTAATCCACAAGAGTAAATGGATCAGTCTGGCCTTTACTAAGCCGAAGCTCTCATTTAGTGCAATGGACGCTTCTCCTGAGAAAGCAATGTGAGAAAACAGAGCAAGTGCTGTATGAGGTAGCCCTTAGAGCAGGGGTGGCCAATCAGTTAGGGGGCTAAAAGCCATGGATGGAGTGCAAAGAGCCATGTGTTATATATTTAGTTTTATCTATCTATCTATCTATCTATCTATCTATCTATCTATCCCCATATACCTCTGCTATCTATCTATCAATTTATCTATCTATCTAGGTAACAAAAACAAAAAACACCTGTAACAAAAGCCCAAAGGAGACAATAGACCTATTTCATGTGACAGAATAGCAACCCATGTCACCCTAACATAGATAGATAGATAGATAGATAGCTATTAAAGATATATATAATATGTGGCTCAGTGCCCTCCCCCAGAGCCAGGCACTTCCAGCCTCCCTGCTCTAAGTCAATGGCCTCCCCCTCCCTGAGAGCCAGGGACCCCCCCAGCCTCCCTGCTCTAACTTAATGCCCCTCCTCCCCAAGAGCCAGTCACCCCAGCTCCCTTTGCCCCCCTCACTCTAACTCATTGCTGGTGACTCACTGGAGCCGCCACCCCTGCCGCAGTTCCTGCCACATGCTTCTTCCACCAAACGCTGGCGCACGAGTGCAGGGTGGTGGACAGCGCTCCTGGTGTACAGCTCTGAGAAGGAGCCGCACTGAATGGCTCAAAGAGCCCCATGTGGCTCAAGAGCTGCGGGTTGGCCACCCTTGTCTTGGAGGGTTTGTTGGAGTAATATGTGAAGCCATCCTGTGGGTAACTCTGCCCCCTACTGACCAGAGAGCTCTGGAGTTCCCCATCTCGTTGTGCCTGCATCATCTTCTTCTTCTCCCTTGCTTTGGAATGAAAGGGTGTGAGGCATAATCCCCAGGGAGACGTGTCACTCCTAACTTAGGTACGTCAAGTGTTTTGCGATTGTAGAGTCTGGAGGTTCTTACGCAGCTCAGAGAACTCATTTCTGTGCTGCCTCTTTTTGTCCACGGGCTAAATCAAGAGATTTTTTTCCCCTCCATCAAGTTGCTGGCTCTAGTGTATTATTAGGAGACCGCGTTTCTGCACATTTAGCATCTTTATGCGGGTAGGTGGATGGTGCCTGTCAAACTGGAACTAGATCCTAGGAGGTGCTAGGAAGGAGCATGTAAATTATTTGGAGCCTGATTCTGCATTGTTCTAAACATTGTGCCATCTTTGATGCTATCATCTCTGCTCCGTGTGTGTCTATAGACCACCTACAAGAGAGAAGGATCTTGGGGTTGGTCTCTTATCATCATCATCATCATCATCATCATCATCATCATCTTATTATTGCCATCAGTGTTCTCTCTAATTTTTTCCAAATGGGGCAGAATAAATTTTGTTATGTGCATCGAGGCATGTGTGGATGGCTGCTACCAGTAGGAACATACGCTACTAGGTGTGGATGCTTTGGGCGCTCTGCTAATCAGCTGGGTGGCACCAGAAACTCTCCTGGGCAGCCACCCAACTGCTCAGCTTATAGGGACACTGCTTTGGTCCCAGCACTCAGTTGTGCAGACACGAATATGGCCTCAGAAGTACATAACTGATTATAGACAGGGGTGTGCCCATCGCAAGAGAAACTAAACCAAAAGAAAGTCAGCAAAATTAACAATTATTTGCACTGAAGGGCTGATGCTCTAAGCAAACACAGAATCAAAACCATCTCTTCCCCCATCTCCTGGTCTGAGTCTTGTGTTGTTTGAGCTCCGATGCAAGCTAATGGAAATCAGAGCAGTCTCTTCCAATTCAAAATATTTCATGGGCAGCCAGGTGGTTTCAATTTTGGTCTCTTAACCTTCAAATCCTCTGTAAATGTGGGCACCACGCTGCTATCTGCAACTTGTAATTGTCTGGCACATGGGTAAAACATTTTGGCTACGATACACTACAGTGGTCTGTTGACTGAAGTCACTGTCGAGAGTGGGGCCACACACAAAAGCCAATTGGAAGAGCTCTCTGCTCTGTCAACAGAACGCCTCTCTCTGGACAAAACAGGCACCTGGAAGCACAATAGACAGAGCTACTCTGTGTCCTGGAAGCCCTGTCTGCTAACACAAGGCCCTCTGGAGCGTCCACACAGCTTTTTTGTCAACAGAACCTGTCAACAAAAGGTGCTCTTCCTCTTCTGGGAGAGGCAGGAGGGTGTTGGCGGAAGTACCTACTTTTGTTGACGTCGACAAAACACATTTTGTGTGTGGACGTTCCACCAAAACTCACTAGTGTAGCCATAGCCTTTGTGTCCTGGTGGCTTAGGTCTTCATCATGCCAGCCAACTGCACATGTTGGGTGAGAGAATGTATTGCGCCCATGGGCATGTCGTTCAGGCTAGATATTCCTAGATGAGACTTCTGCTGGAAAGCTATTGCCCTTTGACTTTAAATTCGCTGGTATTTGTGACAGGTTCCCATTTTGTTCAGAGTGAGCAGAAGACACCCACAAAACCCCATCCAGATACCAAACTTGTAAAGCTTTTAATGCATCTCTGCACATAGATTGGGGTTTCTCTCCTATCTCTTGAAATGACAAATATTGACAAATTGCCAGAAAACTTAGGCTATGTCCACACAGCAGCATTATCCCTGAATAAGCTATTCTGGAAGACGTATTCCAGAATAGTTTATTTGGAATTAGCGCAGCTACACACACAATTCATTTCAAAATAGCGCTCAACTATTTCAAAATAGAGCATCTAGGCACAATAGAGCCTACTGCAAAACAGAGACAGTGGGTGGACTATGGCTGATTTCAAAATAGACCCTATTGCCTGTCTATACCTATTTTGAAATAGGTGCTCATCCTCATGCAACGAGGTATACCAATTTTCAAAGACGACATCAGTTTCTTTGAATTTATTAATTGTGCACACACTCACATAGTTATTTCAAAGTAGCAGCTGCTATTCTCAAATATGTTTGCTATGTAGACATATCCTTAGGTTGCAGAAGACCTGTAGGAATAAATAATATCCAGTAGGAATGCCAGGGCCTTTCGGTTAGCCTGGAAAACATCACGGTTTCTAAATTTCCTGAATAAAAGAAAAGACTATGTCCACCCCATTTAGTGATCTGGACTGCATAAAATTGTTACATGTGAAATTAAAAGCTTGGACCTATTGGACAGCAAATATTGTTGGCCTAAAAAAACATACTGTTCCCAAAACATCAAATGCTACCTCCCTTATAAAAGTTTACTGCTCATCACCATGCCAGGCAGACCTCATTCGGATCTCCTTCAGCATCAAAACTAGAATTTTGGCTACAGGGAGGAGCTCTTAGCCAGGGCTTCAGCAGGAAAGGAAACCATGGCTAAGTTTCTATGAATCCATGTGACAGAACATGAGAAGTCAAAATGTAGCTCATCTGTATCAATTCATCATATCCTAGTGAAAGGCACACAAGCTTGGCTTCACTTGGCTTCATTGACAAGAGAGAAGGAGGTTGGGGTGGCTTCTTATTATTTCCATTAATGGATGTTCATTTAAAGGTTTGAGAGGCAAATCTGGTCTTGAGGGCTCCTTTGATTCTTAGTTTCTCCACTGAAGAGGCCAAAAAGACCAATTAGAACCAGTTTGGATGGAGACATTTATCCATTAAGAATTTGACCCAAATCCATTTCACAGGAGCAATTTCTGGACTCAAAGCAACTCATTCGAATTTCTACACTTCTTTGCAATCTTTGCCACAACAGCCTTAGGGCAGGTCTACACTAGACCTTAAAGTCAATCAAAGATAATCAATTTCAGCCACATCAATTGCGTAGCTGGAATCAACTTATCTTCAATCAACTTATCTGGCCATTATCACTGAGGAAGACACTCTCCCTGTTGACCTCCCTTACTCCAGGTGAGACTGAGTAGTACAGGGGTTAACTGTTGACCCCTCAACAGTTTGATTTTGTGCATCCCCACTAGGCTTGCAAAATCAAACCCTGGAAGATTGAGCCTGACTGTGTCCATCTACCAGGTAGTGTAGATGTACCCTATGCCGCAGACATTGGTAATGGGTTGAAATTCACGCACGCACACATCGCCCCAAATTATTTTTACATCTATCTGTTAAAAGAACAATGTTATCAAAGGGGTTTCTTTCTCAAGTGGCCTTGTTTAGGAATTACTGCCAACTACCTTCACTAACTATTTCTCTGGCTAGAGCACTGCAGGAAGAGTTCAGCTGGCTGAGAGATATTAGAGGTTAGTTTTTCATGCAGTAAAATGTTTTTTATCTGGGCTCAATTTCATGCTTTGGCGGAAAGCCCACTCTACAGCTTTAATACAAAGCCAATGCAGAGTATCTGAAAGGAGACATAATAGGCTTAATTCAGCACAACAGTACTCCAATTTCCCATTGATTTCTGTGGTGTTACAGCAGTGAAAAACTGAAGCAGCACAGTGCCAAATCAGTCTCTTGTTTTTTGGAAGAGTGCATTTATTAGGCAAATGCCATTCTCAGGAACAGCTAGTAATTAAACACTTATTTTCCCAGAGGCAGGCTGATAAGTAACTATGCATTTATTTCACCAGATTATTTTCAGTGTCATTATTATTTCAATGTCTGCATGATGCCTGGCTGTCCAATCTTTCTTGAGCAGATGGCAATTCTGAGCAGTGGATGGAATAGAAGTAATAAATTGAGGCAATTGACCATTCATAATTGGTCACCAAGGCCACACAGTTAGAAGAAGGGCCTTATTTTGATATCCCAGCCATGGTTGTACACCAGGAGTAACTCCATGGATGACACACTGAATTAAATGAGTAAAACACCATATAAAAGCAATCAAAATTGAACCCACTGCCTGAGGTTCCTACAGAATGTTGTTTCATGCTGTTAATCCAATGCTCCTAGTTCTACCTCTGACAATTCTCTGTAATTGGCTTAGCCACTTACAGATTTCTAGTTACTGCAGCTACAAGTGGGACCTCTTACTCTCTGATAGCTCAGTCAGCTGATGTTTGGGGCTTTTTTAATAAGAAGAAACAGTACCAGCCTCTGTAGGTTAAGCTCTTGAATTTATATTGGCATGAAAGCCATTGCTTCTGCAAACATAATGGAACAAATTTAGCCCTAATTAGCCATGCTGTCCCATTTAATGAGGCTGCGTGAGGTTAAGCATCAGCTCCAATCCGGGCTCTGACTCGAGGAAACATGAGCAGGTGAAAGTAATGCAATGAACAAAATTTAAACGAGTCCATGTTGATGAACAGAATGAGTGACTAGAGAGGAATATAAGTGAGGGACCAGTTCTGGAGAACGTCTCTACACAACACTCCTGCAAGAGCCTAGCAAAGCATATCCTGAGATGCTCTTCTGAGTAAAGATGAACATGATGAGCACACGAAAGCAAGTTCTGCTCTGAAGGGCGACCCCACTGGGCGATCAAATAGCGCCTTTGACTACATCCGTTCTTTCACTCTCCCTTCCCCCGCATGGCCAGAGATCACTTTTTCAACCTTCTTTCCGTCCTTCTGTCCTTTCCCTCCTTCCATAAGATGCATCTTGCAATTGTCTGAGCACAAGAGAGGGCTCCAGGAATTCCAGGGTTCTTGTTCTCAGATCTAACCCCTTTCTGAGTTCTGGTGAATGCCTGCCCTTCCTCCTTTCTGGGACTGTGCAAGAGTCAGTAATTTGGGGCCAGATTCTCAGCTGGTGGCTCTCAGCATGGTACCACTGAAGTCAATTACAGAGGAACTCCTGGCCCCACTGCCTGCAGTGGGGCAGGATGTCACACTCAGTATGATTCTTCAGATCCCTAACCTCCTTGCTTTAAATTAGCACAAGCTTTGAAGGAGCACAGAAGGAAGAGCGGTAGGGCAGCGTAATGTAGATGTATGACCTCGTTTATATGAAATGGGATCTCAGAAGCAGAACTTCAGAAGCTAGGTCTGATGTGTAGTTGAGGTATTCAGGAGTAGTGAGGACACAGGTGATTCTGGCTATGGTGGCCCAGCTGGAGAGGAGACCATTTGGGAAGAAAGTGGTTGAACTAAATGGTTTGGCACCTGCCGGTAGAAGTGGGCCTGCCTCCTCTGACATGAAGACAGTGACAATCAGGCAGAGTTATAACGCTTGGACTAACCTGTCAAAATGTCCCTGGGGCACCTGAAACAGAAGGGGAAACAATGACTTGTCTGGGAAACCCACTTCTACTACAACTGGAGTGGGAGCAGAGCGGGGTCATCTTCCGAACAATGGGCCAGGCTTTCCATGCTAGACTTTGTCAGTAACGTTTTTCGGTTATGCGTGTGGAGGGGCAAGGGGCAGTTCCTAAGAGGCTACTTCAATATCAAATGAGCTCTGTTTCAGGTGACAGGACATGCGGACTAGGAAGCCAGGGGCATATGGTGAGATACGAATCATTCAGTGGCTTAGTTCCCCCACTGAGGCTTCTAATAAAGAACAACACCACAGGTCAATTCTGCAACAGCTGCTCATTGACTTGGGACTTACTCACTTATGTCAGCTGCAGATCTGGGTCACGCACACATGTGAGAAGCCACAGCTGGACTGTAGCTGCCTGGGCAGAAATCATGCTGGCTCCTATCTGCCGAGCACCGTGCTATTTGCTTGTCTTTCTGGGTGAAACAGATGGGAGGTGATTTACCTGCTGCTAAAACCCACTGCTATGTCTCAGCAACTCCATGTTAAGCCAACAGTGGCTGGTGGCTACCAGTGACAAGCTATGGGCACGGGAGAGAGCACCTGTCTCCCATAAGCCTGCAATGCCCTCTTCTCGAAATACTAGCTCATTTTTCTGACTGGAGCAGGAGGGAAAGGGGCGGGCATTAGCCAAGGAGCCTTTGCATTGGGCTGTTGGTTTTTAGATCACATTTCACACCAGAGGGGAAAATAATCTAAAGGACAAAACTGTGATTTATTTCTATGTACTATTGAGACACGTCTTTGTGATGTCCTCAGTAACGCATATGGTTTACATTCCTCCACCTTTACTTTTCTGTATGGACCAAAATAATGAAAGGAAAATGGAAAAAAAAAACAAACACGGATGTATGTACAAAAAAGGGAATTAAAGTTAAAATAAATCTTTATTGATTTTGTGACCATCCGAGGAGCTCCGGGGTTTTGTGTGTGTGTGTGTGTGTCCCTCTGTATACAAACCCTGAGAAACGTCTCTTTTCCAGCCCAATGCTCCATAAGAATAGCCAGACTGGGTCAGACCAAAGGTGCATCTAGCCCAGGATCCTGGCTTCCAACAGGGGACAATGCCCAATGCCCCTGAAGGAGTGAACAGAACAGGGAATCGTCAAGTGATCCCTCCCCTGCTGTCCATTACCAGCCTCCGACAAACAGCGACGAGGGACACCGTCCCTACCCATCCTGGCTCATAGCCATTGATGGACCGAACCGCCATGAATGTATCCAGCTCCTTTGCGAGCCCTCTTGGTAGGACCAGTGCTACGTATTCCCTCTGCCTAAGCGTGCACACCAGCCCTCCCTCTGCTGCAAACCTTTCTAGATCTGCGTACCTCTACTGACTAGGAAGCTACCGCTGCAAGTCGCAGCACGTTCTGTATAGGCCTGCTGATGGGGCCCAGGCCCCTTACAGCTCTGTGGGAGTCTGGCGGTGTGTGTGCTGCATAGCGCTGAGGGTGAGGGGCAGCACTGCACTCTGGGTAATGCTGAGGGCTAGCTGGCCCAAGCCCCACCCCTTCTGCCTGAAGCCCCACCCCTACACAGTCTTTGCCCAGGTGACCGCGGGGGCTGTCAGCTCCACTGATTCCATATGGGGCACCACTGAGTTTAGTGTAGATGTAAGTGCTGCTGGACAAAATTGTTCCCTCCCCCCGGCCTTTGATGCTAAGCTGTGTGCGCTGGTCACCAGGGCTGCGTCTACACGTGCACGCTACTTCGAAGTAGCGGCAGTAACTTCGAAATAGCGCCCGTCACGTCTACACGCGTCGGGCGCTATTTCGAAGTTGAAATCGACGTTAGGCGGCGAGACGTCGAAGTCGCTAACCTCATGAGGAGATAGGAATAGCGCCCTACTTCGACGTTCAACGTCGAAGTAGGGACCGTGTAGACGATCTGCGTCCCGCAACGTCGAAATTGCTGGGTCCTCCATGGCAGCCATCAGCTGGGGGGTTGAGAGATGCTCTCTCTCCAGCCCCTGCAGGGCTCTATGGTCACCGTGGGCAGCAGCCCTTAGCCCAGGGCTTCTGGCTGCTTCTGCGGCAGCTGGGGATCTATGCTGCAGGCACAGGGTCTGCAACCAGTTGTCAGCTCTGTGTATCTTGTGTTGTTTAGTGCAACTGTGTCTGGGAGGGGCCCTTTAAGGGAGCGGCTTGCTGTTGAGTCCGCCCTGTGACCCTGTCTGCAGCTGTGCCTGGCATCCCTATTTCGATGTGTGCTACTTTGACGTGTAGACATTCCCTCGCTGCGCCTATTTCGATGTTGGGCTGAGCAACGTCGAAGTTGAACATCGACGTTGCTGGCCCTGGAGGACGTGTAGACGTTATTCATCGAAATAGACTATTTCGATGTTGGCTGCACGTGTAGACGTAGCCCAGAAGTGGCTGCATTTCACTTCATTTTCAACTGATCGTTGCTAGGCTAATGTATCAAGGAAACTTCTGAAGTCTTTTTGTCAGACTAAACTGCCATTGACTTCTATCAGCACTGTGGGCCCGGGCTTTTCTGAAAACCAGGCCACTTATACAGGCAGCTATGCCTGGATTGGTTTGCTTGGATTTCAACATGCTGAGTTCCTGCTGCTCCCAGTGGTGGGGCCACAGGGACATTGTTGACCAAAGACCCTTGGGAAAATCCTTGTTTCTGCAGAAGCCCCCACACTTTTCATGGTCTGCACTGAACAGAGCAAGACCCTATACAATTGCTTAGGTGCCTGTGGGATGAATTTTCAAAAATGCTGGGCTCTTGTCCCAGCCATATAGGTAACTGGGTAGAACGGTGGTCTGACCCAATATGGTAACTTCAAAATAAGCATAAGATAACATGCTACAGAGATGCACAGAGGAGAACTACCTGTGAGCAGTGGGTTTCCATGCTTGCAAGGACCTTTGGAATTCCATTGGAAGACCTGGCTGGTTGGCATTTCCATGAGAAAACCACCCAGATAGTGCTGAGTGGAAGGATTAACAGGAGCGTTATGAGTAAGACATGAACAATAATTCTTCCACTTTACTCTGCACTGATTGGGCCTCAGCTGGAGTCAGTCAAGTTCTGGGCCCCTTATTTCAGGAAAGATGTGGAGAAACTGAAGAAAGTCCAGAGAAAAACAACTAAAATGATGAAAGGTCTAGAAAATATGGCCTATGAGAGAAGATTAAAAGAACTGGGTTTATTTAGTTTGAAAAGAGAAGGCTGGGAGGGGTGTGATATTAGTTTTCAAGCCCCTAAAAGGGTGCTACAAAGAGGAGGGAGAAAAAAATTATTTTCCTTGGCCTCTGAAAAAGGACAAGAAGCAATGGGCTTAAACTGCAGCAAGGGAGGTTTAAGCTGTATGTTAGGAAAAGCTTCCTAACTGCTAGGATAGTTAAGCAATGGAGCAAATTGCCTGTGGAGGTTGTGAAATCTCCATCAGCGGAGATATTTAAGAGTAGGTTGGATAGACATCTGTTAGGGATGGTCTAAATGATGCTTGGTCCTGTTGTGAGGGCAGGAGACTGGACTCAATGACCTCCTGAGGTCCCTTCAAGTTCCAGTGTTCTCTAATTATGTGAATCCACAACACAGTTCAACTCAGCATGTTGAGCAGCAGAACAATCCACCATTCAGCCTTCCATGCCTCCCCCAAGGAGGGTTGGGCAACAGCATCCAGAATGGATGTTAGGAGCCAAAGTGCCTTTGTAGATGACACCCCAAGTACTTTCCATTGACTTAGTGGGAGCTGGGGGATGCTCATCATCTCTCGGTGTCCAGTCCCTGCATTCCCATTAGCTAAGGCTGGTGGAAATGGACAAAACCAAGGAGAATAAGTGAAGCTGCAATAATAGAGCCTGAAGGAGATTCCTTCCCACCATGGGCCCTTCCAGGCAGACATTCCTCTTGCTTCTATTATTCTCGTAATGTGGCCACAAGGGCTATTTTGAAAGATGCTCCCATATCACCTGATATTCTTGTGCTCTCAGTATCTCATAGAGCTTCTCTTTCCATTCAGAACTATGCCAGGCCCTCAGTAAGCCAGCAGTGGACAATGCAGAGCTGTTTCTCCAGAATGCTCCAAAGGCTTAGCAGAAAACGTCTAATGCACAATGAACGAATGCTTATCTGCATAATACCCACATGCACAGGAGAATCCAGCTGATGGGGGAATGCCCAGCTCTGCAGACCTGTGTCCTCATTACAGGAATACCTGCAGCACAAGAGATGTCCATTTGGGGCACAAAATACCCCACCTTTCTACCTACTCATCCAGAGTTAATTATTATGTGGGTCTGGCCAGAAATAATTATCTTGGAATTATGGAAATTCCCCGAGATGCCAACTGAGATCAGGGCCTTGTTGTGCAAGATGTTGTATGGATATAATGTCCATGGGCCCTCTTGTGCTGGGCGCTATACTTAACGGTGATTAACAAGGCGTTCCTTGGCCTGTAGAGCTTTTTCTTGGGCTGTCTCAAAACACCACAGGTGTACAAAATGGACATGCAAGAAAGTTACTGGGGAGCAGTAAAAAAAAACAAGCCTTTGGTTTGTTGCACAATAAACTAGCTCACCACCTGCTAGCGACTGCAGGTTCCAAAGCATTTGTCTTTTGACTCTTGGCAGAAATGCTCTGGCATGAGTTTTTCCATTTCTATGCACTCCATTGGCCAGGGAACTGAAAGAGATTAACAAGTAATATTAGCTCCCAAAGTACCATCGTCTGTCGTGGAAAATTGAGCTGTGCTGAAGCCAGCCAACCTTTGTGAATTTAAAAAAAAAAAAACCAAACCTCTCAAACTATGTCTGTTTGGAAACACTATCCCTTGGAAAAGTAGAAGGGGTTATGTTTGCCAAGTTCAAACAGCTGTCTTTTATATCCACTACTATATAAATTCTTTGGAGGGGAAGCCTGGGATGGAGCAATGATGGGTTACTTACTGGAGCAGCAGGTGTATCCCAAATGTGTGTGAGAATCACTCATCAGCTGCTAAAATGCAGCTACCTATGGAGTGAAACACGACAGTAATTCTCTGCCAATAAAGAGTCAACGTATCTATTTTGGGCATCTGTCTGGGCCTCATCTCACAGAATCACAGGGCTGGAAGGGACCTCAGGAGGTCATCTAGTTCTGCCCCCTGCTTCAAGCAGGATCAACCCCCAAAAGCAGGATCAACCCGCCACAAAGAAAGAAATATAAATCTTCTGCTGAAGAAAGCATATGAAGAGATATACCTGTCTCTTGAAGGGACCTTCAGAGGTCATTGAGTCAAATCCCCTGCACTCACAGCAAGACCTATTTCCATTGTACCTGAACTCTGGATACTCAGGAATGTACTTAAGAAGGGAAGTGCTACCAGCCACATTTTTTCTGGGGAGACCTGAGGCCCAGCAAACATGAGACCAAATTCCCATAGGTTTTAGGTGCCCAATTCCCATAGGTATATACCTTGGAGGAGCCGGACCTGCTGGAGCACATCAACATGGCAATAAAAGGCCTGCAGCATAGCCTTGGAAAGCTGGCCTGTGCTGCTGGACTCAAAACTGCAGTGCAGATGTTTACAACTGGGTTCTAAAACACCCAAGCTAGGTCTGCGCTCGAGACTTTTGGAGACAAAACGGAGCATCTACACACACAATATGTGTTTTGTGGACAGAAACTGTTGACAAAAAAATGTGTAGCCACTCCAGGGGGCCCTTTTGTCAGCAGAGCAGATCAAAAGATCAATCCGCTGTTATAGGTAGACGCACTCTATTAACAGATGCTTTGTCAGAACATGTCTTCCAACGGTAACTTCTGTAGACAGCTGCTTCTAGTGTAGACGTAGCCTGAAGATCTCCAAGCCCAGCTCCAGTTTCATTCAATGCCTACACTGTGCATTTTAGTCCCACAGCCTAAGCTCCAGTGTACTGAGCTAAGCTCTGCGACTCAGCGTCACAGGGTGTTTTACTGAAGTGTAGACACACTTTAAGTGACTTGCCCTGGGTCACACAGGAAGTCTGTAGCAGAGCAGACTCAACTCCAATTCTTTCGCGTTCTAAGCTAGTGTGTTTCAACACAGCAAAGTTATCTCAGAATAATGGCCATTATTCTGAAATAACTTCATGAGCGTCTGTCTATACAACGCAACTGCTATTTTGAAACCATAGTCAAATAGCGGATGGCTTCTTTTGAATTCTGCAAACCTCATTCTATGAGGAATAGTGCCTGTTAAATAAGGTATTCCAAAAGCGTTTATTCCCAATAATGCTGTTGTGTAGACATAGAACACTGGTTGTAAGTGCCTGTCTTTTCTGTACTTCTAGGGGCTCTAATCTGAAATAGGCTCTATTATGTGTGGACACACTATTTCAGAATAAGTTTTGCTTATTTTGGGGCTTCCCTGTAGTGTGGACACTTTATTCCAGAATAGTTTATTTTGGAATTATAACTCTGGAATCAGCTATTCTGGAATAACTCTGGAGTGTAGATATGCACCTAGTGTTCCACACAATGGATCATCCTTCCCCTTAAGGGATCATTTTAGAAGGCACGAAGAATAAATTCCCCGATGCAACAGCAACCAACCTCTTCAGCTAAAGTACCTTACAGAGGGGTAGGCGGGATGCACAGAAGAGATCAGCTAATAAACCCCTTGTTACATGTCAGAAGTGAATAAATATTGGATTGTGAAGCAGTATATAGTCAGGTAGTCTAATCACAACCAGAATTTCACACTTCTTCTGGAGGGTGACAGCCACAGCCATTGGTAAACAACAAGTCATTACCCCAGGATAACCATACCAGTGAAAGGCAACCAAAAGGCAGAAAGAAAGCAGGTGTTATAGGCAGGACATGCATGAAACACGGGATAGACATATGTGAGGATGTGTCAATTCCATCTTTTGGCACAGAATCAGTGTATGGCTGAGGTCTACAACAAAGCTGTATCAGTCAGGTGAGGGATTAAGACATGGTTATACCCATAACACTTTTTTCATTCAGGAGTGCAGGAATAAAGCTGTACGGACACAGCAAAGCGAGCGCTTTGCCAAAATAATAAACCAGCCAAGGGCTTCTTGTGTAGACCTGGCTTAGCTTCAGTGTGCTTCAGATTCTTCATCAACAAAATGGTGATATTAGTACTTTACTGTCTCACGGAAGGATTCTAAGGTTCATCACATTAAATCTTGAGAGGTGGTCAGGTAATATGGTCACAGGAGCCATATAAAATACCTGCGATACCTACATGCATACATGGAATCACAGTTGTCTTTATACAGGAGACAACTGCAGCCACAAACCAGGTTTCCACACATCTTGTGTGCCAACCACATCTCTTTTGTTTACCATGGACCACGCCCTGCCCAGAACTCCATACATTACGCAGACACACTTAGCAGCTTCATAATCTACAGCAAATAAATACATAACTACAGAAATTTACACACTTTTTTGGTGTAGTATCATAGAACCCCAGAAAAGTAGGGTTGGAAAGGACCTTGAGAAGTTACCCTGCGGTGAGGCAAGATGAGGTAACCCTAGAGCATCCCTGTCAGAGGCTGGTCCAACCAGTCTTTCTCATGTGAACCACAGAACTGTTTTCAGCGGGGAGCTGAGACCAGAGAAGCCTGAGAAACCCCCAGCGAGGCACAAGATGGCAGAAATTAGTCTCAGAAATGTGCCATCAGGAATGTGGGATGGGCCTGTCCCTCTAAAATCTGACCCAACAAGGCGAAGGCCTCAGTGGTGTAACTCAGAACAGCGCCAATGCAGCGACACAGCTGGGGAGCTGGGTCCAAAGAGACAAGTGTATCGAACGTGCAGCCATGGTTGATTTACGAAGGAGCAAGGCGAAATCTCGGGCTAGCATAAAAGGCAGGGTGGCTCCACTGATTGAATGGAATGGCTCCCATTGAAGCCAGCCCGGGATCCAGTGCCAGGTTTTCCCCTAATGTGGAGAAGGTCCGGAGAAGAGCACCAAGAATGATAAAAGGCCTAGAGAACATGAGCTATGAGGGAAGACTGAAAATCTAGGCTTGTTTGGTTTAGAAAAGAGAAGTCTGAGAGGGGACATGATAGCGGTTTACAACTGCCTAAAAGAGAATTACAAGGAGGAGGGAGAAAAGTTGTTCCCCTTGGCCTCTGAGGACAGGACTTAACTTGCAAGAAGGGAAGTTTAGGTCAGACATTTGGAAAAAAAACTTCCTAACTGCCAGGATGGTTAAACACTTGAATAAATTGCCTAAGGAGGTTGTGCAATCTCCATCACTGGAGATATTTACCAGCAGATTAGACAGACATATCTCAGGGATGGTCTAGAGACTCTGGATGGTGCTTGGTTCTGCCATGAGGCAGGGGACTGGACTCAAGGACTTCTCGAGGTCCCTTCCTGTTCTAGTGCTCTGTGATTCTATGGAGGTGTCAAGGGCAATACGGCAGGGGGAGAACATCAGAGCCACATGTGGCAGCGTTCAGAGCTTTGCTGGGATGCAGCGGTGGGCCTTCGGCAAGGGCAAGAGAATGGAATTGCTAACAGCCTTGGGAAGGAGCCTGTTCACCTCTCCATCCATTTCCTGGCTTACAGTGGAGAGGAAGGGTGGTCCAGTGGTTAGAACACTAGCCTGCATTATGGTATACCCGACTTCCACTTCTGCTTTGCTGCCGACATCCTGTATGACCCTGGGCCAGTCCCTTAACCTTTTGATGTCTCAGATCCCAGCCTGCTCTGCCCAGCCTCTGTGAGGGTATAGCTCCGAGATGTTCAAATGCTGTGATGACAGTGGTGGAGGGAGACAGATCAGTATCATTCATAGCTTACAGGCCCCCTCAATTCGGCATCTTTCTGCTGTAGAGGGCTGTGTCCTCACGGGAACCCCCTTTGCTTCCCAAAGATAGAGACTATGATGTCCTGGAGACTCCCCTCCAGATTCCTACCCAAGGAATCACTCCTCCATACTCTTCCTGAGTTGTCACTATGTCTCTGCTGAGCAGTTGGTGCCGTTTTGAGCTGGGATCATCCTTTACTGCCACTTACACAGGGGTAAATGATGATGCAGGCGTAGTGTGTCATCCCAACTTGTGTGTCTGCCCTTCTTGTAGCCTCTGAGCCACCAGATGATAGCAACCTACTACTACTATTGGGTAGTGGAGCCCTTCTGTATGCTGCACTTCTGTAGGTCCCAGGTTCAAAGCCTGCCAATGAGCTACGGAGGGGAGCCAATCACTACCCAAGCTGTGCAGAATCCATCTACAGGACTTCAGAAAACACCAAACGCTGGTTTCACACTGAGCCCAGTGCATCCTGGGACAGAACCCTGGGAGCTTGGTGAGTGCTATGCAGGCAGCAGAGCCGTGATCAGTAAAGCTCACTATTCTGGTGGGTATAAAATCGGGCATAACAGGATATCTCTGGCAGTGTGTGGTAAGATCCAAGAGGCACAAATCTCAGTGTAGAAGGCTACCCACCCTTGCAAGGTGCTATCATGGGAGAATGTGTACCCTTGCTGATTCCGCAGCTGGATGTTCCCAAAGTAAAACCAGGAAGCAGAGTTGTGGAAGAAGATGCAGCCAATAAAAGGGCATAAAGAGTGCAGTGCAGTTACCTTTGTGTCTGTGAGGTCTCCTGCCTAGGGAAAGGTTCCATTGCTTGACAATCCATTGTGTTCACTAGCAATGTGTGAACAAACTTGGGCCCAGCTGGAAGGGATCCTGGGATGATTCATGGCCATCAAGGTGAAATTTCATGGCTTCAGTTGGCCATGGAGGCTCACGTGAAACCCAGACCTCAGAGTGAAGGTCAGGAGGAAGAGGAAAGGAGCTTATGGACACATCTGAACCACATCCAAAGGAAGGCAAAACCTCCAACCATTGCGCCAGTGGGGTGGGAGACCCCGGGAAGGTTTTGTTTTCATAAACTCTTCAGAAACATTCCAGATGTTTAGAGAAGTTTTTGCAGAAACCTGACCCATCTTTTCCAAAGATCCTGGACTTTTTCATCAAGGGAAATGACTTTGAATGCAAAGAACACGTTTTCCTGACTATATGAAATAGGATTTTCTGGCTTCCTGCCAGGACATAGAAATTTAACAATAAATAAATAAAAAGTTAATAAATATTTGTTTTATTATTATCATCTCCCAGGGTGAGCTCTGCAGTTAGGTTCTTGGGGCTTAGATCTCCCAACCCAGAAGGAGCTCCCCAGAGTTTCTCTTACATCTACACCTACCAGGAGATCAATCTAGTCAGGGTCAATCATTGGGATTCAGTTTCACATGCCTAATGGGGACTTGCAAAATCAAACTATGAGAGCTCGACAGCCGATCACTGTGCTTCTCCTTCTCATGAGGCGTAAGGGAGGTCACGGCCTCCTTCAGTGAGGATGGCCAGAGAACTTGATCCTGGATACGTCAGCTGCAGCTGCACAATTGTCATAACTGGAATTGCATATCTAGGATTGACTTTCAGGTCTAGGGTAGCCCAGAGCATCCTCAGCTCTCACGCTTTTAGTGTGAGCCTCACAATATTTGGTGCTTTTTTTCCCCTCCAGGGCCTCAATTCCAGCAATGCTGAGATGGTGAGAGAATCCCAGCTTTGGCTGAAGGCCAGTGCGGTAGGGTGTTTCTAGCCATTGTGGCTGCAGAGAAGAGCTGGAGAAAGTGACTCAGATCAGCAGCAGCATTGGTAATCCCTCATTTCGAGGACAGTCTCTGCCACCGATTTACATATGGGTCCTGAGATGACCAAACGGGCAGACAGCTACCGTGGGCCCTGGGGCAAAGTGGGAGGAAGGCCCATCTTTGCGCCTCCAGAAGGGGCGGGGCCTAGGGTGGAATGGGCGAGGCCAAGGGCAGTCAGCACTCTGTGCTGCTCAGACTGTGGTATGGGGCTCCCCACCCCCTGAAATCTGTGCAGCGTGGCAGACAAAGGGGCCTGCAGAGGCCTTGGAGGTGTGCTCCTGAGGCAGGGGTTGGGAACCTGGCATGGCCGTGACTTCCAGAGACGCTCTCCGGTTTGGTTGATTAATTTGTGCCTTTCTTAGTCACTGGGCCCAAGCACACACAGGTCCAGCTCTGCTCCTGGGTATGGCTGTGCAGCAGAGAGTAGGCACACCCACATCGCCATGTGCTTCAGTGAGTGTGCATTGAGGCCGGTGCTGGTGGCGCTGCGTGTCTCTGCATTTCATCCTGCATGCACAGGTCGGCATGCGTCTGGGTTCCCAGCACGGCCCCGGTGCCGCTCAGAGTGCGTGAGTACCTGCACGTAGCCATGTTGATGGAGCCCAGTATCTGCTGGCTCTGCTGGACAGCTAGCTACACGTCCCTGAGCCACTGGGGAGGGTTCAGCTCGGGAAACCGCAGCCTGTAAAATAAACGTCTGCATTTTTACAACATGGCCAGAGTCAAGCAAGAAAACAAGCTTGGGGACAAGGGTGAGCAGAGCTTGTTCTTCGGTTATTTTCTTTCCTTGGGCTCCCTCTGTGAAGGCCGGGAGGCGGCTTTTCTGGCCTCCCCTGGCTGTTTACGACACATCATTTGAATTCATCTGCTCTTCCCAAAGCCTCAAGTCTATCCTCAGCTTCAACCTGAAGCAGCCGGGGGACGGAGAGAGAAAGGAACCATTGAGAACGGAGCCCTGCAAGCTGCCTAGGACAGCAGTTTGGGTTTGTTTGGCCAAGCTGCAAACCGGTCACTGGCTTTCAAGGGCGCTGCGGCCTGCTGGTTCCTGGAGCCCTTTGATAGCTCAGGTTAACTCATGAGGCCTGCAGCAAAGGTTTGTTTTAAACCCTCAGCCCCGGCCGCTTATCCCCCCGCAGGTTGGTAGGAGGAGGGACAAAGGATCTGCTGGGATCAGGGAAGACAGGATGCAAATTGTGAACCTCAGTCAGCTGGTTTTCTTTCAATTGTCATGCCTGGCACTAAGACTCTTGCAGGGTCTTATTCCATTGGATATACCCTATCCCTTTAAGGCTGGCTGTGGCATGGGAGGAGCTAAAGGGGAGGCAGTTTGCTTGTTGCATCTTCTCTTGCAGAGCTGGGGCTGGGTGGTATTACTGAGAGACCGGAGGAGGAAAGGAAGTGTGGGCAGGACCTAGCACAGGGGTCCACAACCAAAAGACCAAGACCAAGAATTCAGTAAAAAAATCTGTAATCCAAGAGCCGCAAGGCACATGAATACGAGATGGCCCTTAACAAAGAGCATCAAACCACACTTTTTGTAACCTCTATTCTAAGGGTAGCACACATAAGCTGTGTCTACACGTGCACGCTACTTCGAAGTAGCGGCACTAACTTCGACATAGCGCCCGTCGCGGCTACACGCGTCGGGCGCTATTTCGAAGTTAACTTCGACTTTAGGCGGCGAGACGTCAAAGTCGCTGACCTCATGAGGGGATCGGAATAGCGCCCTACTTCGACGTTCAACGTCGAAGTAGGGACCGTGTAGACGATCCGCGTCCCGCAATTTCGAAATTGCCGGGTCCTCCATGGCGGCCATCAGCTGGGGGGTTGAGAGATGCTCTCTCTCCAGCCCCTGCGGGGCTCTATGGTCACCGTGGGCAGCAGCCCTTAGCCCAGGGTTTCTGGCTGCTGCTGCGGCAGCTGGGGATCCATGCTGCATGCACAGGGTCTGCAACCAGTTGTCGGCTCTGTGGATCTTGTGTTATTTAGTGCAACTGTGTCTGGGAGGGTCCCTTTAAGGGAGCGGCTTCCTGTTGAGTCTGCCCTGTGACCCTGTCTGCAGCTGTGCCTGGCACCCTTATTTCGATGTGTGCTACTTTGGCATGTAGACGTACCCTCGCAGCGCCTATTTCGATGTGGTGCCACGCAACGTCGAAGTTGAACATCGACGTTGCCAGCCCTGGAGGATGTGTAGACGTTATTCATCGAAATAGACTATTTCGATGTTGCTACATCGAAATAAGCTATTTCGATGTTGGCTTCACGTGTAGACGTAGCCATAGTGATTGGCAATGCAATACATGTTTACTGCAGGCTGCTCACAAATGTCTTACATACTCTCTCCAGGTTGCATTTTTTGTTCGTGGTAAATTTCTCATGGCAAATGAGACCTAAAGGGAGCCCAGCCGAATTCGATATAAATGCAAACGATTGAGTCCGTTCAGTTTGAAATTCTCTGTTTTCACCTTCGATTTGCCTCATTTTTGAAGCCATTCCAACCCCACGCCAATGACGTTGATTTTATTTCATGTTTAATTTCAGTTTTCTCTCTTAAAATGGCTATCATAGCAGAAATGTCGCAAGCTTCCTTTTCCTTGTCAGAATCAAGACTTTATTAGCAACACGATCAAAACACAGATACAGGATCATACCCCACAATGCACTGCACATATTAAAGGGGAAGTTTTGAGATCACATCTCGTTTGCTGTTTAGATAGGAGCTGTTTGTTTTTGGGCTTTTTGACATTCGTCATTTATCAAAAATAATCGGAAGGGTTGTTTTTGTTTTTGTTTTTGTTTTTGTTTTTGTTTATTTTGCAATTATAGAGTTGGGAGCCACAAAGAAGTCCTTAAAAACCTGCATGCAGCTCCGGAGCCTCAGATCACACACCCCTGATCTAACAGCACTCTGCACACTGTATGGGCGGAACGTAGAATTTGTCCTATTTGATCAGTCCATCACCTCTCGCTCATGCTTCCAGGTCCAGAGCCCTTCCTGTAATGCACATGGCAAATTCTGAACAGGCCATGGTGGGTTCCTTCTAACCTTCAATATCTCCGGTGATGGAGATTCTACAACCACCCTGCGCAATTTGTTCCAGCACCTAACCACCCTGACAGTTGGGAATTTTTTCCTAATATCCAATTTTAACCCTCCTTGCTGCAATTTAAGCTGAAGAATAATGAAGGCGTGGGTCCCCCCAAAAGGGACAGAGGGCCGGGTACTGACACTGAGGTCAGTAAATGCCCGCTGGGTACAAAGGTGAAGTTGGGGAGACCTAACGATCCACAAGCTCGATATCCAGGAGGTTTCCCGCCACCACAGTGTCTGAGAGGAGGGTTGTGTTGCACCTTTTGTGATGGCTGGCCACTGCAGAAAAGCACTGCACAAAACTAGGGAAAATATCAGAAGGATAAGTTTCCTGCAAGAAAACTAACTCCACTCACAGGGACCAAACAATTCGCCAGTGAGTAATTTACGAGGCCCTTTTGATGGGTAAAGGTCAGTAAATGTCAATTTCACTATTCACACCTCCGTTGATGGAAAAAGTCTCCCTGGGTGCAGACAAACGTGGCTTGAAAACTGACAGCTGCAGGATGTTCACCTTGTCAAGCTGGACGTGTGAGGCTGATCATTTGTGTTTCACAAGGATAAAGATTTCACTGTTTGAAATCAGCATCCCCAGGATGAAATCATTATCACCTGACCCAGCTCATTGTCTGACCCGCTCCCCTTTAATTTTCCATAACTCCAAACATGTACATAGAACAAAACACTTAACAATAGACACTGGTATCATCTGTCAAGATCCTAATGGAAGGATCGTTGAATTCTGCTCAGCTGGTGTGTTAGCAGCAGCACTTTGCCCCCAGCCTGGTTGTAACAGCATGCTGCGATCACACTACAGCTCTGCTTATTTTTAGGCCTGGCTCTTGACTTCGGGAATACCTCGCCAGAGAGCTGAGCATGTCCCTGTAACTCTAGGCTCGCCTGTTCTGAGGGGCAAAAATGCCAGGCAGGCTGCCCTTTACCTGGAGAGGAGGCCAACGCAGCTGGAAGCGTGATTCGCTCATGGGTAATGAGATTAGCGGGTCTTCCCCTCTGGGATAATAAGCAGGTAATATTACAGGGATGGCAGGCTGCAGCCAGATAGTTTGCATTTTTATTGCCCTCTTCACATGCCTAGCCCGTTCTTTCTAGGCAGCATGATCCAGTGTAGGTGTGGCCCAACCTCAGCTTGCAAATGGCACATGGCTCTTTTACAGTTAAAGCGCAGCTCACCGAGCCCCAAAACTCTGCCCCTATTCTCCACCTGCCACACTAGAAGAGGGAGCTCAGGCCTTCTGCCCCCCACCCCAATAGGGTGGTGAGACTAGGGGCTTATGCCTTGCTGAGAGAGGGGAAGTCTTGTGGGTTTAGCCCCACAGAGCAGGAGGTGCTAGGGCTCAGGGCTTCAGACAGGTGTGTCTTCCCCTGAGCCGCGGCAAACGCCATCCCACGGGGTGAACTGTGAGTGTTTTGTGGCTCTCAGACATTTGAAGGTTATTGTAGTTGGCCTCTCCTGATCTGGCGGATAAGGGCCTGAACTGTGGCTCAGTGCATTTATGTTCTATTCCTATAACCCACGGCACAATCTAGTAACAAACTTGCATCCTTTCTCTGTACCTCAGTTTGTCTGTCCTGGCAGTTTAGATTGCAAGTTGTTTGGGTCAAAGATTGTCTGTGGCTGTGTATACGTGCAGCCCCTAACACAGAGGGGCTGCCACCCATTCAAGCACTAACGTAAGACAGATAATGAGTCTCCACCTCCATCAGGACTAAAACTTGCTGCCTAGACACAGATTAAAGATTTTTCCCAGCCTGAAAGAAGAAGCCTGTGCAGTTTGAGAGCTGATCTCTTCCAGCAACAGGCACTGGTCCAATAAAAGATATTACTTCACTAGTCTCCCTAATAGCCAGTCTTGGAGGCAGTATGGCATGCGAGGGCAGGGCCATGTTATGGGCATCTGTGCCCCCACCCACTTTAAGGGAGCTTCTGACCCTTCTGGCTGGAGTTAATCATGCAGTTGTTTTGTATTAGTTGTTTTGCTCATCCCACCGCTCTGCACAGCCCACCAAATCCCTCACTTGAGCATGTCTGGCACTGTGATTGCTTGGCCAGCTGAAGTGGAGTAACGTAGGACCAACTGGGGGAGAGAAGAAGAGTCCTAAGAGTTAGCAAAGTGCAAAGTTCCACCACCATGGCCAGGTACAGACACAAGAGCTGAATCTGCTGCGGTGCACTCAGAGGGGACACAGAAGTACAGCTCAGTCTGAAAACATCAAATCATAGAACAGTGGAACCAAAAACGGATTTCAACAGGTCACCAAACCCAGTCCCCTGACCTCATGGCAGGACCAAGCACCACCTAGATCATCCCTGATAGATGTCTGTCTAACCTGCTCTTAAATATCTCCAGTGACATAGATTCCACAACCTCCCTAGGCAATGTTTAACCACCCTGAAAGTTAGCACGTTTTATCTAATGTCCAACCTAAATCTCCCTTGCTGCAGTTTAAGCCCATTGCTTCATTGCAAACTTGAACTCTGTTTTAATGAAGAACTCTGGCTAAGAATTTCCCTACTTTGCACCAGCAAGAAAAAAATGTATATAGGTTCAATCTTTCTAGTCCAGCACCCTTGGGATCTGATTGGGCCAAACCAGAGAATTTGCCAAACCATTGGAGGTCAATATTGTCTAGTGCATTACCTACACTTCCACTGCTTACTGGGCTCTGAGAAGACATTTAGGGGTGTATTGGAGATAAAAACAGCAATAAGAACCAGGACTGGTGGCTGGAAACAAACTTTATGGGGCTGTGGAAAATCTGGCCACACCCATGCTAAATGAACATCTGGCTAAATTAACTAATGCCCGATTACAGATGTTGCTGGGCCAGAGAGTGCCAGGTTAGAGAAATTCACCCTCTATTTCCATCCCACGTAACTCCATCTTGTCACATGACATGCCAGTAGGCCTGTCTGCAGGCCTAAAGGCCTTAAAGAGCAGCCTGCAGGCCTCAGAGAGCAGGAGTGGAAACGTCCATCCCTGTAACACAACCGAGTTCCCATCCCTATGTTATGGTCTATCACGGTCTTAAAACCCCACAAACATAAACACCATATAGCCATACCAGCCCTGACACCTGTGTTTAGGGCTACGTCTACACGTGCAGCCAACATCGAAATAGCTTATTTCGATGTTGAGACATCGAAATAGTCTATTTCGATGAATAACGTCTACACGTCCTCCAGGGCCGGCAACGTCGATGCTCAACTTCGACGTTGCTCAGCCCAACATCGAAATAGGCGCAGCGAGGGAACGTCTACACGTCAAAGTAGCACACATCGAAATAGGGATACCAGGCACAGCTGCAGACAGGGTCACAGGGCGGACTCAACAGCAAGCCGCTCCCTTAAAGGGCCCCTCCCAGACACAGTTGCACTAAACAACACAAGATACACAGAGCCGACAACTGGTTGCAGACCCTGTGCCTGCAGCATAGATCCCCAGCTGCCGCAGAAGCAGCCAGAAGCCCTGGGCTAAGGGCTGCTGCCCACGGTGACCATAGAGCCCCGCAGGGGCTGGAGAGAGAGCATCTCTCAACCCCCCAGCTGATGGCCGCCATGGAGGACCCGGCAATTTCGATGTTGCGGGACGCGGATCGTCTACACGGTCCCTACTTCGACGTTGAACGTCGAAGTAGGGCGCTATTCCTATCTCCTCATGAGGTTAGCGACTTCGACGTCTCACCGCCTAACATCGAAGTTAACTTCGAAATAGTGTGCACGTGTAGACGCAGCTTAGATGTGGGAACCTAAGCAACCAGTAATCAGGGCAACCTTGGCTTCAGCCCCAGGAGAACATTAAAAGTGGCATTGAACCAGTATGCACACACCCAGTAAAGAAGCTAAAGGATCAAATCACTGTGAGGTCCCGCCCCTAGCTGAGTTTCAACAGGGGCTCTCCACCTCAGGGGTGCCTCGGTCATCCCCACAGCTGGAGCCATGCCTGCTGCAGCCCTGATGTGAGGTGCTTTGGGACCAGCACTCCCTGCGCCAGAGAAGACGTAAGCATGCCAAAATGTCTCTTATCCAGTCACATACATTCCTCTTGTGCTTTTGCTTGCTAATGTGTACCTTGTGAGTTTAATGCTGTAGTAGATTGGAGCAGATAAGCTTAATAAAGCACATTATCCCTAATTGTCCCTGTAGTGAAGTGAACCCCATAATCCTGTCCGGTCTTGGCCTTGTGTGGTGACATATCTGGGTACTGTCAAAAGGGATTTCATTGTCATTTAACCTGCTCAGGACTTGCATTTCATCAGAAGGAGGCTGGTAGCAAGCTGATGAAAGTGCTGTGTATTGAATGAAGTCTTCAAAGCACAACAGAAATATAGCTTGGTGGAAGCAAAAAGGAACTTGCTCATTGCATGGAGCAGCCAGCTAACAAGAGGTTACCTTTCAAACTAATGGAAATTGGGTAGAACATTTGCAGGAGGGAACTGTCTGTGTTGCTCAGAACAGCTGCCCGCTCAGGTGAATCTTCAAGGCTCTCTCTCTTTTTCCCCTGAACATTTGGATCGGATGCTGGGTTTGAAATTTTTGTCTTCGTCTCCTTCCCAGTGGATCCCAGGGAGTAACCCTTGGCAAGGCTATTATTTCACCCAGGTAATGGAGGGTAATGACAGGAACTGTGTGGCGAGGAGCTCTTTCGAGTGGCCACTGTACTGGTGAAAAGGTCTGTGCTGCTGTAACACCAGCAGGGTCCTTGGGAGCTGAGTGCATGAGCTTCTACCAGCTGAGCTAGAATCCAGCTGGCTGTCAGCTAAGGCTGTAGAGGAGACTCATTCTTTCTTTCTGTAAGTGGTCTCATTGCCATTACATGAGGCCAGGAACAGAGCCAGTGGGTGTGTGGGTTACACTGACGAGCCAGGAGACTGAAGTTTATCAACAGAGAGGAAAGATGGTCCAGGGGCTAGAACCCTGCCCTGATTCACCCTATCCCCCCATGTGACCTTCAGAAGGACATAAGCCTAGATTCTTCAAAGTATTTAGGCACCTCTTAGAGACTTCAGTGGAAATGAGACAGCTAACGACCTTTGAGGATCCATGTCTTAGTCACCTTCTGATTCTGTACAATGAGGATAATAAAGCAGCTCTACCTTAAATTTGATTAAAAGCATGGGGGATGCTCAAATACGGCACTAATGGGGACTATCAGTACCTAAGATAGAACCAGCAGCAGGGCAAACTTTCACCCTGCATCCCACAGTCCATATCTCCCCTCCAGCTCTGCCGCAGCTTGGCTCCATGGCTCAGGGAGTCCCACGCAGCTCTGCTGAAGGCTCCGGTACTGGGGTGGGTAGTGCTGAGTTTTGTGATGTGGACATAGACATGATGCAACATGGCTCGTTCTGCAGCAGCCACTCCAAAGCTGTCCGAGGGGGAGGGCTGTCTGCTGCCCCCCTGGGCTGGATGCCTAAGGGCTCTTTATCCCATTAAATCCTATGCTTTGCTGCCCCTCCTCTGCCAGGTGTTCAGCATTTGTCCCCTCCTCCACCCCCCTCATCAAACAAAGTTTCTTCAGGCTGAATGTCATGGGTACCTCGCGTACCCCACCCTCACGCAGTCTTGTCTCCCTCTAGTGTCTCAATTGGTTCACGTCCCACGTGCCAGGAGAGAATTCTATCGTTGTGCAGCTGAAATGGCTCTTTCGGAAGAGAATTATTTACAGAGATGCTACGGCCAGCTCTCCAGCCATGTGCACGCAGACTAACTTCCTGATGCCTCCCCCAAACGCCTCACCTGCAACTTATGCTCCTCCCTCCAACTTCCACGGAGGTTGCTGCAGAGGTTCATGAAGTAGGCAATATCCCCACAATAATGGATCTGGCTCTTTAGGATGGCAACTGGTTCCCAGCTAGCTGTTGCATCCCAGTATCCTGCCAATGTCTGCTGAAATCTGCTTGGCTGAGAAACTATTAAACTATAGCTTCTACCAAGGCCCCATTTACAGATCCACTCATTGGTCCAACCATGCCATTTAACACAGGAGGATGTTGCCAGGTGAGAGAGGTTCAATCTGTACCATGGCTGGAAGACTGTTTTTACTCATGGGCTTTTGAGTCCGCTTTCCTGGCTCTGGTTCAACACTCTGAATGTATCACAAATGTGACATTCTTCCACTGTGAAAGCTGAACACTATGTGTTTGACAATGCTCTCAGCTAGCTAATTGAATCTGTTTCCCAGGTTGTCTTGCAATTGTATGCACAAGCTCTTACATTTCCTGCAGGCTGCTTCCATCTTCCCAGGCGCCAGTGACTTGTATTTGTAACTCCTGTATGTTTTTATTTGCCGATTCCCCAGCCCGGGCCAATTTCAGAGCTGCTGCCAATGTTAATTGTGGTTCGGCGAGCAATCTCCTTTGAATTTTGTCATGGGTTAATGCCACAAACTAATCATTCTCTCAGTATTTGTGTTAGAACCTCACTGTAATTACAATCTCAAGAGAGCTGCGTTGGTTCCGCCCCTAATTCCCCTACTGTCTCCCTGGATTTCCTCGACTGAGTTAAGCTTAAATCATTCAGCTATTTTGCTGGGTGAAGGGTGGAAATGGTTTTTTAGAAGATTTACTAGCTTATCACAATCTTAATCTCTGGGCTTTTCTGGGGTAAAGAGGTGTCTCAGTAAACTGTAAATCTCGATCGCTATACAGAAGAGCACAATCACGCTCTGCTTTTCTACAGCTGCACTGCCATTAACAGTGAAAAAAGAAGGTAATATTCCTCTATACCCTCCCTAGTTTGGGGCTGTACCTTATATGGTGAAATCGCTTCAGCACCTTTCCCTGTGGGTGTTTGGGTTTTGTAGGCCTCCTGTACTGATGATTCCCCGGCCCTGTTGTTTCCTTTCCTCTTTCCCATTCTTGCAAGTTCAGCTCCAGCCCATCATCCCCTGGTGTAGGGTAAACCAGATGCACTCCACCTTCTTGGGCCAGGTGTACTCTAGACCTGAAAGTCAATCCTAGATATGCAATTCCAGCTACGACAATTGCGTAGCTGGAATCGAGGTATCTGGCCATCCTCACGGAGGGAGGTCAATGGGAGAAACTCTCCAGTCCGCCTCTTTTCCTCCTTGCGATAATGAGGAGGACCAGGACTGACTGTTGAACCCTGAGGGTTCGATTTTGCACGTTCCCACTAGGCACATGAAATTGAGCCTTGCGAGATCAGTCCTGACTGGGTCAATCTTCAGCTACGTGTAGACGTACCCTTAAAGTCTTATATTCAGGTGTCACGCATCTGACGGGACAATAGCTCCACAGACCCCAACCCTCCATGGTTGCCAAAAACATAGCCACCTGGTTCCTTGTTTAACTACCTGCTGACTCCCCCGCTCCATGCCTGGTTCATTATGCACATTATAAGGGCTTGCAATGACTGTAAAGGGGACTCTTTCTAGGCAGGTAGGGTCCTGTGATCTCCATGGCTACACAGGGCCCATTGGGCAAGCCTGAGTCATAAGGGTGATTCTAATTTCTGCCAGAAGGTGGTGGCCCCCGAAGGAGACACTGCACAGCTCGGGTATTGCAGGAGTCCGCCAGTTATGTTCCTCTCACATACGCCCTGATCTCTCCCGACATGAATCCTTAGCTGCTTACTTTGAAGAGCCTTATGGCTCTTTTGCATGTGTGCAGGGCTGTCCTTATAAATTATACAAGAGTGAGGCCTTCTGTCTAGCGTAGGCCTGGCCTCAGTAATAATAGGACAACATGTGGGTGATGGCCCCAGTGATGTCCAATTCGGAGTTGAAGCTGGTGTGGGATGAAGAAGCACCACTGTCTCCAGTTTACACCTGGTGAGCTTCTGACTTGTCTTTGTCTAATAGCAGATACTGCTGTGCACATGGGCCTGCTGATCAGCCAGCCACCTGCCCACCTCCTCCTCAAAACCTACCAGCACTTAGACAAACTGCATTTCCCACGGGAAGGAGAGGAAGGCGGAGAACCTGGTGGTCTCAGATACTTCCATGAACGGTGTAACTCTTGCACCACTGGAACGGTGATTTTCACTTTAGGGTCCTAGGATTCATCCCCGAAGGAGCAGAAATTGATTTTTCATGGAAGCTGGTGGAGCTGAATGGATTGATAACAGCTGAGGATCTGGCCAGGGGAATTCTCAGACTCAAAGCAAAGCTGTTGAGGGCAGAAGGTGAGGAACGAAATAAAGCCAGCTGGAAAATACTGACTCTCATTCCCACACACACTCATTCTCTCACACACACTCATGCTCGTGCACACATTTTCACACACATTCTTTCACATACACATGCTCTCACACAGACACACACACACACGGACACACTCTTACTCATGCATCCTCATCCTCATGCTCATCCTGACATACACACTCATTCTTACAGACACACACTCTCCCACATTCTCTCTCCCACATGCACTCTTTCTCACCCCCGTACACACAGGCAAACACACTCATTATCACTCCTTCACTTGCACACATTTGCAAACATATTTTGCAGACTAGAGAAAAAAATTACCTCATGACTTGAAGACAAGACTTTGAGAAAAGCAGCTCAGATCCCTACCACCAGAGATAACAAGGTAAATCGAGTGCCGCCCTGCATAGAGAGACAAATTCTGTATCCTTATCAACAAAAATGAGCCATGGCTACATGCACCCATATCCATGAATGGGGCTACCTGCAGAGATAAAGTGGAGCCACACAGATTTGCAGGGCTTTGCTATTAGTCAGCTATCTTGCAGAGAAGCAGGTTTTAGAGGGTGACACAACACACGGGTGTGCTTTGCAGGCCAGGAATGCCATATGGGCCCTGTATTAAAGAGAAAACTAATCATCATCACCATCATCATCAACAACAACCATGAGCTCAGTGCCTGTTAGTGTCTGATGCCTCCCTCACTATTTCCTTCGATCTTTCCCTGTCCAGTGCGGAGTGGCTTAGTTTCTGTAGACTAGCTCCACACCAGTCTACTATATCATCTACTCATTCCCTGTGGGGTCTGCCTCTCCTATTTGAACTGTCCATTATGCTGAGTACCAGGGTCATGATTTTTCGTTCGTCATTCATTCCATAGATATGCCCCAATAGCTGTAACTTCCCTTGTATAACCCTCTGCAGTAGGTTCTTTTTCAGCTGTATCTTTCTATATAATTCCTCGTTGGTGACCTCCTGCATCCATCCTATTCTCAGGATCTTTCTATAACAACTGCTCTCGAATGCCATTATCCTCCTCGCGAATCTTTCATTATCACCCATGTCTCACATCCGTACAACATGCTGCTGAATACACACAATTTCAAGACACTCAGCTTCATTCGTAAACTAATCAATTTGCTTTTCCAGATCTTATCCATCACCTTCAAACTCGCTCTTTCTTCTGCTATTCCCTTCTTACAGACCATACGTTGTGTTACTCCCCAGATACACAAACTTCTCTACATTCTCTAGTTCAGTCCCATCTACACTGATCTTCCTTCCTATTTCCTGATCTCCAAATGCTCTTGTTTGTGTTTTATCAATGTTCATAACCAGTCCATACTGCTTCCCTTCCTCTTTTAGCACCTTCACCGTTCTCACTACCTTCTCTTCATCTTCTTCAATGATAACTACATCATCCATGAACCTCAAGTTGTTGATTCTCATCCTGTGCACAGATATCCCTTCTACCTCTTCCTTAATTTTGTCAATTGTTCTCTCTAGGTGCACGATGAAGATACTTCGCAATATCAGATCTCCCTTGAGGTTTTTAAGTCCCGGCTGGACAAGGTCCTGGCTGGGATGACTTAGTGGGGGTTGATCCTGCTTGAAGCAGGGGGCTGCACTAGATGACCTGCTGAGGTCCCTTCCAGCCCTGTGATTCTGTGATCTCCTGAGCAGCCACTAAAGCAGTTTAGCCCACACCCTCCAACATATTCAAGTTCCCATCTCCCATTGATTTCAAAGGAGCAAGGCAAGTAAATGATGTTGAAGGTCTACTGAACACAGAAGGAAGGTGTGCATTGCCTCTGGGCTACAATAACATTCTGCTTGTTCCCCACCACAGCTCTACCCCATGGTGATCCTGCATTGTTGCAGACATCATGTAGATGTGGCTTGACGTTTTTATAATTGGAGATACACATCTCCTAGAAACTGGAAGGAAGAGGCATGAGACACCAATGGGCACTGAGCATACCATTATAAATAATGACAGAACTGGAAAGGACCTTAGAGGTCACCTGATCCAGTCCCCTGCTCTCTCAACAGGACCAAGCACCATCCCTGATATCTATTTGCCCCAAACAGCCTCCTCAAGCATTGAGCTCATAACCCCGGGTTTAACAGGCCAATACTCAAACCACTGAGCTATCCCTCCTCTTGCTATAGGCATCTGCTGCTTACACTGTTTTGTCTTGGCAGTACTGGCCTTTCCACCAGAAGGAAATAAAAACAAGCCAGATCAAACTACCAACTTGCAATGTAATCAAAGGGTGACCAGTCAATGAGGGCAGCCACCCAGACAGCAATTCTCAGGATCAGGGACACAAGCAAAATAAAATTCCCAGCCACAGAACAATAGGGTGGGTCACAGAGTCTGAGTTGGTTTGAATCAGTACTTCTGGGTTGATTTCAACAGAGCTACAGCAGTTTACACCAGCTGAGGATCTGGCCCCAAGAATATAGACTACAGGATGGAGGAAAATCCGTCCATTTTCAATGTCTTTGAGGTTTCATCAAATCCATACACAACCAGGGATCCCTGTAAGCTGAGCACTTGGGTGGCCACCCAGGAAAGATTCAGGTGCTGCCCAGCTGATTCGCAGAGCGCCGCCTGCCACCCACAGCCGTCAGCATGTGTTTCTAAGGGTGGTGCTCATCCATACCTGCCTTGGTGCCCATAACAGTTATTCCACCCCGGCTGGAAAAAATTAGAGGGAAGCCTGCTCACAAGCTTTACTATATTTATCCTCTCGGTACCCATTATAGAGAGGGGAAACTGAGGCACACAGAATAGGCACACCAAGGCATGTGCAGATGTGTACCACTGTAGAAACACATGCTGCTGGCTGTTGGCACTCTGATAAACAGCTGGGTGGAACTTGAATCTCTCTTAGGTGGCCACCCAAGCCCTCAGCTTACGGGGATCACTGACCATTTATGAAGTTTGTGGGAGAGCAGAGCTCACACCAGTCTCAACTCACACCTAGGCTAGTGCCTTTAATTGCTAAACCACATCATCCTTCTTTTGTGTCAACTGGCCGGTGACAGGTAAAATCTCAGCTTCTGGTGAGTGCTGGCACATTCGCTCCTTCATTAAGACACCTTAAGAAGATCTGTCATGAACTTCCAACCTCTGGAAAAGATTTCAGCCAACTAGACCTAGAGCAGCAAGAGTGCAGAATAATCACCCTTTAGTGTCATGCTCTGATCAGTCGCTATAGTTATTCTGTGTTGTGGCAGCTGTAATTTTATGGCCTCTCTAAGTAACAGGGAGCTTCAGATCAGGAAAAGTCAACGAATGAGTTAAGGATGTGAAGGTCACTGAGGCATGTGGCACTGCAACCCCAAAGTGCATTTTATTATTGCCACGGCCTCGCTGAAGATGCCTTTGGTTGCTGTGGTTCCAGGTTACTGTGAGCTTTCTATGAGGTTCAGTGTTCAGTTAAAAAACGAACAGTCTCTATTGACTGTATCCAGTTGCGCCTGGGGTTAGAGTCAAGAAAAGCACGAGTTACATGCAGGAGTTCTCCCAAGAAAGCATGCGAACACTTGCAAACCTACATTTGTGTGCAAAAGTGACTTAACTGTGCCTGAAATATGACATTTCCCTTTTCCATTCTTCTTGCAGAGCGATAGACAAGCAGGACAAGTGCTCAGTGGAAAAGCAGTCTTTTTTTTAACCCTGGTTCTGATGTCATTATCTCTTCTCATATTCTAAGTAACAGAAGTATGGATTTATTTAAAGGATTTGGGCCAAAACCTTCACAAGTTTAAATCGACAAGAAATCTTGTTGTACCATGTAGACTAACAGATATTTTGGAGCGTAAGCTTTCGTGGGCAAACACTTCTGCAGCTCTGGAAGTGAACTGAGAATTGGACACATACATTTTATTTTCAAAACAAAAAAGCAGTCCAGTAGCACTTTAAAGAGTAACAAACTAATTTATTAGGTGAGCTTTCGTGGGACAGACCCACTTCTTCAGACCGTAGCCAGACCAGAACAGACTCAATATTTAAGACACAGAGAACCAAAAACAGTAATCAAGGTGGGCAAATCAGAAAAAAATATGAATATTTCCTGATTTTTCTGATTTGTCCACCTTGCTTACTGTTTTTGGTTCTCTGTGCCTTAAGTATTGAGTCTGTTCTGGTCTGGCTATGGTCTGAAGAAGTGGGTCTATCCCACGAAAGCTCATCACCTAATAAATTATTTTGTTAGTCTTTAAAGTGCTACTTGACTGCTTTTTTGTTTTGGTAGTATATAGACTAGCATGGTTTTCTCTCTGTTGCTATTCAACATTTTATTTTGTTTGTTTCAAGGGACCAACTTCAGTTCAAGCACTGTAATTCACATCACAGTTGCTCTATAAAGGTCCAATTCTTCCAGGTTGAGGCCACTCACCACCTCCACAGAGGTGCTCGACTCTAAACCTGGATAAAATATTCTGGAGGAAACTTTTTAGGAGTGAAAACTGCAGATGCCATGATATCAAAGCATTTCACCAATTGACATCAGCTTTGTTGAATGGTTGCAGCTGAAAATTTAAAAAAAAAATCTGAAAAAAAAATTAAAACATTTCCTTTTGACATTTTCAGAAACAAAACCTTTTGGTTTGTATCTTAGCAGCAATGCCAAAAGTTTGGGAAAGTTTCATTTTTGGTTCCATCTGAAACAATTTCCCACCCCCATCCCTGTTTTTTTTAGAATCGCCAATGAACCGCTGTCCCCTCCAAAAAAGCTGGTGGTCACACAGGTGTCCACTGCACTTCTCAGGATTGGCATCTAGTGAAGAATGCCTTTAAAAGAGCCTGAAAATGCTCAGTTGCGGCACCCGGGCGGTTCAGTGAGCTACTGCAGGTTCTGCTTTGGAAGCCCCTACGGCAGAGGATGAACTGTGGAATCTCGGCACTGATCTAGCCACTCCTAAATTGATCTCTGGGATACAAAAGTACCTCTGTTAAATAAAGAGCTATGAAGGGCAGAGGTAGAAAGCCTTCCCCTCTGGGCTGAAGGGTGGCCACACCCACTCGCTACTCCACTGAGATCACTGTCTAGAATTAGGGGAATTAATGAATGAAAGCTAGAGCACTGACCCTTTGGCAGGGGCAGAGCACCAGACAGTCCATAAGTTCAACCACTTGGGCAGGACAGAGGAAATAACCAGCTGTGTATGTTCTGGCCCTCAGGTCAGGAAGAACCAATGAGCAGTCTGTGGGCACAGACCCTCAGGCAGGGCAGTGTTAAGGAGTTCTCTATAGGCTCAGGCCCTCAGGCAGGACACAGAATCCTTGGGCTGGAAGGGACCTCAGGAGGTCATCGAGTCCAGCCCCCTGCTTCAAGCAGGATCAACCCCCACTAAGTCATCCCAGCCAGGGCCTTGTTAAACTGGGATTTAAAAACCTCTAGAGATGGAGATTCCACCACCTCTTTAGGTAACACATTCCAGTGCTTCACCAACATCCTGGTAAAGTAGTTTTTCCTAATATCTAATCTACACCTCTCCCTCTTTAACTTCAGACCATTGCTCCTTGTTCTGCCATCTGACACCACAGAGAACAGTTTCTCACCCTTCTGTTCAGAGCTCCCCTTCAGGAAGCTGAAGGCTGCTATTAAATCACCCCTCAGTCTTCTCTTCTGTAAACTAAACAAGCCCAAATCCCTCAGCCTCTCCTGATAGGTCATGTGCTCCAACCCCTTAATCATTTTTGTTGCTCTCCGCTGAACCTGCTCCAGCACAACCACATCCTTTTATAGTGGGGGCCCAAAACTGGACACAACATTCCAGATGTGGCCTCACCAGTGCTGAATAGAGGGGAACAACCACTTCTCTAGATCTGCTCAAAATGCTCCTCCTAATGCACCCTAGTATGCCATTAGCTTTCTTGGCTACAAGGGCACACTGTTTACTCATATCCAGCCTTTCATCCACCATAACCCTAGGTCCCTTTCTGCTATACTGCTGCTTAGCCAGTCGGTCCCCAGCCTATAACAATACTTGGGATTCTTCCACCCTAGCTGCAGGACTCTACACTTCTCTTTGTTGAACCGCATCAGATTTCCTTTAGCCTAATCCTCCAATTTATCCAGGACACTCTGGATTCTCTCTCTACCCACCAAAGTATCTACCTCCCCCTTTAGTTTTGTGTCATCCACAAACTTGCTGAGGGTGCAATCCAGTCCCTCATCCAGGTCATTAATAAAGATGTTGAACAACACCAGCCCCAGAACTGAGCCTTATGGCACTCCGCTTGAAACAACCACCATCCAGATATTGAGCCATTGACCACTACCCATTAGGCCTGACTGTTAAGCCAGCTTTCTACCCATCTTATAGTCCAAGGATCCAATCCTTAACTTATGGGCAAGAATCTTGTGGGATACTGTATCAAAAGCTTTGCTGAAGGCAATGTATATCACATCCACTGACTTCCCCATGTCCACAGAGCCTGTTACCTCATCATAGAAGCTAATCAGATTGGTCAGGCAGGACTTGCCCCTGGTGAATCCATGTTGGCTACTTTTGATCACTTTCCCCTTTTCCAAGTGCTCCAAAATGGATTCCTTGAGGATCCCCTCCATTATTTTCCCAGGGATTGAGGTAAGGCTGACTGGTCTATAGTTCGCTGGATTGTCCTTCTTTCCTTTTTTAAAGATGGGCACTATGTTTGCCTTTTTCCAATCATCAGGGATCTCTCACGATCTCCAAGAGTCTTCAAAGATAATGGCCATGAGGATAATGGCCAAAGACTCAGCAATGACATCTGCCAATTCCCTCAGTACCTTTGGGTGCATTAAATCCAGACCCATGGATTTGTGTAAATCTAGTTTTTCTGGATAGCTCAGAACTTGCTCCTTCCCCACAGATGGCTGCCCTCCACCTTCCCATACTGCATTGTCTAGGACCGTTGTGTGGGAGTTGACTTTGTCTGTGAAGACTGAGGCAAAAAAAGCATTGAGTACTTCAGCTTTTCCTGCATCATCTGTCACTAGGTTACCTCCCTCATCCAGTAATGGCCCCACACCTTCCCTGATAACCCATTTATTGTTAACATGCCTGTAGAAACCCTTCTTTTTACCCTTCACATCCCTCGCCAGCTGCAGTTCCAATTGTGTTTTCGCTTTCCTGATTACTCCCCAGCATCCTCCAGCCATATGTTTATACTCAGCCTTAGTCAACTGTCCACATTTCTATTTCTTGTATGCATCCTTTCTGAGTTTAAGATGACTAAGGATTTCCCTGTTAAGCCAAACTGGTTGCCTACCATGTCTGTATTTCTTACTATGCAGAGGGATGGTTTGTTCCTGCACCTTCAGTAAGACTTCTTTAAAATACTGCCGGTTCTCTTGAACTCTTTTCCCCTTCAGCTTCATTTCCCAAGGGCAGAGTTAAGGAGGTGCTTGTAGGCTCAGGCCCTCAGGCAGGGCAGAGTTAAGGAGGTGCTTGTAGGCTCAGGCCCTCAGGCAGGGCAGAGTTAAGGAGGTGCTTGTAGGCTCAGGCCCTCAGTCAGGGCAGAGTTAAGGAGCAATGTAGTAGTGGCTCAGGCCTTCAGGCAGAAGGGAGCACACATGCAGTCTGCATGCTGTAGCACTCCAGCAGAGCACCAACCAGCCTGCCATCCAAACTCCAGCAGTTGGCTGACAATAATAGGGGTGAGATTGGCAGGAGGGGGCAGGGGAACCCAGACCCGCCCTATTCCACCAGGTCCCAGGCCAAGGCCCTGCAAGCCAGTGTGTCCTGTAAGCTGTGCACTTGGGCAGCGGCTGAGGAGAAATTCACACACCACCCCTCCGATTAGCAGAGCACCTGCAGCTAGGTTTTGTGTTTCTCCTGGTGCTGCACATTCATACATGCCTCAGTGCACATAAAAACATTTATTCCGCACAGGGAGTGGAAAAATCTGCGCATGGATGGAAAAGATTAGAGGGAGCTTTTTAAGAGAGGTGGAGTATTCTGCCGCTGGGTCATCCGGGGTCTGCCTGAAGCACCCTGACCTGGATTTGGGCAACACTGCCAACAGGCCAGTCTCTGGGCCACTCCCTTATAATGCTTCCTTTGGTACCTCAGCTCTGTAGGTAACCCCTGTCTCCCTGGGATATACAGCCAAAGGCAGGCCTAGCAGGTCCTCCGTGGACATGGTCTCCTCACTGTCAGGGCGTGGCTGTGTCTGGCAGCAAAGTCGGAGGCCTGGCATGAACAAGAGACATCGGTCTCCTTCCCCCTTGCGTCCGAGAGAGCTGGAGAACCCCCTCTTGTGTGTTTCCTGTCCCATCTCTCGACTTCCAGTGCAAACGGCGAGCTCCGAGAAGACGACATGGCCTCACTCCTGGCGGTGACTAGAACACTGCACTGGGAGGCCAGTACAAGGGCTGAATTCCGATTTTATTTGATGTGGCTTCTGCGTACAGAACTGCTCTTTCCTTCAGAAGTAGGTCACATGGATGGCAGGGGAATAAAAGGAAGAATGACTGATGTAGAAACAAGGCCACAACTCCAAATGCCAGGAACATTCGAAACCTTAAAAGTGCAGCACAAAAAATCTACTGCTAACAACCAAGGACATTCATTTTTTTCCCCTTGCTTTACAAAATGATGAATATTCCATGCTGGAGCCTGATGGGATTCTCCCCTGACAAGACCTTAGGAGCAGAGCTCGACAGTGATTAGACAGGGGAATAACCTCTGGAGAAAAGGAGTGATGTGATGGGGCACAGAGTCAATGAAGATGCCGGTGGTATTTGTGTAAGCCCGAGTTTCCCCAGAGTGACTAATGCGTTTTGAGTGCCTCGATTTTGGCTGCTTAGGCTGAGATTCAGCAGGGGCTGATGCTCAGAGGGTCGGGTGATGGAAGCTCCCCAAGGTGGGAGGCCCCTCGTGCCCAAAATCTGGCCCTGCTCAACCATACTGCTCCCGCACTGCCTCTTCCCTGAGCGCTGCCCCTCATTCCCCATCCCATGCTGCCACTCCCACCCAAGACCCTACCCTTGCTGCCTGCTCTCCATCCCCCTCCCACACTGCATGTTACAGCTGGTAGAAAGGGGAGGTTCCACGGCCCAGTACCCTTCCCTGTCCCTGTGCCCCTGGCAGATGCTCAGCACTTCCTGAAAAACAGGTCCCTCTGAGGTATCTTGAGCGGGGTAACAAAACTCAAGCAACACATTGGAAAATCCTGGCTTCTCTGCAACATGCTCGCAGTTCTACATGGTATCAACAGCGCAAGGCAGCTGGCCCAAAATGCTGAAGAAGCAAAGCCTAGAGAATTTGAAGTCCCCTGTTCTCATGCTAATTGCTAATCCACATAAACTACTTCTAATTGGAATTGTGGCTAATTGCTAATCCACATAAACTGCGCTGCCCTGGGGAAATGCACAAACTGAATCCAAAGGTGGGTGACCTTTTGGGGGAAGAGTAAATGCTGAGTGCTGTGTTTTGCTTTTGCTCTTGCAGTTTCAGTTCTAATTAAACTTTGCTAACTGGCCCCGTTCAGCCCTGGCATATCGGCATAGTGTTTCTCTGACACACGGAAGGACTGAAACGGCTTTCTGTGCAGAGGACAATTTCACACAGCACGAGGCCTCAGCATGCTGAAGACAACCAGAAAGATGAGTGTCCTGTTTTCTGAGCAATCATTTGATCTTCTGCGACATTTCTGGCAGGGAGCTCAGGACTGTGAGTCCCCCTGCCTCCAGGAAGAGAGAGAGAGTCTTGTGCTTAAATGGGTGTCCACTTCCTGCCCCCCTAGCCTGTGAGCCCTGTCTTTGCCTTGCTAGTTAACAACCATTGCACCCCAATTCCAGGAACCCCTTTCAAGCAATTTCCCATGATGCCCAGAAGGTTTCTCTCTCCTTTTTTCCCATGAGCGGAATACATTTTATTACGTGCGCTGAGGCCTGTATGATGTGCACCACCCATAGAAACCCTTGCTGCCCACTGTGGGTGGCTCTGGGCAGCACCTGAAGCTCTCCTGGGTGCCATCCAAGTGCTCAGCTTACAGGGAACAGAGGCGTCCAAGCCTTTATAGCCCTCAGAAATCCCAGGTCTGCTGTCCCCAGGGGAACAGCACACACCCTCATTTGAATCAGCTCAGGATCAGCACCTAGCTTCCTATCACAGCACGCGCTGTGTGTGTAGTGAATGTGATCAGGTGTTATGTTCAAAGATCCAGATGTCAGAGACAGTGAGGGAGGAGACTGGAAATAATAAGTTACGTGTTATTAAAGTGGAAACGTGCTTTTGTGGAGAGTCTAAGCTTACCAGACTAACCATCAGCTTCAGGGCTGGTCTATAACAATGGGAAGAAGGGCGCTTTCAAAGGAATCCCAACTACACAGCTGTTTGTGATTCGAGATCCTGTGGGAGTATGCAAATGAGGCATGAGATATTTAAATCCTCACCTCCTTTGCACTTTCCAAAGGCTGCTTTTACATGCCCCTTCCGAGAGGGAGGGGTTGTGTAGCCACAGCCATAGCGCTATTTGGAAATAGTGTCAATATCCTTTGGCTCAAAGACAATTCAATGGACATCTTCCTTCTACCAACACCTAATTAGGGTATATGCTCAGGAATGATTCATTTCTCTCTTCCTGATAAGCAGTGTATATTAATGTATTCCCATTACAATCCCCACAATCCCTCATCTACCTCATTAGCTCAACTGAGACCAGAGGGACTTGTCCTTTGTCCATCTGTTAAACTGGAACCCAAGGGACCAGTCCCCTCAGAACAAAGTATAGCAGCATCACACGTTATAACCATCACAATCCCTCACCTACCTCATTAGCTTGACTGAAACCAAAGGGACTTGTCCTTTGTCCAGCTGTTCACCTAGATCCCCAAGGATCAGGCCCTTTGGACCAAAGGGCACCAGCATCATGACAATGCTTCAGCTTTCTCTAGTACTTTACACAGCCGAAGTGCTTTATGCCTTTCGCATAAATGTGTATCTGTATCTCGTTGCTCTGTTTTGCTGATAGTTTCACTTCAGGACTCTTTTCTTTCAGTCTTCCTGCCATGCAGAAATAAATCCCATTCAAAGGTTAAAAAAGATATTTTGGCATTAGAAAAGGTTTAGAAATGGGCAACTAAAATGATTAGGGGTTTGGAACGGGTCCTGTATGAAGAGAGATTAAAGAGATTAGGACGTTAGAAAAAAAAAGAGGAGACTGAGGCAGGATATGATAGAGATCTCTAACATTATGAGTGGTGTGGAGAAAGTGAACAAGGAAAAATTATTTACTTGTTCCCATAATATCAGAACGAGGGCACACCAAATGAAATTAAAGGGCAGCAAGTTTAAACCAAATAAGAGGAAGTTCTTCTTCACACAGACTCCATCAACCTGTGGAACTCCTTGCCAGAGGAGGCTGTGAAGGCTAGGACTAGAACAGGGTTTAAAAAAGAGCTAGATAAATCCATGGAGGTTAGGTCCATTAATGGCTATTAGCCAGGATGGATAAGGAATGGTGTCCGTCACCTCTGTTTGTCAGATGGATGGCAGGACAGAGATCGTTACCTGTTCAGTTCACTCCCTCTGGGCTAGACAGATCTTTGGTCTGACCCAATATGTCCATTCTTGTGTTCTTATGGTACAAGGGGCAGTTAGGAAATCTAATACCCACTGACAGTCACTTAGCATCTGACTTCCCTTTGTGCCTTTGGAGTTTCTTTATGGCAGGCAGAGTGAAGAGAGGTGGGTAAGGGAAACAGGATGCTCAAGGATGGGCAAATAATTGGCTTGTGTGAGGAATGAGCGGGGTAAAATCCTTTTCTGGACTTTCCAGCCAGTCAGTTAACTAAAGTCTTTTCACAGTGGTTTACTCTTGAGAAATTGTCTCATCTTTAAAGGTTAAAACCATAGACAGTAGGTCCTAGAGAGTCCCCAGGAATGCTAGGAAAGCAGGAAACACAGGCAGGAGACTAGGGGTATGTCTACACTTGCATTCCTCTTTGGAAAGAGATAGGCAAATTAAAATGCAAATGAAGTGTAAATTTGCATATTTGGTACCTCATTTGCATGTTCTAATTTCAAAAGAGCTTCTTTTGAAAGAAGAAAGCCAGTGTAGACACCACTCTTTCAAACGTAAACCCCATCGTCGAAAGAATCCTTCTTCCCTTTATTTAATTGGAAGAAGGATTCTTTCAAAGATGGGGTTTACTTTCAAAAGAGCAGCATCTACACTGCTTTCTTCTTTTGAAAGAAGCTCTTTTGAAAGTAGAATATGCAAATGAGGTGCCAAATATGCAATTTTACGCCTCATTTGCATTTTCGATTTACCTCATTTGCATACCTCTTTTGAAAGAGGAATGCAAGTGTAGACGCACTTTAAGAGAGCCAATGTGAGGCTAAGGGTGTGTCTACACTTGCATTCCTCTTTCAAAAGAGGCATGCAAATTAGGCAAATCGAAAATGCAAATGAGGCATAAATTTGCATATTCAATGCATTATTTCCATATTCTACTTTCAAAAGAGCTTCTTTCAAAAGAAGAAAGCAGTGGAGACACTGCTGTTTTGAAAGTAAAGCCCATCTTTGAAAGAATCTTTCTTCCAATTAAATAAAGGGAAGAAGGATTCTTTTGAAGATGGGGTTTACTTTTGAAACAGCAGCATCTACACTGGCGTTCTTCTTTCAAAAGAAGATCTTTCAAAATCAGAACATGCAAATGAGGTGTTGAATATGCACATTTATATCTCATTTGCATTTTCAATTTGCCTAATTTGCATGCCTCTTTCAAAAGAGGACTGCAAGTGCAGACACACCCTAAGTGTACTTTACAGCCACCTTTCGAAAGACATTCTTCTGGAAGATCTCTTCTCAAGAAACTTCTTTTGAAAGAGCACGTCCACACACAAAAAAAATCGAATTAAAAAAAATCAATCCACTCTTTTGATAGAGAGGGTCCACACAGCCCCCACTCTTTCAAAAGAGCAGGAGGGGGATTGAAAAATCCAGTGCCATGGAAACAAGGGTTCCTCAGGACGTCCACACACATTTCTTTTCAGAAGAATCTTTTGGAAAAAAGGCGGTCTTCCTTATCTGGGAGAGGAAGACGACCACCAGGAAAAGTGCTGCGTTCTTTTGATTTCAGATCGAAGGGCACGTTTTGAGTGTAGACGCTCCATGGGTTCTTTCGCAAAAGGTCTGGCTTTTTTTTCAAAAGAGCTTGCTAACGTAGATACAGCCTGTGTGACCAAAGGAGACCTAGGAGACATGAGTTGAACCAGGGAGCCAGGCATGGAGTATCCAACAACAGCCATGTCAACAGAAGGACTCAATCTTGAACCCGCAGGAAATGTTTAGTCAGGTGTAATCAGGTTATTTTTGGGTTTGTTGGACATCTCTGTGCTGAGCACATGTAGCCCTCCCCATTTATGCTCTAACTTCTAAACTGAATCTCTGGGAAGCAATTTCTCTGTGTTTTAATCCCTTTTAGTTGCTCTGTAACACCCAGCCACCCACCAATGTCTCACCAAGGACGTTCTCTTTGCTTCTTTAATACAAATCACCCTTGGATCTGACCTCCAATACCCTGCTAAATTCCAGCTGAGCTGTGTGGCCTGTGGCTGCTGAGCTTCTGGTTAAGTCATGTGCACTAGCTAGTAAGCCCGAGGTTGGAGCTAAGGGGCTCAGGACTGCAGTGGGGAGAGAGGTCCTGAAACTGCCATGGCAAAGGGAGAGTTGCCCTTCTCCACCAGCCCCAGCATGGAGCTGCCCCAGAGCTGCTGCAGCTGGAGGACAGGCACCCCATCCATAGCTCCTACCCAGGCTAGCCCGGACCTGCCCTGGCTGGGAGACAAGTGCCCCTCCCATGGCCATGCCTCCTTCTCACCTGGCCCACCAGCTAGTGTGGCAGTGGTAGCAGCTTGAGCCTCATGTCCTTTAAATCCGGGAGTAGTCCTCTCTCCCCAGGGTAGCCTTCATCCCAAACCCTTCATCCTCAGCCCCACCCCAAATCTCATAGCCCCAAACAGATCCCTCACCCCACACCCTTCCCCGGCTCATAGCCCCCTCCTGCACCCTGAATTGCTTGGTCCCACACACCGACTGTGTGGGGAACAACTTTTGCTAGGTAAAATATTGCCTCCATATCAGGGCATGTGTAACTACCAGCGGGTGGACTTGAATCTAGGATCTCTGGAGCTTAGTGCATGAGCTTCTACAGTTTGAGCTAAAAGCCTCATGGCTCTTAACTGAGGCTGTTGCAGAAACTGATTCTGTCTCTGGGTGTGTCTACACTAGCCAGCTACTTCGAAGTAGCTGGAACACCGTCGAAATAGTACTCATCGCATCTACACATGCCATGAGCTATTTCAATGTTGAAATCAACGTTAGGCGACGAGATGTCAAAATCGCTATTCCTATCCGAAGATGGGAATAGTGCCCTACTTTGATGTTCAACGTTGAAGTAGGGCGTGTGTAGACAATCTGCGTCCTGCTACATCGAAATAGCAGGGTCCTCCATGGGAGCCATCAGCTGAGGGGTTGAGAGATGCTCTGTCCAGCCCCTGTGGAGCTCTATGGTCGCTGCGTGCAGCAGCCCTTAGCCCAGGACTTCTGGCTGCTGCTGCTGCAGCTGGGGGTCCATGCTGCATGCACGGGGTCTGCAACCAGTTGTCGGCTCTGTGGATCTCGTGCTGTGCAGGCCAAGTGTGTCTGGGAGGGGCCCTTTAAGGGAGCGGCTTGGGGCTTTGCTGGCCCCTTATTTCAACGGGGAGCTGTTAGCCGATGGCTGGGTAATGAGTGGTCTGTGAGCCTTATTACATTCAAGTCTTTAACTGCTAGGACAGGCAGTCCCTTTACAGAGGGCAGCCAGGGTGGCTGACGGATGCCCCAAAGGTTGGTGCAAAGAGCTTATTTCACCCGAGTCTTTAACTGCTAGGACAAATTGTCCCTTTGCAGACGGCAGCCAGGGAGGCTGATGGGTGCCCCAGGAGTCTGTCCCGTGGAGAAGACATGACTCAGCGCTCAGCTTTTACTGCACCTACCACTGACCAGGCTGATATAGCCAAACCGGCTAGGGTTCTTTGTTCGTGTTCGTCCGAGTTACAGTAACTGGAAGGAGTCAGGCTGAAGCTTAAATAGTTACTATTTATTAAAAGCAGAAATAAGAACTCTTAATGGTTACAAGGTTATTGCTCTATCTTCTTAACTACTTGTGGGATGATACATATGGTATGCCAATTAGAATACAAATGAAAGTTAAACATTTGAGGACAAAATGAGTCAGCCTACAGAGCTCTTACTATTAAATGTGCACAAAATACATTTCAGGTATAATTCTCACCCCTTCATCTTCAGACTGCAGCGTAGCCAGCGTCTTTCACTCAATCCCTTGGGAAGAAGAGTACAAGGAGGGCATCCCCTGGGTCCTCAGGAGGCAATGACCTTACCCGACTGGCAGGTATAGGTAATTGGAACTCAGTTAGAGTAGGCTGCCGGGCCCATCTTTATACCCCTTGGGTCATGCACCCTCTTCCTTATCTAAAGGTACCAATTGTGCTGGTTCGTCTTTGTGACACCAGTTCTTATAAGGGAGTTGCTACTTAATTTACACTTGTAAGATAGAGATAACTAAATCATTAAGACAGGACATTCTTTTCGTATGGGCGGGAGATTCCTCTTCTGGGACAAAGTGTAGGCTTATCAATTATCAGTACCAGCCAAGAGCAGTTTAAGGCCCTGTGGTCATCAGCTGGCCTGTTAGCCCTCTTTTCTGTATTCTTCCATCCAGGGTCATGATGAGGCAGCACATCTGTGTTTTGAAGCATCAAAGACTGTGCTGTTTCCTTTGTGCTTTGTGCTCTGAGGCACCTAAGGGGAGCAAGAAGGAGTAGAGCAGGGGGATTCTGTCTGGCTACAGGAGCACTTGGGTGTGTGGACGCTCCGCATTTCCTTCCGGGGCAGCTCCTTTCGACGTTCCCCGTCGCTACTTCAATGTTGAACATCGACGGCACCAGCCCCGGAGGACGTGTAGATGCTACGCGTCGAAGTAGCCTATTTCGATGTTCTTACTTCGAAACAGGCTACTTCGACTTAGTGTGCTAGTGTACACGTAGCCTCTCTGTAAGTGGGCTAGGTGCCACCACAGGGGACAGCAACCCATACCCCTAGGTGTGTGGGTTAGACACACAATGAAAGTCATCCTGCCATAGATTTAAAAAATTAGAGGGAATACTGGTCTCCTGCACTCAAGGTGGGAGTCCGGGATAGCTAGAACATCGTCTAATCTGTTCTTAAAACCTCGAGTGACAAAGATTCCACACGCAATTTAAACTTTTTAACTATCCATGCAGGACTTTTTTTCCTAATGTCCAGCCTAAACTCCCCTTGCTGCAATTTAAGCCCATTGCTACTGGTCCTAGCATTAGAGTCAAGAAGAATAATTCTTCTCCCTCTTCTGTGTAACAACTTTTCTGTACTTGAAGACTTCTACCAACATTCCCATCAGTCTCCTCATCTCCAGTCCGCACAAAAAAAGTGGTTTTTTTTTCAGTCTTTCCTCATAAGACATGTTTTCAAGGCCTTTCGTGATGTATGTCACTCTTCATTCTCCCATTTCTCCACTTCTTTCCTGAAACATGGTGCCCAGAACTGGACACAGTTCTCCTATTGAGGTTAAGTAACCTCAGTGCCTTTTTTTTCAAGAAAAAAAAAGCACTGGAACTCAAGTCTGATGATTCCTTATAGGGGTGTTCGATTTTAATGCTGCAGTTCCCACACTGCTGTGGGGCAGCAGGGCTCTTGCCCTGGTCCCTGAGCTGCTGCAGGGAGGTGGTGAACATTTTTTTGGTGTTCTAATAGAAAAAAGGTGCTAGAACTCCATTCCGGTGCATTCCGCCAGAAAAAAGGCCTTGGTAATCGAAGAGCGCAGCAGAAGACTGACTTCTCCTGTCTTGTTTACAATACTCCCTTTACTACATCCCAGACTGACGTTCGCTTTTATTTGCAGCGGTAGAACATTGTTGACTTGTATTGAGTTTGTGATTCTCCGTAACCTCCAGGTCCCTTTCTGCTGTACTCCTGCCCAGGCAGTCATTTCCCATGTTGTGTGTGTGCAGTTGATGATGCCTTCCTAAGTGGAGTGCTTTGCCGTTGGCCATTTGCGTTTCAGACCCTTTCTCCAGTTTGTCCCGCTCATTTTGAATTTTAACCCTGTCCTCCAAATCACATGCAACACTTCCCCTCCCAGCTTGGTGCCACCCTCAAACTTTATAATTTCTAGTCCATTATCCAGACCACTGCTGAAGGCATTGAACAAAAACAGATGCAGGATTATCACTGTGGGGGCCTACATGATATGCCCTTATAGCTTGAGTGTGAACTTCTGGTGAGTACTACTACTATTGTTGATTACAATATACTTAGTAAGATGGGGTCTCCTAGGGCTTACAGTCGTGTAGATCGGGAGTAACTCCTTTGTAATCCATGGAGTTCCGCATTTGTAAAACTGGGGTGAGTCCTGCTATTCTTATTAATACATATCTCAGAGGGGTGGCCGTGTGATCTGAAGGTTCTCAAAAAACAAGCTCACCTGTAGCACCTTAAAGACTAACACATTTAGTAGGTGATGAGCTTTTGAGTAACTCACTAGGGAGAGGGTTTTCCAGGTCCACCTCTGCACCCCCTGCAGGGGACCCCACTGCTCCCATGGGTGCCCAGGAAAGGTGGGGAGGCAGCTGCACATTCCTGGAAGGGGCTGGGCCTCAAGCAGAGGGGGTGGGGCTGGGTTCAACCAGCCCTCAGCACTGCCCAGAGCACACTATGCTGCTCCCCTGCAGCCCTCAGAATCTCCTGGAGCAGAATGTCCTCTCCCCTCTGATCCTTTAGCGCCACCTCCCACACACAGCGTGACAATGCACAAGGCGCCACAGGTCCTTTGGAATTGTCAGGCCCTGGGACAACTGTCCCCCTACATCCTCAGTAGGCCTGGCTTCTCATGCAGTGCCTTGGGGGTTTAGCTTAAGCCTGCTAGCATTGCTGTTCCCTGGATCAGCGCCCGGTGCGTTGGCCAAGCCCATAGCCCTGTATAAACCTGATAGCGTGACCCAGCTAAAGTACATGGAGTTTATTGCAATTGAAGTCAGCTGAGCAATAACCCTTTATACAATCTAAGTTACTGCCCCATGGCATCCCCCGTGCACTTATATCACATTGAGAACAGATTGGTCACTGGCACCATACAAATAAATAAACCCTACGAAGCATGGCAAATTTACTGAGCCAGGTGTTAAAAAATCAATCAATCAATCTCTTGCCATGGTAACAACTACTGAAAAAAAGAAGGCACGGTATCTCCGTCGGCCAGCCAGAAGAGTTATTGCTTCAAGGGAGTGGGTGAACGAGATTTTACAGAATACAAACAAGTGAAGCTTCACCTGGGTGAGGAATAATAGATCAATTAAATGCCTAAATGATAGTGACATTGACATCACCTGTCAAATATGAGGCCTTTATTAAAAATCCAGAGGAAATTACCATCCCACTGACTAACTGCTCAACCAGCCACATCTAAGGGGCTGTGTGAGCTAATGGTTAGAGCAATAAATGGCTTTCAGAGGCCTGGGTTTTATTCTGAAATCTGCCACTGGCCTGCAACGTGACCTTAGGCAAGTCACTTCCCCTCTCTGTCTTAGTTTCCCCTTCTGGAAAATGCCCTTTCCAAAGCCATTCGAGCACTGCTGAGGACAAGCAGAGTAGAAGAGCTAGGTGTGAGTATTAATAACTCATATCCAGAGACCAGGGTCATTTGCAGTCACCAAACAAGAAATGGCCTATGATTTTTCTTAGGGGTTAGGGTTTTTTTTCCATTTTGGTATAAAACAAATTTTTACCAAAAGAGAATCCAATTGCAAAGCTCTGCATTCACTGAGCCACTGTTGGAGGCACTCAGATAAATGAATGTGAAAAGTCGTCATGTAAATGAGAATCTGATTAATTCTCTCATACACTACAGCAAGCGCCTGGGGGAAGTTATTATATGGAATGGCTGTACCTGCTTCTCATCCCCAAAACAAAATTAACTCTCCTTTGATCTCACCTTGATGCAGTTTGCATCCAGGGGTTATAAAAAGTGGGTGTCTATTGAAGGTGACTGTCTAGGAAGGAGCACTGCAGAAAAGGATCAAGGGCTCATAGGGGCCCACAAACTAAATATGAGTCACCGGTGTGACACCGTTGCAAAAAAAGAAAAATCAAACTTCATCCTGGGGTGCATTAACGGGAGAGTTTACACAGGAGAAAAGAAGTCGTTCTTCCGCTCTACTTTGCACTGATTAGGCCTCAATCAGAGAATTGTGTCCACTTCTGGGCACCGCATTTCAAGAAAGATGGGGAGAAATGGGAGAAGGTCCAGAGCAGAGCAACAAAAATGGTTAAAAGTCTACAGAAGGTGGGCTATGAGGGAAGACTGAAAGAACTGAGCTTGTTTAATTTGGAAAAGAGAAAGCTGAGAGGGGACATGATAGCAGCTTTGAAGTACCTAAAAGGGTGTTAAAAGGAAGAGGAAGAAAAATTATTCTCCTGAACCTCTGAGGATAGAACAAGGAGCAATGGGCTTAAACTGCAGCAAGGGAGCTTTAAGTTGGACATTAGAAAAAACATCCTGTCCGGGTGGTTCTGCACTGAAAGAAATTGCCCAGGGGGTGTTGTGGGATCTCTGTCACTGGAGATAAACCAGAGCAGTTTGGATAGGTATCAGTCAGGGGTGATCTAGATGGTCCTTGGCCCTCCCATGGCGTCAGGGGACTGGCCTTGGTGACTTCTTGACTTCCATTGCCAGGGTTCCATGAGTGTCTAATTATCGCCAGGAAGATGTGGCAGCACAGGCTAGCAACAAACTCAGTTCTCTGGATGGGCTTGTATAGCCCAGGCTGAAGTCTGCACCTGCACGTGCTCCCTGCTGTTTTCAGTGAGCTTGTTTGATCAAAGCTCCTGCAGTTATGCCTATATGAACTGCACTCACACCATGGGCTACACTGCAGACACACCCTCGATGTCTATACCAGGGGGTTGTACCAGTGCAGCTACATCAGTGTGGATGCAATAGTGCTGTACACCCAGTGTAGACAAGACCTTGCACTATATTATGCCTGCTTTGGTCTATCTCTTCTCAGAAAAAAACCACACCCTATTTATGCGAGCATAGCTCTCTTGATGTGGAAGCCTACAGGAGACAAGGCTGAGTTTTTGCCTCAATGCAGGGCATGGAAAGAACCGTAGTTAGCAATATGGACATAAAAACTACCTGTGCCTTGTCTCTGCTAGAACTTTACATCAAGAAAGCCAGCCTACATTTCTGCTGTTGTCTCCAGCACCGCCCTGACTGAAGATGGCTATTGCTCCTAATTCTTGGCTTACACCCTTGTACTCCTCATGGAGCACAGGTCGTCTACAAGTCTCCTCCATCCACTCTTTCTCAGGACAAAACTTCTAGCTGATTCAAGAGTACCCCAGTTGTTGTCCTTCAGTCTCAGTAGATGTTCTCCACATTTTCCAAGGACTTCTTCTGTTGTGTTTTCTTTGCCGGTTCCGTTTGAGGCCTTGATGGACTGTGCTGGGTGATGGTTGTCTGAGACTGTGGCCAAGCCGTTCCCACTTTCTTCTTGTGATTTGAAAGTCAAGTGGTTCTTTCTCTGCTCTGTTCCAAAGCTCCTTATTACGAATGCATAATATGGTCTTATTCCACTGCCAGCCCCTTTCTAGCTATTAAGCAAATAGCTCTGCAAAAATACTTCCGGCTCCGATTCTGTTTGATTGGGAGCCTTTTTAACATGCAGGCTATTTGCAGCTAGCCTCTGTAGCCCTGAGACTCATACACAAATTACCTGCAATTATGTACAATTACTTGCCTTTTGCAGGAGTCACAGTCTTTGTGGTGCCATGTAAACCTGTACTTAAATTTGGGCTCAAGGTTAACCCCCACTCGTGTCTACGCTGCAGTTGTGCCAACCCTGGGCTCATATCCAAGGTCCCAGGAGCCTGCCAGGTTGGAGAGACCGAGCTCAAGTTAAGACGCAACCCAGAGTCTGAGCCCTATGACCCTGCCCTGCAGTCACAGCTGTGCTTGACTCCAGTGCCAGAAGCTATCCAGACATATCCCATAATTCCATGGACAACTCCCTTACTCCTCCCTATCCCAACAATCTGCAATCCACTCTGTTGAAAAAGGAAGCTCGCCCTCCCCAGCCCCCTCCCCCGCAGCCCTGGCAAATGATCAGGTCAGAGTTAACTCTTTCTGTACTGGTCACCCATCTGCCTCCCCACTGTCGGAGTCAGAAGGGAGATTTCTGAAAACCAGGAGGATGCCATTTGTAGACCATGGCCACTAACTGGATATCAATGTTCCGCTTATTACCCACAGCAGCTCAGCTAATAGGCCTTTGTAGCAGCCTTTGCATAAGTAGTTAAGCCAGGAGTGGGTAACCAGGAGAATTTAGCATAACCCATTGGGCTGTCTTTTAAATTACCAAAGTGTACAGTTTAAAAGGCAGGAAATCTAGCTGTCTTTGGTTTCTGGTGTGCATCTGCTGACTCTGCAAAAACACAGCTGTACCGCTAATGGCTTGAAACTCTGCTTAACAAACTGCTTGCTCAACGGTTACTGGTGACTCACAAGTGACGCGACACAAGTATAAGTAGGGGGAACAATGTAGATTAGCTGGTCACTTCAGGGGCACAGCTGAGGGTCCCCAGCAGCAGACAGAACACTGTCATTGTACCACTCTGTAGTGGGTTAGCAACTAGGTGGCTAGCTCAGTGTCACTGGGGCACTACCCAGTACAAGGAATTAAAAAATGAAGAGCCAGGGTCTGAGGCCCCTTTCTCAGGGCAGGGCAGAACTGGCAAGCAGACTAGAGAGCTCTGATCTTCAGGAAGGGCAAAGCAGCCAACAGCCTAAGGATCCTCAGGCAGGGCAGAGACCGAGGCAGTCTTTCACCTGGGGCACATCTACACTACAGAGTTATTCCAGAATAGCTTATTCTGGCGTTATTATTCCAAAATACGCTATTCCAGAATAACATGTCCACACTACAGTGAAGCCCCAAAACAAGCAAAACTTCTTCTGAAATAGTGTGTCCACGCACAATAGAGCCTATTTTGGATTAGAGCCCCTGGAAGTGCATTAAAAATAGGCCCTTGCAACCAGTTTTCTATGTCTGCACTGCAGTGTTATTTCAGAATAAGCTAGTTTATTTTGAAACAGATCCCTTTCCCGGCCTATACAGCCCCTATAGAATTCTATGATTCTATGACCTGGTGGAATTCTCAGATGCTACCAAGCCTGCTCCATACCATCCCTTCCTAGGGGTGCACAGGGGGCATGGCCAGGAGGAAGCGGGCATGGCTGGGGAACTGAAGCTGCTCTGAACCTCACCAGTGGTGGCTACAGTGTCAGCCTCACACAGATCTTTGCCGTTCTCCTCCCAGTGCTGCTGACCACTTAGGACTTATCTACACCACCATGGATGATCGATTCCTTCCGGGTCAATTGTCCAGTCACGCTTCCAGTATGGATGTATGTATGATCTCCAGTAGCCCTCAACCTTAGCCTCCCCTTAACTGAGAGTGACATGCTTGTTTTTCCTAATTCTTGGCAGTCTTCATGTCACCCTCCTATTTGTGAGTCAGTTGATCGCTGACCAGCCCAATCCGGGAGTCGCAGGTCTTATCACAGAATGGGCAGGTGTTAGTAGCTGTTGGAGGGGCACAGGGCAGTTTTTGTCACTCTTTTCTTCTTCTCTGCCTGTCCTCATCTGCACAACCCCCCTCACGGATGTCCACTCTCCGTTGGGGATGGCCCTGGACAAGATTCTCCCAACAGTTGACATCAATGCTGCACTTTTTCATTTGTGCCTTCAATATGTCCTTAAATTGCTTCCTCCAGCCCCAAATGCTCCTCCATCCTTCCTCCTTCCATCTTCCTACAAGTACTTCTTTTTCAGAATCTCCGGTTCTATTTTCCCTCTGTAAGTCAGGGCCATTCTCCTGCTGACCTTGCATTTCTTTCCTTGGCACGCCCCAGTGTTTGGGGTGTACACCAAGATTCTTTCGCAGTGCTTCATGCACAGTGAGGGTGTGTCTACACAGCAAAACTATTTTGGCATAAAGGTTGCTATTCCGAAATAGTGTTGTGAACGTCTACACAACACAACCGCAAGTTCAAAATCATTTCAAAATAGCAGACTGCTTATTTCAAATTTGGTGAATCTCATTCCAGCCGTGGTTACACTCCCCTGCCTTTACAGAAGGGGTATGTAAATTACATCCAGTTGAACATGCAAATGGGGTGCTGATATGAATAGTCAGCATCTCATTTGCATAATGGCAGCCACATGGCCTGTCAAAAGTGCTGATTTCGAACTAAAATAGCTGTGTAGCTGGGGTTCCTTCAAAAGGGTGCCATGATTATGAAAGCAATGGGAAAAAGGGGACTTTTAAAATTGGGGCACCCTTTCAAAGGAACCCCAGCTACACAGCTATTTTTAGTTCAAAATCAGCACTTTTAACAGGCCATACGGCTACCATTATGCAAATGAGGTGCTGACTATTCATATCAGCACCTCATTTGCATTTTCAAATGGCCGTAATTTACCCGCCTCTTCCATAATGGAGGGGTAATGTGGCCATGGCTTCCACGAGGAATAGCTCCTATTTCAAAATAGGCATTTCAGAAAAGGGGCTGTGCAGACAGGGGCTACATCTACACTTGTATTCCTCTTTCAATAGAGGAATGCAAATGAAAGAAATTAAAAATGCAAATGAAGTGCTGATTTACATATGTTGTGCTTCATTTGCATAATGAACCCTTACTTCTAATTTATTTTCTTTCAAAAATGGGATTTATTTCTGAAAGAGCCACACTTACACTGCTTTTTTTCTTTCAGAAGAATCTCTTTTGAAATCAGATTATGCAAATGAGGTGTGAGATATGTAAATCAACACTTCATTTGCATTTTTGATTTCCTTCATTTGCATTCCTCTTTCGAAAGAGGAATGCAAGTGTGGATGTAGCCTGGGAATAGAGCTTATTCCAAAATAAATTCTTACAGAATAGCTCGTTCCAAAATAAAGCTGCTGTGTAAGTATGAGGCTAGGTTTATTGTGTGTGAACACACTATTTTGGAATAAGTTTTGCTTATTTTGGGGCTCCCCTGTAGAGTGGACATGGTATTCCAGAATACTGTAGAACACTGAGATACATGCACTCAAGTCGCATGAATCTCAGGTGAATGTGACTCTGGGTGGCAGAGAGCTGGTGCCTGGCTCTGGGCTGCCCACCACTCAGGGGAGCTGGGAAATTGACCAGTGCAGCAGCCTGGTCAGTTTCCTAGCTCCTGTGAGTGGCGGAAAGTCAGGAGCCAGATGCGAGCACCCTACCACTCACCGGTCAGTTTCTCAGTTCCCGTCAGTGGCAGCAGCCAAGAGTCAGGCTGCAACCCCTGACAGGAGCTGGGAAACACTTCCCCTCTCCTGTGGGCAGTTGGCAACCCAGAGCCAGGCTCTCAGCTGCTTGCCACTCACAGGAGATAGGAAACTGACCAGAGCTGCTGGACTGGTCAGTTTCTGGGCTCCCCCAAGTTATGAGAAATTTGACTTACGCAGGGTTGCTCAAGAAAACAAGCTCTGTGTAAGTCAAGGGTCTACTGTACCTTATTTTGGAAAAATAACTTCAGAATAAACTATCTCAGAATAACTCTGTAGCATAGACATACCCTTAAGTGTACTGTATACATGCCATTGAAGCAAGTATTGTTAAGAAAAACACTCAATTTAGGGCTACACTGTAGCCATATCTCTAAATAACTTATTTCAAACTCTAATGGCAACAACATTTGAAATAATATCCCTTTCACAGCAAGGGGTAGCGGGAACAAAATGCCATGCTAGAAATAGCCCTGCTATTTTGAGCATGGTGTTTAGCTGCAGGGTCTCTATTTCGGGATACAAATGTATCCCAAAATAGAAACCACAGGGCAACCGTAGCCTCAGTGTGATTGATGTTAAAACAACCACAGATCAAGACCTGGGACCTGATCCTCATTTGCGTAAGTCTCTTCAGTTCAATTAACTCAGTGGAACCTGGCCAGCTTATGTTGAGTATGTGATCTCCAGGAACTTCCTCATTAGAGCTGGCTGGGAAATTTGTCTATACAACATTTTTTCCCTCTGAAAAATGCATATTTTCCTAAGCTGAAATTGTTAGTGAAATGGGTGGTTTTGACAAATTTCCCAGCTAGAAAAACATGTTCAGAATGATGTTTAAATTGCCAGAAAGTCTGGCTTTGACATGTTCAGAACAAAAAGTTTCAGGGTTGTGTTTTGTTTTCCCAGAATGACTTTTTGTTTAGAAATTTAGTTTAATTTACACTTTAAGAGCTTTAAAAAGATCAAGACTGTAATGAAATGCTTTGATACCATCCAAACCAAAAGTTTCAGTTGACCCCCAAATATTTTTGTTATTATGTTTGATTAATCAAAATTTGACGTTTTGGTTTCCCAAACCAATTTGAGATGAGGAAATTTTTCAAAGTTTCAAAAATTCTCAGCCTTATTCCACATAACGGGAGTGGGAGAATGGCTGTTCTGAGTCAGAACAATGGTCCATTTAGCCCTGCATCTTGTCTTCAGACAGTGACCAATGCCAGGTGCTTCAGAGGAAATGAGCAGAACAGGCAAATACAGAATGAGCCATCTCCTGTTGAGCCATGCCAGCTTCTGGCGGCGAGAAACCAGGATGTGTTTGGGTACCAGACCATCTTGGCTAATGGTCCCTTCATCTTCCTTATCTCATTCTTTTAGAATCCTGTGATAATTTTGGCTTTCACAACATCCCCTGGCAACAAATTCCCAGGGTTGATTTGCATCGCTTGAAGAAATAGATCCTGGGTTTTTTGTTTGTTTTAAACCTACTGTCTCTTAAGTTGATTGGGTGACCCCTGGTTCTAGTGTTATGAGGTGTTAATAACATGTCCTTATTCATTTTCTCCACACCACTCACCATTTTTATAGACCATTGTAATAGCAATACAAATATTTAACTATTCAAATCTTCACGCCTTCCAGTAGAGCCAGGGACATTGCCCTGTGTTTTAACTGCCTAAAATTGCCACCTCTGCAGGCCCAATGTCCTTTCTGCTATGTGATTTCTCTCTCATGCACTTTAAAAACATTTTGCCCATTTGCTTTAGTGATACATTTTCATTCATTCTTTCCTACTTCTGGCTCTTCTTCCTGGGTGATTTACTCTGAATGAACTATTGACAGTTAAATGGGATAGAGGAAGCCCGAAAGGCCATTAGTTCATCTAGTCTAACCCTGTTATAACTAGAGCCCTGCCAAATCCACAGCCATGCAAAATGCATCACAGGTTGTGAAATCTGGTGTCCTCTTGTGAAACCTGGGCTTCTGTGTGCTTCTACCTTACACTATACAGATTTCACAGAGGAGACCAACTTTTCTCACACTGAGGGTCCTGATCCAAAAGGGAGTTTCAGGGACACCACAAGTTTGTTTTAGGAAGGTCACTGTACTTCCACCCCTATTTCTGTGCTGCCTTCAGAACTTGTCGGTGTTGGAAGAAGAGCTAGAAACGCGAATGACTGGTTCGAAGCTAACTCCGATGAGATGATTCCAGTCATTGAAAAGAAGCATGCTGCACTCCTGCAGTACAAACACTCACCGAGACAGAGTACCCAGCAAGCACTTAGAGCGGCCAGAAGAACAGTACAGCAGACAGCCAGGCGCTGTGCCAACAACCACTGGCTCAAGCTATGCAGCAGCATCCAGACCTGTGCTGACTTTGGTAATCTCAGAGGAATATACGAGGGTATGAAGAAGGCATTAGGACCCACCCAGAACAAGATGGAACCTCTGAAATCCAAATCTGGTGAAGTCATCGCTGACAAAGCCAAACAGATGGAGCTCTGGGTTGAGCACTACTCCGAGCTGTACTCACGCGAGAACATTGTGGTTGACGCAGCCCTCGATGCCGTCGAGCTCCTACCAGTAATGGACGAACTGGATCAGGAACCAACTGTGGATGAACTGAAGAGAGCCATCGACAGCATTGCAGCAGGAGAGGCCCCTGGCCAGGATGGTATACCACCAGAGGTAATCAAGTGTGCCACAGACACACTCCTGGAACCCCTACATGAGCTACTGTGCCTGTGCTGGAAAGAGGGTGAGGTTCCACAGGATATGCACGACGGTAACATTGTAATGTTGTATAAGAACAAAGGAGACAGAAGCAACTGCAACAACTACCGTGGAATCTCCCTCCTAAGCATCACTGGTAAACTGCTCGCTCGCGTCATCCTTGGCAGACTCCAGAAGATTGCTGAGAGGATGCGTGCTTGCTCCGACATTGTTCGGGATCTTCTTCGCACTCCTCCTGAAGCATGCCTTTGGATCTTCAACAGAGGGCATCTTGCTGCACACAAGATCTGATGGGAAACTGTTTAATCTTGCGAGGCTGAAAGCTAAGTCTGAGGTGCGGGAAGTCCTCATCAGAGACATGCTGTTCGCAGACGATGCTGCTTTAGTGTCTCACACAGAAGACCAGCTTCAAAAACTGCTGGATGAGTTCTCCAAAGCGTGCAAGGACTTTGGGCTTACCATCAGCCTAAAGAAGACAAACGTACTCGGTCAGGATGTTGCTGAATCCCCATCAATCAGCATTGACAACTATACGTTAGAGGTCGTCCACGAGTTCATTTACCTCGGGTCTACCATCACTGACACCCTGTCGTTGGACACTGAGCTAAATAGGAGGATCGGAAAAGCAGCCACAACTCTGTCCAGACTCAGCAAGAGAGTGTGGAATAACAACGAGCTGTACACTCACACCAAAATGCAAGTCTACAGAGCCTGCATCCTCAGCACCCTCCTTTATGGCAGCAAGACTTGGACCCTGGATGCCCGCCAGGAAAAGAGGCTGAACGTCTTCCACTTGCGCTGCCTCAGGTGCATCCTTGGAATATCATGGAAGGACAGAGTGACCAACACTGCCATCCTCGAGCACGCTGGAATCCCAACCATGCACACCCTCCTCAGGCAGCGTCGGCTCCGCTGGCTTGGCCACCTCCACAGGATGAATGACGGAAGGATTCCAAAAGACATCCTGTATGGTGAGCTAGCCTCTGGCAAAAGACCTCCCGGATGCCCCCAGCTGCGCTACAAAGATGTCTGCAAGAGAGACCTCAGAGAGGTAGACATCGAGCTGGACAACTGGGAAGAACTAGCAGACGACCGCAGCAGATGGAGGCAGGGGTTACACAAGGGCCTTCAGAAGGGCGAGATGAGGATCAGATAGCTAGCAGAGGAGAAGCGAGTGCACAGAAAGCACACTAAGGACTTGCCAGACACCCACCACATCTGCAAGAGATGCAGCAAGGACTGTCACTCTCGTGTGGGTCTTCATAGTCACAGTAGACGCTGTAAATGAAGTCCTCAATTGAAACTATAAAGGGCGCGATCAATAGTCTATGCAGACTGAAGGATGCCTACTACTACTACTCAGAACTTGGTAGCTGCAGAGCAGTGGTTGTAATGCTGGCTGAGTGCCCAGCTCTGAAGGCAGCACCCCAGCAGTACAAAAGTCAGGGCAGTAATACCACACCCATGTCGCTCTTACTTCTGTACTGCTGTTTGCAGAGCTGGGTGGCCAGAGAATGGCAGCTGCTGACTAAGGGCCCAGCTCTGCAGGCTGCAGCACAGATGTTAGGGTGTCAACACAATACCATGCCAGCCATCCTTCCTTCTGTGCTGCCACTGGTGGTAGCTCTGCCCTCAGAGCTGGATTCCTAGCCAGCAGCCGCTGCTGTCCAGCCGCCCAGCTCTGAAGGCAAAGCTGCTGCCAGTTACTGTGCAGAAGTAAGGGTAACAATGTTCTTACGACCCTCACACAATTCCTTTTTGGGATAGGACCTCTACAATTACAACACTGTAATGCTTCAGATTTAAATATCTAAAATCTTGACATGTACCATTTTAAAAATCCCATGACTGTGAGATTGACCCACATGGACCATGAATTTGGTAGGGCCCTAGGCATAACACAGGCCATTGAAATTCAACCCTGCTGCTCCTGCATTGACCCTAATACCTTGTCTGACTAAAGCATCTCTTGCAGAAAATGATTTACTATGCTTTGCTTAGGCAGGGTGCTGGGCAGGCTGATCCTAGAGGTTCCAAGAAACTCAGTGCTCAAGTGGGGCTCAGAAGTAATAGTCCCTCTAATTTTTAACATCCAGAGGTGGAATAAATTTTATGTGCACCAAGACGTGTGTATGTGCAGCACCTCTAGAAACACCTGCTGCCAGCTGTGGGCAGCTGTGGGTGCTCTGTTAACCAGCTGAGCAGCATCTGACTCTCTCCTGGGCGGCTGCCCCAGCTCACAGCGAACACTGCTCAGAAGTGTAACCAGAGTCACCTTTGTCAGTGCTCAGTAGATAGCACTGTGACCAGAAGGCCCAAGTGCTAAGGAAGGAGGCCTCTTGTGGAGCAGTGCTGCTCCTACAGGGCAGTGCTAGGGGTAAGGATGCTCCCTTCTTAGAAATGTCTCCATGGCAAGGTAAAGGCACTGCAGCCTTTACAGGCGCAACCCCGACTGCTTGGGGCAGAGCAGAGGGATGCCAGGTCAATGGGGAAAGATGGATTTTCTCCTCTCCTGGTTATCTGAAGCCTCTGGAGATTCTTACCCAGTGTGTCTCACTTGATTTGCTTTTCTGCTCACACTGTTGATAACAAAGCAAGTGCCAGGGAAAGGGCCTTGACTACAGACCATATGCCTGGAACTTTGTTCCCTTGCTGATGAGGCCGCCCACCTGCCTACAGTCACCATGTAAGTGAAAGGCAAAACCTTTAGATCAGGCCTACATTGCTGGCTCTATGGCACCACAACTACAGCCTCTCGAGTACCTGTTGCACCTCCTAGAACCAGCGTTTTCTGGTCTGCCAACATCTCTTGCCTGGCACGACCAGGGATACTCCTGGACCAGGGGGCTGGGCAGGAGGGCAAGCTGCAGACCATGTCCACCAGCAGACCTGAGGGGCAACAGCCAGCATCTCTGGCAGCCCCACAGTGGGGCAGCTGCACAGGCTGGGGTCCATGTCACCCAGTAACCCTGTGGGCAGCGAGCCACATAGGGCTGGAGGCCAGCAGCGCTGGGGCCAGGTGCAGCAACACAGGGCTGGAGCCACATCCTGGGCAGCCCCATGGGGCCAGAGCTGGAGCCAGAGTCAGCACCCGATTCTGCTGGCAGCCCCATGGGGCCCACGGGCAGCTGTGTGGGGCTGGAGCTGTATCCCCAGCAGCCCTGCTGGGCTGGAATAGAAGCTGGTGTCCCCTAGCAGTCCGAGCAGCACAAGTAGGAGCGTCAGCAGCAGCCTAGGCCAGCGCACTGCACATCACCAGATGGATGAGCAACCCAGTGTGGGGGAGGGAGCTTGGTGGCTTGGGGGCCAATGGCAGGAAATCTCCCCTGGTCTGGCAAATTCTCTTGTTTGGGACCAGTCAGGTCCCGACGCTGCTGGACCGGGGGTAACCTGTACCATAGGTTAGAGGCTTCCTGCCATGACAGATGCTGTCTTCCCATCTCTGTAGGTAACAACCTATTTCTCTGAGTGGCAGCAGCTAGGTTGATGAAAGCAGTCTTCCACTGACCTAGTCGTGTCTACACCAGGGGTGAGCTCACCCTTGCTCCGCTGCTCAGGGGATGAATTCTGTTCCCCGTAGCAATGCCAACCTCACTTTTAGGTGTCAATGGAGCTGGAGTGGTGCAAAGCTACAATCTAAAGCCACTGTTCTAGAAGCCCAGGTTCCCCCTGTAAGAGATGTGCAAGCCCTCATTCACGCCACCGACCAAGGCTGTGTCTACATTTCAGAGCCTGCGCCGGGATTTCCTCCAGTGTGAACACAGCATCCACCAAGAGAAGGAGCTTTTCTGCCATACGGAAAAAGCACCCCACTCCCAATCAACATTGGTTATGCTGGCTGCGCTCTGTTCTACCAGCAGAGCAGCCTTGACACTGGGGTTTTCATCAACACTGTCATGTTGCTCAGGGTGCCTGGGTTCCTGGTAGCTGAGTAGCTTAGCACAGTGGTTTCTCATCTTTTTAGGTCTCACTTGAATGAGAAAAACAATTGCATGGCACACCCACTTTGGTCAGCAGAATGGATTGCTTATAAACCAGCCCCACCAGCTTGTAGGAGCTGGCAGGCCGCACTGAAACCAGGTGCCAGTTCCAACAGGCTCCTGGCCTCCCTTCCTCCTCGTCACAGCATGTGGGAGTGGGTGGGGTGGACTTCCTGCCAGCCTGTTTGGGCCAAGAAGCAGCCTTTCAGCTGCGTCCTGGTGTGAACGGGCTCCTGCAGGATTGGCTTTTCTCCTTGCAGTGTCTCCACAAAAAGCCACCACAGGGAGAAATTGACCAACCCCGCGCCAGCTGGGATTCAGGCAGCAAGGCTGGTGTGGAGTCATCCCTATCCCTCTCCCCAGGGTGGCTCCTTGCAGAGCAGGTGCAAGGGGAAAGTGACACACCCTGCACCAGCTGGGACTCAGGCAGCCTTGCTGCTGGAGCTCCAGCTGGCTCTGGGTCATCAATTCCACACACACACACACGTGCAACCACACACGCACACACGCACGTGCACGCACATGCCCCTGACTCTGTAAAAGGGAAGGCAAATTGACAAAATTTCACAGCACACTTGGACAGTTCTCATAGCAGTCCAGCATGTCGCGGAACACTGGCTGAAAGCCACTGGCCTAGCGGCTAAATCACAGAGCAGGCGGGTAGAAATGGAGGGGGGCACTGGCCTCCTGTGCTCCTGGCCCAGGACCTCTGCACCACTCACTAGCTAGTCCCTACTTTTGGAGTGTGGCCCCAAGACGCCAGATTCCCCTTAGTAGGTTCCTCCATTTTCGCAGAGGGGTAGGGTGGGGTCTTATTTGTTCCCATGGCTGCTGAACAGGCCCGCTGTGGTTCTTGTCCTGGGGATGCTGAACCTCCTCCTGCCTCCCTTCTAGTCAGTCCCAAATTGAGACAGGCCCCTTCCTTTTCTGCTCCCTGAAGGCCTGGCATTGGTTGCAGGTAAAGCAGGGTGGGGCTAGGTGAGCCCAGAGGCTTTCTTTAAGCTCTGTGATGATAGGCCCTCCTTCCTTCACTCCCTCACAGTCAGGGAGTGAATTTTCTCCTGTCTGTCATGGACACTGCTACTTTGTTATCCATTTTGTGTGGATGCAGCCTCCAAAGAGTGAAGCTTGATAGCCCCTTGCCAAGCCCCTCAACGCCACTAGCCGTCACTGGTATTAATTTATGCAGATCAGTTATGTAAATCACACTGTGCTCACAGAGGAACCTCATTATAGAATCATAGAATCCTAGGGCTGGAAGGGACCTCTGGAGGTCATGGAGTCCATCTGCCCAAAGCAGGGCCAACCTCAACCAAATCATCCCAGCCAGGGCTTTGTCATGTCAGGACTTAAAAACTTCTAGGGATGGAGATTCCACCACCTCTCTCGGTAAAGCATTCCAGTGCTTCACCGCCTTACTAGTGAAAGACTTTTTCATTATAGCCACCCTACACCTGCCCCTCTGTAACTTGAGACCATTGGTCCTTGTTCTGCCATCCCTCACTACTGAGAATAGCCTCTCTCCACCCTCTTTAGAGCCCTCTTCAGGAAGTTGAAGGCTGCTATCAGATCACCCCTTCACTCTTCTCTTCTGCAAACTAAATAAGCCCAAATCCCTCAGCCTCTTCTTGTAGGTCGTGTGCTTTAGCCACCTCACCATTTCAGTTGCCCTCCACTTGACCCTCTCCAGTGCATCCACATCCTTTCTATAGAGGAGTATCCAGAACTGGACGCAATACTCCAGACACGGCCTCACAAGTGCCGAATAGAGAGGAATAATCACTTCTCTAGATCTGGCGGAAATCCTCCTCCTAATGCACCCCAATATGCCAATAGCCTTCTTGGCTACTGGATCACACTTTGACTCATTTCCAGCTTCTCATCCACTGTAATCCCCAGGTCCTCTCCTGCTGCACTGCTACTTAGCCAGTTGGTCCCCAGCCTGTAACAGTGCTTGGGATTCTTCCGTCCCAAATGCAGGGCTCTGTACTTGTCTTCATTGAACCTCATCAGATTTCTTTTGGGCCAGTCCTCCAATTTATGTAGGTCATTGTGGACCCTATCCGTACACTCCAGTGTATTAACCTGTCCCCCTAGCTTAGTTATAACCTTAAGTATAATTAGCACTATCACAATGAATCCCTGTAGGTGCTGGCAATAAGTTACCGCCTTTCACTGTCCGGAGAGCTGTCAGGAAATGCTATAACCTGGTCCAAGCTTTCATCTTAACATCACTGGCAGCAATGGAGTGTCTCAGAGATTGATTCTGCTTGCCTGAGCGTAATGTGAGATGTAGCAATCGTGCTTGATTACAAGTAACCGATACTTACATTTTCCTAGAAGGCTTATTGCCATCACATGAATTAGACTCACTGCTTCTGGGACTTCATTTGATATACTAGGCAAGTTTACAGGAATCCCATTACAATGGAATGGGAATCAGGATCCTCTTATTGCACTAGAGGAATCCAAAAACAAAAATGTTGTGGGCATATAACAGGAATGGGAGACCTCAGAAATTAAAAGGACCAGGGAGGTTAGCTGGCACTGGGATACAGACTTTGACACCTTCTTCCATTAGGAGGTGACCATTTCTAACCCTGTACTGAGAGTGATTGGAGATCTATGTTCAATAAGTTGATGGCTTTAGCCTAGCTCTCTGATACCTGCATTCCCAAAACCAGAGAACTATCCCACTTGAAAAAGCAGAAGCATGAGCTTTTGGTTATGGGGCTGGGTGAAGGCGTAGGAGATCTGGGTTTAATTCCTGAGACTGCTACACATTTGTACTGTGTAATACCAGGCAAATTGCTCTGTGCCTTGGTTTCCCCATCAGCACAGTGGGGAGGATACCAATTTTTTCCTTCATCCACCTGCTGCTCTTGGTCAAGGATATCACTCCAGTTTCTTGTTGGGGATGCTGGAGTCCCAGGCATTAACAGAATATTAGGAGCAGCTATTCTCAGCTGCAGCAGGCTTCCTAAATACCGGGCCTCAACAAACACTTTTGTGAGGGCAACATTTTGCAGCTGGAGAAACCAAGACACAATGAGCCACACCCATCCCTGTTGTCACACTAGGGATTTACACCAGAATGAATATGGCCCAGAGATCTGCAAGGACTTGGCCAGGAAGATGAGAAGGGAGAAAGTCATTTGCTACCAGAGCTTGAATTAGAATTCACAGCCCCTAATTCTGCACTGATGACATCAAGCCAGATCTCTCAACCAGATTGTTTAAGATTGTGAGCTCATGGCCTACTCTGAGCAAGGGGCAGCACGTAGGAGGAACAAACAGTGACCGAGAGTTGCATTTCCTGCTTCCCAGTTTGCCCCAGACTTTGGATGTGATCTGCTACTGACCTATTTCAGGAACAGATTAGCCCCTTCCCCACACAACAACTGAGCTCTTCTGGCTGGTGCATGGGATGTCAGCAGAGAGCAGGTTCCACCCATCTGCACCGGGGTACAGAGCAGTCTTGTGATTCACTGTTGATACAGCACAGGAATGCATAAGGATGGCCAGACTGGGTCAGATCAATGGTCCGTCTAGCCTAGTGTCCTGCCTGCCTGCAGAAACCACAGTCAGATGCTTCTCAAGGAGTGACCAGAACAGGACAATTAGCAAGAGATACATCCCCTGTTGTCAGTCCCAGCTTCTGGTAGTCAGAGGTTTAGGGACACCCAGAGCATGGAGTTGTATCAAAGACCACTTGGGCTAGCATCCATTGATGGACCTAATCTCTAGTTACTTATCTAATTCTTTGTTGTGACTTCTTATGCTTTTGGTCTTCACAACATCATCCAACAAGGAGTTCCACAGGTTGACTGTGAGTTCATTGTGTTCAGTGAAGAATCACAGAACTCTAGAACTGGAAGGGACCTGGAGAGGTGATCAAGTCCAGTCCCCTGCCCTCTTGGCAGGACCAAGCACATTCTAGAATATCTAGACCATAGTTGTCTATCTAACCTGCTCTTAAATATATTGTGATAGAGATTCCACAGCCTCCCTAAGCAATTTATTCCAGTGTTTAAGTATCAGGGGGCAGCTGAGTTAGTCTGTACGTGCAAAAACAACGAGAAATCCTGTGGCATGTTATAGACTAACAGATATTCTGGAGCATATGCTTTCGTGGACAAAGACCTGCTTCATCAGATTCAATGTCTTGTTTCCAGTGTTTTCAAGGTATTTCCAGTGTCTAACCACATGGACAGTTAGGAAGCTGTTCTTAATGATCAACCCAAACCTCCCTCATTGCAGTTTAAGCCCATTGTTTCTTGTCCTTTCTTGTCCTATACTCAAAGACCAAGGAAAATAATTGTTCTCCCTCCTTGTAACACTCTTTTAAGTACTTGAAAACCACTATCATGTCCTTTCTCACCGTTCTCTTTTCTAAACTAAACAAGCCCAGTTCTTTCAGTCTTCCCTCATAGCTCATGTTCTCAAGACCTTTAATCATGCTTGCTGCTCTTGTCTGGACTTTCTTCAGTTTCGCCACATCTTTCTTGAAATGTGGTGCCCAGAACTGGATACAATACTCCAATGGAGACCTAAGAAACACTTCCTAGTTTCAAACCTGCTGCTTAATAATTTCTTTGCATGACCTCTAGTTCTTGTGCTACATGAAGGGATACAAAGCACTTCAACGTCGAAGTAGGGCGTGTGTAGACAATCCGCGTCCCGCTACTTCAAAATAGCGGGGTTCTCCATGGCGGCCATCAGCTGAGGGGTTGTGAGAAGCTCTGTCCAGCCCCTGCAGGGCTCTATGGTCGCCACGTGCAGCAGCCCTTAGCCCAGGGCTTCTGGCTGCTGCTGCTCTTGCTGCTGCTGCTGCAGCTGGGGGTCCATGCTCCATGCACAGGGTCTGCAACCAGTTGTTGGCTCTGTGGACCTCGTGCTGTCCAGACCAAGTGTGTCTGAGAGGGCCCTTTAAGGGAACGGCTTGGGACTTTGCTGGCCCCTTATTTTGATAGGGAGAGCTTGTGTGTGTGGACGCTCTGCATTTCCTTCCAGGGCGGTTTCTTTCGACTTTCTCCGCTGCTACTTCAACGTTGAACATCGATGGCACCAGCCCTGGAGGACATGTAGATGATACGCATTGAAGTAGCCTATTTCGATGTTCTTACGTCAAAATAGGCTACTTCGACATAAGCTGCGTCTACACGTGCACGCTACTTCGAAGTAGCGGCAGTAACTTCGAAATAGCGCCCGTCACGTCTACACGTGTTGGGCGCTATTTCGAAGTTGAAATCGACGTTAGGCGGCGAGACGTCGAAGTCGCTAACCCCATGAGGGGATGGGAATAGCGCCCTACTTCGACGTTCAACATCGAAGTAGGGACGTGTAGACGATCCGCGTCCCGCAACATCGAAATAGCGGGGTCCTCCATGGCGGCCATCAGCTGGGGGGTTGAGAGATACTCTCTCTCCAGCCCTTGCGGGGCTCTGTGGTCACCGTGGGCAGCAGCCCTTAGCCCAGGGCTTCTGGCTGCTGCTGCTGCAGCTGGGGGTCCGTGCTGCATATACAGGGTCTGCAACTAGTTGTTGGCTCTGTGTATCTTGCACTGTTTAATGAAAGTGTGTCTGGGAGGGGCCCTTTAAGGGAGCAACTTGCTGTTGAGTCCGCCCCGTGACCCTGTCTGCAGCTGTGCCTGGCTCCCTTATTTCGATGTGTGCTACTTTGGCGTGTAGACGTTCCCTCGCTGTGCCTATTTCGATGTTGGGCTGAGCAACGTCGAAGTTGAACATCGACGTTGCCAGCCCTGGAGGACGTGTAGACGTTATTCATCGAAATAGGCAACATCGAAATAAGCTATTTCGAAGTTGGGTGCACGTGTAGACGTAGCCATAGTGTGCTAGTGTAGATGTAGCCCTTGTGCTCTACCACATGAGCTAAAGGCTGACTGCTTTCCAGCCATCCTATAGAGCAGAGACTTCACTCTGCCTTGTCCATGGTCTCAGTGCCTCTGGGGTTACACGTAGATGCTACCTGAGATACCCACTCCAGCTGCAAGCCCCCATCCCTAATAAGGCTGCTCAAAATGCTTCAATGCTGATTTCACACTCCAATGACAGAAACTCCTGAACAACCCTACAATACCAAATTGATATGCGGGGGTGAGGGAAAGATTAGGAAAGGAATCACATTCCGCCAGAGAGTTGTTTAAAAAAAATGTTTAAAACAACTTTTTAAAAACTACCTCGACGGAGTTGCCTTTGGAACCAGGTTCTTCCAATAAAATAAACAAACAGGCCTGTTTTTCTGGTGTGTAAAAAAGAAAATAAATCTTGTGGGATCCATTAAATTCCTAAAACACAACACAAGAACTAGCTTGACTAGAGCTGTGCGTGAGTCTCGGGGGTTCTTCCCTTCGTGGTTACCGTGATGTCATCAGCAAGCTTTGATGCATGTGTGTGAAGGATAAATGTTTGTGTGTGAAAGGGAGAGAGAGAGAGAAAAAAACCCAACATCACAGATTAATTTGTGAAACAAGCCAAACACAATAACGGGCTGCCGGCAAAAATTCAGAAAAATCCCTCTGCAATCCTGGCTTACGTTCCATCTGCTTTATAATACACGGCCTGAGTCAAAGCCAGGGATGTCAATGATTAGGCCTCCTGACTTTAATGGGGTTCAGATCAGGACCTGAATTCACAGGCTGGTATTTTCCATCAGGCTCCAGAGCTCAGCCAACAGCTGATAGGACATAGCATTTGTTGGGTAATAACATAAAGCTGAAAAACTCAAGAATGCAATGTGGGCTGTGGGACTAGTATTACCAAGTCTCTTTGCTATTTGTGAAACCCTTCAGATCTTCATTAGTAGTCTTTTCCTGCCAGAAAATGTGTTTGGACAGTGCCTCGGAGAGCAGAGTAAATAACCGATTATTGGCTCGGTGGCAGTTCTGAAAACCTAAAACCAAAAATCAGTTTGGGTCAAAGCAAATCTGAAATTTTCTAGACTTTTTGATGACTCTCAGGAGCCCACTTCTGGTCTGGATCTAGGGTTCAAACATGGGTCTTCTGCAGCCCAAATGCTTCGCCAGACCTTGGGGCTAAAGGTTGAGAAATAAAACACTCTCTGAAGTATCTCCTCCTTCAGTCACTTGGTGAGTGGTCAAAATTATCTGGGCAAATTCATCAATAATTTGGGGTTGACTGACAATGCATTTTGCTTGAATAACTCATTACCCCCCAAATTTGGCCCAGCTCTAGAGGAATGGGGTGCTAGTCCAGAAGTAGGCTGTGAGATGCTACCACTACAAATAAAAAATAAATTTTGTCATCAAAGCTGGGTCAGTATTTAGACAGGAGACCATCACAGAAAGCCAGGCAACTCTAGTACATATGTTGTGGGTAACACTATTGGTGCCTTTCCCAGGACTGGCTCAACAGGACATTATACACCTGGAGGTGTCATCCTTCAGGTAAGGCTGAGGTCTTGACTGCTCGTCCTCATTGAAAATCCCAGAGAGTTTTGAAAGGGACTTGGTCCCAGCCACGAAAATGGCTCTGCTGTACAGAGGCCCATGAATTTCACTGGCTCCCTCTCTTTGCTAACTTTATGGGCCTGTCCACATGGAATGGACTGTAGGAACAGGTGCTAGGGATGGCCACAGTCGTTGCCATTTGATTAATTCTATCCTCTCTGCCAAAAGTGTCCCAGGAATAACCATGGGCTAAGCAGTGATGCTGAAAAAGATTTGTGGGGTGGATGGGTCATTGTGATAATCAGCTGAACAGAGTCTCCCAGTGCAATGGAGTGGCCAACAGGGCAGATGTGATAGCGAAGGAGTTGACTCCCCACTAGTGCCCCTTTCTGGACAGGCACAGAGTAGCTGCTCTCTTCCTGCTGGTTGTCTCCTGCCAATGGGCAGATTAATTTAAAGCACCTCCTCTTCCGGGATAGTACATGAGCAAAAAACCCAGCTGACGCATCTCAAAGGGTAGTTATCAGTGGTTTGCTGGGAGGGTGGGTGGAACAGTGTCCAACAAGAATCAGTCCCCTCGCTAGACCTATTCAATATTTTCACTAACGACTGGAGGAATGGAGCAGAGAACATGTCTATGAAGTCCATGGATGACACCAAGCCGGGAAGGACGAAGAGTATTTTGGAGGAGAGAAGCAGAATTCAAAGCAACCCAGAGAAGATTGGAAAGCTGATGAAATTCAATACAAACCAATGCAAAGTACTTCACTGTGTCTAGACTAGCCCCGAACTTCGAAGGGGGCATGGCAATTAGGGTGTCGGGAGATTACTAATAAAGTGTTGCAGTGCATATGCAGCACTTCTTTAGGCTAATTCTCCCCCCACGGCAACTTCCAAGTGTGAACATTTTGAGGAATAAAGGGAATTCAGTGCAGCATGGGCACTTTGAAGTATCTGCAGCTGACCTGCGGCTGCATGCAAGGCCAGCACTTCAAAGTTGCCACAGGGGGAGAATTAGCCTAAGGAATTGCTGCATATGCACCACAGCACTTCATTAGTAATCTCCCAACATCCTAATTACTACACCCCCTTCGAAGCTCGGGGCTAGTCTAGACGCAGCCTTGGGAAGGCCAATTCAACCGCACACCCACCTAATAGGGAGCGAGTGACTAAGTGGGAGCACTGCAGACAAGTGTCTGGGGGTTACAGTAAAACATCAACAGAATATGGGTCAAAAATGCGATGCAGTTACAAAAGAGGCTAATATCACTCTGGAGTGCATTAACAGATGTCTCTTGGCGGTCACTCGATTGATGGCGGACCAGCCAATTCTGGAGCTGCAGGTCTTAGGACAGCAGGGGCAGGTAGCTGTTGGAGGGGCGCAGGGCAGTTTTTGGCACTCTTTTCATCTTCTCCACCTCTCCACATCTGCACTGCAGAGGGACCTCTCAAACTGCACCACCCCCTCATGGACTAGCACTCTCCACTGGGAACGGTCCTGGGCAAGGTTCTCCCAAGTGTCGACACGATGAGGCACTTTTTCATGTGGGCCTTCAGCACATCCTTATATCACTTCTGCTGGCCCCCAATGCTCCTCTGTCCTTCTTCTAACTCAGGGGACAAAATCTATTTCGGGCGGCACTGATCAGACACTTGAACCACATGACCAATCCCATGAAGTTGTTGGTGCATGATATGGCTTCCATGTTGGTCATGTTTGACTCTTCCAGGACACTAGTGCTCAAAGTAAGACACAAGAGGTAAACGTCCCCCTCCACTCTGAGCTTGTGAGACTTCATCTGGAGTGCGATATCCGAGAACCGAACTTTCAGAAAGATGTGGACAAATAGGAGAGAATCCAGAGGACAGCAGCAAACATGATCAAAGGTTTGGAAAACCTGACCTATGGGGCACAGATGAAAAAAACAGGGCATGTTTAGTCTTGAGGGAGGAAGGTAGAACGGGGAACTGACAGCAGTCTTCAGATATGTGAAGAGCTGCTGTAAGGAGGACAGTGTCAATTGTTCTCCATATGCCCTGAAGAAGAGAAATAGAGAAGAAGCAATTGGAGATACACATCTCCTAGAAGTGGAAGGGCCCTTGGGAGGTCATCTAGTCCAGTCCCCTGCCCTCATGGCAGGACCAAGCACCATCCCTGACAAGGCAGGACAAGAAGCTATTAACTGAATTTTAGACGCGCGTTAGATATTCGGAAAACCTTTCCAGTTCTAAAGTTAAGCTCTGGATCGGGGTTCTGAGGAAGATTCTGGAATCTCCCTCACTGGGGGAGTTTAAGAACAGGCTGAGTAAACACCTCAGAGGGGTAACCATCTTAGTCTGTAGCTTCACCAAAAAAAAAAGGGGCAGTCCCGTAACACCTTCAAGAGAAGCATTTTATTTCTGAGGTGACGAGCTTGTTATTTGGAAAGAGGAGCTATTCCTCCCGCCACGAGGTTTACTGGTTTGAAATAACGCCACCACTAGTTCGAATGTATTTCAAAATAGCGGTACTGAAGTGTAGACGACAGCAAAGGCATGTTGAAATAACAGCTGTTATCTCCAAATCACTTGGCTGTGGGGCCGGAGTGACCGTGAAATTGGCAACAGGTTTTATGAATTCCCCTCCTGCAATTTTTCTACCTGTTCTAATTATTATACGTCCTATGGTGGTGCCCAGAGCCCTGTTGTTAGGCCAGCTGACAGGGAGGGGAAGGGGAGCAGCGGCACAGGACCACTTTGTAATGACATGGGAGCGTCACTCCACCACTCCATGCAGCTTCTGAGGGCTGGGATGGGGCCCACACTGTGCTCCGTGTGGTGCTAAGGACTGACTGCCCTTGGCTCTGTCCCTTCCTCCCAAGGCTCCGCCCCTTCTGGGCGTGGAGAGAGGTTCCCCCACCCCTCACCCCCAGATCAACAGTGGCTGTCGGCTACATTGCGTGTTGTGCTGGGTGCTGCACAAACTGAATAAAAAACATAACCTCTGTCCCAAAGAGCCCAGGCGCTGAGTAGAAGAAGACCAACCAATGGGAGCAGCTCCAGCTAGCTGTGAGACCAGCAGGGTAAGGATAAGCCACTGAAACTCATCTAAATGTGTAAAGTTGGGTGCAGCCTTTATGGAACATAAGCCGTGTCTACACGTGCACGCTACTTCGAAATAGCGCCCGTCACGGCTACACGTGTTGGGCGCTATTTCGATGTTAACATCGACGTTAGGCGGCGAGACGTCGAAGCCGCTAACCCCATGAGGGGATGGGAATAGCGCCCTACTTCGACGTTCAACGTCGAAGTAGGGAATGTGCAGTCGTTGTGCGTCCCGCAACTTCGAAATAGCGGGGTCCGCCATGGCGGCCATCAGCTGAGGGGTTGAGAGACGCTCTCGCTCCAGCCCCTGCGGGGCTCTATGGTCACCGTGGGCAGCAGCCCTTAGCCCAGGGCTTCTGGCTGCTGCTGCGAAAGCTGGGGATCCATGCTGCAGGCACAGGGTCTGCAACCAGTTGTCGGCTCTCTGGATCTTGTGTTGTTTAGTGCAACTGTGTCTGGGAGGGGCCCTTTAAGGGAGCGGCTTGCTGTTGAGTCCGCCCTGTGACCCTGTCTGCAGCTGTGCCTGGCACCCGTATTTTGATGTGTGCTACTGTGGCGTGTAGACGTTCCCTCGCAGTGCCTATTTCGATGTGGTGCTGCGCAACGTCGACGTTCAACATCGACGTTGCCAGCCCTGGAGGACGTGTAGACGTTATTCATCGAAGTAGGCTACTTCGATGTAGGCTTCACGTGTAGACGTAGCCATGCTGTGCAAACCAGGGCTGTGTTGTATACATAACGCAGAAGCACTGACAAGGGAGAGTGAAGTCTGTTCTGCAGCCTTAACCGTGAGTCCAGTGGTTTTGAGCTCATGCACATGGCTTTAACCCCCTTTGTACGCTGCTGGCTTAGGCAGCTGGGATCAAACCTGAGACCTGGGAGACTAAAGCCAGGTGCTCAACCGCGTGAGCTAAAACCCAGGCCCCTCTGGGTTCGGGACATAGCAGCTCTATTTCTAGCCATTGGGCTGGCTTCCTTAAAGACCCAGTCCCTGGAGTCATGTGGTTGAGAGACAGTGAGGCTTAGAACAGGGCTTCTCAAACTTCATTGCACCACGACGCTTCCAATAACAAAAACTCCTACACAACCCCAGCAGAGGGGACTGAAGCATGAGCCCACCCAAGGTCTGCTGCCCCAGGAGGGTAAGGGGGAGCTGAAGAGCTTGAGCATCACTGAGGCTTTGGTTTTGCCCTGGGCCTCAGCAAATCTAATACCAGCCCTGGCAATCCTAGTCAGATGGGATCACGGCCCATGTTGGAGTCCAGCCCTACCTCTTGAGAAACACTGGCCTAAAAGATGGAGTAATGGAGTGGAACTCAGGCCCCATTTCTGGTTCTGCCACCTGCCTGGCAGGCAATCTACAGCAAGACACTTCCCCTTTCACTGCCTCAGTTTCCCCAGCTGTGACATGGGGCTAATGGCATCAAGCACCTTTGTGAAGCCTGATGAAAGGACTGACGTAGAATTATTATTACCAGAGTATCTCGGCTTCTATTTGTCAGAAGCGTCCAGGCCTCACACCCAAAGAGAAAAGCTGAAAAATTGGAACACAACAAGCCAGGAGATAAAAACCTCAAATAAGTGACAAGAACCCATTGTCCTTTTATTTTGTGAATAAAATCTCATGGTTTTTAAACTAATCCTGTGATTTTTTTTTCTTTTTTTTCGGAGGGGAGAGGCTGGCTCGTGCGTTGTGAACACCTACAGTTGGCCGTGCTATGTGTGCTACGGCCTTAGAAAAAAATCAGCCCCACTCAATGGTTAATGGGAAGGCCTCTAATCAGGGCCCCACTTTCCCTAACTCACTTGCAGTGTCCCTTTCCAACAGCTCCTGATCAGACTTGTGCCTCCCTCCCACCAAACACACACCGGAATAAACTTTGTAAAGAGATCAATTCAGTTCGTAGAATCCCAGGGCTGGAAGGGACCTCAGGAGGTCATCTAGTCCAGGCCCCTGCTTCAAGCAGGATCAACCCCCACTAAGTCATCCCAGCCAGGACCTTGTCAGGCTGGGACTTAACCTCCAGGGATGGAGATTCCACCACCTCTCTAGGCAACGCATTCCAGGCTTCACCACCCTCCTGGTGAAATAATTCATCTGCTTTCCCACACAGCACTGAACCTGCCTCCCCCAACTACTTTTACCACAGACGGCTTCTGGTACCTCTTGGGCTATTCCCCCTCCTGCTCCATCTGAGGGGGCCCATAGTGCCCCCAATAATTACCCTATCTGGAGAGATTCTGGCTGATGGGGAAAGCTGCATGCACTATGAGTGGAGCTCACAAGGTGATGTGTGTTGCGAGACAAGCATCTGACCCAGTTCATCTGGTTCTTTTCCTCCATAATTCCTCCTGTTTATGTAGCATTTTTGTGCCCCACGAAAAGGCCTGGGTTTACGTTTATGTTTGTTGATTCATAACAATACATCTTTTTAAAGGAGCATACTACACGCAGAGTTTCTCTCCTCAAAAAGAAAATAAATAAACACTGCTGCCCAGCCTCCAGGTTAAATTATCTCCTTCCGTCCCCAGCTCCAGCCTGGGGCAGATTAACACAACCCAGGAATCTATGCCAACTTCAGCAGGGGAACATCTGTGCCCCCATTCCCTCGTTAGTGAGATTGATAGTCTGGCACTCATATCTGGCCTGGTTGAAACTCCGCCCACCAGGGATCACCACCCCATGTCTTCAGAGGGGCAGAGGAACGCCCTAAAGGAAGGAGGACTCAGACCCCATCCATCCAAGCACAGGATGTTTTATGTGTGCGCCCAGGATCAGCTGGCAGAAGCCAGGGTCCCTCCTCACATAGAGCCCTGCAAAGCAACAGGTTTCCATTCAGATTGTAACAGTATAACAAAAATGGTTTTTCCATAACCGTATCGAGAGGCCTGAAGCCTTCCTCATCCCTCCAGAATGAAGAGCAGCAGCCATGTACTGTAAGATTAGAAGTCACATACTCACAGTGCATCTACTTTTCATTCTCATAGTGTCACACTCGGCTGTTCAGAAGAAAGCCCCATCCTAATGCCACCCATGTCAGCAGATAAAGCAACAGATCTCAAAATGGGCAGAAGAAAACAATTAACAGTATTTTGTCTGACAAGAAACTACTTATCAATAACTGAGGTTGTGGGATCCTCGTTCTAGGATGATTATCTTCACTTTCCCATTGGTTGTCTGGATGAGCTCTGCCTGGTTTGGAATTGTTTCTGCCTTCTGTATAATTCATTTTTGTCGGTGTAAATCAACTAAGGTGGTGGGGTAGGATTGGTGAGGCTATTCTGTTACAGGAGGCTACGATTGGTTAGTAACCTCAGTTACTCAGCAGTGACAGATGGCAGAACAAGAAGCAATGGTCTGAAATTCCAGAAGGAGAGGTGTAGGTTGGATATTAGGAAAAACTGCTTCACCAGGAGGGTGGTGAAGCACTGGAATGCATTGCCTACAGAAGTGGTGGAATCTCCAGCCCTAGAAGTTTTTTAGTCCCAGCTTGACAAGGTCCTGGCTGGGATGATTTAGTTGGGGTTGATCCTGCTTGAAGCAAGGACCTGGTGTCGGTGACCTCCTGAGGTTCCTTCCAGCCCTAGGATTCGATGAATATATTAAAATAATTGGTCAAGATATAGTTAAGCAGGACTCAAATTTCACTACATAAACTGCTGTCCAGGAAGGAAGGGAAAGAGAAATGGAAGAGGAACAGCAAGACAAAGAAGAAGGAGAAGAGCTGGGAGAAGAACTCACCTCCAACATGCAACCTAACACCAGCGCTACCAGGACTTTTCTGTATGACCATGAGGTGTAGCAGCCACCATCCAGAGAGACTGACTTGTCTGGCCACCAGGAGAAGTCTGCCTGCCGTATCAGGATTGGTGTGCATGACACCGTGTGCTTAGCATGTATTGTGGTTGTCAATAAATAAGGCATAAAAATATTACTGAGTAAGGCTTTTCCAGCAGTAAAGAGCCTGCAGACCTGCAGGAAGTTACGCCCTGAGCCCTAGGAATTTCGTAAGGGTGGGAGTTTAAATTAACAAGGTTGCACCTTGGGCTCTAGGAACTGGGTAAAGGTGTGTGTGTGTCCCTGAAGTGTGGAAGGAATAAAGAAACCTGTGTGGGTAACAAGCTGAATGCATCTGCTCACCTCTCTTAGAGCTGTTCTTCCAGGCTCTCTGCAGACCCAGGTAGATGCCACAGCATCAGTTATATTTAGGCCACTTTTGACTAAGGCTGCATCTACACTACAAGACAAATTCAAATTTAGGGAACTTAGCTCGATATGACCACATGACTGTCTTCACTGTAAATACCATTAGCTTGATTTAGGGAGCACTAATATCGGTATCATAACAACGTCGCAAGCAGATGAGTGCAGCGTCAAGTTCGAAATTAAAAGTTCAAGTGACGGCCACTATGGAAGACCAATGTCTTTGGATCGACTTCATTAACCTCCAGAGATCACCCATATGTATCCCACAATGCCCCTCAGTGCTCCACTCCATGTTATCTCGCTTCCATCTCCACTGCTCTCCAGGTGCGCAGGAATGAGGTTAACAGGAAGGCCGTGAATTTCAATTCAGGACCAGGAAGCCCGTGTCTGTGGGGTCCTGTTTGTATGAGAGCCGGAGAAACTCCTTTCTTTGCTGTCAGTGCTATGAGCACATCTACCCATTACAAATAGCTCCAGCAGAAGTTCGCGGTGCCGGCTCTACCTCTGCTAGCTGAGCACTTGTTTTTTTTATTTTCTGTGATGGTGCCAGCCTCCTGCCCGGCCACACCACATGCCAGCTAGGCTGTTGGGGGGGCAGGCGTGCTCGTATGAAAGGCTGAGAAACTTCTCTTCTGGGGTTTACATTTTTGCAGGGCTCCCTCCTCCCCCCACAGGTGCCACGCAGTCAGGGTCTTTCCCGTGCTCAACCACACCACGCGGCTAGCCCCCGACCCAGTAAAAGGATGTGCCTGCACCATGTCCTGGCTTACGAGCAGTGAGGACTCCAAGGGTGGGAAGATTTTGGGTGCTGGCCGTCACCCAGGGAGACGTCTCCCCCAGCAGCTAAGACTTGCAAGGGCTTGCTGCTGCTGCAGGGGGATAGTATCCCCTGGTGGCTAACATTCTGGGGGGCTTGCAGACGCTGGGGGGACCTTCTTAACTGACCCTCTAGCCACGGATCCCACACTCCCATTTCTGGGGACCATGTCAACTAGCCCTTCATCCTCTGATCCTCCCCACCGTCGCCCTGCCATGGGCAGAGGGGGCCCAGCCCCCTAACAGTCAGTCAGGGCTGGCCCCCACACCTGAGCATCACTGCTTATTGAAATTTGGTGAGCCCCATACACCATGTTGGACAACTCTGTAGTGTAGTGGGAAGCCCAAAATCTTTTTCCTGACCTTTTCTACCCTCTTCCTTCAAGATTGGTCCCCTTAACACAGGGAACGGTAGGTGGAGGGCCAGCTGAGAAGACACAGACTGCTGGGTGATCCCAGGGCACAGACACCATATACAGGGTGGGGAAGCCAAAACCCTGCCTCACAAAATCTCTTTTTTCAAAATTTTATCCTACTCTTTCTTCAAGCTTTGCCTTGTTCCTGTACCATATTCGGAGATCAGATGTAATCAAGGGAGGGGAAGCAGTGGCTGGAGGGCCAGTTGAGAAGACTCAGTTCAGTTACCACTACAGCTTTAAAAAGCAATTCAGTTATAGAAGCAAGAGAGTTCTGTTAACGTGGCGATCTTGGTTGATACCCTATTTTTCCTTCCTTCCTCCTGGAAAAATGGCCGTTTGCCTTCCATGGGAGGGGAATGAGAACAACGCAATGTAGGAAGATGACATCACATACCCACAACCCTTTGCGTGACATTTTTTCCCATGCTGCACCGGTGAAAACACCCAGAAAGCTATGGGGATGAGCTAACTGTGGGATAGTTTCCCACAATGCACTGCTGCAACCTTCGATGTTTGGCAATGGAGTGGGGCAGCAAATAGTCAACTTCGTGGGGAGACAGTGGGGCGGACAGGATAGTCATATTCGAATTTATAAAGCCCAGCTTTACAAAATCGATTTTAATAAATTCGAATTTATCTCGTACTATAGACGTAGCCTTAGAAAGTTTTTTTTTTAAATGAAATCTGAGCTAATGGACCAGCCATGGACTTTACACCCTAATCCAGCCCTGACCCAGGTCCTTTTCACTCTGCTGCGCTTCACAATTAGCTGGTCTACCCTTTTGCAGGCTGCAATTCATAGCAATTCTAGGAAAGTGGGATCAGGGGCACTGCAAAGCAGTAGCACCTCAAATGAAAGCCAATTACAACGTGAGGCCCTAGAAACCACACGTGGACAGCAGGACAGATGGATCGGGTGGTTTATGACAGCAACGCTCAGCAAGCTGCAACTCTTGGAAAGCAGGCCAAGGTAGGAAGAGGAAGGTTAAAGAAAGTGGCTGCCTTATTCCAAGGGCGCTGATAAAGTGGGAATCTTTTATCATAGAGAACAACAAGAAGTCCTGTGGCACCTTATAGACTAACAGATATTTTGGAGCATAAGCTTTCGTGGGCAAAGACGTGCTTCATCAGATGCAATCTTTTATCATGTATGCTACAGCCATACACAGTATGGTCTCAACATTCGCAAGTGTTCCGTGTGGAGAACCTTTGCAAATGTTGACTTCCACGAATATGGCAGCCTCTCCCTACTGGAGCCCGGCTGCTGGGCTCCTGCATGGAGCCCCAGTGAGGTGGCAGCTGCTGGGGCTCCTGCCAGGAGCCCTGGGGAAGCAGTAGCCATGGGCACGCCTGCACAGAGCCCCAGGGAAGCAGTAGTCGCCGGTGCTCCTGCCTGGAGCCCCGGGGGAAGCGAGGGCTGCCAGTACTCTGTGCCCCAGAGCCCCGTGGGAAGTGTCGGCTGCTGGTTCTCCATGCCCCAGAAGCTGAGGGAAGTGGCCACTCGCAAATAATTGAATTCACGAGCTGTAAGTTTGCGAATGTTGAGACTCTACTGCATTCACTTTGCTGGAGGTGAAACTTCTGGGTGGTCGCTATAATAAAAGCTATTGCTGGGTGGGATATGAACATGGCTGAGTTATCATAAATGTTTCCTGTACTGGGATCTTTTGAACTTTTTTACAAACCCCCATTCAAAGCCTGACTCAGACCCACTAGAACAGGTCTCCCTTTTTAAAATTGCAACCCAGCAAAAGCTTTACCAAAGCTGACACTCCTCCTCTGCTCCCCCCGCACCTCCTCTCCACATGCAGAGTTTTGTTTGTTTATTTCTTAAAGGAAAGTTTTGATTTCAATACATCAGCATTTTCCCATGCAAACTCATGTGATCCAAAAATAATCCCTGACCATCTAAATAACAGCAGCAGGGCAAACTGGTGGAGTATGTTCTTCATGCAGTTTCATAGAACCTGGTTTTCAGAAGGCACATATCAGAAAGGTGACCATTTCCACGCTCCGAACCCCATAGATATTGTCCCTTGAAATGCTATTATCTCTAGGCTGGAAATTACACAATTAAATAAATGCAGGAAATCGTGAACTTTTGGTGCACCATCAAGTATGCTCATGCGAAAGGTTGTGAAGATAAGAACATAAGAATGGTCATAATGGACCAGACCAAAGGTCCATATAACTCAGGATCCTCTCTTCTGACAGTGGCCAATGCCAGATGTCCCAAAGGAAATGAACTGAATGGATAATTATTGAGTGATGCATCCCCAGTCACCATTTCCAGTTTCTCGCAGTCAGAGGCTTGGGACACTATTCCTAACCATCCTGGCTAATATACTTCAGGATTTATCTAGCACTATTTTGAACCCTATTAAAGTTCTTGTCTTCACAACATCCTCTGGCAAGGAGTTCCACAAGTCAACTATGCATTGCATAAAGAAGTACTTCTCTTTGTTTGTTTTAAATCTGCCACCTATTCAACATATTTTATCAATGACCTGGACGAGGGGTTGGATTGCACCCTCAGCAAGTTTGCGGATGACACTAAGCTAGGGGGAGAGGTAGATACGCTGGAGAGTAGGGATAGGGTCCAGAGTGACTTAGATAAATTGGAAGACTGGGCTGCAAGAAATCTGACAAGGTTCAATAAGGACAAGTGCAGAGTCCTGCTCTTGGGCCGGAAGAATCCCAAGCATTGTTACAGGCTGGGGTCCAACTGGCTCGGTAGTAGTTCTGCAGAAAAGGACCTAGGAGTTGTAGTGGACAAGAAGCTGGACATGAGTCAACAGTGTGCCACTGTAGCCAAGAAGGCAAATGGCATATTAGGTTGCATCAAGAGCAGCGTTGCCAGTAGATCCAGAGAAGTGGTTGTTCCTCTTTATTCGGCTTTGGTGAGGCCGCATCTGGAGTACTGTGTCCAGTTCTGGGCCCCCAATTATAGGAAGGATGAGGATACATTGGAGAGGGTCCAGCAAAGGGCAACCAAAATAATTAGGGGGTTGGAGCACTTGACCTATGAAGGAAGGTTGAGGGAATTGGGACTGTTTTGTCTGCAGAAGAGAAGACTGAGTGGGGACTTGCTAATAGCCTTCAACTTACTGAAGGGAGGTTGCAAAGAGGCTGGAGAGAGGCTGTTCACAATGGTCACAGATGGCAGAACATGGAACAATGGTCTCAAGATGTGGTTGGGAAGGTCCAGGTTGAACATTAGGAAAAACGTTTTCACTAGGAGGGTGGTGAAGCATTGGAATGGTCTACCCAGGGAAGTAGTGGAGTCTCCATCCCTGGAGGTGTTTAAGTCTCACCTTGACAAAGCCCTGGTTGGGCTGATCTGATGGGTTTGGTCCTGTCTAGGGCAGGGGGCTGGACTTGATGGCTTTTTCAGGTCTCTTCCAGCTCTATTGCTCTATGATTCTATGATTCTATTAATTTCATTTGGTGACCCCTCGTTTTTGTGTTATGGGAATAAGTAAGCAACCTTTCCTATTTATTTTCTCCACACCAGTCATGATTTTATAGATCTCTATCCTATCCCTCCATCAGCCATCTCCTTTCCAAGCTGAAAAGTCCAAAACTTATTAATCTTTCCTCATATGTCAGCTCTTCCATACCCTTAACCATTTTTGTTGCCCTTTTGTGAACTTTTTCCAGTGCCAAGATATCTTTTTTCAGATGAAGCGACCACTTCTGCAGCAGGACCAAGCACCATCTAGATCGTCTTTGATAGATGTCTATCTAATCTGCTGTGAAATATCCCCAAAGATGGAGATTCCACAATCTCCCTAGGCAATTTATTCCAGGGTTTAACTACCCTGACAGTTAAGAAGTTTTTCCTAATGTCCAACCAAAACCTCCCTTGCTGTAATTTAAGCCCGTTGCTCCACATCCTATCCTCAGAGGTTGATGAGACTATTTTGTCCCTCTTCCTTGTAACATGCTTTTAGATACTTGACAGATGCTATCATATCCCCTTTCAGTCATCTCTTTTCCAAACTTTCACTCATTCCTCATAGGTCATGTTTTCTTCCCTGTTCTAATAGTGGAAGATTTAGCCATTGGTTGAGTCCCAGGATTGGGGCTGTCATAGGTCCCAAAAGCAATAAAGGGAAAAAGACATAACTGGTAGAAGCAAGCAGCAGGACCCCGCCCCAATCTCTCTCTCTTTCTCGCTCTTACACACACACACACGTACGTCCTTCAAGGAGTCCCCGGCAGCCCATAACACAGCTCAGTGCTCTCTTAGACTTAGACTTAGGTCCGCCTGTGCATCTGGGCACATTGGGCAACAAGTGCTCTCCAGAGATTTCGGTCTGATGCCACTGTTTCCGCTTCTTCCCACGTTATATCAATGTTCTTAAGGTCTTCTTTAACCGTGCTTCACCACTTTTTCAGTAGTCTTCCCCTCTTTCTCTTTCCTTTAGCTGGTGTCCATCGCATTGCTACCTTTGGATGAAGATTATCTGAAAGACGCAAGATGTGTCCAGCAAGACGCAATCTACGCTCTGCCACAACATCCTGCAGTCTCCGCAGACCACTTCTTCGTAGAATCTCTTCGTTAGTAAAGCGATCGATGTAGATAACACCCAGGATCTTACGCAGATATCGTTGGTGGAACACATTCAGCTTATGTGATATTCTTGCAGTGTTTTTCCATGTTTCACTGGCATAGATTGCAGTGGACATGACAACAGTGCTATAGAGTCGAAGCTTTGTAGCAAGGCCAGTTGTTGACGCAGACCAAATTGGGCATAGTCTTTGGAACACTGCCAAGGCTTTCCCGATTCTGCAGTTGACACCTGCCTTGACATCCCCATCATTGGACAGGGTGCTGCCAAGATAGGTGAACCTCCAGACATCTTCTGACTTTCGACCACTATTGGCGTGTTCGCCCGAGCTTTTCCAATCCACATCACCTTTGTTTTATTGCTGTTTATCCTCAACCCAACTTTACCTGCTTCTTTTTCTAAACTTGTTGTCATGTCCTGCAAGCATTCGCCCATTTCTGCAAGCAAGTTATCAAATTGATTTTGGGGGCTTGGCCCATCTACTCTCCAGAAGGCTCAGACTGGCCTTGGGGCATGCAAGACTTCTTATCCTCACTGTGTTCCTTTCAATGAGCCGAGAGATTCACTTCCCAATGCTGTCCTCCATTCTGGCCAGGCCTCTCAGGTGCAGTGGGATGGATCTGCTTGGACCCATAGCTCCTCTTTAATCCTTTCCTGCCTCTTGTGGGGTTTTCTGTAATCCACCACACCAACCTAAAAGCTTCCAGACCAAGAGATACCCTCTTGAGGAGTTGGAATGAGCTTGGAAACACAATGACTTTGCACACTGCTGGGTAACTCCGGAAAAAAGGGACTTAATTTAACATGTACCTAGAGATCTTTTAAAAAATATCAAATGGCTCTTTTCTGGAGATTTTCCACCCAAAAGTTTTTTAAAAAAATACAGATTTTGACAACACAGAAAATTTTCAGGGGAAAACAATACAAACATTTCATTTTGACATTTCAAACTGTTCCAATCTTTCCCGTAAGTTTCCAGTTCACAATGTTCACTATTTTGAAGAGTAAAAAAATGGTCGGAATGAAACGTTTTGATTTTATCGAAAAAAAACCTTTTTTCGTGTAAAATGGATTTTTTAAAATCCTTCAAATTCTCAATGAACCAAAAAGCCCTTTATTCCCCAGTTGAATCAATGATGTTTGGCTTGTAAGGTGTAAGGATAGAGCTGAATTGGTGCCCTAGATATAAAAAGCCCAAACACATCATTAAAGTTCGCTGGCACAGCCAGCTCCTTCTAACTCTCTGTACTTTAAAGCTAGAGCCCATAGTACTTCAAGTTTTATGTGTCTGATTTGAAAAATGGGGAGACAGAAAGTTATAAGGTGACTATATGTCTCCACCTAGACTTTGTGAGTCAGTTGTTTTTTGTTTTCTTTTTTCTCTCCTTCTACATTCCCTGGCTTTCTATATTTGGTGTGAAGTGAAATATAATCATTTGGGTCAGCTGTAGTTGTAGCCAACTTTTCCCAGTATAAAACCTGATGTACCATGATGTCCTTTCCGCTCCGTGCAGAATAAATCACAGTGCTAGGCTTTTACAAGAGCGTAAAACCACAGCTCTGCTCCCTGAAAATGCAAAAAACACAAAATTGAAAAATGGATACCCGGTCCAGTCAAGCAGAGAAGATATGCTGACAAAGTTAAAACAAATGGTCCCAATTACCAGCTCCACTGCCTGCCAGCCACTGTGCAATCTGGAGAAACCAATCTTCACACCCCATCTTGCTGCTGGGGATATAGAGAGCCTTGGTGATTCCGCTGTTTTTCTTTCCAGCTATGCCAATTGGTCCGTCTTTCCTTACTGGGACGCAATGCTAGAATTTACCTTTCCAATAAAAGTGCATAGAAGTGTTGACCCTTTTCATGGCCATATTAATGTTCAGGTCCAGATACTGCAAGCAATTACTTTATTTAAAGTTTGCATGGCTTAATATTCCACATAAGGTAACATCATGGGCTTATAACAGAAGAAATTAAATGCTGACCACAATCAGTGAAGCAAAATTATCTGCATTACAGATAGTGAGTCTGTGCTCATGAAAGCTCATGCTCAAAACCTTTCTGTTAGTCTATAAGGTGCCACAGGACCCTTCATAGCTGTTACAGATGGAAATCTGTGATTGTCAAAACCATGGCCCTGTCTGGGATAAATATTTAAGATTTGGATTACTGTAGCACCAAGGAGTCTCAGTCAGGGACCAGAACCCCATTGCGTTAGGTGCTGGCGTTTCATCAGTAGCCACAACATGCAACATGGGAAAACGCAGCATCTTTCCCGTGAAGTCCATCTGAAAGATGCCACTGAAAGACACACACTTTTTCCAACCCATCCCTGACACAGTTTGCACGGCCTTGGAGAAGCGAGGTGAGAGAGGTCAAGTGGCCAGTCCTAGCATGCAGAAAAGCTACCTGTGACCTAGAGGGCACATCATCCATAAATTCCAGGAGCTCACAAGTCTTGTTGGTTTTGTAGTTTGAAAAACATTCTATTCTTTCTTTTCGAAGTCACAAATCCTCTCTAACAAACACCCAGGGCTGGCGACAGACTTCACTGGGACCTGGGTAATGTGGGGAGGGTTTGGCTCTGAGGGTCTCCTGAGGGGGAGGGGCCTCAAGTGGAATGGGCGGAATTAAGGGCAGCCACGTCCCAGCACCGCCCAGCCCACGCTGCACCTCCCCCCATCATTCCTCAGCACTGCCTGGACCACACAGCGATGGGGACTCTAGCCTTGATTTAAAGGGCCAAGAATCCTGGGCTTCTTTAAATCACCCATGTCTGGTACAACTGCCCCCTTTGCCCCCCAGATCCCCACAACCATCAGCCAACCTGCACACATCCCGCACTTAACTAGCAAACGTTACCCTGCTACTGATCCCTGTACTCTATTAAACAACTTGTAAAAGAGGTTTAAAAAAACAATGCAGACTAGAAGTTGAGTGTATATAGTCCATTAATCTCAACACAATCAGAGAATCATAGAATGCTAGGACTGGAAGGGACCTTAAGAGGTCATCGAGTCCAGCCCCCTGCCCTCATGGCAGGACAAAGTGCTGTCTAGACCATCCCTGATAGACATCTATCTAACCTGTTCTTAAACATCTCCAGAGATGGAGATTCCACAACCTCCCCAGGCAATTTATTCCAGTGTTTGACCACCCTGACAATTAGGAACTTTTTCCTAATGCCCAACATAAACCTCCCTTGCTGCAGTTTAAGCCCATTGCTTCTTGTTCTATCCTCAGAGGCCAAGAAGAACAAGTTTTCTCACTTCTCTTATGACACCCTTTCAGATACCTGAAAACCGCTAACATGTCCCCCCTTAATCTTCTTTTTTCCAAATTAAACAAGCCCAATTCTTTCAGCCTTTCTTCTTTCTCTAGGCCTTTGATAATTCTTGTTGCTCTTTCCTGGACCCTTCCCAATTTCTCCACGTCTTTCCTGAAATGCGGCACCCAGAACTGGACACAATACTCCAGCTGAGGCCTAACCAGCGCAGAGTAGAGCGGAAGAATGACTTCTCGTGTCTTGCTCACAACACACCTGTTAATGCATCCCAGAATCATGTTTGCTTTTTTTGCAGCAGCATCACACTGTTGACTCATATTTAACTTGTGGTCCACTATAACCCCTAGATCCCTTTCTGCCATATTCCTTCCTAGACAGTCTCTTCCCATTCTGTATGTGTGAAACTGATTGTTCCTTCCTAAGTGGAGCACTTTGTACTTTACAATACCCACTGTCTTTTTAAGTCGCCAGACAACTTACATCTGATGAATGGTGCAGTGAAGTGTATTTAATGAGGGATGTATCCCTCCCAAATGTGAAACAAAGACATTCTTTTTCCTGGTGACAGATGCTGCTCTATCTGTAACAAGTTTGAGATCTAAACCATTTTTTTTTCATACAAACCTTTTACTGTTTCACAGATTCTCTTTCCTACAGTGCAGGTTTCTAATGGTGTGAAGAACAAAAATTCTTCCTTGAAAATTTCACCATCATAAAATCAAACAAATAGCAATCACCAGGCAGTTTCCCTTCTGTCCCTTGATGTGTCCACTGGAAAAGACATGTGTCTGACATTATTTAAACTGGAAGGTCAGGGTGACAAGCAAGCCTTGTAGATTACCGCCATAACGAAAAGAAAATCCACCACCCAGCTCGGTTTTCACTGTCAACTTTACGACACTGGTTCCCACTCGCTTTTGGTTTTGGCTCCATTTCCATCATTCATGAAAAATGGGCAGCATCTTAATTTGATTGTTGTTGATGCTATCGTGAGAGCTTGAGAACCAGGCAACAGTCCTTAATTTGTGCTGGGGCTTGCAGGGGCTGAGCTTGGGCTCTTTGTAGGTGTGGCAGTTCACAGCCACAGACCCTCTGGGCTCCTACCCAGACGTTCTCCAGCCCCCCTGCAAGGCAGAAGTAGGAGTAGCCATCCCACCCCATGCCACCCTTACTTTTGTCCTGACACTGCTGGCTGTACTGCCTTCAAAACTGGGTGCAACCACCACTGGCCACTCAGCTAGTGCCAAGTTTGTGCTGTGGTGGGCCAGTACCTCTTCCTTTACAAATTAAGAACTATCAGTGAGTTACACAAATAACAAGCAATCCAGTGGCACCTAACAAATTGATTAGATTCATGAGCTTTACTGGGAAAAACAGGGCAGGGAGAGAGTTACCTTTCACTGGTAAAACCAATTAATGGGGCAAATTAATCTGGATGAGTCTCTTCCTGCAAATACCCAAGATGGGGAAATCACCCTTGTAATGCAGAGACCTGTTGAAATCTCTATTCGGGCCAAGATTAAAGGTATCAGACTTGTAAACTCTGTAGTCTGGTAGTGAAGTACTTACTGCAGAAGCCACAGGCAGATGAAAAGTATCAGAGAGGTGGACGTGTGAGTCTGTATCTTCAAGAACAACAAGAAGTCCTGTGGAACCTGATAGACGAACAGATATTTTGGAGCATAAGCTTTCGTGGGCAAAGACCCGCTTCATCAGATGAAGCGGGCCTTTGCCCACGAAAGCTTATGCTCCAAAATATCTGTTCGTCTATAAGGTGCCACCAGGCTGCTAGTTGTTCGGGCAAATGATAGCGCATCACTGTTTGTGAATTATTTTTAAGGTGAACTGGTGGGCCTCACAGGAAACCTTTGGCTCACAGGCCCTCAACTGAGTATCATAGTACTGATGTGTTATCATCCCTGACTCTATAATTAATAGCTTCATCCTGGGTACACGGCTCTGAAAAGCAATTTGGGTCTCATTGCCTCATGTTACGGGGCAAAACAAATGCTCCGACATTTTTCCCTCATGCAGTTCCAAAGTTCAGGTGGACCACGCTGGCCCCTTGAGTGAAGAAAGGAGGCAAAGATATCAGAAGAGAGCAGTGTCCTGCCAAGGCCATTCAGGACAGCAGGATTGACGGAGACTGGCAGCTAGTCTGAAACAGTGGCTGTTTCAGGGCAGCCTACTTCCTCCACTTGACTTGTCCAGCGCTAAACACCCATCTTTTGTGAATCTACTCAGACTAAGTTTCTCTCAGAGGCAAATGCCATTGACGACTTAGTGCTGTGATTCAAGGAACTGGCAACACATTAAGGCAGTAATTAAGTCACTCGCGTGTCTGAGGTAATTCTGTTGAGGGCTGCTGTGGGTGGGAATTGAAAGGGGTACTAATATTCAAAGTGGGCAGGAAGGGAAGGGGACAGGACGCTGACCAGGGAGAGTTGAGGAAAGAACAGAGGTGGAGGGGAAGGTATCATCTGAGGTGGAAGGTTTTGAATGCGAGGAACACACAGACACAGAGATGGGCCGGCTTGGCTTCCAGAGAGGGAGAGAATCAGTCAGGTCCCAGTGCACTAACAGAAGACCCAAATGCCAGGGGGGGAAATTTCAATTTGTGGTTCCTCTGGGAGCCCAGCCCAGCCCAGCCCAGCCCAGACCCTGCAAACAGCTCGCACACCCCGGGGACAGGAGCAGGAAGGCCGGGCTTGGAGCACAAAATGTCAGTCAACTGAAACAAATCCAGCAGCGCCACTGCCACAAACCCAAGTGGATTTCTGTGCCAGGGAGGAGGACTCCTGCAGCTGCCCCTCCAATGGGAGTGACCCACAGGCTGCAGCCATGGAGTCTGCAGGGCCCTGGTTCCAGCCCAGGGTTTCTCAAACACAGCATGCAAGGAACGGAGTTGGGTCTCCGCTGGAGGGAATGAGTCAGTTCAGCAAAGTGGTAGGAATGGCAAATCCATTCGCTGCCGGGTTGCTAGTTCCCAGCCACACCTTGGCTTTACTTCCCAGAAGTAATGTTCAGCGGTCCCTGTTGGATGAGGGTCTCATCCCCAGCCTGCAGCCATCTCTCCACCATTTTCCCTAAGCCTTGAGTTAGTCTCCATCTAGTTCATGGTGGACAACCATGCACCTCACAATGAACATCATCACAACTGGTTTTCACCAGCTTGTGAATGGTTGCCATAGAGACCAAGGCCCTACTGGTCATGTACAGCCCTCTCCTCACTAAAGGTTGAACCTCTCGAATCCAGAACTCTCTCATCCAGCAACCTCCGTAATACAGTATAATTTTAGTTAGCCAGATGACCACTTATCATGGGTGTGGCCAAGTTTCCCATGGTTCCATAAAGTTTGTTTCCAGCCACCAGTCCTGGCTCTCAGTGTTCCGTGCTGTTCTTCAGTTCTAATTTACTCATAAATGTCTTCTCGGAACCCAGGAAGCAGCGGAAGTGTTTGTAATGCTTCTAGACACTGACCTCCCGTGATCTGGAAAATTCTCTTGCCCAGCGCAGGTCAGTCCCAAGGGTGATGGACAAGAGAGGTTCAACCTGTACAAGCAGTTTTTCCCAGTCCAAAAACATAAGCATGGGAAGAAGAGGGGAAGTACATGCTGTCGACTGCTCTGCCCAGTCTGTGAGCCAGATGTAGAGATCGAGAAATAGCTTGCGTGGAGGAATGCAGTACAAAGGAACTTGTTCCTCGCTTGTCACACAGCAAGATTAGTTATTCTCCAATTATTGTTCAGTTTATTATAGTCTTTATTTTCTGCTGGGGACGATTTGATTCCTACAAGTGTTTGTAACCAAAAAATTTGATCAATACTACGATATAGAAAATAGTTTTGTCAATACCAGTTCAGAGAGAGGGTGGGATCTTTCTGCATTGCACGTAGTTTATTGGCTAGAAGAACTAAAAAATACAGATGTCCACCCAATGTTCATCAGCTCTAGTGATGGGTTAGGTAGCTAGCCCTGTGTATATATTTTCTAACTAGAGTTCCCTGGTGATAGAGAAGAATAGAGTCAAGAAATAAATCTGTAAGCGTCTGTAACAGACTCCCCACACATTGCCTTCTAATGGATGTTCTTGAAATTAGCTCTCCGGTGCATCTTTCCTAAGTGGTGTTTCGCTCACTGTTACCGACTGTTTCCACCAACCTGGAACCTGTGTCACTTCCCAGATGGTGACATTCTCATCTGCGAGGACTTACTCAGTCCTTTCCCCTCTTGCAGGGGACCATCAGTCTTCAATCCTTCCACCTGCCTGTGGAGCAAACTGCAGTCTTAAGTCTAACTAGTTTCTACAGTGGAAAGCTGCAGTCCTGACCAGCCACTGTGCTCAATGGCAAGGGTGGAGAGAGGGGAGGGGGGAGCCAGACCCACCAAAACTCCAGGTCTTGGCCCAAAGACCCTCTAGGCCAGTGTTTCTTAAACTATGTTCCACAGAACACTGGTGTTCCACGAGCAATCCCCAGGTGTGCCGCCAGCATTTGGAAAAATACGCTGCTGGTCTATATTTTCTGTTACTCAAACCAGGTACAATATTACTTCTTCCTTGCTATGATACCTGATTGAACTACTTCCTTTTGTTTTGGCTGTATATGTTGCTGTTTGGATTTTGGGGTCTGATGACAATTCTGTGGAGAAAATGTGCATAGGTGTTCCGCATTAAAAATATTATTGTTGGGAGTTCTGTGGTCTCGAAACACTTAAGAAACACTAAACTAGGCAACAGTCGCAGGCTGCGTTTCCTTCAACCCCTGCCATCTGTTTTCCTGGGACACTGCCTTGTAGCCTGGGCACCTCCTCTGCCCCTGTATCAGGGCATCTGTCTATCAGCCTGTGTGCCTGGAGCTTTCTATCGCTCCCCTGACCCTGCCCAGAGCTGCTTTATTTGAGGTGTTTCTTCAAGCTGACCCATCCTTCTCCCTTGCACTCCAGGGAAACACTGCCTTCTGCTCTACTGAGCAGCCCTTTTTATATGGCCCCAACTGGCTGCTCCAACAAGCTTCCGTATTAGCTAGCTTGGCAAGCTCTCTTCCCATTGGTTGGGGTTCTTTGCAACCTCTCTGAAAGCTGTTTTAACTCCTGTTACCTGTATATGGCAGCCACCCTAACTCAGGATACTGCTTGTCCATTACCAGAGGGAAGTGAATAATATTTGGCTTTATACACAGAACTCATCTCACCAGGGCTACGTCTACACGTGCACCCAACATCGAAATAGCTTATTTCGATGTTGCGACATCGAAATAGGCTATTTCGATGAATAACGTCTACACGTCCTCCAGGGCCGGCAACGTCGATGTTCAACTTCGACGTTGCTCAGCCCAACATCGAAATAGGCACAGCGAGGGAACGTCTACACGTCAAAGTAGCACACATCGAAATAAGGGTGCCAGGCACAGCTGCAGACAGGGTCACAGGGTGGACTCAACAGCCAGCCGCTCCCTTAAAGGGCCCCTCCCAGACACAGTTGCACTAAACAACACAAGATACACAGAGCTGACAACTGGTTGCAGACCCTGTGCCTGCAGCATAGATCCCCAGCTGCCGCAGAAGCAGCCAGAAGCCCTGGGCTAAGGGCTGCTGCCCACGGTGACCATAGAGCCCCGCAGGGGCTGGAGAGAGAGCATCTCTCAACCCCCCAGCTGATGGCCGCCATGGAGGACCCAGCAATTTCGAAATTGCGGGACGCGGATTGTCTACACGGTCCCTACTTCGACGTTGAACGTCGAAGTAGGGCGCTATTCCTATCTCCTCATGAGGTTAGCGACTTCGACGTCTCGCCGCCTAACGTCGAAGTTAACTTCGAAATAGCGCCCGACGCGTGTAGACGTGACGGGCGCTATTTCGAAGTTGGTGCCGCTACTTTGAAGTAGCGTGCACGTGTAGACGCAGCTCAGAAGATCCAAGAAAGCATAGTATTGCCTGGTTTGGACTGTCTACTTTTGCAGCTGTAAGTCAGTTTATCTTTCTGTATTTTCCACTGTCTCGTCATGAAAAGAAAAGCAATGCAAAGACATAATCACACAAACCTGGCAGCTTAGGGAGGCAGAGTGTAGCTTCCCAAGTTGGAAGCTACCTAGGACACAGGGGGGAGAATAAAACTCTTGCTCTGTGAAAAGTGTCTTAATGAAAGTGATCAGGAGCTCCATTTTCTTGTCCAACTAGAAATACGAATGAGAAAACAAAGCGTGACCTCTGCCATTGTCCACAACCAAAAGGTGCGTTGCTGTTGTTTGCTGAATCAGTTACTATGGCAGATATTGGCGGGAGGGGTCTAAGATAGATGCAGCACAGCAAGCTCTAGCAAGTGAGTGTCTATAGCTATGAGCCCACTGATATAAAACAGGACAAAAGGGCCTCAGGAGACCAGGTTAACTCAAACTGATGGTGGCGGAAAGCAAGCATCACATCTCAGAAGCTAGCTGGGCATGGAAGGATGGAGAAGAATTCTCCTACTGTACACTGAGTAGGGCTAAGAAGACATGCACAGCCTACAACAAAGTGTTTTATAATTGTCTAGCAGTAAGATACACATCTCACAGAGCCGGCAGGGACCTCCAGAGGTCATCAAGTCCCAGGTCCCTACCCTCTTAGCAGCACTAAACTCCATTCCTAGGTTTTCTTTCAACTTATTTGCCCTAGATGCCTAAATGGGCCCCCGAAGGGGGAACACATAACTCTAGGCTTAGGAGGCTAACTCACAAACCACCACGCTACCCCTTCCAAAAGTGAAAGCAGATAAATTCTCCTTCCCTTTAGAAGATTAAGACAGGGACTACCGTTAGAAGAAGGATGGCAGATAAGATGGATTACCCTCCTGTCAACACAAAAATTGCCATGTTGATTTTGTTTGTTGCTTTTGTTTTTTTAAAAATTGGCATTTTTGAGCACTTCTTATCAGGGGGAATATATTGCCATCTTGTGGCTCTGTTGGGAATTAGCAGGAAGTAGGCTAGAAGACATGGGGATGTCGACTCAGGCCAGGTCTACAGTACACCTGAAAGTCAACAACTGCATGGCTGGAACTGATGTATCTAAGACTGATTTTTCTGGCCGTCCTCACGGAGGAAGGTGATGGGAGAAACTCTCCTATTGACCTCCCTTACAGCTCGTGAGAATGAGGAGCACAGGGGTTGACTGTTCAGCCATGAAAGTTCAATTTCACATGTCTTCAGTAGGTACGCGAAATGAAGCCTCTGAAGATCAACCCTGATAGAGAAAGGGAAGGACCAGAAGACAGAAAATATGGTAATACCTCTATGTAAATCCATGATAAGTCCACACCTTGAATTGTGCATACAGGTCTGATCACCATGTCTGAAAGGAGATAAGTTAGACCTCAAAAGGAGGAGAGAAAGGCAACAGAAAAGGTGAGGCATTTGGAACAGCTGCCATAAGTGGAGAGTTTTAAAAGGCTGGGACTGTTCAGCTTAGAAAAGAAGCCACTAAGAGGGGATAGGGTAGCAGTCTATCAAATTATGAATGGTATAAAGAAAATGAATAGGCCAATGTCCCTTTCACATAACAGGAGGACCCAATGAAATGAATAGGCAAAGGGTTTAAAACAAACTACAGGCAGTATTTCTTCAGAGAAGGCCCAGGCAACGCGAGGAGTGCATTGCTGTGGTGTTTTGTGAAAGCTCAAATGACAACAGGCTTAAAAAGGAGTTTAGAGAAGTTCATGGTGGATGGGTCCATCAGGAGCTATTAGCCCAGATGTCCGGGAATGCAACCCTGTGCTCTGAGTGTCCCTGTGCCACTGACTGCCTGACGCTGGGAGTGGATGACAGAATAGATCACTCGACAAGTACCTCTTCTAGTCACTTCCTCTGAAGGACCAGGCTTTGGCCACTATCAGAGACAGAGCCCTGGACTAGATGGACCATTTGACCAATACAATATGGCTTTCTTATGTTAAAATATAAACAAATAAAATACATATCTCGTAGAGCTGGAAGGGACCTCAGGGGGTCATGGAACCCAGTTCCCTGCCCTCTTAGCAGCACCAAGCATCATCTGGGACAGATTTTTTTTTAAATCTATTTGCCCCAGACCCCTTAAGTGCCTCTTTAAGGATTAAGCACACCACCCTGGGTTTAGCAGGGCAATGCTCAAACCACTGAGCTACCCCTCCCCACAAGCAGTAGCAGGACGTAGGCTATAGTTCCTATATCAGACAGGAAATATGGGGGTTCTCTGAGGTCTGATCTACCCTAGGCAGGTAAGTCGATTGTAGATACCTGATTCTACCTTTGGCAATGGCATAGCTTGAATTGACTTATCAGCAATAGACTTACCTGGATGTCCTTACAGAGGGACCTCCCTTAGTCCATGCAATGTTGAGGAGTACAGGCCTGAACTGCCGACCCCAGAGCATTCAATTTTGTGCATCTCTACCAGGTGCATGAAATCAAACTCCAGAAGCTCAGTTCCAAGCCAGTCGATCTTCTGTATAGTCTAGACATACCTGAGTCAGGCATTGATCTTGGTTCATTCGCTAGCCGTGCTGATAGACTAGTTCAATACAGAGCAACGCCCTAAAATCTGAGGCTTACTATTCCCTCCAGAACACTATCACACGTCAACAAGAAAAGAGGCAAATATTTTTGACGATTAACCTGAGGGCTAGACTACCAAGTGACATGGTGGATTCTCCACCACTTGCAGGCTTTGCAAGACAGTGGCAGCCCTTTAAAAGGTCAGCTCAAGGTTAACAAAGAAGTTATGGGCTTGATGCAGTGCTCACTGTGCACGGGTGTCTGGCTGATGTTCTGCTGAAAGTCATAGCTAATAATCACAAGAGTCCCTTCTGGCTTTAATGCCGATGAAGATGGACAAGGTGGTCACAGATCACTTTGCAAACACTAGACACACAGAAAAGCTCCTTTCTGAGTTACTGTGAACTCTGGACACACACTGATTATGCCTGCACTTGCCTGGTACTCAGCCTTTCTGAAGAACCTGGTAAGTGATGTGCACAAGGTCATATTCCAAGTCAGTAGCAGAGCTGGAAAAAAAAGGATCCTAATATGACCCCTGGACAGCACTGCCCCACAGTCTGAGTGCACACACAGGACCATGCAAGGGTAGCTTCAGAGTCCATCCCAGGCCCTTTCTTGAAAATGGAAAAGAAATCCCATATCAGTTTGTAAAGCCCAGAGTAGCTGCCTGAGGGGCAGAACAACACATTTCATCTAAAATAAATAGTTCATGTTTATCTCACTTTCTCATCAGTGTGTGTGTGCGTTAAAATTCACTCCAGGGGTAAGGATGGCTACATATGCTTGGGCCCTTTAAATATGTAAGCAGACACATCGCCTGGTATCTCCTACTGATGTTCACATGAAAATGATACTCAGTTCCCAGAGACAAGGCTTTTTCACACCGTAAGGAACCCTCCTTCACAACGTCAAATGTGGAAGGAGGGGAACCAAGAAGGGGCCTCTGGGGACCTGTTAATTAGGAGGAAGGTCTTGTTAAAACCTTGTCGAATAGCTGCACTGAGGCCCTTCCGGCCCTGTCCCACTATGCTGACAGTCATTACTCTGTCTTGCAACCACCCCCCTTCACTTCCCCCTTCCCAGGAGAGGCAGGAGGACCTGGCTTTCTCTGGGAAGTGCTGCGAGCGGTCAGACTGGGAGAGGCAGGGCCGTTTGCCCGGCAGCTGGGGAATTTCGCATGAAAAGCTCTCTGCATGGGAAAATGCAGAGGAGTGGGACCAGACATAGGCAAACACTCAGCAGGAGATCACAGGCGAGAACTCTGCTGGGGCTCCAGTACCTTGTAAGATTGCCAGTACCCAGAGGCATCCGAACGCTCCTCCTTCCTGTGTTATCCTGTACCTTAGGCAGTACAGAGACCTCAACAAAAGCCAAACCCTCCTTGGGCTTGAGTGCGCACAGGAATCATGTGACAGCTCGTACATGCAATAGCTGACAGTGCTACATAGACAAAGTGTGGATGGGGGAGAAAGGAAGGCTCAGTCACCCCCATTGTACTGATGGACAATGTCTTCAAAAGCCCTCCAGCCGGCTGAGACTCAGTCCCATTCAATGAGAAGCAGGCACCTCTGAAAATATTACCAAAAGTGACATGACCAAGGACATTCTGGGCGCCTTTGAAATGCCAGACCCCTATGAATTTGCCCCACCCCCTCATTCCCTCTGTTGATGGGCCTGCACCTCTGCAAAGAAGTGTATCAATCAAGTAGGCTAGAATGATTTATAAAATCCCCTTGCACTGAATAAAGAGATACAGCTCAAGTGAAAACACTGTACATGTTGAACCTCTCTAATCCGGAACTCTCTCATCTGGCACCGTCCATAATCCAGCATGATTTTAGTTAGCTGGACAACCACTTATCATGGGTGTGACCAAGTTTCCTGTGGTCCCGTGAAGTTTGTTTCCCGCCACAAGTCCTGGCTCTCAGGCTGTTTCTACACAGGCCACTTTCTTCGAAAGTCGCATGGTAATACATGGCCCGAAATATGCTAAAGAGGCATGGATGCAAAGTCCCTGTGCCTCATTAGCATATGGTCACGTGATCTGGAGTCCAGAAGACCATTCTTTTGGACTCTAAAACGCTGTGTAGAAGCGCGACCCCTTCGGGGGGGGGGGGGGGTCTTCTGAAAGGAAGTCCTTCTTCCGGAAGCCCTTTCTTCCCAAAAATTTTCGGGGAGAAGGGGCCTCTGGATGAAGGACTTCCTTCCAGAAGCTCCCCTGGGGCCATGCTTCTACACGGTGTTTGGAGTCCAGAAGAACGGTCTTCCAGACTCCAGGTCACGTGACCATATGCTAATGAGGTGTGGGGAATTTGTATCCATGCCTCATTAGCATATTTCAGGCCATGTATTACCATGCCACTTTTGAAGAAAGTGACCTGTGTAGAAACAGCCTCAGTGTTCTGTGCTGTTATTTAGCTGTAATTTACCCCTAAATGTCTTGTAAGAGCCCAGTAAGCAGTGCAAGTGTGATTAATGTGCTGGACAATATTGACATCCTAGGTCGGGCAAGTTCTCTTGTTCAGCATTGGTCAGATCCCCAGGGTGCCAAATGAGAGAGATACAACCTGTCTATCACATTCCACTTGAATCCCTGGCCAACTATTAATCGTAAATTATAATAAACTAATTCACTGTATTATTCAAGATTGGTTTTGTTCCTCCTCCAATTATCGATCTTCCATTTATAAGTGTTATTCTTTCTCTGGAGCAACACCCTCTGGAAACAAGATAAAAAATTGTGGTGCTTTGCTTTTAAAGGAGCAGCTGACCAGACAGGTCAGCTCATTAGCATAAGAGATTTGAGATGAATCCAAATGAAAACAATAGGCGCCAAATCCCCTCCATTCAATACAAGACTCTAGAGCTTCATGGTGGGTCTCTCTTTTGAACCATTGGCACTGTATCCAATGAGCTGAGCTAGAGAATGAGATAAGATCTCCTGGACGCTCAGCACTGTACTGGAAAGAGTCCAGGGAAGAGCAAGAAAAACAATAAGAGGTTTGGAAAAACATAACCCACGGGAGGGTGGGAGGATGAAAGAACTGGACGTAACTAGTTTAAAGAAGAGAAGATTGAGGAGGAATAGAGTAACAGTCTTTAAAGTTGCAAAACATTGTTATAAAAGGATGGTGATCAATTGTCCTCCATTCCCACCAAAAGTAGGACAAGATGCAATGGACTTAATTTGCAGAAAGGGAAATGAAGCATTTACACACGCTTTTTTTAAAAGACGCTTTAAAGCAAAGTGTATAACTGGTTGCATAAGCATACAACAAACTATAATAGTCTCAGATCCTGTTAGTCTGTAGCGTCACAAATAACAAGCAGTCCTGTAGCACCTTGAAGATTGACAAATTTATTAAGTAATGAGCTTTCGTGGGTGAGAACCACTGCCTCAGATTATAATGTATAATGTTATATATTCCTCAAAATATAATGCACTGGAACAGGTGAGCGCTGCAGCTGACTTTCCATTTTTAAATGGCCCTGTAATCTTGTAGTGTGGGTATGCTACAGCTTCATTTTATCCCAGCAACAAATTCTTGATTCATAAATAAATATAATCCATACTGGATAAATTCTTAATAAAGTTACCCACAGGAAAAGAAGAGAAGGGTAATTCATCAACTGCTGACCTGAGCTCAACACCCAGCTTGCAATCTGGAGTTATACAAAAGGAAGCTGCGGTAAATCTACAAGATCAGAAAAAGAGTTTTCAGCAATTTTGGCTAACAGGACATATGTGGCTAGAGTATGATAGCAGATTAGACAGACTTTTTTTGCTCAGTGTGCAAGAGCTTTTCTTAAAAGAAGATGTAAATATTTTCTATGAAGGCTGAGCCAGCATTTATTTTGTTTGGATTTCAAGACGAGAGACATGCAGTGAGTGGGTTTTCCATCACGTGAAAAATCCTCCTGCAAAAGGAAGCGGTGGTGAAATATGCTGCTCTGCAATTCCAAGTAAATAATTCTTCGCTAAAGTCATAAACTTACACAGAAGAATCATAATTAGCTACGAATACACTGCAAAAAATTGTTACCAGTGCTCTGTACCGAGTTCAACAAGGAGTAGCATTAATGGACACAATGGGACTGATTCAAATTTGAGGCAGCTCTTGTTGCTACATAGCACAGACTCAGAGGAAAAAAGACAGTGGCTCAGTCACACAAAATACAAGTGGCTGTCACACATGGTTTTTAACAAAATTACCAACGTGATGGCAATGATGGTGCTAAAACAAATTGCAAAAGACAAAGCAGCAGAAATGTAGCACTTTAAAAGCTAACAAAATGATTTATTCAGTGATGAGCTATCGTGGGACAGACCCACTTCTTCACATCTTCTTCTTGATCTGAAGAGGCAGGTCTGTCCCACAAAAGCTCATCACTGAATAAATCATTTTGTTAGTCTTTAAAGTGCTACATTTCTACTGCTTTATTTTGTGGGAGCACAGACGAGCACAGCTACCTCTCTGTTATTACGCAAAAGATAAGATTTGTCAAGAAAAGATCAAGTTTTTCTTTAAGATTCTTTTCCAGTGAAGACTGGGAAATCATTGGGGTTTACCGAACTAACACCATGTATTCTCCTTCTCTTCTCAAAACTCTGGCAGACACCCTCCTCACGTGTAATTCTCTGATTGCCAGGACAGTGTCATGATGGAGCCGGTAAATTTACCGGAGTGCAAGACAGACTGAAGGATCGAGAGCCAAGGGAGGAATTTGTGCACTGGGTGAACATTCCCTTAACCTTGCCACACAAGATGGCTTGCATAATATTCCAGAGTGTCATGATATGCTTTTAATGGTGAAAGATCTCATCAGTGTTAGTAGGGAGTCATCAAAGGAGCATCCAGAGAGCTTCAGCACGAAGGGGAGCTTCTTTATGGCCATTGTGCCAAACAAGAAGGATACTAAGGATCAGTATCAGAGGGGCAGCCGAGTTAGTCTGTATCTTCTAAAACAACAAGAACTTCTGGAGCACCTAATAAACTGACAGATATTTTGGGGCATAAATTGCTATTCAACAACTACGAAGCCCTGCTGAACTGCCTGGATGAATTTAGTCACTCTTGAGATGAATTTGGCTGAAAAAAAGAGTGGACTCTAGAAGCAACTTCAATGTTTTTCAACATACTTTGCACTCACTGTTCTTGTGAAATCCATGTTAATGCAAAAATTCTAAACCCAAGTTCTTCTGGGTCAGTAGGCATCCTTCAGTCTGCATAGACTATGGATCGCGCCCTTTAAATTTTCAATTGAGGACTTCATTTACAGCGTCTATTGTGACTATAAAGACCCACACGAGAGTGACAGTCCTTGCTGCATTTGTTGCAGATGTAGTGGGTGTCTGGCAAGTCCTTATTGTGCTTTCTGTGCGCTCACTTCTCCTCTGCCGGCTGTCTGATCTTCATCTCGCCCTTCTGAAGGCCCTTGTGTAACCCCTGCCTCCATCTGCTGCGGTCATCTGCTAGTTCTTCCCAGTTGTCCAGCTCAATGTCTACCTCTCTGAGGTCTCTCTTGCAGACATCTTTGTAGCGCAACTGGGGGCGTCCGGGAGGTCTTTTGCCAGAGGCTAGCTCACCATACAGGATGTCTTTTGGAATCCTTCCATCATTCATCCTGTGGACGTGGCCAAGCCAGCGGAGTCGACGCTGCCTGAGGAGGGTGTGCATGGCTGGGATTCCAGCTTGCTCGAGGACGGCGGTGTTGGTCACTCTGTCCTTCCATGATATTCCAAGGATGCACCTGAGGCAGCGCAAATGGAAGACGTTCAGCCTCTTTTCCTGGCGGGCATACAGGGTCCAAGTCTGGCTGCCATAAAGGAGGGTGCTGAGGATGCAGGCTCTGTAGACTTGCATTTTGGTGTGAGTGTACAGCTTGTTGTTATTCCACATTCTCTTGCTGAGTCTTGACAGAGTTGTGGCTGCTTTTCCAATCCTGCTATTTAGGTCAGTGTCCAACGACAGGGTGTCAGTGATGGTGGACCCGAGGTAACCGAACTCGTGGACGACCTCTAACGTATAGTTGTCAATGCTCATTGATGGGGATTCAGCAACATCCTGACCAAGTACGTTTGTCTTCTTTAGGCTGATGATAAGCCCAAAGTCCTTGCACACTTTGGAGAACTGATCCAGCAGTTTTTGAAGCTGCTTTTCTGTGTGAGACACTACAGCAGCATCGTCTGCGAACAGCATGTCTCTGATGAGGACTTCTCTCACCTTAGACTTAGCTTTCAGCCTTGCAAGGTTAAACAGTTTCCCATCAGATCTTGTGTGCAGCAAGATGCCCTCTGTTGAAGATCCAAAGGCATGCTTCAGGAGGAGTGCGAAGAAGATCCTGAACAATGTCGGAGCAAGCACGCATCCTTGTTTGACGCCGCTCCTGATTCTGAAAGCATGCGATAAAGCGCCGTCATATTGGATGGTTCCTCTCATGTCTTCGTGGAATGACTGGATCATCTTGAGTAACCGTGGAGGACAGCCTATCTTGTGGAGCAGTTTGAACAGACCATCCCTGCTGACCAAGTCAAAGGCCTTGGTCAGGTCGATGAAGGCTATGTAGAGTGGCTTCCTCTGCTCCCTGCACTTCTCCTGCAGCTGCCTTGGAGAGAAGACCATGTCAACAGTAGACATCTCTGCATGGAATCCGCACTGCAATTCGGGGTACACCCTCTCAGCAATCTTCTGGAGTCTGCCAAGGATGACGCGAGCGAACAGTTTACCAGTGACGCTTAGGAGGGAGATTCCACGGTAGTTGTTGCAGTCGCTTCTGTCTCCTTTGTTCTTATACAACGTTACAATGTTAGCATCGCGCATATCCTGTGGAACCTCACCCTCTTTCCAGCACAGGCACAGTAGCTCATGTAGGGGTTCCAGGAGTGTGCCCGCGGCACACTTGATTACCTCTGGTGGTATACCATCCTGGCCAGGGGCCTTTCCTGCTGCAATGCTGTCGATGGCTCTTTTCAGTTCATCCACAGTCGGTTCTTGATCCAGTTCGTCCATTACTGGTAGGAGCTCGACTGCATTGAGGGCTGCGTCAACCACAACGTTCTCGCGTGAGTACAGCTCGGAGCAGTGCTCAACCCAGTGCTCCATCTGTTTGGCTTTGTCAGCAATGACTTCACCAGATTTGGATTTCAGAGGTGCCACCTTGTTCTGGGTGGGTCCTAATGCCTTCTCATACCCTCGTACATTCCTCTGAGATTACCAAAGTCAGCACAGGTCTGGATGCTGCTGCATAGCTGGATGCTGCTGCATAGCTCGAGCCAGTGGTTGTTGGCACAGCGCCTGGCTGTCTGCTGTACTGTTCTTCTGGCTGCTCTAAGTGCTTCCTGGGTACTCCAGGAGTGCAGCGCGCTTCTGTTCAATGACTGGAATCATCTCATCAGAATTAGCTTTGAACCAGTTGTTCATGTTTCTAGCTCTTCTTCCAAACACCGACAAGGCCGTGTTGTAAACTGTATCCCTCAGATGTTGCCATTTGGATGTTGCGTCGGCACCCCCAGGGCCGCTGCACAGATTTTCCTGGAGGGTCTCTCTGAACTTTTCAGCTTTCTCTGAGTTTGCCGTCTTTCTGGCGTCAATGCAGGGCCTTCCAGCAGGTTTAGAGCGGTACAGCTTCTTGGGTCTCAGCGTGAGCTTGGAGCAAACTAGCGAGTGATCTGTATCACAGTCAGCACTATGATAGCTGCGTGTCAGAAGGACGTTTTTGAGGTTATTACGCCTAGTGATGACCACATCTAGTCGATGCCAGTGCTTCGAGCGTGGGTGTCTCCACGACACTCTGTGCTGTGTCTTCGTTTGGAAGAATGTGTTTGTGATGCACAGATTGTGATACGAGCACAGTTCAAGGAGACGCTGTCCATTGTCATTCATTTTTCCCACACCAAAGTGTCCTAAGCAGGAAGGCCATGAGGCCCAATCAGCTCCAACTCTTGCATTGAAGTCACCCAAGATGTACAGTTGTTCACGAGCAGGTATTTGCGCTATAGCAGCACTAAGCACGTCATAGAACTTGTCTTTTACTTCTGGTGTGGCGTACAGGGTTGGAGCCTAAGCACTGATCAGGTGGACGGGACCGGCGCAAGTTTGAAGCGTGATCCGAAGAAGTCTTTCTGATCCGCCTATGACTAAATCAACCATTTGTAGAAGGGTGTTTCTGACAGCAAAGCCAACACCATGTTCTCTGGGTTCTTCTTGGGCTTTACCCTGCCAGAAAAAGGTGTAGTCCTTTTCCTTTAGAGATCCCTAATCTGCGAGCTGTGTCTCTTGCAGTGCAGCGATATCAAGTCTGAGCCTCCTCTGTTCCTCGTTGATGACAGCAGTCTTGCGGGTGTCACTGATGGCCTGAAGATCTTCAGTCAAGCCAGTCAGCATGGTCCGCACATTCCAGCAAGCAAGCTTAAATTGTTGATGTTTCTCATTTCTTGTTGATTTTCTTATTGGTTTGCCTGGTGCCCAAATTTCAGTCACTTGTCAGGTTCAGGAACCTTCAGCCTCACGCACCCAGCGAGGCAGGTGAACTGTGGCGGGACAGTACCCTATTGGCTGGGGGCTGCCCAGCTTGAGGCGGGCGGTGACTGTCCAGTGAGATGCGAGGATCTCTCCCACCGTCGAAGGCAACCCCTGGCGCTCGTTCTCTACGCCAGTCGAGCAAGAGCTTATAACCGGTATCTGTTGCCTCCCGTGTTGATGCAACACTGTTCAGCGATGCCGGAGTACCTCTCCGGGCGCGAGCCTGGGCACTTATTATGGAGACTCTGGGCTGCCCAGACACCAGTGTCCCCCTCTTGGCTTTACTGATATAGTCCAAAGGAGAGGATAACCTCCACATCTGGTACCAGCTCAGCTGCAGGAGTTGCCGGGACAGTGCCAGAAGTTGACACCGAACCGCCTTCGGACTCCACTCCGGATTTTCTGTCAGGGTTTACTCCCTTAGCCTCTCTCCTTCCCAGGATAACCCACACGGCAGTGGGGTGTGGAGAATGGGTTTGGACAACTAAGAGAAGCTTCCACATCACAGGCCCTGGCTCTCATGGGAGACTTTAATCATCTGGACATTTGTTGGGAGATCAATGCAGCAGCACACAGACAATCCAGGAAGTTTTTGGAGAATACTGGGGATAACTTCTTGGTACCAGTGCAGAAGGAACCAACCAGAGGCCATGCACAACTTGACCTGCTGCTCACAAACAGGGAAGAGCTAGAAGCAAAAATAGAAGTGGGTGGCAACCTGGGCTGCAGTGACCATGAGATGGTAGATTTGAGGATCCTGACAAAAGGAAGAAAGATGAGCAGTAGTATACAGACCCTTGATTTCAAAAGAGCAGACTTTGACTCCCCGAGAGAACTGATGGGCAGGATCCCTTGGGAAAAGAACATGAAGGGGAAAAGAGTTCAAGAGAACTGGAGGTATTTTTAAAAAGTCTTATATGAAGGCACAGGAACAAACCATCCCACTGCACAGTAAGAAATGCAAATATGGTAGGCAACCAGCTTGGCTTAACAGGGAAATCTTTGGTCAGCTTCCTGAAGGGGAGCTCTAAAGAGGATGGAGACAAACTGTTCTCAGTGTTGACAGATGGCAGAACAAGGAGCAATGGTCTGAAGTTACAGAAGGAGTGGCGTAGATTGGATATTAGGAAAAACTACTTCACCAGGAGGGTAGTGAAGCACTGGACTGTGCTGCCTACAAAGGTGGTGGATTCTCCATCCCTAGAGGTTTTTAAGTTCCACCTTGACACGGTCCTGGCTGGGATGACTTAGTTGGGGTTGATCTTCTTGAAGCAGGGGGCTGGACTCAATGACCTCCTGAGGTCCCTTCCAGCCCTGGGATTCTGTGATTCTCCTGCGCCTCTTGTCTGCCTCAGCTTGTCAGTGGGCAAGTTCAAAAGTCTGGGGACCATTGCTTCGGTCTTTTCTCCATTTTGAGTGATTCTGGGCAAGTGTCAATGTCAATATTGCACTTCATTGAACTATACTTCAGAAAGTCCTTATAATTCTTCCGTTGTCCTCCTACACTATAGAACCCTTCTTCCAGCAGAGAGAATAGGACCTGTTTTGGGAGGTGATGGTCTGGCATTGGGATAACATAACCAGTCCAACTGAGTTGCTGACACATGATCATTGCCTTCATACTAGTGGTCTTTGCGTCCTCCAGAACACCCATATTAGTGCATCTATCTTCCCCTTTGATCTTCAATATCTTGCAGATTTTATCTGATTTAACACCAATCAGCCTGCAGAAAGGCTTGGGTGCTTTCCAAAGCCAATACAGTATTTCATATGCAAGTAGTCTTAAAAAAATTTATATTCTTAATTTTTTTCCTACGATAGCAATATGGTGCAACATAGAGAAACTGTTCAGTGCTTACGGCGTCCAGTCTATGATTACATCATTCTTAAAAGATGTATCGCCTCACAAGGCAGGTGTGTTCGAAGCACCAACAACTACAGACACCTGATGCCCAGGGGTGTCAATCATGTTCAGAAGTGTCAGCACAACACGGAGTCTATGTGTACACTTCAGCAATCTGTTGACAGAAGTTACTTTCAGAACATCTTCTGACAAAACTTCTGTCGATGGCTTGTGGGCACACACAAAAGCAGATCGCTCTGGCAATCAGCTCTGTCGACAGAGAGCAGCCGGACTGCCCAGCTGCTCTCTCGACAAAACAGACCACCCGAAGCACAGCAGCCATGGATGTCCGGTGACCCAAAAGCCCTGTCTGTCAACAGAGGGCCCCCTTGAGTATCCATCCAGCTTTTTTGTCAACAGACTGTTAAGAAAGGCATGGGGGAGAGGCAGAAGCTGACAATGCATTTTTATTGTGGACATTCTGCAGATTTTGTCGACAACACACCAGTTTTGGTGACGCAGCCCTTTAGTGTAGCCTTAGCCAGAGTGAATAATAAAACTGTGTCCTGAACGTTCTACAGGGTTCCCTCACAGCAAAGGATCAGCAGTTAAGAGCTAGGTAGCAGGGGAGGGGAAATGCATAGGTTTTCAAATGGAACTTGAAAAAGACAAAGTGAGCTTTAGCGATATAGGAAGGTTTTCCCCGGAGGACAATAGCTCTAGATGAGAACACACTGGCACCAGCAGCAGCAAGACTAAGGGAAGGGATATATACGAAAATAATCATTTCCCCTTTTCATTGGTCAAGAGGGTGAAAGCGAATCATGTCACTCACCAGGGGGCATGGAACTGGAATTCAGAGATTACAAAGCCAGGAAGGATCGATGTGGTTAGCTAGTCAGACCTCGATCATAACACAGAACATCCAACCTCATTCAATAACTCCAGATTTGGGCACAATAACTTGTAGATGAAATGCACAGAAATCACAGTTGATCTGACAGCCCAGGCACGATGTGAAGGGTCTTCTATTTCTTCAGCTTAAAAATGTTGTTGGCTCTTTTTCCACAGCATGGAAATTTAATAGCCTGAAGCATAATGAAAATCTGAGGAAGTGGATCTTACCCATGAAAGCTCATTCCCTAATGCATAAATGTATTAGTCTTCAAGGTGCTACAGGGCTGCTTTTTTTTTGTGGAGCATAATGAGTAAAACGAGGAGGGAGATTTGGCATATGCATGTTTTAGTGTGACACTGTCCCTTAAATGTAAGATTTTTTTCCGCATAGAGAGAGAATCCAACCCCTTTGCAATCTACACTGTTCTGCCTCAGCAGTATTGGGCTATTGCCGAGCTCCTTCTGGGTGCTTACAGCCCTGTCACTATATAACACTCAGGCTATGGTTGACAGCCATCTGTCAACAGAAGTCACTGTCAGAAGAGATCTTCTGACAAAACTTCTCTCGACAATGCGGCCACACACAAAAGCCAATCGGGAGAGCGCTCTGCTCCGTCGACAGAGCAGCTGGACTGTCCGGCTGTTCTCTCAACAAAACAGGCACCTGGAAGCACAGCAGACAGGGCTGCCCATTGTTCTGGATGCCCCGTCTGTCGAGAGAAGGCTGCCCAGAACATCCACACCTTTTTCGATGACAGAATCCATCGGAGCTTTGAGGCAGAACGCTGCTGGAGAAAGTATTAGGTTTTGCCCAGATACTGTGGACAAATCCCATTTTGTGTGGGAATGCTCCACAAGTTTTGCCAACAAAACCAGGGTTTTTCAGCCGAAACTTGTTAGCGTAACCACAGCCTTAGACAGGAAGCTCTTTGCTCTCAGGGGCAGTGTGTGTATACAACACCTTGCACAAAGGGGCGTGTTATGACTGGACGCAACTGCACTACAAATACAAGCTGAACCTCTCCAGTCCAGCACCCTCAGGACCTGACCAATGCTGAATGAGAGAATTTGCAAGACCACAGGAGGTCAATATTGTCTAGCAGCGTTACCAACGCTTCCACTGCTGACTGGGCTCTTAGAAGATGTTTAGGGGTAAATTACAACAACATAACAGCACGGAACACTGGGAGCCAGGGCTGGCAGCTGTAAATTTTATGGGACTGCGGGAAACTTGGCCACACCCATGATAAGTGGTCGTCCACCTAAATAAAATCATGCCGGATTACGGCTGTTGCAGGACCAGCGAGCACCGAACTAGACAGATTTAACCTGTAATAAATAAATATGTATTAATTGATCCTCCTGCCCACCTCCTTGCAATGTGAGGCGGTACTCCTCACACCCTGTTGTGCAAATGGGAAAAGGCGTAGCCGTCGGGGGGGGCTATTCACAAAGGTGTTGTACCCACAACTCCAGTTCAAGTCCAGGGGAGCTGCTGGTGCTCTGCCCAACCGAAAAAATAAAATGAATCAAACAGCTCTTACGTGATTTGCCTACATTTGACCAGAGTCAGGCCAGGCCGTCCCAAGTAGGGAGCGTGGCCTGGGGTGACACCCCCACCCTCGGCGTCCCAGGCATGGGGCCTGAGGCAACCCTTTGCTGCAGACCCCACGCCTCTCCCGCTCCCGGGGCAGGGTGGGGTGGCAATGCAGCCTTCACAGGGGGTGTCCTCTCCTCACCTCCCCGCCCCGCACAGTCACCATTTGAGTGACACCACAGTGGAGGCTATTTCCTGCTGTAGCTGAGAAGCTGGACTCAGAGGGCTGGGAGGGTGCAGTGTGGCGGAGTGGAGAGGCTGCCTCTCATGCCACCCGTGTGGTGTGTGCATAGGGAGGGTAAAGGGGAGATGACCTCCTGCTGCTGCCTGCTAGGCCCTGTTCCTGGTAACCCTCCCCCGTCCCATCCATGGCAGGGCTGGGGTGGCCACCCCAGTTCATCCTATGGATGGGACCGCTCTGGAGTCAGCAACTGAATGTACATCTGAACCCTGAGTCAGTGCCCGACCTGCAAGGCCACTTCACGCGAGAGAGATGGGGGATAGCATTACAGTTACCTTCCTACACCCTTCACACAGATCTACAGATCACACTGCAGCATTTAATATCACCCCGCAGAAAGCACTGGCTGCTTTCCAAACCCTAACACACCCATCTCAAGTGTCCAAGAGAGCAACCAGTTAAAGGAGGCCTCTCTGTCTCTGGTCTACCTTAACAACAATTATGTTGTGTTGCCAGACCTTATTTGGAGGAGGCCAACCAGTCTGCTGTCACCAAAGGGTGGGTAGATTTACGAGCCAAGGTTTTACAGAGCATGGCTGAGACTTAAGATTTCTCACGGCATGACCAATCCAAATACACTCAAGCCCAGGTTGTAAGTACCGGTAGGGAAGCTGGACCTCCAGCAGCAAAATACTGGTCTGATTTTGATCATGACCCAAAATCTGGAGCAGGCATTCAGCACACTGTAGATGTAACTGCCCAGAGGTAGGTGCAAACCTGGGATCTCTGGAGGTTAGTGCAGCAGTCTCTACAGTTGAGCTAAAAGCCACTGGCTCTCAGCTAAGGCGGTAGGGGAGCCTGAGTCCTTCTCTCTGTAAGTGGCCTAAGTGTCTTTACAAGTAGAACCTCTCTAGTCCGGCACCCTCAGGACCTGCCCAGTGCTGAATAAATTTGCAGACCACAGAAGATCAATATTGTCTAGCACATCACCAACATTTCCACTGGTTACTGGAATCTTAGAAGACATTTAGGGGTAAATTACGGCTAAATAACAGCACAGAACACTGGCAGCCAGGACTAAAGGTTGTAAACAAACTTTATGGGACCAAGGGAATCTTGGCCACAACCATGAGAGGTGACCATCCAGCTATTGTGCCTGATTATGGATGTTACTGGACAACAGAGTGCTGGATGACAGAGGTTCAACCTGTACATGGTACAAGGAACCACACCTAGTAGGTATGTGGATTACCTAGACAGTTTCAACCAACCTTAAAGGTTAGAGGCTTAATTTGCCTGCACCTCTCCTCGATTCATGGACGAATTGTTCAAGGCTATCTCCTGCAACAACAGCAGAATGTGTATATAGCGAGGCTTTCAGATAGGAAAACCCTCACAGCTGTGGCCACCCAGCTATCTTTAGCGTGTCAACTCAGAGCTAGAGGGGGTACGTCTTAAGCTAGAAGAGAAGATTGGTAGCTCAGAGGGTTCAGTTTGGTGTTCGGATGTTTGCGGAGCTTGACAATTTGTTGCAGACGTTTCATTAGCAATTGAGGTAACATCATCAGTGCAGGCATGTCCTATCCAAGCGTGAATTTATGTGACAGCCAACAGGCGGACCTAAGCCAGGGACTTCTGGAGTTTAGCGCATGAGTGTCTACAGTTTGAGCTAAAAGTCAACTGCCTCTCAGCTAAGGCTGGAGAGGAGACTCGGTCTTTCTCTCTGTAAGTGGCCTCAATGACACTACGTGGGACAAGTATCAGAGAGGAAGCCGAGTTAGTCTGTATCTTCAAAAACAACACGAAATCCCGTGGCACTTTATAGACTAGCAGCTATTTTGGAGCATAAGCTTTCGTGGGCAAGGACCCACTTCGTGAGATGCATCTGCTGAAGCAGGTGTTTGCCCACAAAAGCTTATGCTCCAAAATAGCTGTTAGTCTACATGGGACAGTGACCCGCACCCAGTATGTGCATGGGTTACACTTGCACCTCCAGCTTCGCTAGGGAAATGCTCTTTGTTACAAGGTGTTTGGAGCACTATTACAGTGAGTGTCAGGCTGAAAGTCACTTTTCTGAGAACTAGCTTCCACAGCTGTGTTACTAACACCACTCCAAAGGATTTAAAAGGAAAGATCTTTTCAAATCAAATTGACCTGTCCTTATCTCTGATACCTGTCAGCACGTCCCCTTGGGTTGAGCAAAGATTTGTATAAACACAGGACTAATTCACGTATGTTCATGCTTCCTTGCCCTCATGCGACAGCACTGTAGCAATTGAATTATTTATGCGTGTTGAGAAAGAATGTTCCAATTCATCCCCCTACTTTGAGACATGACTTGCTTTCACTTTGAGGCTATATCTACACTAGAAGCATCTGTCTAGAGAAGTTACTGTTGGAAGAGATGTTCTGACAAAACTTCTGTTGACAGATTGCATCTACACAAAAAAGCAGATCAATCTTTTGACCTACTCAGTGGACAAAAGGGCCCCCTGGCATGTCTAAACACCTTTTTGGTCGAGTTTCTGTAGACAAAACTCTATAGTGTAGATGTAGCCTGAAAGTATTCACATGGGGAACAACTATTTAATAATGGGATCTATACAGTAGCAGAGAAAGGTTTAAACTGATCTAATTCTTGAAAGCTGAAACTGGAGACATTCAGACTAGAAATAAGGCATAAATTCTTAATTGAGAGACTAATTAACTAAGAGAAGAAATTGCCAAAGTGAGTTCTCCGTAACTGAAAATATTTAAATCAAGATTGGGTGTATTTTTTTAAAAGGTCTGCTCTAGGAATTATTTTGTGGAAGTTCTATGGTGTGTTTCATACAGGAGGTAAGATTGGATGATCAAAATAGTCCCTGCTAGGCCCGTACGTTGGGAGGGAGAGTTACGAAGAGTGTGAATACATACATAACCTGAACCCAGTTTCTCTTCCTTCCTCCCTGCTGTGCTGTGCAGGGGAAGACCTGCAGGGCATGATGGGGAACCCAAGAAACTTTTGGAGATGTAGTTCCTTGGTCAACTTCTTACCTAGAGAGCTGACCCTGGAGCAGGGATGGGACTATATTTCCCAGCATGCCCTTGGCCGCTAGCAACAGGAAAGGGAGGTGGACGAATATTTTGGAGTATTGTTTTGTACTTAGGATATTAGAGTAAGAACCCAGAAGGTAATTTCTATAAAACCTTTATAACTGTGTAAGGCCGTGTCTACACTAGCCTCAAACTTCAAAATGGCCATGCAAATGGCCATTTCGAAGTTTACTAATGAAGCGCCGAAATGCATATTCAGCGCTTCATTAGCATGCGGGCGGCAGCCGCACTTCGAAATTGACGCGCCTCGCCGTCGCGCGGCTCGTCCCGACGGGGCTCCTTTTCCAAAGGACCCAACCTACTTCGAAGTCCCCTTATTCCCATGAGCAGATGGGAATAAGGGGACTTCGAAGTAGGCGGGGTCCTTTCGAAAAGGAGCCCCGTCGGGACGAGCCACGCGGCGGCGAGGCGCGTCAATTTCGAAGTGTGGCGGCCGCCCGCATGCTAATGAAGCGCTGAATATGCATTTCGGCGCTTCATTAGTAAACTTCGAAATGGCCATTTGCATGGCCATTTCGAAGTTTGAGGCTAGTGTAGACACGGCCTAAATGTTTAATACGTGAAGACAAAATCTTTTTACCAATCACTGAGCACTCAATTTTTCATTAACCTCTCTTATGTACATTGATTGCACAACTATTTTGAACCCCTTTTTATTTAAAAAAAATTGCAGTCCACATTTACAAAAAAAGTCTCCACTCACAGAAATTCCTGCATATTGGCCTGCTGCTGTGATAGAAGATGAGACAGTGGTATTAGGAAAGCCTATATCTTTACCTGCGTTTGGAAACAAAAGCCAAGAAGAGGAACCACCATCTCAAGTCTATAGGACTCCAGGAACCACCACTGAGATTATCTTGGTCAAATTCAATTCTCACTTAAACCAGAGTAGCGTGGTGACCCCGGTGGATTTTTACCATGCTAATTCCCTTCACCAATGTTTCCCCAGATTTACACCATCCAGAAAAAGTACAGAATTAAGCCCATTACCTTAACACATAATGACACAGTATCTTCCCACTTCCCTAAGTAAGCGCATCCCTGGCAGCTTCAAAAACCCAGGATTGGGGAAGGAATTATCACACTTGTGCAATTTACTGCTGGGGAAAACAATCTGATGCAGATACAATTAAGCTTTTGTAGTCCTGGAAATAATTACAAGCCCTGCATCAGAAATCGTCTTAATGGAATCACTGTTACCAACAGAGTTCGTGGAGATTCTTTTCCCCCGTGCCTGTCTCCGCTTTGAAGCCCATATGGGGCAGCCGCTTGAAAGTGCAATGAAGCCTATCTCAGAGCTGCAGATGGGCAAATAGAAAGGCCACCAGTGGAGCACTGGAAAAGCATTTAGGACACCTGGCCTCAGGACTTTAATAGACTCCGATTTTATTTGTGACTCTTTATTCACTCATGATTATTTGCTTCCATGGCTGATGCTGGCTGTTTTCCCAGACCCTGCTTGAGATCTCGGAGCTGTTCCCAGCTGCAAGCCCCTTCTGCTAAACTTCTTGAGCATGAGATTGAAATTTTAAAAAAAGCTTGTTTGGACGGGACTAGCCCACATGCCCAGCTGCTGGAAACCACCCTCACTCAGCAGAAGGCACTGGAGTCAGAGGGGCTGACTCAAGGAGGTTGGAGCGCTCACAGAATGGAAACAGTGGGTGCTCAGCACCCACCAGAAGCCCTATGGATCAGCTCCTTCCCCTCCCCCACCAGTACTTCCCACCCGCTGCATATGCAGTGATGTGATTGCTCACTAGTGATGTCCAGGAGGCTTTGGAGTAATGGAGTGGAGCAAGGGCAAGAAGAGGTGGGAGGAGGTAGAGGCAGAAAACGAGAGGTTGGGGGGTGGAGTGGGTGCAGAGTGGGGTGGATACAGGAGATTGAGGGAAGGGGTGCATTGGGAACAGGCCCTTGGGCAAAGAGGGGTCCAGCATCCACAGGGAAATCACAGTTGGAGCCTCTGATTAGAGTCCATTGAGTTCAAAGGAGCAAGGCCAATTTCTACCATGCCAGGTTCTCACCCAGACTTTGGCATTGTGGCTGTCTCTATACAGGCTCAGTTAAAGTGTTAAGGCTCAGACCAGGGTTCCCTGTGAGCTACGTGACTTGTGCGGCCACTCAGGAGAGATTCCGATGCTGCCCAGCTGATCAGCAGAGTGCCCGCAGCCAGGTTTCGTTTCTATGGATGGTGCACATCGCACATGCCTCATGCACACAGAAAAATTTATTCTGCACCTGGCTGGCAAAGATTAGAGGGAACATTAGGTCGGTATCTTTACTCACACTGAACAGCGCTTCCTTCTGCCAGCATTTCCCCTGAGAAACCACAAGCCAGCTCCTGAACGGGCGCAGCTGACACTACCCCAACAAGATGGAGAAGGAACGGGTTATGCCACCACCATCTTTAGCCCCCACACTGCCTCTGCATAATCCCTGAGCCTGCCCAGCTCCTTCTGCTCCCATCCCAGCCTTTTCAGACCCAGTTCCAGCCCAACCCCACACAGCTGTCACCACGCCTAGGTCTCTGCCCACTGCTTTGCCAGTTGGGGCAACCCCATTCTACTTCTTGCTCCCTTAAGCAGGAGTAACATGCTTGTACAGTCAGTGGGGCGTTCCCCTCACATGGCTGGTACACATACAGGGTAACAGGAATTTACTACTGCTGCCTGACGGAGCTGCTCCTTTAACTCAGGCAGCAGAGGTGTGTATTTAGGGAGCTGAAGAACCTCGGGCTCAAAGGCAATTGAGGAGTTGTGACAGCCATATTTGCATATACAGTGCCCTCCGTATTCCAGTCTGCCAATCCCCGGCCCTGTTCTGCATTCGGACCAGCTTGTGAGCAAACCCTTAATTTTCACTGGCATTAAAGGGACTTAAGCACATGCTTCACTTCTACCAGGTGCTAAGGTGATATCAGCCCTACAGTCTGGAACAGAAACTTGGAGAACAAGAAAGAGGACTTCAAAAAAATCCAGATGTTCATGCATAACTGTCTCCGTAAAATCCTCCAGATCCACTGGCCCTACGCCATCAGCAATCCAGACGTGGCAGCTGACTCACCAACTTCCTGCTGAAGAAGTCAGGAAGAGAAAATGGTGCTGGATTGGATGCACCTTAGAAAACCAACCTCCACCATCACAAGGCAAGCCTTAAGCTGGAACGCACAGAAAAGAGAGGATGCCCTAGGAACACCTGAAAGCAGACACTGAAAAGATGGGACACACCTGGCCAGAACTGGAAAAGATCACACAGGACAGGATGCTGGTGAATGGCCGTCAATGGCCCACACTCCAAGATGGAGGAGTGGAAGAGGAAGAAAGAGGCTTACTAATACGACTAAGGTGATATCCAGAACAGGGATGTTTTCCTCAAGCTTCATTTCTTCTGCAAGACCAGAGAACAGCCAACAAGCAGCAGGATATGGTAGCATGGTTATTGATTAGGAATCTCTTTATATCCAGCTCCATTTCCTCTTCTCACGCCCCCTCCTTGCGCTGCAGTAGCAGCTGTATCCAGTGGTGAAGACAGCTGTTGCAGGCCCTTGGGGCAAGGTGGGGGGGGCCAGCTCTGCGCCCTGAAAGGGGCGTGGTCAAGGATGGAAGGGGCGGGGCCTGGGGCATTTTGCCCTCAGTGCCATCCAGACCGTGGCTCTGGCCCCGCCCCCTCACAGCCACACACAGCAGCGCTGCCCTGGCAATTCAAAGGGGTCCCAGCTTTGGTTGCCACCACTGCCAAAGTTGCAGTGGCAGCGGCAGGGACTCCAGGGGCCCCTTTGAAACACCAGGTCAGCAGGCCTGGATGTATCTGCCTGCAGGGTACCAGCTGTCTCCAGCTCTGGCTCGTGCAAGCGGGATGACAGCCCTGGAGCACGCTGGTGGTCCCAACGAGCAAAAGAAGAAGTACCAAGCGCGGAAGGTCGCAGTCCCAGCGGGATGTTGGGGAAGTCTGTGGTGAATCCAGATGCAGGCTGAATTTATGTCCTGTGTATGTGGGATTCATTAGCGCACTGGTATTCATTATCTTCACGCGAGGAGCTCATGCAGAGTGTTCGTCTTTATTTCGGGGGGAGGTGGGGATTCAACCACCGCCACTAGAATCCCAGGGGTTTACGCAGTCCTCACATCACTTCACCGCAGCATTCAAGCACGGCACAGTCTAATGGACGTGCCCTCCCAGCACTCCAGTGAGGCGAGGAAGTCCTAAGTGGGGATGAGGAGGAACAGGAAGACAAAGTGACACGCCGTCAGTCGCACGGGAAGCCAGCAGCACAGCGGAGAATTGAACGAGAAGAGAACTGAACGAGAACCCCAGAGTGTCAGGCTAGAAGGCACCCTGACACCCCAGGCCACTCAGAGTGCCTAAAACGCTAGACCGAACCTGGCGTCCAGCCTCCTCCAAACCATAGATTGTTGGTGCCGCCTCTGGTAAATCCACTTCAGGTCCCAAACCTGGGTCTTCCCCACCTCATAGGAATGTTGTGAGGCTAAAAACCATGAAGGATTGTGAGGTGAATCTATAATAAATTTTTACGCCTGCTAAGGCATGTGGGCATGTGCACCGTCAGTAGAAGTGAAAAAAAGAAAAAAAATTCTAGCGGAAGGTTCTCTGCTAATCAGCTGGGCGGCATTTGAAGCTCTCCTGAGCCGCCCCACAGGCGCACTGCTTAGAGGAAACCCTGATCTGTGGGGGGGTTCCTGGTCATGGGCACATGCTCACAGCCTTGCATTGCATTCAGAGACCTAGGCAACTCCTCCCTGCACTGAAAGGAATCCCAGGATGAAGTCTACCAACAACCAACAGCGCTTTGTGCTGACCCATGGGACAAGGCACATGAAACGCCAGCCTCGGCGTGTCGCTTCCACTCCTCTCCAAGGAGCAAGGTATCCCTTTGGTGGGGAGAGGCAGCTGGGGGAGCAGGGCTTCAGGGGAAGGGGTGGTGTGAGGGCAGAACCTCGGAGGGAATGGATGGCAGAAGGACGGGGACACAATTCAGGCATTGGACCTGAGGCGGCTGTCAGTGCAGGGCCTCAGGGGAAGGGGTGGTGACAGAAAGCAGTGGCAAAGAGTCAGCGGCCCCTGACTGCACCTCTTAACTCTGGGACGTAACTAAGCAGATCTGCCATCTGTGAACTGCGTGCAGGGCAGGGAGAAGGAGTGGTATTTTAATGGACATACGTTTGTCAGACTTCCATGTGGGATGATGAGAAACTGAAGCAAAGGAAGCTGCCAAGTGCCTGGCAGGGTGGGGAGTTTGCCTTTGGTCACATACTTTTGAACTGGGGTTGTGGTGTTTTCCCAAATGAATGCTGGGTGCCCTTTTCTTTGGAATGAAAGTTCTGTTTTGTTGCACACAGACTCAGTGCTTGTGAATGGAGAAACACAGCCCCAGGGAGAAGCCCACAGGAGGTGGTAAGTTTTCATAAGAACATAAGAACGGCCATATTGGGGTCAGATCAAGGGTCCATCGAGACCCGTATCTTGTCTTCCAAAAGACGCCAATACCAGGTGCCCCCAAGTGAGTGAACAGAACAAAGAATTATCAAGTGATCCCCCTCCTGATATCCATTTCCAGCCTCTGACAAACAGGCAAGGGACACCGTTCCTACCCATCCTGGCTAATAGCCATTGATGGACCTAACCACCATGAATTTATCTAGTTCTTTCTTGAACCCTCTCAAAGTCTTGGTCTTCACAACCTCTTGTGGCAAGGAGTTCCACTGGCCGTCCATGCGCTACATGGAGAAAATCTTCCTTTTGCTAGTTTTAAACCTGCTGCCCATTAATCTTAGTTGATGACCCCCCATTCTTGTAGGAGAAACCCCTAGCCCAGGGCTTAGCAACCAAAATAGCAAGAAGAGCCATTTTTTTTAATTTGGTAAAAAACTCAGTAATTCAAGAGCCTCAATGCATGAGAATATGAGACAGCCCTTAAAAATAACATCAAACCATCCTTCTGTAACCCCTGTTTTAAGAACTGTGTGCACACAATGATTTCTAATGCGATGCACATTTACTTCAGGATGTTCACAAATTTCCTATGTATTCAATATCCTCACACTTTACGTGTGCGTGTTTGTACCACTGTCTCCTGACTTTCACTCCCGAACCCGCTGTAATTATGCCAATTTTACTTCATTTTTAATTTCAGTTTTCTTTCTTAAAACGCTCGTTGCCCTTCACACCAGGAATGCCGCAAGCTTCCCTTCCCTTTTCCAAATCAAGACTTTATTCCCAACGTGATCAGAACACAGATACAGGATCATACCTCACATCCCATGGCACGTGTTAAAGGAGTAGTTAGCCAATGCTTCAAGATCACATGTCGTTTGCTCTTCAGATATGACTCATTCATTGTTGGGCAGTGTCAGGAGCCACAAAGAAGTCCTTAAGAGATGCATGTGGCTCCAGATCTGCAGGTCTGAGATCCATGCTCTGGGCATTGAACTCCATCTTGGTTGTGCGAACTCCACCTGGCAGAAGGCTCAGCTAACAGCCATTCGGGCTGACATACAGACATGCTCAGTTTCCTGAGCTTCAGGGGGTTTAAAACTTACAGTGAACTTGATGGGAGGGCATGGAAAAAAGAGCAAATTAGGCCGCTGGGAGCTGGCAGAGCTAGAGATGTAGGTCAGAGCTCCTTTATCTCAGCCTAGCTGTGACATTCCCCTAGCGCATACAAACCTTACCCCACTCACTAGCCTGCTCCCGTCTACCGTATCCCTCACCCATCTTCTACTGGCCATTTCCAGACTCCTGACTAGATTACATCTGCCTACCCCTCTGGCAGAGCATCTGAGGGTGTCTTCAACCCGCCACAGTTGATCTGTAGGCGTTCAATTTCGTGTGCCTAGTAGGGATGTGCTAAATGGTACTTGCAGGGCTCCTGGGTTGGCACTGGTACTCCTGCCCCTCATTAGGAGTAAGGGAAGTCGATGGGAGTGAACGCTGTCGTCAACCTCCCTTTGGCTGGGGCCACACTACCCCCTCCTTTCAGAGGGGCTGTGGTAATGTGGCACTTCAGGATACGCTAATAAGGCACTTCTGTGAATATGTAGCACCTCATTAACAAAATGGTGGCCACGTGGGCTTCGAAACTGCCAGTTTCAAAATGCACATTACCCGTGTAACTGGGGGCTTTTTGAAACAGACCCCTGATTTTGAAAGCCCCTTATTCCCATTTGGTTTTGGCAATAAGGGGTTTTTGAAATCAGGGGTCTGTTTCGAAAAGCCCCCAGCTACACAGGCAGCTGCATTTCAAAATCAGCAGCTTTGAACCATGTGCGGGTGCCATTATGCTAATGAGGTGCTGCATATTCATAGTAGTGCCTCATTAGCATATCCCGAAGTGCCACATTACCATGGCCCCTCCAAAAAGAGGGGTTAGTGTGGCCACAGCCTTAGTGTACATGACACGGAAGCTTGAATTAAGGTACGTCAACTCCAGCTACATAATTAATGTAGCTGGAATTGCATACCTTAAGTCGGCCTTCCGCTGTTGATTAGACTGGACACACAGGCAGGACCCCGGTTTGCCTACTAAAATAAACAACCTTCCTCAGCTTTTTTTTTTAGTGTCCAACTCCTTCCAAACAACAATTTACAGCTGTTCACCTGAGGGAGAAATCTTCTCAATAACCACCTTCATTTTTCCTTCAGAAAAAACAGCCGCTGTGGGAAAGCCACCCATGAGGATTTTGTGACCTTGCTAATTTCCCACCAGCCCTACAAGCTATCAATTGCCTATGCCCATATAAATATTTGTCCTCTCTCATAGGGGGAAAATTGTGCTTAAAAAAAGGGGTGAGGAGATAGGAGACATTGCTACATGTCTCAGAGGGCTTTGCTGGAACACAGCCAGGACAGAAGTGACTGAAATATTTTACCATTCCACAGATAGGGACCACACAGGGGGTCTACAGGGGGTACCACCACTTTTGACATTTCATTGTGGCTAGCAAGGCGATGCATTGTACTCAAGGATCTGACTCTCACCATGTGGTGTGTTGGCCAGGGGAGGGCTTCTCCATGAAGCTGAGGGAGGGAAAGAGGCCTGGTGTGCAGGCCACAGCCAGCCAAAGAAGTGGAAGGTCCCATCTGATCTACTAAGGAGGCCTTTTCCAAAACACAAGGGCCCAGTGTCGCCATCTGGTCTGACCACCCCACCGTAGACACTTCAGGGCACAGATTGCACAACCAGCTCCTCAGTCACTCAATAGCATATTCTATTAGGCTATTACCATATGCTAATTGTTGCTTCATGCCCCAGAAGGAAACAGAGCAAAGGATAATATGTGAAAGGGCTGGTGAACAGCTGTCTGCAGCATCCAGTGTTGCTCCAAAAATCTTACCTCCCCTTGCCTCTTTCCTCAGACACAGAAATGGTGCCTGTGCACCAGCCCATTCCCAGGCAAACCTTCCCTGCCTCTCCTCCAGCCCCCTGCATTTTACCTGTTGGCTCCCGCAGAGGATAGCCCAGTGCATAAGGGTGAGCTCCTGCACCAGAAGGACCTCTGCCCTCCACTGGTGTCCTTCAAAAATGTCCCATCTGGAACCCTTCCCGTACCTCAAGCTGGCTTATGCCTAGTGTGGGTGGTGCATTCCTCAGGGCAGGAACACAGACATTCCTCTCTGCCCAGCAGGAGCCACTTGTCCATGATCCATGTTTCCACAGGGTAGTTCTCTGTCTTCCCCCAGTGACTAGCCCGTGTCTTGTGCTAGAGTCTGCCACTGCCACGGAGCTATGAGACCTGGTTGCTCTAGTTCGGCTGTCCCGTGCAGGGTTCTCAGCTGAAGGCCCTGTTGACAATTCATGGTGCTCTATGTAACACAGAGACTATTCGTATTGTTTATCAGCGCCATACATAAGGGATATTGAGTGAAGAGCTATTCAATAAAGGAGACATTCCAAACCACCTGGGACTCTCGGCTCCGCCTGCATTTTGTCCTAAAGTTGACGGATGGAGAGTTTACAGCTAGCACAAAGAGACCCCTCCCATCCATCTGTATGGCCCAAACAATCAAAATCCCCAATAACTTCACAAATGTCAACTGCATGGGCGAGATTTCCATCCCGCAATAAAACCAACAGCTCTGCTCTGGAGATGGAAAACAATAAAACAGCAGAAACCTGCGTGCTCTTCTCCTGCCAAAGAAAAAAAATAATCGTTGCCTACAACAGACTAAGTCCGGTCATATCGCTGTCCTGAAAATAAAACATAAAGCCTCGCACAGCAAAAGAGGCAGAGGTCTCTGCAGAAATCCTCCGCAATGAGGTGCCACTTGTACAGCCAAGTTATTTTCAATAATGAATGTCACGGACAAGGGCAAGAAAACCAGACAGAGAAATGGCATTAGTCCAAACAAACAAACAAAAAAGAAGCCTAGTAATATAATGTAAGTACTGTGGGCTTATAAGAAACAATATATGGGTCTGGAAATGAATGGATCAAAATTGATGTAACAAGTATTAAGGGTGGACAAAAGAATGAGGGAATGAACTGTCACCCACTTCCAGTGGGCTTTAAAGAGAGACTTGAAAAACAAGCAAACAAGAAAATAAATCTCACCCAAACCCATTCCACCACCATTCATTGCATTTCCTCTTCCCTGACCCCTCAGCCAGAAGGAATAGATCAGTCCAATGGGTTTCCACCCCCATCCCCCCCCGCCCCACACACACACCCCAAAAGGAAAACAGGAAGGCCTTGAGCTTGGTTAAGGAACCTTGACTTTATCTTGAAGTCCTGAAAGTCAACATGATATCATGACATCCAATCCTCAGCCCCTTACGTGGAATGGCCTGAATGAGACGGTAGCATATAAGGTCTAGTTCTGGGACCCTCCACTACAGAAAGGATGTGGAAAAATTGGAGGGAGTCCAGCAGAGGGCAATGAAAATGAAGAGAGGGCTGGAGCACATGACCTACAAAGGGTGCTGAAGGAAATGGGCTTATTTAGTTTACAGAAAAGAAGAGTGAGGCGGGATTTGGTAGCAGCCTTCAACTTCCTAACGGAGGGGTTCCAAAGAGGATGGAGAGAGGCCGTTCTCAGTGCTGGCAGATGGCAGAACAAGGAGCAATGGTCTCTAGTAGCAGTGGGTGATGTCTACATTGGTTATTAGGAAGAACTGTTTCATTAGGAGAGTGGCGACGCACTGGAATGCATTACCTAAAGAGGTGGTGGAATCCCTAGAGCTTTTTAAGGCTAAGTGTGACAAAGTCCTGGCTGGGATGATTTAGCTGGGGATGGTCCTACTTTGAGAAGTGAGATGACCTCCTGAGGCTTCTTCCAACCCTAATTTTGTCTGAGTCTATATTCTGTCACACTATCATCTTGGGTTACTTTCTGCACCCACCCACCCCGCAACACACACACGCTTCTTTCCTCGTAACCTATCTTTCACTCTCCCGGCTTCTACTTCAATCCTGAAATCAACATCCCTGCATTAGCACAGCACAAATCAAAGGACCACCACCATGCTGTAAGGCAAAAGAACCCAGTCAAATGAGATTCCTGATCAAAACATAAACCAACATCCAAGCAGTAAGTGTCAGAGTCAACCAGGCAGCCAAAGCACCCATTTGAAAAAGCACCCATTGGCCCTCCAGTGTTCCAACAATATAAATCAAAGCTGTACGTCTTCTCTCACTCCACTGCGTGCCTGTTCAAAGCAGATGAAATCAATACCCTTCACTTGTCAAAAGTAAGAGTAAAATGAACACACCCCTTTAATCAAAGAAAGGTAGGTAGCACAAACAAGAAACTTGAATGTTTTGCCTTCCAAAGATAAAGAGGCTATAATGGATTTTAATTACATTTTTTGTGTAATCTCTCAAGCTCAATTTCCTTAGAGTTGCTTGTTTTTCATTTCTTTGGGTATTTGTGTGTCATCAGTAAACCTGAAGGATAGGTCCATCAGTGACTATTACTCAGGTTGACAGGATTGATGTCCATGGCCTGTGATTGTCAGATGTTGGAAATGGATGACAGGAGAGGGATCGCTTGTTGATTACCTGATCTGTTCACTCCTCTGAGACATCAGGCATTGGCCACCACTGGACACTGGGCTAGATGGACCTTTGGTTTGACCCTGTATGACTGTGCTTATGTTCTTTGAACTTTAACAGTGAGTGGTTCTGAGTGTTTGCCCCCCTCAAAAGTAAATGCTGGTCTCTACAAGAAAACCCAAAGTCTATGTACTGCTTTTTCAATGCCAGACAGGACACGGGGAGAGGACACATGGGCAAGTCTGAGTTCAGGGAAATTATCCACAAAAACGTGTCCCCGTTCTCCACTGTTTTCGCCTTTGGGCAGTCTTGTGCTCTTGTGAGACATGGATGTCAAATGCAGCCATGCTGACACTACACACTTTGGTGTAAATGGCGACACAACATGTAAAGCAGGGAAGAATTCAGGTCCTAGAGGACCAGCTCTGAGCTGGTGCGAATCAACATAATTCTATTGAAGTCCATGGGACGTGGCCCGTTTACCCTTGCTCCATGTTATATTTATATTCAGGCTTCAACCAGGCTCAGGGCAGCCATGTGGTAGAGGCTGTACAAACCCAGAACACTACCGAGAGCCCGGGTGCCATGGAGTTGGCCATCTAAGTGTAACAGAAGATGAAACAGTGCGTGTGACACACAACGGAGCAGTTTCTCATCTGGAGTTGTTCAGCAGAGCCCCAGTGACTTTGATACAAAGCCCTGGTGACTTCCATATTAAGTCTTCCACTGTGCTGACAGGTTCAGAATGGGCAATATGGAAGAGAGACTGGTTAACCTCACAGACCCATCTCCCTCCAAAACGAGAGTGGGCAAATTTAATCCAGCCTGTGATTTGGTGCAGAGCCTTGAGCTCCCAGCAAAATCTCTCAGCTCCTATTGGCTGGAAAACAGCCAATGGGAGCTGAGAGAGTCTGCTGGAGGTGAGACTTCAGCACAGCTCCTTTTGGCTGGAAAGTGGCCAATGGGAGATGAGAGGTTTTCCTGGGGACAGAGGCAGTGGACAAAGCCTGCCCTGCAGTATGGAGGAGCTAGGCAGTGTGGGGCTGCTGGCCAGCAGGGAAGCCTACCTGAAAGTGCTGCTTGGTTCAGTGTCTCCTGGCCAGAGCCTATCTCTGGCACCCCACCCTCTCCTGTACCCCAGCTCCCTTGTAGATTCTGCACCCCCTTCTACATTCCTCCCCCAGGCCAGAATCCTGTCCTGTACCCATATCCCCTCCCGGGCCCTGCTCCTAAATCCTCTGCACCATCCCTACCACATCCGAGGTCACAACTCCTGCTCAGACCCAGTACCTGCTCCTACACCCCTCCTGCAGGCCAGAATCCTCTCCCAAACCCATAACCCCTCCCAGACCCTGCCCCCCAATCTCCTGCCCCAGGTCACAGACCATTCCTTCACTCAAACTCCCTCTCAGACCTCATACCCTCTGCTGTACCCCAGCTCCCCAGCCTGAGCTCCCTTCTGCACTTACCCTCTAACCAGATTCTACACTACACTCCCCAAGAAAAGTGCAGCTTGACCGGTTCCAAAACTCTTGGTGTGTTCCCCCCCCATGAAAAATTATAGCCCAGACCTGCTCCAAAGCTTCTGTGAGCCAGGAGAATGGTTAAAAACCCAGGCGCCCATCCATTGTATTCCCAGATACGGAGCTGGCGCGAATGCTGATACATACCAGACACTTCACCACACTCGTCTGATCATTTGCAACAGCACCTGTCCCGGCAAATGTGCTAACAAGGCACTCAGATGAGCCCCATGCTGAGGCAAGCGGCTGGCTAGAGAAATGACGGTGTCTAACGATTTCTGATTATTCATTATCTCAGCATCTCATGATCCCTTCGTAATGAATTTGCTTTTTACTCCCACTGTTAGATGTTAAGCAAAGAGTATTTTTCACTCTCTTTGTTTCCTTCCTGACAGATACTTGGCGCTAATAATTTATTTTATTTCACCATTCTTTTTGCTGAAAGCTTTCTGATGCATTTAATTTTTCATCCTGTCAATGAGACGCTTGGCAGAGAGAGGTGCTTTCTAACAGCCCATTTGCAAATTAGCCAAGCAACTCACCACCAAAACAGCTTGCATTATTGTGTTATGATATTAGCCCAGCTTCGTTACTTTCGAAGGTTGAAGCTTATAAACCTGGGGCAGACGCTTAGCTTCATGACACAGGAGTTAAGACTGTCACAGCATTTCCACAGGGAAGCAGTTAGAACGACAAAGGTTGGATGTCGTGCTCCAGAAAGCACCTCAAAGTCCAGGTGTGTGCCCAATTTTCACACCAATGGTGGCACTCATCAACAGGCCTCTTTCTACTGACCAGTGGTGGCTGGACCGGACCCTATCTCATTTTCTTCAGGGTGCAGGGTAGTCCTGGAGTTCTCGTCAAAAGAGGCTTCTGTGTGGGATTAATGGCATCAACTCCCACCTGGGTGATCAACCTGTGGAACTTCTTGCCAGAGGATGTTGTGAAGACCAAGGCTAGGTCTATACTACAGTGACCTGAAGACAGAAGTTATGGTCTGAAATGATATTCTGACAAAACTTCTGTCTACAGATTGTAGCCACACCTGAAAGCAGATTGCTCTGTCAACAAAGAGAGGCCAGATTGCCCAGCTGCTCTCTCACAAGAACGGCCAACTGGAAGCACAGCAGACAAGGCTGCCCAATGACTTGGAAGCCCTGTTGACAGCAGGACCCCTGGAGCATCCACGCAGCTTTTTTGTTGACGGACTCTGTCAAGACAGATGTTCTGCCTCATGGGGGAGAGGCAGAAGGCTGCCAATAAAAGTGCTGAGTTCTGTCAACAGTATGTCGACAGAAGCATTTTTAATTTGGATACTCCATCAGTTTTGTCAACAAAACCCTCTAGAGCAGATATAGCCGGAGACTTTAACAGGGTTCATAAAAGAACTACATAAGTAAATGCAGGATAGGTCCACCAGTGGCTGTTAGCCAGGATGGGCAAAGATGATGTCCCTAGTCTCTGTTTGCCAAAAGTTGGGAATGGGCAATAGGGGATGGATCACTTGATTATTCCCTGTTCTGTCCCTCTGGGGCACCTGGCACTGGCCACTGTCAGAAGACAGAATACTGGGCAAGATGGGCTATTGGTCTGATCCAGTGTGGTCATTCTTATGTTCTAAATGCCACAAGAAGACACTTGTGAGGCAAAACAGCCTTTCCAATTCCATCCCTGGCTGGGACCACAGGGCCAGTTCCTGCTGTTGGTACCATCAGTGAAAAGGTGGTGTGATTCAGCCAAGTCAGTGGTGTCACTTTCTATTTACACCAGCACTACTGTACACATGTGAAACTTGGACAACATACAAGCTTCATCTGAAGGCACTTGAACAATGTCATTAATGCTGCCTCAGGAGAATCCTAAATATCCTTTGGGAGAACAGGCGCATGAACACTAGCATCCTGAAAGAGTCTAACAGGACCAGCACTGAAGCTATTACCATTCACCAACAACTTTGTTGGACTGGTCATGTGGTTCAGATGTCTGACCAGCACCTCCCCAAACAGATTCCATTTCTGGAGTTGGAGGAAGGACAGAGAAGCATTGGGGGCCAGCAGAAGCGATATAAGGATGTGCTGAAGGCACACATGAAAAAGTGCAGCAGGGATGTTGACACTCGGGAGAACTTTGCCCAGGACCGTCCCCAGTGGAGAGCAGTAATCCATAAGGCGGTGGCGCAGTTTGAGAGGTGCTGCTACAGTGCAAATGAGGAGCAGTGGAAAAGAAGAAAAGAGAGTCAAAAACTGCCCCGGGCCCCTCCAACAGCTACCAACACCTGCCCCTTTTGTGATAAGACCCGCAGCTCCAGAATCATGCTGGTCAGCCACCAATGGACTCAGAAATAGAAGGATGACATGAAGATGTCCTACTTGTTATCGAGTGACCGCTATGAAGAAAGAGATAAACACTGGCAGAAGCAAGAATAGGATTTGGCTCTGTATGCACAGCGGGATTTTACAAACTTTTATCAAACTTTCCAGGCTTTAAAGCAAGGCTCTGCATGAGTTTGGAGCGAAAGGAAAGTTTGCAGTGGCGGGGACTGGGGATTCTTACTTTCCCAGCTCTATTTCCAAGCATGCTTTCACAAGGCCTTGTGCCCTCTTTGGCAGCTCTATACCTAGCAAAATCCTTGGCTCCACACTGGCATATGACATACAGGCAGGCCAGATCTACAACAAGTTATGTGTCCTGTTGCTTCAGTCAACTGAGGTCACACAAAGACTCCCGAAAGCTAACAATTCCCCCAAACACTGGGGAATCCTCAGGTGGCTCCAACCTGGGGATATTTAAGAGCAGGTTAAATAGACATCTATTACAGCGCTTGGTCCTGCCATGAGGGCAGAGGACTGGACTTGATCACCTCTCAAGGTCCCTTCCAGTTCTAGTGTTCTATGATTCTATGAAAGTAAATCACAAAATCACAGAATCACAGGGCTGGAAGGGACCTCAGGAGGTCATCTAGTCCAGCCCCCTGCTTCAAGCAGGATCAGCCCCCACTAAGTCATCCCAGCCAGGACCTTGTCCAGCCAGGACTTAAAAACCTCAAGGGATGGAGAATCCACCACCTTTCTAGGCAACACATTCCAATGCTTCACCACCCGCCTGGTGAAGTAGTTTTTCCTAATATCTAACCTATACCTTTCCCTCTTCAAGTTCTGACCATTACTCCTTGTTCTGCCATCTGACACCACTGAGAACAGTTTCTCACCCTCCTTTTTAGAGCTCCACTTCAGGGAGTTGAAGGCTGCTATTAAATCACCTCTAAGTCTTCTCTTCTGAAAACTAAACAAGCACAAATCCCTCAGCCTATCTTCATAGGTCTTGTGCTCCAGACCCTTAATCATTTTTGTTGCCCTTCGCTGAACCTGCTCCAGCAAATCCACATCCTTTTTATAGTGGGGGGCCCAAAACTGGACACAATATTCCAGATGTGGCCTCACCAGTGCCGAATAGAGGGGAATAACAACTTCTCTTCATTTCCTCGAAATGCTCCTCCTAATGCACCCTAGTATTCCGTTAGCCTTCTTGGCTACAAGGGCACAGTGTTTACTCATATCCAGCCTTTCATCCATCAATCAGCATTGACAACTATACGTTAGAGGTCGTCCACGAGTTCGTTTACCTCGGGTCCACCATCACTGACACCCTGTCGTTGGACACTGAGCTAAATAGGGGGATCGGAAAAGCGGCCACAACTCTGTCCAGACTCAGCAAGAGAGTGTGGAATAACAACAAGCTGTACACTCACACCAAAATGGAAGTCTACAGAGCCTGCATCCTCAGCACCCTCCTTTATGGCAGCAAGACTTGGACCCTGGATGCCCGCCAGGAAAAGAGGCTGAACGTCTTCCACTTGCGCTGCCTCAGGCGCGTCCTTGGAATATCATGGAAGGACAGAGTGACCAACACCGCCGTCCTCGAGCAAGCTGGAATCCCAACCATGCACACCCTCCTCAGGCAGCATCGACTCCGCTGGCTTGGCCACGTCCACAGGATGGATGACAGAAGGATTCCAAAAGACATCCTGTATGGTGAGCTAGCCTCTGGCAAAAGACCTCCCGGACGCCCCCAGTTGCGCTACAAAGATGTCTGCAAGAGAGACCTCAGAGAGGTAGACATCGAGCTGGACAACTGGGAAGAACTAGCAGACGACCGCGGCAGATGGAGGCAGGGGTTACACATGGGCCTTCAGAAGGGCGAGATGAGGATCAGACAGCTAGCAGAGGAGAAGCGAGCGCACAGAAAGCACAATAAGGACTTGCCAGACACCCACCACATCTGCAAGAGATGCAGCAAGGACTGTCACTCTCGTGTGGGTCTTCATAGTCACAGTAGACTCTGTAAATGAAGTCCTCAATTGAAACTATAAAGGGCGCGATCCATAGTCTATGCAGACTGAAGGATGCCTACTACTAGCCTTTCATCCACCATAACCCCTCAGTCCCTTTCCATCGTACTGCTGCTGAGCCAGTCGGTCCCCAGCCTGTAGCAATGCTTGGGATTCTTCCGCCCCAGGTGTAGGACTCCACACTTCTCCTTATTGAACCACATCAGATTTCTAAATGACCCTCTACAGCTCAAAAAGAGTCCTTCTGGAGAAAGATGCCCGGCACCAATGGAGAACGCAATTGGGTGCAGATGCTGTGCAGCAGGGTTAGCAAACTTCCAGTGCCTACTGATAAAAAGTGAGCTGTAAAATCTTACCAGGCCTATGTGATGGAAACAATTGCCACTTTGCAAGGTTCGTATTGAATTTAGCTACACTGCTGTACAAGGGAGCTAAGAGGATCAGGCAGGCTCTAAGCCTTGGTATGAAACTTTGACACTTTCCACAATACTGCATAAGAAAAAGAAATCAATGCACTCAGCCGCTGGTGATAAACAAAGATGGGAACAAGTCACCAAGGGCAGATCTGGATCCACAGTTCGCATGGGCTCATCTCTACCAAAATCTCTTCTCTAGTCACATCTTAAGGGATTTTCATGGTCATTTGTCCAGATTCACAAAGAACGAGCAAGAGAAGGGGCTGATCCTGTACGCACAGGCTTCCAAGAAGCGTTCTTACGCCCAGGGATGCTCCCATTAGTTTTCACCTGACTGGTCATAGTAGCAAGCAATATGATCACAAGTTTTTGCAGGATTCGGCTTCAGTGTTGTGACTCTGTAGACGGTGAGGGAGAGGGAAAACGGTATGTTACTCAGCAGTAGGATTGTCTCCCTGACAACCAAACTGTTCAGGAAAGTCTGGCCACAAAGTGCCTTCCTGGGAGCAAAACAAGACATCATGCTTGAAAGGCACCAGGCCAGATTCACTGACGCGCTCAGCATCTGAGGAGCGTGTGATGCCCAGGGCTTTTCCATTCCGGGGGGGATGACTTCACCTCCCCCAGGTGTTGGGGGAAACTGGAGAAGTGACTGGTTTTCTTCCCAAGTAAGCAATGCCAGTAATTATTTTCTGTATTCTGTCCCAGGCTGTGTTACTACTCCATAGCATTTATCCAGTCCTTCCTATCTTCAAAGCACAACACGGACGTTCAATAACAATCTGAATGAGCAGGCACCAATTCAAATTAGGCCCACAGGGCTGCATTCACTCGGGCAAGCATTCTTAATGGCTTGTCAGGTAAAGGGGAAAAAAGTTGTGTTGATGTTTTTGCAGGCTTTTCACTTCTGTATGAAAGGCACCGCCTAACACACCTCTGCCCTCTGCTGGAGGGAGTCAAAACTGGTCAAGGGTGTGTCATAGACCCTAGACTTCTAAGAGGGATTCTTCTTCATATCAAGTGGCGGTGAGCTCTGCCTTTTTTCCCTGAACAGGAGAACCAGAGCTCTATTCCTCATTGCTGCAGTTCTAAGTGACTGTGACATGCAGCAAAGTATCCGTGAAGTCCAAGTTCGCCACCAATTTATCGCACTAGGTTTAATCACTTTCCCGGGAGGTTTTAATCCTTTAGACTGTAACTATCATCAGATCCCATGCTCTTCACAGAACTCCAATGAGCATGCAAATGCTAGAAACTACCTATATCTAAGCACAGCTAGGTAAGGCGTGTAACAAATAACAGCCCTTGGCCAGAAATTTTCACCTGACAAAAGAGAACAACAAGAAGTCCTGCAGTACGTTATAGACTAACAGATATTTTGGAGCATAAGCTTTCAGGGGCAAAGACTTGCTTCATCAGATGAAGTGGGTCTTTGCCCCCGAAAGCTTATGCTCCAAAATATCTTTTAGTCTATAAGGTGCCACAGGACTTTTTGTTGTTCTCGAAGACACAGACTAACACGGCTCCCTCTCTGATACTTGTCACCTGACAAAGAAGGACACAACTATGCACAGACAAACAATGTACTCAGTGAACTTCCCACCCCCCCCACCTTCCTTTGACAAACAGTCTGCCAGCACATCAGGATTTACCCTCATTCATTCACTATTCACTCAGCAATCTCTGACAATGGCGTTCTCCTGCTAGCTGCTTTTTACCAGTTCATTCAAAATATCTGGTATTTGACCTCTTTTGATTAGATTTTAAGTCACCCCTGTGCCAATTCTGCTCCCTGAGTGTTAATTCTGAGAATCTGATACGGGATTTCATATTGGATAAAGAAATCTGCAGCCAGATGAGACTATGGCAGGGCTGTATGCAGGAATTTCAGGGGAGAGGGGTGCTTCTTTTGTAAATGTGGACTGCAATTTTTTTAAAACATAAAGGTATTCAAAATAGTCATGCAATGAGTGTGCATGAGAGAGGTTAATGAAAAATCTGAGTGGAAACAGTGATTGGTAAAATGATTTTGTTGTAACGTACTAAAATTGCACACAGTAATAAAGGTTTTATAGAAATTACTTTCTGCAGTTTTGCTGTAATATCATAAGTGAAAAACAATCTTCCAAAATAATCCAGTCTCCATCTTCAGAGTTTTGCAGTTAAGACTATATACAGGATAGTAGGAATTAAATAGATTTTAAGGAGCAAAGGACATTTTTCTTCATGGCAGTAAGTTCACAGCCATGTCTAAGACATGTTCATAGTTAGTTTCCTGTTGTTAGTGGCCAAGGGCTTGCTGGGATATGTAGTACCTCCCCTGCTCCAGGGCCAGCTCTCTAGGAAGGGAGCTGTCCAAGGAACTACAGCTCCCAGGGTTCCTTTGATTTTCCCATCATGCCTTGCAAGCTTGCCTACACAGTGCAGCAGGGTGGAAGGGACACCCCTCCTGCATACAGGCCTGTATGGGCATGTCTACACTGCCATTTAAGTCAACGTAAGTTATATCACTCGGGAGACACTCTGCTGCTGAGATGGCTTCTGCTTCTTGTTGAGGTGGCTTAATGGGAGAGTGTACTCCCACTGTCTTCACCAGACTTGCTAAGTCAATGCCACTGCACCTAGGGTGGTAGGGAAGACAAGCTGCAGGCTTGCCCCTGCTCTGAGGATAACAGGTGCAAAAACATCTGTCTTACCCAGAGAGCACAGCAGTGAATAGTGATGAATGTCCCTCTACTGCTCCAAAATGGTCAGCCTTTTTCATTGCAATTGCAAAAGAAAGGATCAGATTCTAACACCTTTCTTCACTCTGATAGTCCTTGGTGCTACAAGGAACCCCTGTCATACCAGTGTGGCTATTCCTGGGTGTAAGAGCATCAGAACAGAGTCTAGCTGTTCCTATTGGACACCTTCAGCCCTGATAGAAAGGAATGGAGTTACCTCAGGGATGACCAGGTAATTAGGTAGCACTTGTGTCTCGCGTATTTCAAGTTTACCTACATCTAGCTTTTGTCAGCTTACAACAGGGAATGAGGACATTTTGGTGAGCAAAGTTTCAAGGAGACAACGCTCCATACCATGTAGTGGTCAGACTAGGAGCCAGTGCTCCGTATGGCACAAGTCAGCTGGACATCAGAAAGATCTCTTTGTTTGGTGATGAACAAGTCAGTCATGTGCCAGTGCTTAGACCGAGGGTGCATCCAAGTTGCTTTGTGTTTGTTCGCTTGCCAGAAGAATGTGCTTGCAATAGCGAGCTCGTGCTGCACACACGTTTGAAGCAGAGAAGTGCCATTTGAGATCCCACTTCCAATGCCATGATGGCCAAACACCTTTGGCCATGTGGAATCGTCCTGACCAACTCCAGCATTAAAATCACCGAGTATATATAGCTTGGATTTAAGAGTCCCTGAAGAGATCACTGAATTCAGGCTAACCTAGAAAGCCTTCTTTCCATCATCTGCAGCAAAGTGGGTGCATAAGCACTAAGAAGTCCCTGCCTCAGTCTAAGCTTAGCATTAGGTATCATCAAACCCCCAGAATCTCATTGTTGGCTAGGCTACTTGGCTGTGCTGCCAAAGCCAAATACGTATAGGTAGAAGCCAATAGTCACTTCAAGTCTGAGTCAGATGCTCAGAGCACAACTTCAAACACTTTCACTGTTCCAGAAAGCAGACTGCCTTTGAGTTTGTCTCATTGCAACCAGCGACACATGTTCCATTCTCTAGAAACATGCTGGCACTGATTAAAAAAAAATAACCCAGGCAGAATAAAAGAATTCCCCAGATGGGCCACTCCAGGCAAACAGGCTCCACAAAGAACACATGCAAAAATAAACTCTCCTGGGGCTTGACCCAACTCCCATTAAAAGTCAATGGGAGCCTGTCCAAAGAGGGTCGCATGGAGCATGTGTTCTCCGAGCCCAGCCAGAGAAAAACGAAGTTTAAAAACACCCAAATTGCACAAAACACTCTGTGTGGGGGGAGGGGCCTGGGGGGTGTGGGTGGGGGGGGTGTTGCTACCACATAAAACCCCCGAGTGAAAGCTTTCACACATTTTTTTCAAAACTTACACATTGTCCTCATCTGACAGTTTGCGTTCTTCAGATTCTCTTTCCCGGCTGCAGAAATCAGGCTTAGCGGAGGACGAGCCCAGCTCTCTTCCTGCTGTGCTGTTCCTTATGCTCTGTGCAGAGTGTAACATGTTACCTAGTAATAAAGGTTGTGTTTCACAGTCATTCAGCCTCGTGTACATATAAGGGGATACATGGGGTTTCAAGGCAGAGGTGAATCAGGTCCACTTATAGCACCCGGGTGTTTCTATAGGGCGGGCCTCCACAGAACTCACAAGCATTGCTCTGAATTAACACCAGTGTAACAAAGCACAGTTAGGTCTTAAACCCCAGCATGCACGCTGCCCCATCCACCTAAGGCCCTGCCCCTTCTCCAAGCATGGAGTGGGCCCTGTCCTACTTTACGTAGGGGCCCAGCTGTTGGCTTCCCTGATTCCAACCAACATTTTTGGGCTTGAAAAAATGTAGGCTGTAGTCTTCCACCTTCCTACTAGTGTTTTCTTCATTTTCTCAGATGTCTGAGCTGCCCTATTTTATTGTTAATTATTTGTATTGCGATAGCACCTATGATCTTCAGTCATGCACCAGGGTTCCCGATGTGCAAGGTGCTGTACAAATACAGAACAAAAACTGCCCCTAACCCAAAGAATTTAATATCACAGAGCACTGAAATAGCAGGAGAAGGACTCCCCCCATAGCATTGTCATTCCAGTTGGCACCAGAGATCACCCAGAATCTTTGGGGTAAAACAAACCCTTGCAAAATGTCCAGCCTGAGTGCTAAACCAATTTCAGATAAGGGAGAAATCAAAAGTGATGGCATAAAAGCCATATATTGTGATCCTCATAAGCATGGCCCTAGTGGGTTAGACCAAAGGTCCACATAGCCCAGTACCGTGTCTTCTGACAGTGGCCAATCCCAGGTTCTTTGGAGGGAACAAACAGAACAGGTAATCATCAAGTGATCCATTCTCTATCACCCATTTCCAGCTTCTGGCAAACAGTGGTTAGGAACACCATCCTTGCCCATCCTGGTTAATAGCCATTGATGGTCCTATGTGCCATGAATTTATCTAGCTTTTCTTTTTTAACCCTGTTATAGTTTTTGTCTTTACCTCGTCACATCCTCTGGCAAAGAGTTCCACAGTTAACTGTGTTGTGTGAAGAGATATTTTGTTTGTTTGAAACCTGCTGCCTATTAATTTTAGTGGGTGGTTCCTAGTTCTTGTGTTATGAGAAGTAAATAACACTTTTTTATAACACTGTCTCCATACCAGTCATGATTTTATAGGCCTCTATCGTGTCCCCCCTCAGTCGTCTCTTTCCCATGCTGAAAAGTCCCAATCTTTTCGGTCAGTCTTCTCAGGAAAACTGTTCCGTACACCTGGTCATTTTTGTTGCCCATATCTGAACATTTTACAGTTCCATTCTATCTTTCTTTGAGATAGGACAACCAGATCTCCAGGCAGTGTTCAAGATGTGGATGTATCCTGGCTATATCTAGGGGCAATATGGTAGTGTCTGTCTTGTTATCTACCCCTTTCCTACTGAGTCTGTTAGCTTTTTTGACCATCGCCGTTCAATTAAGGCCTTGTCTGTAGTGGGAAACTGACCCATTAGTGAAAACATTTGGCAGCAAAGGATCCATTTGCACTGCTCCAGGGCTTAACTGCTAGAGTAAAACAATTAGGCTGTGGCCACACTTGGCCAAAACTTCGAGATGGCCAGGCTAATGGTCAAATCAAAGAATACTAGATTGTCAATAGTGCACTGGAGGGGTTATACAGACAGTGGAATATTCCTACGTGTAGCTGAGCCGCATGCGTTCGAAAGCAGCACTTTCAAAGCGCTGCAGGTGGCAGCATGCTAATGAGGCAATGAATATTCATTTCAGTGCCTCATTAGTATTCTTCGATTTGGCCATTAGCATAGCCATTTCGAAGTTTTGGCCAAGTGTGACCACAGCCATCAGCTGATAGGAATAAGGGGATTTCAAACCCTTTCGACAAGGACCCCCAAGTAGTCGAGCCGCACACGATTGAAATGTGGCACTTTTGAAGCGTTGTGGCCAGCAGCATGCTAATGAGGCACTGAATATTCATTTCAGCGCCTCATTAGTATCCTCCGATTTGGCCATTAGCATGGCCATTTCGAAATGTTGGCCAAGTGTGGCCACAGCCTTCGGGTTTACAGTCTTTACTGAAGCATTTTTAAGGTTCAGCACAAGGGGCACTCTCCATGAGCTATTGACAGTCCACAACCTAGAGTGGAACATGATCCCTCACGCTCGCAGGCTCTGGGTGACGGACCTGTTCTTTCTGACAGACAGGCAAGCAGCCTCAAGAAAATACTGTCAGCCACCCACCATATGACAGAAACACTAGCCTATCCCTGCAATAAACCCCATTGCCAGCTCTGTCCACACATCCATACTAGAGACTCTGGATCTCACCTCATCAGCCACACCTTCAGGGGCTCAGACACCTGCATAGCCTTCTGAAGTAGGATGAGGGCCTGAAACATAAGTCCCAACATCACAAGCCTGCCGTAAGGCCTATAGTCTAAACCACAGTGGTCAAGACAGTGCTAATGCTAAGCTGGGAGCCAAAAAACAGGCTTTGCTAACAGAATCAGGGTTAATGGTATAAAGGACAAAGAGGTAGTAAGCACAGGCCATAAACATATATCACAGGGACACTAACAGAACAGTTTTTTAAGAAACATCGTGATACTAAGATACACCCCACAGATTGCAGACATCCCACAGATCACAGGAATATACTGAGACAGGTTCAGGGCAGCGTCTAAACTGAAAGCATGATGGATAGTGACTGAGACCTTTCATGCAAGGTAATGAGTTGAATCTACTACAGGCTGAATCTACTACAGGTCACTCTAGTTTAGCACTCTCACAGCCGGCAACATCCTTAATCCGGCATGATTTTAATTAGCCAGACGACCACTTATCATGGGTGTGGCCAAGTTTCCCGTGGTCCCATAAAGTTTGCTTTCAGCCATCAGTCTTGGCTGTCAGTGTTCCGTGCTGTTATTTAGCTGTAATTTACCCCTGAATGTCTTCTAAGAGCCCAGTAAACAGTAGAAGTGTTGGCAGTGCTGCTAGCCAATATTGACCTCCCATAGTCTGGCAAATTCTCTCATTCAGCATCAGTCAGAACCCGAGGGTGCCAGACTAGAGAGGTTCAACCTGTAGTTGACATCAGAAAGTGGCAACCTGTTATGTCAGGAGTGATGTGTAACTTGTTCGTTCCTGCGTATAAAAGTGCACCTCAAAGAGTTGTTTTTATCTGACCTAAGGAGCAGTGGCAGATCCCACGTCACTGACTGAGTTGAGTCCATGGTTAGGAGGTACGTAGGCATAGTGGTTCAGTAGAGTCTGCTGACAACTATAACTGTATTTCATTTAACAATACACATGGCTCAGGTGCTTTCAATCTTTATCTGATTTTATGGTCCTTCAGGGATCTCTTGGAGTCTAGCACATTAGCCGACTGTGCAAAGTTAGTGTGTCATAGAGCAGGAGCGTATTCATGTGGCCAAAAGATTATCATCACTGACAGAACAGGGGACCGGTCAGGACCCCACAGAGTGACTTCCGTCTGAGCTATGCAAGCTCTGCTTTTGCCCACCTCAGACAATGGTTCTTCGAGAACCAGGACATCTATGCCAAGAAAAAGCTCCCTGTACACCGCACAGTGGTTGTTCCAATGTTACTGCATGCATGTGAAACCTGGACAATATAAAAACATCATTCGAAGGCATTGGAGCAACATCATCAACTCTGCCTCAGGAGAATCCCAAATATCTCTTGGGAGGATGGGCACATAAACACTAGTGTCCTGGAAGAGTCAAACATGACCAGCATTGAAGCCATTATCATTCACCAATAACTTTGTTGGAGTGGTCACATGGTTTGGATGTCAGATCAGCACCTCCCAAAACAGATTCTGGTTTTGGAGTTGAAGGAAGGACAGAGGAAATGACTAAAGACCTGCTGAAGACACATATGAAAAAGTGCAGAATTGGTGTTGACACTTGGGGGAACTTTGCTCAGGACCGTCCCCAGTGGAGAACAGAAATCCATGAGAGGGTGGCACAATTTGAGAGGTCCCACCACAGCACAGAGAAGGAAAGGTGGAGAAGAAGAAAAGAGCGGCAGAAACTGCCCTGGGCTCCTCCAACAGCTACCAGCACCTACCCCTTCTGTGACAAGACCTGAGGCTCCAGAATCAGCTGGACAGCCATCAACAGACTCACAAATAGGAGGGGGACATGAAGACGTCCTATTCGTTACTGAATGAACACCGAGAGACACAGCTTCATTCACTGAGCTCTTTACAGCCAGACTGGACAAAGAATTAGAAAACATCCATGAGGCAATAATTCTATACCGGCAAGGGAGGGATAGAGCAGATGACCTACAATATCACCTGTCTCCAATTTCCTTTATTGAGAATGACCCTGACGTTCCTCTCTGTGACTACGTGTTTGGGTTCAGAGATCCTGGTACAGAAGCAGCTTATGTGGTTTGATGAAGCCCACAACCTTGCTGGTGACCTTTGTAGCATTGCACCAACAAGTGTGTTGTGAAAATATTTACCGACTGGCTATTTGTGGGTTTGCGTCATTTGTATTGCCACGCGCGCCGGAGGTAAACAATCAGCTGGTTTATGGAAATGGTAGCCACCCCGGTTCTAATGAAGCGAGACAGCTGAGGCAAATTTACTGTTGGGTTTTATTGCCTCCTGCCTAACAATAGTTATTAATACATTCTCCTGTAGGATTGATAGTTAGATTCTCCGCCCCATTAGCCCCGGAGATCCTGAATTTGAGTGCTGCAGCTTCATCACTGGCTAGAGAGGAAATGAAGTGGTTTTAAAAATCTATCAGGCTTATGTGGCGGAGTTCAGGATTATTTTTAAAAAGCTCCAGCACTAGGATTTCACCTTCAAAAGCCCCAAACTTTTGGTGGGTCCCATCTGATTTTTTTTCTTTCCAATCACCCTTCAATCCACTTTTGCAGGCAAGAGATTAGACCTACTGGGCGTCAGCTCATCCTTAGCTCTGACGGCACTTAGCTATGGTTGCTGGCCTTTGTTGCCTTTGTTTTATGGGGAGGAAACTGAGGCACAGAGTGGCAAAGCGATTCGCCTACCACACTGTGGCTGCCTCTGTGTGCTTGTGTGAGTTTACCAGCGTGCTGACCCATTTCTGCGTGGGCAGCTGGCACGGCAGACTTTGAGTGAACGGCCCAAAGACCACAAGATCCATTAAGGTACAAAAATGCCCAGCCAGGGTTAGTGTCACCAAAGCACAGTAATAACACCTGGTGGACTCTGTGAGGATGCTGACAGGGAGGCGCATGGCAATGGATACAGCTCAGTCAGGAACTTTTCACTGTCCCCTAAACTGGTCACAGATACTCCCTTTGCAATGCATCTTTATACCCTGGTACAAACCAGCTGCATATTGTTCACCTGCCCTTATCTTTTTGGAGGGCTCAGTTGTGTTCCTGTTATTCAGGCAGAATGTTTTTGTCCTCTCCTCGATATCGGGATGTTCTGGTACCACTCAGTGGGCTGTGTTTGCCTGAGTACTCCAGGCCTAAGCGCTTCTTAGGAAGCTGTGTTTCTGCAGTATCCGCCCTGTTCCTTCCCAATTCTGTGAGCAGGTCTTGCCTTGCCCAGGCCCCTGATACAAGGGCTCTGTGTGTGTGCTCCCACTGCCTGTCACATTAGCCTGTACAGATGGCTAAGGTAGGAGAGCCCCCAAAGATCACAAAATCAGATCAGGATGGAAGGCACCCGAGCCAGGTTTACTATCTATCGTTAAATGAAGTACAGTAATAGTTGCCACCGGACTACCAAACCATTATGCCTATGTATCCCCTAACAATGGACTCAGCTCAGTGTCAGGGAACTGCAAGGCTGCCACCTAGGCTGGGCAAAGACAAGCCTATGAGGTACACTTTTATACGAATGTACCAACAAGTTAATCAACCAGTCCAACAACAGCACTATCACACTGGGAGGGGATAACCTGGAAGATGTGGGGCAATTCACCTACTTGGGGAGTCTCATGGACAGAGATGGAGGAACAGGCAAGGGTATCAGTGCCAGGCTAGGGAAAGCAATAGCTGCATTCAAGACTCTTTGTCCTATATGGGATTCACAAATAATATCTGTGAAGACAAAACTGCGGCTCTTCTACACAAATGTGAAGAGTGCGCTCGTGTATGGGTGCAAGACCTGGCGTGCCAAAAAATCTTCAAATCACAAGCTACAGACACTCATAAACAGGTGCCTGAGGTACGTCTTTCACATCAAATGGCAAGACTTGGTCACAAACGAGGAGCTTTGGAAAAGAGTAGGACAGGAACCACCTGATGTTCAAACCAAGAGAAGAAGGTGGGGACGGCTAGGCCACACTCTCAGAAAACCATAATCCAGCAGAGTCTGTCAAGCTCTCACATAGAACCCATAAAGAAAAGGTAAAAGATGAAGACCTCAGACAACATGGAGAAGATCTAATGAGATCGAAAGACAACAACTGGGGTACTCCTGGGGTCAGCTAGAAGTTTTCTCCCACGACAGAGTGAAATGGACAGGACTAGCAGATGACCCAGGCTACACCCAGAGTAGAAGGGTTTAAGTAAGTAGTAAAGTACCAAAAGGTTACACATCACCCCTGACATATCAAGTTGCCACCTCCTGTTGTTTAGCTACTGCCCCTTACCTCGTACATGCAGGTTCCACCGCTATCTATCATGCTGACAGTTCAGACCCTGCCCTGCGCTTCGGTCTGTCTCTTTTCTGCAGGAGTGTGCAGAACAAGATGTTTCTTCGCAAGTTGTTCTGTTATGACCCCTCTGGAATGTGCTCCCCATCTGTGCCTAGCTGCTTTTCGTGTTTTATACCCTTAACTCTGTTTGTGCCAGATTCTGTCAGCAAACCTTGCCTCTTGCTCACAGCTTAGCATTAGCACAGTCTGGATCATTGCGGCTTAGGCCTCACAGCAGGCCTGTGATATATGGGATTATGTTTCAGGCCTGCGTCCTACTACAACTCTTGGCCCAAGATCCTCCAAAGGCCATCTAATCCCCTCGATTTCAGTGGAAGCTTGGTCCCTTGAGGATCTGGGCCCTTAGTTAGTAAGCCATGTTGCCCTGAACAACACTGCTCTGCCCTGGACCAAAAAATGTCATTGCACTTCCTTAATATCAGAGGGGTGGCTGTGTTAGTCTGTATCCGCAAAACAGTGAGAAGCCCTGTGGCACCTTAGATATTTTGGAGCTTAAGCTTTCACAGGCAAAGACCCATGCATCTGATGAAAGGGGTCTTTGCCCACGAAATCTTATGCTCCAAAAAATTTGTTAGTCTATAAGGTGCCATACAGCTTCTTCTTTTCACACCCCAAAAGTTCCTCAGGGTTCTACATTTCTTCCACTACGCACAGGTCCAGCCTTAGGGTGGTGAGAACGGTTCCTTGCTGTGGGAGTGGGGATCCCACTAATTAATTCTTTAATGGACCCCAGGCAACCTCCAGTCCCGTCCTTCAGGGCAGCTCAGTATGAGCTGCTACAGAGCTGCCACCTGCAGATGCTTGTGGACGTGCTGCTGAATTGTAGAGTCATTTCCTCTGCCTCCAGCTCATGAGGTAGCTGCAGCAGCCAGCGGTATTAACACAGTCCATCAAGACAGTCGCCTAGCTTTCCCCCGGATGCCACAGAGACATCCCTGATGGCTCGGCCAGGCAGGGTAATGCAATAAAATAGAAGCAAAGAACTAAATTAAATAAAAACTTCACTGATGTAGAAATTGTTCTCTGGCTTTTCCCCACTATCTGTTTCTGAATCCCTTTCCTTTTTCCTCTCTTTCCGCGTCTGATTCATTCTATCTACCACCACATGGCTTTCTCCCTTTCCCCTCATTTCTGTCTTCTCTCTCCCCTATAACTCTTCTTGAGTCCTACTTCTATGAGAAGCATCATCTCTTCTCCTATCCCCTGCTTGGATCCTTCCCTTGTGCACAACCTTCGTTGCCTCTAGCTCCCTTCATTGTGTTATCTCTGCCCCTTTGCTTCCTTTTCAGTCTTGCTAGCCCCCATTTCACCTCCTTATCACGATCTATCATCTCCTCCAAGGTCTATGCTCATGGCACCATCTTTCTCTACCCTGCCTCCCCCACCTGATTGCTACACCTCTCCCTCCTCAGGTATCCTCTTATGGTGCATTTTTTCCCCTTCTCTTTGGTTCCTGTTACTTCTAATTCCACCCCTCATGAGAGGCTGAAAATGGTACCTAATTGCATTCGTTCCTTTTCCCCCACAGAAGATGCTGCTGTGTTGTCAGAAGGCTGGATGTCTTCTAACTTGCCCTCCCAACATAGCGACTGGGGGAGCATTAGCAGTTTGTGACTGTCACTGTCTCCTTGGCTGGCTTTGTCACTGAAGACCATGTCTAGATGTCAGTGGTTCTAAACTCACTTCCTTTGTAGCATTGGGCAAAAAAGAGGTTAGCCCCCACTCTCAAACATTTGGAAAGCTTTGGACGTGTTTATTTAATCCCCCTAGAGGTGGACTCAAATCCAGGATTTCCAGAGCTTAGTGCAGGAACTTCTGTAGCTTGAGCTAAAGGCCAGCGGGCTCCCAGCTCAGGCTGCAGAGGAGACTCATTCTTTCTCTGTGGAAGTGGTCTCGTCGTGGGTTACATTTACACAGCTAGTGAACCCATCACAAGCAACTCCCATGACTGCACTATGAATGTCGGGCTTTTGGGAGTTTTTCTGAAAGCCTCAGCTCCTGGAGTCATGTTATGACACCCGAGTCTCAGCTGTTTTAGAAACTAAGTTTCTAGCCCTCATGGGTGTGGTAAAAGAGCTTGAAAATATGAACCCTAAAGGAACAATCCCCAAAGACAAACTGAGAGAAGTACGATTTATGTACATCCTGGCACACCCATAAGCAGGAGGCAGGGTGTGAAGTGTGTGAATGACCCTCCCCTCCCCACATGTCTGGTTTACCTCCCTTCCTCCCTGCTGTGCTGTGCAGGGGCAGCCTGCAAGGCATGACGGCGGAACTCAAGGAACCCCCTGAGCTGTAGTTCCTCGGACAGCTTCCTACCTAGAAACCTGGCCCTGGAACAGGGAAGGGATTACAATTCCCAGCATACTAGCAAAAGGAAACTATGAATATGTCTTAGATGCTGCTGTGAACTTACTGTCATGAAGAAAAGTTTACAGTTACCTCAAAATCAATTACATTACCACAAGCCTATAAATAGTCTTCACTGAAAAACTCTGAAGACAAGGACTGGACTATTTTGGAAGATTGTTTTTCACTTATGATATTACAGGAAGATCCCATAAGGTAATTTCTATAAAACCTTTATTACTGCATACATTTTAGTAAGTTATTTTACCATTCACTGTGTCCACTGGAATTTTTCATTAACCTACCCTCACACAGAGCTGGAAGGGACCTGGGGAGGTCATTGAGTCCAGTCCCCTGCCCTCTACGCAGGGCCAAGCACCTTGGCATTTTTTTAACTCTATTTGCCCCAGATCCCTAAATAACCTCCTCAAGGACTGAGCTCACAACCCTGGATTTAAGAGACTAATACACAAGCCACTCTACTACCCCTCCTCTCTCATAAGCACTTATTGCATAGCTCTTTTGAACACCTTCATATTTAAAACACTTGCAGACAGCATTTACCAAAAAAAGCACCCACTCACCTCCCAGAAATTCCTGTGTACGGGCCTGCCTGGGTTTGGGTGTGCTCTGATTTGTCAGTGTTTGAACAATCAGAGTTAGTGAAATCCAGACAATCAAGCAAATCACACCAATTTTTGTGTGTTTCTTTGCCTCCTGTAAAGCATTAAGATCTGCAGGACAGGAGGATCATGAACTCTGCCTGTCTAAGAGGGGGTGATACTTAAGAAAACCCATCACACCCCGGTGACTGAAGTGGAGGAAAAGGCAAAGCAGAAGAGCTGGGGACATAAGGGGAAAAGGTGAGTGATGGATGGTTCTCCCAAAGAATCTCAAAGCCGTCTCCTGGGGAGGAGCAGAAATCAGATTTCAAGGTGGATTTTTGGCTTGTGAGGTTGGGTTTGCTCCCTCAGGGCAGCTCTAGCTGAGATTTATTGCCGCCAGGGAACTGCTGAGCGCAGACAGGAATCCAGCTCCAGAACAGCTCATGCCTTGGGAAGAGTTATATTAGACATCTGTCAATA